>NC_054473.1:27753348-30253348 GCF_017639515.1 Carcharodon carcharias
GATCTTATTCTGATCTTCCACCACAGCACTCAGACATTGAGTGGCTTGTGTTGCAATGGAAGCTCAGACATCAGACATCAGATGCTGCCTGATGATTGAATCCACAAGTATTGTCAGTGAGTTGGCCATCATTTCCATGCTAGAAAGGATGGGCTCCAAGCTCTGTGTAAAGTTTTGTGCAAAGCTCGAACAAGACTCCTCCATGTCCATGGACAGTGACAGCAAGCTTTCTAGCTGGCCAGCAAATGCACCGAGCATTTCTGTGCACATGTCTATCAGCCTTTTTCTTTTTGCCTCGCATCAAAGTCCTCGCCTGAGTCCTCTACAGGAGAACTTGTGGTGTGCTCTTGTCATCAGGGGAATTGGAACTCAAGCAATCCTGCTGTTTGTAGTCTTGAACTCTTCTTTAACCAGTTTCAGCCTCTGTTGCAGCCAAAATGTGCCTTGCCTTTATGCGGTGCAGTCCGACTTTAAGAAATACAGACTAGCTTTAAGTGGTGTTAGTCTTACATGAACTGGGCCCCCTGCTCTGCCGTGCATTCAGCACTGGGCTGCACAACACAATCATTATAATGAGCTGGTAGCATGAAGATTGCGTGCTGCCTGCATCACTTGTAACAAGTGAAGGTTAATCGTGCATCGTGATCCCACATCTGATTTTGGGGGCTATCCAATTTTGCCCCTGGAATTTCTCACAGTATCACTACTAATTTGAAATGAAGAAAAATAAAGCTTTTGACAAAACTGGTAAACTATTCACACGCACGATAATTCTCTCCAGATGCTTGCAATAGTGAACAATAAATACAATGGATCAGAAAGCTTTGCCATATAGTTATATAATGAATTAACTTTCCTGTTAAGTGACAAAATGTTTGATGGTAAGACAGAGTTAAGGAACAAAAGATATTATTCATGGCCATTTACAAACAACAAAAGAATGAAAGACAGGAAAGTTGTTTCCTGGGAGAGACAAGCATTCTGACTTGCATTGTTTTCAGTTGAGATGGAATGTACCAGGTTCAACTTCCTTCAGCTGATGACAATCTAACAAATAAAAAAAATGTTCCAGTTCTATGTAATAATTCTGACATACTTTCAAAACCATTGGAGTACTCTGAAGTGTTTTGGGTGCTTGAGATTTCATTGAGCTAACATCACACCTAAGTTGCAGTCTGTCCACAGTGCCAAAGGCCCCAACAGTACATTAACACTTGGGACTTCCTGTTGACCTCAACCACAGCAGCCAAATTAAAATTGTACATAGGGTTAACTGCTGTAGACCCCTTTCTTGAACCAAATATCCAGTTGACAAGCAGCCAGAGAATTATAAACTTTGAGCAATAAGTTCATGCCTAATGAGCCACTGAGAAAGCCAATATGCTGTGATACAGGGGAATGTGCAGCTGTGGTGAACTAACAAGCACCTGCAGGTTACAGTAGTCTGCTGGCACTAGCCCACCTGAACTCTTCACATTCTAGTAAAACTGCTTCAGGAACCACAGCAGAAGGAAGCTTGAATGATTTATGTCATCTCTTTCTTCCCTTCTCAGAATTACATTTTAGCTCCTGCCTGGAGAGTGAATGCAACTGTTTCCAGTCTTCAGTTTACTATATGGGCCACACAAGGGCTTGATTACACACAGCATCCCACTGAATGGAATAGTGCCAGGATTCATGCAACAATTCACAGTTCAGTGGCACATAAAGGCAGGGCAGCAGTGTCAGATAGCTAACAAAGGAGACTGTAGAAACTGAGCACTAGAACTTGAATGGAACTTTCAGTAACCTCTGCATTCTTACATATTTAACACCAACTATGTCCGGGGGTTGCCAGTTTTACTGAATATTATAATTTTGTCATTGTTTAAGTTTTGAAACAACGCTATGGCCTGTGCACAATCACTATAGATCACCCCGCTGTGAGGCAGATTAGAATGTATATAGATTAATGGATAGGAAGGAGGGATTTACAAGGTAGAAGTGCAGCTGACTGGTTCAAATGCTGTCCTAAACTACAAGAGCAGTCTTTTATGTAGATCAATGTGTTGTACTAATCTCCCTCTTCCTATCAATTATTCTGTGTCCATTACATATGCTGCACACTACACACTAATAAAACTTTGATCTTATTTTGGCTTCTGTATTTACATTTGTTAAATTACTTAATTAATCACTTGTAGCACTGTGGCTATATAATAGTGACTTGCTCGAATTGCTTCTATAACAGATTCTTCCAATCTCTGTTTAAGCAATGTTCCTGTAAAGAAGGAGGCCATTAATTGCAAGTTTGTGTCTTCATTCATTTCACTTGGAAATTATCAGTGATGCAGAATGTCTTTGTTCTTTTGACAAGAACAGCAGTGAAAGAGAGGGTACAGCACATCACTGAAATGTAGAATAATCTACTTAGTGGTTGAGAGAATCAGAAGGTCACAACTGTGTCAACCAGTCAGAGGAGTCTACCAACAGGGTAAGTTGTATACCAGTCTGGTTTTAAATCTTCAAATAAACCTGTTGGACTTTACATTTCCTAGGCACTTAACTGAATGTAAATCATTTGTCATCGCTTACCCCTCCAATTGCTTGGGTGCTTGACTTGTAAACTTTGTGAGGTCTTGTGAGAAGTCTCATTGCTTTTGGCAAGTTTAACCTAGAGGGAGCTAATGACTGATTGACGTTCCTACATTTTAACCACAGATAATTGGAATACCTCCAAACAACAAGTAGGAGCAGGCATAAGTGCCTTTTACAAGAATTGCTGATTTCAAAGGTTTCAAGCTTCTACAAGAGCACACTATGTTTGTTTCTTTCTGTGTGTGAGGGGGAGACTGTAAAGAACCAATAGTTACTCGGTACAGTTACAAGGTAGGTCAACCACCAACTCAGACTGTAAAATGTTTTGTTCATCACCAAAAAGTTACATAAGATTCCCAGCAGAGCCACTCTGCTCACCAAAACAGCAAGTCCACTATTTAAGATTTCAGACATTCAAGGCAGGTAGAAAATGATGCCGCTGAATGTTATAAAGTTGAATGAGAATGAAATACTAAATTTTCTTTCTATATACATTGAAGAAATATCAACATTTTTATTTTTGATGTCTCCCTCTTTTTTTTAATGATCTTCCCAGACAATGTACATTGAGAGGACTGTGGGTTGAGGGGCACTAGCTGTTCCCAAGCTTCTGCTCATTTCACTTTGCCAGAAGATTCCAAAGCAATGTGATAAGGACCCATTCTCTCTGTGGCTTTGTGTATATTTTCCCTTGCAGTGGTGCAACTGAGATCAGAAACTCAATGCGTTAGGAACTTGAGACTTCTCTGTAGATTGCATCTCATCCTTCTATATCACCATTCATTGGGGATCAAATACACCGTGATAGCACATGGTATGAACTTTGATAGTACCCAGATTGCCCCTCATTCATTTGTATAATTCCAATTCAAATTTCAGGTCTTGATAAGTAGGATTGCATGATAGTGTTTAGCAGCACCCTGAGATGTAACCATTTAGCAACATTCTGAGATGTTAGTATTGACCAGCACTTTGAGGAGCTTATCTCAGTATCACTGCCAAAAATAGGAGTGGCAATTAATATCTGAGTGTGACAGCATGCTTGATTCACACACCTAACAAGTTGGGGTATTGTAAACCAATGTTCACTTTGTGAACTGTGCTTTTCACTAGGCAAGTCTCACCTTGACCTCCATTTTGGAAATTTAAGTAGTAGCACATTTGCTCTTTATTTCCAAATGCAGTGCTTAGAATCTTCTTTCGTTATTTGTAATGCTTCCCACACCACACAATTGTTCTCAACAACGAATGTCTCTAACAGTGTCAAAATTGGTTCCTGAGGGCAGGATTTTTCCTTTGTTGGGCGGCGTGGTAGGCAGGCCTGGGAGCAGCTGCGAGACAGACCGTTGCCTGCGATTGGGCCCTGACCACGATTTCATGCTAGCTGGCCAATTAATGGGCAGCTAGTGTGAAACCCGCGCTGAGAGCCTCAACGCTGCTGGGGTGGGGGAGGAGGAGAACGAGCTCTGAAGCCTGCGGATGCGCGGGGGAGCACGCACTGATGCCTCAGGGAGCTGAAGAATTTTAAAATGTAAAATAAAGATTTTAAAAATAAGGGAAATATGTTCCCACATATAACTCAGTCACATGAACAGGGACATATTAAAAATGATGTTTACATTTTTAAAAAAATTACTGTTGGAAACCTCATCCTGCCCATGGATGATGTTTCCTAAAAAATGCAAAGGCCGCCTGGCCTATTCACCCGTCCACCAACCGTAAGGTTGGACAGACAGTGAAGAAAACAAATTCATTGCTAGTTTAATGGCCTTAATCGGCCTCTTAATTGTCAGTGGGTGCGCTGCCAACTCTCACACGTGCCCGCTGACCGAAATATCATGCACTATTTTACTCCCAATCCATTTGGGCAGGTGCCTGCCCATGGGACGTAAAATTCTGCCCTAAGAGTTATGGCAGTGTGATTCCATTTGAAGCACAGATTTTTATAAATGCTTCCTTGCGAACAAAATGTTTTGTGATTCTTCACTGATAACCTAGCTGAAACCAGAAATCAATTGTGTAGGAAATACAGGAATCTAACTAATTTTCTGGAGTGCAATCAGTTGAATGCTAATGTTAGCATTGAATATATGTCAAACAGACAGATTGCAAATCTATTTTAAGGTATTTAGGGACATTTTTATCTTTATTGCCTGAACATTAAACATTGCCTTGGTGAATGGGAGGAGACTCATGCTTGTAAATTAGCCCACTTAGTTTTCTTCCCCCATGCAGCATCTGCAATGGACTGCAATCTTCTCCACCTGATTTTCCTCTCTGTCTTCCAAAATAGGTGATGCTCAATGCATGGGCCGTAAAGACAAATAACTACCCCATTGAGTGGTTTATATATTTCCGTATGAGATACATCAAAATAGTTTATGTTTTAAGGTGAAGTCCAAATGAGTGAGGGGCCTGACACCACACCACCAACCAGCCTTTATAATGTTATATTGGAAAAGTAACGCTCTGGGTACCTATATGGATTGTGCCAAACCAATGTGAAGATTGCAGGGATTTTTTTCAGTAGATATTTTTAAATGACAAAATTTAATTGTTACTGAATAACCTTTAAAAAGGGCATCATTCTTTGGTAACAGATAGAATTGAAAAATTGCAATCAGTTGAGCAATAGAATGAAATTCAATGAAATCTCCATCAGATTATTATCTAACTACTTCAAGCTGTGGTAATTGAAATTTTTGTCTGTTTATGAAATTATATTTCAGTCAGTCATCTGGTCTCTTGATATATGACAATTAAACAAAGTAATTTGTTATTTTTGGACCTTTGACATATTTCAGTTGCTTCCTTAAACTTCTATAGCTGTACAAATTATGTTTATTGCCAAAACTTGTTTCAGCCCAAAGATTTGGTTACTGTGTGGGCGTATTTGAATTCCTTTTTTTCATATTACTTCTCTTACAATGCAATGGCAAATGATGGCGAGTGTTATGTAATTTGGCCCCAACTCAATTACTAGCCTGCACAAGAGTGCATGTTGCTGCATTCACCAATTAGTGAACTGAATATAAAGTCAGCACAGCTGACTCTCATTTCCTCCCTGTTTTATTTTTCCCATTGGTGGATTTGCATATTTTTTGACTTTCCTCATGAGCCTGCCTCAGTTTTTAGTCTTCCATCTCAAATTTCAACTTAGATATCACATGGTGGGCCTCAAATACCCTCCAAAATCATTCTTTCGTTTCATTCTTTCGTCTCAAGGCGACAACATCACGGCCTGAATTAAAATCGAAGGGCTTGCTGACATTCAACACCAACCCTGGGGCAGAATTTTCCACTCGTCGGGCGTGCGATGACACTGGGCAAGCGTCACGACGTCATCATGCACTTGCAGGCACGTGCAGGAGTCGGAGTCGTGCACACCATTAATTAACAGGCCAGATAAGGCACTTGACAGCCCAATTGATGGCGATTTAACATTGCCCGTGCGATTTTTCACTCATCGCACGAGCAAAATGGGCAGGCAGGCAGCCCACAATTTGCAAAATCTCAGCCATGAGTGGCATAAAAAGGTTCAGCAGCATTGCCAGTGTGAGTAGTGAGGAGCTTTGGAGATAGTTTGCTGCTGGTGGCTTCTTGGTAATTGGCAGCTTCATCTCTGTTCAGGGCTTCATTCTTAGCATTTCCAGACTTCATTTCAGGTCTCATTGCTGTCTCCAAGGCCCCCTGAGGATTCAGACCATGTGGAGCCTTCCAGGTATCAGAGAGCCTTCCCTTACCCTGGTAATGGGGATTGTGGTCTCCGCTGGAGGCACCTCTTCTGAGGAAGAAGAGAGGGGCAGAAGGGAGAGGAGGCCAGGTGTCCCAATGCAGCTTCCAGGGGAGGGACCTGTGGGAGGAGAGGTGCAGGCACAAGGGGCGCAGGGCCAGCTGGCAGTTCAAGGCAGAAGGAGCTGCAGAAAATGCCACTATCCTGCTTTACAGGCAGCGATGCAGCTACCTCACTATGTCCGAGGTGCAGTGCCGAAGGAGGCTCCATCTGTCAAGGGAGACAGTGACCTCCGTTTGTCAGATGATTGGGTGTGAGATCAGATCCGACTGCGTGGATGGACACCCAATGCCAGGGGCTCTGAAGGTCACAGTGGCCCTCAACTTCTATGCCTCTGGCTCTTTCCAGGGGTCAGTGGGGAATGTGTGGAGTCTCCCAAACAGCTGTCCACAGTTGCATCAAGCTGGTGACAGAAGCTCTGTTCAAGTGGGTATTGACTTTTATTTATGTCCTTCCGCCGAGAGCAGTCAGGCTGAGCGAGCCAGAGGCTTTGGTGCAATTGCTGGGTTCTCCCGCGTCCAAGGTGACATCGACTGCACACGTGGCCATCAAGGTGCCAGTGAGTCAGCCGAGTGCCTTCGTCAACAGGAATGGATTCCACTCCATGAAGGTGCAGATAGTGTGTGACCACAGTATGTAGGTTCTGCAAGTCTGCGCAAGGTACCCTGGCAGCTCCCATGATGTATACATTGTCAGACACTCTCAGGTGCCGAGTCTCTTCAGTGCTCCACCCTGACTGGATGGATGGCTGCTGACTGACAAGGGCTATCCGTTGAAGAGGTGGCTCATGTCGCCTCTCCACCACCAAAGAACAGAGGCAGAGCAGCGGCACAACAGGAGCCACACCTCCACAAGCGTGGTAGTAGAGAGAACCATAGGTCTTCTCAAGATGTGCTTCCAATGCCTGGACCGTTCAGGGGATGCACTGCAATAGCCCCCAGAGCGGGTGTCACCGATAGTGGTTTCATGCTCTGGCACTCGCAAGGGGGGACCCACTGGAGGAAGAAGATCTTGACACAGCTCCACAGATCTGATGATGAATCCAGTAGTGAGTCCAAAGAGGAGCAAGGTGAGGAGGACACTGAGGGCATGGACCCAAACCTTGGTAACCTCCAGGCAGGTAGGGACACCAGGGACACCTTGATCCAACGGTCATCCAGCTAGGTTGCCAAATAAGCGTTACAACCTCATTCCAGGGCTGCTGCCACCATCGTGGATCTCAGAAATGACCCTTTCATTTGCCTCCAAGATACACTCAGTGTCAGTGCAACAAATTTTCAAGCCATCTACGTCCAGAATTATATCCTGGCATAACCTGCACCTACAAAACAAATGAAGCATACTCAGGCCAATAACACAAAAGCAAATATAATATAATGTTGGCACTCACAGATTATGAACAGAACAATATCAGATGTTGATGGTCACACCATTAAAAAAATTAAAACAAAATGGGGGAACAAAAGATCACCCGTGACCGGTCTCTCTTGTACTTAAGGTGCTTTAAACTTATGCTTATGGGGTGCTATGTCTAGGTGCTCCCCCTTCGCTGGCACCGGCATTAGAGACATCCTGCTGACTTTGCTGTCTTAAATAAAAACAAAAAATGCTGGAAAAACTCAGCAGGTCTGACAGCATCTGTGGAGAGAAAGACAGAGTTAACATTTCAAGGCACTATGGCTCTTCTTCAGCGCTAAAGAGAAGCAGAAACGTGGTGAAATATATACTGTTTAGGGGGTGGGGTGGGGTCGGGGTGGGGGGGTGGGTGCGGTGGAACAGGTGAAGCTGGAGAGTAGGCCACCGATATGTGGAGGCAAATGAGAGATTATGAAAGCTGTCACAAACAAAAGGTCAAAGGTCTGTTAATAGTGGTGGTACTGGCTAAAGGAAGTGCTAATGGTGACATTAAGAGTGGAAAGCAGAACGTGATAATGGCAGGAGCAGGGTAAGCACTCTGGAAAGTGACAGATGACCCTAGTGGGGGTGGGGCGGGGGGAGGGGACGATGCTGGGAGAAAAGGTCGAAAAGGCTAAGACTCTGCTGTCTTGTTGGCCTTGATGCCCTTGGCGGGCGTCCTCTGGCCAGTGGAGCCTGTGCTGGAGCCGCCTGGGAGGAAGTGGCCAGTGCCATGGCTGGCATCTCCCCAGTCACCGCAGCCTCATCAGTTGCCAGGGTCACTGGCAGAGGGGCGGAGGAGCTGCTGCCATCATCCAGAGCGCCCTGAGAGGAGCCTGCAGAGACGATAAGCAGCTCATGCACCAATATGAGTTGTTTGTGGACCTTCCTGCTTGCCACTAATGGATGGGCATCTAACTGGGAAACTGGGTGCCTCATCCATCTTACACAAGCACACAGACCACCTGAGTCCGTGCCCATGTGAGGGCTTGCAGGTCTGTGTGCAACCCCAGGAACCCCTGATTCTGGTCCTGGAGGAGCCTCTCCATGAGAGTCGCTACTTTCTCCATGGAGAAGGCATTGTGCTCAGTCATGAGGGTCAACTCTGTGCTCATGCTCCATTGGGACTCTTCCACAACAGAGACCACGGCACGCATACCCTCATGGATCTCCATCAGATCCTCCTGCACACCCCACTGGACATCCAGCATCTGCTGCCTAATGGAGGACTCCAGAGGTTCATCATCAACCTTCGACTGAGCATTGTCCTAGTCTCCACCAGTCCTCCAACTGCCAGCGCCCTCGGCACTCTCTGCCTCTGCCAGCACCTCAAGCGAGTGTGAAGTGCCCTCACCAATGCGCACCAAGATACTAGCCACTGAACTAATGCTCACTGAGGTGGCTGGTTCAGAGAATGGGTGTGGCGCAGGTGCTTCTGGAGCCTGGTTGTCCTCTGGTGTCAAGGGTAGCTCCTGGAGGTCCTGCGCTTGGCTGCTTGGTGGCAGATCTAAGGGAGAAGAAGAACATATCATTAGTTTAAGTCATCACACTGTCACTGTGCATGCCAGGCACCCTGGTGAGATAATGGAGATCTGCTTCATGGTGCTATCATCTTTCAATGACCACAGAGGAATCCAGTCTGGAGGCTCCCATTAATTATGATTTCAGCAGCATCCGAAACTCACACCCCAGTGCACTGAACTACTAGCTTCATCTGACACCCCAGCCTCTCGGCGGCCAGTTGACCGAGGCGCATGGCGCTTCTCGAGCTCCAAGGCCTCCTGCAGAGAATGAAGAGATGTGGGCGTCCTCCACCAGTCCACAACCACTCAACATTATTATGGGATATCTTCTCCTGAAAGGACAGAGGAGCATTGATTAGTCCACTCTTTACCTGCAGCGCCATTGCAGCCTGGGCCAACCCCACTTGAGGAACACCTTGCAGGGGTCATGGCCCTCGAGGCGCAAGGCACTCAGCCAAAGCAGCCAGGGCTCACCGCCTTGGCCAGCTCCGGCGTCATTGCCAATTGGCACTCAGGCTCTAGCTCCCCTGAGCTCCATGACGGGGGGGGGGGGGGGGGTTGGCCAGCCCAAAACACTTCAACACACCAACCCATACCAACACGTTACTCACCCTTCCTGAGCACAGCAGGCCATTAAAATTCTTCCGGCACTGCGCCCAGCCACGATGTGGCTGCTCACCCAGTCTGCTGCCTCCTCCCATGCCCTCTTTATGAGGTGCTGTGGCCTCCTCCTCCCACCTTTGGTGACAAGGGTGTCTCTTCTTACAGCCAGCTTCTCCAGGAGGGCGGCGAGGCACCCATCGGAAAAACGGAGGGTGGGGGGACGCCAAGTGCCCAGTGGACCTCGCCTCCCATCTGTCGTCTATAGCTTCATTTGCAGCCGCGTCGTTGCAGCAACTCCGAGGCGGGCAGCCTCCCTGGGACTGCCTGTGCCCTTTTTGGACCGGCCGCCGGGTAATCCATTGGAGCCAGCAGCCAACAGGCACCCCCCAACCCCGCACCCGCCCCCCCCCCCCCCCCCCCCCCCCCCCCCCCCCCCATCCACCCCTTCTCAAGCATCCTGCAGCCGGTGTTCACGCTGGGAGGGCCTGAGTTGGCCCGTCAATGTGAAACCTCAGCCCTATCGCCGGCGGTGGGCAGCTTCCAGCCACTCCCGCTCACCCCGCTGAGCTTGCCCAACGAGGGCAAAACTCTGCCCCTGGAGCTTCATCTCATACTGGGAAGGCAATCATTTCTTCTTCTGCCCCACAGGATGAGCGAGGAACTGGTGAGCACATGCTCACCCTCCAACTTGTTTCTGGCTGGCAAAGGACCGCAGTGAAAAGCTCCAAGAGCAAAGGTAAATTCATTTGTTTTTTACTTACCTTTCTTGAATACAGAGCGATGGGTTGAATAATATGTGGCTGTCGGCAGGAGTTCGAACCCGGGAATGAGTGGCTTGCTGACTCCCGACGTTCCAGCACGCTGTATAAATCAGCCAATTATCACCCGCTGGGCGGTTTTCCAGCCTGCAACGTTCCATCAATGTCGCCTTTCTGCCCATGGGAGTTGGAGGGCTGGACATCTGGTGCCCGAACTGGCAGGCCGCATCCCGGAGGGAGGTTAAGGCCACTAATTTAAAGGGGCACCTGACATAGGTCTATGTCAGGTCCAGTTGGGTTTGGATTGATCTGGAAGCAAGAAGGATTTTGTGGAGTTCAGAATCATTGGCACAGATAAGATTGAACTTTCAACTTATTTTGGCAATTTTTGCAGAGGGCCAGCATTAAGGACCTTTGGCAGAGGACACAGACATGGTATGCATTGCAAGCATAATCATCATGAAAATATGGGAAAATGGAGCAGCTGGCTCCTAATAATCTTTCTGCTTCCACAAATAGCCGATAGAGGAAGTGAGGTGAGAGGGAGGGGCTAAGGACCTGAACCGCCCCAAGGTTCGATGATGACTTCCTCAGAGCCCTCCTCCAGGCTGTGATTAACAGGCATGAGGCCTTAATGCCAGCCAATGGGAAGAGAAGACTTCCTCCAATCAGCAGGGTACCTGAACAGAGGTGACTGCAAAGTTGGGCAGCGTGTGTGTAGAACCTAGAACCTGGAGGCGATGCCAAAAGCTGCTTAATGATCTTTTAAGATCCACAAGAGTGAGTAAAAGTCTGCTTGGACATGGAATGTTATGGAAAGACTCTATCTGGGTCATGCCTTGTGTATTGCTCTGAAGTCCGAGGCAATATCATGCTCAAAAGACAATGTTCGTGGCCCTGGGGTCTAGGGCTGGTGTGGGGATGTGAGGTGCAGAAGACGCACATGGTATTGGCTGCTAATCATTGTGCAGAATTTATATTTCTCACAGGCCATGAAAGGGTGAAGGAAATAGTGTCCCTGAGAATCTAATTCGTAGTCCTGTCACACCTCGTTGCAGGAGAAGCGGGCCCACAATGCCACGGAGAGGAGCAGAACAGGAGGCAATGTGCCCAACTTGGCTATCCTCACCTCGAGGGAGGAGGACGTTCTGCAGCTATCAGCGAGTGAATGGAGCCGGTCAATTGGTAGAGGCAAATTGGAGGAAGGCCTCAAGGTGTTGAGGTTGCAAGGGGCATTATCAAAAGTTGAAAGAGAGAGATGTTAAAAGATTGAGGGGGAGGGTGCATGATACCTGGTGTGCTGTTGTAAATTGCACATTGATGTTTTATGCATTCAAAGACTCTCATGGATTAGGGAGGAAACCATGTGAGCATTGTAGAAGAGTAACATCTCAATCTCCATGTATTGCTAACGTAGTTGAAGGTTGTGACCTTGCACACACCATGAAGGTTGAGAATGGCCACATAACGCCCTTTTCTTGTCTCCTATGCAGGTGAACAATCGGCTGCTGTGATTGCCAGTCCCAAGGGTCCCACACAAGCCTTTGAGGAGGAAAAGGAAGCACATCATCTCCCTGCACCATGCACCAGTGCAGATAATGGCACCATAATGATAATCGCACATGCAGCTGTCAGAGAGTGCGATGGAGTAGGCCTCTTGCAATTGGAGGAGTGTTCAAGGTGATCCAGAGACTGAGTCTCAGTTGGACGATCAGCTACTGGAGTCATCCGTAAAGTGGCAGATGCTGGACATCCAGCGCGAGGTTTGTGGAGATTTGGCAGAGATACCTGAAGTGTTGTGCGTTCTGGCATGGACTATGGAGGTGTTCATCAGGGCATGGGCACTGCTATTACCCACTCTTTGGGGCACCAAGCTTCATCCATGAACAGACAGGCGACTGTCACGGAGGGGCAAACCCAGCAGATTGCAGAAGAAATCGTGGATATGCGCTCTGACGTGCACTCCATTGACCTGGCTCTGAGCTCAAGGGCCCAGAGCCAGGACAACAGTGGGACTGGGAACTTGGACACTCAGCCAGCTCCTGGTCCCTCTCAGGAAGGCAGGGAGGCCCAATGGTCCTCATGGCAGAGGTTGAGCAACAGCACCTCTAAGGGCACTTCCAATGGGGGCAGCCTCTCCTCCGCCCCCTCCACCATTAGCACAGCCAACCTCAATTGCTACAATGATGGAAGGGCCTCCTGACACTCTGCAGGAGATATCGAATGTGGTGGGGCCCTCAAGGCCAAAGTCATCCAGGGCAAGGGGGATAACTGATCAGCAGGCGCTCTCCAAAGCAGCTGAAAATGAAGTGGGAGCACTGCACTGGAGCACACGGAAGAAATTTAGAAAGATCCACAGTAGACACATACCAGTTCACGTAGGTGCATGTAGATTATGTATCCTTGAGAGGGGCCATTGGCCATTTGTAAATAAACTATGTGCTTCACAGCCATCATGCAGAAGTTGAGTAGATTCTTTATGGTTTAAGGAAATGACAGGAGATGTGATGCAGGCAGACTATTATAGGAAGGTGTGTCAAGATGCAGCAATGGTTATGGGATGGAGATGGTAATTGTGCTAACAGGACTTAAAAGAACTCACCATGTAAATGGGACAAAATCAAAATAAAGGGAGTACAGGCGACTTGGAGGCATCGACAGCATGGCCTATTGGAATCCATGCCCAATTAAAGCCTCCCTTGTGTCACAGCCATCCATGCACTCCTGTGCAGGCCCTTGCATTTCTCCATCAAAGTATTTCCTCACCTTCTCATCAAACTCATCAGAAGAAAGATCGCTATCTTGAGACTCCTCTTCCTCCAGGGCATCCTCTCTCTGAATTGTGAGGTTGTGCAGAGTTCAGCAGACAACAACTATCAGCAACACTCTGAAAGGATTGAACTGCAATGCTTCTCTTGATCAATCCAGTCATCAGAAACCCCTCTCTAGAAGCCGAATTGTCTGCTCAATGATGGCCCTGGCTGTGCCGTGGCTGTTGTACCTCCTCTCTGTGTATGGTTTAGGAGCCCTCACTGGCATCATAAGCCACCTCTTCAAAGGGTAACCCTTGTCACCCAGCAGCCAACCATCCAGTAACAAGTCTGGCACCTGAGAGTTCCTGAGAACGTAGGAGTCGTGGCAGCTGTCTGGGTACCTACTGCGGACAAAAACAATCCTTCAATGACAGTCACACACTAACTGCATATTTAGAGAGTGATAGCCCTTCCTGCTTATAAATATGCAGGGCTGGAGCCATAGAGTCATAGACCTTTGTGGCGACATTATGCTGTCCCTCCCTGACCCTTAGGGAAGCCTGCCATCATCGCAAAACCTCTGGCCCATTCAAGTTGACTGTGGCAGTCCAAGGAGAATGCAATATATCGACTTGCCCTTTGGATCATTGCATGGGTGAAGACCTTTATGCAGTGGTGGGCAGCAGGCTGCGTTATTCCATGGAGGTCTCTACCGGCAGCCTGAAAGGATCCAGTAGCAAAACAATTCAGCGCCACAGAGACCTTCACAGCTACTGGCATTGGGTAACCACTCACACAGTTGGAGGCTAATCCCCTGTCAGCATCTCACTGTGGCTCTTGAGAGCCTCCTCCTGCATTGTGTCTCCTGAGTCTCAGAGAATCACACAGGATCACAGAATCACAGTGCAGAAGAGGCCCTTCAGCCCATTGAGTCTGCACCGACACGTGAGAAACACCTGACCTACCCACCTAATCCCATTTACCAGCACTTGGCCCATAGCCTTGAATGTTATGAAGTGCCAAGTGCTCATCCAGGTACTTTTTAAAGGATGTGAAGCAACCCGCCTCCACCACCCTACCAGACAGTGCATTCCAGACCGTCACCACCCTCTGGGTAAAAAAGTTTTTCCTCACATCCCCCCTAAACCTCCTGCCCCTCAACTTGAACTTATGCCCCCTTGTGACTGACCCTCCAACTAAGGGGAACAGCTGCTCCCTATCCACTCTGTCCATGCCCCTCATAATCTTGTACACCTTGATCAGCTCACCCCTCAGCCTTCTCTGCTCTAACGAAAACAACCCAAGTCTATCCAACCTCTCTTCATAACTTAAATGTTTCATCCCAGGCAACAACCTGGTGAATCTCCTCTGCACCCCCTCCAGTACAATCACATCCTTCCTACAATATGCGATCAGAACTACCCACAGTATCCCAGCAGTGGCCTCACCAAGGTTCTATGCAACTCCAACATGGCCTCCCTACTTTTGTAATCTATGCCTTGATTGATAAAGGCAAGTGTCCCATATCCCTTTTTCACCACCCCACTAACATGCCCCTCCACCTTCAAAGATCTATAGACACACACGCCAAGGTCCCTTTGTTCCTCAGAACTTCCTAGTGCCATGCTGTTCATTGAATACTTCTTTGTCAAATTACTCCTTCCAAAGTGTATCACCTCACACTTTTCAGGATTAAATTCCATCTGCCACTTATCTGCCCATTTGACCATCCTGTCTATATCTTTCTGTAGTCCAAGACACTCAACCTCACTGTTAACCACCTGGCCAATCTTTGTGTCATCCGCAAACTTACTAATCCTACCCCCACATATTCATCTATATTGTTTATATAAATGACAAATTATAGGGGACCCAGCACAGATCCCTGTGGTACGCCACTGGACACTAGCTTCCAGTCACTAAAGCATTCTTCTGTCATCACCCTCTGTCTCCTACAACTAAGCCAATTTTGAATCCACCTTATCAAATTACCCTGTATCTCATGTGTATTTGCCTTCTTTATAAGTCTCCCACGTAGGGCCTTGTCAAAGGCTTTGCTGAAATCCATATAAACTACACTACCCTCATCTACACACCTGGTCATCTCCTCAAAATATTCAATCAAATTTGTTAGACATGACCTCCCTCTGGCAAAGCCATGCTGACTATCCCTGATCAAACCTTGTCTCTCCAAGTGGAGATAGATACTCTCCTTCAGAACTTTCTCCAATAGTTTCCCTACCACTGACGTGAGACTCACTGGCCTGTAGTTCCCTGGCTTTATCTCTACAATCCTTCTTAAATAGCAGAACCACATTAGCTGTTCTCCAGTCCTCTGGCATCTCCCCCAAGGCCAGAGAGGAATTAAAAATTCAGGTCAGAGCCCCTGTGATCTCCTCCCTTGCCTCCCTCAGCAGTCTCCTCTGAAACTGTGTCTCAGACATTTGAAGGTATCTCATTTTCTCCCTGTATACTTGAATGTGAGTTTAAGGCCTTGTTGTGCCTCTGTGGTTGCAGCATCCTGTCTTTGGCAGCCCCTTGCTCCTGCACAAGTCTTCCATCATCATGCAGCTGCAGTGTATCCTGACCCTAAACCTCTGGCCTTCTCCCTCTCCTTCTCAATCTCCTCCTTCTCTTCCTCTCCTCCTCACTGAAAGATGTGTCTCCCATGGAAACCACTATCTCCATGTTATTCAAACCAAACAGGCTGAAGTGCAGATGAGGCACTAAGTGCACAAGTCTGCAGGCTAATTTCAGCCTTAAAAAGCCAAAAGAATCCACTCATTATGCACCTGTTAACATTAACCGCTAACAGCACGCACAGCAGCCTGATGAAGTCAAACCAAGACCCCAACTGATGCCTTTAAACCTGCCCTGACATCCAACCATTGAAAAAAATGAGTTCCTCACCTGATGTTCTTCCCAAACTCCGACCATTTTATTATAGTCAGCACGTATTATGGCAGTCAATTCGGCTGCCAATAAGCTTAACTGACCAATGATTGACAATTGGAATATGGTGGGTGAGCTCTCAATTTCTAGAGCCTCTCACCAGGCGCATTATTGCTTTCTCGTTTTCCGACATCATGACTTCGGGGAACCTGACCTGACGTCATTGCGCCTGATAATATGTTGGTGCAGGCACAGGGCAGCGCCATTTTCACAGCGTATTATTCAGCCCTATATATCAGATGCCAATGTAACGCAGGTTGAGTAAAATCTAATTCTTGGCGTTCCTGAAAGAATATACACTAATGCCTAGTTGCTTAGAAGGAAGGGTGATAGGCTGGAGTTAGAGTTAGGCCAAGGCCTTGTTGTGACGATTTACAGTTAAGAGTTCCACAAAGGCTATGGTTATAAGGTTATAGTACATCTGTTAAACTTTTCTGTGCTCTTTGGTTTGTAATTTAGTATCATGCTGGACACACAGATACAGATATAAATTAACAATAGTCTTCCTTAAAGAGAATGTCTTAAACCTGTTTCAATTATTCCCAATGAGCCAGTTACCAAAGCAAAGTTTTTCTGCTGACCATTCTGATGATTTCACAAGATTTAGTTTTAACCTCAACCTCTCTTCTGTCTGATGTTCTCTCCAGGTGTTTGTTGGAAATTTTTGGAGGGATGGAAAATACCCATGACAGTTCAAGTTTTTTAATCACTGTTTCTATGTTAATAGTTGAACCAGATTCTCCTCGAAGGACAATGCGGTCCTCAAGATCTGGGGTGCTGGTTTCAGTAGTTTAGGATTACTTCTGTCAATCTGCAGGGCAGAACATTTTTAGTGTTAGAACACTGATGCTCCTTATTTTGGGGAACAACAAAATAATGTAAAGAAAAATTAAAACGAATAAACATGTTTATCATCTGAAAGCTGAAGAATTCCCCAAAAAGATATCCTTTATGTTACATTGAAGCATCACCCAAAGAGACTGGGAGCCAGAACTATAACCATAATTCTGTAAGATGTGCGTTCCTTAATAATAATGCTGTATTCATTAATATGGTGCATTCATTTGTGACTCATCCTTCAAAATTCTGTTTATTTATATAAATGTTCGTAATTGTGCATAGGTGGGGGTGGCTACATCTAAGGAGGGAAAAAAAATTCAGGAAACCAGAATAATATGCAAAACCAACAATGACTGCACAGCGGAATGTTGAACTTTTGCAATCTGCACAGATCATTTCACTATGGATGAATCAATTTCAATTATTGTACACAAATCATTGCGGTGTGATGTTATTCACAAAACATCCAGTTGAAAGGCTTCTTAAAATGTTAGTGATTTTATATTTTTTTGAATTTATATTTGAAATGTGCAGTACTGTAATGATGACACATTGTTCAGTGCACACATTGTACATAACCTAGTCAATAAGTGAATTTTGTCCAGGAAAACAACCATCAGTGTTCTAGCAAATGATATTGAGAAAACGCTGCTTCTTGGAACTTCCAAAATTAAAAGCTCTATCGTATAGGGTGTAATGGGCCCTTATCACTGAAAAGATGCTGCTATATTACTGATAACCTTTAACAATGTGACTTTTGGCTACTCGCAAACACTTACAATGTATGGGTACAGTAGCATCGTGATTGTTACTGCACTAAGAATCCAGAGGCCTAAACCAATGATTCAGTGAGTTTAAATCCCACCAATGGCAGCTGAGGAAGTTAACTTCAGTTAAATAAATCTGAAATTAAAAGCTGCTACATGGTGACCCAGATTGTCATATAAACCCAACCGATTCACAGATGTCCTTAGAAAAGGAATTCTGTCATCCTTAGTTGGTCTGGCCAGTATGTGAGTCAGACACACAGCATTGTGTTTGACTCTTAAATGTCCTCAGAAATGGCCCAGCAAACCACTCAGTTGTATCAAGCCACTCTGACAAGGCCTAATAAGAACCACCCGGCATTGACCTAGGCACCGGATGTGACAAAGGCACACCCACTTAACCCTGCTAAGTCCTCCTCACTAACATCTGGGGACTGGTGACAAAATTGTTCCACAGACTAATCATACTCACAAAATCATACCATTCAGCCAATACCCCAGATTCCTCCATCACCATCCCTGAATATATCCTGTTCCATTGGCAAGTCAGTACCCTTGGAGATGGCAGCACAATGGTATCCAGTCGGGAGTCTTCAACATTGATTCTGAACTCTGGACCCTGTTAAGTCTCATGGCATCAGGTCAAGCATAGGCAAGGAAACCACCTGCTGATTACCATGTATTGCCCTGGTGAACACCATTTGAAAGAAGTACTGGGGATCACAAGGCCACAGAATGTAGTCTCGTGGGGGGGACTTCAAGGTCCATCACCAAGAGTGGCTCAGTAGCACCACAACTGACCAAGCTGAAGGACATATCTACCAGACTGGCCTAATGGCAGGTGGTGAGAGAACTAACAGGAGGCTCAACCTACTTGACCTCATTGTCACCAATTTACCTGTTGCAGATGCATCTAACCAAGACAGTGATAATAGGGGTGAGCACTGCCCAGTCCTCGTGGAGATGAAGCCCGTCTTCACACTGAGGACACCCTTCATTGTTTTGTGTGTCACTACAACCATGCTAAATGAATAGATTCAGAGCAGGTCTAGCAGTTCAAAACTGGGCATCCATGAAGCATTGTGGACCATTAAAAGCAGCAGAATTGCATTCCACCACCATCTGCAACCTAATGGCCTGGCATACCCTCATCCAATCATTAGGATTAAGCCAATGGAAACAACTCTAGTTCAATGATGATGGCATATCAGGAGCAGCATGAGGCATACCAAAAAATGAAGTGCCAACCAGGTGAATCTACAGCACAGGGCTATATGCATGCTAAACAGAGGAAGCACATACAATAGTTAGAGCTAAACAATCCCACAACTAATGGATCAGATCAAAGATCTGCATTCCACCCTCAGACAGTGAATGGTGATGGACAATGAACAACGAATGAGAGGAGGAGACTCCACGCACGTCCCCATCCTCAATGGTGGTGGAGTTCAGCAATCAGTACAAAAAACAAGGCTGAATCATTTGCAACCATCTTCAGCCAGAATAGGTGATCCATCTTGGCCTCTTCCTAAAGTCTCCAGCATTGCAGATGCCAATATTCAGTCAATTTGATGCACTTCACATGATATTAGGAAATTGCTAACCACACTGGCTACTCCAAAGGCTATGAGCCCTGACAATATCCCAGCTGTCATATTGAAGACCTGTGCTCCAGAATTAGCCGCACCCTTAGCCAAGCTGTTTCCAGTACTGCTACAACACGGGCATCTGCCCAGGTATGTCCTGTCTACGAAAAGAGGGGCAAATCCAATATGGCCCTTTAGCACCCAATCAGTTAACTCTTAATCATCAGCAAGATGATGGAAGGTGTCTTTGACAGTGCTATCAAGTGGCACTTATTGAGCAAGAGCCTGCTGACTGATGCTCGTTGTTTGCGTTCCACATGGCTCGAGACGTCATTAGCCTTGATACAAACTTGGACAAAAGAGCTGAATTCCAGAGGTGAGTGGAGAGTGGCTGCCTTGACATCAGGATAGCATTTGACCAAGTGTGGCATCAAGGAGCCCTAGCAAAACTGAAGCCTATGGGTATCAGTGGGAAAATTCTCCACTTCCTGCAGTTTTATGCAGCACAAAAGAAATATGGTTGTGGTTAGCAGATGCAAATCATTTCTGCCCCAAGATATCACTGCAGCAGTTCCTAAGGGCAATATCCTCGGCTCAACCATTTTCAGCTGCTTCATCAATGAAATTTCCTCCATCATAAGGTCAGAAGTGGGGATGTTCACTGACGATTGCACAATGTTCAGCACCATTTCCAATCCTCAGATAATGAAGCAATTTGTGCCCGCCTGCAAAAATACCTGGACATCATTCTGGCTTAATAGTGGTAACACATGTGCCACACAAATGCCAAGAAATGACCATCTCCAACAAGATGGAATCTAATCGCAAAACACTTCCTCTTAACGTTCAACAGCACCACTATCCCTTTATCCCCCAGCATCAATATCCTGGGACCACCATTGGCCAGAAACTGAACTGGTCCAGCCATATAAATATTGTGGCTACAAGAGCAGGTCTGAGGTTGGGTGTTCTGTGGTGAGTTACTTCCTTTTTGATTCCACAAAGCCTGTCCACCATCCACAAGATACAAGTCAGGAATGTAATGGCCTGGATGAGTGCAGCTCCAAAAGCACAAAAGAAGCTCAACACCATCAAAAACAAAGCAGTTTTTTGATCAGTACCCTATCCACCATCTTAAACATTCACTCACACCACCATTGCATACTGTGGCTGCAATGTAAACCATCCAAAAGATGTACTGCAGCAAATTGTCAAGCCTCCTTTGCAGCACCTTCCAAATCTATGACTGCTACCACTAGGATAAGTGCAGCAGGCACATGGGAACACCACCACCTGCAAGTTCCTGTCCAAGTCACACACCATTCCCACTGGTAAGTGTACTGTTGTTTCCTCACTGTCACTGGGTCAAAATCCTGGATCCTCCTACCTGATAGCACTGTGGGTATATCTATAACACATAGATTGCAGCAGTTCAAGAAAGCAGCTCACACCACTTTCTCAAGGACAATTAGGGATGAACAACAAATGTTGAACATGTCACTGACACCCACGCCTTTTGAATGAAAAAAATACACCCCAACAATTTGCTCAATGGTAACAGTAAAGAGCCATGCGGTCAGGCACTTGACTACCCTGTTTGATGAGGAATGATGACAAAAATGCAATTTTTGTTGTTGAAAATAAAATTGTGACACTGCCTTTGAAGGTCTGCACTTAACAATTGATTATATGTCTCTTTTTTGTCGTATCGACCTCTGCCCTTTGATTGATTGAATATGAAGGCACCTGGACCATTTATTCCCAAACCTCTATCAGTGATTCTTTCTAATTAAATGGAAAATGCATAAAACTGTACATGACTTGTTATATCCCCTATTCCATGCTTCCAAATAGCACCTGTGCCAATGAATGCCCAATGTTTGGAGAACTGGTGGGCTTTTTATAATTAGATGCTGTTGCTGATACTTTAGGATGGCCAGCACTCTGAATCGTGTTCAAAGAGCTTTATGCTATTAAACTACGTTTTTTCACTCAATTAAAGTCAGCATCAAATAGCTTAGTCACTTTCTGCAATATCATTCAGCGTAATTTTGCAAAGTCTGTGCCTGCACGCTGCTTAAGAAATAGGCATGAACATTTCCATCACTTCAGTGAAACATTAAGATTCTGGTAAAACATGTGGGGATAAAAATATATGTTAAATATGACAAGGCAATATTGACAGTAAAATTGTTCTCAGATCAAAAAATATACTTACAGAAGGAAAAACTGGGAATTCAAATGTGTGGCCATGCAATCTTAGCTGACACTCCTGTGCATTACTGAGGGAGTGCTGCAGTATCGGAGATGCTGACTTATGAATGAGATGTTAAACCAAGGCGTCATCTGCCCTCTTAAGAGACCATAAAAGATGGCTATGGCATTATTTAAACAACAGCACAGTGTCCAACATTTATCGCCGTAAATGCTTTAATCTTGGAAAATGGTTCATCTTCAAGGACTAAGAACTTTCTGGGAGAATTTGTGTTTTTTACAGGCACTGTCTGTTAAAGGGTTAATGCAAGGAGCCTGGTTGCTGCTGTTACTGGAAAAGACAGCATTTTATAAGAAAAGGCATTTAAACAGTTTTAAGGAAACTGGAAACCTCTTGACCCAGGTAGACTTTACAAAAGGGTAGCATGGTGATTTATGGCTTTAAAAAAAAACAAGCTTTGAAAACTGTGTTTAAAAGCTGGCTGGCTGGTTGGAAGAAACAAGAAGGATCAACTGCTTGGGTGAAGAAGACAGCAGCTCCTGAACTCTGGGCTCAGTCCAAAGAAGAAAGTGAATGGAAGTTGCTCCAAAATTGTTCTACATTCTGAAATTGACTGACTGCAAATTTTCCTCGAAGTCCACCTGAAAAGCAGTGCAAGGGTCATCGACTGTTCCCAGTGCTGAGAAACCAACCATATAACCTATAAAATTTGAAGGACCCCAAATTGACCCTTTTTCCTTGAACCATTGACTTTTAAACATTGGCAGAATTCCTCTGTTTTATTTTATTGTGTGTGTTTGTCATGTGAGTTAGGGTATTTAGAAAGAGTAATTATTATATTGTCATATTTCATACTGTATGCTAATAAGCTTTGCCTTTCTATTTGACAAGTGTGCTTTTATAATAAACTAATAATTTTGTTGCTTATTGAAGAAACCTGGGCATTGTGCGGTCATTCTGGGATTAATTGGTAAAGCAGAGTTGGCTGTATAGCTAGCTGGAAAAATCATTTAACTATATGTTGTGACCTGTAGAGTGGTGGAACTAGAGACAGACAGTGCACTCCTTCCATCTTGGCCATAACATTGTCCCTCCAGAAACACCACTAAAACATTTATCTTGTTGCTGTTTGCGGAACCTAGCTGTGCATAAATTTCCAGTTGGATTTCATTATATTCCAACAATGACCCTACTTCAAAAGTAATTCACTGGCGGTGAGGTGCTTTGGGATGTTCTGAGGTCATGGAAGGTGCTATATAAACGCAAATTATTTTCTTTCTATGCAAGAAGTAGGATTAAATAATACTCTTGCAGCGAGCAGATGAGAAATAATTATATTGTAGTGAACAATAACGTAATTTCAGTATTCAGCTGCTGCCACAAAGCACACCTTGGGATAGTCATTGTGGAGGAATTCAATCCCTTGATCATGGCAGTGTCTTTAATGTTTTGAGTGAAGGTTCGGTTTCCCTGTGTCAGAATCAATATCAGTGCAGTCATCACTATGTAATGAGAAGAACTGTAAAAGCTGGCAGTAGCCCATCTGTGTGTGTGTCTCTCTAGATTTAACAGGCTTTGTCAGTTGACAACTTAAAAACATACTGACGTCAGGCTACCTTAGACAAGCAGGAAATGTAGATCAGTATTGAACAATGGTGTGCCTGAGGAAATGGATTTGCTACTAATGCATCTTATGTAAAATAAGTAATATAGCAATGGACTGCCAGCAGGCTGAGGAAATTTTTTTGTCCTAATTTTTACTGCATTAAAGAATGATCATTGAATACCTGTGACTGAATTGAGAAGCATTGTCTGTGCGTTTTTAATTTTTCAGCAAACAGTTAGCACTAAGCAGAAAAATGTTTCATTGGCCTGTAGGCCTTTACTATGCTTTTGAACAATTTCTAGTTCCATTTTTTGTTGACTTCTGTGTTCTATTTCACTTCTGTTTGCAACCATACCAAAATGCCACATTATTAAAATGGGTTTGGAGCATCAAGGAACCAAACCAGCTTTTGCGCTGAATCTGTGGGTTAAAGTAATTACTTTGCTCAATCCTTCTTCCTGATGCCATTACTAATGTGAAACAGTTCCTCAGTCAGAGTTACCTCCAAAGTTATCATTTGTTTAATGTAGAAAATCACCAAACAAGTTCAGCTTTTCTGGATAAGCAGTGGAGGTTAAAGAGGTCATTGAGGCCGAGTGGTGCCCATTGGGAGGTAGAAGGGACAGCAAATATTCCATGACGGGGAGGGAGAAGGGAAGGATACTTTTTACATTTGATTTACATAGTTTACAGCAGGGTAAGACTAGCCTTATGGGAAATTGGGAGAAAGGTTTCATATTGACCTATCCACTTAACCATTTTACCTGAAAATCATTTATTAAACTCTAGATGTCCCATTGGCCCATGGAGCAGGCATACTTAATGAATGAACTCCAGCGGCTCCTCATAGACTCACAGATGTTTACAGTGCAGAAGGAGGCCATTCGTCCCATCATGTCTGTGTTAGCCACAAAGATCTGACTTCGCCAATCCCATTTTCCAACACTTGGCCCATGGCCCTGGAGGCTATGGCAATGCAGGTAAATATCTAAATACTTCTTAAATGTTATGAGAGTTTCTGACTCAACCACCCTTTCAGGCAGTGAGTTCCAGACTACCACCACCCTTTGGGTGAAAAACTTTCTTCTCAACTCTCCTCTTACCCTTCTACCTCTTAAATCTATGCCCACTGGTTATTGACCCCTCTACTAATGGAAAAAGTGCCTTCCCATCCACCCTATCTATGCCACTCATAATCTTATACACTTCTCAGCCTTTGCTGCTCCAAGGAAAATAACCTCAACCTATCCAGTCTTTCCTCATAGCTCAGACCCTCCAGCCCAGACAGCATCCTGGTAAACACCCTCTGCACCCTCTCCAGTGCAATCACATCCTTCCTATAATGTGGTGACCAGAACTGCACACAGTACTCCAGCTGTAGCCTAACCAGCGTTTTATACAGTTCCAGCATAACCTCCCTGCTCTTGTATTCTATGTCTCGGTCAATAAAGGCAGATATTCCATATGCCTTCTTAACCACCTTATCCACCTGCCCTGCTACCTTCAGGGATCTATGGATATGCACACCAAGATTTTTCTGATCTCGGTACTTTCCAGGGTCCTACCATTCATAGTGTAATCCCTTACCTTGTTAGCCCTCCCCAAGTGCATTACCTCACACTTTTCTGGGTTGAGTTTCATTTGCCAATGCTCTGCCCACCCGACCTGTCCATTGATATCCTCCTGCAGTTTACAACTATCCTCCTCACTATTTACCACCCTACCAATTTTCCTGTCACCCACGAACTTCTTGATCATACCCCCTACATTTAAGTGCAAGTTATTTGTTCCTGATTAATTCATGTCTCTCCAAGTGCAGATATATTCTGTCCCTCAGAATTCTTTCTAGTAACTTCCCCACCACCAAGGTTAGATTGGCTTGTAATTTCCTGATCTATCCCTTCCTCCCTTTTTTAATAATGGGGCAATGTTAGCAGTTCTCCAGTCCTCTGGCACTTCACCTGTGGCCAGAGAGGATTTGAAAATTACTGCTAGGGTCCCTGATATCTCTTCCCTTGCCTCCCTCAACAGCCTGGGATACATCTCATCTGGGCCTTCAGATTTATCCACTTTTAAGGCCGCTAAATCCTCTAGTACCTCCTCTCTCTCTATGTTAACTTCCCCTAATATTTCACAGTCCTCCACCCTGATATTTATACCTGCATCGTCCTTTTCCATTGTGAAGACTGATGCAAAGTATTCATTGAGGGCTGTACCCACATCTTCTTGGTCCACACACACATTACCTCTATGGTCCCTAATTGGCCCTACTCTTTCCTTAGTTATTCTTTTGCTCCTTATATATTTAAAAACTCATTTGGGTTTTCCTTTATTCTACCCACCAATTTTTCTCATGCACTTTCTTAGCTTTCCTAACTTCCTTTTTAAGTTCTCCCTGCACTTTTTATACTCCTCTAGGCACTCTGCCATATTGAGCCCTTGGTGTCTGCCATAAGATTCCTTTCTTCTTAATCCTAATCTTTATGTCCCTTGACATCCAGGGTTCTCCGGACTTAGACCCTTTTTCTTTATGGGAACATATTTGCCCTGTGCTCTTGCTATTATCTCCTTGAATGCATCCCACTGCTCTGACAGTTTTATCTGCAGGTGGCTGCTCCCAGTCTACTTGGGCCAATTTGTATCTCATCTTAGTAAAATTAGCTTTTCCCCAGTTTAGAACTTTTATTCCTGGCCCAACCTTACCCTTTTCCATAACTATCCTAAATCTAACTGAGTTATGGTCGCTATCTCCAAAATGCTCCTCTACTGATATGCCTTCCACCTGCCAGAGCTCATTTCCGAATATTAGGCCCAGAACTGCCCTCTCCCTTGTTGGGCTTTCCACTAAATGTACCTGGATGCAACTTAAAATTTTGCTCCCTCCCTACCTTGCACACTAAAACTATCCCAGTTAATATTTGGGTAGTTAAAATCCCCTACTATTACTGCCTTATTACACTTACACTTCTCTGAAATTTGATTATATATTTCATCCTCTATCTCTCCCTGACTTTTTGGGGGTCTATGGTACCCACCCAACAGAGGGTTTGCCCCTTTTGTGTTTTTACTTCTACCCATATGGCCTCATTTGATGATCCTTCCAAGATATCACCCGTCCTCACTGCTTTAATTGATTCCTTGATCAATATTGCGACCCCCCACACACCCACCCCCCCCCTCCCCCCTCGATCCCCCTCTCTATCTTGTCTGAATACCCTATAACCAGGAATGCTGAGCTGCCAATCCTGCCCTTCTTTTAGCCAGGCCTCGGTCTTAGCTATGATATCATACACCCACATGCCTACCTGTGCCCTCAGCTCATGTCTTATTCGTCAGGCTCCTTGCATTAAAACATATTCCATTTAGCCTTGCTAAACTCACTTCTTTCTTATCTACCTATGTTTCCTCTGCCTTCCAGACTCACTAGCATTTTAACTTCTAATTCTATTCAGCTTCTCTCCCTTCTGAGCTACTTTTCAGGATCCCAACCCTCTGCAAATTTAGTTTAAATCCACTCCAACTGCATTAGCAAACTTCGCCACGAGGATGTTGGTCCCGTTCCTGTTCAGATGTAACCTGTCCAACTTGTACAATTCCCACCTCTCCCAGAAATGGTCCCAATGCCCAAGGAAACTAAAGCCCTCCCTCCTGCATTGTCTCTCCAGCCATGCATTTATCTGCTCTATCCTTCTGTTTCTACACTCACAACTGCCTGGCACAGGGGGTAATCCGGAGATTACTGCCTTTGAAGTCCTGCTTTTCAATTTCCAATCTAACTCCAGAAAGTCTGCTTGCAGGACCTCGTTTCTCTTTCTTCCTATGTCATTGGTCCCAATGACCTCTGGCTGCTCATCTTCTCCCTTCAGAATGCCCCTGCAGCCATTCTGTTCCTCTTGTTACTGGTTAAGAGATCCATAGAAGAATGTTCTAGAATAAACTACCAAACTAAGAATGACATTATTATGGCAACAGAACGTTTAACGGTGAATCCCGCATTCTTCAGGGGAAGCCATTCCACCCCTGTCAAGTCCACCATCAGTTACGTCGTTTGATTTCTGAAAGCGGCTCATTAATCTCCAACTAGAAATGTACAGGGAAAGAAAGTTGGTCAAATCACAGGCTGTAAGGGACAGGTTGGGTGGCATTTCTCTGTGCCAACAGTGGCATTGTTTCATCAGAGTGTTAGTACGGGCAATTCAATAAATGTGATGTTTTATGAGATGATTATGCTCTTACTGTCTCTTTAATTCTAGCTAAAATGGAGGAAGGAAGGGAGTCATGTGAACTGCGCTGAATTCTGCCTGACAACAAGCTTGGGTGGCTTGGTTGCTATGGGGACAGGAGACTGGGAAGAAAGTGCAAGATGTTCACATCTGTAAACAATGGGTCAAGCAGCTATGCTGATGGTGGATAGACTTTCAGGGCTGGATTTCATCCTTGAGGCGGATAGGGGGGAGTCAGGAAATTTCCTATCTAATTTCCCAGCTTGGCCTGCCCTCCTCAGGCAAAAGTGCCAGGAAAGATGGGATTTTCATTGTGGGGGTTGTGGATGCAGGCGGTAGTCGGGTCAGCCTCCCCAGGAGAGAGTTTAGAGGCAGCCACGCGGGCTGCTGGGTGCTGAGGCGGGCTGTTTAAAAGGCTCACCTTGTTGCTGTGGGACATCATCCCAGTTATAATAAACAATATAAGGTCCTCTAGCCCTTATCCCTCACATCCCCTCACCCCACACACACTCCTCATGCCGCACCCATGCCATCTCATACCCCCATTCACTCCCTATGTCCCCTCATGTCCCAGTTTTTTCCAACAGTTTTTACATTTTGTCCATCAGCAGCTTTATAGAGGTTAGAATTTATACCACTATTAAGCCTGCCAGTGCTGTAGATGGTTTAATTGTCCAGGAGTTCCTCAGGGTAGTTTCCTAGGCCCAACCATCTTCAGCTGCTTTATCAATGACCTGCCCTCCATTATACAATCAGGAATGGGAATATTTGCTGAGGCTTGTACAATGTTCAGTACCATTCACCACTCCTCAGAGACTGAAGGTATCTATGCCCACATGCAGCAAGACCTGGATAACATTCAGGCTTGGGCTGATAAGTGGTAAATAACATTAATGCCACACAAATGCCAGGCAATGACCATCTCCAACAAGAGAGAATCTAACCATCTCCCTATGACATTGAACTGCCATTGTTGAATCGCCCATTATCAACATCCTGGGGGTTACCATTGACCAGAAACTTAACTAGATGGACAATATAAATGCTGTGGCTACAAGAGCGGTTCAGAGGCTGGGAATTCTGTGGAGAGTATCTCATCTCCTGACACCATTGACAATGCACAGGTCAGGAGTGTGGTGGAATATCTCCACTTGCCTAGTTGAGTGTTGCTCCAACAACAAAAAAGAAACTTGACAACATCCAGGACAAAGCAACTCGCTTGATCAGCACCCCAACGAGCATCTTAAACATTCATTCCGTCCGCCACTGATGCACAGTAACAGCGGTGTGTACATTCCACAAGGTGCATTGGAGCAACTCACTCAGCGTCCTTCGATTACACCTTCCAAATATGCGACCTCTACCGCCCAGAAGAATAAGAGCAGTAGACACGTGTGAACACCACCACCTGCAAATTCCCCTCTAAGCCACACGGCATCCTGACTTTGAACTATATCGCTGTTCCTTCACTATCGCTGGGCCAAGATCCTGGAACTCCCTTCCTCACAGAACATTGGGTGTTCCTACACCACATGGACTGCAGCGACTCATGAAGGCAGCTCACCATCACCTTCTCAAGGGCAATTAGGGATGGGTAATAAATGATGGCTTTGCCAGTGATGGTCGCATCCCAAAAATGAAAAAAGAAAAATCCTGTCATGCTCCAGGTTCAGTAGCCCCTGAGTAGATTCATTGAACAACTTCTGAAGACATGAAAGATTGATCTGTAGTTATAGCCCTGATGAGGCCATACTAATGTGAAATTTCTGATAAGTATGAAAATTGTTTATCAGGTAACCAAGACACTTTTTTAGAAAGTTGTTTTCGTTTTCACCCATTGATGATTTAAGCATGGAGGAAGAAGGGAAAGAATTTAAAGTTTTTATTAAAGTAGTTGAGATGGAAGGAGGAATTAGTTGTAAAAGTAGACTAAAATTAGAAAAATAAATATGGAACAGTGAGAATGGGACACAAAAGAATAGGAGAATGCGTAGAACTAATATTAGTAATTATATTTTGCAGTTAAAATAATGTTGAAGTGTTTTAATGTTTTGGAATCAATATTACAGTAATTACACCTCTTACTGAAAATAATTTTGCTACTGAAATGTTACATTTTATTTCAGTGACTTTTATTTCAATATCTTCACTATTTTATATCAGTACCTTTCAGTATTTCTTAATGAGCTTCAGAATTACACAACCATCAGGCTGAGGAAGACACCATTAGAGTTCAAAGAATTGACAGTTTATGACTGGTTGGAGGTAGATGGTGTCAAATAAAATTAAAGCAAAGCTATTTTGTGTCAAATGCTACTGTTAAGAAGACAGTACAAAGCATACCATCAAAGAGGAGATTATTATTATTTGAAATACCACTTTGTTATGATTTGCCTAACTGACAGCTATTACCTCCAGCATTGAAAAATATTATTTAATTTGTCATCACTTTACATCTTTTCATATTTTTGTAAGGTGTTAATTGATGAAACAGTCACATTGGTCATTTAATTATTACTTGCTGATTATGTTAAGTGTGGTACAGCTGGCACTTATGGTGTTTGGTTAATACGAGCTAGCATAACATTGTCACTGAAATAACAATTTGTAATACAAATAATTATGGTCATCGTCACAACACTTATTATGATGGTCACTTAACTTTCCAATGATTGTATCTAGTTTGCAATTTCTCTATCTCAAATATGCAGCATTAGCCATGTGGAAATTTTTGATCTACAACCAACCAAACATTTCAGCAGTAACACACAATGCTGCTTAATGCCAGGAGAGCTTCTACCAACTTGAGCAGCCTTCAGAATTGGTATCTGGGACTTTTGGTAAACTTATTCCAATAATCTCCACAACATTATGACAAAGCCACTTTAAGGAACTGGAGTCAGTGCAAGCAACTATGGGAGCTAAATTGGATAGCCCCTGAAAACGATGCACAATTAACCTGTGCCCATTCAATGCAATCTTTGTGGACATCATTTTGGAGATTTAAGGGTGCTCATAGCATCAAAAAAAAATGCACGCTAGAGCCTCATTTCTTGCCAACTGTGTTTAAATTTATTCCTTAAATGTTGAATTTTGTAGCTTTCAAACACGTGGGTGGTATCAGTCAAAAAAAACAAGAGATGGTGTCAATCTTTAATGCAAATCTAAAGATATGTTTAGAAATACAGAGGACTGTGCACCCTGATTTACATAGGAACCCATACCGTTCTTTAAAGGGTTGATGCTATTTTATAAATTAGGTCAATATTTTGTTACACTGAATGTTTGCTGATTCAAAAGCACTACTGAATGTGGATGGCACTTATCTGCTGTAGAGGATTGTTCTCTGTCAATCAGATGGTTTTATAATCGACTAAATGAACCTTCCTACAATATAATGACTTTCAATGTAATAATTCTGTTTCATACAAAAGCCCTTATTATAGTCACTTTATCAGATCAGTAGCAGTGGTGCTTCTGACCCAAGCTACATGCCCAACTAGATCATTTTTGTTTGAAGCACAAAAAACAGAGGGGCACAATTTACAATCTGTTTGAGCCCATTCCTGTTAAAGCAGGTAGCACTCAAACTACATGCTACCTCCTCATTTCCATGATTTCCATTTCCTATGAGAGCTGCGTTGCTGGCTGCAGGCAATTAAAACAGGGGCTTAACAACATGCGAGGCTAGGATGTGCTCCAGCTAGCCTCCAGCTGCTAAAGGCCATTTGTTCCTCTGAAAAAGGAGCTGCACTGAATTATGACTGTGGCAAACGAAGAGAATGGAAATGGAGTGCCAGGACAAAGAGGCGACTCTGGGTTCACAAATGTGATATTGAAGGCTTTAGTCATGGAGGTAGATGCTATGGGCAGAATTTTACACTGGTGGGATTTTACGGTCCTGCCGAAGTCAATGAGCTTTTGAATGGCTCAGCGTTTTTCATGGCCCTGCCCCGCCGTGCTCCGTGCTGTCACTGCTCTGTGTCTGTGAGGGGCCAGAAAGCTCCCAAGGAATGCCCTCTGAATAGAATGGGAGCTGGTGCCAGGGAGGTCAATGCTTCTCTGGCCCTGAAGACCTGGTGGCAATGCTGCAAGATGTTTAATGGCCTCATGGTAGTCAAGGCTAATGAATGGATTTTCACATGATATTTCCTACCCATCATACCACCAACCACCCCACACCCCATCACTCACTAATCAGCATTCCCTAACACTCAGAACTCACACCTAACATTCAAATACTCCACCTCAACCTCCCAAGCCTTCCAATAATGCCAGCCTCATACCCATCTCTCATTGCTTCCAAGTAACTCCAGCCGTTCAACTAAGGCAGGCACATCACTCAAACACAGTGCAATACAACCACTGACATTCTGCCTCTGTTGTAAGACAATGTTGCCCACAATACAAGAAAGCAGCAAAGAACCATTGAGGATCAGGCACGACTTCATCCCAGTGGAGGAGATGGTCCTGCACATCACAGAGTATATAGCATCTGTCACTGCTGAAAGCATTCAGGATGATCGTATGTTCCTTATGCCCCTTCTCAACTCCCAGCCTCATCTTGCTATCTGGCATAAACTTCAGGCTGCAGATGGTGTAACTTTGGAAGAGAACTACACCAGACCTCTGATGAAGAAGCACCATCCCTTGATTTGAAACTTGAAACCAGCAGATACTGACACTGTACAAACTTTAGAGGTTAGTATCGAGTCAGGGTCTGCATATGGTGTGTCACCCGTCATGAGTGGGCTGCAGCTAGGTCAGGGATCAAGGATAGGTTGTGTACCAGCTTCCAGAGGATGAGGTTGCAGATTATTTCTGCTGCAGAAGACTCAGATGAGAATGCCTATAGGAGAACGATGATGAACATGTGCACACAGAGGTGCTTGGTGTTTTGACGGTTCTACCAGGCAGCCTCCTGTCACCATCAAGTAGTATGGAAGGGTCTGACTCCAACATGACAGAGGGCTTTGTACAGAGCTTGGAACCCATCCCCTGACCAACTCGATAGTAGCAGTTGCAGACCCAGCTGTGATGTGGTGTCCAGTGGCTAATGTCTCAACTTCCACAGAAGCACAAGTGGAAAGTACCCAATGTTTAAATGTTGCAATGGAGACTCAGACACAGGTCATGTGGTCCATATTTGCTGCCATATTGCCTCAGGCAGTTGCTGTCATAGCTGCATATTTCAGTGCTCAAAATCTCTCCTCCAACCAGTTATTCCAATTGATGAAATGTCGGCCCATGGGAGTGGTAGTGCTGAGCACGAACCTGCTGTCCTCTCTCAGGATGACAGCATTCTTACTCCCACCAGTGCCACTCCAAAAGTGCCCTTGCTATTGCCTCTCAGCTAACCTGCCCAGGCTGCTGTCGCCCATCTGAGGTACTGCAATCCAAATCTGGAACCTTCTGGAGGCAGAGCTGCTCATGGTTGTCCTGAAAGGCCATCTGCAGTCTCCCCCCGATGGAAGTCAACAGTCTTCCACCAGGTACTCAGGTAGCAGTGCATAGGAGCACTCGGGCAGGCAAAGGTACCATGAGGACAGGCACCAAAGGAATGTACAGGGCAAATAGTTTATTTCTGTTTGTATAATCGGATGTGTTGTTGGATAAAGATAAAAATGTGGGTGGCTTTTATTGTAGGATGGTGACGAAGGGGATGCCGTGCTGGGGTGCCTCAGGTCAATGTAATGATAGGGTCATATGGGTTCATGGTGATAAAGCGAAGTAGTTTTATGGAATCCAGAGGCTGAGCAGGCACTCTCAGACAGCAAATCCAGAGAGAATGGGTCTAAGGTGCATCTTTCCTGTTTTTCCTCTTCCTCATCCTCCTCATCCTTCTCCTCATTCCAAGCTGGCCTCTGGGTTTTGCTGGAAATGGCTGCTCTCTCATGATGGCAAAGTTATGAGGATACAATAGAACTGATAAACTTGGGCACTCACTCTGGTGTATACTGAAGGGTCAAACAGTTCAGGCATTGGAAGCGTTGCTTAAGCACACCAATGGCCTGCTCCACGATGTATCTGGTGGCTCCATGGCTTTTATTATATGCTTGTTGTTGTTGTGTGATTGGGTGATGCAGGGAAGTCATGAGCCATGAACAGGGGGTACAGGGGGTAATCTTTGTCCCTGTGAACCAGCATCTGGTTCCCTGTGGAGGAGCAGAAACAGCCTCAGGGTGAAAGCATCGTGGCTGCTGCCAGGACAGGGGGCATTCACTGATATGAGATAGTGCATGTTCATATGCCAGCTGCACATTGATAGATGGTAGCCCTTGCGGTTCGTATGTCTCTTCCTGTTGGCTTGGGAGGTTGGCAGGGCCACCTGCATGCAGCTGATCACTCCCTGAACCATCAGGAATCCTGCTATTCTGGCAAAGCCACCTACCTTCTCATCCTGCTTCTCCTTGCTGAGGGAGAAAATAATTTTCGGCTCTCCTGATGGAAGTGGCCTACGTCACTTCCCAGATATGTGATAGACAATGTACTGGGAATCACAGAATCAAGGAATGTTAAGCTGTATCATGTCTGCACTGGCTCTCCGAATGAGCATTAAAACTTTGTGCCATTCTCCCGCCTTTTACCGTACCCCTGAACATTGTTTCTGTTCAAATAATTATCTAATGCCCTCTTGAATGCTTCAATTGAACCTGCCTCCACCACACTTCCAGGCAGTGCATTCCAGACACGAACCACTCACTGTGTGAAAAAGTATATTCTCACATTACATTTGCTTCTTTTGCAAATCATTTTAAATCTGTGCCCTCTTATTCTCAATCCTTATATGAGAAAGAACAGTTCCACCCTATCTACTTTATCTAGCCCCCTCATGATTTTGAACATTTCTATAAAATCTCCTCTTAGCCTTCTCCTCTCCAAGGAGAACAGTCCCAACCTCTCCAACCTATCTTCATAACTCAAGTTTCTCATCCCTGGAACCATTCTTGTAAACCTCTTCTGCACTTTGTCCAATGCATCCACATCCTTCCTATAGTGTGACACCCAGAATTGTACACAATACTCCAACTGAGTTCTAACTAGTGTCTTATATAAGCTCATTAAAATCTCCCTGCTCTTGTACTCTAAGCCCCAATTAATAAAGCCCAGGATACTGTATGCTTTATTAACTGCTCTCTCTACCTGTCCTGCCACCTTCAATGATCTATGCACATATACACCAGGTCCCTCCGCTCCTGCACACCCTTAAGAATTGTACCCCTTATTTTATATTGTCTCTCCTCATTCTTCCTACCAAAATGCATCCCTTCACACTTCTCCACATCTGACACCTAACTGCCCACTCCACCAACTTGTCTATGTCCTTTTGAAGTTCTACACTGTCCTCCTCACAGTTTACAATGCTTCCAAGTTTTGTATCATCTACAAACTTTGGAATTGTCCCCTGCACACCAAGATCTAGATCATTAATATATATCAGGAAAAGCAAGGGTCCCAACACCGACCTTCCTCCAGCCTGAAAAATACTCATTGACCATTACCCTCTGTTTCCTATTACTCAGCTAATTTTGTATCCATTTGCTACTATCCCTTTTATTCCATGAGCTATAACTTTTCTCACAAGCCTGTTATGTGGCATTGTATCGAATGTCTTTTGAAAATCCATGTACACCACATCAACAACATTACTCTTATCAACCCTCTCTGTTACCTCTTCAAGAAACTCCAGCAAGTTAGTAAAACATGATTTCCCCTTTAGAAATCCATGCTGGCTCTTCCTAATCAACTCAATAGTTTCCATGTGACTATTAATTCTGTCCTGAATAATTGGTTCAAGAAGCTTCCCCACCACTGAAATTAAGCTGACTGGTCTGGCCTTATCCCTACCACCTTTTTTGAACAATAATGTTTGCAATTTTCCAGTCCTCTGGCACCTCCCCGAGTCTAGGGAAGACTGAAAGATTATGGCCAGTGCTCCCTGCAATTTCCTCTCTTACTTCCTTCAATATCCTTGGATGCATCTCATCCGGTCCCGGTGCCTTGTCAACTGTAAGTTTCGACAATTTTTCCAGCACTTCCTCCTTATCAATTTTGAACATTTCTGGTGACAGAGTTTCCTCCTTTGTCACAGTGGCCTCGGTGGTATCTGCTTTCTTGGTAAAGACAAATGCAAAGTATTCATTTAACACCTCAGCTATGCCCCTCCCTCCATGCGTAAATCCCCTTTTTGGTCCCTAACCGGCACTACTCCTCCTTTTAATACACTCTTACTATTTGTGTGCCGAAAGAAGATTTTGGTATTCCCCTTTATGCTGGCGGTCAGCCTTTTCTCATAATTCATCTTTGCTTCTCTTATTTGCTTTTTCACCTCCTCTCTGAGCCTTCTGTATTCTGCTTGGTCCTCCATTGTATTTTCTACCTGACACCTGTCATAAGCACACTTTTTCTTCATTATCTTAATTTCTATCTCCTTTTTTCAACCAGGGAGCTCTGGATTTGTTTGCCCTACCTTTCCCATATGAGGGAGGATATCTTGACTGTGCCCAAACCATTTCTTCTTTGAAGGTAGCCCATTGTTCAGCTACAGTTTTTCCTATGAATCTTTGGTTCCAGTCTAACCAGCCCAGCTCCATTCTTGCTTCATTGAAGTCGACTCTCCCCCAGTTAATTATTCTTAGTTTGGATTGCACATTGTCCTTTTCTACCTCACTCCTAAACCGTACAATACAATGATCACTGTCTCCTAAACGTTCCCCCCACTGACACTTGGGTCTGAATTTTGCACTCGTTGGGCACCCACTATTGGCGAGCCTGAGAAAGATTCAGCACTGCCAATGGGGGCAGGAAGAGGGTGGGTGCCGATGTCACCGTGGGTGCCGGTGAACGCTTCCACTGAGATCCCTGAATGCAGACAGCTGCCTCAGGGAGCTGCAGACCTCCAAAAAATATAAAAAAAACACAAAAAATGTCCAAGCTGCACAATCGAAAGCCTGAAAGCATACCTCACAAAAAAAAAGTCCCCAAATATTTCCTTTTATTTTAAATCCTAAAGGAGATTTCATCCCACCCTTGGATGAGGTTTCATTAAAAATGTAAAGCCTGCCTAGCTGATTGGCCCGTCCGCCAACTGTAAGGTTGGACAGGCCACAAAAAATTGCTTACAATTGGGCCGTTAATGGGCTTAATTGCCAGCTTCATTGTTGGCGGATGCTCTTCCGACTTTTGCATGCACCTGCCGAGAGCAATATCGTGTGAGTACGCGATAATGTTGGGACGAACACCTAACGTCGCCTCGCATGATTTTACACCCGTTCGGGTCAGGCACACACCTACCCGTGGGACACAAAATTCTGGCCTTGATCTACTTGGCCCACCTTATTTCCAAGAACCAGGTCCAACAGTGCATCCTTTCTTGTTGGACTGGACACACATTGCTGTAGAAAATTCTCCTGAGCACAATCTAGGAACTCTTTCCCCTCTCCACCCTTTACACTACCACTGTCCCAGTCTATGTTCGGGTAATTAAAGTCCCCATTGAAGTACATATGAATTAGGAGCAGCAGTAGGCTACTTGGCCCTTCGAGCCTGCTCAGTCATTCAATAAGATCATGGCCGATCTAATTATAACCTCAACTCCACATTCCAATCTACTCCCAATAATCTTTCACCTCCTAATGTTTCAAGAATCTATCTGGTTCTGCCTTAAAAATATTCAATGACTCTGCTTTACCGACTTTTGAGGAAGAGAGTTCCAAAGGCGTACAACCCTTTGAAAGAAAAAAATTCTCCTCATCTCTGTCTTAAATGGACAACCCCTTGTTTTTAAACAGTGACCCCAAATTCTAAATTCTCCAACAAGAGGAAACATCTTCTCCACATCTATCCTATCAAGACCCCTTAGGATCTTATATGTTTCAATCAAGTCATCTCTTACTCTTCTAAACTCCAGCAGGTTCAAGCTTAGCCTGTCCAACCTTTCCTCATAGACAACCTGCCCATTCCTGATATTAGTCCAGTAAGCCTTCTCTGAACTGCTTCCAATGCATTTACATACTTCCTTAAATAAGGAGACCAATACTGTGCACTGTACTCCAGATATGGTTTCACAAGAAAGCTTTCTTAAAATCCATATAGATAAAATTGACTGCATTCCATCTCCATTACTTCATCAAAAAATTCAATTAGATTAGTCAAATATGATCTGCCTTTTACAAACTCATGCTGGTTTTCCTCAAGTAACTCAAACCTCTCCAAGTGCCTGTTGATTTTTTCCCTGCTTATTGCTTCTAAAACTTTACTCACTATTGATGTAAACTAACTAGCTTTAGTTGCTACCACTGTCCTTAAATAAGGGTGTCACGTTTTCCACTCGCCAATCCTCTGGCTACCTCCCTGTATCTAGGGAAGAATGGAAGATTCTGGCAAGCCCTTCTGCTATTTCTATTCCCACTTCCATCAGCAACCTAGGATGCAAGTCATCAGGGCCAGGCAATTTATCTACCCTAAATATAGCCAGCCTTTCCAGAACCTCCTCCCCCTTAATTTTCACCCCAACCATTGCTTCTGCTATCTCTGATTCTACTGGTATTTTGCCAGATTCCTCCTTAGGAACACCAATGCATTAAAGTGTTCTCGCCTTGCCTGTGCCTCTGGCATATATCACCTTCTTTGTCCCAAATTGGCCACTCTACTTCTTGCTACCCACTTATTATTTACTTGCCAGTAGGAGATTTTTGGTTTCCTCTTAATGTTGACCACCATTCTATTCTCACACTCGCTCCTTGTCAGTCTTATTTTCCTCTTCACCTCCTTTCTCAATTTATTGTATTTGAATTGATTCTCACTTGAAGAATTCACCTGACATACATCAAACACCCTTTTCTTTTGCCTCATCTTAATCTCTATCTCCCTCATAATTGAAGGAGCCCTGGTTTTGGTCCCCCTATCTTTCACCCTTGTTGAAATGGATCTAGTTTGTACCTATTGCTCCATTAGCATTCTTCCTGTCAGTTTTTGATTCCATTTTACACTGGCTAGATCCTTTCTCATCTCATTGATCATAAGGTCATAAGAAATAGGACTGGGAGCAGGCCATTCGGTCCATTTGATCCTGCTCCGCCATTCAAGAATTTCATGATTGATCTGATTGTGACCTTAACTCCATTTAACTGCCTGCCCCGATAACCCTTGACTCCCTTGTAGATCAAGGATCTGTCTAACTGAGCCTAGAATATATTCAATGATCCACCCTCACTGTTCTCTGGGGAAGAGAATTCTAAACACTGATAGCCCCCTGAGAGAAGAAATGCCTCCTCATCTCCATCTTCAGTGGGAGGCCCCTTATTTTTAAGCTGTGCCCCGAGTTACAGATTCCCCCACGAGGGGAAACATCCTCTCAGCATCCACCCTGTCAAACCCATCAGAAACCTATATGTTTCAATAAGATCACCTCTCATTCTTCTAAACTCCAATCAGTATAGATCCAACCTGCTTAACCTTGCCTCATAAGATAACCCCTTCATCCCAGGGACTACTCTATAATGTCTGCATCTCTTTCTGTAATTTCCCTACAGATTTGTTCCTCTACCATCTGTAAAGGCCCAGATGTGTAAAAATTCAAAGTCTTTACAGCCACCGCCAGCTTTATCCTCATCCTGATATGAGTGTTCAGGTTGTATTAAAGGATGTGGCATGGTTCTGTGATCACCACCTTGTCAAAGCTGAAACACCTCAGGTATTAATTGTTCCTGTGGTGAGGTGAAGATAGGAGAGCTCTCGAATAATATGTGGTCACGAAGGCTTTCTGTGAAGAGCCCTCCTTGTTCCTCTTCACAGAGCTTCCTCACTCTGCAGCCTTCACTTCACTTGTTGCTAATGTTGCAGAACCAGAGGCATTGGAACCACATCCCCCCCATCCTGTGCAAAGTTGAATCACTAAATCTGGGTGCCTCCTTGAATGTACACAACAGTTTGCCAAACACCAGCCACAGTACTTGTACAAAAGTTGCCAGCACAACATTAAGTCAAAAGCACTTCACCCACAAGTTAGTGAATGAGCCTTTAAATAATACTAGTTGGGGGAGAGAGGGGGGGTACCTTGTGCTGTTATTCAGCAGTGAGTGATTAGCGTGACTGTTGAGTGGACATGCGCGGACTAATTTAGTGAGATGAGTACAAATTGGCTGCTTGATGCCATGTTAGGACCTCTTCTGATGCTTCCTGTGTATGCATAGCAGACCCACGCTAGAATACTTCACAGCGTGGGTGCTGCACAGGCTGTGCCAGAAGCAACCAGGACTGTGGCCAGCACCATTTTAATCCTTTGAGGCTTCTGTAGCACCAACATCAGCAGCACTATGGAATCCAATTCCATTGCCAGAATGTTTGGATGGGCTTAAGACCATAAGGTGTAAGAGCAGAAGTAGGCTATTTGGCTCATCCGGTCTGCTCCATCATTCAATGAGATCATCGCTGATCTGATAATCCTCAACTCCACTTTCCTGCCTTTTCCCCATAACCCTTGACTCCCTTAGTGATTAAATATCTGTATATCTAAGCCTTGAATATGTACTTAACGACTTAGCCTCTACAGCTCTCTGAAGAAAGAATTCCACAGATTCACTACCTTCTGAGAGAAGAAATTCTTCCTCATCCCTGTCTTAAATGGGCATCCCCTTACTCTGAAATGATACCCTCTGGTCCTAGGCTCTCCCTCAAGGGGAAATAACCTCTACTCTGTCAAGCCCCCTAAGAATCTTATATGTTTCAATAAGGCTGCCTCCCATTCTTCTAAACTCCAATGAGTACAGGCCCAACCTACCCAACCTCTCCCCATAAGAAAACCCCCTATACCTGGGATCAACCTAATGAACCTTCTCTGGACTGCCTCCAGTGCCAATATATCATTACTTAGGTAAGGGGACAAAAACTGGTGTGGTCTAACTAGTGCCTTGTAAAGTTTTAGCAAGACTACCCTATTTTTATGCTCCATTCCCTTGGAAATAAAAGCCAACATTCTATTTGCCTTCCTTATTACCTGCTGAATGTCTATGTTAGATTTTTGGGATTCATGCATGAGGACTCCCAAATCCCTCTGTGCTGCAGCTTTCTGCAGTCTTTCTCCATTTGAATAATTTTCAGCTCCCCTATTCTTGTTGCCAAAGTTCATAAGCTCAAATTTTTCCACATTATATTCCATTTGTCAAATTTTTTCCCACTCATTTAACCTGCCTCTGTAGACTCTTTGTGTCATCCTCACCGCTTGCCATCCCACCAATTTTTGTGTCATCCACAAACTTGGCAACAGTACATTCACTTCCCTCATCTAAGTCATTAATATATAGTAAATAATTGAGGCCCCAGCACTGATCCCTGTGGCACTCCACTAGTTATAGGTTGCCATCCTGTAAATTTCCCCTTTCCCAACTCCCTGTCTTTTAATAGTTAGCTAATCCTCTATCCATGCTAATATACTGCCCCAACGCCAAAGGCTCTTATCTTATTAGGTAGACTTATGTGTGGTACCTTATTGAACGCCTTTTGGAAATCCAAATAGATTACATCTACTAGTTCCCCTTTATCTATCCTGCTTGTTGCTTCCTCAAAGAATCCTAATAAATTTGTCAGTCATGATTTCCCCTTCATGAAGCCATGCTGACTCTGTTTGATCATATTATACATTTCTAAATGCTCTGCTATTACACCTTTAAAATAGACTCAAACATTTTCCCAATGACAGATGTTAAGCTAACTGGCCTACAGTTATCTGTTTTACTATCTCCCTCCCTTTTTAAATAAAATTGTTACATTGGCAGTTTTCCAATCTTCTGGGACTTATCCAGAATCTAAGGATTCTTGGAAGATTACTACCAGTGCATCCACTATCTCTGTAGCTACTTACTTTAATATCCTAGGATGCAACCCAGGTCGAGGGCACTTATTGGCCTTTAGCCCCATTAGTTTCTCTAGTACTTTTTCTCCAGTGATAGTTATTGTATTTATTTCCTCCCCCCTTTTGCCCCTTGATTATTTAGTATTTTTGGAATGCTATTAGTGTCTTCTACCGTGAAAACTGATGCAAAGTATTTATTCAACTCCTCTGCCATTTCCTGTTGCCCATTATTATTTTCCCAACCTCATCCTCTAAGGAGTCTATGTTTCTTTTTAAATATTTAAATAAGACCTTACTGTCATTTAAAGAAGCCTTACTTCCTCTTTCAAAGGTTGGCACATGTATACAGAAAAATCAGATCCTTCTGCATGATCTGAATATCATTGTTGTGTTCCCACAAATTTCCAGCATTCGATTGGCCAAGTCAATGTTCTTCCTGGCTAGAACCAAACCAAAAGTTGGTAAGGTTCTGGTAACATTAATGTTATTTATATATTTTTAGGAAACTTCGATCGTATGGATGAAGGTTCCTTTTGGATAAAAGCTTTGGCATAAGCCAAATGAAGAGAAATGAAAATATGGAAATTCTGGTTGTACTTGTATGAACACAGACAAAATTAAGATATTTGGCTCTCGCGTGCAAATAGATTCTACAGCAAAAGTTCCCACAGCAAAACCTATACCCGCTGTTGATTAAGATCAATGGTGAGATCATGGAAAACGTGTACCATTTTCCATATCTTGAGAGCCTCCTCTCGACAAAGGCAGACATTGATGATGAAACTCATCATTGCCTTCAATCTGCCAATTCAGTCTTTGACTGACTGAAGAAAGGAGTATTTGAGGACCAGGATCTCGAACCCAAGAGAAAATTCATTGTTTACCAGGTAGGAGCGATACCCATGCTCCAGTGTACTTCTTAGGCTTGGGTAACCTACAGCAGGTACTTCAAAGCACTGGCAACCAGAGGTGCCTTAGCAAGATCCTCCAAACCTGATGGCAAGAAAGGCGGTCCAACAGCAGCCTCCTCTCCCAAACTAACACGCCCAGCATTGAGGGGCTAATCACTCAAAACCAGCTCCGCTGCTTGGGACATTTCCTTTGTGTGTGTGACACCAGACTCCGGGATTGCTTTACTTAGAACTCGGTAACAGCAGGAGACTCCCAGGAGGACAGCAGAAACACATTAGGGATGTCCTCATGGCGTCCCTAAAGAGGTAAAACATCCCTATCGACTCAAGGGAGACTCTGGCTTGTGACTGACCAAAATGGAGAAGGCTTATTTGGGAAAGCACGAAGACTTTGTCAGGAATGTGCAGAGGTGAAGTCAAGGCGTCGGACGGAGTGCATAAGCCTCCAAACAACCCGTTTACCCAACCCTTCAAGTGCCACATGCCCCGCATGTGACAGGGTCAAAATAAATAGACTGGGCCTTTATTCTCTGCAGTTTGGAAGAATGAGAGGTGATCTCATTCAAACATGCACAATTCTTATAGGGCTTGGAAGGGTAGATGCAATAAGGGTGTTTCCCTTGGCTGGGAGTCTAGAACCAGGAAACACAGTCTCAGAATAAGGGCAGGCTATTGCTGAGATGAGCAGGAATTTCTTCACTCAGACAGTGGTAAATCTTTAGAATTATCTGCCTCAGAGGACTGTGGAGGCTCAGTCATTGAATATGTTCAAGACTGAGTTTGATAGATTTCTATATTTTAAAAACATTAAGATATACATGGATAATGCAAGAAAATGGTGTTGAAGTAGAAGATCCACCATGAGACCTCATTGAATGGCGTAGTAGGCTCAAAGGGCTGAATGGCCCACTCCTGCTCCTATTTCTTGTCATCTTATGTTATGTTAGTCAGCACATTGCCCATTGGATTTTCCAGCCAACTCAGAAGCCAATGAACTAGAATGGAGGTAAGTCCTCCTTGATCTCAAGGGACTGCTAAAGAAGATAGCAAAAGTTGGAAGAGATTGAACTGGCTGAAACAGGAAAAAAAGAAAGAAAATTTGGGTCAAAACCTGAAACAAAGGATTAATTATTTAACTTCTTAAAGCAAAGCGTAAAACATTCCTGACCTGATGATTTAATGGGTGGAATCGTCCTAGATTTGCACTAAGTGTGGTAGCAGGTGGATAAAACAAAGTTTTACCCTCCAGCCACAATGGCGGCTTTTCATGCTGTATCATTCCAATCCCGCTGCATTAATTATGCATTCCCAGGAAACATGCCATTTCCAAGGTGGGCGTGCTCTCATTCACCCACCACAACATCATCTCGCCACATCATCATGCCAGGCGCCATGTTTAAAGTGCAGCCATGTGCACACCTCTCAGCGATTCCAGCCCAGGGCTGCTGCATGGAAAACAGGATGGCTCAAAAAAGGCAAAAGGCAAAAAGTGCAGCCCTTCACTTCAGTGACACATCGCTCAAGTGCCTTTCAAATGCCGTGGAGGCCTGCCGTGATGTGCACAACCCCTACTCTGGCCACAGGAGAGGCAGCAACCTCACTAATCCCGCATGGGATCTGGTGGCAGTGCTGGTCAGTGCCAATGCCCTGCAAAGAATGACAGCCACCCAGTGGTGTCATCCGTTCCACAAGTGTAAGTCACTCTTCTCATCACTCTCAACTCACACACTCACAATCCCATCACACATCCACAGGGATCTCACGCCTCAAAGGACAACACCACTAACTCTCACACACCCTCATATCTGCATCAGGCTCATACCTTCTGGAGCTCGTGCCCTCAACCTGTCCATTGCTCTGCTCACCACATATGCATTCCACGCAATGCCATGTGTCCTGCTCACACTCTCTCCATCTGTTTTCATGCAGGAGAAGCTGACTCACATCAACAGGGAGAGCTCCCAGACCAGGGGTGGAGTGGCCCACATTAGGCCCCTCACTCACTTTGAGGAGCGTGCCATCGCGCTGACTGGTGAGGACATGGACCATGCCTGCAGTTACAGTGAGGTCAGCAGCGAACACCCTTGTGAGGATCCTGCACCACATCATCCCTCTTTCAGCACAACTATGAGTGCTCTCTCTCCTGCTTGTGACTCTGCTGCCAGGCATTAATTATCTTTGCTTTGGTTCACAGGGAGCTCTGCCAAGCAACTGACAGCCTCAGCCAGCCAGTCCCTCAGCTCCATCCAGGTTCTCACCTCCAGCCAAGAGGAATCCTCCTCCATTGAAGAGCTGGAAATAAGCAGAATGGAAGACCCATCACAGCGCTTACCCACACCCTGCACCTGTGCAGAGACACACCTTGGTGGGACCTAGATCTAGAGCAGGTTTGGGTTCACAACCTGGTAGTCACCGCATGGACACGTGTCTGCACGAGGAGGAGGGAGGTTCGGCCAAGCTCCCCGGCACTCAGAGGGCTGCTGAGAAAGGGCATCTGTGAGGTCTGAGTCAGGTGATGAGCCTCTGCATTTGGCCTTCAAGCTCATCCTGGAGAGTCAGCAGAAGGCGTGGGAACGTCACACAGAGCAGTTGGAAGTCCTCAACAGAGTGGCACGCGAGTCAGAGGAGTGCATCCGCCTGCTCTCTGATGAAGTGGTGCCCACATGTACATGTATGGAGGTCTCCATGGGGAGGATGGCAGACGCCAAGGAGACCTTGCTTTAGCAGAATGCGGAGATGTGCGCAGACCTGCACTCCATCAAGGGAGCCAAGGGAGTTCCTGCAGTGACAACACGAGAGGGAAACAGGACACCTTGACCTTCCTCCAGGTGCTCCTTCCCCTTAGGGAGTCAGGCCCAGGCCCCAAAGGGAGAAGGTCCAACAGCTGCACACCCCTGGGTCATCCACTCAGGAATCTCAGAGGCTGCCCTCTCCCTCCAAGTCCCCTTTGCCTCTGACTCCCTCACTCTCATCCTCTGTCAGTGCAGAAGGAACAGCTGACCAATGAGTGATTCTGGAGGGAGAAGTGTGTGTGTGTCAGGGCCTTTCAGAGCCTCGTGTGAGCATTCTCTCACGCACGCGACTCCTTCATGTATCACACTCCTCACTGTCCTGAGCATTTTGAATGCTGCCTGCTGGGGTTCACTTTCATTTGTCCATCTGAGCTGACCTGCATCTCCGCCCACCCAATGATCACACGGACATGCAGCACCTGATCTCACCCACCACGACTGTTGTTTCACTTTCGATTTGAACAGCATGGTCTAGATTCCGTTTTTCATGCGGTCCCCAGTCTTTTCCCCTCCCCCGTCACCCATTTCCTTTGCTCCATCACAGTTGACCCCCTCCCCACCACCCCCCGGTATCACCTTCCACCTCCCCTCATGACCTACCAGCCGCAGCCCTTTTCCTTCGGTGATGTCCAGGTGAACGTGCACATTCCCTTCCTTCCCGAAAATCCAACCCACATCCAAATTCACCTCCCTGACCCCCTCCTTCTCACCCCCAGGGTCCATGTCTGCCTTCAAGTCCCCACCAACCACCCTCGCCATCCCTTCTACTGCTACTGTTGAACCCTCACTCTCCCACCCTACCGCCTCATTCTGCCCTCGGTCATTCTCACCATTTCCTTGTTCCACACCCACCCTCAGTTTGCTCTCCTGGAGGCAGTCATGGACTCCCTTGCATGTTCACCTGTATATCCCCACCTCCACACCCCTTGCCCCCTTGGAACCCCTTCCCCCCTGCCCCTGGACTCACCCCCATTCCCCCGCTTGGTTGGTCCTTCCCTCTTCTTGACTCCTTCAGACACCCTTACTTCTTCCTCTGACCTTACTTCTTCCCCTCTCCGCACTCCTTCCACACCCTGTTTCCCTCCCCTCTCCACAGTCCTTCCCACTTTGAACTCCTTCCCTCACACTTTCCGCCTGCCTTACACCTACCTCCCCAGTTGCCATCTTGTCCCCTGTTACCACCTCCTTCCTGTACTGCCTCCCCCCGACACCTTCATTCCCCCTCCTCCCAACCTCACCCTATCCTGACACCTCTTCCTCTCCCACCCCCTGGTACATCTTCCTCTCTCAAACACAGCTGGACCTTCCTCTCCACCCCCTTAACCATCATCTGTTGTGAGCAGACCCTCAATGGTGACCTTCCAACTTCCGTGAGCTGCTTCTCAGCAGAGCCATGCCCATGAGAATCAACCCAGCATGCCGTGGACGTTCCCTAGTCTGCCGTTGCTGTCGGGTTCCAGCATCTTCTATTCCTCAGATGTCCACAATGTGAGCAAGGCCGTGGTGGGTAAGTCCCAGCTTCTGTATGTCACACTAGTCAAGACATGTTCTACACCGGTGTACATCCCTCCCCAGTGGGCCGCCATTGACGGGCTGAGTAGACAAGTGCAAACCGGTTTCACGATGTCGTGAAACCGATTTCTGGCCTTCTTGCCATGCTGTCCACTAATGCTACGGAGCACACCCGGCACCAGCGGGCACAGAAAATTCCACCCAATATTTCTGTTGTCCTTTTATATATCTGATACTGTTCTTTAAGTTTCATGTTAATCCCTGGTGGTCCAGTGTTTAGAGTTATTCAATTCTGGACACTCTCGAGGTGAGTCAAAACCAGATTCCTTGGCAGACGAGTGAAGCATAAATAGCCCTATTCCCTAGTTAGTCAGCACAGTCTTTGAGGCATGGCAATAAACATCATTCTGATCTTTATTGATCTGGCAGGGCTCTGCACTTTCATTCCCTGGTGTATTGGTTCCTGGTTCTTAGTGCTTGAGAGAATAGGAGCAATGCTCTATTCTCTGGCTAGCTGTGGAGGTTCATGTACTCACTGGTATGTATCATGTTTGAGTTTTAGCTTTGTCTTTCCAAATATCTCAACCTTCAAGTCTCGAAAGCTAAATGTGAAGTTTAGAAAAATCAAATTCTCATTGTTAACTGCTGTAGGATTATGATATCTTTGTGCTGTGGATTCGGGCCTGGTGTGGATTGGATTGCAACTGCCCCAGTTTTTCCCCTAGCATTGTATGGAGAGAATAAAATCAGTACCATCTGCTTGAGTTCCATTTAAACCTCAGGTCTTATATGTGAAGAAGCATTGTTACATAACCTCTTTTGAAACCCAATCTCCGGAATTTTAATTTTGATCCTAAGAGTCATCAAATAGAAAGTTATTAAGCCAATGAAAGGATGTCACCAAAACCATTGGAAGGTTTGCAAAGGATTAAGACATCAACAGCTGTTATCCCCGGAGGTTAAGTTTATACACAGTATAACTGGATTATAAAGAAAGAAAGCTGCCAAGTTTACAATATAATCCAAAACTGGAAGAAATTAGTTGGACAAGTTGGATGGAATTAGAGGCAACAAAGATGATGAAATTATTTGACACATCTCGGAACTAGGATATACATTGTAAGAAGAAAATACCCTTTGGGCGATGGTGCGGTATGATTCTGACTCCCATCAAGAAGTCTGGAACAGAACTGGGGCTGGAATTATCTGGTCCCGTTGGTGTCGAGCGTCATGGCGCTTGGTTGGTTGTGGGGGGGGGGGGGTGGAACAAATGGCGAAAAGGCCAAAAATTTCACATCATCGTCAAACCAGTTTGCGATCGTCGGCTCCACCCATCAATGGCAGACCATGGTTCTGCCACCGCCAGGAGCCTAATTTCAATACTTTAGCATCTCATTATAAGCCCTGCTTGCCAAAATCATCCCCCCATGCTGGAATACCCGGGCAAGTTGGCATGATTACACACTGACGTGTTTCACAACTGTATATAAGCGGCACGCTCTTGGTGAGCTACACTTCGCTCGGGACGTTGAGGTTCGTTTGCCTACCTTGCTTCGGGCAGCACTCGCAGTCATCAGTGCCAGGCTTGGCAGGGAGCACCACCACTTTTAGGGGGACTCACAGGCAAGTCTCTACCTACCAGGCCAGCCGTAAGGCAGGGGTGGCTGCAGGGTTCGGGCTTGCTTGGGGAGGGCGGAGAAGTGGCCTAGCCCTGCAGCTGTTGTACAGCCACTCCTGCCTTACAGCTGGTCTGCTAGGCAGAGACCTGCCCATGAGCCCCTCTAAAAGTGATGTGGTGCTGCTGCCTGCGAGGCCTGGTGCTGATGACCACGAATTCTGCCTGAAACGAGGTAGGCAAACAAACCCCGAAGTCCCGAGTGAAGTGCAGCTTATGTACAGTTGTGAAACACGTTGGCAAGCAATCACACCGATTGCCCGGGTAATTCAGCATGTGGGGTGATTTCGGCGAGCAGGGCTTATACTGAGATGCTAAATTATTGAAATTAGTTTCCCGATGTGCGGCTACTGGAAACATGGCCCGCCATGGGTGGAGTGGATAAACACAAACTAGTTTCACGATGGCATGAAACAAATTTTTGGCCTTCTTGCCATATTGCTCCACCCCACCCACCATGATGACCGACTCCAACAGGGCTGGAATGTTCCGGCCGAGGTCATAAGTGAGCTATGTTTGGGAATGGGAAAAAATGGGAAAGAATGGGAAAGAAATCTAACACATTCCTAACAATGGTATATTCTTTTACAACTGGGTTAATATCCCCACTAAAATAGTAAAGAGAAGAGTTTTGGGTAACTACATTTGCTGATCATTTGCCATAATTTCAGGGCCACATAGATTTTCAGTTTTAATTTCTACTTGTGGCTTTAGGCCAGGCATGAGAGAACACATTTACAAGTGCAATTACTAATGATACTTGCATATATTCTCTACCTCATGTGTCGTGTTGCATAACACTGGAGATGAAAGAAATTCAAGTCTGTACTGAGCAGGGGGCCCAACCAAGACAGGCCCAGAGGGAACAGGAGAGTAACAGACAACCTAATAGGTTTGCCTGATCTTGTTTTTCATTCTATTTCAATCTCTGTGGATAATGTAGGTTAATATCTGGTCTAAGTATAGCTCTCCTAGATCAATGGGAATTCAAGAGTCGATAATGGTGCACATACCTCATGTTTGATGGGCTAGTCAGAGAGAAATCAATGAATTGTGGAAGCAAGTATAGTCCACTCCTACTAACTCAAAACTCCCTTTATTCAAATGATTTGATAATTCAATTCTCACATCAAAAGGACTTTGAGCTGTATGGAGTTGATTGTAAACTCCATGGTGGGTGACTGGGTGGGATTGGGTGGAATCAGTTTTCACCATCAGTGTCCACCATCTGGACACCCAAAGCTTAACCAGACCCTGGATTTGTGAGTTGGTTATATGCACTGCAGTGATGTGCCCCCAGTGTGTACTCACTGCCTGACAGGGCCTAGTTTTTGGTAATGGCAGGAGGGAACTCTGCCACTCTGTTTATGGCTCTGGCTGTTGTCAAAAGCAGGCACCCACATGGTCTTGCATTTCAACTGCATAATTAGTGGGGTTTATGTTTTAAAATAACGTCTCTGCAAGGAAAAGTTTATTCTGTTGATGTATTTTTACTTGTCAATGTGTTTTTTCTGAACTGTCCAGAAACTCCCTACAGTGTTCGTTCAGCCATCTGTACGTGTTTCCTGTTTATCAGCGTTTTGAGTATTAACAATTGGTGGTTTTGCTGCACAACTCAGACAAACAGTTTTGAAGATGTGGTTTAACCATAAGTGTCACAATCTCCGCGAATAATGAAATATATCTGTGCACATATTGTTACTTTTGAATGGTCCATTGAAAATAGTCACAAATTTGAAGCCAGAATTACAGAATGCTGTTTAACCAGACCTAAGAATTTGGCATGTGGCCGAATCGAGTAGCGATCCCGGTTCAATGCCAGCTTTCCGCCCTCAATAATGCTGGCATCAGGACTACGACAAAAAAATATCTGCCTGCCACATCTGGCAATCTAGAGGCTTCCACTTGTGGGAGCAGCAAGATTGTGCACTTCAGATGCTCCATGATAATTTCAAGTGCGTTGGAGGAGGGGCAGAAAATTGGGAGGGGTCGAGTGGTGGCTGACAGCAGTCCACAGTTTTAATCTGCAGATGGAAGGTACAATACTGCTCTCTTAGACCCACAATAGGGAAATAAAAGTCTTTCAACTTTCCCTTCATTTGATAGCCTCCAGTGATTGCTATCAGGGCCATTGATTTGGCTGCTGAGCACCTGAAGAAACTGACTGCAACATGGACGGTGCAAGCTGAGGTCATTCACAGTCCAATTTTTGTTTGTGTGCTGCATGCTCCATATCTTCACAATACTGAGGGACCAGTCCTTACCAGCACCTAATTAATAGGCAACATTGGCGGAGAAGAAAAGAGTTGACGTTTCGAGTCCTCATGACCCTTCGACAGAACTTGAGTTCGAGTCCAAGAAAGAGTTGAAATATAAGCTGGTTTAAGGTGTGTGTGTGGGGGGCGGAGAGAGAGAGAGAGCGAGCATCCTCTCTCTCTCTCTCCGCCCCCCACACACACACCTTAAACCAGCTTATATTTCAACTCTTTCTTGGACTCGAACTCAAGTTCTGTCGAAGGGTCATGAGGACTCGAAACGTCAACTCTTTTCTTCTCCACCGATGCTGCCAGACCTGCTGAGTTTTTCCAGGTAATTCTGTTTTTGTTTTTGTTTTGGATTTCCAGCATCGGCAGGTTTTTTGTTTTTACCTAATTAATAGGGAGTGGAAGAGGAGATTTAGAAGGAGCATGACCAGCATCAACCACCAGTGCCCCTAAATGGCACAGTTCCTAGAGAGCACCTGATCCAAGAGTGCCTGACCACCCCTCCCTTCCCCAGTACATAAACAGTCCTGCAACCCTTATCACCACCATCCTCAATACCACCATGCAATTGCCAATCCAGTCCAGCCTTATGGATCCTGCCCCCAGCTCACTACAAATATTAACACCAAATCCAGAAAAAAACCCAACAACTCAGTTTATATTCAATGAGAATAATTAGGGATCACCTTTGTGCAACTCCTTGGTGCCTGTTTTGTGTGCTGTTCACCTTTCCCAGTGCTATTAACCCCTGAGGCAACATTTGCAAGAGAGAAGGCTGCTAAACTTTAATTGAGGTTATTTCAGATGGACATTGTAGATGAGCTTGAGCTTCTCTGAGCCTTGAGAGACTGACTGCATAGGACAGAATGTGGGACAGGACAATTTGGCCCAGCCAGCTCTGTTACACTGACAAGGGTACTGGTGCAGCGAGACAGGACAGCAGGTTCCTCTCCAATGGAGCCCAGGCCACTCTAATGGGGTGACACCACAGCGCTCCGGTGGGTCCGTGCAAGAACGGAGTATAAGAATGAAGTGATGCAGGAGTGAAGTGATGCTCTGAAAGCCCCTGCTAGTCTCTATAGAGATGAGACAGCAACTGGCTGAGCCTCCTCCTCCAGTACTGACAGTGGAGGTGTTCTCTGTCCCCCAGGGGCAACAGCATCTCCTACATGCTGTTCACTGCCTGCACACAACACCCAAAGCAACACTGGAGCACATGGGAGCCTGATCTACAACTATTTTTCTCTTCAGAAGTGTTCCTTCTGTCTGTAGCCAGACTGCTCCTCTACTTCATGAGGTGCAGGCTAATTTTAAGAGGTACCAGGGACACCTAATTTCCTGCCCAACGCTCACATATCCCCATCCCCTCCACCCAAACAGACACACAGGTAGTGCTGGCTGCATGTCTGACCCATTATAATGAGGTTATAATGAGGTCCCACCACTAATTTCATGGGGTCTTTATGTCCACCTTAATAAGCAGTTGGGACATGCACCTAAACCCCTGTTTTTCTGCGTGAATGAGTATTTAGGCCATGATGTCACTGGAATAGATTTTCACAATGGTATTTAAGATGATGCTACATACAGTACAATGGAATAACCTTCACTTTTAAATAATGTAGACTGTAGCTTGTTCATAGTCAGTTAAGGGAGGCAATACTTGAAATGATAAAGGAGATCGTGACTGTCAGTCTGATAGGAATAGGTTTGTAATGATAACCCATCTTGAGAACTGCTTTTGTTCATTTTTCTTTTTATCTTTTTTCTCTTGTCATTTCTGTGTATCTCTTTTCAAAGAAAAGGGATGATAAAAGGAGTGGGGGGGAGATGTGGGGGAATATGTGGAGCACTGGATTATAGCAAGCTGTTCTTCCTTTAGGGCCTGAGATTGAGGATGAAAGTATTTGCTGTATGCAGCTCCATGTGAAATGTATTTAGACTTGAATTGGTGAGGAGTCACAGCATTAAGTGTCATAGCTCAAGTGTGAAGTATTTCTAAATTTGCACTCATGGCAACTGTAAGAATGGTTGGTTTAGGAAAGAAATTGATCATGCAGGCTTTAATTAAGGTGCATGATTGATACCAAGCAGCCCCTGATCAGGGACAGCATAGCTAGATACACTACATACCATTTGGCCATGCCATTCTTTGTACTAGTAGTATTTTCATATTGAACTTTGAGGGGATTTGATAGTTTCTATGTATTTACCCTATTTCCTCTGATGGGGGAATCAAATAGTAGGGACACAATCTTCAATTTAAGTTAGGCAATTCAGGAACTAAATCAGGAAACACCTTTTCACTCAAAGAGTAATAGAAATTTGGAAATCTCTCCCAAATATTGTGGATATCGGGACAATTGGAGCTTTCAAGGCTGAAATTGATAAATTTTACTTAGGTAAAGGTATCACAAGCTGCAGATGTTTGAGCTACAAGTTGACCAGAATTTAACTGAATGATGCAATAGGCCTGAGGTGTTGACTGACCTGCTCCTGGTCCCGAAGTTCCTAACTTGTTTTGGAGATTTTTCATGATTGAAGTTTGAATGAAAAGGAATATCTTTATTATGTTTTAAAACCAAAATTACAGACAGTGGCATTTTAGCATCCAGTGAAGTGCTCCTTGTTTAATGCTCTTCAGAGCAGTCTAAATCAAGTTGGTGTCCCATTGATACATTGCCAGACTCTGATTATTAAAGGTTGGAGGCTGATTTTTATCTGTTCAAAATAGCTAAGAATTAGTCTAAATCCCTTCTGAAAGATTCAGTCCTATTAGCACTCAACCCTCTGGTGTAAGCTCTTTGCATAATTATGTTCCACAAGACTCATAAGTCTGTGAGCTTGATTGTCAGAGAGGAAAATTGTGTGCATGTCAAATTGAAAGGGCTGGTGTCAATTAAAGGGGAATGTTACAATAATTGGATATAAGTCCTGAAAGCCCATGGAGAGCCTCAAAAGACATTAACATGTGGCAGGGGATTAAGAAGTAACAAGCAAGAATGAAGGTAAAAAGGACTCTAAGTGCAGACATAGGTCTGTAGGCAAGTGGTGGAGCAGCCTGATGTCCTGACAAGGGCACTGCTGCAGCGAGACAGGACAGCAAGTTCCTCTCCAATGGATCCAAGGCCACTCTAATGGGGTGACACCACAGTGCAAGAACAGAGTGTAAGAATGAAGTGATGCAGGAGTGAACGCCCCTGTTAATACTAGTCCTTACAGAGATAAGACAGCAACTGGTTGAGCCTCCTCCTCCAGTACTGACAGTGGAGATACTCTGTGTCCCCCAGGGGCAGTAGCATCTCCTACCCTGCTGTTCACTGCCCGCATACAACACCCAAAGCAGCAGTGGAGCATCTGGAAGCTTGATCTACAACCACTTTTTCTTTTTAGAAGTGTTCCTTCTGTGTACAGCCAGACTGCTCCTCCACTTCATGAGGTGCAGGCTAATTTTAAGAGGCATCAGGGACACCCAATTTCCTGCCCAACCCTCACACACCCCCACCCCCTCCCCCCAAACAGACACTGGTTGATGGCTGCTATAAGGTGAGGAAGTTCGGCATGAGGAGCTTGCAAGAAGAGTTGTCTTTCCCTATCCATTAGGACTGTAGTATGCCTGCAAGGATGTGCAGTCATGTTTCAAGTTATCATCACCACCCTTGCATGTGCCAGCCCTAGTCACAGGCATTTTTGCAGCATAAGAGTCAGTCAGGCACTCACATATGTTGATAATGCCATTGTGAGTCTGCTATCTCAATTCCTTTAAGGAAAAGGAGCCTTCACAGGGGCTTTGACTTGCTAAATTGAGAAAGCAGTTGCCAATAGGAGGACACAGAGCACGTCTCAGTCATCCTGTGTTGCCTTGGCATCTATCTGCTTGTAATCTTCTTAGCATGTTGGCTTGCAAACCTAAGTATTAGCATGAAAAATAAAAGACTAGAAATGGCCTAAACATTTTTATCGTTCTATTCATTGACCTTTACTCCTAACTGACCAGTCAGTTCTTACTGAACTTGGATGCCAGTTTTCCATTGTATGGGGGTTGCACTTGGCTTCCTGCAGACTTGCACAAGTGGCATGCAAAACATCCCTGACCCCTTTTGACTGCATTAATGAAGCACTTGCCTGTTATAATGGGACTTCAGCTGCTGCCCCAGACCTGACTAGGAAATTTGACAGAGCAGAAAATAGGAGATCAAGCAGAACTTATCTCCTCTGTACTTAGCGCTCACCTATTCCCCATCTGTGTCCACTTTTGGGGTGTAATTGAGTTTAAAAACACCCTCAATGGTCATAATGAATATGGTGTGAAGAATGGACACTGACACCAGTAACCCACCACAACAATTGGCAATACAGCATTCTGAACGTTTATAAATAGACATTTCCAATCCAAATCTGGAATTATGCCTACCCCACATGGCTTCCAATGCTGCCTATTTTTGCGTCATTGGGAAATTTGGATTTGCGGCTTTCTATCCCAACATTTAAGTCATTAATTAATACAGTGAATAGTTGAGGGCCCAACACAGATTATTTTAGGGCACCACTAGTCATATCCTGCCAATTGGATTAGCTGCCCCATTTGCTCTACTCTCCGTCGCATGCCACTCAGTCAATTTCCTAGCCAGCTCAATTAAATGCCTTCAATTCCATGGACTTTAACTTTAGCTAATAATTTTGTATGAGAGACTTTATCAAGTGCCTTCTGAAAATCCATATAATTAACATGCATAGTCAGTTTCCTGTCCATTGCTTTAGTCACCTCTTCAAAAATCTCATTCAGGTTTGTCAGGCACAACCTACCATGCTGGCTCTCTGGTCAGCTGAATATTTTCAAGGTATTCTGTCATTCTGCCCTTAATTAGAGATTCTGGTAATTACCTGACCACAGATGTTGGTCTATAATTCCCTGGTTTACCTCTTTCACCTTTCTTAAATAGCACTGAGATTCCTCACCTTAATGAATGCAAGCCTCCACCGAAGATTTAAAGGGTAAAATACAATAATAGAATGAGGAAAAGGAAAGACACGATAATTAGAGCTTATCCTTGGCCGTTGCTTCAATAATACACATCCTTGGGGCTGAATTTTCCCCCGTTGGGGGTGAAGTTGAAGAGCGGACGTGCACAGGTGCACTTCCAATCGGCACCCCCAATTGGGGGTGCAGCACCATTTTACGTGGGCAGGCTAATTAAGGCCCGCCCAACGTGACGTCCGCAGAGAAGCGCTTTGCACTCCCTGTGCGAGCGGGTGGGGGGGAATCCCAAAATCGAAAGTGCACTCTTTCCTGCATGCCCACGAAAGAGCGCACTCATCTCCCTGAGGCTAGGTGCAGCCTCAGGGAGATCGGCTCAAAATGTATAAAACCTAAAAATAGAAAAGTAAAATTTCCTGAACATATCCCCTCATGTGACAATGTCACATCAGTTGGGACATGTCCATGATTTTCACAAAATCTTTATTAAAATTTAAAAAAATCTACATGAAACCTCATCCCGCCCATGGATGAGGTTTCATGTTTCATCTATTTGCCGCCGGGGCCCCTGGCCTGCCCATCAACCTTAAAGTTGGATGGGCAGGTCCTTTAATTACTTAATTGACTCTGTCAATGGCCTCAATTGGACATTGACAGGTTGGCGGGTGCGCAGCTGATTTTGCTGCGCCCCCGCCTACCTGAAAATTTAAATGGGGCGCGGTAAGCTCGGGAGTTCTCCCCGACGTCACCACGTGTCACTTTATGCATCGGCGAGCGGGCCCCACCCCTGCTCGCTGACATATAAAATCCTGTCCTTGAGGTTATTTAAAAGTTTATTTAGAAATATTTGCAATTAAACAAATGGGCCTGATGTGGGTGGGCCCGGAATTAGACGTATAATCCACTTCCGGGTGAGATTGCGTTTCCAGTGCAATTTCATGCTGGGTGACCAATTAAGGGTCGCCCAGCATGAAACGCCTCCGCTCAATGGTTGGAAGAGCTGGGCGGGGGCGGGAGCCTGCCGAACACCAGGTCCAATGGTGACCTGGTGGGGGATTTAAAAGCAGCAGAGGCAGCTCCCTGAAGGCTGCCAGGGGACACTTTGCAGCTTTGGAGTCATTTGACGAAACCTTTCTTTGAGCTGCAATGGCATCTGCAGCTGCTGGGCACACCAGGCTGGAGGGCAAGTCCTGTGGGCACTCAGCCTGCTCGTTCTCGGATGAGTGACTGGGAGTCCTGTTGGAGGAGGTCAGTGACAGGTGGGACATCCTTATCTCCAGGGATGGCAAGAGGAGGCCACCACACCTGACCAAGAAGGCATGGGCAGAGATGGCAGCCCAGGTCAGCGGCCATGATGTTGTGTGGCGCACATGAGTGCAGTGCCGCAAAAGATTTAACGATCTGGTGTGCTTGGCAAAAGCGAATACCGAGTTGGCATGGATCTGCGTGGGGAAGCATTAACGGCTGGCTGCCCCCCCATGGTGCTCAGGGGTGTAAGAGTTTGAGTGCCAACTGTCACTGACAATGGCGCTGGCCACTGCACAGGCAGTGAGCTCTGGCTGCTTGGTCTGATTTCTTTGCAGGTTGAGGGCCAGGACCTGGATATGCCCTGCAAGGTGTCCCTCAGCTGGGGTTGGCCAGGCTCCAATGGTTCAGCAGGAAGAGAGTGGACTAATAAATGCTTCTCTGTCCTTTCAGGATAACAGAAGCCATAACAACATTGAGAGGCCAAGGATGGGTGGAGGCACCCCAAACCTGCTCAAATTGACGAGGTACGAGATGGATGCCTTAGAGATGGATTGCCAACAGCCAGCTCCGTCCATCAGTCGTGGAGAGGCAGGGGTCTCTTTTTTTATCCATTCACTGGGCCAGCATTTATTGCCCATCCCTAGTTGCCCTTGAGAAGGTGGTGGTGAGCTGCCTTCTTGAACCGCTGCAATATGGTGTAGGTATACCATAGTGCTGTTAGGGAGAGAGTTCCAGGTTTTTGACCGAGCGATAGTGAAGGAACAGTGATATATTTGCAAGACAGGATGGTGAGTGACTTGGAGGGGAACTTCCAGGTGGTTGTGTTCCCATCTATCTACTGCCTTTATCCTTCTAGATGGTTGTGGTTGTGGGTTTGGAAGGTGCTGTCTAAGGAGCCTTAGTGAATTCCTGCAGTGCACCTTATAGATGGTGCACACACTGCTAGTGAGCATCGGTGGTGGATGGAGTGAATGTTTGTGGATGTGTGGCCAATCAAGTGGCCTGCTTTGTCCTGGATGGTGTCAAGCTTCTTGAGTGTTGTTCTAGCTGCACTCATCCAGGCAAGTGGAAAGTATTCCATCATACTTCTGACTTGTGTCTTGTCAATGACTGACAGGTTTGGGGAGTCAGGAGGTGAGTTACTCATTGCAGAATTCCTAGCCTCTGACCTGCTCTTGTAGCCATAGTATTTATATGGCTAAGATAAAAGCAAAAAACTGCGGATGCTGGAAATCCAAAACAAAAATAAAAATACCTGGAAAAACCCAGCAGGTCTGGCAGCATCTGCGGAGTGGAACACAGTTAACGTTTTGAGTCCGTTTGACTCTTCAACAAAACTAAGTAAAAATAGAATTTCACCTCTTTTCTATTTTTACTTAGTTCTGTTGAAGAGTCATATGGACTCAAAACATTAACTGTGTTCCTCTCCGCAGATGCTGCCAGAGCTGCTGTATTTATATGGCTAGTCCAGTTCAGTTTCTGGTCAATGGTAACCCCCAGCATGTTGAAAATGGGGATTCAGTGATGGTAATGCCATTGCATGTCAAGGGGCGACTGCGCACAAGCTGGTTGTCATCTCTGGGGGATCCTTTCAGGGCACCCTGGATGAAAATAGCAATTCCTCCACACCTCTGCCAGTGACCGTGGCATCGGATGAGGCTGCGCTGACTGAGGAGTGCCCAGCCATGGCGCTGGATGCTCCTGAGGCCTGCACAAGCTCCACCGGCCAGAGGGCAACCGCCAAAATCATCAAAACCAACAGGACAGCACGGTCAGCAGGCTGCCTGCATTGCCACTGCCAGCAAGTAGTGGCAGCACTCGCAAGCATAAGTTTAAAGCACTGTGAGCACAAAAGGGACAGTTCACGGGTGATCTTCTGTTCTGCCATGTTTTGTTAATTTGTTTACTGGCGTGACCATTAACACCTTATATTGTTATGTTCATTTTCTGTGGGCGTTAACGTTATATAAATTTTGCTTTTGTGTTAACGGCCTGCGCATGCTTCACTTATTTTGTAGGTGCAGGGCATGCTAGTATGTCATGTTAGACATGAGTGGGCTTAAAACTTTATAGCACAGGTACTGATTTGGACTTTGGTTTCAATAGAATGGGTCATTTCAAACATCCAGTAAGAAGGTGGCAACCCTGGCATGAGGTGAAAGCAGTGCCTTGGCAGCCTAGCTGACGGAGCATTGAATTGATGTCTCCCTGGCAACCCTGCCTCCTTGAAGGTTGTCTCCATATCCTCACTGTGTTCTCCCCCAGCTTCTCTTCTGATCCACCACTGGATTCATCATCTGTGGCCTGTGGAGCTGCCTCAAGATCCTCTTCCTCCAGTGTGTCCCCTCTTGTCAGAGCCAGATTGTGGAGAGTGCAGCATGTAATGCATATCAGAGACACCCAATCTGGGGGTTATTGTAGTGCTCCTGCTGAACGGTCCATGCATCTGAATCTCATCTTCAGCAGACCTATGGTCCTCTCAATCACCGCCCTTGTGGAGGCATGACTCCCATTATACATCTGCTGTGCTTCTGTTCTTGGGTACCGGAGAGGCGTCATAAGCCACCTTTTCAATGGATAGCCCTTGTCACCCAGCAGCCATCCATCCAGTCGAGCTGGAGCCATGAACAGCCTTGGCACCTGTGAGTGTCACAGGATGTATGTGTCATAGGAACTGCTAGGGTACCTTGTGCAGATTTGCAGAATCTGTGTCTTGTGGTCACAAACTATCTGGACATTCATCATGTGAAAGCCCTTCCCATTGACGAAGGCACCAGGCTCACCCGCTGGTGCCTTGAAGGCCACATGTCTGCAGTCGATGGCACCCAGGACTCGGGGGGGACCCAGCATTTGCAGCAAAGCCTCTGGCTCACTCAGCCTGGTTGGCCTTGTCCGTCCGGAAATGAATAAATGACCCACCTGAACAGAGCATCAGTCACCAGCTATGGACAGCTGATTGGGAGACTCCACAAATATCCCCCAATGAGCCCTGGAAAGGGTCGGAGACATAGAAGTTGAGGGCCACTGTGACCTTCATAGCCACTGGCATGGGGTGTTCATCTACAGAGCTGGTCATGATCTCAGGCCCAATCATCTGACATATGGAGGTCACAGTTTCCCTGGAGAGACGGAGCCTTCTTAGGCACTGCACCTCTAACATGTTGAGGTAGCTGGATTGCTGCCTGTACACTCTGGCAGCAGGATAGTGGTGTCTTCTGCCACCCCTACCGCCTTGGACTTCCTGTTGGCCCTGCGCCCCTTGTCTCTTTTGATAATGGAGAGTAGAGGAGGCGGTGGTAATTGGCCGGGTTGGATTTGCCCTGCTTTTCGTGTACAGGGCCTACCAGGGCAATTTTCCACATAGCTGAACATCATTATGGTGATGAACATCGTTATGTTCCTAATTTCCTAAATATCAACTTTGGTTGGGTCATCAACAGTGCTACCAAGCGGCAGTTGCTTAGCAATAGCCTGCTCGCTGATGTCCAGTTTGGGTTCTGTCAGGGCCACTCAGCTCCTGACCTCATTACAGCCCTGGTTCAAACACGGACAAAAGAGCTCAACTCCCAAGTTGAGGTGAGAGTGACTGCCCTTAACATCAAGGCCCCTGTGCCTGCTTTTCTCCTCCCACAGGTCGCTTCCTTGGATGCTGCTTACGGACACCCGGCCTCCTGCTCTTCTCTTCCTCCTCAGAGGAGGTGCCACCAGTGGAGTACACAATCCCCATTACCAGAGACACCGAAGGCTGTCTCATGACTGGAAGGGCCCACCAGATATAAATCCTCCAGGGGCCTTGAAGACACCAATCAGTCCTGAAATGAAGGCAAGCAAAGATTGAAGCTCAAAACAGAGATAAATCTGTCAAATTTCACTAAACAACCAGCAGCAAACTATCTCCTAAACTCTGCACTGCTCACAATGGCAATGATCCAGACCTTTTTTATCCCACCCTTGGATGACAATTCGTTGAAAACAGGCTGCCCGCCTGCTACTTTGCCTGTGCGATGAGCACAAAATCACACAGGCAATGTAAAATCGAGTACAATTGGCTTTTTCGTGGCCTTAATTGGCCCTTTAATGGCCAGCAGGCACGGCTCCAACTCCTGCACATGCCTGCCGACCTGAACATTGCTCACTTGTGTGATGACATCAGGACGCACGCCCGAAGTCATCTCGCGCAATTTCACATGCGTTCGGGTCGGGCACATGCCCAACCTTGGAATGGAATATTTGGGCAATACAGTTACCCAGTCTCCCAACCAAAGTTGATATTTAGGAAATTAGGAACATAACGATGTTCATCACCATAATGATGTTCAGCTATGTGGAAAATTGCCCTGGTAGGCCCTGTACACGAAAAGCAGGGCAAATCCAACCCGGCCAATTACCACCGCCTCCTCTACTCTCCATTATCAGCAAAATAATGGAATGGGTCATCAACAGTGCTACCAAGCGGCAGTTGCTTAGCAATAGCCTGCTCGCTGATGTCCAGTTTGGGTTCTGTCAGGGCCACTCAGCTCCTGACCTCATTACAGCCCTGGTTCAAACATGGACAAAAGAGCTCAACTCCCAAGTTGAGGTGAGAGTGACTGCCCTTAACATCAAGGCCCCATTTGACCAAGTGTGGCATCATGGAGCCCTAGCAAAACTGGAGTCAATGGGAATCAGGGGGAAAACTCTCCACTGGTCAGATTCATACCGAGCACAAAGGAAGATGGCTGTGGTTGTTGGAGCTCAGTCATCTCAGTTCCAGAACATCACTGCAGGAGTTCTGCAGGGTAGTGTCTTAGGCCCAATCATCTTCAGCTGCTTCATCAATGACCTTCCTTCCGCCATAAGGTCAAAAGTGGGGATGTTCGCTGATGATTGCACAACGTTCAGCACCATTCATGGCTCCTCAGATACTGAAGCAGTCCATGTCCAAATGCAGCAAGACCTGGACAATATCCAGGCTTGGGCTGACAAGTGGCAAGTAACATTCGTGCCCCTCAAATGTCAGACAATGACCATTTCCAACAAGAGAGAATCCAACCATCACCTCTTGATGTTCAATGGCATTACCATCACTGAATCCCCACTATCAATATCCTGGGGGTTACCATTGACCAGAAACTGAATTGGACTAGCCATACAAGTACTGTGGCTATAAGAGCAGGTCAGAGGCTGGGAATCCTGCGACGAGTAACTCACCTCCTGACTCCCCAAAGCCTGTCCACCATCTACAAGGCACAACTCAGGAGTGTGATGGAATGCTCCCCACTTGCCTGTATGAGTGCAGCTCCCACAACACTCAAGAAGCTTGTCACTGTCCAGGACAAAGCACCCCACTTGACTGGCACCACACCCACAAACATTCACTCCCTCCACCACCGACATATAGTAGCAGCAGTGTGTACCATCTGCAAGATGCACTGCAGGAATTCACCACGGGTCCTTCCACTGCATCTTCCAAACCAATGGCCAATACCATCTAGAAGGATAAGGGCAACAGATAGATGGTTACACCACCACCTGGAAGTTCCCCTCCAAGTCACTCATCATCCTTACTTAGAAATATATCGCCGTTCCTTCACTGTAGCCGGATCAAAATCCTGGAACTCACTTCCTAACAGCACCATGGGTGTACCTGCACCACATTGACTGCAGCGGTTCAAGAAGGCAGCTCACCACCATCTTCTCAAGGACAATAGGAATGGGCAATAAATTCAGTCTATCAAACCTTTTCCGTCAATAAATTAGATCATGGCTGATTTGTATCTTATCTTTGTTTCATTCCCTTTAACATCTTTGCCTAACAAAAATCTATCAGTCTGAGTTTGAAATTTTCAACCTCAATAGCTTTTTGGGGGTGGAACATTCCAGATTTATAATACCCTATGTGTAAAGAAGTACTTTCTAAGATTACTTCTAAATTGCCTAGCTCGAACTTTAAGGTTATGCTTACCTTGTACTGGAAATAGTTTGGCCTGGATTTTTGTTACCAGGGTGGGTAATTTCCTGGCGCCCACCTCAGGAGAAACTCCCCTAAATGGTAGGATCTTCATTCTGGGGGTCAGGTGCGGGATAGAATTGGGTATGCCACCCCCGGATGCAGATCGGAGGCGGCCACATGGGCTGCTGAATGCTGATTTGGGCTGTTTAAAAGGCCCACTTTGGTTCTCTGGGCTTTGTCCCTGTTCTTTTGTTAAACATTAGGTCTCCTAGACCTTATCCTTCCCTCACCCACTCTTCATGCCTCCATGCCAACCCATGTCCTCACACACCCCCATGACCCTATAGCCCCTATGCCAAGTTGATACCAATCCACCCAAAACCCTTTGCCCTTACATCTGCCATGCCAACTCACCCAGTCTCTACCATGGATAGATGATGGAACCATGTTGAGATGAAATAAATTAAAGTTTTAAATCTCTATTACAGTCTTCACTATATTAAAAAGACACCTCTATTCATGAAAGCCCATTCAAAACATTTAAACCCCCTCAAGCACTTAACCCTTTATAAAAGCAAACAGGCTTGTATGCATAATATCATATCAAAGATAGCTAATCCTTTCATAACCTCTTTGAGCTGTCAATCAAACTGTGTACTTAGGATCCCTTACTGAGATAATGATAGGTTGTAGAAAGCAGCCAAGCACTACTAATGGCATAATGATAGCCTTTGAGGTAATTTTAACAAACAACTACTATAATTGCTAGGCCACCTTTTTTCAACACAGGCAGACTTTTTAAAAAAACATTTTTAAAGGGCTGGGGATTTAAGTAATTTGACACCTTGACAATTCTACAGGCCTCCTCTGTCCTTCAAGAGTTTTCACAACTACTCTAAAAATTTGTAACACCGACACTATAGGTTAAGACCCTTGCTGCAGAGAAAATGAGGTCTGAGTTCACATAGCCCTACTTAGTTTGGGTTTCTCTCATGTGTGAGTCATGCTCCTCCTCCTTTCCCCTACCAATGAAAAGGGGAACATCCTGGCCTTAGTCTCTATCCATTCTATCATATCTGATCATGTTAAACACCACAATTATATCCCCTTTTACTCTTTTAGAATCAAGGGAGTACAAGTTCAGTCTATTCAATCTGACTTCACAATTTAATCTTCTAAGCCTTGATCTCATTCTGCTGAATCTTGTTGCACACCTTCCAAGGCCAGTATATCCTTCTTGAGGCTTGATGCCCAGAAATGAACATAGTACTCCAGATCATAATGTTTCAGGGCGTTGTGTGTGGCTCCCATTAGTAAAAGTAACCAATAGTTGGCATTCATAGAACCAAGGCTTGTTGATTTGTAAAGGATTAACTTGAAGAAATTCAGGAATGTTTTGTTGGTCTGCTACTTGTCATTGAAATTACGGGTTTTTACTGTTGTTCATTCAGCTTTAATCAACTTTTTAATGCTGCAGCAGCTAATGTTGTTCTCATTTAAGGAATTATCCAGTTATATTGATTTGTTTTTCTCTCCTTCATGGTTCTAGGTCCCCTTTCCCTGATTAAGCTGTGGGCCCTCATTCTACTGCCTCTCATTAGTTGATGCTGTGAATGTTCCATTGTTGTCAAATTGGAACCATTTCTCCTTAAAATTTAGTTTATAGAATCATAGAATTATACAGTACAGATGTAGACCATTCAGCCCATTGTGTCTGTGCCAGCTCTTTGAAAGAGTTATCCAATTATTCCCCATTATTTCCCCATAGCTCTGCAAATCCCTCCAAGCAAAATGCAATTTCCTTTTCAAAGTTACTATTGAATCTCTTCCCACCAGTTACTCCATTCTGGATCATAACAACTAGTTGGCCTTTGCATGTACTATTTAGCCACATTGAAAAAGAACTGAAAGATTGGCTGGCTTAACCTTTGATCACCAATGCTTCCTCAACTTAGCAACACTGTGTACACATGTACCCTTTTATTGCTTCTATAATTGTGTTTACTGGTAAGACTGATATCGGATTGCCTCGGCTGCTGTACTTTGTTCTCATTTTCTACACCTTTTTGATCAGACGCATCTGGGTATACATGCTGAGACTCTCGTGCTGTTCTTTCCATTGAACATTATTATAGATTATGATGTTCTAACATTGACTCTGTATCCTGCTTGGTTATGCCAAACAAATCTCACTCCTTTCACATCTTATGGAACTACTAGTGGTTTGACCTTAATATGACTTATGCTATTTATTCTTGTGTACCTCATTAACTGAATCTTGATGCATATTCACTTTTGACACCTCCCTTTGAATGTATTGAAGGCATGGGTCAGTACAAAAAGTCTAATGATTGATAACTATACTAATTAAGTTACTTTCATGAAAGAAATTTAAGCCACATTACCAAACAACTGCACTCCAAAACATATGCCATTGGCTGAGAAGTATTCTTTTGTCTTGAGGTTGTGAAAGGGGCTATATAAAGGCACATTCTTTCTCTATCAGGTAGCTCCAAATTAAACATATTTTAAAAATAAGGGAAAGCATAAGAATAATGATTATATATACAGAATGAGACAGTGCCATTATCAATATACTCTTTCATCATTCTGGTTAAAGTGGCAATAACCTTTTATGTGGCACCTTACCAAATGCCTTCTGGAAGTCCAAATACACTACATCTACCAGTTCCCCTTTATCAACTCTGCTTGTTATATCCTCAAAGAACTCTAACAAATTTGTCAAACATGATTTCCCTTTCACAAGACCATGCTGACTCTGATTGTTTTAAGCTTTTCTAAATGCCCTATTTCTTCCTTAATAATGGACTCTACATTTTCCCAACGACACATGCTAGGCTGACTAGCCTATAGTTTCCTGCTTTTTGTCTCCCTCATTTCTTGAACAGGGTGTCACATTAGTGGTTTTCCAATCTGCTGGGACCCTCCCGGAATCCACTGAGTTCTCCGCTATCTCTGCAGCCACTTCCTTTAAAACATTTGGATGCAGGCCATCAGGTCCTGGTGACTTGTCAGCCTTTAGTCCCATTTTGCCAAGTAATTTGTCCCTTGAGATAGATACTGTTACAAGATCTTTCCTCCCATTAGCTACTTGCTCATCTCATATCTTTGGGGTGTTAATAGTGTCTTCCACTGTGAAGACCGACGCAAAACATTGGTTTACATTATCTGCCATTTCCTGTTCCCCGTTATCAATTCTCCAGTCCCATCCTCCAAGGGTTCCACACTCACTTTAGCTGCTCTCTTTCTTTTTATATACCCATAGAAGCTCTTGCTGTTTGTTTTTATACTTCTTGCCAATTTACTTTCATAATCAATTTTCTCCCTCTTTATTAGCTTTTTAGTCATCTGCTGCTGGTTCCTAAAAAATTCCCAATCCTCTGGCATACCACTAGTTTTCGTCGCTTTGAATGCCTTAGTTTTGATTGGATACTCTCCTTGACCACCTTTGTTAACCATGGGTGGCTCATCCTTCACATTGAGTCCTTCTTTTTGACTGGGATAAATTTTTGCTGAGCATTATGAAATATCTGCTTAAAGGTCTACCACTGCTCATCCACTGACCTTCCCCTTAATCAATTTTCCCAGGCCATTTTAAACAACTCTTTCTTTATACCTCTGTAATTGCCCTTATTTAAGTTGAGGACACTGGTTTGAGACCTGAGTTGCTCGCCCTCAAGCTGAATTTTAAATTCTACCATGTTGTGATCACTACCCCCTAAGGGGATCCTTAACTCTGTCTTATTAATCCTACCTCATTACACATTGCTAGATCTAAAACAGCCTTTTCCCGGTAGGTTCTACAACATATTACTCTAAGAAACAATCCCTGATGCACTCCACAAATTTGTCTTCTATGTCAATCCCTGCCCATCTGATTTGTCCAGTCAATATGCAGATTAAAATCACCCATGACCATTTTAGCACCCTTCTTACACGCCTCCACTATTTCCCGATTTATACTTTGCCATACAGTGAGGCAGTTCTTTGGGGGCCTATAGACGACTCCCACCCATGACTTCGTCACCTTGCTATTCCTTATTTTCACCCTGACTGATTCCACTTCACGATCTATTGCACCTATATCACTACTCACCACTGTACTGATACCTTCTTTATTAACAAAGCTACCCCACCTCATTTTCCTTTTTATCTATTTTTCCGAATGTTGAATACCCTTGAATGTTGAGTTCCCAGTCTTGGTCACCCTGCATCCACGTCTCTGTCATAGCTACCAAGTCATATTCATCTATTTCTATTTGTGCCGTCAACTCATCTATCTTATTACAAACGCTGTGTGCATTCAGATAAAGAGCCTTAAGCTTTGACTTTTTACCATTATTACTCATTCTGGTTCTAATTTCTGCTGCACTCTTCTGCTTATATTTTCTGCCCCTTCCTGTCACACTTTGATTATTGTTCGCCTCTTCACTACCCTACACCTCTGCTCTCTCGTTTTTGTTTTGATTTCTTAAACTTCCCTTAAATTGAACCCTCCCCCTGACTAATTAGTTTAAAGTCCTATCTACAACCCTGGTAATATGATTTGCCAGGACACTGGCCCCAGCATGGTTCAAATGAAGCTTGTCCCAACAGAACAGCTTTCTCCTTCCCCAGTACTGATGCCAGTGCCCCATAAATTGCACCCCATTTCTCCCATACCAATGTTTGAGTCACACATTTACCTCTCTAATCTTATTTACCCTATGCCAATTTGCAGGTGGCTCAGGTAGTAATCTGGAGATTATTACCTTTGTGGTTCTGCTTTTTAATTTAGGCCCGAGCTGCTCGAAGTCCCTCAGCAGAACCTCTTTCCTAGTCCTACCTATGTCATTGGTACTACGTGGAGCACCAAAACTGGATCTTTCCCCTCTCACTCCAAGCTCCCCTCTAGCCCAGAAGAGATGTCCTTACCCTTGACACTGGGTAGGCAACACAGCTTTTGGGACTCTGTCTTTGCTGCAGAGAACGGTGTCTATTCGCATAACTATGCTATCCCCTATTACTACAACATTTCTCTTTTCTCTGTACCACGGTGCTGTGGTCATTTCGCTCACCTTCCCTGCAGTCTGTGCCCTCGTCCGCATCGGGAGCAAGAACCTTGTACCTATTGGACAAGGGCACTTGGCTGAGGCACTTCCAAAGCTAAATTCTGGATCCCCATATCTGCCTCACTCGCAGTCACACCTCCTGTCCCTGGCCATAGTCCAAATTTGATGTAATTAATCGAAGGGGTGTGACTGTCTCCTGAAACACAGACCTGAATCTTCTGGTCAGGGTGCGGGGGCGTGCGTCCTGACATCACCGCGCGTCATTCAGATCTTCAGTTCAGCGGGCACGCACCGGAGTCGGCTGCGCACCCGCCAAACTGTCAAAGGCCTATTAAGGCCAGTTAAATATCAATTAAAATAATTAACAGGGCTGCCCGTCCAACCTTAAGGTTGGTGGGCAGGCGAGGAGCCTAGGCGGCCTTCGCATTTTTCATGGAACCTCATCCACAGGCGGGATGAGGTTTCATGAAGGGTTTTTAAATGCAATAGAAATTTTTATTAAAATTCATTGACATGTCCCAGCTCATGTGACACTGTCACTTGAGGAGATATGTCTGAATTATTTTTTTTCTTTATTTCAATTTTTCATTATCAACTTAGTCTCCCTGAGGCAGCTCCATGCCTCAGGGAGATTTCTGTGCTCTTTCGTGCGCATGTGCAAAAGAATGCGGGCCCTAACCCCCCCTCCTCCCCCCACCCGCACAGCGAGCGCTCAGCACTTCCGGATGCATGTCACGCTAGGTGGGCCTTAATTGGCCCACCCATGTAAAATGGCGGTGCACAGCCGATCGCGGGCGGCGCTCTGCTGCGCACCTGCCTGTGCCCGCTCTCATTCCTGCTCAGCACCCCCCAACAGGGAGAAAATTCTCCCCACAGTGTCCAGGTAACTCTCCCCCACCCTGATCTGTTGCAGTATCCACAGCTCAGACTCCAGCTCATCAACTCTGAGCCAAAGTTCCTCAAGCAGCCAATGCTGCAGATGTGGTCACTGTGGATTGCACCACCATCCACCAGTACCAACTGCTACAGCTGCAACACACCGCCTGCCCAGCCATCTCTATTCTATTTAATTAAGTAATTTGGATGTTAAATATTTTAAAAGTGAATTTCTTAACTGTATTCTTCAGCTGTAATAACATCTCCAGATTTAAACCGCTTGGACAATCAAAAGAGACAGGGAAGAGATACTCACCAGTCACCTACCTTTTTCCCTGTGACTTCATACTTTGGCTCTAACTGATAGTAATAGGTTGAAGGGGCTCTCTGCCACTGGTTTTTATCTCCCACCGCTGCTGCCCTTCTCCTGCAGGTCCGCTCTCTGCGTGCTATTTTTCAACTCCCGGCTTCTCTCATATTCTTTTTCAACTCCCGGCTTCTCTCGCACTCTTTTTCAACTCCTGGCTTCTCTCGCGCTCTTTTTCAACTCCCAGCTTCTCTTGTGCTCTTTTTCAACCCCCAGCTTCTCTTGTGCTCTTTTTCAACCCCCAGCTTCTCTTGTGCTCTTTTTCAACCCCCAGCTTCTCTTGTGCTCTTTTTCAACTCCCAGCTTCTCTTGCACTGTTTTTCACCTCGCGGTTTCTCTTGCGCTCTTTTTCAACCTTGGGCTTCTCTCATGCTCTTTTTCAACCCTGGGCTTCGCTCACACTCTTTTTCAACCCTGGGCTTCTCTCGTGCTCTTTTTCAACTCTGGGCTCCTCTTGTGCTCTTTTTCAACTCTCAGCTTCTCTCGTGCTCTTTTTCAACTCCCGGCTTTTCTCGCGCTCCTTTTCAACTCCTTGTTTATGTCCCACTCTTTTTTAACCCCCGGCTTCTCTTGCGCCCTTTTTCAACTCCTGGGTTCTCCCAGGCTCTTTTCCACTCCCGACTCCTCTTGCGCTCTTTTCCACTCCTGACTCCTCTCGCGCTCTTTTTCAACCCCCAGCTTCTCTCACATTCTTTTTCAACTCTCTGCTTCTTTTGCGCTCTTTTTCAGCCCTGGCTTCTCTCGCGCTCTTTTTCAACCCCCAGCTTCTCTTGCACTGTTTTTCAGCTCCCAGTTTCTCTTGCGCTCTTTTTCAACCTTGGGCTTCTCTCGTGCTCTTTTTCAACTCCCGACTTTTCTCGCTCTCTTTTTCAACTTCTTGTTTCTGTCACACTCTTTTTCAACCCCCAGCTTCTCTTGCGCTCTTTTTCAACTCCTGGGTTCTCCCAGGCTCTTTTCCACTCCCGACTCCTCTTGCGCTCTTTTCCACTCCTGACTCCTCTCGCGCTGTTTTTCAACCCCCAGCTTCTCTTGCGCATTTTTTCAACTCTCGGCTTCTTTTGCGCAATTTTTCAACCCCCAGCTTCTCTCACATTCTTTTTCAACTCTCGGCTTCTTTTGTGCTCTTTTTCAGCCCTGGCTTCTCTCGCGCTCTTTTTCAACTCCCAGCTTCTCTTGCACTGTTTTTCAGTTCCCGGTTTCTCTTGCACTCTTTTTCAACCCCGGGCTTCTCTCACGCTCTTTTTCAACTCCCAGTTTCTCTCATGCTCTTTTTCAACTCCCGGCTTCTCCACCGCTCTTTTTCAACTAACGGCTTCTCTTGCGCTCTTTTTCAACTCCCGGCTTCTCTTGTGCTCTTTTTCAACCCCCCCGGCTCCCTCGTGCTCTTTTTCAACTCCTGGCTTCTCTTTGCTCTTTTTCAACCCCCGGCTTCCCTCACATTCTTTTTCAACTCCCAGCTCTTCTCACATTCTTTTTCAACACTCGGCTTCTTATGCGCTCTTTTTCAACCCCTGGCTTCTCTCGCACTATTTTTCAACCCCCAGCTTCTCTTGTGCTCTTTATCAACTCCCAGCTTCTCTCATGCTCTTTTTCAACCCCTGGTTTTTCTGCGCTCTCTTTCAACTCCCAGCTTCTCTCGCGCTCTTTTTCAACTCCCGACTCCTCATGCTTTTTCAACTCCAATTAACAGTTAGCCAGCATAGAAGACGCACTGAGGAGCTCAGCGCTGTTGGGCTGGGGGTGCGGGAGAAGTGAAAGCACAAAAGTCTGTGCATGCACGGGGGAGCATGCAATGCACACTCCCTGAAGACAGGGAGGTGTCTCACAGAGCTGAAGAATTGTACAATCAAAAAGACAGATTTTACAAATGTTAAAAACCTGCCTGAATGTGGAAGTCAGTAACAATAGCAGAAACATATAAAAATTATATCTAAAATTTTTTTAAATTACTGTTCGAAACCGTGGGTGAGGTTTCATAAAACATCCAAAGGCCGCCTGGCCAATTTGCCCACTCGCCAACTGTAAGATTGGGCAGGCAGTGAAAAATTCCTTTCAATTACTTGATTAAGGGCCTTAATAGGCTTGTTAACTGTCGGCGGGTGCACTGCCGACTCTCATGCGCGCCCGCCGACCGGACTATCGCGTGAGTGCACAATGATGTCTGGATGCTCGCCCGACGTCATCGCGTGTTATTTTATGCCTGATCTGCTCAAGCGCGCACTCGCCCATGGGATGCAAAATCCTGCCCCGTGTGAAAAAAATTCAGACTGAAAGGTTAGAAAAGTTCAACTCCCTGTTTATAAGATCCTGAATCAGTTTCGTCAGACCCCAGGGGCTCATCAGAGTTGTTTCAGCGCAGGTAAAATAAAAAATGATCCGGATAATCTTGTTCAAATTTATGTTGAAATTTTAATGCTTTCTGTCATTTGCTCATTGTGCATGGGATGGTGTTTCTGATTATTACTCATATTCCCAAAGGCCAGCATGACGCATTCACTGAGAAGCCCTCAGCCAGACCCATATTCATTGTGGAAATGGAAGAAATTACCTTTTTTACTAAAAGCCTGCAGAACTTTAACTATGACTTTCAGATACGTTTGGAGATACTAATACATTCCAGATGAATACCATTTCTGAAACTTGAGCTATGTTTTCCTGTCTTAGGGAGGTTCAATATTGCTAGCACTATGTAAAATGATGAATTTAAAGTAATATTTGCAGATTGTTATTAAACTGCTGCTACAGATGATGCTTCATATTAAATGTCTTCCTGCCATGTTAATTTTTCCCTTATGTACAGAACTGATATCTTTAGCAAAACTAGATCCTCAAATAATTAAAGTTGCTTCAGTTTAAAAATGAATTAATACTATACTTGTCCACAAAAGAGTTTAAAATATAATATTCTACTGGCGATTTATGAACTTCTCTAAAACATGAAATAAAAACACCAATAATCTTTCTAATGTTCTGTCTTTCAGTTTCAAGCATAAATTCACATTCCACAATTTTACATACCAAAAGCTGATGTCGGAACTGGGCCTTCAGGAGGTAATAAATAGTATTCCAATAAAATCCAGTAATTTAAAAAATGAAATCAAACTAATTTAATGAAAATGATTTGTAGTTATATGAAATAGAGCTAAGTTATGGCACCTGTAGAGGTTAACAAGAAACGAGTTGTAACAGAAACTGGAATGATTAAATATCTACATCAATCCTTAGCCAAATGGGTCACATCCCAGAACCCTGTGAGGAATTAAGAAGGATAATTATTGATGGTTTGGCTGATGTTTTTCAGAACTACTCATGGGCAATTAGGGATGGGTAACAAATGCTGGCCTTGCCAATGATGGTCACATCTCATGAAGGAATAAAAGAACTTCATAACTACTGGACAAGTACTCAAAAATTAGAGGAAAGCAACGGCACTTTCAACATTTCAACAAAAAGGAATATAATCATTAGCATTCTTTCATCTACATAAGATGACAAACATGCAGCAAATCAAATCTGCTGGGTATGGGATAGTTTCATATGGTGCACTTTTGCTGATGGCTGAAGAGCCTAATCCATGAGAAACAGGTTCTGCTATAAGTGCTGCAAATGAAGTGATTCCAGGTGTTGTTGTTCTCAGTCTTGGTGCCTGTTGCTAAGCCGCTATGGCAATTGATCATCATGGTGGTGCACACCAGCCCACATTTGATGTTACCGTTTTCCTCTGTTGTCATCTAGTGTCTCTCAGACGCAAGAATCAATGGTTAGAGCCTTCATGTTACACTTGCAAGCATCCTTCTTCAATGATATCAATGGAGAACATGAAAAGGCTGTGCTTGTGGTAGACTGTGGCACTGCCAACCCTGGGGATTTGATCTTGTGTAGCACTGCTACAAGTGGCAGCATGTAATTTGATTTCTCCTGTCCCAAAGTTTTACCACAAACTCTTCACAACTTAAAAAAAATATTCATCTGGCTAACACTTCTCTTTTTCAGATAAATGAATTGTTGATTGTAGTGATGCATTATGGTACCACCTGATGCCAATTATCAAATGGCCAATAAAAGTATCACCTGGTCATCACAAGTCAGAATTTCTTGCTTGTGAACACACAAGCCAATTCAGTAAATCCAAAATTGTGTAAGAAGAGGAGCCTGCTATGATATTAACCATTCCCATTAGCCTGAAGAGTTTCAAAGGATAGCTTTCCATATAAAATAATATGAAGAAATTAGATGTTATGACATTTGTCACCTTGTCAAAGATCAATTCAAGGGAAAACTCAGCAGGTCTGGCAGCATCGGCGGAGAAGAAAAGAGTTGACGTTTCGAGTCCTCATGACCCTTCGAGTTCTGTCGAAGGGTCATGAGGACTCGAAACGTCAACTCTTTTCTTCTCCGCCGATGCTGCCAGACCTGCTGAGTTTTTCCAGGTAATTCCGTTTTTGTTTTAGATTTCCAGCATCCGCAGTTTTTTTGCTTTTATCAATTCAAGGGTATGGATTTTGCTTTTAGAGTTCCCTGTTCCAGGTTCAGATGATCTGCTTTGAACCTTTCTGAGAATTGTCAAATAGTGATACATGTTTGTTACTTCCTTGGCAATCTCTTTATTGATGGTTTGCCAATGAACATTTATGGATCCAGCACATTGCAAAGCCAGTCACTTAGTACTTTACATCTTTATATTTTTGTCGCAATGGTGGCCTGGTGGTTGGTGTCAAGTGTAACATCAGTAAAAAGGTTTTTTATTCTTATAAATCTTAATCTCACAAAAGTGACATTTTGACATGAAGGCAGGCCTTTTTGAAAACCTTCAAAACATCTTCATTAACATTTTCAGCAAATTCATTAGATGATGTTGTGGATGATGGTGGTGACCTGATACAGCTGCTTGATGACAGCACAATCTGCTGGCATAGCCAATCTATCTTCTTCACAGGGCAATACTGTTGAATAATATTGAAAGTCCATATTAAGACAGCAATGTTTGTGTTAACATGAGCAATTATAGTGTATTGATTGTAAAACATTTTCCTTCTCGCCTGAAAGCATTTGTTTCATGCTGGGGTACAATTCCACGGCACTGGCCACCCTTATTTTATAGCTTTCTTCATGTATAAACCTAGATTATGATTGCCTGTAGTTAATTTTACAAGACATCACAACTGAGTCGGATTCTGTTTCTTACAGCAGCGGTCATTGGATAGGAAACATTGCTGATAGTTTTTTCCCCACAAATTACCTATAGGGAGAAAAAGCCTGCTGCCCTTACCTAATATGACCTAGACGTGACCAACACCAATGTCATTGACTCTTAACTGCTGTCTGAAGTTGTCCAGCAAGTCTCTCAGCTGTATTAGACAGTACCACAAAGAATCACTTCCTCAGAACAATTCAAGATGGACAATAAATGCTGGCCTTCACACTGATGTCTACATCTGAAGAATGGATTACAAAATAGGAAAATATAAACTGCCAATAGCTAAAGTTTTAGGATAAGTACAAAATGTGGTCCTTTTTGTTTAAAATTAACATTGAGACAACTTTTGCCATCCACGTGTCTGAGGAGTTTGAACACAGCCCTATTGAGGAAGTACACACTTTCTACTTCAGCACATTGAGTATGTCTTCTGGTGATTCCAAAAAATGACATTTTGTTATTCCTTTATGAAAGATGATTTTACTTTGTTGCGTTTGTCTACTGATTACATAAACACATTTGTTCTTAGATGGATTAAAGGAAATGCCAGATACCATCTGGGCATAAATCACAGGCAAAAGAAAACTTGCCTAGCAACTTGAAGGGCAGAAATTTTTGCTCGGCGGGTGGGTGCATGCCCGACCGACTTGAGCGTGAAATGACGTGCGTTAATGTCAGCCGAGCATACCGATGTCAATGCGCAGTCATGCGATAGCTCAGTTGGCTCTGGCGTGCCGACAATTAAAAGGCCTGTTAAGCCCATTAAATTATCAATGGTTGGCAGGTGACGAAAAGGTTTTGGAAGCCTTATCCACGGGCGGGATGAGGTTTCCAAAAGCAAATAAAAATAAAATAAAAACTTTAATTTTTCATTAATAACATATCCCTGCTCATATTTTTGCCAAATTGGTTCAAGTTTAAGATTAATGCTGCTAAATCTCAGTATTCCAGCATTTGTGTTCCCTACTGTGCACTCAAATCTGTGATATGCCTGGTACTATAGTAAGCAATGAGACTTCCTCTACTATGCTAGTCTGTATCTTGAGATTTGTTGCTGGTGGGGAAGGGTATATGTCATGAAAACATTCACACTTCTGACCCAAAAGGCTTGAATTAATTATTAAGCATTAAAAATGCATTTCATGATTGAGGGAGAGAGAATAGACACATCTGCAAATTGGCATATTGTTTTGCAGATTACCAAGCACCATGCACTTTGCTTGCTCTTGAGTTGAGTTCCTTGGCCCTGAGACTAATGAACTTCAAGCCCCTTTGACTTTTATACCATGGCTATTAATTAATGTTGTCATGTTTGCTGACCCCTTGGGGAGGAATTAAAAAATTACAAATAAGACTGCAGCAACTAATGCAGCAATTTGCATTTATGCAGCAATGTTAATGTACGAAAACCATTCAAGCCACTCCAGAGGAGTGTCATCAAACAAAATGTGTTCTTGAGCCAGGTAAGGAGACATTAGGACAGGTGGCCAAAAACTTGGTCAGAAGTAGATTCTGAGGAGGGTCTTAAAAGAGGAGAGAGAAGTAGAGAAGCAGGGAGGTTCAGAGAGGGAATTCCAAAGTTTAGGGCCTTGGCAGCTGAAGGCACAGCTGACAATGGTGGAGCGATGAAAATCAGCGATGCACAAATTAATTTTAATTTGTGTGAACTTCAGTAACATAACAAAATACTCAGAGCTGTTTCACAGCTGTATGAAAAAAGAAATACTTATATTTACATAGCAGATTTCAGAACCACCAAACATCTCAAAGCACATTACAGCAAATGAAGTACTTCTGTAAAGTATGCAGTGGAATTTTCCGTCTCTGTTGGCGTCATGGCAGGCATGAGTGGACAAGATGGTGAGGAGGCCACAATTGGTTTCATGCTGTCGTGAAACCAGTTTACAATCGTCTATTCTGCCTGTCAATGGTGGACCACCATTCCCACCTCTGCATGTTAAGAATGTAATTTTAACACATTTGCATCTTATTATAAGCCCTGCTGGCCGGAATCATCCCCCGAAGTCAAAATTTACCGCCCATATCATCAGGAAAACACACTGGCCCAGAACACATCTTGCCAAGTGTGACATGCAGAAGCCAAGATTTACCATTAGAGCCTTGCTCACCTCACATTCGGGGAGCAAAAGACGCTGGAGCCCTACAGCAACCGGGCCCTGGAGGAAAATGTATATTGCATGCTGGTGGACATGGCTCTGCCGTGAAGCAGCTCACGAAAGGTGGCTGTTGATGTCTGGGGCTTGCTTTGGGACATCAGTGTCTAGGCCATGGACTGCTACAGATGATCGTTGAGGGTGTGGAGAGGAAGGTGTGGGTTTGACTAGGAGAGGAGTGTGTACCAGGGGTGAGTGAGGGTAGGAGGGGGTGAACGAAGTTGGTGGGGTGAGGTTGGGAGGTGAGGGGGAGTACGGGGGAGGAGGCTGTAATGTGGGAGAATGCGGCAACTGAGGAGGTAAGTGTAAGGAGACAGGAAGCCGTAAGAGAAGGAGTTTGGGGGTGGGGCAGGACTTCGGCAGGAGAAGGAGTCCGGGGGGGAGGAAGGAGTTTGGAGGGGGGCAGAGCTTTGAGGGGAGAGCGGAGTTCAGATTGGGGGAAGGAGTCCAAGGGGGGGATGGTTTGGCAATAAGGAGTAAGGGGGTGACGTCCGGGTGAACGTGCAAGGGTGGGGTCTGTGAAGTCGATGACTGCCTCCTGAGGGGTGAAATGAGTGGGGGTCATGGTAGCAGGGAATGGTGACAATGAGAGAGGGCAGTGAGTCATAGGGTGGGAGGATGAGGGTGCGATGGTAGCGGTAGAAGGGGTGGTGAGGATGGTTGGGATCTCGAGGCAGACATGGACCCTGGGAGTGGGAAGAAACAGGGCGGGGAGGTCAATGTGGATGGGGGAGGGATTCTTGGGACGATTGGGAATGTGCATGTTCACTTCAACATCCCTGAAAGAAAAGGGTTCTAGCCGGTGGATGACAGTGAGGAGGTGGAGGTGATGCCAGAGGGGTCAATAGTGATGGAGGAAAGGACACAGGTGACTGGAGGAGGGGAAAGGACAGGGGAGCTGAAAACATACTGCACTACAACCGTCTTGCAAAATCAAAAGTGAGCGGAGCCTCATGTTGGACGGGCACATGGGAGTACTATCATTGGATGGGCAGAGATGCAGGTCGGCTCAGATGGACAACTGAAAGCGAGCCCCAGCAGGCAGCACTGAAAATTCCCGGGACAGTGAAATGAGTGTGATGGAGGAAGGATCCTCATGCTTGGGATAGTGCTCTGAATGGCCCTGCCACACACATACTTCTCCCTCCAGATTCACTCGTGGGCCAGTTGTGTGCAGCTGAACTGCTGGGGGTGGAGGGGTGGGTGGACATGCGAAGCCTGTAAATGAAGCTGAAAGACACCATTACACATTATTCAGTGAAAGTGAATATACTTTCACATTATAAAGTGACAAAATGTGTACCTGTGCAACCACTTGTGATTTCCTTATCTTTGAGGTGCTGCTCTGACATCTGCAGGAGGGGTGGAGACAGCCTGTGCAATAGTTGTCCCTGTTGCCTCTGATGACTTCGGTGTGGGTCCTCTAGAGAGGCGAGGCCTTGAGGGCCCCTCTTGCTTTGGCTGTTCCCCTGCAGGCCAAGTGCTCCCTCTGAAATCACAGAGGACGAGGTTGAGGGGGGTCACAGGCAAAGGGGGGAGCGGACAGCCTCTGAGATTCCTGAGTCGATGGCTGAGGGGTGCCCAGCTGCCCTTCCTCTCTCTGGGCGCCTGAGGCCCCCAACCTTACTCGAGCATCTGGGATGACATCGAGGTGCCCTGTTTCCCTCTTGCGTTGCCACTCATGTCCATGTCACATGTCCACCCACCCCTTCATCCCCAGCAGTTCCGCAGGAACTCACCCATGGCTACCACGATGGAAGGTGGGTCTGTACACATCTCCAGGTTCTGCTGGACCAGGGTCTCCATGCCGTCCGCCATCCTTCCCATGGAGACCTCCATACACGCACACGTGGGCATCACTTTTTCAGAGAGCAGGCGGACGTACTCTCCCGACTCGTGTGCCATTCTGTTGAGGGCTTCCAACAGCTCTGTGTGATGTTCCCCTGCCTTTTGCTGACCCTCCATGATGAGTTGGAAGGCTGAATCCAGAGGCTCATCATCTGACAAGGGCCTCTCAGATGCCTCTTCCCCAGCAGTCCTCCGAGCACCAGGGAGCTCAGTTGAATCTGCCTCCTCCCGCTGCAGACATGTGTCTGTGCTGTCACCACCAGATTGTGAACCCAAGCTTGCTCTAGATCTAGGTACCACCAATGTGTGTGTCTCTGTGCTAGTGGAGGGTGTGGGTAAGTGCTGTGACGGGTCTTCCAGGCTGCTTATTTCCAGCTCTTCAGTGAAGGAGGTGCCCTCTTAGCTGGAGGTGAGAACCTGGATGGAGCTGAGGGACTGGCTGGCTGAGGGTGTCAGTCGCTTGTTCCCTGTGAACCAAAGTAGAGATGATTAGTGCCTGGCAGCTGACTTAAAAACAGGAGAACGAGCACACAGTTGCACTGAGAGATGGATGATGTGGTACAGGATCCTCACTTGGGTGTTTGCCATCGACCTCACTGTCCCCGCAGGCACGGTCCACGTCCTCACCAGTTAGCACGATGGCACGCTCCTCAAAGTGAGTGAGGGACCTAATGTAGGCCACTCCACCCCCGGTCTAGGACCTCTTCCTGCTGCTCTGAGCCAGCTTCTCCTGCATGAAAACAGATAGTGGGAGTGCAAGCAAGACACATGGCACTGTGTGGAATGTTTGTGTGGTGAGTGGAGCCATGGATGGGATGAGGACGCAAGCTCCAGAGGATATGAGCCTGATGGAGATGTGAGGGTGTGCATGAGAGTTAGTGGTTGGTTAGTCCTTGGGTTGTGAGATCCCTGTAGATGTGTGATGGTTTTGTGACTGTGTGAGTTGAGAGTGATGAGAAGATTGACTTACCTTGGCAGAACAGATGAGATCATTTATGGATGTCTTCTTTTGCATGACATTGGCGCTGACCACTGCTGCCACAGCATCCCATGCTGGATTGGTGACCTTGCTTGCTGGCCTTCACCCAGGGCAGTGGTAGAGGACATCGTGGTGGACCTACACTGCAACCAGTAGGCGCTCGAGGGTGATGTCGCTAAACCTTGGCAATCATCAGTTTGCAGCAGCTTCCTATCCCTTGAAGAGTTTAGCTCTTTGCAGGGCTGCGTTTAAATATAACACCCGGTGACACTGTCAGTGGGGCGGGCGAATCAGAGGAAGCCCTGCCAGCGACCCAGCATCTTTCCCGGGAATGCATGATTGATGAGGCGAGTTTGGGATGATGCGGCATGAAAACCCGCCCAACGGGTAAAACATCCTTTTTCTCACCCGATACCACACTTAGTGCAAATCTGGAAGAATTCTGCTCATTGTCATTGTTCAAATGTAGGAATTCAGGAATCTTATTGGGATTCTTAGTTTTGTGTTGTAAGGATATAAGCAACAAATCACTCATAAAGGCTTGTAGAAACACGTTATGGGTTCATTTATTTAGAACAGGCACATGAGAACATATAGTCATAGGTAGAAAGCTTGAAGACATCAGCAGCAGAGCTGTGTGTGTGTGTACTCTGCTCACAGCTAAAAGTGAAACAAAGACTGATCGCATGACTCTCTTCCCTAATATCATGCTGCCATTCCTTAAAGGCATATTACAACACTTAGCACTACTTCTAAGTTTCTTCCATTGTCATACATCATTGTATGATAAACATGCATTCTTTGCAAAGTTTAAGCCAAAGGGCTCACACATCAAGAAAGGCAACTTTTGGCATTTTTAAACATTTCAAAAATGATTCACTACTTTAGCTCAAAATGTCTTGCACTATGAGTACTGGATCTCCTTATAAAGTCATATTTTCCATATCAAATCCCCTCCAAAAATAGCTTAGTAGTGCAATTAAAATGACCTGGAATGCAGGTTGAAACATCATATTCTTTCCCACTTTTTTTTTCAATTTTAATCTCTCCAAGTTTGTGTCCTGGGAGATTTATTTTTTCAGTTGGATAGTCTAAGCTGCGGATGGCTTTTGCCTGAGTCATTTTGTTTTCAGGCTCCTACTTCACAACAACATTTGCTCCTCACACTAGTTCTTATTGCATGTGAGGAGAGTTCTGCTGCTTTATGGCAACCTCTTGGTTCAGCTGAGAACTGGCAAAACCCAGGAAATGAATACAGATGGCCTTGGACATCATTCAAGGACTGAATTCAAACCCAGGACCCTCCAGGGGGATGAAGATATCTCAAACCACACAGGCCTGGTACATGAGTAGGTATGCTGTATATGTTCATGGAAAAGGAAATATGTTTCAGTATGTGCATGAGTGAATATACTAAGCTTCATTTAAGTGTGAGGAATTTCTTGTGGTATAATTGGAACATTTGCAAAAGAGCTTACTTTACACAGGTTTAAAAAAAAAGAGGGCTGTGTTTTCCAAAAGTGTTTGCTGAGCTGGTAGAGCTTGTAAAATACTGATAATTCTCAAAAGAAGGAAACATGTATCTATTATAAAAAGTGATGGGAAGCAATTTTAGGCATATCCTAAATCTTTATTGACTGTGAGCGGCTGTAACATTCTGTTTCTGGGCATTTTATTCACAATACATGTGTTGCTGTCTTACCTGGAGAAAATATGGCGTAACTATGTGGCTCAGCTTTTAGTGTAATTATCATGTCTTGCTGTCAGGGAAGCTCATGCCATTAGCACTCTGAGATGGTTATAGGCATCAAGTGAATGTTTTTTTCCCCACTCAACTCATATTTTAGCATATCCAAGGAAAGTGAAAGGGTCAGCGAACAGCCCTTGTTACTTCAGCTTTTATTCCTTTTCAACCAGTGGAATATGATAGTGATTCAAATAAAAGTGATTTGAACAAAGCAAAATAAGGGGCAGAATCACCCTAGATTTGCACTAAGTGTGGTAGCGGGCAGGTAAAACGTCATTTTACCTGCCGGCCACTATGGCGGGTTTTCATGCCTTATCGTCCCAAACCCGCCACATTATTTATGCACCTCCAGGAACCATGCCATTTCCATGGTGAGCGGGCTCTCATTCACTCACCCACCATCACCTTGGCGCTTCATCAATCCAGCTGTGCACAGACATCTCAGTGTTTCTAGACCACGACTACCCCAAAGGCGACATGGCCCTGAAAGGCAAAAAGACTGCAGCTCCCCATTTCAGTGATGCATCACTGGAACACCTTTTGGATGCTGTGGAGACCCGCTGGGATGTCTTCTGGTCACAGGATGGGCAGCAACCTCACTAACACGGCTTGGGAGGCAGTGGTCAGCACCATCGCCTTCAAAAGAAGACAGCCAACCAGTGCCGCAGGATGATAAATGATCTCCTCTGTTCCGCCAGGGAAAGTCACGTTTCTCATCACTCTCAACTCACACACTCACAAACCCATCACACATCCACAGGGATCTCACTCACTGCTGGTTCATAGGACATCACCATTCACTCTCTCACACATACCTTCATTGTCCTCATCCCATCCATGGGACAATTCACCACCCACACAGGCCAGACATACATCATCTGGCCTGGCAGGTGTCCTGTTTACACTTTCTCCATCTCTGTTCATGCAGGACAAGCTGGCACACAACAACAGGGAGAGGTCACAGACCGGTGGAAGATTGCCTGAAATCAAGGTCCTCATGGACTTTGCAAACAGAGCCATCCAGCTGGCCAGTGAGAATCTGGGCCAGTCTTGTGCTGGCAGTGAGGTCGGCGGTGCCCGACCAGTGAGGGTCCAGCAGTGCAACATCCATCAGACAACCATGCTGTGAGAAATGTGCCCTGTTCCACAGGCCACTGCCATGCACTAATTATCTCCCCTTCCGCAGGCACATCTGGGAAACAGCCGATGGAGTCCTTGACCCAGGGGCCTCCAATCAAACTCTGAAGAAACCTCTGAAGAAGAATCAGAAGTCACTTTCCCCGAAGTCCCGCCACAGCGCTCACCCACACCTTCCACCAGCGCAGAGCCACACACCTGGGTGGGACCTAGCTTTAGAATAACCTCGGGATCACAATCTGGTGAACACATTGCACTGTCTGTTTTACAGCAGGCAGAGGCAGGGACCCCCCCTGGTGTCCAGCACTCGGAGGACTGCTGGAGGCCAGAAATTTGCTGGGTCCGAGTCAAGTGACGAGCCTCTGGACTCAGTCATGTCACAGTTGCTGGAGCTGCAAAGGCAAGCTCGGAAACATCAGGAAGGGATGTCCGCTGTGTCCTTCAGATTGCAAGGCACGATGGAGGAGTTTATCCATCTTCAGGCTGAGGTGATAGCACCGGCATGCCAGCACACTGAGGTCAACACTGATGGATAGAATGGCAGCCACCATGGAGACCTTGGTCCAGGACATTGCTCTTGCATTGCTGCGTGGGCTTAACCCCATCGCTGATGCCATAGTTGGCCTCCAACAGTGTGTATGCGAGAGGGGTGCTGGGCAGCTCGATCTCACTCCATCTACCCCTTCTCCTCAAGGAGTCAGCCTGGGGCCCTCGGGCACCCATAGGGAGGAGGATCAGTAGGTGCACACTTTGGGGCCATCCAACCAGGTGACTCCGAGAATGTCCGGCCCATCAGAATCCCTTCTCCCTGTGACCTCAGCAGCTCCACCACCACAGGCCAAGGAGGGTGCCAGTGCCGCATTGCAGGCTGAAAGTAGGCTGGAGCCCTCCAGGTCTTGGCCCTCCAGAGGACACCTGTCAAGGTCATCACAGACAGGGCGTTGCAGTCAGCAGACTGCCTCCACCCTCACTGTGGATGTCCGGGGAGGACCAAAACGTAGCAGCAGGGTTAGGAAAGTTAAGAAGATGTAGCTGCACAGCCTGAGCATGAGTGTTAATCACTTGTACATATTGTTCACTATTGTCAATAAACTCCCAAGAATGTCTCCCTGCCTATGGCTCCTTGTTCTGATGAACAGTGTTCTTGTCACTCAGATGTGAATCCTTTCTGCACAAGATAAAAGGCAGGTGGCTTAGTTTAGGGCCTCTCCCTTGTGCTCTGTATGGCCTTTTGTGTGTGATGGCCCAGCCTCACACTCCCTGGAAACATTACTGATGCCTGCATCTCAGTGTTGCTGGTCATTGCTGGCCCGCAACCCCCAACCCACACGAGTTGCCTCAACGGCTGGGCTGCCATTAACCCTAAACCCCCCCATGCCCCTCAAGCTTGAAGTCCAACAGGTGACTCTGGTGTGTGCTGCACAACGTTACTGTGTACTCACCTCTGAGTTTCTTCAAAGTGCAGCCTGTCAAATGAACTCTTTTCTATTGCTCTTGTGAAACACGTCGGTGTGCTTTCCCACCGACGTGGACAGATGATCCAGTGGGCAGGCCTAATAATATGTTGATGTATTACAATGAGGTTCCCGATGTCCTATGGTGGGTAACGCCATTGTGAAACCAATTGTGCCATATTGTCCGCTCATGCCACCGAAAATACCTGATGCCGGAGGGCACATAAAATTCCGCCCAAGGATATGTATTGTATATACGCAGAGGTATATGTAGTTGGTAGCTGAGAAAAAATACAATATTGTGAAGCATATTTTAAAAAGTGTTCAGTTCATTCTGTTTGAGCATATGGCTTCCTTAACAGTGCTAAAAATTATGCTGAAAATTGAGGGGTTGAATTTCTACAGGATTCTCCAGCTCATTTCCCGGATAATCATGGAAACACTGGGCCGGATTTTCAGTGCGGGGTCGGGAACCCAAAACTCGGATGAATTTTGGTCCCGACCCCAAGCCTCAATAGCGTTGCCCTCGCAACTCCACTTTTAAATTCAAAAAGCCTAAATGGCCAGGAGGTGAGCTTGGGGAATAACTAGAGGCTCCGAGCACCTCCAGGAGGCAGGAGCTGCCCAGCTGCTGCCAGTGTCAAAGGCTGATAATAGCCATGTTGGGAGCTATAGGTATCTTGCTGAAGAGAGCAGGAAGCTCCTAACAGGGCCAACAGTGCCCACAGCAATAAAAAGATCCATGAGGGAGAAAATGAAGGGTCAGCGCTCACAGTGGTACAAGTAGTTCCCTGAAAAAAACAAGTAGTTCCCTGAAGAATGAACTGTATTTGGTCCCGCAGTGAACTAACATGAAACAGACTGTTCAAGCTTGTTGCATTAAAGGTTGAACATTAGAATCACGAATGCACAGGTCCCTTAACCAGGTCCTTAAGGAGCTTAAGGGGCCATTAATTGGCATTGAATGTTTTTCCCATTCTCTCCCCCCATGCTCACCCTTTGAAAATCACAGACTCTCCTTGAGGCATTGGGATTCCAAGACAACCCCTGGAACTGTGAGCTTCAAGCCGTACCCACAGTCCTGACCCTGTGGCCCTTTAACAATCTGCCCCCCTGTATTTCTGGCACTTTTGCATTTCTTATGGGAGTAGATTGGGGGGTGGGGAGAGCAAAGCAAGGAGGGTGAGATCATGGGGTGGGAGGTGACGGAGAGGTCCTAGAGGGGAAAGACGGGAAGCGGAATAGATTGTGAAGTAGGGGGTGAGATGATGTGGTGTGGAGATTGTGCGAATGGGGGCAGGTTGCAGCAGGTTAGCTTGTTGGGCTTGCTGGACATGCCCTTGCTCCCCCTGGCCCATAAGCAGTGCTAGAAAAGAACTTACCTACTAGATTCAAAGATCATCACCTTTCTGTAGTTACCTGGCTGGCTATTATTATAATAATTAACCCACATATTGAAAGATTACTCACCCTCCACCAACAACCACCCCCACCCCCCACCAACCCCCTGGTTGAGACAGAAGGCAAGGTTATGTGGGACTGGAGTACAGAAGCAGAACTGAAGTAGCTCTATGCTTTGTGACACAGACCATCTGTCCACACAGTGAGTTCCAGCTCTTGGCCATGTCATTGGAACATATACTAATGCGCCAAGCATTTCCCCAAAGGAAGTGCAAAAATTGTTGGGTTGTTTCGATGATCTGTTGTAATGATGTTAATTAAGGGATAATTGTTGTCTGGGGACAACTCCCACCACCCCCACCCATCCATCCCCCCACCTCCCCCACTTTTCTTCGAAATAGTGCAATGGGATCTTTAATCTCCAGCTAAGAGGGAAAACAGGGCCTCAGTTTAACATTTCATCCCCACAATGCTGTGCTTCCTCAGAACTGCACAGGAATTGTGATACTCAAATGATTTAAAAGGGGAGGAACGTATCAAAGTGTAATAAAATAAAATACATGTTTGGATCTTTGTAAACATTCTAATAATTAAAAACAATTCTCAGGGACTTACTTTTACAATATCCCATGAACAGTTATTGCGTTTTTTTAAACTCTGATGTGGAAAAGATACCCCAATGCTGGAAGAATTGTTCTCCAACAGAATACATGCCCAGCCCGCGCAGTACATTGCAGAAGTACTAATGGTTGGGGATTAGTCAATAAAGCACAGACCAGGATCAAATCTGGGTTTAATCTACTGTCTGCATGGCTCTATCGGACACTGGGCAGCTCTGAGCAAGGAGTCATCCAGGTGAGCAAAACAACTGAGCACAGTGCGCTGAGTCCCTCAGCTTACCCCTATTTTATCAGCATTAAAGAGAAAAACATAACACAATGTGACAAATCCAAAATGCAGTGAGACCTGTTGAAGTCTTTGTAACTGATATTCAAGCAGTATGAGCTTCATAAAGAAACTGAACCGTTTATTGGCTTTCAATCTTTTGCTTCAAGGCCTAAGTAGGTCACATTTCAAAGAAATCAAATGTTAGCTTGCATGACCAATCCCATAACCAACCAAACTTGATCATAAATCCCAATATATTATAAATAACAGTAACTGAGGAACATAATTGATCCTTATATGGTCTCTTTAAAAGTATGGTTGACATTTGGAACCTAAATATATCAAATGTAAGTGTATCAAAAGCCAGCCTTATGTAACTGTCGCATTTATATTCCAAACTATTTTCATAAATGCCAAGATATTTTAAACAACTGTAGTCAAAATGGATAACATTAATACACTGCCAATCAAACCTTTAGATTGACACTGGTTTATTCTGTTTACCCAGGATCACCTCATACCAAAAACAAACCTGCTGAGAACTTAACCAATGAAGTGCTGTGGTGAAGCTGATAATGCCCAGATACTTCTTGGGCATGACAAGCACCCTAGACACTGAGTTAACCATCAGTTAATAGTCAGGTGAAAGGAAGGTCAGTCCAGTCAAACACGTGTTCAGCGCTCTGGGCATACTGGGCATAATGGGGATTATTCCAGGTTGATGTCTCCTTCAGCTGTTTGACCCAGGGATTCAGGCCTGATTATGTTCATAGTTTGGTATTTCAGCAATTCACGCAGCCATTTGAGAATGCGCAGTTTGGGACAATGTTAGAGGAGTCTGCACCCTCCCTCTGACCAGTGCTGTCTGACTGAGCTACAGAACACCATGGAGAGCATCACTAATCCAGAGACACTCTCCGGAAGAGTTCTCCTGGAGACCAGTTCCCAAACTGAGGCATAGTTTCCATAATAAATATTTTGACTGGAAGTGGGGAGACCTTGGCTCCAAACTAAATCAGGCAATGTTATCTAGTTTCTCTATATTAGGGAACCAGATAATGTCATGTTTCAATAAATTCACTGCTACCCAGCAGTCTGCTTGCACGCCAATCTTTAGCTGCTGCTCTTCCTCTCTGTCCTCCTTACGCTGTTCCTTAAAACATACCTCTTTGTTTAAGCTTTGATTAAGCTAATATCTCATGTGGCTCAATGTCAAATTTTGCTTAGCAACACTCGGAACGTTGTATTATGTTAAAGATGCCATGTAAATGAAAGTTGCTATTGTTGTATAGAGAGAGTGATTGATACTAGCACAGGTGATGGAGATTAGGTAACATTAGATTTGTGTCACTTAGCTGTACTGCCCAACTAACTAACAAGGGGTCACATACTAAGATAAAAGCAAAAAACTGCGGATGCTGGAAATCCAAAACAGAAACAAAAATATCTGGAAAAACTCAGCAGGTCTGGCAGCATCTGCGGAGAGGAACACAGTTAATGTTTCGAGTCCGAATGACCCTTCAACAGAACTAAGTAAAAATAGAAGAGAGGTGAAATATAAGCTGGTTTAAGGGCGGGGTGGGGGGGGGGGGGGGGGTGGGGGGCAGTTGGGACGAGTAGAGCTGGATAGAGGGCCAGTGATAGATGGAGATAATCAAAAGATGTCACAGACAAAAGGACAAAGAGGTGTTGAAGGTGGTGATATGTGCTAATTAAGGGTAGAAAGCAGGACAAGCAAGGTACAGATAGCCTTAGTGGGGGTGGGGTGGGGTGAAGGAATCAAAAAGGGCTAAAATGTAGTGTTAAAACAATGGATGGAAATACATTTAAAAATAATGGAAGTAGGTGGGAAAAGAAAAATCTATATAAATTATTGGAAAAAATAATTGAGCTTCACTGGAACAATGCAGCAAGCCAAGGACGGACATGTGGGCATGAGAGCAGGGTGGAACAAAACTGGAGGAACAGCACCTCATCTTCCGACTAAGCACTTTACAGCCTTCTGGACTGAATATTGAGTTCAACAATTTTAGATCATGAACTCTCTCCTCCATCCCCACCCCCTTTCTGATTCCCCCCCTTTTTTTTCCAATAATTTATATAGATTTTCCTTTTCCCACTTATTTCCATTATTTTTAAATGTATTTCCATCCATTGTTTTATCTCTACCTTTTAGCCCTTTTTGATTCCTTCACCCCACCCCACCCTCACTAGGGCTATCTGTACCTTGCTTGTCCTGCTTTCTACTCTTAATTAGCACATTCCTCAGATAATATCACCACTTTCAACACCTCTTTGTCCTTTTGTCTGTGACATCTTTTGGTTATCTCCACCTATCACTGGCCCTCTATCCAGCTCTACTTGTCCCAACCCCCCTTAAACCAGCTTATATTTCACCTCTCTTCTATTTTTACTTAGTTCTGTTGAAGGGTCATTTGGACTCGAAACGTTAACTGTGTTCCTCTCCGCAGATGTTGCCAGACCTGCTGAGTTTTTCCAGGTATTTTTGTTTTTGTTTAGGGGTCACATACTATACAGGCCTAGATACTCACTGCTCCAATGTGCCAGCAGCTGCAGGACCACTTACTGAACTGATGCAAAGAGGTAGCAGCGCACTTCCATCCTTACACAGAGTAGCCACCTTCCTCATTTTTCATTCCTAAGAGGGTCCTATGTAGAAGGAGCATCTAGTTAGGAAGTGATTGACACACACCATAAATTCTTACCAAAGCAAAGCACAAAAATGTATTCCCACTGTGAAAAACTCTTACGACACCACTGTTGCTTCAGTTGAAAATTTAGCCATTCAAAAAGAAAAACATAAATGCCTTGAAGCAATTGTGGGCAATGCTCCTTTAAAGATTGTATGTTGATAATGTGCCAAGGTCAGCCCATTACGAGCTACAGGATTTTATGACAGAACGAGAGTGGTAACCTATTTTGGTTAATGGAGCTGTACTCATTTTTGTAATGTCACATAGGTTTCTGAAAAATGTTGGGCCAGCTTACTGAAGCGAAATGTGATTTGCCTGGTGTGTAGTAATCATTTTGAATGTAGGAAGAGATGAAAGTTTGAACTTTAGGGTTGGGACCACAGTGAGAGATCTGCTTCCACAAACTGATACATATCTCTGCAGGACATTGTGGGTGTTTCACACCTTCATTTTCAAATCTTTTTTTTCAAATCAGACCTGCTAATTGATTCATGTTCTTCTGTTGACATCTTTATTTACAGGCACCACAGTATTCCCCACATTCTAAATCTGTTAGCATTTCCCTTGAAATTGCCTGTGACTGTTCAATGAAATTATACAGGGGATTACCATCGTTGAATCTCCTGATTTTCTTTCCCCCAAAGGACTAAGAACCTATGTACATAATTTTGCGCACACAAGAGACTCCCTGTCTCTACAAAAGAAGTGCATTGTCTATTATTAAACTACAGTAACACTCTGAGGCTTGATGACTGCTAAGGGAGATCAGTATTCATCATTGTATATTGTGTTTGTCAACACAATGAACACTGAGACTTGAATTCCACATGGATTCACTTAGTGTTGCAAGAGTAAAAATCAACAAGTTCCTCCTTGTCCCCTATTTACAAAATGTCAGGAATTACAAGTTAATGCATCGGTACAGTTGTATGTTTTGCTGACACAGTTTTGAAAGGAGTCTGCACTGATACATGTTTGTTTGCATGATTGTGCAGATTGATCCAGCAATTGTGATAGCTGAAGTGAAGCACTGGGAGAAACTGGATTGGGATACGTAGGTACCAATCTGCTTTATCTGAGACCGTTGCTTGTGGCATTATTCAACCCTTTATATTTCCTCTCCCAGACATTTGTAATGACTATCATATTAATAGAAATATGTTACCTCATAATCTACATTTGTTTTTACAAGATCTCTGAATCACTTGCAATTATGTTATGCTATTTGCACAGCCTTAAATTCTCCTATCCTGTTGAGGTGGTAATATTTATGCCATTTATATGAAGTTGGGACTAACTCCTATGACAATTGTTTGCCATCTGGGGTGTGAACTCTGCTTCGATTGTTTATTTGGACCTTGATGAACTTTAATTAATGCTGACATAGGGTGCGTCTTACGCATCTAAAATACAACAGTAAATTTAACAATGTTGCAATACTCTTATACTGTAATATAAATTAATTTACCACATGTGAGGATGTAGAAAATAGGTTAGGAATCACAGGAACTGGGTGGTCTAGTGGATTTTCACACTGTTCTTTCAACTCAAGGATGTGGGGTCAAATAATCCAGGTTCCTGGGATTAAAGCCACTGAGACAACCTGTTGGCTATAAAGATTGTACATAAATTGACATCAGGAAATCAGGATTCAGGTCCAAGATCAACGCAAACTTGGCCCACAATTTAGCACAGCTTATAATTACACAGCAACAATTAGATCAATAAGCATGACAATGAAATGGAAAACCACTCTGAATATCGGGGGCTCTGATATATTTGTGGTTCAGGTGGCGAAAGCTTTGTTCTTCATTTTTCCTGACAATAGTTTCAGAAAATTTAACTGTTCTATTCTCACACATCAATATGAGCTGCATATCTCTGTCAAAATCAGTGGTTTACACGCAGGATCTTTACTCTCTATACAAGGACATCGCATCTCCTCCACAGATGGAATCTCAAGGACAGCCCAGCCCAAACTGGGGTCATCCAGTTTGTTCAGCACGTTTTGAATGAAAGTGGTCTATGGAAATTTATCACAGGAGTCAAAGCAATCCATCTAACAACACACAGTGTTGTGACTTGGCTGTCCAATTCAGACTTGGACTTGCAAAGCTGTAAGCTGTTAGATCATGTTAATATCTATTAATAATTAATCAAAAAATGTAAAAGAGAAACAAAGTATCAATCCTGGAACTGTAGCGTGAAATAACTTATGTTGTTGTACCTGCAATTACACTACCAAGTCTGGTGATGCCAATTAATCCCCTTTCCTGATTTAGCCATACCTGAGAGAAAGGCCAGAGAATTATCCAAAATTTCCTAATGGCTAGATTAAAAGTAGCATAGAAGCCATTACACGAGTAGATTATCTACAGTGTCTATGGGCTACAGGAGATCTTGATGTGAGGTGAGGAGGATGGGAAAAATGAAGAAGACATGCTTTCAAGAAGCATATAATGCTATGTGTTCCAATGGAACAATTATATGTCATTTCATTTTAAATCCCTTTGTCGATACTAGATCTGCATGATATCAAGACAGAATATGACTTATTCCTGCAAGAAAGTCAATTATTAGAAAGTCACTTTGTTAACACTGGTCTACACCCACCCTTTGATTAGTTAAGTAGTCCAATGCACAGTACAACAGATAAAAAGGATAAAGCACAAACCTCCCTACCATTGTTTCAGTTGACATAGGTGCGTTTGCAGAAGATTTGTGATTAATGCTGAATTTTGGTGAATGATAATAGTTTTGATTTACTGCCTAATGGAGGAGTTATATATCATAGCCTCTTTCACAATGCTGATTCAGAGGTGCACAATCCAGATTAGAGTTAATTTTACAAAATTGGCAACTGGTATGCAACAATATTCAAAATCAAAATTATTTCAAAATTCAGTTCCACTTAAAGCCATCGCTAACTTTCTGATTAGTGTGGTTCAGGAGTTGCTGACAGCAGTAGGAGGTCTTGTGGCTCAGTAACACCCCTGCCTCTGAGCCATTAACTCCAGTTTCAAGTCCCACTCCAAGACCTGTTAACCATGGGAAGGATGTTTATAATGCGATTCCATAGGTTGATAATCAGCTTACTAATCCTTCCTACTGTTCTCAAAAAGAGTGGGGGTGAGGGTTGGGAAAGTGTGTGTGAAGATGTGAAACAAACATTGACAACAGTTAATTTGCCAGCCTAATACTGTGACCATTGACCTCCCCTATTGTTAAAAAAATTTACGTCAGAAATGCAGTCATTGCTGGTAGTTATATTTGGAAAGTCCATTCAAGCAGTAGGTTCAATTTAACTGTTTTTGTTTCCTCCAAATGCCTTTTCACCAGAATGTTGAAGGCCTTTTATATTGAGGGCATGATCCCAACTGTGCGTGAGGATAGGTGGACATTTCTTTTTCATTTGTTCACCCGCGATGCGGGCTACACTGGCTGCGTCAGCATTTATTGCCCATCCATAGTTGCCCTTGAGAAGGTGGTGGTGAGCTGTCTTCTTGTTCCGCTGCAGTGCATGTGGTGTAGGTACACCCATAGGGCTGTTAGGAGGGGAGATCCAGGATTTTGACCCAACGACAGTGAAGGAACCAAGTCAGGATGGTGAGTGACTTGGAGGGGAACTTCCAGGTGGTGGTATTCTCATGTGTCTGCTGCCCTTGTCCTTCTAGATGGTAGTGGGTTTGGAAGGTGCTGTCGAAGGAGCCTTGGTGAATTCCTGCAGTGCATTTTGTAGATGGTACACACTGCTGCTACTTATTTACATTATTGATAAGTAAGTAAGCCAATGTCTCACAGAAACCATCTCTTAAAACTAATGAGAAAATGACCTTTTCTGATGAAGGTCAGGAAATGAGTTGGTATTTCTTGGAGCCTTCTCCAATTGCCTCATTCAATTCCTTTGATGAGACATCATTATCACCAGCTTTAATATTAAGGAAAAAAATCATTAATTTAACAATAGGTGTTCCTGACAAGTAACCTTCATTTTATCATTGCCTTTCAATTAGGCAAAGTTTCTATTTTGTGGAGATTTAAATCCCTTATGGTTGATGTACAAAATCTATCTGTTATTACAGATGTCCATTTCTATTTCATCAATAATATTCCAGATTCTGAACTGATGAATCAAGACACTAATGAATTTTTTGGTGTCTTAACCAAATAAACACTAAAAACATTCTAACGCAACTGCCCAATTAACGGAACTAGGTACAGGTGATATATGTGATGAGTGGTTGAAAGGATTAAGTTTCCTGATCTGAATTTGGCTCAGTTTGTGACTTTTTTCAGAAGGCCCCAGACCTCACTGATAAAACAAATGATTCACCCTTGATATTAACTTTATCAGATGAATGGGGGTGAAGATCACATTTATTTTGTTAGTTTATTCTTCCAAGTTGTAAAGAACAAAGAATTTTGACATATTTCCTTAGCGTGCTTTTGTGATAACACAGGAAAAGAATTACCTTCTTTCCAATATTCATGCTGCTCATTCAAAGAACAAAACTAAACTGTGTAGTGCACAACAGGCAAAACCAGTTTAGTTGCGATTAAAGCAGGTATTTCTCGCATGTAACTCATTGAAAAGATAACATACAGGAAAAGCCTCATTATTCCCCCATACTGAGATTATGTAGGGGCTTGATATGGAGTTTCAATGGGAGATAGAGCCAGAATAACAGAGAATAAGCCTGCAGAGGTCACAACAAGGCTTTATAAAGGTCAGACCACAATGAGCGTACAATGTTTAAAACTGGACATGATGCCAGAAAAAGGTTGTACATGCATGGGAGGGAATGCAGAGAAGAGCAATAAGAATGGTTTTGAGGGATGAGTAAGTATTAGAGAAGGCCAGGCTGTACAGTTTAGAGGGAAGATTAAGGATGGCTTCACTGAGGAATGTAAAATATTAAATGCTATAAATTAATCCGGAATGTCCTGTCAAAGTAGGCCAACTTGGTAAAGTTAGATTACGTAAATTAATTTAGAGAAAAGTATAGTTAAAACAGATAGTAGAAAGAATTTATTTTCTCCAAAGGTTCTGCCAGACAAGGTTGTAGAAAGCAAATAAGAGCAGCAATTCAAAATATAGTTAATGTAAGCAGAAGTAACTAAACTGCTATTAGGGTGAGCTTCAATAGGCTAGTGATCTTTCAATAAGAGCATACTAAATATGAGCAGGAGGAAGCCATTTGGCCTCTTCAGCCTGCTCGACTATTCAAAAAGATCATGGCCAATCTAAGTGTGGCCTTAACAAAACCAAAAATACCTGGAAAAACTCAGCAGGTCTGGCAGCATCTGCGGAGGGGAACACAGTTAACGTTTCGAGTCCGAATGACCCTTCAACAGAACTAAGTAAAAATAGAAAAGAGGTGAAATATAAGCTGGTTTGGGGAGCGGTGAGGTTGTGACAAGTAGAGCTAGATAGAGGGCCAGTGATAGGTGGAGTTAACCAAAAGATGTCATAGACAAAAGGACAAAGAGGTGTTGAAGGTGGTGATATTATCTAAGGAATGTGCTAATTAAGGGTAGAAAGCAGGACAAGCAAGGTACAGATAGCCCTAGTGAGGGTGGGGTGGGGTGAAGGAATCAAAAAGGGCTAAAGGTAGAGATAAAACAATGGATAGAAATAAATTTAAAAATAATGGAAATAGGTGGGAAAAGGAAAATCTATATAAATTATTCGAAAAAAAAAGGGGTGGAATCGGAAAGGGGATGGGGATGGAGGAGAGAGTTCATGATCTAAAATTGTTGAACTCAATATTCAGTCCGGAAGGCTGTAAAGTGCCTAGTCGGAAGATGAGGTGCTGTTCCTCCAGTTTGCGTTGAGCTTCACTGGAACAATGCAGCAGGCCAAGGACGGACATGTGGGCATGAGAGCAGGGTGGAGTGTTAAAATGGCAAGTGACAGGGAGGTCTGGGTAATGCTTGCGGACAGACCGAAGGTGTTCTGCAAAGCGGTCACCCAGTCTGCGTTTGGTCTCTCCAATGTAGAGGAAACTGCATCGGGAGCAACGAATGCACTAGACTAAATTGAGGATAGTGCAAGTGAAATGCTGCTTCACTTGAAAGGAGTGTTTGGGCCCTTGGACGGTGAGGAGAGGGGAAGTAAAGGGACAGGTGTTGCACCTTCTGTGGTTGCATGGGAAGGTGCTGTGTGAGGGGTTTGAGGTGTAGGGGGTGATGGATGTGTGGACCAGGGTGTCCCGGAGGGAACGATCCCGATCGTGTCAGCCTGTTCCTGCCCCACGGAACTCGTTTCTTGCTATCTTGACTCCATTCTCTCTCCCCTTGTCCACTCCCTTCCCACCTACATTCATGATTCCTCTGACACCCTACATCATATCAACAATTTCCAGTTCCCTGGTCCCAACCACCTCCTCTTCACCATGGATGTCCAATCCCTCTACACCTCCATCCCCCACAGGGATGGTCTGATGGATCTCCGCTTCTTCCTCGAACAGAGACCCGAACAATCCCCATCCATCACTACTCTCCTCCGTCTGGTTGAACTTGTTCTCACTCTGAACAATTTCTCCTTAAACTCCTCTCACTTCCTCCAAATAAAAGGTGTGGCTATGGGTACCCGCATGGGCCCCAGCTATGCCTGTCTCTTTATGGGGTATGTGGAGCATTCCTTGTTCCAGTCCTATTCCGGCCCCCTCCCACAACTCTTTCTCCGGTACATCGATGATTACTTTGGTGCTGCTTTATGCTCTCGTCTAGACCTGGAAAAATGTATTAATTTTGCGTCCAATTTCCACCTCTCCATCATTTTCACATGGTCCATCTCTGACACTTCCCTTCCCTTCCTTGACCTCTCTGTCTCAATTTCTGGTGATAGACTGTCCACCAATATTCATTACAAGCCTACCGATTCCCACAGCTACCTCGACTACAGCTCCTAACAACCCGCTTCCTGTAAGGATTCCATCCCATTCTCTCAGTTCCTTCACCTCCGTTGCATCTGTTCTGATGATGCCACTTTCAAAAACAGTTCCTCCGATATGTCTTCCTTCATCCTTAACCGAGGTTTTCCATCCACGGTCCACCCTCAACCGTGTCTGGCCCATCTCCCGTGCATCCGCCCTCACACCTTCCTCTCCCTCCCAGAGACATGATAGGGTCCCTCTTGTCCTCACTTATCACCCCACCAGCCTCCGCATTCAAAGGATCATCCTCCGCCATTTCCGCCAACTCCAGCATGATGCCACTACCAAACACATCTTCCCTCATTCCCCCGGCGGCATTCCGCAGGGATCGTTCCCTCTGGGACACCCTGGTCTACTCCTCCATCACCCTCTACACCTCAACCCCCTCCCACGGCACCTTCCTGTGCAACTGCAGAAGGTGCAACACCTGCCCCTTTACTTCCCCTCTCCTCACCGTCCAAAGTCCCAAAAATTCCTTTCAAGTGAAGCAGCATTTCACTTGCACTACCCTCAATTTGGTCTACTGCATTCATTGCTCCCAATGCGGTTTCCTCTACATTGGAGAGACCAAACGCAGACTGGGTGACCGCTTTGCAGAACACCTTTGGTCTGTCCGCAAGCATTACCCAGACCTCCCTGTTGCTTGCCATTTCAACACTCCACCCTGCTCTCATGCCCACATGTCCGTCCTTGGCTTGCTGCATTGTTCCAGTGAAGCTCAACGCAAACTGGAGGAACAGCACCTCATCTTCCGACTAGGCACTTTACAGCCTTCCGGACTGAATATTGAGTTCAACAATTTTAGATCATGAACTCTCTCCTCCATCCCCACCCCCTTTCTGATACCCCCCCCCCTTTTTTCCAATAATTTATATAGATCTTTCTTTTCCCACCTATTTCCCTTATTTTTAAATGTCTTTCCATCCAATGTTTTATCTCTACCTTTTAGCCTTTTTTGATTCCTTCACCCCACCCCACCCCCACTAGGGCTATCTGTACCTTGCTTGTCCTGCTTTCTAACCTTAATTAGCACATTCCTTAGATAATATCACCACCTTCAACACCTCTGTCCTTTTGTCTATGACATCTTTTGATTATCTCCACCTATCACTGGCCCTCTAACCAGCTCTACTTGTCCCACCCCCCCTTAAACCAGCTTATATTTCACCTCTCTTCTATTTTTACTTAGTTCTGTTGAAGGGTCATTCGGACTTGAAATGTTAACTGTGTTCCTCTCTGCAAATGCTGCCAGACCTGCTGAGCTTTTCCAGGTATTTTTTTTTGGATTTCCAGCATCCGCAGTGTTTTACTTTTATAATTGTGGCCTTAATCCATTTTCCTGCCTGTCACATAACCTTTGACTCCCTTGTAGATCAAGGATCTGTCAAACCCAGCCCTGAATATATTCAATAACCCAGCCCCCACTGCTGTCTGAGGTGGAGAAATTTTTAAAGGTTAATGATACTTTTTGAGAAGAAATTCCTCTTCATCTCCATCTTAAATGAGAGACCCCATGGGCTGAACGTTTAGCTTGGCGGGTGGGCGCATGCCCGACCCGACCGAGCGTAAAATAACACGTGATGACCTCAGGCGAGAGTCGCGCCGTTATTGTGCACTTGCGCGATATTTCAGTCAGCAGCACGCCTGCCAACAATTAAAAAGCCTGTTATGGCCATTAAAGAGGCAATTAAAAGTAATTTTTTGCTGCCTGTCTGACCTTACGATTGGCAGGCAGGCAAAAAGGCCAAGCGACCTTTGCATTTTTTGGAGCCCTCATCCACAGGCGGGATGAGGTTTCCAACATCAAATAAAAATAAAATAAAAATGTTAAAATTTATTTAAGAACATGCCCCTACTCATGTGACAGAGTCACATGAGGGGACAAGTTTTATAACATTTTTAAGATCTTAATTTTTGATTCTGAATACTGTTCATCTCCCTGAGGCACGGAGCTGCCTCGGGGAGGTTTTCAAGCGCGCACCCATGCACAGGCGCGAAGATCACGTTCACCTCCTCCTCCCCTGCCACACAGGCAGTGCTGAGCACTGCCGCTCACATTTCCCGCTCGGCGGGCCTTAGTGTGAAATTGCGGTGCGGCCCCGATCGCAGGTGGGTGTTGACTTCCCGATCGCCCCTGGCCGCCCCCACCGACAAGGACAAAATTCTGCCCCATATTTTGAAACAGTGGCCCCTAGTTCTAGATTCCCCCCCACGAGGGGAAACATCCTGTCAGGCCCTCTCAGAACCTAATATGTTTCAATAAGATCACATCTCATTCTTCTAAACTCCATTGAGCATAAGCCCAATCTGCTCAGCCTTTCCCCTTAAGACAACCCCTCCATCCCAGGAATCAACCTAGTGAACTGCCTCCAATGCAAGTATACCCATCTTTAATTTGGGAGGCCCAAACTGTGCACAGTAGACTGGACAGGTCCCTCTAATGCCCAATACAGTAATTGAGCTTAACACATCGATGCCGAAGGACTGGGATATGACAGCATTCAAACTTAATTCATCATGGATTTTCTAATTTCACATGAATTCATTGAGCAGACTGTGCTGCACTTTCTCTTCACGTGTGATGCCACTCCATGAAAAGCTGCCCGGCATTTTTAGGCTTGTAACAGACTGATACCAGTTCCATACAGTTTTTGTGATTTATCAGATTGATTTTAATAGATATCTGCGGAAAGTACTTCTGATAATGCAACGTGTGTGTGACTGAAGGGCAACTCTAAGACTTCATTCCAATTAAAATGCAGCAAGTTTCAATGGGGAAACTTGGCCTGTGTCTGTCATGTGAAACCGGTTGAAAAGCTAATCATCAACTGGTCTTATACCATGCCCAATTTCCTTTTCCTCCAGGAGTCACATTAGAGGTTTCCTGGTAGGATTCATTACAACTTTCAAGAGGGAAACAGATATATACTTAAAAAGGAAAAGTGTGCACTTCCCCTGTGTTTTGGCAATAAACAGCCTAATCAACAGACCTTAAAATGACTGCTGTTGGTGGCTCCTAATGTTAAGGGTTATATTTTTGTGGAACCAGGAGGAGAAGGAGTGCTCTACAAAATGACCGTATGTCACTGCCAGCCTTGGTTGCCACCCTTGCATTCGCCTCCCCACTCCCAGGGCCTACCCTCAGGCTGGCACACTGTTTGAACCATCCGCTGTTGCACTGGGTTGAGCTATAGCAGGAAGCTGGTTCAAGGCATGGAGCCCACCAGCAGGATTTAAATGAGGCCCAAGTTCAAAATGGCCCCAGCTTCCTCAATCGCTTGACGGCTGGATGGCCAGCATGTTCCACTGATTGGCTGCCACAGAGTAAAACTTGGCCTCATTAATTGTGCACAACTGCTTGGCAAAATATGTAAGGGCAACAGAGTGCCTTTCAGTTCCTGCTGATCATCTGAATGAAGGAAAATTGCCGACGAGGCATTGAAACCTCCAATTACTTGTAATCTTCAAAGTGTTAAATGCCAGTGGGAATTCTGATATTTAAAGGTTTTCAATTAACTTCATTTTCCATTGACACAAATGACAAATGGAATTTCACAATCTATTGGCGTGAGGGTAATGTCACTGGTATTGCAAAAGCATGCTCCAGATACAAGAAGTCACAGGTGGCCGTATGAACTGACAAAAGCACCTTCCTTCTGCATAATAAATACCAAAAATTAATTTCAGAAGTGATGCATTGAAACACATTTACTCAGCAGGCAGAAATAAAAATAGGCAGCACACATTTCACTGTGGAACATACGGCAATATATCCATATGAGTGCAACATTGATATAGCTCCTTTAGCATCGTAACATATTACAAGGCACTTCACAGGAGAATTATCAGGCAGAATTTGACAACAAACCAATTATAAGAAGATATTAGGACAGATAAGCAAAAGCTTAGTCAAACAGGCAGACTTTAAGGAGTGTCTTGAAGGAAGGGAGAGATGTAGAGAGGTGCAGAGGTTTAGGGAATTCCAGACTATAGGGCCCAAGCAGCTGAAGACCACCAATGGAGGAGCAATTAAAATCAAGTTTATGGATGGTGGAGGATGGGCTGAATGGCTTCCTTCTGTGCTGCAAAGACTCTAAGGCTGGGATTTTCCAGCCCTGCCTGTGCCAGGGTCATCCGGGCCCACCTGCTACATCCCTTGTGGCAGGTTCCGCCATAGCAGGGCCAGCAAATCCCGGCCTATGACTCTATGGGAGGCCCACTAGAAGAGCATTGGAATAGTTGAGGTTAGAGGTAGTTGAGGCATGGTTGAGACTTTCAGCAGCAGATACACTGAGGGAAGAGCAGAGTTGGATGGTATTCTGGAAGTGGAAGTAGGTGGCCTTGGAAATGAAGCTGATACGATGTAAAATGCTCATCACCAAGTCCAGTGCAACACAATTGTTGTGAACAGTCTGGCTGAAGCTCAGACAGTTGCCATGGAGTCAGTGGCTAGGGAATGGAGTTCGTTGCGGGGGCTGAACCAAGATAATGGTTTCAGTCTTCCCAAATTTAGTTGGAGGAAATTTCTGCTCAGCCAGCTCTGCATGTCAGGTAAGCAGAGCGTCAAATTAGAGATAGCTGTTAGTAGGGCGATGGGAAGTGGTGCAGTAGTGACGAGGGTGCAAGAGAACTGATGGTGAGATAGTGCTGGGTGTCATCAGCATAATGCATATGGAATCTGACCTCGTTTTTCTGGATGATGTCACCTAAGGACAGCATGTAAATGAGAAATCGGAGGTGGCCAAGGATAGACCTCAGTGAATGAAATATTGGAATCATAGAATGTTGTGTAACCTGAGAGGGCAGGTCTTTTAATTCTGTACGCCCCTTCAAATAATAGTTACTCTACTTACAGAAAAGCAGTTGCTATCCTATAGGCAGCATTTAACTGATAAAATATAATGATAGAAAGTAATTTCTTGATCTCTGCAAACCATCTAATGGCATTTCTGCCTCATTTGGTCACTCAGCAAACAGAAAAAAAATGCTAGTTGACAGGATTTCAAATTCCAGGTTCTATCTAATATTTTATGTGCAAAGTGAAATTGGAATTCTTCGACTTGACAGTTGGGTATCACTTTAGTGAACAACCTGACATGATGTTGCATCACTAATATGATGAAGATCGCCCAGATTTTCATTCCCGGGTCGGGTGCGCAGAGTCAGGGCATTTCCTGGCTCAGCAAACCCAACCTTTAAAAATGTCCGCCCACTGGTTGGGTTTTTGGTCGGGTTGCAGGGGTGATGGGGGGGAGGCAGGTTGAAATAGGAGTCAGGGCGCGTGACCCCGGAATGAATGTGGAGTCTGCCAGGCGTGGAGTCAGGCTAGGTGTTCTGGCACTGGTTTAAATAAAAGAAAGAGTCAAACAAAGAACAGCCCTCCAGCCCTCACCCATCATTCCCCCCACACATTTCCACATATCCCCTATGCCCCATCCATACCAACCTATGCCACCCATCCACTCCCATGCACCTCATACTCCCTATGCCAACTCATGCCACTCTATCCACCCTCCCCATAACCCCTATGCAAACCTATGTCAGTCTACCCACCTCCCATGACCCCTCATAAGCCAATGCAAAGTTGGTGCCAATCCATTCCAACCCATGGCTCCCACCCATCACCCTTTGCCCTTACCCCCTCCATGCCAACTCACCTAGTATTCTTGGACACTTCCTTGACAACTTTGACAGCTGGGGAGTTCTTTAACATCTGGGCAGTTTCAATGAGTTTGTGTGTAAAAAGTGCATGTTCGCTTTTAACAATCCCAAAGGGTGCCTTACCTCTCCCAAAGGGGTGCTGGGACCCTAACTACAGGGGTGAGCAACTTATCTCTCCAAAGGGGTATCTTGGGTATCCAAACAAATCCACCAAGCTCAAGCTTCCTCTTACCTGGTCTAATTTGCATACTCCAGGTTTCACACTCTTGGCCTACAAAAATCCCACTTCAGTGTAGGCAGCTGGTGATTTAAATAGCCAGCTGTTTCTGTACACGGTGCATGTGCAAACCCTGGACTGACTCCACTTCTGCCTCTTCGAAAATGGGAAATGCCGGATCGGGGGCGGGACTTAGAAATTTTGGCCATTTCCAGGATTTTCCCCATGACGGAGAGCCTTTCCATCATGGCAAAAATCTGGGCCAATGTGTTTCTGTTGCTATCTTGTTTTGGTGATCTGGATACACAGAAATGATAATGGCTATCATCCAGTCAACAACAATGAAGAGTTTATGATTAATTTGGAGCCTGTGATTCTACTGAGAACTGTAATTACTTAAGAGGTGCAATAATTACTGTGCGACGATGGTAACTATTTCATTCAGGGGCACTCCGAAACCACTCAGGAGGCACGCAGGAACACCTCCCAATTTCATGTATGGCCAGTCCATTCCTGATTTCATTCACCTTTGTTATAACATCCAACTAATTCTACCATGGGAGTAGCACCAGTGGCCCAGCTGGTAGCATTCCTGCCTCTGAGTTAGATGGTTGTGGCTCAAATTCTACACCAGGACTGTCAGAGATGCTGTTTCTCAGAGGCCTTGAATGCTCTTCAGGAGACATAAAAGATCCCTTAGTGTCATTTTGAAGAAGAACAGTGGAGTTTTTCCTCCCCAATATTGATCCCTCAATAATCATCACAAAAACAGATTATCTGGTCATTATCACATTGCTGTTTGTGGGATTTTGCTATGCATATTACATATTTACTGTTGTGTTTCCTATGTTACAACAGTGACGAAACTTCAAAAGTACTTAAGCACTTTGAGACATCCTGTGATCATGAAAAGTGCTATATAAAGGCAATTCTTTTTTTCAGTGATTCTGAGGATTTGCCTTACTAAAGCTAAGAAACAATGGCTTGGGCACAGTATTTGAAATCAGTTGTTATTGATCTGGTGCAGTGTGTTGATATAATAGATTATTACTTGTTGACAAGCTGGCAGATTGCTATCTTTGATGTATAGTCCAAGATCAAAAGACATCTGTTCAGGTGTAACTTGCAATGTATTCTCAAATCTGGGTGAAACTATGGTTTAAAGATGTGGAAACTCACTGGATGGGACTTTGTACAGTCCTTCCATTGTGGGTTGGAATGGTTGGGGTGTGGTGGCTGGATTTCTGCTGGTAAGAGTCGTGCCCCTGACACCTGGCCTTCTGCACTTGAGATCATTTACATTTTGAAGGCAGGGAGTCATGCCAGAGTGGAGGGGGTGGGGTGGGGTGGAGTGGGGGAGTGTTGGGGGTCAGGGCTGTTCTACTCAGGCCTTGATTGGAGATCCAAGCAGCCTCCGTCTTACCTGGAAGATTAAAAGAGGTGTTCTTTAATTTTACAGCCTCTCTTAATTCTGTACAAGGTAATACTCTGGTCCTAGTACAATAAAGAATTGGCTGTGCACTTCTCTGATGGCCATAGAATGCTGACCAGCTAGGTCTACTGGGTGTTTTTTGTGGTGTTTAAGTAAAGCAAATTATGGTTAATAAGATTTTTTAAATACACTTGGGAAATGGAGTGAAGCAGCACATTCCCAAGCAACCTTCTGCTCCAGGCTGAATGGGAAATCAGTACAGGATGGCAGGGAACCTGGGACAGCATTTCTTCTAAACATTTCTAAAATGTCCCAGTCTACTGTTTCAGGAAAATGAGGTGGCCCACCTGAAGAAAGGATGAAGTTCCCCATTTTACTTTTGTTCAAATGACATCCATGAATGGAGTCAAAGTTACAGCTGCTGGAATTTGCAAGATTTAAAAATGTTATAGTTACTGAGAGGACAGAGCAAATTTTGAACCTCTCGCCAGGTGAAGGGCCTGCTGAGCATGAAACAGTAATGCAACTCTACAGATGTTCCATTAGGCCTGATTTATTTCTATGGTGTTAGCGTCGCCCTAAGTTATCGGCAAAGGCTTGGACATTTAAGGAGAATGATGCTAAGGTCTGTTTGTTGATAGATTTAAAGATTCAGGGTATGTTCGACCAAGAAGCAGCCAAAAGCTGTTCTGTCTCTTTAACTGCTTGTTGACAATTATGGATTTCCTCTTTATCTGTTTGCATCTTGTGGCTTGCGAGGTCTTTTTATGTATCCAAGTAGTCAGGGTGATAATGTCCTGTACATTCGTTCAAACTGAGAGCCAATCGTGCTGCTTCTTATCAGCGAAGCAGAATGTTTGACAGCCAACAAGTGATGCCTGAAGCCTACAGCCTGCACCCCATTAGACAGACAACAGGAATGACTTCTCTTGATCCTTAAGCCTTTTGTTTATAGTCCCAAACAGTTCCCTCTGGCCTCCAGTGAAAGGCCTAATGACTTATAGTTTGAATTTTGGCTCAGTTCAGACTTGCACATGCACCATGCAACTGTAGACTTACAAGCCTGCATTGAGTCACACTGTATGAGTACAACTTTAAAAGATCTAATTATCACCTATGATCAACATCCTTGGTTGTTTTCGCATTCATGTTAAAGGTGGAGCATGTTTCAACATAAATGATAATTGCTGCTTTGAGTCAGTGACGTTTTTATTTAATGAGGGTCTGTAACCTTGTTGCCTCTTAAACAATAGACTCCATGGAAAAGTACGGGAGCTGAAATTGTGAAAATCTTAATATTTAACTTGATTTTGTTCAGCTGACATGCATCTACCTTGCTGTTTTCTTGCTGTCAAGCTCCCCGTTTACCTGTATCAAACACCAGTACCTGTTTTATGAGGCAGCAATGACTCAGCATAGGACATTGTTCTGAGAAATCGTGTTTAAGATCTGACCTGTCCTGTTTCCACTAACATTGCAATTGTTATATGTATTCTTCCTCCACAAACTTTTAAGTTTAACCAACAAAAAGTCTGATGCTATGAAAATCAAAATGGTTGCGCCCATCTTGGCTGAACCTGACAAGTGTAAATTTTATAATCATTTTAGCATTAGGTGTTCCGTTGTACACAGATTTTGCTTCATGATCAGCTTAATGGCTGAATGTATTAATGGAGGCATATCTTTTGGAAGATTAGAGGTTTGACTGCAAGCAGAACAAGATGACTTCCAAGCAAACCCACATGAAGCCACTGGCACTCAACAATTTCCACATTACAATGCAAGACACTCTCAGAGGAAGGATATTCCATAGAATTTAATGATGGAGCCTCACTCACCCACTGTTAACAAACAGCTGTCTTCCAATTGCAGTGCCAAAGCCACATAAAAATGACTAAGAATCACTCTCCCATGTAATGGGAATGCAATCCTGTATCCAATCAAATATGGGATTGATTATGCTTTTCATTAAATTATCGATTTCTCGATGCCACAATCAGCTAGTATCCTTTATGACAGAATTCCTAGAATCTGGATATTTAAAATGTGAGGATAACATTACGATAACCGTACAGCAATGAAGAAGTTCAATTGTAGCTCCACTTGATAGTTATGTATGAAATCTTAGACGAAAAAGAAATCAACCACATGCAATGTACTTAGTAGTCACCGTGAGTTACGTGGGTCTTACTCACCACTGGGATGAAAGCACAAACCCACACATAACCATGAGCCACAAATGTGTCATATGTTTTCAATTTAATAAGGAGCAGAAGGAAAACTGAAATAGATTTTGTTTTAACTGAAAACTTCTCTTTATTTAACAAACGTATCATCAAATTACACTAGAGGCCCCACCGCATTTCATTGATGCCACATGAAGAAACTACCCATCACTGCTGGCACTGCTGATTTTTTGCGATGGACCTTCCACCAGGCGGCTGGATCAGATAAAAGACCCAAGTAATAGCCTGCATTCAGACCACAGATATGCTCCCAGAGCCTTCTGATGACTTTTTAATATGGCAATGGTAAAAGTAACATTCATTATATAACAGTACACTGAAATAACACTGGAATTAAATTCCTCAGTTGCACCCACATAGGATTTCCTTTCAGTTCCACTGTCACTATTAATATAATCCTTCAAGCTTCAACTGACTTTAAAAATAAAGTAGTTCCGCCTCTGAACAAGCATCTGAGCTCTGCGCCACTGCTAACATGCCAATGTTCTTGCAAGCCCTAACCACAAATGGGCCACATTCCAATTGGCTTTTGAACCATATTTGAACATTTCTTTCCTTATTTTCAGCAAACAGAAAGGAAATGGCCCCTTAAACTTCCTGCATCATATATCCTGATTCCAGTGTAGATGGGGAATTACCTTTACGAACTGTGCATGCCAGATTTGAGTTACTTAGCAGCTTGTACTGGTATGCATTGAGATGATTAACGTCCTGTTCATATGAGTAAGAAAATCTATGACAAAAGCATTTAAAGATTTTTTAAACTATTAAAAGTCCATGGTGAGTGTTTTTACTTTCTGAGGCGAAAATAGAAAACAGATGGTAGAGGAATTTATGAGATGCAACTTAATTCATTAAGTGATAATTCATGAGTGACAGGAGTACATTTATGGTCAGTCATTTTCCACATTCTACATTGCATGTTTATGCAGCAGTTACTATTCAAATTAAAATGTTGAGAATTGGATGCAAATTATTCTTTTAAATAGGGGTCGAATTGACCCAAGAATGTAGAAAGATGCTATTGACATCACGGAGAATACTCCACAGAGTTGATGGTATTACATCATTGGTGGGATAGTCCAGGTCTCGGTGGCAGGAGGGAGGCGGGGGTGCTGGGAGAACAGCAGGGAGCCACTTCAGGATGGCTTTCAAGCGCATTCCTGCAGCCAAGGATATTTCTTGAGGATGGTATGGCATGTGGATCGGCTGCCCACTCAACAGAGGCAATCAACCAATTCAAGTAATAAAGGCCTCAAATTAGGGTCAATTTTTCACGCTTGCCGGCATTTTTTCTCCCAGTTTCATCCAGAAATTCATTTTCACCCAGGGGCTTGTGGGGGTTTGGAACTCACTGCCTGAAAGGGTAGTAGAGGCAGAAACCCTCAACTCATTTAAAAGGTGTCTGGATATGCACTTCAAGTGTCGTAACCTGCAGGGCTATGGACCAAATGCTGGAAAGTGGGATTAGGCTGGGTGGCTCATTTTTTGACCAGTGCAGACATGATGGAACAAGTGGCCTCTTTCTGTGCCTTAAACTATGATTCTATTTTGCCAACAGCGAAGTGGCCTCTTGATGTTATGGGGTCTGCCAGCTTTGCGGAGGCATTTCGTGAGACTACCGGAGCCGGAGGTTCTATTCCCCAACTGGGGGGCCGCGGCCAGGGGAAGACATCCCTGCACCTCGGCGCCAGGGGACCAGCCAGAGATGTTTCCCTTCCATAAGAGGGCCCTGCCTGCTTGGCCCCTCCGAATGTTTATTTATTACTTGCCGCTCTGAGAGCACCTCTTGACCTCCGGCCTGCCTCAGCAGCATCCACCTCTGCCAATGGGGCTGCCGAGGCTTCAGGATTAGACCAGCAGCATCAGGAGCCCGGCAATGCCAAACTTTGAGGCAGCCAAGTAGGAAACCACTTCCAGGAAATTCGCTCTGCCGGCCTGGCTTCTGGCAGGTGCAGAAACAGATGGTCTGGGTTCATTTGGTCCCAACATCGGAGCCTCAACCATCTGCATTAAAATTCAGCACCATGTATCATACAGTGTAGTATTATGTAAGGTCACATGCACCATTTGAGGGGTTAGTCTTTTTTTTTGCTTTTGTAAATTTTACACTCATCAAAGGGATAGTAACATTGGAAAATGGAATACCTTTCCAGTTTGGACACTGCCACTTCTGGGATTTTTGACTGGCTGAGATGGAATTTTGGAAGGAATTACATTAAGATGACGCTATTAAATTGTTTGCCTTGCAAGATGTGAAATCCATAATTCACAGCTTCCAAGAATGCCGAGTAGATTCATGTGAAGTGTCTATCTGGAATAGTGTTTCCCGCGTAAGCTTGAGACAATGGAGGTTTGTTAAAACCATTCCAGCTTCATGAGTGATACGTTAGAATGACTTCATTCATCTGAACTAAGTGAAAGTCAGCTGTGTGGAGTCCAGCCCTTGAGGGACTGAAACAGATTTGATTGGCAGTCCAAAAAGCAAACTCCTGGAGCAATTGGCAAGCAGCAAAGGGGGGTTCATGAGGGGGTGGAGGGGGGTGGGGGGGGGTCATGGGGCTCTCATCTAGCCTAAAAATGAGAAACAATCTGCACAAAGCCTAAAGGAAATCAGTCATAAGAGAGCAAGAGATCCTTGCTTTCTGTTTAATGCTGCATTGGCTTCAAATGGTATAAGAGACTAATGTCTATGGTAACAGATTAAAGTTGAAAGTTCAAGTCCCAGACAGCAAATTACGAAATTGAGGTTTAAAAAAAAAACTGTCAGTGCATGGGATAACACCAAATGAAAATGGCCATGCTGGCTGCCAGCGTTTCACCCAATCTATCAGTTTCTTGATAGGCACTTTCAATTAAAATTGTACCCACCTCCTCCCACATGCACCTACACACCCCCCACCGCACCCCCCCCCACACCCCCATGTCAGCATTAGTATCTTCCAAGTCAACTAAAGTATGGTTAAATGCAGAATACAGCTTCTGCCTTCTGCTCTACACTGTGACTGTATGTCAATTTCAGAAAAGGGCAAGATTGACAATTTTGTTTTACCGTGTATCTCTAAGTGGAATTGACAATTCAGTGACAAATTAGACCCAGTTTTTTCCTATAAGCCATTGTCCACTAGAAAGTCAATAGAGCATGAGTACAGCCAGGGGATAGAGATCTAAATATGATGAGTGTGTGTTGAATTTGTACTGAGGTCCCAGAAAGGCCAGTGTTTAATTTACTGCAACATCTCAAGGGCCATGTTTTAATTGCTGTTGGATGTGTTTGAATTTCCCAACCATTGTCTATGATCTGTCTGTCACTGTGCAAGAGCTGGATTCTAAGATTACCATGAATCCTATTCAAATGAACATGGGCTAATGGGAAGCATGAAAATAGAACCTGCTTTAGGAAGGATGGAGCGGCTACAGAAGAGATTTACCAGAATGGTTCTAAGGCTTACAGTTATGTGGATAAACTGGATTAGTTGGGGTTGTCCACTTTAAAGCAGGGAAGGCTAAGGGGAGATTTGATAGAAGTGTTCAAAATCATGAGGGGCTTAGACAGAGTAAATAAAGTGAAACTGGTTCCATTCATGTCAATAATCAGGGGCAAGGATTTAGACGATTGGCAGAGGAACCAGAGATGACATGGGGAAAATCTTCTTTATGCAACAAATGGTTAGAATTTGGAATGCACTGCCCAATAAGATGGTGAATGAAGCTTTAATAGTAGCTTTAAAAAGGGAATTGGATAAATATTTGAAGCAAAAAAATTGCAGAATTATCATGAAAGAGAGGTAAGTGGGACTAACTGGAATTCTTTACAGAAGAGCCAGCACATAACTGATGGGCTGAATGGCCTCACTCTGTGCTGTATTATTCTGTGACTCATTTATTTTCACTCACAAGTGGTTTGTATGAAAATTTTCACCTTATGTGTGTGGCAGGAAATATAATATGTGATAACGTAAATCTATTTTTGTATCAGCTTATTGTCATTATATTGTCTTCTCACAGAGCTACATTTATAGTTTCACAGGGACTGGGAGAAGGCGATTCACATAGTGCTAATCACCGGGGCCCATGCCTTCAGGGGCGCCTGGGCTCAGGCAGCATCGCCTCCACTGTCAAGTAGCTGCCTGCCCACCTCAACGTGCTCGCAAACAAGGGCGCGGTGGGTGCTCCGCTGCGGGACAAAGTTCTGTTGCATGAGGGGCTATTGGAGCAAGAGCCCAAGTCCATGCAGCCATTTGTTTTGACATCAGAGTGCATTCACAGTCATCCCGAACGTCTCCTCAGTGTGAAAATCTCCAAACCTCCCAGGCCTGGGATGAATAAGTGCCGATTGTGAAAGGTGCAGCAGGACATATAGGGCAAAATGTTTAGCTTGGTGGGCGGGTGCGCATCCAACCCACTTGAGCGTGAAATGGCACTCATTGATGTCAGCCGAGCGTGCCAACGTCAACGCGCAGTCGCGTGGTAGTTTGGTTAGTGGGGTTGGCAGCACACGCATCAAACATTAAAAGGCCTGTTAAGGCCATTAAACAAATTTTCCCTGTGCATCCAACCTTACGGTTGGCAGGCAAGCAAAAAGGCCAAGCGGCCTTTGCATTTTTTTGGAAACCTCATCCACGGGCGGGATGAGGTTTCCAAAAGCAAATAAAAATAACATGAAAGTTTTAAAATTTAATTAAAAGCATGTCCCTGCCCATGTGACATGAGTCACATGAGGGGACATATTTCATTACATTTTTACTTTCTTTATTTTTTTTATAACTCTTCATCTCCCTGAGGCAGCTCTGGGCTTCAGGGAGATTATGAAGCGATGCATACGCGAAGTTTGTGTTCGTTCTGCTCTCCCCCCTCCCCTCTTCCCGCACAGGCAGTGATAAATGCTGCTGCTCATGTTTCACACTGGGCGGGCCTTAACTGACCCGCCAGCGTGAAATCGCCTTCCAGCGCCGATTGCGGGTGACCATCGACTTCCCGACTGTCCCCACCTGTCAGCGCCAAGCCAGACCGACATGGGTGAAATTCTGAATAGAGTATGCGGTTTGGAACACCCTCAAGTAGAAAGTAAATCAAAGTAATAGAAAAGGGGAATTGTAGGCTCACATGGATATGATGAAGGGCAAGGAGGCAGGGTTAGGAAGAGAAAATGTCGGCTTTTTCACTAAAGCTGCAAAGAGTGACTGAGTGTGAGTGAGTGTGTATGAGAGTGAGTGTGCAAGAGAGTGAATGTGTGCGAGAGTGCGAGTGTGTGCCAGAGAATGAGTGTGTGCGAGAGAGTGTGTGAGAGAATAAGTGAGTGTGTGTGAGAGTGAGAGTGTGTGAAAGAGTAAGTGAGTGTGAGAGAGTAAGTGAGGGTGTGTGAGAGGGAGTGAGTGTGTGTGCGCGTGTGGGACTGAGTGAGTATGAGATAGTGTGTGAAAGAGTGAATGAAGGTGTATGTGAGAGTGAGTGTGTGTCTGTGTGAGAGAATGAGTGATTATATGTAAGAGTGAGTGAGTATGGGTGAGAGTGAGTGAATGTATGAGAGAGTGTTTGAGAGAGTGAGTGAGTGTGAGAGTGAGGAAGTGGGCGGAATAATACAGTGGTGGTGGGGGGAGGCAAACGGCACCCCAAAAACATTTCGCATTTATCATGAAACCTCATCCACGGGCGGGATGAGGTTTCATGAAGGTTTTAAAAGTTTAATAAAAACTTTAAATAAAATTCATCAACATGTCCCAGCTCAAGTGACACTGTCACATGATGGGGCAAGTCTTAAAAATGTTTTTCTTTCATTAAAATTTTTAAAAATCAAACTAATCTCCCTGAGGCAAAAGAGTGCAGGCCCCAACTCAGCCTCCTCCCCCCGCCCGCGCAGGGAGCGCTGAGCACTTCTGGATCTCGTCACGCTGGGCGGGCCTTAATTGGCCCACCCACGTAAAATGGCGGCGCGCATCCAATTGCGGGCGGCGATCGGCTGCGTGCCCGCCCACGCCTGCTCCTGTCCAACCCCCCTGACGGGGAGAAAATTCTCCCCTATTGGCAGAATCTTCCGTTCGGCGAGTGAGGGGGGGCGTTGGTGTGGGCTCCACTTGCCAACGCATAAAATAACGCAGGTGACTTCAGGCATGCGTCCCAATGTCACCGAATCGGCTGCACACCCGCCGAACTGTCAAAGGCCCATTAAAAAAGTAATTAACATGATTAATAGACCTACCCGTCCAACCTTAAGGTTGGCAGGCAGGCTGGGGGCCCAGGCGAGCTTTTGAAAAAACATGAAACCTCATCCACGGGCAGGATGAGGTTTCATGAGGGTATTAAAATTTTTATAATATGTTTAAATAAAAGAAATTGACATGTCCCAGCTCATGTGACAGTGGCACATGAGTGAACATGTCAGTAATTTTTTTCCTCTTCTTTATGGAACCTTTCAAACCTGAGCCGTTCTCCCTGAGGCAGCACTTTGCCTCAGGGAGATCTGTGCGCTCTTTCACGCGCATGCACGAGAGAGCACACACCCGGCTCAGGAATCCCCCTTCGCCCGCACAGGGAGTGCATAGCGCTTCCTGGCGGACGTCACGCTGGGCCCGCCAACTTAAAATGGTTGCACGCCCCCAGACGGGGGTGCTGATCGGGAACCCGCCCACTCACATCCGCTCCCGCACAATCCCCCCGACGGGGGAAAGATCCTGCCGTATGTGTGAGAGAGTGAGTATGTGAGCGAGTGAATGAGTGTGTGAGTGAGTGTGTGAGAGGGAGAGTGAGTGTGTGTGTGTGAGAGAGAGAACTCTGAGACTGGGAGTGAGCCCCACACACACACACACACACATACACACACATACACACAAGCTGCTTGGTGCAGAAACACATACACACATGCCCTTCCCACCATCCTCCTCCTCCTCCCTCCTCAAAACTCTATCCGCACACCAGGCTGGGAAAGGAGGGAAACCCAGGCTGAAAGGCAACCCATATCTGACCCCCACTTTCATTAGAATTCCACCAGGACCAGCTCAGATTGTACACCACCGGTGATAAATGCAAGGCCGGTGTTAGTTAAACCCAACTACCTAGCTCGGCCCTGGTCCCCTTCTCCTTCCCTGGTGACCAGGATTTGGGGCCTGGTCTTATCTCTCTAGCTCTGCTTCTTAAATGAAAAGAAAAAAATGTTTTTATGCATTTGCTCTGCTCCTTGGCCCTTTTAATGGAAATTTTTATTAATTACTCATTTTAAATTATCAATTTATTGTTTCAACATTGATGTTTATGTTTTCGTCACACTTTAACCTTTTTTTTGAAATTCATGTTTGATGTTGCATCAATATCAGGGGAGGTGATGGCATAGTGGTTTTGTCGCCATAGTAGTAATCCAGAGACCCAAGGTAACGCTCTGGGGACCTGGGTTCAAATCCTGCCACAACTGATAAAATCTGGAATTAAAATCTAATGATGACCATGATGGTCATCCTCAAGGAATCAAACCTTACAGATCATGTATCCTCAGACATCACCATCCCACTGTGCAGGCCAGACTGAACACAGCATATAGGTGGGAGGGAGTTGCCCAGGAACTCCTCAACATTGATGCTGGACCCCATGAAGTCTCATGGCATCAGCCCAAAACATGGGCAAGGAAGCCTCCTGCTGATTACCATGTACCACCATCCCTCAGCTGATGAATCAGTGCTCCTCCATGTTGAACACCATGGCAAGGGTGCAGAATGTGCTCTGGATGGGGGATCTTCAAAATCCATCACCAAGCATGGCTTGGTAGCACCGCTGGCTGATTCCTAAATTACATAACTCCTAGACTGGGTCAGCAGCAGGTAGTGAGGGGAAAAACATATTTGACCTCATCCTCACAAACCTACCTGCCACAGATGCATCTGTCCATAGCAGTATTGGTAGGAGAGACCACAGCACAGTTGTTGTGAAGACGAAGTCTTGCCTTCGTGTTGAGGATACCCTCCATCGTGTTGTGTGGCACTACCACTGTGCTAAATGGGATAGATTTCAAACAGATCTAGCAACTCAAAACTGAGCAACCATGAGGGGCTGTGGGGCAGAAGCAGAATTGTACTCAACCACAATCTGTAACCTCACGGCCCAGCATATCCCCTACTCTACCATTATCACCAAGCCAGGGGATCAACCCTGGTTCAATGAAGAGTGCGGGAGCAGCACCAGGCATACCTAAAAATGAGCTGTGAACCTGGTGAAGATATAACACAGGACTACTTGTGTGCTAAGCAGCAAGTGACAGACAGAGCTAAGTGATCCCACAACCAACAGATCAGGTCTGAGCTCTGCAGTCCTGTCGCAGCCAGTTGTGAATGGTGGTGGACAATTAAACAACTCACTGTAAGAGGAGGCTACACAAATATCCCCATCATCAATGATGGGGGAGCCCAGCACATCAGTGCAAAAGATAAGGCTGAAGCATTTGCTACAAACCATAGCCAGAAGTGCCAAGTGAATGATCCATCTCGGTCTCCTCTGCAGGTCCCCAGCATCACAGATGCCAGTCTTCAGCCAATTTGATTCACTCCATGTGATATCAAGAAACAGCTGAAGGCACTGGATATGGCAAGGGCTATGGGTCCTGACAGTATTCCACAACAGTACTGAAGACTTGTGCTCCAGACCTTGCCATGCCCCCAGCCAAGCTGTTCCAGTACAACTACAAGACTTGCATCTATTGGCTATGTGGAAAATTGCCCAAGCATGTCCTGTACATGAAAAGCAGGACAAATCCAACCCAGCCAATTACCACCCCATCAGCCTACTCTCAATCATCTGTAAAGTAATGGAATGGGTCATCAACAGTGCTATCAAGTGGCACTTGCTTAGCAATAACCTGCTGACTATCGTCCAGTTTGGGTTCCGCCAGGGCCACTCAGCTCCTGACCTCATTACAGCCCTGGTTCAAACATGGACAAAAAAGCTGAACACCCGAGATGAGTGAGAGTGACTGCCCTTAACATCAAGGCCGCATTTGACTGAGTGTGGCATCAAGGAGCCCTAGCGAAACTGGAGTCACTGGGAATCAGGGACAAAAAGCTCCACTGGTTGGAGTCATACCCAGCACAAAGGAAGATGATTGTGGTTGTTGGATGTCAGTCATCTCAGCCCCAGGACATACTGCTGGAGTTCCTCAGGATAGTGTCCTCGGCCCAACCATCTTCAGCTGCTGCTGGGTTTCTTGCTGAAGGGGAATGAGTGGCTCACAAGAAGTCTGATTGCTTTATGGAGAGCTGGCAAAGGGGTTAATTTTGCTCCAATAAAAATGGGGAGTGTTGGAAATATTCAGCACATCTGGCAGCATCTGTGCAGAGAGAAACAAAGGTCAGTGACCCCTCATCAGAACTAGTGCAGATCGTGGACCTGAAGCGTTACCTGTTTCTCTCTTCACAGATGCTATCTGGGCTGAACATTTCTGACATTTTCTCTTTACATTTCAGGTTTCTAACATTTGCAGTACTTTGCTCTCTTATTGTATGCTCCATGCTGCGCATTTGTAAGTGCTAATTTCAATTTAAAATGAGAAAATATTTATCATTCAATGCAAATGTAATTTTTATGTTAACAATGCCCTCTCGTGTGGACAGAAATAGCATATTATTGCTAGTCAATTGGTTGGTGCTAATATACTGGGAGTTTGGGCCATTTTTAAACTTGGAAGGGGAACCAGGAGCCATGTGCTAATAGAATTTGTCACTGTTAGTTCAAGATGTTCTCATTTGCTTGCAGTGCTTTTGAGGTTCAGGTTTTATGGATGTTGCTGTCCGAATATTGGTTAGGGCCAGGTTCAAAGAAGTGGAGCTGTTTGTGTAACATGAATTGTGTGTAATTGTCTGGCAAAACCATGGTTGCAAAGTGTATCATACTGAAGACCATAAGACCATAAGATGTAGTAGCGGAAGTAGGTCATTTGACCCATCGAGTCTGCTCTGCATTTATTGAGATCATGGCTGATCTGATAAGCCTCAATTCCACTTTCCTGTCTTTTCCCCATAACCTTTGATTAAAAATCTGTCTGTCTAAGCCTTGAATATACTTAATGACCCAGCCTCTACAGCCCTCTGTAGTAAGGAGTTCCACAGATTAACCACCCTCTGAGAGAAGAAATTCCTCCTCATCTTTATCTTAAATGGGTGACCCCTTACTCTGAGATTATGCCCTCTGGTCCTAGACTTTCCCGCAAGAGAAAACAACATGAGAACATTTATACATAGGCACAAAGCTTGAAGACACTGCAGCAAAGCTGTGTGTGTGTGCTCCAATCAAAAGCAAAATTGAAACTAAGACTGGATTGCATGACACACCTCCATTCTAGTGATGTCATGCTGCTATTTGTTAAAGGCATATTACAACACTGGCCACCCAAAGGATGTGAGGAGGAGGGCTGAGTGGGGTGGGGTGGGGTGGTGGAAGGGAGTGGGATAAGGGTACCTGAAACAGGAGAAGCACCACGGCCCATGATTTCCCTCCCTGGCCCTGGTGTTCTGAGCCCTTGAGTGCAATAATGATGGTGTATGTCAGACTGAAATGTGCTCAAAGTGCTATTTTGTTTTCCCTGTTTGGTTTGGAGCAAGTGCCTAGAGTCAGTGACTCCAGCTGAAGCCTGGTCTCAATGGAAATGACACTGTTTAAAGGGAAATAGCACATTGTTGAAGAATGCTTTTTGCCTCTGTGGTTCTATATTTGAAGAAATTTATTGATTGCAGACTGTCCTAAAGGGTGTGTGGGTTAGTTTACATGGCTTTCTCGGTGCTCATCATTCTCATCTGACCATCTGATCCTAATCAGCTTTTTGGTAAGATATGCAGAAGAACAGTGATTGATTGTAAGGATTCCTATGGGAATACGTAGGAAGGAAAACCTCTTTGGTCTACACATTGAGCATCCCAAACTCTCAGTCCTGGGGATTATCTCAATGACAGCAACAAGTTACTTTAATACTAACAATTCATGGTGTAGAACCATGTAAAGCACTAATCCCTTCAACTTGCCGCATTTTTATTCTCTCTAAAGAATTTGTTAGGATCCTATTCCGGATACATTTTTGATGGACTTCAATTACTTTTCTCATTAATTCAAATATTCAATTTCCCAGTCATAGATACTTGGAGTGATGAACAAAGGGACTGTTAACCAAATTGAGGAAGGTAAGCCGAGGATGAAGGACCTGGCAGTTGTCAGTCAGATTGACAGGAGCCTGAGTTGGCCCTAGAAACCATTATCCTATTCTTTGAGCTCTAGCAGAGACTATTTCCCCCCGACTCCTCACAGCAGCTACTTAGTATCCAAGCCCAAGCCATGATACAACAATGATATGATTTTATGACCAATGCAACATGAATGAATAATATATTTTGATTCCTGAATTGGGTGTCGTATTGTGTTTTAAGAGACTGAATGATAAATGGTTCTTTGACAAAGCTGTAATGTGGAACACTAGTGGACCTTGAATTTTCAGTCACTTGACCTCATCAAAACCTAATTGTATATCCTTGTCTTAGGGTTTTATATCATATTAGATTTTCCATATTTAATAATATTCTCTCATTCTTAATGTATGTTCCAATTATGTGGCCAGTTGTGTTTAATGTTTTCATTAACATTGATTGCTTTATTGGCTTTATTGATTTGCCTTTTCACTATGCATCTTAATGGAATTTCCATCAAGATTTATACCACTAAATGCATTAAGAAAAGCATTATTGCTTAACTTTCACAATGGATAGGACAGACCTGTTTTGCCAACATTTGGTTTCACTCATAGTAAAGTAAAACATGCATGATTTCTGACCTTTACCTTGTTGACCATTATGACATCCTGCTAGAAGCCACTATGATAGTTGAAATAAAAGTGACTTTCACCTGCAAAGTACTGAGGCCTAATTGGCAAGGACTTGTCTGCCGCATTTTATTTCATGGATCTTTGATTGGTAATTACTCTCTTATTTTGAAGGTAGTACAGGATGGCACCAGACAGTCAACTGCAGCCTTTTGAGTTTGCTTAATGGCTCAGTTGTCAAAAGAACAGCGCCATATTGACCAGAAGGTCCCAATTTTGATAAAAGCAAAATGCTGTAGATGCTAGAAACCTGAAATAAAAACAGGAAGTGCTGGAAAAACTCAACAGATCTGGCAGCATTTATGGAGATGGAGACGGAGTTAACGTTTTGACTTCAATATGAATCTTTTTCGGGACACTAGTTTTGATTCCTGGTTAGTGCTGAGTTAGATGGAAATCATGGTAATAATCCCTCTCCCTGAGTTATTCACTGACTTTTGCTGAACACTGGTGTGGTAGTGAACATTAGGTGAGGATGAAACCAGGCTTAGTTGTAATAATTTCCACTCACAAACACATTTAAATGGATTGCCAAAACTCACTAAGTAAATTCACACATAAATGATCATCACTTGGATGAGGAACTGGATGTCATCTGTGTACCCTAATAGGAATCAATGGCTTCACGAGAGAGAATGGAGGAAAAACTTGGAGTGGCGAAGGGCACATTCTTCTCCACCTGCACAATAATCTTACTCTTAAGAGGGAATTTCTCAACAAGTTCTCTTCCTTCAAAGTATGGATTGCTTTTTCAGTGTGGGCCATGACATAGAGGAACTTTGCCTCTGAGTCAGAAGATTATGGGTTCAAATCCCACTCCAGAGATTTTAGCACAAACAAAATTGACACTGACACTACTGTGTTGTAATGAAGGAGTGCTGCGCCATATTTCAGATCAGGTGTTAAACCAAGGCCCCACTTAATTTCTAAAATGGGTGCAAAAGATTTTGTTACTCATATTCCATATAAGTCATTATTCCGAAGGAAAGCAAGGGATTTATCCCTGGTATCCTGGCCAATATTCTTACCTCAATCAACATCATACATACAGATTATCTGGTCATTATGTTTGTGGGAGCATGCTGTGCCCAAATTGGCTACCACATTTCCTACGTTACAACTGTGAACACCCTTTAAATGTACTTCATTGGCTGTAAAGTGCTTTGGGATGCCCTGAGATAGGGGAGGTGGTGGCATAGTGGTTTGTCGCTGGACTAGTATTCCAGAGACTGGGGATGTGAGCTCAAATCCTAACACGGCAGATGGTGAAATTTAACTTCAGTAAAAAAATCTGTAATTAAAAGTCTAATGATCACCATGAAACCATAAATGATTGTTGTAAAAACCAATCTGGTTCACTTATATCCTTTAAAGAAGGAAATCTGCCATCCTTGCCTGGTCTGGCCTACATGTGACTCCAGACCCACAGCAATGTGGTTGACTCTTAAAAATGTACTCTGAATTAGGGATGGGCAATAAATGCTGGCCTAAACCAGTGACACTCAGAATGAATGAATTTAAAAAAAGATGGTGAAGAGCGCTATATAAATGAAAGTCTTTCTTTCTTAGTTAATCCTTCAGGAGGTCAAGCTCTGCCTCTGAGATTTACTCGAGCTACTCTTACATTTTTCCAAACATTTCTATTTAATGAACATTTATTCGAGCTTCCACATCATGTGTATAGAGTTTAGTGACATAAATGTGTTACTACATTGAGGATATACTTCAAAAGGTTGTGCTGAATTATCCTGGATTAAAATGAAAATGTTAAACACAAAGCACATTGTGCTTGACCCGGGATTTGGTTTTCCAGTATTTGTCCAAAAAAGTCTTTGTATTTGGTAATGAAGTGATATGATTTAAGTAGTACAGAAATGTGTTGAGATACTCAAAGGGTTTGATAATGAGGACAGTATCTTGTCCTATTTCAAGGTTTAAATTGGGTACTCTAAAAGACTGTTTTTTTTTCTGCTGGATTAAGAATGAAGCCAGAAAATTGAAAGTCTTTAAAAAAAAAAAGAAAAATGCTGAGAATATATCAGCAATTGCAAAGGGAAAAATAGGCTAGTGCTTCAGATAGATACCCTTCATCAGAACTAATAAAGAAAAGTGGGTCAACCCACTGACAAAAGTGAAGGCGGGAGAGGAGAATAATACAAGGAAAGGACAACAGAACTGTAGGGGCTGAATTTCCTGGCTTCCCTCTGACCTAGAACTGGACAGGAGCAGCATATCTGATGTAAGCTGCAGATGCTGAGGCCCAAAAACCTATTTCCCACCCATGGAGCAGGCCTGCGACCTGACCTGGTGCTAGCATCAGAGGAAAGAGGCACTGGCACAGGCTATCAGCCTCAGGGCCATCTGGCTACTGGCAGCAAAGTGTCTTCTCTGAAAGGGCATGGGAGTCTTTGGGATTTTCCCAGAAAAATAGGGAGACCAGTAATATGACATTATGTATCTATTCACGGGCATAGTTGGAAAATTTGCTGATTTTCCACAGGGACAATCTACCCCAGCTAGCTACTGCTGGAGAGCTGCAATCAAAGGCTCTAGAAGCTTAAGAACTGTCTAGGGCTGGAGTAGGGTTTGATATATATGACTTATGCCTTCATTCTGTTTCATTGATCTGTCAGGGTTGCAATGCTAGCTTAAATATCCTTTCCTCCTGATGCCCCTCTAATTGGGCAGCCAATGGGATGTCATGAAGCAAAGTGAAGTGTGAGACTGCCCCCTCGCCCTCCCAATTGCTTTAACATGTAGGCAGTTGCTGACCCAGTTGTAACCATCCTGCTTCTGGGAATTTCCAGAAACTCTGGAACAACATATAGGTGGCAGAAATCCAGCAAATCAGCTGCCCACCCATTATCCCTGACTTTTGCAACCAGGAAATTAGCTTTCCAGGAGAGCGAAAATGGTCACAGAGTTGTGCCTAATCACTTCTAAAACCCAGCATTATCACCTGGTAAATCTTTGAATGACACTGGTGGAGGAGATTAGTGTTGGATGAACACATCTTTTCTTTCATTTTCAATGGAAGAAAATATTAAAAGTATTTAAATATTAAAACATTAAAAATTTTCACTTTTGTACTCCTTTGGATTATTTTTCCAAACCTTTCTGCTATCTCATTTCTTCCTGCTCTTTCTTTTCAAAATATCACACAGACCAGTTGAAATTGGCCTAAAAGCAACAATGATTAAAGATTGCTTTCCATTTACCACAAAATTACTTATCCACAGACAATACTCAGATCCAGATTAACCTGGCAACGGTTCCCATGTTGCTGCACTCACTCTATTGGAGAGCTTGTGCTCTCTTTCAGTTTCTTTCTTCCCCTCTTCACTGAGTGTGACATGCTGCCAGTCACATTGCTGTAGACTATATCACAAGTTTACACTAATCTGTGTAGGCAATAAGAAATTAATTGGAAGAGGAAAGGGGGTGGATTAAGGGTGGTGGGCGCTGAATGAAACACTTTAAAAGGAAGAAAATGAAATGGGAATTGGAGAAATCAGAAGTAACATTTTGCAGAGCTACTCACAATTCTAAAAGCAGCAGCGACTAAAGATTATTTTCCATTATCTAAAATTTATTGATCCATAGATAATACTCTGGTCCAGACTGACCTGGCAACTCTTCCTGTAGTCTCTGTTCTCACTATTTCCTGTAATAAAAACATCAATGACCACTCTCTTTTTCTATTTTAATTTGTCCTATTTTCGACTTATTGATGGTTTATTTAATTTATCACTTCCATGCACCTTACTGGCTACATCACTTCATTTTGGTCAGCTGTGGTTCAGTGGTAGCTCTATCGTCTCTGAAACCAAAGGTTATAGCTTCCCTATTAGTGACTTGAACACAAAAATCTAGCTTGAAACCCCTTTGCAGTATTGAGGGAGTGCTGCACTGTCGGAGGTATGGTGTCTTTCAGATAAGATGTTAAACTGAGACGCTATCTGCTTTCTCAGGTGGACAAAAAAAAATCCCATGACCCTATGCAAAGAAGAGTAGGAGAGTTATCCCTGGCATCTTTTGCCAATATTTATCCCTCAAACAGCATCACTATAACAGATTATCTGGTCATTATCATAATGCTGTTTATGGAAGCTTGCTGTGTGCAAATTGATTGCTACATTACAACAATGACTACAATGCAAAAATACCTCAGTGTTTGCAAAGCACTTTGGGATGTTGTGAAAGGTGCTATATAAATATCTTTCTTGCTTTCATTTTGAAAAATTAATAATGATATTTCTTACCTGATCTCCTTCAGGGTAGGTGCAATGTTTTGGTAAGTCTTTTCCAGCAATTTCTGTCCCAATAAGGAGAATGGTAAGAAGCAGCAGCATTTTGATGAGTATACAATGTGTTTCTTGGCTCAGATGAGAATGATCTATGAGCCATATGGAGTCGTTTCACACATGTTCTGGAGCATCAGTAACAACTATTCCCACTTGAACTTTACATATCACGACCCAGACTGTGATCCAACAACTGAAGCAGAATGAAACTTGACAACAAAGGTACAGTCAGTGTCGTTCACTATTCCTGGAACATTTGATGATTTTAATCACCTTGTGTTCAGCACATGAACATTTACTACAGTTTAGTCAAGATCTTGGTACAAAGTTTTGTCAAGGTAAATTCATTTCCCCCTTCTTAAACACTAATGGGAGTTACTTTAACTTTTGGCGACTGTAAAACAAGTGATTTTGGATCAGCCACCAGTTGTACACCTCTGCCCGTCATTTTCATTTTCATTAACTTCAAAGGAAAGCCGAACCAGGTGAAATGTAAAATGAATGGTCATTCTGATCTTATCTGTTCTTCTGAAAGTTAAAGTGATTCCCGAATCCTCTTGCCTGTGTATGTAATAGCTTAAAGAATATTGGTGAATAGAAAAATTTTCAAGGGTTCATCTCAGACAAGTTATGCATTCATGAGTGCCTTTTTAGTTAACATGATTACCAAGATGAAAGCACAGAAAGTGATTGTTAATTTTTCTGTTTTCAGCAGCAATTTGTATTTTATACAACTCTAATTGCCTACATTTTTATGCAGTTAATTAACCGTCTAATTAAGACATTTGAATTCTCTCTCACACTGTTTCCATAATTGTGCTTTCAGGGAAATCTGAAATAATGGAAGATTTGGAAATCTGTCAACCATTGAATAGACAAAGGGCAGAATTTTCCATTCTAGAGACTAAGCGCGGTGACAAGCAGGAAATTCGACATGATTCCTGCTGGGTAATGGGGTAGATTTTCATGCCAGGTCTCCTGCTTTCCAGCTCATTAATTATGTATCAGTGAGAAGTTCTCGTGATGCGGCAGGCATGGATTTGTCCACTTGCCATTACCTCATGGGGTTGAAGGTCCTGGCATCATATTTAAATGGCACCTAGACACACATTCACTCACTGCAGGACAGGTGTGGTCTGAAGGTGTAAATTAGCATGGTCCGCCAAAAGAAATAAACCCTCCTTTCCAAGAATTCTTGGGGATTCTCTTCCAGGCCATCCAGGAAAGGCAGGAAGTCCTCTTTCCGAGTGATGGGAGCAGGAGGTCCACCAGCCTGACCATGCTGGCCTGAGAGGATGTCACCAGAGAGGTCTGTGCCCGTGGGCCACAAAAAAGCACTGCCCTATAGTACAGGAAAAGCTTGAATGATTTGATCCGCTCCGCCAGGGAAGTGAACCTTCCCCTCACACAAACTCACTGCATGAGGGATTCTAAGGGTTAGAGTCCACAGGGATGTCACACATTGCCAGCAGATGGGACATCAGACACTTTAAGATCACCATCTCATGTAAGATCCTGCACAAATGGCATCTTCCTCAGTTACTGGGGAGGGCTCAGCACACACAGCAAGCATGCATGCTTCTTAACTGTTCTTGTATCTGCAGTGCTTAGAGCCAATCCATCTGTCTTTATGACAGATTTTGCACAACAAATGTGAGAGGTCGATGACCAGAGGGGGTATCCCGGAGCTGAGGACACTCTCCCAGTTCGAGGATCAAGCAGCTGAGCTGGCCGGAGAGGATAGAGATCATTCCTGTGAGGAAGGTGAGATTGGCCTCCCCCAATAAGCCAGTGATGGTCCATCCAATTTACATTGGCCACAGGTGGACAATGACTGAGTGACCTATGGTGTAGGAGCCTGCCTGGTTCATCACTAATTATCTCTTTTCTCTATTCTAGCCACCAGCAAGAAAAGGTGGAGGGTGACCTACAGACAACTCAGCTCCAGCTCCCAGGCCACCTCAGATGAGGAAGCAGATCTCCCATTTAATGAAGACTCATCACTGCATTCACCTCCACCCTCCACCAGTGTAGATACTAACACTTCAGTGGGGCCTACTTCTAGAGTAGGCTTGGGTTCACAATCTGGTGATCATGGGCCCACAGCCGGTGGAGGTCTCTGATACTCAGAAGACTGCTGGATACCAGTCCGTTGCAGAGTCCGAGTCCGATGATGACCTTCTGCCGTCAGCCCTAAGATGCAAAGACAGGCAGGGGAACATCAGAGTTGTCACCATACTGGTACAAAGGATGGAGGAGTCCGTCCACATTCTGTCTGATGGTAGTGGCTACAGCACATAAGCGCATCGAAGCCTCCAGAGGGTCCTTATACTTTCACTTTTGTAAATATATTTTGCTTTTATCCCTCTTCAAGTCTCAGGTATTGAATGGCTCATGGATATGTTGCAATGTCCCTCGTTCATTCAAGGATACCAAATGCATCCTTCCCCACCCAATAATTCCCATCTTGTCCCTCTGTTTCATTAAGTGTCACTCAATTTCATCACAGTCAATTGCCTTTAGTTCCACATGAACGGCACGAGCAAAGACGCTTCCTATATGAAAATGGTGGTTGGACAATGCACATGTAACCCTTGCATCTGAGGCTTACATTATGTGACCTCATGAGAATTGCTCGTGGAAGGTTAGTGATTATCCTGATGCTGCCACACTGAAGTGTGTTCATTGTATATGTTATAAGTGTTTATTGTGACCCATGTTGAAGTCTTTTCCCCCCTGTGTGCTTTGCAATGGCCTTTATTTTCTGACTGAGGTTTTGGTACAAGTATTAACCATCGTTGAGCACCATAGCCTTTCATGCCTCCCTGTGGATTGACTTTGCTTCCGCTTTTAAGGCTGAACATTATTCCTTTATTATCCTCATTCTCCCCATGCATGACACTGAATGATGGAAGTCGGTTCCACTCAGTGACATTTGAAATGCCTGCTAGATGGGAATGAGTGTGTGATGTCAGAGGTGTGTGCTCATCCTGATGAAGCCATCTAATTACCTGTGAGGATATTACTGTGCTCCTAAACAGCTGCCTAGCCTTGCTTGACGGAAACCCTCTGTGAGGTAACAGAATGCCCATCGGTAAAGAATTTCATTATCAGACTATGCAGTCCTTGACTTAGGGGCCCTAGGAATGATTGGCTTTTGTGAGATGGACATTGTCAAGCACTGTCATGATATGAAAGTGATGCTCCGGCACATCTCTTGAATGCTTAGCAGTATCAATGAAAGGAATAAGTTATCATTGACTGCTGTGTCAAAACTAACCGGGTCATGTCTCTCCCAAATGCCAAAGCAATACAGGATATGAACTTGGCGGGCTTCCGACGAATGTAGGGTCATGAGTGATTGACAATAATCAACACAATGGTCCTGCTGTGAGTACAATGCTAACATTAACTCCCAGGTTTGCGTCCATGCTGTCGTGTTACAGATCACTGCGTCCTGATGTCTGATGGCATCTTTGGGCTCGGTATGCAGCTTCTGCCGAGAGTGTTTGGAGGGGCGGTGCTTTCCGGATGTAGCTCCATCTTCAGACAGTCAAGCAATAACCATTGATGGATGTTGTTCAACTTAGAGCCGCCTTGCTAAGGTCTCCTCACACTTGCATGGGTGCATTGATGTATGCAATAGCATTTCTATACTTGAAGGCTGCCTTGGCCTTTTGTTCATCATGGTTGAAAGGTCTGCGCTATGTGCAGTTGCTAAAGGATGTGCACTAGTGGAGCGCTTGTTCCATTACATAGTGGCCTAGGCTACTGTGCCTTTCAAGGGCCTCCCTGAAGGGTTCAAGGTGACTTATGCTTCCTCTGTTATCATTTTCGGATTGATGACCTTTTGGGAGATGTTGAGGATGACAGTGAAGGTCTTATTGTCTCCCTTGCATCGAAGCATGAGGAGAACTGTGCTCGTGTCAGCTAATCTTCACCTTATTTCTCTTGGAATCTTGTAACTATGCGGTTGTCACGGGCACACCTTGCAAATTGTGCACATGCAATGGCATCGTTATGTAGCTCGCCTGAATCCTCAACCTCTTCAAATTCATCATCTTCAATGTCCTCCTTGTCCGAGAAGATATTTAGCTCCTCCATGTCTCTCTCTGGCAGTGCATCCCCTCTTTGCAGTACTTGGTTGTGCAGGACACTGCAAACAACGATGATGTGGAGCACCATCTGTGTTGAGTATTGAGAGCCCTGCCTGATTGGTCCAAACATTGGAAATGCATCTTTAAGAGACCAATAGTGTACTCTATTAAGGGCCTTGTGACTGAATGTGCAGTATTGTATCTCTCCACAAGTGCAATCTGTGGATGACAAATGGACGTCATTAGCCACATCTTTAGGGGGGTATCCCTTATCACTGAGGAGCTAACTGTCTCTGCGTCAAGGGCCCTCAAAGGCCTGTGACACCTGCAAGTGACTCAAAATGTAAGAGTTGTAATCTGCTTTCTGTGATCACAGATAAGCTGGATGTTAAGAGAGTGAAATCCTTTCCCATTAATAAATCTCAGAGGCTATTGCCAGGGAGCTCATGAAGCCACATGTGTGCAGTCAATGGCGCCCTGCACTTGTGGGAAGCCTGAGGTTGCAGCAAATCCCACATGGCTTGCTTCATCCATGTAGAACTGCATGTAATAGTGAGCTTTATTGAAAAAGGAATCAGTCACTTCCCTTATGCATTTGTGTGTCGCCAATTGTGAGATTCTGCAGAGGTCCCAGGTGCGAGCCTGGAAGAAGCCGCTGGTAAAAAAATTGAGTGAGGTGGTAAGCTTAATTGCAACCGGCATTAGATGGTCTCCCAGACCACGTGGTGTGAGTTTGTCACAGAGAATGTAGCAATTATGACCTACAACATCCCTACCCAAGCGAAGGCATCTGCAGCACTGTCGTTTGCTCATCTCCATGTATGAGAAGCATCTTCTGTAGACCCATGGTCACGCCGAATGTCTTTGTGGATTTGGTCCCTCCTTGTCAGCAGCTGGGACTTCCTGGGGTCTCACTGGCTCTTGTTCCTCAGGGCAATGGTCTTCCTTGAGCTGTGCCAATCAATGACAGGCCCTTCTTCTCCTCATTCTAATCAAAACCATCAACAAGGCAGTGTTACCTGCAACCTGCATTCTCCATTCCTCCTTGTATCTGTGAACTGGTACAATTGAGCATTCAATGGTAGTTCCCGTTGATTTGTCTTTTTTTTAATTCATCATGGGATGTGGGCTTCGCTGGCTGGGCCAGCATTTATTGCCCATCCCTAGTTGTCCTTGAGAAGGTGGTGGTGAGCTCTGACTTCCTCCATATACAAGACAGCTATGCATTCTCCTGCCCTTGACTTTCCCTTAGTCTGCACATCGCATACCAAGACAGCACCTTGCAGGATGATAGCACCTTGGAGGACGACAGGTGGCTGTTCTTTCCCATCAGATGTGAATGCACATTCACAATGAGGGTATTCATTAGGGTCCAAAGACCCAAGTCCTAAGAGCCGCAGTCAGCCTTGTGCTGGTTGTCCTTCAGTGGCCTTGACAATAACTATGGATACCCAATCCTTGCACTTCTGTCCTGACTTCAAGTATGGTGCTTTGAATGTCATGACCAGTGCATTGGGAACATGAAGGCTTGTAGGGCCCATACTGCCTCTGTAGCAGATGTGGCCATTGATTCTTGGATCCTGCATCTATCTGACATTCCTCTGTGAGGATCAGATGTCAATTAAGACCATATGCACCACAGCGCCTAAACTTAATGCATTGTTGCCTAAATGTGCACCGTTAGAAAAGGAGCCAAGCTCATTCTTTTTTTATTCATTCACAGGATGTGGGCTTTGCTGGTTATGCATGACACCCTCAAGTCCAGTACTCAGCTAAGCCATGCTCTCCATAGTTTGAGCAAGACAGGGTGCCCGTTCAATCGGCCCAAAATAGTCATGTACAACCCCTTCCACACCTTCAGTCCTCTCCCATATTGCTTCTTTCCAAACTTGTTTTTTGAACTGTGTCATTGAGCACTGAGTATGAACATGGTGTGACCAGCTTCCAACCTCCCGATATCACCCACCAAGTTCCTCCCATCCTCCTCCATAGTCACTGTCTCCAAATTCCCCTTCGTCCTATCATTATCTAGCCTCCCCCGTTACCCTTGACCCCATCATTGTGTATGTTGCTATTCCTGCTCTCCCCCTGAATCTTTTAATGTTGATGTCCCCATACTCTTTGTCAATCTGCCCCGTCCCCTTCTTGGATTCACATGCACCTTGGGATGTCCCCATGAGACCATCCAATACCCCCCCATGACTTTCCAGCTTCCAACCTATAGGATGCAGTTGCCTCCCCTGACCGTGACTGTGCCATCTGCCTCACAGTACCATGACTCTAACCCCCAGGACCAAATTCCTCAGGTGACTGACATGCCCTGCACAACATACTGTGCATGACCATCACTGCACAGAGAGGCCTTCCCCTGCCCAAGACTAGGACAAAGATATGTGTGCAATACAAAGCTCTCTAACATGGTCCGCAGAATCCCAGGGCAGTCTGTTCAATATGCCCCTGATAGCATGGTCTCATCTCCGCACAGGCTATTCAATATGCCCCAGCAGCACAGCCTCAGCCCCAGGACAGTTTGTTCAATATGTCCCCGGCAGCCCGGCCTCAGCCCCAGGGCAGTCTATGACTCCTCCTTGGACAGTCTTGTAACTCTTGCCCTAGGACAGTCTTTCACTACTCTACTCTGTCCATTGTGCACCGCCCCTCAGCCCTGCCTCTGTCATCCCCCTTCCCTCCTGTGTTCCACCACCCCCTCCCAGTCCTGTCTCTGTCTTTGTTCTTCTCCCTTCCAGCTGGTCTTGCCTCCCGTGCCCAGCCTTGTTGCAGCTTGTGATACAAGCACCCAAAGTCTCGCAGCAATGCTGTTAAAGGTACGCGAAAGCAGTTTGAATGCGTCTCGGAGTCATTGATGAAGTGAATCTCGCCAGGTGCACGCCAATAATATATGGTCGGGAAACAGACCATTCTAATTACCCATTGGCGGGGCACTTAATTCCAGCGAACGTAATTCCAGCAAACGTATTTCCAGCAAGTTGGCCTTTTAATGAGCATTCATGAGATGGAAATGAGTGCAAATATGGTTTCCAACATAGATGTGCAAGAAACTCGATCCGCCTTTAACTATTCATCAAAGCCGAAGGACAAAATTCCAAATTAATTTCCCACCAGCAGGAAATTGATTTTTGCCATCATGCCAAATTTTGTGCCCCCACCCACTACTGGCAGGAATAGAAAATTCCACCCAAAATCTTTTAATCAGAGTTGTCAAACATGTGCAGTATTTCAGAAAACATTGACACCTCTTTGAAAGATGAACATTTTTTTGTTAGGGAGATAATTTCGAACAATTGTGATTGACATGCGAAGTACAGGAGATGGAGATAGGGTGTTTGGAATCATGAATAAGGAATTTTTTTAAAGAAAGGTAGGAGACATGTTGAACAAAATCTAAATAATGTACTGGGGAGGATAAGATGTGTAATTCAGATGGTAATGGGTGGGTTGCCAAGATTTTTATGATAAAGGGTTTAGGGCAAAAATAATTCAACAGATTTGCTGGAGGTGTTTTCCAATACGCCCATTAACTGGCCACTAGGTTGAATGGTAGTCATGTAAGAGTACAGGTTAATAAATGAAATACATGACAGATAAATGATTCATCATTTAGTAATGTTTTGGCAATGGTAAATGACCTAGTTAACATACAATTCATAGGGGTTGTAGCACACTTTAGAAATACTGGTCACAGAATGATCAAGTTTGATTAGATATGGGATTCAGGAATAACAAGGACCAACAACTAAATGAACCATTTTAAAAGGGCTAAATTTAAAGAAATTGAGAGAACAGCTTCAACAAATTACCTGGGGTTGATCAGCAACTGACAAGTGGAACAGTTTTGAAGAACATGGTAGAAGTTGTGTCTCTAGGTCAACATGAACAGAAAGCAGGGATCAGTCACGGCATCAGAACAGTTAGGTCCAAGGCCCTGTTGATATTGGGCTTCATTTAGGCCTCATTTTATTAAGTCCTGAGATTTGAGGATGCTGACCACACACCCCCAGGCAAGGTGGAGGTGAAATTTGGATGTCTGGAATTCACTGCCCAAGTTGGTGGTAGAGGCAGAAACTTTAAACTCTTTTAAAAAGTACCTGGATCTGTATCTAAAGTGCTGTAAGCTGCAGGGCTATGGGCCGGGTGCAGGAAGGTGGGATTAGAAAGGGCAATTGGATGTCCTTGGGCTGGCATGGACAAGATGGGCTGTAACTTTTCTATGGTTCTAACACTGGCGATGGCCTTCAGGTAGGTTGAGAGCTGAGTGTTTAGGGGGTGTAATCCTGCCTCTCCAAGCATTTCATTGAGATGAGTTATTAATAGGTTAAAAGTTGAAGCATACTGAGTCTTTGGTGACCCTTAGTGGCCCCTGGTAAAGCCATTATACAACTGGAACAACTAATAGGAGCTTCACTTTATTTTTGACTAATTTGGAAAAGGGGTTCTAAAACACTTATTAGCATATTCAAAGAGCTTAATGCCTGTTTTAGGCTGATACCATAGATAGTTCTAGAGCTCCTAAACCAACATGGCATTGAATGTGTTTCTGAAGCTGTTTGGGTGCAGATGCAGACCTGCTAAGTGTTTCCAGCATTTTCTCCTTCCATTTCAGATTTCCAGTATCTGTTGTACTTTGCTTTTGTATTATTGCATTATTGCCTTACATCAAAAATATTGCTTCACTCTGGTTCTAATATGGCCGACATTTCCAAAATATGACTACGTGCATGGTTTTCAGGAAAGATAAGAATAATGAGTCCCCTCCAACGCACAAAGATGGATTATAAACTGCAGCAGTATAACTGCAGTGTGTTACTATAACATGATTTTACAAGTATTCAGCAAGGAATTTACTTCTTACCTACCACTGTGTTTATTCCCCGAAGCTCTCTTGTTATCCATCTTTGACAAAGTATCAGCACAATAAATCTATTAATGCCCATCCCAGTTCAAGCTGGGTATTTCCTCTTTGTTAAGATAAATCTCATAATTGCATAATAATGGCTGAGTATCTTACGTTAATGTATGTTGATCCCCAAGATAAATATTTTTTGTGGTGAATTCCCAATGATTTGCCAGCTTTATATTTAAAAGATGTTTCATCTTTTTGTTCAGTGACATTGTAATGGGATGTACTTCAAGACACTTGTCACAAGGGCTGATGTGTCATAAAACTAATCCAATTTGAGAACACATTGGGCTAGCAACAGGCAAGTTACAGACTCCCTACGGCTAACTGTAGGTTTCAGCAAGCCATGTTCAGCTGGTGATGTTTAGAATTTTTGACATAAGCTCATGGATTGAACAGTGTTTCAAAGAAGCAATACATGAACCATGGTAGTCCATGCAGAGTTTGGATTAATGCAAAATTGATAAGTGCATCTGCTCCTTCCATTAATATTCATGGTATTAAGTATCAGGTTTAAGTACCACCAAATCCTGTAGTGTGATTGTAGTCAAACGCTCATAGGGGACTGGTGGCCTGCCCAAAGACCTGTTTGACGTTGCATTGGGTGGACTCTGGTATTGGCTAGGCATCACCCCAGGACTACACGTCTTTCAGCTGGGTCAGTCCTGGAGTAAGAGACTGGATGCATACTTGAAAAGGACCAATTTGCAGGGTATGAGGAAAAAGCTGGAGCTTGGGACCAAACTGAGCATCTCTTTCAAAGACCTGACACAGGCATGATGGTCAAATGGACTCCATCTGTGTTGTAAGTATTTGTGATGTGTTTTTTTTTCTGAAGCTTCAATATTTTATCGTGGGTGAATATGGGCTTTGAAGAAATACTGAGTTTGACAGAGTTTACTAGAACATCCCACATTGCCATAATCACCTTCATCGCTAGATTACCTTCAAATCAAACAGATGCAATCACCAATCAAAGGAATTTGTAACTGAAGCAGGATGTGACCTTATAAAGGTGGATGGGTAACATAGAGTTTCCCTTTTGACCTGATCTTATCATTCTTCAAGGCATTTAACAGCAACCGAAAGCATATCCTAATAACATAACTCAGCTCGAAATGGTTTACAACTGCAAAGAGGTAGTATCATTTTAAGACAAATTAGCACACAATTCACCAGTGTAAAAAATTACATGTGGAAAAATGTCTGCACTGCAGTAAGCATGTTTTTCCAGTCAATGGCAATGACAAAATCAATAGCAATTCTTTAACTATTAAAAGTTACAACTTATGTGAAGGCCACCATTGTACAATTTTTCGATTGAAAGACCATTGGAAGTGCCCTTGGTGTTTTCGTAAATACTGGCCTGAGCAATTGGTTTAAATTACTGGATAGATTTTCTTGCTGTTTTCAATACATTTCTAATGCATAATCAGAGTAAGAAAATGGTTGTGACAGAAAAATTAGGGAGAAGTCATTTCTGCCATTGACTTGCTTCCCCAAGTTCCTTGCTTTGGCACTTCCTGCGATCCACCTGCTTTATCCTGAGGGCCCTCATTTAAATATATGATGATAAGGCCCAGTGGTGCTGCTACTCCAAATTTTCTGCTTTTACACTCGCAATACACTTAGCGTAATCACATGTTGTGGCTGTTACCTGGATCAGCGAACATAAGGTATTTCTGAGGCTCGTTAACCTGGAGCCGAGAAACCACTTTCTGCATTGATTTGGTTTTCACCATTCTGCCTCCAGGCATCCGGACTTGCTTCTTACTGCTTCTAGCAGGATCAGACCGCCTGCAGTTTTTAGTCCCCCACCTGATCTTGGAAACCCTGAGTGACAACAGCACGTATTACAGCTGCAATGTTGTGGATGGCATTAAACAGCCTGCTCTATATTCTCTCCTTTCTTGCCACCAGAGAGTTGGAGACCGAGCTTCCATGGAGGTGGAGATACAGCTGGTCACTGGTTTCCCAGAACAAAAAAGCAGTAAAAGTTGGGAAGTAAGACTACTGGTCTGAACTGGTCTTGTATACCTTAAAATGGAACACCAGTAAAAACTGGGAAATAAGAGTACTGGCCCGAATTGTTTTTTTTCCTTCTGGGTTCCAGTTGCTGGCTGTTTCTTGGGAAGTGACCACACATTCTACTGTTGTCTGCAAAAAATTGAAAGTTAAATTTCCTGATGTTGCTGCAAACGAGAGCCATAGATTTGACAATCGAACCTGTCAGCTGCTGCACACCCTCAGAGACTGACCTCAGAGCCACCACATAGGTTTGAAGTTGCTCTAATATCCCTTGTTTCATGCGACTGCTCATGCGTACTAGGTCTTACTACTCCAAACTCAGAGCCTTCTCCTCAGCCTCTGTTGAGAAAACAGAGACATTCACTGATGCCTCCAATTCCCTCATCCCCTGGTGGTCTATCCATGCTAATCCTATTCAATTGTTCCCTCAGCTGAAGGCATCTGAACTGGTGCATGGAAGTGAAGGGGCAAGTGATGCAAGGGATGAGTTGGAGGGGTTTGGGGTTCCAGAACATGGGGCCAGGAGGTTCATGCAGGAATGCATGTGTGTGGAACGCCTTGTGCTTCTCTGGATTTGTAGCTGCTTATTGATGGAGGAAATATTCCCTACAGCATTTGATATTGTGTTTAGCTATATTGTGGCATTTGACAAAGTTTTTTTTCTGCACTGGGATTACTCTAACAAGGAATTCCTATGCAGAATCCCAGATGCTCCCATTGACAGTTTATTGTTTTCACAACTGAGGAATGCAGGCATTTGTATGGGAATGTACAGTAATCACTATACAGCTCTCTGGGGATTGAAAATACATGGAATGGGAACGTATGAGAGTTTGCATGGAGTTTGAGAAATTCACAGGCACGGAAGATAGGACTTTGAATTTTATATAACCACATAAAAGGAGAAATGCAACTGACTTCTAACCCATCAGGTAAAGAACAGAATTGTGTGTAAGCTTGATATCTGACAGTTTGAAAATCCAGCGGATGTAGACCTACAAAGCAACTATTAGGCCAGTTTGTTTAATGTACAAGCCACTTATCTTTTGTTTAACAGCAATGAGTTATAGCTTGTATCCAACAGACTAACTGTAACCACATCAGACCATGACAGATCAGTTAGCAAATCCACCCACAGAAAGATGTTTAGTTCGGCCCAGCTGCATTTTGAGACAAAGATCTTTTTAACTTGCATGGATTCTGTTCAGACTAGCCAGCATGAGCATGAAAACCAGCCACGATAAAAGCTACAAGGATACACAATTGCCATTCTTTGGAAATAAAAGTCTTCTGAGGATGATCAGTGTAAATAGTTCTGATACACCATGAACAAATCTGCAGACTTTTGACATTTAAACCCCAGAACAAACTAACTTCAAGCAGTGCATTCTTTATGCTCCCAAAGGATGTGACATTACTTGAGTCCTACTTCAGTTAAAATTCATTCAATTCTTCTTGGGAATAAATAAAATTTTCTGACACAAAACCGAAAATATTCTCACTGAGATTTAACCTTTCTATCACTGCTGTTAGGTCCAGAGATAATCACTTGGCACCGAATTACCTTGAATGGTTGGTGGTGGGGGGGGGGTGGAATATATCTGTAATTTATTTTTTACCGTATAGCTAAAACTTGAATTCTCTTTAAGAGAGCAGGGAGTAATCAATATTTTGTGTCAGCACAATGCTCCTCGATTTTATGCTATTTTTAATCTGTTCCTATCATTTGCACTCGGCAAGCCATGTGTTTTTTAAATCAAGACTTGAACAATAAAGGAGACTTGTACTTTTGCCCATTTATATAGCTACAAGTTGCATCTAATGTTACAACACTTGGGAAAACACAATTAGAACCATAGTGCTTTTGATCTCTATAAATTAGAGATGACCCAAATATTTTCAATGCTGATACCTTCATTTGAACAAAAGATGTCAAATATAGATATTTTCATTAATCCATGACCCAAGAATTGAAGTCGAATACAATGTAAAATAAAACTGGCAGCATGCTAATGGATTACAGTTTGAACAAAATTACATTCATTCCAAGAGTTAAAGGTATGAATCATGTAGCACTTCCTTTCCCTGAAAGAATCCTATAGGATAATTCCTCTTCCTAGAAACTACGTAGCATGTTGGATACTTTCATGTAGACAAATGTTTGTTTGGCAAAACAGGATTTCCTGCGTTGATCGAAATCTCAATGCTAACAGTGTAAATATAAATTGTAGTTTTCCATGGAAACAGCTATCTGACCGCACCCGTAAACTGATCAGCTTAAAAACGTTCCAAAGATCTTGTCAAGGAGAAATTTTTAAAACGATTGAACAAGCAGTTTGATTATGGATGCTATATCGCATTTCATAATCCACCCACATAACAGTGTAACTAGGGGCTTTGTGATGGTTATCTTACCCTTCACAGATGACTGACTGCTGGAAATCAGCCTTCAAAGAAATCTAGATGGTTTCATTTATGCAAAGAATCAATTATCCATAGATTTTCTGTGCTAATAGTTGACTGAATATCTTGTTACCTTTCTGTTAGTGGGGAATAAATCATCCTCTGCTACAAAAACCACATGCCTTTTCTGACATTTTAAAATGCTCATCCCAGCTTTAAAAGCAATGGATCAGCATTATAATGATGGATAACATCTTTATCCCCACCACACAGCTAGGATTCTGAGTCCCACGGGATTCTGCTATGACAGCCTATGCTCATGAGGCAAATGTTGCTTGGTTCTCATCCAGGTAAATCAAATATTAAGATCTGTCTGAAATAAGACACTAAGGTAAATTATATTCAAAGTTTGCTCTCAAATCTGTGGATTAGAAACATTACTTTACATCTTGGCTTTTGTCAATAGTGTCTTAGTTTAGAACACAATGCACTGTTCGCCTGTGTCTTCTTGATGTATTGTGTTGTATTCCTCAGTGTATGCATGGACCATGCCATAGTCTCATGAGCTAGGTCACGTGGATTATACTACAGATGTGCATCCACTGCATTGAATATTCTCCGACCTATGCACACACTGTCTTATATTTCCTGGGCTGTGCTGTTTTTCAGAATCAAGGCATGTACTGTTATAGTCTCCAATCCACTTATGTGCTGTAGTGCATTATTCAGTTGCCTGTTATTTGGGGAGACACTGGTGTAGTGGAAATATCACTGGACTAGCAATCCAGAGGCCTAGGCTAATGCTCTGGGGGCCATAGCCATAGATGGTGGAATTGAAGCTTAATTAATAAAATCTGGAATTGAAAGCGAGTGAAACTATCACCAATTGTCCTAAAAACTCACCTGGTTCCGTAATGTCTTTTAGGGAAGGAAATCTGCCATCCTTACCTGGTCTGGCCTACGTTTGAGTCCTATCCACAATAAATGTGGTTGAGTCTTAACTGCTCTCTGCAAGCTACTCAGTTCAGGGGAAGTTAGGGATGGGTAACAGTGGTGACACCCACATCCCATAAAAGAATAAAGAAAAATGTGGTGTCATATTGCTACTGCTAAAAGAGCCAGTTGTGCCTGTGTGATTCTTTGTATCATCATAAATAAGTCAGTGCTTTTATTTCCAAATAAACTAGTTTATTTCACAAGAGCCTTTTCTGGCTTAGGCAGAAGTTTCAGCATGACAAATAATTAATACCTTTAAGGATACAGGTAGGGATCAACCTGTAAGAAAATTGGTGCTTTTAAGTCATTTGCTTCAGCAATTCCCCTCACAAGTCAACGGGCAGAATCATTCCCCCCACCCCCCCGCCATACCAGCAGGATTCATGGTGAGCAGGAGCGGAAGATATGGTGGGGAGCGAAAAATCCTTTTCCCGATGAGAAACCAGGTCAGGATCGCCCTCTCCCAAAGCTGATGGCAGATCAGCTCTCCAAGTTGAAGTTCGGCGGAGACCCATTTTGCATCTCATGCATGCTCATTAAAACCCTAACAGACAGGAATCGTGCACCCCCATCAAATCTTATGGCCTGCCAGTGGGAATTTACACTGCTCTGTAAACTGACTGGACATTTGTGGTGTGCACCCAGTGAGAGAGAATTTTAAAGCCCTTACCTTGGAGTGGAAGCTGGCTGCACCACTGGAGCTGGCCGCAGGCATGGTGCATGTGGAAGACATCGATGGTGGGGACAGGGAGAGGTCTAGAGGAGACGAAGAGTGAGTGGGTCCAAGACATTAAAGGGGGGAAGGTGGGTGCAAGAAATGAAGTGTTGTGGGGGTGGTGGTGTGGGTGCAAGGCATGAAGGTGGGGTGTCCAGAAGAGAAGAAGAGTCAAGGGTCCCAATGAGAAGGTGGGGGGGTGGTGGTGGGGGGTTGGTTGGTGTGGATGTGCATGGAGTTAAGGGGGAAGGGAAGGCATGAAGGGAAAGAGGGAGGGAGGGAGGAAGACATGAAGGGGAAGGAGTGTGTGGAGTGGGCTAAGAGTGTTTTGAAGCGTTGAGTTGGAATCCTGGGGGGAGAACAGGGACTGCTGGTGATATGAAGGGATGGTAGCCGTGAGAGAGGAAAGTGGGACAGAGTCGTATGGAAGGGTCAGGGCCCAGGTATGGTGGGTATAGCTCTCAGTTGGGGGGTCATTGAGGGGGACAAGGATTGTGACATAGGTTGTGGGAGTGGGAAGGATCAGGTTGGGCATAGGACTGGTGACTGGGGTGGGCTCAGCAGGGAGGGAGGGCATGTCCAAATTGACAATGATTGGGTCAGGAGTGATGGAGGGGAGGCTCAAGAATTATTGAGAGGAGAGTGAAGGTGACACTGGAGGTGGGGGTGGGGGTCAACGGTGATGGTAGAGGACAGGGGGAGGGTAAAAAGTGGTGCACAGAGTTTGAAATGATACATGCACCATCCTGAGACAGAGCCAGCTTCAGATCAAGGCAACACCCTTGATGTCCAACTGCAAAACATTGCTGGGGGTGGGGTGCAGGGGGAGGTCTGCTTAGGTGGGTGGAGATGAAGGTCAGCACAACTGAACAATTAAAGGGAAACCTAATAATCGTGGAGACTGTGTGAGAGCTTTTTCGTTTGCTATTCCTCACTACTTGCTGAAGGCCACACGGCAGCAAGTCTGGCACAGAAGGTTCTCATGGCAACAAGATCGCATCAAGGTATGGAGCTCCTGTTCACTCTGAGTCTTTGGCTATTGGCTCCAGACAGAGTTAGGAAAGAAGTGAGGGAGGGGGGAGGGAGGGGGGTGGGGGGGGGGGGGGGGGGGGGGGGGGGGGGGGGGGGGGGTCCGCGGGTAATGCCTACAAGAGGCATGCAGGTGATTGGCAGCCAAGTTGCGGCTGCAAGCCTCCATCCTCCTGGGGAAATGGACCTGCCTGACAAGGACCCATGTGGTTAGTCTTCCCATTGTGACAAGGTCTGTCCACAGAGTCTCACGGACAGTGGACACAAGTGGGACCGTGTGAATGGGAGACGCCTCGCACGTGGCAATCATCCCCCTAGTCTAAGAGTGAGGTTTCCATGTGCAGCCATGTATAAGGGGGGAGGAAGACTCATCTTTGGTCCCCTCTGGAAGAGGTGGAGTGCACATGACTACTAAAACCACTATCAGCAAGAATGAATCCAGGAGACTTCCAAACAGTGCAAGGTAATATATATTTGGGAGTGCAGAGACAATGTACAATGATTGAACACCCGTGTCACCAGCGCTCATTCAATATTTCTTAATTTTCCTTACAACACTGCTTTTTCTAGGTGCATCCCTGATACCTGCTGCAGAGGTGGAAGCAGCCTGCTGACTACCATGCCCTATTGTTTGTGATGACTTCAGCGGGCGTCCTCTGGAGGGCTGAGGTTTGGAGGGCCCCCAGCCTGTTTTAGGTCTCCTGGGGCCCTTCTGAGGAGGGGCAAGTACACCCTCCATGGTCTGACCAGCTGAACATGATGAGGCCACAGACAGGGGACATTGGGAACACCTGGATACCCTTGGAGATTCCTTGTTAGGTGCCCCTGGGGTGTCCGCATGATGCTGCTCCTCCCTTTGGGTGCCTGAGGGCTCCTTCCTGACTCCTTGAGGAGAAGGGGCACCTGGAGGGAGGTCGAGGTGCCCTGTGCCCCTCCTGCGTAGTCATTGCGAAAGCTCACCCCCACAGCAATGGACCAAGAGCAGGTCCAAGAGCATCTCCGGTAGAAACCGGGCATTCTGCTGGACCAGCTTCTCCTTGGCGTCCACCAGCTTCCCCATGAAGACTTCGATATAGTCACATGTCAGAGCCACTTTATCAGTGGGCATGTGGACGCACTCTTCCACTCACATGCCATTTTGAGGGCCTCTGATACCTATTCCTGATGTTCCCCTGCATCTCGCTGATACTTATCCCCTCCATAACCACTTCCAGAGGCTCATCACCTGACTCAGACTTGGCAGGGACTTTTTCTCCAGCATTCCTCTGAGTGCCACTGCCTCCTCCTGCTGTGGACATGTGTCTGTGAGGTGACCACCCGAGTGTGAGCCTGAGCCTAAACAAAATATATGAGCCACCGAGGTGTATATGTCTCTGGGCTGGTGGAGGGTGAAGGTGAATGCTGTGACGGCTGCACAGTTGGGAGGTCATCCTCATCCTCGTCCTCTTCCGAGGTCTCCTAGGGGCCAGAGCTGACTTCAGTTGCGGGGGCCGGCCTTACCCTCTTCTTCCTGCTGCTACCTAGAATGGAGAAAGGAGAGAATGAGTGACTGCCTAGGCTGGCTCAAACCTGGCACTTATCAATCATCTTGATTTTCCAAGGTTGCCTGGATTATTCATGCTTCCTCGCTAGATGCATGGGGGAAGCTGGCCTCGCCCTCGCCATTGGCACAGGCACGGTCGTGGTCCTTCCATGCCTGCTTGGCAGCCTGTTGTTCGAGTTGAGTGAGGGGCTGGAGCTCAGGTATCCCCTCCCTTGCCTCCATCTTCTCTCTCTCCCTCCTGTTGTGCGCCTCCTCCTCCTGCATAAAGACATACAGATGGATTGTGAGCACGTATGGTGAAAGAGGTCACAGGCTGATAATTCTCTGGCTGCTAACTGACCTCCCAACTCCTCAAAATCTGACCACCATGTGCATGGCACAAGTGAGGAGTTTGAGGGGACACTCTCCACTTGCCTGGATGAGTGTAGCTCCAAGAACAGGCCACTTGAGTGACAACCCATCCATTACCCTCAATATTCAGTCCCTCTGCACCGACCCATAGTGGCAGCAATGGGTAACATGTACAAGATGTACTGCAGCAAATCACCAAGGCTCCTTGAACAGCACCCTCCTACGCTGTGAGCTCTACCAGCTAGAAGTATAAGGGCAGCAGATGTATGGGAGCAGCAGCAAGTTTCTCTGTACTCCACTCCATGGCTGTGCCTTCACTGTGGCTGGGTGAAAATCCTGCAGTTGCCTCGCTAACAGCATGGCACATGGACTGCATGGGTTCAATAAGGCAGCAGCCCACCACCTTGTCAAGGGCATTTAGGGATGGGCAAGAGAGATGCTGGCCTTGCCAATGATGCCCGGGTCCCATGAGCCAAACACAGATGGGGTGAGGTGGGTTGGAAGGATAGAAGGTTCACTTACCCTAGAGGAGTGGATTACATTGTTACATTGTTGACCCTTTTCCTACACCGCAGGATGGTCCTCCTCCACACTCCTTGGGCGCTGACTGTCCTGGCTACCTTCTCCTAGGCCGCAGTGGTCAGCTGGGATGGCCTCTGCAGTGATCCCTATGCAAGAGGATGCCCTGCCTTTCTTACACTGCCTCCGCGGCTTGTTGCCTTCTCCTGCTCATCCTTCTTTCTGTTAGCGAACCTCTGTCCGGGTGCCTTTTAAATATGGCAGCTGGACATAAAGGCAAGGTGCCTGACTCCCTGCCCACCCCACAGTGAGACTCAACACAGAATGTGCACGTGCATAACTAATGAAGCGGGGAGCGCACAATTGCGCGTAAAAACCCACCCTGATCCGCAGCAGGAATCACTGACTTTCTCATTCTGCTATGGAACTTATGGCGGGAGGGGAAGATTCCACCCTATATGTTGCCATGGAGTTACCAGCAGCTGCATAGAGTGGAATCCTGTATAGTTGGTGCATGTCTGGGACCTACAAGTGGATATGAGATCCATTCATAAGAATAGTGAGCTAGGAACAGGAGAAGGCCATATGGTTCCTCAAGCCTGCTCTGTCATTCAAGAAGATCATGGCTGATCTACTACCTCAGCTCAACTTTATAACCCCATCTCCATATCCTGTGATTCCCTTAGCATTCAAAAATGTATCAACATCCGTCTCAATGCCACTCACTGAACTTCCACAGCCCAATGGGGTAGAGAATTCCAAAGATTCACAACTATCTGAATGAAAGGGCATCTACTCATTGCAAATCCAAATGGCCAACCCTTTATCAAGCTGGTAAACCAAACATACACAAGGCAAAAAGTATCTCAGGAGTGAATAAGTATAATATCAAGGTAGGATGACACTAAATGTATCTTATTCTGGATTTGCTGTATAGGAATAAAAATGATTAATAAAGCATACTTCCTGCACCAACAGATTTTTTATATGTACGGACTTAACGGAGATATCAATACCAGTAGTCACTGTGTGATTTCAGGAACAGTGTTAGATTATTATTGATTGCTAACTCTAGAAACTATTATTGATATTAAATATGGTGATATTTAAATAGTAAGAATACTTTCCTACTTTTAGTTTTGTTCACTGTTCTCTTTCAGCTAGGGTTTTTTTTTTAATTGCGTTATGTAGCCACAAGTTAGAAGATTGCCAGCGAGGTTTTTAAGCGATATGTTTTGCGGATTGTTATGCAATGAAGGCTGTGGTAATTCTCAGCCTGAAAGGAGAAAGCAATCACAGGGAACATCATGCTGGGCCACACCAGTGCTGCTGGTTTTCAGATAACAGGTTGAAAATCATCCTATATGTGTGTGTGATAGTGTCATAATCTAAGATAATATCTCAGTGCAGTAATGAAGAGTAGCTACACAGTCAGAGGTGCATCCTTAGCATGAGGCATTAAGCTGAGGTCCCATCTGCTTCTACAGGGGAGCATTAAATAACACCATGACACAATTCAAAGAATAGCCAGGAATCATCCCAATGTCCAAATGATAGATTAATTGGTCATCCATATCATTACTGTTTGTGAGATTTTGTGTTCAAAATGGTGGCCATGTTTGTTTTGTGCAGCAAAAGACACTTCAGAAAATGGTAATTAATTGATGTGAAGAGCTTTGGGTTATTCCTGAGAGAGACAAGGTGCTCTAAAGATGAAGATTTTTTTCAATTTTCTATCCCCTATTTGAATGGTAGAATTAAACCATTTAAATAAATAGGTTGGTGCCCACATCCAACCAGAGGACAGAGTACAAATGTAAGTACTAATCTGTTAAAGTTGCCATAAATTGGCATCAATGGTTATGTTTCAATCATTGTGTGAATGCTCACTTAGTGTGTGATGCTCAGGAAAAAGAGGAAGCAATGACTTACAGTTTAAATACTTAGTATATTCTGTGATAGTTGTGGAAGGAACAAAAGTTGTATCAAAATAAAACATTTCAGGACAGTGGTTCTAAACCTTCAGAGAAAATCAACAAAATCACAGAATGTCATCCCCAAAGCACTGATAAGACTCCCAAGTAATCAAACCAGGTTTTGATTTATTCATTCACTCTAAACCTGATGATAAATCTAATCTTATAATAAAACCCACAGAATAAATATTTTTCCTCTTAAAAGAAAAGCGTTTAAACAAATCTGATTTGGATGATCTGAGTCTGAGCAATGTAAATCCAAATCCAAACCTGAGTTTGAATTGAACTTCCTCTACTTAACTGCACTGGATATCACGTGGAGGTGGAGCACACGACCTGGGGATAGAAAAGCCAAATGGCATCTCTTGCCTTACCACAGCACTCCTGCAGTGAGCCAAATATACAATGGAATTGGCATCAGCTATAGAGAATCCATAGTCTAGACTACGCTGCATTTTTAGCCAAAGAAAACCCAGCATTGACGAACAGTTCCCGTGAGAGGAAACAGGGAATTTTATTAAAATAAGTCAAATTATAACAAGCTACCATTGATGAAAGTAAGGAATTTTTCCAACCATAAGGTAAGCTTAAATGTGGGGGAAAAAAGTGTCACTCTGCATTTTTACATTTGCAGCGCAAAAAATGTGTTTACTGCAAGCTGTTCGAATACCAGTGATAATACCTGGGTCAAATCATACATTTGGACTAAAAGGGGTACAATAGCTTTTCACATGATCATTTTGAACCAATTGTTTTATTTAAAAATGTTAATAACTCTTTGATTAAGGTGTCTGAAAAGTTTAATTTCAAAATAGTATTAAATAGTACTAAATTAATTGCTTCCCTAATTTGCCTTTTCCTTACTTTTCCTATAGTGTAACCTCAACCACGGTGTGTGGTTGAGAGGGCAAGATGAATAAATTCATGGATTTCCCTGCCAATGCAATTCTATGCAACAATAAGTGGGCAGTCATGATTTTTAAAATCAATTGATAACACTCCTTCCGCCTGCTAGCTAAAGACCGATGAGACTAATTACACTTGCACCAGCACAGAATCAACGTAAACTGCTGCTTCATAGGTTTGAAAAATGGGTCTTTAGGTTCAACATATTGTGGTAATATTCCAAAGTTGTAATATATATTTCCTATAGCCATGAACGGTTTCTGTTACATAACCTAAAGGCATCATATTATGAATAAGAGAAACCTAAATACTATTTAATTTTGTGTCACAAACTGTTTCTTGTTATTAAATTTCAAAATACCATGGACTATATTTTCTATCGGTCTTGGCTCAGTAGTAATGCTCCCACCTCTAAGTCAGAAGGTTGTGAATTCAAGCCACCAGAATTTCCAGAGTCTTAACCACATAATCTGACAGGGCTGACATTTCAGTGGCAGTGGTGAGAGAATGGTGTATTGTCGCAGGTATCATCTTTCGGATTAAATGCTAAACCGAAGCCTCGGAGGCAATCTCAGGTGAGCATAACTGTAGTAATTATGGCTTTATTTAATGTGCAATGTACCTTTAAGAATAATACTTGTTAAAGAAGAACACACGGTCTGTACTAACCAATAGGAGGGTAGCACGGGCTACCTCAGCAGTCAGTGTAGAGTTAGAGTTGGAGCTGAAAGCACATGCGTAGTTGCTGCTGAATAGATTGTAAATAAACATAATCAGCAGGATTTCCCTCACCCACCCTCCACCAGGATCTTCCGGTCCCGCCGCGGGTCAATGGACTTCTGGCTGGGGTGCCGCCTCGCCCATGGCGAGTCCTGCCTGCGACGGGGCTGGAAAATCTCGGCCAATGTTTCCACCTAAGAAGCATCTGCAGGTCAACTCTATCACTAATAGAACAACTTTGCCACCCCACAACAATAAAATAATTTGATAAAGAGTGTGGGAGCTCACTTGTTGTCCTTCCCAACATTTATCAGACATTCAAGGGCCTTAAAGCATATTATCCTATTGTTTATCGCACAACTGATTGCTGGGCCTGGCTGCATTTGCCTTCATGGCCACAATAACTATGTTTCAAAAGCACTTCATAGGCCATGAGGTGTTTTTGGGACTTCTGGAGGTCACAAGGGATGCAATACCTTGCTTTCCTTAGACATGTGGACATGGCTTTGCACTCACATTTACTTTTTCATCAAAATGAACTGAAGAAAATATTTGCGCAAGTCATCCTATCATTACAGCATAGATCCTCTGGGTCTACTCTCATTATAGGTCCCCAGAAACTAAGAAGATGGGTTACTTAAATGATCAGATGAGGCTATGACCTTGATTTTAACGGTAACAGGTTTCTGGTGGGAAAACCACACAGGTGAAGTAATTTCCTGCTGTCATGTGGTGGAATGGAATCCAGCAGAATTTAACAGTTGAACCTCATTCGAATCTCACCGGCCAAATCCAATTGTTTAATGAAGACATGGAGCACTTTTTATTTCACAGACGGCGATTAACTTGAGATTTTTTTTTGATGTTCTTATATATGCAAACAAGAAAAAAAAAGGTATTCACTGTGCTTGTCTTCCACTGTCAGCACATTGTCAGTTTAAGTTGCCTTTTGAAGTTCCAAATCTTGGTGAGTTGGTAGGTGCAGGAGCCAGTGACTGTTGGGAGATCATTAGATAGGCCACCAGAGCAAAAACTGAAGAGGGGCCTGTGCAAGTTCAGTCAGAGCATTGCTGTGTATAAGCCCCATTAAGAAAGCTAGCCATTTTAGTTTGAACAGGCAGCTTGCTTGCCTCTTTTTCCTGTTGCAGCAAACTGTGCCTCCAACTGTCGGAGTCACATGACACTCCAGTAAAAGCCGGGGAACAGGCTCCCATGTGAAAATGACTCCAACGATGGGGCAGCAGTTCATATCAGAAATGCCTTCCTGCTGGAGAAGTGCCTGAATCAGTTAAAGGAGGAATGGGTGAAAAGCCGACTGAAACATAATGGAGCTCAGCACATCCATTGGCGTTTGAAGCCTCTTACTCAAACATAGGTCAAGAACTGATCTGATGTCCAACTAATGTGCTGAATGTAGTTTCAACAGATTTCCATTTTCTTTAAATGGGTCATTAGTTAACTGATTGCTTGGGCAATCTCATCTTGCTTTTCCTTCCCCTTGGCACAGCTACATGTAACATGAAGAAGTTCTGAGGAACAAAGTGAAAACTTGCTTTGCTCTATTAAACTTGATTTTCTGAACTCAATTATTATACTTAGTGATACGCTAACATCCCAGATATCTGTTCTAGAAATGACTGTCATTTTAATGGAGATGGAGGATTGAATTCACAGAGGTGCTTTGACTCTAAACAGTCTTTGCTCACTGGTGTAAAAGTAAAATACTAGTATGGTGGAAATCTGACATAAAAACAGGAAATGCTGGAAAAACTCAGCAGGTCTGGCAGCACCTGTGAGGAGAAAAACAGAGTTAACGTTTCGAGTCCGTATGACTCTTCTTCAGAGGGTGGGGGGTGGTGGCGTCAGGGGGCTCGAAGAGTCAAGGTGGAGGGGGGTTGGACGTCCAGGGGTGTTGGATGGTTGGAGGTGGATAGAGGGTTGGGTGGGGCTTATCAGAGGGTTGGGGGGAAATCGGAGGGTTGGGGGAAATTGGAGGGTCAAGAGGCAAGTTGCAGGGCTTAGTGGGGAATATGAGTGGTCAGTTGTATAGCTACTGAGGAATTAAATATGTTTCTTTCCTGTCTTAACATTTCATGAACAGCTATTCTGGTAAACGAATCAAAATCCTCTAAAGTCTCCGGCTCCAACTCAGAGTTTGGGTTTCCAGATGCAGGGCAATTTCCCATCGGAAGTTGAAACTTCCCATACAATTCCCATGGAGTCCTTGCATTGGGATTTCCAAGGAGAACCCAGTGTATCTTCCATGGTATTGCTGTGGTATGACCATCTGGAGACCAGAAGATCTGGGCCTTAAATTCCTTAACTTCTTTAATATGCCAATGAAATTCGGTTTTTAAAAAAATATTCGTCAGTTTACTGTGTCGCATTAAGATTTCACATGAACTTTTTGATTGACATCTCAAGTACACTCACAGCTGATTTATTGAGTGGTAAGGCCTCAGGTGTCCTCTTCAGCACAGAAGCTTTTTCAAGCAGATGTAACTCTCTCAACACCACCAGCATCAGAAGGTTGCTTGTATCCATTTCTTTTCCAAAAGCAAATCTGTTTATGAAAGTAATTTAATCTTCTGCAGAATTTATTTTCTTCCTCGTCCTTCCTTTAAAGTTCCAAGGAATTTGGAACTTTGCCATTTCCATACCTTAAGTCCATGAAGAAAAAGCAAGATCAACATACAATACCTAAAAAACAAAGACTTTAACATAGAATTCACTTTCCGTGCACATTTGACTCGAGAATGTCTACAATTGTTCTGCATCTTCGCTAGTGATGTAAGTACTAACTGACCGAAAACATTGACCTGATTAAGGATTTGCATTATTCAATTTTAGGTGTAGATACATGAAAGATGCACAAATAATTATATCCAAAAGGAACATATTGACACAAATTTCCACATGCAACTGTTTTTTAATCGAGCATGTTCCATACCCTGACTTCTTGAACTAAACTAATGTGAAACACATTGCTATAGAAAATTCTACAGGTAAAGGCTAAAACTGTATCAAGTTACATATCTTAACCAATTGTTTTATTGTTATGTGTAGTTTTATTGCATTATCCCCAACATGAAGTAAACAATAGTCTACACAGAATTATGATAGTCAATGCATTCAGAAAATATTGCAAGCAATGCCAAAAGTGAAGACATTCATGAAGTGCTTCGTGGGTAAAACAAGCTTTTAGTACTTCCTGCCATCACTCCTAAATTTTGCACTGTCCACAGTTGAGTTGCCAACCTGTCAATTCTTTATATTGAGTAAGTGGTTTGTTAACTATTTCAGGAGTGTTAGATTTCCCCGTAACTTCTTTTAGAACTGCACTATGCTTCGCAGCAAGCAATTTTGCAAAGTTCACCCTTCAATTTGTTAACATGTCATAAAAAATCTGTTACTAACCTTTATCATAAATTAAAATATTTCCCTACATGACTATATTGTAGTACAATTGAATTTTATTTCCATACATCTATATATTTTCCTTGTCTCATTATGGAAAATCTGTTAGAATCATTGCATTTTCATATTACATACTTAAAACTAACTACACTACAACATGTTTCCTTACTGTTCATTGACAGGAAAAGCTTTAAAATATTTGAGCTTTATCATATGTGATATATTGACTTTGAACTGTAATTCCTCAGGGTGTAGTTAAATTTGTCAATCAAAACAACATTGAAACCATATGATACAGGTTGACTTCTTTGTAATCTTGTACAGGGCTTTAATCGCTTAGTAAAACATCTGGTTTTAGGCTCCTGAATTCACACCTCAAATGCCTGTGTGAGCACATAATGAAATTAAGGTTTCCATAGTTACGTGTTTTTCCCCAGAGGGAGTGTATTATAATGTGAAATGGGAGATTAACCTAATCGTGCAAATAAGGATTGTATCGCATTTATAATCGACTTGACAAAAACAGCGCTTTGAAATTATGTTGAATTTTTACAAGATGCAGATGAAACACGAAAAGGAATTCTTTGCATTTTGAGAAATGACCATTATGTTTTGTCTACAGGCAGATGTGAGTTTATCTTTTTAAAAGGATCAATCTTGTAGGTTTTGGTTTGAGACAGATGCTTGTCTTAAATTACTACCATCAGGCTGAAAATGAATGCAAACATGCCCAAGCAAGGCTTTCTCCTTTCACAATGCAATCAAAAAAGCACCTGGACAAAAGTTGGTTGCACAATTCTGTTGCTAGGTTACAGAAGTGTGTGTTTCTCCTACATTCACAGAAAATGGTTTAAAGATAGATTAAAGCACTCCTGTGGTCTGGCAACTGTAGAAATAAAAGGCATAATTCCACAGTTGCCATGACAACAGCCAGCCTACGAGCTCAATTTCTCCTCAAGACAGCCTGTCCAGTAATTGAAGATTCATACAACCACTCTTCCACTTGTGTTCTCTGCAGTAAAATTACACTTGCGTGCTGTCCTAGCAGACTGACATGTTACAGGGAGCCAATGACTGTTCACTGCAAACAAATAGCCTCATGACCCACCAGTGAACAAAAAAACAGAAAATGCTGGAAAAATTCAGCAGGTCTGGCAGCATCTGTGGAGACAGAAAGAGAGCTAATGTTTCAAGTCAGTATGACTCTTTTTCAGAGCTATCCGGATCCCCTGACCCTCCAACCCTCCTGACTCGCTGAACCCTCTGATCTCCCTGGCTCTCTGGCCCCCACAAACCTCCGATCCTCCAAACCCTGACCCTCCAACTCCACCCTGACACCTTGACTCCTTTCCCAAGCCCCTGTCTCCCCACAATTCTCCAACTCCCCTGACTCTCCGACTCCCCCGCGAATCTCCAACTTCACCCTGACCCAACCCAACCACTTACAAGTTCCCCTCCAAGACACTCACCATTCTGATTTGGAAATTTATCACTGTTCCTTCACTGTTACTTGGTCAAAATCCTGGACTCCCTTCCTAACAGCACTGTGGGTGTACCTACAACATATGGACGGCAGCGATTCAAGAATGCAGCCCACCACCACCTCCTCCAGGGCAATTAGGATGGGCAATAAACTCTGGCCTAACCAGTGACACCCACATCCCATGAATGAATATTAAAAAACCCTTCCACCCTACCTATCCTACCACTCTACCCACCCTGCTACCCACCACCCTACTCAGCTGGCACCCAATTCACCCTCCCACCTACCACCCTACCACCAACCACTCTAGCCAGCTGGCACCCTACTCATCCTGCCATCTACCGCATCTGCCTGCCCTATCCACTTACCTGACTCACACTCATTCACTAACATATTGAAAAGCTATTTAAATGTCCCAATGCTTTTCAGTGTGTTAGTGAATGAAGACTTAGCAAAATATGGGAGCTAGTGCTGTAAAAAGGGGACATGGCTAGGCTTCTCCCAACGATCCTACCCTATGAAGTAGGAGTCCGTAAACAGGTACACTCCATATCTCTGAAGAGGCCCAGTTCGAAAGTATGGGCAAGAAATGTGGAGCTCTGGTGCTGTGTGAAGAAATAGGAGCGGAGCGGCAATTCAGCCCTAAATGTATCCCACAGACCAAAGATATTCATATTTCTTACTAATGCACAACCAGGAGCCTGGATCATTTGGGAATATGCCTTGTCCCATTGCCCCAACTGGAGATGTAGGAATATCTTCAGTAATGAATTTATTCAGGTACATCAAGAAAGGCTAAACTTGTGTGATCTCTATCTTATTCATGAACTCCAGGAAAAAGGAAAGAATCTACTTTTTAATTCCCTTAACTCAGTTATTCAGCCTTTTACGGCAATCTTTAAAACACTGGTACTTAAACAAGTATATTCACAAGATAAGCACAGATGAGGATGTTCATTCAATCTAACTTAATTCACCCACCCAGAATAAAGCTTCCAGCCTTTCCATTACAATATTTTGTACATAATACCTGAAGTACTGCGGATACTGGAAATCTGAAATTATAACAGAAAATGCTGCAAATACTCAGCTGGTTGGGCAGCAGCTGAGGAGAGAGAAACAGGGTGGAACCATCCCAGATTTGAACAAACTGTGGTAGTGGGCCGGAAAAAAGTTGACTTACCCGCCAGCCACAATGGTGGGTTTTCACACTGTATCGTCCCATTCCCGCTTCATTCACTACGCAGTCACAGGAAACACGCCATCTCGTTGGTGGGCGGCCTCCGACTTGCCCGCCATGCCATTACCTCATCGCTTCCTAACACAGGATGCCATATTTAAACTGCAGCTGCGTGCACACTCCTCAATGCTTGCAACTGAGGACTACTCCAGTGAAGACATGGTCCCAAATGCCATCCGATTCAGTGACGCATCACTGGGACACCTCCTGGACACCATGGAGGCCCACTGCGATGTCCTCTACCCCTGCTCTGCCTATAAGAGGTCCATTAATCTCACCACCCCGGCTTGGGAGGTGATGGCAGAGGTGGTCAGTGCCGATGCTGCACACAAGAGATTGGCCATCCAGTGCAGAAAATGGATGAGTGATCTTATCTGTGCCACCATGGTAAGGCAATCATCCCATCACTCTAAACTCACAGACTCACAAGGCCATCACACATACACTGGCATCTCACTCACTGCCAGCTCAAGGGACATCGCCATTCGCTCTCTCACTCACACCCTCACATCTCCATCTGTTCCTCATCTCCTCTGGAGACTGCCTCCTCAGCCCTCACCACCTTGAGGCCACTTGCACAAATCAACATGTGCCCCCCCACACACCCTGGGACACCCTCTTTCCCCAGTTCAGCCCTCGCCCTGCAGCCCCTTCCCTTGCCTGAGGCCACTTTGCCCCACCATTCCCCAAGCAAGCCCTAGCCCTGCAGCTGATGATTCCGGCGAGCAAGGCTTGTAATGAAACAAAAACAAAAATAGCTGGAACAACTCAGCAGGTCTGACAGCATCTGCGGAGAGGAACACAGTCAACGTTTCGAGTCCGTATGACTCTTCATCAGAACTGAGGAAATATAGAAGAGAGGTGAAAATTTATTCAGGTACGTCAAGAAGGGCTAAACTCATCATTGATCCCCACCCCCTTTCCGATCCCCCTTTTCCAATAATTTATAATTTTTTAAATATATTTTCTTTTTCCCACCTATTTTTAAATTTATTTTGAGCTATCATTTTACCTCCACCTTTTAGCCCATTTCGATCCCTTCCCCCCACCCCACCCCTTCTAGGGCTGTCTGTCACTTGCTGGTCCTGCTTTCTACCCTTAATGTCACCATGAGCACATTCCTTAGATAATATCACCACTGTCAACATCCCTTTGTCCTTTTGTCTATGACATCTTTGGCAATCTTTTCTTTGCCTCCACTGATCACTGGCCCTCTATCCAGCTCCACCTGTCCCACCCCCTTCAACCAGCTTATATTTCACCTCTTTTCTATTTTTCCTTAGTTCTGATGAAGAGTCATAAGGACTCGAAACGTTAACTGTGTTCCTCTCCGCAGATGCTGTCAGACCTGCTGAGTTTTTCCAGCTATTTTTGTTTTTGTTTCAGATTTCCAGCATCCACAGTATTTTGCTTTTATCTTAAGGCTCATAATGAGATGCTCAAGTATTGAAATTGGGTTCTTGACCTGCAGTGGTGGGAAATGTGGCCCACGGTTGATGGGTGGAGCAGATGATCACAAACTGGCTTCATGATGACAAGCAATCGATTTTTGCCCCTCTTGCCATATTGTCTCTCCCGCCCCCACCCCCCCAACCCCCCAACCCCCCAATCCCCACCCACTCCTAATGCCAACAGGACCAGAAAATTCTGGCCCTTGGCTCAATATTTCTCCAATCTTCACCAGTGGGCTTTTGCATGGTGCCTGTTCTAAAACAATCAGTTCCAAGGGCCAATATCTGTGAAGATTTGGGCCTCACCATTCTGGCACCAGGCATTGATTTGTCACTCCTCCCTGCCCCCACATGCCCAAAAATAGGCACTCCCAAATTTCTGGGCCATTCTCCACAGGTTTGGCCTAGAATTAAATCCTCACTTTTTGACTATCTGAAAGAAGAAAGAAAGACTTGCATTTATATTGTGTCTTTATTAACATCAGGAACTCCCAAAGTGCTTTACAACCAATTAAGTACTGTTTGAAGTGTAGTCACTGTTGTAATGTATGAAATGTAGGAGCCAAGTTGCAAATATTAAGCCCCCAGAAACAGTAATATTATAATGTCTGGATAATCTGTTTTAATGACTTTGTTTGAAGGAGAAAAATTGGCCAAAACACTGGGAGATAACGCAGCTGCTGCTCTTTGAAATAGTGCCATGGGATCTTTTACATCCACCTGAAATGATAGACAGGGCCTCAATTTAACACAGAGATAAAAACAAAAAAACTGCGGATGCTGGAAATCCAGAACAAAAACAGAATTACCTGGAAAAACTCAGCAGGTCTCGCAGCATCGGCGGAGAAGAAAAGAGTTGACGTTTCGAGTCCTCATGACCCTTCGACAGAACTTGACAGAAGTTCTGTCGAAGGGTCATGAGGACTCGAAACGTCAACTCTTTTCTTCTCCGCTGATGCTGCCAGACCTGCTGAGTTTTTCCAGGTAATTCTGTTTTTGTCCTCAATTTAACATCTCATCTGAAAGATAGAAACTCTGACCGTACAGCACTCCCTCAGTACTACACTAGAGCGTCAGCTGAGATGTTTGTGCTCCATATAGGTGCCCTTTATCTGTTTTCTAATTACCCTGATTTATAAGATTGAAATGCAAAGCAGCACAGAATATAAATAGTATGTCACCTACTTTTGTTGCCATTTTGCTGTTGTTTATGCACCTTTACTTTTTCCACTAAAATTAAGCGAACTGAGGAAAACGTGGCCCAATAAAGCATTTTCACATTGGTGAGGTATTCGAGTTTGCCAACGGCCTACCAGGGTGGAGGGAGGTTTCCCTCATTGACAGGCTTGCTGCATCCAATCGAGGAGCCTGGCATCTGGTAGGCAGGGTCCATTGAAAGCCACTCCCCTTCCCTTACTCCCAGGCGTCGCTGCCGGTACTGCCAGAGGCCGGCAGCTCTCAGGGATGGGGTTTCTACTCTACTGAGGTCTTAATCAATTAAGAGGCCCAATCCTGTCCAAACCCACCGTAATGTAATTAACTACTAACTGCCCTCTAAAATAGCCTAGAAAGCTACATTCCAATGCTATTGTTAATCGTGTTGTTGAAAAAGGAGATCATTTTTGGTGCCAAGAGGAAGCTAGGGCAGTCACACCACCCTGTGGTTTAAGAGCTGTGTTGTACATATCACTTTACAAGGTTATCTCTAGCCCGTTAGAAAAATTGGACAAAGTCAAGAGCATTTACTCACAAACAAATCTTTTCCAACTTTTCTGGTCTGTGATAGGAGAAAATCCAATCTTAACTGGTGTTTCACATTTTTGCAGGGAAGTAGTTACTTCTGTCTAAAGTGCATTCTGGGTATGATGACATCATCAAAACCAACATGTATTGTGTATCTTAGTTGCATTTCATTGTAATCTGCTGACTTTTACACAAATGAAACACGTTCATAATTTCACCTTTTAAGTAATTCCTTTGACTAGATAAAACAAAGGTAGCAGTTAGGTAAAAGTATGGCATTGATTTTCATGTCAGTTTTTTTTTATTCTTTCATGGGATGTGGGCATTGCTGGCAAGGCCAGCACTTGTTGCCCATTGCTAATTTCCCTTGAACTGAGTGGCTTTCTAGGCTATTTCAGAGAGCAGTTAGGAGTCAATCCCATTACTGTTAGTCTGGACAGAATCGGGCCTCCTACTCGATTAAGCCCTCAGTAAGGCAGAAACCCCATCCCTGAGAGCTGCTGGCCTTTGATTGGCAGTACTGGCAGCGACACCTGGGAGCGACACCTGGGAGCAAGGAGCGGGGTGTGGCTTTCAGTGGGCCCTGCCTACCCAGTACCAGGTCCCTCGATTGGATGCAGTGCGCCTGTCAATGAAGAAAATCTCCTCCATCCCGGTAGGCCACTGGCAGACTCGAACACCAGCGGCGACAGGGTGAGGCCCTTTAATAGCCCTTGAGTGGCTATTTAAGGACCTCAAGTGGCCTTCGGGTACAGAGGCTGCCCTCCACCCTCCTACCCAATTAAATGCCACCCCCACCCCCTAGTTCCAAACTCACCTTGGAGGGAGCCCACTGTTACATCCTCTGGGCTATGTTATCATGTAAGTAGATAATGGGAGATATAAGCCAATTCTGAACTGTAAGGAACATGGGCAATAAAATTGTGCAATACCAGCAGTCAAAATGTGCTGATAGCGAACTGGCAGCTGGTTTTACACTACACCCGATTTTCTTTTCTGTTGTCAAAGGAAAAGTAAATTGTGTGCGGGTAAAGCAGGCTTTTGATTTGCCATTTTGTGCTACCAGCGTTGACCATTTTCACTCCCATGGATTTCAATTACGGCAGCAACTGATTCCACTGAACTTGGGAAGACATCTATGACGCACCCAGAGTTGTAACTGATGCATCTCCAGGGGAACTGAGGTCAGAGAGGAGCTTCATGATAATATTATAATGATGATGAAATGACACATTGTTTTCCAACCCTTATGGTGGTACAATGTGAATTGCGTGCTGATTGATAATTGACAGTTATTAGTGAAAGCATGTTACAGCTTCAACTTATAAGCACTTCCTTTATTTGTAGATATCGTATAACCATTTTCTCAACTGTGGAGATCATGGGGCTTTCTAGAATGTTTGTGCCTCAACTTAGTCAAGCTACAACACAGGGCTAAAGAATAAAGCAAAAAATTATAGAGGAGTTTAAGACTAAAAGCAGAACATTATAGGCAGAGCTAAGTGGTCACATGACCAACGGATCAGAGTAAAGTTTCCTATTCCCTCCACTGAATATCTTAATCTAATCATTCAATATTTGAATTATGGCTGAAAGGGGAACTATTCAAGAACACAACTTCCATCATTGAAAACATCTCAATAACCTTTTTAGGCTTTATTTGAAACTATTTGAAAGCCAATTGTTCCATCCCAAATGCACTGCAAGTGTTCTTCTTCAGGTTTAGCTGTTTTGTAATCTGGCTAAAATGCACATACATTGGGTGGGATGCTGTTCTGTTCCAGTTCCCCTTTTTCTTTTATGATGAACAAACTTCCTCAGCAGAAAATGATGGAATATAACATGCTTAATCCTATTTATAATAACTGCTTAGGCTTGAAAATATATAAACAATACAACTGCTCATTTCAAGCTAGCGGGCATGTGTTTAAGGAGTCATATCAGCAAGTGATGCATAATTAACATATTTTGCATACCTCTGCACCACAACCTCTGAGCCTTCAATGCTATGCTTCAGAAAATTGGCCTGCTCTTGAGCAATAAGAGACATAAATCTCCACTTTGAACTAAAAACCACATTGAAAACAAAATTATCACCATGTCTCTTGTAGAGCAATAGAGAATATTAACTGGTGATGTGGGGATTGATTATTATAATATGTTACAAATAAATATCAGAAATTTCTGGAATTACGTAACAGGTTTGTCAGCATCCGTGAAGAGAAAAGGAGGATGCGTGATTCGGGTACAGGATATTCATCAGAATTCAACTGGGTAAATTTGTGAGGTCATCTGCCCTTAGGCAGGCATTGCACACGATCAGTGCATAATCAAAGAATCACAGGCACATTGAAGTCTATAGATGGCCAATTATGAGCAGCATGTTTATGGTATTGTGATAAATGTTTGGTAAATTGTGGTAGCCAGTTTATGGTCTTCTGATATTCATTCACTGCATTGGTAGGTGAAGGCTTTCATGAAATGTTCATTAATAAATAGGTACACAGTACTATGGATGGAATTTTACGCTGGCGGGATTTTACAGTCCCACCAAGGTCAACGGCCTTTTGAATGGCTCGTACGTTTTACTGCCCTACCCCCACCATGACCGTAAATTTCTGCCCTATATTTGCCCTGCCCTAAATGTTTAAGACATCTTCATTAATTCTGTACATGTACTTAATGGCATGCATATACCCACTTGCTGTAATTCCTAATCCTGCTTTTATCCCAGAGAGATCATCAAGTACACCATTGGCGTATTGAAGCTACCTCAGTGGCTGGCTGCTGTGTGTCCATAAGAAAGTTCTTGCTTTATTTCTGTCCACAACAGGCTGTTGCCTTTTGTCTCCCTTCAGTTGGGTCATGAGGCAGGAACACTTGTGCCACTGCTTGCTGAGAACGGGTGCTTTCTAATCCCTGTGCAGATGCTAGTGGGGGCTAGTAACAGGATCTGGACCTACTGAGATTCTGAGACATGGCAGTATCATCCATGCCCATTCCAACAACAACACTGTTACTGGGCACTGTTTCATCATGCTCACTGACTGGCATCTCAGCAAGCCCAACCGCTCTATTAGGGTCACTGAACTCTACTTCAAGGTTCTTTCGAATTGGTCCCCAAGTCAATTGAAGCAGTAAGGGAGAACACATTCCAAAATGGCATTCCTTGTGAAAGCAGTCTAAATATTCAGGAGCAAGTGGCATTGACTGCCTTTACAGTTCTGGCATGGATAGGGCTCCAATGTGAATGCCTCTGGAGTTGGCACACTCTTTACAATGGTTTGTAATATTGCAAAACCATCTGCAAGCACCAAACTGTCACCTGCTGCTTAGCAGGGTCCCTCGTGACTGCATTGTTGCTTCTTTTCAAATAGATTTCATGAGGTTCAGACCAGGCATAGCAACCAAGGTGGAATTCAAGCTCTGAACAATGGATCCCTCCTCCTCCTCTATATCTTTATCCTCTGCCACCACAAAACAGCTAACTTGTGCTGAATATTTTATTCAGTGTCTTCACTGGCTCACACTCGAAATTCCAGGGGAAATGTAATGGATTTGCTGTCTGCAAAGGACAGAGTGAACAATGCTCTGTGCTGTGAACTGCTAGCTTGGCTGAATGCAATGAGCCTGACACACTCTCTATGGCACACCAATTGAAAAAGACTGAAACAGGTGACGGTGGTACCTAGGTAAACCTTTGGTAGGAAAGAAATGATGAAGAGATCAAGAATGTTTTTTGCTGGCAGTTAAATAAATTAGAAAATAAGATAATAAGGAAGAACAGGAGAAGTTTATGGTAACCTGTGAGTTGTAACAGACCTTCACTTTCTCACCTCCTCCATAACCTAAATATTGCTGAAAAGAGAGACATGTTACCGAAGATTTTTATCTTGCACTCATCAGGGCAAACACAAGATCACCACACCATCCAAACCACTGGCCCTTGGCACATAGGGAAGATGCTGGCATAGTAGTAATGTCACTGGACTAGTAACCCAGAAGGCCCAGGGCTAATGCCACAGGTTCAAACCCCAATGTGGCAGCTGGTGGAATTTAAATTCAATTCTGGAATATAAATTTCAATTCAAATTTCTGGAATATAAAACTAGTCTCAGTAATGGTGACCATGAAACTATCATCAATTGTTACAAAAACCCAGCTGGTTCACTAATGTCTTTTAGGGGAGGAAATCTGCCATCCTTACCTGGCCTGGCCTACATGTGACTCCAGACCCACAGCAATGTGGGATGGGCAACAAACGTTGGCCTTGCCATGAAACAGCAAAAAAAAAAAGACTCCTTGAGCAGCCACAAGCACCACACATTTACTCTAAGCCATGTTTGAATAAAAAATGGCAACATTTTTGTGCTGATCAAAATATAATTCTATTAACACATGCTCAATTTGAAAAAAAGAAGTATTAGTAATTTTCCCTTCTGTTGGAATGTTTTCAGCTGCCAAGTAACAGCCCATATGGGGAGATGATGCTGGTAGATTTATTTTTTTTCCGTGCAGGCAGCTCTAATTGAAATGAGATATTAACAGAAATGATTGGTGAAAAATCATTTCCTTATTTAAACACTTAACTCTATTCCTCTGTCGTGTTTATTTTCTCTGAAAGTGCTTTTAAATAGCCAAGTTTCCCACCATCGATTTTGTGTGAAGTCTGTGTTTAATTATAAAGGGCCATAAATGTAACATTGTATATTCCTTACTCATTCTTACCAGTACAAGTGATAATCAATTAACTATTCATTTATGTGCTATTTATTATAAAATTTATACCCTATGCTTTTAAGCACAATGAGCCATTTAATTTAATGCAGAAATAAAATTGTCACAGCATAGTTTACATAAATATATAAATATATAAACACAACAACTGTTATGATCATGGTGGGGAGCCATAAACCAAAATAACCAAATGTGCCAAACGACCCCAAATGAAGAAACTACCAACAAGGTTTCACTCTTTGTAACAACAGGAAACAGAGTCAATGCAAATTAAACATGAATTAACAGGCAAATAAAAAGCTAAATTTGACTTTAAATAGTCGATACAACAAAGGTGCGCCTCACACAACTGCAAACATTCCCCTTCATCATGTATGGCACGATGTAGCCACACGGCTCCACAATATGCTGTTATTTATTCACGGAGGTGAGGTCAGGAATCCTAGCTGACAACATCTTTCACCTTCGGGTTGACGGAACATAGGAACAGGAGTAGGTCACCTGGGTATCTGGCCTGTCGAGCGACTCCACCGTTCAATTAGATCATGGTTGACCATCTACCTCAGCAGCACTTTCCTGTGCTATTCCCATATCCCTTGATGTCATTAGTATCCTGAAATCTATGAATTTGTGTTTCGAATATGCTCAATGATTGAGCTTCCACAGCCCTCCGGGATAGAGAATTCCAAAGATTCACCACCCTCTGAGTAAAGAAATTCCTCCTCATCTCAGTCTTAAATGCCCTGCCCTTCATTCTGAGACTGTGTCCCCTGGTTTTAGACTCAGCAACCAGGGGAAACATCCTATCTATATATACCCTGTCACGCCCTGTGAGAACTTTGTAACTTTCAATGAGATCATCTCTCATTCTTTGATGCTCTGGAAAATACAGGCCCAATTTCCTTAATCTCTCCTCATAAGACAATCCTGCCATTCCAGGGACGAGTCTGGTGAACCTCCATTGCACTCCCTCTATGGCAAGCATATCCTTTCTTAGTTAAACAAGGCACACTTCTTCAAGCCGTCTCTCCCTTGGGTCATAACAACCCTGATGGTGTAGATTTCCAGAGTCCCTTTTCAACAGACCAACCAGCTAATGCCCTGGTTCATGGTGAAACTTCTGGTGAAACACCCAGCACTTTAGTCTTGAGCTATTCACACAGCCTTCCAGGTTTTAGACCATTTTAGCCAGCTTGCACAGTGCCTCCAAGAGTTCCTGTCTTCTTTGCTGCCAAACAGAAAAAAACTGACCTCCTCCTGAGAGAAATTTGCTTCTTCTCCTCACAAGAAATTTTTGGGTTTCTCGTTCTGTCTCTACCTAGTCATAGTCATAGAGGTTTACAGCACAGAAAAAGGTCCTTCGGTCCATCGAGTCTGCACTGGTTGAACAAGTATCTAACTATTCTAATCCCATTTTCCAGCAAGTGCACATCTAAATACTTCTTAAATGTTATGAGGGTTTCTGCCTCTACCACCCTTTCAGGCAGTGAGTTCCAGATTCCCACCACCCTCTGGGTGAAAAACTTCTTCCTCACATCCCCTCTAAACCCCCTGCTGCTTACATTAAATCTATGCCCCCTGGTTATTGATCTCTCCACCAAGGGGTAATGTTCCTTTCTGTCTACCCTATCTATGCTCCTCATACTTTTATACACCTCGATCATGTCCCCCTCAATCTCCGCTGCTCCAGGGAAAATAACCCCAGTCTATCCAATCTCTCATCATAACTAAAACTCTCCAGCCCAGGCAACATCCTGGCAAGTCTCCTCTGCACTCTCTCTAGTGCAATCACACCCTTCCTATAATGCGGATTCCAGAACTGCACGCAAAATTCTAGCTGTGGCCTGACCAGCGTTTTATACAGTTCCAGCATAAACTCCCTGCTCTTATATTCTATGCCTCAGCTAATAAAGGCAAGTATCCCATATGCCTTCTTAACCATCTTATCTACCTGTCCCGCTACCTTAAGGGACCGGTGGACGTGCACACCAAAGTCCCTCTGATCCTCAGTACTTCCCAGGAACCTACCATTCATCGTGTTATCTCATGCCTTGTTTGTCCTGCCTAAGTGCATCATCTCACACTCATCTGGATTAAATTTCATTTGCCACTGATCAGCCTATCTGACCAAAAGCCCATCTATATCCTCCTGTAATCTAAGGCTATCCTCCTCACTATTTACCACTTCGCCAATTTTCATGTAATCCACAAACCTACTGACCAATCCTCCTACTTTCTGTTGGTGTTTACACCTGTGTACTCACCTTCTGCCTTCAGCTCTCCTTTGTGCCTGTCAGCCACATGGCTTCTGTTTTCAACTTCCTTCCTGTTGGTACTGTTTCCAGGTCAAGGGTTGCCAGATCACATGGACCAGCATTTCTTATTATCCAAGAAAATTACAATTGATCTCTTTACAATTGATGCAAACTGTTAAAAGTCATTCTTAAAATCAAGTACAGATTCTAAGGACATTTTAAATAAATTACAACTTTTTGTTACTGTGCTGCTTCCAGGTCAAAGGTTGTCACAACATCTGCAATTGGATAGCACTTTTAATGTAATAAAATGTCCCCAGGTGCTCTACAAAAGAATTGTAAAGCAACATTTGCCATCCAGCCACATAAGAACATATTAGACCAGATAACCAAAAGCTTGGTTAGAGATGTAGATTTTAAGGAATGTGTTAAAGGAGGAAGGAGAAGTAGAGAGGTGGAGAAATTTGGGGAGGGAATTCCAGAGTTTGGGGCCTTTCCAGCTGAATGCATGACTGATAGTGGTGGAGTGATTAAAATCAGGAAAATGCAAGAGGTCACATAAATGAAATATAGATATCTGGAAGAGAGTGGAGGGGATTGTTGCAGGGCTGGAAGAAATCAAAGAGAGGAAAGGTTGAGGCCATGGAGGGATTTGAAAACAATGATGCCAATATTAAAGTTAAAGTGTTGCTTAACTGAGAGTCAATGTAGATCAGTAAGTGCAGGCGAGATGGGTGAGTGGGACTTGATGTAATTTAGGATAACGGCAGCAGAGCTTGCAAGGGATAGAACTAGGAAGGCCAACCAGGAATGCATTAGAATAGTCAAGGTTAGACTTAACAATTAGAGTTTCAGCAGCAGTTGAGGTAGGAGTGAAGTTGAACAATGTTACAGAAACGAAAGTAGATGGTCTTAGTGATGGTGCGAACAGCTGGTAGGAAGTTCAGTTTGGGTTCAAATATGACACCAAGTTTACTAACAGTGTGGTTAAGTCTCAGACAGTTGCCAAGGAGATGGATGGAATCAGTGGCAATGGAATGTATTTTCTGGCAGTGGCCAAAGACACTGGGTGGAATTTTCCATTTTGCAGACTAAGTGCAGTGGCTGGTGGGAAAGTCAGCGTCATTCCCACTTGGGTGGCAGGGCAGATTCTCATGCCCGATTTTCTGCTTTTCAGCTCATTAATTATGCATCAATGAATTGTAAAGCAACATTTGCCATCCAGCCACATAAGAACATATTAGACCAGATAACCAAAAGCTTGGTTAGAGATGTAGATTTTAAGGAATGTGTTAAAGGAGGAAGGAGAAGTAGAGAGGTGGAGAAATTTGGGGAGGGAATTCCAGAGTTTGGGGCCTTTCCAGCTGAACATGTTCTTCTAATCTCATTGCAGGGTGGGCAGCAATCTGTCCACCCCACTGTTAGCTCATGAGCTTGAAGGCCTTGCTGCCATATTTAAATGGCACCTGCTCAGACATTCACTCACTGCAGGTAGGGTGTGTGCTGAATGTCTGCAGTTAGCATCCATCCAGATTACATGGGCCACACGTGGACAATGACTGTGAGTGACCTGAAGTGTAGGAGACTGCCTGGTAAATCACTAGTTACCTCTTCTCTCTATTCTAGTCACCAGCAAGAAAAGGTAGAGGAAGACGCAAAGCAAGCATCTCAGCCCCAGCCCCACAGAGCACCCAAGATGAGAAGATAGAGAAGGCATCAGATGAAGACCCATCAGTGCATTCACCTCCACCCTCCACCAGTGCAGATACATGCACCTTGGTGGCTCCTAGTTCTAGACTAGGTTTGGGGTTACAATCTGGTGATCACCTCCTGGGCATGTGTCCACTGCAGGCAGCAGCAGTGGCAGCTGAGGTCTCTGAGAGTCGGAGGACTGCTGGAGACTGGGCTCCTGCCGAGACCAAGTTGATGATAGGGCATTTGCGTTTGGCCCTGAGAGCAATGTTGGAGATACAAGGACAGGCAGGGGAACATCAGGCAGAGTTGTCAGAGGCCATTACCAGGCTGGAACAAAGGATGGAGAAGTCTGTCCACATTCTGTCTGATGTCATGGCTCTGGTATGCGACCACATCGAAGTCTCCACGGGAAGGATGGTGGCCACCTTGGAGATGTAGATCCAGCGATTCCTGACAGATTTGTGCTTGGATCTGCACTCCATCACTGTAGCCATGGATAAGTTCCAGCAGTGGCTGGGCGAGAGGGAGATGGTGCACCTTGATCTCCCTGCAGGTGAACTTTCTCCTCAAGGAATCAGGGAACCCCCCTCAGGCACTCAAAGGGAGGAGGAGAGCCAGACAGACACCCCTGGGGCATCCACACAGGACACTCCATGAGCGCCCTGCCACTCCAAAATCCCCTCTGCCTGTGACCTCACCAACCCAGCAGGTCAGGCCGAGGAGGGTACACCTGCCTCAGTGTAGGAGACCCTTAGCAGGCCAGGGCCCTCCAGGCATCGGGCCTCCAGAGGACACCTACCAAAATCATCTCAGAAAACAGGGCATAGCAGTCAGCAGGCTACTTCCACCTCTTTTCTATTTATTCATTAATGGGATGTGAGCTTTGCTGGCTGGCCCAGCATTTATTGTCCAAACCTAATTGCCCTTGTGAGCTGCCTTCTTGAACCTTGTGGTGTAGGTACACCCACAATGCTGTTAAGCAGGGAGTTCCAGGAATTTGACCCAGTGACAGTGAAGGAACAGCAATATAATTAAAAGTCAGGATGGTGAGTGGCTTGGAAAGGAACTTCCAGGTGGTGATTTTCCCATCTATCTGCTGCCCTTGTCCTTCTAGATGGCAGTGGTTGTGAGTTTGGAAGGTGCTGTCTAAGGAATCTTGGTGAATACCTGCAGTGCATTTTGTAGATGGTACACACTGCTGCCACTGTGCATCAGTGATGGAGGGAATGAATGTTTGTGGCTGTGGTGCCAATCAAGTGGTCTGCTTTGTCCTGGACGGTGTCAAGCTTCTTAAGTGTTGTGGGAGCTGCACTCATTCAGGCAAGTGGGGAGTATTCCATCACACTCCTGACTTGTGCCTTATAGATGGTGGACAGGCTTTGGGAGATCAAGTGGCAAATTACTCGCCACACGATTCCTAGCCTCTGATCTGCTCTTGTAGCCACAGTGTTTATATTGCTAGTTCAGTTTAGTTCTTGGTCAATGGTAACCCCCAAGGATGTTGATAGTGGGAGATTCAGTGATGGTAATACCATTGAACGTCAAGGGGTGATGGTTGGATTCTCTCTTGTTGGAGATGGGCATTGCCTGACACTTGTGTGGAGCGAATGTTACTTGCCACTTGTCAGCCCAAGCCTGGATATTGTCCAGGTCATGTTGCATTTGGACATGGACTGCTTCAGTATCTGAGGAGTTGCAAGTGGTGCTGAACATTGTGCAATCATCAGCGAACATCCCCACTTCTGACCTTATGATGGAAAGAAGGTCATTGATGAAGCAACTGAAGATGGTTGGGCCGAGGACACTACCCTGAGGAACTCCTGCAGTGATGTCCTGGAGCTGAGATGATTGATCTCCAAGAACCACAACCATCTTTCTTTGTGCTAGGTAGGGATAACTCCAATAGAGGAGAGTTTTCCCCCTGATTCCCATTGACTCCAGTTTTGCTAGGGTTCCTTGATGTCACACTCGATCAAATGTGACCTTGATGTTAAGGGCAGTCACCCTCACCTCATCTCGGGAGTTCAGCTATATTGTCCATGTTTGAACCAAGGCTGTAATGAGGTCAGGAGCTGAGTGGCCCTGGTGGAACCCAAATTGGGCATCAGTGAGCAGGTTTTTGCGAAGCAAGTGCTGCTTGATAGCATTGTTGATGACCCTTCCATTACTTTGCAGATGATCGAGAGAGGCTGATGGGGTGGTAATTGGCCAGGTTGGATTTGTTACGCTTTGTGTTTACAGGATGTACCTGGCCAATTTTCCACATAGCTGGGTAGATGCCAGTCTTGTAGCTGTACTGGAACAGCTTGGTTATAAGTGCAGCAAGTTCTGAGCACAAGTCTTCAGTACTATTGCTGGAACATTGTCAGGGCTAATAGCCTTTGCAGTATCTAGTGCCTTCAGCCGTTTCTTGATATCACATGGAATGAATCGAACTGGCTGAAGACTGGCATCTGTAATGCTGGGGACCTCCAGAGGAGGCCAAAATGGATCATCCACTCAGCACTTCTGGCTGAAGATTGAGCAAATACTTCAGCCTCATCTCTTGCACTGATGTTCTGGAGTCTCCCGTCATTCAGGATGGGGATATTTGTGGAGCCTCCTCCTCCAGTGAGATCTTTAATTATCCACCACCATTCACAACTGGGTGTGGCAAGACTGCAGAGCTCAGATTTGATCTGTTGGTTGTGGGATCACTTACGCTGTCTATCACTTACTGCTTATGCTGTTTGGCACGCGAGTAGCCCTGTGTTATAACTTCACCAGGTTGACACCTTGTTTTTTGGTATGCCTGGTGCTGCTCCTGGCATGCCCTCCTGCACTCTTCGTTGAACCAGGGTTGATCCCCTGGCTTGATGGTAAAGGTAGAGCGGCGGATATGCTGGGCTATGAGTTTACAGATTGTGTTTGAATACAGTTCTGCTGCTGTTGATGACCCACAGCACCTCATGAATGCCCAGTCTTGAGTTGCTAGGTCTGTTCGAAATCTATCCCATTTAGCATGGTGGTAGTGCCACACAACACGATGGAGGGTGTCCTCAATGTGAAGACGGGACTTTGTCTCCACAATGACTGTGCGGTGGTCACTCCTACTGATATTGTCATGGACAGGTGCATCTGCAACAGGCAGGTTGGTGAGAGTGAGGTCCAACCTCTGCTGCAGATGTTGTGGCTGCACCTAGATGATAGAGAGCAAAATTAAGAAGTTTTGAATGCACAATGATGGCATAGGTGTTTGTTCACTGTACATAATCTGCACTGTTGTAATTTTTATCGCCCTCAAGTCTCAGGTATTGAATGGCTAACTGATGTGATGCAATGTCCCATATTCATTCATGGGTACCAAATGACTCCCCCTACCAGTCCTAATTATCACTAATCTTATCCCTCAGTGTCCTTAAGTTCTCACTCAATCTCATCACAGTGAAGTTGCCTTGAATTGTACATCAGTTAGGCAGACATTGTGACCTCATGAGAATTGTTCATCAAGATTAGTGATTATCCTGATGCTGTCATATGTGGACATTATAAGTATTTGTTGTGACTAACGTTGGAGTCCTTTTCACCCAAATGCACTTTGCAATGATGTTTCTTTTATGACTGTGAGTTTTTGCTTAAAGTAATATTCATCATTGAGCACCATAGCCTTTCATGCCTCCCTGCAGCGTAACTTTGTCTCCATGTTGAAGGCTAACTGTTATTGTTTTGTTATTCCCACTCCCCCATGCATGACACTGAGTGATGGAAGTCAGTTCCATTCGAAATGTCAGTGGCATTTGAAATGTCTGTTAGAGGGGAATGAGAGTGTGATGTCACAGGTGTGTTCTCATCCTGAGGAACCCGTCCACTTACCTGTGATGATCATAGTTTGCTCCTGAATGGACTGGCTGCTTCATGGAATCCCTCTGAGGTGACAGAACGCAAATCAATTTGTAATTCGTAGCACGACTGTGCACTCATTGACTTAGGGTTCCTAGGAATGATTGGCCTTTGTGAGGTGGACATTGTCGAGGACTGTTATGATATGAAAGTGATGCTGTGGCACATCTCCTGATGAGTGCTCATCAGCTTCGATGAAGGGAATAAGTTATCATGGACCGTTGTGTCAAAGCTGACTGGGCACATCTCTCCCAAATGCCAAGGCAATTCAGGATGTAAACTTGGCACGCTTCCACCAAACGTAGGGTTATGAGTGTTTGTCAATAATCACACGATGGTCCTACTAACTCACTCTCTGTGAGGATAGTGCTAACTTAACTCCCAGCTTTGGGTCCTTGCTGTCATCTTACAGATCACAGCATCCTGATGCTTGACAGAATCTTGGGACTCAGTATCATCATGCAGCCTCTGCATTAACCATGCATGAGGGCTGGTGTTTGGAGAGATGATGCTGTCTACATGTAACTCCTTCTTGAGATGGTCAAGCACTAACCATTGGCAAATGTTTCTCATCTTAGAGCTGTCTTGTTAAGCTGTTGTAATGCAGACATGAGTGCATCCGTGTGTGCAATTGCACTTCAGCCTCTTGAACAATGCCATGGCCACTGAAACTATTGGCACCATGTTTGAGAGGGCTGCACTATGTGTAATTGCTCAAGGATGTGCACTTGTGGAGTGCAAAGTACATTTTGCAGCAGCAACATGGCCCCTAGGCCACTGTGTCTTCTATGGATAAGCCTATCATTAGGGTTGAAGGTGACTTATGCTTCCTCTGTGATCATTGTGAGATTGATGACATGTTGTGATATGTAGAAGATGACAATGAAGGTGTTGTTGTGTCCCCTGTGTCTAAGCATGAAGAGAACTGCACTCGTAACAACTTATCTTTACCTTATACTTTTGTCAACCTGACTCCCCTTCTCGAGTCCACATGCACCCTGAATTTCGCATCTGCTTTCGGTTTGTTTTGCCAAATTTGGCAGTAGGGGGCAGAGCAAGCGCTGGAGCAATCTTCAGTGACTGCTGAGCCCTAAGGGCCGCTGCTACCAAAATGTCAGTTTACAAAAATGTCAATTTTTTTAAAAAATGCTCCTGTGTGTCTGAAAAGAGTAGGAGTGTCCCTGGAACTCCTCAGTATCCCAATCGCCAGCTGTGATTCCCCTTCCCTCACCCAATCTACCCGCCCTCCAGGACTTACTACAGGGATGCTGCTGGCAAGGCAAGTGATCCGAAATTCATTTATTGAGCAAGCTGCCTGTGGAGATGCGGCAAGCAATGCCAAATCACCCAAACAATATTAATGTGGCACGTGGCCTCAAGCTTCCTGGGGATGCCCACTTCATGTGCAGCACCCCTTTTAGGCCCAAAATATGGTGTAAGTTAATTTTAAACTGATGGCATCTTCAGGTTCCGCTCCTTGCCTCAAGAGAGAATTTCTCATGTTCACTACTCACTGTGTGAAGAATATTTTATCTGTGTAGTCACCTTTTCCTGGCTAACCTTGATCTTTTATCTATTTATTCATTCACAGGATTTGGGTATTGCTGGCTAGGCCAGCATTTATTGCCCATCCCTAATTGCCCTTGAGAAGATGGTGGTGAGCTGCCTTCTTGAACTGCTGCACTCCATGTCCCCATATCCTGAAACTGGTGCTAATTGACAATATTGGGCAGAGAAAGCTGTTCAGTAAAAGGAGAGATGCGATTGGAATCATATAGGGCAGGATATGGTGTGGGCAGCAGACATTTGGACAAATTGCAATTTATGAAAGGAGAAACTTGGAGAATGTTGGTGTAATCAAGCCTGGAGGTGAAAAAGGGGTGGATATGCAACAGTGGGAGTGAGGTTAACCCAGAGGCAGTCAATATTGCAGAGGTAAAAACAGATGATTGGAAGAATGTGGGATTTAAACATTAGGTTCAGGCCAGATGGGAAATTGAGATTATACACTATCAGGCCCAGGCTAAGTGAGCTGCCCCACTAAATGAATGGAATGGAGACTAAGGCATGGAGCATTTGGGAGGAGTGGAACAAGATGAAGAAATCTTGTTGGTGAGTTTTGAACTGTAATTCCTGAAAAAGGAATACCCGTTCCTATATCTGATGCGACAGCAAATTCCTAAATGGTTAGTGGTGCTTCTCTTGCATCCATCAGCCTTCACCAATCTTCATCCATCAAGCCAGAGTATGTTCTTGGGCATGTTTCCGGTAATCGAGGGGTTGGTTAACCAGGACCTTCTGGGGTCTTGAAGAAATTTCCCAAGTAGCTTAAAAGGGGGTTGGCCAACATTTGAGGGAATGAGTCAACATTATACCATTGAGGGATGGGGATGTTGCACATGTGTAACAGGAGAAACATAACTATGAGAACTGTAGAAATGAGGGCCAATTTTCCTCTTCCGTCCTTAGCTGGAGGTACCACACATAACAGAAGCATGCTGTGCCTACGAAGGGAGCGGAACGCTTAAATTTGTTGGCTTATACTATTAGTAGGTGAGCTTCTGATGTCATGGTACTGGGCCTTGCACTGGGAAGAGGCAGAAAGAGAGGCATAACTGCAGGCCTGTGTAACGCTTTGGTAAGTATTTTGTACATTAAAGAGGGTTCACTGTGTTTTAAAAAAGGAGCAACCTTCATTACAAATTTAATAACATGTTTCACCACTAACCATTTAGGAGTCTGCTGTATCATCAGAAATAGGAATGGGAATTCCTTTTTCAGGAATTACGCTTCTAACATTTAGTGATGATTGATGTACTAAGATTCCCTTATGCTCCATAAATTGCAGAATTGAATAAGTTTTAGATAACAAAGGGTTATTGAACATTTTGTTAGAGAGCCACAGTTTGGGTTAAACCAGGCCACATTGGTAAGTAGCCAAGGCATACACAGAACTTGAGTAATGTGTGGGTTATAACAACGTGTCTGAGTAATGCAAACTGCTTCTACAATTAATACTGAAAATATATACAGCCCACCCCACCCTCATTTACAACACTGACTCTTATAAAGATACAGGGATTCCGTTTCCAAAATTTCCAGCTTGATTTTATGCTACATTTGCGATAGTATAGCTCCTGTTACAGCATGAGAAATGCTTGTCTCTCAGTGACAACGCAGTGGGCTCTAGATGGTCTGATAATAAAGTAACCAGGGATGTTCTATTTTATGTGCTCACTTTAATGGATAATGACTTTAGCAGCCTACTTTCTCCACCCCATCACCCTCAAATCTGGCAAAAATCAAAATATCTTCAAGCAGCTTTCTATTTAAACTGAAGTCAGGCACAGACAGCTCGCAGCTGACTCACCTTCTCCATAGTTGGTTCATGTATTCCACTGACTACCTATTTACCACCAGAAAACCACATCCTTCTTGCTTTGCTTGTGAGGCGATAGCTGTCATGCTATGTCAACCACCAGAACTGCTATTTAATTTCCTCTTGACAACTTTCCAATTTTCGTTTCTTTTGCAACCATGAAGCAACTTTGTAAGCACATATTGCACAAGACTACTCTGTGCATACATGTGGACTGATATAGATAGATAAATGTTACATCAGAGTTGTCACATTAAGGAGAGTATGAATTCAAAAGCACATATGGCCACAACCCATGACACAATTTGATCCCTTGCTCTGTCAAATTAGTGAATCCCTCAGGGGACAGGGCAATCTACCAAAGGTAAAACCTTTGCGATGTTAGTTCTTTGGCTCATTGCAACACAGGATGACCTTTCCCCCAGTGAGCCAGTAAAGAAGCAATCACTCAAAAACATTTTGTGAATGAGTTAATCCACCATTGATAACATTAACCTCTTCATTAAAAATCTATTCTACAAATTGTTAAGTTTAATTTGAAGGGTGGAATCTTCCATTCTGGTATCCAAGTCCGGTGGTGGGTAGGAAAGTTGGTGTGATTCCCACTGGGTGTCGGGGCAGTTGAACACGTGCGATCTTCCACTGTTCAGCTCATTAATGATGCATCCACGAGGAGCTCAGCAGATCGAGGAAGTCTCCCACCCTGCTGTTAACTCATGAGATCTAATGCCCTGGCACCATATTTAAAAGGCACACGGACAGCCATTCACTCAATGCAGGCCAGGAGTTCCGGATTACTCCTCCAGAGGCCTTGCGGTCACAGCTTCTACTGCAGAAGCTGGCAGATGTGAGCAATCACGTCCTGGGACACATGAGGGTGCCTCCAGCATTGCCTTTCACTTATCTCGAGATAAGAGCACCACCCATGCACCCATGGTCAGGCCAATGCTCACCGTTGCAATGGGCCATGTTCGCTAGCATCTTGACCTTCCAGAGGCCTGCTGCCTCTTGCTGCTCAGGCCCTTCTCCTCCTGGCCCTCTGCCAACCTGAGATGGGCCCTCCTTCTCATTTGGATGAGGGCCTTTACCAATGCAGGGTTGCCTGCAGCCTGCATCATCAACGCCTCAGTGGTTGTGTGAACAAATTGAGGTGATACATTTCGTGAGCATGTCCTTTACAGGTCAAAGCCAGCAGGCAAGTGCTAAGCCCTTCACTTGGCCTCCATCTAGATATGGTTTCCCCACCCCAACTCTTCTAATTGAAGGACATCCTGGAGGACCAGAGAGAGGTGTTCTTCCCATTCATACATGGCTGCACATGGACATATTACTCTTTGATCAGGGTGATGACAACCATGTGCAAGAAGCCTCCCTCTGACACTAGTCTGCTTGCATCCACTACCCTCAAGACTCCATAAAGAGACCATTGCCTTGGCAGCATGGAAAGATAAACCACTTGATCCATTGTCAACCATGGCCATTCATCCAGGAGGATGGAAATTTGGAGTTGCAAGTTGGCCATCCACCAGCCATGCCCCTTGCAGGCATTCACCTCCCTCCCTCCATTCATCCCTGCCTCTAACTGCAGCTGATGACACAGAATGAATGGCAGCTCCACACATTGCCAGGATCTCAATGTTATGAGGCCCATGAGTCGGGAACAAACTTGCTTCTGTGTGGGCTTCACCAGACAGAGGAGAACACAGCTGAGCATGGTTGATATCCAGTTGCCTCATAATTATTAGGGTGTCCCTTTAGTCGGCCACGTGTGTTGCCCTTGAGTTTCACTCACCCAAAAAGACCATCCTTTCACTTGGAGTGTTCTCACTGACTGACTAACTGTGTGGTCAAGGTCAGATTTTAAAAATGATGCGCATCACCTTCCAGACTCGGTCCACCACTTTCTACCATCCCCCTGTCACCCACCAACTTCCCCCCATCAAATGTGACCATTCCTCCCCTCTCTGTCACCCCTGAAACCCTGCCTGTTACCCTGGACCCTATCATTATCCACCTCCCCATCCTTTTGCTCCGCTCAGAAAGGAAACCCATTACGGTCGCCATGCCGACCTGACCCTGCCCCCTCGTTATCTGAGCCACTTGTCCAGTTGCCCTCCATAACACCCCCTATGAGACCTTCACCTACCAGATTCTCAGCCTAGAATTGCCACCCTACCGCATTCCACTCACTCCTCTGACTGCGACTGTTCACCCCTATCACCAGTACCTTAGGTTCACTGTGCCCCCACCCCAGGACCCCAAAGCCCACACCACCAATCCCACCCTCTAAGACACTTCTCCCTTGACTTCCCTGGACACCCTCTCTACCGCCCCCCCCTTCCCCACTTAACCTGCCTCCCCTGTCTAGCCTTCGCTCCACCATTTCCCCCCACCTCCCACCCAGCCCACTTCCTTCCTGCCAACCTATTCCCCATAATCTGGGGGAGGGGGCGGGGTATGGGGGCAGTAGGTAAGCTGCCCGCTAGGCTGCCCGCCCTTAGGCTTAGTGAGGCCTTTAACTGCCCAATTAATTGGCATTTCATGTCCCATGTCCAGCCTTGGCACAGCTTTTGCTACTGGCACCAAATACGTGAAGTTATGCAAAGTCCCTAAGAAGGTGAATCAGCATCTATTGACCTCAATTGTGGATGAGGTGAAGCTCGCCAGGTGTACGTCACTTATATAAAGTGGTAAAACTGAAGATTATAAATTCTCGCCATGGGGAACTTAATTTGGAGGGCGAACTTAATTCCAGAATAGTTGCCTTTTAATGAACCTGCATAAAATGCTAATGCTATTACAGCCGGTCCCCGGGTGAGGTTTCCCCAAACTGTTACGTTCCCGGGTGATGAGGGATAAACTGGCTCTCCTTCTTTATTCAATCCCCTTGGTTGGTTGAAAGAAGGTTAATTTAAAATGGATCTCTTCCCTCATGGATACCTTTCCCAGTACAAATATACTTATGATTTAAAAGGAGTTAATTTAACCAGGCTTTCTTGAGTCAAAGAAAGAGTGAGGTTATTAGTTAGTAAAACATGAGAAAAAATAATAAAAATGCAGCACACATACACACAGATTAGAAATGAGAAGTACTTCCAGTAATAAAAGTTAAAAGAAGGTATATGAATCAGTCTCTGGCTTGTCCATGAGGAGTAGATAGAGAAATGTTGTGGCCATTAAGTTGGGTGATTCTAGTAGAGCTGACATTGGCAGTTGAGCAGTTGGTTCGGAGATTCTTGGGTCTGCAGGTTAGCTGAAAGGAGTTGTCCTATTTCCTTTTTGACTGTGGCTTCGCTGACTTGTGACTTGCTTCAAGCAATCATAGAGAAACTTTTTTTATCTGCAAGCGCAGGGATGCCCAGTTGATGTTCCTTAGCTATGACCTTCACAGCACTCCCTCACACACCAGGACTGAAACACCAAAACTATCACACAGAAACGGGGTTGCAGTTGGCTTTTTATCCCCTTTTCTTGTGTATTCCTGGAAGGGAAAAACAAACATGTCTTTTCCCCAAGATCTGTTTTCTTTTCAACTCACATCATGTCCATAGTCTGGGATATAACTCACATGAGATGGTTCCTGCTGAGATGGTAATCAGTCTTCATTATCTCTGAAACCACAGGAGATGACAGTTCAGTTTTTGCATTGCATCTATTCCTTTGAAGTGTCTCTGTCTGAAGACCTTGAACATTTTTAGGCGTGACATTCCATTCTCTGAATTAATTGGTCAAGTGTAACCCACATAGGAATTTTCCAGCAAGTGGTTATTTTACAATCTCAGCCAGCCTTTGCTGGTATGTCCTTTTTTTCAAAAAACATGTCTTACTTAAAAGTTCAATATGTCCGAAAGTAATTCAGGCTATGCCTGCTGTCATGACAATGCTTACTGATGGTTTTTCCGACATTGTTCATTGGGAAGCTTTAATCTGCCTTGAAAGCCAGGAGAACAAAATTCCAACCATTTATCCTGCCGTCGGGAAACAGATTTTTTGCCTCCTGCCATTTTAAGTGCCCCCAGCCACCATGATTCCCGCTGCTGGCAGGACCGGAAGGTTCCGCCTGTAGTCACACTTGAAGCTTGCTATTTATGTACTCAACTCCTCTAGTTTATGCTTACAATCCCGGTCAATCAATTTTCTTACATTCATGTTGACCAGCTCTTTCTTCGTTAGCATTTTAGATTATATATCACTTTCTTGTATGCAAAGAAAACATGGCCATTCCAACAATGCATGATCATTTCAAATCAACAATTCACAAGACTAACTATAAATGCTCTTCAGCTGTTCATCTCAAATAGTTCCTTCATGTGACCCATTGGAGGGACAAGGTAAACACCAACATTCACAGGAACAATAAACATTACCACTACCGTTAATTTTAATTTTGTCAGAATTTCTTATATTTTTAAATTTATAGTCACTAGAATAATTGGGATAAATATTGAGGGAATTCATCGTGTACAGTATCCTCAATGTGAAGTACATAATTAATGTTTTGATAATATTTTTTATTTTTCATTGGGGTATAGGAGTAAATAGAGCATATACAAAATATTGTGCCACATTGAAGGCTACTTTAGAATCAATGTCATGAATCAGTTGAAAGACGTTCTTGTTGTCCTGGTGGTGTGCTGCACAGGAGTGCTAATTGATTGTGTGCCCACGCAATGAGTCCTGAATCTTGAAAGAAGGCTGGGTTTTATGGGCATATTTTCAGCAGGATGGTGGGGGGGCACGTAAATTATGTTGGGTACCCAGCCCACTTCCTTCCTGCCAACCTATTCCCCATAATCCGGGGAGGGGGCGGGGTATGGGGGCAGTAGGTAAGTTGCCTGCCCTTAGGCTTATTGAGGCCCTTAACTGCCCAATTAATTGGCAATTCAGGGCCTCAATCTACCTCCACTGCCATTAAATGCTGGGCAGTGGCAGGTAGGCCAGAGTGCGAAGGCTGTTATTGAAAGGGTTCCTTTGAAATGCAGGAAGGAAAGTGGGGGAAGGTGGGGTGCACATCAATCAGGAGGTGCCTTGCACACATTGGGGGCACTCCCCTCCAACAATTCAACCTCCTCCCCCTCCCCCTTTGTTCCTCCCCACCTGCCCTCCAAAACCCAGTCCCTTCTCTTCCGCACTAAGCACTGTGATCCCTCTTCGCTCTAAAACCCTAGGACCTACTTTTCTCCATCGGCCATCGCTCTTCTTCCTGTGCCCTCTTGCAGTCCCAGCAGCACCCACCAGTTACTAGGACTGCTAGAGCTGCCGGTCAGCCAGATTGGCCAGCAGCTCTTGAGGGTGGGCTTTTGTCCCACTGAGGGGAGGAAGTCCAACCCTAAGCCTGTCTAGCCTGCCTCCGGTGTGTTCTCGCTGCAGGACAGGCCTTTTCAAAACTGGTCCATTTGGGACCGACTTTCCTTCTGGGAGGTGGTGATGGGGGAAAGCAGTAGGCACTCCCTCCACCCCCACCCCCCAATCCGCCTCCACCTCTTATAGTATTCAGCCTAGAATGTCAAAGGCCTAAGCAAAAACGAGGGTCTTTCCCACATTTGGGCAGGAAAACAAAAGGAAGAGCTACTTCAGGCCAGGCTGACATGCCAACTTGAGAACAGCTACCAGGGAACCTCTGAGCAGGATGCCTGTCTGCCCTTCTTGAACCAGAAACTGAAATGAGAGGAAGAATGTGAGTGATCTGGTTAGAAGATTAGCTTGGCTGGACTGGTGATGAATGTTCATATACAAAACACAACCATTTAGATAAACAATGAATACATAAATGATCATAAATACATAAATAATCAATACATAAATTGAGGTAGATTTATACCTTTGTTATCAGAGCTGATCGCTGACCCTTTGTGGAACCAATCTGAACTTCACTCAATTGAAATGGATGAAATGAAAATCTCACAGGTCTCAGAAGTGCAGATTATCCACTAGATTATTACCTGGTGATGAAGATATAAATTTACCAATTATGCTAATGTGCCCTTTTCCCCTCATTTGGTGTTATAATTTGCCCACAAATTTCCCTACATTATTACAGTCACTACATTTCAAACGTATTTTCTTTGGCTGCAAAGCACTTTGAGATGTCCGGTGGTCATGAAAAGTGCAATATAAATGCAAGTCTTTCTTTATCACGTGCCTTCCTGCACCCTCCCAACGTTCTACATCAATTAGAATGTCTGATGTGTGGTATGAGGAGTGGGGACTTGGCATAGCTGACTCCTGCCCTCAAATCCACCACCTTCCCAATGGCCAAATTCTGAACTAGGTTCCCAGAATTTTGAGACATTATTTTCTCTAAAAACCAAGGTAGCAGAGTAATGATGCATTAAAATGCTGACATTGTGGAGTAGTAGGCTACAGGATTTTCCTCACAGTCTCCAATATCATGAATTTTGATCACAGCCAAGGTTCCAAAGCAGATCCTGTAGCAGCTGGGGAGGGGGGAGGGGGTTGTGGGGGGTGGGGGGGTGGGTGTTGGGGGGGGGTTAGCTGAGCCACAAGTTAAACACTTTCCCTTACAAAATTGTGACACTCATTTGTCTTCTTTCAGATCATAAGCATTTATATATTTTTTTAAAATTAGGAATTTAGAGGTTTCCAGTGTTGTAACAATGCTCTTTGGTGCTTGCTTCTCTGTTCCTGTGTGTGGGGGAAGTTGTGAAATACAGAATCCACAACCCTAACTTTTCACATATTGTACCTTACGTTTTCCTTCCTGCTGTAAGATCTGTGAAAATATCTGTTATGTGGATTGGCTATGGGAAATGAAAGTTTTCTCACACGCTTCTTCATGGCATTATGTCAGAGACAGATGGTCTGTGATAAGCAGGCCAGGGTTTCTGATCTGATAATAAGTTAGATAAGGGAATAGAGGACAAAGAATTGGTCATTCAATGCCTTTTCAGTTTGGGATGATTTTCTTGATTAAAAACTTAATCATTAACCACTGGATGGCCTATTCTTACAATCTATTGCTTTGATACATTATTTTTTGAATGACAGCTCTGGCTAGTTTTTTTTTATTCATTCATGGAGTGTAAGCATCGCTGGCTAGGCCAGCATTTATTGGCCATCTCTAATTGCCCTTGAGAAGGTGGTGGTGAGCTGCCTTCTTGCACCGCTGCAGTCCATGTGGTGTAGGTACATCCACAGTGCTGTTAGGGAGGGAGTTCCAGGATTTTGATCCACCCACAGTGAAGGAAAGTTGTGAACTATATCGACTAATCAACAGGAACATAAGGGAAGAGAGGGATGAAAATGGGACTGCTAGCCAACTTTCACAGAAATCAAAAGATATGGCTGATACTGGAAATTGGAAACAAGAATAGAAAACATGAGCAAACACTCATTGTGTCAGGAAACATCAGTAAGAAAAGGCAAAATGTTGACATGCCATCCATAACTGGAAGATATTATAGACGAGCAGCTTATAAGGAGGATCGCAGCAAGAAAAAAGGATAGAAAAATATCACATACACAAGAAAATTAAGAATGTATTGCAGTGACATGATAGTGATTAGGAATAGGAACTGGCAGGAGTGATAATAATCTAAGTCAAATGGAGGCATTATGAGAGAAATTAGAGAAATGAAACACATACATGCCCAAAGGATGCATGAATACTTAAAGCAGGTTAGCTAAATTGAAGAGGGAGAGTGCCAACAAACTGGGACAAAGGCTCCAGTGGTCCAGTAGCTTTATGGGCCAGAGTATTGCCATCAGGAGTAGGCCTGAAATGCCGACGCGCAAAGTGACGCGTGATAACATTGGGCGTGTGTCCCGACGTCATTGCACGTCATTTGAATACTTCATACGGTGAGTGGACATCGCGGTGGCTGTGCGCCCGCTGAACTGTCAAAGGCCTATTAAGGCCATTAGGAAACTAATTAAGCTAATTAACAGTGCTGCCCATCCAACCTTAAGGTTGGCGGGCAGGCGAAGAGCCCAAGTGGCCTTTGCTCTTTTCAGGAAACTTCATCCATGGGCGGGATGAGGTTTCCTGAAAGTTTAAGAAAATAATTAAATAATATTTGCGAGATGCACAGACATATCCCAGCTCACGTGACACTGTCATATCATTTATTAAACATTTGTACTATCAACTTAATGTCCCTGAGGCAGCTCCATGCCTCAGGGAGATTCCTGCGCTCTTTCACGCGCATGCTCTGACTCTCCCCCTCCACCCGCCTGCACAGGTAAGCGTTACCGGCCGTGGGACACACTCAATTGGCCTGCCCACATTAAATAGCGGCGCGCAGCCAATTGCGGGCGGCAATCAGCTCTGTGCCTGCCCCTGACCGCTCCTGCCCAGCTCACCCGACACATGTAAGTTAATGGCCATGGAGAAAAATGGCATGCCAACACAAGGGGTGCATACCACCCCAACCAAAAGTTCTTCTTCAGTAATTTTCCATTGATGCACAAGAGCTTAGGAAATTGTGGACTCACAAACAGTCTGTCCTTAATATGAATTCTGGGAGATGTGCCCTATGATCAATCTGCACAACCCAATGAACTCAAGGATGAGCCAGAAAGCCAATAGAAATCAATATAAGACAGATTTTAAACACAGAAAATGATATTCAGGCAAGTTTAGTTATTTTTGTTGTATGTTATAACTTTTGTGTATTGCTTAATGTTTTAATCTAGGCTGAACTTCAGTGCGATGTTGAGGGAGTGGTGCATTGATGGGGATGCTGGCCTTTGGTTGAGAGAATTAACAAGATTCTGTTCGATATAAATGATTTCATAGCACTATTCAAAGAAGTGTCGGGAACTCTTCTGCAGCCCTTGCCAACTCTCCTCCCTCAACCAAATCATTAAAATGGTTTCATTGATCATTCATTTTACTGAACTTTGCTGTGAGAAATTTGCCCACACAACTGTGCCTTCAAAGTAATCCATGGATTATAAAATATTTCTTGGGGACTCATATGTAAATGCAATTCCATTCTTTTTTCCCTTCCTTTCTTGGCTAGGAGAGAAGTGCAGGTGGGCTCTTCCCATATTTTCCAGAGTTAAATAAAGCAGCCTTGAGAGTTAAAGATGGTGCAGGGGAAGAGGGGGAGAAACCTGATGTGACCAGGGCACCTTTAGCCGGTCTCCTAGCTGCAAGAGATGCCTGCGGACTCATTCCAGCATGTTTCAGCTAACCTGAGGCAGTGCAGTTATCTGGCACACCAATTATGAGCCCACTGTGCCCAGCCACAGCCTTTGGCACGATCCAGATTCACAATCCACAATCCATTCCTTTCACTGACACTCACTGCTCATCTTCTACACTTCTCGTACTATTTTCCAGAAAGCTGGAGGCCATTTGACAGACCACAGGCAACAATGGGGATAACCAGCCAACAGAGCTTTGAAATAAAGTTTATGGTGCATGAACATTGAGCATAAAATTGATGGTTTAACACAGTATTAAATACCCATGCGCAATAACAAATTCTTTCTCTTCTTTTTCCTATTATTCCTACTTGGTGTTGCCCCAATGATTTCATCAGAATGAGAGGCAGGCAGCTTGTTTCTCTGCTCTGACTACTTAGATGCTTGTGGTGGATTCCTTCTGGGTTTTGGAGGTCATAATGGCCTTGCCAAAGACTACCCCACAGATTGGGGTGGTGCAGTGAACGTTGGACAAGTGGAAGCCGAGTCCCCACTTCCATGTCACCTTTCATTATCTTCCTCCTTCTGGTCCACCTTTACTTCCCTGCTAAGGCAAGGCCTGGAGAGCACTTTGCTGCACTTCAAAGAGATGCTGAACAGCCAAAGTGAGACTTTCCTCCATCCTGTCTAAACTGGCAGTCTGAGTGTGCCATTGGTGAGGGTCATCATGCACTTGGTTGCCTGCATATGCTCAATGCAGGCAGCCACTTTTTCCATAAAGGTGGGCAGTAGTGCAGGATGGACTTCTTGAATCTCTCCAATGGTGCGCAGCCCCTCTGGAAATACTGACAGAACCTTACAGGTTTCCTGACAGAACTTTACAGATTTCTATGCTTCAGCTAACCTAAGGCAGTGCAGTTATCTGACAATTGTGAGCCCACTGTGCCCAGCCACAGCCCTTGGTACAGTACAGATTAACAATCCTCAATCCATTCCTCTTACTGAGTTGGCCAGTGAGCCCTCATACTGAGCAGAGTTTGGAGTGTCCTGTGCCCTCTGATGGGGACTCTCCACTGCAGACTTTGTCCAGCCCCTGCTCCTGCTTCTTTGTGATGTCCGACTCACCTTGTGACAAAGTAGCTTACCTGCCTTGAAGGCCCCAGAAAGGTTTGTGTATCTGAGCTGGTGGAGGTTATGCATGAGTTGTGTGATGGTGCCTTCTCAGAGTGCAAGACTTCCTCTGAGGAATCTTCAATCTCCTCCAGCACCAGTGCCTGAGGGAATCTTGAAGGATGACTTGAATTAGAACTGACAAGGTGAAGGAGCTCACAGTTAACAGATCATCATTTATCACGTCTGCTGACATCAATTCAACATGAGTCAATGATGTATGCTATGTGACTGTGTTATCTAATCCTGTCACCAGGTAGCTGGGAGACCCCCATCTCTCCTTCACCATTGGTCATGCACTCCAAGACTCTGCTCTCCAGCGCATCTTCCTCTGCAGCGGTCAGGATCATGTTAACTTCACCATTTTCTCCCTGATGTCCTGCGTAATCCTCTACTGCAAGGAGAGAAGAAAGAGAGCAATGAGTGTGAGAAATGGTTTGTGATTATTCATTCATGGGATGTCCATGTTGCTAGACAAGGCCAATATTTATTGTCTATTCCTAATTGCCCTTGAGTTGCCTTCCAGAATGCAACTGAATGGCTTGTTAGGCCATTTCAGAGGGCAATTAAGAATCAGCCATATTGTTGTGGACCTAGAGTCACATAAAAGTCAGAATGGGTAAGGATGGTAGTTCTCCTTCCTTAAAGGACAGGGGGTACATGGGAAATTTCTGTGACAAGTCTAGTACCTCTGAGCCTTACCAACTGCACGCTTCACGATATCAGAGTGGGTAACGAGTAATCGACCCGAAACGTTAACTCTGTTTCTCTCCACAGATGCTTCCTGATAGGCTGAATATTTCCAGTATTTTCTGTTTTTATTATTGGTAAAGCACATCAGCGGAGCATACCCTGGTATCTCGCCTCGGCTGAGAACCAATTTAATGAGGGTATCATTAGCTTTGACAGCATCTGTGGAGAGAAAGACAGAGTTAACATTTGGAGTCAATATACAGACCTGCTGAGTTTTTCCAGCATTTTTTGTTTTTGTTTCAGGTTTCCAGCATCCGCAGTATTTTGCCTGTATCAGCAGCTTTGTTTGGTATAGATAGGGAATGTCACCCCTCTAAATGCATGAAGTCTGGGCAAACGGAGGTGGCAAATGATCCAGAAAAAGGAAGTGGCTCTGAAAGTGGATACCAGCATGATGTGTGACACATTCAGGGCACTCTCCTGACGAAGCGGACTTGCAGCCAATCACCTTGGAAAAATTGGAACCTTACAGAGTATCATCCCATAGTTAGCAGTGAAACCCTAGTTGCAAAAATGTTGTTGTTTGCAGTAGAAGTGACTTACACGACATTGCATCCAATCCCCAGCAAGAAATAGGAAACTGAGCCAATTGAGTTTTTATGACAATTCCGTAGTTTCATGGTCACCACTATGTAAACTAGCTTTTTTTTGCAGATTTATTTAATTAATTGAATTTAAATTTCCTCTCTGCCGTGGCAAGATTTGAAATGTCGCTGGATCATTAATCTAGATCTCTGGATTACTCAAGACAGGAACATAAACACGATGCCACTCCATAGGGGTTAGAGGGACACATCTGTGGAGAATCATTCTGAAAGATAAGTGAGAGGTGACAATAAGATGAAGGTAAATAGGTGGCTGGTCAGATGAAATGAGAGGAGGTGCCTTGGAAATGAGGGAAGGCTGGAACTGTAAGGTGCGTTGGCCTGAAGAGTGCAGTGCAGGAGAAGGCTGGGAAAGCCAGAGTGAAGGGATTGGTATTCCACTCACCATTCTTGCACAGATGGGATCACTGAACCTCTTGTGGCACTGCAACCAGGAGTGAGGCGTCACACACCTGCTGCTCCCCTCCTCCGCCACTTCCAGTCACGTCTGCCGGGTCTCTAAGGCAGGCTTCTCCCTCACATCCGCTGGGAACAGAATTTCTCTGTGTGCCCTCAGTATGATGTCCCGTGATGCATCAGGGGATAGCCTTCCCTCATTGAAGTATCTGACCCTCCCTTGACAGTTGTACAATTGTTTCATTCTGACCCTCACAGCGACCCTTTAAATAGTGAAGCTTCAAGTCAGGTGTGGGCTGTCATCATGCCGCCCATCCTAATTGGAAAGAATGAAGTGGGAAGCTATTGCTGCAGCTCAGTTAAAGAAGCAACTGAAAAACTCACTCCTCAAACTTGTGGGTTCTCAACCCACTGCTGGCGAGAGGTTCTGAACATTAAAATTTCATCAGGCAGCTTTAGTAGTTTTACTATGGAGTTGTATTTGTGCTTTTATAATTGAATGTTACCTACATGATCAGTTGTATTTTGTTGCTGTTCAATGAATATGATATTTCAGCCATTCAAGTTCTATGATACAAAAATTGCCTATGGAAAAACCTATCAGTCAAAGTGCAATACCTGATGTAACATGGGAAAATTATGCCTAGACAAAAGATTTATGAGATATTTGATAATGTTTTGAAACATATTCATCATAGTATCACATATGTAAGAAATTCCAATTACTCTTGACAGCTATAAAACATCTTGTCACTGTTCAGTTAACCTGCTTTGTTCAAAATTTCAACAAATCAGAAAAATATTTCAGCACTATGCACATACCTTGAATAGTTCAAACTCCCCTGACACTATCAAAAAGCACTTTGCCACAATTCACTTACTTCACTATCTGTTACAGCTCTCTCAAACTTCAATCATGGCTTTCAAAAGGGAATTGGATAAACATCTGAAGAGAAAAAATTTGCAGGGCTACAGGGAGGGTATAGGAGTAGGACCAACTAAGTTGTTTTCACAGAGAGCCAGCATGGACACAATGGACTGAATGGCCTCCTTCTCTGCTGTAACCATTGTTTTCCAGGTTCTTTCAGTGACATCATATTGCCTTCACAATATTCCAGTTGCAAATTCTAGGAACATTTTCACAGCACAATTTTGGTGTACCAACAGCTATGGTTGCTCCTTTCTCCTAAGTTCACCGCTATGACAGTTTTCTGTTCTCTTGGCTTCACTGTTGGGGTGGTTCTGTCTCTGTTACCATTGCCAGCCTCCCTGACTCAACAGTCGCTTCTACATTTTGCCCTCTCAACTTCACCACATCCTCTTGACCTGGCTTGGCAGCCACTCCTATTCTTGGGTCAATGCTCAATGTTACAACCTATGCCCTGCTCCCTGCTGCCAACCCAACACCACAAACTTCAGGAATTTTACTTGAAAACAACCCGGTGTTTTCACGTGAGAGGATATTTGTATTTTATTAGAAATCAGTGCACACTTTTATTGGGTAAATATCTCTTGACAGTGTTCTGATTGGGTGTAGGCATTGACTTAAATATCCCTTAAGGAGTATATATTAGTATTCATAAGTTCCTCATGTTTTTGGCCAAAGTTCTAGGAAGATTAAGATCCCTTAAAAAATCATTTAGTGTTTTATATATTTGGTATGTTTTTGTTGAAGCTCTAACAGTTTTGTTGAAACTTAAAACAGAACTCAGGTTTTAAACCCGCACAATATTTATACCATCCTTTTACAATCCCAGAAAAGAGACATCTGCCTTATCATAGTGCGTTTAGTTGTGTTGTAAGAAAAAGATTTTTATATGAGATGCCTGTTTGCCTGCTAGAAGTGATTGCCCTGTGGTTAATGTGCGGAATATGATCACTTGAGTATGTTTTATATCATGCAACAGGTAATAAACGGGCTTGTTTGAAATTGTACAGATTATTTTGAATAAAAAAAAGATACTGGGGCTGAAAATCAATTTTTGTCTTTAGGTGGGATAAATTTTGGGATGGGACCCGGTCAAGTTTCTTCGCGTACTGGGGACAGTTCTTCCTGCACCTTTTTTTTATTCATTTACGGGACGTGGGCTTCGCTGGCTGGGCCAGCATTTATTGCCCATCCCTAGTTGCCCTTGAGAAGGTGTTGGTGAGTTGCCTTCTTGAACCGCTGCAGTCCATGTGGTGTAGGTACACCCACGGTGCTGTTTGGAAGGGAGTTCCAGGATTTTGGCCCAGTGACAGTGAAGGAACGGTGATATATTTCCAAGTCAGGATGGTGAGTGACTTGGAGGGGAACTGCCCACTTCAGTTGTGATAACAGAGAAAAAAACTGGACCAGAGGAATGTTGTTACTCACCAACAAATATTTCCCAGGATCACATCCTAGCAGGCATGGGGGCTCACGATGGTTTGAAAGGCTGCTCTCCTTCAGACAACCGGTCTCAAAGCTTTTAAAAACCAGCAGCATTGTTGTCCAGCTATGTTGTCAACCTGGCCCTATGGCAGCCTTACTCTGCAAATTCCCTCCTGCTCCCCCTCCCTGCCATCACATCCCAGCTGAACTAGTTTATGTAAATGCCCGGCCACCATCCACCCAACAACCCGCCACCATTTAAGCGTTTTTAGAGGTGCAATGGCTAGTGAAAGGGGGCCCCACTAGTTATGGTGATAGAGCAGGACTCCTTGCTTTCTTAGGCCCCTTTTCTACAGTACATGAGGAAACGGGACCTTAAAAACGAATGAATTATGATTAGTAAATGAGAATCAGTTAAGATCAATTACCTTAACTTTGGGTACTTTGGTTACTGCCCCTCTTGCCAGTAGAAATAGTTTCAATTTAACCTCATCTCATTGCTGCTGCTAGATATAAACTGGAAATGTATGTTCTTCAGCTAGGTCGACTGGTATGTGCATTATTTCTGAAATAGAACTAATGCTAATCCAGTTTGGGATATTACTTGCTGAATCATTTACACTGCTGTCAATCTGTTCACCTCTCCAGACACTGATGTGATCACCAGCAATATTAACAGAACAAAGGTCGGTCTGTTCTGCCTATTTTCAAGCATCAGTGTCCCTCCAAGCTATCATTCATATGAGACTAACATTTGAGTTGGTGCGCTCTGAGCTTTTAAAATGCACAGCTTGCATTATTCTCCTGTAACAGTGAATCTAAAACATGACACCACTGAAATTCCTGTCAAATGTTATGTTTCCCAAGCTGTTGAAATCTGCCATCTTGGAACTCCCTATTCACTGGGGAGTCATTCTGCTAATGTCAGTTCCCGCAATGTTAGCAGTCATCTCCACAGGACGTCCTGTCGATCAGAATCTGAGCTGAACTTGGGCACTGGCCCAGCCAGCAAGTTTAATAGCAGATAAATACACATTAATATAAAATGTCAATCTAGGGGATCGTCTATGAAGCCACAGACTGATTCTCTAGTAGTTGTGCTGGCTGCCTGGTGAGAAGGGAGCCCTCAATCAGCTGATTGCCACAAGCTGTTGAATTGACTCTGCAATTAGCAACATTTTCTATGAAGCATAAATTTTAAAAATTATATCTGCAAATATATACATGAAAGGAGCATCTCCTCAAAGTACGTTCCTGGTCATTTGTTTCTTCTTTAAGCCCTGGATAAAAATATTATTGGCATTATAATTAATTGATGATGATAAAGATATCATTAGCATTCACATGATTATTTAACGTTCTGTTAAGACAGATTTCCAGCATCCACAGTATTTTGCTTTCTTATTATTGAAAAAAATACTTGGAAAAGTTCCATTCATTCAGATCAAATTAATTATTTCCTTATGTCTTACAGACCTGTGTGTAAGTCTTGAGGAAATCATCTCTGTATAAAACCATACACGCTGTTTGATCGGATTAATTTGGCTTCTGGTTTCCTACCATAATTGTAGTTCGGATCTTGAAAAAGTGAAAGCCTTTGTCTCCATGTTTACAAATTGGTTTCTTAAATTAGCTCAAATTAATGATAATTTCCTTGCTGCAGGCTTTTTGCAAGGCCACGGATAGAGTTGTACTCTTCCTGTTTATACTGAAATCAGTATTGATGAAGGCATTTCCTCTGCCCTCTACCTTAGCTTATTTGTGTTCTTGAATAGTTTTACTCTTTAGACTTGCATGAGGATTTTTAGAACCACATAACTGGATTTTCTTCCCTATTCTCTCAGCTAAGGATTCCCAGTAAATAGCCAGTGAATAAAGCAGTCCTCTTCTGTGGAATCGAGTACACAGAACACTAGAGTTGAAGTTTTGGACTTCTTCAGTTTCCAATTTTGGAAAATTCGTATCTTCACAAAGTCTGAACACACAAGTACACATCACTACTAGAGTGCACTGACTGATTGTGCTGGCTTATGGATGGTTTCATGTGTGTAATTATGCAAATGAATTTTATCATATACTTGAACTGTAACCTAATCAGCTCAATTGCAAGTGCAATTTGCACCAATTTCCTGACTGCACCCAAAGCGGATATACAATCATCACCAAATTACCAGGAATTGGATTGTCCACATGTGCAGTATGACATTCTTACAACATGACACTGATCCCATTTTGCATATTTGCGAAGAATGAACAATTATTGAACTTTGATTAATAAGGTTCTATGAGCTAATATCACATCGCTAGGGATTACAATAACGCACTTTAACTGTAAATTGGCTCTGATAATAGGATTTGAAGATGCTTTTAAATAAAATCTGACATTTAGTAGTGATTAGATATTTCTGATCAATATCTTGTAACTTCTCTGACCTTTGATAACCATACAGGCGAGGAAACTTTCACATTGGGTGCTAACTTATTGCTCATCTTCTAGAGGCCCGTGTTTGGAACTGTCACCTGCAATATTGACTAATAATAGTCTTAAAAATGACATCGATTGTTGTTGGCATATAATATTGTCTGTAGAAAAATCTAGTATTGAACAAGAGAGCCACCACATAGTATGCTAACAATAAAAATTGCGGAAATGGTATACAAAACCACTTTTTTTCCAAGCTACAGATACATTTAGGCATGTAATGTACCATCTTTCTTCCACAAATTGTAGTTTATTCCATTCTGAAGTATCAATAGATAACATATAATCAGACTGGTAATAAGACTGTCAGAACATTGGATCATTGATCAGAATCTTAATGCATGATTCACAAAAGAACGTTAAAGGTAAGTGCACAACTTACCATTCTTTAACACTTATCCAGTGAGTTTGATGGCAGCTCTTGTCCTTTCACTCAGCAAATGAATAGCCCTAAAGGAATGCTCCTAAAAATTGTTCATTCCACAAATAACAGAGCTGACTCATAAATTACTCATATAATCAGAAATCCACTGATTTGCCTCCAAATACATAGGAAAATTTAAACACATGCTGCTTTTCTATGTATCAGAGTCACTGCAGTTTTAAACTTTTAGTTTTACTCAATCGAGGCCGAGAAAATAAAAAAGACACAAATGCTGGCAATAGACATCAGGCCTTCCAGCAACTGGAAGATTAGTTTATTTTATGACTTTCCATACAAACATTACCCTAATTTTAACTTTTCAGATGTTGGTGTTCACAATAAACTCTATTTCCAGCACTTTTTGTTTTTTTTATTCCCATGAAGAAGTAGTTTGAACCTAATTAGGTAGGTAGCTATAATCCACAAGGGACTATAGGAACTAATAGAGAGACAATTGGTTATACAACTTGAGGGGTACCACTCTACAGCAAGCATGGCGCAGGCAAGGAAGCAGGTCCCAAGTCTACCTCAGCTGCAAGAGGAACTGAACTTGTGCTGTTGGTGTTATTCTAAATGACATGCTAGCTATGTATCCAACTGAGCTGAGCTTGAACCTAATTGGAAAACAATTTAAAAGAAGCAACAAAAAACCCCAGTAAACTGATATTTAAGGTTACAGAAGAAGTTCACAGTGTAATAGAGATAAATGCTCATTTAAAAGTCAGTTGTCACAAGTGTTGTCATCACTTGAAATAAAGACTGATATCCCACCATGAATCTGAAATTTCCCATTTACTGACATTTTGCTCGGGTTTCACTGATCTTCTACTGAATTCATAGTGGGAGATTGGCAAACTCTTGGGGAACCTCTATCCCTATTAAAGCAATATTCTGGAGACATCCCCCACCTACCCACCCACCCCCCCACCACCACACTCCCGTTCTAACCCCATCCCCTACCTAAACTAGGGATGAATTCATTAACTGGCCAAATTCACCCAGCACTAAAAGCATCATTGATTAATTGAGGCTACTAAAACAACAATCTCCCAGTTATTGGTCAGGAATTTAGCAGGCAACTATTTTAGATAAGCCATAGGAATGAATCTCAGGGCATGTTGTGTGCCAGGTTTATTGGATGGTAAGTGGTGTGCAGTGCAGGCAACCTAAATATAAAAAATCTATGTTCTATGTTCTATAGGAGTTCCTCAGGCCCAACCATCTTCAGTTGCTTCATCAATGACCTTCCTTCCATCATAATGTCAGAAATGATGATTGCACAATGTTCAGCACCATTTGTGACTCCTCAGATACTGAAGCAGTCCATGTCCAAATGCAGCAAGACCTGGACAATATCCAGGTTTGGGCTGACAAGTGGGACTTAACATTCGCGCCACACAAGTACTAAGCAATGAACATCTCCAACAAAAGAGAATCTAACCATCTCCCCTTGACATTCAATAGCATTACCATAGCTGAATTCCCAACGATCAACATCCTGGGGGTTACCATTGACCAGAAACTGAACTGGACTAGCCATATAAATACTGTGGCTACAAGGGCAGGTCAGCGGCTAGGAATCCTGCAGTGAGTAACTCACTTCCTGACTCCCCATAGCCTGTCCACCATCTCCAAGGCATACCATTTGTTCATGGGATGTGGGCATTTACTGTATATTCCATAAATGCCCTATGAACGAAGGCAACCACATCACCGTGGGCCTGGTCTAGGGTCACATGTGGGCCAGACCAGGTTAAGGAAAACATTTTTGCTAAAGGACATTAGTGAACCAAATGGGTTTTTACAACAATGGTTTCACAGTCATCCTCAGACTTTTAATTCCAGACTTTAAATTCTGCCATGGTGGGATTTGAACCCAGGTCATTACCCTAGTCCCTGGGATACCAATCCTATGATAATAGCACTATGCCACCACCACCTTCCCTTAATGAGCATATATTCAACAACACTCAAGAAGCTTGATACCATCCAGGACAAAGCAGCCCACTTAATTGGCACCCCATCCACAAACATTCACTCCCTCCAATGCCGACAAACAGTGGCAGCAGTGTGTACCATCTACAAGGTGCACTGTAGCGGCTCAAAAAGCCTCCTTAAACAGCATCTTCCAAACCTACAACCACTAAAAGGACAAGGGCAGCAAACAAATGGGAACACCACTACCTGGTAGTTCCCCTCCAAGCCATTCCATCCTGATTTGGAAATATATCACCGTTCCTTCACTGTTGCTGAGTTAAAACCCTGGAACCCCCTCCCTAACAGCACTGTGGGTGTACCTACACCGCATGGACTGTAGCGGTTCAAGAAGGCGACTCACCACCACCTTCTTATTTAAGGCAATAAATGCTGGCCCAATCAGTGACGCTCATTTCCCATGAACAAAATAAAAGTGTTGTTATTATCCTGCTGGTCAAAAGCAGTAGGCAGGCCAGTCGGTTAGACACCATCTCTGAGACAAAAATCTTCTCTGCTGGTTGTAAGCACCCTATGTGAAACGGCTTTGGACAATCTCAAGTCAAGCTTATGTTTGGCAGGGACTCACATCACAAAGTTGTGCCTAATTCAGCACTAATTGGCAGTCTTAATCAGAAAGGCCACAGAATGGCTGGTGTAGGGAGCAGCAAAATGACACACTGGTGTGCAGTAGGGGCCACCTTTTGAGATTAAGTCTATGTCATATTGGAAGGGCAGAGTGAAAGGAATGTACTCTAAATCTAATTACATTATGCCTTAGCGCTCAAGATGGATTGTTTCAACACTTATTAGACAAAAAAATATTCTGAACAACCCATCAATTGTGCTTATATCTAAATTGTGCATTATGAAGCTTAACCCTGAATAAACATGATCAGTATAACTGCATTTGATCAGCAGGATAATAATAAATCTGATGGGGTTTGCAGGTGGTTCCTGTACATGAAGCTATAAGCCATCCCAGCCTTATTATTGCAAAAAATTTAAACAACACATAACTAGAATATTTATTTCTTTTCTTTAAGTTCCTTGTACGGCACACTATTTACTACCCAATAAACCTGGCATACAACATGCTCTGAGATTCATTCCTATTTTTATGAGCTCAAAGAGTACAATACTTTGAGTATAATGTTTTTATTAGAACTGAATGTAACATGGCTGCCCCAGCCTGTGCCTCATGGCAAAGGTTACATGACTACACAAGCCAAGTAGGACCTTTGGTACATGATTACATTTCAGTCCCAAACAACTATGGCTTCTTATCTAAAATAGTTGACTGCTAAATTCCTTATAATAACTGTGAGATTATGGTTTGAGTAGTTTCACTTAATCAAAGATGCTTTCAGTGCTGGGTGAATTTGACAAGTTAAGGAATTCATCCTTAGTTTAGGTGAAATGAGGTTAGAAGTGAAAAGGGGAAAAGTAATGGAACTAGACCCTCGCTATATAATCCATATCTGCTGTCAGTTGATTATTAATAAGATGAGGCAACCAGAATCTCCTGCTTGATAAAAACATTTGCATGGTGCTCTCAAGATAAAATAAAGTTAAAACATATATAAGTAGTTAAAAATCTAGATATCTACATGTAAGAGAAAGCAAAATTAGTTCTACTGCTGAGGTTTTGGAACCAAACATTAGTTTAAGGTCTCAACTGGAGTTCCCTATTATATTACTTTATAAGTCTGTGGTACTCAGACTTGGCATCAAATTCCCACTTCCAATATTTTTTCCTATGCTGTATCTTTGTAACTTTGTTTAAACAAAACAACTAAATCATTAACATCCAGTGATGAATTTGTGGAAAGTTTTGTGCTGTGGCTCACATCCAGTTGGAATTGAAGGAAGAACATATTATCTGAAACTCTTAACATCTGTCAGTGAGAGGAGAGATGCATGTCCCATCTGCCTGGATTCAACATCAGATCTCAGAGGTGAAAGGGCTGAATGCTAATACCTATTCGGACTTTATTATACAAGAGCAACATTTACCGTATTTGAAGAAAACACCACTGGAACGAAAAACATACAACATGATTCGAATTACAAAATTGTATCACAAAGCACCTTCAACCGATTTTCAACGTTCATAGGAATATTTGAATTGATTTTTCAGTTCTAATCCTAGAAACCTGCCATGTCATAAAATAACAATCTCCACATATGAGTTAAAATGAAAGCAAAATACCATGGATGCTGGAAATCTGAAACAAAAACAAAAATTGCTGGAAAAACTAGGATCCACATTTGAGTTGTCTGGTCAGTATGCATGTCCTCTATGGATCAAATGTACAATTGGTTCAAGTAAAGTGAATCAGGGCCCTTTCACTCCTTGCTTGGGTATCTTCATATGAATATTTTTCCCTGTGGTATTCAATAAGCCAGGGTCCTGTGTCTTTCCAATACCAGTTAACTTATCTAATTAAATGTGATTCCATATGTCTCCCAGTTGTAGTAGGTAAACCCACCACTAAACCTAAAAAAATGTTGAACAGTTGAATAGGTATAAACTGAGAATTGGAATTGTTATGGAAATCATCACCTGAACATGGTAAACGGCATTGCACAGATAAGGGGAACAGCCTGTTATCAGAGACAACTATTTGGGCGTAGAAGAAGAGTCTGAAGAAGAGTCATCTGGACTTGAAACGTTAACTCTTTCTTTTCACAGATGCTGTCAGGCCTGCTGAATTTTTCCAGCAATTTTTGTTTTTGTTTCAGATTTTTAGCATCCGCAGTATTTTGCTTTTATCTTGTTTGGCATAGATGTTGCATTCCTTCTGTTATTTTAGCAACTAATACTTTCACAACTCATATTGCAGAATGTTGCAATGCTCTTACAACAAAATCATCTTTCCTACTTATGCATTAAGGTGCTCCAGTATTCCCATAGTTCCATGTCACCAAGTCAGCTGGGCTTTGGACTTTCCCAGGAAGATAAGACAGGCTTGCTAATTAATCTCAGCTTGTAAAAAGCGGAAGTCTGCATTAAAGTTTTAACAGTCATTAGCGAGTGCAGAAATTAAGTCTAGACAGGTTTATGGCTTTATTTCTGATAAAAGCGTCTCACAGTCTTTCTTTGTAGCTGGAGGTTTTAAAGTTCACTAATAGCATGAAATACACATTTCAGGTCAATGGAATAATGGCTTTATTCTTTTCTCACACTTCGTTCTGACGATTACCCAACACAGCGTGGTGCCTTTTTTTAACCTTGTCAGTGCAGACACCTACATACCTGGGAGATACTTGCACTATTCAGTTAGGAATAAAATGTAGTTTTAGTGCAGTCACAAGAGACTCCTTGCAGGGCTCGTGTTTCTTAAAGTAGTGCAATGTCCCTAGATGCACAAGATGGATGTAAATGGTATTGCATTGCAACTTGCCAACAACATTGCAAATAGTGAAGAGCTGTCCTCAACAAAACCTTGTACATGAGATTAATGATATGGAGCTGGGTACATAAAGCAGACACATGGACCCGAATGTGTAATTTGAGCATATATCCAATGCTTGCATTATCAGATATTATGGAACAAAAAGAGAAAGATTATGAAAGCCCTTCAGACCATTCATTGAACTTTAACCTGAGCTTTAATGCAGTACGCTTAAAACCACAGGCTATACACTTTGAATAAGTATGTTTATGCTATCTTTTGTCTTCTATGTGACCCCACCAGCAGGAGTTTCTTAGTATAATTTATTTCTAGCACATCATAACTACCACTATTTTGGCACTGCTCTATGTTAAGTTAAAACTTTCACATCGACTGGTTACAACTGTTGACTATTTGATGGAGTGACCAACCTGATCAAACATGTCTGCATCTCATTGTTCTCTCGCAGCACATGTCTAAACTAAACACACAATCAGTATGGAGATTTCAATGACTTTTACCTGCAAAGCAGTTTTTAATGTTTTGGAGTCTGCAGCCTGTGTGGTTTTGTTTCAGATCTACCATTAGCTGGAATCTTCCCAGATCCTAGGTGGTGGCTTTGGATGCAGGGGTGGGCCAACAAGGTGGTGGAAAATCCCACTGGGACAGCTCCATGCTGCTGGCCTGCCTCTGGCTGTTTCCCAGGGGGATTGCCATAGGACTTGGCTACTGACTCCACAGGGTGGGCAGCCAATAAGGCCCCACTTATGGGCCGTTTTCCCATCCCAATGGCACTTTATCAGCATTGCACGGGCCCCTCGCTGAGTCTGGAGACTGGCAACAATTTGATGGTGGCCTCTCTTTGCGAGGTCTGAAGAGGCCATCAGTGCCTGCTCTATATGCCCCTATGGCAGAGCCACAAAGCTGAAAGAGCCACAGAAATCATTCTTGTGGAGAGGTTACTCCTCCACACTGATGGTACGAACACATCTCTTTCTCTGGACCTTCTTTGTTATGGGGCCTTGTTCAGCTTTTCAAGAACACCTCCATTTTGAGGTGCCTTTGTGCTCATCTTCTGCCTTATCAGCGTGGCTCAAATCTCCCAGTGGGGTTGCCAGCACCCCCACTGAGTCCTGCAGGCCTACGCATTGTGCTTCCAGTATCCCCATTCCACCCTTCATTGGACGGTGAGCATTGAGGCAACCTCAAGTAAAGTTATGCTGTCAGGCCTGGTGCTGGGATTCACAGGTTTGGGATCCGCAAATGTTCCTGACGACAGGTTCCCAATGTGGGGGTGGACCCCGCATGCCTAAGCACAAAATGATGCGCGAGGACATCGGGCAAGCGTGCCCATGTCACCGCGTGCTATCACGATATTTGGGAAGGTGGCCGCTATAAGTTCAGATGCGCGCCCACCAACAATTAACGGGCCAGTTAAGGCCCTTGAGGCAGCAATTGATCTCAATTTTTCACAGCCCGTGTGATCTTCAGGACGACGCATGGGTGCAACGGGCAGGCGGGTAGGAGACATTTGTATAAACCTCATCCACAGGCGGAATAAGAGGGGTGAATGGGGTTGCGAATGTTACCTTTCAGGTATTTAAGTGTTAAAGTTACTTATACTTGCCTGTTTGAGCAGGAAGACTTCAAAACTCATACGAGCTGCTAGGACAGGTGTAAAAGCCTTGGTCAACACTCTACAGTAAAGATCATTTTTGGGGCCTGCAGCTTTCAGGAAGCCTTCTCTTAGTCTGGGAATGGGAGTTGTGCCCTCCATTGGGGGCACCTCCTCTGAGGAGGAAGGGAGGGCCAGAAGGGGGAGGAGGCCAGGAGTCCACATTCAGCTTCCAGGGGAGCCACTTTTGGGAGCAGAGGCATAAGCACAAGGGGCTCAGGGCCAACAGGAAGTGCAAGGCAGAAGGGGCTGCAGAAGACCCCACTATTCTGTTGCCAGGGTTTACAGGCAGTGAAGCAGCTACCTCAATATGTCTGAGGTGCAGTGCCGAAGGAGGCTCCGTCTCTCAAGGGAGACAGTCAACTATATCTGTCAGATGATTGGGCCTGAGATCTCCGCAAACTGTGTGGATGGACACCCCATGCCAGTGGCTTTGAAGGTCACAGCTGCCCTCAACTTCTATGCCTCTGGCTCTTTCCAGGGCTCCATGGGTGATCTCTGCAGAGTCTCCCAATCAGCTGTACATACTTGTGTCAAACAGGTGACAGACGCTCTATTCAGGCGTACATTGACTTTCATCCGTTAACGCTGGGACAATGCCAGCCAGACAGAGCCAGCCAGAGGCTTTGCAGCGATTACTGGCTTCCCCCGCATCCAGGGTACAATAGACTGTACACACGTGGCCATAAAGGCGCCAGGAGGTGAGCCCGGTGCCTTCATCAACAGGAAAGGATTCCACTCCATGAATGTGCAGATAGTGTGTGATCACAGGATGCTGATTCTGCAAGTGTGTGCAAGGTACCCAAGCAGCTCCCATGGCGCTTACATACTCAGACACTCCCAGGTGCCGAGGCTCTTCAGTGCTCCAGCTTGGCTGGATGGATGGCTGCTGGGTGACAAGGGCTATCCCCTCAGAAGGTGGCTCATGATGTCTCTGCTATCCAAGAACAGAGGCTGAGCAGCAGTATAATAGGAGCCACGCCTCCTCAAGGGCTGTGGTGGAGAGCATCGGTCTTTTCAAGATGCGCTTCCAATGCCTGGACCGCTCAGATGGTGCACTGCAATAACCCCCAGATCATGTATTGCTGATAGTGGTTGCATGCTGCACTCTCCACAATCTGGTGCTGGAAAGGGGCGATGCAGTGGACAAGGAAGACGTAGATGGAGTTGCTCCAGATACACACGATGAGTCGAGCAGTGAGTCCGAGGATGAGCACGCACAGAAAAACATTGAGGGGGTAGACGCTGACCCGGACATACTTCAGGGAGGCAGGGACACCCGGGAAGCTTTAATCTGAAGAGCCTTCAGCTAGCACACCACAGAAGGACCTTCAACACAAGCCAGGGCTGCAGGGTCCACACTCGATACCTGAGTGCTAAATCAGCCTGGATAATAACATTAACTAAGGCCCTTGTCAATAAAGGTCAATGTCAAACAGCTCACTCATAACATCATGGCTTCCCATCTAAAAGTAAGGAATCACCCTGAGGCAGGGCAACATGTCAAAATTTATTGAGTGAACAAATGTAACTTCATAAAGCAAAACAAAAACATATTTGGGCATCACACCAAATCTTCCACAAAGTACCATGAGCCAACATAAAAGCACCAGTGAGAAACCCGTGGTGTCCCTAAGGTACCTTAAATTTACGCTTATGTGTGCTACATCTGGGTGGTGTCCCTTTGCTGGCACTGGCACTTGAGACAGCCTGCTCACTGTGCTGTCCTTTTGGCCATGATCACTGGCAGAGGGGCGGAGGAGCTGCTGCCCTCATATGGAGCGCCCTGAGAGGAGCCCGCAGAGATGACAGGCAGCTGTTGCGCCGACATGAGGTCGCTTCGGACCTCCCTGCCCACTGCTGATGGATGGGCACCAAGCTGGGATACTTGGTGCCCAAACTTCTCCCACACTGGCACTGACCAACTGAGGCCAATGCCGCTGTGAGGGCTTGCAGGTCCGAGCGTAATCCCAGGAGACCCTGATTGGTTTCCTAGAGGTGCCTCTCCATGAGAGTCACCACTCTCTCCATGGAGGATGCATGGCGCTCAGCCATGAGACTCATTGCATTGGTAATGCTCCACGTGGACTCCTGCAGCATGGGCACCATAACCTCATGTATCTCCGCCAGATCGCCCCGCATAGCCTGCTGCACTTCCAGCGTTCACTGTCTCAAGGACAACTCCAGGGGCACATCATCAGCCACCCACCAAGCATGTACCTGGTCCCCAGCAATCCTCCGACTGGTAGCGCCCCAGGCACTCTATGTCTCTGCCCACAACTCAAGCGAGTGTGAAGTGCCCTCACCGCTGTGCCCCAGGACACTAGCTGAATATCTAATTCCCATTGAGGTGCTAGTATCTGCGCTGATGCCTGCCTGGCTGTGATGGTGTGATGCTGGTGAGTGGATTTGCTCTGGGGCTTCAGGGGTGAGAGGTGGGCCCTCTGCCTCCTCCTCCTGGCTCTGCTCCGGTGATGCTGAAAGGAAGGAAAAGGACATTTGATTAGTTACAGTGCAGACAGTGTCAACATGCATGCCGCTCCTCCAGATCATTATGCACTCATCCTTCAATAATCAATTGTAAACCCATGTTGCTAACTTCAATCGCTGAGCATTCAGCAATGCCATGGCTGCTGTGACACACATGGTGACCTCAGTACTCGGCAAACATACCTCCCGATGGCACCTCAGCCTCACTGCCACTGGTGAACCTGGGGGCATGGCACCGCTCCAGATCCATGGCCTGCTGCTCAAAAGCTGTTAGGATGGCCAACTTGGCCTGCCCTCTGCCAGTCCGCATTCATTCCGATGCATTGTGCGCAGTCTTTCCCTGAAAAGGAGAGAGCAGCATTGATTAGTCCAGCCTGCACTGGAATTCCCATCACATTCCTGCCACCCCAGCCAGAGTGGGACATTCAGGACTCCAGTTCTTCGTCACTCCGCAGCTGCCGCCCACTCACTCAAACAAGCCGGGGCTGACCCCGCCCCCATTGGCCAAATGCTGCATCCTTCACACATAGAACCACAAGGTGCCATTTTGCTAAGCAAGGAGGCACAAGCACATGGAGCACAAAGACCAGCAGATGGATTGGTGCCCTGCCAACTGGAAGCTCCTTTCCCAGAATGTTAGCACCCTGACTTTGAAATGCTTCACAGTTCCAGCACTCTGCCTAGATGCAGACCCTTGACTTTCAACCCCATTCTATACTCTGGGTGTCAGTGTCAGACATACAGTGGATCCAGAACACATCCTAGCTCAACCCTCTCAGGGTGAACTGGGCATGGGCAATCTCTGCTGTCACACGCAGCGAGGGATCCATCCCGTGAGGGATTCAATGCCATTACTGTACTCAGAGTTGACGGGGGTGTTGGTGGGGTGGGGTTTGGGGGAAAGGGTCACGGCTGCATTAAGTGATTTTAGGTAACATGGTAATCACCCTTCCCAATCGTTGAATCTTTTGCGGCACTGGAACTATGCGCGCTGCACCACATCATGGGAGCTAACACTCCCGGCCACCTCCTCCCTCACTTGTTTGGTCAGGTGGTGAGGCCTCTGCCTCCTGTTCCTCAGAAGAAGGACCTCCCACTGCACTGCCACCTCCTCCAGGAGGGCAGCTAGGTACTCGTCGGAAAAATGAGGGGAGCACTGCCCTGCTGGTCCACCCTCTGGCCTGGCCTGCCCCGATGGCCTACTCTCCGGACTTGTGTCAGGCACATTGTCCCTCTGATGTGCTCTTCTCCCAGCCATTGTGAGCAGCCTTGCAAAGGCTGCCAGGCCTTCACTTAAACAGGCCACCGGCTCGCCATTGGACCAGGTGGTCTGCGCACGCCTGCCGTCGTGCGCCCACTCCCGTTATCTATGGCAGTCATGAACTACGCTGGGCGGGCCTTAATTGGCCTGCCCGCGTAAAATGGTGGTGCGGACCCAATTGTGGGTGGCGATCAGGTCCGTGCCCACCCATGCCCACTCCCACACGGTCCACCCAATATGGGGAAAATGGGAGATATAACCTATTAATTGAGCTGTTAATGCTGTTCTATTCTATGGTCTCTGAATCTTTCTTGCTCATCCACTGTAATGACGTCAATGCATATTGTACTGGGATTTTAGTCACTCAGCAGGTGTTTTGGTGGGTGAAAGCACCTAGTGTTCAAGCATCATGAGGAATCAGAAACAATGCAAATGGGATGATTAGAACTTTGCATTATTGCTGGGCAGCTGTAGACACAGTTGTATAGCATGGTATAGTGACCATGAAAAGTCACATTCACTGACATGTGCACAAACTGCACACCAGCCTAGGGTCAGCCATCATTTCCAGGACTGTCACTGACTTCATCTCCTCCAGGGATCTTCCCTCCACAACTTCCTACCTCATAGTCCCACAACCCCAAACAGCCTGCTTTGACTTCTTCCCAAAAACCATAAACAGGACCATCCAGGTAGAACCTTTATTTCACCCACCAAACTGATTTTTTCCTTTTTTGCTCTATTTTACTCCCCTAGAACAGTTTCTCCCCATCTACACCCATGACTCCTCTGATGCCCTACGTCATATCAACAATTTCCACTTTCCTGGCTATAACTGCCTCTTCTTCACAATCGGGTGTCTATTCTCCCTATGCCTTGGGGTTGGGAAGCCTACAAAGACCAACAGAGGACAACTAAAAAAGAAATGAGGAGGGAGAAGATTAAATATGAGGGTAAACTAGCCAGTAATATAAAAGAAGATTGGAAGAGTTTTTTTTAGATATATAAAGGGGAAGATAGAGGCAAAAGTGGACATTGGGCCGCTGGAAAATGACACTGGAGAAGTAGTAGTGGGGAACAAAGAAATGGCGGAGGAACTGAATAGGTACTTTGCATCAGTCTTCACGGTGGAAGACACGAGTAACATCCCCAAAGTTCAAGAGAGTTGGGGGGGCAGAGGTGAGTATGGTGGCCATTGCCAAGGAGAAGGTGCTAGGAAAACTGAAAGGTCTGAAGGTGGATAAATCACCTGAGCCAGATGGATTACACCCCAGAGTTCTAAAGGAGATAGCTGAAGAGATAGTGGAGGCATTAGTGGTGATCTTTCAGGAATCACTTGAGTCAGGGAGGGTGCCAGAGGACAGGAAAATCGCTAATGTAACCCCCCTATTTAAGAAGGGAGTGAGGCAAAAGATGGGAAATTACAGGTGAATTAGCCTGATCTCAGTCGTTGGTAAGATTTTAGAGTCCATTATTAAGGATGAGATTTCAGAATACTTGGAACTGCATGATAAAATAGGGCAAAGTCAGCATTGTTTCATCAAGGGGCGGTCATGCCTGACAAATCTGTTAGAATTCTTTGAGGAGGTAACGAGTAGGTTAGACAAAGGAGAGCCAATGGATGTTATCTATTTGGACTTCCAGAAGGCCTTTGACAAGGTGCCACATAGGAGGCTGCTCAGTAAGATAAGAGCCCATGGTGTTAGAGGCAAGGTACTAGCATGGATAGAAGATTGGCTGTCTGGCAGGAGGCAGAGAGTGGGGATAAGGGGGTCCTTCTCAGAATGGCAGCCGGTGACTAGTGAAGTTCCGCAGGGGTCAGTGTTGGGACCACAACTTTCACTTTATACATTAATGATCTAGATGAAGGAACTGAGGGCATCCTGGCTAAGTTTGCAGATGATACAAAGATAGGTGGAGGAACAGGTAGTATTGAGGAGGCGGGGAGGCTGCAGAAGGATTTGGACAGATTAGGAGAATGGGCAAAGAAGTGGCAGATGGAATACAATGTGGGGAAGTGTGAGGTCATGCACTTTGGTAGGAAAAATAGAGGCATAGACTATTTTCTAAATGGGGAGAGAATTTAGAAATCTGGAGTGCAAAGGGACTTGGGAGTCCTAGTCCAGGATTCTCTTAAGGTTAACTTGCAGGTTGAGTCGGTAGTTAGGAAGGCAAATGCAATGTTGGCATTTATTTTGAGAGGACTAGAATATAAAAGCAGGGATGTGCTGCTGAGGCTTTATAAGGCTCTGGTCAGACCACATTTAGAATATTGTGAGCAATTTTGGGCCCCATACCTCAGGAAGGATGTGCTGGCCCTGGAGAGGGTCCTGAGGAGGTTCAAGAGAACGATCCCAGGAATGAAAGCCTTAACATATGAGGAACGTTGGAGGACTCAGGGTCTATACTTGATGGAGTTTAGAAGAATGAGGGGGTATCTGATTGAAACTTACAGAATACTGAGAGGCCTGGATAGAGTGGACGTGGAGAAGATGTTTCCATTAGTAGGAGAAACTAGGACACAAGTGCACAGCATCAGAGTAAAGGGAAGACCTTTTAGAACAGAGACAAGGAGAAACTTCTTTAGCCAGAGAGTGGTGAATCTATGGAATTTATTGCCACGGAAGGTTGTGGAGGCCAGGTCATTGAGAGTATTTAAGACTGAGATAGATAGGTTCTTGATTGGTAAGGGGATCAAAGGTTACGGGAGAAGGCGGGAGAATGGGGCTGAGAAACTTATCAGACATGATTGAATGGTGGAGCAGACTCGATGGGCTGAATGGCCTAATTTCTGCTCCTATGTCTTATGGTCTTACCTCCATACCCCAGCAGGGCGGTCTGAGGGCTTTCTGCTACCCTTAATTGGAGCCCCTGTCAGTCCCCATCCACCACCACCCTCCTCTGTCTAGCTAACATTGTCTCATTGAACAATTTGTCCCTTAACCCATCTCACATCCTCCAAATAAAAGGTGCTGCTATGGGTAACTGCATGGGTCCTAGCTATGCCTCCTTTTTTGTAGGATATGTGGAACATTTCATGGTCCAGTCCTCCTCGGGCCCCCTTTCTCAACTCTTTATCTGGTATTTGATCACTGTATTAGGGCTATTATCTGCTTTTGCCTGGAACTGGAAAAGTTTATCAACTTTGCTTCCAATTTCCAATTGTCTCTCACCCTCATATGGCCCATCTCCGACCCTTCCCTTCTCTGACTTCTCTGTCTGCATTTCAGGGATAGGCATTCAACTAATATTCAATATAAGCCCACCAACTTCCACCGCTACTTCAATTACAATTCCTCACACCCTGCTTCCTGCAAATTGGACCCCATTCCATTCACCCAGTTTTTCCGTTTCCATTGAATCCATTCTGATGATGCAATTTTCCATAACAGCGCTCTGTATGTTTTCCTTTTTCCTTAACCAAGGATCCCCCACCACCCCCACCCACCATGGTTGCAAGGACCCTCAATTGAGCCCAACCCATTTCCTGCTCTTCTGCTTTCACCCTTTCCCGTCATCCCAATACAGCAATAGGATCTTTACCTTTCACACCCCACCAGCCTCCACATTCAACGTATCATCCTCCACCATTCCTGCCACCTCCAGCATGATGCCGCCAACAAACACAACTTCCCCTCCTCTCCCCTGTCAGCATTCTAAAGGGGTCATCCCCTCCGCAGTACCCTGGTCCACTCCTCAGTCACCCCCAACACCGTGACCCATTTCCACGGCACTTCCCATGCAAATACAGGACAAGTAACACTTGCCCTTTTACCTCCTCCCTTCTTACCATCCAATGACCCAAACACTCGTTCCAGCTGCAGTAGTTTACATGCACTTCTTTCAGTTAAGTATATTGATTTCACTACTCGCTACTGTACAGCGGAGAAACTAAACGCAGATTGGGTGGCCATTTTGCAAAACACCTCCGCTCAGTTGTCAGCCTGACCTTGAGCTTCCTGTTACCTGCCATTTTAATTCTCCACCTTGCTTTCAGGCTAATATCGCCATCGTCTGCTTGCTTCAGTTTTCCAAAAAGGCTCAATGCAAACTTAGGGAACAGCACCTTACAATTCAGCTCTTCACAGCCTTCTGGACTAAACATTGAGTTCAACAATTTCAGGACGAAAACTCTGTCCCCACTTTCTGTTTCCTTTTTTTCTCGCATGTGCTGGTCTTAATCCTGTTTCTCATGTTTTTGCTTTCATACATAGCTAATCATTATTTTGCCATTCATAGCCACTCTGGATAAATCTTTTATTTCTTTACCACAATCATTAACACTCGCTTTGCCTTTTATACCATGAAAGTTTTTGTCATTTAATCTCTCCTCTTCTCTACCTTGGCGCAGACCTTCCTTTTTGTTTGTCCTCGTCCCTCCTTCCTTTCACTTGCACAATATCTATTACATATCTATCTTCCCTCAGTCCTGAAGAAAGGTGTAATAAACTTGATGTACTGGATAGGTTTCTTACTTGAAACAGTGAACTTTATTTACAGAACTTTTGTAGAAGCTGTATGTTTGAACCAAGTCCATGACTAGAAAGCTCTACCCCTAAGATTACCTGCGCTTAGGGCTGATTCATCAGTACAATCATGTGACCCCTAAAACAGTGGGAAAGGTTTTACCCAGAATCACTACATTCCTCCCCCTTTAATTTTTTACATTTCTTATTTACAAGAATATCTTAGTCCATAACATACACATATATACACAGGTCATGCGATTATAGATTAAGCCTCTGAGGTCATTTTCTAATTCGGTTAGAGTGATGTAGCTCTACAACTTGAGATTCTCCCACTGGATCGACATGATCAGGAACTGCAACATCAGGGACATCCTTAGAAAATGGCAGTTCAGAATTATTTAATTCAACAGAGACATCAAATATGTCTATTCTAGGTCGATCTGTTACCTCAGGGATTAAAGGTTCGACATCAATTACAGATGGAATAACTGGTTGTTGGAGTGTCTCTCTACTCTCTACTCCTTCGAAGATCCACATGTTTTTGAACAATCCGGTCTTCCATTTCCACTTGATGTGACAAATGTCCAGTTTCCAAGACAATCATACCAGGAACCCAACTGGGTCCAGTTCCAATATTTCGCATGAAAACTATATCTCCCACAGTAAATTTTCGAGCTTTGCTATGAATAGCATGATTCACTTCCTGACTACTATGGTTCTTCTCCACCTTCCCCTCTAAGTTTGGAAACACCATACTTAACCTCGTACGAAGGCAGCATTTTAACGGTAATTCAGACGATATTGAATCCATAGTTGCATGAGGAATCCTATGATAATTGGAAAGAAAACATGAAATTCGAGTTGCTAACATTCCTTCGGATAACTTCTTCATTCTTGTTTTGACTGTTTGCACTGCTCTTTCAGCTAACCCATTAGATGAGGGATGAAATGGTGCTGTTTTAATATGTTTAATTCCATTTAAACTCATGAATCCCTGGAATTCCATACTAGTGAAGGCAGTACTATCACCTGAAACAATGATTTCTGGTAGCTCATGTACGCAAAGACATTGGCGCAGTTTTTCAATAGTTGCACACAATGTCGGTGATCTAACTTCATATACATCCATCCACCTTAGAATGTGCATCAATGATCAATAAAAACATGGTATCTAAAAATGGACTTACATAGTTTATATGTGGTTTAACCCAGGGTCGACTAGGTTACTCCCATGGATGCAATGGAGCTGAAACGGGCAGCTTCTGTTGTTGCTGACACTAGACACAGTGTTTAACCATTTTTTCTATACCATTGTCCCTACCTGGCCACCAAACATAGCTTTGCACAAGTGTCTTCATCTTTGAAATGCCTGGATGCGCACTGTGAAGATCTATCAAGAGTGGTTCGCTTCCTTGCGAAGGGACAACGACTCTTGATCCCCACAACAAGATTCCACCTTGGCAACATAACTCAGTTTTAGGGGCATAGAATGATCTTATCTCTTCAGAGACTGCTTACTGGTCTTGGACTTTTTCTAAAACTGGATCCCTGTTTGCCCAATTCTATATTTGATTCGCACAGACCGATGGAAAGTCCAGAAAATTCAACAGAAGTGCAACTTCTTATGGCATTGGAGCATGTGCAATGCTATCTGGTAATAGAAGACGGCTGAGCGTGTCTGTATTTGCAATATGCACACCTGGACAGTGCATAAAATATGCTGACAAAAGCCCATCATTGAATTCTGATGGACGCTACCGGCAGAATTGCTTTATCTTCTGTAAATGAACCCATTCGTGGCTTGTGATCTGACACTATGATGAAATGTCAACCATGCAGATATTGATGGAATTCTTTTACTCCAAGTATTACTGATAAACCTTCTGTATCAAGTTGTGAGTAATCCTTCTCAGCTGTAGAGAGGCTTCTGGAGACATAGCCTATTGGCCTTTCTGTTTTAATTTCTGTCTTTTCTTCTTAGGTTTGCTGCAGAGTTTTGTCTCGTCCTTCATTTTGATTTCAGTCAGCCAAATTTCTCTCAGGTGAAATCTTAACTTGGCTCAGTTCGGTGGTTGAGCTACCCATGGCCTCGCTATCCACTCGTATCTTGGAAAGTTCCTGGATTTTTCCTTCTAATGCCTCTTTTGTTTCAGTCAGCTGATTCTTCAGCTCTTCTGTCTCCTTATTGTATCTTTTGGCTTCCTCCTGGAACATTGAACATTGTTGAGCTTTTTCTGTCAACTGTTCCCTCACTTTGTTCAGAGTCGCATTATATTCGTTTTGCTTCTTTTCATGATTTTCCCATAGAACCAACTCTGACCTGAGGGATCCTTGCATCTTGTGAAGGTTCTTCGGTTCTCCTAACTCATTCCAAAATACACTATCATATTCCCTTATCAACTCAGGATCTCTTCCCGTTCTCTCTTGAAAAATTTCTGAACCGATGAGTTTAATTTTTTGTAACCAATCGAAGCCGAGAAGACAAGGTCCTTCACCTGTTACAATGATCACTGGAAACTGGGCTGTCTGTTGCCTATAGGACACAGGTACAGAGGCGATGCCTTTTACCTGTATTGCCTCTCCTATGTATGGCTTCAACTGAGCCATGGTTTGCTCCAGGTTCAACGGCTGGGTACCTTCACTTAGGTACTTAAAGATGTGTTCTCCCCCAACTGTGGTTGAGGTTCCTGTGTCAACCTACATGACTAGAGGGTTCCCGTTCACTTGAAGGGTGTTGTGATTGGTTTAGTTTTTACTACTCTGACATTGTGTAGGGAATAGATATCAGTATCAGCAGCTTCTGGTTCATTTATATTGTGCACTTCAATCATCTGTGTCTGCTGTCTGACTGGTTGTCCTGATTTCACCCTGCATTGCTTTAGAACATGCCCTTTTTTGTGATAGTAGTGGCATTCTGCATCTTTAAACCTGCGGGTTTCCGGTACGTGGTTACCCCAACATTGGTAACAAATTAATTTCTGAATCGCTGGTGTGATGCCTCCAGTATGCCTTTTCATTTTCTGAGCAGTGGAGACTGTCACCTGCTTCGCTGGTGTCTCTCTGGTTTTTGCACCACACGCGGCGGTTTGTTCCTCACCCAAGTGAAGAACAGCACCATGTTGTAGACTCTGCAAAGCCTGCGAGTCCCTCTCACCACTCCCCATTGCCAGCGCTATTTCCATGGCACACTTCAACTCAAGTAAACAGCACTGGGTAGTGTTGTCGTGTACACCACCTCCAAATGGCCTCTCAACATCTCATTGCGTCAATCTCTGAAGTCACAGTGCTCAGTCAACTATTTCAACTTCACGATATAAGTTGCGATTGACTCACCCAGGGCCCTTACTCTGGAGTTGAACTTAAATCTCTGCATAATTACCAATGACTTTGGTTGAAAATGTGTCTTCACAAGGTCTACCAGCTCGTTAAAAGATTTAGAATTGGGCGAGTTCAGGGCCATCAGACTACAGATGAGATTAACAGTTTCTGTTTCTGTTTTTGTTTTGGATTTCCAGCATCCGCAGTTCTTTGCTTTTATACAGATGAGATTATATGTCTCACTCATGCAGACATTTAAAAGAATTGCTTTCTGCTTCTCCTCTGCTGCTATTTCATTTGCCACAAAATAAAAACCTAGGCGCTCTATGTACTGGCTCCAGTCTTCCATGGACGAGTCAAAAGGGTCAATTCTGGCATGATTGGTGAGTATACTTATCTTTCTTTCCTTAAGAATTGATATACTCACATTTACGAGGCAAGTTGCAGTGTCTGAGCTATTTATCCTCGTTGCCAATCGTAATAAACTTGATATACAGGACAGGTTTCTTATTTGAAACAGATAACTTTCTTTGGAGAGCTCTTGTAGAAGCTTGAACCAGGTCCACAACTTGAAAGCTCCGCCCCTAAGATTACCCATGCTCAGGGCTGATTTGTCCGTACAATCATGTGATGCCAAAAACAATAGAAAAGCTTTTACCTACAATAACTACAAAAAGTCTTTGACCTGAAATGTTAACTCTGATTCTCTCTGCGCCAATGCTGCCAGATCTGCTGAGTATGTCCAGCACCTTCTGATTTTATTTAGGGTCAGTAAGAGCTGTGCTTCACAAGCTAGATAGATTTACAAGGCTTTCAGGTGCTATGACCTTGATAGATGTGCATATCTAAGCTTTCAACAGTATTTTTTATCTTGGAGGTAAGCCTTCTTGAAACTTGGATATGCATGAGATATAAAAGGCATCTGTAAATTCATACAAGATAATGGAATAGGCAAAGACTCCTGTCGGAACTAGCAAAACTTTGAACCAAGTAATCTTTGGCCCATTGATGATATGCTGCTTGGTCATGGTGGGCAGTATTTCTTTGCCAGATTCCTATGAGTGGGCTTCCCTTGCATGTTCCTTAGGTACTGTACAGAACATTGACCCTGCTTACCAATTGCTGCCAGAAATGGCTCATTGATATCCTCTGGAGAAGGTGCCTTGCAGTGCATATTGAGCACCTCTATAAGCATATACCCCATGTAACTGCATATTCATAGAAACATAGAAACTAGGAGCAGGAGTAGGCCATTCAGCCCTTCGAGCTTGCTCCGCCATTCATTATGATCATGGCTGATCATCCAACTCATTGGCCTGCTCCCGCTTTCTCCCCGTACCCTTTGATCCCTTTTGCCCCAAGAACTATATCTAGCTCGTTCTTGAAAACATACAATATTTTGGTCTCAACTACCTTCTGTGGTAACAAATTCCACAGGCTCACCACTCTCTGGGTGAAGAAATTTCTCCTCATCTCAGTCCTAAATAGTCTACCCCATATCCTCAGGCTGTGACCCCTGGTTCTGGGCTCCCCCACCATCAGGAGTTCATTTAACAATCCACCATTTTAATTAAAATCAAACACATAGAATAGAAGAAAAAGATGTTTATTGGTTTGTAGTTTACAAGTTTTTAATTAAATAAACAAATACCTTTTAAGCTCTCAAGTGTGAGAATAATATCTGCCAAATATTCTCACATTCTGAGAAGCTTAATTTAGCACACAGGCAAAATTCACACACTACAAATTATAGCTTTGCAAGAATTGCAATTTTTATTATTAACACCACTCAAGCCAACCACCATAGTGGACCTGAATTTGCATACCCGTATCACTTTTTTGAAATGCAGAATTATGAAAAATTAAATCTATATTGTACTTATCAAGACCTCATCTTCCAGCTTTCATTCAAGTTAATAACTGTCATGAGGAACCATTGTCTGTCATTCATTCATTTTGCATTGTATATTTACAATTTTGATGTTAATTTAGGTCATATCATTGCTGCTATGAACATGAATTCAGAAATCGAGTTAAGTTATGTTTGTACAGCCCAACAACATTCTCCAACTGATTTTCAGTGAAGAAATGTAACATTCACTGGTGTGTCACCAAGCTATTAATGGAAACACTTTGGTCTGTTTATAGAACAATATTCATTTTTACAAGCAGGATTCCTTGTGTTTTTGACAGGATGTATAAGAGGTAACAAAAAGTGTAGGAGGACTCGGTTTGCATTCGTACTCAGCTGCATATGCGCACGTGGGAGGAGAGGGATGATGACAGCAAGGTGAGTCAAAACCTTGTATTAGCTTATTCAAGGCCATGTGGGAGATCTTTCTGTATTGCTCCATACGTTCAACAGCAGCTCCAAGTTTGTCAAAGTTATCCAAATAAAGCAGGGGTCTTCTCTTACACAACAATCTCCTAAAGCTGCACCTCTTAAATCTTGAAATTGGGAATGGGTTCATTACTAAACCTATTATGAAAGCACAAATTTAGCCTTATGATCTCAACAACCATCACCTCCAAGTTTCCCCCAAGTCATGTACAATCCTGATTTGAATACATAACATAATCTCTTTATTGTCGATGAGTTAGAAACCTTGAATTCCCTACCAGGCACCATCATGAGAGCAGCTTTACCACTAGTAGTGGTTTAAGACGAAGAGCCATCGTCACCTTCTCAGGGCAACTATGTGACCGTGTCAAACTGCATACATCCTGAGAACTAAAATAAAATCTTAGGTAACTTGAGTGTCAAGTTTTATAATACCAAGTATCATACGCTTCAAAATTTTTCACGGCACCGAAGGAGGCCATTCGGCCTATTGAGTCTGCATCAACTCTCCAAATGAGCATTATGACTTAGTGCCATTGCCCTGCCTTTTCCCCTGCCTCTTCCCCATACACCTGTACATTGTTTCTATTCAAATAATCATCCAATGCTCTCTTGAATGCCTCAATTGAACCTTCCTCCACCACACTTCCAGGCAGTGCATTCCAGACTTAACAAAACCTACCAAGTAAATATAACAGTAACACAGTTATCACCTCAGTCATCATTCTGTTCACAACTTACTGCTTCACCCTGTCAGCATACACACTGTATGAAGCTGATCCACACATCTGTACATACCTTTTCAACAGTCAGTCACTCTCTCTTCCCTTGCTGCTGGGAAAGCTATCTTAAATTAAGGAGGGGATCAGAATCAGAGGAAAACAGGCCCCCATCTAGTCCCTCATCTAAATAGAGGAGGAAGCCATAAAAAAAATCAGGCATTCTGGAAGACTGGAAGAGGCTGAAAGCCACATTCAGCAGGGTGTCTGCCTGCTGCTTGTACCTTTTCTTTTTCGTTAGGCAATTTTCATTCAGGCAGCATGACAACTTGGTGCTACATTGGGCTGTCAACTATCTGATACTGCCTAACCTTTCTATAGCAAGCAAATTCCTACCCTTTTCCCCTCTTTCTTGAAGACCTGGAGCTTGAAGAACAATGGGAGAAGGACAATTCTTCTGAAGCATAACAGACAGTCGCTCCAACCCTCCCAAGCATCAGCACAAAAGTTGGCAATCTTGTCATTGGTGAATGACAAGTGAGCAGAGGCAGAGGTCAGTAGGAAGGACAGACCAGGAGATGGTTGCCAGATGGGCAAGCTTAAGTTCTAGCTCTGCTAAGGAGGACAGAGATACTGATTTCAATGAGCCAGCCTTCAAAGCAAAGCAACTTCTGCACAAATGCAATTTTATGAGGTGTCGGAAATTCTGCCATGGAGCTGTCACACCATGTCTGAGAGTGCAGAGGAGTTTGCATCTAGATTACATGGTTTCTAATGCATGGCTTCAGCACCCTAGTCTGAAATTTGAGGTGATCTCTATGGGTGCTGCAGGGACTTCCCACCAGCAGTCTGCATCAACAGCTCTTGTAGCTTTGATCAATCTTCAAACTGGTGGCCTTCAGTCGCTGGGGGCTGTACTGCAGAGAGAGCCTTCAGAATTGAACAGATAACAAAATCATAGTTTGATTAGTCTGATGGTGCACACTATGCCAGGTTAATTGTGTCATGGCTTATAGAATCATAGAATGGTAATAGCTCAGAAGGAGGGCATTTGGCCCATCATGTTCATGCTGGCTCTATTAACAGCAACTCATCTAGTCCCACTCCCCTGCCTTTCCTAATAGCTCTGCAAAAGTTTTTCCCTTCAGGTAATTATCCAATTTAACTTTGAAAGCCATGAATAAGTCTGCCTCCATTATACTCTCAGTGTGTGCATTATGGATCCTAGCCACTCACTGCATAAAAAAGTTTTTCCTCAGGTCACCATTGTCTCTTTTGCCAATCACCTTAAACCAGTGTCATCTGGTTCTCAATCCTTTCATCAGCTGTCCAGACACCTTATGATTTTGAACACCTCTGTCAGATCTCCTCTTATTCTTCTCTTCTCCAAGGAGAACATCCCCAGATTCTCCTATCTATCCATGTAACTGAAGTCCCTCGTCCTTAGAACCATTCTCGTGCATCATTTCTGCATCCTCTCTAATCCCTTCACATCCTTCCTAAAGTGTAGGATCCAGATTTGGATACAATACTCCAGCTGAGGTCGAACCAGTGTTTCTTTTTATTCATTCAATGGATGTGGGCTTCATTGGCTAGGCCAGCATTTATTGCCCATCCCTAATTGCCCTTGAGAAGGTGGTGGTGAACTTCCTTCTTGAACCGTTACAGTCCCTGTGGTGGAGGTACACCCACATAACTTCTTTGCTTTTGTACTCTATGCCCCTATTTATAAAGCCTATAGGAACCCATATCTTTATTAATTGCCTTCTCAACCTTCCCTGATGGCTTCAATGATTTGTACATATATGCCCCTTGATCCTACTGCACCTGTACCTACTTTAGAATTGTATTCTTTATTTTATATTATCTCTCCTTGTGCTTCCTACCAAAATGAATTGTACCACACTTCTCTACATTAAATTTAATCTGCCACTAGTCCACCCATTCCACCAGCTTGCCTATGACCACTTAAAGTTTAACACGAACCTCCTCACAGTTCACAATATTTCCAAGTTTTGTGTCTAACGCAAATTCTGAAACTGTGACCTGAACTCCCATGTCTAGGCCATTAATATATATCAAGAAATGCAGGGGTCACCTACCATACCTCTATTCTGCAGGGATGGATTATGTCCAATATGTGCAGAAGGTAGACCGCTTTGTCTAGCAATTGGCCTCTGAGGTGCTGAACTGGATCAAATAATAGGGGCATTGTGGGCTGGTGTAGTATGAAGGCATTGTGACACTGAAAGCAAGCATGTAGATGTGGCAAGCAGTTAAGAAGACAAATAGTATGTTGGCCTTCATTGCGAGAGAACTTGAGTACAGGAGCAATGATGTCTTACTGCAGCTGTACAGTGCCCTGATGAGACCACACCTGGGGCAGAATTTTCTGCCTACCAGGCGGGCGGGCCCGATCCAATCTCTGGTGGGTGGGGAGCCGATCCCTGCCGGAGAAGCGGGCCCTGCTGCCATTTTAAGTGGGCAGGCCAATTAAGGCCTCCCCAGCGTGACACCCAGAAGGAAATGCTCTGTGTTCCCTGTGCAGGCAGGGGGATTCCCCAAAAGCGAGAGTGTGCTCTTTCGCACATGCGCATGAAAGAGTGCACATCTCCCTGAGGCTAAGTGCTGCCTCAGGGAGATCAGTGACAGTTGTATAAACATTAAAAATAAAGAAAAAAAATCCTTAACATGTCCCCCTCATGTAACATTGTCATACGAGATAGGACATGTTAATAAATGTCATTAAAACTTTATTCAACTTTTTAAATCCCTACAAGTAACCTCATCCCTCTGGTGGATGAGGTTTCATGCTTTTTCTATTCCCCGCCGAGGCTCCTGGCCTGCCCGCTAACCTTAAATTTGGATGGGCAGGTCCTTTAATTGTTTTAATGATCCTGTCAATGGCCTCAATTGGCCATTGACAGGTCGGTGGGCGGACAGCTGAACACGCTGTGTCCTGGCCTTCCTGAAGATTTAAATGGGGTGGGATGACATCGGGGCTTCCCCCCAACATCATCCCGTGTCTTTTTGCGCGTCAGCGAGCAGGCCCTGCCCCTTGCTCGCCGATGGCAAAATTCAGCCCCTGGAGTATTGTGTGCATTTTTGGTCTCCTTACCTAAGAAAGGATACACTTGCCATAGAGGGAGTGCAGCAAAGGTTCTCCAGACTGATTCGTGGGATGGCAGGATTGTCGTATGGTGTGAGATCAGGTCGACCAGGCCGGTATTCACTGGACTTAAGAAGAATGATAGTGGATCTCATTGAAATGTATAAAATGCTGACAGGGTTGGACAGACTGGATGCAAGGATGATGTTTCCTCTGGCTGGACATTCTTGAACAAGGGGTCACAGTCTCAGGATATGAGGTAGGCCATTTAGGGCTGAGATGAGTAGAAACTTCTTCACTCAGAGGATGGAGAACCTGTGGAATTCTCTACCAGAGAAGGTTGTGAAGACCAAGTCACTGAATAAATTTAAGAAGGAAATAGATAGATTCCTAAACTCTAAAGGCATCAAGGGGTATGGGGAGAGCATGGCAGTATGGTGTTCAGATAAAGGATCAGCCATCATCATATTGAATGGCAGAGCAGGCTCGAATGGCCGAATGATCTACTCTTGCTCCTATTTTCTATGTTTCTGAGCACAACTAAGCACAGGCCGGCATGATTTGGCAGAGATATTCACTTACCTCAGCATCGATGGTGTGATGGCCTCTCCTATTCATGAAGCCTGCTGGCTTAGTGGGAGGTGCCCTCAAGGCTACATGTGTCCAGTCAATGACAAACTGCACATGGAAGCTTGCCATTGCAGCAAAGCTCATAGCCCTTTCTGCTGACATTGGAATTCATGTATAGTGATTGGCAAAGAGGCATCAGTGAACTGATCGTTGCAGTGTGTACAGAAGATTGCCTTATCTACTGACATTTGCTGCAGCTTAGAATGAGCCCAAGACAAAAAAACAAAACATGGCCTGCTGTCACTTTGACTGCCGCAGGTGATGCATCGTTTGTTGGAAGAGTGGGTTCAAGATCTTGTTGTTAGCAGCTTCTGAAGAAAGGAGAGGCATAGCCTCCTGATACACTGCTCCTTGTGTGATTGAAGGCAACTTACTCTGGTCTTGTGGATTCCATGGACTGGGTGAGGATGCCTGCATGCAGCCCTCCTTATACCTAGTTTCCTGAGAGGTCCGGTGTCAGCTCCTTTCAGTCCCTTACTTTGCGGCTGCTGCTTTGCTTCTTCTGATGACCTCCACCTTCAGTCTTGTGCCTCTTGAAGGTGAAGAAGCTGAACAATAATAAACTGAAGCAAATTCTAACGCAAAGACTCCTGAAGAAATCCAAGCAGCTCAATTGTACACAAACATCATGGTCTAAGTGCTCGCAATGGCATGCCCCTTTAAATACCAGGTTCAGTTTTTCGTTTCATGTCTGTATTGCCCAATAGCAAGAAAGGTGTTGGGATCCCATTGGCATTACAGGACATTTTACAATTTACATACCTTAATGAAGCATCTACCTCTTGCCTAGACTTCCCTTAATTGCGAATGAATAGGATTTAAGCAGGAATGGGGCAGCAAGTACAGTGCTTCAAATATTAGGGCGGCTACCACTTTGTTCCTGCCAGACAAAATGTGTTAAACTTGGTTCTTTTAAATTCTAGGTTTGTTGCAATGTTAATCCACATGCCTCAGGCTTAAACTGGAGCTAAGCAAGTTTAATGTCAGCGCAGTTTGATATTACCGATTATCTGATCCAGTTGTAGCGATGCTTAGCCCAGCTGTGGGAGGCAGCTGGAGAATGTGAAGAATTATCCAACTGACCAAAATTGTTGATTGTTCTCAAAAAAAAATCAACATCTTTTATACTTCTCACCTGTGTACATTTTGAAACATTTGAAGTTGTTTGAAAGATGCCCCTGAATGGAAGGCTTGTAGAACAAAACTCTTTTCACGCCATTGAATGGCAACAGGAGAAATCCAATTATTAGATACAGAAATACCTGGAAAAACTCAGCAGGTCTGGCAGCATCGGTGGAGAAGAGCACAGTTGATGTTTCGAGTCCTCATGGCCCTTCAACAGAGCTAAGGGTCATGAGGACTCGAAACGTCAACTGTGCTCTTCTCCACCGATGCTGCCAGACCTGCTGAGTTTTTCCAGGTATTTCTGTTTCTGTTTTTGTTTTGGATTTCCAGCATCCGCTGTTCTTTGCTTTTATCCAATTATTAGATGTCTGAGTATAAATTCAAGACAAAACAGTACACAGTTCACATGTAGTCATTTGTTTATCTCAACATTTTCACTGCTCTTTTTCTAGAAGTAATCAATTTATATAATGAATGGTGTTTCTTTTTTTAGACATACCAGGGCACATTTAGTCTTGATGTTGAATGCATCCCATGATAACAATGAACACCATCCATAACATATTGTTTCTGTATCTGTGTAAAATAACTCATTCATAGAAACCATATATTTCAGAGTCTTTTCACATACCAGAATTGAACTGACTCTCATTTCTCAATCTCTGTATTGTGAAGGCCATTAAGGATAGAAACATCTATTTCTGCATTTAGCTTGCTATTTTTAAACATGAATTCAAGGCCATATAGACAGCTGATAGCTAGTTACAATGCCATGATGCTACTAAAGCTTCATACTGTGCTCTGGGAACATATTTCAATGGAACCAGTGTCTGAGGTGCCTTGCATAGTATTGCACAACTGTAAAGATGTCTATAAATCATTAGACTGATAAGAAATAATTGCTAATATGTATTAACGTTTGCAGAGTAAGGGCCATTATTTGCATTGGTGTCAATATTGACACTAATTACCATAATGATACAGATATTTTCAAAGACACAACACGATTCAAAGCCCTTCTATGTTCACGTCCAAAGTGCAATATACATCCCTTTTCAGTTTGTTGGTTCACACAGCCAACATGTTTTGTGCGGACTGTTGGGACAAAGGTCTCATTAAAGTACTGAGAACATTAGAGCTGCCCCTTTCTCTGCTCTCATTATCTGTATTCATTTCATACAGTAATAGGTATTTGATCCACTGGGAGCTGAAATTCTTTCACAGCCACTTTATTTGAATTATTTTCCCAACTCAAGATGCAGTGACATAATACGAGAGACTGTGAGGGTTGATACTTCGTGTATTGCGCAAACTGGACTGGCAATGGCTCTACTCTGCCTTCCTCGATGATGTCGGGAGGAGGCTCAAGTCATTTACATAGTTAGGCCTCAATATAATGTAATCAATGATCTATTTACACTCGGATGAGGGGTTTGTCCTATGATGAGAGGCTAAGTGAATTGGGCTTATATTTTCTGGCGTTTAGAGGAATGAGAGGCTACCTTATTGAAACCTACAAAATTTTGAAGGGGCTTGATAGAGTAGACCCTGAGGGATTGTCTCCACTGGCTGGGGAGTCTGAAACATGGGGGCACACTCTTAGGGTGAGGAGAAATTACTTTGCTCAGAGGGTTGTGAATCTTTGGGAGTCTTTATCCCAGAGGGCTGTGGATGCTCCATTGTAGAATACATTTACAGGTCTTTGGGCTCTCCTGGAAATTAAGGGATATTGAGAGCAGATGGGAAAGTGGAGTTGAAGCCCAAGGTCAGCCATGATTGCATTAAGTGGCCTATTTCTTGTGTTCTTGCTCTGCTCGTGTCCTTGTAGGCAACTCGCTGATTGAGAAAGCAGGAAATCAAGTGGAGCTGCTCCTATTTATTAACCTCTTAATAGGGGGGTGCACTTTTCATATGCTGGTGAATGGTAGTCATTCTTTAGAATCTGTTAACCAGGTGGCTGCAGCGAGGGTTCCCTGTTCTTCAAGGTGCTAACTGAGCAAGTGAACTGCAGGAAGGAGGTTCTCTTCCCCTGTGGCGGGCACTGGAAACCCAGGAAAACTTCTTATTTCTTAACTGCAATGGAGAGAGTTAAAGGCCACAAGTATTACAATAATGCAGGAAGAAATTTAACAACCTTACCAGAGGCGTTAAGTAAAACTCCCCTTTGTATCTTTCTTGCTCTCTGCACAACTCTGTACTACCCTACCTTAACCCAGCAGTAGCAATCCTTATCTCACCTGCTTCTCCAAATATTCCCCCCTCTTGATATAGCTCTGTGTGTGTAGGAAAATACAACAACTTGTATTTATATTGCATCTTTAATATAATACGACATCCCAAGGCACTTCACAAGAACATTATGAGACAAAATATGAGAGGGAGCCACATAAGGAGATATTAGGTCAGATGATTGGTCAAAGAGGTAGGTTTTAAGGAGTGCCTTAAAGGAGGAAAGTAAGATAGAGAGGTAGAGAGGGAGGGATGGTATTCTACAGCATAGGGCCAAGCCAACTGAAGGCACGGTCACCGATGGTGGATTGGTTAAAATCGGGGAAGTGTAAGAGATCAGAATTAGATGAATGAATTATCTTGGGGTACAGCATTATCTATCTGGGCAGGACCAATATTACGCACACTTACATCTTATGAGGAACTGAATTGAAGGCTGTCATGCAAACAAAAGAAATATGTACCATAGTTCATAACTCTTTAAATATTCACACCCAATGCAGAGAAGTTTTAGCTGAAACTTAACTGAACGATTATATACATACTGTGGTTACAAAAGCAGGTCAGAGGCTGGGAACTCACCTCCTGACTCCCCAAAAGCTTGTTCACTACCTACAAGGCACAAGTCAGGAGTGTGATTGAATACTCTCCACTTTCCTGGAAGAATGTGGCTCCAACGACAAGCAATCTGCTTGATCAGCATCCCATCACCCCCTCCACTGCAACAGTGTGTACCATCTATAAGGTGCACTGCAGCAACTTGCCAATAGTCATTCAAATTTCCAAACTGCAGTATCTACCACCTAGAAGGACAAGAGCAACAGGCATGTGGGAACACCATCAATTTTCTCTTCCAAGTCACACATCATCCTGGTTTGGAAATGTATTATCCAGCCTTTACAGTCACTGGGTCAAAATCTGGAACTTCCTCCCTAACAGGACTGTAGCAGTTCAGGAAGACCTTCTCTAGGGCAAATGGTGAGAGACAATAAATGTTGGCCTTTAGTGATTCCCACAGCCTTAGATCAAATATAAAAATAATACTGGGTTCACCGAACTATCCACTACTAAACAATACGCACCATTTTCACTGAATCACAGAATCACAGTGCAGAAGAGGCCCTTTGGCCCATCGAGTCTGCACCGACATGCGAAAAAAACCTGACCTACCTACCTAATCCCATTTACCAGCCCTTGACCCATAGCCTTGAATGTTATGACGTGCCAAGTGCTCATCCAGGTACTTTTTAAAGGATGTGAGATAATCCGCCTCCACCACCCTCCCAGGCAGTGCATTCCAGACCGTCATCACCTTCTGGGTAAAAAGGTTTTTCCTCACATCCCCGTAAACCTCCTGCCCCTCACCTTGAACTTGTGTCCCCTCATGACTGACCCTTCAACTAAGGGGAACAGCTGCTGCCTATCCACCCTGTCCATGCCCCTCATAATCTTGTGCACCTCGATCAGGTCGCCCCTCAGTTTTCCCTGCTCCAACGAAAGCAACCCAAGTCTATCCAACCTCTCTTGATAACTTAAATGTTTCATCCCAGGCAACATCCTGGTGAATCTCCTCTGCACCCCCTCCAGTGCACTCACATCCTTCCTATAATGTGGCGACCAGAACCGCACACAGTACTCCAGCTGTGGCATCACCAAGGTTCTATACAACTCCAACATGACCTCCCTACTTTTGTAATTTATGCCTCGATTGATAAAAGGCAAGTGTCCCAAATGCCTTTTTCACCACCCCACTAACATGGCCCTTGGCCTTCAGATATCTATGGACACAAATGCCAAGGTTCCTTTGTTCCTCAAAACTTCCTAATGTCATGCTGTTCATTGAATACTTCCTTGTCAAATTACTCCTTCAAAATATATCACCTCACACTTTTCAGGATTAAATTCCATCTGCCACTTATCTGCCCATTTGACCATCCCGTCTATATCTTCCTGTAGCCCAAGACACTCAACCTCACTGTTAACCACCCGGCCAATCTTTGTGTCATCCGTGGCTTTGTGCAAGACCTTGCTAAGGCCTCAGTGAGAATATGGGCTGGAATCTTACCAAGTCCCAGTTTGTCTCAGTGCTGGGACCATCATCCAGTTGAAGATCAGGGGGCCAACAATATTTTGGCCTTGTGCAAGACCTTGCTAAGGCCTCAGTTAGAATACTGTGCACAGTTCTAGTCACCTCACATGGTGGTTGATTTTGAGACTTTGAAAAAGGTTCAGAACAGAACCACTAGAATAATCTCAGTTTAAAGCACCTTAGTTACTGTGAGGGATTTAAAGAATTGGGTCAGCGATGGGCTGGATTTTACCAGCCCTCTGGAGACCGGCTTACAGGCAGGAAGTCTTATCAAATGGTGGCAGAAGGCATCTTCCTGCGGCTATGGGATATTCTGAAGGGTGGGAATGGCTGTAGCACGGCCACCTGCCAATCGGGGGCATGCGGCCAATTAAATCAATTAATTGGCCAATTAATGGCCACTTCCTGCCCCCACAGCATTTTATAAACTGTGGTGGGTTCTCAGGAGGGTCTTCCTTTATGGTTTCTCATGCCCCACACAAGGGTCTTCCTGCAGCAATGGTCTCCTTTGCAGCTCCGATGCCGGCACTGGAAGCCACCCCTTCGAATGTCAGTGTCTGCCTGCTTGGCCATAATTGGCACCTAAAATAAAAAAGCTTCCCTGTCCTTCTAGGGCACCTCAACATGGAGGTGCCCTCATCTTCCTCCTGTGGCTTCAGTAGCAGCTACTTCCATCGCTGGTGCTGCCAGCCATCTGATCCTCAACTGGATGATGGTCCCAGCACTGAGACAAACTGGGACTTGGTAAGATTCCAGCCTATATATTTCAGAGAAATGCATACTTAGAGATGATTTGATTGAAGTTTTAAAATTAATGTAGGGTCTAGATTGTGTGCACACTAACAAATTATTTTGATTTGAGAGGTTGGGGAGCACGAATAGGTTTGTTAGGCAGTTCTAGTTGCCCCAGAGTGTAGTCGAGCTGTGCAATAGGCTCCAGTCTTGTGTAGTGAGCACTGATTTGCTGTGTACCTTTAAGTGAGAGCCAGACCAATTGGGGTGGAAATTGGATCATACAAGAGAGAAGTACAAATAATGTAAGTCATGGACAATGTGGTGTCCTGGTCGAATTTTGAAGGTCTGCAGGGATCTGAGAGTTATTTTCCAGATTTTCCTCCTAATCAGGCCTGGTTTTTGATCCGTTATCTCACCACTCCCAGAAGGCTACTTGACGCCAAGGAGTAGAGAGTCAGGATCTGATGAATGTCATTAAAACTTTGAGGGAAAGGCTAGATCTTTCCCTGTCTGACTTTCTCCTGGGGCTCCTTCCCCTCTACCCAAAATGGTATTGCTGGAAGTATCTCAAAGAAAAAAAAGCACATTTCCAGGAACTAACCCCTCTGTTTCTAACCATCACAGAATCCTCTGGGTTACAAAACACACATTCCAAAACAAAATTATCAATTTAATCAATCAATGTTCTATATATAAGCCAACTGATCATAAAATGCGTATTCCCTTAGTGCCTGATTTCCATGTCTCTTTGCCTGGCCCAGTGCTCCTACGTATTGCTAACCCAATGGCATTGACCACAATGACTATCAGATCCCACTGCCTTCACAGGAGCTGTTTGGAGGGCCTCCTGATTTCTCATGGATAGAAGACCTCTGTCCTCCTGTCCACCTCCTGCACCAAAGCCTCCAGTGATGCACTGGAGAACCTTGGAACCCGTATTCTTCCTGCTGCACCATAGTCGCTCTTCATGCAGGTCAGACACTCTTCCCCAGTCACTTCTACCATCTGCTCCAGTCAAAATACATACCCCCGCCCTTCAGGGGTGCGAGATGACTTTAAGTAATGCAGGCTAGCCTGAACTCGTGCTAGCCACTCACGATTTTGCAGCCCCTGCTCAAGCGTCTGGTCACTCAGCAGCATGCTTAGCACTGGCTGCATTTTGCAATTGTTTAAAAAGTTTGTGTGTTGACTGCACCAGGAGCAACAGGGATGGGTTAATCCTGCATTGTGATTTCTGTGCCCATTTTGGAATCTTATTGAATTTCACAACTGCTGTCTCATATATCATTCATGCAGAAATATGTCTATGAAGAACAAGTCTCCATATATATGTGGAAGGAAGAGCACTCAAATTATTTTATATTTCACCTTGCATTATTACACATTTACAGGTCACAGTTTGTGGAGAAGGAGGTCTTGTGGTGCAACAGGTAGTGTCCCTGCCAGAGAGCCAGAAGCTCTGGGCTTAAATCCAAGAACAGGACCTAACAGCCAAGGAAGGCATGCTCATAACGTAGCCAAACAGGTTGATTATCAACTTACAAATCTTTCCAACACATGCCAAATGGCAGGTGGTAAGAGCGGGCGAGATTTTGGGTCAGCCATAACGGAAAGAAAGTTGGAGCCTCTACCATCACTATTCATATAGCCACTGACCACGACATGAATGTATAAAAATAGCACATATTGCCACAGCAATTTGGACTCCCTGACTGATCTATCATACACCACACGAGTGGCGGAAACACAATTATTTTTTCTATGACATTGCAGAATCATCAATTTACAAAATGAACATGATAAAATACCAATAATGAATTAAAACAGAAAGCGCTGGAAATAACCAGCAGGTTTGATGGCATCTGTGAAGGGAGAAACAATGTTAGCATTTCAGGTCAATGATCTGTCATCAGAACTAGGTACAAAAAGACAGACAGTAATCGCATCAAGGAGAGAAGCGGAATTTCTTCAAGACAGGAATTCCTGGAAGAAAAGTGTCAGTGAATTAAACATTAAGATAAAAGCAAATAAATCAGATACTGGAGATATGGAATAGAAACAGTAAATACTGGAAATATGCAGGTCTGGCACTTGGAAGAAGCACTGAGGGTGTACCTACACCACAGGGACTGCAGTGCTTCAAGAAATCAGCTCACCACCACCTTCTCAAGAGCAATTTAGGGGTGGGCAATGAATGCTGATCTCCCCAATGATGCTGACATTCCACGAATGATTTAAAAAATCAATAAATAAATTACAAATGAATAAAAACAAAAAAACTGCGGATGCTGGAAATCCAAAACAAAAACAGAATTACCTGGAAAAACTCAGCAGGTCTGGCAGCATCGGTGGAGAAGAAAAGAAAAGAAGTTCTGTCGAAGGGTCATGAGGACTCGAAACGTCAACTCTTTTCTTCTCTGCTGATGCTGCCAGACCTGCTGAGTTTTTCCAGGTAATTCTGTTTTTGTTTTGGATTTCCAGCATCCGCAGTTTTTTGTTTTTATCTCTGTGTTTAATTGACTGCCACTGCTCTTCAAGAAATGCCTACCTCCTTGAAGAAGTTCTGTTCCTCTCTGCGACAAGATTTCCGTATCTCTCTGTTGTCTTGCTCACCTTCCTTGCTTTCCATTTCCCTCCTAGTGTTTGACAAGGTGTTTACTAAAACCCGCTTTCACAGCCATATCTCCTTTCTCAGTGACTGTCTCCGTCTCCGACTTACCCCACGTGGATTTCAACTGAAATTCCACCCCTCATGTTTCGAACCCACCCAGGATTACAGGTATCTCCGGGACATAAAACGTTTCTCGGACTGCTGTTCCCATCACATTCTGAAATCCACACTCAGTGCCATGCGCCGCCATATGAACACACTCGACCTCTCCCTCCAGCAGCACCGCCGTACCCTTTTTCAAAGCTGCGCGTGCCCCCAGTTTCATTTTATCCTTCGGCTCATCCGACGCCTCAACAAGAAACTTTTTCTCTTTCTCTCAAGTGCTAAGGAACGCAAGCTCCAACAACTCATCGACACCAACACCCATCTAGGACCCTCCACCCCTGCCTGTCCCTCCGTCCCCACCCTTTCTTCCAATCCCAACCCCAGCCGTGTATTCACTATACCCCCGACCTTCCCCTCTCCGATGCTGAACCTTCAGTGCTCAGCAAAGGACTTAGTTTCATACCCTTACGCCCTCACCTCAATGAATTTCGGGCTCGGCATGATACTGAACTCTTCTTCCGCCGTCTTCGTCTCCGGGCTCACTTCTTTGGGCAGGAGTCCTCTCCCAGTTCAACGGATCCTTTTACCCATCTCCAATATTCTCCCTCCACCTGGACCCCTCCCTCTGGATTCTTACCTTCTCTCGATCTTTTCATTGAGAACTGTCGGCGCGACATTAGTCGTCTCAATTTCTCTGCTCCTCTCAACATTCTAACCTGTCTCTCTCTGAAGTTACTGCACTCCATTCTCTCAGGTCCAACCCTGACATTGTCATCAAACCCGCTGACAAGGGTGGTGCTGTTGTTGTCTGGCGCACTGACATCTACCTCGCGGAGGCTGAGTGTCAACTTGCAGACACTTCCTCCTACCTCTCCCTGGACCATGACCCCACCACTGAACATCAAGCCATTGTTTCCAGGACTGTCACTGACCTCATCTCCTCTGGGGATCTCCCTCCCACAGCTTCCAACCTGATAGTCGCCCAACCTCGGATGGCCCGCTTCTATCTCCTACCCAAAATCCACAAACAGAACTGCCCCGGTAGACCGATCGTCTCAGCTTGCTCCTGCCCCACAGAACTCATTTCTCATTATCTTGACTCCCTTCTCTCTCCCCTTGTCCAGTCCCTTCCCACCTACATCCGTGATTCCTCTGACACCTTACGTCACATCAACAATTTCCAGTTCCCTGGACCCAACTGCTTCCTCTTAACCATGGACGTCCAATCCCTCTACACCTCCATCCCCCACCAGGATGGTCTGAGGGCCCTTAGCTTCTTCCTCGAACAGAGGCCCGAACAATCCCCATCCACCACTACTCTCCTCCGTCTGGCTGAACTTGTTCTCACGCTGAACAATTTCTCCTTCAACTTCTCTCACTTCCTCCAAATAAAAGGTGTGGCTATGGGTACCCGCATGGGCCCCAGCTATGCCTGTCTCTTTATGGGGTATGTGGAACATTCCTTGTTGCAGTCCTACTCCGGCCCCCTTCCACAACTCTTTCTCCGGTACATCGATGATTACTTCGGTGCCGCTTCATGCTCTCGTCGGGACTTGGAAAAATTTATTAATTTTGCTTCCAATCTCCACCCCTCCATCATTTTCACGTGGTCCATCTCTGACACTTCCCTTCCCTTCCTTGACCTCTCTGTCTCAATCTCTGGTGATAGACTATCCACCAATATCCATTACAAACCCACCGACTCCCACAGCTATCTCGACTACAGCTCCTCACACCCCGCTTCCTGTAAGGACTCCATCCCATTCTCTCAGTTCCTTCGCCTCCGTTGCATCTGTTCCGATGATGCTACATTCAAAAACAGTTCCTCTGACATGTCCTCCTTCTTCCTTAACCGAGGTTTTCCACCCACGGTCGTTGACAGGGCCCTCAACCGTGTCCGGCCCATCTCCCGCGCATCCGCACTCACGCCTTCTCCTCCCTCCCAGAAACATGATAGGGTCCCCCGTGTCCTCATTTATCACCCCACCAGCCTCCGCATTCAAAGGATCATCCTCCGCCATTTCCGCCAACTCCAGCATGATGCCACCACCAAACACATCTTCCCTTCACCCCCCTTATCGGCATTCCGTAGAGATCGCTCCCTCCGGGACACCCTGGTCCACTCCTCCATCACCCCCTACTCCTCAACCCCCTCCTATGGCACCACCCCATGCCCACGCAAAAGATGCAACACCTGCCCCTTCACTTCCTCTCTCCTCACCGTCCAAGGACCCAAACACTCCTTTCAAATGAAGCAGCATTTCACTTGCATTTCCCCCAACTTAGTCTACTGCATTCGTTGCTCCCAATGTGGTCTCCTCTACATTGGAGAGACCAAACCTAAACTGGGCGACCGCTTTGCAAAACACCTGCGGTCTGTCCGCAAGAATGACCCAAACCTCCCTGTCGCTTGCCATTTTAACACTCCACTCTGCTCTCTTGCCCACCTGTCTGTCCTTGGCTTGCTGCATTGTTCCAGTGAAGCCCAACGCAAACTGGAGGAACAACACCTCATCTTCCGACTAGGGACTTTACAGCCTTCCGGACTGAATATTGAATTCAACAACTTTAGGTCGTGAGCTCCCTCCCCCATCCCCACCCCCTTTCTGTTTCCCCCTTCCTTTTTTTTCCAATAAATTATAAAGATTTTCCTTTTCCCACCTATTTCCATTATTTAAAAAAAAAAACCCCACTAGAGCTATACCTTGAGTGCCCTACCATCCATTCTTAATTAGCATATTCGTTTAGATAATATCACCAACTTTAACTTTAACACCTATGTGTTCTATTGTACTATTGTCATTGACATCTTTTGATGATCTGCTTCTATCACTGCTTGTTTGTCCCTACAACCACACCCCCCCCCTCCACCTCTCTCTCTCTCTATCTCTCCGCCCCCCACACACACACCTTAAACCAGCTTATATTTCAACTCTTTCTTGGACTCGAACTCAAGTTCTGTCGAAGGGTCATGAGGACTCGAAACGTCAACTCTTTTCTTCTCCGCCGATGCTGCCAGACCTGCTGAGTTTTTCCAATTACAAATGAATGTTCATTTTACAAAATGCAATGACATAAGACTCAATCTCATCTTACCTTACACAACCAATTGAATTTCTAATGGATTTCTGATCAGTAAATTGTTCCTTCTTAAACTGTCTAGCAAGTTGAGATAACTTAACTTCACATTCTCACAGCCCACAAATATCATGACAAAGTTTAGCTTGAATGGGGTCAGGTCAAACCTTGTTAACTCTATCTTGGATTGGCTGCAAAGCATATCTTAAAACAGATCTCACCCAATTAGCTGCCCAATTTCAACTTATGCTGGCCCCCCAAGAGCCCAAAGAGAGATGTACCATCCCACAGTATAACGTGTTAGTTGGTGGTTAAAGGGTTAAATACATTTAGAAAGTAAAGACAAATTTAAACTATTGTATTTTTTCTGCATGGTGCACTCATCCTGGTTCATTGGTGCACTACCACATCAAATGGTGTGTTTATCCATTCAGTCATAATTCATTGCCCTTCCCCTCCAGTTTACTTCTGTCATTTCCCGAAGAAGTAAGTCATGCTAAGGTACAATTTCAGGAGCACTAACGGTCCTCTGAGGTATTCCTAAAATGTTCCTTCTTCAGACAACAGACACTGGGAGACTATTCTCTTATGCGTGACATTACGCTAATTGAAGACCTAGATGACAATCAGAAGTGATTGTCTTTCCTGAATTTTCTCCTGGCCCTAGTTGCAAGGGCACTGATGGCAATGATAGTGTTCCAGCTATGATTGAACTATGGACCTAACTGGCCTGCACGGCATCCTAGGCAATGCATTTATTCAGTAAGCCATTGAGGGAGAAGAATTGGCTCCAACACCCAGGAGCCTTTCCTTCACTCTCCTGGCATCCTACCAGGAGTGCAGTGGAAATCCTGGGAGCTAAATTGGGACTGGTAGACAGCAGGCCTGGTATCATTACTGAGTGCGTTGAGGACAGGATTGGGAGTGGGGGGAGGTGTTGGTGGATGAAACTGTTTGGAGTGGAATGCACATCCTCCATATATACCTCCTTGTGTAACATTGGGATCACAGCTTTGACAAGCTGATGAAATTCAGAAAGAAACAAAATAGTGGCAGGTACAGGACCAGTCCTGTGTTCTGGAATGGCTCCACTGCATTTCCCTACATTACAATGATTACTGTGCTTCAAAAGTACTCATTGCCTGTAAAGCATCTCTCAACACCTGCCGCATCCATCCATCTGATGGGTCAATCGCTCAGTCAATCGGTCTTTCTTGCTTTCTTTCTAGTCAATGGGACTCGAGGCTGTAAATATGCTGCAGTCAGTTATGGAGCAATTGCTCCTCTGTTGTAAAGCCCTGGCTTATTCCCAAGGTCAAAGCAACTAGGAGGATATGACTGATTTTGTTTTCCTGTTTTCATGCAAATGCTAAACGATCTTTATAAAAGTAACAAAATGAGGCATTTTAAAATATGGCACTTAAAGTGTGACAAAGTTGCAAAACTTTTATATATATAAATCTTAAGTGGACTTTGAAATTAAACCAGAACATGCAGGGCTCAGATGACCATGATATTAGTCTATCAAGCTACTGAGCCTGAGTTACAGAATCCAAAAACATTAAAAACAAACACTAACAGGATGTTTGCAAGAAGACTAAAAGGATGTGGGGCAGGATGTTGTATAAAATGGATTTTTACAGCTATTCAATCGCTCTGTGTAGAAGGGTTGATCAGGAAATTAGTTCAAACAGTCAAATAAGATCATGCTAGATTTGTTCAGTAAAACTGCTGTTTTGCTAATGGTTTAGAAAGTGCCCATATCAGGGAAATCCAATGTTGCTGAAAAAAGTAGCAAAATAAGCAAAGGCATAATATTAACTAGATCTCCCAATGACAGAATTTGTGTAAGTAGACCACCCATGTGAAATGTAAGAAAGAGTTATTGTTCTTTGTATAACTTTGGGGGTGGGTGGAAATTACCTTTGTCCTAGATTCCTGGTTTATGACCTAGGATCACCACAAAATACCTTTTGAATGTGGCTTCAGGCTCCTCAGTCACTCAGTTAGGAAATGAGGCAGATGTTTGAAGATTATCTCAGGCTGAATCTCCTGTCTGTGCTGTGTTAGCTTATTTTGGCCTTAGGACCCCTTGGTTAGATAGGATTAAATTGGCCAAGTTCCCACTCTGGGCTGATATTCAGTGATCCTTGCTGGAAGGTGCAAACATGTGGAATAGAGTCCAGTCTGGATTGGGCTGGACTTCCATCAATTAATCTGCTGACAATACCTGACTCACATGTGAAGCACTCATATTGGACACTGGAAGGCGATCGCATGCCAACAGGAGGACTCACTTGCCTAAAAATTTGATTGTGCCTGAAAACAGGCACACAGGGGGCATGGTGCACACTGCACTCACCTGCTTTCATGTACAAAGGAGCAATGAGAAAATGGTCCAGTCAAATTGTTAACCTGAGTCAGGTATGTAGACATCACTGCCCGCACTTCTTATTGACTGTACATCTGCGTGTGGGTGTGGGGGTGAACGGTATAAGTGAGGGAGTGGAATACAAGTTGCACAAGTGCAGGAAAAATGAATCACCACTGTTGCCCAGAAACTGGAAACAGACCTGTGCACTGTGCTGTCTGTGCTCACAAACAAGAGCTTCAGTGACCTCCTTGATATAACATGGAGCAGCAGACTGGGAGATATTACTGATGTCACATATTGCGAGCTGGGAGAACCTGTTGCAACCATAGGTAGTGACAACCAGAGGCAGAGCTGTCTATACGTGCCTTTGAGATTCCATTTGTGGTAGTAGCAGGTGGCATAGCTCCTTGATGAAGTGAAGGCCCCAAACAAATGGTTGGTCTGTGAAGTTGAGGTGTGAGAAGTGCTTCCTGAAGACCCACTGTGTGTATGGCCTCTTGCAGTAGTTCCTTCCACTGCCCTCTTCTCCTGCTGTCTCCTGCCTTCCTCATGGATCTACCTCATCCTCACAAAGCAGATCTACCTACCAGTCTACCCATGACAGCAATAAAACTATTCTGAAGGCAGACAAAAGTGGGCCAGCAACAGCAAAGATTTGTTAACTGAGGTCACATTTCAGTTGTGGAATGCAGAAAATAGACGGAGTTTAACCCAAAAGTGAATGAATAAATCAGCAACTTGTCAGCAAAAGTAGATGAACCCTTTAAATAGTGCCTTTGTGGTGTCTTTGCTACTTATACCACAATGATTTTGCTGAGGGGGTTTAAGCGATGAGTCAGGTGTTGCCATTGGGGCAAACCAATTCACAAAGGGTCCTACAACCCTAATTTAAATATTATAATGAATATTTTAATACTTCTATTGCACCTTAGACACTTACAGAAAAGCCCCAATTTGGCTTCCTGCACTGATCTCCCTTATTGGACCCTTATGTGTTTTAATGCCTGTAAAATGGGCATAGCAAAATCCAATTTCTAGGCTAATTCATCAGCAGAGAAGGAAGTAAGGAAAACAAAACAGAAAAATTAAAAATAAATTCATATTTCAAATATAAAAACATGTAAGAACATAGGAAGAAGATCATTTAGCACTAGTCCAATGCAATGTTTCTTAGAAGTGTTCAGTAATTGTGATCTTTTTATGTGGAAGGTGGAATCTTGGAATGGTTACAACACAGAAAGAGGCCATTCAGCCCATCGAGTCTATGCTGGCTCTCGGCAGGAGCATTTTAGCCAATTCCACCACCCCCCTCCATTCCCTGTAGCCCTGAAATCTTTCTCCTTTCAGGTCCCTATAAAAACCCACAGTTGAAACTGCTTTCAGCACATTCTAAGGCACTGCACACCTCATCATTACCACTCGCTGCAGAAAGAGATTACACAAGAATGTCCGTACAGTCCGACACTCTCACCTCTGTGCACTGCACTCTTACCTTCATCAGAGACCCCTGCCTTTCCAGGACAGGCTGACTGAGCTGGGCAATGGCTCTCCAGCTCCAAAGCATCCATTTCGAAACACATCATAATTAGGAGGTTGAGGGGGGCCTCGGCTTGTCCTTGACCTCTCTATGTTGTTGTGGCTCCTCTTCTCCTGAAAAGACAGAAGGGCATTGATTAGTCCTACTCTGCAGCACCATTGCAGTCTGGCTAACCCCACCTGAAGAACACCTTGCAGAGCACATCCAAGTTGTGGCCCTCAAGCCACAAGGCACTCAGGCCAAGCAGCCAGGGCTCACCCCCTTGGCCAGCCCCGGCGTCATTGACAGTTGGCACTCAGACTCTAATACCCCAGAGCCCTTAATGCTTCTCCATGCCAACATGGTACTCACCCTTGCCAAGTGCAGCAGGTTGTTGAACTTTTTGAGGCACTGTACCCATGTGCACCACACAGTGCCGTGGCTCCTGACTTCGGCTGTCACCTCCTCCCAATCTTTTTTGTCTGGTGCGGTGACCTCTTCCTGCCATCCCTGGGATGAGGGTGTCCCACCTGACACCCACCACATGAGGCACTTGTCTGAGAAATGGTGGTGGGGGTGGGTGCCAAGCGTACACCCGATCTGCCCTCCCGCCCGACGTCTCCAGCTGCTGGTGAGGCCATTGCTCCAGTCTCCAGACCGTAAAATATGATTATCCCCTGGCAGCCTTCAGGGAGCTGCCTCTGCCAATTTCCGCCATTGGACCTAGTGCCTGACAGGCCCCCACACAGCCCTTACCGACAATTCAAAAGATACATTTCCTGCTGTCCGGGCCTTAATTGGCTGGCCAGTTTGAAATCATGGCCATTGCAGTCGGGGGCCTGTTTTCTGGCTGCCAACCCACTCTGTTAGCTCATCTAAAAAACTCAATCACGTTAGTCAAACATGATTTGCCTTTAACAGATTGTTGCTGGCTTTCTTTAATTAATCCACATAGTCTTAGTGACCATTAATTTTGTCCCAGATTGTTTTTTCCCATCATTGAGATTAACCTACAGTTGCTGGGTTTATCCTTTAACTCTTCTTTGAGCAAAGGTGTAACGTTTGCAGTTCTCTGGCCCTTTAGAAGAGCCCCCCATAACTAAGGGGAACTGAAAGATTATGATCATTACCTCAGCAATTTCGATCTGTACTTCCCTCAGCATCCTTGGATGCAGTCCATCTGGTCTGGGTGATCAACTTAATGTGCAGACAGCCTTTCTAAAACTCCACTTTATCAATTTTTAGCCCATCCAGTAACACAACTGCCTCCTGTTTCACTATGACATTGGCAGTAGCCTCTTCTTTGGTAAAGACAAATGCAAAGTGCTCATTTAGCACTTCAGCCATGTCCTCTGTATCAGTGAAGAAGATCGTACATGAAACAAAGAGCCTGATATAGAAGCAGAAGATGTCTCTGCATCAGCTTTGTTAAGTCACATCACTTCTTCTCCTCATTATCCTGGTGAAAGCTGGACTGAAAAGGGAAATCTGAGCCACATTCTGGAAGAAGCTGAGACAGAGGCTTTACATTAGGACTCTTGGGAAAGCATTTGGGAAAAAGACAAAGAACACCGGGTATCAGAAAAAAGTTTGGGTCAACTGAGATGAGAGACAATGGGTCATTACACTTATGTTAAAAGAAATGACCACTTATCAAATTTGATTTTTTTTTTATAGGGATGACTTTTGCCCCTGTTCCTATTTCACGGGCCATGTACTGTAGGTTAATGAAACAAGAAACCTGCAACTTGGAAACTATTAATCAATCAGCTTCATCAGGAAGGAAGAAAGCAGAGATTAATACAGGGCAGAGGTGGTGGCATAGTGGTATTGTCACTGGACTAGTATTCCAGAAGCCCAGGGTAATGCTCTAGGGATCTGGCAGATGATGGAATTTGAATTCAATAATAAAAAAACCTGGAATTGAAAGTCTAATGAAACCATTGCCCATTGTTGTAAAAACCCATCTGTTCACTAATGCCCTTTATGGAAGGAAATCAGCTGTCCTTATCTGGTCTGGCCCTACATGTGACTCCAGATCCACAACAATGTGGTTGACTAACTGCAAGCTATTCAGCGGTATCAAACCGCTAAAAAATCTAAACGGAATGGGACTGGACGGACCACCCAGAATCGACTGAGGCAACGGGAATAACAATGGCAAACTCAGTCCTCCCAACCCTGCAAAGTCCTCTTTACTAACATCTGGGGAGCGGTGTCTCAGAGACTAGTCAAATAACAGAACGATATAGTCATATTCATGGAATCATACCTTACAGATAATGTCCCAGACAAGGCAGGAGAGAGCCAGCAGAGGTGGTGGCACAATGGTACACAGTTGGGAGGGAGACCGGAACCCATGAAGTCTCATGGCATCTGACCGAGCTGGCGGAGTCCTGAAGGAAATAGCTGTTAGGCTTGGTCTGCACCAGGTGGTGAGAAAACCAAAAAGAGGGGAAAACATACTTGATCTCATCCTCACCAACCTGCCTGCTGCAGGGCATCTGTCCATGACAATATCGGTAAGAATGACCACTGCAAAGTCCTGGAGGAGACAAAGTCCTGTCTTCACATTGAGGATACTCTCCATCGTGTCTTACAGCACTACCACCATCCTAAATGGGATAGATTTCGAACAGATCTAGCAACTCACAACTGGGCAACTGCATGAGGCGCTGTGGTCCATCAGCAACAGCAGAATTGTACTTAACTATAATCTGTAACCTCAGAGCCCGGCATATCCCCCACTCTACCATTACCACCAAGACAGGGGATCAACCCTGGTTCAATGAAGTGTGCAGGAGGGCATGCCAGGAGTAGCACCAGGCATAGCTAAAGTTAGGAGTCAACATGGTGAATCTATACCACAGGCCTACTTGGGTACCAGACAGCATAAGCAGCAAGCGATAGATAGAAAACAAAAAACAAAAACAGAGCTAAGTGATTCCACAGCCAACAGATCAGACCTAAGCTCTGCAGTCCTGCCCATCCAGTCATGAATGGTAATGGACAATTAAACAATTCACTGCAGGAGGAGGCTCCACAAATATTGACACCATCAATGAAGGAGGAGCCCAGCACATGAGTGCCAAAGGTAAGGCTAAAGCATTTGCAACAATCTTCAGCCAGAAGTGTCAAGTGGATGATTCATCTTGGCCTCCTCCAGGGGTCCCCAGCATCAAAGATGTGAGTCTTCAGCAAATTCAATTCACTCCACGTGTTATCAAGAAACGGCTGAAGGCATTGGATAGTACAAAGGCTATGGGCCTTGACAATATTCTGGCAATAGTACTGAAGATGTGAGCTCCACAACTTGCTGTGTCCCTAGCCAAGCTGTTCAACAACACTAGCATCTACCCAGCAATGTGGAAAATTGCCCAGTCCTGTACACAAAAAGCAGGACAAGTCAAATACAAGTCAACTACTGCCCCATCAGTCTACTCTCGATCATCAGTAAAATAATGGAAGGGATCATCAACAGTGCTATCAAATGCTTAGCAATAACCTGCTCAATGATGCTCAGTTTGGGTTACACCAGGACCACTCAGCTTCTGACCTCATTACAGCCTTGGTTCAAACATGGGCAAAAGAGATGAACTCCGGAGGTGAGGTGAGAGTGACTGCCCTTGACATCAAGGAACCACTTGACCGAGTGTGACATCAAGGAGCCCTAGAAAAACTGGAGTCAATGGGAATCAGGGGCAAAATGCTCTACTGGTTGGAGTCATACCTAGCACAAAGGAGGATGATTGTGGTTGTTGGATATCAATCATCTCAGTTCCAGTTCCACTGCAGGAGTTCATCAGGGTAGTGTCTTAGGCCGAAACATCTTCAGCTGCTTCATCAATGGCTTTCCTTCCATCATAAGGCCAGAAGTGGGAATATTCACTGATGATTGCATAATGTCCAGCAGCATTCACGACTCCTCATTCACTGAAGTGGTCTATGTTCAAATGCAGCAAGAATTGGACAATATCCAGGCTTAGGCTGACATGTGGCATGTTACATTTGCGCCATACATGTGCCAGGCGATGACCATCTCAAAGAAGAGAGAATCTAACCATCGCCCCTTGACTTTCAATGGCATTACCATCATTCAATCCCCCATTACCAACATCCTGTGGGTTACCATTGACCAGAAAGTGAACTGGACTAGCCATATAAATACTATGGCTACAAGAGCAGGTCAGAGGCTAGGAATCCTGTGGGGTGTAACTCACCTCTTCACTGCCCTAAACCTGTCCACAAGGCACAAGTCAAGAATGTAATGGAATACTCTCCACTTGCCTGGATGAGTGCTGCTCCAACAACACCCAAGAAGCACGACACCATCCAGGACAAAGCAGCCCACTTGATTGGCACCACATCCACACTCCCTCCACCACCGACACACAGTAACAACAGCCTGTGCTATCTACAAGATGCACTTCAGGAACCTACCAAGGCTCCTTAGACAGCACCTTCCAAACCCACAACCACTACTATCTTGAAGGACAAGGGCAGCAGATACATGGGAACATGACCACCTGGAAGTTCCCCTCCAAGCCACTCACCGTCCTGACCTGGAAATATATCGCCGTTCCTTCACTGTCGTTGGGTCAAAATCCTGGAACTCCCTCCCTAACAGCACTGACGGTGTACCTACACCACATAGACTGCAGCAGTTTAAGATGGCAGCTCACCACCACCTTCTCAAGGGCAATTAGGAGTGGGCAATAAATGCTGGCCTAGCCAGAGACACCAACATCCTTTGAATGAATATAAAAAAACTTATTTTTGTAGGCATATTTATATCCCTTTCTTCAAAACAAAAATTATGAAAGATTTGCAGTTATACAGCATCTTTCATGACCACCAGGTGTCCCAAAGTGTTTTACAGCCAATTAAGTATTTTTGAAGTGTTGCAATGGAGGAAATGCAGCAGCCAGTTTACACACAGCAAGCTCCCACAAACAGAGCTGTGCTAATGACCAGATAATCTGTTTTTTGTGATGTTGATTGAGGCATAAATATTGGTGGGGAAAATTCCCTATTCTTCTTTGAAATAGTGCCATGTGATCTTTTACCTCCATCTGATTTGGCAGACAACACTATGGTTTAATGTCTCATCTGAAAGATGGCACCTCCAACAGTGCAACACTGCCTCACAAAAATCAAGGCTGACAGTCCAGTGCAGCACTGCCTCAATGTTGCACCTATCTGTCAGCCTTGATTTTTGTGATCAAGTCCTGGGCCAGAATTTCACAGCCCTACCCAGGGGTGGAATGGCAGACAGGAAGAGCCGTTAAATTGGGCACCGTGACATCGGCACTGTCCCTGATGCCTACCACACCCGCTACAATTTTATAAACGGTGAGGGTGATGTCAGGTGAAACCTGGCAAACCTTTGTGCCGGGCTGGTGAAGGGTACATCCTTGATGGAAGTTCCATGCCTATTGGAGACCCCTCAAAAGTGCCAACCTCCCTTCTGCATTACCCTGTTTGCTCATTCCAACATGCCTCTCACCCCCCTCACTAGGGCCTGCCTGCCTGGTGCCGGCAAGACTCCAGGCTCACCTTACAATCTGGCTGCAGCACTGATCGCCTTCATCTCAGCCCCGCTGCAGTCCTAGCAGTGGCCACCACTCCCAATAGCAATGCTGGGACTTGAGAGTTGCTTGATTGGCTGGCAGCTCCCTGAGGCAGGACTTTCTCTTGGGATGAATACATATGAAATTATGAACATCCGAGTTAAGAGCAGCAGTAGGCCATTCGGCTGATCTGATTGTGGCCTCAACTCCACATTCCGCCTACCTCCAATAACCTTTGACTCCCTTGTTAGTCAAGAAGCTATGTACCTCTGCCATAAAAATATTCATTGACGCTGGCTCCACTGCTCTCTGGGTGGGGGCAGCGGGCGGGGTGGGGGGGGCTGGTGCGGTGGAGATGGTTCCAAAGACTCATGACCCTCAGAGAGAAAAGAATCCTCTCAACTTTGTTTTAATGGGAGACCCCTCATTTTTAGTGTATTTGCTAGTTCTAGTCTCTCCCACAGGGGAAACATCCATCTGGCATCCACCCTGTCAAGTCCCCTCAGGATCTTATGTTTCAATAAGAATATATGTCTTGTATGTTCAATATATGTCTCAATCTTCTAAACTCCGATGGATACAGACCCAACATTTCCTCATAAAATAACACCTCCATCCAAGTATGAGTGAACCTTCTCTGAACTGTTTCTTATGCATTTACATCTTTTCTTAAATAAGGAGACCAAAACTCTACACAGATGTGGTCTCACCAATGCTCTGTACAACTGTAGCAAAACATCCCTACTTTTATATTCCATTCCCCTTGCAATAAATAACAACATTCCATTTGCCTTCCTAATCACTTGCTGTACCTGCATACTAACTTTTCCTGATTGATGTACCAGGACACCCAGATCCCTCTGTACTTCAGAGTTCTGCAATGTCTCTCCATTTAAATAATATGTTCCTTTTCTATTCTTCCTGCCAAAGTGGACAAGTTCACATTTTCCAACATAATACTCCATCTGCCAAATTTTTCCCAATCACTTAACCTATCTATGTTCCTTTGCAGTCTGATTATGTCCTCTTCACAACTTACTTTCCTACCTATCTTTGTGTCATCAGCAAGTTTAGCTAGTATACATCTGGTCCCTTTTTCCAAGTCATTGATATAAATTGTAAATAGTTGAGGCTCCATCACTGATCCCTGTGGCACTCCACTTGTCATACCTTACCAACTTGAAAAAATCCATTTATCCTTACTCTCTGCTCCCTGTTAGCTGACCAATCCTCTACCCATGCTAATATATTATCCTTTACACCATGAGCTCTTATTTTGTGTTGTAACCTTTGATGTGGCACTGTGTCAAATGCCTTCTGGAAATCTAAGTACAGCCTACCCGCAGGTTCCCCTTTATTCACGTTGCTTGTTACTTCCTCCGGGATGTCAATTAAAAGGCCATCATTTACTAACTACAGGGTAAGCTGGCCAAGCAGACGTGGATAAGCCCCTGACCTGTACATGAGAGAGCAAAGCCACTGTCCCAAATGTAAAATTCAGCCCCTGGAGTGGGATTTGAACTCTTCTCACTCAGAGGCAAGTGTGCTGCCAACTGAACCACATTAAAACAAAATGTAAAAGGATATCACATATCATATCAGAATAAAAGCAAATCACTAAAATTTTGGATCTTTATTTAAAAATAATAGATTGAGATTTGTGTACAGTTTTTAAGTGTGACCTAATTTGGCTCAATTAGAAGGGCTCATTTAAATCTTGGCTCACCAAGGTATCTAGGAGTGAATGAGGCAGTCTAATGTGCAATCAACTATTTTACTTCTGTGTAGAAGACAGGATGATTGAAAACTTGTTAACTTGATCACCACAAACTTCAGGTGTTGTATTGCCATAACATTGGCTGTGTTCACTTTTGCATACGTCAGTTCAGAATTATAGTATCATACTTTTAGTTGAATTCAATTTAATATCAACAATATTTAGCTTTTTTTTATTCATTCATGGGATGTGGGCTTTGCTGGCTGGGCCAGCATTTATTGCCCATCCATTGTTGCCCTTGAGAAGGTGATGGTGAGCTGCCTTTTTGAACTGCTGCAGCCCAAGTGGTGTAGGTATACCCACTCTGCAGTTAGAAAGAGAGTTCCAGAATTTTGACCCAGCGACAGTGAAGGAACAGTGATATATTTCCAAGTTAGGATGGTGAGTGACTTGGAGGGGAACTTCCAGGTGGTGGTGTTCCCATCTATCTGCTGCCCTTGGTCTTCTAGCTGGCAGTGGTTGTGGGTTTGGAAGGTGCTGTCGAAGAAGCCTTGGTGAATTTCTGCTGTGCTTCTTGTAGATGGTACACACTGCTGCCACTGTGCATCGGTGGTGGAGGGAGTGAATGTTTGTGGATGTGGTGCCAATCAAGCGGGCTGCTTTGTCTGGAGGGTGTCAAGCTTCTTGAGTGTTGTGGGAGCTGCACTCATCCAGGCAAATGGAGAGTATTCCATCACAGCCCTGACTTGTGCCTTGTATGGTGGACAGGCTTTAGGGAGTCAGGAGGTGAGTTACACCCCACAGGATTCCTAGCCTCTGACCTGCTCTTGTAGCCACAGTATTTATATGGCTACTCCACTGCAGTTTCTGGTCAATGGCAACCCCCAGGATATTGATAGTGGGGCATTGAATGATGGTAATGCCATTGAACATCAAGGGGCGATGGTTGGATTCTCTCTTGTTGGAGATGGTCATTGCCTGACACTTGTGTGGCACAAATGTTACATGCCACTTGTCAGCCCGAGCCTGGATATTTTCCAGGTCATGCTGCATTTGTACATGGACTGCTTCAGTATCTGAGGAGTTGAGAATGTACTGAACATTGTGCAATCATCAGCAAACATCCCCAGTCTGATGGAAGAAAAGTCATTGATGAAGCAACTGAAGATGGTTGGGCCTAGGACACTACCCTGAGGAACTCCTGCAGTAAGGCACTGGAACTGAGATGATTGACCTCCAACAACCACAACCATCTTCCTTTGTGCTAGGTATGACTCCAACCACCGGAGAGTCTTCCCCTTCACTCCAGTTTTGCTAGGGCTCCCTGATACCACACTTGGTCAAAAACTGCCTTGATGTCAAGGGCAGTAAGTCCACCTCACCTCAGGAGTTCAGCTCTTTTATCCATGTTTGAACCAAGACTATAATGAGGTCAGGAGCTGAGTGGCCCTGGCAGAACCTAAAGTAGGCATGAGTGAGCAGGTTATTGCTAAGCATGTGCTGCTTGATAGCACTATTGATGATCCCTTCCATTACTATACTGATGATCGAGAGTAGACTGATGGGGCGGTAATTGGCTGGGTTGAATTTGTCCTCCTTTTTGTGTACAGGACATACCTGGGCAATTTTCCACATAGCCGGGTAGATGCCAGTATTGTAGCTGTACTGGAACAGCTTGGCTAGTGGCGCGGTGAATTCTGGAGCACAAGTCTTCAGTACTATTGCTGGAATATTGTCAGGCCCCATAGCCTTTGCAGTATCCAGTGCCTTCAGCCAATTCTTGATATCATGTGTAGTGAATCGAATTGGTTGAACACTGGCATCTGTAATGCTAGGGACCTCAGGAGAAGGCCAGGATGGATCATCCACTAGGCACTTCTGGCTGAAGATTGTAGCAAATGCATCAGCCTTATCTTTTGCAATGATGTGCTGGGCTCCTCTATCATTGAGGATGGGGATATTTGTGGAGCCTCCTTCTCCAGTGAGTCTTTTAATTGTCCACCACCATTCACGACTGGATGTGGCAGGACTGCACAGCTTTGATCTGATCTGTTGGTTGCGGTATCCTGTCTATCACTTGCTGCTTATGCTGTTTGACACTCAAGTAGCCCTGTATTATAGCTTCACCAGGTTGACACCTCATTTTTAGGTATACCTGGTGCTGCTCCTGGCATGCCCTCCTGCACTCTTCATTGAACCAGGATTGATCCCCTGGCTTGATGGTAATGGTAGAGTGGCAGATTTTCTAGGTCAGGAAGTTATAGATTGTGTTCAAGTACAATTCCACTGCTGCTGATGGCCCACAGCACCTTATGGATGCCCAGTCTTGAGCTGCTAGATCTGTTAGAAATCTATCCAATTTAGCATGGTGATAGTGCCACACAGCATGATTATGCCCTCAATGTGGAGGTGGGACTGTGTGGTGATCACTCCTACCGATACTGTTATGGACAGATGCACCTGCGGCAGGCAGGTTGGTGAGGATAAGGTCAAGTATGTTTTTCCCTCTTGTTGGTTCCCTTACCAGCTGCCACAGACCCAGTCTAACAGCTATGCCATTTAGGACTCAGCCTGCTCAGTCAGTGCTGGTGCTACTGAGACACTTTTGGTGATGGACATTGAAGTCCCCCAACCAGAGTACATCCTGCGCCCTTGCCACCCTCAGTGCTTCCTCCAAGTGGAATTCAACATGGAGGAGCACTGATTCATCAGCTGAGGGAGGGTGGTACGTGGTAATCAGCAGGAGGTTTCCTTGCCCATGTTTGACCTGATGCCATGAGACTTCAGGGGGTCCGGAGTCGATGTTGAGTGCTCCCAGGGCAACTCCCTTCCAACTATACACCACTGTGCCACCACCTTTGCTGTGTCTGTCCTGCCAGTGTGACAGGACATACCCAGGGATGGTGATGGCGGTGTCTGGGGCATTATCTGTAATGTATGATTCTGTGAAGATGACTATATCAGGCTGTTGCTTGACTAGTCTGTGAGACAGCTCTCCCAATTTTGGCACTAACCCCCAGATGTTAGTAAGGAGGACTTTGCAGGGTCGACAGGGCTGAGGTTGCCATTGTTGTTACCTGTGTCTAGATTGAAGCCGGGTTGTCGGTCCGGTTTTATTCCTTCTTTGTGACTTTGTAGCGGTTTGTTACAACTGAATGGCTTGCTAGACCATTTCAGAGGGCATTTAAGAGTCAACCAGATTGCTGTGGGCCTGAAGTCACATGTAGGCCAGACCAGGTAAGGATGGCAGATTTCCTTTCCTAAAAGTCACTAGTAAACCACATGGCTTTTTGCAACAATCGACAATGCTTCTGTGGCCATTATTAGACTTTTAATTCCAGATTTTTTTATTGAATTCAAATTCTACCATCTGCCTGCGGGATTCGTACCCAGGTCCCAAGACCATTACCCTGGGCATCTGGATTACTAGTCCAGTGACAGTACAAAGAGACTACTGTGAAGAGAATTTGACCATTTATAGAGAAGTATTATTAACATTTGTGTTCTTTCTTTTTAGGTCTTGAACATGTTGACCTTTTTGACTTGGTAGCAGTTTAACTGCGATATGGAAAGAGTTCTGTTTTTTCTATAACATATTAATTTCAGCCCCTAGGCCTTCAGCAAGATATCTGTAACTCTCTTCCTTCCTCAATCATCTTCCTTTTTCACATTCTGCTAACATCTTGCACCACTTATACTGCTCTAGTAGAGTTCTTTAAACTGCCACAACCATTATGATGTACTCTTTCAACTTTGACCTAAACTAGGGTCATCAATATAGAATCAGAACTAATGGATCCAATGGGAAATTTAAGAGAAATTTCTTTATCCAGTCTGTGGTGCAATTGTCATACTCAGCACCACGTGGGGTATTTGGGGGAATATCGTTACAAATACATATCTCCAAGAACTATGTGGCCTGAATTTTTCGCTCGTCGGGTGTGCGCAATCAGCAGGCCCAGGAGCAGATGGGAAACGCGCCTCCGACCGCAATCAGCCCCCAACCGTGATTTCACACTGGCTGGCCAATTAATGGTCAGCCAGAGTGAAATGCACATTAAGAAAGGCTCAGTACTGCCAATGGAGGCAAGAAGAGGGCGGGCGCCGATGTCACCGTGGGTGCTGGTGAGTACTTTCACTGAGCTCCCTGAAGGCAGACGGCTGCCTCAGGGAGCTGCAGACCTCCACAGAATAAACAAAACAACAAAAACGCTGCAAAATATGTCCATGCAGCGCAATCAAGCACCTGAAAGCATACCTCATAAAAAAAAACAGTCCCCAGATATCTCTTTTTATTTTATTTCCCTGGGGAGATTTCATCCTGCCTTGGATCGAGGTTTGAGCAAAAATTGTAAAGACCGCTTGGCCGACTGGCCTGTCCACCAACTGTAAAAGTGGACAGGCCACAAAAAATTGCTTTCAATTGCCTCCTTAATGGGCTTATTTGCTGTTTAATTGTCGCCTGGCAGTCAGAAGCACACCTGCTAAGCAAGATATTGTGCGAGTGCGCAATGAAATCGGGACACTTACCCGACGTCATCTCGTGCTATTTCATGGACAGACAGGTTGGGCATGCGCCTAACCACGGTATGTGAGATTCTGGCCTTTTTTTAAATTGGCAGGGCATTGAGTTTTTTGGACACTCTTTTGGGAACTGACCTCAGTTTTCTTTGAATGGTTATGAGTTCACTTTGGACTGTGAGCAAACTGCCTTTTCCAAGAAGTCACATGACTTCAGCTAACTGATCAGCAAGGCACCTGAGGATTTAAGAACCATTTGTTTACTTGAATTTTAATTGCTGGAGAAATTAATTATTGTTTTCAGGCTCATCAGTCATTGATATATATTGTAAATAATTGTGACCCCAGCACTGACCCCTGTGGCACTCCACTAGTTACAGATTGCCATCCTGAAAATGGCGCCAGTCTCCCAACTCTCTGTCTTCTATTAGTTAGCCAGTCCTCTATCCATGCTAATTTCCCACCCCAACACTGTGGACTCTTATCTTATTAAGTAGCCTTATGTGTGGTACTTTATCCTTTTGCCTTTTGGAAATCCAAATATATTACATCTACTGGTCCCCCTTTATCTATCCTGCTTGTTAGTTCCTCAAAGAATTCTAATAAATTTGTCAGGCATGATTTCCCTTTCATGAAGCCATGCTACCTCTGCTTGATTGTATTTTGTATTTCTAAATGCACTGCTATTACATCCTTTATAATAGACTCTAACATTTTCCCAATGACAGATGTTAAGCTAACTGGCCTTTTTGAATAAGGGTATTACATTGGCAGTTTTCCAATCCTCTGGGACTTTTCCAGAATCTAAGGACTCTTGGAAGATTACTACCAGTGCATCCATTATCTCTGAAGTTATTTCCTTTAATATCCTAGGATGCAACCCATCAGGTCCAGGTGACTTATTGGCCTTTATCCTTATTAGTTTTCCTAGTACTTTTTCATTGGTGACAGTTGTTGTATTTATTTCACTCCCGACTTTTGCCCCATGATTATTTAGTATTTTTGGAATGCTATTAGTGTCTTCTACCGTGAAGACTGATGCAAAGTATTTATTCAACTCCTCTGCCATTTCCTGGTTTCCCATTATTATTTCCCCAGCCTCATTCTGTAAGGGGCCTATGTTCACTTTGGCCTCTCTCTTCCTTTTTATATATTTAAAGAAGCTCTTACTGTCTGTTTTTATATTACTTGCTAGTTTATCCTCAAAGTTTATTTTCTCCCTCTTTATTATTTTTTTGGTCATCTTCTGTTGGTCTTTAAAACTTTCGCAATCCTCTGTCTTACCACTAATCTTTGTCACATTGTATGTTTTTCCTTTCACTTTGATACTATCCTTAACTTCCTTGGTTAACCATGGTTGGTTTATCCCTTTCCTACAATCCTTCTTCCTTTTACTCTATGTGAAAGAATCCATTTTATGGCAACCAGCATATCCAAGATTATCATTTTAATTTTAGTAAGTAATTTTAGTCCAGCAAATTTAATGGGCACTAAATGCTGATATTTTTCTGTAGAAATGTCAGAATCTCCACTCAGAATATGCTGCTTCTGGAGCATCCAATAGAACTTACATTGGCATACCTATCTCATTTCATAGCTCAACCTCTGAGGTTCCTAATATTGCTGTGAATGTAAGTCATTTGGAAATGAACTAGAACCCATTTAGTAGCTTTTTCAATTTTGTGGGAGCTTTTAACTGTCCCCTTTTCATATTCTTTCTTCTATTCATCAACTGCCAGGTCTAACACTGGGAACCATATGAACATACAAATTAGGAGTCCCTCCAGCCTGCTCCTTCATTCAATAGGATCATGACTGATATGATTTTGGTCTCAACTCCACTTTCCTTCCTGCCCTAATCTCCATCTTAAATTTAAACCCTTACTTTTAAACCAATAGGAAAATTTTTGGCCTTCCCTCAGACTGATGCCAACAGCTCTTGCAATTGACCTTTAGAAAAGGAGACATCAGGTACCATGTAAAGCTCTTCAGTTTTTTCTAGTATACAATCGTAAAAGTTCCAAGTTTCATGTACCACAAAGCACAGTTTTTTAATTTTCCTATTTAACGGCAACAATATTTGTCCAGTAAGAGTCTGCAGTGATGTGTATATCTACGCCCTCATATTTGTCTCAATATTTATCAGTGAGCCTGTATTTTTTTAAACCTGCAATACATGAACCAGCTGTTGTTTTGGTTGTTGCTACATTGTATACTCATCTCACACAGTGCAAAGTAAACTTATGAATTGGTTGAACGTCAAGGCAGAAAACTATGAAAGCTAAATCCTCAAATGGATAATTTTCCTCATGCCCCATCACCTCCCTTCCTTGCTAATAATACTTTTTTTCATTTGCCGACAACCATGATGGTCGTAATGGGCAAGAGAAAGGTTTCCACTGCCAATTTGGGCTGATATACCTAGCAGTAAAATTCAGACGGCCCCACATCTCCTCCCATTCTAGGTACAGGAATTTAACTTTCTCTATACATTATTTTTTAGCTCATGAGTTATGACAATCATGGAAATTCCAGTTTGGTTATTCTATTTTAACAAATCATTTTTTTATTTAAAATATAAATTAGTTAATGACTGTACTGAAATCGAGCAGGCAGGAATTTGATGGGAACCTGCTAACCATGGACTCTAAAAATGGTACACAGAAAGAAAAGTGTTACATACAGGAGGGGGTTTAATTTAAACAGCCCTGATTTCTCCTCTCACTACCGGTCCGTAAACAGAGAGGTGATTTTGATTTTTGATTTTCCCCTTTGTAAGCAGTGGTATATTTCCCACCCCTCAGTTTTGATCCAACTTCTATTAATAACCCCACAGCAAATTCGAAATAGAGTAAAATCAGAGGGTTAGTTTATTTGGCACACACTCAAGATGTGGGGAGGGGGTGTTACTACATAATCCTGGTACAGTCACACAATAAGATAGGGATAAGGGAAAGAAAGAGGTCAAAGACCACAGACAAAATAAGAATAATTGTTTCACATGTGTCCAGGATCTAAATCCAATGATGTATTCCTTCAGAGAGATTAGCAGGCTGAAGCTGATGCAGGGTGAACAACTTTTCCAGGAGCGCTGACTTTCAGGATGGGATAAGCATGTAAAGATAAATTAGTCTTGTAGTAGGCACTGGTACAGGAGTTCAGACATTCCAGTCGAAGCAGTGAGATGACAGCTAGGCAATTGATACCTGGACAAAGCTCTGGTTCTGCTGCTATTTGCTTGATGGAAGATGGCAGACTGCCTTTGTTCAGCTCCGCAAGGCAGTATTGCATATTCTAGCAGTTTGGGGAGGGGGGGGGGGTCATGTGACATAACTCCCACTTCTTCCTCTTGATTTGGACAAAGGATGTATATTCCTGGCTTGATTCTTGAGATGTTTAATGTTTCATACATTAATAAGTTTAACAGCGCTTTCAGGGTCCCTTTCTCCTTGCAGATGCACCATCTCTGTTGGCCAGAGCTCTGCCTTAGAAATGTGAAGGGTCTTTGTGCATTTCCTTGGAATTTTATTTCTGCAGTCATGGGGGCTTTAAGCACCTCTTTAGATTTAATGAGGTCCCTGCTGTTTTCTGAAGGCTAGAAATTCCTTTTGTGTGAGTCATCGCTAGTCAGGCTTCTGTCAGTGTAAAGCTTATGTCCATTTAAAAAAATATATATTTTATAAAGTAGCCAAGATGATATAGGTGTACATATATATTTTCTTTCATGTCTTCTGGCCATGACAAAAGCCAAATGTTCAAAATAGTAATTATAGACGAGTGATGTTAAAATAGATATTAGGAAAGTACTTCCTTATTCAATGAACGCTTGAAAAAATGGCAAGCAACCCATTTGAGGCCAAAGACTGGAATTAGTAAAGGGCCACTTGCAATAGATGTTGAGCGAAATGTTATGAGGTCCCACATTGCCTGACACACAATCAGTGCATATCAGAAAATCAGGGATTCACTGTCACCATTTGTCTTCAATTGAAATTGTGGACTCCTTGCTTATAATTATCTGAATTGCACTGACCAGTGGTGTAGGGAACACTCAAAATTTACCTGCTCAGGGAAACCCACCTAAGCCTTCTGCTGCCCTCATATAAATATTCTGAATAACAAAAGTAATGAATTATGGGTCATGCAATGTCCAAAGAACATTCATTTTCAGCATTTTATCACATGACAGAGAGTTAGTAAAGCTATCACCTTTGTGCAGGCCTGCTAGAAATTACATTGTGGCCAATTTCATAAATTTCCAACAAGAGATGTAGCCCCATTTCATCCTATTCACATTCTTGGGCTATTTAATTTGAGAGATCCTAACATGGTAAAGATACATAGGTTTGGTGAATTGACTTCAATTTATTCAGTACTCTGAAATTTATCCAGATCACATCACCTGTAAAAAAGTTTACTATCAGCTCTTTATGGCCAGAAGGTAAGAAATGATTATCTACACACAGGGAGATATTGGGACTATTTCAGATGGACTGGATTAATTCCAGTAGCTCTAAGGCAAAACAGCAAGACACCTAGCTCTATTCCAAAGGATACTAAATTACCTTTCCTGTGATAACAAATGCCAAAGCAACATTTGGGTCACCTTAGAAAGAACTAGCCAAATCTAATTCGCTTTGAGGTATGTCATTTTATTTGGTTAAATGAGTTTTTAGAAATGTATTCATGGGATGTGGGTGTCACCGCCTGGGCCAACATTTATTGCCCATCCCTAATTGCCATTGAGAAGGTGGTGGTGAGCTGCCTTCTTGAACCGCTGCAGTACATGTGGTTTAGGAACGCCCACAGTGCTGTTAGGGAGGGAGTTCCAGGATTTTGACCCAGAGACAGTGAAGGAATGGCGGTATATTTTCAAGTCAAGATGATGTGTGGCTTGGGAGGGAACTTCCAGGTGGTGGTTCTCATGCATCTGCTGCTCTTGTCCTTCTAGGTATGGAAAAAACCACAGGAAGAATGTTTGCTCAGACAATATCCTCATAGTGTTATCCATAGAGTTTATCTTTCTCCCCTTGCAAAACCCCATCCAATGGGGATGGACTAACCAATACTTCCAGTCTTGAGGAATCATCTTTGCCATAATTTAATAGCAGAAGTTAATGAGTAAATTGGGGCAGTAATTACTACATTCCAAAGAATCTTTTCCTTTTGCAATTTGTTGTTCTCAGCATTTCAGATAATTGCTTTGTCTCAGTCAGGTAATAACTACCTACACCCATACACCATTTATAATTCCCCACCCAAGAGATTAGCTAACTAAGCTGGTTCCAGGCGGTTGCCTCTCTGTAACCAGTTACTTGCAGCAAAGTGAATAAACATGGTAAAACTGTGGAGGAGTCCTTGATGGCTCTCACTGATAGCCTGTCTGAGATTGGCAACTTGCTGTTCCTAACTCTCCAAAGCAAAATATGCTCATACACCAATGTACTATGTAACTAAATTTCTCAACCTTGATAGTGCCCATAAACAGCTGGGTAGGTAGTACCTTTGTAAACTTGCGGTCATCCAAAACTCTGCTATCCATGTCTTAACTCGCAGCAAGTCCCATTCCGCTATCACTTCTGTGCTCGCTAACCTAAATTGGCTCCTTGTCAAGCAATGTCTTGATTTTAAAATTCTCATCCTTGTTTTCAAATTCCTCCATGGCCTTGTCCCTCCCTACCTCTGTAATTTCTTCCAACTCCATCACCCGCGAAGATATCTGTACTCCATTAATTCTGGCCTCTTGTGCATTCCCAATCATAATTATTCCACCATTGGTGGCTGCGTTTTCAGTTGCCTAGGCCCCAAGCTCTGGCAATCCCTCCATTGACCTCTCTGCCTCTTGACCTCACTTTCCCAAGATGCTTCTTAAAATCTACCTCTTTGACCAAGCTTTTGGTCATCTTACCTAATATCTCCTTATGTAGTTCAGCATCATACTTTGTTCTATAGTGTTCCTGTGAAGTGCCTTGTGATGTTCATTTCATTAAAGGTGCTAAATAAATATAAGCTGTTGTTGTTGTTAACAGTCATGGAAAACTGTCCAAACTGGACAGTGCCATCTTCTCTGATGAAAGCAAAATGCTTGAAGCAAGCTGCACCATTTGAACACAGTTTAAGAAAGGGCAACATTGAGTAATATGCCAGTTTTAAACAATTTCCATAGTTTACTTAAACCAATGGGGATGAATCGAGGTTCCACCCGCTTCGCAGCTGGAATTTTGGCAGGAATTTTGTGGGTGGCCTACTTATGTACTCATTTTTGGATTTGGTTTCATTACAGTAAGAAATACAAGTTTCTTCATTTATTTTCCAGGATGATAATTGACTTCTAAAACTTGTTCAGTGGTTAGTTTTTTTTTAACGGCATGTTTTTTTTTAATCTTTCTACAGACTGAAAATGTACGTTAGTGTTCCATGATAATTAAACTGCTAAATAATGCTGAATTATAAATTCACCTCTTGATATTAAGAAAACCTTATGCAGTTCTGATGATTTGGAAGGTGATGTGAGGCACTCTCATGAGGATTATTGACATTGATGGACAACAGTGTAAAGCAGGTTACTAGGAAAACAACGCAAATACTGACCTAACATGTTAAATCAATCTGAGAAAATGGTATGTTAATGGTTTGCCATATCCAGTTCAAATATTTTCTAATGATAGAAATAGAACCACATCCATCAAGTGTGAAATTTAACATCACCCCAAGTACACCAGACACAAGCCTGCTGTCCAGTCACTAAGGCTCAAGCGGACACAATATTGTTTCTTCTGTACTCGCAGTTCATGTACAGTGTAGATTATAAGCACTTCTGACCTACTTCTGACAAATTGCAACAACCCATCATCCCCAGGAAAATAAGCAAGCTGGGGGTCTGCACAGAATAGGGAAAAACCTGAGAATTCACTCAAACCACAGAGGTAGGACGTGAAACAAAAGCAGAAAATGCTGGAAAAACTCAGCATGTCTGACAGCATCTGTGGAGAGAGAAACAGAGTTCATGCTTTGAGTCCATATGACCCTTCTTCAAAGCTACAGAGAAGTAGAAATGTAATGAATTTTATACTGTTTAAGGGGGGTGGAGCAGGTGAAGCTGGATAGAAGGCCAGCGATAGGTGAGGGCAAAGGAAAGATTGACAAAGGTGTAATGAACAAAAGGACAAAGGGAGTGTGAATGGTTAAAAAAGGTGCTGATAGTGGCATTAAGTTAAGAAAGCAGAATGTGTAAATAGCAGGACATGAGTAAGCACTGTGAAAAGGACAACATGAACAAGTAACAGATGGCCCTTGTGGGGGTGGGGTGGGGGGAGGGGGTGGTGGTCAGGGTAAAAAAGAGGTCAAAATGGGATAAGAAGGGGTGATAAAAAAGGGGGATAAAAAGGGGGATAAAACAATGAATAAATTAATGAAAATAAAAATAAAAATAAGTGGATAAAAAATAAAAATTAATATTGAGAAAAGGGGATTTAAAAAAAGGGGTGAGGATAGAGGAGAGAGTTCATGGTCTGAAGTTGTTGAACTCAATGTTAAGTCCGGAAGACTGTAAAATACCTAATCGGAAGTTGAGGTGTTGTTCCTCCAGTTTGCGTTGAGCTTCACTGGAACATTGCAGCAGGCCAAGGACAGACATGTGGGCATAAGAGCAGGGTGGTGGGTTGAAATGGCAAGCAACAGGAAGGTCTGGGTCATGCTTGTGGATAGACCGAAGGTGTTCCGCAAAGTGATCACCCAGTCTGCGATTGGTCTCTCCAATGTAGAGGAGACCGCATTGGAAATGGCGAATGCAGTAAACCAAACTGAAGGAGGTGCAAGTGAAGCGTTGCTTCACCTGAAAGGAGTGCTTGGTCCTTTGGACAGTGAGGAGGGAGGAGGTAAAGGGGCAGGTGTTGCACCTTCTACGATTGCATGGGAAGGTGCCATGGGAAGGGAATGAGGTAGTGGGGGTGATGGAGGAGTGGACCAGGGTGTCCCAGAGGGAACGGTCCCTATGGAATGGTGATGGGGTGGGGGGGCTGGGGGGGGGTGGTGGTGGTGGTCGAGGGTAAGATGTGTTTGGTGGTGGCATCATGCTGGAGTTGGGGGAAGTGGTGGAGGATGATCCTTGAATGCGGAGGCTGGTGGGGTGAAAAATGGGGACGGGGGGACCCTATCATGTTTCTGGGAGAGAGAGGAAGGTGTGACGGCAGAGGTGTGGAAGATGGGTTGGACACGGTTGAGGGCCCACATTGTCAACCGCAGTGGGTGGGAAACCTCGGTTAAGGAAGAATGAAGACATGTCAGACCTGCCATTTTGGAAAGTGGCATTATCAGAACAGATGCGACGGAGGTGAAGGAACTGAGAGAATGGGATGGAGTCCTTACAGGAAGCAAGGCGTAAGGAGCTGTAGGCAAGGTAGCTGTGGGAGTTGGTGAGCTTGTAATGAATATTGGTCGACAGTCTGTCATCAGAAATGGAGACAGAGAGGTCAAAGGAAGGGGAGGGAAGTGTCAGAGGTGGACCATGTGAAGGTGACAGAGGTAGGATGTGAGATGGGCTCCATATGTTATTGGTGAGATATGTATTGTGGATAACAGGTGAAAGGAAAGACCTGTTTTTATTGTAAAGCCACAGTTGCCAGCCGCAAAAGTTTTGCAGAAGACAGGATTTCCTGATTGCAAAGCTAATAGCAACCACATGGCTCAACCATTGGGGACCATCAGCAAAGCATGATTATCAGCCAGAAGTTTATATATTCAAATCTTTTGGCTCTTTTTGTAAACAACTTCAGAATGAAAACGCCACAGGTTTTATCTTTGAAATTTTGAAAGATTTGGTTTGGAACAACTGAACTTCATGCTCAAGTAAAGGTTTTGTTGGAATCTATTCTCAGCAGAAAATGTCTTTACACAGCGCAAGATGATTTTATCTTGTGCGTAGGAACACCAAATTGGTATTAGTGTAACAAAGTAGATGTACATCAATGGCAAGAGTATAATAGCTATGTTAAGGGTGCTTCTATAAGCAAACATATAACATTCAGTTTACTAAAAAGATTAAACTAACCAAGTGTATCCAGTCTCTATTGTGTGATGAAGGTACATGCCAATACTGAATTTTTGCAGACTCTTTGTTGTACATCACCAATAAACCCGCAGATAATTCATGGTAAAACTGCACAAGTCTATATGCACAAGACTGCTGAAGTGCACCACAGGATGATAGGATGTAGACTGTCTTTTGCAGTTCGCATATCATTTAAGGGGGATAGAGTGGAAGGGAAAGAAAAGTGGAGAGTGAAATGGCACTATCTGCCTGCTATCTGGAATTAGTTCTGTACTGGTAAGCAAGCCTATAGAAAGGAAGAAAATTAAATATAAAAAAGCAGAGCAACATAATGATATTTTAAAATTAAAGTTACAATGTGTGACGATTATGAAAAGATAGAAACAGCATTTTCATGGAAAAAGTGACAAAGTGATCTCATTGTTATATTTGGATCATCATTGTCCTTCTAAGGTACACAGCTTGTTTTCATTTTTAGTTGATTTTTTTAAGTTAATCAGAATATTTCCAGGACGCAGCAGATTCTTAGTTACTAACTAAACTGGAGGTCGAGAAAAATAATGTTTCACAGACTTTAAACTTATTTTAGTAAAATTGTGGAACTTTCAGCCCTTGACACTCTTGCGTTGTTTCTTCCATGACTTCATTGTAGGCGATCAAAGGTTCAATTATGGGCCTTTGATCAATGTTGCTAATTTAGGGATGTTCTGTAGCAACGTGAATCATTCTGTTCTATATATTCTCTGACTATAACCACCAATCTGAGAAGTCATTGTGTAATCCACTGCCTCGTTAATGCCCAGAAAATTCCCAACTGGCTACTATTGTGTTTCACACTTCTTTAGTCTTATCCAAATAATATGTTGGAATTATTAAAATGTTAGCTGCTGCTATGCATTTGTCTTGTGTTTACATATGTGTGTCCATGCGAATGTATGAGTCCTACAGCATTCATTTAGGGTCAACCTTTTTGAGATTAAAATTCTTTGCGCTTCCTCCTCACTTTTCTTCTTACACGTGTAACATAACTGACTTATTCCTGTCCCTGTGCGCTGAAACCCTACAGGTTAAAACCAGTTTGATCCAGTTTCTGTAAAATCCATCTTATCTCCATAAGAGCATACTTCCTGTGAAACTACTCTCCCCTCCCCAGTAACCTGATTGCTACATAATGATGCTGGGCCTTGGTCCAAGTCTGCTGCACCGCAGCCGGCTGCTGCCTTCATGTGACTGTGTCTAAACTGTTCATTCATACTGAAAGAATCAATGAGATAATGCATGCATGCTGGTCATGCTTTTGCCTGGTACACTATCCTTAGCCAAATGAAAAATAGTAAAATTGTCTGCTGAATGGTAATATTTAAGAGGCCTGTCTACCCAGTATGAGTGAAGTGCTGTTCTGTGTGTTCCTTTTATAAATTTGATAGTGAACATGATTGTTAAATACAAGGTGAACTTTTCTAGCAAATGTGTTCCTCACATATGTTTTTCTTGTATCCTTGCCTCTGATGGAGGACTTAGATCAGAAGGTATTGATGTTTTGTAACAAATAACACACAAGAGATTTTTGAGACTATTGAGCACATCTGGTCTGATTTCAACTTTCAGTTACTGTATCAGTATGAACAATTAGCATTGAGTTCAACAACTTCAGGCCAAGAACACTGTCCTCCATTTTTATTTTTTTTGCCACCGCCTCCCCTCTCCCCTCTCCCTTCTCCCTCCCCCTGCCCCCCCACTCCCCCAAGTGCTAGTCAGTATCTTGGTCTCACGTTTTGTTTTCACAGAGTTCTGCTATTAACACATTCTGCTAACTTGCTTTCAGGCCTTTATGCTGCTATTAACACTTGCTTTAGTCTTTAACACTATCATCACCACTCCCTTTGTCTTGTGTCCAAGACATCTTTGTCATTTAATCTCTCCTGATCTCCATCGTATCACTGACATTCTATTTTGCTCCATCTGCTCCACTACCCTCCCACCCCCACTTTTCAACTGAATCAAACCCACCAAATTTCTACCTCTCTTCAGCTCCGAAGAAGAGTAATACGGACTGAAAACGCTAACTCTGTTTCTCTCTCCACAGATGCTGCCTGACCTGCTGAGTTTTTCCAGCATTTTCTGTTTTTATTTTAGAACATATTAATGGACAGTTAAATCTATCAATATATAAAATGTATATTAAAAAACTTTTATTTGATGGAGACAGTAAAAAGTTATTCATTAATATTGCATTGGATTTTGCAGTCATTAGCAAAAGACTGGTGCTCGCTGTTCAAAAGAAAGAAATAAAAACATGTATTTCTGTAATGCTTCTCATGACAACTGGATGTCTCATAGAATTCTACAGATAATGAAGTACTTTTGAAGTGTAAACAGGGTTGTAATATACGAAATGTGGCAGCCAATGTGTGCACATCAAACTCCTATGCAGCAAACAGTGATAATGGCAGATAATCTCGTTTTTGTGATGTTGTTTGAGGGATAAATATTAGCCAGGACTCCAAAGATAACTCCCTGCTCTTCTTCCTTTACAGCCACCTAAACAGGCAGATGGCAACTCAGCTTAAATGTGTTATTGATAGGAGGGGGGTGTAATTTAAACTGCCCTAATTTCTCCTCTCACCACCCGTCCATAAACAGAAAGGCATTTTGATTTGTTTCCCTCTTTATAAGCGGTGGCATATTTCACAATCCCTCAATTTTCGTGTGATCCAATTTTCTATTAATAACCCCACAGCAAACTCAAGATAGGATGAACTAAAAGGGTTAGTTTATTTCCGCATATTCAAAACACAAAAAGAGGGTCCACAATGTCCCCGCACAACCACCATGCCACCTGCCACACCCCCCCCCCCACCCACCCCACTCCAACCCCGGCCATATTCAGATAGCAAAGAGAGGGATAGAGTAAAGAAATGTTTGCGGTGCAGACAGCACAGAAAAAGAAATATTGGGCAGAACTTTCCCAGATTTGCACTAAGTGCAGTAGTGGGCAGGTAAAATGGAATCCCACCCGCTGACGAAAATGGCGGGTTTTCACGCCGTATCATCCCGAACCCGCCTCATTATTTATTCACGCCTGCGAAACACGACACTCCCATGGCAGGCGGGCTCTCATTCACCCGCTAGCCATCACCCCGCTGTTGCATCACGGCCGGCCGCCATCTTTAAAAGGCAGCCGCCAGCAAAACGCTCATCGCCACCAGCTCACCACCGCTGCCCGGGAGACATGGCCAGCAAAGGATAAGACTGCAGCCCCCTGCTTCAACATCGGGTCTCTCGAGTGACTGCTGAATGTTGTGCAGGCCTGCTGGTATGTGCTCTACCCCCCCACTCTGGCTGCAGGATGGGTAGTAATGTCAGCAACCTGACTTGGGAGGTGGTGGCAATGGTGGTCAGCATGAATGCCATGCAGAGAAGGACAGCCACCCAGTGCCACAAAAGGATGAATGATCTCCTCCGTTCCTCCAGGATAAGTCACTCTTTTCATCACTCCCAACTCACACTCACAAACCCATCACACACCCACAGGGCCCTCACTCACTGCCAGTGCAAGGGACATCACCATTCACTCTTTCACACACACAGTCATTGTCCTCATCCCATCCATGGGATCACTCACCACCCACACAGGCCAGGCATACTTATCATCTGGCCCGGCAGGCGTCCTGATACACTCTCCCCATCTCCATCCATGCAGGATAAACTGGCTCACAACAGGAGGGAAAGGTCGTGGACAGGTGGAGGGATGCTAGAAATCAAAGTTCTGACAGAATTCGAAAACAGAGCCATCCAGCTGGCCGGCGATGACCGGGACCAGTCCTGGTGCTGAAGGTGAGGTCGGCGCTGCTCTATCAAGTGCGAATCCAGCAGTGCAACATCCATCAGATAACCATGCCGTGAGTGATGTGCCCTCTTTCACAGGCCAATGCCATGCACTAATTATCTCCCTTTGCCTTCACAGGCACATCTGCCATACAGCCAACAGAGGCCATGACCCAGGGCCTCCAGTCAAGCTCCGAAGAAACCTCTGAAGAGGAATCTGAAGGCACCCTCCCTGAAGTCCCATCACAGGACTCACCCACACCCTCCACCAGTGTAGAGACACACACCTCAGTGGGACCTACCTTTAGAGTAGTCTTGGGATCACAATCTGGTGAGCACAACGCACTTTCTGATCCACAGCAGGCGGAGGCAGGGACTTCCCAGGTCACCAGCATTTGGACAACTGCTGAAGGCCAGAACGTTGCTGAGTCTGAATCAGATGGCGAGTCTGGACTTGATCATGTCACAGTTGCTGGAGCTGCAAAGGCAAGCTCGGGAACAACAGGAAGGGATGTCCGCTGCACTCCTCAGATTGCAAGGCACGCTGGAGGATTTAGGTTGAGGTGATAGCGCCGGCATTGAAACGCACTGAGGTCAACACTGACAGGATGGTGGCCACCATGGAGACCTTGGTCCAGGATGTCACTCCTGCACTGCTGTGCTAACTCCATCGCTGATGCCATATTTGGCCTCCAACAGTGTGTACAGGAGAGGGGAGCTGGGAAGGTTGATCTCATTCCAGCTACCTCTTCCACTCACGGTGTCAGCCAGGGGTCCTCGGGCATCCATAGGGAGGAGGATCAGCAGATGCACACTCTGGGGCCATCCATCCAGGTGACTCTGGGAGTGACTGGCCCATCGGAATCCCATCTTCCTGTGACCTCCGCAGCTCCAGCTTCACAGGCCGAGGAGGGTGCCACTGCCACACAGCAGGACCCCGAAAGCAGGCCGGGGCCCACCAAGTCTCGGCCCTCTGGAGGACACCTGCCAAAGTCATCACAGACAGGGCGCCACTGCTGTGAATGTCCAAGGAGCACCAAGATGTAGCAGTAGGGTTAGGAAAGTTAGGTAAAAGTAGTTGCATAGCCTGGGCACGGGTGTTGATCTCTTGTACATACTGTTCACTGATCAATAAACTCCTAAGAATGTCACCCTGCCTGTGGCTCCTTGTTCTGATGAGCAGTGTTCTTGTCACTCAGATGTGAAACCTTTCTGCACAAGGTAAAAGGCAGCAGTCTCAGTCCAGGGCCTCTTCCCTGTGCTCTGTGCAGCCTTCAGACCACAGTAATGGTCCAGCCTCACACTCCCCAGAAACATTACTGATGCCTGCACCTCGGCAGTGCTGGTCATTGCTGCCAGAATGTAGTGGGCAGGCGCCACAGAGTTCTCCCATTCTCTCTGTGTGCTCTCAGCCTCTTTAATGTGGGGATGGCCCCCATCACACCAGCATCTGTGACCAGTGATGCTGTGCACCAGCTCCTGAAGGGCTCAGGTGCTGAAGGTGGACACAGCATCAGATGCATCTAAAGTTTCATGACTGCGTCTTTGAGATGGCCCTGATCATGGAGTGCAAGGGAGCTGCCCTCGGCCAGACAGGAGTCAGACATTCTCAGAGGCTATGTGAAGATTTATGGAGTGTCCTCACTGCATGTTATCATCATCCTCCTGCGATCGAGTGACTATTAGGGCCTCCACTGCATCTCCATGACAGGAACATTCTCACAGAGGGTATTGATGCTGTGATAAGCCAGACTGGAGTCAAACGTTCACAACTGCAATGTGCGGACACCTCATTGCATGTCGTCATCATCCTCCACAAATCTGGCAGCTATGAGAGCCTCCCGAGCACGCATGCCTCATCTAGCCAGTGTGAGAGCCTCATCCCTGTCATCGTCACCACCGATGACCCCTTCACCCTCATCCCCATTGGCTTCCGCCTCATTGGAGGAGGCATGCAGCTCCTCCATCTCCTCCTTTGCCAGCTCCTCTCCCCATTGCTGCTCCAGGTTGTAAAGGGCGAAGAAGATGATGACGATGCGTGACACCCTCTGTGGACTGTATAGCAGGGCTCCACCAGACCAGTCCAGGCACCGGACCTTCATCTTCCACATCCTGATGGTCTGCTCCACCAAGTTGCAAGCTGCTGCATGAGCCTCATTATAGCATCGCTCTGCTGCAGTCAGAGGCCATGGCCTCTCTGGGTAGCCCTTGTCCCCAAGGAGCCAACCCTGCAGCTTCTGTGGACCCTGGAACACTCCAGGGATCTGCTAGCGACTCAGGATGTAGGTGCCATGCACACTCCCTAGAAACCATGCACACACCTGCAGAATGTGCTTCTGGTGGTCGCAGTGAGTGGAAGTCCTTGGAGTTGATAAAGTCCACTGAGTGTAGCGATAGAGACCTGAGCGCCACATGAGTGTAGTAATCGCACCCTGCATTTGTGGGAATCCCGAGATCAGGGCGAATCCAATGGCCCTGGCATCCGGGTTATCCTGGTCCCGGGCAAAATGCACAAATTTGTGTGCCATGGAGAAGATGGCATCCGTGACCTCATGGATGCATTTGTGGGTGGCAGATTGTGAAATCCCACAGAGGTCACCTATTGAACCCTGAAAGGAGCCACTGGCATAGAAATTGAGCGCCACTGTCACTTTCACAGCCACTGGCATTGGATGCCCTCCATGTCCCCTTTGCGCCAAGTCCTGCAGTAAATGGCAGATGTGAGCCACCAGGCGACGTCTGTAGACCCTGAATGTCGCTAGGCGCTGACCAGCCATGGCTCGCTGTCACTCCTGGGACGCGTGTGCGGGAGCCCCTGCTGCCCCTTCTTCATGAGGTTGCTGTTCCTGCCTTTGTGCAGCCAGGACCCTCAATCACTCTCCCCTCAGTCTTCTACAGTCTCTGTAGGCCATCAGGCAAAAAGCTAGGTCACCAGGATCCATGATCCTGATGTGGTCCTCCTGCAGCATGAAAGAGAGAGAGACATGGATATCATGGCTGTACTTAGCACCTTCCCTGGCCCTGTGTAACATCCTTTAATGCTTCCCAGAGGGTGCTGGTCACCCCTCAGATGGTCAGAGATGAGTGCACTGCATGGCTGCCCTGTCAACCTGAGACATGGGGGACACAGTCCAAACCGGGATGCTGAGATTGCAAGGGGCTGTGAGTGCCTCCAGCAGTAACTGCTACATGGCCAGCATTGGCAAGGAGAGTGTACAATGTGTGCAGTTCAACTGCTCCGCGGTCCGATAAACTGGTGGCGAACTTGAAGTCTGTGCCGGGGCAGGCAGGGGGTGGGGTCAGGTCTGGAGGGCTTGGTGGCCCTTTGGTGCCTCCGTGTTGCTTGTATGGGAGGGCAGGCTAGGAACCCGACCCCAATCCTATCACTGTGACTGTAACTGATCTGTCTCAGTCGCAGAGGCACGGTCAGTTTACGCAAGGGTCCCTAATGGGTGGCCACTTCCCTCGCTTACCCTGCCCCCCGCCTTGATTGCCTGTGCGTGGTATGCAGCAACAAGGCAGCACTTGACTCCCCCCGCAACACCCAACGACAATGGTCACTTCTGAGGCTGGCCACACTTGCCCCTCTCACCCCCCTCAGCAGTCACCTCCAAGGCTGGCCAGCACTTGCCCCTGGACACCCTCCACACACCCCCCACCTCCCCCCACCCTCCCAGCAGTCGCCTCCGAGCCTAACTATCACTTTCCCCTGCACATCGGCCCACCTCAACAGTTGCCTCCAAGGCCAGGCATCAGTTGCCGCTGTTCCCCCAATGCCCCTGAGGCCTGTAAACAACGTGTGAGTTGTGGAGAATGTTGCTGCTCACTCACCTCAGTTCCTCCAAAGTGAAGGCCACCAAGTGCATGTCCGCTGCGTGCTGTTGTGAATCATGTCGGTGTGCTTTCCTGCCTGGCAAGACGGCCTTTTAATTACATGCTGATGCATTACAATTAGCTCCCCGCCGACCGATGGTGGGAAACGCAGCCCGCCATCAACAGGCCGAGCAGACAATCAGGACCTGCCTTTGTGCCATTGTGAAACAGGTCGCGCCATATTTTCCACGCAAGCCAACCATCACACACGCTGTCAGCAGGCTCGGAAAATTCCACCCTGTTTCACTTGGGTGCCAAAGTCCAGAATCAAAGTCCAATGCGGTATTCCTTTGTGGAGGCCGGTGGGTCGAAAACTGAAGTTGGATAATTCCGGAAGTCTTGACTTCACATGTTGAGATAAGCATGCAGAGATGGCTTATAGGCAATGGTCCAGGCTTCCTACAGAAGCAGGGTAGATGGGGCTAGGTGTCCAACCTAGACCAGAGCTCCTTCAGTGTAGCCTCCTAGTTAGATGTTATACAGCAGATTGAGCTATGCAATTCAGCAAGGCAATATTACTTGTTCCACAAGCCAGAGACCAATGTCACATGATTCCCAAATTGCCACCATTTTTGACAAAGGATGTATATCCATCATCTGGACTCCAAAGAGACTTAGACATTAGGAATTGAAATGAATTTTGCAGGATCTTTGTCTTAGCAGACAATCCATCTCCTTCTGGCCAGCCTGGGTTATTAAATGCAGATGGACTTCGTATAGCTCTCTTTGAGGTTGGGCTGTACAGTCCACAGGGGGTCGTTAGTGGCTCCTCAATATAACGAGGTGTGAATTTTCCTAAAACTGCCAAGTGGCTTCTTTTGTTCAGGGATCATAGACTGACACAGTTTCAGACATTTTAAAGGTCTTTGTTCAGTTGTAAAAATTCTTGAAATAGCGATGAGCATATCTATATGTAGGGTGGAATTATCTGGTCCCATTGGCAGTAGGGATCATGGCAGGTGGAGGGGGGATAATACAGTGAGGAGAGTTAAAAATGGTTACACCCTGTCATGAAACCAGCTTGCAATTGTCTGTGCCACCCATCAATGTTGGGCCAAATTTCCCACTGCCACACATCGGGAACCTAATTTTAATACTTCAGTATCTTATTATAAGCCCTGCTTGCTGGAATCATCTATCCACATCACGTCCACCAACACATCGGCATGACTTCAGAATGGCATGCTTCACGACTGCCTTTAAAAGGTGTGCACAGACTGAAGGAAGCACACAAGCACATGCTGGGAGCGTGGAGGTGAGGTTGGGGGGTGGGGGGTGGGTGAGGCCACGCACTTGGAAAAACTTGTCAAAACTGAGCATTCTTCCACAGCTGAGAAAGTTCGGCTATAGCTCCAATGACATGCCTGGAGTCAGGCCTCTGAAGCTTTTCTGCCCACTCAGGCAATGCTAAAGCATGAAAGTGCCACCAAATGCTCCAGAATGTTTTACCCCTCAGGTGCAGACTGCAAATTAATGCGTGTTTTAGGGGGCTGCAGAACAATTGGCCGACTGGGCCATTAGTACAATCCCCTTGCGAAAGGTGGCCATGGTGCAGTCACTGGTGGAGGTGCTCACTGCCCCTTGCAATGTCTTTATTAAGGTTTGGACCAGTATCCATCATGGTTCAAGCTAACAGTGCTGCCTTCCAGTGCAGGTTAGAGGAATGCCTGCAGGATCAAAGAGAGAGATGCATTTGTTAGCATATGTATCCTAAGAACTTCTCTTGGTTAGGTCTGAAGGCCCCTTCATGTATGAAGGAGAGTGCTGGTCACCACTTGGATGGCCAGTGTGTAGTGCGCTTCATGGCTGTCCAAAAACCCACTCACCTTCGTGCAACTCTACTTGACCAATTGGCGGAATCTTCGCCCGCTGGATTGCATGCTGTGCTCTCAACACAGGCCATGCAACTGAGCTTCTAGAATGCAGGTAATATGCAATGGTGGTGGGAGGACATTGGGCTTCCTTCCTGATATCTTCCTCAATATATTGACAGCCCTCCCACCTCCCAGCCCATCTTCTGCTCAACTCAGCTTCTGACCTCATTACAGCCTTGGTTCAAACATGGACAAAAGAGCTGAACTACCAAGGTGAGGTGAGAGTGACTGTCCTTGAAATCAAGGCAGCATTTTACCAACTGTGACATTAAGGAGTTCTAGTAAAACTGGAGTCAATGGGAATCATGGGGAAATCTCTCCGCTGTTTGGAGTCATACCTAGCAGAAAGGAAGATGGATGTGGTTGTTGGAGGTCAATCATCTCAGCTCCAGGACATCACTACAGGAGTTCCTCAGGATAGTGCCCTAGGCCCAACCATCTTCAGTTGCTTCATCAATGACCTTCCTTCCATCATAAGGTCAGAAATGGGGATGTTCGCTGATGATTGCACAATGTTCAGCAACATTTGCGACTCCTCAGATACTGAAGCAGTCCATGTCCAAATGCAGCAAGACCTGGACAATATCCAGGCTTTAGCTGATAAGTGGCAAGTTAGAATGGTGAGTGCCTTAGAAGGGAACTTCCAGATGGTGGTGTGTTCCCATTGATCTGCTGTGCTGACAACGGTCTAGATGACAACGGTCATGGTTTTGGAAGGTGCTGCCTAAGGATCCTTGGTCTTGTAGATCGTACACACTGCTGCCATTGTTCGTTGGTGGTGGAGGGAGTGAATATTTGTGGAAAGGGTGCCAATCAAGCGGGCTGCTATGTTCTGGATGGCGTCAAGCAACATTTACGCCACACAAGTGCCAGGCAATGAATATCTCTGACAACAGAAAATTTAACCATCACCCCTTGATTACCATCACTGAATCCCTCATGATCAACATCCTGGGGGTTACCATTGTCCAGAGACTGTGCTGGACTAGCCATATAAATATTGTGTCTACAAGAGTGGGTCAGAGGTTAGGAATCCTGAAGTGAGTAACTCACTTCCTGACTCCCCAAAGCCTGTCCACCATCTAAAAGGCACAAGTCAGGAGTGTGATGGAGTACCCTGTACATCTCCTGGATGAGTGCAGTTCCAAAACACTCAAGAGGCTTGACACCATCCAGGACAAAGCAGCCCGCTTGATTGGCACCCCTTCCACAAACATTCGCTCCCTCCACCACTGACAAACAGTGGCAGCGGTGTGCACCACCTATAAGATGCACGGCAGAAATTCACCAAGGATTCTTGGTCCTTGATCCTTGTAAATCCACAACTGCTACCATCTAGAAGGACAAAGGCAGCAGATGCATGGGTACACCACCACCTGGAAGTTCCTCTCCAAGCTACTCACCATCCTGACTTGGAAATACATCAACGTTCCCTCACTGCCACACTGTCAAAATTCTGGAACTCCTTCCCTAACAGCACTGTGGGTACACCTGTACCACAGGGGCTGCAGTCGTTCAAGACGGTAGCACACTACCACCTTCTCAAGGGCAATTAGCGATGGGCAATAAATGTTGGCCTAACCAGTTCCACAACCCATAAATGAATTATTAGGAATAAAACTGATCAGATTGAATAATCTTTATTGAGGTACACCCAGTCTAAACCAAGAAATGTAAGTTAAAATATCTAATTCAATATAAAATCATCTGCTGAAAGTCAAACAAAGAAAAAAGATATGGGATTACATGGAAGCGATAAAGAAATAAAAGAGTCAAAGGAAAAGTAAAGAAGTTTTTTTTAAAATCTCCAACAATAATTAAAATATGATGGGATGTGACTCCACATTTGTAAAGTTAATTGCTATTGCTGGAGAGAGGTTGGTTGGTAATAATTAAGACTTATCACATAGTTTAAAATTCACTTACACTTAAATGGACAGGCCCTAACATTTTTAGGTGTGTTTAATGGGTATCCCGTAGGTAAGTGTTGGAACTTTATGCCCTTCATGTATCTCAATGCTGAATCTCATGGTGATGTATAGTTATGGTGAAGCTTGTGGTGGATCAAGTTAATATAGTCAGCAAACTCCTGATTCTTGCTTTTAACTGTGCATGTAATAGCCACGAGATTCCACGGGTTTTGAACAAACAAAAATAAATTTTACCATACAAGGTCAGAAAGATAAAACAATTTACAATAGCTATCTCACATTCTAACTTTTAGGGTAAATATGAGGGACGTATGAATTTACAGGCAAAGTTGGTTGGAAACATCACATTAAATAAATGACATGCAACCAAAACAGACTCCATGATTTCTCAACAATCCACCCAGATGTTACTCACACTGTGAGTAAACCAATCTCACTGAAACTCCGTCTCTCTTCGCCTTCTTAGATCTCGCCTCAGAATTCTCTCCAAAAGTCGCTCCAACTCAGATGGCTTCAACAATGGCCCACCTCATAGGGTTTCAAACTCACCTTCCGAGATTTGATTACCATGGATTTCTGAGTGCACTCAGGCATCAATGTACAAGCACAATTTCAGCTCTTTGGCTGTGCCAAGCAGAACACTACTGTCCAAAGGGGTACCTTTGCCCAACAGTCCACAGCACGGAGTCACCAACCTTCAGATGTCTTTTTGGATCTTCAGGACTTTTCTCGAGCCCACTTCACTTAAAGTATGCTCCCTGCAGCCCTTTCTCTAAGTGGAGTCTATTCCTTCCTTTGAACTGAATTTAACTAGGACCTGTTTCTATCCCCTGTCTTTGACCTCCTTTTGAGACCTTTCTTTGTCCCCCACCCTCGTCCCTCTCTCTGGGATACTTGCCAACTATGGCGCTCCGCACCTGATCACCTGACCTGGGTTTTCGTGCCCTTCTTCTTTTCGCTCTAGGCGCAGGCACATGTGGCCTGTCCTGGGCCTGAAGAACGTAAAGATGCTGAACTGTGCATGTGCAGCCCGCTCCCAGCTTGCACACACGCAGGAGGTCCAATGTTGGTCAGGACATGGAGTTCCCGAATTCCGTGCTCAACAAAGTAAGTTTGGGTTTCTTAACAACGTGCATATGGCAGAAATTGTCGTCCAATTTATTTGTTAATAATGGTGAGTGCTGATGATCACCATTATTTCTATTGCAAAATCAGGGCCATTAAGACTTCTGGCTTGAGTTATTCATAAAAATGTTGTTACTCATCCTTTACGTCAGATAGATCCTCCAGCAGACAGAAATTGAATTCAGTTCCCATGTACATTTTACGATTAGAATTTGATATTCATCTGCAGAATTCAGGTAAAAAAAATAAATGTAATTAATGGAATTAAAAGGGTCTGAATGACCCACTCCTGTTGCTAATTCTCCTGTGATCCTAATGGTTTAATTAGATTTGACATAATCTGCTTGTTTGCCATGTAACTCATGCAAAAAAATGCGAAGTTACTGTCGTCAGAGGTATAATCTATGCATATATACTTACAATGGTGTCTTTAAAATGAGGTTCAGTATTCCATCTCATGCCTTCTCAGGGATTGTGAAACTGTATTATACATTTCAGATTTGCCAAAATACAGTAAGGACATTGAATGCAGCAAAGAAATTGCTGGTGTATAACATTACATGTAAGCATAACTCATCTAATGCACTTGGGGAGGATAGACAAAGGAAAGAGAGAAATTACTTCCCTTGCTGAAGGGATGGAAACCTCCATATTCTCACTGTCGGCACATGTTGTAGCCTGATGCAGCATGGTGAGACAGAATCTGAGCATTACCTCTCTCTGTTCATCCATGTACTTTCAAACACAGTGCAGACACGATGGGCCTCCTTCTGTGCTGTAACATTCTGTGATTCTATGATTTTGTAATTTAGTAAAAGCCCCTGAGAACACAAAATATCATTTCAATAGCTGAAGCTTTCTCCATGATTCTGTCTTCTTTCCTAATGCAGTAGAATTTATTTGGATGGGATGAAACCTGACTCCCCAAAATCCTCTATTGAGTAAACATTTAATTACGAAGATATGGCTTTATTGACAGAGTATTGGCAATTTTGCTCCCTCCTGTGTTGGTTTCAATTATAATGCAACAAGCTGCTTGGAACTATTTTTGAGCTATATTAAACCTGGTGAAATTAGGAGGAAGTAAAGAAATGCAAGGTAGTGAGTCAACACAGTTTTTGACGTGGCAGAACTAGTTACTGGGAGGGACAGCACTGAACACTGTAATCTTGTAAACAGATTCCAAGGTTTTCGAATGACTCATACCTCATTTGCAGTACAACCCATAGAGTGCACAACACTGGGGTAGAGATTATCATCTGAAAAACAAAGGTTAACAAATGGATTTGAGCCTCAGTTCAATTACACAAACATGGCTCGTCTTTAGATTGCATGGGTCCCATTATTCACAGAAATTCAAAGGGAGGTGCTTTTGCTCCCAGACACAAATAGCTCAAGGTTAATGTTAAAAACAAAAAACTGTGGATGCTGGAAATCCAAAACAAAAACAGAATTACCTGGAAAGACTCAGCAGGTCTGGCAGCATCGGCGGAGAAGAAAAGAGTTGACGTTTCGAGTCCTCATGAAAGTTTCTGGTTTGGGCACAATTGGCACTCTGGGCTCAAATTGTGCCTGAAATTGCACTAGATTTCAGAAATGAACTTATGGTTCAAGATTCTGCTCAAACTCATTTGCATTATCACAAACATAGAGCAGAATTTTATGTTCCCACTCTGGCAGGTTTGTGGGCGGGGAAGTCCATAAAATTCCCCTGGTGGCCTTCCCACCACCCTCTATAACCGCCCCTGGACCTGTCCACAATTTTAGGTGGGGCTGTGGGGTCTAGGGCAGCCTGTCTGATCTTGCCACAATTCAGGACTGTTAATGGCCAATGGGCCACCTCCCACATGGCCTCAATTTTGAGGCTGGTTGGAGCAGTTTAGAAGCAGGGGGGAGGCCTCTGGCAGGTCACCCAGTTCGGGCCTCTGGCAGGTCACCCAGCTCGGTCCTCCCTCAAGGGCCCCCTTTCCACATTGGGCAATCCACCCCCACCCCCGACCCCCCCCCCCAACCCTCCCAACCCCCTGAGGTCCCCCCGCCCTTGCAAATGCTCCCTTCCGCCATGTCCTCTCCATCAAGACCACCACTCCCTCTCCCTGTTCTCCTGGGCTTCATCTCCCCTCCCTGCCATGAGATATCCCCCACGTACCTGGTCTTGGACTCCAGATCTTAGAACCTGGGGACTGCTTGTAGTCCCAGTCCTGGCCGCTGCTGTCACTGGCACTGCTGTGACTATAGAGGTGCCAGCCAATCAAATTGACTGGCAGTTCTCTGAGGCAGGACTTCCACCCAACTGAGGGGTGGAAGTCCTGTCCCCAACCAATTAACACTCTGCTGAATGTTAATTGGCTGTGGGGCAGTCCGTATTGACGGGGTCTGTTTGGTGGTAGGGCGGGAAATCCTGCCATCCGAAAAATCCTGCCCACAAAATCTCCCATGACCCAATGAAGTCATATCCCATTACATTAAAAATATTCATTGATGTATTTAAGAGTGATAATTTGGTGCAGTTTTATTAATACCTGGGTTAATTACCAAAATAGAAGCATTTTTATTAAGTGTCTAGTCCTGAGTATCCCGATATTAATAGAATGCAAATGATTTTAAAATATACTGAACCATTTACTAGTTTCATTGTTGTATGCTAGTCAGTTCCTTGGTAAATTGAATATTTTAAAATATTTAATACATTTAAAAAGGTGCAACTAGTGCCTGTGTACCTAAAAAACAAGTTAAACTTGAAGAACCTTTTCAAACAATCACAAGCAGTGAAAAGTCACCATGCTCATTTTTCAGCCTGAGGGCAGGGCCTGCTTCTCAGGTGCAGCCAGTTCTTAGTGCAATGTTTTTAAAACAAGCGTTAAAGTTGGCAGAAGCCCAAATTATGCTCTGTGTAACTTGTGCTTAAAATTCCTTAATCTTTTCCACTTGTTTGGTCAATTTCAGACAAATTGTGCTAAACTAGCAAACTCTCTCGGCCTCCAAGGTTCAGCAATGTTTTCCACTCACATTTGAGGGAACATGGAACAAAGTAATTTTGGAGACTGTAATCTATCTCCAAGTTCCTTGGGCAAGCTTACCACTTTCTGCTTGCCATGGACAGTTGTGGTATTCTGGTCTATACACAGGTAGACACTGCCAGACTGTCATCTGAATGTTCTAAGCTAGTGGAAAATGGACTAAATGTTCAGGAGGTGGAGATACTGGCAGCAGAGGAAAATCCAGGCTTCTGCTATTAATAGCAACTACATTGGCATCTTGGAGTGTTGAAATCTGCAAGTGGCATGTTTGTATTGGCAATGGATTATTTGTGAATGGTTATCACACGTAGAAAGGCATCCATTTCGAGCTCAATAGTAATCAGTAATACAGAGAAATGGATTGAAAGAATAGAGGTTCACACCATTTTAAAATCTACTTTATATTAATTTTTCTGCCAACTGGATGGACCTTCCAACAGTTATTTATATCCAGTACAAGTTAGATTTGATTATTTTAATGTTTTAACTGGGTTTTTATGTTTGTAATGCAGTGGTCTTCTACAGATGTGCTGGTCAGTAAATTGATGCACCCAAAGGCTGGATACTTAAATATAACATTTGTTTGAAACTGAAAATAGTGAGCTTATAGAACTTCTGTCAATCTCCCACTGGTTGTGGCAGGAGATTGGATGGCAATTCTGGATGTATTTACCCAATAGACCAACTCTTTCCATGCACCATACAAAATATAAGATCATAAGATCATAAAAAATAGGAGTAGGCCATTCAGCCCTCCCTCGAGCCAGCCCCACTATTCAATAAGATTATGGCCAATCTGATTGTGACCTTAATTCCACTTTGCTGCCTGTCCCCATAAACTTTTGACTCCCTTGTAGGTCAAAAATCCGGAATTTAGCCTTTAATATATATTCAATGACCCAGCCTTCACTGTTGTCTACAGAGGAGAATTCCAAAGACTAATGACGTGCTAAGAGAAGAAACTCCGCCTCGTCTTAAATGAGAGATCCTTTATTTTTAAACTATGCTCCCTAATTCTAGATCCTGCATGATCGGAAACATTGTCTTAGCATCTACCCTGTCAAGCACTCTCAGAATCTTATATGTTTCAATAACTGCACTCCAATCACTGATTCTCAAGAGGGAACCATAATTGCGCCCTAATCTTCAACAGGTAATCAAATGAAACACCAGAATTTTTATTCATCTCTACATCTCCATTATTCAAATATGGCTGGCTGTGCCTGACAAATCCCCTTCTCCCAAGCCTCTGCCCTAGTTGTACAGAAGGCATTGTGGAGCATTTGATCTTCTCAATCAGTATTTATCCTGATAACCCATTCCCAACCAGAAAATTATTTGTCTCTTTCTGAAAGAGCTAATTGATCCAGCACCATTTTGCTGGGAATTGCACCATGCATCAGCAACTCTGGGGAAATAAAAGTCTTCAAATTTCTCATCAAGTAAAGTAAAATCTCTTGTCAAACCTGTGTCCTATAGTTCAGTGAAGCTGTGGTAAAAATAAAGTGGTGTACAGAGCTGCTGTCTGTAATTCACTCTTTAATGGGTTATCAGCTCATGCTAATAATCAAGGAAATAGTTTTCACATTACACACTAGTCAGACAGTGTTCTAAACTCATACCACAGATGTGGGAAATAATCCATGAAAATACTTTCCACCGTTCCACCAGCACATTAGCAGTTGTATCTGTTATTATAAAAGCAATACTGGCGTAAACATACACACTCATTCCTGCATTAATCCACGGACAGAATAAATAGGAGTATTTGTGGTTGGGTCACACCATGCATAAGAGGTCCAGTAAAATCATACCATGTTTATTATTTATAACACACTAACATGTTTTTTAAGAGCTCTGGAAATAGGTACCTTTCACTCAGAGCAGGGTTATAGACCAATGTATGCTCTTATTCCATTTTTTTTTTACAATACACTGACTTGAATTTATATAAATGTAACAAGGACAACAGGAAAAGATCATCAGGCCCATCAGGCTGACCACATACACCATTGGATCATCCACTAAGCATGCAATCTCTTGGGAGAAGCAAAAACCCCAAAGGGGAAACAAAACCTGCAGCCAGTTTAAATAATTCTTCCCTACTTCCCTGAAGGTCAACCACTGTCTTCCCTGGCCAATTAGGCATGGGCAATAATTGCGACCTTGGCCGCACCAACCACATCCCAAGAGCAAATAATAAAGAAGTCAATGAAGGCTGTAGGACACCATTGTAAACCACAATTCCTAGCAATCCCAGCTAACTAGCAAATTACCCTTTATAAATGGAAATGCCTCTTCCCTCGAGTTCCCTTTTAATTGACTATTGTGAATTCATAAAAAGCTTAAGCGTAATCCTTCCAAACATACATTTTTCCCAGGCGAATAGCCCTAACTCTTCGAGCCTATGGTGATAACTGAGAGCCCTAAAGCTAGATATCAGTCTGACTGTCCTGTTCTAAATCTTCTCCAGAGCCTCAAAACCCTTCGCAATGAATGTGGTACAAAATGGTACACAGTATTCCAAGTAATAATGTGCCAAATTATTATATAGGCCAAGTGCAGTCCTTTCTATTGAGTACTCAATGACTTCAGTGATAACATCTAAAATCCAATTTGTCATCCTGCAGAACAGCCTAAAAGCCTATTTGGTTTCCCTAGAGCTTTCTCATTGCTTGCACACTTTTCATGAATTTGGAACAAATATCCCAGGTCTCTATCTTGACTTTTGTCACTTTTAACCTTTACCAGCTACACCTGCGTGATATAACCATGCCTGTGTTAAACTGCAGTTGTCCATATTGAAGGGTATTTACATGGAACCATTAAAATAATTTAGCCACATCACCAAGCAACTTCCTGATATGGTCTGAATTACCAAACTGTGCACATTATTTTATCATCCGTGAGTTTACAAATAGCTTCAATAATAACCACAACCAAACAATTTAGGAAAATAATGAAGGGCAACAGTTTCAATGCGATTTTCTTTGGAATGACTGGGCCCCAGACAGATCTATTTGCAATAATGATAACCATTTGCCAACTCCATGGAATGGCTGAAGCATATGATATTGATGCATTTAAGGTGAGGCTTGACACATACAGGTGGGATAATTAAGGATTAGAGAGATGTTGGTGCACTCTGGAATTAAGGTCAAAAAAATTGAGTTGATACAAACTCAGGACATCTCAAAGCACTTCATTGCCAGCAAAGTACCTTTGAAGCATAAGTATTGCAACTGTTAATTTGTTTTATGTACATTTCTTTTAGAGAATGTGGCCCAAGTAACAAATTGTCATTGCCAAAAAAAAGGTAGCAATGTTAACAGGGTCATTCAGCCCAGGGTACATTTTATTTTTAAGCCTAAATAGAGGTTTATAAAGTTGACTGACTAACTGAGGGAAACACACAACAGTGAATATTGCTATCTGTATTTTATCATATTGATGAAAGCCAATGAGTAGCCCATGCGTATGTTGTGACAGGTAAGAAAACTGTAAAAATTCTATAAATTATGAAGGTTATTATTCTAATATTTTATGTAACCTAATACATTAAATGCCAAACATCTGCATTTTAAAAGGTTCATTCAAGACGCTTTGCACTGAATAGATAATGGTCTGGATTTTGTGGTCCTGATTTGGGGCCACATGGGGCGGAATTTTATCGTCCCATCACGGCGGTGGCGAGTGCTGTAAAATGCGGCGAGCCATTCAAAAATCCATTAACTTCGGCAGGACTGTAAAATCCCATCAGTGTAAAATTCCACCCCATGGAGTCATGTGGGAGAATAAAATAGTGGCTGGAGCGCAGACCCAGGAGTCCCAGTTCGTTCCTGATTTTCAGCTGAAAGGGGGTGGGTCACTGTTGTTTGAAAGCTACCAGCACCATTCTGGAAGTGGGGATTTTGGAACTTCTGCAATTTTCATGGAGGCAGGGGTGTTTTGGAAGCCTTTCTAAATCACACCTGTTGTGCAGAGACATGAACCATAGATTGGTGAGTGATGACAGTACAATGATTGGAAAAGGTAAGTGGCCATCAAATAGTCTGTTTGCTAGGTTGTGACAGCTGCCAAGTGGAAGAACAGCATTGTAAAAGTGGTAATGTCTTCAAATCTGCAAGGATAAAGCCAGCAACTACAGGCCAGTCAGTTTGACTTCAGTGGTAGGGAAACTTCTGGAAGTTATAGTTCAGGACAAAATCAATAGTCACTTAGACATGTGCAGGATATTTAAGAAAAACCAGCATGGATTCATTAAGGGAAAATCACGTTTAACTAACTTGCTGGAGTTTTTTGAAGAGGTGACAGAGAAGCTTGATAAGGGCAATGCAGATGTAGTATAAATTGTTTTTAAAAAGGCATTCGATACAATGCCAAACAACAGACTTAGAACAAAATTCTGGTTCATTCGATAAAAGGGAAAGTAGGCACTTGGATAAGAAATTGGCTGAGTGACAGGAAATGGAGAGTAGTGATCAAAGGTTGTTTTTTAGATTGGAGGAGGTTGTATTGGAGTTCCCCCTGGACCAGTGCTGGGACCTTTGCTCTTCCTGATTTGTATTATTGACCGAAATTGTGGTGTTTAACGCATGATTTCAAAATTTGCAGATGATACGAAGATTGCAAACGTTGTCACCTGTGATGAGGACAGTCATGAACTTCAAAAAGGACATAGACATGTTGGTGGATTGGGCTGACAAGTGGCAGATTAAGTTCAATGCAGAGAAGTGTGAGATGATTCATTTTAGCTGTACAAAATAAAGGGAGAAACTCTAAAGAAGGTGCAGGAACAGAATGTCATTGAAGATGGCAGGGTACGTTGAGAGAATAGTTAATAAAGCATATAATATCTTAGGCTTTATTAATAGGGCATTGAGTACAAGAATAAGGAGACCATGTTGAATTTACATAAGCCACTAGTTAGGCATCATCTGGAGTACTGCGTCCGATTCTGGGCACCACATTTGAGGAAGGGTGTGAAGGCTATGGAGAGAGTGCAGAGGGGATTCATAAGAATGGTTCCAGGAATAAAGAACTGTAGCTTTGAGGATAGATTGGCAAGGTGGGGATTGTTTATTTTGGGGGAGAATTAAGGCCTGCCCAGTGTGACGTGCACCCGGAAGTGCTGAGCGCTCCCTGTCCGGGTGGGGGGGGAATAGGCTCAGTCGAGGCCTGCGGAGGAATCTCCCTAAGGCACAGAGCTGCCTCAAGGAGATTAGTTTGATGGTCAAAAATTTTAATGAAGAAAAAAATGTTTTAAGACATGTCCCCTCATGTGACACTGTCTCATGAGCTGGAACATATCAATGAAATTTAATAAAAATTTTTACTCAATTTATAAACACATCCTGAAACATCATCCCACCTGTGGATGAGGTTTCGTGAAAATGCTAAGGCCGCCTGGGTTCTTTGCCTACCCACCAACCTTAAGGTTGGACGGGCAGTTCTGTTAAGTGTTTTAGTTAGTTTTTAAATGAACTTCCTGAGGGGTGCGGGAGACACGTTCGAACAAGGTATTCTAAAGGGAATTGGATTGCTATCCAAAAAGAAAGAATGTGCAAGGTTACAAGGATAAGGCAGGGGAGTGGGATTAGGTGCAATACTCTTTCAGAGATCCAGTGCGTTCGATGGGCCAAATGGCCTCCTTCTGCACAGTAAAGATTCTGTGATTCTGTAAGCTGCATTAGGATAGATCATCCACTGGATAAAGTCTTATTCTGCATTGTATAATATGGAAAGTGTAGCCTAGTGTGAGATCAATAGCTAATTGTTAAACTTTTCCCATGGCTTTCAGAACGGCTTAGCCAGCTGTTTAGAAGCTTTGACAGATGTCTGAGCTTTTGACGGTCTTCAAAGGCACTAATGGATTCTACATGGCAAGGTTTGATTACACTGTTGCCCTGGGGAATGTGAACATGTTTCTTTCAACAGATTAATAAGTATCTAAGAGGATCATGTTTTTCAAGTGCCTAGTCAACTAATGTTTGTTCATTTTGACAGAGTTATGAGCTTTCAAAGACTTCCAAATGTTATTATTGGTGTCATGAGTTCATAAAGTGAATACTGGGTTAGTGCATTAGGTTTGTGAGAGGGGGGTGAAGGGGAGTGCAAGGCAATAAGGGGTCAAGGGGCTGACGGGGATGAAGGGGGTGAGTGGTGAATGAGGAGGCTTTGCAGTGATCTGCCAAACTGGGCTGGTGTCTCTGTGAATGGAGGTGGACCTTTTAACCTGGCTGCTTCGGCGTTGGCCCCCCTTCGTCTCTGCCTCAAGGTGGCAGGCACAACTCCAGACCTGACTTCAGGCCTGATCCCAGGCTGTCCCTGCCTCCCTGGGATGAAAATACCATCAGCCAGCAATGCTGGGACTTAAGCGGCATTGCAACATCAGGGAAATTCCCATCTCCTGATTCCTGCCTCTATGATGAAGGTTCGGCCCAATATCTCATCATTCTTTTACCACAAGGTATGTATTGTAACTGTGCAATACCTTATGTATTATCCTTTGACTTGTTAGGTGTCAGTGTTGGCTTAGTGATAGTACTCTTGCCTCAAGCCAGAAAGTTATGAGTTCAGGAGCCACTCTAGAAACCTGAGCACGTAATCTAGGCTGGCATTTCAATGAAGTAGTGAGGAAGTGCTGCACTGTTGGAGGTGCTGTCTTTCAGATGAGATATTAAACCAAGATCCTATCTGCCCACTCAGATGAATGTAAAAGATCTCACCGCACTATTTGAAGAAGGGCAAGAAAGTTGCCCGGTTGCCTGCCCGACATCACTGAAAGTTACCTCACAAGGCCGCAAGACAGATTCCAGTGGCTTTGACCTGCCAACAAAACCACCACAGATCCTTGCAGCACTTCCTCACCTCTCAGCTTTCAGGTAAAAACTACAATCATCACTAATTACAATATTGGAGCCCTATAAATTTAAAATTGCAATTTAAATTTCAGTCAACCAGATTGGAAGGGGAACAGAGTAGTGAAGCCCTTGCTTTATTTTAACTGTGAGCCCCACCCCCACCTCCCCCTGTTCCTGCCCAGTGGCAGGAGTTAAAATTGACTAGGCACGAAGAAAAGGTAAACATCCTGCTCGTCCAGCACCACTGGTAGTGTGGCCACCACTGAGACTACATCCAGACTCAGAAAACAAACAGTCAGGAGCTGGATGAAATGGCAGCTTTGGGGGGGCTCTCATTGGGGCCAGGTCAGCAGGTCCCGGCATCGGAGGGAGGGGAGAACAGGGATGAGGGATGAGGGGCAAAAGCCAGAGGGAGGAGGGGAGACTCGTGAGGCCAGATCTTGGGCGGGGTGGGGGGATGATGCTCCCTCCATCGGAAAGGAGGGCCCTTAAAGGAGGCAAACCCGCCCTTTCCCACCCAAGCCCTGAGCAGGTCTCATCCCATCACTGGCCTTTTCCTGCCAGCTGAAAAGTTGCGGCTGGGGCAGGAAGTGGCCCTTAATTGGGACGAGAGCCTTGCCCGCCACTTGTAAAAGCAGTCCAGAGCGATCGGACAGGCAGCAAAAATTTACCCACAGAATTTTACGAGCCCTCACCTCACCAGCAAACCAGCCAATGGGGGACCATAAAACTCTGCCCCAGAAACCATACTCCTCCAACCACAACCTCAGACCTTTCCATTAAGTAACCCTTCAAGCAGTTGTCCATCAATGCTCACCTGCCCATCTGTCATATATTGACAAACGTCATGAAACAAGTGAAAGGATGAGTTGGCACTCTGGATGCAATAAAACACAAGACATGGAAGTAGTGCTAATCAATAAATTTTAAGTGGCATAATGTAAAAAGGAAATTAAACAACAGTTTTCTTCTTGAATTCCTATGCACACTTTTTATCTTCAGTAGAGTTTGAGGCCAAGCTTCTCAAGTCCCTGCCCTGACTGCCGCTGTGCTTTTGTCTTACCCATTCTAGGATTTGGAGCCCCTGAGGGCCCTGCCAAAGACTGTTCTACCTGTACATGTGTGGAGACAGACTCAACCATCAGCAGGAAAGGAAACTTGCCAGATACCAGTTGTAGGATGGTGGGGGTGCAGGGGGTCAATGAGTGAGAAGTGGAAGCTTTTTGAATAGAGTCTCTATTTCCATGTCACCTTTCATCATCATCTCTTGCCTGGGCCAGTGTCACATAACTCCTACCTGTCTGATGTAGACCAGCTTAGTGCAGATCACCAGGTGTGACTCACCAGGCAAACTCAAATAGCTGTGTAGGTTGACCCACTGAGGTCTGAGTGTCTATGTCAGTGCTTGATTGTACTCCCTATGATGGTGGTGCACTTTCAGAAGAAATGAAATCCTCTGAGTAATCATCCTCCTGGATGTCCTGCAACACTTGTCATACATGTAAAGGCTCTTGAAGGCAAAAGCAAGGGGTATAATCTAGTCATGGCAATCTTGACAATCACCATAATCAGTCCACTTATAGTTCAGTCATTGTTGGCTGCCAGCATACATGTGTCAGAGATACTTGTCATCCTGTGACCAGTCATCTGCGAGCTCCTTGGCTCTTCATCTGGGATAGAGAGGGATTCAGTTGTCTCCTTGTTTTGAGCTCTCTGCTCCAACATGGGGTGCAAAAGTAGATCTGTAAGTGATTTAAGATGAGGCATTCATCTGATGGATAAATGGATGGTGACTAGGCAAATACATCATATTGCATAAGGATTGGGATGAGAGGCAATGGTGGATGGGTCAATGGGAAGGTGTTGACATACATAAAACATGAAGGCTGGCTGCTGCAGAAAGTTGTGTGGGTTTGAGGGGTGATGTGATGGAGAACACAAGACAGAGTAAAAAGAGGGTGGGAGTTAAATGCATTGTTGAATCAGCAAATGTACTGGCTTTTCCTGACCTGGTTAGATCATTCAATCATTGCCCACATTGCATTCATGACCCAGACACAACAATTCTGCTTCTTACCTCCTCAGCTACCTCTCACCTCCAGAGCATAAGGTTTCTTCCTCCCATTGCTTTGGAAAAGTACATCCTTCCTGCTCCTAACTGTACCCAGCAGGTATGCAAACCAAGGTGCTGCACAGGCTAAAGGACTCCAGGTATGATGTTCAGCTACCAATGAGCAGAGCATGCACAGCTACTTGATCTGCCTGGTTGTACCAGGTCTCAAGCAGCTTAACCAGCAATCCTTAAAGGGATCATGAGAGTTTACTCAAAAACAAAGCCCTGGAAATTTTCACTTTTTATTTCTGTAGGCCCAGCAAGCGTGCTTCCTAAAGGGCCACAAAATAGCTCCACCCCATTTCAAGCAATTGAAAGCCACCCAACTGTTCCCCCACCTTTCCACCCACCGCCACCATCCCACACCCCCACCACTCCCCCCTCCCTCTGCACCCCCACCGCCATGCCACACCTGGAGACCTGAGTTGCTGACCATCTCTGCAGCAATATCCCATCCTTCCCCACTGGCACCGATTTGATGCCTGTTTCCCACTGGGGGAATGGAAATAAGACCCAAAGCTAAGGCCTCAGGCTGCCATAGACCAACATGGAGAGCATTTGCTCTGCTGATCTTATGCTTATTGTGAGCACAAGTTGATTCTTTTCCCCTTGATTAGACCAAATGATCTCCTCTCATGCTCTAATCCTCTATAATTCAAACCTATGAGGAAACTCCTTGTTTCTCTATGTAATCTTTACAAAAGATCTCCAGAATTTAGCGCTGGACTTAATTCTGGTTCTAAGAGCCTGGATTAAACCCAGGAATTTTCATGTGCGAGACAGATGCAGTGCTTTATCTTTAACCCCCGAGGGTGCAGCAGCTTGGCATTTAAATTTGTTCAATGCCTGTCATGGCCAAATGTTAAGAATGTATACAAAGAATGGTCCACTGAACTTCACACTTCTCCTAATGCTGCTGAACGCTTTCCACATCAACTGCCAGATTCGATAGTCTCTTTGCATAACAGCCCACTCCCCTTTAATGCTGAGTAGTTGCCCTACAAGAGCTGCTTCTCATCCTGTCAACTTCATTGTGAAAGCATGATTTAAATATGTTAGTAAAGTTTCTCACCTCTCCACGGCAGGACATTCCCAAAACCCGCCAGTGTGAAAGTGGTGGAAAGAGCTGGCGTGATGTGTGGGGGATGTGCCCACTGTTGTAAAATATTAAATCTCCCCTTGACCCCCCTCCCGGCCATCATGACAGGGTAGATATCGAGCCCTATGATTCTACGTGCTGTACTCAGAACCTCTGCATAATCACAAGGAAAGAGTTAAAGAGGAAAAAACCGCAGAGTCACTGGTGGTTCTCAACACTCTAATTAGCTGGGGGTTGTACCCTCCAGTTAGTTGGTCTAGAATGAAAGAAAACACCAGGTACTGGACGTCCTTTTTAAAGATTAGGTACAAAAGCAGCGATTTAATAGAGGGCAGAAGTGCAGGAACAAGTAGTTAAGTAATGATGGGTTCCTGCATTCCTGTGAACCAATAATGTCAGAATGGTAAAGCTGAAATTTAAGGCCATGTCACTATCTGGCATGACCTGTAGTTCTGAGTGCCAACCTGATTAAAATAGAACAGCCCTTTTAACCACTAATGATATAATGGAAGATCTCCTACCCTTTAATCTGCACTCCAATACCCTCACTTCCCTGAGGTTTCCCTAATTCCAGTTATTCTAATAAAAGCTTTTCTAAAGTGTATAACTGTGGCAAATGAGCTGAGCAGCCAATCAATGAGATGGAAAATACCCACAGCTCTGTCGTTTTTAACTTAACACTATCTCTATGATGAAATCTGGTTATGTTATGCTAAATAAACAGAACTTGTTCTTCATATGTTTGACACATTTAGAAAGCATGGCAAGGCCTTGCACAGGATTTCCTGATGAACAACAGGAACCTCCTCCTGCCTGGTGCCTACCAGTTTCTAGGCCAATGGGAAACACATCTTCTTAAAGCAGAGTATCTGTTTTTTTTCCCCTTCTGCCTGTACATTTAAAACTCTGTAGAACAAACAGCCTGACAGCTAGAGTTAATATACCCTGACTATCAGGCTTATCAGCAGTATCTACACAGCCAACTCTCTGGAACAGCTTTATATTTAAATAAAAGCACACTGATTCCAGTTATCAATTCAATGAAAGAGTGTAAAAGCTGTGCCTTCTGCAAGCCAGCAAGTTGTTGACACCCAAGGAAAACTTGATGGAATGGGAGTCATTGCCTGTGTTCCTCAAACCTTCTCTGTATGACCGTGTTTTTGAGCTAAACTCATCTTCAAAGGCATCGGCAACTCTATAGTATCTTTGGCCATTTGATCGTGTTTGGAACAATGAAAATGAGAACAATTCAATCTTTATTTCTGTCATCATGTCCCTTTAGGAAAAATGTGGAACTGTACTGGGAACAATTGTTGTTTCTGATAAGGAAATCCACCCTGAAGGGAAATCAATCAACAAGGTTTCATTTGCTGTAATAAAATACCGCTCAGCTTGCCAGCATTGCAAGGGACAGTAGGTCTATTCTGTGCTGCTAGGCTACAGGACCTACGCCCCAACCACCCCCGGCCCCACACCTCCCACCCCCGCTGAATAGCTTATTATAGCTCAAGCCATGGAATGGCAGTCACTGGGAATCATCAACCCAAACAGCGAGGAAACTAAGAAAGTTGCAATTGTTCCCCATGGACAGGGGGAGACTTGGAGGTTAATAAGTAGATCTTTCGATATTAAGGAGACAGAGAAAACTGATCCAGACAAATAAATCACACTGATGAATGGTGAAATTAAGAGGAAATAGGGAATTTGGCAGAATCATTTCACACAAAGCATAACAAATTGATGGAAGGAGAAATGAGCAAAGACCATTAAAGCAAATAGTGAAAATGGGTTCAGCAAAGACTAGCAATGATTCTGTAGAGTGTTTGGATTGGGGAATATGACAAGAAGATGTTGCACGACTAAAGTGGTTATCAGGCCTGTTAAATATGCGATTGGAAGACTTAACACCCATTCCAGGCCCATTTACTGAATTGGTTTGCAAATGATCTCAGCTTGAGCCATGCATACTGCAGTCAGTTCCTTCAGGTCCTCAGCAATCAAACCTGTGATACTTAATGGGACCGCTAGAGGCTTCCACCCAAAAGGCAAGTTAAACATTTTATACTTACTTTTCTGTGAAGCCAAGGGAAGCAAGTGTGTTGCTCCCAGTTTCATATATAGACCACCAACCGCTGCCAACTACCGCTCATCACGTCATCCCTCTCCCCTTGGTTGCTTACCCTTGAGGCTCTTGCCAGTGTCCCAGTCAACTGATTTCGCTCTCCCCTGCAATCAGTGAGCTGTAGTGCTCCCTACAGCTCTTGGGTACTTTCCTAATGAGATTGGTGGACCATTTTGCCATGGCTTGTGCCACCAACCTCATTATGCGATTTGATTCCCAGGCCAATATTTTTAAAGCAGAAGCTGAGTAGGATTGGCACACAGCAAGTATTCAAAAGGTCAGCCTTAGTTGGAGATACTTTACTTCAAATCTCACTCTTGATGGTTTCAGTTTAAACTTTTTCTCAATGAAGATCCATTTCTTAGACACTCAGAAGCTTTAAGTGACTTCATATTTATCAGCTAACTGTCATTCACCATTGAATCATTAAACCCAGGACCTTCCAGGGTATTTTACAGATAATTTGTCATGTTGTGAGCCAACAACTTTATTGAATCGAAGCTCATGCAAATTCATATCTTCTTAATTAACAATTTCTGTCGCCAACCATATTCAACATGAATAAGGGAAATGTAAGAGAAATACTAAGATAACCCACACAACCTGATTTGAAGATGAACATCCATTTCCTGCGTGCTTATGACTGCAGTACACACTGAGTATTTACAGGATGAAACATCCAGTACCATATGGAGCCCTATAAAAATAAAATTATGCACATAAATCACGTACAATTGTGGATTTGGGCTTTGCTAAGGTATACTATTAATGGTGGATAAAATAAAGGCAGCGGCTCCACCAACTGTCTTTGATGACACAAAGGTAAAAATGGCAATTTTTACTGAATCATTTCACATTGCATCTCATTCAGCAGAATTCATTTCAAGCTGGCAAAGGCAGCATGGTTGCTATGGGTACTACTTGATGGTAATGAGAATAGGAAGTGGGAAAAATATGAGAAGGAATCGATCATCACGTCTTGGAGCAAAGTGCTGTTTCAGTGTGACAGGGTTTTCTCAGCAAACTGCCTTCAGCCCACACTTAGGCAAGCTTGGGTGACTCACTTTCCTCATAACTGAGCCAGTGCCATCAAAGGCCTTGCTGATTGAACATCTGATGCGCAGTGACAGCTGGCCCACTTCCAGGTCAGTGTTATTTCATTCACTGTACATTTCGTTGAGCAAGGCCTAAAATTGTAAGTGCACTTCTTTCAAACAGTAGTAATTTTCTTCCAGTCATGGAATTGAAGAGTGGGCTTTATGCTTTCCAGTCAGTCATTCAGTGATAAAAACAAAAAACTGCAGATGCTGGAAATCCAAAACTAAAACAGAATTACCTGGAAAAACTCAGCAGATCTGGCAGCATTAGCGGAGAAGAAAAAGGTTGACATTTCGAGTCCTCATGACCCTTCAACAGAACTCGAAACGTCAACTCTTTTCTTCTCCGCCGATGCTGCCAGACCTGCTGAGTTTTTCCAGGTAATTCTGTTTTTGTTTCAGTCATTCAGTGAGTTGAGAGAGACGCCCAAACTGTCACAAGACGTAAACAGCACACGTTAACGTTTCACGACTCTAAGTTAACCGTCAAAATCATTGCAGTCATGGATATTACTGGTGGCAATATATAAATCTAATAATTCCCATCAGTCTGAACCAAATAACACTCTCCATTTTGCATCCAGTGAATAAGAAATGAAATAAAGTTGGAAAGGTATTGCAGTAATGTGACATTTCAGAGCATCAACAGGTTCTGCCTTGGAGTGATATGGATTGAACTCACTAGCATCATTTGCCATATAAAGGACTTCAAACCCCATGCTACATGGGCCAGGCATTTTCTAATACACGCATTTTCTTACAGGGGAGGGAAGACGAAATCAGAGGGAAAATCACCCATAGGTACTTTTGTGGTCAGCTGTGGAGCGGCTTAGGCAAGTAAGCATCAGCACATTCTTGAACTATTACCTATATTAGCAGTGTCTACACCATACATTGTGACAGATTCCAGAGAATTCTTTTCCAGCTATAATTACTTAATTAGGCCAATGACTCAGAAACCATTTTATCACCTGATGACGAGAACTCGGCGGGCATTGATGAATGTGAGAACACTTTAAAAGACAAAATTTAAAAAAGAAACAGTTTAATTGCATTTTTGAATGCTAATTACTTTTCTGTGGCATCTATTCCAAGCTAAAATGTACATGTGCTTCTCCATTTTTATACAAGGAAAGGCAGAAACACTAGGCAGACAATGCTTCAGTTCACACCTTTCTGCACTGATACTTTGAAAACTTAAGCGTCGTCAAGTGACAACATGGCTTTTGATTCGTTGATTTTTTAATGTATTAAGAGTTTTAGTAGGGTGAAGAAGAAAGAATGTTCCTTCTTGTTGGGGAAATAATGAGTCAACTGAAGATAGTGATTAAGAGAGTGATGGAAAGAAGTTAGGAGAAATTTCTTTACACAATGTCTTGTTAGAGCATATACTCCTTAACCAAAGGGAATAGTTAAGGCAAAGCTGCTGCATTTGTTAAGAGAAAAGTAGAAGATGAAATGGTGTATAGGAAGTGAGCAGGGCAATGGATATAGTTTTGGAGTGCACTGACTCAATGGGCTGAATGGTTTTCATGTGATATCCTGGAAGAAAAATCTCAGGGGCTTTCACAATGCGTGGCGTAGACAACTTGTGAGAGGTAGTGTTTTATCTTCACGCACTTCTGTATGTTATTATAGTTGATTCACTGGAGAGGTTGTCTGCTGCTCAGCATTGGGACCACGAGTATCGATTTCTTGCTCTGATCAAATCTCTTAACCATTTCCAGCCGGAAGATGGTCTCGTCCAAAGCTCCATGTACGATAAAAGTGAGTATCCCCAGTTGCCTTCTATGGCCTTTGAAAACCTGTAGATACCAAATCATCCATCCACAAAGTCTTGAGCTCTCAGTATGGGCCTTATGCATGTTGAAGCCTCCCAAATTTAATGTTAATAAGATGAGCCACTGAAGCCTGAATGCAACCCACCTCCAAGCAAAGCAACTGACATTCAATTCTCTGCTAGTAATTCTCAGTGATTCTGGATAGAATTATAGAATCATGGAAAGATAACAGCATAGAAGGATATAATTCGGTCTGTCATGTCTCTGCCAGCTCTCGGCAAGAGCAACTCAGCTAGCCCAATACTCCTGTCCTTTCCATGTAACCCTGCAAATCTTTTCTTTTCCGGTGCTTTTCCAAATCAGTCTCCACCACACTCCCGGGAAGTGCATTCCAGATCCTGACCATTCCCTGCGTGAAGAAGATTTCCCTCATGCCACCCTTGGTCCTTTTGGTTTTTGACTACTCCACTAATTGGAACAGTTTCTCCTTATCTATTCTTTCTAGACCACTCATGATTTTGAACACCTCTATCAAATTTCTTCTCAACCTTCTCTTCTCTGAGGAGAAGCACCCCAGCATTTCCAATCTATCTGCATAACTGAAATTCCTCATCCCTGGAGCCATTCTTATAAATGTTTTATTCATCGCTTTTAAACTCTTCACATCCTTCCTTAAGTACAGTGCCCAGAATTGGAAGCAATGCTCCTGTTGAGGCTGGACTAATGTTTTATAAAAGATCATCATAATTTTCTTGCTTTTGTACTCTATCCCAGGATCCCATATGCTTTTTAAATTACTTTCTCAATTTGCCCTACCATCTTCAACAATTTGAGCATATATACCCCCAGGTCTCTCTGTTCTTGCACCCCTTTTAGAATTGTATCTTTTATTTTACATTGCCTCTCTGCATGAACAGATTGTCCATGACTTCTGTTAGCAGTTTAATATGTAGCCAGAACCTCATAGAGAAAAGATAAAAGCAAAAAAGTGCGGATGCTGGAAATCCAAAGCAAAAACAGAGACAGAAATACCTGGAAAAACTCAGCAGGTCTGGCAGCATCGGCGGAGAAGAGCACAGTTGATGTTTGACAGTTAACAGGACTCGAAAAGTCAACTGTGCTCTTCTCCGCCGATGCTGCCAGACCTGCTGAGTTTTTCCAGGTATTTCTGTCTCTGTTTTTGTTCTCATAGAGAAAAGCCCTCTTTTATCTGGTTTCTTCAAATTTTGCATTTCACAGTGAAGCTGTAACATCATTGTATGCATACCTTCTCAAAATATTGTGTCCAAGCCAGGACCCCATTTAACTTCTGTAACGATCGCTTTGACTGCTCCAGTAATTGCAGACTTATAAATAAAGATGACTGGTAATTCCTATTTGGATTTGGCCTTGAAGATTAAAAAGAAACAGCTTCCTGGTTTGACTATAAATGGTTTTCAAAGTTAGCTGAGTATTCTATTATTAATATTGATGTAGAATAAGAAGTTGAACCAACAATTTTCCCTATAAAATATCATTTTGACAGTGCACACTATAGTGGTTCACAGTTCTTTATATGTTTGTTTATTTGTAAAGAGTTTTAGAAAACATGTGGGAGGATGTATAAAGTAACAATAGTGTGGCGCTGCTGCTGGCTTCACAGTGTATGCATGCTGTTGCCAAGTATACCCACCCTGTGTCACATGTTTCCATTATCATGCCGTACCCAAACCAGAAAGTAAACATTTTGTATTTTTAAATTTCCTTTTCCCTCTGTGGTGGAGTCTAATATTGTGCAGTATTGGGTGGGGCTGGTGTACTTGGCCTGTCATCTTTGGTAATTCATAAAACGTAGACAATTAGTTGCTAATAGAAGCCAATTTAGCATCTGTAAGAGGTGCTCAGTACAATTATACGTGCTGACCAACAGCTCATGGGCTGAACTCTCACCTGGCATGCAGGCGAAAAGGCCAAGCGGCCTTTGGATTTTTGAGGCAACCTCATTCATGGGCGGGATGAGGTTTCCGATGTTAATTAAAAATAAAATAAGAATGTTTAAATCTCATTTCTAACATGTCCCTGCCCATGTGACAAAATCACATGAGGGGGCATGCTTTCCTTAATTTTGCCATCTTTACTTGTAAAGTTAAAAATCTTCAGCTCCCTGAGGCAGGTCTGTGCCTTCGGGGAGCTTCCTGTGAGCACACCCCTGCACATGCGCTGACTTCTGTGCTCACCCTCCCTCCTCCCCACCCCAGGCAGCGCTGAGCATTTCAGTGCGCGGTTCATACTGGGTGGTCGTTAACTGGCCAGCCAACATGAAATTACGGTCGGGGCCTAATCACGGGCAGTGGATCGTTGTGCAGCCACTCCCAGGCCAGCCCGATGGGGGAAAACTCCTCCCCCATGAGTAGGTTGGTGTCAGAAGCATGGCTTAAGGTTAGCAGCTAGCTAGGACTGTCTCATGAAGGTTTCCATGTAAATTCTACTATGTGGCGAAGTGGACTAAATAGGGACAACCTGGTAGATTGGCAACCGCTAATAAATCTCCAATTCCTGCTCTTGTAGGGGTTAAATTAATAAGAGGTAAGGAGGGAATGACTTTTATTTGTACTTTTGATTCTTTGAAGTGTAGCACTTGAAGTTTGAAAGATGCACACATGATGCAGGATATTTATTTGTGGGGGGAGATCTTCATTTCAACAGTTTAGTTAAGAATGAAGAAAAATGCTGAAGCAGCCACTTACTCAGCAATGAGAACAAAACAACAACAACTTACATTTATACAGCAACTTAACATAATAAAACACCCCAAGGGACTTCGTGGGAGAATTACGAAACAAAATATGACAACATACCACATAAGCAGATATTAGATCAGATGGCCAAAATCTTGGTCACAGAGATAGGTTTTAGAGGAGGAAAGTGAGGTGGAAAGGCAGAGAGGTATAAGGAGGGAACTCCAGAGTTTAGGGCCTAGGTGACTGGAGGTACAATCACCAAGGGTGGAGCATTTACAATCAGGGATGCTCCTGAGGCCAAAGGAGCACAGAGGCCTCAGTGGGTTGTGGGGCTGGAACAGAAATGGAAAGCAATAGCAAACTACTACTGACAAAAACTGCCGAGAAAACTGTTCAGGATGAAGCATCAGCAGACAATAAGCCGAGGAAGAGCAACATGGAACTGGAATAAAAATGGATTTTGATTTAATACCTTGGAGGTAGCCTTGACTGCACTGAAACTTTTGGGATGGCACCAGCACCATTATACCTCAGTTTTTCAACACATAACATTAATCTAATCTGCCTGCAGGGAACCTGACAAGATCAGACCAGCCACAAAATTTACACTCCGCTTGACCTGGAATAAAACAGTCAGTCAATCTGATCCTCTCAATTTTCCATGGGCGTGTTAGCTTAAAATTACCTCTCTGAACTAGGCTGACACTCTGCTTAGTGCAGAGGGAAAACCATGTTGTCAGAGGCAACGTTGTTCTGATGAGATGTTGGATCTCGTCTGTCTGTAGTGGTCATTTAGGTAGATTGTGAGGATCCCCAATGGTGCTGCTTGATAAAGAGCTTGATAAAGGTTCTCCCAACAATATTCCTCTGGACAGCATTCTTCCCTCAGCTAACATCGCCAAAAAATAGGTATCCATCTCATTGTCACCTATGAGGGCCTTACATGGCCAAAATGGCTGCTGCATTTGTCTACTTAGCAACAGTAAGTGTACTTCCAAAGTAATTCATTGCGAATGAAGCATTTTGGGACAGTCTAAAGTTATATGATAGTAAGCAAATAAATTCAAGTCTTTTCTTTGTCTTTTAATAGATACTCCTTTGGACTGCTTATGTTGAATAAATGTGGATTTTAGCTCTGCTCTCTCTCTTTCTGTTCTTTAAATGGTGGCTGGTTTGCAATCATTTTGACTAATCTCTTGGCTTGAATGTAGCGAATCAAAATATAAACAGGGTACTTTCTGTTTAGCTTCTGTGACAGCTCCTTAATTTGTTTATCAGTCTGTGCTTGACTTCAAATTGTGGTTGGTAGGAACATGCTCTTGCATAATACTACAGTTCAGCCATCCTCTGTTCATGTCTAAGAGGCAGATCGTAAGCAGATCAACATGTCCATGAATTGAAATTTGTATCCTTATAGATGCCTTGTGTAAAATTAAAAAAAAGAAAAAGACTTGAATTTATATAGTGCTTTTTACAATCTCAAGACATCTCAAAAAGCCTGACAATCAAAGTTGTGTATTTTTGAAGTGTAGTCACTGTTGTAATGTTGGAAATTATTGCAAATTTTTATTTCTACTGCATTATTGTAAAGCCCCACCTGGTTTATATCCTTTGGAATGGAAATCTGCCTCATCACAGCAACGTGGTTGACTCTGAACTGGCCTAGCAAGCCATTCAATTTTATCAAATCACTGCAAAATAAAAAACAATGGACTGCAGCATTTCAAGAAGGTGGCTTACCACAACCATCTAAATGGCAATTAGGAATGGGCAATAAATGTTGCCATTGCCAGTGATGTCCACATCCTATGAATTAATACAAAAACTCATGAGACCATTAACAATGAAGAGGCCTATCACAGTGGCACCTACAAAGTTACAATCATTTCTGATAATTATAATGAGTTTTCAATTAAACATAATCTCCCATCCACCAAATTTGCTACAGACGAGAATGTCACAAAACACTCATGTTACAATGGGCCAATGCAACTTGAAAATTGGAGGTCAATAATTCCTGTGTGGCTGGGCACACTTACACACCAAGTCCATTAATTCGAAGCTTTGAGCAAAAAAAAAATCAGCTAAATGGTAATCTGATTTTCATCAACACAGCAAATGAAACCTTTACTGGGTTATTTGTATGACATTGCATTTCATGATGAGGATAAGAAATAGGTAGCAAGGGTGAGATTGTGTACAGCTGCAATGAAAATGGAATATTAAATAGATCTCTACGACTAACTTTGATGTTCACCCAAATTTTGCCACAGGGAGCTACAGATGCTGACCATCTTGTGATCAACATTTATTGTGACTAGCAGCCCCACTGTGAGCTAACATAGCCTTACTCTGACGTCCAAGAATGCAATGCACTCTAATTACAGAGAAAGCTATGGAGCTTGCTCAATGTTTGGAAAGTATTTAGCTTTTAAGCCACTGTTTTTACCACATTACACATGGGTGTAAACATTAAATCAATCCCAGAAATAAAATGGGCACTATAGTTGAGAAAATTTTCATTTTATTTTTCAATTTTATTCAATTTTCTTTATAATAACTTCTTTAATGTAGCCATTTTGGGGCCAAGTTTTATCCTTCCGAGGCTTTACCAGTATATTTCAACAGAACACTAAAAGGTCTCCCATGCCGTTACTCTTGGTAAATCAGAGGTTTTGCTGTTACAGAGGGAGAGAAGCATGTTTGGGTGCATGAGTATGGGTGAGACACGAAAGCGAATGAAAGTATTTGGAAAGAGTTTTGTAATAAATATGCTTAGAGAGGTGAGGTGTGTGTTTTTTTGATTGGTTTCTGGAAAATAAATAATATTTTCTTTTTCTTAAGCACTTGATGTAAATAAAGAAAATAAGCTTGCACTTGTCACATATTGTAGTTCTAAAAATAAATATACCTGTTACATGTGACATGGAGAAAATACCTACCGTAACTACGAAACTGAGCATTTGGCCTTCCAACAAGTCCAAAACATTCGAGTGCTTTACTGAAGTGTCATAATTTTTATAACATAAGAAATCCATTATCATCATTGTGGGTCTTAGCTTAGGTTGCCCTTGCTTATGATAGATAGAGGCTGCCGGAAGCAAGGCTGTTGGTAAACTTACCCTTTTATTAAACATTCTTCTAACTGTATACAGTACAAGGCTTAGCATGAGGCTTCACAAAGAACCATCCTTCAGTAGCTCTGTTGTCACATGATCTTACATCACTGATGATGTAGACTGTTTACATATTTAACATTAACCCTTTGCACTACATCTCTCCCCACACCCCGCGAGTCTCTGACTTAATTCAGATTGTTTATATTATCTTACATCTCCCCTCAAAGTCTCTGCCTTTATCTCTGGTTCAGAGATAACTGTTGTTATCTCCCCAGCCATGTTCTCAGCTCTCAGAGGATTTATAGGATTCAAGTTCTCCATGGGTAGGACCCCACCCTCGTTGAAGGGATTGTGTGGAGACTGGCACGAGCAGGCGGGTTCCCAATCGGCACCCCCGGTCAGGGAATGCTGCCATTTTATGTGGGGAGGGCCAATTAAAGCCTGCCCGGTGTGACAGTGCTATGTGTTCCTTGTGCGGGCGGGGGGGATTCCCTGAGCCGGGAGTGTGCTCTTTCGCACATGTGTGTGAAAGAGTGCACAGATCTCCCTGAGGCTAAATGCTGCCTCAGGAAGATCGGCTCAAATGCGAAAACCAGTTTAAAGAATAGAAAAATTTTACTGACCTGTCTCGTCATGTGACACTGTCACATGAGTTGGGACATGTCCTTAACTTTTTAAAATATTCTGAAATTTTAAAATCCCTCATGAAACCTCATCCCGTCCGTGGATGAGGTTTCATGTTTTTTCACAAGCCCACCAACCTTAAGGTTGGACGGGCAGGTCCATTGATTACTTCAATTACTTTATTAATGGCCTTAAGTGGCCGTTGACAGTTGGTTGCGCTCTTGCCAACCTGAAAATATAAATGATGCGGGGTGACGTCGGGATGCCTGCCCGACATCACCCTGCATCATTTTACTCGTCGGTGAGCGGGCCCTGCCCCCCGTTTGCTGACCAAAAGATGCAGCCCCATGTTCTCTCTCGAACTCAGTAGAGTAGTATGTGAATCATCAAAGAATACCAGCTGCTGATCAGGTCTTCTTCCTGATCTTCTGCGTAACTGGTCCATTCCATTGAAGTCTTCTTCTTATAGATACGAGTGCACTTCTGTTTCTTCTCACTATTTAACTTTCAGTCTCTACAAGATAAGATCACGGATGTAGTGTTTTTTTCCAAAACCTGGCTTTTGCGATTTTGGTCGTGCATCCATACTGACTTTGCTGCCTGGAGTTCTGGTAAGTTGTGTACTCTGTGGCATTGATTACAGTTTCTGGTTTGATGTGCATAATACTCATCCTCCTTCACCCTTACTCTTTCCATATCTGCTGCCTTAAGGCATGGCATAAGCATGTGCGGAAGAGCAGGAAGTTGAGGCCACAGTTGTCTTCCCATTAGAAGTTCAGATAGAGCCAGGCCATTCTGAAATAGTATGGAATGGTGGTTCAACAGTGCCAAATTGATACCATTTTTCTTCAAAAAAAGCTTTTACTCCTCTTTCGGCCTCCCCATTAGCTTGCGGGTATCTGGGTGAGCTAGTCGTGTGGACAAATCCGTAGGCTTCTGTGAACTGCTTAAAACATTTATTGGCAAACCATGGGGCATTGTCTGAAATGACTAGGTCTGGAATGCCATGCATAGCAAAAACTTCTTTTGGTAATGTAATGACAACTTCTGAGGTGGGACCATACAGACGCTTAAGCTCAATCCATCTGAGTAATAATCAACACTTTGAAGGATGTCTTCCCTTTGAGCACAAAAAGATCCATTTTGAGGCCTTCCCCAGGTCTGGACGGAAATGAAAATAGCATCAGTGATTCTCTTTGTTCCTGGTGATGGATCACATAGGTGATGCAGTTTGAAATAATTTCTTCTAATGATTTTGAGTTCCCTGGCTACCAGCAGAACACCACGCCCCGGTATACCAGTTTGTAATGCCCAGATGTGCCTGTTTATTCTCTTAAGGAAACAGGTTTGAGGATTCCAGGTGTGACCAATCTCTCATCACAAATCAGCAAGTCATCCATAACACATGTGCCTTCGTTGCTTGAAGTATTGCTTCAGGATGAGATTATTTGGAATGGGTTCTGGCAATCCTTTGATGCAGTGCACTTGAATTTAGGTATATTCTTCATCTGCTTTTTGCGCCATTTGAATCGGATTTATAGCCTCTGTGTTGTTGACTGGTTAAAATTTTGTGGTTAATGAATTATAGGACTCCATACCTTTGACAAAATTTATGTCCCCTTTTTCTGGCTTTTCAACAGGAATGCATGACAATGCATCCGCTGTAGTTTATGGTTTTCCATGGACATATTTGGTTGTAGCATCGAATCTCATCAATCTCCAATTAAATCTCTGCACACTGGGTGGTATCTTTGCTAATTCTTTAGCACTTAATAATGTAACCAATGGTTTGTGGCCTGTCTCAATAGTAAACTTTAGGCCTAAGACATGGTCAGCAAACTTCTCACAAGCCCATTAGCTGCTAATGCTTCTTTTTCAATTACAATGTATCTTTGTTCTGTTTCAGTCAATCATAGGGATGCATTGTACACTGGTCTACATTTACCATCTCTCTGAATTTGAAAGCATACTGTTTCTAGTTCAGCTGATGATGTATCTGCAGCAGTTATCATAGGCGGTTCTGGATCAGAGTGAGCCAACATTTCTGGTTAAATGAGCACCTCTTTTATCCTTTTGAACAAAATTTGTTGATTTTCTTCCCAACTCCATGCTTGGTCTGGCCCAACCAATTGTCGCAGTGCTTCATTTACATGTGCTATGTTGGGTAAAGACTTTCCTACTTGATTCACTATTCTCATCAAGCAGTGAATCTCTGTGACATTGTGAGGTGGTGGAAGCTCTTTGATTGCATTGGTTTTTTGATGTCTGATATGTGAACGATGTGCCCCAGAAATTTAATAGCTGGCTGTGAGAACTCATATTTATTGTTTAGGCCGGAATTTTCTGGCCCTGTCTTGGCGGGTGGGAAGGGGACAATATGGCGAGTAGGGAAAAATTGGTTTCTCGCCACTCCAACCGTCAATGGCAGGCTGTATTTCCTGCTGCCGCACATCAGGAACATAATTTCAATACATTCGCCTCTCATTATAAGCCCTGCTCACTGGAATCATCCTCCCATGCTCGATAATCCGGGCACCATGCTAATGTGTTTCAAATTGTACATAAGCGATGTGTACCTGGTGAGCTGCACTTTGTTTGTTTGTTTGTTTGCCAAGCTTGCTTCAGGCAGCATTTGCAGTCATCAGCACTGGGCTTCGCAGGCAGCACCACATCACCTTTAAGGGGTTCACAGGCAGTTCCCTACCTACCAGGCCAACTGTAAAGCGGGGGATGACTTTCAATGACTGCAGGGCTAGGCTTGCTAGGGGAAGACGGGGAAAGCATCCTCAGGCAAGGTAAGAGGCTGCAGGGCAAGGGTTGTACTGGGGAAGGGGGTTATCTCAGGGGGAAAATGTTGATCTCTGCAAGTGGCCTCAAGAGAGTGAGGGCTGAGGAGGAAGTCTATAGAGGAGAGGAGGCCAGATGGAGATGTGAGGGTGTGTGAGAAAGAGTGGCATTGAGTGAGTTGTCAGTGATATGTCATGGCCTTGAGAATGTGTGAGTTTAGAGTGATAAGATGGCTGCTTTACCCTGGTGGCATAGATGAGATCATTCATCCGCTTTCTGCACTGGGATAGTCGACTTCTTTTGTGCGGCATTGACACTGACCACCTCTGGCACGGCCTTCCAAGCTGGAGTGGTAATATGGATAGGCCTCCTGCAGCTAGACTGGGGGTAGAGGACATCACAGCAGACCTCCATGGTGTCCAGAAGGCGTCCCAGGGATGTGTCATTGAATTGAAGGGCTGCACTCTTCTTAGCTCTTGGGGCCATGTCTTCACCACACAAGCATTAAGGAGGGTGTGTGTGTGTGTGTGTGTGTGTGTGTGTGTGTGTGTGTGTGTGTGTGTGTGTGTGTGTGTGTGTGTGTGTGTGTGTGGCTGCAGTTTAAATATGGTGCCCTGCGTGAGGAAGTTGGGAGGTAATGAAATGGCCAGAAAATCTGAGGCCGTCTGCCAGCAAGATGGTATGGTTCCTGTGGCTGCATAATTAATGAGGTGGGAATGGGAGGATAGGGTGCGAATTGCAGCCAAAATGATATTTTTCCCGCCTGTTACCGCACTTTGTGCAAACTTGGGATGATTCCGCTCTAAGGATTAGTCCTGCTTCTTGCAAACATTGCAACACGGCTCTGTCTGGCATCATGCTGTAATGTAGTGGAGCCGTGGTGTTAAGTTTTAATAGCTGTTAGGTAATAAAGACCAAGACGGACTCCTTCGGATAGAGTTTTATTTTTAGTCCATAAAACTCTCTACAGACAGAACTAGTCTCACCTGTTATCCTCTTTATACAACCAAAAGGGTAGTTAGATTGTTAAGTAATAATTAGCAATTGAACTCTAACTATTTCCTTCTCCAACAGATTCCCTTCTTCCTAAGAAGAAAGTAATCCTTAAGTTTATATAATCACAAAAAAACATCAATATACATTTTTCATTCAATAAATTCACTTTATTCCCCTCCTTCAAAAAAACGGAGAACACATGTAGATATATCCACACAAAAGGAATATTTTTTTCTTAAAGAAAAAGACATCCCTCTTCGAGGATCTCAAATAACTTCTTGGACCTTGCCTAATTGTCAGATAATTGATAGCTGATATCAATCCATTTGATCTTGGCAATCGCCTTATTCTCGGGCATCTGACCTAAGCTTGCAATGAACATAAGAACATAAGAACTAGGAGCAGGAGTAGGCAATTCAGCCCCTTGAGCCTGCCCCGCCATTCATTACGATCATGGCTGATCTCATTTCAGCCTCAACTCCAATTTCCCGTCTTCTCCCCATAACCTTTCAACCCATTACTAATTAAAGATATAAGCAAAAAACTGTGGATGCTGGAAATCCAAAACAAAAATGGAAACAGAAATACCTGGAAAAAGTCAGCAGGTCTGGCAGCATTGTGAAGGGTCATGAGGACTCGAAACGTCAACTGTGCTCTCCTCCGCCAATGCTGCCAGACGTGCTGACTTTTACCAGGTATTTCTGTTTCTGTCATTACTAATTAAAAATCTGTCTATTTCCTCCTCCTTAAATTTATTCAGCGTCCCGGCATCCACTGCACTCTGAGGTTGTGAATTCCACAGATTTACAACCCTTTGGGAAAAGTAATTCCTTCTTATCTCTAATTTAAATCTACCACCCCTTAGCCTAAAACTATGGCCTCTCGTTCTAGAATGCCCCACAAGGGGAAACATCCACCCCACGTCTACTTTGTCTATTCCCTTTAGTATCTTATATACCTCAATTAGATCTCCTCTCATCCTTCTAAACTCTAGCGAGTATAGGCCTAAACTGTTCAATCTCTCCTTATAAGACAAGCTCCGCATCTCTGGAATCAATCTAGTGAACCTCCTCTGAACTGCCTCCAGTGCAACTACATCCTTCCTCATGTAAGGGAACCAAAACTGTGCACAGTGCTCCAGGTGTGGTCTCACCAATGCCTTGTACAGTTGCAACACTTCCCTATTTTTATATCCTATTCCTTTAGCAATAAATGCCAAAATTCCATTTGCCTTCCTTATTACCTGCTGTACTTGCATACTAGCTTTCAGCGATTCATGCACGAGGACACCCAGGTCCCTCTGCACTGAAGCATTCTGAAGTTTCTCTCCATTTAAATAATAATTCACCTTTTTATTCTTCTGACCAAAATGGATAACCTCACACTTATCCACGTTAAATTCCATCTGTCAAATTTTTGCCCATTCACCTAACCTGTCCATTTGTAAATTTCTTATTTCTTCATTAGAACTTACTTTACCACCAATTTTAGTGTCATCTGCAAACTTAGCTATAGTACCTTCTATCTCTGAATCCAAGTCATTAATATAGATTGTAAATAGTTGGGGCCCAAGGACTGAACCCTGTGACGCCCCACTAGTTTCAGCTTGCCATCCAGAAAAAGACTCATTTATCCCGACTCTCTGCTTTCTGTTGGTTATCCAATCCTCTATCCAAGCTAATATATTACCCCTAACGTTGTGTGATCTTATCTTGTGTATTAATCTTTTGTGCGGCACCTTATCAAAGGCCTTCTGGAAGTCCAGGTACACTACATCTACAGGATCCCCATTATCCACTTTGCTTGCCACATCTTCAAAGAACTCTAGCAAATTAGTCAAACATGATTTACTCTTAATAAAACTTTGCTGTCTCTGATGGATTGCATTTTAACTTTCCAAATGCCCCATTACTACTTCCTTAATAATGGATTTCAACAATTTCCCAATGACAGACTTTAAATTAACTGGTCTATGGTTTCCTATTTTCTGCCTCCCCCATTTTTGAATAAGGGCGTTATATGTCTATTTTTCCAATCCACTGGAAACTTTCCAGAATCCAGGGATTTTTGGAATATTATAGTCAATACATCCACTATCTCCACTGAAACTTCCTTTAAGACCCTAGGATGTAGGCCATCAGGTCCTGGGGACTTGTCATCCTTTAATCCCAATAAATTGCTCAGCACTTTTTCTCTAGTGATGGTGATTCCTCCTTCTCTATATCCTCTGCACTACCTGTTACTATTGGGGTGGTACTGGTGTCCTCCACTGTGAAAACTGAGGCAAAATATTGATTAAGCATCTTTGCCATTTCTGCACTCCCCACTATTAATTCCCCAGTCTCGTCCTCCAAGAGACCAACATTCACTTTAGCAAGTATCTTTTATATACTTGTAGAAGCTTTTGCTATCAGTTTTTACATTTTGAGCTAGTTTTCTTTCATAATTTACCTTTGTTCTTTTTATGATTTTTTTAGTAACCCTTTGTTGATCTTTAAAAGTTTACCAATCTTCCAGCCTGCCACTGACCTATGCAATTTGGTGTGCCTTAGCTTTTGCCTTTAAGTTATCTTTGACTTCCTTGCTTAGTCTTGGATGCTTTTTCCCCCTCTTACCATCTTTCTTCCTCATTGGGATATATTTCACTTGGGATGAATTGAATATCTCCTTAAATATTTGCCACTGTTCATCAACTGTCCTACCTTGTAGTCTTCCTGCCCAGTCTGCTAGGGCCAAATCTGCCCTCATGCCTATGTAGTTACCTTTGTTTAACTCCAGAACACTAGTGTGGGACTCAAGTTTCTTGCTCTCAAACTGAACTTGAAATTCTAGCATGCTATGATCAGTCTTCCCTAGAGGATCCTTTATTATGAGATCATTCATTAATCCCATCTCATTACACAAAACCAAATCTAGAATAGCCTGCTCCCTGATTGGTTCCACAACATATTGCTCCATAATCTCAATTAGCAATCTCTTGTTAATGCACTTTGTAGAGTGAACATTTTCCCAAAATGACTTATTATCTATAAGACATTCGATAGGTACCATTGGGAATACCCTTATCCATTTAAAATTTCTGCCTGTATCTTTGATGTAAAGAATACCATATCTACTGCCTCAACAAAGACAAAAGTCTCCACTGCCAATGTACTTTTTAGAACACTTCGTATCTTTTTAGATTCCCATACCAAAAGGCAGCATTTGCTCCCTCCCCACCGCCATGAGAAATATTATAAATCCTCCTGCACTTGAAAATTCACCACATAGATTTGCATAAGACACATCACTAAACACAATCAGTTTCATTTCACTAAGGTCACCCAAAGACGGGAATTTCAAAACACACTGCTCCATATTTAATTATGTCAATATTTGTTTGCTTGAATGATTTCTTCAACCTTGGGATCATTCATTTTAGTGCTCAATTCCAAAACGTCAAAACTGATGTCTGGCCTTGTTCATTTACCTAGCCAATTGTGCTGCCCAATTAGGCTTCTGAATTCCTCTTCTTCCATTTCAGAAGCTGCTATATCTTTCTGGGATGCCCTACTATGACCAATTGGCATGGAATTGACATTCTCCAAGTTGGATTGCTGATGTAAAAGGATGTGTGATCCGCTCTGCCTGATTTCCAATCCAATGTACCTAAATGCACCAGAAGCCTGACTTGCAATTTTAAAGTCCATTCTGAGCCCATTAATGACAACCGTTTCAAATTCACTACTATCACCCCACAAATAAATCTTCTACATGCATCATAAAGATGCCTGCAAGTTTCCCTCCATGGTGCCAGTAAAACATTGACGGGTCTGCTTCCAACTGAAGACAACCCAAAGTTAACAAAACTGACTTCACTGAGAAATACGAAACTCTGGAGGCATCATTTAAATCGTGTACGCATTTATTTAGCTTCCAGTGAGTCCCTTCTGCATTTGGTGCCTCTTTCAGTGGATGGAGAAAAACTTCCCTTTGAAGGTGATGCCCTTGCAAAAAGGCAACTTTAATATCAAGGGAATAACGGTCCCAAGCATTTGTAGCTAATAGAGCCAAAAAGATCTTCCGAATAACTTTTCCTGCCGTAGGTGAATCTACTCTTATATCCTGGTCACCCAATTTTTCTTTAAACCTCGTGCCTCTAGCCTGGCTTTAGCTTTATAAGTCCCATCAGGAAGCACCTTTTCCATGCATAAACATCTATTAGACAGAGCTGGCACCTATCTGGCACCTCTGTGTATACCCCAAATTCTTTCCAACTATGTAGTTCTTGCTGTTTGGCAACCTTTATTAATTTATCGGCTAATTTGTTTGAAGCTACTAAGACTTCTCAATCATATGGGCTATTGCTCCTTGTAGCATTGTCAGTCTGTACCATCTTCCTTGACCTTGTTAAGCTACGTCCTCTATCCTGCCCTCTATCACGCTCTGGGCTGTTACTGTTTGATCTACCTCTCCTATTTAAAGAAGGTCTTTCAACAGTTCGCAATCTCTTCCTCTCCCAGACCCACTGTCTGAAATGCATTTCCAGGCCTTCCATTTTTGTGCTTCATGTTCCCAATCCATAGGCCTAACCTCCTGCCCTTTCTCTCATACTTTTAACCAGTTTTTATATTATCCAGTGGCCTTCCCTGCTCTGCCTATAATTGCCGCATCCTGCCATTGACTGGCCCCTTCTGGCAAGTACGTAACTTTAGTGCCAGCTTTCGGCAGTTGTCCTCTGGGGCAAATCGCCTCATCTTGTTTGTCCAAATTGCTGTCTCCATGTTCAGATACCCTCTCAACTTCAGCTACCTGGTCCTCACAATCATGCAATATATGGGTATGAGAGGTACATGGTACCTCGTCTTTTCCTACAACAATTTCCGAACCTGCAAATTTGTAGTCCGCGCCACCTGACCTTGCTGAGTGTACCCGAATAGTCTGGTTCTAATGCTGTAAAATGATTGCTTTGCCGTCTTTAACTATAATCTTTCCTGGGCCTTTCCACTCATTAAGTATTTCTCTTTTATGATAAACCCTGTCTCCATGATTGAAAATAGTTTTTGATAGTCTTAGAGCTTGTCAAATTCTTTTTGTAACTTTGGCTTTAAGGAACGCTCTCCTACCCCTGTGTAATGCATTTAAATACTCAGAAAAGGTAGAGCTAATCGTACTTCCCTTCCATCCAGTGGGATGATCACTCAGAACTGAAGGAATTTTTGGGTTTCTACCAAAAGCCAACTGATATGGACTATAGCCTCCAACTATGTACAGTGAATTCTTGGCATGGACAGCCCATGTTAGAGCTGATGTTAATTTAGTTTAGTCTATCTGCCAATATTTTATGAAGCATCTCATCTATTACCACGTGATTCCTTTCACACACTCCATTAGTAAAAGGGCTTTCTGCTGCTGTATTCATAATGATTATATTCATGTTTTTGCACATATCCTGAAACTCATCATTAGTAAATTCCTCCCCATTATCAGTGAGGAATTTTGACAGTGGTCCCCATCCACTTTTCCATTACCTGATCAACAATTATTTTCTTTTCTTTACCGTGTATGATTGTCGACTGGCTAAACCTTGTGGCCAAACCTATGAAATGTAAAATAAAAATCTTCTTTTCTTTATCCTACACTTTTGAATCCATCGTCACAACTTCATTGAAATCCTTCACTAAGGGTAGACTCACTATCGGCTGCGACAGTGTCCTTCTGTATTTCTTATATATATCACATTTATCACTTATCTTCTCTACAAGTTTAGTGTACTCTCCATCCCTTATTCCTGCATCCCATTGCAAAATTTGTAATCTTTGTGAAGAAGGGTGGGCAAACTGCCGATGCAATTTTAACACAATTAACTTTGTGTCTTCTAAATTCCTATCCCCCAACACTAATAACACTTCTTTAATCTCCTTAGTAGAAAAGCTAGGTTTCATTAAAGGAATACAGTAGTGTCCAGATTGTGTAAGTTGCAAATCCACAGGTTTTCCAAATACAGTAGTCTTGTCGTTCTCCATGTCCAGCTTCATTTGTGCTTTCTTCATTGATAGCCTGCTCAACAGTAACAGTATTTTGCTGGACACTACATCTGTACTGATGAAGTGATTGACTCCAGCTATCTTACAGGGAATCACTACCCTTTTTAAAGATTTTAGAGTATTAACATCTCCAAATCTAAAACTGATGGAACTCTCAAATGCCTTAACCTTAGTCAAGTCCTTGTCATTTAAGGAGTCCAGGTAGCATTTTAACCAGTCTATTCCACAGACCATAGATGTGTATCCGCTATCTAGCACCGCACAGTTGAAGGATTCTGCAACCAAGACATTCATCACTGGGGTGAAATTTCTTGTAACTAATACAATACCCTCACTTTTGTCAATCTTCTCCTTCTGAGTCTTCTGTCTCATGTTTAATTTCAAACCCCTTATTATATCGTTTATGACAGTTCATTGCATAATGGTACTTTGAATTGCATCTAAAACACCAATTGACCACACAGTGGGCATTTCTGGGGTTCATCCTTTTGTTGCAATTCCCCAGTTCTTCTCTCCTGCCATAATTGTCAAAGGTGTTTCTGTCCTCATTGTTCCTTGTTACAAATCTCCCTTCGTACTGCCACCTGTGTCCTGTTTCTAGACAACCTCACCTTCGTGTTAACACTGTATCCTCTATTTTTTGTCTTACCGCCGAATGACCCATTTGCGCGCTAAGCACTGCCGATATAATCCCAATGGGTAGTCAGTTAAAGCAATATATCTCAAATGGTGTGATGAATGTTGTCAGTAGTTTGGATTCCTCATCCAAAGTTGCCAGAAGCCACTGTTTGGTAAAAATTGTGCTTTTGGCCAGCTTTGCCAGACTCTCATTCACAGATGCCATTGGGTGGATCGCTCTTTCCATAGCTTTGTTTAACTGTGTGAGGTCAACACAGGTTCACAGTGAACCATTCGGTTTTGTTTCTGGGACCATACCTGAACACCAACTTAATAAAAGCAAAATACTGTCGGAAATCTGAAATATAAACAGAAAATGCTGAAAAATCTCAGCAGGTCTGACAGCAGCTGTGGAGAGTGAAACTGAGTTAACATTTTGAGTCCAATATGGCTGTTCTTCATTCCAAAGAAGAGTCATATTGGACTCAAAACTTTAACTCTGTTTCTCTCTGAACACCAACTTGTCGGTTTTGTTACAGGTGAGATTACACCCTGATGCAGCATGGACTCAATTTCTTGCTTCATTTCTGTAAAGATGGGTGTGGAACTTACCTTTGGTTGAACAAGCACACTGGTATGCTATCTGGTCTCAATGTGATGTGATAGGCTGTTTTCAGCTTCTCATAACTTCGAAATAAGTTTGGAAATTCTGTCCTGAATTCTTTTGGTTTGTCTTGTCTTCCCAGTTTTTTCTACTTCATATCTGAGTTTTGGATTCATGCAAGCTCTTTGGCTTAAGCGAGAACACTCTTTGTTTTGGATCACGTACACATTTTCTGTGATTTCTCTTCCTTTGTACTGAACTGTAGCAGTCAACTGTCCCTCAGCCTTCAGGTGACCACCTCCTGAACTGTGGAGTTGTATGGCCTATGGCAGGAGGAAGTCTTGCTTTAGACACTGTTCTGTGTCTGAAAGAACTGAAGAACTCATGCTTCAGTGTCTAATCTGAAATTTGTTTTTTGTCCATTGACCATAATGTCTGTGCTCCAATAGTGCCCATTAGATCCTGTAATTTTTCCCAAGAATGGCACTTCATTGTCTTTTACCTCTTCAATTTCTTGAATGCTGCTTGCTTTAGTTGCTTTCTCTTTAAATTTCTGAGATGGGCTGCGGCGTACAGCTTTAAAACGTCTCACAGGAATGGCACTCCACATTTTTGGCGGGACACTCTTCGCGCTGATGCAACATTTCCCGCCACAGGCAGAACACTGACTAATGGTGGCTACCATGCCCTCTTCGCTGTTTCCCTGTTTTTGATTATGTGTGCTGCTACTTCTATTTCCTACAAACTGCGCTGTCACTTTTTTTTCTCCACAAAATCTCCCTGCCACCTCGAATAAATATGCAATTTTGCTTTCTCACTTCTGCTTGCCTTGTTAACTGCACAGCCTTTGATAGTGCTAAATCCTCTCGATTGGAGAAAGTCTGTAGAAAGTCTCCAATAACAATATGATTCCAAATTAATTCATCTTTAAAGGCTCCATATTTGCAACTCTCAGCCAGTAGATATAAATCGCTAATGAAGAAATCTATGCTTTCTCCTGGTCTTTGGGTACGTATATTGATTTTGCCCTCTCTGTGATGTGTTCCTTCTAAGGCTGAAAAATGTATCAAAAGCTTTCATAACATCGTTGTATGTCACTATTTCTTCATTAATGACCAATATATTGTCTGCACTACTGCCTATGACATAAAGAAGGATACTACCCTGTTCCGTGCTAGGCTTCTCTGCTAGTCCCAAAGCGATTCTGTACCTGGTAAATCTACAAAGCCAGTTCTGCCACTTCTCAACTTAATCCAGGCCTTCCATGTGTTTAAAGCATTTTGATAAGGGTAAGATTTTCTCCAAGGCTTTTCTTTGCTCTAGCCTTTCTTTGAGTTCTGTTGGCATTTTCCCACCTTCTCTTCCTTCACAGTCATTTTGCTTGCTGCTTTTTCAATCGCTGGGCTTTTCCCCCTCTGTTTTCAGTCAGCTGGGATTGATCGGTGCTTTTTCCATTGTCTTTACTGATGCCACCAACTGATATCCTTGTTATGGGGCTTAGCTTGGGTTGTCCTTGATCAGAATAGATAGAGACTGCTGGAGGCAAGGCTGTTGGTAAACTTTACCTTCCATTAAATATTTTTCTAATTATATACAGGACAGCTTAGCATGAGGCTTCACACAGGACCATCCTCAGTAGTCTCTGTTATCATGCGATCTTACACTACTGGTGATGTAGACTGTTTATTTACATATTTAACATTAACCTTTTACACCACAGGAAATTCAGCAGGCAATTTGTGCACAGCAAGCTACCACAAATAGCAATGTGATCATGATCAGATTATTTGCTTTTAGCGGTACAGATTAAGTGACAAATATTGGCTAGGACACTGGAGAGAATGCTTATGTTCTTCTTTTACCTTCATCTGAGAGACCAAACAGAACCCCAGTTTAACATTTTATCTGAAAGATGGATAGCTCTTTAATACCTATTTTTAGTACACTTGCACTTCCCTCTGTCTCTCATAGTCAGGCACAGGCCCTCAAATCAGTAAAGTTGAAATAAAAACTTTTATTGAACCGCTTAGTTGGTTCGATTCAGGCTAGCACACCAAATCAAATTATTATTTTAAATTTGCTGACTTTTTACAATACAGATATATTCTGAAGAAATGAAAATCACAGAAAGTTGAATATTTAGATCTATGTCTATCTTATATCTATTGCTTATATTAAAATTGTATCTTACCGTTTAAATAACAGTTTTCAAGCCACCAGTTTATTTAATATTAATGACATTAATATTTTGTTTGTTATGATTTTCATGGTTAGAGATATAAGACATTTTGAACAAAATAATACAAATTGTAACTTTCTTCATAAAAAACTATTTATTTACAATATCAAATAGACTACTATTTATTAAGAGTAGTGAATTTTTATATGGAGCGCCAAGAATTCTAAAATTAAAGAAAAGATTATATTAAATTGGATAGTTCTTTCTTTATGAAGTAAATTCTTCCACCACAAAAGATAAATATGGACATTTTCTACTCAGTCAAAATTGTGAAAATACTGCTGTCATACCAGTGTACAAAAGAATATTATTTTTTGGACAAATGCTAAACTTATTTGTTCATTGCTTCCATATTCATTTCTAAAATTTGGCATGGAAAGCATTTTTAATGACAAGTAATATGTAATGAGCTGTTGAATATTTAACCCTGATATCTGGAGCCTCCAGGGAATCCAGCACAGGCAATTCCATCTGAGGCAATGTAACACACTAGAAAAACATCTGGAATAATGTTACCGAGATATTTATTTCTTGCTACTAATGAAATATGCTTTAATAAAACCATACAGCTGGTTCAATGATGATGAGAGTGCATCCTAACATTCTGGAAATGCTCTGATGAATCGGCAGCGAAGTAGGCCCAAGCGCCAACTTCACTGAGTGCAAAAACTTTCAAGCCTTTTGGAACCCTTGACCAGAATTGCCTTTAAGTCTTATGAGATATCTGGATTTTAGGTCATCTTGTGTAAATTGGTGATATATAGAAATTAGTAAGCTTGGTAATATATAGAAATTAGTAAGCTTCTCCATCTGTTGACACTTTCAGTGTTGCTCACCTGTTTAAAAGGTGTGCTGTTCCTGGGACTTGCTACTCTGCCCTTTATAAGTTTCAATTCTGAAAGGTGCTTTAGTATAGCGTTAACATTTCCTTTTTATCTGCATTGTCTTTGATGTACCTTTGCTTGTTGATGCCTGTTTCTGGGCTCTTGCATTCCAGCAACTCCTTTTGCAGCTACCTGTCGCACAGCACTAATGCTGACAGAAGCTGCTTCATTAGCAGTTAAACCACAGCTCCTGGGAAGAAAAGTCTCTACATTTGGAGGTGACTGTGAAGCAGTGACATTATCATTTACTTTAATCCTCATTTCATTTTACTTTGCTTTTAAATTAAATTGTTATTTGGCTCATACCCATAACTCTTTCATGGCTTTGTTGCAAGTATTCTGTGCAATTGTCTCATTTGTGTTAAGAACACATTATACAGACCTCCACAGTGTTCTTTGTGTGCCTTGGATTAAATGTCTAACACATATCAGCACAGTTGGATAAGAACCACAGGGAACCTACAAATCAGCAGTAAATTACACTGCTCCTATGTCTGCCATTATTTCCAAACAATGCTTTCAAGAATCCTTTTCTACAAAAGCCTCGGGTCTGGATGGTCGTAAAGGGGATGAATTTCCATGCAGGTTCTCCCAAACACCCTCCAAAACTTGTATAAGCGAGATGCTAAATTCCCTGGAAAATGGGTTAAATGATCTTCGTGGCCACAGTGTTCTGGGATTTTCATGGCTGTTCCATCAAAATTTTCATGGAAAATCAGTAGAACCTCCACAGAGACTCTCAACTCTAATTTATGCTTTGACCCTTATGTCTTCTCCACAATGAAATGATTTTCCAATTGACTCATTCATTGTTGGACGTAAGAAGATCTGATCAATAGTAGATCCCTTAACAGATTACTCTAGCGTGTCTCAAAGAGTTGTATTAGCAACATATATATCCACAAGTTGGACCATCCTGCTTTTCAGTGAGACTATGATAGTTGTGAATTATGTTAACTAATTGGGGTCAAAGAAGGTGAATAAATTAAGTTATGAACATCCAGTAGTGCCATAATCCCAAATGTAAAGCTGAGTATGGGTAAGTGTGTAGTGTTTTGGGAAATACTGTGGAATTTTTCAATTTTAATCCAAGCATTGATAAGTGCATGGAAGTTTCCTTTGGATTAACCCATCAATTCTTACTGAAAATATGTGGAGATCTCAGGCAGTGATCTTCTGACACTTTGCCATATTGGTATCAGAAAAATCACCATTTTACGTGTAGGACTGTCAATTATATGTGGCCTTTTGGAATTGTCTTACAGAAGGAGTAGATGGGAAAAATGACAGGGAATGTTGGGAGGACTTTTACGATATACAAGTAAAATGCTGTAATAAAGAAGAAAAATGAAAGATAACAAAACAAGATGGCTGTCTGCTCCAAATGTCTGCTGGAACTCATCTAATATGTCCATTCTACCACCCCTTCTTTAGAGCTGACACACACAGGATCTGCAGGCAATATACTATCATACAGTTTATAGGTGTACATTGTTAGGCACTAATGGCTATGAAGTGGATATTGAAAGACATGTAACAGATTTAAATAAAATCAAAATAAGGTCAAATAAATAGGCCTCAATGAATTGGGGTATTTTTTAGTTGGGGAGGCAAGGAGGGTGGGGATTGAGGAAATGAAATGATATCTACACCGCAGTTTAATCTGCCAATAGTTTTACTGGCAAAGTACAAAGGTAGAGTACTGTGATTTCTGAATGTTATTGGATCAGCTTTACCTCAGATTGAATTTTCAAATGGTATTATATTCTTTGATAACTTATTACCATCATTGTAGTTTATTCACAGAAGAATCAGTCATTTAGCTTTATTTATCAAAGGCTTCAATTTCTTATTCTGTGCTGAGTATCAATGCACTTTTTGTGATGACTTCTATTTCAATAATTGGATTGCAATGACTAATTTAATATCACAGTACAGATCCTCACTGATTATCTCACACTGGCTTCATTGCATGATTGCTGAAAAGAACAAGTTTAGAGATTTAGCTTGCCACTTCTACTGGGTTACTAATGCCTAATTTGCTTCTGTTTGCTTTAATTTATCTTGTTAAATTGAACAAATTAGGCGATCAGTCCTGAGGTAGTTACCACAGTTATGAGTCTCAAAAGACAATTAGAAAAAAGTTTCTGCCCAAATCACTTTACAGATTGCAATCTCACTCAGAATGAATCATCAATATCTCTTTGCAAGCAAGTTTAAGTCTCAGCCTCTGGAATTTTATTCTGCTAGCCTTTAATAAACTGGTTCTGAATTTCGAAGTGGTTAAACATTTCCAATCCTATTACGTTGGGAATTGGCTGGCAGTGATGTTCATGCTTTTGACAGATTTAAAATCATGTCTCTCATTTACTTTATTAGAGCAGGATAAAGGTAGTATATTTTGTTGGTGAGCTGCTGTGAGGACTTTTGGACTTGTAAGTTAAGAATTTCCAATGCAAAATAAGACACCTGCTTAGCAACATGCATCATGGCTGCAGACTGCAAGAATCTTGCAACCTTTTCAGCCACATAGATTTAGAAGAGTTCAAAGAATGTAATGTTAAAGAAACTTCCTAGATGAAGGTTCAATTGTTTGAAAATGCTATTGAAAATATTCTGGTGGTGTTGCAGCCTACCATCACATTTGATCACTGGTGTTGCTATTGGCAACAACTTAGGTTCTTCTAAATTCTGATCACAGCTAAGCATCAATGTGCCTTTCTAATATTTACTATTTGTTCTAAATTAATTGGGAATAAATTGATGGTGTTGAAGTTAGTTCAGACCATGCCTGAACTGAAAGGCCTGAGTATCAATGGAAATTAGTCCCCTGGCATTCGTAATATACTCATAGGGAGCTGCTCGGCTGGTCACTCCCCCTCCAGCAGTTCACCTGAGTGAAGATATCATTGTCAAGTCACCTACCACACTGGCAGCGGCCCTCAAGTAATTCTCAGGAGGAGAGATGGAGCTCCATGGGCTGATGTGGCATTGGTGGAGGGGACTGATGGGGAGATGTGATGTTGGTGTGGGGGTGCTGATGGGGGTGATGTGATGTTGATCGGGATTGGGAGAGGGATTGCTGCTGTGGAGGTGTGATTGTAACTCCCAGCATGGGTTTTTAAACAAAATAAACATTTTTTAGTTTATCTGTCATTGGACAAGAAGAATTCTGAGCCAGGAGACTTAAAATTTAAAAGATCATCAACTTTGGAATGGTTCCTGCAGATTGGAAGGTGGCAAATGTAACCCCACTATTTAAGGAAGGAGGGAGAGAGAAAACAGGGAACTACAGATCCGTTAGCCAGACATCAGTAGTAGGGAAAATGCTAGAATCTATAATCAAAGAACAGGGCACTTGGTAAATAATGTTAGGATTGGGCAGAGTTAACATGAACTTATGAAAGAGAAATCATATTTAACAAAACTGCTGGAGTTTTTTGAGGATTGAACTAGCAGAATAGATAAGGAGAACGGGATACCACAGTGGATGTGGTATATTTAAATTTTCAGAAAGCTTTTGATGAGGTCCCACACAGGAGATTAGTAATAAAAAATAGAGCACATGTTGGGAAAAATATTCTGGCATGGATTGAGAACTAGTTAATTGACAGAGAACAAAGAATAGGAACAAAAGGGTAATTTTCAGGTTGGCAGGCTGTGACTAGTGGGGTACCACGAGGATCAGTGCGTGGGCCCAGCTATTCACAATCTATACATTGAATTGGATTAAAAGTAATATTTCCAAGTTTGCAGATGACACAAAACTAGGTGGAAGTCTGAGTTGTGAGGAGGATGCAAAAATGCTTCAAGGAGATTTGCAGAGGCTAAGCAAGTGGAAGAAAATTTGGCAGATGGAATATAATGTGGAGAAATGTGAGGTTGTCCACTTTGGTAGGAGAAACAGAAATACAGGGTACTTCTTAAATGGTGGGAGGCTGAGAAGTGTTGAACTTCAAAAAAGTGTTGTGTGTCCTCTTTCATGAGTCACCGAAAGCTAACATACAGATATAACAAACAATTAAGATGGCAAATAGTATGTTTGTCTTTATTACAATAGGATTTGAGTATAGTAGTAAAAATGTCTTACTGCAATTATACAGAGCCTTGGTGAGCCCTTACCTGGAGTATTGTGTGCAGTCTTGGTCTCCTTACCTAAGGAAAGGTATACTTGCCATTGAGCGAGGGGAATGGAGGTTCACCAAACAAATTCCTGGGAAGGGGGCATTGTTTTATGAGGAAAGATTAAATAGACTAGGCCTTTATTCTCTGGAGTTTAGAAGAATGAGAGGTGATCTCATTCAAAAGTACATAATTCTTACAGGGCTAATAGGGTAGATGCAGGAAGGGTGTTTCTCTTAGCTGGGAGGTCTAGAACCAGGGGACTTAGTCCAGAATAAGGGGCAGGGCATTTAGACTGAGGTGAGGAGAAATTTCTTCACTCAGGGAGTGAAGTTTTGGAATTCTCTGCCCCAGAGGGCTCTGGAAACTTAGTCACTGAGTTTGTTCAAGACTGAGAGGATATGGGGATAGCATTGGAAGATGGTGTTGAAGTAGAGGATCAGCCATGATCTCATTGAATGGCAGAAATAGCGGTTTCACAGAGCTGAATGGCCTACTCCTGCTTCTATTTTTTTACGTGCTTACGTTCTTAAATAAGGCCCTCAGAAATTTAGCTGTGAGACTAGTGCAAGTGCAGGTTTCAAGCAGGCCATCCCACTCCTAAATTGGTTACCCCAACATACACCTTAAAAATTAGGGCAGCATATTCCGACCTCAATGCTCTTACTAAGATGTGATCCCTGTAAGCAGAACAAACTACAAGAATTCCACTGAGTGGAAAATCAATTAGCTTATTAGGTGAAGTATGGAACATGAAGAGCAAGCTCCTCTATGTACGGTGAATAATTTTGCATTGATTTCTTCTGCAAAACACGTTCGGTGCAGTAACCAAACTCCTGCTTTAAGTTGCCTTGAAGCCAGCTGACAGAAGCTGACTATCCAAAGCAGTAAAGCTTCACATGTGCATGGTTAATATGAAGCAATGGAGGCACATCAAAGGATCCACATGTGAAACAGGTGTTGGTGTAAAATACTGTACTCTACATCCGTTTAGAATCTTAACAGGAAAAGGTGACTTGGGGCATTTAGGCATATTTTTAATACGCAAGAAAGCGGTTTGTCAGTGTGTTCATCATGTGCAAAAGTACTGAATGATATCCGAGAGTTTGGGAATATGCCAAACATTTAATTGAACGAAAGAAAGAGTCCTGTGAAGGTTTCTCATTCTTGAATTGCTGAGTAAAATGAGTCCAAGAATTATAACACATTATCTTATAACTTGTTGATTTACCGTTTATGTCACATCAAGTAAACAAGCAACAGATTCTTTAATCAGCAGTTGGTTACAATTGCTTGGGAATTGCCACAGCAATTCTTCCTCCAATCCCGCCCACAGCAGGAATTGTTGCAGGTGGGACAGAAAATTTGACAGGCAGGCCAAAGGTCCGTTGACATCAGGTGGGAATTTCCGGTCCCGCAGAGGGCAGGACTGGAAAATCCCGGACAAGTTTGCCAGGTTTTGTTGCCTTGGCTTGCCACCATGCTGGGATATTCCAGCTGGGAGCACAGGTCACACAATCCTTCATGGCTGCAGAGGTTTTTGTTACTTGAGTAAAATGGTTAACTTCTGTTCTCCATGGTGAGCCCAGTCATTTTCTGCTCTCAAGCTGACCCCCTGCCATTTAACAGTTTTCCTGTTTTCCTTAATGAACTTTAACGAGAAAGTGTAGAGACCTCCTGTGCTGCTGCTTCTTGTTCTGAAAAGAAAGTATTTAATTATTTTATTATTGGAAACTGTAAAATTAAGATTGCTAGTTTGTACATTTCTATAATGTTGATTCCCTACATTTTTCTCTATCTGTTGACTTACGTTGGAATATATGGGAGCGGCAGTCTTCCAGCACCTCACCAAGTGACCAAACATCATGTGTTAGCCCAGAAATTGAATGTGGGGATCCAATACAGTGTTGGAGGGTGTCCAAAGTTGATGTCCCATCTCACATGCTCAACCACAATACATACAAGGGGAATTGTAATCTAAGGCAGCCAGTTAGAAAGCTGGTGGTATTGGGTGCAACACTGATTTTACATCCCACATAACTTTGAAGTTAATATTGAGTATAACCATGCATTCAACCTGACCTAGTAGGTTGCCTGCCCAGAGAATTAGTTAAAATTACCCCCATAGTCTTTCCTGAAGAGGTCACTATCTAAAGACCAGGAGCTGGAACTTTGGCTAATTTTCCCTTCCTCTGTACAAGGGGCAATGAGGTCCATTACTGCAGGACACAAGTAACTACTCAATGGCTATGGGAACAGAACACCCTTGTGGATTTTCAAGTCTTTACTTCTAGGTATGTTGTTAAATACTTATGACCATTATTGTAGTAAAATGATTTCTTTCAAATTAAAATAGGCAGCAGATATTATCATTTTTTCTGATCATATCACTCAACACTGGTCAGGGATTGTTCAAGGTGATCCTCAGATGCATACACTAACAATAGTATCTAATTGTAAGGAATGATGCTTGGTTCTCTATTTCAAGGCCCCATCCAAAATGGTGGTGCCTCAGACATTGGCAAGGTAATGGTGGTAAGTGTTGCATTGTTATTTCAATCTATCACCACCCCATTCCTGCTCAATGGCGAGGATGAAAGTCAACTCCTATAGTCTCCTGTGACTGCCCTGCACCTCTCTTTATTGTGCTTTACTGACACCAGTGCAAATCACATCATTTGCAACTGATTCATTTTGACTTGTTAAAATGATATTCTTGCTTCCAATCAGCCAGTTTTGTTTATCAATAGCTGTATATTAAATGAGTAGTGTAGAAAGTGGGGTGCAATTTTGTTAAGTGAGTGCAGTTCCCACCCCAGAGCTGTTTAACATGGCCGCATGCCCAGCAGTCTGGTAAAGGGGCCCTGGGATATGCCAACTTTACCATTGACAATAATTCAGTTCCCTCACATGGTTAGGCTCAGTAACTCCTCCACTGCCGAAACAAAAGTTTTGTTTAACCAAATTTATCAGCAAAACAGACAGAGATAAAGAGAAAGAGGCTCAGTGAAAGTAAACTCTACATGACTCCAAGAAAGAGTACCAATGCTGCAACTTGCACTTAGAAAATAGGACGTTTTCAAAGTCCAAAGTTTAATGGATGGATTTTATTTAGCCCTTAAAAACATGAATTATGTCAATTGCAAACTTTCAGACTCTTAGTGCAAATCTGGGACGATTCCGCCCCAAGTGCAGTAACGGATGGAGTAAAGGATGTTTTACCCACTGGATGCAATTGTAGGTTTTCACATCATATTGTCCCAATCCCACCTCATTAATCATGCATTCCCGGGAAACATGCCGTTTCACTGGCGGGCAACCTCCAATTCGCCCGCCATGCCATCACCTTGCCGCTTCACCACGCCGGGTGCCATATTTAAAGTGCAGTCACGCGCGCACCTCTCAGTGCTTCCGGCCAGGTCTGAAGACAAGGCCCCAGAAGGCAAGAAAAGGTAAGAAGACTGCAGCCCCTGATTCAATGAGGCATCGCTCGGACGCCTTTTGGTCACCATTGGAGCCCGCCATGGTGTCCTCTACCCCCACTCTGGCCACAGGACACCCATCAGTGTCACCACTCCAGCTTGGGTGGTGGAACGTCGTGAAACCAATTTTTGGCCATTTTGACCACTCACGCTTGCCATGACACCTGACGCCAATGTGCATGGAAAATTCCATCTTAAAGCTATTACTGGATGTGGAGAACAGTACTTTGAAAGCTTTTGCAGGAGTCAAAATGAGTAATTTTTTTCCAAGTAAACTTCTCAAAGTGCAGATATCAAAATGTGCCGATTAATTAAAATTGTTTTTCCTATCTGAATTGTTCTGGTGCAACACTGAGTACATTAAAACTTTTAGAATCAGCATGTGCAGTGTTGTAGATATGCACCCGACTTTTTATGGCCTTTTATATCATTGGATGTGATAGCTTCTGAATAAACGGCAGTGTTTCAGTGTTTCAGAAGAGGCACAGAATTTCAGAGTGACTGGGAATGAAACAGGCAATCTATTTTGCATCTCTCCTGATTTTTTTTCCATTGAATTCATTGGAAATAAAAATAGGTGAAGTGATAAAACAGAATGTTGGTCTGCAAGCACCCATTCTACGTTATTATACAAGTAAAAGTTATCTTTACAGAGTCATCTCAGTAATATCAATGCCAATCAAAAACACTGCTCTCAGGAATGTTAAACATACTGATGACTACAAAATACAAGCATAATTCATACGTTGCTTTTAATTTTCTTACTTCTAAGCAACTACCAGTCAATGTCTTGCAGCGCTTGAATATTCTGACCATTCGTCTAAGGATAAATGTATGGACATGTTTGGAACTTTAAACAGCAGCAGATATTTGCACAGAGAAATGCTTTGACCTTAACCTCTTCAGATAATAATGCATGCAATTTCCTTGTTCAGTATTTTAACTGCTCAATTGAAATCATTTAAAAAATAAGTTTCACCATTGGTTTGCCTTTAAGAAATGGCACGAATTTTCCTGAATTTTATCTTCTTTCGATTTATTTCTGTATGTCTATTAATTGTTCTAAATATTTTTGTTTAGGCAATGAGGAATTTCTAAGTTAACAACGTAAGGTAGCTGCATCAGCCTACACAGTGACACTGATACATTTATAGTTAACAGGGCAGCACTTCCAATGAGATGTATTTAATGCAAAAATGTTACACATTTGTACAATAATATTGGCCCAATTTCAAATGTGCCTCAGGCTTCTGGCATGTATTTGCAGACTGTGCTGCCTACCTTGGACCCAGAAACAGGCCCAAACAAATTTCCACCCCCATAGACCTTACTCAGACAGAAGTTAATACTCCCTCAGGTAACACCCATGATGGTAGATTGGAGAAGCTTTACGAAGGTGTAGAAAACTCCAGTGGCAAGCTGGAGGCTCACCACCACTTTCTCAAGGGCAATTACATTGGGCAATAACTGCTGGCCTTGCCAGCAACGCCCATATCCAATGAATTAATGTCTTAAAAAAACTCCAAAGGGTATCATGAAATAAACAGTCAAACTGATGCATCTACTTGAAGCGGCTTAACACAACTATCAAGCAGGGTCCAATTTAGAAATAGTAATCAACTTGGCCAAAAAGGACAATGATTTTTTACACCCATTTTACAGCCTGAGACCACGTAGAGGCCTTGCTCTGAATGACATCTTCTACTGAGATCGCACTGAGGCTGATACGTACATGATGTGTGCTAGCCTTATAAAGGTCGCATAAAATGATGCACAGTAGCACTTTGGGTGATGATCAGCAGATTATCATATCCCATCATATCAAAAATTAGTACAGTGCTACTCAGTAAGATGGTGACTAGATTCCATTTGTGGGTTTTTCTACTATCCCCTTTTGTGTTGCATTGGTTAGAACTTTTAATTCCTGGGAAAATGTAGCTTCAGTGTTCAAAAAAGTAACTACAAGCCAGTTAATCTAAGATACATCTATCATATATTCAAAGCATTTGTGTTTTCAGCCAGTTGTTTATTGTAACGCTTTTCCTATCATAGTCACACTTGCATCATGTCAGCTGCCATGCTATGTTTCTGCAGCTTTTCAATTGATTTCATTTCTATCTGATTGAGGCCTGGTCTCTGAGGTACGTGCTGCTATTGCTTCCCAAATATGCCTTCAGATGTTACTGTGGCAACCAGTTTCAGGGCAATTTCAGGCTCCTACTGCAGTCTTCAGGTAATTTTTGTTTAGCTTTTTAATTTTTCAGAACAGAATTATTTCCTGGCTGTGGGATTTCTGTCCATTTCTGGTGCTCTCTCCCACACTTCACTAGTTCCTACATGCTCCAAAGGCCCCTGTTATTTCCCAGCCTTTTTTGGAGTGCCCGTGATTTTTGGGCTTCTGACCTGAGATATCCCACTGCCTACCCGCTCCTTGAAAGGGACTTTACCTGCAATGCTTCAGTCACAGCCTACAAGAAACAGTTTTAGGAACACATACAGCTGGTTTCATGGTAAGGCAGCAAAGAGAAGATGCTGGCAGGAGAAGGGTGAGTAAGAAAAGAAGTGGGATTGGTTGGGGCAAAACTTAAGTTTAGAAATGGTGCTTTAGGAAAGCAAAGGTGCATTGAGGAAATGGGAACTGGGAAAAAATGATGATGGGAGCCGGAAGGAGGAGACTGAGTGGAGGCGTCAAGCTTAAGAAAGTGAAGTGGGATATAGGGAAGAGGAAAGCAAGGGAAGAGGGAATGGGGGTGGTGAGGGAGCTTGACTATCTAGCAGTCCATACCTACAGCCAGGTCTTCAGGGAACACTCCTTGTACCTGGTAGATCGTCATGTGTGAAGTGCAGGCACCTCATGCACTGCTGCTTAGCTCAGATTTATTCTCAAAAGTCCAGATTATGTTTTAGAAGCCATAAAGCAGGGCTTATAATGATATGCAGATGTATTACAATGAGGTTCCCGAAATCCAATGGCAGAAAACATGGCCCGCCATTGGCGGGCAGAGCGGACGATCACAGACTAATTTCAAGACGTCACGAAACCGATTTTTGGCCTTCTCGCCATATTGTCCACTCATGCCTCTGAACACGCCTGATGGCAGAGGGCATGGATGATTCCACCCCTGAGCTGTCTCCCTGCCTACCCACTCTTTGAATGGGCCTCTACCTGAAATACTTCAGCTGCAGCCTACTAAAGCAGTTTTAAATGCAAGCAACTGGTTTCATGGTAAGGCAGTTAAAATGCTGGAAGGAGAAGGGTGGGTGGGAAGAGAGGTGAGGGTGGGTATAGAGAAGAGCGAAGATTTTAAGGGCTGCACTTGAAATTTCGGGCCCTCCTCCTAGCATAGCAATCCTGTGGTACATGGGGTTACACTTCACCAAACCCAGGGGGTACACAAGTGCTGACCCTGTGATTAATGGCAAGGTCAGCACTCCAGCAGATTAATGGGCAGAAGTCCTGCCTCAGCAGTGAGCCAGCAGAACAACTGGCCATATGGAATATATTTAAAAATAGATTGAGTTGTAACTGAATGATTAACTTAGGTACAAACATTACAACTGGTCAATATCCCAATAAATGGTCGACAGAAAGGCTCATCCAAGCATAACATTTCCTGGCAGACTGGTTACATATTGATCAGGTTTCAGCTGCATTATGTCATCAACTTACCGTAGTTATGATTAAATAATGAGCTGACTGAGGATGTCTTGGGCAACGGGTAGTATTCCAACCTCTGAGCCAGAAGATCCAGGTTCAAGACCAACTCCTGAACTTGATGGTCAAGGAAGGTGTGTACATAACATGGCCAAATATGTTGAGTATCAACCTGTAAATCCTTTGAACTTATGCAATAGCAGGCAGTAAAAGTGAAAAAGATTCCTGGATATGATAGGAAAAAAAATGGAGCCTCTACCATCACTATTCATAGCTCTGGACTACAAGATGCCTGTTGATAAGGTGCCATGGATATGGAAGTGTTTCTTCTGCTATAGCTTTATAAGGAACGAAATGTACCATGCTGGTGTGTTTTTTTAAAAATTCATTTAAGGATCGCTGGCAAGGCCAGCATTTATTACCCATCCTTAATTGCCCTTGAGAAGGTTGTGAAAATCAACCTTCTTGAATCGCTGCAGTTCATGTGGTGTAGATATGCTCACAGTGTTATAGAGGGAGTTCTAAGATTCTGACCCAGCAATAGTGAAGGAATAGTGATGTATTGTTCCAAGTCAGGATGACGTGTGACTTAAAGGGGAACCTGCAGGTGGTGGTGTTCCATGCATCTGTTGTCCTTGTTTTTCTAGTGGTAGAGTTCATGGGTTTGGATGGTACTGTCAAGGGAGCCTTGGTAAGTTGTTGCAGTGCACATGGTACATACACTGCTGCCAATGCATGTTAGTGATGGGGGGGAGTGAATATTTAAGGTGGTGGATGGAGTGACAGTCAAGTGAGCTGCTTTGTCTTGGATCATGTCAAGCTTCTTGAATTTTATGGAGCTGAACTTGTCCTAGCAAATGGGAAAAATTCCACCATACTCCTGACTTGTGCCTTTTAGATGGTGAACAAGCTTTGGGGAGTCATAAATTCCCAGCCTCTGAACTATTCTTGTAGTCACAGTATTTATATGCTAGTCCAGTTCAGTTTCTGGTCAATGGTAACCCCCAGGATGTTGATGATGGGAGATACAGTGATGGTAATGTCATTGAATATTAAGGGGAAATGGTTAGGTTCTGTCTTGGAGATAGTCATTGCCTCGTGCTTGTTTGGTGTAAATGTTACTTGCCACTTATCAGTCCAAGCCTGAATGTTGTTTGGGTCTTGCTGCATGAGGGCACAGACTACTTCATTCTCGGAAGATTTGCAAATGGTACTGAATGCTGTGCAATCATCACAGAACAACCCCACTTGTAACCTTATGATACAGGGAAGGTCAGTTATGAAGCAGTTGAAGATGTTTAGGCCTAGGATACTACTCTGAGTAACTCCTTTATGTTAGTTACAACTCCAGCTATTTCCCCCAATTCCCATAAGTTCACTTCTATTAGTGCTGCTTGATGCCACTCTCAGTCAAATGCTGATTTGACATGAAGGGTAGTCATTCTAATCTCACCTATAGAATTTTCTCTTTCGCCCATGTTTGTACCAAGGCTGTAAATGAGGTCAGAAGCTAAGTGGACATAGCAGAACCAAACTGATCATCAATGAGCAAGTTATTGCTGTCTAATGTCTTTTGATAGCACTGCGTGACAACACCTTACTTTGCTGATGATTGAGAGTAGACTCATGGTGGTAGGTGGTGATCAACAGATTATATTGCCCATGTTTGACTCGATACTGTAAGACTCAATTTTGAGGGAACCTAGGACCACTCCCTCTTGACTGTATACCATTGAGCTGCCACCTCCGATGGGTCTGTTCTGGACAGGACATACCCAGGGATGGTGATGGAGGAGTCCGGTACATTGTCTGAAAGGTATGATTCTGTGAATATGACTATGTCAGGCTATTGCTTGTCTAGTCTGTGAAATGGCTCTCCCAATTCTGGCATAATTCCCTGGATGTTAGTGAGGGGGATTTTGTAGGGTCATCTGGGCATGCCTGTTGGGATTTGACATAGTTTTTGTACACGCTATTCTAAGTTTCTGCATTTTTGTTTCCTGGCATGGGTCAGGAATGATGAAAACTCATTACCTCGGATACCATGAAACCATGGGTTAAACCACCATGACAGCAGATCTCCTGACTGCCCTACATGTAGTGAAATTTGAACACTTTACTAAGCAACAAGTTTATGATTTATTTACATGAAGCTCAAATTCTACTGTGCCATTGTCATTTTAACATGTAAGATGATGTTAGAACTGAACCATGTGTCATCACTATGTACAGACTCTCAAAATCCCTCACATAACTGCTTTGATGCCCACGAAGGAATTCTCTGGTATCAGAATTGATCAGCACATTGATTTCTCTAGAGTTAGCTGTATTGCTATTAAAGAGGCAATTGCACTGTTGAAGAGTCTTTGATTCCCCTCCCACGTCCCTGCCATCCTTCCTGTATATGACACAGTTGGGCCAACTTTAACTACTGGCTGAAAACAGGCAGGCAGAGTGCCCTGGGCTGTGTGAGACCCAACCCATTTTGCATCTGGAGCTTTATTTACGTTCTGCTGACAAGCTGTTTGGCTGCAGATTACTGGTTCCAGGAGTGCTGGCAGGAAATGAGCTGGATCCCACCGGAGCTGGCCTACAGTCTGAGCCTCATTGGGTGGGGGTGGGATGGGGGGGTGCAGCACAACCTGGCATGGGATAGAGTGGTGGATGTGGTGGAGAGGTCACGGATGGCTGGCGCCAGCCCAGAGCTTGCTCTAAGCCAAAGAGGAACACTCCTGTTTGGGTCCATCTACAAAATTTAAATTTAAATCTCCAGGCATGTTCTGAGTGGCCTCCAGCAATCCCTTTAAGGACCACTCGGCGGTCTGTATAACTGGGCAGACCTTAAGCTGCACCAGCTCCAACCATTTGTACCTCAAAACTGCAATTAATGCATCATAGGATCCTAATGTGCATATCACAAACAGGCAAGCACTCCAGCTACCCAGCTCAAGACCCTGCCCCAGTTGGCAGCATAAAAAGAGCGGTAAGCAGCCAGACAGTATTTTAAGCCACTACCATCCCTTTTATAGGGGTGGAAGGAATTAAAAATCAGTCCCAGTTGCAAATTGCATCAACGAAATTCATTAGTAAAATACCACTATGTGACAAAAAGCATCATCACATTGTTGACAGATAATGCTATCATGACAAAATTGCACTTCCATTATGGTCTTCATTCCCAAAACATTGCTGCTGTTTTATTCTTTTTATCCAAGGATAAAAAGTTACATTTAGGCCACATATCAAGTCTCATGGCAAGAGTTTTATTTTGGCTAAAATTGTTTCTTGAACTATAACCTTAAATAATCTCATGTTCCTATTACTATTATAGTGAAGAATAAACAGAAACGACTTTAAATAAACAAGTCATCTTAATCATTAGAATTGGAATATTTAAAGCTGCAATTTTTATTTCATGGGCATGTTAGCTAATGTTTAGACATCAAAGACAAATGACTTAAATAAACAAATGAACAGAACATTTATTCTTCAATCATTTTAAATAAAGTATATATTAGACCTCAGTTTTTAGTTGCACCATAATATTTGTTAAATGCACCAAACATTAACAGTTAACCAGTAAATATAGAGTCAGTCACATCCAAGCTGTATAATGACACCATGGTGGAAAACAACTGGACCCCAAAACTCAGCACGCTGCTTAAAGACAAACTGAAGATGAGCATCAGCAAAATGCTGGGACACCAGCCTCTGGCAGTTTCTGGCAGGTACATGTGACTGATGGAGCCAAAAAGGGAAGAGAAAATAATTCAAAAAAGGGAAAAGATAAATACAGACGGCTGAAGGAAAATAAATTGTTGATATTCTAAAGAACAGTTAGAATCCAGTTGATGTTAATGAACAGTTGAAGTGAATTATTAAAGAACCAGAGATTTCATTGTTTAGTCAGAAATGCATCGTATGTGGATCAGGATTTGAGTACAATGGAAATAATATATTGGAATTCTGCTTCGCTCCTGTTCGATTATATCTGGACTGAAATGGTCAGTTTGTCACAATAAAGACTAAATTTGAAAAACAATATCAACATTGTAATGGTTTAAATCTTTTATTTAAACACTGTTATAAAAACCACTTCAATAAGATCTTTCACTTGTCAGTATGACTGTTGCTAACTTTTATAGTAAAGTAACATTAAATCCAAAGATATCAGCTGACCTTTAATGTAGAATACCTAAGTCTGTGTCTGTATCTTCCTGAACTGTACATTGCCTTGGTGAAGTACTTGTTTGTACTTTGCAATCATATTCAATAGATACTATACCAAGGTGTGAAGCTTTATATTGTGTGTATTTGCGTTCTTTATTCTTTCAAAACATTACCTGTTCTAACTTTTTATCTAACATTAAGGTCATTAAGTCTCTACTGAATAAATGAGATCATTTCTGAGCTAACCATTTGCCCCTAAAATTGTACAGTTTGTTAGCACACATATGATTTATGTTCAGTGAATTTTCGCAGAACATGACGAATCCAGAATTAAAGACATTTTCAAAAAGAATATAAATGCAAATTGTAATGAAAGAGTAATCACTTGGGCATAATTTCAGATGTAATGGCTTGCATGTGAGCGCCCTCTAGTGCTCAGAACAGACAGCAGCAGCAACAACAACAACAGGAACTTCATTTTATACAGTGTTTTAAACGTTATAAAATATCCCAAGGTGCTTTACAGGGACATTATAAAACAAGACACTAAACCATAAAGGCAGATGGCCAAAAGCTTGATTAAAGGGAAAGATTTTAAAGTCTCAAAGGAGGAAGAGAGGCAGAGAGGTGGAGAAGTGTACGGAGGGTATTCCAGAGCTTAGGGTCCAGGCAGCTGAAGGCATGGCTGCCAATGGTGGAGTGATTAAAATCAGGGATGCTGAAGATAAGTACAGATATCTTGGAGGTTTGCGGGGCTGGAGGAGATTGCAGAGATAGGGAGGGACAACATAATAACCCCAAAAACACTAAGCTCCGTAGCTGAACACAAATTCCAATTGTGAAAGGAATCTCGCTGCGGATATTACAACTGGAAGGCACCAAATAGGAGAAATCAAAAAGCTAGATTTTTTTTAGGGGAATGATGGGGGTCCAGAAAGAAATTTCAACCCTGACCCTTGTTTCCTTTTCACTTGGAAAAAGTGCCTTGAAAGAGACCCAAGAAAGGTAAAGAGAAGACAATTCTTTAAATAAAAAGAGCCTCCCATAAAAATTGCACTGTATGTCAAGCCATCTAACATTATCAAGCGATCTTCAGTTAGCTAATAGTATTAGCTACAAGCAGAATTTATTGTACCCCTTATTCATATTAACGATACAGCTTTAAAAAGCTTTTTAAGTGTCTTGTGCACCGACAGAAAAAGCATGATCATGAAAAATGCAATGTTGGTCACAAGTAAATGAGAACTGATTTGAAAGCACTTGAGATTGTGATGATAGAAAGTCACACCGTGGGAATGAACAGTGATACAAATATTATAATTTGGTAACCTAACTTTGTAACTTGTTAAAGTGATTTTGCAACCTAGTAATGTGAGTTTATAACCTAATGAACTGGGGTCATTCATGAAGAAATGACTTTGGCACAGGTTAAGTCATCTTGCTTTGGCTATATCCAACTTTTTTTCTATTACCTTGTAACATTTTCTAATGTGGATGCTCTGAACATAAATAGTCATTCCAGAAAACTCTTAAAAGCTAATGAACAGCTTCGAACTACCTGGCATAGCCCCATAAAAATAACGACCCAAGAAAACAACACAACTCAAAAGCAGCCCTGGATGCCTTCCTACATGCAAAGCCTGTTTTTTAGGTGACTGAACCTACAGCATTCTGACTCAGACTGCTACCCACTAAGCCATTTTAATTGTACATAGGGGCACACTAGGATCTCCAGCTGGGTCAAGCAATAACATTATCTCATCTTAAACCAACACCCTGTCTGCTCTCTCAGGTGGAGGCAACAGATCCCATGACACTGTATGAAGAAGAGTAGGGGACTTCCCAGACCCCTGCTTATCCCTCAATTTGCGTCAATAAAACAGGTTGCCCGGCCAATATCACATTGCTGTTTGTGGAACCTTGCTGTGTACAAATTGGCTGCTATGTTTCCTACTTCACAACAGTGATGACACTCAAAGAGTACTTAATTTGTTGTGAAGTGCCTTGGGATGTCCTGGGGTCATAAAAAGTGCTGTAGAAATTCGTCAGTTTGTAAGATCATAAGAAACAGGTGCAGGAGTAATGCATTTGGCCCCTTGAGTGTGCTCCGCCATACAATAATATCATGGCTGATTTGAGCTTAACTTCATCTTCCTGCCTGCCCCCCCATAACCCTTGACTCCCTCGTTAATTAAAAACTCTAACTGAGCTTTGAATATATTCAATGACCCAGCCTTCACTGCTCTCTGTGGAAGAGGATTCCAAAGATTAATAACCCTCTAGAGAAAAAATTCTTTCTCATCTCCATCTTAAATAGGAGACCTGTTATTTTTAAACTGTACCCCCTAGTTCTAGATTCCTCTGAGTGGAAGCATCCTCTCAGCATCTACCCCCTCAAGACCCCTCAGAATTTTATGTTTCAATAAGATCACCTCTCATTCATCTAAACTCCAATATGAGTAGGCCCAACCTGCTCAACTTTTCCTCATAAGGCAATCTCTTCATTGCAGAATTATGGTAACCATGAAACTATGAGCGATTGTTGTAAAAACCTTTCTGGTTCACTATTGTCCTTTAGGGAAGGAAATCTGCCATCCTTACTTGGTCTGGCCTATATGTAACTACAGACCCACAGCAATGTGGTTGACTCTTAACTGACCTCTGAAATGGCCTAGCAAGCCACTGAGTTCAATGGGAATTAGGGATGGGCAACAAATGTTGGCCTTGTCAGTGACACCTACATCCCTTGAAAGAATTTTTTAAAAATCAGCCGAGTGAGCCTTCTCTGAAATGCTTTCAATGCAAGTATATCCCTACTTAAATAAGGAGAACAAAACTGTACACAGCATTCGAGGTGCAGTCTCACCAATGCCCTGTACTTTTTCTCTTTCTTTCTACACACCAGCAACCCTCATAACCTTTTAGTGTAAGAGACTGCCAAGTAATAAAGGGGGAAAACCAAAAATAATTTATTGCAAAAAAGGAACTTTGAGTTTAAAAGTGCAGTTGTTACTGTATAGACCAAAGTGTCACTTCTATTCCAATAAAATAGGCATGAAATAATAACATTTAATCTGTAAAGTGGAAGGTCTTTCCACACATTACAAGCACTGTTGCTAATGCTGTTACCACTTTAAACCTCCATTTCAGCTCCAGGAGAGGGGGAAAGAAAAGCTCTAGTTCACATGGTTCAATTTTTTTTGTTCTTAAGCAATGACTGACCATTCTCTACAACACCGCAGTTTTAACTGAGAAAATAAATTTATTTGGCAATGCTGGAACAGGTAAAACGCTTCCAGATTTTTTAGTCCAGCTATATGGGCCCACATGTATTTTCCAAACAGCTGTTATCTGTTTGACAGCTTTTATCCTGACCTCATTGCAGCCTTGGGTTCAAACATGGACAAAAGAGCTGAACTCCAGAGGTGAGGTGAGAGTGACTGCCCTTGACATCAAGGCAGCATTTGACCGTGTGTGGCATCAAGGAGCCTTAGCAAAACTGGAGAAAATGGGAATCAGGGGGAAAACTCTCTGCTTGTCTAGCACAACGGAAGATGGTTGTGGTTGTTGGAGGTCAATCATCTCAGTTCCAGGACATCACTGCAGGAGTTCCTCAGGGTAGTGTCCTAGGCACAACCATCTTCAGCTGCTTCATCAATGACCTTTTGTCCATCGTAAGGTCAGAAGTGAGGATATTCACTGATGATTGCACAACGTTCAGCACTGTTTGCAACTCTTCATACTGAAGCAGTCCAAGTCCAAATTCAGCAAGATGTGGACAATATCCAGGCTTGGACTGAGAACTGGCAAGTAACATTTGCACCAAACAAGTCCCAGGCAATACCATCACCCCTTGACATTCAATGACAATACCATTGCTGAATCCCCCAATATTGATATCCTGGGGTTTACCATTGACCAGAAACTGAACTGGACTAGTCATATAAATACTGTGGCTACAAGAGTCGGTCAGAGGCAAGGAATCCTGCAGCAAGTAACTCATCTCCTGTCTCCCCAAACCCTGTCCACCATCTACAAGGCACAGGCCAGGAGTGTGATGGAATACTCCCCACCTGCCTGGATGAATGCAACTCCAGCAACATTTGAAGCTTGACACCATCCAGGACAAAGCAGCCTGCTTGATTGGCACGATATCCACAAACATTCACTTCCTCCACCACCAACGCACAGTAGCAGCAGTGTGTATCATCTACAAGATACACTGCAGGAACTCACCAAGCATCCTTAGACAGCACCTTCCAAACCCATGACTGCTACCATATAGAAGGACAGCAGATACATGGGAACACCATAACCTGGAAGTTCCTCTCCAAGCCACTCACATAGAAAAATAGAAAATAGGAGCATGAGTGGGTCATTCAGCCCTTCAAGCCTGCCCTGTCATTCAATATGATGATGGCTGATCCTCTATTTTAACGTCATACTCCCACACTCTCCCCATACCCCCTGACTCCTTTAGAGTCCAGAAATCCATCTATTTCCTTTTAAAATATATTCAGTGACTAGGCCTCCACGGCCTTCTAACTCAGAGATATATTGCCTTTCCTTCACTGACGCTGGGTCAAAATCCTGGAACTCCCACCCCAACAGCACCATGGGTGTACCTACACCACATGGACTGCAGTGGTTCAAGAATTCAGCTCACCACCGCTTTCTTAAGGGCAATTAGAGATGGGCAATAAATGCTGGCTCAGCCAGCGATGTCCACATCCCATGAATGAATAAAACAAAAAGTAATGTTAAACATTGTGAATCCTGTAAATAACATTCCATTTATATTAGTGCTTACCAGGCAAAAATAGAATAATCTTTTAACAGAGCTTCACGTGACATGAAATAATTTGTAGTTCAAACAATTTGCTGTGTGTAATGTTCAGTGACAAATCTCACAAATTCTGCACTGCAAGTGTAGTGTGATTCGCTGCACAAATGGAACAATTTTGCATTAACAGTCCTTGAGACAATGTTAATTTGATTTGGCACATTGATGCATATCTGATCACTGAAGATGACTAACATTCTGGGCCCAATATTTATGGGAAGGCAGAGAAGGACAGGAAAGGCCAAGAACAGCCAAAGAGGAGACGCGCAAATCCTGCCGCCCTTAAAGTCCAGACCTCACGGTCATTTTTAAAAGTTGTTTCCTGGTCAGAAGCCTGGCTAGGAGGGAGCGAACTGCGGGATCCTGGGGGATGGGCATTTGGAAGGGGGATTGGTCAAGCATCAGGGTTTTGGGAGTTGGGTGAATGATTAGACATCACTGTGGAGTTGGGAGGGGAAGAGATCGGACATTGGGGCTGGGTGGAGAGATAGGACGTTGCAGGTGGAAGTTGGCAATTGGGAGGGAAGAGAGGTCCCACAACCAGCAGGGGGAGACAGAGATACCATGCAGACATTCAGTGGGAAAGAAGAGCAAAGACGATCACACCATTTTCACAATGGCACCAGCAAGAGGCCGAAACTATTTTCACCATTAGATCTCTTTTGCATAATATTGGTGGACTGCCATCACTCAGTGACCGCCAATACACAACTCACTGATTGGGATAGGCAGAAATTCCAGCACTTTCTCCGAGAGGTTAGACCGAAGTCAGTATATCACTTCAATTCCTAAAACATCAATTTAAAAAGCTGACCTGCAATATTTCCAGGGCAGCTTTAAGGGTTGCTGCACAAGCCACAATACTTTCAAACACCAGTCTTAAGGGGCACTGGTTCTTCTTATTTGCAGCTGAAAATTGCATTGGGTCCCACAAAATGCATGGGATCCCCACTGTAAATATTTAATAAGGCCCCAGCACGTTTTGCATGGGAAGGCTGGCCACTCATTTTTAGGCCTGCTTGAAAGTTGAGATCAGCAAGCCTTGGGCAGCCAGTGAGCAGCAGCCAGCAAGTGAGTAGCTATCGGGCAGCCAGTGAGCAGCTATCGGGCAGCCAGCGAGCAGGCAGTGGGAGGCAGTGGGCAGCCAGCGAGCAGCTATCGGGCAGCCAGCGAGCAGGCAGTGGGAGGCAGTGGGCAGCCAGTGAGCAGGCAGTGTGCAGCCAGCGAGCAGCTATCGGGCAGCCAGCGAGCAGGCAGTGGGAGGCAGTGAGCAGCTATCGGGCAGCCAGCGAGCAGGCAGTGGGAGGCAGTGGCAGCCAGTGAGCAGCTATCGAGCAGCCAGTGAGCAGGCAGTGGGAGGCAGTGGGCAGCCAGTGAGCAGCTCAGACAGCAACTTTTGGATGTTGAGTTTAGCCACACATCTGCCCGTCACCTGAATTTGCTGGAACATTTGTACATAAACAACAGTGAGCACCATTAGCCTCATTAATATTTTGACAGGAAGATCGCCTGGGACAATGTTTAGAATATTTGAATCCATTGAACACATGTAATCTGTTAAGATATGTTTGAAACTGTTGTCCAACCTTTATCAGAAGAAAGTGCTGCAAAAATAACACAATGCGTAGGATTTTACATGCCCCCACCGATCGTGCTTTCTATGGGGAGGGATACATAAAATAGGGCAGGAGCCAACCCCACCACATTCACGTTCACCCCTGAGCTCACTCCATAATAGAGGGTGTTGGGCGGGCACCGAGATCAGCAGCTCGCCTGCCATATTTAAATAAATGATCAAGCATCAATTGAGCTTGCTAACAAGCCATTGGACCCCGATAACAAGCTGCCTATGCCATAATATGTTTGGTGTGGGTAGTCGGGAAGGAAGAAAGTGGGGAGGCTACTATCTTCGGAGGGTACCCTTTCCACATCTGGGTATAGACCCCTAAGTTAATGCCACCGCTTTCTTCCCACCTGCCTGCTCTGTATAACACATCACCCCCAGCCCCCCATCCTCCCTCTGCAAACTCCCTAAACCGTCCTGGCCCAAGACCCCGGACTTACCTTGCTCCAGATCCATGGGCCTGCCTGCAGTCCTGGCAGCTCTTGGTACCAGCGGGACCACTGGAACTGTGGGCCAATTGGATTGGCTTTGGCTGCAGGGCAGGCTGGAGTGAAGCCAGTTGGTTCCACGCCGACTTTGCCCCCCCCCATAGTATGCACCCAATGTGTGGCCCTTAATCACTGCGAAAGAGTTCCAGATGTCTCCTTTGAATGATGAGGTAAACGATTGCCATGCACTCCCTGCAGTATTTTTATTGAGCACCGGGGAATCCATATGCTTTCCAGAATATTGCACGAGCTAAATTGAATAGCCCCTGACAAAGGTCTTGAGGAAAGTGATGCATCATTAACCTAAACCACTTCAATGTAATGCATGCAGCATACCAACTTCATGCAGCTTGTTTACTGGAATGATTGCTGCCAGCACTAACTGTGCCCAAAATCATAACTTCCTAGCACTAGTTAAAGCTAGTCTGTACTGCTTAAAGCTAGCCTGCACTTTTTAATGTGGAGGTACATTGAGGCTTAGCAGACGCTGGCAATACAGGAACCGAGTCTGACCTGGATGACTATAAAGAATGGCACAATATGCCAGAGAGTGGGCTCCAAGGTTTTTGGATGCTGCCCTTGGGTCCCTGGTGGAAGAGGAGAGATGTCCTGTATCTGCAGGGGGGCGCTAGGGATCCCTCTAGACATATGCTCAAAAAGCAGCGGGAGCAGATAGCCAAGCTCCAAGGCCCTAGATGCAGTGCCACAAGAAGTCCAATGATCTCACATGAGGGGAGGGATTTTCCGCCCAGCCAGTCACCAGGATAGTCCAGCCCCACCGAAAGCCAATGGATTTTTGTCTGTGCCACATAATCTCCTGCGGCAGGTCCTGCCACGACCCGGCCGGCGGGTCCAGGTTAATGAATGCATCTTCAAATGCCCTATCCACCGTTGAAGCACCAGCCTCAATCACTGCTCAAATCATCACAATCCCATCACATGCCTAGAACAACTTCTATCAATCAGGATGCATATCCAACATTTATATGCTCTACTATACCCTCCCACGCTTAGTACTGCTGCAAATCTCACACCCACATCACACAGCTTGCACACACTGCCAAATAGTCAACCATGACAGCCACATCAACCAAACAGAATGCATACCACTCACTGACACACTTACATCTCATAGCACAAGGTGACACAAGCAGAAGCAACAGGAGCTAACCAGTGATGGCCAAGTGTGACTATATAGTCTGACTCCAATGGAGGAGATGGTACTGGCCATTATTGGGACTCCCACTGGTTAGACTGAGGCCTGCAATACCTAATCACCCTTCTCACATCCCACCACATCAGCGAAGGATGGCCTGATTCAATTCAGCATGTCCACGATCACGTGAGAACATTTTGGCCTTACCGGGATGAGCTAATTGTTTCACAGGGAATCATTTTTAAAGGCAAGCAGGTGATCGTTCCTGAATCTTTATGACCTGATTCTTCAACAACTTCATCACTTACACAAGGGCATAGATCAGATGAGAAGACTTGCAAGAGAGACATCTATTGACCAGGTATGAACAATGAAATTGAAGTCGTCATCAAAAAGTGCGAGGCATGTCAAGAACATATGCCAAATTAGCAAAAAGAATCATTGATTCCGCATTACATTCCTACCCAACTTTGGTCCAAAGCCCTTTCCAAATGGCACCTATTTCATCATCATCGTCGACTACTTTACCAAGTGTCTGTTAATCAACAATTGCACAATATGTCAAGCACAACTGTCGCACCAAGTTTACTTGGTGTGCCAAGAAAGATAATTATGGATAACAGTCCGCAATTTATTTGGAAGTCATTTCAGGATTTGTGTGAGAAGTTGAATATCGATCACACTATATCTTCCTCTATTACCATAGATCTAATGGCCTAGCTGAATGAATGATTTGCACAGTGAAATCCCTAATTCTCAAATGTAGACAGTCCAAGTAAGATCATTGCAATGCTACATCTGAGAGTGATACCTTTAAGTACAACTCTTCCATCAACTACATATTTGGCAGACCAGTGCGTACCAATTTACCTACTCTTACCCATTCTGCTCTCTCAGAACCTAGAGAGCAGCTTTTAAAATGTAAAGGGGACATAATCAACATGCACGACAAAATTGCAGGTACAAAATTGCTAAGTTTACAGTTGGGACAACAAGTTCATATCCAGGATCCCACAGATAGAACGTGGCAACCAGCCGAGGTGCCAAGGATTTGCTTGCAGCCAAGGTCCTATTAAGACGTTACACACAAAGTTGCAACAGTTAGGCATAACAAGACAAATTAGATCCATTCAACCACCATGCAAGTCCTATTGCATCTAGGACAAGATCCTGAATGCAACCAAGAACAACATCTAAGAATGATAATCCCACAGGTCATTGTAAGCAGTTAAAGAAACCTCCAGCCAATGTTACCATTGCAAGATCTGGGCATACCAGCAGATTATCTCTACGATTTAAAGACTTGTAGATTTACCAGCCCTATATACTTATGTATTGGTAACTAAACATGAGCACGTATTGTAAATAGTTATACTTTTTTTCAAGGGGGGAAAGGAATCTTTAAAAAGAAAAGGGGATGTTATAATATGTCTTTAAGGGATTGCAGCATGACATCGCTAGAAAGAAAGTGATTTTTTTTTAATTCATTCATGGGATTTGGGCCTCACTGGCTGGGCCAGCATTTATTGCCCATCCCCACTTGCCCTTGAGAAGGTGGTGGTGAGCTGCCTTCTTGAACCGCTGCAGTCCGTATGGTTATAGGTACACCCACAGTGCTGTTAGGAAGGGAGTTCCAGGATTTTAACCCAGCGAAAATGAAGGAACAGTGATATATTTCCAAGTCAGGATGGTGAGTGACTTGGAGGGTAGTTTCCAGCTGGTGATGTTCCTATCTATCTACTGCCCTTGTCCTTCTAGATGGTAGTGGTCCTTGGTTTGGAAGGAGCTGTCTAAGGAGCCTTGGTGAATACCTTCACTGCTGCCATTGTGCGTTGGTGGTGGAGGGAGTGAATGTTTGTGGATGTGGTGCCAATCAAGCAGGCTGCTTTTTTCTGGACAGTGTCAAGCTTCTTGAGTGTTGTGGGAGCTGCATTCATCCAGGCAAGTGGGGAGTATTCCACCTCACCTCTGACTTGTGCCTTATAGATGGTGGACAGACTTTGGGGAGTCAGGAGATGAGTTACTCATTCAAGGATTCCTAGCCTCTGACCTGCTCTTGTAGCCACAGTATTTATATGGCTAGTCCAGTTCAGTTTCTGGCTGATGGTAACCCCCAGGATGTTGATAATGGGAGATTCAGTGATGGTAATGCCATTGAACATCAAAGGGCGATGGTTAGATTCTGTCTTGTTGGAGAAGGTCATTGTCTGACACTTGTGTGGCACGAATGTTACTTGTCAGCCAAAGCCTGGATATTGTCCAGGTCTTGCTGCACTTAGACATGGAATGCTCCAGTATCTGAAGAGTCGCACATCAGCGAACATCCTCACTTCTGACCTTATGAGGGCCTTGATGAAGCAGCTGAAGATGGTTAGGCCAAGGACACTGCCCTGAGGAACTCCTGCAGTGATGTCCTGGAGCTGAAATGACTGACCTCCAACAACCACAACCATCTTCCTTTGTGCTAGGTCTAACTCCAACCAGTGGTGACTATTCCCTCTGATTCCCATTGACTCCAGTTTTGCTAGGGCTCCTTGATGCCACACTCGGTCAAATGCATCCTCAAGATCAAGGGCAGTCACCTCACATTGGAAGTTCAGCGCTCTTGTCCATGTTTGAACCAAGGCTGTAATGAGGTCAGGAGCTGAGTGGCCCTGGTGGAACCCAAACTGGGTGTCAGTGAGCAGGTTGTTGCTAAGCAAGTGCCGCTTGATAGCACTGTTAATGACTCTTTCCATTACTTCACTGATGATGGAGAGTAGACTGATGGGGTGGTAATCGGCTGGGTTGGATTTGTCCTGCTATTTGTGTACAGGGCATACCTGGGCAATTTTCCACATAGCCGGGTACATGCCAATGTTGTAGCTACACTGAAACAGCTTAGCTAGGGGAGTGGCAAGTTCTGGAGCACAAGTCTTCAATATTATTGCCGGAATATTGTCAGGGCCCATAGCCTTTGCAGTAGCCAGTGCCTTCAGCCATTTCTTGATATTACATGGACTGAATCGAATTGGCTGAAGGCTGGCATCTGTTTTCTGGGGTCCACCGGAGGAAACCAAGATGGATCATCCGCTCAGCCCTTCTGGCTGAAGATTGTAGCAAATGCATCAGCCTTATCTTTTGCACTGATGTGCTGGGCTACCCCATCATTGAGGATGGGGATATTTGTGCAGCCTCCTCCTCCAGTGAATTGTTTAATTGTCCACCACCATTCATGACTGGATGTGGCAGGACTACAGAGCTTATATCTGATCTGTTGGTTGTGGGATCACTTGGCTCTGTCCATCACTTGCTGCTTACGCTGTTTGGCACACAAGTAGTCTTGTTTTATAGCCAGGCTGACTCCTTTTTTTTAAGGTGTGCCTGGTGCTGCTCTTGGCATTCCCTCCTGCACTCTTCATTGAAACAGGATTGATCTCCTGGCTTGGTGGTAATGGTAGAGTGGGGGATATTGTCATGCAAAGCAGTTTATTTTCACTTTTGCTTTTAAGCAGAACGCACACTGACAGATCTACTCCTGGTGTCTTCAAGCTTTACAGCTCTGTATACGTGTTCCTATGCGCCTAAATGAACCAATAAAGTCTTTACAAAATCCCTTATGAGTGATTGGTGCCTTCATATCTTGATAAAAACATGACTCAAGACACTGCTGATGAAAAGACAGCAAAGTCGCTTGATTTCACATGTCAGCTCTTTGCTGACATTGCATGTACCTTTGGGATTATAACTAATGGAAAAGACTGAGCCCTCATGATGGCCACATTGTGCAGCATGCAGCAGATCACCACAAATCTTGACATCTGCTTTGTTGACGCTGCAGGGCTCCATCGGAGAGATCCAAGCAACAAAAGCTTTGTTTCAGCACACCAATCCTCTAATCTGTCACATTTCCCAGGATAGCGTGAGTTTCAGTGCATGTTTGCTGCACACCTCTGTGTGGGTTTTGTATCAGAACCTTCAACCATGGTGCCAAAGTTTGGACCTTGTTGCCCAGTGATGAATCAAGCAACTGGCACATTGGACTTTCGCAGAGTGAAAGCATTATGACTGCTACCAAGATACTAGGCATTTACCAGAATGATTCTCCTCCTATGGTCACACAGCAGCTAAAAGTTGAGGAAACAGAATCAGTTCCACTACATGGCCAGAATTGAACTGTGATGTCCACAAAGTGATATGCATGCATTCAATGATACCCTGCACCATGGGCAAACCTGCAATCCCAGTGAAGCTCTGTGCTCACTCTATCTGCTTTACTCTGACAAGAGAGACTTAAATGTAATTAGCTCTCATGGAATACAGAGCCTCTGTGATCTCCCTTACGTAAGTAGATGGCGATCTGCGAGGTATTGCAAATATCTCCAGCTCCAGCCTGGAAGAAACCAGATGCAAAAAAGTTAATCAACACTCTTACCTTCACAGTCACTCAGAATGTGGTCCTCACCCTGCTCTGAGGTTGCAGTTGTGGCTGCAGATGGCAAATTTCAGTGAGCATATTCTTACTGAAGTGCAAATCTCTAGCACATCATTCCTGATTGAGGTTCACATTGGAGAACTGCTCCCTGAACACTCTGGGCAGATACGAACTCCTGTTGAGAGCCCTTCCCCCCCCCCCTCCCCTTCCTCTTCCTCCTATTCCAGCATCTTGTCCTGCTCTGTGTGGTTTCAGTTCATTCTCCAAGTCATGCTTTATTCCAAGGGGAATATATATTACTGCAACTAGTTTGTGCAGAAGCCTTGAAGTCAGGAAAAAGCCATTCAACTGCTGCCACACCACTTCCTGTAAACTTTTGCAAATTTAAATAATTATAGAAAACACAAAACACAGCGGAATCATAGCAACAGCCGGTTAAAGTCAACCAGCAACTAACCTGTAAGTAGCTGATAGTCCCTTTAAATGGAGCTGTTGGGGTTCTTCTCTGCTGCTGAATGCATGTTCAGTTGTGCGAGGTTAAGAGATGTTAGCCGGAATGTTGAACTCAAAAATGGCAGCGCTGACATCAAATTAGCATTGCAGGCTGATTGACGTCATGATCTTCTGGCTTACTGTGCACACGACTGCCCTTACCAATAGGATACTCAGTGCGATTCATTCCAGAAATGTGGTGGAGCTATAAGGGCACCCAAAGCACTCAAAAAAAATGAGTGGAAATATGCCCAATTCCTCATTTTGCAGATCTTGCTCAGAAGAAAGTTGGAATGGGTTCACAAGGTCAAACATGGAAAAAAAAAGTTAGGACTGTATTCGAAAACCAGGAGTTCCATTCAGCATTCAAGTTTTTTAACCTTGACACTTAAAAGGCATTCTTAATTTATCTTATTTTGTGATTACAATGCCCCTACGTGTAATCCTTACATCCATAAAAAAATCTGCAGACATTATCCTTCCAGTTCAAAAAGAGAAAAGAAGATTCAGCCTTGTAGCTGTGTTTCAAAACAAAACAGGCTCTTTTCGGTTTTTGGGGTGATTCACAGGATCAATTGACACAGCTAGCACGATTTTCACAATGATAGCTCAACACCTCGCTCCATTAAAACCTAGGTACTAATTCTGAAATAGAATCAGTGCAGAAATCCCACTCTACTAGCCTGTAGTTCCAGATTAATCATTTTTGTATTTATTTTGGATGAATGTTTATATCCTTTCATCTGCTGAAACTTAGATATTTTGTTTTTAACCTTTAACACCATAATCTTGTAACTAAATTAAAGCTTTATTATTAAAGTTTTTTAGTAAAAAAACCAGCTATATAAATTATATATGTTTCTTAATCATACTTTCACATGATAATTAGCACATGAAAAAATTCCTCTAGCACACTTATGCATTTCTGTGACCTCCTCCATCTTTAAATCATAGCCTATACTCTTTGCTCTGTTTCCATTTAATTTAACTTAGTGTTGGGTGTTTGCCCTACTTTATTCTGACTGCAAATATAAGTTATTACCTGGAACTGGGGGTTGCTTAAATTGAAAATCCATTTCAAATAACTTACAATTACAAAATAAATCTCCATTAACTATCAGCAAAGGTAATATTAATTTGTACATCAGATGTCAACATAAAGTAGTTTCTTAAATCACTTATCCCTCACTAAATATTTAATAATTTTGTCTCCTTCTTCCAGCATGATACTATTGTTTGTTACAATTAGGGACCAGTAACTTTTTGATTAAAGTAGACAAAATTTGAAATTCTTCTTACCCAATAGGAGATAAAAGCCACAAGATTCCATGGTTTTAAACAAACAAAACAAACTTTGCCATGCGAAGTCAGAAAAGTAAAACAATCTACAATATCTATTTTATACTTGAACATTCAGAATTAACATGAGGTAAACATGGGGCAGAATTTTGCCCATATCGGGTGGTTGGGAAGCCGACCACCGCCCGCAATGGGGGCCGGACCACAATTTCACACTGGTGGGCCAATTGGGGCCCACCCAGGGTGAAACGCAAGTGGCAGCGCTCAGTGCTGCCTGTGCGAGGGTGGGAGGGAAGGATGGTGAGTGAGACGAGCGGGGAACTTTGCACATGCGTGCGAGTGAGCACTTGAAAATCTCTCTGAGGCACAGTGTTGCCTCAGGGAGATGAAGAGCTTTAAAAATTAGAAATAAAGATTTTTAAAATGTTGTACAACATGTCCCCTCATGTGACTCTGATACATGATTAGGGACATGTTATAAATGAAATTTTTAAACATTTATTTTATTTTTATTTGATGTTGGAAACCTCATCCCACCCATGCATGAGGTTTCCAAAAAAAAATGCAAAGGCCGTAAAGTTGGATGGGCAGGGAAAAATGTAAGTTAATTAATATTTTAATGGCCTTGTCGGTGGGCATGCTGCCAAGTCCCGCGCATGCTCGCCCATACTTGCCCGATGTCATCGTGCGTCATTTCACACTCAATCAGGTTGGGCACGCGCCCGCCCCCCAAGATGAAAATTCTGCCCATGAATTAACAGCTAAACTGTGGTCAAACACACCACATTGTATGTTAAATGGCAGAGATGACCAAAACAGATCCCATGGATTTCTCAGCAACCCACCAGATGTCAGTGACCACTATGAGTCACAAAATCACATCAAAAATCTGTTGCCCTCATAAGGGATTTCAACTCTTCATTTTTGATGACCTAGCCTTTGAATTCCCTTAAAAACCACTCTGACTCAGACTGCCTCAATGGCTGCTCACCTCTTGATGGTTCTGTCTCTTCTCCTGAGACTGCGTTCCATGGGATTCACAAAGCTGCACTCCGAACTCTAATTACTGGCACACTTCCAACTCTTTAGCAGGCTGCTAGCTTCACTAAGTTTGCACTGCCACTGGGTTTCTCTGAACTCCAGACTCCTAGCTGCACCAATCTACATATAGCTTTCCAGTTAAGTAAGCTCACTTGTTCTTTTATGGCTCCAGCTTTTCTATTCTGACTCGATTAAACAAGGCGCCTAAGCAAAAATGGAATCAATGGGAATAAGGGGGAAAACTCTCCACTGGTTGGAGTCATGCCTAGCACAAAGGAAGATGGTTGTGGTTGTTGGGAGGTCAATCATCTCAGTCCCAGGACATTATTGCAGGAGTTCCTCAGGGTAGTGTCTTAGACCCAATCATCTTCAGCTTCTTCATCAGTGACTGTCCCTCTATCATGAAGTTAGAAGTGGGAGTATTCACTGATGATTGCACGATGTTCAGCACCATTCATGACCCCTCAGATACTGAAGCAGTCTATGCCCATATACAGCAAGACCAGGATAACACTCAGGCTTGGGCTGACTAGTGGCAAGTAACATTCGTGCCACACAAGTGCCAGGCCATGACCATCTCAAACAAGAGAGAATCCAACCATCTCCTGTTGATATTCAACAGCATTACCATAGCTGGAACCCCCACGATCAATATCCTCAGGGTGACCATTGACCAGAAACTGATCTGCACCAGCTATATAAATACTGCGGCTACAGAGCAGCCCAGATGCTAGGAATTCTGCAGGGAGTAACTCATCTCCTGACTCCCTAAAGCCTTTCCACCATCTACAAGTCAGGAGTATGATGGAATACTCTCTGCTTGCCTAGATGACTGCAGCTCCAACAACATTCAAGAAGCTCCACACTATCCTGGGTAAAGCAGCCCATTTGATTGGCAGCCCATCCACCAATATTGGGTCCCTCCAACACTGGCGCACATTGGTAGCAGTGTGTACCAAGTACAAGGCACATGGCAGTAACTCACCAAGGCTCCTTCGACAGCACCTTCCAAACCTGCGACTTCTACCAGCTAGAAGGAATGGGCAGCAGACGCATGGGAAAACCGCCACCTGCAAGTTCTGCTCCAAGCCACACACCATCCTACTTGGAACTATATTGTTCCTTCACTGTTGCTGGGTCAAAATTATGGAATTGCCTTTCCAGTAGCACTGTGGGTGTACCTACATCACATGGACTGCAGAGGTTCAAAAAGGTGGCTCACCACCACCTTCTCAAGGGCAATTAGGGATGGGCAATAAATGCTTGCCTTGCCAGAGATGCCCATGTTCCATGAAAGAATTGGGGGAGGCACCACCAATTTATGTCGGCAAGCCAATTAAGGCCCGCCCAGTGTGATGTCCACACGGAAGCGCTATGCGCTCCCCATGCAGGTTGGGGGGGTGGGAATCCCTAAACCTGAGAGTGCGCTCTTTCCCGCATGCGCATGAAAGAGCGCATTCATCTCCCTGAGGCTAAGTGCAGCCTCAGGGAGATCATCTCTACAGTAAAAAAAATTTAAAATAGAAAAAAAATTCCCTGACATGTCCCCTCATGTGACATTGTCACATGAATTGGGACATGTCCATAACTTTTTAAAGACTTTAATTAAATTTTTTCAAACCTACGTGAAACCTCATCCCGCCTGTGGATGAGGTTTCATGCTTTTTCTAAAGCCCGCCTGGGCTCTTGGCCTGCCCGCTAACCTTAAGGTTGAACGGGCAGGTCCAGTAATTGCTTCAATGACTCTGTCAATGGCCTCAGTTGGCCATTGGCAGGTCGGGGGGTGCACAGCTGATTTTGCTGCGCCCCCGCCTACCTGAAAATTTAAATGGGACGCAGTGAGGTCAGGAGTTCCACCCAACATCATCTCGCGTCATTTTACGCTTGCCGACAAGAAAATCCTGCCCTTGGGTAACCTTCTGAACTTGTCATTTCTTTCAGGTGTTCAGGCAATCTCTAAAGCCCAACCCTTTAGTTATCTTACCTTCACAACAATAATCTTCTCAGAATGAGAATTAACATGAACCATGAACTAGATAATTCATCACATGTTTCATCTGGAGCAAGCCACTTCGTTTTCTTTTAAGATAGTTTATTGGGGAACTTTACCATGCAAACCAGGGTGGTGCAAAGTTCCTATTCCCAACCTGTGCTTAGTTAGGTAATCACACTGAGCATGTGGCTAGATGTGGTACAGCTTGCTTCAGTGCGCCAAGCTAAGTAGGATAAAAAATAACCAGGGTTCCTCATCCTGATTGTTATGATGATAGATTTAGATGAGGAAAGATGGGAAAGGGCTTGAGAGAGGCATAAACATTGGCAATGGCTGGTTGGGCCGAATGGCTGTATATCCTATGCATGTAAACTACCAAGGGTGGTCAACAGTATAGTGAGAAAGCAAGAGGACAGGAGTAAGTCCCACAGATGGTACAAGCTTGGAAAGGGCTTTCTCTCTCTTACTATGGTCCAGCTTCCCTTTAAATGCATCTATAGCATTTGTTTCAACCACTCTCTGTGATAGCAAGTTCCACATTCTCACCACTCTTTGGGTAAAGGAGTTTCTTTTGAATTCTCTATCGGATTTCTTGGTGATTGTTTTATATTGATGGCTTCTGGTTATGCTCTTTCTCACTATGGTTCCATCCTCTCAGCTACTGCTCCTATACCAATCTGCCAGCATTAGCTCCCTTCTCAAAAAATCCACCTTCAACCCCTCTGTCAAGCGAGCAGTTTAATTTTCGGCTCTAAATCGACATTGAACAGAAATGTTTGTTTTCATAGGAGATTAGTTGAAGGAATTTCTATGTATTAAATGTTTTTTTTAAATCAATGAGAGTGTTTTTTTTCCATTTAAAATAGTAACATCATCAATAGACACATACATTTATTTTATGTCAGCATGGTTCCTGAGGTTGCCCATTTTGGGTACTAGGTGAGTTGGCATGGAGGGAGTAAGGGCAAAAGGTGATTGGTGGGGGGCATTGGTTTGCATGAGTTGACACCAAGTTGGCAAAGGGCCTATAAAAGGCTATAGGGATGTGGGGGCATAGGGGGTATGAGAGCCATGGGGTTGGGTAGAGGGGCATGGGTTGGCACAGAGGGTATTACAAAGCATGGAGTGGGTTGAGGGGCATGTGTTGGCACGTGGGTATCAGGTCCATGGGAAATGGATGGGTGACCTGAGGTGGCATGGGCTGGCATGGTTGTGACATGGGGACACTATATGGGGGTGAGGACTGGAGGGCTGTTTTTTATTTTAATAATTTTGTTTCTAAAATTCAACACAGTACTGGAGCACAGGGGTAGGCCTCCCCCGAGGTTACCTCCACAGCCGGCAGCCTCCACACTTCTTCCAAGGGCAGCTGGCCCGACTACTAACGCAGCTTTCCCCCAGAATGAAAATCAGAACTGTGGGCTGCCATTTTCACAGGTCAGGGTCACAGAGTCAGGAATTCTTCCTTCTCTGTGCACACGATTCGGGAGCAAAAATCTGGGCCCCCCTCTTTAATCTCCCTTTCATCTCTAAGGTCCTTAAACATAAAGCTGCCTCCCAAAGTTGCAGCCAGTTTTTTTGCAACTGCCTGTTTGAATCTCTCCAATCAGATATCCTTCCCTGCCACAGCAATGGACCAGCTCAGATTTGTTGCTTATGTGCCAAATTTCAATTAAGGATATAAGGACTATATAAAAAAAAATCACCTAGTGTGTGGTTGAGTCTGGAACAAACTTTCTGAGAGGGTGGTGGAAGCAGATTCAATCGAGGTATTCGAAAAGGAATTGGATTGCTATCTCAAAACAAAGAATGTGCAAGGTTATGTGGATAGGCAGGAGAGTGGGACTAAGTAGAATGCGCTTTCAGAGAGCCAGTGCAGACTCAATGGGATGAATGGCCTCCTTCTGCACTGTAAAGATTCTGTGTGATTTTGTGAAGAATATAAGAAATAGGAGCAGGACTAGGTCATTCAGCCTCTTGATCCTGCTCCGCCAGCCAGTAATATCATGGCTGATCTGATGTGGCCTTAACTCCACTTTCCTGTCTGCACCACCACCCCCCCCCCAACCCCCCTCACAACACTTGACTCCCTTGTCAATCAAAAATCTGTCTAACTCAGCCAGGAATATATTCAATGCTCCAACCTCCACTGCTATCAAGGGAAGAGAAATCCAAAGCCTAATAACCCTCTGAGAGAAGAAGTTCCTCATCACCTCTCATTTTGAAACTCTACTCCCTAGTTGTAGATTGGCCTATGAGGGGAAACATCCTCTCAGCATCTATTCTGTCAAGGCCTCTCAGAATCTTATATGTTTCAATAAGATCACCTCTCATTCTTCTAAATGCCATGAGTGTCAGCCCAACATGCTCAACCTTTCTTCATATGACAACCCCTTTGTTATATATTGTTGTATTATCTACAAATATCTGTAAAGAGCTAGGAACTAATCAGCAAATTGATTGTGATCTGTCAGTGTCTCAGGAGACCTCATTCTATGGCTGCACTAGGGACTCATGTGATGTGTATCAGAACCAGTTAAAACCATTCATTCTATTGTACAAAGCAGCATGGCAAGTATGAAACATAAAGAGCTCTCATCTTTCCAAGCTTCAAGTGTGATTGTTAACACCATCAGGAATCCAAAAGACAACATGAACACATAGCATCCTCCATCCCAGAAATCAGCCTAGTGAAACTTCTCTGAACTGACTCCAATGCAAGCATATCCCTCCTAAAGTAAGATGAGCAAAACTGTACACAGTACTTCTGGTGTGGCCTCACCAATACCGTGTACAATTGGAGCAAGATTCTCTTACTGTTATACTTCAACCCCTTGCATTAATGACTAACATTCAATTGCTTTTTAATTACTTGCTGTACCTGCATGCTGACTTTTTGTGATTAGTGCACAAAGACATGGGTCCCTCTGTACTGCAGCATTCTGCAGTCTCTCTCCATTTAAATAATATTCTACTTTTCTATTCTTCCTGCCAAGGAGGGCATTCTCACATTTCCTACATTATATTCCATTTGCCAAATCTTCGCCCACTCACTTAACCTATCTATATTCCTTTGCAGACTCTTTGTATCCTCTTCACAACATGGTTTTCTATCTATCTTCATATCGTCAGCAATTTGATTACACCACAGTTCGTCTCTTCATCCAAATCATTAATAGCAATTGTAAATAGCTGAGGCGCCAGCACTGATCCCTGTAGCATTCCACTTACAGTTTGCCAACCTGAAAATGACCCATTAATCCCGGTTCTCTGTTTTGTGTTGGTTTTCAAGTCCTCTATCCATGCTAATATCTCATCCCCAAGACTATATACTCTTACCTTTTATGTGGCACTGGAAGGTACTCTTGACCATCATTAAAGTGATGGAAAGGGCCGTAAACAGTGCTATCAAATGGTACTTGTTTAGCAATAACCTGTTCACTGGCGCTCAGTTTGGGTTCTGCCAGGGTCACGCAGCTCCTGACCTCATTACAGCCTTGATTCAAACATGGACAAAAGAGCTGAACTCCAGAGGGGAGGTGAGAGTGACTGCTCTTGACATCAAGGCAGTACTTGACCAAGTGTGGCATCAAGGAGCCCTAGCAAAACTGAAGTCAATGGGAATTGGGGTAAAACTCTCCAATGGTTGGAGTCATACCTAGCACAAAGGAAGAAGTTGGAGGTCAATCATCTCAATTCCAGGGTGTCATTGCATGAATTCTTCAGGGTAGTGTCTTAGGCCCAACCATCTTCAGCTGCTTCATCAATGACCTGCCTTCCATCATAAGGTCAGAAGTGGGGATGTTCACAGATGATTGCAAATGTTCAATAATATTCACACCTCCTCAGATAATGAAGTAGCCCATGTCCAAATACAGCAAGACCTGGACAATATCCAGGCTTGGGCTGACAAGTGGCAAGTAACATTCGTGCCACACAAATGCCAGGCAATGACAATCTCCAACAAGAGAGAATTTAACATCAGCCCTTGACATTCATTGGCGTTCCCATTGCTGAATCCCCCACTATCAACATCTTGGGGGTTACCATTGACCAGAAACTGAACTGGGCTAGCATATAAATACTGTAGCTACAAGAGCAGGTCAGAGGCTAGGAATCCTATGGAGAGTAACTCACCTCTTGACTCCCCAAAGCCTGTCCGCCATCTACAAGGCATAAGTCAGGAGTGTGATGGAATACTCCCCACTTGCCTCGATGAGTGCAGCTCCAACCACACTCAAGAAGCTTGAAACCATTCAAGACAAAGCAGCCCACTTGATTGGCACCCCTTCCACAAACATTTACTCCCTCTGCCACTGATGAACAGTGGCAGCAGCATGTACCATCCACAAGATGTGCTGTAGAAACTCAGCAAGGCTCCTTAGATAGCACCTTCCAAACCCACGATGGCTAACATCTAGAAGGACAAGGGCAGTAAATGCATGGGAACATCACCACCTGGAAGTTCCCCTCCAAGCCACTCATTATCCTGACCTGAAAACATATTGCCATTCCTTCACTGTTGCTGGGTCAAAATCCCAGAACTCCCTCCCTAACAGCACTGTGGGTGTTCAAGACAGCAGCCCACCTCCACCTTCTCACGGGCAATTAGGGATGGGCAATAAATGTTGGCCTAGCCAGCAATACCCACATTCCATGAATGAATAAAAAAAGAGAATGGCTTTTGGAAATCCAAATAGACAAATCTACTGGTTCCCCTTCATCCAACCTGCTTGTTACGTTCTCAAAGAATGCTAATAAATTTGCCAAACGCAAGTTCCCTCTCACAAAACATGTGGACTCTTCCTGATAGTATTATGATTTTCTAAATATCCTCCTACTACCTCTTTAATATCTAATTCTAGCATTTTCCCAATGACAGACATTAGGCTAACTGGTCTATAGTTTCCAGCTTTCTGTCTCCCTCCTTTCCGGTTTTCCTATCTGCTGGGACCTTTGCAGAGTCAAAGAATTTTTGAAGATCACAACCAGTGCGTCCACTATATCTGTAGCCACGTCCTTTCCAAACCTAGGATGCAGGCCATCAGGTGCAGGGGACTTGTCAGCCATAAGACCCATTAGGATTCCCACTACTTTTTCTCTAGTGACAGTGATTGTTCTAAGTTCCTCCCTCTCTTTTGCCTCTTGGTTTTGAACTATTCTTTGAATTATTTTGTGTCTTCTACTGTGAAGGTGGATACAAAATACTTATTCAAAGCCTCCACCATTTCCTTGTTTCCCATTATTAATCCCCCAGTCTCTCCCTCTATGTGACAAAGGCTCACTTTAGCTACTATTTTCCTTTTTTCATTCATTAAAAACAAGTCTGTTTTTATATTTCTTGCTGGTTTGCTCTCATACTCCAATTTCTCCCTCTTTATTAATTTTTTTAGTTATATTTTGCTGATTTCAAAAACATTCCCAATCTTCTGGGCCACCACTAATCTTTGTAGCATTGTAAGCCTTAACTTTTTTATTTGATACCATCCTTAACATTGATAGTTAGCCACGAACGGTATGTCCTGCTGGTTGGCTCTTTCTTCCTCAACGGAATATAAATAGTCACTTGGTATTAAAGAAGTTGAGTACTGCTGAGGAAAGAGACATGCTGTCAAAGCTTTTCATCTTGCACTCATCAGGACAGACACAAGAATTTCAAAGGAAGCAACCATTTATTCTGCATGAGAAAATGTTGCTGGTTGGTTGGCAAGTCGACTCTGATTGGTCAAGGCATTTCCAAGGAGGATGCATCAGGGAACTATTGTCCCCAATGCTTTTGTTTAACTCAAGAAAGTGCAATGCACTCAGAACACAATGTCTAATTTTGGATGTGATTCTGCAATTGGTCAGCACTTGCTAAACAATTCTGAGTGCGCTGAGAATTACACTAACAGCCAATTTAAGATTATCAGTCGGGCTCACAATGTAGTTCACTTACCTTTGCTGGAAGCCACATATAATCATATGCAGGGACCTGTCCTCTGCGGGAAAAAAAGAACATGTCCAGGTATTCCACCTTTATTGAATTAAACAAAAGCATGAGGAAAAAAATAGTTTTCTGGTGCATTCTCCATGGCAATAACTTGACTTGTTGACAGTGCTGACTTGCCAACAAATCAACAGAATTTTCTCATGCAGTATACATTAATGTTCCCTTTGAAATTTGACATTCCTGCATCTGTCCCGATGAGTACAAGATGGAAACCTTCGACAGCATGTCTCTTTTTTCAACCATAGTAAAGAGAGTATATTACTGCCAGAAACCTTTAGCATAGGTGTAAGACAAAAGAAAATGAACATAAACAATTGTTTTTTTTTGTTTCTCTTTAAGAGTGTATTTGTTTTTATTTAAATGTTAGCTTTTTATACTGTTGTTTAATTCCTCTGTTTATGTTTATGGCTTTGGAGTCTTTTTCCAATTGATTTCTGCAGGATTACTAACTAGTCACTGGCACAGTAAGGGTCACCAGGTTTGAGACTAAAAGTGCTTCCTAAAAATGTCACTATTGCACCTTCAACTAAACTTACAATTCAAATTACAAAATAAGGGTGGATGTTGGAAAAATGGAATGCAAAATACACGATGCACTGCAGCATAACCTCATTCCCATGGTCACCAGTGGACTTCGTCTCCCTTAAAATCTCTGCTCCATTTTAATAGCTTCTCGTCAGCTCATGAGAACATTAGTTAGACTTTAAATCTGTAACTGTAAAAAGCAGATGCAGGATGATTCTTTTTTAAAGTACAATCTTTAATGTGAAACAGAAGTTTAGTGATATTGATGGGGGATTTCAAAATGCAACTCATAAGGAAAAAATAAGGTTTAATTCGCATGCCAGTTAGAAATACATATGATACTGTTTATTGGAAATCTCCAGCTTCTTTCTTATTGGTTTTATGTCCATGTTATTCACTTCAAGAAGAATACAGAATCACTATGACATAACAACAGAAAAAAAAAACACCTCAGTTGATCATATCTGTAGCAAACAATTGTTTGGAATGTTATTGTTTTTTAAAAAGGCTGCTTATAAATGCTTAAAACCCTACCTTGGCCGTGCTCAAACAATTAACTTAGCAAAAAAGACATCATTATATTTAAAAAAGGAATCTTGTCTGTATAGCAAAATCTTCATTACTTTAAATAGTCACTGGTCAATTAGGAGACTTAATGAAGTTAGTCAATTCTACTTTTGGCATCTGAGTTATCACATGGAAATAATGTTAACAAGATTTGTTACAGACCGCACTGTATTTTATTATTAAAAATTTTATTTTATTCCCTTTGTCTCAATGTTATATTTAGGCAGAATTTTTTTAAAAACCATGTTTACCATCTTAGGAAGTGGCAGCTAGTTAAATTCTTGAAAGTGCTTTCAGATGTCCTTGGGCCTTTGCCAACCTCTCTGCACTTTGGTACATCTGGATCTCTTAAATCAAGTAAGAGAACTGTCAGACGTCAACAATCAATTGCTAGCCAAAGACTATTTTGGACCCAATGATACACTAGTAGCCCAAGGTCAAAAGGTAAATTCTGGAGTTAAACTGCACTAGGTGCAAATTCAAATGGCTTCAACATAACCTCTTGGATGGAGTCTCACATCCTTCATTTTCAAGTGTGTTCAATAATATCCAGAGTTATACACCCCCTATAACTGCCCTTTTTATTCCTAGTTGTCTGGGATGCTGATGTATAATATAATATGCATTGCTAGTTGCTACATATTAACTGAATATCTCCTTTATAAAGCACCTTTCTTAATAGCACACTTTTGTGCGCTTCTCAAAGATCGTGTAATGAAATGGATCTGCACCAAAATATTCTATGGCCACAGGGACTCAGAGGAATCTTACTTTTATAATGAACTTTTCATGATCTCAAGTTGTCTTAAATCACTTTACAACCAGTGAGATAACTTTTAAAGTGCTGTAATGCAGGAAATGAAGTAACCAATTTGCACACAACACAAACAGCAAGTGACAATGTAGAATCTGTTTTGGTGATTTGATGATGCTGAAGGGATCAATATTAGCCTGGCCACTCCAACAGGATTTGTGTTTGTTTTTATTTACCCCAGTTTCATCCCTTCCTTGCTGGTGTTAACTGTGGCTAAGTTGGTAACATTCTTACCTCTGTGTCAAAAAGTTGTGCATTCAAGTCCCACTCTAGAACCTTGAGCAAAAAAATCTCGGATGACATTTCAGTGCAGTATTGAGGTAATGTTGCATTGTCTTTCAAACATGACATTGAACAGCAGACCTGTCTGCACCCTCAGGTGAACAAAAAGATCCAATGGCATTATTCAAAAAAGAATGGAAAGTTCATGCTGGTTGTGAAGTTTGTGGAACTGTACTGTGTGCAAATTGGTTACCATGTTTCCTACACTAAAGCACTTCAAAGCTACCTCATTAGCTGTAAAGTGATTTAGGACAATCCAAGATCATGAAGAGTGTTTTACAAAAGTAAAATCTTTTTTCTTTCTCTAGAAGTGCTAATCCATGTTGGAATATGATTTCAATGGTGCTGGATATCCTCCAATATCTTCATAAATGACCCTATGCAACACCACAGAGCAACCCAGCCATATGTTCACCTAATATACACAGGGAGGCTGATTTTAAGTTACCAAAATCGGCATTAGTTGCCTCAAAATGTGGCCAGTTGACATATTGCTCTGTTAATGCTGAAAATCAGGCCATTGCCACTTTTAAAGAGGCTTTCACATGGGCAGCCAGAGCAAATGGTGAACCACTTTACCAAGTCAACTGGAGCCCAAGACACCTATTGTATGTTTAAAAGACACTTGGGCAGAACGGGTATTGCCCATGGTCCAATCATTTTTCCGGGTCTCCCAAGGCATAAGCAGCTGTCCTTAAAGGGACCACACTTGATCACTCCAAAGATGGGTCTCAAAACGTTTTGAAGGTTGTATTTTAATGTAAGCAGTAGGAGCAGCAATGTTAATTAGCTTGGCTCCACATAAATGCTGCGGTTGCTGCCCGTAAGGGCTTGTGCCACCCCACGGCCTCACCAACCAACCCCTCCATTTTCCTTCCCCTCCCGTTAGACCTCAGAGTTGGCTGGAACCCTGAAGGTCTCAAATTGGAAGGTTGCATTGGGTTTGCCTGTTTGGTAGCCATAGCTCAACTGGTTCAAAAGAACATAAGAAACGGGAGCTGGAACAGCAAATATGGCCACTGCTCTGCTATTCAATATATTCATGGCTGATCATCTTACTCAGCTCCACTTTCCCACCCTTTCCCAATCCTGAGACTATGACCCCTCATTCTAGACTCTCCAGCCAGGAGAGACAGCCACTCAGCATTTAAACTCTATTTAAACAAAACCCAGGCCTCAAAACAGCTATGCGGTCTTTCCTCCTGGAGTGCTGGCCCGGCTGTCCAAAAGCTAAAATCTAATCAATGCACTTTCCAGGAGGGGCAATCAGAAAAGAGAATTGCTTTACCCTCTCTAACCAGGGTCACAAAGGCCAGATGGAACTTACTTACTGGTCCTCATTTAGCACAAGTTGACAGTTGACAAGTCCGAAGATGAAACCAGGAAAAGTTTGGCCTCTTTCTGCACCGTAACATTTCTGTGGCTCTAATGGCTACATCACACTCTACTTCTACCCACAGGTCACCTGGATAACTTTATTGATATGTTTCTTTTTTTTTAAACCAAACTCTACATCAAGTGTTACCAGGTATTGCACCTTAATCTTCTTTTTCCTCAAAATAAACACGGCGTCATTTTTTATGTGGTAGTTGCCTTTCCCCAATCATTCTGAAACTAAAATGGTTAATCCGTATTCCCGAGTGGGAGAGGTTGGTTCCCAGTTTGAGCTGTTACTCACCAGTGACTAGAATATGGAGCCTGGCAAAATATAATTCACTTTAACAGCTATGAGTCACATGGCTGTATAACGTTCCTGTCATATCAACAATATAGAGTAAGTGCTGGCTCCTAGTGACACATGCATAAGTAGATTAGTGGAGGATGAAGCAATTATACTTTTGATATACACAGTAGTACCTGCAGGTTTCCTAGACAACCCCAAATATATGTGATGTCACTCACATATCCATAACTGTAATACAACTGGAAGCAAGAAAATCTGACAAATGAAGGAGGTTAGCACTATGTCTTCTCCCAAGGGCCTAATAAAGGCCATTTACAGATGGCACCAACATTTCTCCAGTGTCAGATCAGCCTCCCTCTGAGTCCATAGGCTGGCAGCAACTTGGAGGCAGCATCCCAGTGACGGGTCAAAAGGGCCATCAGCTCCTCCCCTCACTTGCCCAATGAATGAGCTGCAAAAATGAAAAGTCTGCAGGCATGGCCAATCCTAAGGAGGGGTTTCCCCTCCACAATGATGACCCTAACAACATGGGGTTTTCTCTATTTTTAAATTCTCTAAAGCCTTCTGAGAACACCTCCATGTTCACAGAATCACAGAATTGTTACAGCACAGGAGGAGGCCATTCTGCCCATTGTTTCTGCACTGGCTCTCTGAACGAGCAATGCACCTAGGGCTGTTCCCCGCCTTCTCCCTGTAACCCTGCTGTCCTCAGTTGGATGTCGAACACAGAGACAGCCAGTTCGAAACCCACCTCACATAAAGTTGTGCACAGTTGACAAGGGTGGGCTAGGGCTTCACATTTGGCTCTACAGACTCTCTACACAGGTGGAAGAATTCAACCCAAGGTGGCTTTGGAAGAACTTTTACATAGAATGTACAGCGCAGAAACAGGCCATTCTTCCCATTTATGCTCCACATGAGTCACTTCCCACCCTTTTGATCGAACAACCAGCATTATCTTCTTCCTCACATGTTTATCCAGGGCCAGTGTCACCTAGAGCAGCAAAATTTTGGGAGCAGCAAAAAGCTAAATGAACTTTTCATGAAAGAACATAAGTAAACAAACAGGCGTCAGCAGTGGGATTGAAAGGTATAGACCTAGTGTTTCACAAAATTTTATATATTCCTCATTCCGTTTATTGACACTTATACAAATTTGTACATCTACATGACTATTCCAAAACTGCAAACAAGTAAATAAAATCAAAGAGCGTAATAGACGCCAGCCCACTCTAAAATACTGATTATTGGTTGTGTAAATTGCACATAAAATCATCTAATAATTGTTGCAGGAACACACAGGTCTGAATTTTTCAGATGGCGGAGTCTCACTTCCTGCCATCCGAACAGTTGACCTGCTGACTCTGAGTCCCACCTTAGAGAGCTGCTGGCCAATCTGATTGGCCGGCAGCTCACCTGTCCTTGCAGCAACAAGAGCTGCAGTGGACTGAGAGGAATTGCATGAGGACGCTTAAGACTAAGTCCAGGCACTGGAGGCCCAGGTAAGTTTAACGGGTGTCAGGGCGGGGATGTTAAGGAAGGCCTGGGGGTGACATGAAGGGGACAATCAGGATCTCGGGGAAGAGGCCGGGGGCATGGTGGTGGTGGGGTGGGGGGCGGGGGGGGGGGAGGTGGGGGTGGGGGGTGGGGGGGAGCGGTGCAAGTGGGGTGGAGTGAGGACTGGAGACTACCAGAATTTAAGGGTAGGTGGTGGGATGGAGGGGGGTGGGGTTGACGCCTGACTTCAGAAGGGGGCTTCTGATGGAAGTGTTACCCCTGCCCTTCTTGCCGGAGGTCCAAGTCCGTTGATTTCTGGGCTTCCCCTGTGCAAGGTCAATCCCCACGCCAGCCTAAAAATTGAGGTCGTGCGGGAAACAGCCAACAATTGGCCACTTAAAGGTCTCAGTTGGAGCAAGGGCGGGCTTCCTGTCCGAGGCCATGCCCACCCCAGCATAAAGTCACTGCGTGGTCGGGACAGGTGTGAGCCCAGAGGGAATTCCATTCCTTCAACTTCACACTCCTTCTCGTATAAAAACCCGCTGGCAGGACAGCCTAAAATTCAGGCCATTGTACGACATCATGTGAGCTGTATTGCACATTATAACGTTTCTTTCTTCCAGCACATATGTTGTGAAAAGTGTAGAATAATGAGAATGTGTAATCAGTACACCAATATTCTCCTTTCTCATGTAAAATAAATCTGTAGTTATAATGCAGAATTTTAATTCATACTAATACACAATATTCATTTTCAAAAGTTAAATGTTGGGGGGGTGCGGTGGGGTGGGGGGGAGGGGGTTGGTGGTGTGCAGGAAGCATACAGCTGAAGGTTCGTCAATACCCTTGCGCCGGCCCTGTATTTATCCAGCTTCCTTTTAAATGCATCTATGCTATACCCCTCAATATTCGTGACCACATAATGTTTATTGCACCATTACTTGCATTTATACAACAGAAGATCGTACCAAGGATATTTACAGTCGGAATGCCAAGTCATTGTGGGAAGGTTAAAAAAACACTGATCAAAAGCTCAGTTGGAAATGTGGGTTTTAAGGAGGCTTTTGAAACTGGAAAAGAAATAGAGAGAGGTAGAGGAGTTTCACATGAATCCGAACCAGTTATCAAAAGGGAAAACTGGCACAATTTAATTTGTTCCAGTTGGCCTCTTGAGCTGGTTCCAATTGGTCTGTTGAATTCCACAGACAGAAGCTGAGGAGAGTGAGGGCTCTGCTAATAGTGATGAGGTGAAAAGAGGAGAGATTTAAATAACTGTGACTACAAGGCCAAAGGCTGGGATTTCTGTGGCGAATAACTTACCTCCTGACTCCCCAAAGTCTGTCCAGTGTTAAAAGGTACAGCAAGTCAGAGTTGACTCTCTGAGAGAGTGCAGGTCCAACAACACTCAAGAAGCTCGACACCATTCAGAACAAAGCAGCCTGCTTGATCAGCACCGCATCTACCACCTTAAGCAGTCACTCCCTCCATCACTGATGCGCAGTGACAGCAGTATGTAACAAATCTACAAGATGCACTGCAGCAATTCACCAAAGCTTTACAACTCCTTCTATCCCGCTACCACTTTAAGTACAAGGGCAGCAGATGCATGGGACTACCACCATCTACAAGTTCCCTCCAAGCCACACGCCATCCTGACTTGTAATTATATCCCTGTTCTTTCACTGCTGCTAGGTCAAAATCCTGGAACTCCCTCCCTAACAGCACGGTGGGTGTACCTATGCCATATGGACTGCAGCAGTTCAAGAAGGCAGCTCACCACCACCTTCTCAAGGCCAATTAAGGATGGGCAACAAATACTGACCTAGCCAGCAATGCCCACATCCTTGAATGAATAAAAAATATATGCACAGAGGGCCAGTGTCAGAGGGCCAAAGGATGCAGATGAGAGCCAGAGGAAGTTGCAGGGGTTAGAGTTGTGAGGCCATGAGAGAACTGAAGATGAGTATTTTAAAATCATTGCATTGGGGATTTGTGGATCAATGAGTACAAGATAAAAGGGATCAATAATACCAGGATGTAGGTAGGTGAGTTTTGGAAGAGTTAGAGTTTACAAAACGCTGGGAGCTGGGTAAGGAGGACATTTTAGGGTTTGAGTCTTGAGTGATAAAATTGTGAATAGAGTTTGGCAGGTGTGGGTGATGGTGGAAAATGGATGGTGTTGAGGAGGCAGAAGTAAATGGTCTTGAAGATAGATATGAACGTTTGAAGCTGTGCTCTGGGTACAACTTAACAGCAAGGTTTCACATTCTAATTCATTATGAACAAGTAGTCAAGGTGGATGATAGAGTCCTTGAAATTGATGTTCTGCAGCCAGGCTGTGATTTTATAAATACTATACTTTGTAGAACTTATAATCACAACTTAATTTTAACAGTTTACAGAATGTAATGTTGTGACATGAACTGTGTAGCATTTGGCACAAACACCTTCTTCATCTGGCATGTCTGAATGGAAACATTGTTGAAGCAGTGGCAAATGCTGCACTTGGGGATACTTGGATTCTCAGAATAAATAAGGATTGTAATCTAATCGTTTAAGTTCAAAGCACATTGACAAGATGCAAAGCTGCTGTTGGATTGGAGACAGTCATTTACCAGCTGAGCATCTTCAGTGGCTTCGCTTCCTGCTCACATGGTTTCTCAAGGATACATCTCCGGCCCCCTCCTATTTCTCATATACATGTTGATCCTCAACATCATCCAGAAAACACAGCATCATCTTCTACGTGTATGTTGATGACACCCAGCTCTACTTCATCACCACCTCTCTCAATCCCTACATTGTCTTTACATTGTCACATTACTTGTCTGACATACTGGATCAGGGGAATTTTCCCCCAAATAAATATTGGAATGGCCAAATTAAACACTGCTTTTGGTCTCCAGCACAAATCCATTCACTTACCAGCAACTCCATCCCTTTTCCTGGCATCAGACTGAGTCTGGATCAGACTGCTTGCAACCTTGGTGTCGTACCTGACCCCAGGGTGAGCTTCTGACCACATATCCGCACCATCACTAAGACCACCTATCTCCATCTCCCTTACATTGTCTCTGCCTTGGCTTATTTGCTGCTGGAATCTTCATCCACATCTTTGTCACTTCCAGACTTGACTATTTTAACATACACCTGGCTGGCCTCCCATCTTCCACCTACCTAAACATCTCCACCTCTCTTTCCTCCTTCAAGATGCTTCTTAAAACCTACGTATTTGTCTAAGCTTTTGGCAACTGCCCTAATATCTCCTTATTTGACTCAGTGTCAAATCTTGTTTTATAATGTTCCTGTGAAGTGCCTTGGGGCATTTTACTAGAATAAAGATGCTTTATAAATGCAAGTTGCTGTCTGTAGCATTGAAATAGACAACACATTCAGCTGAGAACCTGAAGTTCAACCCGGAGAGAGCTTAAATGACCAAATGAGCCCCTGATATGTTCTGGGGTTGAATGAGGGATTAGGAGAATGAAAGGGCAGTGAGAATGGCCAGGCAAAGGCCTACAGTACAGCTTGGACTTGGGAGGGGCTCTCCTGCTCCCCATCCTGGCTACATGTGTTTAAAAGAAAACCACTTTGTGGCATCAGCTTCCAGGGTCTCCCACTAAACAGCCTAAACCCCTTAATTGGGCAGGTCTGGATACGATCCGTTCAGTCCTAACAAGTTTCTGGGAGAGGTCTTGAAACAGGCATTAGGTCCGTCATTCATGGGACCCAACAACTGTTTTAGGCAGCCTCCTAGGGCACCTGAATATCCCTTAACTGAATATTGTGTTGGATATATTCCAAACACCCTTGAGGCAAGGGAGACAGCATCAGGAAATTGGTGCTTTCTGTCCTGTCAAGGCAGAAAAAAAGGCACAGTGGGGTCCAATTTCTATCCAAAAGCATTAAGAAAAAGAAAGAAGGAGCAGCTAAGATGGATTAAGGAAGGAGATTTCTGACAAACAGATGTAGATCTTTGAAGGGGTGAATGGTAGGGATGGGGTTCTGAAAGAGTCTCGTAGGAGAGAAGGGAGCATGCAGGACATTGGAGGCCAGAATTATCTGTTTACTTTCCTGGAGACCCTCTTCATCCTTCTCACCAGTTGCTAACCTGCTTTGGCCTATTGAAAACGCTTTGAGATTTCCTTACTCAGGCCCTCATTAAAATGCACTTATGTCCTATTGATGTATTGGACTTATTGATTCCTGACCCCTATTGTATTTTGCAAGCACCCACCTACTTTGAGTAGAACCTTCAAATGTCCAACTGATGGAATTGAATAATAACCCCTTTTGGACATTTCAACATTGTGAGTTTAAACTTCAAAGACATCAATATGCAGAAATCACTGACTCAAAGAACTTTGTTATTAGTAGGCCTCTCGCTTGCAAAAACAACTGATAAGGAAGAAAGGAAGCAAATTCCACATAGCTAATAAACCAAAACAAATGATCAAAATTTGCGGAGGCAGTTAAAAAAGACAGGTCACATTGGAGACACCCAAGCCTTGAGAGGATCTGCACACAAATAAGATGGGGGTTACACATTCCACTAGCCCATACAACCAAGGGAGATAATTGCATTTGGTTTTAACATCGCCGAGAAGCTGAATGCAAATGGACACCTATTGTAGTTAACAGGCCTCAATGATGCTTCACTGGGGTCGGTAAACTACTGAGGCCTAGTGACAATGGATTAAATAGACAACGTGAAATTCTCCCTTACCTTTTACCCCAACTAGCAAGAATCAGATTCAGCACAGCAGTCGACGAGAGCTTAAAGAAGCTCTGTCTAGATGAGGGAATCCCACTAGAAGAATAATCAAGTGCCATGTAGGAGCTGGTCACTCCGTTGACTTGATAATGATTCCCTAATTTGCAGGTCATATGCAATGTTTGTGTTGTCTTTACGCTTGTGTAAACAGTTTTAATACTGTGTGCAGTGTCACAATGATGTGATGCGTGCATGTGTGAAACTAATTTTTAATTTCATTGGCTGATCAAACATATATTGAACTGGTTTAAAAGCACTTTTAAAAAGCAAGCAAAGACACTGACTTAAGGTGGCTGTCACAAGTCACCTCACATCTGGTGTTACAAGTTGTCTAGTTTCTGGAAGGCAGCAATGTGAATTACAATTAAGACATGCCAAGAGATCCTCCTGCGGAAGTTCATACTTGCTGATGTCAAGAATTATTTAAAAAGATGTACTAAAATTGTACTGTTTCTCACCAGTTGCATTTCTATAAAGTGCCCTTTCAAGTGAAGACAGGAAGTCTACCAGGACAATGGCTACATAGAAGGTATTCTTCCTGTCTCATCAAGCTACTACAACAGGAGTCTAGAAGAAGTCTACCAAGGGAGCAGTAACACTAGCTTTCTTTCTCCCCTCTCCCTCAGGTTCAAGGCCCTATCTCTGATACATTTCAGAAGACACCAAAGAGATAGGGACTATCCATCTAAAGGAACGTTAGGTGCAAAAATCATCAATTTTTGGAAAAGATGGATTATGTTTAACAAAGAGGCTCTCCAGAAATTGTAGTTTACATCAGCTTCAACTCTACTGGAATTTCAAGACCACTGTGAAAGAAATCTGCTTCAGCCATGAATACCAGTAAAGGATTCATGAACAGTGAGCTCTCTATTTTTTTACCTTTTTGCATTGAATCTTAATTTGGCTAAAAAGTAACCTCCTACTGTATAACTTGTTATCTTGCATATGTGCATATATGTTGCAGTGGTTGGGATGTGGGTTCCCCTTTTGAAATATGTTATATCTTTACCTGGATGGATTTTTAGCTCAATAAAAAGTTGTGTTTAAATTCAAGAAAGCCTCTCAAACTGAGTTCTTCGCAATCGGCACATAAATGGTTAAGCATAGACATTGAAATAATACCTTAATCCTTGTAAATGACATAAAGCCCTATTATGATTAATCGAGGAGTGAAAAAAGGGCAAATGTTGACACATGTCCTCACCGGTCATAACAACAGTATTAAAACAGTAAAGGTAACTTTGATTAGCATACACAGTAGTGTGACTTCCTTTAGCTAGCAACTTTTCAGGTCCTTGAACCACTGTATTCCTACAGATCACAGATCCAATCAGGCTCTTGTTCCAGTGGGAATCCAACGGAATTGATTTCTGCTGGAATTGCTGACTTATACTGCCCCATCAACACCCCAAATCAAGGTATCAAGAAAATGAAAGGTTGGTCCTGCATGTCAACATTTAAGAATAAGTTAAATGGCTAAGCAGATTAAGCAATATGAGAAAATGGCAGGTCCATGAGATTAGAACTGCTGCTCTTGTGGAGGATAAACACTAATGTGGACAGGTTGGGTTCAACAGTCTGTTTCCCTGTTGTATATAATTTCTACATATTTCTATGTTCCGTTCATCCCAAAAAACTTGCTATAAGATTACTTTTGTAGATAAGATTACTTTTTTGCCTAAATAACCTCAAATGCATGTCAGTTAGTACCTGGAAAGTGAAAAGACAGACGACGGTGTCTCAGGTGTATACCCTTCACCATCACTTTCTTGTTGGTTTTGTTGGTTATTTGCTTTAAACTTTGTTTTGAATATTTATGGTTTGAGATTGATTTACTGTTGCTATGGTATTGAAGGTGCTTTATATATTGTGCTTAAATTTTAGCTGACACTTTGAAGTAGGAATAATAATGAGACTATCAGCATTCACCATTATTATAGAGTAATTGGGACAGCATTTTCTGTCTTCTGCACATGCAGTTATGGAAGTTGTTGTCTGATTTTCCTTGCTCCTCCAAATGCCTCACTATACTGTATCTTGCTGGGAGATTCTGCATTGAAATCCATGCAAGAGTGAGAAGTTTTGGTACCCACCCACAGAAAAAGGTAGGGCTGATGCATTCAGTGAATTTTTAAGTATAAGTGAATTGCGAAGGGCAAGATAAGTCTTCATTACTGCCAAGCCACTTTTGTGGCTGTGAAGAGAATTCAGAAAGAATTTTGCAAGGGTAGAGTCTCATCCTTTCAGAATTTAATTATTGTTGGAGACTTAAAAAAAACAAAAACATTTCCCACCTACCCCGCCCCTCCATAACCTTTGACTCTCTTTGTCAGTAATTTATCTACCTCTGTCTTAAAAATATTCAGTAATCCTGCCTCCACTGCTCTCTGGGGAAGAACTCCAAAGACTCACAACCCTCTAAAATGTTGGTGATGAACGTGATAATTGTTTCAATGTGCGGACCTTATGATCTTTGAATAATTCTGTGGCTCAGTTATATTTTTGCTCATACAGTACATAATAATGTTTCCTTTTAAATAATGTTTCTGCCTTCCACCTTTCTTCCATTCATTTTCAATGGTCAGAATGCAATGGGCAGTGCAATCCCAAATCTCCGAGATCGGGTGAAGTTCCCCACCTAGAGCCCAAACTGGTAAATTGTCCCCATAATATTGTCTGAGAAAATGTTTCAAAACTAATTTAAAAACTGATAATGATAACACATCTTAACACAAGGGGGCACCAAAAACAAACTCAGCAGTACATATATGAGACACTGTACTGCATACTAAACAGATAGAATTATGTAAAATTTACAGCACAGAAACAGGTCATTCGGCCCTACAGCTTTATGCTGGTCTATATGCCCCACATGAGCCTTCTTGCATCTAACTTATTACGATCTTAATAGAGACCTGCAACGTGTTTATTTTTTAAGAATCCGAAAACCCAGGTGTTTACTAAATGAATGAAACCACGAGGTTTATGGTTTAAGTCAAAAAAATGTTACTGTACGAAAATTAAAGAATATGAATACTAATAACTACACTCTATCTTAAATAGTCAGTTACTTTAAAGATATTAAAAGTATTATGAACAGAGTTACTCATTCTGCAAAACAAGCTTCTTAACTCAAATTTCCTTCTACACTCATTCAGCTTACACGCCCAAAAACTAAAATCCAATACACTTCAAAAATTAGAAGATTCCCACTTCGTCTGAGTGCTGATTCGAAGATTGGTATAAGGCCATGAGATTTCTTGGACCTTCCATCTCCTTCCAGCATGGTTTTCCCTTCAAATCTTCTCCAACTGTCTGATTGTTGTGGACTCCCAGTTCAACACAGGCATTGGTAACCTCTTAAGTGTAGCCACCTAGGGTCAGAACTCTCTGGTTCCAATATTCTTTAACTTTGGAGTTTGGCATCTAAAATTATCTCTCTCAGCTTAGCTATCTCAGAAGTGCAATTCACTGTTTGTGGAGTCCTTAAGTTAACAAGAGTTTTGAACTCTTTTAGCCAGTACCCGGAATTTCAATTGAATTCTGAGGGAAAGAGATGTTCCCTACTCTACCGTTTGTTCTAAACTCAAAAAACTGCTTTAAACCGATCCACACACAATCTACTCCATCCTATAATTAACTTAATAATATAGTTTTTTTTCCAAAAAGCACACAGGCCATCACACAGCCCCTCTCAAGGTGGAGGGGTGGTGAAAAAGGCATATGGAACACTTGCCTTTATCAATCAAGGCATAGATTACAAAAGTAGGGAGGTCAGGTTGGAGTTGTATAGAACCTTGGTGAGGCCACAGCTGGAGTACTGTGTGCAGTTCTGGTCGCCACATTATAGGAAGGGTGTGATTGCACTGGAGGGGGTGCAGAGGAGATTCACCAGGATGTTGCCTGGGGTTGTTTTTGTTGGAGCAGAGAAGACTGAGAGCTGACCTGATCAAGGTGTACAAGATTATGAGGGGCATGGACAGGGTGGATAGGAAGCAGCTGTGCCCCTTAGTTGAAGGGTCAGTCATGAGGGGACACAAGTTCAAGGTGAGGGGCGGGAGTTTTAGGGGGGATATGAGGAAAAACCTTTTTACCCAGAGGGTGGTGATGGTCTGGAATGCACTGCCTGGGAGGGTGGTGGAGGTGGGTTGCCTCACATCCTTTAAAAAGTACCTGGGTGAGCACTTGGCACGTCATAACATTCAAGGCTATGGGCCAAGTGCTGGTAAATGGGATTCGGTAAGTAGGTCAGGTGTTTCTCACGTGTCGGTACAGACTCAATTGGCAGAAGGGCCTCTTCTGCACTGTGTGATTGTGAAAAGAACAAAACCTTACCAAAGTAAGCATTTTATCACAACTCTTTAAAATACTATACATTTTAATATTTTAAACACTTTAGCAACTATTGTATTACATACAATACACTCAATAATCTCCTCCACATAGTTCAATCGCAATTCAAATGTCTAAGATCTTGTGATCCCAAGTCCTTGATCAAAAGATGATAGCATTTAAACAAATGGAGAGATTATGTCCAAAGCCTTTGGCATAAATATAAAGTTTATAAGTCTCCTTATGCAGTTACAAGGTATTTAAACAAATAGTCAAATTTTGGATAAAGGGTCTGTAATTATATTGTTCCTTCCTGCATCATGAACAATTTTTAAAATAAATGGTTTCGGCATCAGACTCCCATGAAGCAAATGAAGATTCTTGGCCTGGAATTTCACAAAAAAACATTAGTAGGTTATGGTCCATGTAGATCACAGTCTCTCCAGCATTTCTGGAAATGTATATTTCAAATTGTTGAAGAACCAAAATAAGGCTTAACACCTCCTTTTCAACTGTTAAAGTCTTTTGTTGGCAAGGAGTAAGTTTTCTCGAAAAATAACTGACTGGACGCTCCATGTTAGCTTCATCATCTCCTAATAATATGGCTCCCACACCTACATCACTGGCATCAATTGCTGTCTTGAACGGTTTGTTGAAATTTGGAGCACCGACCATGGGCTTATTTCTTTAATCTCTCGAAGGCAGTCTGACAAGACTCTATCCAGTCACATTTGACTTTCTTCAATAAGATTGTTTTTGGAGTGCTGAAATCCGGGACAAAGTTCCTGTAAAATCCATACATTCCAAGGAACCACAGTATCTCATTTAGTTTTAGGAAGTTCATAATCACTTGAGCTTTAGCTTCTATGGGCAACACTCGAGCTTGCCCCAAGCAAGTCCCAAATAAGTGATCTTGGCTTTGGCAAGTTTACTTTTCACCAAATTTATCACTAAGTCAGCGTTTTGTAGTTTCTCAAATAATGCACAGCAGTATTTCACGGTCTTCTCAGTATCATTGTAGATCAATAAATTGTCGATATAGACAACATAATTCGATAGTCATATTTCTGCTTATCTCAATCTTAAACAATCAGTCCCATATCGTGAAACTGTGCCCCCTTGTTCTAGATTCCCCAGCCAGGGGAAAAACATCTCAGTAACTACCTTGTCAAACTCTTTCATAATCTTGAATGTTCCAATGAGATCACCTCTCATTCGTCTAAACTCCAGAGAATATAGACCCAATTTACTCAGCCTCCCATCATAGGACAACCCACTCATCCCAGGGACCTTCACTGTACTGTCTCCATGCAATTATTTCCTTCCTTAAATATGGAGACCAAAATTTTACCAAAATGTGGTTTCACCAAAACCCTGAACAATTGTAGCAAGACTTTATTCTTGTACTCCAATCCCCTTGCAATAAAGACCTACATGCCATTTGCTTTCCTAATTGCTTGTTGTACCTGCATGCTAACTTTTTTGTGTTCCTTGAACGAGTACACCCAAGCCTCTTTGAAAATCAACATTTACAAATTCCATGCCTTTTAAAAATATTCTGCTTTTCTATTCTTAAAGCCAAAGTGAATAATCGCACACCTGTCACATTATACATCATCTGCCATCTTGTTGCCCACTCACAATGTGTCTATATCTCTTTTTAAGCCTCTTTGTATCCTCACATCTTACATTCCCACCTAGCTTTGTATCATCAGCAAACTTAGACACATTACTCTCTGTCTCTTCATCTAATTCATTAATAAAGATTGCAAATAGTTGAGGATCCAGCACTGATCCCTGTGGCACTCCACTAGTCACAGCCTGCTAACTGGAAAATGCCCCATTTATCCATACTCTCTATCCTATCCATTGACAAACCCTCTATCATTGTTAATATTTCACCTCAACTCCAAGAGCCCTTATCTGTGTTAATTCTTTGTGTGGCATCTTGTCAAATGCCTTTTGGAAATCCAAATATACTACATCTCTTGGTCCCCTTTATTAACCCTACCAGTTACACCCTCAAAAATCTCCAATAAATGTGTCAAACAGGATTTCCTTTTTGTAAAACCATGTCAACTTGTTCTAATCATAACGCTTTTAAAAGACTTCCTTAAAAATAGATTCCAGCAATTTCCCAATGACTGATGTATGACTAACAGGACTGCAGTTTGCTGTTTTCTCTCTCCTTTCTTTCTTGAATAGTGATGTTACATTTACTAATTTCCAATCTGCTACGACCGTCCCAGAATCGAGAGAATTTTGAAAAATATAGCCAGGGCATCCACTATCTCTGCAGTTATCTCTTTTAGAACTGTAGGATGTAGGTCATGAGGTCCTAGGGATTTGTCAGATTTTAGTCTCTTGAGTTTCTCCAGTACTTTCTCTCTGCTAATATTAATTACCTTAATTTCCTCAGTCTTATTTGCCCCTAGGTTACTCTTTATTTCTGGCATGTAACATGTCTTCTATTGTAAAGATAAACACAAAATATTTGCTCAATGTCTGTGCCAATTCCTCTTTTCCCAGGATAATTTCTCCTGTCTCTGCTTCTAAGGGGCCAATGTTTACTTTATCTACTCTCTTGCTTTTGATATATTTGTAAAAACTCTTACAATTTGTTTTAATATTCCTGGCTAGTTACGCTGATATTCAAATTTTCCCCTTTTTGTCAACTTTATGGTGGCGCTTTGCAGGTTTCTAAAACAATCCCAGTCCTCAGACTTACTACTGTTCTTAGCAACATTATCCAATACTATCCTTACCTCCTTAGTAAACCATAGATGTGTCTTCCCTGCTGAATTTTTGTTTTTCAGTGGAATGTATTTTTGTTGAACATTTTGAATTGCTTCTTTAAATTTTTCCCACTGTTAATTTACCACCATAACTTTTAGTCTATTTACTCAACCAATCTTAGCCAGCTCTCTCCTTGTAGCTGTGTAATTGGTTTTGTTTAAGTTTAAGATTCTTGTTTGTGATTGGAGCATGTTATTTTTAAACTTAATGTGGAATTCTGTACTACAATCAGTTTCCTAGTGAATTTTTACTATGACATTATTAATTAATCCTATCTCATTGCTCAATACTAGATCTAAAATAGCTTTATTTCCAGTGATTCCACAACATATTGTTGCAGGAAACAGCCACAAAAGCATTCTACGAACTCATCTTCCACACCATCTTTGCCAATGTGATTGGCCCAGTCTATATGAAGATTAATGTGCCCACAATTATTAATTGCCTTTGTTGCAAGCTCCAATAATTCCTTGTTCAATGCTCTGTCCAACAATATAACTACTGTTAGGGGGCCTATAAACTACTCCCACCAGCATTTTCTGACTCTTGCTATTCCTAATCTCCACCCATATTGATTCTATTTCCTGATATTCTGAGTCAAGATCTTTCTCCAGGGGAAAATAAAGCAAGACTTTACTTGCAGCCATGAAATTAGGAGACTGATAGATTTTCAAAAGGGTTTATTAAAAATCAAACCCCTTAGACTAGGCACTTCTGATTTGGTCTGTGGTCAGGGACAGGAGGGTGTGAATGTGGTTGAGGCAGGTATGGGGACCCACAAGATAGCAATGGAGTGTCTCAGCCCCTGCATCTGTCTGACATGTCCAAGGTTCTTGCAGCTTGTGTGGATGAGAGCAGGGATTAAGGTCAGGAAATAAATATTCCAGGGTTCATTAATGTACTTATGTCATCCTTTATTATTAAGGCTACCCTCATCCTTCTCTATTCTGTCTGTCTTTATGATATATTGTGAACCCTGGGATATTTATTTCCTGACCTTAATCCCTGCTCTCATCCACACAAGCTGCAAGAACCTTGGACCTGTCAGACAGTTGCAGGGGCTGAGACTCTCCATTGCTATCTTGTGGGTCCCCATACCTGCCTCAACCACATTCACACCCTCCTGTCCCTGACCACAGACCAAATCAGAAGTGCCTAGTCTAAGAGGTTTGATTTTTAATAAACCCTTTTGAAAATCTATCGGTCTCCTAATTTCATGGCTGCAAGTAAAGTCTTGCTTTATTTTCCCCTGGAGAAAGATATTATAACTTGTGTCATTTTTGCTGCTATTGTTATGTTTTGTACCTCTAAAATGCAGGAAGAATGGAAAATATTGTGAGCAAAATAGTTTAATATGAAATTTTGGCTCTTTTGAGTTTTTTTTAACCAGAATGTTTATTAATTGCTGATCACAGTGTGGTCATCTCAATGAAACCACTTCAGAGGCAATTAGAAGCACACTTAACTGAATATACTTTACTGATGAGGTTGAGACGCCTCAAAGAGAGGAAAGGTAATGAATGCAGAAACATCACAATTCCCATTGGAACCTGCCAGAAATCACACTGGAAAATCAAATTGCCTATCCCTCCAGAGTGTGACACTTCAGCAAGAGTGATGCAGCTGCAGCTACATCCTAACCCTGCTTGATTGAGAACTATACAAAACACCTTTTGGGGCTTTGTTTCAATTTCCCTCCCACCGGAGTCAGAACTAAATTTAGCAAAATTTTTTGAAAAAAATGAAATGGCTTTGACCTAACCTCTGACAGGAAGTCAGCTTTTCCTTACGGTGACCTAGATTAGGTCTTTCCCACAAAGAGAAAGTGATTGTCAATGCATACAAACGTGGAGTAAGACATCTTGCAGAACCTTCAACACAAGAAAGACTTTTTTTTAAAGATTAGCTTTCAGCTCCCAAAGAGTATTAATTATAAACAGAAAATTGTTCAGCATTTGTGGAGAAAGAAACAGTTAATGACCTTTCGTCCAAAATGATTGAAAAGTAGCAGCCTCATGTACACTGATTGTGGTTGGTGTGATTCTTAGACTTGGCCATGACTCTCAAGTGATGGGAAAGTGTAAAGTGGCACATTTACACACACACACACCCTGTAACCTCCCTCTCCTGCGCTCACAGACACGGTTGTGAATTCAAACTAACCGCCATGCTTATCAGTGAATTTGACTGATGGTGAATATTTGAGAGTAATTATCAGACAAGGTTGTGAAGCGTGGCCCAAACCCACAACCGGTGACTGCTCTCTGAGCGGAACCTTTGTGCTGGTTCAGCGTCGCTGCCGGAAGGAGGAAAGGACACCGCACGGTAAATCCCAGCATCCCTAACGACCAGCCTTTCTCTTCCGGTGGCTGCTGGTGGTGCAGCAGGAGGTTCAGGAGGTGAGGCTTTGTAATCCGGAGCCATCCGACTCATGGAGCCGTCCTGGGAATGTGGAGGCGGTGGCTCCGGGCCGGCGGGAGGGGGAGGATGGGGTCGAGTGGAATATTTACACCGGGAGGCGGGATTGGATGATGTTTAATGGCCGAGTTATGAGGGGGGCATGGGGGGGGAAGAGAGAGTGGCTGGAGCCGGGGACAGAGACTCGGGGCAAGTATCAGCTTTCCTTGGAGTTAGTGGCGGTTAGTTTGTGTCAGAACGGATTGGATATCTAAAACAAAAACAGAATTACCTGGAAAAACTCAGCAGGTCTGGCAGCATCGGCGGAGAAGAAAAGAGTTGACGTTTCGAGTCCTCATGACCCTTCGACAGAACTTGAGTTCGAGTCCAAGAAAGAGTTGAAATATAAGCTGGTTTAAGGTGTTTTAGGGAGGGGGGGTAGAGAGAGAGAGAGAATTGGATATCGCCGGTTCATAACATGAATCCAAAGCGATGTATCTGTGAGGGCAGGAGAGGAAGGCTACAGTGTGTGAGTAAATGTGCCACTTTACTCTTTCAGATCAGTCGAGAGTCATGGCCAAGTCCAAGAATCACACCAACCACAATCAGTGTAAGTCTGAGGCTGCTATTTTTCAATCATTTGGCTTTCCTTTCATTTGTTGGCAAACTTTTAAAAACATGTTCTGTATCTTACAGCCAGCAAATGGCACAGGACAGGGATCAAAAAGCCCAAGTCTTATCGATTTGAACCCCTGAAAGGAGTAAGTATATTGATGCTGATTATGATTTCTGATGCATGCCATGCAATATTATGGCAACTGCACATTTTGTGTCAACAGAACCTCCGTGATATAAAGTGAACTGTGGTTCCAGATAGACTGCCAAGTTTGCTTTGACACCGATAATTTTACAGCAATTTGCATCTAATACTGCCAGGCCTGCAGAGTGTTTTCTGCTGATTTCCAGCATCAATAGCTCTTTGGTCTGGTACAAAACTTTTCTGCTTGGCTTTGATGCTGTTTATATCTTTCTCTGTAACAGGACAACAGAGTTGGTTCTTTACAGTTAGAAAATGACGCTGGGCTTTGACCCCTGTCTGGCAGCATCATGGAGCCAACAGTAATACTGTTGAAGGTTCACATGTGCTTGTCACAAATGACATCTTCACGGCAGTAAGATAAAGGATATTGTCGCCTCCCTCTGAGCCAAAAGGTTGTGCGTTCAAGTCCTGCTCAAGACCGAAGTGCACAAGTTTAGGCTGACAATCCAGTTCAAAGGGTGCTGCGCTGTCGGAGATGCCGTTTTGCAGATGAGATGCTAAACCAAGACCCTGCCTGCCTCGAGGTGGGCATAAATGACCCCGTGGCTTGGCTGATCTTTATTTCTCAAGCACAAAAACAGGTTTTCTGGCCATTTTCACTGCTTATGTGGGAGCTTGCTGTGCACATATCGACTGCAACATTTCCTACATTACAATAATTACTGCAGTTCAAAAGTATTTCATTGGCTATAAAATGCTTTTGGATGTCCTTGGGTTGTGAAAGATGTTATATAAATGGTGCTGTAAAATTATCGGTGTCAAAGCAAACTTGGCAGTCTATCTGGAACCACAGTTCACTTTATATCACGGAGGTTCTGTTGACACAAAATGTGCAGTTGCCATTTTTGAAAAAGAGGAGTGGAGCTATCTCCAGTGGCTTGGCTGATCTTTATTTCTCAAGCACAAAAACAGGTTTTCTGGCCATTTTCACTGCTTATGTGGGAGCTTGCTGTGCACATATCGACTGCAACATTTCCTACATTACAATAATTACTGCAGTTCAAAAGTATTTCATTGGCTATAAAATGCTTTTGGATGTCCTTGGGTTGTGAAAGATGTTATATAAATGAAATCTTTTCCTAATTCAGTGGATCATTTTTGACTATTTTGCTAAATAAAGTAGGTTACATTTATAAAGCACAGAGTTCCTTCAGAGCATCGGAACGTACCTTACCATCAGCTAATTATTTTGAAGTGCACTCACTTTGGTAGATGAATATGGCAGCTAATTTTCAGTTTTCTTCTATTCATTCGTGGGCTGTGGGCATCACTGGCTAGGCCAGCATTTATTGCCCATCCCTAAATGCCCTTGAGAAGGTGGTGGTGAGCTGCCTTCTTGAACCGCTGCAGTCCATGTGGTGTAGATACACCCACAGTGCAGTTAAGGAGGGGGTTCCAGGATTTTGACCCAGTGACTGAAGGAACGGCAATATATTTCCAAGTCAGGATGGTGAGTTGCTTGATGGGGAACTTCCAGTTGGTGGTGTTCCCATGTGTCTGCTGTCCTAGTCCTTCTAGATGGCTGTGGTTGTGGGTTTGGAAGGTGCTGTCTAAAGGCCCTAGGTGAGCTCCTGCAGTGCATCTTGTAGATGGTACACACTGCTGCTGCTCTGCGTCGGTGGTGGAAGGAATGAATGTTTGTGGATGGGGTGACAGGCAAATGGACAGTATTCCATCACACTCCTGACTTGTGTCTTGTAAATGGTGGACAAACTTTAGGGAGTTGGGAGGTGAGTTACTCACCTCAGGATTTCCAGCCTCTGACCTGCTTTTGTAGCCACAGTATATGGCTAGTCACGTTCAGTCTCGTAGGTGCCAAATGAATGATCAGATAACCCTGACATAAGGAGACTGATTGAAAGAGGGGTGTTGGCTAGGACATTGGAAAAACTACTCACTGGTCTTGGAATATTATAGGATCTTTTCCATCCATTTAAGTAGGCAGATGGGTCTTGATTTAATGTTTCATCTGAAAGGTTGCTAGTAACAGTGAAGTACTGTGCGTTGTACCCCCAGTGTACTGCTGGAGTGTTAAAAGTTCTGAAAATGCCATTGTTTTGAATGGAAAGTCATAATTTTGACTAGAGAGAGTTTTGTATTTTTCTAAATATAGATCTATTTAAAAGGTTGCGGGTTACAGTAATTTCTTATAAGCATTGCACCTGCTTTCGAAAGTGATTGTGGTATTCATCATTACCAGATCATTGATGCTGCAGGAAGATTAAATCAAAAAACTTCCCCGTGTTTAATAGAGCATTGGTCTCCATTAAACCTCATAGCTTTTGGACACGATTGTTAACTTCATATTAAGCTTTTTACTGGCTCTTTCTACAGTTTTATTCTTTTGACAGTTTTTAGAGGGGACGGTACTGCTGCCTCCTCTATTCCATTTGTTGACTTTAGTAAGCTTTGAATAAAAGAGTTGAATTTGAGAACTTGGATATTGATTACAGAATTGTGGAATTGTTATGGTGCAGAAAGAGGCCATTCAGCCCATTGTGCCTGCACCAGTTGAGCAGTGCATTTGGTGCCATTCTGCTGCCTTCTCCCCATAACCTTGCAGATTCTTCCTTTCCAGATAACAGTGCCATTTTGAATGCTTTGATTGAACCCGCCTCCACCACATCTCAGACTGTGCATTCCAGACCTTCACCATTCACTGCATGAAAATGTTTTCTCGTGTTGCTTTTTTCCTTTTGCCAATTACTTTAAATCTGTGTCCTCTCATTCTCGATCCTTTCACAAGTGGGAATCCCTAAGTGCTTTGCCCAAATCCTTCATGATTTTGAATACGTCTATCAAATCTCCCCTCAGCCACCTTTGCTCGAGGGAAATAGTCCTTGAAGTTCCTCATCCCTGGAGTCATCTTCATAAATCTTTTTAGCACTCGACTCAATGTCCTCACATCCTTCCTAAAGTGTGGCCCCCAGAATTGGATACAATACTCCAGCAGAGGTTGAACTAATATCCTGTACAAGTTCAACATAACCTCTCTGCTTTTGTACTGTATGCCCCTATTAATAATGGCTAGGATACTGTATGCTTTATTAACCGCTCTATCAACCTGTTCTACCACCTTCAATGACTTATGCTCACATACACCCAGGTCTGTCTGCTCCTGCATCCCCTTTAGAGTTGTACCCTTTATTCTATATTGTCTCTACTAAAATGAATCACTTCACATTTTGAAGTTGTGCCCTGTACAGCAAGGTCTAGTTCATGAATATAAATTAGGAAGAGCAAGGATCCCAACACACGTTGCAACTGTCCTTTTTATTGCATAAACCATAATTTTGCTCACAAGTCTATTGTGCAGCACTATTAAATGCCTTTTGGGTGTCCATATACACCAAGTCAACAGCATTTCCTCATCAGCTCTCTGTTACCTCTTCAGAAAACTCCAGTAAGTTAGTTAAGCACTATTTTCCCTTAAGAAATCCACACTGGCTTTTCTTAATTAACCTGCATTTGTCCATGTGCAGCATTATCTATACCATTCAAAACTTGCATTTGTTCAATGGGTTTTTTGCTGTTTATATTATGTATGCTGTATTTTATATTAACACACATGGTAGTTTGTATGCTTTTTTTCCCCGCAAATCCTACATCTTTCTTCAGTTAGGTCTCTAGCCCTCTGTGCAGCTAGGAAGGTGTCTGCTGTGATTTCCCCCTCAGCTAAATGCTTCACCTGGGTCCACCTTATGTTCTATATCTCTGAAACACTGGCTGAGATGTGACGTATGGCGAGCGGTGGGATTTTTTAGAAAAATTCTTCCCTTGGTCATGTTCTTAAATGCTGATTAGAAACATCCTATTGAATCTTGATCACTGTGGGGTGGCTGGCAGATTGATGACCTGCCCATATAGTTCCTGTGTCTGGGACAGGTGGCTAGAGCCATTGGTCTGCTCCTAATAATTGAAAATAGATGTAATTGGTAATTAGAAACAGGGTTACCTGTTCGGGAAGAAACTAACCGCTGATTTAGAATGGGTCGATACTTTGGAGCAAGTAACACAATGGGTTGATGGGGCGGGTGCAATTAAATTTTTCAAAAGGGCCTTGATTAAGTGTCATACAAAAGAGTTAACTACAAACCAAGATTAGTGGGCAGGAAGGACAAAAGATGGATCAAACATGGCTCAAGGAGGAGCAGAGAGCAATCTTTAAAATATACTGCGATGTCACTCTTGACCTGATACATAAATTTTCTGGAATGAAAATGCTTAAAATTTGTAAACAAGACCAAGCTACTAGTATTTGGACAGCTGAAATTCTCAGAACGGAACATGTCCAAGTTTATGCCAGTTTATGATCAATGGCAAATGAAACTGCGAAAGGGACCTGGCGTTCCTGTAGTAATAGGAAGCATCTATACTCCCAATAGGATAGTTCCTAAGAGGTCTAGGGGCACTAGTTAGTATTCGTCGTGTTAAAGCTGTGGGGTGATAGTGGAATAAACAGTTACGATGCAGAATCCCTAGTAGTTTAAAATTGCAGTTTCCCGGGAGGTGTCAAGGCATGTGGTTCTGGTTACTGCTGTCATGAGGGAATGTGGTGTCATACAAGTCTATGAGTAGTGCATACTGAACCAACAAGGTTAATCCTTATCAGGCAAAACACCATCACCGCAGCATGATGATGAATGAACCAAACTCTTCTATCTTGAAAAGAGATTTCTCAAGGGGCAGGTTATAGACTTCTTATAGAAAGCACTTAATGTGGTATAGTAAACCCAAAATTCAACTCCCAGAGTAAAGAGTCACGGGTACATGGTTATGAAGTTAAAGCTTGGACTGGTGTCTGAAGTTTCTTAACAAAATGCACATCAGTTTGATACGATTGGTGAGTTGGGTGTTTAAGATCATGACAATGGATTGTAACAGGTAGAGGGCAGAAGCTGAAAGAGATCAAATAATCTGGAAGCGTTTTATTCAAGACTATCTTGGCCTAATAATTTCCTGGCTGGTTCTCTATTTTGGTAGCATATTATGCAGTTGTTCTATCTTATCTAAATGGCTGGGGCCCTGTTGAAAATGACAAATCAGGGCCACCAGGCCAATGCTTAACTTGGTTATAAAGCAGTCAGATTACATGGACAATTATTAGTAATGCTAACTCCTAGCTAGTATTGATTAAGTATAGTATCTTAATATGTATTTTTTTTTTCGCCAGGTTGATCCCAAGTTCCTGAGGAATATGCGGTTTGCCAAGAAACACAACAAAAAAGGAGGGAGGAAGGTTGAAAGCAAAAAATAAAATGGCAATTACCAAGAAAAGGACCGACAGTCATAACGATTTAACATCTACTGTCTTTGAGGATGGCAGTCATGTGATATATTGTATTCCAAATTGTTTATTTTGAATAAAACCCTAGTTGGGACTTCAATTTCCGGTACTTTCACTGTTGTTTTGGAGTAGAGGCCTTTTTTGAGCCAGCAGATCCTATCTGTGTAGAAAGTCCCCATCAAATGGTGTTCAGTTGCATATTTTTGCTATCTTGATCTATCAAGTGCATTTTCAACTTTTCTACATGCATCTATTCACTGTTCTAACTCCATGTTGCCACACGTTCAGTTTCTCCCAAGGCTTTATGTTGATTTGCATTATTCAATGCAACTGTTTTATATTGGTTCCAGCAAACACTTCTCACAAGTTTTTCAGTAAAGCTTAATGGAGAGAGGGGTTTACTATGTTGTGTTTCAACTTTTTTTTAAAAAAAAAACTTTCACTTTTTAAACTTGTCTTGCAACTTTGCAATTCATTAGTGGCATCATACACGCAATATGTATAAGTATGATGTTGATTAGTGACAGTGCTGCAATATTTGGAGATAAGTGCAATAAACCATGTGCTTTCTTTTTGTGCAATGTCCTCTTTAAGACCAAAATGAAACTGGGGAGTATTCTGAAAGGGGGTAATTGGTTTCCTGGCTATGACACTAGGTTACAAGAAATGTCCACGTGACATGAGGTTGCAGAAAGTAAATAGAAAGCAAATTGCAGTGATGTCTGGTTCCAGTCTGTGTGGCAAGCAGTTAGAGCACAAAATTCATGTGAGGGGAACAAGCCAAACTCTAAATAGACGACAAAAAAACAATATGCTGGGAAAAACTCAGCAGATCTAGCAGCATCAGTGGAGGGAGAAACAAGAGTTAATGTTTTGAGTCCGTATGACTGAAGAATTTTCTGTTTTTGTTTCAGATTTCCAACATCTGCAGTATTTTGCTTTTATCTACAAATAGACTAGTTTTCTGTTTTGCAGTAAGAAGAAAATACAACTCCAGGTGCTCTTGGTGAGACCATGTGTGAATGAGCAAGCTGAGTATTTGTATCAGAGAACCAGACTGAGCTGGATGTGTTGTTGATTTTAAAAAGGAACTCTGGATGGCTACTCGCAGAACTGTCGTGACTTGTGTGAGAGAAGTTGAATGGATGTATGCTGTATCAGTGTTAACTATGACCAGAGACTTTGAATGGAATATGGCTGCTGGTGAATGTGACTCAAGGGCCAAAATGATTGAGAAGTGAGATCCTACATAATGGAGGCCAAGTTGGAAAGACTGTCGTGGTGCCATATTTGTGAAGGAAATAATGAGAATTCTTGTAACTACTTGAGGTGTACCTTTGTTGTATCAGCTACTTAAATTGAAATTTACTTTTTTATTTGAAATATCCTTTGCATGTTAATGGCTGATTATGTTGATCTTGGTTCGTCTGATGCAGTAAAAGTTTTAAGTGAAATCTTGTAAAACAAGTGAGTGATGTCACAAGTCATTGCTTTGTGTAACTTGACTGATCTTAAGTTTGATTTTTTGGGTGAATGCATGTTCTGAAGCAGTGTAGTGATAATCATTCAGTGTTAAATTGTAGAATGTCCTGAATGTCATTTTAAAAGAAGCTACAAATTAGGCATTCATCAAAGATCAGGTGGTTCACAAATTTTTAATCCATTGTTTTCGGGGGAGCACAAGAGCAGGTCAGCCTGAATTCTGCAGTGAGTAACTCACCTCCTGACTCCTCAAAGCTTGTCCACCGTCTACAAGGCACCAGTCAGGAGTGTGACAGGATACTCTCCACTTGCCTGGATGAAAGCTCAAACAACACTCAAAAAGCTCAACAAACATCCAGTACAAAACAGTCTACTGGTTCGTCTCCCCAGCACCAACCTAGAAACTCACTTCCTCCATAACCGACACATTGGCAGCAGAGATGCAACTCATGCAATGGCACCTTCCAAACCCTCGCCTCTACCACTGGAAGGACTATGACAGCAGAGGCATGGGAACACTATCACCTGAAAGTTTGTCTTCAGGCCACACGCCATCCTGACTTGGAATGATATCACCATTCCTTCACTGTTGCTCGTCCAAAATCCTAGAACTCCCTAACAATACTGAGGGGGGTATCCACACCAGATGGACTAGCAGTTCAAGAAGGCAGCTCACCACCACCACCTCAAGGGCAATTAGGGATGGGCAACAAATGTTGGTCTTGCCAGTGCTACCTACATGCCATGAAAGAATTTTTAAAATTTGTACAGTATATTTTGCAAATTAGGGACAACCAATGAAATTTGAATTACTGTGCTAGTAATTGGGCTGGTTTGGAGTGAAATAATCATACAGTCAGATTTAAGATTACTAGAATAAAATACTTGCCAAAGTGCATGAGTGGTGACAGAAAATGCATGTTCTCTTGAAGATTATTTGTTTGCATTGGGGTTAAAATATGTGTGATCTGTATTGTATGAATCTTCAATCCAGATTTGTCTGGACTAGGCTTTAAGCGGACATGATTTGTATTACTGGGTTTGATGTTACAAAGTGTTGTTAGAATGTCATCCATGAAGAAATTAGTGGTTTTATTTATGTTTGGTGAGTAAGCTGGAACATGGCAGGCATTGGGCAGAAGTAGAAACTAGCTAATAACTTGAATTAGTTTAGCCACCTGATCCAAAAGCGGTAAATAGCAGGAGGAGAGTGGAGCAGACGAGTCTAGATATGGATAAACAGCTGCTGAGATAACTAGTGAAATGATGTGACAGCTTTTAGCAAGAAAAACTGCAGCAGACTAGAAACTGGGACAAAAGCATACTTTGGTTATAAGCCATGACGTATTTTGTTAGGAGTGTGACCAAGTAAACATAGCGAAGGGCCAAAACATGGGGCACCAGCTAAAAATATTTTAAACCTGGTTGAGTTTAACTCTAGAATGACCGACTCCAAACTCCAGTTCTTCCTAAGATTGCTATTTTGACTATCAATACAAAGAAAACATTGCAGCCATGCTGTGAATTTATTTATTTCTTTGATTTGTACTAAGTAATAAAAGGAGTTGAATCAGGAATAACAGTTTCACACAAAGGGTAGTAGAAATTTGGATGTCCCTTTCCCACAAATGTCTGGATTCTGGGACCATTGGAGCTTTCAAGGCAGAATTTTATTACCCAAGGGTAAACTTATTTTGAGTTGATACAGAAGACTAACTGGCCTACACACATTCCCATGTAATTTTAAAATGAGGCTGGTTTCAGGTGGCTAAGTGTATATCTCTTACCCAGACCCTTTAATGCAGCAGTTCCCAAACTGGGTCATGAGCCAGTTGGGGTCACAGCAACAGCAAATGGAGTCACAAGTTCCCCCTCCTCTAAGACCATGCCCTACACCAGCACTGAGGCCCAGATGGGATCTGTCCTTGCCCTGCTTGTCTCTCCAGGCCCTGGGTCCTGCCATGGCTACTTCACCGAGTCTTGAAGTCTGGCCCCGACCATGAACTCTGTAGCTAAGTTTTTTTGAGCCCACCATGTGGACTGACCTGGGTTCCAACATCAGCCACCTCAAGGCCCTCGAACTGGCCAAGGTCCATGAGGTGGAGTGGCTCAGATGAAGTAATGGACTGGTGAGTAAATAAAATAAAATATTTTAGAAACAGGTTTTCACATTTAAGATATATGTTGACCTATAATAAACTTAATAATTATAGACTGCATGTTACATTGCTGCTTTCCTGCTATTTTGTTTTGGTGTCTGCGCATGCTAATTTTAGTGTTAAAATGGTTATATTGAAAAATAATTTGGGAAGTGCTGCTTCAATGTTGCCTCTTGTGGGAAACGGCTTAACTAAAGGCCATCAATGTAAGATAGTCACCAAGGAATCTAATAGGAAATTCTGAAGGAACTTCTTTACCGTAAGAGTGCTAAAAATGTGAAACTCACTACCACGGGGAGTGGTGGACGTACCTCAGCTCAATATCGGTGTTCCTATCTACCCTTTCTGTTACTGCTCACCTGCCAACTGGGCAGTGCAATCAGTGTGGTTTTGGTTTCCTGGCATTGGACATCATGCCTAACCTGCCATTCACATTTCTTTCTTGGTACTAGGGACCTGCTTTTTGCTGATTTTGGTGCTTAACATGCATTCCACTAGAGGTCATTTCCACAAGCAAGTCGAGGTTGGCCAGCTATGATCATCCCCTTCTGAATCCATGATGACTGTTGCTTACAAAGGCGAAATAGTGCAGATGTTACAAATCTGAAATATAAACAGAAAATATTGGACCTTTTCAGCAAGTCAGAAGGTTTCTGTGAAGAGAGAAACTGCGTTACATTTCAGGTTGCTGACTGTTCATCAGAACTGGAAAATGTTACAGATGTAACAGGTTTTAAACAAGTGCAGAGGCAGGGTAAGATGAGATGGGAGGAACATGCGTGATAGGGTGGAAGGCAGGAATGATTCGATGGACAACAGAATTGTTACCAGCTCCTGCTATCTGAAAATAACGGGCAAAGGTTCTGGATCCAAAACTGTTGCAGCTGGTATTGGGTCCAGGAGGTTGTAAAGCTTCTAATTAAACGATGAGGTGCTGTTCCTCTAATTTCCATTGAGCTTCATTGGAATGGTGTGGGTGACAGAAGAGAATGAAAGGTCAGTTGGAGAGCTGTGTGGAAAATTAAAATGGCAAGAAACCAGACCAAACTGAAATGTTCAGCAAAGCAAATACACAATCTGTGTTTGATCTTCCCAATTTAGAGGAGACAACCTCATGAGTAGCATATACAGTATATTACATTGAATTAAGTACAAGTATATCACTGCACCTAAAAGGAGTGATGTTGGATAGCGGGAGGGGAGCAGGTGAATGAACAGGTTGTGTATCTCCCATGTTTGCATGGAAGGATGCTGTGGGAAGAACTGAAGGAGGTTGAAGTTGAAGAAAGAGTAGACCAGGATGTCGCAGAAGGAATGATCCCTTGGGAACGCAGAAATGGGAGGAAAGGGTGCAGGAGGAAATAGTGAAGAATGATGCATCAAAGGTGAAGACAAGCACCCCATTGTGTGTCTTGGGGGGGGGTGGGAAGGTTTGAGGACAGAAGTGTGGGATCTGTGATGGGGAATTCTCAGTTGAGTGGATGAAGACATATCAGAAGCATTGATGTAGAAGGCGACATTGTCAGGACAGATATAACAAAGATGGAGAATCTGGAAGAATGAAATAGAGTCCTATTTGGAAGCTAAATGTGTAATCGGGGTAGCTGTGAGAGTCTGTGGGCTTATAGTAGACACTGACAATTTATCCCTAGAAATGAAGACAAGACATTGGGGAGGCAAAAAGTCAGAAATTGACCATGTGAAGGCGAGGGAGGGGTGGAAATTTGAATAAAAGATTGATAAAAATTTTCCAGTTTGGGTTAAAAGCAGAAAACACACCAATCCAGCCATTCAGAGAAAGAGAGGGAGGGCATGTGAGTAGACTATAGCAAAAACATGAAAAGGTATGCATAGAAAGGACTCATATGGGTTCGCATTGCAACACATTAGTTGAAGGAAGTGAGTGGAGTCATAAGAATAAGGTGTTCAATGTAAGAACAAATTGAGCCAGACAAAGGAGGGTGGATGCTGGATAGGGACTAGTTGCTCCTCTACTCAGGGATGAAGTGGAAGGCACACAAACTGTCCTAGTGAGAGATGGAGATGTCGAGGGACTGGATGTTGATTGTGAAAAGGATACAGGTCAGGCCAAGAAACTGTTAAAGTGGTGGAGGGTGTCAGAATGGCAGAGGCACTTAATCAATATTTTGCCTCAGTTTTCACAGTGAAGGACACTAATACCATCCCAATAGTAACAGGTAGTGCAGAGGATATAGAGAAGGAGGAACTTAGAACAATCACCATCACTAGAGAAAAAGTACTGAGCAAACTATTGGGATTAAAGGGTGACAAGTCCCCAGGACCTGATGGCCTACATCCCAGGGTCTGAAAGGAAGTTGCAACAAAGATAGTGGATGCATTGGCTATAATATTCCAAAATTCCCTGGATTCTGGAAAGGTTCCAGTGGATTGGAAAAATGGTAATATAACGCCTTTATTCAAAAAGGGGTGGGGGGAGGCAGAAAGTAGAAAACTATAGGCCAGTTAGTTTAACGTCTATCATTGGGAAATTGTTGGAATCCATTATTAAGGAAGTAGTAATGGGGCATTTGGAAAGTCAAAATGCAATCCATCAGAGTCAGCATAGTTTTATGAAGAATAAATCGTGTTTGTCTAATTTGCTAGGGTTCTTTGAGGATGTGACAAGCAAAGTGGATAATGGGGATCCTGTAGCTGTGGTATATCTGGACTTCCAGAAGGCCTTTCATAAGGTGCCACATAAAAGATTAATACACAAGATAAGATCACATGGAGTTAAGGGTAATATATTAGCTTGGATAGAGGGTTGGCTAACCAACAGACAGAAGAGAGTCGGGGTAAATGGGTCTTTTTCTGGATGGCAAGCTGTAACTAGTGGGGTGCCACAGGGTTTGGTCCTTGGACCCCAACTATTTACAATCTATATTAATGACTTGGATTCAGGGATAGAAGGTACTATAGCTAAATTTGCAGATGACATCAAAATAGGTGGGAAAGTAAGTTGCAATGAAGAAATAAGAAATTTACAAATGGATATGGGCAGGTTAGGTGAATGGGCCAAAATTTGGCAGATGGAGCTTAACGTGGATAAGTGTGAGGGTATCCATTTTGGTCGGAAGAATAAAAAGGCGACTTATTTAAATGGAGAGAAACTTCAGAATGCTTCAGTGCAGCGGGATCTGGATGTCCTCATGCATGAATTGCTGAAAGCTATTATGCAGGTACAGCAGGTAATAAGGAAGGCAAATGGAATTTTGGCATTTATTGCTAAAGGAATAGAGTATAAAAATAGGGAAGTGTTGTTGCAACTTGTTGTTGGTGAGACTGCACCTGGAGTACAGTGCACAGTTTTGGTCCCCTTTGAGGAAGGATGCAGTTGCATTGGAGCTGGTTCAGATGAAGTTCACTGAATTGAATCCAGAGATGCAGGGCTTGTCTTATGAGGAGAGATTGAGCAGTTTAGACCTATATTCGCTAGAGTTTAGAAGGATGAGAGGAGATCTAATTGAGGTATATAAGATGCTAAAGGGGATGTTTCCCCTTGTGGGGTATTCTAGAATGAGAGGCCATAATTTTACGCTAAGGAGTGGTAGATTTAAATCTGAGATGAGGAGGAATTACTTTTCTCAAAGGGTCGTGAATCTGTGGAATTCACAACCTCAGAGTGCAGTGGATGCCGGGATGCTGAATAAATTTAAGGAGGAGGAGATAGACAGAATTTTAATTAGTAATGGGTTGCAAGGTTATGAGGAGAGAGTGGGAAATTGGAGTTGAGGTCTAAATGAGATCAGCCATGATCGTAATGAATGGCGGGGCAGGCTCGAGGGTCTGAATTGCCTACTCCTGCTCCTATTTCTCATGTTCTTATGTTCTAGAAGAGCCATTGTTTACTAGATTGTCACTCTGATATTCCTCAAATTTGCTTCTAATAATTAATTCCATTATTTTACTTGGAATTGAAGCAGGACGAATGGTGTGTAGCTGTCTGGGCCTGTTTCATTCCCCTAACAATATCAAAAATGGTCCACTTCCAATCTGTTGGCATCTTCCCAGTGACATCCTCATGATTGTCAATGCTTTACAAACCTCCCCCAGGTTTTGTTGACAGTTGGGCAAGTTCTTTTAGTCTGTGTGGGGGTTAATTTTAAATATACCAAAGTTATAAATTGAAATCAAGACCTTTGACCTCCTGTACACCCCCTCCCGCCCCCCTTCCTGTTCCACTGTTGGTAACAGATTATTCAGCCACCTTAGCCTTGCTTTTTGGAACTCCCTCCCTCAATCCCCGCGCACCCTCTCCCAACACACGCACACACATAGATAAAAACAAAAAAACTGCGGATGCTGGAAATCCAAAACAAAAACAAAAACCGAATTACCTGGGAAAACTCAGCAGGTCTGGCAGCATCGGCGGAGAAGAAAAGAGTTGACGTTTCGAGTCCTCACGACCCTTCGAAAGAACTTGAGTTCGAGTCAAACTCATGTTCTGTCGAAGGGTCATGAGGACTCGAAACGTCAACTCTTTTCTTCTCCGCCGATGCTGCCAGACCTGCTGAGTTTTTCCAGGTAATTCTGTTTTTGTTTTTGTTTTGACACGCACACACATTGCTATCACCATTTCTTCTGATTTTAGTCACCTCTCTTCTATTACTGCTGGTTTCCCTTTCTACCCGGAATAGGCACATTTCCTTTGATAAATGGAAATTTTGGGTGATCTGCTGGTGGATCGTTAAAGAGGAATTTTTTACTGACGTGTCTGAAGTCCACGCAGCGAATTCAACTTAACTGTTTCACTTGGAATGGATACTTTTCTTCGTCGCATCCCTTGTTCCAGAAAAGATTCCTCGATCAAACTTTTTGGGTAATTTTGCCGTTGATTGCCTTGTATATTATCCCTTTGTGATTTGTTCACACGTGATTAGAGAGCATTCTTCCGTAGCTCATGCTCGTTTAATAGCGCAATATAAAGAGAGAAAGAGCAGTTTTTAGATAAACTTGGCATTTTGTTCAAATTGTTAGATTTCTTTAATTAATTTACTCGCTTTATTACATTAAGCTTTCCGGTCTCAGTACTGCAAATCAGACATACTGAAATGCACTTAAGGGAATTTACAATCAAAACCATTACCTCGTCCAGCTAACTCAGTTAAGCACAATAATTGACATTTGGCATCCGTGTTACTAATTGATTCCTGCTCTTACTTTCCATCTCTAAGGTGTTCGAGAAAGTCTTATCCTTGTGCTCACTGCAATGTTTCTAGATATAATTCTAATTGAATATAACATGAAGGACAGTCAGGAAATAATCGCACATGGTAAATGGAAGTACGGTTTGGTGGCTGAGCCCTGTAGTACTGGTGCTTGTTTAATACAGAGTGGCGTGAGAGAGCAACACCCTCCCCCGCTGTCGTTACGCGGCCAGTTTAGTTGTTTTCCAGCACTAGAAAAGTTGGGCTTTTTTTAAAAAGCCTTTAAATAGTTGGCTTTAACGAGGCACCTTCGGGAGAAGGTGCAGGACTCCGAAATCCAGATGCCAGTGTGACCCAGGAGTTAAGAGTTGACGTTTCGAGTCCTCATGACCCTTCAACGGAACTGGCCTCACTCACAGAACTGGCTCGGCCTCAGTTCTGTTGAAGGGTCATGAGGACTCGAAAGGTCAACTCTTTTCTTCTCCGCTGATGCTGCCAGACCTGCTGAGTTTTTCCAGGTAATTCTGTTTTTGTTTTGGATTTCCAGCATCCGCAGTTTTTTGTTTTTATGACCCAGGAGTTAGTTCGGCTGCAGGGATTGAGTCCAAGGTACTTTGCAGACAGAAATAGCGAGGATTTGCAGGGACCGAACCGAGCGGCCGCTATGCGGCGCTCCCACACTTAGACTGAGAGTCCCGCCGTAGCCGTCCACTGCCTCACAAAGATTGGCATATGTGGCTGAGAAGCAAAGTTTCGTTTCTCCGGAAAATAAACTTCAGTGCATCAAGTTTCAATTTCCGCTGTAGGCAGTGGGCGATTGCGTCCTATTGAAAATATCTTGGGGCGAGGGTATGAGTCACAGAATAAAATAACAAACTGGCTGATACAGACAGAACTCCGACTGACACCAGGGTGGGAGTGTAAATGTGCTCTTTTCTGTAATTAAGAAGCTAGAGATTGACAAAGCTTGATGGCAAAGTTTTAAACTGCATCATCATACTCTATCACAAGAAATGAAGACAGGTCATGTGGCCATTATCAAATTGCTGCCTGCTTGTGGGAGCTTGTGGTGCGTGAACTGGTTGGCACAGTTTCCTCAACATTGACAGCACTTCAAAAGCAATTAAGTAGCTGTAAAGAGCATTGAAATGTGCTGTAGTTGTGAAGGGTCCTTTATAAATGTGCCTTTTTTTTCTGAAGGCACATGAGAAACATCCAGGCCTGTGGATTTATCCACTTTTAAGGCAGCTAAACCTGCTGGTACCTCCTCTTTCAATGTTAATTTCCTCTAATATTTCACAGTCCTCCACCCTGATGTCTATATCTGTGTCGTCCTTTTCCATTGTGAAGACCGACACAAAGTATTCATTGAGGACTGTACCTGCATCTTTTGGGTCCACACATGGATTACTTCTATGGCCCCTAATTGGTCTTACACTTTCCCTAGTTATTCTTAGGCTTCTTATATATTTAAAAAATCCCTTTGCGTTTTCCTTTATTCTACCCACCAATGCTTTCTCATGCACTCTTAGCTTATCTAATTTCCTTTTTAAGTTCCCCTCTGCACTTTTTCTACTCCTCTAAGGACTTTGCTGTATTGAGCCCTCGTATCTGACATAATCTTCTCTTTTTTTTCTTAATCCTAACCTTTATGTCCCATGACATCCAGGGTTCTCCAGACTTGGTCCCCCCCCCTCTGTCTTTATGGGAACATATTTGGTCTGTACTCTCGCTATTTCATCCTTGAATATCTCCCACTGCTCTGCCACAGTTTTATCTGCAAGTAGCAGCCCTTAGTCCAAGTGGAAACAGTTAAAAAGCAGAAAGCATCCCAAGGCACATTACAGAGGTGGAGAAGAAAGTAAATAGAAATAAGGGGCCGGATGCTGAGTCAGGGGGGAGAGATTAGGAAGCCTGACAGCTTGGCCAAAATATAGGAGACTTAGACAAGAAATAGAGGGATTTAGGGAGAGAAGGGAGTCAGGAGAGTAAGTGTTACGATCCCAGCTGTTGTTACTACTGGACAAGTAAGATCCCTGGGTGGACCCTGGTTTGATAGATCCCAACTTTTATTTTTTGCTTAGAAACGTGCAGGGTCGCTACTCAACAGAGTCACAGGGCAGGATTTTACCATCGGCGAGCGGGGGTGGGGCCTGCTCACCAATGCATAAAGTGACGCGGGATGACATCGGGCGGAACCCCCGACATCATCCCGCCTCATTTAAATTTTCAGGAAGGTGGGAACGCAGCAAAATCAGCTGCGGGCCCGCCGACCTGTCAATGGCACTTGAGGCCATTGACAGGATCAATTAAGCAATTAAAGGACCTGCCCGTCCAACCTTAAGGTTGGTGGGTCAGCCAGGAATCCCGGTGGCAACTAGAAAAAACATGAAACCTCAACCAGCGGCGGGATGAGATTTCATGTAGGGTTTTAAAAATTGTAATAAAGTTGTTATGGAAATTATGAACATGTCCCAACTCATGACATTGTCACATGAGGGGACATGTAAGGGATTTTTCTTTTCTCTTTTTAATATTTTTAAAAGTCGAGCCGATCTCCCTGAGGCTGCACTTAGCCTCAGGGAGATGAGTGCGCTCTTTCATGCGCATGCGGGAAAGAGCGCACTCTTGATTTTAGGGATTTCCCCCCACCCACAGGGAGCAGATAGCACTTCCCAGCGGACGTCATGCTGGGCCGGCCTTAATTGGCCCGCCCACATAAAATGGCGGTGCGGCCGCAATCGGCTCTGCACCCGCCCGCTCAACGAATGGAAAATTCAGCCCAGAGAGTCTGCTGATGTACTTGAAAAAGAAAAAAATGTTCACTAAACAAGAAAAAGATGTTACACTACTCCTTCACCCATAACCATACCTTTCCAGATTAAACAGATTCGTAAGAATAACACAAGTTGCAAAAAATCTATCTTATACTCTAATGTTCACAGTAAGTATATAGTCAGTGTAAATGGATAGGTGACCTGTGCTCAGACACACCACACTCCAAGATCAAGTGACAGATGCCACCTCAACCAGATGCTATGGAACTTTCCTCAACTCCCCCAGACGCTTGTCACACTGTGAGCCAACCGGTCTCACTGAACTCTGTCTTTCTCCCGAGGGTTTCCCATCACAAGGCTTGAAGAATTCACTTTGGAATCTTCTCCCAAGCAATGCTTTCACTTGGTCCTCTTCCACAAGGATCCACTTCCAGGGTTTCAACCTCTCCTTCTGATGTTCCTTTTCCTTGGATCATCACGTACATTCAAGCTTCTCCTTCCATGCACTCTGTCCCAAATACTCAGCTCCGAGAACACCACTGCTTCTATGTGTGTGAGTAGAACACCACAGGCCCATAGAAAGGAGTCACCAATTTTTGGCTGTCTCCTCGGATCTTCTGGCTTCTCGCAAGCCTACTTTGTCTTGATTCTGCTCCTCACAGCTTTCTCTCTTTAATTTGGAGCCTTTTCCTCTGCTCTTTACTTTAACTTTACTGAATAGGATCTTGTTCCAGATTCCTGTCCTTGTCCTTTGACTTAACTCAAAGGTCTTCTTGGGATCTTTCACCTTTTCCTTTAGGACCTGCTCCTTGCAGTTCCCTCTCCTAGTAGACTGCTGAAAACTTGTTATCTCCCTTGAGATCCAGAACTCACTTGACATTCAATGTTTCTTTAACTTTAGAGTAACTCATCTAAGATTCTTCTACTTATTTTCCTTAGCAATCTGCTGGTATGTCCAGCTAAAGAGACTTAAACTGCTCCCTTCACTTTGGAACATACTCACCAACTGAATTCAAACTGCTGTCTGTTTCTCTGTCTCTGTGGGCCCCCTGTTGCTAGGCAATAGCACAGTTTTCCCTGCTTTGTTTTAACTTCCCTAAACCACTTCAAGGGTCGTTAAACCTTATTAAAATGCAGGTATACCAACAAACCCTCAGACTTGCTGACTCCACTCTAAAATGAAACCAAAAATCCAGGCTTCGCCTTTCTAACACACAAATAAAAAATAAATTAAACTTAAAGCTATAGCTTATTCCTAACACCCACCAATACAAATATAACTTACTCAAAATTAACTCTAGTTCCTAATAGTAAGGCAGGGGGAGTTGGGTCTGCTACCATGGGTGAGGCAAAGGATACGAGGATGCACAAGCCAGCTGAGCTGGAGGATCAAGATGTACAGGCTGTACAACACTGAAGGAGGTTCATAGGGATATGGTTCATTCATGATCTAAAGACAAGGATTTGTTGGGCTATAAAAGCCAATGCAGTTCAGTACGGATGAAGTTGTTAGGTGAATGGGAAATAATACAGGATGGAATATTGGTTGTATAATTTTGCACCTATAATTTTGGAGTATTGGAGTCCAATGAGTTCAGCATTAGAGAAATCAAAGTTGTGATAAGGGACAGAGGTAGGCAACGTTGTGAAATTGGAAATAAGTGTCCTTGATTATTGACAAGATGTGTGATTCATAGCATATTCTGGATTGAACAGGACACCAAAGTTTCACAAAGTTTGGTTCTGCCTAAGCAAGTGGCCAGGGAAAGGAATGAAGTTCATGACAAGCAATTGTAGCTTGTGCCAGCAGCAGAAAGTAATGCTTTTGATCTTACGAATACTCATTTCAAGGAAGTTGTGAGTCACCCAAGACTTAATATCAGATAGAAAGTTTAACAGCACAGAGCTTGACACATTGTTGAGAGAAAGGGTATAAAAGTATACCCTGACGTTACCATGGAAGGTATTCAGTTTTTGGAAATGAGGTTAATGAGGGACAGTATCTAGTTGAGGAAGAGGAGGGGACAAAGGATTGTGCAGGTGTGAGGAGAAAGACTTCTGTTATAGAAGCAGAGGCTGCATTTAGATGGGTAGAAATGGAACCAAACAAAGGCAACTTCAAAAAGCTAGACAACAGACAGCAGTGTGCGCAGGAATGCAAGAAATGATGTGGTTGACTGTCTCATACGCTGCAGAAAGGTCAAAGAGAGATATTGCACCATTGTTCCAATTAGATGTCACCTATTACTTTGCCCAAGGCAGCCTCAGTGCTGTGAGACCGTATTGCTGGTCAACTCCTCTCTGACAGTTCTGTTGAAGGGTCATGAGGACTCGAAACATCAACTTTTTTCTTCTCAGCCAATGCTGCCAGACCTGCTGAGTTTTTCCAGGTAATTCTGTTTTTGTTTTCCTCTCTGACATGCTGCTTTGCTCTGAGTATATTTTGTGCTGTTGCAGGAATTCCTACCTGCAGCTTATAGAGCAGAATCAAGTTCCATTAGCAGCTATATCAGGCTCAAGTTGCAAATGTGTGCAGCTGTAAGAAGAGCATCAATAATTCCTGAAGCAGCAACAACTTTCCAAATAAATCCTCCGAGGCAGCAAATCAACTGATGCAGCCTGACCTTGCCAATTTGCTTCATGCTGGGAAAAATGCACAGAAATTGTGTGCATTGGAGCAGGAAGTTACAAAGGAATGTTGACAGATTAAGTGACTGGGCAGATAAAGCCCAATGAAGGGAAGTGTGTGTTCATCCCTTTTAGACAAAGCTAAAACCAATCAGAATTTTTTTTTAACAGTGAGAAGCTCTTCACTGGGAGGAGTGAAGGGATTTAGGTGTCTAAGTAGTGGGTACATGGCATAATGGTCAGTGTTACTGGACTAGTAAGCACAGAGGCCTGGACGAATGCCCCAGGGACTTGCATTCAAACCCCATCATGAGCAAAGAGGGAATTTAACTTAAATTAAATAAATAAATCTGGAATAAAATGCTAGTGTCAATAATAATGGAACCATGAGATTGTTGTAAAAACCCTAACAGCCTTCAGGGGAGTAAATCTGCTATCCGTACCCAGCCTTTCCTGACTGTGACACCAGACCAACAATGCCCTCTGAAATGGGCCTGGTAAGCCACTCAGTTCATCAAATTGCTACAGATAAGCACTGTGGATGTACCTACAGCACATGAACTACAGCAAATCATTGAGGTGGCACACCGCCACCTTCTTGAGTGCAATTGTAGATTGGCAATAATTGCTAGCCTTGCCAGCAACGCTCACATACCAAGGACAATTTCGTTAAAAATCACAAAAAGGTACTCCACAGATATAAATAGGCTAGTTCAGCATTGGCCACAATCACAAAGAGTTGGAATGCAGAAGTGAGAACGTGATACTTCAACTGTATAGAACCACGATCCTTTCCAGTCCGGAGAATTACATTCAGTTTTTGGCATCACACCTCAGGAAAATATATTGGGCTTGGAGGGGATACAGTGTAGCTTCACAGAATGATTCCAGGGCTAAAATGATTAAATTATGAGGGTGAGTTGCTGTTATGACCAGGTGAGAAGGCTGTTGTTTGACTGCAACAGTTTTGTTTGTTTTTTGGATAAGGATATCCTTACCAATTTATTGAGTACTTTACTGTTTACGTGCAGTGATCATAAAGAACTAGTCGGGCAGGTTTTCTTGAGTTTAACAAAGAGGTTAAATATTTATGCTTAAACCAATCTAAGTAAAATAATAAAATACAATCCAACTTCCAAACATGTGTGCACATGCACACTCGAAGCTCACGCACACTCGAAGCTCACACACACAAATACAGGTTACGGAGAAGTGGACAATAGATTTGGCTGCAGGTAGAATCCAATGGTCTTGCTTCCAGGGCAACTATAAGCTTATAGTTGAGTGGAGAGAGAGAGAGTGAGGTAAGCAAGATCTTCCACTTCGCTCAACGGCTGGTCCAGTTCTGCTGAAAGCTACGTGCTTTTACACTCACAAAGAACTTGGCTTGTCACATGACTTCTCTCTCCAATTGCCAGCAACTCAAACAATAATTGTGTATTCCAATTATAACTTGATTAGCTTGTTAAAAATCAAGGTATTTTGTCTAAGCTATTAATCTTTAAATAGTTCATCTTCAGCTGCTGAAAACTGTAGGTGATTTCCATAGATATCTTGTCAATAGGGCATGAGGAAGGTCTTTCATTGTCCCTAGGAGGTGTCATTGTCTTTGAGTCTTGCAGACTTGCCATCTCCTTTATATAGGGTTGGCATGTGGAATATATACAGTAATGCAAATTAGTGTCAGCCATCTTGATGTAGATTGAAATCACTTTGGTCTGTTTCAAAAATATATTTTTTTAAATGTCCAATTTCTGTTTTCAGCTGATGAATAAAAATAAATATTTGACATAACACTTCCCCACCACACAGAATGATATGTGACTATTAGAATCATTTCACTACAAGGTTGCAAATAAAGAGAAATCATACACACACCCATTCATTCTTAACACTTATATCTTGACTGTACACGGGTATAGCTGCACTCTGTTTAAGTTTGCATAACAATGTGATGCTGAGCTGGATAAAGCCTCATCTACGACCTTGTTTTTTTTGTCTGCAATGTGGATAATCTTTAGGTGGTAACGTTACAAAAATACAGGCTTCATCGAAATAGCCTTACTGAATTTCTTTGTTCTTTTTGGGGTCAGGCTAATGGAAGGCCTTATTTCTGTTGTGTTTTTATAATGATATAAAGCAAGCAATCACTCATAAGAGGTTGGGTAAATGTGTTGTGAGTTCATTTATTAAGATAACTCTACAAAGGTATAAAGCTTGAAGAAACATCAGCAGCAGAGCTGTCTGTGTGTGTTCTGCTCTCAGAAAACGTGGAAATAACAATTGATTGCATGACATAATCATGCTTGTTCCAATCATGGAATTTTGGCATTTATTGCTAAAGGAATAGAGTATAAAAATAGGGAAGGGTTGTTGCAACTGTACAAGGCATTGGTGAGACTGCACCTGGAGTACTGTGCACAGTTTTGGTCCCCTTACTTTGAGGAAGGATGTAGTTGCATTGGAGGCGGTTCAGAGGATGTTCACTAGATTGAATCCAGAGATGCGGGGCTTGTCTTATGAGAAGAGATTGAGCAGTTTAGGTCTATACTCGCCAGTGTTTAGAAGGATGAGAGGAGATCTAATTGAGGTATTAGATCATAATACGAACATAAGAATTAGGAGTAGGAGTAGGCAATTCAGCCCCTCGAGCCTGCCCCGCTTTTCAATACGATCATGGCTGATCTCATTTCGGCCTCAACTCCAATTTCTCGCAGTCGCCTCATAACCTTGCAACCCATTACTAATTAAAAGTCTGTCTATTTCCTCCTTAAATTTATTCAGCGTCCCGGCATCCACTGCACTCGGAGGTAGTGAATTCCACAGATTCATGACCCTTTGAGAAAAGTAATTCCTCCTCATCTCTGATTTAAATCTACCATCCCTTAGCCTAAAACTATGGCCTCTCATTCTAGAATGCCCCACAAGGGGTGACAACCTCTCCACGTCTACTTTATCTATGCCCTTTAGCATCTTATATACCTCAATTAGATCTCCTCTCATCCTTCTAAACACTGGCGAGTATAGACCTAAACTGCTCAATCTCTTCTCATAAGACAAGCCCCGCATCTCTGGATTCAATCTAGTGAACATCCTCTGAACCGCCTCCAATGCAACTACATCCTTCCTCAAAGTAAGGGGACCAAAACTGTGCACAGTACTCCAGGTGCAGTCTCACCAATGCCTTGTACAGTTGCAACAACCCTTCCCTATTTTTATACTCTATTCCTTTAGCAATAAATGCCAAAATTCCATTTGCCTTCCTTATTACCTGCTGTACCTGCATATTAGCTTTCAGCGATTCATGCACAAGGACACCCAGATCCCTCTTCACTGTAGCATTCTGAAGTTTCTCTCCATTTAAATAAGTCGCCTTTTTATTCTTCCAACCAAAACGGATAACCTCACACTTATCCACGTTAAATTCCATCTGCCAAATTTTGGCCCATTCACCTAACCTGTCCATATCCATTTGTAAATTTCTTATTTCTTCATTGCAACTTACTTTCCCATCTATTTTGGTGTCAAATGCAAATTTAGCTATTGTACCTTCTATTCCTGAATCCATGTCATTAATATAGATTATAAATAGTTGGGGCACAAGGACCGCACCCCACTAGTTACAGCTTGCCATCCAGAAAAAGACCCATTTATTCTGACTCTCTGCTTTCTGCAGGTTATCCAATCCTCTATCCAAGCTAATATATTACCCCTAACTCCATGTGATCTTATCTTGTGTATTAATCTTTTGCGTGGCACCTTATGAAAGGCTTTCTGGAAGTCCAGATATACCACATCTACAGGATCCCCATTATTCACTTTGCTTGTCACAACTTCAAAGAACTCTAGCTAATTAGTGAAACATGATTTACTCTTCATAAAACCTTGCTGACTCCGATGGGTTGCATTTTGACTTTCCAAATGCCCCATTACTACTTCCTTAATAATGGATTAGAACAATTTCCCAAAGACAGACGTTAAACTAACTGGTCTAGAGTTTCCTACTTTCTGCCTCTCCTCCCTTTTTGAATAAAGGCGTTATATTCGCATTTTTCCAATCCACTGGAACCTTTCCAGAATCCAGGGAATTTTAGAATATTATAGCCAATGCATCCACTCTCTCTGCTGCCACTTCCTTTAAGATCCTGGAATGTAGGCCCTGTGGACTTGTCACCCTTTAATCCCAATAGCTTGCTTAGTACTTTTTCTCTAGTGATGGTGACTATTCTAAGTTCCTCTTTCTCTATACCCTTTGCACTACCTGTTACTACTGGGGTGGTACTAGTGTCCTCCACTGTGAAAACTGAGGCAAAATAATGATTAAGCGTCTCTGCCATTTCTGTGTTCTCCACTGTTAACTCCCCAGTCTCATCCTCCAAGGAACCAACATTCACTTTAGCTACTCTCTTTCCTTTTATATACTTGTAGAAGCTTTTGCTATCAATTTTTACATTTTGCGCTAGTTTTCTTTCATAATTTACCTTTACTCTTTTTATTATTTTTTTAGTAATCCTTTGTTGATCTTTAAAAGTTTCCCAATCTTTAAGCCTGCCATTGACCTTTGCAATTTGGTATGCCTTAGTTTTTGCCTTTATGTTATTTTTAACTTCCTTGTTTAGCCATGGATGCTTTTTCCCCCTCTTACCATCTTTCTTCCTCTTTGGAATATATTTTACTTGGGATGAATTGAATATCCCCTTAAATATCTGCCACTATTCAGCAACTGTCCTATCTTGTAGTCTTCCTGCCCAGTCTACTAGGGCCAAATCTGCGCTCATGCCTATGTAGTTACCTTTGTTTAACTCCAGAACATTAGTGTGGGACTCAAATTTCTCGCTCTCAAACTGAACTTGAAATTCTAGCATGCTATGATCATTCTTCTCTAGAGGATCCTATACTATGTGATCATTAATTAATCCCATCTAATTACACAAAGCCAAATCCAGAATAGCCTGGTCCCTGGTTGGTTCCACAACATATTGCTCCAAGAAACAATCTCTAATATACTCTATGAACTCTCCCTCGAGGCTACCTTTGCCAATTTGATTAGTCCAGTCTATATGCATATTAAAATCACCCATGATTATTGCCATGCCTTTCTTACATGCTCCCAGTATTTCCTGGTTTATACTGTGCCCTACTGCTGAACTATTGTTTGGGGACCTATAGATTACTCCCACCAGTGACTTCTTTCCCTTGCTATTTCTTATTTCTACCCAACTGACTCTATGTCTTGCTCTCCAGTGCCCATATCATTCCTCACTGTAGCACTGATCTCTTCCTTTACTAACAAAGCTACACCACCTCCTTTACCTTCCTACCTATCCTTCCGGAACACTGAGTACCCTTGGATATTCAACTCCCAAATCTGTTGTCCCTGTAACCACGTCTTAGTAATCACCACCAAATCGTACCTATTTATCTCTATTTGCGCTGTTAACTCATTAGTTTTATTCTGAATGCTACACGCATTCAGATACAAAGTCTTTAAGTTTGCCCTATTGTCAATTTTCCCTACTCTTATATGATTCTTTGGTGCAATATGGCGTTCAAACACTCTGTCCCTTCCTTTCACTTTTTGGTAACAATCAGCCTCGTCACTAACCTGCACTCTTACCCTCTCCTTAAACTTTGATTTTTTATATTTCAATGCAACCGAACCCTCCCCCCAACTATTTAGTTTAAAGCCCTATCTACAACCCTAGTTATGCGATTCACAGGACACTGGTCCCAGCCTGATTCCTTTCTAATGATGTCATGTTTCTATCCCTTAAAGGCAGATTACAACATCCCCCTTTTTAAAGATGCTTCCCCCCCCCCGCCCCCGACAAAGAAGTATAACTATTTATAATGCATGTTCATGTTTAGTTACCATTACGTAAGTGTATAGAACTGATGAATCTGTGAGTCACTAAAGCATAGAGGTAACATTGGTTGGAGCTCACAGTGATCTGTGGGATTGTCATTCCTGGATGTTGTTCCTGGTTTCATTCTGAATCTTGTCCTATATGCAATAGGACTGTACGGTGGCTGAGACACTGGAATGGATCTGATTTGTCCTCGGTTATGCCTCACCATTGTGCCTTTGTGTGCAATGACTTCATAGGACCCTGGTTCTGATCAAGCCCTTGTCACCTTGGCTAGTTGCCACGCCCTTTCTGTGTGATCCTGGGTACTAATTTGTTGTTCCAAGCATAAAGTTGGTAATTCTGTACCTGTCGTTTTATCGTGCACGTTGGTCATCTCTTGTGGTTTTAAAAGTTGCTATCTAGTTTCTGAGAGAGTAGAATGAGTAAGATTAGGTAGATTGGCAAGCACTGGTCTGCCAAACATGAGCTCTGCTGGCGATGGAATAGTTACACTTATCCATAATAGTTTCTGAGGTTGATCTGCCTTGTAAGGCTTGAATAATTCCATGGATCATCACAGATGTGAGTTCACTACATGCCAGTAGGCCCACAATCACCAAGCCTTTAGTTTCTATAATGTAGATCATCTATGATACCCAGGAGGATTGATTGTACTTGCACTCCACAACTATTGATCCTGAGCATGGAATTAGTGAACTGTTGTACACTGAATGTTTCACAGCAATAGGTTTCATCATGGCGTTCCATGTCTGTAGATTCATGTCTTTTAGAATACGCAGGGCTAATATGTTGGCACTTGCCCCTGTGTCTACCTTCGCCAATAATGAATAGTTACCAACTTTTTTAGGGCAGATAATTTGAATCTTAGCAAACATTTCAGACAGTGTGATGGCTTTCTGAAGCTTTCATAGGTGGACTCTATCTAAAGCGTCGGTGTCCATCAATCAAAAGCAAATTGTTTAAGGCTCTCAAATGTGAATGTAAATTTGTCCAGGCAGTTTTTGGAATTTCAGAATTTTTGGCAGAATGCTTCTGGCACCAGTTGTTATGCACCCAGGATAGCAATTTAGATCATCTCATAATTTGACAAACTCTGGTCGGACAATAGGGAATAAACCTCATGAGCTTCCCCTGTTAACTTGCTTTACAATAGCAGGGTCCAGCTCTTTGCTAGCCACTTCAGCTGTTTTGCAAGCTTCTCAAATGAGATGAAAATGCTTCCACATCTCCCTCATGAAATGTTGGTATTAACTGGGTGAACCTTAAGAGCTCAGTGCTTGTCTCTGAGTTAGGGGCAGTTCCCTCACTAGCAGTGCCTACACTGGGTACAGTGGCTCTTTTCCTACACAGTTTGAGCTGTCTTAACTCGAATTTTATTTCTTCCCTCCATTCTTGTCTCTCTTTCTCTTTTTTCTCTCTCTTTCATGGAATTCTGGCTCTAATCTCTGCTGCTCCAGGAATATTTTTGTTAACGCTAGCTTGTCTGTTTGCAAGACTTTTAACGGGGGTGGAGTGGGTCTCACTTCCCTCTAAGGTCCATACCCCATAATAAATATCAACAACACAAAACAATTTTGGATATAGTTTCCACTTTATGTGGAAAACTTTTATTAACCTACTAAGCAATAGTATAAGCTTACAACACTAGTTTCTTACTAAAACCCGCAAGCAGGAGCTCCTTCTGGGTGGTCAGCCCACTGAATGAATTCTTCCACATGACTTCCCGTGACTGACCAAGTCATGCTTTCCTGGCTGCAGCAACAATGTCCTTGTATAATGTGGATTTATACCCCTTTCTGACGCTGGTCCCTTGACAAATAAGGGAATATCATGAATCGGGTCACCTATTTGGGTTTCAGTGCCTTTTCAATCCCATCATGGCTATTCAAGACCACCTGAATGTGGTCATTTCCTGCTCTCAGCTGGGAGTGTCTCCAGCAATAGATTCAATAACTGCACCTTCAAAAGGCAGGAAGAAAGCCACTCACCCATCTCCAGAGAGCTCATTGTCTATGAAAGCTGCTGTAGGAGAATGGCTGATGGTGAGCCACTGCCGTGTGCGTGTACGTGTGCATGTATGCACACGTGTGTGCATGCATGTGTTCAGTTAAACTGTCTTTGCTTTTAAAAAGTTCAGTATGAGCCCCAGTGATGATGCCTTCGGTCAGAATTCTTAGAAGTTACAGTACAGAAAGTGGGCATTCAGCCCATCATGTCTGCGCTGGCCAAAAAAATTTTTTTTAAAAACTAGCCACCATTCTAGTCCAACCTTCCAGCACCTGGTCCATAGTCCTGCAGGTTACAGCACTTTAGGTGCAGATCCAGGTACCTTTTAAATGAGTTGAGGGTTTCTGCTTCTACCACCAAACCAGGCAGTGAATTTCCCCTTCGTCCTCATGTCCTCCTCACTCTGTGTTCCTTCCAACCAGTGAGCTCCACACCACAACTGTACAGAAATACAAGGGATATTAAAAATGCCTTACAGCATAACAGAAATATGAGAGATATCAAAATGCCTTACAGCATCCACCCTTAAATGTGTAACTTCAGCTACGAATGTTACTATACTTCTGAATCTAATCCATTCACCTTAGTCCATCTCTTTAGTAATATCCATCTGCCCGTGAGCATAAGCATTTAATAATACCCACGTACCCAGTCTAATAGGTCAAGCGGAGGTAAAACAAAATGTTCCACCCTGGATAGGACAGATCAGATCCTCGTACTGGTATTCCCCTTTCCTTTATATGCCAAATGTGTTGGCAACTCTTTTCCCCTGGTCACCATGACTGTGTAATTGGGCCCTTCCTGATCCCAAGTGAACCCGCAGGATAGTGCTGCATTTTAAGTTACATTATATGGGCAAACAAAAGTATCCCCTTTCCAAGCACACTGAGACCAATCCGGGGCTACCTAATCCACTTGTAGTGCATTGGTCGTAATGTGACACATATCCCTGATCCGCTACAGCAATGTTTTCAACTCTAAAATGATGATTAGGCTTCTCCCCTTTCCTTTGAACAGAATAATACAAAACCAACACAAGCATGCCCATGCTACTGTTCCCCAGGTGGCACTCATGTTTCACCAGGTATATCTGCTCAAGTCCTCTGATATTATAGATATTGTTGGTAAGTTGGTAAGTAGACATAGCCCTGAGATGTTTATCAGTGACCCAGGAGGGCAGCTTCCCTTCCACAATCCTCTGGAGGTTTTCACGGGCCTGTTCCACCAATCAAGAACCATACATTGTGCAAGCATCATTTTCAGCAGACTCCACAGAGGCAGTTTTGTTCTCCTATAATTTCTTTCATGCGTTGGCCATGCTTTTCCAATTCCCCCATCACATCTTGCAAATAAACGGCCAGTATTTGATCTCCCTCTAATTCATTCTATTCCACATCATTCATCCCATTTAATATTTTCCTTAACCTATTTCTAATTACCTCTTCCTTTAAAATAGCTAAATCTAAACAATTGATGAGTGATGTCCCAGTTCTAAATATAGTTGCAGCATCATTAATTGAACTATGTCTTGGCTGCCCATGAGAGTGAGATTTTGTTTAATTCCTTGAACTCTTATACAGACTAGTGCATTTATCCTCATCAATCACAGTGCTGGTCTGTTCCCAAAATTCCATCAAAACTCGATGCAGCATTCAATTCTCAGGTTTTGTGTTTATGCCATGGCGGTAGTCCCATATCTGCTAAATTAATCATCACCGTGCACACCGTGATGTAGGACCATTCGTGTGGACATAATAACCAGTTAGTTCTTTGGGCATCTCGCATTACTGTTTGTGCAAAGAAAGGCCAGGAACTTCCTAGGTAGTGTCACCTGGATGCCTCACACTCTGCTCATTCTGCTACTTGAACTTTATCCTCGCACATGTAGATGCCTACCCCTTGAGCTGCAAAAACTTCCAACAAAACATCTTGTTGTCTCTCCTGGTGTTGCCAGCAATATCCACCCTTTCATAATCTGGCAGTCTCCGTATCCCTGACTCTATTACTTGGAGCCTTGGGGACATTTTTCCCTCCATAGAATATTATCTCGGGCCTAAACCTTTCTTATCGTTATGGGGAGCACTATATGCAAAGTGGTGTTCCCCATTCCACCGCCACATTGATTAGACTCACAACCACATTATTAGGGCAAGTGTTCATTATTCCCATCCTAACCACAAACCTCGTGGAGTCTCCCTTCCCTTTTTCTTACTGTACGAGAGCTATCACCCAATGGGCTGGGTGTTGTGGGTTTCAAAGCTGAATCTTCAACGGTTGTCGTGCCATCTCCTTCCCTCTGTTGGTTGTTCTGGCCATCCCTTTGCCATCTTAATCAACAAGAGACACGTTTGCTAGTAATTTACGGAATTAACACATGGCCTCCCCCTGAAGATTAGTGAGTCCCAGGTTGGTCGGCATAGAGTTGCCGCATGTGCAACAGGGGGGGCAACTGGAGCCAAATAGTCATGCACCATGGGATGTCACTACTGGCTGTTTGTAATGATCCCTCCGGTTATCAACAACCACCTACTGTTGATGTTTTATATCCTTCATCTCCTTCTCCAAACACAACTATCGTTAAGATTAACTTCCACCACATTTCCTGTAAAACATAAAACAAAACAAAATTTTGCTCTGTGAGCATATTGGATCACATGGGTATTATAGGTTAGTTGCAGTTTTATATAAATATATATCTATATTTCTTCCTGATTTTCTTTGTATTTCCCTGCTCCTCACTCTGGTGGTACCAGAGTGGAGATTGTGACCAGAATCTCTTAGGCTTCAGATCTCCAGATATTCCCCATTTTGTTCATTTTACCTGCCGCTGATCTCACAGATGGAGTGGATTTGCATTTGCATCATTTACACCATCACCACCGTTATCATCATCACCCCTCTGTTGTGAAACTTCTTGGGGCATCTCCCTACACTATTGGTATGATTTGACCCAAATTGCACAGAACAGTTTCCTGTGATGTCAGTGACATGCCTTGGTTTGGGGCGTTGCTAACTCCATCCAGTTAACGTTGAAACATTTTATTCATTTGGGAAATGACCACATCCATCATACGGCTAGCCTTATCCACTATGCTACAGAGTCCTTTGTACAGGTGTTCAGACACAACAACCCTTGCATAATTTCACATCGTCACCCATGCACCCTTCCTGCTGCTTTGAAAGAGGGCAGAACAAAAGCACTTATATGGACTAGTGATATCTTCACCACCACCATCCCCCCAGCTTTTGTTAAAAAGAAAGAGCACAACATAGACATTGCCACATGCTGTGGTTAGAGTTTGAACTGGGTTTTTTTTCTAACAAATCTCTCCCTTTAGACTTTTTTGCTTCAAACAGTTGTATCTTTTTCCAAATGATTTTCTCAGATTTCAGAATATTTTGCTCACTATTTTAAATCACTTTTCCCATTGTTTCAAAATTCCAAGCTCCCTCTTTTTTCCCCAAGTCTCTCCTTTTTCTAAATCAAGAGAATCATGCATTCCATGAATACCAAGAAACCAGTTCAAGCTGTTTTCTCCTGAACGAAGAGAAGCTTTTTCAAAGGCTCCGAAGGAGAGACATATGGACTCGAAATGTTTCTCCCTCCACAGATGCTGTCAGACCTGCTGAGTTTTTCCAGCATTTTCTGTTTTTGTTTAAGGCTTTTTCAACTTCTACCAAATTCCTTTTTCCAATTATTTCAGAGCAAGAACTCCAATGATTCCCCCGAAAAAAGAAACTTTTAACTTTTGTAAAAAGTCTCGAACCAAATTCCAATTTCCATGACCAAGCATTAAAAGCTACTCCGTTCTCACATTAGTATCCAGATTAAAATTCCCACACATTTATCAAAATACCCTGGAATCATGATTCTGGCCAGTAATCATGGCTCCAGGTTCATAACTTGAAAAATTTACGTTATTAATTATACTTCCCTTTTGTTAACTTGTAAACTTGAAGTACTGAAACTATGACCACAAAATCACAATTTTGGGAAGAAAAACACCAAGAGCAGAATTTTACAGCAGCGGGATTTTACATTCCCGCCAAAGTCAATGGAGTTTCGAATGGCTCGCTGCATTTTATGGCCCTGTCCCTGTCACGACAGAGCAGTAAATACCTGGCCAAAAGCTTAAAGTGCACAAATATCAGCTGCGCAAAGAAAACAATCCTTTCATTTCCCACACAAGCAGAGAATAATAGCTCATGCTTTAAAAAAAACAAATTACATTTCTTGTCTTCTTTCTTTAAACTCTGGGGTGGAATCTTACGGTCCCATTTCAGAGGGAGTGGGGCCGTAAAATGCGGGGAGCCATTAAAAAGCCAATTGACTTTGACAGGACTGTAAAATCCCAACCATGTAAAATTTCACACCGAAGTGTAATTAAAGCTCAAAACAAAGTTAATTCCCAAGAAAAAACTTAACAGCTTTAGCCCCCCAAAAAAGGAAGCTTGAAAGCTTTCACACAAAGGAGCAGTGCAATCAGTGCTTTGACTTTGCAGCTCGTAAAATCTCCAACAGCAATCTCTGCAGCCATAGCCTCGTAAAGAGACAGAACACTATGATTTAAGTTTACATTTCCCTGCCACTCTACTTTTATCTGGGAGAGATGTAATAACACAACAAAATCCCAGCACTAATTGCTCTCTATCGATTCACAACTTAGCTTTACATAATATTAAATTGACACAGGCACAGTCAATAATCATATCCACATTTTCATATCTCCATGCACCCTAGAAATGTGAAGTATAATGAGTTATGAACTCAAAGTGCCAAAGAACACATTAAAACTTACAGCAGTGAGGCTGGCAAGGTCATAAAATTAACTCTGGGTGGGGGACGTCAGTGTCCATTGCCAAGAGTAGCAACTACAGACCGAGCTGCCCAAGTCCTAAAGGACGTAACTGCTAGACTGGGTCTGTGGCTGGTGGTGAAGGAGCCAACAAGAGAGAAGAGCATACTTGACCTCATCCTCACCAACCTGCTTGCCACAGATGCATCTGCCCATGACAGTATTGATAGGAGTGACCACTAGTTGAGGAGACAAAGTCCCATCTTCATATTGAGGATACCCTCCATTGTGTTGTGGGGTACTACCATCGTGCTAAATGGAATGGAATTTGAACAGATCTAGCAACTGAAGGCCGAGCAACAATGAAGCGCTTTGGGCCATCAGCAGCAGCAGACCTGTATACACTAAAATCTTAACCTCATGGCCCAGCATATCCCCCACTCTACCATTACCATCAAGCCAGGGGATCACCCCTGGTTCAATGAAGAGCTCAGGAGGGCATGTCAGGGGCAACATAAGGCATATCATAAATGAGATGTCAACCTGATGAAGCTACAACACAGGACTACTTGCCTGCCAAACAGCATAAGCAGCAAGTAATAGAGTTAAGTGATTCCACAACCAATGGATCAGTTTCTAAACTCTGCAGTCCAGGCACATCCAGTTGTAAGCAGTGGTGGACAATTAAACAACTCACTGGAGAAGGAGGCTCCACAAATATCCCCATCCTCAATGTTGGAGGAATCCAGCACATCAGTGCAAAAGATAAGGCTGAAGCATTTGCAACAACCTTCAGCCAGAATTGCCGAGTGAATGATCCATCTTGGCCTCCTCCGGAGGTCCCCAGCATCACAGATACCAGTCTTCAGCCAATTCGATTCACTCCATGTGCTACCAAGAAATGATTGAAGGCACGTGATACTGCAAAGGCTATGGGCCCGGACAATATTCCAGCTATAGTATTGAAGACTTGTGCTCCAGAACTTGCCACATCCCTAGCTAATCTGTTCCAGTACAGCTGCAACACTGGCATCTATCCTACAATGTGGAAAACTGCCCTGTACACAAAAAGCAGGACAAAACCAACCCGGCCAATTACCACCCCATCAGTCTACTCTCGATCATCAAAAAGTGATGAAAGGGGTCATCAACAGTGCTATCAAGCGGCACTTGCTTAGCAATAGCCTGCTCACTGATGCTCAGTTTGGGTTCCACCAGGGCCACTCAGCTCCGGGCCTCATTACAGCCTTGGTTCAAATATGGACAATAGAACTGAACTCTAGAGGTGAGATGAGAGTCACTACTCTTGACATCAAGGCAGCATGTGACTGAGTATAGCATCCAGGAGCCCTAGCAAAACTGAGGTCAATGGAGAATTGGGGGGAAAATCTCTGCTGGTTGGAGTCATATCTAGCACAAAGGAGGATGGTTGTGGTTATTGGGGGTCCATCATCTCAGTTCCAGGACATCACTGCAGGCGTTCCTTAATGTGGTGTCCTCAGTTCGACTATCTTCAGCTGCTTCATCAATTATTTTCCTTCTGTCATAAGGTCAGAAATAGGGATGTTCGCTGATGATTGCACAAAGTTCAGCACCATTCACAACTTCTCAGACACTGAAGCATTCCATGTCCAAATGTAGCAAGGCCTGGACAATATCTAGGCTTGGGCTGACAAGTGGGAGTAACATTCACACCACACAAGTGCCAAGCAATGACCATCTCCGACAAGTGAGAATCTAACCATCACACCTTGACATTGATGGCTTTACCATTGCTGAATCCCCCACTACTAACATCCTAGGGATTAGCATTTACCAGAAACTGAACTGGACTAGCCACATAAATACTGTGGCTACAAAAGTAGGTCAGAAGCTAGGAATCCTGCGATAAGTAATTCACCTCCTGACTTCCCAAAGCCTGCCCACCATTTACAAGGTACAATTCAGGAGTGTGATGGAATACTCCGCACTTGCCTGGATGAGTGCAGTTCCCCCAACACTCAAGAAGCAGGTTCAGGAACCCACTTAATTGGCACCACATTCACAAACATTCACTCCCTCCAGCAGCAGCAGTGTGTGCCATCTACAAAACACGCTGCAGGAACTCACCAAGGCTTCTTAGACAGCACCTTCCAAACCCACGACCACATCATTTAGAAGGACAAGGGCAACAGATAGATGGGAACACCACCACCTGGAAGTTCCCCTCCAAGTCACTCAGCATCCTGACTTAGAAATATATTGCTGTTCCTTCACTGTCGCTGGGTCAAAATCCTGGAACTCCCTCCCTAACAGCACCGTGGATGTACATCACAGACTGCAGCAGTTCAAGAAAGCAGCTTACCACCACCTTCTCAAGGGTAATTAGGGATGGGCAATAAATGCTGGCCCAGCCAGTGATGCCTACATCCCATGGACGAATAAAGCAAACATACGTTATTATCAGAAGCTTCCATTGCAGTCTCCATTCTTGCAACATTTGTCTTACGATTGTAAGACTTAAGGCAGAACTCAAAACAGAAGCAAGCAAGACAAATAAATGATGTTAGCGGATTCAATTCCCCTTTCCCTCAACTGCTTTAAACTTTTATATACAGCAACCCTGACCCCCCCCCGACCCCTTGCCCAGGGCTTTCCTATCCTGCCCAGTTGCCAGAGGCATGTATGCTGCCTCACAGATGCAACAGATGGGGGACGACACTCATCTTATTCGTCCTTACCATCCGGGGTTCCAGGCTGACCTTTCCAAGTATACTATCTCCCTCTGCATTTACATTCGGAACCCACAAGGAGAGGGGGTGCGCAGACATGAGACTACGCCTGAGTGTGGTGTAGTTTGAGTGAGGAGTTGAGAATTTGGTTCAGGTGGGAATTCAGTGCAGAGGGGCAAAGAGGTTTTCCTTTTTCTACTTACTTTCAGCCTCCAGTGGTAGATGAGCTTCCTTCCTTGTCTAAGCCAGCAGAGTGCAATCATGCTATTACTTTATCTGTGTAAATAATTAACTGATTGACTAATTAAAGAAACAAGTTGGGCAGAAATAGCTCGCTTCGGCAGCACATATACTAAAATTGGAACGATACAGAGAAGATTAGCATGGCCCCTGCGCAAGGATGACACGCAAATTCATGAAGCGTTCCATGTATTTAAAAATATTGTTAATTAATTAAAAAAAATAGCAGGGCTGGTGGTGTGCTGTTATTGCATGTGGGAATCTGTGGAAAACCCTGCAATCCCAGACAACCATATCTGTAGAAAGTGTCTGTCGCTTAGGCAGCTTCAAGTCTGAGTTGTGGACATTGCGGGGCATCAGGGAGGGGGGAGATTTACCTGTACACTTTGTTCCAGGAGGCAGTCCTTCCACTTAGGGTTAGGCAGATCTTTAGAGTTGGTCAGTGGTCAGGGACAGGAGAGTGTGACTGTGAGTCAGACATGTATGGGGAACCAGCATGTAGTGATGGAGGAGCCTCAGCCCCTGACTTTGTCCAATAGTTATGAGGTGCTTGCTACCTGTGTGGATGAGGGGAAGGACAGCAATGTGGATGAGCAGACTACTGTGGCACCATGTTGAAGGGTGCCATTCAAGTGGGGGGAGTGAAGAGGAGTGTGGTAATGATAAGAGATAGCATGGTCAGGGGGATAGATAGTGTTCTCTGCAACCGAGAGCATGAGTCCAGATGGCTGCATTGCCTGCTCAGTATCAGGGTTAAGGACATCTGCTCTGGGCTGGAGAGGAACTTGCAGTGGGAGGGGGAGGATCCAGTGGTCATAATGCATGAGATACAAACAACTTAGGGCTAGGAAAGAAGTTCCGCCTAGGGGTATGAGCAGCTAGGGATTAAATTAGAAAGCAGAACCTCAAGGGTAATAGTGTCTGGATTATTACTTGAGGCACAAGCAAATTGGTGCAGGTAAATAAGATTAGGGAGATGAATATGTGGCTCAAAGATTGGTGTGGGAGAAATGGTTTTCAATTCATGGGGCACTGGCAACAGTGCTGGGGCCAGTGTGAGTTGTACCGTTGGGATGGTCTACATCTGAACTGTGCTGGGACCATTGTTCTGGCTGAAGAGACATATCGGGATGCATCATGGGATTACCCAGGCTTGGCTAAATTAAAGATATGCATTTTGAAGGTGCCTGCATTTAAAAAAAAACTAGAATGAATGTGACCTTAGGCCAGGCCCAGAAGTTAATGACTAGCCCATGGGTTAGTCCATGCTAAACCTTGGGCATGAAAGCAGAGATGGCTAAAGTGAATTGGCAAATTAGGTTAAGGGATAGGTCAATAGAGATGCAGTGGCAAACATTTATAGGGATATTTCATAATACACAGAACAGATACATTCCAACGAGTAGGAAAAAGTCCAAGGGACAGACACACCATCTGTGGTTAACTAGAAAGGTTAAAGGTAGTATCAAGCTTAAAGAAAAAGTATATAATTATGCAAAGATAGGTGGGAGGACAGGAGATTGGACAGAATATAAGGATCAGCAAAGGATGACTAAAAGATTAATAAGGAGCAAAAAATTAAAGTACGAGCGAAAGCTAGCCAAAAATATAAAAACAAATAGTAAGAGTTTCTACAAATATTTTAAAAAGAAATGATTTAACAAAGTGAGTTAACGTTTTGAGTCCGAATGACTCTTCATCAGAACTGACTAAGAGTCATTCAGACTCGAAACATTAACTGCCGTCCTCTCTGCAGATGCTGTCAGATCTGCTGAGTTTTTCGAGCTATTTTTGTTTTTGTTTCAGATTTCCAGCACCCCCAGCATTTTGCTTTTAACAAAGTGAGTGTTGGCTCTATAGAAAGTGAATCTATAGAATTGATAATGGAAAACAAGGAAATGGCAGATGAATTGAATATGTATTTTGCATCAGTCTTCACTATAGAGGATACAAGTAACATCCCAAAAGCAGCTGTAAATCAGGAAATGGAAGGGAGGGAGGAACGCAGGAAAATTACAATCAGAGGAGTGGTACTGAGTAAACTGTTGAAGCTGTGGGCTGACAAGTGCCTGGGTCCTGATGGACTTCACCCTAGGGTCTTAAAATAAGTCGCTAGTGAGATAATTGATGCATTCGTTTTAATTTTATGAAACTCCCTAGACTCGGGGAAGGTCCCATTAGATTGGAAGATAGCAAATTTAACTCCATTATTCAAAAAGGGAGGGAGGCAGAAAGCAGGGAACTACAGGCCAGTTAGCTTAACATCTGTCATAAGGAAAATATTAGAAGCTATTCCTAAAGAAGCTATAGCAGGGCACTTGGATAAGTTCAAGGTCATCAGGCAGAGTCAACATGGTTTAATGAGAGGGAAATCATGTTTAACCAACTTATTGTAGCTCTTTGAGGAAGTAACATGTGCTGTGGATAGAGGGGAACTAGTGGATTTACTGTACTTAGATTTCCAGAAGGCATTTGATAAAGTGCCACACCAAAGGTTATTATGGAAAATAAAAGCCCATGGTGTAGGGGGTAACATATTGGCATGGATAGAAGATTGGCTGGCTAACAGGAAGCAGAGAATAGGCATAAATAGGCCTTTTTCAGGTTGGCAAGATGTTAACATGTGGTGTGCCACAGGGATTAGTGCTGGGACCTCAACTGTTTACAATTGATATAAATGACTTGGATGAAGGAATGGATCAGATGGTTGCCAAATTTGCAGATGACACAAAGATAGGTAGAAAAGTAAGCTGTGAAGAGGACATGAGGCTACAAAAAGCTATGGATAAGTTAAGTGAGAGGGAAAAGATCTGGCAAATGGAGCATAATTTGGGAAAATGTGAAATTATCCACTTTGGCGGGAAGAATAAAAGAAAGGCATATTATCTAAATGATGAGAGATTGCAGAGCTCTGAGATACGAGGGATCTGGGTGTCTTAGTGCACGAATCACAAACGGCTAGAATGCAGGCACAGTGAATAATTAGGGAAGCTAATAGTTGTTATCATTTATTGGGGAATTGAGGGGAATTGAATATAAACGTAGGGAGGTTATCCTTCAGTTATACAGAGCACTAGTGAGACCACATCTGGAGTACTGTATACAGTATTGGTCACCTTTATTTAAGGAAGGATGTAAATGCATTAGAAGCAGTTCAGAGAAGGTTTACCAGACTAGTACCTGGAATGGGCAGGTTGTCTTATGAAGAAAGGTTGGATAGTCTAGGCTTGTATCCGCTGGAGTTTAGAACAGTAAGAGGCGACTTGATTGAAACATGTAAGATCCTGAGGGAACTTGATGGGGTGGATGTGGAGAGAACGTTTCCTTTTGTGGGAGAATCTAGAACTAGGGCTTACTATTTAAAAATAAGGGGTTGTCCACTTATAACAGAGATGAGATGAAATTTTCTTCTCTGAGGGTCGTGAATCTTCGGAACTCTCTTCGTAAAAAGGCGATGGAAGCAGAGTATTTGAATAATTTTAAGGCAAAGACGGATGGGTTCTTTGTAAGCAAAGGGGTGATAGGTTATCAGGGGTAGGCAGAATGCAGATTTGAGGTTAGTATCAGATCAGCCATGATCTTACTAAATGGTGGAGAAGGCTTGAGGGACTGAATGGCCTACTCATGCTCCTTGTTTGTTCTGTGGACTGGGGTGACAGGCAGGCACCCTGGACTAATGTGACAGAAGCGGGTAATTATTTACAAGAGATGGCGACCCAAATAGGGATTTATACTGCAGACTTTCAGGGTCCAGATCATGAGCCATTTATGGCTGGTGTGAGAAATTGATTAATGCAACACGGTCCTCCACACTTAAAAGGCGCTTTGTTAGGTCCAGCACAAGGACAAGCAGTGGGAACTGTGGTAATGTTGCTAGGACAATTAGGGGATGTTGAAGAAGGGCGAGCAAGAGCCAGAGTCACAAATAGGAGAGAAAGGAAACCAAGGGGAGGTAAAAATGGGAATGATAGTGTTAGGGAGAGGATTACCAGATGAGAGAAGTTTACAGCTCTTTTGAAGTCAGGGGTACCTAGAGAAGAAATAGATGGTATCCTGACTGGGACTATGTATGCATTATGGAAGAAACAGTATGGGGGTAAATGGGAGCCGAGTGTGCTTCTGGTGCGGGAAGCGGTGTCTGACCTAGAGAAACCAGATAAGTCACATGTTAAAGGCAATCAGGGAGAGCCGCCAAAGCAGCTGAAACCACGATTGTACCCTGATTTAGAGGAGTTGGGAACCTGGGAGGTTAGTTACCCAACATAGGGGCATGGCACGGGGACCGAGGTATGACCAATAAAGAGAGTCCAGCCTGGGGACCTGAGGCCACATGTTCCAGAATACAATATATTAGAATAACGGGAATAGACAACATGTAATGGCTCTTATGGATACGGGAGCTGAGGTGACATTAATTTACGGAAATCCTAGAAAACATGCAGGCATACGGATGGTTGTAAATGGATTTGGAGGCGCCGAGAGCCCAGTGGTTAGAACTAATATATGATTCGTTATTGCTAATAGACCACCAAAGGTAGTCCCGAACTGATCACTGAAATCCCAGAATCAGTTTGCCTTCACATGGGATGGTAGGCAATATACTTTTCAGAGGCTGCCCCAGGGTTAACTACATAGTCCAACTCTGTGTCATGGGTTGATAACACGTGATTTGGAAAGTTGTAACCTCTCCCCGGGAATTAGCACCACCCACAATATTGATGATATTCTAATCCGAGGACCAACTGAAGAGGTAGTCGGGGAAGCTTTGGCTACATTGGTGCAACGTATGAGAAACAGAGGATGGGAAATCAATCCCAAGAAAATTCAGGGACCTAGCAAAACTGTTATGTTCCTGGGCATATAGTGGACAAGAGGAGAGTGAATTATACCAGATAAAGTGAAAGATAAGATCCGAGATATGCAAGCTCCTGCCGCAAAAGACTTGGCCCAACAGTTTATCGGGCTATTAGGATATTGGAGACAACATATTCCCCACCTAATGAGTTTTCTACAGCCAATTTATAAGGTGACGAGAAAGAAAATTGCCATGGAATGGGGACCAAAGCAACAACGGGCCTTTGAGACAGCAAAAGAAGCTGTGTTGATCGCTATGCCTCTAGCCCCATATTGCAGGACATTTAGAATTGCAAATATCAGTAGAGTGGAATGTGGTGACTTGGAGCCAATGGCAGAACTTGCAAGGGAGACAAGCTCTATTGGGATTCTGGTCACGGAAAATGCCAGAAGCTGCAACAAATTACTCTGCATTCGAAAAACAACTGTTGGCGTGCTATTGGGCTCTGGTAGAAACTGAAGGATTGACCGGTCCAGACAAAATTATTCTTAGATAAAAACAAAAACAAAAAACTGCAGATGCTGGAAATCCAAAACAAAAACAGAATTACCTGGAAAAACTCAGCAGGTCTGGCAGCATCGGAGGAGAAGAAAAGAGTTGACCTTTCGAGTCCTCATGACCCTTCGACAGAACTAGGTGAATCCAAGGAAGGGGTGAATTTGCTGTCTCAAAGGCCCGTTGTTGCTTTGGTCCCCATTCCATGGCAATTTTCTTTCTCATTACCTTTATACATCACCCCTTCCTTGGATTCACCTAGTTCGAAGGGTCATGAGGACTCGAAACGTCAACTCTTTTCTTCTACGCCGATGCTGCCAAAATTATTCTTAGGCCAGTTATCCCTATCATGACCTGAATACTGCCTGATAGTACCGACAATAAAATTGGACGAGCACAGCAAAGCTCGATCGTGAAATGGAAATGGTACATTGCAGATAGAGCGATTAAGGGAAGGGATGGGGTTAGTCGAATACATGAGGAAGTGGCTAACTACCCTACCTAAGACTACTGCTACCCAGTCTCCGCCTCTACCTGAACTTCCTGTTAAATGGGGTCAAATGTATGAGAGTTTGGAAAATAAGGACTTAAGGCATGCTTGGTTTACTGAAGGGTCGGCTATGTATTGCCAAGGTAGACAAATCTGGAAAGTTGTGGCGTTTGATCCAAAAACCCGGACACTCTTAGAAGAAGAAGGTACTGATGGCTCTAGTCAATACGCTGAACTAAAGGCGGTAATCTTTGCCTTAGAGCATGATCGGGAGGGACTGGCGGTACATATTTACACTGACTCGTGGGCAGTAGACGATGGAATGGCAGTCTGGATGCCAAAGTGGACGAATAATCAGTGGGCGATACATGGAAAACCCCTTTGGGGAAAAGACTTGTGGGCTCAGATATGGGAAGAAGCTCATTAGAGACAGTTGTATGTAAATCATGTGGACGCCGCATGAAAACTACCAAACCCACTAGCATGAACAATGCAAATGTTGATGAGATGAACAAGAGTTCGAGCTATTGAAATTGAAGAAGAGGAAGTTAAGCAGTTTGCACAATGGGCTCATTGGAAATCCAGACACCTAGGGGTGGCAGGAACCTGACAATGGGCATCTGACAGAGGAATCCCAGTTACACATGGTACTGCACGAATGGTAGTTGCTGAATACCCAACATCCCAGAATGTGAAACAATTCCTACTACAGAAGAAACCCATAGGACAGATGAAAAGGGGGCTGGGACCAGGGCAAAACTGGCAAATTGATTATATAAGGCCCTTACCCCTTCAGCAACGATATCAGTATGTACTTACAATGGTAGATACGTACTCAGGTTATATGGTCACCTATCCCACTGTGAAAGCAAACCCAAGCTGCAACGATAAAAGGTTAGAGTATCCTGTGCAGAGATACGGTGTCCCTAATGAGATACAATCAGATAATGGCTCAAACTTTGCCGGACAAGAGGTCGGGCAATGGGCAATGGACAATGGGATTTTGTGGGTGTATCATATACCACGTTATCCACAGGCCTCAGGATTAATTGAACGAATGAATGGGCTATTGAAGCAACATATCAAATTGCTAACTCCCAACCATACTGTGAGGGGATGGCCGAAAGCATTAGCTCAAGCAAAATACAATCTTAACAATCGGCCTAGGCCTGGGGGTACTCCTGTTGAATGGATGATGGGGCGGAACCAAATCCCTCCCCAACAACTAAAATCTACTGGACAAAATGTATGTAAAGGTGGAAAAATATGGGTGCATTACCCTAATAAGAAACCAGTACAAGCAGAAGTATTGGCACATGGGGAAGGTAATACCTATTGGGTGTTACTTGAGAATGAAGATATACCAACCTGTATAAATGCTGATAAACTGAGGAAAAGAGAGTGAAACTGTAAATAAGAGCAGCTATTACATTATGTCATTACAGGTGAAGATAACATGGATTCTGTGGATCGTTATACCTTTGATGGATGGACATGGGACCTTATTTTTGCCCTAACCCATTGCAATTTGATGGAATTGTATGAGATAGCCCAACGGAATGAATTGAAACTTAGTCTATATACCGGACATTATAATGCATGGATGAAGCTGTTAAGTGTGACTAATACTAATTTGACTATAAATCCAGACCTGAAATGTACGCAGTGTAATGACACTGCATGCAATATAACATTTACAATTCTAAATGGAACTTGTAAAGATATGTAGTGTAAATTTATTACATTACCACATTTATTTAGAGCTAAGTTTTGGCTCCCCATATTCTATGGAAAATGGTTGAATGAATATGATAAGACCCATGTTGGGGAGGATTGTGAGTACTGGCCTGAAGGATTGGTACGTCCTTATCACACCCCAGTGTTTGAGCCATGTACCATGTGAGCTTCGGGAGGAACATGTAAATGGAGGAAGTTACCTGTAAATAATATACGAATCAGGAATTAGTTCATATTACAGACGAATTACATACCTTAACCGTCCATCATTGGTGGGATATTTTCAGCGGATGGTCTCCCAAAGCCTCCACGATCCTCTCCTTAATTATGCATCCAACTGTGATTTTACTAATCATACTCTGGATTGCATTTTTGGTTTTATCGATATTACTATGTAAATTTTATAAATTGTATCATAAGGTAATAGCTACTGAGCTATTAATTTGTGCATATACTCATTTGCTTGATAACCCTTGAGTATCAAGGGGTGGAATGTGGGAATCTGCAGATTGCCACGGTCTCAGAATGATACTCATGGGTTAATATAGTATAATTTGTCTAATGCTTGCAAACACCAGATGGCTGTGACTGATCCGGGAAAGAATGTAACAAACAAGATGAGTCCATTGTTTGTACCATACTATAAAGGCAGGGACCTTCCATTCGAATTCGGACTTCACCTGTGGACTGGGTTCGCAACCGGTGCCAAGGAACTTGAGGATATCTCTCGACTAGCCATCGCCGCGGGGTCCCCAATGGGCAGATGGACGTGAGATTATTGCTTGTAATTGTGTAAATATAATAAAGAAACATTTATAATCAGTTGTTTCTTTTGATTCTACTAATATCGGTCAGATCCGAACAAGGCGTTATACTGTATAACGTAACAGGCTGTAACAATTAGACATACAAGCTAAGAACATTGTGAGTTAATGATGAGTTATCCCAAAAATAGTATATATAAACAACAGAAACTGTGTAACTTCGAATTGCCTTTTAGAGCATTCTGAAAGAGCATTTCCCATGTGTGCACACTTGTGCTAAATAAAGAACTGCTGCTGAATCTACCTACAGTTGACTCTGTGTTGAGTGTCTTTTAGATACTCCATGATGAATCATATATAGGGCAGTAGAGCGAGCTTTAAACTAGATAGTGGGGGGAAAGGATCATGCGAGAGGAGACATAGTAAAGTAAAACAGAAAAGAAACTTCCCAAAGATTACCTGAACAGAGCTCTTGTTCACCACCCCATCAGTCTATTCTCGATCATCAATAAAGTAACAGAAGGGATCGTCAACAGTGCTATCAAGCAGCTCTTCCTGAATGTGGCATGTTAGTGACCAACCAGTTGCTCATGGTCATTGAGTGGATGCCCTTTGTCCCATTATGACTGTCACATCTGGTGAACGTGTGACAGGTCTTCATTGATGGAATGCCATATATGATACAGCTGTGCCTCCTTCATTTTTGCCTGCATTCCCAAATTCTACATTACTATGTGTTCCACTTGAGATATTGAGACTGTGATGTGAAGCCACTCTTGCCATGACTCCAATCTTCCATCACGCCAGCGGCCAAATGGCCTCAAACCCGTTTGAAAAGAGGTGGCGTGCACAAGTTGGACCTCAGTTCGCTAGTAACTTTGAGATGAGTGGAACATACCTGCCATTGTGCTGTGCTGGTCTTGTTGTGTTGAACGTCACTCTCCTGGGGTTGTAGGGTTGGGCTGCTCCTTCCCTTTGCTTTCATTGTCCTGAGGAACATCACTGTGCTGTGGTGCTCATGCAGGCCTCCACTTTCAGAGGCTAGCACTTCAACCGGGTTGGGCTGTGAGGTAAGGGGTTGAGCTGACAAACACGAAGTGGGCAATGGGGAAGGAAGGCTGTGGAATGGAAGGGTGAACACGAGGAGGGCCTTTCTGGGGTCGCCCTCTAACCACTTTTTGCCACTGTAGTGAACAGGAATCTGCTTAGAAAGAAAGGAGGAAGACCTCCTTGCGATGAAAGTCACTTAAGGCCAATGATATCATTAGCACTGTTAAAGGGCTATTCAGAACTCAGTGGCTTCACATCACAGTCTCAGTATCTCAAGTGGAACACATAGTAATGTAGAATTTGGGAATGCAAGCAAACATGAAGGAGGCACAGCTGTATTATATATGGCATTCCATCAATGAAGACCTGTCATACGTTCACCAGATGTGACAGTCATAATGGGACAAAGGGCATCTACTCAATGACCATGAGCAACTGGTTGGTCATTAACATGCCACATTCAGGAAGTGCCGCTTGATAGCACTGTTGACGACCCCTTCTGTTACTTTATTGATGATCGAGAATAGACTGATGGGGTGGTAATTGGCCGGATTGGATTTGTCCTGCTTTTTGTGTACAGGACATACCTGGGCAATTTTCCACATAGTTGGGTAGCTGCCAGTGTTGTAGCTGTACTGGAGCAGCTTGGTTAGGGGCGCGGCAAGTTCTGGAGCATAAGTTTTCAGTAGTATTGCCAGAATATTGTCCAGACCTATAATCTTTGCTGTATCCAGTGCCTTCAGCCATTTCTTGATATCACGTGGAATGAATCGAATTGGCTGAAGTTGGCATCTGTGATGCTGGAGACCTCAAGAGGAGGCCAAGATGGATCATGGCTGAAAATTGTAGCAAATGCTTCAGCCTCATCTTTTGCACTGATATGCTGGGCTCCTCCATCATTGAGGATGGGGGTATTTGTAGAGCCTCCTCTTCCATTAGCGACTCTTTAAAGGTAATATGATCCCTGCTGGTTTCTGAAGGTTAGAAATTCCTCTGGTATGAGTCATAGAGTCAAAGCTAATCAGGCATGGCAGGGTAAAACCTTTGTCCATTTCAAAAGTAAAGTAATAATTTTATGAAGTAGCCAGGTTGACAAACACATATATTTTCCTTTCTGTCTTCTGGACAGGATAATATACTTACAACCACCAGTTGCTTAGTAAAACCTGCGCACAGGAGGTCGATCCTGAGTGGTCAGTCTGCTGAACAAATCCTTCCATACGACTTCCCATGACTGACCAAGTCACACTTCCTGGCTGCAGCAACAATGTCTGCTGTGTCTTTATACCCCTTACTGACCGTGATCCCTTGACATGTAAGGTAATACCTCGAATCGGGTCATCCATTTGACTTTCAGTGCCTTTTCAATCCACCATGGCTATTCAAGACCACCTGAATGTGGTCATTTCCTGCCCTCAGCTGGGGCTGTCTCCAGGTATATACCAGCAATGGGTGTAATATCTGCCTCTTGATAAGGCAGGAAAAAAGCCATTCACTCATATCCAGAGAGGCCATTGTCTATGAAAGTTGTTGTAGGCAGAGTGGCTCGTGATGAGCCACTGTCTCAATGACATGCCTGGGTGTGTCCCTGTTCAGTTAAACTGTCTTCATTTTTCAAAAGGTCAATATGAACCCCAGCGGAGATGTCTTTGGTCAAAATTCTCCTGCCTTTGTCCTGATGTCCTACTCACTCCATTTTGCGACCACCCAGTGAGCACCACAAGCTGATCCACATCACAACTGGGTTACATTTCACTTACAAACAGAACTACAAGGGATATTAAAAATGCTTTACAGCATAACAGAAATGCAAGATATTTCACAATGCCTTACAGGTTTCAGATTCTAAACAAATGTCTGGTTTTTCCAGTTCAATTTTCAAATGGTTGGCTATAAGTTTTTGGATTTTGTGTTTCCTAGCTTTTGGTTGGATACTTACCTCTAAATGCTCTAGCTATACTTCTTATCTCTTCACTGAATATGGTTTTAAACAGAAACAAAAACAGAATTACCTGGAAAAACTCAGCAGGTCTAGCAGCATCGGCGGAGAAGAACAAAGTTGACGTTTCGAGTCCTCATGACCCTTCAACAGAACTGAGTAAAAATGGGAGAGGGGTGAAATATAAGCTGGTTTAAGGTGGGGGGTAGGGGGAGAGAAGTGGGGGAGTGATGGTTGTAGGGACAAGCAAGCAGTGATAGGAGCAGATAATCAAAAGATGCCACAGACAAAAGAACAAAGAGGTGTTGAAGGTGGTGATATTATCTAAAAGAATGTGCTAATTAAGAATTGATGGCAGGACACGCAAGGTACGGCTCTTGGGGTGGGATGAAATAAGACTAACAGGGCATAAAAGGTATAGATTTAAGAATAATGGAAATAGGTGGGAAAGGAAAATCTATATAAATTATTGGAAAAAACACAAGTGGTGGGGAAGAAACGGAAAAAGGGGTTCAGGATGGGGGAGGGAGTTCAAGATCTAAAGTTGTTGAATTCAATATTCAGTCTGGAAGGCTGTAAAGTGCCTAGTTGGAAGATGAGGTGCTGTTCCTCCAGTTTGCGTTGAGCTTCACTGGAACAATGCAGCAGGCCAAGGATAGACATGTGGGTAAGGATTCCATCCCATTCTCTCAATTCCTTCACCTCCGTCGCATCTGTTCTGATGATGCTACCTTCAAAAACAGTTCCTCTGACAGGTCCTCCTTCTTCCTTAACCGAGGTTTTCCACCCACGGACATTGACAGGACACTCAACCGTGTCTGGCCCATCTCCCACGCATCCGCCCTCACACCTTCTCCTCCCTCCCAGAAACATGATAGGGTCCCCCTTGTCCTCACTTATCACCCCACCAACCACCGCATTCAAAGGATCATCCTCCGCTATTTCCACCAACTCCAGAATGATGCCACAACCAAACACATCTTCCCTTCACCAGCCCGGCGGCATTCCGTAGGGATCATTCCCTCCGGGACACCCTGGTCCACTACTCCGTCACCCCCTACTCCTCAACCCCCACCTACTGCACCTCCCCAGGCATACTCAAAAGATGCAACACCTGCCCCTTCACTTCCTCTCCCCTCACCGTCCAAGGGCCCAAACACTCCTTTCAAGTGAAGCAGCACTTCACTTGCATTTCCCCCAACTTAGTCTACTGCATTCGTTGCTCCCAATGTGGTCTCCTCTACATTGGAGAGACCAAACGCAAACTGGGCGACCGCTTTGCAGAACACCTTCGGTCTGTCTGCAAGAATGACCCAAACCTCCCTGTTGCTTGCCATTTTAACACTCCACCCTGCTCTCTTGCCCACATGTCTGTCCTTGGCCTGCTGCATTGTTCCAATGAAACTCAACGCAAACTGGAGGAACAGCACCTCATCTTCCAACTAGGCACTTTACAGCCTTCCGGACTGAATATTGAATTCAACAACTTTAGATCTTGAACTCCCTCCCTCATCCCCACTCCCTTTCTGTTTCTTCCCCCTCCCTTTTGTTTTTTCCAATAATTTATATAGATTTTTCTTTTCCCACCTATTTCCATTATTTTTAAATCTATACCTTTTATGCCCTGTTAGTCTTATTTCACCCCACCCCCACTAGAGCTTTACCTTGTGTGTCCTGCCATCCATTCTTAATTAGCACATTCTTTTAGATAATATCACCACCTTCAACACCTCTTTGTTCTTTTGTCTGTGACATCTTTTGATTATCTGCTCCTATCACTGCTTGCTTGTCCCTACAACCACTCCCCCCTGACTTCTCTCCCCCCACACCCCCCCCCCCCACCTTAAACCAGCTTATATTTCACCCCTCTCCCATTTTTACTCAGTTCTGTTGAAGGGTCATGAGGACTCGAAACGTCAACTTTGTTATTCTCCGCCGATGCTGCCAGACCTGCTGAGTTTCTCCAGGTAATTCTGTTTTTGTTTTGGATTTCTAGCATCTGCAGTTTTTTGTTTTTATCTCATGGTTTTAAACTGTCCCACGTTACCTCACCCTGTTGTAAGAATTTACTGTCTTTGGTTGTGGTCATTTTTTTTGTACTCTGGCACTGCAAGAAAATCCTGGGGTTTTTTAATTACTCCTAGGGATCAATTTGGTTCCCTACTTCCACTTTCTCTCATTTATCTGTGGGTTTGATCTGGACACCTAGCCTCCAATGCCAGTTATGGCCAGGTGAGCAGGAGCCAAAGGACTCCCCTCTTTTCCTTCTCCTTGTTGGACAGCAACTGGTTTGTTTGTTTTGGATAAGGATATGTTTGCCAATTTAGTGTGCTTATGTGCTGTTTATGTGCAATAATTTATGTGCTGTGATCAGAAAGTACTGGTTGTACAGGTTTGCTTGAATCTAACACAGGCTTAAACCGATCTAAGTAAAATAATAAAAGACACTCCGACTTCCACACATGCACGCCAACACAAACACACACAAATACAGGTTACAGTTAAGTGGACAATAGATTTGACCAAATTAGAGTTCATAAAAATAAAAGAAGTCCACAGTTTTGGTTTTCACTGGCTGCAGGGAGAATCCAATGGTCTTGCTTTCAGGGCTGAGGTGATTTAAGAAGCTACAGTCTCTCTGGAGGTGCTGATGTGAAATTAAAAATCTGTGTCCACTGCAGAATGGAGATACAGTCAGATTAGTAGACAGGGTCCAAGCTTATAGTTGGGTGGAAAGAGAGAGAGGTAGGCAGGATCTTCTACTGTGCTCAACTGCTGTCCGGTTCTGTTGAAGACCATGCACTTAAAACACACACAAAGAGCTTGGCTTGTCATGTGACTTCTCTCTCCACTGCCAGCAATTCAAACAATGATCGCACATTCCAATAATAAATCAATTAGTTTGTCTAGAGTGCTATGTTAAAAATCAAGGTCTCTTATCCAAGCAATTAACCTTTGAGTGGTTTGTCTTCAGCTGTTAAATGCTGTAGGTGACTTACATAGATATCTTGTCAATAGGGCAGGAAGGCAGGTCTTTCACTGCCCTGTGTGAGGGTGTGGGAAGGAGGTGGCCATTGTCTTTGGTGAATTGCACCAGAATTGCAGTGCCCTCTCCATAGGGTTGGCAAGTGGAGTATATACAATAATGTAAGTTAGCATTGGCCATCTTGATGTAGATTGAAATCACTTTAGTTTGATTCAAAAAGTCTATCATTTTCAAGCCCAATTTGTATTTTCACTCAATGAATAAAAATCAATATTTGATATAAGCATGTCAACATAATATTGCATAAACTTGGTTTGAATTCCCCGGAGTTCAGCAGGTTGAAGGAAGGTCTAATTAAAATGTTTAAAATAAAGAAGACATTTAATAGGGAGCTATGAATTGAGGTTAGATATTTTCTCTTAAAATTTTAGCTAGTTCAGTTAAGAATAAAATCAGGAAACAGTTTCACACGTAGGGTAGTGGAAATCTTGAACTGTGTCTTCCCAAAAAGACTGAAGCTAGATTAGTTGAAATGTTCAAAACTGAGACTGATAGATTTTTATTAAATAAGATTGTCAAGGGACATGGTGCCAAGGTGTTCAAATAGAATTATGATACAAAACAAAAACAAAAATACCTGGAAAAACTCAGCAGGTCTGGCAGCATCTGCGGAGAGGAACACAGTTAACGTTTCGAGTCTGAATGACCCTCCACAGAACTAAGTAAAAATAGAAGAGAGGTGAAATATAAGCTGGTTTAAGGGGGGGTGGGACAAGTAGAGCTGAATAGAGGGCCAGTGATAGGTGGAATAACCAAAAGATGTCACAGACAAAAGGACAAAGAGGTGTTGAAGGTGGTGATATTATCTAAGGAATGTGCTAATTAAGGGTAGAAAGCAGAACAAGCAGGGTACAGATAGCCCTAGTGGGGGTGGGGTGGGGTGAAGGAATCAAAAAAGGCTAAAGGGTAGAGATAAAACAATGGATGGAAATACATTTAAAAATAATGGGAGTAGGTGGGAAAAGAAAAATCTATATAAATTATTGGAAAAAAAGGGGGGGTGATCGGAAAGGGGGTGGGAATGGAGGAGAGAGTTCATAATCTAAAATTGTTGAATTCAATATTCAGTCCGGAAGACTGTAAAGTGCATAGTCGGAAGATGAGGTACTGTTCCTCCAGTTTGCGTTGATTTATGATACAGATCAGCCACGATCTAATTGAATGTTGGAATGTGTTCCAATGACTGAATGGCCTGTTCTTGTTCCTATATTCCCTATGATAGTGACTTTGGGATACATAAGTGGAAAGAATTTTTTAAAAATGTATTCATTCACGGGATGTGGGTGTCGCTGGCTAGGCCAGCATTAATTACCCGTGCCTAATTGCCTTTGAGAAGGTAGTGATGTGGATACACACACAGTACTGTTAGGAAGGAAGTTCCAGGATTTTGACCCAGCGACAGTGAAGGAATGTTGATATAGTTTCAAGTCAGGATGGTGTGTGGCTTGGATGGGAACTGGCAGGTGGTGATGTCCCATGTATCTGCTGCCTTTGTCCTTCTAGGTGCTAGAGATCACAGGTTTGGAAGGTGCTGCACTGTGGTGTAGAGCAGAGATGGGCAAATATTTGGCCTGAGGGCCACATCTGGATCTGGAAATTAAATGGTGGGCCATAAATGCTCAAGAAACAAACAATTCATGTTCAAACAGGGACTACACAGTCTGTTTTTTAAAAGTCAACAGTATGCTAAAATAATACAGTTGAACAATGCACATCAAGTTGGAATTCCTTAATTCAGGGATATCATTTTCTTTCCACTGCATCTCCAGAAAAATGCAAATTTTATCTCTAAGTTCCCAAACTCGCTGTAATACTTTTCCTAGGCTAAGCCAGTGGACATTTGTATGATAAAGTGAGCCCTGGTGTTTGGTGTCAGTATTTTCAAGAAGGGAAATGAATTGCTGAAATAAATTTACTGTTTGCTGTGCAAGCAACAAGATCATGTCCAGGATGTTTTTGCAGGGGGCCCCTCTGATCTATAATACAATGCAGAAAAAAGATCTCCTTCTCAAGCTCTTTTTCTTTTACTCTGTCCTCAAATCTTTTCAAAGATTTCTCCTTGTTAAATTTAGGATTCCATCTTTAGGATTCCAGGGGAACTGAGACGTTCAGTGCAGCCAGACACCCCCTTGTAAAATCTGATCCTGGGCCTTTCACTGATTCCATCGATAAAAAACCCCTCTGTGATTTCAAATCGAAAAATGCCACCTTTGCGCACTGAAGATATAGCCTCTCCTGATGTCTATCAGGGGTCACGTGAAGTTCTTGGAGGCTCCAACCAATGAGCCCTAAGTGCGGGCAATCCAGGGGGCGGGGCTTCCTGACAAGAGTCCTGATCGAACATGTGGCATCTGAAAAGTTCCTTGTAATAAAATTTATCTGAAACCTGTTCAGTCCGTCAAGTCATTACATTTGGCGACGAGGGTAAAATAGCTCCAATGCTGCACCTCACCTTATTACTGTGAGTACATTGAACCTTAAGAAAAAAGATAAGACTACTCACCAGTCATGCCACTCTTCAGCAGAATCGATTCTTATGATGTGACTGTGGAATACTGGAGCCAGTATGTCGAGTGCCTTGGGTTTTATTTCATAGCAAACAAAATTACCGCGGAGGAAAAGCAGAAAGCCATCCTTTTGAGTATATGTGGCAGGAAGACATACAATCTCATTCGAAACCTGATGGCCCCGAGCACATCCATTTCTAAGTCCTTTAATGAATTAGTGGACCTCATGAAAACACATTTCCATCTGAAGTTAACCTAAATAATGCAGCGGTTTAAGTTTAATTCCAGAGTTAGGGTCCATTGCAACCTATGTAGCGAAGCTGAAGCAGTTGACAGAACACTGCGACTTCGGGGACGCACTAAATGATATGTTGTGGGACCGATTAGTTTGTGGAGTTTACGACGATGCCATACAGTGCCGTTTACTCACAGAGGTTGACATTGATTTGAAGTGCGCCTTGGAAATAGTGCTTACCATGGAAAGTACTGTGAGAGACTCGCAGGCTTTACAACACACACAACATAGCGCTATTCTTCATGTGGGGTGGAACCTACCACTGGACATGGCGCAAAAACCAGAGACACAGCATTGAAGCGAGAGTCAAAGTCCGCTGTTAGAAACATGAAAAGGCCTAGTAGCAGCATGTCAGCAGCAACTCCAAGGTTAATTTGTTGTAAATGTGGAAGTGACCACGGACCGGACATCCGCAGGTTCAAGGAGGCAGAATGCCGTTACTGCCATAAGAAAGGTCATGTAGTAAGGCAATGCAGAGTAAAGTGGAAACAGTTCGTAAAGCGGCAAACCAACATGATTGAATTGAAAAGTACAGCAGAACCTGAAGCTGCCGATAGTGACATCTATTTCCTGTTCAATGTCACTGCTGTAAAAACTGAACTTATCACTGTCATAATCCAAGTTAATGGGAAGTCAATAATAAGAGGTAGGTACGGGAGCCTCAATCACGGTGATGGGAGAGCACATATTTCAATACCTAAATGAAGGTACCCAGCCACTGAATCTGGAGTGGACAACAACTAAATTGAAGACTTACACTGGAGAATTGATTCAGGTGAAGAGCATCGTCATCAGTATCTGCATGAATGATATTTCACCATTGTGTTGGACCATAAGCCATTAATGGGTTCATTCGGTGAGGATAAAGTCATTCTGCCAATAGCATCAGCAAGAATTCACATAGAGCTTTGATATTATCTGCATTTGAGTATACCTTTATGGACCGCCCTGGCTTACAAATTGCAAATGCGAACACACAGTTACCTTCCATTACCAGATAGCATTGTACATGCTCCAATGCCTCAACAACTTGTGCTTGTACTGAATTTCTTGGATTCTTTGCCTGTGTGTGTAACAAATTAGAAATTGGACGGACAGAGATCCAATTTTTTCGAAAGTCAGAGATTTGTTTTGCAAGGGTGGTCAAATTTGTTGTATTTGAAGAGATGAGGACATTCCATGCCTGAAAAACAGAGTTAAGTTGTCAAAATGGAATTATTTTGTGGGGATCAGGAGTTGTCGTCCCTTCGCAAGGAAGTGAACCACTCTTGTCAGACCGTCACAGTATTCGCATCCAGGCATATCAAAGATGAAATGATATGTCTGGTAGCCAGGCATTGACAGTGACACTGAAAGCATAGTCAAGCACGATTTCCCTTGTCAGCAACAACAGAAGTTGCCTGGTACAACTCCACTGCATCCGTGGGAATAGCCTGGTCGACCCTGGGTTAGACTACATATTGATTATGTATGACCATTCTTATATACCACGTTTTTGTTGATCGTAGATGCACATTCTAAGTGGATGGATGTACACAAAGTCAGATCACTAACATCAGGTGCAACTATTGAGAAACTACATATGTAGCCTAACCCAGGGTCAACCAGGCCACTACCACGGATGCAGTGGAGCTGAAACAGGCAAATTCTTTTGCTGCTGACAATGGCAATAGTGCTGCATCATTGTTTTAGCATAAATGGCGTACCGGAAATCATCGTTTCTGATAACAGTAGTCTTTGCTAGTACAGAGTTTCAGCGATTCATGAATTTAAATGGAATCAGACATATTACAACCATACCATCCCTCATCAAATGGTTTATCTGAGAGAGCTGTGCAAACTTTCAAATCTGGAATGAAGCGGATCTCAGAATGTGTTCTAGAAACTCAACTTTCCCGCTTTCTTCTCGGTTATCAAACAACGCCACATTCGACTATGGGTTCAACATCGTCTGAATTATTGATGAAACGCTGCCTATGTACAAGGTTAAGCCTGATGTTTCCAAACTTAGGGGGGAAGGTAGAGAGGAATCAGGGTAATCAAAAATTGAATCACGATTTCATAGCAAAGCTCGCACATTCACTGTAGGAGACAGAATATTCATGTAAAATTTCTGAAGTGGACCTTGTTTGGTTCCTGGAACCATTTTCTCAGTGGCTATTCCCTTATCCTTCCAGGCGGAAGTGGAAGACAGAATTGTTCGAAAAAAAGGGGACCATATTCGTGATAGAGAGACATTCCAACAACCAACTATTCTGCCGTTGATTAACATCAAAGCATCAATTCCTGAGGTGACAGACCAACCTAGAATAGACATGCTCGGTATCTTTGTAGAGTTACTAAACCCTGAACTGTCACATTCTAATGATGTGTCTCGTGCTGCAATTTCTGATCATGTTGAATCTGTGGAGGAACCTCATCTAACCGAGTAAGGAAAGCACCTCAGAGACTTAATCTTTAATTGCCTGAAGTTATATATATGTATATATTGTTGGATATTCAAATATTCTCTGTAAATAGAAACTATAAAAAACTAAAGGGAGAGGAAATGTAGTAACTGAAGGTATAGTTTCTCCTGCTGCCTATCAGGGTTTCGTGATGTTCTTGGAGGCCAACCAAAGAGCCCTAAGCGCAGGTAATCAGGTGGGCAGGGCTTCCTGGCGAGAGTCCTGATCGAACATGTAGCATCTGAAAAGCTCTCTGTAATAAAGTTTATCTGTCTCTTGTTGAAACATGTTTGGTCCATCAAGTCATTACAGTTCAGAGTTGTGAAAAAATATTTTGCATTCCCTTCTTAGAAACCTGACACTCTGTCCACTTTTTCTTTATTTTTTGCAGCACACATTTTAAGAAAAAAAACCTATGTGCTGAGTGTTTTTAAATTGTCGTTTTGAAGATTGCTCACACCACATGCAGGCACAAAATGACGTTATACATGTAGTGTCTTGCATGGCTCATCATAAAGTGCTTTGTTTTGGCAGTGCTCATTGAATGCCTAATAAAAAAATCCTGCCTCTGAAGCCTGTCCACCATCTGCAAGGCACAAGTCAGGAGTGTGATTCAATATGCTCTGCTTGCCTGGATGAGTGCAGCTCCAAGAACACTCAAGAAGCTCTACGCCATCCAGGACAATAAAGCAGTCCAGTGATTGGCACCCCATCCACAGCCTTCAACATTCACTCCATCCACCACCAACCATAGTGGCATCAGTGTATACCATTTACAAGGTGTACTGCAGCAAGGCTACTTCAATAGCACCATTCAAACCTGCGGCCTTTACCATCCAGAAGGACAAGGGCAGCAGATGCATGGGAAAACCACCACCTGCAAGTTCCCCTCCAAAACACACATCATCCTGACTTGGAAATATATCACCGTTCTTACACTGTTACTGGGTCAAAATCCTGGAACTCTCTTCCTAGTAGCACTGTGGGTGTATTTACAACACCATTTACTTCAGCGGTTCAAGAAGGCAGCTCACCACCACCTTCTCAAGTGCAATTAGGGACAGGCAACAAAATCTGACCTATCCTGCGACACCCACATTCCATGAAAGAATTTTTAAAAATTGGTGGGCTATGAAAAATTTTAGGTCAATAGATGTTATTTAAAATTGAAATCAACCTGACCTTGAATGATTTAATGGGTTTTTATATTTTACGATTTTTTGTAATTGAGTACTCAAATAATTGTTATGATGCAATGCAGATTGAGGGCCACATGATTAGCTCCCTTGAGCTGAATGTGTCCCACGGGATGTAGTTTGCCCATACCTGGTATGGAAGGACAGGATGGACTGGAAGAAGGGATGGGGTGTAATGGTAACAGAAAATAGAGGGAATGTGATGAGGATCTGCGGGGAGGGGGAGGTGATGTATAGTAAGTGGTGAGGAAAACATGAGCAAAGGAGGCAGGAATGGAGAGGTAACTGGAATCCCGGGCAGAGGACAAAATGTTGTATTGTTACAATTCAGGGGAGGGAGGCAGAACTGAACTCCTTTATTTTTTTCGCCATCTGTCTGTACGCAGAGATGTTTCAATTTTTGAAATATGCTGTGGCATGTTTTCACAAACCCTCTGTTTGTGAGGTCAATTTTTAAACTCTCTTTGGGGTTAAGTCCGAAGTATAGTTTATTCACGCATTCAAACCTGGGGAATGGTTGCAACTTCATACACTCACAATAAGAAGATAGGAAAGAGGAGTTTTTACAACAACGAATAATTTAGAAGAAAAAGCACTATAGATATGTATATCAGTTCATGGGATTTCCGGAGTCCAGAAAGTCAGAGTCCAGTGAGGGTTCCTTCACAGAGGAGTTACAGTTCAGGTGGGTTCAGTTAGCTGAAGCAGGATTTGCAAAATTCCTTTAAAGTTGATGGGAATGTAGCGAGATGAGGTTGATATACAGAGACTTGGCCTGCTTGGCAGGCAATGGCAGAAATATTCCAGAGAAACAGGCTCCAAGGAGGCTTAGGTTTGATGCAAGCTTTTAGTCAGCCTGGGGTCTTGCTTTGATGCTTATAAGCTGGAGTTTGAACAGTGGACTGAATTGCGAGTCCAGAAATGTAATATTAAAACTTTCCAAAGGCCAGAAATTTAAGTCATGTGATGTTGCCCATTAATGGGTCAGTTGCAGGCTAACAAGCAGTTTCTATGCCTCTATGCAAATACATTGTTCACCTTAGGCGATAGATGGTGGTTTTTAGTGCCTCTGCAGGTATAACAAGTTTTGATGTCTCTTCCTTTGTTATAGAACCAGGCTGGTGAGACAGATTGTCTGCTGATCCTTGGTTTTGTTGATTGTAATGTGTCCTTACAATGAGAGGTGTTAGATTCCACAGGATGAGGGTTGAGCTTTTGTCCTGTAACTACTGTTGGAAATTTCCTGAAACTGTAGCCAGCTTGTGAATCATGTGATCTGTAGCAGCCATCTTTTGGTTCAGCAAGGTCCACTTTTCAAATAAACAGAAAGGTAAGGTTTGATTTAAATAGTTTGCGATCTCAATCGTGTCTTTGGGACATGACAGCATGAGGAAGTAGTGGAAGGGGGAATGATAGGAAGGGGAGTGGGGAAGGGATAGTGAGAAAGAAAAATGGATGGAATGAGGGCAAAGGTGATGGAAAGAGAAGTGTTGAGGCATATATGCCTCATTTTCCCCACACTAGATGAAAAGAAAACAGAAAAGCACAAAGTTAGAAGCAGCAAACAAGAAAGGTACAATGTGAAACAGCAAAGAGGTGAGGGAGGGCATAAAAGTAGCATTGCACCATTTTCCCAACAGCCAATTAAAACTATCACCCCCCCACCACCACCACTGCACCCCCCCCACCCGCCCCCCCCCCCCCCCCCCCGCCCCCCCCGCCACCACCACCCCCCCCCCCCACCCCACCCCATCGCCCCTGTTCTACCTTCATTTAATTAGTGAGTAGCCAAGAAATCAAACTAAAATCTACCGATTTCAACTATAGAAAAGTATATAAATTAGGCATGGAGAGGCAAGAGAAAAACATTAAATGGAACAAAATAATTAGGATCAAAGACAACCTTTGGAAATTAATCATAATGAGAAAGAGGAGGCACTGAAAAGTTTAAGATTAAAAACAATTGTTCTTACAACAGATACATGCAAATGTCTTTACAGCAACATAAAAAAAGTATAAGAGCTTCATTAGTCACTACAGAAAGAACATTTCTGACCACAGACCCAGTTACAAAAGCTTGTTTAACTGTCAACAGGCCTGCTGCCAAACATGTGGCCAATTAATTTTCTTACTCTGCATATGGAGTTCAGCAACAATGTAAAGCCAGTCCTCCTGTTAGCTGTTTGTAAAGGGAAACAAGGCTGGATGGCAAAAGCAGGAGCCTTCAAGCAACATTCAAAGCCTTGGAGTAATCAGAACTTCAGCAAATGTTGATTATGATCGACTGAACCTGAAACAAAGAGAGTAATTAAAGAGAAGAAGTGGAATTTATGATGTCATATTTCTTTGCAAAGGCATGCAGTTACATTAAAATGGCCATAAATTGTTCTTGCATTGCCTTGGGTCCGTCATCAATCATGGTCTATCTGGTTTTGTCACGAATACAAATGACTGGCAGGTCAACTGCCCATCAACACCATTAGGAGATCCTCAGGCCATGGAGGGTGCAATGCAATATCAATTGACCTGGCATCTGTAACAAGAACCCACCTACATGACTGTTAGAAAAGTCATGTTTCACAAAACACAACGTTGATGAATTGGTTCTCTGGGCGGAAGTGGAAACCACATCATATTTCCTAGCTAATTGTAACATGGCAGGTGCAGAAAGTATTTTTAAGAAAAGTCTTTGCAGACTTCATTTATCTCTTGTTTTTGCTTTTGGTTGGCAGCTGTTCAGCATTCTGCAATTCGCACCTCCTCTAGACACTGTTTTGCATCTTTACTTGTCCCATTACCAGTCCCTTTAACCCTGCACCACCGATTCTTTTGTCATTTCACCTATCCTGTCTTCAGCCTATCACAGACCTTCCCTTTAGTTCTTTTTCACTTACTCAACAACCATTACTTTTTAGATTTTCCCAGTTCTGATGAAACGTTGTCAACCTGAAATGTTAACGTTATTTCTCTCTCCATAGATGTTACCAGACTTACTGAGTATTCCCAGCATTTTCTGTTTTTAATTTCAGAAACTGCTACAGGAATGATAGGAAGGGGAGTGGGGAGGGGATAGTGAGAAAGAAAAATGGATGGAATGAGGGCAAAGGTGATGGAAAGAGAAGTGTTGAGGCATATATGCCTCATTTTCCCCACACTAGATGAAAAGATGAAAAGAAAACAGAAAAGCACAAAGTTAGAAGCAGCAAACAAGAAAGGTACAATGTGAAACAGCAAAGAGGTGAAAGAGGAAATAGAGAATGAATACAGAGGTAAGAGAAAAACTGAGGTCTGAAAGACTGAGCAACCTCACAAGATTTCCATTACTCTGTGTGTGTGTGTGTGTGTGTGTGTGTGTGTGTGTGTGCACGCACATGCGTGTGTGCATGCGTGTATGTGTGTGTATGTGTTCTGTTCATTAGTTATGTACCTGACTTGTTCCATTTTAAGTCTCTCAAACCAGTGCCCTAAAATAAACTTGGGAACTGTAAAAATGTATTCCACTTATTATTATTGTGACTGCTTTGCACAGCAGAATTTTGTCAGTCACAAGTTGCATTATTAACAAACCAATTTTTGCTTCAAGTACTAATAACACAGGTAATTTTAATCTAACTATCTGGGAGGAAACCCCTTGGGGTTGGATGGAACAAAGATTTTACACCCTGCCTTATAGTCCTTTCCAGGTAACTTCAATGGGCCATAAATTCAGGGAGGGCGTAAAAGTAGCATTGCACCATTTTCCCAACAGCCAATTAAAACTACCACCCCTCCCACCACCACCACTGCACCACTGCACCCCCCTCTCCGCCACCCCCCCCCCCCCCCCCACCACCCCCCCCACCCCACCCCATCGCCCCTGTTCTACCTTCATTTAATTAGTGAGTAGCCAAAAAATCAAACTAAATTCTACTGATTTCAACTATAGAAAAGTGTATAAATTAGGCGTGGAGAGGCAAGAGAAAAACATTAAATGGAACAAAATAATTAGGATCAAAGACAACCTCTGGAAATTAATCATAATGAGAAAGAGGAGGCACTGAAAAGTTTAAGATTAAAAACAATTGTTCTTACAACAGATACATGCAAATGACTTTACAGCAACATAAAAAAAGTATAAGAGCTTCATTAGTTACCACAGAAAGAACATTTCTGACCACAGACCCAGTTACAAAAGCTTGTTTAACTGTCAACAGGCCTGCTGCTAAACTTGTGGCCAATTAATTTTCTTACTCTGCATAAGGAGTTCAGCAACAATGTAAAGCCAGTCCTCCTGTTAGCTGTTTGTAAAGGGAAACAAGGCTGGATGGCAAAAGCAGGAGCCTTCAAGCAACATTCAAAGCCTTGGAGTAATCAGAACTTCAGCAAATGTTGATTATGATCGACTGAACCATGAAACAAAGAGAGTAATTAAAGAGATGAAGTGGAATTTATAATGTCATATTTCTTTGCAAAGGCATGCAGTTACATTAAAATGGCCATAAATTGTTCTCGCATTGCCTTGGGTCCGTCATCAATCATGGTCTATCTGGTTTTGTCACGAATACAAATGACTGGCAGGTCAACTGCCCATCAACACCATTAGGAGATCCTCAGGCCATGGAGGGTGCAATGCAATATCAATTGACCTGGCATCTGTAACAAGAACCCACCTACATGACTGTTAGAAAAGTCATGTTTCACAAAACACAACATTGATGAATTCGTTCTTTGGGCGGAAGTGGAAACCACATCATATTTCCTAGCTAATGGTAACATGGCAGGTGCAGAAAGTATTTTTAAGAAAAGTCTTTGCAGACTTAATTTTTCTCTTGTTTTTGCTTTTGGTTGGCAGCTGTTCAACATTCTGCAATTCGCACCTCCTCTAGACACTGTTTTGCATCTTTACCTGTCCCATTACCAGTCCCTTTAACCCTGCACCACCGATTCTTTTGTCATTTCATCAATCCTGTCTTCAGCCTATCACAGACCTTCCCTTTTGTTCTTTTTCACTTACTCAACAACCATTACATTTTAGATTTTCCCAGTTCTGATGAAACGTTGTCAACCTGAAATGTTAACGTTGTTTCTCTCTCCACAGACGCTGCCAGACTTACTGAGTATTCCCAGCATTTTCTGTTTTTAATTTCAGAAACTGCTACAATTGGCTTGAACTATGCAGTATTATTATCCTGTGCTTTTACTTAGCACACACTGGGCGCAGCTATGGTTTTCACTTACATTATAACAGTATGTTTGAAAAAACCTAATGCATAGTCATAGATTAAATGAAAGAACGGTTTCATATTTAACCAGTCTCCTTGGATTCATGGGCAGAATTCTCCAGTTGGCCTTCAGGGACTGGCCTGCTTGTCGATGTGTAAAATGATACGCGGTGATGTTGGGCGGGCGTCCCTATGTTACCACGCATCATTTGGATTTTCAGTTCGGCGGGTGCACAGCCAAGAGGTGAAGAGCCCAGGCAGCCTTTGCATTTTTCATGAAGCCTCATCCATGGGTGAGATGATGTTTCATGAAGGCTTTTAAAATCTAATAAAACATTACTTCTTTGTCATATACCAGCTCATGTGACAGTGTCACATGAGTGGACATGTTTTAAGAGTTTTTTTCCACTTTTATTTAAATTAACGCATGTCAACTGTGCCTCAGGGAGACCTCTGTGCTCTTTTGCGCACATGCACGACTCTGGGAATCCCTCCCTCCCCCACCGCCGCACAGGGAGCGTTCAGTGTTTCCGGGTGAGCGTCACGCTGGGCGGGCCAATTGGGAGCGCCGATCGGTTTCGTGCCCACCCCCGCACAACACCCCCCCAGACGGGGGGACAGTTTTCCCCATAAGAACACAAGAAATAGGAACAGGAGTAGACCAATAGCCCCCTCGAGCCTGCTCCGCCATTCAATAAGATCACGGCCGATCTTCTTGTGTTTCGATTTCCACGTTCCCATCTATTCCCGATAACCTTTGATTCCCTTGCTTAACATGAATCTACCTACCACTGCCTTCAACTAAAGGCTATGTTCTGTTCAGAAAGCTATAATTCAACAAAGGGCTGAGAACAACAGTATTGATCCTGGCAGTAAAATTTCAATTAGCTTCAACCAATATAATCAAATACTGTGGTTCAGGTTTTAGCAATTACCAATGAGCATGCAGCGTGAAAGGAGATTTTGCACATTTGCCCACTGATAACAGCATCGACTTCTCACTTGCATATGCACACAAAGTTCTGGTGATGCAGTGGACGGATCTGCCAGTAAGACAACAGCACCAAGAGCATAAAACACTGGAAATAGTCAGCAGGTCTCGCACAATCTTTGGAGAGAGAAACAGAAAGTGGAATCGTCCCAGATTCGCACAAACTGTAGTAGCAGGCAGGAAAAAGCCGGCTGTGATGGTGGCTTTTCGCGCCATGTTGTTCCTTTCCTGGCGCATCCCGCCTCATTAATAATGTATTCCCGGGAAACATGTCAAATCGCTGGTGGGGCGGCCTCTGATTCGTTCACCCTGCTGTCATCTCAGTCCTTCCGCTATATTTAAAAGGCACCCCTGCACAGAGCCAGCTCTCTCTAAGACATAGGAAGGTGCTGAAAAATCAATGGCAGCCAAAGAGAGGAAAGATGTGCTCCCATATTTAGTGACGCTTCCCTCAGGTGTCCACTGGACACCGTGGAGGCCCAGCAAGAAGTACTCTACACCTGCTCAGGGCAACGACCAGCAAGCAAGGTCTGTGGGGAGACAACGGCATAGAGGTATTGTCACTGAACAAGTAATCCAGAGACCCAGATTAATGCTCTAGGAACCTGGTTTTGAATCCTGCTGCACCAGATGGTGTAATTTGAATTCAATAAAAGTCTGGAATCAAATGTCTAATGATGACTATGAAACCATTGCCAATTGTTGTAAAAACCCAACTGGTTCACTAATGCCCTACAGAAGGAAATCTGCTGGCCTACATGTGAACAAGGGCAATAAGTGCAGGCCTAGCCAGAGATGCCCATGAATGAATTTTAGCAGTAGTGGTCAGTGCCAATGCCCTGCAAAAGAGGACAGCCACCCAGTGCCAAAAAGGAAAAGATGATTGATCTCCTCTGTTCTGACAGGATAAGTCACTCTTCTCATTTCTCTCAACTCACACACGCTCAAGCCCATAACACATCCACAGGGATCTCACTCCCTGCCAGTTCAAGGAACATTCTCACTCACACACACCTTCATCTGCAGATCGTGTCCTCATTCTGTCCAGGGCACCATTCACTGCCCACACACATACCGGGCGTCAATAGAAAATAGAGTCCTGCTTTCACTGTATTCATGCAGGGCAAGACTTTGAAAATAGAGTTATCCAGCTGGCAGGCGATGATCTGGACCATTCCTGTGCTGACAGCCAGGTTGACGGTACTAAACCAAATGAGGATCCAGCACTGCAACATTCATCAGACAACCATGCTGTGAGTCACGTCCCCTGTTCCACTGCCATGCACTAATTTCCTGGCTTTTGCAGGCACATCTGGGAAACAGCCGACACAATCCATGACTCAGGGCCTCCAAGCAAACCCCTAAGGGACCTTGGAGGAAGAATCTGATGACACTCTCATTGAAGACCCGTCACAGCGCTTACTCACACCCTCCAACAGCACAGAGACAAACACCTCGGTGGGACCTAGTTCTAGTGTAGCCTTGGGGTCACAATCTGGCGAGCACATCGCACTCTCTGATCCAGAGCAAGTGACGGCAGGGACTTCCCAGGTTTCTCTCAGTCGGAGGAGTGCTGGAGCCCAGAAATCTGCGGAGTCTGAGTCAGATGAGGAGTCTCTGGACTCAGTCACTTCTGGCCAGTGTGATGGCCTCATTGCTGGTAACCTTGCTTTCGAGGACCTCATCACCGTTACCCCCTTCGACGTCCTCCTCATCGGAAGATACGTGCAGCTCTTCCATCTCCTCCTCAGCTATGTCCTCCCCCCATTGCAGCACCAGGCTGTGGAGCGCACAGCAAGCAACTGTGATGTGCGACACCCTCTGGGGACTATTGCACTGCTCCACCGGACATGTCGAGGCACCGGAACCTCATTTTCAAAATGTCTATTGTCTGCTCCACCAAAGTCAAGGTCGCAGCATGAGCCTCGTTGTACCGTCTCTCTGCTGCAGTCTGAGACTGCCGCACGGGCGTCATCAACCGCGTCCTCTGTGGGTAGCCCCTGTTCCGAGGAGCCTACCTGCAACCTCACTGGAAGATGTCAGGGACCTGAGACCTGCTAAGGATGTAGGAGTCGTGGACGCTCCCTGGGAATCGTGCGCACACCTGCAGGATGTGTTCATGGCGGTCGCACACCAGCTGAACATTCAGTGAGTGGAAGCCATTGTGGTTGACATAGTTGACTGCTTGTTGCCACGGAGATCTAAGTATCACGTGAGTGCAGTCGATGGCACTCTGCACCTGCGGAAAACCTGAGATCTGCGCAAATCCCAATGCTCTTGTTTCCTGGCTTTCCTGATCCCGGGCGAAATACACAAAATTCTGTACTTTCACGAAGATGGCGTCCATGACCTCCTGGATATGTTTGTGCATGGAGGCTTGCGAGATCCCACACAGGTCACCTATAGAGGCCTGAAAGGAGCCACCAGTGTAAAAATTGAGCACCGCGGTCACTCCCACAGCCATTGACAGTGGATGCCCTCCATGTCCCCTTGGCACCAAATCCTGCAGCAGGTGGCATATCTGACCGACCAGTTCCTTAGACATGCACAGTCTTCAGTGACACTGGTTCTTCATCATCTGCAGGAATGACAGCGCTGTCTATAGACTCTGGGTCTAGCGAGGTGCCTATGAGCGACGGCTCTCTGTGAATCTTCAGCTGCGTGTGCAGCAAGCCCTGCTGCCCCTTCATCTTGAGGGAGGTGCTCCTCCCTTTGCTGAGCCAGGCACCTCTGCCGCTCCCTTCTTCTACTTCTCTGCTCCCTGTAAATCACCAGGCTCCGTGATCCTGATGTTCATCTCCTGCAGGATCAAAGAGAGAGACATGTGGATTAGCTAGTGTGTCCTAAGAATCCCTCTTGGTTAAATGTGGAGGTCCCTTCACATATGCAGGGACGTGCTGGCCACCACTTGGTTCGTCAGTATGTAGTGCTCTTCATGGCTGAGCGAAACCCCACCAACGTCCACCCCAGTCCACTTGACCGATTGACAGCAACTTCAGCCACTGGACTGCATGCTGTACTCTCAGCTCAGGCACAGGCATTCTCCTAACCTGCACTGCAAGGCTGCACTGTTAGCTTGAACCATGAGGGATACTGGTCCAAACCTTAATAAACACATTGCAAGGGGCTGTGAGCGCCTCCACCAGTGACTGTGTCATGGCCACCTTTCGCAAGGGCATTTTATAACTTGCCCAGTCGGCCAATTGCACTGCTGCCCCCAAAAGCATACATTAATTTACAGTCTGCGTCCGAGGGGTGGAAAGTTCTGGAGCATTTGGTGGCACTTTCATGCTTTTGCGTTGTTTAAGTGGCCAGAAAATCTTCAGAGGCCCGACTCCAGGCATGTCATTGGAGCTGCAGCTGAATGGTCTTAGCTGTGGAAGAGTACTCGTTTTTGACAAACTTTTCCAAGTGTGTGACCACTTCCCTCAGCCCCCCACCCCATCCCCTCCTCCCCCAGCATTTGCTTGGGTGGCTACACTGCCCAAAATCATTCCCATTGATGGTAAAATTCCAGCAGAGGTGAGTAGGCGACTAGAATGGCACCACCGCATTGGCACCCAATTTTACTGCCCGCCTACCTACCCCAGCTCACTCCCAGGATGGGAGAGGTGGGTAGGAGGCAGGGATGGTAGTGGTTGTAACATTCCACCCATGGTTTGTTGAAGTAAAATTAAAGCCATCTTACACGCAGGAGATTGACCTCTTGCAATGCAGCCTTACCAGGAATTCAGTTAAATTTAATGCTTTTGAGTTCTGATGGTTTCTAAAGGCTAGAAGCCATAAAGTGTATACGACTCTGGCAATATTGTCATGCCCAGTAAAGATATCATATTCCTAGCTTTCAAGATAGGGACTATTTGCAATGTGGACTTTTGAAGTTTACTTTTAAAAAATGGGCAGTGTGCCCTCTCACAATGGTCTCTGAGGGTCCAGTGGCCTTTTGTGATTTCTGGATAGACAGAGACAATATGTCTCCGAGGATATTTAAAACGCTAATGGGTTTTCCAGTCACAAAATGACCCTGCTCATCAGCTCAATAGAAATTTAAGACAATGACTGCCAGACCTGTTGGGACTGTGGAGATGGAATATCAAATAAAGTCTTCCAGTGAGCTAATCATAATTGATATGTTAATGGATTATCAATCATACCCCATTGTGTATCAATCACCCTGGCTCCAACTCGATGTGTGGACATTGGGAGGCACTGAAACTTACTATCACATGATTGAAATTAGCTAGAGCTTTGTTACTCGACAACAGGACCCAGCAAGGCAACCTGGCAACCAACAGGGCAAGTGCATCCAATCCTCCAGCAAGATGGATAGAATCCCGCCTGAACAACCAGTCAACCCAGGAAGTGAGAGAGAGAGAGAGAGAGAGAGCAGGGGCTAATTTGTCTTCACCTGCAACGATTTGTCTCCACAGAAACTTGACCATGACCTCATCTGGAAACCCAGAGGCTTCCAACTCCCATTCATCCAAAGAACCACGAGAGAGAACCCAGCCCGGCCTGCGACATGTGCATCTTAAAGGGCTGAAAATTGAACATTTGATTTATGTCTTGTATTTCTGTTGAGAACCTAAATGCATGCTTTGTCTCTAGAGCCCATTGTTATGTGTGTGTATGTGTGTGTTTGTGTGTGTGTGTGTGTATGCACATGATGAAGTGAGTGTGTTTCATCGCATTTACATTTCAGGGTGCTGTTTGAATAAACATTGGGCGAAATTTTCCCAGAATTGCACTAAGCTCAGTAGTGGGCGGATAAAATGGAGCCCTACCTGCCAACGAAAATGGCGGGTATTCATGCCGTATCTCCCCAAGACCGCCTCATTTTTATGTATTCCTGGGGAACAAGACATTTCCATGGCGGGCGGGCTCCCATTTGCCCGCTCACCATCACCCCGCTGTTGCATCACACTGGCTGCCATCTTTAAAAGGCAGCCACCAGCAAAGAGCTCATCGCCACCAGCTCACCATCGCTGCCTGGGAGACATGGCCAGCAAAGGCAAAAAGACTGCAGCCCCCCCGCTTCAATGTCGAGTCTCTCGAGCGACTGCTGGATGCCGTGGAGGGCTGCTGGGATGTGCTGTTACCCTGGTTTGGCTGCAGAATGGGTTGCGATGTCACCAACCCGGCTTGGGAAGCAGTGGCAGCGGTGGTCAGCGCAAATACCCTGCAGAAGAGGACAGCCACCCAGTGCCGCAAAAGGACGAATGATCTCTGTTCTGCCAGGGTAAGTCACTCTTTTCATCACTCCTAACTCACACACTCACAAACCCATCACACACCCACAGGGCCCTCACTCACTGCCAGTGCAAGGGACATCAACATTCACTCTTTCACACACACCGTCATTGTCCTCATTCCATCCATAGGATCGCCCACCACTCATATAGGCCAGGCATACTTATCATCTGGCCCGGCAGGAGTCCTGATACACTCTCCCCATCTCTCTCCATGCAGAACAAACTGGCTCACAACAGGAGGGAAAAGTCGCAGACAGGTGGAGGGATGCTGGAGGTCAAAGCTCTGACAGAATTCGAAAACAGAGCCATCCAGCTGGCCGGCGATGACTGGGACTGGTCCTGTGCTGACGGTGAGGTTGGTGCTGCTCTACCAAGTGAGGATCCAGCTGTGCGACATCCATCAGATAACCATGCCATGAGTAATGTGTCACCTTTCACAGGCCACTGCCATGTACTAATTATCTCCCCTTACTTCAGCAGGCACATCTGCCAAACAGCCGACAGAGCCCAGGGCCTTCAATTAAGCTCCAAGGAAGTCTCTGAAGAGGAATCTGAAAGCAACCTCCTTGAAACCCCATCACAGCGCTCACCCACACCCTCCACCAGCACAGAGACACACACATCCGTGGGACCTAGCTTTAGAGTAGCTTTGGGATCACAATCTGGTGAGCACATCGCACTTTCTGATCCACAGCAGGCAGAAGCAGGGACTTCCCAGTTCCTTGGCACTGGAGGACTGCTGAAGGCCAGAACTTTGCTGAGTCTGAGTCAGATGATGAGCCTCTGGACTCAGTCATGTCACAGTTGCTGGAGTTGCAAAGGCAAGCTAGGGAATAACAGAAAGGGATGTCCGCTGCATTCCTCAGATTGCAAGGCACAATGGAGGAGTCCGTCTGTCTTCAGACTGAGATGATAGTGCTGGCAATGCAATGCACTGAGGTCAGTACTGGCAGGATAGCGGCCACCATGGAGACCTTGGTCCAGGACATCATTCCTGCACTGTTGTGCTAACTCCATTGCTGATGCCATAGTTGGCCTCCAAAGAGAGGGGTGCTGGGGAGCTTGATCTCACTCCAGCTATCCCTTCCGCTCATGGAGTCAGCCAGGGAGCAGGATCAGCAGGTGCACGCTCCAGGGCCATCCACCCAAGTGACTCTGGGAATGACTGACCCATCTGAGTCCCCTCTTCCTGTGAGCTCTGCAAATCCAGCTTCACAGGCCAAGGAGGGTGCCACTGCCACACAGCAGGACCCCTAAAGCAGGCTGGGGTGCTCCAAATCTCAGACTTCCAGAGGACGCCCACCAAAGTCATCACAGACAGGGCGTCACAGTCAGCAGGCTGCCTCCACCTCCTCTGTGGATGTCTGGGGAGCACCAAGATGTAATGGCAGGGTTAGGAAAGTTAGGTAAAAGTAATTCTTTTGAGTGAACCAAATAAACTAAATTAACAAAATTAGGAACAAAGTAAAAGGCAGCCCCTTAAGGGGAAATAGCAAAAACAAAGACAAATGTTAAAGGGAACTTGCAAACATTAAACCAAAATGTGATTAACAGGGTCAATAAAACATCCCAGTCCCCACGGTGTCCACCAAGCACAGAATACCTTGATGGTGCCAGCGGACACTGAGTGCTCCCCCTCCAGGGACACCTGGCCATGAACATAGCAGTGGAAGAGGGGCAGACAGTCAGGTCAGATAACCCACTCGATCACCACCTGTGTGGACCTGTTAATGGCCAACTTGGCCAGGCCCAGGAATAGGTTCACGAGGAGGTCCTCCGCCCTCCTGGCCCCCCTCCGCACCGGGTGCCCATAGATAAGGAGCGTGGGGCTGAAGTGTAAACAAAACATCAGTAAAAGGTTTTTTAAGTAACAGAAAAGGGAGTGCAGCCTACAACACCCTATATATACATGGTCCACAGACTCCACATGGCCGCAAATGATGCAGGTATCTTGGGAGTCCATGAACTGACACAAACTAAAGTTGTATGGGACTACTGTGTGCAACACCCTTCACCCCAGGCCCTTGATGGAAAGCGGGAGGACACCTGGAGTTCTCAACTGCCAGACGGCAACAAAGCACACCAGGGCATGTCCGGGCAGCGGGCAACAGCAAGGAAGTGAAGGGTGTGTAGCAGCAGCCTGTACAGGAAACCCCTCCACATTGTGCTAAAGGGCACCGAGGGCATTCCCGCAAGGCGACTCAGTTTGCAGGGCACCTGCTCCCAAGGAAGGGTTCGGGGCTTGGGGCCAACATGGAATTCTGTCTGAACAGAGGTATGCTCGGACGGAAAACCACCATGCACCTGTGCCAGCTCACGTCCCAGTATGATGTCGAGGCTGAGTGCAAACGTCTTAAGGTCTTGGATGGCATTGGCCGTGAGTCGGACATTCACAGATGCACCAACTCCTGTGGTAGCATCCAGCCCACTCCTTCGCCACCCAATCCTGGTCAACCCAGCAGCCACAGCCCTCCTCTCCGTCAGCCACTGAAAAGGGCAGAGGTGCGGATTCCTGAGCAGCGGCTCTCTAATGATAGCCGCTACTCCTGATGGTGGAGAGCTGCATCGCGAGGCGACCATGTTCCAGATTTTGATCAGGTCCTGGTAAAAGACGGGCAATCCTTGCAAGAAGCCACGATGGCCCCTCAGGTTTACAAACAGGAACTGCACATCATAATTCAGGCCGTGCACCTGGTGGAAGAAATACGTCACCAGGGCACACCATCTCAGAGGGGGCTGGATGTAAAGGTATTGCTGCAGGGCCTGAAGGAGGAAGGTCACCACCTGGATGCATCAGTGCTTGACCACCCTCCCTAAACAGGAGACTCAGAACCTCAGCAGCGATCCAGTGCAGTCTTTTGTCCTAGAAGTCGTCGACGAGCATTCTCCGGATTTTTGTGACAAACACCAGGGGAGGGGTCAAACTGACCAGCCGGTACCACAACATGGCGGCAATCAGCTGGTTTATGACCAGAACTCGACCCCAGTAGGACAGCACTAAGAGCAGTCCTGTCCAGCGCCACAGGCAAGTGGTGACTTTGGTCTCCAGCTCCTGCCAGTTTGCCGGCCAGGATTCCTCAGCAGGGCAGAGATGGACCCCCAGGTAGAGGAGGCTGGTCCTGCTCCAGGTGAAAGGCCTGAGCTCCTCGGGTAGGGGATTCATCTGCCACTGACCAACCAGGAGTCTAGAACACTTGTCCCACTTGATCTTGGCAGAGGATGCGGCAGAGTAGACCACTTGGCACTTGTGCATCCTCCGCAGGTCAGCCATGTCGATGAACACAAGGAGCACGTCAACTGCCAAGAGGACCACCCCGATGCCCGGCCCGCGCAGAACCAATCCCGGCAACCTCGTCCGCAAGAGGCGCAGGAAAGGCTCCACGCAAATAGAATACAATTAGCCAGACAGGGGGCAGCGCTGACGCGCTCCTCTCTCAAAGTGAAGGGGCGCCGATGGGGACCTGTTAACCTTCACTAGACACTCTGCGGCAGTGTACAGATGTCGGATCCGAGTGACAAAGTGCATCCCGAGCCTGAATGCCCGTAGAGTCCCAAATAAATAATCGTGATCCAACTTGTCGAATGCCTTCTCCTGATCAAGAGACAGGATGGCACTCGACAGACCAGTCCTCTGGGAAAAGTAGATGATGCTCCGGATCGGATGGATATTATCGAAGATGGTGGGGCCCGGGACCGTATATGACTGGTCAGGGTGGATCATGTGGTCAAGCACCGTGCCAAGGTGAGAAGCCATGGCTCTGGCAAAGATCTTGTAATCCATGCTGAGGAGGTAGACTGGGCACCAATTCTTAAGGTGGCGGAGATCTCCCTTCTTTGGCAGCAGGGCAATCACAGCCCTGTGCCACAAGAGGGGCATCTCCCCAGTCATAATGATCTCCCACAGGACCCCCCTGTAGTTGTTCCCCAGGACCTCCCAGAACGCCCTGAAGAACTCCACGGTCAGCCCGTCCAGCCCCGGGGATTTGCCCCTGGAGAGGCTGTTAAGGGATCCGGTCAGCTTTCCCAGACTTATAGGGGAGACAAGATTTCCGGCGCCCTCTGGGCCGACCTGCGGTAGGTCCTCCCACAAAACTCTGCGAGCCTCCTTGCTGGACCGATCCGGAGAGAACAGGGCAGTGTAATAGTCTCGGGCGATGGTCCTAATGCCCTCCGGATCGGAGACAATAGATCTGTTGTCGGCCCACAGCTTAAGGAGCTGCTGACGGACCTCGAACCTTTTTTCCAGTGAGTAGAAGAAGGGGGAGCCGCGGTCCAGGTCCCGGAGGAACCGGATCCGTGACCTCATGAATGCACTACAGGACCCGACAAGTTGCAGATCCCGCAGCGCACCCTTCTTCTCATCGTACACCGGCCGCAGGGCCGGGTCCGCATCGGGCTGATGGAGACCTGCCTCCAGATCGAGCACCTCCTTCTCCAACTCCTCGACCCTGGATTTCCGCCTCTTTGTCGACCCCCTCGTGTACTCCTTACAGAAGACACAGACGTGAGCCTTGCCCACGTCCCACCTTAGCCTCAAGGAGGGGAAGCCTCCCCACTTCCTTCTCCAGCCGGCCCAGAAATAACGAAATGAGTCCAGGAACCGCTCATCCTCCAGCAGCAGGATTATAAAATATCAGTATGCGGACCCCGTCTGAGCGCAGAACAGAACGAGGTCCCCCACACCAGACGGTGGTCCGAGCATGGCACCTGCTGCACAGAAGCCGATGGAACGCAGGACACAAACACCTTGGAAAAGTAAAGACAGTCGAGTCTGGATGCTCTGATTCCAGGTGGCACAAAAGTGAAAACGCTGGAGTCAGGATGGAGATGTCGCCAGACGTCCACCAAGTTGAAGAACTCAACCAAGTCCCGCAACTTACACCTTGCGAGTGGTGCTGGGCACCGTGACGGTCCCTGGTCCTGAGGGCACAGTTGAAAGCCCCCTTGAGGACGATGCACTCACCCACGTTGATGGAGCCCAAATGAATGGACACTTCCTCAAAGAAGCTCGCTTGCTGCTGCGTGCCCAGGGGTGCGTACACATTCACAAAGTGAAGCACCGCGCACCCCAGGCGCACAGTAAGGTGCAGAAACCGGCCTGGCACCGGCTCCTTGACCCCCAAGGTCTCCGGCTGAAAATGTGGGGCTAACAATATAGCCACCCTGCCAGAATTGGAGGCTAGGTGACTCATGTAGACGACCACCCCACCTTGCCACTCCAGGAGCCACATAGCTTTGTCTCCCAGAACGGTATGGGTTTCCTGCAGGAAGCACATTGCATACTTCCCATCCTGGAGGACTGAGTTCTGGAACCTGCGCTGTGTATCCTCGCTGCCGTGGATATTAAAGTTTGCTATGGTAGTCTTCACTGTCAGAAGTATGTGTTACCATCGCCTAATGCAAAATGCAAGAAGGAGAGGACTATTTTAATCCTTCCTCTCCTTCAAGAGCCTAGTGGGAAATGCGTGGACCCTCCTCTTAGCATTCCAGTCCAGCTCAGGGGCCTTGAGGGCCTCGCGGATGGACCAGAACTCAAGAGGTAAAGAATGCCACTGGTCCAGGACCGACTGGACCCTGTCTCAGCGACCATGATTACTCGCTAAAAATTCCTGGACTTCCCTTAAAGGGATGAGGGGGAGAATTGGTGGGGGGCACCAAGGGATCCACTGCCTCACCCGACAATGACTCATTGTACCTGGTGCTCACCACTGAAGCCCCATCCTCCTCCAGGTCATCGCCTCCAGCTTCCAACCCCGCCCCAGTATTGAGTTCGAGGGCTGGTTTGGAGCTGCCAGTCGGCTCCATCTCCAGCTCGATCCCACCCCCAGGATGAAGGGCAGAGGGGTCGTCTCCAGTCTCCTCTTGGGGATATGGGCCAAAGAGCAGTGGCGGCTCTGAGCCTCGCTCCTCCTCAGGCACCAGGTCACCTGGCGAGTCCAGAAAAAGCTCCAGACCAAGCATGGAGGGGCCCGGTGTTGAAGGTTGGGAGGGATCCGGGAGGCCTTCCCGCCACCGCTGCCCAATGACCCATTTGTCGGGGCTATGAAGGGACTGCTGCAGTCCCCTGGTGGGCCAGGTGACACTTCAGGGGTATAAGGTGGGTCGAGGTGAGGCACCACTGCAAGGGCGAGACCCTCACTGACCCCCGAGGGGCCCTGCTCAGGGGGCTGCAGCAAGGAGTCAGGAAGTTGGGCACCCCCCACAGAGGGCAGAGCGAGGACTTATGGGGTGGAGATGCCACCACCTTTTCATTCGGGGAGGAGACACATTCGACCTCGCGAGTCGCGAGGTCCTCTCCGTCTGCATGGTGGGTCTTCCACCGCGTCTTTTTCCGGCGCGGGGTCTCTCCCACTGCCTCGCCAGCAGCTGAGATGGCGGTGCCAGTCGTAGCCACCTGAGCGACATTGGCAGCCTTGGAGGCGGGGCAGTTCTTTTGGACTGTGTGCCGTGCATGCCAGAAGGTGGGGTAGGCAGCCCCCTCAAAGGTGACATCAACCCGCCCCTCCGTGCACTCATCCCGAGCCAGGCGAACGACGACCTGGTGCCTGAAGGAGTCCACGTGGGGGAGTCTGAGCTCCCTGAGGCCGAGCAGGATCAGCACCACCCCGGACCTGACCTCCCCCAGTTGGTGAAGGTGGGGGAGGAGGAGCTCACCGGGAACAAAGGGTGGGACGTTGGATAATGCGAGCCTCTCTGCGGCGGCCTCAAGTGGATCCATCGCCAGATAGGTCCCTCCTACACTGAGCCCCTTGGCCAGGGCCAGGATCTCCGCCCCCTCCGACCTCAGGAAGAACACTGCCTTCCCGTACATGCATGCGTGAGGTTGCAACAATGATCGAGGGACCGACAACACTGGCCCAAGGCTTCTCGCATGTTTCTACTGTCATCTTGGGGTGAATGTAGCTCTTTAACCCCATGACCCTCGTCAGGAGGCAGAACGGTGACGGGGCCACGGGAGTAGCGGAGGCCACGGAAACAGCCACCCCGGCAAAAGTCTTCTTGGCAGATCCTGCCGCTGGTGATAGCGCCGCCTCCACAGCAGCCCCAGAGGGCCCAGCCACTGGTGACCCCATGGCAACTATTGGGGGATGAGCCACACCCACCCCGAGCTCTGTCAGTGGTAGCAACAGCATTTATAAAGGGGGAGAGGGGGAAAAGAAGGATTACCCTCTCTCTCCTGATGGTGTGTAAAGGTGGAAAGGGAGGAGAGAGAGGGGCAGGAAAGCACAGGGAGGTACAGAAGGGGAAAGGGTAATGGGTACAGGGTGGGTGAGTGTCGCTGGGTGGAGTGGAGTGGGGTGATGGGGGCCTGGCTGTTCTTCCCATAGGGGGATGTCTTTGCCAAGCAACCGGTACTCCCTGGCACACGGAAGTCAGATCTATCCCTGTTCACCAGGCAGCACCTGCTACCTGGACTTGGATGCAGGCACCCCTTCTCCCCGAGTCCTTTCAGTAGTCTTCTTCCTCTCCTTGCAGAGCAACATGGTCTTCACAGCCTCCACAAAAAAAAAGTCCAGAAACCCACCGCAGGGGCAATGAGAAAAAAGTCCTTGCCTCCTGGCTTCCCTGCTTTGCAGCACCTCCTCTCTCTCTGTCTCCTCCAATTCTTCAGGCTTCAGGCCTTGCATGATTCAGGCGCTAGCAGGAACAGCTGCAGGATAACAGCAGCAGGAAAAGCGATAGAAAATCCCAAAGCAGCAGGAACAGCCACAGGAAATCCCACAGAGGTCACCTGTGGAGCCCTGAAAGGAGCCACTGGCACAGAAATTGAGCGCTGCAGTAACATCCACAGCCACTGGCAGTGGATGCCCTCCATGTCCCCTTGGCACCAAGTCCTACAGTAAGGGCAGATGTGAGCCACCAGGTCCCTAAGCATGCACAGTCGCTGGCGACACTGGTTCTCAGTCATCTGCAGGAATGGCAAGCGGCGTCTAAAGACCGTGGGTGTCACTAGGCATCCACTAGCCATGGCTCACTGTCACTCCTGGGCAGCGTGTGCGGGAGCCCCTGCTGCCCCTTCTTCATGAGTTTGCTGCTTCTGCCTTTGCCCAGCCAGGAGCCTCAGACACTCTCTCCTCTGTCTTCCACATTCTCTGTAGGCCATCAGGCACACAGCTAGGTCACCAGGATCCATGATCCTGACGTGGTCCCCCTGTGGTATGAGAGTGACATGATTAACATGGCTGTATTTAGCAACTTTCCTGGCCCTGTGTGACCACCACTTAATGCTTCCCAAGAGTGCTGGTCACCCCTCGGATGGCCAGAGATGAGTGCGCTGCATGGCTGCCCTGTCAACCTGCGACATGGGGGACACTGATCCAAACCAGGATGCTGAGATTGCAAGGGGCTGTGAGTGCCTCCAGCAGTGACTGCTACATGGCCAACGTTGGCGAGGAGATCGTACAACATGTAGTCCTACTGTTCCATGGTCTGATAAAGTAGTGGCGGACTCGATGTCCATGATGGGGAGGGTGGGGGGGGAGTGGGTAGGGGGTGGTGGGTGTAGGGTATGGAGCGTTTGGTGGTCCCTTGTTGTCTCCGCATTGCTTGCATGGTCGGGCAGTCTAGGAGCCTGACTTCAGTTATATCACTGTTAACGTTTCGAGTCCAGATGGCTCTTCATCAGAACAGCCTCGAAACATTAACTGTGTTCCTCTCCGCAGATGCTGTCAGACCTGCTGAGTTTTTCCAGCTATTTTTGTTTTTATTTCAGATTTCCCACATCCGCAGTATTTTGCTTTTATTCAATCCTGTCACTGTGGCTGCGCCTGATCTGTCTCAGTGGCAGAGCCATGGTCAGTTTATACAGGTGTCCCTAATGCCTGGCCACTCTCCTCGCTTACCCTGCCCCTCCTCCTCGATTGCCCTTGCGTGGGATGCAGCACCTCCTCCCACCCCAGCAGTCACCTCTGAGGCTGGCTAGCACTTGCCCCTGGACACCATCACCCCCGACCTCGGCAGTCACCTCCGGGGCCAGGCATCAGTTGCTCCCACCTCCCACCATCCCCCTCCCCCCAGTGCCACTGTGGCCATTAAATAGCAGGCAAACTGTGGAGAACGCTGGTGCTTACTAACCTCAGTTCATCCCAAAGTGAAGGCCGCCAAGTGCACCTTTTGGCCTCTGAAGTTGTTATCGTTTCATTGCATGGTTCAGCTTGTTTGTGCTTTGCAGGGGAACTCCTCTTTCCAATTAGATATGAACGTCCATATGAAACAGTGAGTTGGGACGTTAAACAGAAGACTTTCAGAACCATTCAAAAAGGTGCTACTTGAGCTGATCAAAACTACTCAGATTAGTTGGAGTCTGTACTACCAAATAATCAATAAAACGTCACTGTTGTTATGAAATCAAAACTTAACTCATTGGAGAGCGCGGAAGTTGGGAGCTTCAACTCAGAGATTTTGCGCATGCACAGATTGGGAAGGAGCTGCATATGTGCAGAGCGGCATTTTTGCACCCAGTTTTTTAAGCCCATTGCACTTGTGCATAAGAATATGGCGAGAAAACCCAGGTCAGGTGACCAGGAGCAGAGCGCCATTGAGAAGAAGTGTCCCAGGCAGGGAGAGGGGACAGGGAGAGATCCCAAAAGGAGAGGGGACAGGGAATGGTCCCAAAAGAAGAATCCCAGAGAGGGGACAGGGACAGGTAAAGTTAAAAAGAGAGCAGCAGAGACAAAAGGCTCCAAGTAAGGAAAGGGCTGATGGTAGCAGACTCTTAGTGAAGAGGGCTCTAGAGAAGCCCCTGAAGATTCAAGGATACAGCCAAAGGTTGGTGACTGCAGGCCACTGGGGCAAAGGTACCGCTTTGGAGCAGTCGTGTTCTGCTCGGTGGGGCAGAAGATCTGAAATTGTGCTCGTGAGTTGGTGCTTGGGTGTGTACTCAGGAATCCAGGGGAACAGAATCTCGGGAGATGAGGTGGGCCATTGTTGATGCCATCCAAGTTGGAGTGACTTTTGGAGGGAATTCCCAGGAAAGATCTTTTAAGAAATCCCTTGCGAGAGAGACAGAGTTTCAACAAGACTGTTTGACTCATAGTGCTTACTGATGTCTAGGTGGGTTGTTGAGAGATCCGTGGACTTTGTCATGGTTGCATCTTCTATTTATTGTGTAGTGTGGTATGTTCAGCCACATTTGGCTTGTTAATTCACATGTACCTACATTTACCTGAATGTTAGAGCATAAGATGGATATTGTAAATGGTTTTATTTTTCTGAACTTGTACATTAAAGTATTTTTGTTTGTCCAAAATTCAATTGCAGCTTCATTCAATTAGTGGCTTCTTGAATCTCAAACTTTGCCTACTTTAAACAAAATGTCATTGGTCCCTAAGCAGAGTTTACCAAAAGCTTGGGGTCTGATCTAGGATCATAACAATCTCTTCCTAAGTTAGTTACATATAAACATGAGGCAAATAAGTTTTAAGGTAGTTTTTATGAGCAAAAGTAAAATACTTGTGGGTGCTGGAAATCTGAAGTAAAAAAAACCCAGAAAATGCTGGGAATACTCAGCAGGTCTGGCAGTATCTGTAGAGAAAAAGGAGGGTTGCTGCTCCATTTTGTGTTTGGTCAGCAACCCCTCCCCCCCTCCCCATAAAGTTATAAATAACAAAAAGATACTAAATTCCAATTAATCCAACTTATCCTCAAAGGAACCTTCTTCAAGCTGCCTGGCCGTTGTCTTATTTGACTACTTTGCTTGAAACCAACTTCAACCACTATTTTTGAAGGTAAGAAGGGTGTTTTCTGTTGTGAATGTATGAGCCAGTTTTAGTTGAAGATTCCTGTTACTTCACTTGCAGAGTTATCAGTATCAGAAGGCAAAATAGGCAGTAGGTTGAAGTAGTGTTGATGAGCTTTATTTATTTTTCCAAAATACACTGAGATTCTGACCTTTAAGGTTTCACTGTGGTGTACTGTTGTGACCCAAGATATGGATTATTGGTCCATTTGTGTGTAAGTGGTAGTTACATTCTGCAACTTTCAAAACCACCTTCAGTTTACTTTCGCGCTCATGATGAGATCCCTTTACGATCTTACAGTTATCACAGGATGTCAAGATTAGGGCAAAATCAGAAGCAATATCAATAAGAGTATAATCAATTGTAACACTTCCCAGCATGGAAACAGTCAGCTCCACCTGAGGGTTCAAAATAGAGTTTCCCAATGCCTGGTCCTATAAATCATCATTTTGTGCATTAAAATTTCTTTTCAATCAGATGCATTAATGTTTGTTTCCTTAAAACAAGACAAAGCCTTTTATTAAAAAAAAGGTTAAAACAAAATAAAAGTTAGAATTTCAAGTTGATGATAATAGCAGACAAATCTTTAACACAGTTTCCATTGTCTTCTATTTTCCGGAGGCATTAACCTGTTTTACTTAAATGGGTTAACATCTCTGTCAATACACAAATGCATTAAGCATCTGTCAGTTATTGTTTATGGTAATTTTTGGTCTCATGTTTTTTTAAAAAAGTAAATGTCTGAACTGTATAGCATGTTGATTAAAAGACACGTTCCTGTTTTGTGTAGCTCTCCCTTGGGATTCAGTTCTAAGGCTTTGTACCAACGATATTTGATCTCATTTTTAACACTCCTTAAGCTACTTGAAAAGCCTAATAGTTGTATCATCTTATCTCTTTCCCTGCTTCTTGGCTGCCATGAAGTCTGGGACAGTGACAGGTTTAACTGTGAACCAGCTTGGTCTTGTGATGCACTGCCAGTTGGGTGTACTATAGATGTGTATTATAAAAGATCTCAATTCACAAGTTAACATGTATCTGCAGTTAGATTTCCAATACAAGTAACTTAACTGTTGTTAGGATGTATTGAAGTTCCTACAACTATTTTTATTTTCAAATTTAAAACATTAAGACTTCTGTGTCTTGAAAGATGGAAGTACAGCAAAATAAACAGTCAAACAAGTAAATTTTATGGAGGGCAGGCAGCTGTCATTTGTCTCCAATCCCCCTGAGAAGGAAGTCTCAAGTCTTCAATACTTCAAACTCATGCAGCCATTTCAAAGCCTATTTTTAATCCGAGCTCATTCCAGGAGTTGAGCACAAAGCCTGATGTTCAAGTGTGCTATTGCATTGGGTAAATATTGTTGTTTATAAAATTGTAGTAATTATAGTTTTGAGAAACGTAGGACTGTAGCTTCAAGAATAACCCTGTGTTGTAAAATCACATGATCTGTGTAAACCAATGAGTTAGCAGCATAGGTAACCTCTAGGCGAGTGTACTTTTTTAGTTACAGAATTGGATACATGTAGTTGCTGATGCTGCCTTGTAAATAACATTAAATGTGTCTACTAAGAAAAGTTGCCTGGAAGATCAACTCTATAACAAACTGGTGACGAGGATAATCAGATCCAGTGCTGTACTTTGCCCAGCGATTGTGAGTATCTAAGATAATTAAGAAAGGAAGGAAGAGGTGCTCAAAAGATGTGCCACAGTTTGGCAGAATTGATCGCTTTGAACCAGCCACAGATGACTGGTCTTAATATGTAGAGCATCTTGTGTTCTTCTTTCAAGCCAGCAAAATCACAGGGAAGGAAAAGAGGAGAGTGATTCTCCTAAGTATTTTTGGGAGCAAAACCTACAGTTTAATTCAAAGCTTGGTGGACTCCCAGTGCCCCAAATTTGAAGACTTTCAGTGAATTAGTAGACCCCATTAAGGGACATTCTCAACTCAAGCCCTCAGTCACACTACAGAGGTTCAGGTTCAATTCACGGAATAGAGCCCTGTGGGAGACCATTGCTATCTACGTGGTGAAATTAAAACAACTAACAGAATATTGTGGTTTTGGTGAAACCCTGAATGACATGCTCAGAGATCTTTTGGTATGTGGTGTGCGGGAGGATTCAATTCAGTAAAGATTGCTGACTGAAGTAGGTCTTGATTTTAAGTAAGCGTTAGAAACAGCTCTGGTAATAGAAAGCGCTGTAAGGGATTCACAAGCGATTCAAGGCATGAAAAATGGTGCTGCTCTCCTAGTTGGGTGGAAACAGACAGCTGAAAATGGTGTGAAAAGCTGGGACTCTGCTGTGAAGCGGGAAACAGCCCCCGCTAACTGAAAAATTGAGATGAAACAGCTTAGCAGCAAAGTCGAAAACTAATTTTTATTGACACGGAAACAATCATTCTCCTAGTGATTGGCAATTTAAAAAGGTAGAGTATCATTTTTGTCACAGAAATGGACACATTGAAACATTGCAACAGGCTTCCAGGCAACAATTGGAGTCCAATGAAGTATGCAGTGTGGACGAGCCAGAAACAACCAATTCTGACATTTATTCGTTATTCAACATGAAAGTTGGGAAGACAGAGCCAATTATTGTCACAGTGCAAGTGAATAGTAAACCCTTAAAAATGGAAGTAGACACAGTTGCTTCTACCACTGTAGTAGGAGAACACACTTTCAGATATTTAAATAAAGGTGATCAACCATTAAATTTAGATCAAACATCTGCCAAGTTGAAAACATACACAGGCGAAGAAATCCAGGTAAAAGATATCACCAGAGTCACTGTAATTATAGACACCAATTGGCACAACTACTGGTGATGGTATCAGAAGGTAGAGGAGCAAGCCTTCTAGGTTGAAATTGTTTGTGGGAAATTAACCTTTATTGGCCAGTGAGATTTCAAAAGGAAGCAGGAAGAGTTCCTGAGTTGAAAAAGGAACAAGCCAGATACTTCTGAAAGAGCCTGGAGAGTCCAAGAACCACAACAGGATTAAAAAGAAATGTGTAAGCATTCAGAAACCTGAAGAAATGAAGATTGTCTTAAACAACGACATGGAAGAACAGCAGAAGAAACCCAAGGCGACTCTGCTGTGTTACAGAATTCAAGATGAAGCGAGTGAGCTTCACAGAGAAAATGAAAACCTGTAGAAAGACTTTCACACATTACAAGGATCCCTCAGGTCAAAGTTTGTGCCTCTGAAAAATTACGAAGAGAAACAGGAAGAATTTAACGTCACTCTGAACAAACTGAAGAACCAGTTGGCACAGAAGATGCAGAAATGTACAAGATTCCAAGAGGAAACCAAAAGATACAAGAAGGAGACAGAAGAACTGAAGAATCAGCTGAATGAAGCTAAAGAGGCTTTGAAAGGAAAAGTCCTAGAACTTTCCAAGATGCAAGTAGATAATGAAATCATGGGTAGCTCAGCTACTGAACTAAGACAAGTTGAGATTGCATCTGAGAGAAGTCTGGCTGACAGTGAAGCCAAAAAGAAGGCCGAGACTAAATTCTGTGGTATAAAGAAGACACGCAGGAAGAGGATACAGAATTACTGATGAGGCATTTTCTTTGAACTAGACTAACTGGGATTTTTCACCCACCGACGCGATCTTCCGGTCTCGCCGCAAATCAATGGACTTCCGGTTGGGCACCGCCTCACCCGCAGCAGGTCCCACCCGCGATGGGGCCGGAAAATCCCGGCCTAAGCCTGATACTTCCCAATTTGGAGGACAAGGTGGAGAAAAGTCAAGGAAACCAAAAAGCGAATCATGTCTTGCATAGTCATGAGCGACAATTTACTGTTGGAGAAGCAGAATATGTAAAGAATTTCAGTGGAAGACTGAAGTGATGACCTGGTAAAGTAAGCTCTGTGACCAGACCATTGTTGTACCTTGTGGAAGTGAGTAAGCTCTGTGACCAGACCATTGTTGTACCTTGTGGAAGTGGAGGGCCAGATCACCCGTAAGCATGTGGATCACTTAAGAAAAAGGGAGATAACCCAATAAAATGATGCTCCACCTGTGACCGTGGCTGAACCTGTGGTTCCTGTTAAAGTTGCTCAACCAGGACAGACATGCCCAATGTCTTTGTCAGAGTAGAAGATTACCTGTGCCTAATGAGGTACTTGATATTAATGCAGTTCCAGAGAATTTGTTTCCTGCGACTGAAATAGATAGGTTCTTGATTGGCAAGAGGATCAAAGGTTACGGGGAGAAGGCGGGAGAATGGGGTTGAGAAACTTATCAGCCATGATTGAATGGTGGAGCAGACACGATGGGCTGAATGGCCTAATTTCTGTTCCTATGTCTTATGGTCTTTTGGAATTGGAAGTTGTGGAGCTACAAAGTTCCACACAGATCAGGAAACCACCTGAAAGATTGAACTTGTAATTCCATGACCTGTGTAAATATTGTAACGTCATGAGATAAATATCTTTGTAAGTACAAAATTAACAGAAAAGTTAAAGGGGGAGGAATATAGTAATTATAGTTTTAAGAAACGTAGGACTGTAGCTTTAAGACCGATCCTGTGTTGGAAGATCACATGACCTGTGTAAACCAATGAGTTAGGACGTTGGGGAACCTCTAGGAGAGAGTTCTTTAGGTATAGAGTTTGATGAGTACATGTCTTTGCTGCTGCTGTCTTGTAAATAAAGTTAAATGTGTCCATCAAAAAAGTTGCCTGGAAAATCAACTCCTTAACAAAAATGTTATTTTGAGGTTTCAAATATATGTTCTGATGGTGCTGATAGCACACAGCGCCTCATGGATGCCCAGTTTTGAGATGCCAGATCTATTTGAAATCTATCCTATTTTGCATGCTGGGGGTGCCACACAACATGATGGACAGTATCCTCAGTTGAAGATGGGACTTTGACTCCAAAAGGGCCGTGCGGTGATAGACAGAACCATAGGTCTTCTCAAGATGTGCTTCTGATGCCTGGACTGTTTAGGGGGAGCACTACAATACCCCCCAGAGTGGGTGTCACTGATATTTGCATGCTGCTGCGCTCTCCACAATCTGGCAACGGCAAGGGGGACCCACTGGAGGAAGAGGATCTTGAGGCAGCTCCACGGGCCACAGGTAATGAATCCAGTGTGAGTCAGAAGAGGAGAATGCTGAGGGCGTGGAGGCAGACCTCTGTAACCTTCCGGGAGGCAGGGACACCGGGGATGCATTGATCCAAAGCTCCTTCAGCTAGGCTGCCAAAGATCTGCTTTCACCTCATGCCAGGGCTGCTGCCTTCATTCAGGATGTCCAAAATTCCCCAGTCATGTGAACCCAAAGTCCACTCAGTGCCTGTGCAATAAAGTTTAGAGCCACTCACATCCAGCATTACACACTGGCATACCCGGCACCAAAAATAAAAAGTGAAGCATAATCAGGCCATCCCAACAAAAGCAAGTTTAATGTTGTTGTTACATTCAAATCACATTGACATGACCATTACTCGTGTTGATGCCCACACCAGTAGACATATAAACTAAACATAACTGAACAGAAGATGACCTGTGAAAAGTCCCTTTTGTGCTCATGGTGTCTTAAACTTACATTTGCAAGTGCTGCGTCTTGGTGCTCCCTGCTTGCTGGCACCGGTATTGGGAGCAGCCTGCTGACTCTGCTGTCTTGTTGGCCTTGATGACCTTGGTGGTCATCCTCTGGCCAGTGGAGCCTGTGCTGGCCCTGCCTGGGAGGGAGCAGCCAGTGCCATGGCTGGCATCTCCACAATTATCGAGCCTCATCAGATGCCACACTCACTGGCAGAGGGGTAGAGGAGCTGCTGCCGTTATCTGGAACACTCTGAGTGGAGCCCGCAGACACATCAAGCAGCTTGTGTGCCATCTCTGGACTTCCCTACCGCCATTGATGGATGGGGACCAACCTGCAATACTGGGTGCCTCATCCATCTCCCACACTGACACTGACCACCTGAAGCCATTGCCTGCGTGAGGGCTTGTAGGTCCGAGGAACTCCTGATTCAGTCCCTGGAGCTGCCTCTCCATGAGAATTGTCACTCTCTCAATGGAGGAGGCAGTGTGCTCGGCCATGACAGTCAGCGTAGTGCTTATGCTCCACATTGACTCCTCCACAACAGAGACCATGGCCCGCAGACCCTTATCGTTCTCCGCCAGGTCTTCCCGCACATCCCGCTGGACATCCAGCAACTGCCGCCAAATGAATGACTTCAGAGTTTCATCATCTGCCTTTGATCCAGCATCATCCTGGTCTCCAGCAGTCCTCCGACTGCTGGCGCTCTGGGCATTCTCTGCCTCTGTCTGCACCTCAAACGACTGTGAGGTGCCCTCACCAATGTACACAATGTAGCCAACAATCTAACACCAACCGAAGTGCATGGTATCTGCGCTGGTGCCTGGTTCAGATAGCGGGTGTGACACAGATGCAGATGAAGCCCTGCAGTCCTCTAGCATCAGGGGTGGCCCTTCGGGGTCCTGAGAGTGAGTCTGTGCTGGCAATTCTAAAAGGGATAACAACAACATGTCATTAGTTAAAGTCAGCACACTGTCACTGTGCATGCCAGGCACCCGGGTGAGACAATGGAGATCTGCACCATGGAGTAATCATCTTTCAATGATCAATGGGGACTCCAGGTTTGAGGCTCCCATCAATGAAGAGACTACAGTAGAATGGTTGCACAACCTGAAACTCTGCGCACTGTGCTTTTACCTTTGTCTGGCAGCCCCGCCTCTCCACGCCTGGTTGCAAAGGGAGCGTGACGGCTCTCCAGCTCCAGGACATCCTGCTCAGGCCTGGTCAGCAGCAGCAGGTTGTGCAGGTCTCCGCCTGTCCGTGACCTCTCCAATTGGCTATGGCTGGACTTCTCCTGAAAGGACAGAGGAGCATTGATTATTCCACTCTCTACCCGCAGAGCCATTGCAGCCTGACCGACCCTACCTGAGGAACACCTTGCAGAGCACACCTGAGTCGTGGCCCTTGAGCCGCAGGGCAATCAGTCCAAGCTGCCAGGGCTCACCCCCTTGACAGTTGGCACTCAGACTCTTAACACCCCTGAACTCCACGGGGGGACAGCCAGACATTAACATTTCACCACACAGATCCGTGCCAGCATGGTACTCACCCTTCCTGAGCGTAGCCGGTCATTGCACCTCTTACGGCACTGCACCCATGTGGGCCACACAACGTCATAGCTGCTGACCTGAGCTGCCACTTCCTCCCAGGCTTTCTTCATCAGGTGTGGTGGCCTCCTCCTTCTGTCCCTTGGTACAAGGGTGACCCTCCTGGCAGCCATCTCCTCCAGGAGGACAGCGAGGCACCCATCAGAAAAGCTCACCCGACCTGCCCTCCCGCCTGGTGTCTCCAGCTGCTGCTGAGACCATAAGTACCATCTCTGCAGCGCAGGCCGCATGATTCTTCACTGCAGCATTCAAGAGGCTGCCTGCGCCGTTTCCAAACTGGCCACCGGATCACCATTGGACCCAGTGCATGACACACCCCCACCCCCACCCCCACCCCCGTCTGGCCCTTCCCGGCCATTGGGGAGCCACGTTTCTCGCTGGGTGGGCCTTAATTGGCCAGCCAGCATGAAATCGTGGTGGTGGGCCAATTGCGATCAGGGGCCTGTTTCCCAGTCACTCCCAGGCCCGCCGATCGCACCCACCCGCCAAGCTGAAAATTCAGCCCATGGTTCCCATCTTGTGACTTCTGCTGGAGCGTCTGCATGTGTAAATGTCAGCTGAGGACCGGTTTGGACTTAGTGAGTTATTCAGGGGACAATTGGAGAAGCTACTTTTGAATTTTCAAGACCAAAGTTAAAATGAACATAGGGCAGAATTTTCTGCTTGGCATGTGGGGGGTGGGCCCCACATGTCAGCATGTAAAATGACACGCGGTGGCGTCGGGCGAGAGTCCTGGCATCACCGCAGCCATCGCGATATTTCATTGGGCGGGCCCACGATGAAGTGTGACGCACGCCCGCTATTAATTAACGGTTTACTTAAGGCCCTTAAATCGGCAATCGACGCCGATTTTCAGGCGTCCGTGCGATCTTCGGCTCGGCGCAACACAAAAGCACCAGTGAGAAACCCGTGGTGTGCCTAAGGTGCCTTATGCTTTCATTTACGGGTGCTACATCTTGATGCCGCCCCATCACTCGGAGTGGCATCTGAGACAGCCTGCTGACTCTGCTGTCCTGTTGGCCTCGATGACCTAGGCGGCTGCTCTCTGGCCCGTGGAGCCTGCGCTGGCTCTGCCCGAGAGGGATCTGCCAGGCCTACAGTCATCACAGCCTCACCCAATGAAGCGGTCACTGGGAGACGGGCAGAGCAGCTGGTGCCCTCAGATAAGACAGGCAGCTGCTCCGCCGACATGAGGTCACCCCGGACCTCCCTGCTCACTGTCAATGGATGGACAACGAGCTGGGAAGCTTGAAGCCCACTCCATCTCCCACATGGCACTGACTAGCTGTGGCCACTGACGTTGTGAGGGCTGGTCCGAGCATATCCCCAGGAGAAGCTGCTTGTTCTCCTGGAAGCTCCTCCCCATGAGAGTTGCCACTTTCTCCATGGAGGAAGCATGATGCTCTGATATGAGGCTTATGGCATCACTCATGCTCCGCGCAGACTCCTCCACCACGGACACCAAGCGAAGCAGAGTGTCATGAAACACTCCCAGATGCTCCCGCACACCCAGCCGCATTTCCTGCAGCTGCTGCTTCGTGGATGACTCCAAAGGCACATCATTACAGTCTGACTGAGCATGTGCCCAGTCCCCTGCAGTTCTCCGACTGCTGGTGCCATCAGCACGCTCTGTCTCTGCCAGCTCCTCCAGCGATTGTGAAGTGCCCTCTCCACTGTGCTCTGAGACACTAGCCAATGTTGCAATTGCCACCAATGTGCTAGTATCTGCGCTGGTGCCTGCCTGGCAGAGATGGTGTGACGCAAGTGACAGTTGAGGGCCCTCAGGTGTGAGAGGCGGCATCTGCAATCGATCCTGGTCGCCAGCCTCTGATGATGCTGAAAATAACAACAAGGACAGTGGATCAGTTAGCGTGCACACAGTGACACACTTCATCCCTTTCCCCCAGGCCCATTATGCGCTCAACCTTCCAGAACCTATGGAGATAAATATTGGTGGGGTGGCAAATAGTCAGGAGGACACCCGAACAATACAGACATGGCCTAAGGAATGCCAAATGGAATGTTATGTGGATAAGTGTGAGGTGATGCACTTGGGCAGGACAGGTACATGATGTGTTTCAGAAGGTAAATGCCATACTTGCTTTTATTAGCCAAGGAATAGAATGTAGGAACAGGGAGGTCATGTTGCAAGTGCAGAAAACACTGCCGAGGCCACAGCTATAGTTCTGCGTGCAGTTGTGATCTGTGCTTCACCGGAGGGATGTGATTGGAGTGGAGAGAATGCAGAGGTCGCTGACCAGGATGCATGCTGGGATGGAGAGTTGGAGTTATGAGGACATAGCATAGACTGGGGATATTTGCCCTAGAGCAGAAGAGATTGAGGGGTGACATTATTGAGCTTTATAACATTATGAGGGGCATAGTAGGGTTGACAGAAAAGAACTTTTCCCGTGGCAGATGGATGAGTAACCTGGTGGCATTGATTTAAGGTGAGGGGCATGAGGTTGACAGGTGAGGTGATGAAGAACTTTTGCACACATTAATGCGGAATGCACTGGCTGAAAGGGTGGTGGACGCTGAAACCCTCCTAACATGTAATAAGTATTTGGATGTGCAGTTGCGATGCCATGGCATACAAGGTCATGAGGGTAGTGGTCAGAAATGGGATAAGGCGACTTTGGAAGGTACTTGACATGCACATCTTCGAAGGGCCGAGGGATCTTTGTCTATGACCTGCACTTCTGACTCCATCAGTCTGTGAAAGAGCAATGTTGTTACAATAACGATTCAAACAATCATCAGTGCTATGCATGGTGGGAAGACAGAGTGGATGTCACTGTGGCATCAAATACTTGGCCATTCCACCCCAGCCTCACCGACACCAGTGGACCTAGACGCTTGGTGCCTCTCAAGTTCTAGGGCCTCCTGCTCGAAACGGCTCAAAATTAGCAACTGGGCCTGGCCGCCTCCAGTCCGCAAACGCTCAGAGGCATTGTGGGTATTTTTCTCCTGAAAAATAAAGACCATTCATTGCGGCTAATCGCAGATGTACTCTGCACGTGCACGCCGCACCCCAACCATAGTGGCCCATATCAGACCTCCAGTGCCTCCTCTTCACATTGCTGCTGATCAGTTACAAAAATATTCTGTGCCCATCACTTTAAGAAACACATGGTCTTAGCTCCCATGACAAGGAGGCGCAACTAGGTGCAGCATCGAGGGCAGCAGATGGCTCTTGGCCACGAGACCTTGAGGGTCCCCTTCTACAATCTCATCATCGTAAACAGGACATGTGTTGGAGTTCGGAGAACGCGCCTAGCTGCATCTCCTGCAGGTTGCCCCCAAACTAGTCATGTGTGACTAAGAGAAATACACGGTGCAGGGGAGAGCCTGCCTCCTCATGAACCACTCAGGCTGATGTAAGCATGGTCACTATCTGCTTGCCCACCCAGCGTACAAGAAATGCCCAACATGATTTAATGCAGTCACAACAGTGAGACTTAGTGGGGTGCCCTCAAAGGCTAAGGCTACCTGCTGGGTTAAATGCCCAATGCCAACATGGTACTCACCTTTCCAGAGCGCAACGAATTGTTGAAGCGCTTGCGGCACTGGATCCAGGTGCACTGCACCACATCGTGGGATCTCAACACCTCCTCTCAGGCAGGCTTCATCATGTGGGGGGGCCTCCTCCTCCCATCCTGAGGAACCTGCACCTCCCACCATGCTGCCACCTTCTTGAGAAGGGCTGCAAGGCCATCATCAGAAAAGTGAGGGGCACATTAGCCCCCCCACCAGCCACCCCCCCACCCCCCCCCCCCCCCCCCCCCCCCCCACTGCCCCCGCTGGCCTACCCTGCAGCCTGCCCTGCTCCTCTGCCCTTCCCTCCAGATTGACCTGCTGAGCAGACCCCCTGCGGTTGGATCTCCAGCTGGCCATAGCGAACAGCCTTCCTTTAAACATACTGCCGGGTCACCATTGGACCCGGCTGTCTATACACGCCCGCCGCAGCCTTAACACTCCCGCTCTCTACGGACATCTTAATTGGTCCATCTGCACAAAATGGCAGCATCGAGGGCAGCAGATGGCTCTTGGCCACGAGGCCTTGAGGCTCCCCTTCTACAATCTCATCACCGTAAACAGGACATGTGTTGGAGTTCGGAGAACGCGCCTAGCTGCATCGGGTCTGCACCCACCCACGCCTGCACCTGCTCTGCCCACCAAACAGAAAATTTTGGCCATAAGGTAGAAATCTGTCAGTGTGGAGAGGGTAAGTCATTGTTACTTTTCTTAGTATCAGAATTTGGTTTGAAATACCTTTCAATACATTAAACCGCACAATTTTTACTTACAATAGAACCACTTGTGACAATGGTGTAGTTTCAGCACTTAACTGCCCTTTAATTGCAAAGAAGCTTTGCATGAATCCTACCTTCTCAGTTTTAGCATTGATGCTGAGAGCCATTGCAGAGCTGGAGTAGGAAGATCAGAAAAAACCAAACAATGTTGCACTTTAAAGCATTGGAGCTGTGCCAAAGAAATATTGACTGAGGTCGAATTGATCCCAACTCATGTTTATTTTTTTGACTGGTTTAATATTGTTGGACCTTTGAACTTGACAGTTGACCGTTCTCTGCTATGATAATCATCTCTGGCAGCGTTCCAATAAATTTCGCCTGCAGTCTGACTAAGGCCTTGATATCTTTCCTGTAGTGTGGCCCCAGGATTGAATACAATTTCCAGCTGAGGCCGAACCAGTGTTTTATAAAGGTTTAACATTTTGTACTCTATGGGCTGGATTTAATGGCCATGTTCACCATTTGGAAAGTTGGTGACAACCCCGTAGCAGCCATTTCCTGGAGCCCTGGTGGAACTAAATGCCTGTCAGACAGTTAACTGCTGGCTGTTGGGATTCCAGGGCTTTATAGACAAAAGGACCCGCCTCCAAGAGCTATACACCAATCAGATGGCCGGCAGTACTTCCGTCCCAGTCACACCACCTGGAGAAGCAGCCAGTGATGGAGGCCCAGGAAGAAGGTGAATGGGGCAGGTTTGCTGGGACCAGTCAGGCAGGCCCTTGCTACTGGGGCAGGCCCGTCCATGGGGCACAGGATGCCTGATCAGGAGGCCTGCCCTACAGGAAGGCCACCAGGGTAGACCTGATGGCTTGCCCACGTGTCATATGCCTCCTGTCGCCAGTAGAATATCAACTGTGGTTGGATGAGGTCCTTAATCGGCCATAAATTGGCCCTTTACGGGCCCCAATTGGCCTGAGTGGGAAGGCCAACATTCCCCACGACTGATTTAATCGGGGGAGTTGGGAAAGTGATGGGTTCTCCATCCACGCTGTCCCACCTGATTATATTGCCTCTCCCCCACGTCTGAGGCTGCTCCTGGGGTGGGGGGTGGGGAGAGGGGCATTAAGTTGCACCTTACATTTATATTAATAAAGCCACGGATCCCATGTACTTCCTTCTCAATGTTTCTTGCCACCTTCAAAGATTTGTGTACGTAAACCTCAAGTCCTTTTGTTCCTGCACCCCTTTTAAAACTGTACCATTTAGTTTATATTACCTCTGCTCATCTTCCTACCAAGCCATGTCACTTCACAGTTATCTCTCATGTATCTGCCCATTTTGCTAGCCTATACCTTCCTGAAGTTTATTACTATCCTACTCATTCTTCACTATGGGCAGAATTTTGAGGTCAGTGGGCGCAGTTGGTAGGACTGGGAGTGGCTGGAAAACGGTCTGCTGCCAGCAATCGGCCCCCAACCGGGATTTCACACTGGCGGGCTAATTAAGGCCTGCCCAGAGTGAAATATGGCTCTTCACTGGTTGGGAAGGGCTGAGGGGGGACAGTTTCCTGTCGGCCGCCGGGTCCAATGGTGACTCGCCTGCTGGTTTAAAAACAGCCCACGCAGCCCCAGAAAGGTTGCTGCAGAATGACGTCTGTTCTCTGTTGACTAGATGGGGTGGAGTGCAGCAGGAGACACCAGGCAGGAGGGCAGGTCAAGTGGGCACTCAGCCCCCTGTTTTTTGGATGAGTGCCTGGTGGCCTTGCTGAAGGAGGTGGCTGCCAGGAGGAACACCCTTGTCCCCAGAGATGGGAGGAGGAGGCCACCACACCTCACAGAGAGGGCATGGGAGGAGGTGGCAGTGCTGGTGAGCAGCTCAATGACCTGCTGCGCTCAGGAAGGGTGAATACCGTGTTGGCGTGGGTCAGTGTGCAGAAGTGTTGAGGTGTGGCTGATCCCCCCTTGGACCTCAGGGGTGCTAGAGTCTGAGTGGCAACTGTTAATTGGCCAAGAGAGGTAAGCCCTGGCTGCTTGGGCTGAGTGCCTTGTGGCTCGAGGGCCATGACTCAGATGTGCCATGTGGGGTTGGCCAGGCTGCAATGGCGCTGCAGGTAGAGAGTGGACTAATCAATGGTCCTCTATCCTTTCAGGAGAAGTCAAGCTACAACCAATTGGAGAGGTCACAGACAGGTGGAGGCCCACCAATCTGCTGCTGCTCACCAGGTTCGAGCAGGATGCCCTGGAGCTGGAGAGCCGACACATCGGTGAGGGCACTTCACACTCGCTTGAGGTGCAGTAGAGGCAGAGAGTGCCCAGGGAGCTACTGGGGACCAGGGCGATGCTCAGTCAAAGGCAGATGATGAGCCTCTGGAATCGTCCATTAGGTGGCAGATGCTGGATGTCCAGTGAGATGTGCAGGAGGATCTGGTGGAAATCCATGAGGACCTGCGTGCCATGGTCTCCATTGTGGAGGAGTCCATGCGGAGTGTGAGCACTGCGTTGACTTTCATGGCCGAGCGCACTGACTCCTCCATTGAGAGGCAGCTCCAGGAGGAGTGCAGCATGCAACCACTATCAATGACACCCACTCTGGGTAGTACCGTCGTGCATCCCCTGAACTGTCCAGGCATCGGGAGTGCATCTTGAGAAGACTTTTGGTAGTCTCTATCACCATGCTTGTGGAGGCATGACTTGTATCGTAACACTTCTCTGCCTCTGTTCTTGGGTAGCGGAGAGGCGTCATGAGCCACCTTTTCAATGGATAGCTCTTGTCACCCAGCAGCCATCCATTCAGTCAGGCTGGAGTACTGAAGAGCCTCGACACCTGGGAGTGTCTCAGGATATAAGCATCATGGGAGCTGGCAAGGTAACCTGCACAGACTTGCAGAATCTGCATCCTGTGGTCACACACTATTTGTACGTTCATGGAGTGGAATCCCTTCCTGTTGACGAAGGCACCCGGCTGACCCACTGGCACCTGGATGGCCACGTGTGTGTCGTCGATGGCACCCTGCATGCGGGGGAACCCAGCAATCACTTCAAAGCCTCTGGCTCACTCAACCTGGCTGGCATCATCCATACGGTAAAAAATAAAGGTCAGTCCTGCCTGAACAGAGCTTCTGTCCCCAGCTTGATGCAACTGTGGACAGCTGATTGGGAGACACAGCACTGATCCCCCATTGACCCCTGGAAAGAGTCAGAGGCATAGAAGTTGAGGGCCACTGTGACCGTCAGTGCCACTGGCATGGGGTGTCCACCCACACAGTCTGAGCTGATCTCAGGCCCGATCATTTGACAAATGGAGGTCACTGTCTCCCTGGAGAGGCAAAGTCTCCTTTGGCAATGCACCTCAGACATATTGAAGTAGCTGCATCACTGCCTGTAAACCCTGGCAGCAGGATCTTCTGTAGCCCCTTCTGCCTTGAACTTCCTGCTGGCCCTGCACCCCTTGTGCCTGCGCCTCTCGTCCCACAGGTCCCACCCCTGGAAGTTGCAATGGGACACCTGGCCTCCTCTCCCTTCTGCCTCTCTCTTCCTCAGAGGAAGAGGTGCCACCAGTGGAAACCACAATCCCCATTACCAGGGTAACAGAAGGCTGCTTGATACCTGAAAGGCTCCACACGGTCTGAATTTGTCCTTGGAGACAACAAGGAGACCTGAAATGAAGCCTCAAAATGCTAACATTGAAGCCCCGAACAGAAATGAAGCTGCCAGGTACCAATAAATCACCAGCAGCAAACTATGTACCAAACTCCCCACTTCTGACACTGGCAATGCTGCTCACCCCTTTTATCCTGCCCACGGGTGAGTTTTGTGAAATTGTTGGTTGGCTACCTGCCCCTTTGGCCCAGGTGACGAGCGCAGTTGAGCCGCCCGCTCGTGCCCACAAACCGAGTGTATGATGATGTCAGGACACTTGCCTGATGTCATCACACACCTTTTTACCCTCGAGCGTGTCAGGGACGCATCCACATGCCGAGCGAAAAATTCTGCCCTATATTCCTGAGCTTTGAAATGTCCTGTACACTGAAGTCCAAATCATTAATATCAAAATTAACAATGGCTCCAACACTGATCCCTTGGCAACACCACCGCACACTTCCCTTCAGTCTTAAAAATAACCCTTCACCACTAATCTCTTGCTTTCTGTCCATAGCCAATTATGGGTCCACTGTCTTTTTAAATCCATGACCTTTAATTTTGCTTGCATGTCTATTACGTGGTATATCATTAAACACCTCTTGACGGTCCATGTCGAGAACATCAACCACTCTACCCTCATCAACCCCCAAAAAACTCAAGTTAGTCAAATTTAACTTTCTTGTAGGAAATCTGTATTAGTTTACATTTATTAACTCATAATTTTCCAAGTGCCAATTCCTTTTGTCCCAGATCATTGTCTCTAAAAGTTGCCCTATCACTGATGTTAGATTGACTGACCTGTAATTGCTGGGTTTATCCCTCCTCTCTTTTTGACAGAGGTGTGGATGCTTTCAATCCATTCCTTTAGTACTACCCCAAGTCGAAGGAGGAGTGGAAGATTATGGCCAGAGACTCCACAATTTCTATCCTTACTTCCCCAGTAACCAAGGATATATCCCAAATGGATGGATTACTAGTTCTATTTAAAAGGATCACAATTCAATATTCAGGTGAGATGCTTTGACCTTTCTTTTGCTGCTGCAGAGAGAGTGGAAGTTCTGTGTTCAATGTTATAGGAGGACTTTGGAGATATTTTGGGGTTCACAAGGGAGTGGTGCTGGATTTTGACAAAGACGTCAGAGGAGTTGGTTGGCCTGTCAAGTGAAAGCCTGCTTTCAGTAAAGAGGGCTATAGTTTTGTTTCCTCTTGGGCTGTAACGGACATGGAAATTGAGCAAAGGAAACAGAAAAGGGAGCTGTGCAAAAAGGGAGGTGTGGAGGGCTCTCAATAAAGGCCATGCACCAAGAGCCTTCAGGAAATGCTTCCCTTACCTCCACTTTGTATGTTTCAGTTGTTTAAGTTTCAGTTCTGGATCCTTTGTTCAGACTAGCTACAGATCATACTAGGCATGGGTATGCTGTCACAAGCTTTACCGAATTTATTAAATAATTCACAATGAGTACAAAAATGTGATATTTAACAAAGGCAGAAGTATACAGCCAGTTCACTCTGGAAGTCTGGCTTGTGACTGTCCGGTTGACTGTAGCGCTGTCTCTAGTCCTGTTGACCGTAGTCTATCTTCTTCCTGCTTCTCTTCCTTGAGTTCCTTGTGTTGCTGAAAGCTGGTGTTTATTAACTCTCTCTAGCCTCTGTCCATGATCAAGTGGTATTTCTGAACTCTGAATGGGTTAAGTGGTGCATGATCAGTTTCTGATTGGTTCTTAACGGTGATGTTCATCTACTGATGTCACTTCCTGTTATCTCCTGATTGATTCCTTAAGGTATCAATTGCTTGTGGGATAGTCCCTCTCATTATGGCTTTTTCTGCTATTTCATTAAATCTCAGGGATTTCTACTAAGAAATCCCTGTCTGTTTATTTGAGATTAGAGTGTGTGTGATCTCAAGTCTCAATGATTAATATTTGGGCTCATCTTCCAAAGTGCCTAATTGATGTATAGGTATCAATATTGCATATCCTGCAGAGTCCTCATTAAGAAGGTGCCCATCAGTACGTTTTGATTAAGGAAGCGGCTTGCTAGGATGTTTATATAGTAGCTGCATGGAATAAAGTTAATTAAAGGAGTGCAAAGCAGCACACATAGAAGTATGGAAACTGCAAAGTTGCTTCATACATAAAATCTATACAAAGTGTGTATAAAATTAACGCATAAAGGCGATTAGTATTTTAAAGCTAAGGGAGTAAGATGCACTTGTAAAGTACAGTGTGGTATATTCAGTTGATACATGTTTGTAAGTAATATGTCAAAAGAATCACATAGCTACAAACACTGATCACAGAACTTTACAGAACCAAAATAATACACAGGCCTATTATAGTTTTTGAAATAAAGTGACTACATCTCTTTTAAGACACAACAAGGTAAAAGGCTAAATTAATTTTTGACATAGGCTGAAGGTTTGAAACCTCACAGCTGTTTTCTTCACACAATAGGGCCTTCTAACAAGTACAACTGATAAGAGTTAATTGCTAGGGAGTGTCACAGTTCAAGACTCGGATCTGCTCAACCTTGACTGACTACACAGAACTTGTTCCGTTATTAAGCCAGAAAAGTGTAGCTTTGCACCTGCCATGTGGTGAATTTCACTTGTCAAATGACGATGATACTACAAAGAGCCAGTCATGTGATAATAGTGTCCTACATTGATTACAATTAAGCAGAATATCATGTTAAGTGATTTGATTAATATACTTTGATGACTTGATCATTACACATAACTAATCTACAAAATAATCAATAAACATGACCTTTCCTACAAACTCAGCCAGAAGCAGTATCTGCACTCCACCAAGGAGAGGCTGACTGAACGGTGTCACCTCCTATATTGGGCCAGCAGCAGGAATGCAAGGTGAGGAAAGTATTGCCAGTTGCCATGAAGTTAATCGTGACCCTCAATTTCCACACCAGTGGATCATTCCAGGCAAGAGCGGGTGACATTTTCAACATTTTACAGTTTGCAGTGCATTGCTGCATCAGGGAGGTGACAGAGACCTTGTACAGAGAGGGTCTTCAGCATTCTTTCTCTTATTAGAAAGAATCTGGGGGGTGGGGGTGGGGGGGGCTGGGGCTAATCATGTGATTTTACTTGGTTACCAGAAATCCCATTGATGCAGGAGGCCATCAACTACATGCTCATTGTTTTGCAGATCTACGTGTTAATGGACAGATGTAACACAACTGTAAAGGCTACTTCTCCATGGATATATAGTTGCTGAGTGATTCTGTCTAGAGTGATGCTAGTGGGTCCTTGCTGCCCTGATGGTAGCCATGATGCATTCCTTCTGCATGGGCAGGATTTTCCCATCGGCGAGTGGGGGGAAGGGCCCGCTCGCTGACATGGAAAATGACGCACAATGACATCAGGCAGAATTCCCGACGTCATCGCACCCCATTTAAATTTTCAGTTAGGCGGGGGGGTGGCTCAGCAAAATCAGCTGTGTGCCCGCTGATCTGTCAATGGCCAATTGAGGCCATTGACTGAGCCATTAAACTAATTAATGGACCTGCCCGTCCAACCTTAAGGTTGGCGGACAGGCCAGGAGCCCCGGCTTGAACTAAAAAAAGCATGAAACCTCATCCACCGGTGGGATGAGGTTTCATGTAGGTTTTAAAAAATTTAATTAAAGTCGTTTTAAAAGTTATGGACATGTCCCAACTCATATGACATTGTCACATGATGGGACATGTAAGGGATTTTTTTTTCTTTTTAAAATATTTTTTACAGTACTTAGCGTCAGGGAGATGAGTGCGCTCTTTTATGTGCATGTGCGAAAGAGCGCATTCTCAGGTTTAGGAATTCCCCCCGCCGCACAGGGAGCACATAGCACTTTCATGTGAACGTCATGCTAGGCGGGCCTTAATTGGCCTGCTCACGTAAAATGGCGGTGCACCCCCAATCAGGGGCACCGATTGGAGGCTCATCTCTGCACGCCCGCACTTCAACTTCCCCCCCAACGGGGGAAAATTCTGCCCCATGAGTCAGCTGTTCCTTCTATCTATGGGCCATCATGTCAAAGTAGATGCTGGCTGTTTGATGACAAGGGCCATCTGCTCTACACATGGCTCCTGACTCCCCTCCACCATCCCATGACTCAATGTGGATAGTGCGCCTACAATGAGAGCCATGCTGCCACCATTGGACATGTGGCAAATCTTGGATATTGAAAGGAGTAATGCAGAAGGGGAGGATTGGAGTGAGGAGGGATGGAAATCAAGAGGTCCATGGTCACACCATCTGCAGCTTGCACTTCATAGCAGGATAAGCATGTCATTTGCATGGTGCCTGCATCATCGAGACATGCATCTCAATCTCTGCCCAAAAACAGGTCTTATCAATCTTTATCGATCTTTAGTCATCCAAGGAACACTAACTTTTGATGCCTTCCCTTTCTCTCTTGTGGAATGTCTGCATTCTGCAGCCGAACTATGTCCTTTATGAAGGCCTCTCATTGCTCAATTGCAGATCTGCCTCCAATTTTTGATTTCAATCTGGCCCAAATTCCTTGTTAATTCACTGAATTTAGCTCTCCTCTATTTTCACCATAACCTTGGCCTAGTTAATTAAGAGCACTATAAATGTGGCAGTAGAGAATGCAGTAGCTATCCCAGTGGTGTATACAGCTCGAAGCAGATATTTTGTCTGCTCATTCTGAAGGTTGGTATCTACTTGCTTGCCCAATGTTCTTTCAAGTAATGTGGGAGGTGAGTCAAGACTACACACAAAATGATGCTTCACTCTCTAGAATGGATTTCTCCATGGGGATGGTTTTACTTTTGTGTCTTTTTACATGGATATACTACACAGAAACAAGACATTCAACCCAGAGAATCTGCGCTTGCATTCATGTTCCACTCCAGCTTCCACCCAACTTCCATAATCCAAAACTATCATTGTAACCCTCTAGTCCCTTCTTCCTCATACGCTTGTCTAGTTTCCCTTTAAATGCTTCTATACTATTTCTGTCAACCATAACCTGTGGTAGCAGGATGCATATTCCCACCACTCTTTGAGTAGAGAAGCTTTTTTCTAAATTCTCCACGGATTTCTTGGTGTCTGTTTAACATTGATGCCATCTAGATATGCTCTTTCCCACAAGGACAATATTCAACCTGCATCCAATCCATCAAAACGTCTTGTAATTTTAAAGATCTCTATTAGGTTGCACCTAAGCCTTTTTTTCAAGAGATCCAGCCTGTCCATCATTTCTCGATATGTAAACACATGCATTTCTGGTATCACTCTAGTAAATCTTCTCTGCACCCTCGCCAGTGCCTTGAACGTCATCGGCATCCCTCCATCTACAAAAGATGATGGGCATGCTGCAAATCAAATCTGTTGGGAATGGGGTATCTTCAAATGGTGCACTTTTGCTATTGGCTGAAGAGACCAATTGTGAGAGGCAGGTTCTGCCACAAGTGCTTCATATGTGTTATCAGTTATTGTTGTTTATGGTGTGGGCGCCTGTTATCAAGCTGCTGTAACCACTGATTGTCAAGGTTGCGCAAGTCAGCCCATAAATGATGTTGCTATTTCCTTCTGTTGTCGGCTAGTGTCTCCTGAATGTGAAAGTTGATGTTTAGGGCCATTATGTCACACTCTTAAGTGCTCTTGAAGTGGAGATATGGGTGTCCTACTGGTCTTCTGGCTCTGGTTATCTTGCCATATAGAAATTTCTTGGGTATGCATCCATTTTTCATCCTGCAAATGTGTTCAAGCCAACAAAATCACCTATGCTTGATGAGTGCTATCATACTTGGCAGTTTTGCCTTTGAGAGGACTGCCTCATTTGTGATTTTGTCTTTCCATGAACTGCCCAGAATATGCCGTTAAAGGTTACTCATGTTTCACAGCCATACCACAAGGTGCTGAGAACATAGGCCTCATAAAGTAGAATATTGGTCCTAAGGGTCAGCCTGATGTGATTCCACGTGTGTTTCGTGAGCCAGCCATAGGTGGGAGCTGCTTTCCCTACACATGTATCAGATTGTCTGTCACTTTGGATCCAAGGTACACAGGAGGCTGTTGCCTCCTGTGTACCTTGTATTTTTGAAACTGTTATCTATGTTGGCATGTAACAACTCGCCTATGGGTCTAAATTTACTACTATGTTGCAACTGGGTGAGGGCAGATGTCAGGACTGGCCCTTTCTTTCCCACTCCTCGATTGATTGCAACAGGTTTTTTTGTCATTTATAAGGATGAAGCTATTAAATCAGTGTCTGTATTTATCCATTTATAGGCTAATTGCAAAGAACTCAATCAGCAGGTTTTCTTGAGTTTAACCACAAAGGGGTTAGTTTTTATCGTGCTAAAAACCCACCCAGTTAAATATAGATATTTTAAAAGATAAACACACGTCCCAATCTTCTCAGCACACATACGCACACAAGCACACATGCATGCACACTCACACAAGCACACATGCATGCACGCACGCTCACACAAGCACACATGCATGCACACAAGCAAGCAAAATTACAACTTATACAGTAAATGAGGTTAACTTTGGCCAAATGAAGATTCAATGATAAAAATATAGAGTTCACTGTTTATGATTCCTTCGTTGTTGTTCATGGCTGAGGCACTAGGGTGCCTCTGAAATGTTGCTTTGGGATTTTGAAGTGTCCTTCAAACTACTTGATCTGTTAACCCCAGTATGATATAAGCAGGCAGATTACCTTTTGATTGAAATTCTTTAGCTCTGTGATGTATTCCAAACTGTAAAAGAGATAGGGCTTCGAACTTGAGAACAGTAGGTAGAGAGATGGTGTTACTAGTCCATTTTCAAACTTCTTCTTCAGATTACCTTGCAAACTCTCTGCTTTTTCTATCTCTCTGGCAGCAGGCAAGATGGCTGCTGTGTCATGTGATTGGCCTTCAGAGCACAGTCATTGTCCCCTCTGGCAGTGAGACTCTCTCTCATCAGTTGTTAGAAGTTCTATAGATCAGTGGTGACCTCCAACAGGTCAGATGATTAATTTCTTGCACCCTGTGAGCCATTGTAATAGCCAAAGGTGATTAATTATTAATGGATCAGCTATTAACTCCCTGAATGGTCCATTTCCCCCTTGATAATGTAGATGGGGACCTTTACACTTCCTTGGGGAATTCTATTGTCTGTCTGGGGGTTCCACAGACTTATTGGCCAGGATTTTCCAGTCCCATTTGCAGCAGGATTTGTCACGGGCTGGGTGGAAAATTTGACAGACCAGCCAAAGGTTCATTGACAAAACGTACAGACTCGAAACGTTAACTGTGTTCCTCTCCGCAGATGCTGTCAGACCTGCTGAGTTTTTCCAGGTATTTTTATTTTTGTTTTTGTTTTGGATTGGCAGCATCTGCAGTTTTTTGCTTTTATCTAAGCAAAGAACAAAGAACAAAGAAAAGTACAGCAGAGGAACAGGCCCTTCGGCCCTCCAAGCCTGCACCGATCATATGGCCTGTCAACTAAAACATTTTGCACTTCCTGGGTCTGTATCACTCTATTCTCATCCTATTCAAGTATTTGTCAAGCTGCCTCTTAAACACCACTATCGTACCTGCTTCCACCACCTCCTCTGGCAGCGAATTCCAAACACTCACTGATTATCCCCCAACCCACCCACCTGCCATTTTGGTGTCTTCCGCAAATTTAGAAATTATGTTTTTGATTCCAAAGTCTAAGTTGTTAATGCAAATACTGAAAATCAGTTGGCCTAACACTCAGGGGTGTAGTGGCAAATTTTGAGGTGCTGGAGCTCTAAGAAAATGTGTTGGCCATATCATTTCTAAATCTATTATGTTGTTTTCTTTTGAGTCCCCATACATCATTAGAACTCTGCTTTTTAAGTGAAAAATACTAGTGTCCCCATTGCCACCAACCTCTTTCTCACCCCCTCTCCAACACCCACTCCCACCCCCAGCCCCCTCACCCTCCTAAACCCCCCACCCTTTCCCCCAAACTCCCCTTCCACCCTACTCCCTCCACCCTCCTCAGCCCCACCCCAACTCCTCACCCTCCCAAACCCCCCACCCACCCTCCATCCACCTTCCTCTCCCCCAAGCTCCCCCTCCATCCTCCTCCCCACCCTTCCCCCAACCTCCCCAACACCCCAATCCCCTCCACCAACATCCCCTTCCCCCCCAACACTCCTCCCCACTCTGCAACCCCCAAAACCTCCCCACCAGCAGCCCAGCAACAAGTGAAATTTACCGGACAGACGGATCTCAGCTTGAAAGTTCCAATTTTTTTTTTAAGCCAGTCTGTCAGGTCCTAAGCTCTGGCTGCTCAGCGTGGATGACGAGAACTCAGTTTAAAACACCGTGCCCAAGCCCATCTAGCCCCTGGGCCTCAGTGTTTGGAACTATGTACACCCCTCTCTCCTGGGCCCTGGCTGGAAGAGCCGGAGCAGCGCTCCAGTGTGCTCCAGCAGCACCATACCCTGCCAGCCCTGATTCCTGTGGAACATTATTTCCCACTTTTTGGCAATCTGAATAGCCAAAAATTACTCCCACTCTCTGCTTTCTGTCTTGAGGCTAGCTAGCAATTCATTCTGTCACTTTTTGTCCATTGACTTCACATTCTCTGACCTTATTCATTAGTCTATAATGGGGTACTTCATCTAAGGTCTTTTTGAAAATCCAGGTTAATTACATCTACTACCTTACAATTGTCTACTCTCTCTGCTACCTTCTCAAAAAATTCAATAAGGTTAGTCAAGCAAGATTTTCCCTTTTGGAATCCACGCTGATTATTCATTATTATATTTTTTATTTAGAGATGTTGTAAAGGAGAAGAAGAGGACATTCAAGAAACTTATGCCTGGATTTTCGCCACAACAGAGAGCCTCTCCATCATGGTGAAAGTTCTGGAAATAGCCAAAATTTCTAAGCCAGGCCCCTGAAACTGGCATTTCCCATCTTCATAGGGCAGGACTGGAGTCGGGCCGGGATTTGCACTTGCACAATTCACAGAGGCAACTGGCCATTTAAATCACCAGCTGCCTCCACAGAAGTGTGGAATCCAGAGTTTGCAGATTAGAACAGGTAGGAGAAGGTCTGAACTTGGTGAATTTCTTTAGGTAGCCAAGGTACCTCTTTGGAAAGATAAGGTACTCCTTCAGATAGGGTCCCAGGACACCTTTGGGAGAGGTAAGACATCCTTTGGATTGCTAAGATTGAACATTATTATGCTCTTTTTAGGCACAAATTCATTGAACTGTCAAGCTGTAAAAGAGCTGTCCTGCTGAGAAGGAACTGTCCAACTGTCAAGGAAATGTCATGTTGTCAAGGAACTATAAAAGAGCAGTGCAGCTGTCAAAGCTGTAGAGGAAGTGTCTAACCTGTCAAGGAACTGTCCAAGGACATTAGATAAGTTGGCATGGAGGGGAAAATGGCAAAGGCTGGTGGGTGGGGGGATGTGGGTTGGCATGTTAGCGCTAAGTTAGCATAGGGGTCTGGGGGCAATGGGGATGGATAAGGGGCACTAAGTTGATATAGAGGATGGGGCAATAATGATGGATAGAGTGGCATGAGTAGGCATGGGGATAAGAAGGGCTATGAGGAGTAGATGGGGACATGGATTGACTTAGGTTGGCATGGATAGGTTATAGGGAGTGTGGGGGATGAATGGGGCGTGAGGCGCGAGGGCTGGAAGGATGTAATTTGTTTCATTATTATTTTTTATTTATTCAAACATAGTGCCAGAGCACAGAGGCAGGCCTTGCGCCCAGCCATCTCTGCACCCAGCAGCCTGTGCACTCATTCCAAGGTCATCCTCACTGACTAGGTTTTCAACTCACACCCACCCCCGACTGAAAATCCCACCTGCGGGCAGCCATTTTTAAAGGTCGGGTGTACTGAGCTAGGAAATCTCCCAACACAGTGAACCTGCCCCAGGGATGAAAATCTGGGCTTTAGGTTAGAAGCTCTTAGAGTCAGGCAGCATAAAAAGCATCTCTTCCCTATAATTAAATGCTTATTCACTAAGGTCTACAGACCAAGCATGTCTTAGGTAGGATTATTTTCTGAAAGTGTGATTCACAGTGCTGCACTTACATGCTGGGAAACGTGCTAACTGGTGGGCGAAAACATGGAGTTCGTTTCCACTAGAAGAGCAGTATTAGCTCAGGCCATCCCTACCCCTACCTCTTTGCATCTGTAACTTTCCAGGCAACATCAGGGAAGCTGTGCCATTAGCCCGACAGCAACTCATTGCAGCTCAATGCTGCATACAAAAGATCACAAATAGGCGCTTCACAAGGTCCACATAATTTATTTCCTTCCCAGTGAAATCAAAAACGCGAACAAACAATTCTATAAGTTGGAGATCTTCCTGCAGTTGCAGGAAACCATTGATGGAACTCATTGTTGAAAATTCTGGAGGGTCGTATGTCAAACGTCTGAGAGAGTTAAGGATTTATTTTCAAACTTCCTTGTATTTTGGACCAACAGGCATTATAATATATATAGGATGTCTCTAAACTGTCATGAGAAGCAAACCTGGATTGTCTTCTGCTTTTTGTCTTTGAGTCTTATATAGGAAAAGCACTTATGCAAAGACATAAAGGACAGTAATGGCACGAGTGTTAAAATGAGGGGAAATAATGCAACATGACATGTGGTTCAAGGCCCGAATTTTCACAACAATGGAAGGGCTTTGCGCCTTAGCCAAAATGGTGCTGGAGCCCAGAAGTCCAGCCCCCAAACCCGGCACCTCCCATTTTTGCCAAGGATGGGGTACAGGGGTAGGTTGTAGTTTGCACATTTATGGTTCATTGAAGCAGCTGTGAATATAAAAATGCTTGACTAGCTGTCAAACTGATGGTATATTGGTTAGGAGGATGTCCAAAATACGGCTGGTGCAGTTTAGGCATTTGAGCAAAAGGTCTAAAGCTGCCAAAGTTCCCTGGAGATGTAGGGTACCCTCTTGGAGAGGTCCAGGTACTTTCTTGGAGAGGTCCAGGTACCCCTTTGGAAGAGGTCAGGTACCCTTTAGATTTGTTAAAAGAAGACAAGACTGTGTGTGAAAAGTGAATAAACTCAGTGAAGCTGTCAAGTAAATCCCCAAGCTCTTTAAATTTTGAAAAAAAATGCTTGCAGTTTCACTAGCCGTCTGTTGACATATTCCTGAGGTCTATCATTATATGACTGGTGCCACATGACAGATTCCACAACCTAATGTTATCATAGTGGAGGGGGGTGGGGGCAGTGGCTGTGAGTTCACAGTTTGATTGGCAGCCCTAAGTGGGTAAACAGTCCTTGATGCAGGGCTATGAATACAAATGTTTGCTTTCAAAAGGGGTTAAGTACTCTGTTAAATTTTTTGCTTTCATAACAGATTAAGTATTTGAAGGAAATGCTTTTTAATAAGGGATTAAGTACTACGAGAAATTTAATTCTATTGAATGGGTTTTTATGAATGAGAGTTTTTCTTAAATAGTGAAGTTAGCAATAGACAGTTAGAGCTTTATTTTATTTCATCTCACCATGACTCCTGAGGTCTGCCCATGGTGGGTACTGAGATTCTAGAGTGTAAGGGTAAAGATTTGTGGGTGAGGGTGTCATGGGTTGGCATGAATTGGCACTAAGTTGGCATTAGGGCTATAAAGGACCATGGGGGTGGGTAGAGGGGCATAGGTTGTCATGAAGGGTATGAGGGGCCATATAGGTAGGTGGAGGGGCATGAGGTGGCAGGAGTTGGCATGGCTGGGGCATGAGGAGTGTGGGAATATGAACGGTGAGGGCTAGAGGGCTATTTATGCTTTCATTTTGTTTACAGCTGGGATGAAGTGTCAAAGCACCAAGGCATGCATTTCATATAGCCTGCCTCAGCGTCTGGCAGAACCTGTGGCTTGCCTGCACGATGTTTCTGGGGCGGCGGGCCCGACTCTCATTAACATCTGGCATCTCATCTGGCATAACATCTCATTAACATCCCCGAGAACAAGGATCCAAAGATCCGGGTCACTTCCTCCAGAGTCAGGTTTGCAGAGTTGGGAATTTTCCTGACTCTGCATTCCCGACTTGGGAGTAAAAATTCTGCCCATTTGTTCTGAGGAAGTACCAACTCAGAAATGTGTGCAAGTTCTCCAACTGTGTGATACTGCTACCAACTTCTCAGATCCTTAATAAATGATCCTATGTATTTTTGTGTTAACCAATCCCTTATGCATGGCTTGAGGAAGCACAAGGCGAAGAAAAACACAACATTGGCTAGGGTAATAAACGTAGGCAGAGAGATCTATTAACCATAGCATGGAAAGACAACGATGAATAAAATCTGAAATAAAAACAGAAAATGCTGGAAATACGCAGTAGGTCAGGCAGCAGGAGAGAGAAATACAGTTAATGTTTCAGTTATCTCCATCAAAGCCTGCTCTTTAAAGGATTCAGGAACAGTTAAGTCAGGAAGACTTGTTTGAGAAAAGTATTTTTGAAGTAAATAACTACAACTGTTTATGTGAGAAGACTGTTTCCAGATGGTTCAGCAACAGGTAATCAGAGGTCTTTTCTGTGGCATGTACTTTTGAATAGCAAAATATGGTGTATAAAGGAACATGGTTTTCAACAGTTTTACAGAGGACTTGATCAATTGAATGTGAAGCCAATAGCTAGCTACTCTCTGTGTACAGTTAGGCCAATCACCCATAGTGGATAACAATAAAGTCTGTTCCCTCTACTCCGCGGCTATCGTCAGAGAGCCGCTGCTCAGGAATCTGCCCCTCCGTCCTTTTCAGTGGTTGGCGGAGAGGAGGGCTGTGGCCGCAGGGGTGACCAGGATCGGGGACGTGCTGGGTGGCGGAGGACTGGGCTGGATGCTCCCGCAGGAGTTGGCGCGACGCGCGTCTGTGAGTGTCCAGGTCGCAGCCGATGCCATCCAAGACCTGAGGTTGTGCTCGGACCTGACGTTATTTTGGGTCTTGAGGTGGCCCAGGTGCGCGGTGGTCTTCCGTCTGAGCGTTTCCCTGTTCGGACAGAATTCCACATTGGCCCCAAGCCCCGAACCCTCCCTCGGGTGCTGGTGCCCCGCAATATGAGCCGCCTCGGGGACATGCCCTCTGTGCCTTTTGGCACGGCAAAGAGGGGCTTTTTGTACGGACTGCTGCTGCACACCTTCCATTTTCTCGCCCTTGTCCGTCGACCGGACACGCCCTGGTGTGCCTTGTTGCCGTCCGGCGGCGGAGGCCCCCGATGGGAGGCCCTCTACGGAGGTGTCCTCCCCCTTTCTATCGGGGACCTGGGTTGGAGGGTGTTGCATGCAGCAGTCCCTTATAATAAGAGGATGCATAGGTTCACGGACTCTCAGGACATGTGCCCTTTTTGCGGTGTTGTGGAGTCCATGGACCATGTGTACGTAGGGTGTTGTAGACTGCACTCCCTTTTTAGTTATTTGAAAAATCTTTTATTGATGTTTTGTTTGCACTTCAGCCCCACGCTCCTGATCTATGGGCACCCGGTGTGGAAGGGGGTCGGGAAGGAGGAGGACCTCCTCGTGAACCTGCTCCTGGGCCTGGCCAAGTTGGCCATTAACAGGTCCAGGCAGCGGGCGATCGACGGGGGAGTCCCTCTTCCGCGGCTACGTTCGCTGCTGGATGTCCCTGGAGAAGGAGCACGTGGTGTCTGCTGGCACTCTCGAGGCCTTCCGTGCTCGGTGGGCACCACGGGGACTGGGGTGTTTTGTTGACCCCTTTAATCACATTTTGATTTAAAGTTTGTAAGTTTCCTTTAAACTTTGTTCTTGGTTTTACAGCTGACCTGAATTAGGGGCTGTGCCTGATTTATCCCAATTTTGTTGATTTGGTTTTCATTTAAAAGATTATCAAGTCTTGTGATTACTTAGAGTGTTCTTGGGAAACCGAGAAAGCAGGAGGCTGACAAACAGTTTGTCCTTAACACTCATGTGTGATTCAAAGACCCCGACAAACTCCCACCCAGCATTTGCTGAATAAAAAGTGTTCTGTGCTAATCACGTGATTTTACATGCCAATCCCAATTTACCAGGGAATCCGCCATGAACCTTTCATTTTGCAACAATCCACCATTCCAGAGCTTATGACTCAAAGCTATCATTAGGATGGTTAATTGGTGACTAGGGCTATTTCTTCCAGACATGGCTGATGGCTAATGTAAGGCTTCCACAGACACGTGGGAAGAACAATTATAATGAGGCCCACGTAAGCATAGTATGTATCATCAACTTTCTGAGAACCCAGAATATATCTGGTAGAGCCCAGCCATAGTTTCCAGTATCATCTTAGCATGTTGAGTGTTTCATAAAATAGGAACAAGGAACAGGAGTAAGTCATTCAGCCCTAGACCTTAATCCATCATTTAATTAGAGCATGGCTGATTCATACCTTAAAGGCACTTACACCTTGATATGAAGAGACATTGCTTTGAGGAAAGAATTGCTGTTTCTGGGATCTAAAGGTGATGATGGTATGGGGGAGGAAGCTCCACAGAATGAGAAGTGTGCACAGGAAGGAAAGGAAATGCAATAGAAAGTGACAGGGTAAAGATAGTACAACTGATAGTGGTTTTAATAAATAAAAATTGACTTGCAAAGGAAAAGTCATTTTCAACCAACCTCTGCCCCCCTCCACCAACACAAAACACTCACAAAATTCTTCACTGTCCAAGACTTCCTAAGACAGATATTTTCATTTGAGAGCTTACATAGAAATTAATACAAAATTCCATGCGAGGTATTTACCTCAAATAACAGTCTTCACTAGGAAGTGCATTTATTTAAAAAAAAATCTTCCAATCTACTCCTTAACACTCTTTATGGCAGCTGACTTGTTGTTCTAATTCCTAATCCATCACCCCTATGTGATGCTGGCTGAGTGAACTGTGATTGAGCGCAGCATGACTGTGATATCCTTTGGAGCCTTAGAGACCAGAAATGACTCTTGTCTCAGAATAGTAATTATGAATAAACTACTGAACATCCTCCATTTTTCAGTGGAAAGAGTGCTAGGCACATGACTAAAATTCTTTCGTGAAGCCATTAACTTAAAGAAACTCATTTTAATTCTGGAGAGCCAGTGATTTCTGCACTTAGACAATGCAATTCAGTGGTGCAGGATACAGGTTTAGAGGTGCTACTGATTATTACAGCTGAATAGTCCCAGTCTCTTGCGAGTCCTGTGGCAGTGTTCTGCTGTAAACCTCTGTAGGATTAGTGATTCTATCACCCCAGAAGCCACTAATGTTCTTAGAAGTTCTCTGGCATCTGTCACCACTATCTTCCAGGCTGTCACTGTCTCCAATGTGTTCTTAAGTGTTTGCCATGGCTCATTGCTAGCACTTTCACCTCTCATTCTGTAAATCATGGGTTCAAGGCCAACTCTAGAGAGATCTGCACAAGATCCAGACCAACACTCCTGTGCAGTACCATGGGAGCCCTGCACTGTCAGAAGTGCTGTCTTTAGGATGAGAGGTTAAACCAAAGCCCCACGACGTCTCATGACACTATTTTGAAGAAGTGGAGGGGAGTTCTCTCTGCTGTCCTGACCAATATTTATCCTGCAACCAACATCACTAAAACAGGTTATATGGTTATTTATCTCATTGTTGTTTGTGGTGCCTTGCCGTGTGCACATTGGTTGCTATGTTCCCTACATTACAACATGCACAAAGTACTTTGCTGGCTGTGAAATTCATTGGAACATACTGAAGCCAATATATAAATGCAAGTCTTTCTTTGTTTCCTATTTAGACAACAGTTATATTATGTAACCTTACTGTCAACAAACTCTACACATTACACAGAAATGTTGAGAAATAAAATGTGTTTATTATGTTTGCAAAATTTTGAACAGCTCTTAAGATCATGAATTGGAACTCCGAAAGGCACTGGTAATTTATTTTATCTTCATTCACAAACAAAGGATCTCCTAAAACATCATAAAATCTGAAGTATGTAAAATCCAAAGAAAGATAGCATGACCAAATTGCTAAAAGAAAAGATCTTAAATGCACTTTGCACGTTGTTTCCAAAACACTCTTTAAATTTTAACTACTGAACATTTTTATAATCACACAGTCTAAAACAAAATGCACATGGAATCACTGCAGCATCATGATTAATTCCAGCATACTTTGTTTGCTGCACCTTATCCTGAAGCTATTAATGCATACAATGTTATTGGAAATTATTATTTTTTTAAATAGAGGTTTATTGTGTGTATATGTCTTAATTAGATTAAAGCCAGCTAGTCTGGGTGCTTTGACGTGTACTAGTTTTGAGATGTAAGAGAGGTAGAGTACATTTTTATTTTGTTGAATAGAGCATTCAAGAAGGGGGTGAAATCTGGCACCTAGCTAGCAGAGACCAAGCAATGTTCATATTACTAATAAAATTGGTACTATGAAAAGGGGTTATTGTTTGAAGTGGTGGAGTTCAAAGGAGCTGGTGATACAATGAGAATTTACATTCAAAGAGAAGTGCTGGGTATAACAGGGCAGTTTTGTGCATGCAGAGCAGAGATAATGTAAGATCAAAGCTTGTAAACTTATAACTGTGTCTGCAAAGGAACCAAAGTGAAAGGAACCTCATTTTGAATTTGTAAGGTGAAAATGGTTTGCCTGGTTTCTGCTTAAAGTCTGGATTGTTTTGCACTGGTGGAGATTAGTTTGGGAATTTGTTAAAAGTTATGATAGTAGTAATTTGTAGCCATGTGTACATGCTTAACTTGTGTAAATTAATAAATGTCTCATGTAGTTTGATATAAAAGCTCTCGAGAACTAGTGGTCTTATTTCTGAATTTAGAGCGGCAACTCAAAACATACCACTTGAAAATATAGATTATGGCAGTTGTTTAAAGTTCTAAATAACTCAGCTTTTAACAACTGCTGTGCCATAATACACCTGAATTCCCTACATTTTTCTAGATATCAAGTTATCAAGCTAGGGAGTTATTACAATAAGATTCAAACTGAAATGAAAACCTTCAGAAATAGTAAGCTCATAGGAAATGAATGCCCAATATTAGATATTTTGGGAGGGGAAATTTCCTAACTTTTTTTAAGAGTGATGGTAGGAATATCAGCAGGAAATTATTTTCATCAATTTTGAACCATTAAAACACTCCTCTGTCCCGAGTTTCCTTGTGCTTTTCAAGTCTTCCCATGATTAGCTGTCAAGTCCTATTGGCTAGATTTGTACTTGTCAGAGGAAGGGCTAATGATGTAATAACTGCAAGTTTCCTGGGCTTGCATCAGCAAGTTTCCTGGGTTAGCCCTACTAATGCAGTCTGGATGCATTAGACCAAGATACTGGCATCATGGCAGCTACCAAGTTCACCTGATCAAGGCATGATTTTGAGCATGATGTGTTTGAAGAGTTAGACAAAAATAATATCTTGTGTTTACATAACACCTTTTATGTAGTAAAATGCCCCAATGCACTTCACAGAAGTGTTGGCAAACAAAACTTGACACTGAGCCACACAAGAAGATATTAGGATAGATTGGTTAATGAGATAGATTTAAAGGAGGAAGGAAGGTGGAGATGGCAATTAGGGATGGGCCATTATTGCTGGCCTAGTCAGTGATACTCACTTCCTGAAAATGAATTAAAAAGAAGGTTTAGGGAAGGGCTTGCAGAATTTAGGGCCTAGGCAGCTGAAGACATGTCTGCTGCTGGTGAAGCGATTAGAATGTGGGAATTGTAAGAAGCTAAAATTGGAGGAGTGCAGAGATCCAAGAGGATTGTAGTGCTGGAGGAAGCACTACAGAGATATGATGTGGTGAGATAAGTGTTGAAAACAAGAATGAGAATGTTAATATTCAGGTATTGCTGGACTAAAGGCCAGTATAGATCAGCAAGCATAGGGGTAATGTGTGAATGGGACATGGTGTGAGTTGACATGTGAGGCGCAGAGTATTGAATGAGATCAAGTTTCTGAAGGATGAAAGATGGACACTAGCCAGGTATGCATTGGGATAGTCAAGTCTAGAAGTAACAAAATCATGGATGAGGGTTTCAATAGAAGGTGAGTTGAGGCAGGGGCAAAGGTGGATAGCATTACAGAGGTAGAATTAGGTGGCCTTAGTGATGTAATGGTTATATGGTCAGAAAGGTCAAAGTCAAAACCAAGGTTGAAAACAGTCTGATTCAGCTTCAGGCAGCTGCCAGGGAGAGGGATAGTGTCCGTGGTTAGGCAACAGAATTAGTGGCAGGGAGTGAAAGGTCTTTCCAATATTTAATTGGAGGAGATTTCTACTCATCCAGTACTGGATGCTGGACAAGCAGTGTGACAAATCAGGAACACGTGGGGTGGAATTTTATGCCAGCGGGATTTTACGGCCTGGCCGAAGTCAATGGAATTTTCAACGGCTTGCCACATTTTACAGCCCAACCCCCGCCACCACAGGGCCGGAAAATTCCACCCATTGGTTTGTACAACTGGGAAATATATTTATAAAGTTTTTTTATTTCTGACTACAAAATGTTTTACTTTTCTTAGACTAATTTCTAGCAGGATGAGCATACGGGCATATGTTTGGATTTTTACCCCTCCCCAGACCCAAAGGCTTTTCTGGAGCTGGTATGACATTCTCAGTGGGCCTACCAATTCATCGAGGAGGAGAAAGAGGAACAGCACAGAGTGAAGCTAAGTAGTATCAGGTACCCTCTAAGGAAGTGCATCAGGAAACATAGATGTTATGAGGACCTTTCTGAGGAATTGTGCATTAGAAGAGCTCACTTCAGCAAAGAGGCAACGTAGAGTCTCTGATTTGTTGTGGGAAGAGATCAACTTGGATCATTTGTGAATGAACACAAACTGGATGGGATTCAGTTCGGACCTGACCTCTACGCAAATTAGCAGGTCTCCCTGTCATGTGACTGAATTAGAATCCCACAATGATACCGTGCAGAAGGAGATAATTTGGCCCATCAAGCCTGTGCTGGCACTCAAATAACCGAGCATCCATTTGCAATTGCCAGATAGATACAAGCCCACATTGAAAATTTGTTCTGAAAAGCGCTCCAGAGTAGATTTCTCCTTGTTGTGTAGCTTTAAAGGCCAAGGTTCAGAAGGGCAGTTGCTTGTTCTAAATACTGAAGCAATTTTGTGTTAAGGATTGAAGGATGGTGAGAGGATGGTGAAAGCAGGTGTAAGCATTTGAGGACAGAGCTGGTCATGTGTTCAAATATGTGCATCCACAAAGGCTGGATTATCTCCAGTGTTGGCAACAGGAGTGCAAAAAGGCTGTGTTGCAGGATAGCGTTGAGGTTGTCCCACTATAACAACAGAAGAAAAATACTTGATGGTTAGCATTGGGCAAATAGGCTTTAAAGTCGCAGCATTGCCGTTATAGGCCTGAACTTTGCAAGTAAAGGAAAATGAACACATTTTAATTTCCTCTATTTGTCTGTTGTAAGCTGAGATGAAATTCTTGGAATCTGCACAAATCAGATCCTGATTTTTAAATCATGTTTTCAAAGTTACTACGTGACACTTAAAGAAATACTTGGAAAATAACTAACGAAGACACAAAACTATCATCTACACATTCTGTGCTTAGTTTTCTTAATTGGAAAAATATAGTTATAGCTATTCGCTGAGTAAATGGGTCGAGAAATACCACATTCACAGCCTGCATTACACAGTGAGGATCCTGCAGCCAAGTTCCTCCTTTTACTGGGCCTGGGTGGAGCTAGTGTTCCTCTAAGCTCCACAAATCCATTGCTGCTTTAGCTCCTTCTGTCTTTGGGCCTGTCTCCTCCCACCTGAAGTTAACTACCCTCTTCGGTAAGACAGCTGGCAAGGCTGCCAAATACTGCAGTAACCCACATCCACAGCCTGCACTGTTCCAAAGCAGATGAGGCACGACCCCCAAAATGATCCAGGCCCCCAGCCACAATTACTGGTCAACCTCATGCTGCCAGCTATCCACCAGAATTGTTCTCAGGGATTGAATTAACTTTTGCATTTTACTGTGTAAATCTATATTTCAAATTGGAAATGAGTGAAGAATAGATTATACTGCCTCACTGCAGTTTTCTTTTAATCAACGTAGTGAGGCCTGCTAAGTCGAAAATAACTTCCTACCCAACAGTCCCTACAAACCTCAATCCAAGGAAAAGCAGTTATTTCATATTAGATACAGGCCATCGTAAAATGTTGCTTGGAAGAAACACAGCTCTTCATTTGTAGCAAAAAAATCTATAAACTAACAGTTAGGATGGCCAAGATATTCCCACAGTGAAAACACAACCTTTTATCAGTAAATGCACTGCTTTACAGGGAAGGTTTAAATCACCAATATAAAATGCATTCTGCAACATTCAGTTTACTTACTGGAGGCAGCTTCTTGGTAGGTGGGTGGTGGGCAATAATTTGGGTATGCCACTGGATGCTGTTTAGGATATGGAGCTGTGGGCATCACTAGCTGTGCAGGAGATAATTGAAGAGGCACAGGTTGGTACCCTTGGCCTGGTAGATAAGCTGGCACTTGTTGAGAACAGGTTACCGCGGTTACAACAGCTGGAAAAAAAAACAAGGGGAGAGAAAACTCGTGGATTAAATAAAATGCAAATATTTTTAATATAAATCCTTTTGTTTAAAATACACCAGAGTAATTTTGATTTCTCTCCAAATCCTGGAAGAGATGAAGTGCAATTTATTTTTTCCCAAACACTCCCAGTATGCAAAATAACTTGAAGGTGCTGACTGACTGGTTTCTCAACACATCTGAAATGGACAAGTTACGACAGAATTCCCTATCTTTTTTCACAGCCTACAACTGTTACCTTCAAAAGGAAGGTGCCTTTCCTTAATGTTAGTTAGCATGAATAAATACAAGATTTGAACAGGCTGTCTGCCTCTCAAAAAATGTCTGTGGTTGCTGATGGAGCAGTCCTGCTCTACCATCATTACTTTTCTCTCAAGAATGCAGATTCTACACAAAGCTTTGTGCCATCTGGCACTTGACCTTTAGATTGCCCGGGACCATCCATTCCTGGAGCTTGCCGGATAACAAACATTTTATGGTACATGGAAACTGAAGTCAGCCATTCAGCCCATGAGCATCCCCAGCCTTTTCAGGGAAAGAGAGTTTGAGATTTCCACTACCCTTTGCAGGTGTTTCCCGCTCTTATCCCTTGCAACCTTGCACGTCAGTCTTTTGGAGCATATTAATTTTCCCCTCTTAGTTTGTATTGATCTTTTCTAACAGAGCAAGTTCCCATTGACTCAGCTCACTACAATGGAAGTCAGTCCATTTGGAAAACCATTCCCCCAATAAAGAAATATTTCCAAGTCAAAATGATTGCAGTATGAGTCCAGATAACATAAAACTGCTCCAAGAAAAAGCGTGTTAATCACCAATAGAAGTAATCTTTATCCAATCTTTGCTAAACCTAGGCTAAAAGCAGCTGTCACCAGCTCAAATGGCTCATGTATGACATAAATTGCGAAGCATAAAATTAAAACATTCTGTACAGGAATACAAGTTAAATTCCTTCACTCATAATAAGAGGAAATGGGATGAGTTTTTCTAGTCCCCTGGAACCAGGCTTGGAGGTAGGGACGGGCCAGGAAAATAGGGGGAAATTTCATCGGAACGCCTAGCCACCTCCAGGAGACTTTCCCAGGGGTCAGCTGGGAACAAAGCTGGCAGCCCATTCCACAGAGATAATTAAGGCCCTACTCAGGAATCATCTTTTGAAACCAATAGTAATTTCCCACCATTCGAATGGGATGGGGGACACGGACACAGACAATTAGGCAGCCACCTCCTGGAAGGTTACACTAGTTATTCCTGATGCTGGGGTCTCAATGCCCACCACAGAAGTTATGCCAATGGCCCACAGCAAGATATATTGATAACCAAATTAATACAGATGAGAAAATCCAGTCAGCCGGAGTAGCCCATCCATTCACAAGGTTCCTACAGAACCTGATCACTGCATCCAATTGTTTCTTAAATGATTCGAGGATCTTCACCTTCACCACTCCACCCAGAAGTCTATCACATATATTGATCATTTTGTATTTATGATGTAAGCATCACTGGCAAGGCTGTCAGTTATTGCCCATCCCTGGATCTTTAGAATAGGGTGCTGTGTAGAAGAATCTAAAAATCAGTGACTCATTTGTCTTGGAGGTTTTACTATGGTACAGTACTATATGTGCTATATAAATGCAAGTTGTTGTTGTGTCTTTAATCATTGAGCCTTTGTTCCTTTTTTCCCACTGTCATGGGATCATTTAATTTTCCAAATATTTCTCCAGACCAACATGTACATATGTATTAGGTTACTCCTTAGTAACTACAGTTTACAGAGGAGGAGGAGGAGGAAAAAGCTGATGGACAATGGCCACATTACTGTCATGAATGATCCCCTGTAATTTCTCAACTAAAACTGGGCATTTAGATATCAGAATCCTGCTTCTCTTCAGCAAAATAAAAGATAAGAGTGCTGGCCATGTTGACTGATGATTCAGACATCCGTTTGACGGGCATTTGGCCAACAAATCAACTCACTAGGTTGGAATCAGTATAAGGCAGAACAATTAAGACTTTGTTTGCCACCATGAATGCATTCCTGTGTTGAAATTTGGTGGCAGCAACTGATTCTCTGCGTGAGGAGGTGACTGTCTTCGGTTGCCGGTAGACGGATGCAGCAAGGCTGCGAGAGATGATTGGTGGCATAATGACACATCATTTTAGCTCAGGTACCTTCAAATCTTGCTCGCATGCCTTCTATCATCTTTGCCACTTAAATACAAAATACTGTACTGCAATGCATCAAAAAAAAACTCTCATCATTTCTTATTTTTTCATTTGCCACCTGTCAAGATAATCTGCAATTTACATCTTGACAGCTTAGTGCATGCTGATATTGGAAGAATTCCTTTTCACCTGCCCCCTCTTTTTTAACCTATTCCTGCTCTGCTGAAGCCCTGAAAATGCTTCCCCTACCACCTACTTTTCAATGAGTTATTAAGCATTGACAGCCATTTTTTAAAAACAAGATTACTGTAATTAGAAATGAAAAGTCCCCCAAATTATTTCAAATTTTCACCTTAATAAAAACATTCACAGGAATAAAAATATTTAATAAAATCTAATTAAATGGTACACGGTGGGAGAATTTTCTCCCCGTCGGCGGTGGGGGGGGGGGGGGGGGGGTGGGGTTGGGCGGGAGCGGGCGAGTGTGCAGCCATTTTGTGTGAGCGGGTGCCAATTAAGGCCGGCCCAGCGTGAAGCGCACCCGGAAGTATGGGGGTGGTGGGGGAGGAGGGAGAGTCGGGGCACAGATTAGTTTGATATTTAAAAATTTTAATAAAGAAAAGAAAAAATTTTAAGACATGTCCCCTCATGTGACGGTGGGCAGAATTTTGCCCTCGGATGGCCTGCGGGTCCCACCGGCTCAGCGGCGGGCGGACAGCCAACCCCCACCACCGAAACGTGGCCCGCCAACCATTTTGAGTGGGCGGGCCAATTAAGACCCGCCCAGCGGCCTGCCCGACAGGAAGCGCTATGCATTTCCTGTGCGGGAGGGGAGAGGGAATCCCCAGCTGTCAAAGTGCGCTCTTTCCCGCATGAGTGCGAACGAGCGCACTGCTCCCTGAGGCAAAGTCCTGTCTCAGGGAGATTTGTGACAGGAAAGTAAAGTCTAAAAAAATAGATAAATATTGAAATTATTAACATGTCCCCCTCATGTGACAATGTCACACAAGATGGGGCGTGTTAATAATAAACACATACAATGCATTAAATGTTTAAAAAACGGACATGAAACTTCATCCCGCCAGTGGATGAAATTTCATGAATAATTTGGAGCCGGCTGGAGCTCCTGGCCTTCCCGCCAGCCTTAAGCTTGGACAGGCAGGTCTTTAATTATCTTAATGAGCCCGTCAATGGCCTCAGTTGGCCATTGACAGGTCGGCGAGCAGACAGCTGATTGCCCAGTGTCACATGAGCTGGGACATGTCAATGAACTTTAATTAAAAAATCTATCTAATTTATAAACCCTTCATGAAACTTCATTCCGCCTGTGGATAAGGTTTCATGACAAATGCGAAGGCCGCCTGGGCTCTTCGCCTGCCCGACAACCTTAAGGTTGGACGGACAGCCCTGTTAATTACTTCAATTGCTGTTTAAATGGCCTTATTAGGCCTTTGACAGTTCAGCGAGCGCGCAGCCGGCTCCACTGCGTGCCTGCCGAACTGAGGATAAGAATGACTTGAGGTGATGTCGGGACATACACCCAGAATCACAGAGTACAGAAGAGGCTCTTTGACCCATCGAGTCTGCGCCAACACGTGAGAAACACCTGTCCTATCTACCTAATCCCATTTACCAGCACTTGGCCCATAGCCTTGAATGTTATGATGTGCCAAGGTACTTTTTAAAGGATGTGAGGCAATCCACCTCCACCACCCTCCCAGGCAGCGCATTCCAGACCGTCACTACCCTCTGGGTAAAAAAGTTTTTCCTCACATCCCCCCTAAACCTCCTGCCCCTCACCTTGTGACTGACCCTTCAACTAAGGGGAACAGCTGCTCCCTATCCACCCTGTCCATAATCTTGTACACCTCGATCAGGTTGCCCCTCAGTCTTCTCTGCTCTAATGAAAACAACCCAAGTTTATCCAACCTCTCTTCATAACTTAAATGTTTCATTCCAGGCAACATCCTGGTGAATCTCCTCTGCACCCCCTCTGACGTCACCATGCTTCATTTTACGCATAGGCGAGCGGGGCCTGCCCCCACTCACCGACCTGAAGGTTCTTCCCAGTATGAAAATGCACTGAAAACATTGCAAGGCATAACACACAAAACCTTCTTTCCTTTAAGAAAGCAATTACACATTGTCATGAAGATATAATAATTTTCATAATATTGTGATTTATTGTAAAATTATGCTGTTTATATTGACAACTTGATAGTGTTCAGTCAAATGTGGGAGGAGCGTTTCCAACATCTGGAATAATTGTTTTGTCAATTACAAGGAGCTAATTTTGTGTTGAACTTGGTTAAAAGTGCATTTGCAAAACTGCAAATTACATATCTAGACCATACCATTGGACATGGTAAGGTGGCTCTGAGAGATGTGAATGTCAATGTTATCGTAGATTTCCCCGAGCCTACTACAAAATGAGAAGTTTTGAGATTTCTAAGTATGAGTGGGTTTTTCCTGGAAATTGGTGTCAAATTTTATCAGTGTGGTCGTTCCATTGACTGAACTATTAAAAATGAACAAGAAGTTTCAATGGACACAGGAGCGTCAAAAGGCATTTGACAGTTTGAAAACTGTATTGACTCCAACACCCGTTTTGGTAGTACCCAATTATGCCAAGCAATTTAAGTTGGCCATTGACACAAGTGATATAGGCATTGGGGCCTTCCTGTTACAAGAAGATGAAACTAGAATTGAGAAACTTACGGGATATTTTTCACAGAAGTTGAATGTGCAACAGAGAAGATATTCAATGATCGAAAAGGAGACTCTGTGTCTGGTGTTAGCATTGCAGCATTTTGAGGTTTATGTTGCAAACAATTGGTCAGAAACAACTGTTTATACAGACCACAACCCTTCAAAGTTTCTGGACAAAGTTTGAGACAGAAGTCCAAGGCTATTCAGATGGAGTTTATTACTGCCACCATTTAATCTACAGATTATACATGTTGCTGAATGAGAGAATCTGATTGCAGATGCATTGTCAAGAGTTTGTAGCTCAAAGGGAAAATTGGACATTTAAAAACCTGGACACTGGACTGGAATGATTTCTGTTGATACCAACGATTTGTTTATATATTGTTCTGTTAATGCATGCATCTGGTAATATAACAGTGTGAGTATGTAGATATGTATAGGAGGTAATGTAAGATAGGTTAAGAAAATTAAGCCATCTTATTAAATTATGATGGTTCATTTTCCTGTGAGGAGGGGGTGACATGAAAATATAATAATTTTCATGATATTATTGTGAATTATTGTAAAAGTGGATTAATACTGGGGTTTGGATTAGTTTCTCTATATGTGTATATATGTGTGTGTGTGTGTGTGGGGGGGGGGTGGGATTTAATTAAATTGGAGACAGCTGGTCTGGAGGCTTTGAGTTATCAACAAGAAGCTAGGTTTGAAATGCTAAATACATAAACATGACTGAAATTTTAGAATGTAAGGTGTAGGAACATTTTCATTTGTAGATAAATTAGGTTAGTTTGAATTTCAAAGAAATTGTAAGATGTTACACTTAGCCACAAGAAGTGAAGCCAAACAGTGTGTTTATTTTTCCCAAAGGTTACTGATAAAATTAGCACTATGAAAAGATTTATATTATGAGAAAGGTAAAGTTCCAAAGACTTATTGGAACAATGGAATTTGCATTAAAAAGGGCGAAACATGTATAAAGGAGATGGGGCTATGTGTAAGAGGAGAAGATATCCTAAGGTCTAATAGAAGTGTGAAAAGTCTTCAGCTTTTGTGGTTCAAGTTGCTGTCCACAGGAACTGAAGCTAAGAAAACTCACTTAGAATATCAGTGTCCAAGGTTTCATGTTGCTTTGCCTGGGTTGGTTTAAATCTATTTGCTTTTTTTACTATTGCCTTAACTGAGGTGTAACTGGGAGTCAAAGTAATTCGGGGTTTTATGAGTTATTATAATAGTAATTTGTAGACTTATGTATGTACGTGGAATCTTTTCTTTAGTTAATAAATGTTTAATTTAATTTTCTAAAAAACCTCTGAAGTCATGGTAGTCTTATTACTTCTGAATTCCAGGCACGCATCTCGAAATAAAATACAAATCGCAAAACAGTTGTGACACACTGATCAACTTTCCCTCGTGGATTTTGACCGGCCTGGCACACATCATCTGCCACATTATAACACACATATAGCTTCCCTATAAATGGGGTTTAAAAGCAAAAATATAACCCTAGTGCATAAATTGGCAAATTGCATCAAATATTCATGAATATATATTTTTGCTTCAATTCTGAGGCTTTAAATAAAGCAATGTCAACAACTGTGCCCTCAAAATGCAGCTAACCACAGAATAATAGGCAAGATGGCATGTTTAAAGCCTGCTCATCCTGTTTTCCAACACTCTTTTTACACTTGCACAACCAACAGGATTTTGATCACTAGGTCTTCATTGTTATGCAATCACTTGTTGCACTTTCAATATGCACTGCACACTGGGCCTCTCAAAGTTTTGGTGTGTAGAAAGCTCTTCTGTCACTCGGTTGACTCTAGTAAGATAAGTGCTAAGCACACAGAGCACGGGCACTTTTGTCTAAATAGTCAAATATATCAATGGCTGAACCATTGTATGCAGCAAGACAAAAAATTCACTGATACATTCCTTTGAATTGTGGTTGATTTAAAAATTATTACTGTACCATGATGAACATTAAATGTGTCAACGCTGAACCTATCACTGTCAGAAAATCAACTTTAGTTGATCACATTGTCATCCATATATATGTTGTAGTTTTGTTGAATCAATCAATCAGCTATATAACTCAACAGAGCTTCCAAATAGAACAGTTTACCAATGTTGCAGCAATGACTGCACTTCAAAGTAATTAATGTGAAGCTCTTCAACATTTCTAAGAAATGTTATTTGGCACCGTATAAGCGCAAATCCTTTTTTTTCTGTGTTATCTGTACATCTCAAATATTTTAATTTGATGATTGAACTGGGTGCCATCATTGACACTATCCATGGGTATGAATATAATATACAATAGTTGAAGCAAATAATGAAGAGCACAAGGTGCTTTGTGTTAAGATTAAACTCATAATGTAATCTATTCCAGTGACAGTTTTTCTAACAGTGTGAAATTTGTATATGACTCAGACTTGTTATTGCTCTTGGTTGCTAACAGAACTCTCCATCTTGTTTCTGTCCATATTGTTGTAAGCTTAATGAGATCAAAGAAACAGCAAGTGACATTTCCTACGTCCATTCAGTATTTATGTATCTGATGTGTAGTGGGGGTAACCACGTAGTCATCTGATGTTGGATGAAGAAATTTAAGATATGACATTCAAGCATAAAATAACAGGAACTTTTCTCTAATATTTATCAAATCTCCATTTTTATGCATGAAGGATGTTACAACAACATGAATTAATCAGGTTGCAGCTTAGAGACAATAAACTGATGTGCTGTTTAAATTGTTCCTTTCTGTTATATTTCAGCAATCAGCCATGGTGCCACTGATCCAAGTGCTCTGCTTGCTTTCCTGTTGGGTCATTACCTCCTGCACTTTAAATTCTACATGACTTATTTTCAGGAGCAGCTGGAAATAATCTATGCTTGCATGCAAGCCTGTTCCAATAGTATAATGTTCTAATTCGTGTCATATCAGGTGGTGACTGTGAAGTCAGGGACTGACAGGGTGAATAACTTTGCTATTTGCTCCAAGGTCATGGGCAACAGTTGAAACTTTTGGATGGTGCTGGGAACAAGAATTCAGAGTTGACACCTCTGTAAATTGTGAAAATGACTGAGATTCAACAAAAGGTTGAGAATTAGTCTAACTGGAACACCAGGACTTCCCAGCTGGATGCTATTCTAAAAACTGTCCATTGGCATTTTATATGAATTATTTTGAAGTGTAGTATTTGCAATTATGCAGGAAACACTGCATATTGAAAGAAGAATTGAACTTTTACTAGTCCTTGAGTAGAAGATGCATGGCTTTTAACTGAGCAGTTTGTCTTGATGTCTCTACTGTGTATCAGTCCTTTTATTGTCTTACATGGGTTTAGCCTATTCAAACTTGATGGTGGCCCAGTGCTCACAGTGATTCTAACTGGCTTATTGCAGTTCAACCCACTGCCTGACTTTCTGGAGTAGAGCAATAGAACTAAGGCATTGGGGGGAAGTTTCAGGTGACCAATTCCATTGTGGTACCAACAGTGTCTGCCCATTGCTTGGACAATGAAATAGGTCCAAGGTGCAACCAATTTTCATAATCTTGAGCAGTGAAACAGAGAAGTCAAAAGCAGCTCTCCAGCTGGGGGAGCAAGGAGTTGAGTCAGAAGTGATGAGCTAAAGAGGGAGGAAATTATGAAGGAAAGGGTGTGAAAACCCGCAGATTCTTATGGGAACAGGAGGAGCATTCATATGTTTTCTGAGAAGTGTGCATTAGTCTATTTAAGATTAGGCCACTCAGTGTCTAGTAACATTGGGAAGAGCACACACTCTGCCCATTGGTATATGGAGAAAATTGCAGGTCCTACAACGGGCTCAAGACCTGGACTTAAATATTGAAATAAGTCACCATCTATTTGAGCATTGAACCTAAATTCTTGTCTACTGACTGCATCAGTGGGGTGGTGGGAAGATGAAAACAGCTCTCATTGCATTTTGTGTGACTTGTTCACAGAAATACTTCTTGAAATCCAACAGTTACTTACCTGGATTACGTGGTTCTGATCTGCAACAGGCGCCGCAACCACAGCAGCAGCACGACAGGATCCCAACAACCGCAATGGCTAAAAGGACCACTCCAACTCCAATTAATATCTTTTGACTGATGAAAAAGAAGACAAGAAAAGTATTAAAAAGTGAATTAACACTGATGGAAACACATGGAGACAGTGGGGCTAAAATATATTGCACATTCGATAGACTTTCATAAGCTATCTATGGATCAGGAAGATATTTGTTACAGAAAGTTCTATTCTTGTTTTTGGGTTGAGTGCAGACCTAAGGGAGGTTTGGGACTGATGTTGGGAGGGACTTTTGGTGCAAAGAAACACTAAATTTTCAATCAAAGCTTTGTTGAACGAACTGCTGTTGAAGGGCTCGTGAACCTGGGACTGAATTGTGCATCATATAGTAGATATCAACAATCGGCAAGACCCTTTCATGTTATACAGCAATATAAACTCCAGATGTATTTTGGTGGTGGAAATATTGCTTCAGATGGTCTATGGTCCATTGCATCCAGACTTGACTGGAGATATGGTATTGTACTTCATCTTCCCATCTGTGCTAGGGTTCCTGAAAGGTGTCATTAGCCGGGACTGTTTTGCAGTAACCTACTCATTACAGGCCTGAAGATGGGTCAGAACAAATTCCCACCCCTGTAAGTGTGTTTTGGAGAGGGTACAGATCTGATTTACACCAAGGAAGACTGAAATATGGGGTGGAGCCCAGTTCCTCTGTGACTCCACCTGAACCATATAATTTCAGTCTGATGACAATGGGTAGATATACCTTCACTATAAAAAGTACCCTTTCCAGCAGTAGAAAGGTTTCACTGGGAGTTGATGAAAAAAAAACTAGTGTTTCTCTTTAGTCTATTCGGAACAGCTTTTGGCTTCGTAAATAATTCAGTGAATGACCTAAATGATCATTAAAAATGGTTCTGAGCCAAGAGTGTAATCCATTGTGAAACATGGTTTTGTGGCAGTTTTGGAACCATTTCAAAGAGTCCCTTCAAAATTTTACCCTCTCAGAATCCAGGTTGTAAGACCATAGCTGGGATTTTCCCCTCCCGTTTGTGGCAGGCGTCATAGCAGACGAGATCGGAAAATATCAGGAGATCACAAAAATTGGTTTCAAGTTGTCGTGAAACCAGTTTGCGGTTCTCCGCTCCACCCATCAATGGTTGGTTGTGTTTCCTGCTGCTAGGCATCAGGAAGCTAATTTCAATACATTAGAATCTCATTGTAAGCCCTGGGGGAGATCGTACTGTCGCAGTAATGTTACTGGACTAGTAATCCAGAGGCCCAGGTTAATGCTGTGGGAACATGGGCTCAAATTCCAACACAGCTGCTGGTGGAATTTAAATTCAATTAATGAATTGAAAGTTAGTCTCGGGAATGGTGACCATGAAACGGTCATCAATTGTTGTTAAAAAAAAACCCTTCGGGTTCACTAATGCCTTTTAGGGAAGGAAATCTGCTGTCCTCACCTGGTTTGGCCTATACGTGTCTCCAGGCCCACAGCAATGTGGCTGACTCTTAACTGCCCTAATTTCAAGGGCATTTAGGGATAGGTAACAAATGCAGGCCTTTGCAGCGATGCTCACATCCCATGAAAGAATCATTTAAAAAATCATCCCCCCCCCAAGCTGGATCACGAGCTCACATTGGCATGATTGCACACAATAGTGCATAAGCGACAAAAGTGACGTGCACCTGGTGAATTGCACTTCACTCGGGACTTCAAGGTTTGTTTCCCTACCTTGCTTTGGGCAGCGCTCACGGTCATCAGCGCCAGGCTTCACAGGCAGCACCACATCATTTTTAGAGGGGCTCACAGGCAAATCTCTACCTACCAGACCAGCTATAAGGCGGGAGTGGCTTTTGAATGGCTGCAGGGCAAGGGCTTGCTTGGGGAAGTGGGAGAAGTGACTACAGGCAAGGGAAGAGGCTGTAGGGTGAGGGCTGTGCTGGGAAAGGAGGGTATCCCAGGGTGTGTGTGGGGGCACATGTTGATCTGGCCTCAAGAGGGTGAGGGCTGAGGAGGCAGTCTCCGGAGGAGATGAGGTCAGATGGAGATGTGAGGGTATGTGTGTGAGAGAGTGAGTGGTGATGTCCCTTGAGCTGGCAGTGAGTGAGATACCAGTGGATGTGGGATGGCTTTGTGAGCGTGTGAGTTTAGCGCTGAGATGGTTGAATTACCCTGGCAGCACGGATGAGATCGTTCATCCTCTTTCTGCACTGGATGGCTAACCTCTTCTGTGCAGCATTTGCACTGTTCACCACTGCCATCGTCCACCAAGCCAGAGTGGTGTGGTTACTGGACCTCCTGCAGCCAGAACGGGAGTGGAAGACATCATAGTGGGCCTCCAAAAAGCATTCCAGTGATGGGTCACTGGACTCTTCTTGGCTTTCACTGGGAGCAGTCCTCGGCTGCAAGCATTGAGAACTGTGTGTGGCTGCAGTTTAGATATGGTACTCAGAGTGAGGAAAACGGCATGGTGGGCAATTCCAAGGCTGCCCGCCAGCGATGTGGCATGTTTCCTGTGGCTACATAATTAATGAGGTGGGAAGCGGACAATAAGGTGCAAAAACCCACCCTGGCGGGGAAAAAGGTTTTTCCACCCCCACCAAATGCACTTGGTGCAATTCAGGGAAAATTCCAGTCTATATTTTGTTTATGTAGTTAGTATTATTCCTCCCTCCAGACAACGTGTCATTCTACAAGAATTTGTAATGTCCCAATACACCCCAACAACACTCAAGAAACTTGACACCATCTAGCCCAATAGATTGACACCCCATCCACCACTTTAAATATTCACTTCCTCTACCACCGACACACAGTTGCAGCAATGTGTACCATATACAAGATACACTGCAGCAAGTTTGCATGTCTTCCTCAATTGCATATTCCGTACCCGTGACCCGTCTCCTAGAAGGACAATGGCAGCAGATGCATTGGAACATCGCCACCTGCAAGTTCCCTCCAAGCCATACACTACCCTGACTTGGAATTATAACACCATTCCTTCACTGTCGCTGGGTCAAAATCCTGGAATTCCCTTACTAACAGCATTGTGGGTGTATTTACACCACATGGACTGCAACAATTCAAGAAGGTGGCTCATCATCACCTTCTCACAGGCAATTAGGGATGGGCAACAAATGTTGGCCTTTCCACCAACACTCACATACTATGAAAGAAGATATTTGTGGAGCCTCGTCCTCCAGTGAGTTGTTTAATTGTCCACCACCATTCACAGCTGGATGCGGCGGGACTACAGAGATTAGATTTGATCCACTGATTGTGGGATCGCTTAGCTCTGTCTATCACTTGCTGCTTATGCTGTTTGGCATGCAAGTAGTCCTGTGTTATAGCGTCACCAGGTTGATACCTCATTTTTAGGTATGCCTGATGCTGCTCCTGGCATGCCCTCCTGCACTCTTCATTGAACCAAGGTTGATCCCCTGGCTTGGTGGTAATGGTAGAGTGAGGGATATACCAGGCATGAGGTTACAGATTGTGTTCAAGTAAAATTCTGCTGCTGCTGATGGCCTACAGCGCCTCATGGATGCCCAGTCTTGAGTTGCTAGATCTGTTCGACATCTATCCCATTTAGCACGGTGATAGTGCCACACAACATGATGGAGGGTATCCTCAATGTGAAGGGGGGACTTCATCTCCACAAGGGCTGTGCAGTGGTCACTCCTACTTATACTGTCATGGAAAGATGCATCTGTGACAGGCAGGTTGGTGAAGATGAGGTCAAGTATGTTTTTCCCTCTTGTTGGTTCCCTCACCACCTGCAGCAGAGCCAGTCTAGCAGCTATGTTATTTGGGACTCAGCCAGCTCAGTCAGTAGTGGTGCTATCGAGCCACTCTTGGTGATGGACATTGAAGTCCCCCACCCAGAATACATTCATACATTCTGTGCCATTGTCACCCTCAGTGCTTCCTCCAAGTGATGTTCAGCATGGAGGAGCACTGATTCATCAGCTGAGGGAGGGTAGTAGGTGGTAATCAGCAGGAGGTTTCCTTGCCTATTTTTGACCTGATGCCATGAGATTTCATGGAGTCCAGAGTCAATGTTGAGGACTCCCAGAGTGACTCCCTCCCGACTGTATACCACTGTGCCACCACCTCTGCTGGGTCTGTCCTGCCAGTGGGACAGGACATACCCAGGGATTGTGATGGTGGTGTCTGGGACATTATCTGTAAGGTATGATTCTGTGAGGATGACTATGTCAGGCTGTTGCTTGAGTAGTCTGTGATACAGCTCTCCCAATTTTGGCACTAGCCCCCAGAAGTTAGTAAGGAGGACTTTGCAGGGTCAACAGGGCTGCGATTGCTGTTGTCACTTCCAGTGCCTAGGTCGATGCTAAGTGGTCCGTACATCCAGTTTCATTCCTTTTTTTAAGTCTTTGTAGCGGCTTGTTACAACTGAGTGGTTTGCTAGGCAATTTCATAGTCAACCACATTGCTGTGGGTCTGGAGTCACATGTAGGCCAGACCAGGTAAGGAGGACAGATTTCCTTCTCTAAAGGGCATTTGAGAACCAGATGGGTTTTTACAACAATCGACAATGGTTTCATAGTCATTACTGGACTTAAAATTCCAGATTTTTTTTTATTGAATTGAAATTCCACCATCTGCCATGGTGGGATTCAAAGCCGGGCCCAGAGTATTACCTGTCCCTAGATTACTCGTTCAGCAAGGGTGCCACTACGCCATCGTCTCCCCTATATCTGTGTGCAACCCCCTTATGTCCTTTTCACAACATATTTTCCTACGGCTGCTCCAGTTAAGTTTCTGGCCAATGGTAACCCCCAGGGCATAGACAGTGAGGGATTTAGTGATGGCAAAGCCATTGAATATCAAGGGAAGATGGTTAGATTCTCTCTTGTTGATAATGCTCATGGTCTGCACAGTGTGAATGTCACTTGCCACTTGTCAGCCCACTTCTGGATGTTATGGGTGAGTCAATGCCAGATAGACACATATGCACACACAGAAACACATAAACTACTCATCATTAGAAAGCACTACACTCAATTTTCCTGCAAGTATACTGGTTCCAAACAGGTGTAAAATTAAAGACAATTTGGTATGGTTGATATTCAAAGTTATTTTTCTCAGGTTTTATTGTTATTCTGATCCATTTTTAACATTTATCTTGATTGAAACCTGCTTTGCATTTTCTGTTTTTTTGAATGTATTTGTAAACATCATTATAAGTCACAGTAAAAATTGAAAGCTAGATTGCATGTTCTTAATTTTGTGCCTAATGTGCATGAATGCTGAAACTTTAATTTTTATAGTTAAAGAACAAATCTATGATGCGCATTTGGCACTTTCCTCATATCCTGATTGTTTTGTTATGATTTACATTTATTTATGCCCAATTTTACATCCCACCACATGATAATACGATTGGCAGGAAATTTAGTTGTGAATAGTCATCAAAAATGGGCAGACAAATATAAGGTAGTGGTGTGGTGGTATTGTCACTGGACTAATAACCAAGGGTAATGTTCTGGGGTCCAAAGTTCGAATCCCACCACAACAGGTGGCATTTGAACTCGATAGGAAAAAACGTGGAATTAAAAGTCTGATGATGACCATGAAAACAATGTTGATTGTCAGAAAGACCCATCTGGATCACTAATGTCCTTTAGGGGAGCTGTCCTTACCTGGTCTGGTCTACACGTGAGTCAATCCAGACCAACAACTCATAACTGCCCTCTGAAATGGCCTATCAAAGCCCTACAAAGTCTATAAGGAATGAAACCGGATGGATCACTCGGAAACAACAACGGCACACACAGCCCTGTCAAACCTGCAAAGTCCTCCTTACTAACATCTGGGGGCTTGTGCCAAAATTGGGACAGCTGTCTCACAGACTAGTCAAGCCATAGGCTGACATAGTCATCTGCACGGAATCATATCTTCCAGATACCACCATCACCATCCCTGTGTATGACCTGTCCCACCAACAGGACAGACCCAGCAGAGATAGTGGTATACAGCCAGGATGGAGTTGCCCTGCGAGTTCTCAATATCAGCTCTGGACTCCATAATGTCTCATGCATTAGGTTAAATATGGGTAAGGAAACCTCCTGCGGATTACAACGTACCGCACCCCCGCAGAGGTGAGGTGAGAGTGACCGACATTGACATCAAGGCAACATTTGACCGAGTGTGGCATCAAGGAGCCCTGGCAAAACTGGAGTCAATGTGAATCGGGGGAAAACTCTCCACTGATTGGAGTCATATCCAGCACAAAGGAAAACAGTTGTGGCTGTTGGAGGCAAATCATCCCAGCTCCAGGACATCACTGCAGGAGTTCCTCAGGGTAAAGTCCTAGACCCAACCATCTTCAGCTGCTTCATAAATGTCCTTCCTTCCATCATAAGATCAGAAGTGGGGATGTTCGCTGATGATTGCACAATGTTCAGCACCATTTGTGACTCCTCAGATACTGAAGAAGTCCATTTCCAAATGCAGTACAACCTGGACAATATCCAAGATTGGGCTGACAAGTGGTAAGTAACATGCATGCCACACAATTACCAGGCAATGACCATCTCCAACAAGAGAGAATCAAACTATCACCTCTTGGCATTCAATGGCATTACCATTGCTGAATCCCCCACTATCATGGGGGGTTACCATTGCCCAGAAACTGAACTGAACTAGCTGTATAATACTGTGGCTACAAGAGCAGGTCAGAGGCTAGAATACAAAAGCAGAGACATAATGATGGAACTGTACAAAATACTGGTTAGGCCACAGCTGGAATGTTGTGTGCAGTTCTGGTTACTACATTACAGGAAGGACATAATTGCTCTAGTGACAGTACAGAGGAGATTTACAAGAATGTTTCCAGGGCTTGAAATTGCAGCTATGAGGAAAGATTGGATAGGCTGGAGTTGCTTTCCTCAGAACAGAGGAGGCTAAGGGGTGATCTGATTGAGGTGTACAAAATTATGAGGGGCATCGATACAGTTGACAGGGATGCCCTGTTTCCCCTAGCAGAGAAGTCAATTACCAGGGGGCACAGATTTAAGGTAATTGGTAGAAGGATTAAAGGTGACATGAGGAAAAACTTCTTCACCCAGAGGGTGGTGGATGTTTGGACTTCATTGCCTTGTTTGGTGGTAGAGGCAGAAACCCTGAACTCATTTAAAAGGTACTTGGATCTGCACCTAAAGCAGTGTAACCTGCAAGGCTATGGACTGGGTGCTGGAAGGTGGGATTAAAATGGACAACTGTTTTTTTTATTTTTTCTTTCTCGGCTGGCACAGATATGATGGGCTGGATGGCTGCTTTCTGTGTTATAACTTTTCTATAGTTCTACGGTTCGATGAATTCTGCATTGACTAACTCACCTCCAGACTCCCCAAAGCCTGTTCACCATCTACAAGGCACAAATGTGATGGAATACTCTCCATTTGCCTGGATGAGTGCAGCTCCATCAACACTCAAGAAGCTAGACACTGTCCAGGACAAAGCAGCTCACTTGTTTACTCCCTTCACCACCGACGCACAGTGACAGTAGTGTATACCATCTACAAGATGCATAGCAGGAATTCACCAAAGCTCCTTAGGCAGCACCTTTCAAACCCACGACCACTACCATCTGGAACAGGAATGGGGAACTCACGGCCCGTGGGCCGGATCCAGTCCATTGCTCAATTTCATCCGGCCTGCAGCAAGGATTCTAAAAATATAGATCTATGACTGTAGAATCATAGAACAGTTACAGCACAGAAGGAGGCCATTCGGCCCATCTTGTCCATGCCAGCCCCAAGACACCCAGGTGCCCTTTCTAATCCCACCTTCCTGCACCTGGCCCATAGCCCTGCAGCTTACAGCACTTTAGGTGCAGATCCAGGTACTTTTTAAAAGAGTTTAGAGTTTCTACCTCTACCACAGCTTCGGCAGTGAATTCCAGACCCCACTACCCTCTGCGTAAAAAAGTTCTTCCTCATGTTCCCCCCCTACACTTTCTGCCACTTATCTTGAATCTATGTCCCCTGGTTCTAGAATTCTCCACCAAGGGAAGCAATTTTATCCTGCCCACTCTATCTATTCCCCTCATAATTTTGCACACCTCAATCAAGTCACCTCTCAGACTTCTTTGTTCTAAGGAGAATAACCCCAACCTATCCAATCTCTCCTTACAGCTACACTTTTCTAACTCTGGCAACATTCTTGTAAACCTCCTTTGCACTCTCTCCGGAGCTATTATGTCCTTCCTGTGATGTGGTGACCAGAACTGCACACAGTACTCCAGTTGTGGGCTCACCAGTGTTTTATACAATTCCAACATTAAAGCCTTACTTTTATATTCTATACCTCTGCCAGTGAAGGAGTGCATTCCATATGCCTTCCATACAACCTTGTCTACTTGAACTGCTGCCTTCAGGGACCTGTGTACTTGTACGCCAAGATCTCTCACTTCATCTACCCCTCTTAGTATATCCCCATTTATTTTGTAATCCCTGTAACTGTTTGACCTGCCTAAATGTATGGCCTCACACTTCTCTATGTTAAAATCCATCTGCCACTTTACCGCCCACTCCACCAACCCATCTATATCGTTTTGGAGATTATGGCTATCCTCTATACTATTCACTACTCGACCAATCTTTGTGTCACCTGCACATTTCCCAATCGTGCCCCCACATTCACGTCCAAATCGTTAATATATAACACAAACAGCAAGGGTCCCAACACCGAGCCCTGTGGGACACCATTTGAGACAACTTTCCATTCGCAAGGGCATCCATCGCCCATTACTCTTTGTTTCCTGTTACAAAGCCAACCTTTTATCCAGTTTGCCACATTACCCTGAATCCCATGGGCTTTTACTTTCCTGACCAATCTGCCATGTGGGACCTTGTCAAATGCCTTGCTAAAATCCATGTACACAACATCCACTGCACTACCTTCATCAACTCTTTTTGTCATTTCCTCAAAGAATTCAATCAAATTTGTGAGGCAAGACCTTCCTTTAACAAATCCATGCTGACCATCCTTTCATGCCTTTCAAAGTCCACGCCTTTCCACATGACAGTTAATCTTATCTCTCAGGATTGATTCTACTAATTTGCTCACCACCGATGTAAGACTAACTGGCCCATAATTGTTTGGCATTTCCTTTGATCCCTTTTTAAACAATGGAACTATGTTTGCATTTCTCCAGTCCTCCGGTACCTCCCCTGTATCTAGTGAAGATTGGATAATCATCCTCAGAGCATCTGCTATCTCCTCCCTGAATTCCTTCAGCAGCCTTGGAAACAATCCAAGAATGTAGCGCCTTCAAAATAGCATTTATCATCATTGTTGTGAATTTGCTTTGGATAAAAGTGTCAGCTAAATTACTATAATAATATTTAACAATTTAATGTTCAAATGCAGCCATCGCATTAAAACGGTGGGTGAATTGAACGTTTCTGTATTCTCTCTGAAAAAATACATAAAGTTGATTTTTATGGGTGTGTCGTCTGTGACTGATGTGTCTACATGTGCATGACCCACGATAAGAATAAAGTTCCCCACCCCTGATCTGGAATGTCAAGGACAGCAGATGCATGGGAACATCTGGAAGTGCCCCTCTAAACCACTCACCATCTTGACTTTGAAATAAACAACCATAGAACCCTAGAAAAGATACAGCACAGAAAGAGGCCATTCATCTTTGAGTTTTCTTTGATTTTACCTGCCAATATTTTTTCGTATCCTCTCTTTACTTTCCTAATTCCCATTTCTATTTCACCGTTGTATTTACTATACTCCTCTAGGCTTTCTACAGTGTTAAACTTTTTGTGACTGTCGTAAGCTTTCTTTTTCTGCTTTACCTTACCCTGTATGTTTCTGAATAACCACCATTATTAAAACAATAATTAACGGGCAATTGAGCTTGTTAACAGCCACATTGACCCAAATAATATGTTGCCAACATCATAAGTGGTTGATGTGGGCAGGCAGGTGAGATTCAGAAGGCCGTTTTTAAAAATAACTCCCAACCCCCTGCCAATAACGCACCTGGCGAAGCTGGGGGCTGATGTAAAATCCAGCCCTGTGTGTACATGGGTGTTAGGCTCCAATCTCTCCAAAGTTACTCTTCATTCCTGAAGTCTGCATGTCTATTAATTATTACTATTTATTAATCGATGAGTTTCATGTCATAATTTATTAACTTCATTTAATATGATTTGCTGATAAACCCATTTTTTGTTAATAATTTTATCTCATTAATTTAATTACCTATTTCCTTACCTCAGTTTTTTTTTAGATTTTATCCAATTCTCTGGCATAATAACATGAGGAATATTCAAACAGCCAAAAGATGCTTTAAATCTTTCCTGACAAGCAATTGTTATTAATTACTTACGTGGTGTTGTTCTCTCTGCAGGACACTCCACTTAGACCAAAATCGCATTCTATGTTTAAAGCTGCAACTAACAAAGAAAAATGATGTTGAATAAAGATCTTATTATAAACAAATGTGCTCAAATGACAGCCACAAGTATAATGCAAACACCTATTAGTGGTACAATATAATGAATACAAGCTGCAACTTACTCATTAAAGATACTTCAAGCAAAATTTCATAGAGGAAATCTGTCATGTAGGTGTAATTATAGGGCAATGATGCACAGGAAGGTAGGTTTTTATCACCACAAGAAAATGCCAAGTTATAGCCCATTTGCTGAATGGCTGAAGCTAATGATAAACTTGAACCCTCAAGTCTCTTTTTGTCATTGGTTTATGGGGGTGATTTTAATCTTATGCTTCCAGTGGAACTTAGCAATTGAATTGCCCAGGTCACCTAACTGCCTTGAGCTGCCAGGATCTGCCCTTCCGTCCTTTCACCTACTCAACTCAGCCGGCTGGGAGGATACCTGTCCTAAGCCAGCGGGCTCCCCTTTTTATCATTTCCATGTCAGGCTCCAATGGCCTCAGTGGGATCCGACAGAAAATTTTTACTTAGAGGTCTAAGTGGAAAGCAGAAATGATTTCTCATCAGGCCAATCCAACAAGAAAGTGGCTCAGGGTCAGAAAAGGCCCCCCAAAAATATTTTTTGCATTTTTCTTTCTATTTCCTTGTGGGCTGGGAAAAGCATTTCTGTCCCTCCTGGTTGCCCCTTGAAAGTTTACACCTCCCCTGCCACAATCGCCTTCCACCAATCGTGTGGGCCGGGGACACATCCAGCAGCCGATTCTGGCACTTAAAACTTCCTGTCAGCGTGTAGCTTCCAGGCGCGCGATTTTCCACCACTTCCTGTCTGGAGTGGGTGAGAAGTCGGCTGGGGGAACTTAATTAAGGCTCCAGAGTTAATATATCCTGGGCCTCATTTTTAGAACATCTTCTAGAATGAACACATAATTTCAGCAGATACGTTGATGCTGCAGTGAGGGAATGCTGAATGATTGGAGGTGCTGCCCCTGCTGTGTGCAAGTTGGCTGCACGTTGCCGATATTACTATTCCTACTTCTCCTGGTCAACATTTACATTTCATCAAACACTAAAAGTCAGATTTACCAGTCATTCATCTTAATGTTGTTTCTTGGCTCTTACTGTAATACCCGTAAAAAAAATAGTGGCAGTATTTAAAAAACACTAATGCACTGGTTGTTAATTGCTTCAGGAAGTCCTGGCAAACAGGATAAGGTGTTATGTAAACACAACAGCAACAACTACAACAGCAACGAAACCAACAACTTACATTTTTATACACCTTGAATGTAGTAAAATGTCCCAAAGCACTTCATTGGAGTATAATCAAAAAATGATTCCAAGCCATAGAAGGAGACATGACCTGAGCAAAAACTTGGTTTAAAGGCACAGGCTAGATGGGCTGAAAGGCCTCATTCTGTACTATTCTATCGTTCTATGAAAAGAGTTTTTAAATGAGGAATAAGAGGTGGAGAGGTAGAGAGGATTAGGGAGGTAATTCCGGGGCTTAGGGACTAGGCAGCTGAAGGAAGTCAGTGAGGTACAAAAGGCCAGAAATGGAGAAGTGCAGATATCTAGGAGGGCTGTAGAAGGGAGGAGTTTGGGTGGAGCAAGGCAACGGAGGGGGGTGCTTGAACATGAGAGTCAGAATTTTAAATTTGAGGGACCGAGAGCTAACATAGGCCAGCAAGCACAGATGGGTGAACTGGACATTGTAAGTTAGGACGCTGGCAACAAAAACACACATGTAGAGAACACTGTTGACGTAAGAAATATGCCCGAGGTCCTTTATAGGTGAGTGAGAAGATAAAGGGATGTTGAACCAAAGGAAAATATATAGAGGAGTGGTGACCAAAATCTTGATTAAAGAGATATCTGCCAATGATGGGCCAAAGTGAGGTGACTACAAAAGAGGCCAGAGGAAGAATAATGGTCAATTCAGGGGATTGGTTATAGCATTGCAGGAGGTAATAGAGAGGTTATATCTGGACACTTAGAAAAACTCAAGGACCTGAATTTTGCTCTCGTCGGACATGCACGATTGGCAGCTAGGAGCAGACTGGAAACAGCTCTCCGGCCACAATTTCACGCTGGCTGGCCAATTAACAGCCAGCCAGCATGAAACGTGCCCTGAGAAAGGCTCAGCACTGTGGGTGGGGGCGAGAAGAGGGCAGGCACTGACGTCACCGCAGGTGCTGGTGAGCACTTCCACTGAGCTCCCTGAAGGCAGACAGCTGCCTCAGGGAGCTGCAGAATTCCAAATAATAAAAGGAAGCACAAAAACGCTGCAAAAAATGTCCATGGAGCACAATCAAGAATGTGAAAGCATAACTCATAAAAAAATCAGTCCCCAGATGTTTCTTTTTATTAAAAATCTTAACGGAGATTTCATCCTGCCCGTGGATGAGGTTTCACCAAGAATGTAAACTCCGCTTGGCCGATTGTCTGCCAACCATAAGGTTGGACAGGCCACGAAAAATCGCTTTAAATTGGGCCGTAAATGAGCTTAATTGCCCGCTTAATTGTTGGTGGGCGCACTTCCAACTTTTGTGCGCTTCCGCCAAGCGAAATATTGCGCGAGTGTGCGGTGACGTTGGGACACTCGCTCAACATCAACACACGTGATTTCACGCCCGCTCGGGTCGGGTGCACGTCTGCCCATGGAACATAAAATTCTGGTCAAGGTAATCAGGAAGAGTCAGCATGGTTCTGTGAAAGGGAAATCATGTTTAACCAATTTATCAGAGTTCTTTGAAGGAGTATCATGTGCTGTGAATAAAGGGAAGTCTGTAGATGTGCTGTACTTGGATTTCCAGACGACATTTGATAAGGTGCCACATCAAAGGTTATTGCAGAAAGTAAAAGCTCATGGTGTAGGAAATAACATATTAGCTTGGACAGAAGATTGGCTGCCTGGCAGAAAATAGAGAGTATGCATAAATGGGTCTTTGTCTGATTGGCAGGATGTGACAAGTGGAGTCCTGCAAGTGTCTGTGCTGGGGCCTCAACTTTCTACAATTTACATCAAAGACTTAGATGGGGGGAGCGAAGGCATAGTAGCTAAATTTGCAGATGGCACAAAGATAGGTAGGAAAGTACATTGGGAAGAAGACATACGGAGTGCAGATGGATATAGATAGGTTAAGTGAGTGGGCAAAAACCTGGCAGATGGAGTAAGAAATGGAAAAATTTGAAGTTGTTCAATTTGGTAGGAAGAATAAAAAAGCAGAGTATTACTTAAACGAGAATGACTTAAACAAGGTGCAGGGGGATCTAGATGTTCTGGTGCATGAGTCACAAAAGGTTAGTATGCAGGTAGAGCACACAATCAAGAAGGCTAATGGAATACTATCATTTACGACAGAGGAATTGAACATAAAAGTAAGGATGTTATGCTACAGTTATACAGAGCATTGTTAAGACCACATCTCGAATACTGTGTGCAGTTTTGGTCTCCTTATTTAAGGAAGGATGTAAATGTGTTGGAGGCGGTTCAGAGGAGGTTTACTAGATTCATATCAGGGATGAGCAGGTTGTCTCATGACGACAGGCTGGGCTTGTTTCCACTGGAGTTTAGAAGAGTGAAGGGTGACTTGATCGATGTGTATAAGATCCTGAACGGCCTTGATAAGGTGGGCGTGGAAAGGATGTTCCCTGTTGTGGGTGAATCCAGAACTTGGGGGCACTGTTTTAAAATTAAGAGGTGCCCTTTTAGGACAGAGGTAAGGAGAAATGTTTTCTCTTAGAGGGTTGTGAGACTTTGGAACTCTGCCTCAGGAGGCAGCAGAGTTGGGGGTCATTGAATATTTTTAAGGCAAAGGTAGACAGATTCTTATAAAAACAAAAAAACTGCGGATGCTGGAAATCCAAAACAAAAACAGAATTACCTGGAAAAACTCTGCAGGTCTGGCAGCATCGGTGGAGAAGAAAAGAGTTGACGTTTTGAGTCCTCATGACCCTTCGACAGAACTTGAGTTCGAGTCCAAGAAAGAGTTGAAATATAAGCTGGTTTAAGGTGTGTGTGTGGGGGGCGGAGACTTAGAGAGAGAGAGAGGTGGGGGGTGGGGTGTGGTTGTAGGGACAAACAAGCAGTGATAGAAGCAGATCATCAAAAGATGTCAACGACAATAGTACAATAGAACACATAGGTGTTAAAGTTAAAGTTGGTGATATTATCTAAACGAATGTGCTAATTAAGAATGGATGGTAGGGCACTCAAGGTATAGCTCTAGTGGGGTTTTTTTTTATATAATGGAAATAGGAAATCCTTTAAATAAATTATAAAGATTTTCCTTTTCCCACCTATTTCCATTATATAAAAAAACCCCACTAGAGCTATACCTTGAGTGCCCTACCATCCATTCTTAATTAGCACATTTGTTTAGATAATATCACCAACTTAAACTTTAACACCTACGTGTTCTATTGTACTATTGTCGTTGACATCTTTTGATGATCTGCTTCTATCACTGCTTGTTTGTCCCTACAACCACACCCCCCCTCCCCCCCCACCCCACCTCTCTCTCTCTCTCTAAGTCTCCGCCCCCCACACACACACACCTTAAACCAGCTTATATTTCAACTCTTTCTTGGACTCGAACTCAAGTTCTGTGGAAGGGTCATGAGGACTCGAAACGTCAACTCTTTTCTTCTCCGCCGATGCTGCCAGACCTGCTGAGTTTTTCCAGGTAATTCTGTTTTTGTTGTAGACAGATTCTTGTTAGGCAAGGGAATCAAAGGTTATCGTGGGTAGATGGGAATGTGAAATTTGAAACACAAGTAGAGCAGCCACGGGGCAGATTTGTCCCAGATTTGCGATTAATGAGGTAGTGGACGGGAAAAAGGACATTTTACCTGTCGGCCACAATGGTGGCTTTTCACGTCGTATCATTCGCTTCCCACCTCATTAATTATGCAGCCACAAGAGACATGCTGCATTGCTGGTGGGTGGCCTCTGAATCGCCCACCACTCCATTACTACACCGTTTCCTCACTCCGGGTGCCATATCTAAACTGCAGCCACACACACAGTTCTCAATGCTTGCAGCCCAGGACTGCCCCAGTGAAGACATGGCCCTGAAAGCCAAGAAAAGATTAGTGACCCTTCACTGAAGTGTTCTTTGGAAGCCTGCCATGATGTCCTCCGCTCCTGCTCTGGCCGCAGGAGGTCCAGCCATCTCATCACTTCGGCCTAGGGGGTGGTAGCAGTGGTGATCAGTGCCAATGCTGCAGAGAAGAGGTTGGCCATCTAGTGCATAAAGAGGATGAACGATCTCATCTATGCTGCCAAGGTAAGGCAGTCATCTCATCACTCTAAACTCATACATTCACAAGGCGATCACACATTCATTGGCATCTCATTCACTTCTCCATCTGGCCTCCATCTCCCCTGGAGACTGCTTCCTCAGCCAGCACCATCTTGAGGCCACTTGCACCCATACACACCCTGGGATACCCTCCTTTCCCAGTACAACACTCACCCTGCAGCCTTTTCCCTTGTCTGAGGCCACTTCTCCCCCTTCCCCAAGCAAGCCCTAGCAGTGTAGCTGTTGAAAAGCCACCCCCGCCTTATAGCTGGTCTGGTAGGTAGAGATTTGCCCATGAGCCCCCGTAAAAGTGATGTGGAGCTGCCTGCGAATCCTGGCACTGATGACTGTGAGTGCCGCCTGAAGCAAGGTAGGAAAACAATCCTCAAAGGCCCGAGCAAAGTACAGTTTGCCAGGTGCACGTCACTTATGTACAGTTGTGAAACACATCGGCGTAACCCCAGATGATCCAGCATGGGGGGATGATTCTGGCGGGCAGGTATTATAAATATATGTAGATGTATTAAAATGATGTTCCTGACGTCCGGTGGCAAGAAACACGGCCCGCTATCGATGGGTGGAGTGGATGATCACAAACTGGTTTCACGACATCGCGAAACCGATTTTTGGCCTTTCTGCCATATCGTCCGCTCACGCCTGCCATGCTGTCCGATGCCAATGGGGGGGGGGGGAACAGAAAATTCCAGCCATGGTCTTATTGAATGGTGGAGGGAGCGAATAGCTTACTTCTGCTCCTATTTCATACGTTCCTAACAGATAGTAAGGACCAAAGCATGAATACAATTAAACACAAGGATGAGAATTTTAAATTTGAAGCATTGGAGGATCTGGAGCCAATATATCTCAAGTGAGGACAGCGGAGCTGGATGAGTTATACTTGGATTGGGATAACATATAGGTAGCAGGGTTTCAGCTGAATAAAAACATATAGGTCTGGAAATTTGAGATTAAGCGTGCCCAATACGGACTGGTAGGAAGCACAGGAACTCATCCCTGTGCCTGAATGAATAGGTCCAAGGCACATGTAATGTTGGACCATGGGCCTCATTATCATCAAGCTGGTGAGCTGAGGACACCCAATCAGCAACTCCTGGCAGCTCGCTTGAGAAGAGGACTTAAAGATCAGGCTACTGCAATTCCAGAGACGGCCCTCAGGTACATTCTTAAGTGGGGGCCAGAAAAGAGGGAGATCAGGAAATTGGGCTTGACGGGTCAAAATTATCAGGGAGACTGGACATGGTGGTGATCAGAGAGGCTGATGGTTGAGATCAGGGGTTGTTTTGGAGATCTGGGGGTATCAAGGTCATGATCAAGGGTAGGGGCTGCAATGGGCAACAGCAGCCCATGTGGTTCAATTGTGGGGTTACATGGAGCATTCTTGTCCTCCTGACTCCAAGTTCAGGTAAGCATATAGTAAACATGTAACTTGCTGGCTGCAGCCTGTAATGGTCCTTTCAAGACTGCAAGTCAACATGGTTTTCCTGAATACAATTAGACCAGTGTAATTTCTAGGCCACAAAGGGCATAGATTGGGAAGAAAGCAAGGAGGACACTGGAGTAACAGAGTTTGGAGGTGGCCCTTCATGAGGGTTTCAGTGTTGGATCGACTGGGATAGAATTGCAGAAAGGCAATTTATGAGAAATGAAAGTAAACAAATGTTGCAATAAAGATAGGAAACAGGTGCATAAACTGTGGTTAACCTGATTTAGCACCAGACAGTGGTGGCGAGAGAGATGCAGTAAGTTCGGAGCATATATGGAGGCTGAAGTCAATGGAAACTTTTAGAAACATTTTATGATATTACTGTAAATAGTGAACATAGGGAGTACCAGATTTCACAGATGTCATTCTTATGGTCTGAATCCTTCAGCCCATCTGTGAAGCATTATTTGAAAAAAATGAATAATCTTTGAGAGGTTAAGTTGGGAAACACACTGTTTACATGCTCCGATGGTCTGTGCAATGGAGGGAAAGGATCTGACTCTCTGCATAAGTTTCCTTTCAACAGGATTTGCCAAATGGAGATGTTTCCCAGCACAGAGGTGAAAAATACGCCATTGTAGCAGTCACCTGAGCAGCTCATGAACTGCATTGGTGGAGCTAGGGAGCTTGTGGGTTGCCTGGGTGGGCAATGCTGTCATGTTATGGGGAAGATTTGCATGAAAGGAGAGGGGAGAATGAAATAACATTAACAAAACAAAAAAAAATGTAACAAGTGATTCTGCTCATGACACTGCCAGGTGTCTCTTGAGCCTTCTCTTTTTATATATAGCAGAATATTTGATTCATTAATCACACAGCACCTACAACCTGTATTACTTTCCAGGGGGATTGGAAACACAATACTCTGCATTGTGATTCAATGGTTCTTTTTGGAATAAATAGTTATGGGGATTTTGGTGGGCAGGTTTGAACATATTCTTCTTTCACTTCTGCGAATTGGATTTGAAATGAGCCCAAGACATGACAAACCTTTCTCTTCCTGTTGGCTGTAGGAACATAAGAATGTACCGGATTGCAAAAGATGTTCGTAGGCCACCTGACCAGCTGTGATCCCGATTCCGAACAGCACAGGGTTGGCCAAGGTGCCATTTAAAATTGATGCAGGAGTCATGAGTATAACTGATGTATTGGCGGAGATGCTGGTGTAGGGGTAATATCACTAGATTAGCAATCCTAGAGGCCTAGATTAATGGTGGGTTCAAATCCCACCATAGCAGCTGGTGGAATTTAAATTCAATGAATAAATCTGAGGTTGAAAGCTAGTCTCAGTAATGGTGACTATGGAACTCTCATTGATAGTGGTAAAAACTAATGGCTGCAATCCTTGTCTGGCCTGCATGTGACTCCAGACCCACAGTAATATGATTGACTCTTAACTGCCATTTGAAATGAGGCCTAGCAAAACCACACAGTTCAAGGGTGATTAGGAATAAATGCCAGTGATGTCCACATTCCATGAAAAGAGGAAATAAAAAACTGATGTGAAAGATGCATTATTGGCATAAGATGCTGAATTAAGACACATTGTTGGGTCACTTCTACCTTGCCCGTAGGTAGCCCACTCTTTTGCTCTAAAGGTTACCATTGAAAATCCCACTGAGTTTCACACAATTACAAGTTCAGGGTATTGGATTAAATAAGTCAGCAATCAGATGTTAAATTCTGAAGCTCTTTTGAATATAAGTTTAGTTTTGAGATTTCATGATTTCCCCAGTGAATTTGCTAGTCATTCATTTTGGAAATGTTTACCAGCCACAAAGCTGATTCAAATACCAAAGGCAACTTGTGGAAAGTACTTACACGGTTTTTACTATCATTTTTGAAACGAAGAGTATGTGTGCATGTGACTCTGCATAGAAGTAACCAGCATTAGAATACAAATTGCTTCTGATAACATCAGGAAAGTTGAAGTGCAAGCTTTTATTTGGGCATATTACAAAGGAAACAAAGTCTTTATTGGCATTTACAAAGTCTGTGGCTGTATGATAAGCAGTTCTTTTTAGCCAGTAGAGAAAAACAAAAGGAGTTTGGGCCTCAATTTTCCTTTTGGATGTTATATCACCGTCTTGGGAGGGAGGGAAATTGGGTGTCAGGATCTGGGAGCTTGGAGGTAGAGGGTGAGTGCATCTCATGGCTAACAGAGATTGAGAGTCTGGGTCAGTGATCTTAGGAATGGAGGATCAAGGGATCTTAGGACAGGACGGTGAAGGAGATCTGGGATCACAGCCAGAGGGCCAAGGGGTAGAGAATCCTGGGACCAGAGAAGGCTGGAAGCAGTGAAAAATATGGTGGTTTAAGTTGGACCAGGAGAAGTACTACTCATGTTCCTTCCAGCTCCACCTTTTTTTTCATTGCAGGAATACTATAGTGTGACATTCCGTGAGCGTAATATGGTACTGATTCCCTTCTGCAAAACCAATCTTTCAGCAGCTAGGGACCTCAGGAGGTGCCCTTGTTTGCATATACAAGGGGACTCACACTGGTTTGGAAAACCAGTTTTTATGCAATATGGCGCACTTCCAGTCAGATGGGCTGGTGTGCTTAATGCTTGCCGCTCTGGGGACTGAGCAGGCTATATAGTGCTTGAGAAATGGGGGCTACATAGCCAAATTTCTAACCCCAGGAGTGTAGATTGATGCAATATATAAATTTTACTAAATTTACTAATGTTTAAAAGTGTCAGGCTACCAAATTGAAATTTGAGTTTAAAGAGAATGGAACATTACTGAATGCTTGATCTGATTGGGGCAATAGCGTAGTGGTATTGTTGCTGGACTAGTAATCCAGAGACCTCAAGGTAATGCTCTGGGGATTGGGGTTTGAATCCTGCCATGTCAGATGGTGAAATTTGAATTCAATAAAAATCTGGAATTAAAAGATGAAAAACCCATCTGGTTCACTAATGTTCTTTAGGGAAGGAAATCTGCTGTCCTTACCTGTTTTGGCCTACATGTGACAGCAGACCCAGAGCGATGTGGTTGATTCTTAAGTGCACTCTGAACAAAGGCAGTTAGGGATAGGCAATAAATGATGGCCAATGACACTGACATTCCATGAACAAATAAAAAAAATTAAGACATATTCTAATTTATATAACTAACACTTAACTGAAGTAAGAGCAAGTAAAATGGCCAATTCTATCCATATTCTGGGCTGTCCAAGAAAAGTGGGAACATTCCTGTAGCTTTACTTCTAACCAACTGTGGATAATGCAAATCAGTTTGATGTAACATATGCAGACTGGTCCTTGAAAAGGTCGTTTTGTGTTTGAGTGTGATGAGGCTAAAGCTTTCAACCCTTCCCCTTTAATGTGGAATTTATGTGGTCAAAGCTAAATGATTTCTGTACAAACTGCAAGCATATCAAAAGAGCAGGCATTTGCAAAGCAGAAGAGATTTTGACCAGCAGTGAACCAATAAAGCCAACTACCTTGCACAATATTTGGAATCTAATACTCCAGAAAATGAAAAGCAACATTATTTGCAAAATATTTATACCTTCTTGACAACAAACCAATGCAGAATTTACAGATGAATTCAGTAACTGAAGTAGTGTCAAGTTATGACCTGGTACCATCCAATTTGATTCTCAGTTGCAACATTTATTTAGAAAATTACAGTAAAATTGGTTTTATTTTCTTGTAAACTTTATTGAACTCGTTCCAGAGCAATTGCTGACTGGTTTGTATGAACTTTTAACATAGATCCAGTACGCTTTGCACAAGAAATGCTATGACTTTTACAACAGATTTACCCCAAAAATATTAACACATTTTTTCTCATCACATATGCTGATCAGTTTGCTGTTTACTTTCTGGTTTTATTTAAGATTCCACCATTTGTATTCATTTTCCTATCCATAAATGCTCCAACTAATCCCTTAAGGGTTAACATGTAAAAATATATCAAACTTATTTCCAAACTTACCAGCGGGCAGAATTGTTGTGCAAACTACCAGCAAACATGCAATGCCAAACTTCTCCATCACGATTCCAGGTGTTTTCTCTTCCAAGATTTATTGTATCTAATTCCTAAAGGACCGATCAAATCACTCTCCTTTTTCTGTGTAAAACATGTGCTTCAGATCACAAATTATTTGTGTCTCTGCACTCTATACAAAAGAGCAGAAAGAGGAAGTAACTGTGAGCAGTGTGCACTGCTCTGAGTAGCTTGGCAGTGTTACAATTTGAAGTCTTACTACAAAATTATGTTGAAAACCCAGTGCAGTGCCCTCCAATGTTTAATGATGATAATAGCAATCATAAAACAGCTTTTGTTCCCTCTGCTGGAATGGGAGTAGAGATTCTTTTGCCCCAGGGTCTGAACTGGCATTAGGACTAGAGCGGGAATAATTGGTTAAGCTTTAACTGAAGCACTATTAAATGGATAATTCTGGGGAACTCTTACAAAATTTGTGATTGTGATAACAGCAGTTTACCAAGTCATTATCAAAGCAAGTAGCAGGGCTCAAAACCAGAACCTAGTGATGAATTGTACTCTTAGGCCCCTTACAAGAGTCCCAGGGAGTCCTCTGAGTGTCAAGTGTCATCGTGCACTTGTTATTTTTTTCTGAAGTTGCTAGGGTCACCTTACCTGCATTGTTCAAAGCTAGAGCTATTGGATCAGCAGTGCAGAGCGATTATCATTACATTCAACATACAATCTACAGCATACAGAAGGGTCCCTCATGGCTTGGGCAGTGAGTTATCCCTTTCACTCCAACTGATAACTGATCAATCAGAACCAACCTTCTTGGTTTGAATTTAAACAAAGCTTGCAGGTAACTGTCAGTTATCAGTTAACTGGTGCATTCTCCATGGCAATGCCTCTACCAGTCAGAGTCCACTTGCCAACCAATCAGCACTCTCTTCTCATGCAGTGTAAATTGTTGTTCCCTTTGTAATTTGGTATACTTGCAAATTGTCCTGATGAATGCAAGATGAAAAGCTTTGACAACGTGTCTTTTTTCAGCAATACTCAAATTTTGTATTACCAAATGAACATTGCTATTGTTGAGCACTTTTGAAGCCAAAAGTGTTATGCTGTATTGGTGATCCCGTTGAATTATTCAATATTATTAAGGGCTTGACAGGAGTAGATACTGAAAGGTTGTTTCCCCTGGGTGAGGAGTCCAGAACAAGGGCACACAGTTTCAGGATACAGGGCCGATAATTTAGGACTAAAATAAGGAGACATTTCTTCACTCATAAGGGTTGTGAATCTTTGGAATTCTCTAGCCAGGAAGGATGTGAATGCTCCATCATTGAATATATTTAAGGCTGAAATAGACAGATTTTTAGTTTCTCAGGGAATCAAGGGCTATGGGGAGTGGGCAGGAAAGTGGCGTTGAAGCCAAGATCAGCCATGATCATATTGAATGGCAGAGCAGGCTCAAGGGGCCATATGGTCTACACTTGCTCCAATTTCTTATGTTCCTACATTCTTATAATTCTTATTTTCTTAATCTGTACAGCAGCTGTGCCATTTAATTTTAACTTACTCCAAGTGTTTTGCAAGTATATAAGTAAGAAACTGGGAACTCCAGTGTTGGGACTTGTGAATCCCAATTGTACGCTTGTTGTGGGATGGCCAAATTGGTAGTATAGATAGAGTAGATCAGCAGACACTTCTTAGGTGGAACACATTCTGTTTATTTATAAAGGTACTCAGCAGCTACACTTATGTCCATTCACATCAAACCTTATCTCCATGTTTCTGACTACTAACTACAGACTACTGACTACAGAAGTAGCCCGCGCTACTCCTCTATTGATTACACAAGATTGTGTAATCTTCTTTTATAACATCGTTCTTAAAGGTATACCACACATTACATAAAACATAATTACCATATCCTTTTCCCGTTACCAGAAACACATTTTACATTTGCAAGTACAATTTTCTCAAATCAGCAAATTATTTACACGTAAATAATTTACAAATTTTGTCATTCTGGGGTTTCCTTAATGCGTGTAGAACATCTCAGCTCTACAACTTCAGATACTTTGTCAGGAACTTCCTTTTCTGGAGCTGTATGAGCATCAAGTTCTTCGCCAGGCACCTGCAAATCTGTTTCCTCAACTCTTGCAGGTACAACAGACACATCAGGCACATTTGCACTAGGTTGAGTTCTCTTGACAGGAAACGTTGACCCAGTCGTGAATACTAATGGAATCATTTCTTGGTGATTTGTTTCTCTCTTCCTTAGATGATCCACGTCTCTCCATATGACTTGGCCTTCCACCTTCACATGGTAAGATAGAGGTCCAGTCACTTCATTTATTTCACCCAGTAACCACTTTGATCCTTCCCCAAAGTTCTTTACGAATACTGGCTCTCCCATAATAAATTTCCTCTCACGACTATGCCAGTTGTGTCTAGTTTTCTGGCTTCCCTGACTCCTTTCCCCTCTAACTTTGGCATTATTAAGCTCAATCGCATCCTGAGTTTCATCAATAATACTGCAGGTGTGACATCTGTTATTGTGTGGGGGATAGTCCTGTAATGAAAAAGAAAGCGTGCTAGCTTGGTTGCCAAGGAATCACCAGTTAGCTTTTTCATGCCTGTCTTGAACGTTTGAACCGCCCTTTCATCCAGTCCATTTGAGGAAGGGTGGTACAGCACAGTTTTCACATGAGTGATACCATTGAGGCTGATAAACCATTGAATCTCAGCACTCGTAAAGGCCATGCCATTTTCGGAAACGACTACTCCTGGCAGTCCTTGAATGGCAAAACTCTGATGTAGTTTCTCAATTGTAGCAGCTAATTTTGGTGACTTCACCTCATATACATATAACCTTTTTGAATGGGCATTGACAATGAGCAGAAACATTGTTCCCAGGAAAGATCCAATGTTGTCAATGTGTAACTGCATCCCGGGTCTACCAGGCCATTCCCATAGGTGTAACAAAGCTGTTTAAGGTAACTTTTGCAATTACTCACACTGCACACAATTCTTCACTAAGCTGTCTATTTCTCCATCCATCCCAGGTCACCAAAGATGGCTGCGTGCAATGGTCTTCATTCGTGATATTCCTGGATGTGCACTATGTAATTCAGTTAACAATAGCTTTCTTCTCCATTGAGGAACTATCAGTCATGCTCCCCACCATAAGATACCATCCTGGCTGGTTATTTCATGTCCTCTGTTGAAGCACGGTTTCATTTTGTCAGATACAGGCTCTATTGACCAACCATGAAGCACTTGCTCTCGTACTTGAGATAGGACTGGGTCCCCACTTGCCTGGTCTCTGATCTGTCAAGCACATACTGGCAATTAATCTAAGAAGTTTAACAATAACACAAGTTCTTGTTGAACTGGGACATCCTAATCATTTTCTTGTAAAAGCAAACGACTCAGTGCATCAACGTTTGCAATTTGACTTCCCGGCCTAAGTACAAAAGTATTCTCATGCTGCCAGAATCAGGGCCCATTGTTGTATTCTTGTTGAGGCTTTGAGTGATATAGACTTGTCCTCACTGATCAATCCTAGCAATGGCTTGTGGTCAGAAACGATAGTAAAATGGCGGCCGTGTACTTGCTGGTGAAATTTCTTGACACCAAAGATGACTGACAGGCCTTCTTTTTCTAGTTGTGAGTATCCTTTTTTCTGCTGTGGTGTGCGTTCTTGACACATATCCTATAGGTCATTCTGTGCCATCATCCATCTGATGGGAGAACACTGCTCGCACTACGTAGGGGGATGCATCACATGTCAACACCAATTCTTTCCTCTGGTCATAATTTACTAATAGATTGGATGAGGAAAACAATTGTTTCACCTTAATGAAAGCTTCTTCCTGGGGTGCCTCCCAAGACCAAAGTTGGTTCTTCTTGAGTAGATAATGCAGGGGTGCCAGTTCTGTAGACAAATTGGGTAAGAACTGCCCATAATAATTGATCATTCCTAAGAATGATTTGAGCTCAGAGGTGTTCTTTTGTGCAGGTACCTCTGGTATGGCTCTTACTTTTTCCTCAACAGGGTGGAGGCCCTGTGAATCTACCCAGTGACCCATTTAGATTACCTCCCTTGCTTGGAACTTGCCTTCTTCTTCTTGGCACTGACTTCGATCTCAACCTTCTTTACGACTTCAATATTGTCTAGACTACTGTCAGACGTAAGCTCGGTTTGAGTGAACTCACTGGTTGAGTCTCCCAGAATTTCATCACCTGTCTGCTTCTTAGAAAATTCAGCGACTTTTGCCTCTAAAGCCTTTCTGGTTTCATTTAGCTGATTCTTCAGCTCTTCCAACTCTTTTTTGTATTTGTTTGCTGCCTCCTGGAAAATTGAACATCATTGTATCTTCCCAGACAACTCATCCTCCAGTTTACTCAGAGAAGTGTTGCATTCTTTCTGTTTCTTTTCATACTTTTCCAGTGGTACAAACTTAGACCTGAGGGAATCTTGTAATGTGTGTAGGTCTCTCAGCAAGTTTTCTTTCTCCGTTTCAAAGGTTGCTCACCTCGACTCGAACTCTGTCATTGAGCAGGGTCTTTTCGAGTTCCTTTAGATGTTCTACCATGTTTTGCCTTGAAACATCCTGCTTCTCTTCAGGTTGTTGAGTCCTTACACACTCCTTTTCCAAAACGGTAATGTTTCCAGCTTCCTTTTGGAATCTCAGTGGCCAATCAAGTTTGATTTCCCTTAGCCAATTTCGTCCTAGGAGGCTTGGTCCATTGCCTTTCAGTAACAACACTGTAGTCTAACTGATTGGCTTCCGTGATGGACAGTTACCCTGCTTATGCTTTTGACTTGGATATCTTCCCCAGGTGTATGTTTTTAATTTGGCATCAAGTTTCTTCTAAATTTAATTTATGTTCACCATAATTGAGATATTTGAAGGTGTGCTCACCAATTACTGTAGTGGAAGCTCCAGTGTCCACTTCCATTCTAACAGGTCTGCCATTTACCTTCACTGTTACATATATTGGTTCTGTCTTTCCAACCTTCAAATTAAATAATGAATAAGTATCTGAATTTGTTGCTTCAGGTTCTTCTACATTTTAGCTCTCATGGGTTTTGCTCTTTTGTTAGAAAGTCTGCCTGATTCTTTCCCTGCACTGTCTCATTATGTGTCCATTTGGATGACAATAAATACATTTGTTTTTTAAACTGCCAATTGTTATAAGGTTGCTTGTTTCCACCTCTGCTGCAATTATTCCTTATTTTTGCAGATGTCGTTTCTTTTTATTTTTCTGCTAGTGGTGGCTGTTTCCCAGTTCTCCGCAGAATCATGCATTTTTGCACCCTTTTTGGCTGGGGCTTCTCGCCCAACATGGAGGATGGTGCCATTTTTCGCTCCCTTTGTCGCTTTTGAATCCCTTATGGCACTTTCCATGGCCAGTGCTATCTCTAGCGCCTTCTTAAAATCCAAATTTGTTTTGGACAGCAATCTTTTCTGAATTGTGTCCTTATTCACACCGCACACAAAATGATATTTGAGCATATTGTTTAAAGACGTACCAAACTCGTAATGTTCTGTTAACAGTTTCAAACTTTCCACATAACAAGCAACTGTCTCCCCCGGAGCTCTATTTCTTGAATTGAACTTGAACCATTGCTTCACTACCAAGTGCTTTGGTCAGTAATGAGCCTTCATGAGGTGCACCAATTCATCAAAATTTTTTGAATCTGGGGCACCATGTGCCATCAAACTTCGAATCAAGCTGCAGGCTTTATTCCCGCATGTAGGTAAGGGGATCATCCGCCTCTTCCCTCCCCCATAATGTCATTCACTTGGAAATAGAACACAGTGATTCAATATAATGAGACCAATCATCTGTGGCTGGGTCGAAAAGATCAATTCTTCTGAATTGTGGCATTCTGTGAGGGGATTGTTTCAACGATTTGGACGTAATTCTACCTACAACTGTCGTGAGGGGTGCAGTCTGATTTTGTTTCCCTTGATTTCTTTCCTTAACCGATTTTTCTCTTGACGCCAGTTTGCTGTAACTTTGCTTTACCCTTGATTTATCCTGGCTTTTTTCTTCCTTTATCCTTGCTTTTTCCTTGCTTGGTCCTTGTTTTTTTCCTTGCTTGATCCTTGTCGCCAGTTTGTTGGGACTTGTGAATCCCAATTGCGCACTTTTTGTGGGATGGCCGAGTTGGTAGTATAGATAGAGTAGATCAGCAGACACTTCTTAGGTGGAACACATTCTGTTTATTTACAAAGGTACTCAGCAGCTACACTTGTGTGCTTTCACATCAAACCCTATCTCCATACTTCTGACTACTAACAACATACTACTGACTACAGAGGGTGCCTGCACTACTCCTCTGTTGGTTACACAAGATCATGTGATCTTCCTTTATAACATCCTTCTTAAAGATATGCTACACATTGCATAAAACCATAGTTACCATATCCAGTCACTGACCCCTACCCCACTCCATTACAATATTGTGTATTGAGTCACTCAGGACTCAATGGGGGAAATATGGTAAGGGCTAAAAAGTATGAGGGAATTTGGGATTGGGGAAACTGTGTAAACAGCTTTTGCTCCATTTTGAAACCAAAGAGTTACTGGGCCCAATGATTTGGTGAGACTAACGGCAGAGTGGCACAAATCCTCCAGTAATTTGCAGGTTATTGGAATTCATGACATATCTCAATAACTCCCCAAATTCCTGTATTTCTGAGTATTTAATAACGGCATGTGGTGTTAATTGTAATTATAATAACATGTGTTCTTAGCAGCTTCTGGTCTAATTGCATGCTCGCAGATGTTGTTCTGTACAATTTGGTACTTGCCAATATAAAAATATGGGGGGTTTTGCAACAGTCACAGTATGATGTCAGTACAGGTAAATGCGGTTATGGTTAAAATGGCCCATAAAATTAAGGTGGGAATCATCCAATGTTTGGCATATTTGAATCGCTTTCTCCATCTTCTGATTTCCTTTATTTGGGTTTATGATTAAAAATGGTCTTCAGTGAATGAACAATGAAGAGAGGGACCGATCACAAACACCTGAAGATTTCAATAGCAATTCCACAGCATTACTCTCAAAAACTGAAAGAGAGAATCTGAGATTTTGTTTTATGATGGGCCATATTTTTCTTCTGCCTTCCGCTATCTTACATTTTTATGTGTGGGCATTAACACTGGGAAGTAGGGTGACATCACCAGCAGCCACAGAATTGCTACAGATGTGTGAGGAAGGCAATGTGCATCATGTTGTCTGAAATTATAGCAGACATCCTAACATTATGATAACTATTGGATGCAGTGCTTTGTACTTTCCTTTTTCAGCCATGGAGTATGATGGAAGCAATGGACATCAATGATGCATTTTTTCTCTGGATTCTGAATCAATGATAAATGGTACAGACTTTAAGATTCACGGGTGTTCACTTTACTCTTCAATCTCGCCTATTTTCAGATCAAGTAGAAACTCACCCTACAGTTGTCCCTCTTCTTCACGAGCAATCCTATGATGCCTCTTCCACTTTTTATGTAATAATTTATATTGTGGTACAACCTTTAGAGTAATAATTATTCAGCATATATAAATGTGCACTGTGGTGCATAATGCTGACTGTAAAATCCCTCCTCTCCTGCCTTTCCTGTTTCATGCATGCAAAACTAACAACAGCTTCAAAGAAGGTGATTCAAGCCCCAAATCAAAGGTGGCAAAAAGCCCTGGTTTTAATGCTTATGATGCATGAAGACCTGAGCCTTGAATTTCTGGACAATTTTGGACATTCAGTGTGGGCAAGGGATGACAGGAGGAATTTGGGAAGGAATCTGATTCCTCTTCTTTGCTACTTGCTATCTTGCGAAATTCCAATGGGGGTGAACTGGCACTTTATCCACCTGCTCTCCCTCCATCATGAATTGTTGCAGGAATACTTGCGGTTCATAGGGCTAGAAGTAGAAACTACAATGCCATTTCCCAATGGCAACTGGTCTCAGAAAGTTTGACTGCCATTAGGAGAAGCATCACAATAATGGTAGAGCAGATAGAAGGCAAATGGGATCACGTGGAACACCACGACCAGACTGACATGCCATTCTCTCACCCCAGATGAATACCCCATTGTTTCTGGTTCATAGGTGCCCAGCAGTGCTGTAAAAGGTGTGGCTACCTACCCCTTTTAATGAACTTCCTCGGACTGTACAATTTGCTGCAGGTTATCTTTACTGGAACAACCTGAGCTGTTAAACATCATGTCTAGTGGCACAGGTACTATTTCTGAGCTAAGATGTGGTCTGGAAAAATAAAATGGGATGCAAGATTGTCAAGGCGTAAGTTGATGGGATTCCCCACAAAATCCTGTCAGGTTTTTGCAGAGGGAAAAACCAAAAATGCTTAAAACACAGTTTAAAACATTGATGGATTGAGAGCTTCTTATTTAGAACAGGGAATATGATTAATGAAGGTACAAGAATTAATTTCTGGAGAGGAGTCGGGGAGACACATCATCTCCCCTGATTTTTTACATTCCAACTGGCACATTTTCAAATATTGGAACTTGCTGTAATTTTACCTTTTAAGATAATCTACAATGTGATCGATTTTAAAACTAAAAGTAGTTACTGGGATACCAGGCACAGAACAGCAATTTGTGAACTGAAACCATTTATATCACCCACCAAGTACAATCCCAGTGCACATGCATTCACATAATGATTGATTAGTGCAGCTACCCTTATCTGGAACCGGCCCCCACTCCCTCCCCCTTCACTCAATGTTCTCAACCCAAAATCTTAGAGCTGATCTGATGATGTCATCAGTCTGAAATGTTAACTGTTTCTCCCTCTCTCTCCACAGATGCTGCCTGCTACTAAGTATTCCCAGCATTTTCTGCTTTTGTTACCTTGGAGCTGAGTCACACACAAGAATTAACTTGTTCCTTTCCTCTGTTAGATGTTGATTCACTTGTAATTTCAAAATCTTCAAGCACTTTACCAGTAACATATTACATTAATGGTTATTTGAAGTGAGCTATTAACCTTTTTCAAACGAATGCCTTTTAAGCTTTTCCCCCCAAATGATTGTCTTGGCTGATAATCCTTAATCTCGGTTAAAAAAATATTAATTCCTCTTGTGAAATGCTGATAAACTGGCATGTTAGTTTACCTGACTGTTGAATGACTGATTTTCCTCCAGATCTTTTAGCCCTTTTTGTAACCATATCGCCCTTCTGACCTTTCCCAGTAACTAACTTTCTTTCCCAGTAAGTTTTTCTCAACTGCTATCCTGAAACTTTGCAAATTGTTCTTGCTTCCTCTGATGGAATGACACTGCAAAATTATACTAATGGTCTATTGTGGTTGCATGCAAATGATGGCAGTTTCCACATTTTAACCAAATTCTTCCTGTTTGACAGTAACAAGATTTCCTGCATTAATAGGCACATCCAATCTAATGAATGCAAAAGAACGTTATAACCTTGAAAAGAATAGTTGATCCTTTGGTTGTACAGAACTTGAATGTTGCTGGAAAAAGAGACATGTCTAAGCTTTTCATCTTGCACTCATCAGGACACTTGCAAGAATAACAATATGAGGGGAAGACAACAATTTATACTGTATGTGAAGAGAGTGTTGATTGGTTGGCAAGTGGCATTGCCATGGAGAATGCACCACTAATGGTGGCTGACAGTTAACTGCCAAGCATTGTTTGAAATTTAAACCAGGCAGATTGACCCTGACTGGTCAATGCGCCACCCTGAGGAATGAGACAGCGAATGAATGTCACCTATTTTGTTTAGCTGAAACAGGCACAATGTATGTACATGTTCTTTCTGTCTGCAAAGAACATAGTCCTGTGCATTATTCTATGTAGCTTCCAGTACACACAACTGCACCACACTTCGAGCCCGACTAACAATCTTAAATTGGTTATCAACATAATTCTTCGCACACTGAGGATTATTCAGCAAATGTTGTCCAATTGTAGAATCACATCTAGTCCATCACTGCTTTCCTACCTGGGAGCTGAACAGAGGTAGTCAGGAGCTTGGAGCGGCATAAATAGAGCCCAGGCATTGGAGTACAGCTTTTCCTTCCTGGGAGCTGAGCAGAGGCAGTCGGGAGTCAGGAACGGCATAGATAGAGCCCGGGTATTTGAACGTGGCCTTTCATACCTGGAAGCTGAGCAGGGGCAGTCAGGTGTTGGGAGCGGCATCTCAGTTGCTGAAGAAACTGAGTTTAAAAAGCCAACTGTGACAGCACTGGAAGCTAGTAAGTTAATTGGCCCATAAGTGCTTGGTGTAAAGGTGTTAATCGCCAGCTTAGGACACGAGGGTTAAGGTAGTTCTATAAATAAAAAGAACTAAAGCTAAAATAAAATTAAAATAAATATAAGATAAGATAGTTAAATTAATTGTTAAATAAAATAATTAAGACAAATACCAAAACACATACCAGTGCAATGAAGAATCATAAAACCTTAAGTTTTATTTGTGGGTGTTACTAGCAATTAGTAAGGACAGTAACTTACAGCATACATAGGAATTATTCTAAATTAATTAAGAAAGCAACTAAATAACATACACAATTATGGCAGGACAGGTGTTATGTTGCAGCTGTGGGATGTGGGAGCTCTTAGATGCCAAGGTGAACCAGGACAAGCACATATGCTAGAGGAATTTTGGGTCAGGATTATTGATCTGGAAGACGAACAGCAGATACTGCACAACATAAGGGAGGAGGAGGAATACCTGGATACTTTGTTCTGGAAGTTGGTCGTACCTCTTAGAATAGGGTCGTCTGTTTTGATCAGCAGTGAGCGACAGGAGGATATGACCATGACTGAAGCAGGTAAAGGGACTAGGAGTGGAAGAGCTTCAGATGTTCCAATTGTCAATCAAGTTTGAGGTGCTCAAAACTTGTGTGGACAAAAGTGATGTCTGCAATGTGGATGAGCAGTTTGGCCATGGCACCATGGTACAGGAAGCTATTCAAGTGGAGGGAGCACATAGGAATGTAGTGATAGTAGGGGACAGTGGAGTGAGGGAGATTAACACTGTCCTCTGAAGCAGAGATTGAACATCCAGGCAGCCATGTTGCCTGCCTGGTACCAGGGTTCAGGACATCTGCTCAGGGCTGGAGAGGAACTTGGAGTAGGAGGGGGATGATCCAGTTATTGTGGCCCATGAAGGTATCAATGACATAGGTAGAATGACGAAAGAGGTCCTGCATAGCCAGTATGAGGAGTTAGGCATCAAACTAAGAAGCAGGACCTCAAAGATAATAATCTCTGGATTATTTCCTGAGCGACATGCAAATTGGCATATGGTAAATAAGATTTGAGAGACGAATGCAAGGCTCAAAGACTGGAGTGGGAGAAGTGGGTTTCGGTTCATGGGGCACTGGTATCATTACTGGGGAAAGGGAAAGGCTGTACTGTTAGGACAGCAGAAACCTGAACCTTGCGGGGACCAGTGTTCTTGTGAGACACTTTATTAGGTAGCTAAAGAGGGCTTTAAACTAAACAAGGGCGGGGACAGGGTGGGGAATCAAGCTTGGGCAGATGTTGCAAATCATGGGGTAAAGTCAAAGCAAGAGAGAAAAATAGTAATATAGGAAATAAGGGTCAGAGAATAACAGGAAGGAAAAGACAGAAACCTAAGAATACATCAACTGTCAAGACTACATGCTACAAAGATAACAAAAAGGCAAAACTAAAGGCTCTGTATCTAATTGCGTGTAGCATTCATAATAAAGTAAATGAATTATAGCGCACAATGAAGTGAATATGTATGATATAATAGTCATTACAGAGACATGCTTGCAGAATGAGAAAGATTGGGTCTTGGATATTGAGGGGTATATGACATTCAAAACGAAGGAAGCTGCGTAAAGGTGGAGGGGTAGCACTGTTAATCAAAGATGGCATTTGTGCAATAATTAGATTTGACCTTGGTTCAGGAGATCAGGATGTAGAGTTGGTTTGGTTGGAGATGAGGAATATTAGGGAAAGAAGTCACTAGTGGGAGTGGTCTACAGGCCTCCTAACAGTAACTACAATGTAGGACAAAGTATACAAGAAGAAATATTGAGTTCTTGTGATAAAGGGACAGCAATAATGGGTGACTTTAATCTACATATAAACTGGAAAAACCAAATTGGCAGTAGTAGCCTGGATGAAGAGTTCATAGAAGTTTTCGAGACAGTTTCTTAGAGCAGCACGTTCTGGAACCAATGAGAGAGCAGGTGATATTAGACTTGGTATTGTGTAATGTGACAGGATCATTTAATGACCTCAGAGTGAAGGTACATCCAGGTGCAACAACCACAGTATGATTGAATTTTACATCCAGTTTGAAAGAGAAAAGTGTGGGTCTAAGACTAGTATTTTAAACTTAAATGAGGGCAACTCTGTGGGCTAGAGAGCTGAGCGAGCTGAAGTGAACTGAAATACTAGGCTAGAGGATAGATCAATAGAGGAGCAGTGGGAGACGTTTAAGAAGACATTTCAGAATATTCAGAATAAGAATATTTCTTCTATAAAGAAATATTCTAAGGGGAGGAGTCACCATCCCTAGTTAAATAAAAAAGTCAAAGAAAACTTAAGGATGAGTGGCAGGTCAGATGATTGGTCAGAATATAAAGAACAGCAGAGCATGATTAAAATGTTAATTAGGAGAAAGAAATTAGAGTGTGAGAGGAAGCTAATTAGAAATGTAAAAATGGATAGCAATATCTTTTTTGGGTATTTAAAAAGGAAAAGAGTAAAGTGAGTGTCTGTCCTCTAGAGAGTGAGAGTGGGGAGTTAATAGTAGATACTAAGGAAATGGCAGATGAAATGAACAAATATTTTGCTTCTGTCTTTATGTCAGAGGATACAAAAAACATAGCCATAAATTAAGAGGTAGAAGGGAGAGTGGAACTTGATGAAATAACAATTACTAGCGAAGCCTTACTGACCAAAGATTTGGAGCTGCAGGCTGACAAGTCTCCGGGTCCTGATGGACTTCATCCTTGGGTCTTTAAAAAGGTGGCTAATTAGTTCATAGGCGCATTGATGTTAATTAATTTTCCAAAAATCGCTAGGTTCCGGAAAGGTTCCATCAGACTGGAAAGTAGCAAATATAACCCCTCTACTCAAGATGGAAGGGAGTCAGAAAACAAGAAACTATAGGCCAGTTAACTTGACGTCTGTCATGGGGAAGGTGCTAGAATTGATCATTAAGGAGGATATAGCTGAGCACTTAGAAAAACTCAAGTGAATCGGGAAGAATCAGCATGGTTTTGTGAAAGGGAAATTATCTTTAAACAGTTTAATGGAGCTCTTTGAAGGAGTAACTTGCACCATGGATAAAGGAGAGCCTGTATTTCAGCAGGTAACAGGGAAGGCAAATGGAATGTTGGCCTTTATTTCAAAGGGAATGGAGTATAAAGATAGGGAAGTCTTGCTAAAACTATACAAGGCATGAGTTAGATCACACCTAGACTACTGTGAACAATTTTGGTCCCCTTATCTAAGGAAAGATATACTGGGATAAAAGCAAAATACTGCGGATGCTGGAAATCTGAAACAAAAATAAAAAATAGCTGGAAAAACTCAGCAGGTCTAACAGCATCTGCGGAGAGGAATACAGTTGATGTTTCGAGTCCGTATGACTCTTCATCAGGACTGAGGAAAATTAGAAATGAAGTGAAATATAAGCTGCTTGAGGAGGGTGGGAAAGTTGGAGCTGAATAGAGGGCCAGTGATAGGTGGAGGCAAAGAAGAGATTGCCAAAGATGTCATAGACAAAAGGACAAAAGGGTGTTGATGGTGGTGATATTAGCTAAGAAATGTTCTAATGGTGACATTAAGGGTAGAAAGCAGGATGAGCAAGTGACAGATAGCCCTAGAGAGGATGGGGTGGGGGGAAGGGATCAAAATAGGCTAAAAGGTGGAGATGAAACAATGGATGGGAATACATTTAAAAATAATGGAAATAGGTGGGCAAAGAAAAATACATTTTAAAAATATAAATGATTAGACCAACTTATATTATATTTCACCTCATTTCTATTTTTCCTTGGTTCTGATGAAGAGTCATATGGACCTGAAACGTTAACTGTCTTCCTCTCCGCAGATGCTGTCAGACCTGCTGAGTTTTTCCAGCTATTTTTATTTTTGAAAGATATACTGGCATTGGAGGCAGTCCAGAGAAGGTTCACTAGGTTGACTCTGGGTATGGAGGGGTTTTCTTATGAGGAGAGGTTGAGTAGGTTGGGCCTGTACTCATTGGAATTTAGTAGAATGAGAGACGACCTTATTGGAACATATAAGAATCTTAGGGGGCTTGACAGGGTAGATGCTGAGAGGTGGTTTCCCCTTGTAGGAGAGTCTAGGACCAGAGGGCATAATCTCAGAGTAAGGGGTTGCCCAATTAAGACAGAGATGAGGAAGAATTTCTTCTCTCAGAGGTGGTGAATCTGTGGAATTATTTATCGCAATAGAAACTGGGTTGTTAAGTATATTCAAGGCTGAAATGGACAGACATTTAATCAGTGAGGGAATGAAGGGTTATGGGAAAAGGCAGGAAAGTGAAGTTGAGGATTATCAGATCAACCTTGATCTCATTGAATGGTGGGGCAGAGTTGATGGGCTGAATGGCCTCTTTCTGCTCCTACATCTTACAGTCTTATGGTCTGTACTTGGATATCCAGACGGCATTCGATAAGGTGCCACATCAAAGGTTATTGCGGAAAATAAAAGCTCATGGTGTAGGAGGTAACATATTTAAACGGATAAAAGATTGGCTGGCTGGGAGAAAACAGAAAATGGGTTATTTTCTGATTGGCAGGATGTAATGAGTGGAGTCCCACAGGGGTCTGTACTGGGGCGCTCAACTTTTTACAATTTATATCAATGACTTAGATGAAGGGAGTGAAGACATGGTAGTTAAATTTGCAGATGACACAAAGATAGGTAGGAAAGTATGTTGTGAAGAGGACATAAGGAAGTTGCAGACAGATATAGATAGGTTGAATGAGTGGGCAAAAATCTGGCATATGGAGTATAACGTGGGAAAATGTGAAGTTGTTCATTTTGGCAGGAAGAATAAAAATGCAGAGTATTACTTAAATGGAGAACGACTTCAGAATTTCAAGGTACAGAGGGATCTAGGTGTTCTTGTGCATGAGTCACAAAAAGTTAATATGCAGGTATAACAAGTAATTAAGAAGGCTAATGGAATGCTATCCTTTATTATGAGAAGAATTGAACATATAAGTAAGGATGTTATGCTACAGTTATAGAGAACATTGATGAGACCACATCTCGAATACTGTGTTTGGTCTCCTTATTTAAGGAAGGATGTAACTGCATTGGAGGAGGTTCGGAGGTGGTTTGCTAGATTGATACCTGGAATGAGCAGGTTGTCTTATGAGGATAGGTTGGACAGGCGGGCTTGTTTCCACTGGAGTTTAGAAGAGCGAGGGGGCGACTTGATTGAGGTACATACGATCCTGAATGGTATTAACAAGATGGACGTGGAAATGATGTTTCCTCTTGTGGGGGTGTCCCGAACTAATGGGCACTGTTTTAAAATTAGGGTGTGCCCTTTTAGGACAGAAATGAGGAGAATTTATTTCTCTCAGAGGGTTGTGCGACTTTGGAACTCTGCCTCCGAAGACAGTGGAGGTGGGGGTCATTGAATATTTTTAAGACGGAGGTAGATAGATTCTTGTTAAGCAAGGGAATCAAAGGTTATCGGGGGTAGATGGGAATGTGAAATTAGTAATGGTGTAGGGGATAACATATTAGCATGGATAGTCGGGGGATGGGTTCAATTGAAGAGAAGTTTAAAGAATCAAAACAAAAACGAGACAGCAGATGCGCAGGGTAGCGAAGAGGCAAACAATTATCAAAGCATGACCGGAAGGGGCAGTAAATATAAGCAGAAGAGTTCAGTAGAAATCAGAAGCAGAATAAGCAATAATGGTAAAAGTCAAAGCTTAAGGCTCTTTATTTGAAAGCTTGTAGCATTTGTAACAAGATAGATGAGTCATCAGCACAAATAGAAATAAATGAATATGACTTGATTGCTATTACAGAGATGTTGTTGCAGGGTGACCAAGACTGAGAACTCAATATTCAAGTGTATTCAAAATTCTGGAAAAATAGGCAAGAAGGAAAAGGAGGTGAGGGAGTTTTGTTAATAAAGGAAGATATCAGTGTGGTTGTGAGTATTGATATAGGTACAATAGATAGTGATGTGGAATCAGTTTGGGTGGAAATAAAGTAAAGCAAGGGAAAGGAGTCATGGTAGAAGTTGTCTCTAGGCCCCCAAAGTGCTGCCTCACTGTAGGACAAGGTATAAACTGGGAAATAATGGAAGCATGTAAGAAGGGTGCTACAATTGTCCTGGGTATTTTAATCTGCATATTGGCTGGACAAATCAGATTGGCAGGGGTAACATGGAAGACAAATTTGTAGAGTACATCAGGAATTGTTTCTTAGAGCAATACATTGTAGAACCTACCTGAGAACAGGGCTATTTTAGATATAGTTATGTGTAATGAGGTAGGATCAATAAGATATCTCGTAGTTAAGGATTCTTTAGGGGATAGCAATCACAACATGGTAGAATTTTAAATTCAGCTTGAGGGTGAGCAACTCAGGTCTCAACTTAAATAAGGGCAATTACAGAGGTATGAAGAAAGAGTAGTCTAAAGCAGTCTGGGAAAATAGACTAAGGGGAAGGTCAGTGGATGAGCAGTGGCAGACATTTAAGCAGATATTTCATAAAGCTCAGCAAAAATTTATCCCAGTCAAAAAGAAGGATTCAGTGAGAAGGATGAACCACCCATGGTTAACAAAGGTGGTCAAGGAGAGTATCCAATCAAAAACTAAGGCATACAAAGTGGCGAAAACTTTGTGATTTTTTTAGGGACCAGCAGCGGATGACTAAAAAGCTACTAAAGAGGGAGAAAATTGATTATGAAATTAAATTGACAAGAAATATAAAAACAAAAAGCAAGAGCTTCTATGGGTATATAAAAGGTGAGTAGCTAAAGTGAGCATGGAACCCTTGCAAGATGCAACTGGAGAATTGATAACGGGGAACAGGGAAATGGCAGACAAATTAAACCACAATTTTGTATCGGTCTTCACGTTTATAGTGTCTATAAACATCCCAAAGATATCAGATAAGCAAGGAGCTAATGGGAGGAAAGATCTTGTGACAGTCTCTATCACAAGGGGCAAAGTATTTGACAAACTAATGGGACTAAAGGCAGACAAATCTTCAAGAATTGATGGCCTGCATCTAAGGGTTTTAAAGGAAGTGACTGCAGAGATAGTGGAGGCATTAGTCAAAATATTCCAGAACTTATTGGATTCCAGGATGGTCCCAGTGGATTGGAAAACCGCTAATGTGATGCCCCTGTTCAAAAAGGAAGGGAGACACAAAGCAGGAAACTATAGGCCAGTCAGCCTAACATCTATCGTTGGGAAAATGTAAGAGTCCATTGTTAAGTAAGAAATAGCAGGACATTTAGAGAAGTTTAACGCAATCAAACAGAGTCAACATGGTTTTATGAAAGGAAAATCATGTTTGACAAATTTGCTAGAGCTCTTTGAGGATATAAGAAGCAAGGTTGATAAAGGTGTAGATGTAATGTATTTAGATTTCCAGAAGGCACTCGGTAAGGTACCACATTAAAGGTTATTGCACAAGATAGGAGCTCACAGTATTGGGGGTAATGTATTAGCATGGTTGAGGATCGGTTAACACACACAAGACAGAGAATTGGGATTAATGGGTATTTTTCAGGTTGGAAAGACATAACTAGTGGAGTGCCACAAGGATCAGTCCTAGGGCCTCAATTATTTACTATCTATATTAATAACTTGGAGGAGGGGGCAGAGTGTTATGTATCCAAATTTGCTGATGATACAAAAATAGGTGGGAGGGCATGTTGTGATGAGGACATAAGGAATCTGCAAGGGGGATATAGATAGGTTGAGTGAATGGGCCAAAACTTGGCAGGTGGAGTTTAATGTAGGAAAGTGTGAGATTGTGCACTTTTGTAGGAAGAATCAAAAGGCAGGCTATTATTTAAATGGAGAGAGACTCCAAAAAAGTGCAGCACAGAGGGGACTCGGTGTTTTTCTGCATGAAACACAATAAGTTAGCATGCAGGTGCAGCCAGTAATTAAGGAGGCAAATGGAATTTTGGCCTGTGTTGCTAGGGAATTGGAGTTTAAAAACAGGGAAGTCTTGTTACAACTGTACCTGGAGCACTGTGTACAGTTTTGGTCCCCATATTTAAGAAAGGGTATACTGGCGTTGGAGGCAGTTCAAAAGAGATTCACTAGGCTGATTCCTGGGATGAAGGGGTTGACTTATCACGAACGGCAAAACAGGTTATGCCTTTCTTCATTAGAATTTAGAAGAATGAGGGGTGATCTTATTGAAATATACAAGATTCTGAGGGGGCTCGACAGGGTAGATGTTGCTAAGATGTTTCCACTAGTTGGGGAATCTCGAACTAGAGGACACAGTTACAGAATAAGGGGACACTCATTTAAAACTGAGATGCGAAGGAATTTCTTCTCTCAGAGGGTAGTGATTGTCTGGAATGTGGAGGTTAGATCACTGAAAGTATTTAAAGAGGAGGTAGATAGAGTCTTGAAATATCGGGGTGTTATTATGAGCTGGCACGAAAGAGGGGTTGAGGCCTGGGGCTGATCAGCCAAAATCTTATTGAATGGCAGAGCAGGCTTGAGGGGCCAAATGGCCTACTCCTGCTCCTATTTCTTATGTTCTTATGTAATGCAAACAGATCAGCCATGATCTGATTGAATGACGGACCAGGCTTGATAGGCCGAATGGTCTACTTCTGCTCCTATTTTGTATGTTTGTATGTTTGCATAGAAGAGATTTTGCAGGATGTTGCCAGACCTGGAGAATTTTAGCTGTGATGAAAAACTGGATAGGCTGGGGTTATTTCCTTTGGAACAGAGAAGACTGAAGGGAGATTTAATTGAGGTGTACAAAATTATGAATGGCCTAGATAGAGTGCTTAGGGGGTCTTACTTCCCTGAACAGGGAGGTCAATAACCAGGGAACATAAATTTAAAATAATTGGGAGAAGGATTTGAAGGGAGTTGACCCAGTTTTCACCCAGAGGGTGGTGGGGATCCAGAACTCACTGCCTGAAAGGGTGGTGGAGGCAAAAACCCTCATTGCATTTAAAGAAATCTTGGATGTGCCCTTGAAGTGCTGTAACCTACAGGGCTATGGACCAAGAACCAGAAAGTGGGATTAGCCTGAGAGTTTCTTATCCAGCTAGCACTGACATGATGGGAAAAATGGTCTCCTTCTGTGCCCTGGATTTCTGTGTTTCTATGACATAGTTGAAAAGAGCAATTTTGCAGGGTTCTGGGGAGAGAATGGGGGATGGGACAAATTCAACAGGTCTTTCAAAGAACTGGCACAGTCACTGCATGTCGAATGGCCTCCTTTTTTACTGTGTGTTTCTATGATTCTAAATCTCCCAATTCCCAGCATTGGAGGAACTTTACTTATTTCTGGAACACCACAGATACAAAAGCCCCAGTACTTACTAGAAGGTGGAATGGCTGACAGTGGCCAGGAAACCCAGGAATGTAAGGAATGTTAAATTTGGCAGGACCTCGCTATAAGATTTCTACTGCATTTCCAGCCCAGCAGCTGGTTAGATTGAGACGGTGGCCAGCTGCCAGATTAAAAAGCCTAAGGAGGAAGGCAGCCACTAAGGATCCTGGGCTGGTCCCCATCAATCAAAAAGATCAGAGGTGGTCAGATCGCAGGATGGGCTTGGAGTGTGGGATGGGCTCAGAGCAAGGTTTGGGGGGTGGGGGGGGGGGTGCGGTACGTGGGGAGTTATTATTGCAGGGACTGGAAACACAGGGTAGGCTCTGATCTCAGGGCCAGAAGCGATTGTCATGGGACTTGGACCACGGAAGGGGCAAGCGATCACAGGGATGAGAGTTCGCTGTCAGTTTGTTTGAGGAGCAGGGAGAAGCACTCCTGGTCCTCCTGGCCCCCAAGCAGTGCTGGAAAAGCACTAACCTACTGAATCCCGGCTCCCTTCAGCTGCTGGGTTTCTTGGGTGCTGGGAAAGTCAAATCACAACTATTAAATCCAATTTGCAGACAAAAATCTGAAACACGCAGTCTCATTAAACGCCATTTCTGCAGTGTGGGTTACTCGGATGACCTCTAAACCCGCAATGGTTAAATTGGAGTTAGACACATTCAAGGAAGGCTGGAGTCAGGTTTTCCATTTTATCAAAAGCAACTGCCGTCTCTGACACAACCTTCACCCAATCATTGTGGGGGATTTAGAATTACCCTCAAAGTATCAAGCACCATTACTCCACAGGCTGTACCATTAATTTAAATGTTTAACTTTCTCACTGAAATGGCCAACTGTGTATCTATTCTTATAGTGCTCAGAAGAAAAGAGATTCTGACCATGCTTCTTTCAAAAAACTCAGAATGATTAATTTATTTTAAACAAAATTTCTTTTAACAAGTTGAAAGCACTGGTTAACATGCAATTGTAATCGGGAAGTATAACTATCCATCTCTTCCTAAAGAACCCCCTCAGCGCATACAGACACACATACAGACAAACAAAGGACAAATGGGTAGAGTCTCTCTGGGCTTTGGAGGATGGGTGTTACAAATTGAAGGATAAAGTTAGCAGGGTCTTGACGCTGTCGACCTGGAGTTCCCTCATGTGAAGATGGTCCTGGGGGATGTCTAGAAGTTCTCACCAAATGCAAACTAGTTACACTCGGATGAGGGTTATCTGGCTACAGATTGAAAGCCACACACAATTTTAGGCAAGGTAGAGAGAGAGAGCCAGCTAGGGCAGCCTTCTTTCCTCAGCTTGTTCCCCAACAAAACTGAAAACAACACCACAGGTTCAAACTTAAGGTTTGTCTCTGCCATGTGATTACCTTCTTGTCTTCCAACTTTTCATTAATTAAAGTTCTTTGCAGTTCAAAACAAACGAGCAACTCCTTCTCAAGTACCATATAGGTCAGGTGTTTTCTTGGAAGCGGCCTGCTTGTTCACAGTTCCAAGGTGAACTTATGGCCTTCTTTTCATCCACATGTCCAGATCATGCCATGCCCTTCCATTTTGTAAAAGAAAACTTCAGTCTTGAGAGATACGATTCTAACAATAACCAAACTTATCATCACAGGTGTCTAAATATTAGAATCCTATTCATGACCTGACAGGAAATTTAGCTGCTGGCAACAACAGTGAAAGCCCAAGGAATTTATAACAAGGGTGATGAGGGAGCCCTCCAGTGGTTAACAATGCTTTAACTTAAACACAATCTGCAACCCAGAAAATAGACAGCATCAACAGGTTTAACAGCTTAGTTTCCTGAAGTTTAGAAAGACTTAAATGTGTGACTGAAGTGTATTTTATTGTTGACTCTATCTGCTACTTTATGCCTCATTTATATTTGCTATTTTATGCATCATTTCATTGGTGAAGCTATGTCAAGAAATTGTTCCATTGCTTTTTATTTCAAATTGTTTTATTATCTTTAAATTGTCTTTTCAAGATTATGGTTCAATGCAGAGTAACAATGCCTGGCTGTTGCAGATACCTACATTACACTGAAGGCCTCATGCAGCTATTGCTGGTTCATTGCCAGCAGATACTGTTGGCAATTTCACTGTCACTATTTGACAGACTTTATTGTAAGCTCACCATGGCAACAATGGGGTTGGCTTTGACATCTACCCAGCTTTTTGTTACATGGAAGTTTGTTTTTTTATTTATTCTTTCAGGGGATGTGGGCATCGCTGGCAAGGCCAGCATTTGTTCCCCATCCCGAATTGCCATTGAACTGAATGGCTTGCCATGCGGTTTCAGAGGGCAGTTAAGGGCCCCAGCTGCCATGGTGGGATTTGAACCCATGTTCCCAGAGCATTAGTCTGGGTCTCTGGTCGTGTGCGCGTGTATGTGGGTGTGTGTGTGTGCATAGGCAGGGGGTGGCGGTGCATTAGTGGGAGAAAAGCTAGAGGGGTCAGAGTGTGCCCTCTATCTTCTCTCTGTCTTCTCTGCCTGAGAGCTGCTTCCGCTGGAGTTGAACATTTCACTGAGGTTTTGGACGTCAGCCACAAATATCAGGTATCAGCTTGTACTTGAAGAACACTGGAAGCAGAAGTCAGGCATTCAGACCCTTAAGATTCTTCCACCATTTCATTAGATCATAGCTGATCTGTACCTTGGGCAGAATTTTCTGCCTGTCGGGCGGGCGGAGTGAGAGTGGTAGCGGGAGCGGGCCATTTTACACATGGCCTGCCCAGTGTGAATCGCGGCTCCCGATGACAGCGAGAGTGGGCGGGCGGCAGCGGGACTGCAATGACTGCCGGGTCCAATGGCGGCACGGCGGCCTGTTTTAAAACGTTGCTGCAGCCTTTCAAAGGCTGGCGAATCATGGCTAGTGGAAGGGCTCCCCAGAGAACTGCTGGTGAGCAGGCCAGGCAGGAGGGTAGGGCAGGGGGGCACTGTGCCCCTTGTTTCTCCGATGATTGCCTTGCTGCCCTCCTTGAGGAGGTAGCAGCATGGCAGGAGGCCCTCGTTCCCAGGGATGGGAGGAGGAGATGCCCCCACATGACCAAACGTGCCTGGGAGGAGGTGGTGAGTTCCCGCGGCGTGGTGCAGCGCACCTGGATCCAGTACCGCAAGCGTTTCAACGACATATTTACTACCTGTTGCGCTCAGGAAGGGTGAGTACCAGGTTGGCATTGGTCAGGTAGGCTTTCCCCCCGGCACCACTCCCCTCCCTCCCAAGTCTGAGTGTAGCGACTGCATTGAATCATTGACAACATGTGTCCTTCGCTGGGTGGGCCAGCAGGTATTGCCCATGCTGAGATTACCCTGAGAGGGTGGTGAAGAGATGGGTTCTGCCCCTGTAGCAAGTGGTACACTGAGACCCACATTACTGTTTTGGGGGCAACCTGGAGGAGCTGCACCTAGGCACAGTGCTGGAACTCCAGGACATGTCAAAAGCAGGGTGATGACATGCTGGGAGGGGAGTTTCAAGGTGGCGTGGCACCGATCGATCTGCTGTCCTCTGCGCTCCACCTGCTTGCACCTCCTTGCTATGGAAGGTTAGACCATGTGGTGCCTAATGTGATGTAGGCAGCATTTGGCCAAAGGGGTTTGTGGGGGGGGTGGTGGGGGGTGTGGGACAGGCCTAGCATCTTTGTGTGAGTGTTGAGCAGCAGTGGGGTGAGGAGGCACTGGAGCCCTGCATGTCCCACTCTGGTTGGGATGGGCCGTCAACGAAGAGAGTCCAGGTACAAGTAGCTCTAATCAATGCTCTTCCTTCTTTTCAAGAGAAGAATGCACATAATGCCGCCGAGCGGGTGAGGACTGGCGGAGGGCCGGCACAGTTGGCGATTCTCAGCCGCTTCGAGCAGGAGGCCCCAGATTTGGAGAGGCGCCATGGACATTGTCTCCACGTTAACTGATCCAATGTCCTTGTTCTTCCCTTCAGCATCAGCAGAGCAGGGCTGGCAGGAGGAGCAGCAGATGCCCCTTCTGACACCTGAGGGCCCTGAAGTCTCACTAGCATCACACCATCTCTGCCAGGCAGGCACCAGCACAGATACTAGCACCTCGGTGGGAATTAGAACATCGGCTAGTGTCCTGTGGCACAGCAGAGAGGGCACTTTACAGTCGCTGGAGGAGCTGGCAGAGACAGAGAGTGCCCATGGCGCCAGCAGTCGGTGGACTGCAGGGGACCAGCCACATGCTCAGTCGGTGCCTGATGATGTGCTTCTGGAGTCATCTGTGATGCAGCAAACACAGCAAATGCAGCTAGATGCGCAGGAGCAGCTGTTGGAGATACATGAGGCGATGCTTGGCTTGGTGCCCTGGTGGAGGAGTCCACGCGGACTATCGCCGAAGCAATGAGCCTCGTGTCCAAGCACATGCGTCCTCCATGGAGAGAGTGGCGACTCTCGTGGAAAGTCCAATCAGGGCTTCCTGGAGATGCACAGACCAGCAAGCCCTCACATCGGCATTGACCTCAGCTGGTCAGTGCCAGTGTGGGAGGTGGTCTGAGCACCAAGGTTCCCAGCTCGGTGCCCATCCATCCATAGTGAGTAGGGAGGTCCAAAGCGACCTCACATCGACACAGCAGCTACCTGTCATCTCTGCGGGCTCCACTCAGGGCGGTCCAGATGGGTGCGGCAGCTCCTCCGCCCCTCTGCCAGTGAACGTTGCATCCAGTGAGGCTTCGACGACTGGGAGATGCCAGCCATGGAACTGGCAGCTCCCCCCCAGGCAGGGCCAGCGCAGGCTCCATGGGCCAGAGGACAATCGCCAAGGTCATCGAGGACAGCAGAGTCAACAGGCTGTCTCAGATGCCACTCCCAGCAAGGGGTCAGCACCAAGACGTAGCACCAGAAAATGTAAACATAAGGCACCTTAGGCACACCACAGGCTTATCACTGGTGCTTTTGTGTTGGACCACAATGAGGTCTTTATGAGTTGGTGTGATTTTGAACACCTTTGTCATTTTGTTTTCTTAAGTTCCTTTGGTTGTAATATCAAATTCAGACATGTCACCGTGGTTGAGGGTGCCTCTTTTGTTCTGCAGGTGGATGGTTTCCAATAATGTAATGAGTGATTTGTGGGTCATTCAGCCTTATTAACAAGGACCTTAGTTAATGTTCCTAGCCAGGCAGGTTTTGCACTCAGGGATTGAGTTTGGAGCCTGCAGCCCAGGCTTGTCCTGGAAGTCCATATGTGGTGTGCTAGCTGAAGATTCATTGGATTAAAGCATCCTAGGTGTCCCTGCCTCCCTGGAGTATGACTGGGTCAGCATCTACCCCCTCAGCATTTCCCTGTGTGTGCTTATACTCGGGCTCACTGCTGGATTATTGTGTGCAGCCGCAGCCACTGCATCTGCGTCTTCATCATCCACTGTGTCCCCACTTTCCAGCACAAGATTGTGGAGAGCGCAGCATGCAACCACTATCAGCAACACACGATCTCGGGGGTACTGGAGTGTGCCCCTGAACGGTCCAGGCATCAGAAGCGTGTCTTGAGAAGACCGATGGCTCTCTCCACCACAGCCCTTGTGGAGGCGTGGCTCCTATTGTACCGCTGCTCAGCTTCTGTTCTTGGATGGCGGAGAGGCGTCATAAGCCACCTTCTGAGGGGATAGCCCTTGTCACCCAGCAGCCATCCATCCAGCCGAGCTGGAGCACTGAAGAGCCCCGACACCTGGGAGTGTCTGAGGATGTAAGCATCGTGGGAGCTGCCTGGGTACTTTGCACAGACTTGTAGAATCAGCATCCTGTGATCACACACTATCTGCACGTTCATGGAGTGGAAGCCCTTCCTGTTGACGAAGGCACCGGGCTCACCTCCTGGCTCCTTGATGGCCACGTGTGCAGTCTATTGCACCCTGATTGCAGGGGAAGCCAGCATTGGCCGCGAATCCTCTGGCTCGCTGTGTCTGACTTGCCTGGTCCCAGCGGCAGTGGATGAAGGTCAATGCACATCTGAACAGAGCGTCTGTAACCTGCCTGACATGAATGTGGACAGCTGATTGGGAGACACCACAAAGATCACCCACCGGCCCCTGGAAGGAGCCGGAGGCATAGAAGTTGAGGACAGCTGTGACCTTTAGAGCCACTGGCATGGGGTGTCCACCCACACAGTTTGCGGAGATCTCAGGCCCAATCATCTGACAGATATAGTTGACTGTCTCCCTTGAGAGATGGAGCCTCCTTTGGTACTGTACCTCAGACATATTGAGGTAGCTGCTTCACCGCCTGTAATCCCTGGCAGCAGGAAAGTGGCGTCTTCTGCGGCCCCTTCCACTTTGGACTTCCTCTTGGCCCTGCGCCCCCCTGTGCCTGCGCGTGTCCTCCCAAAGGTGGCTCCCCTGGAGGCTGAATGTGCATTCCTTGCCTTCTCCCCCTTCTAGCCCTCCCTTCCCCCTCAGAGGATGTGCCTCCAGTGGAGAGTATTGCAGATTACACAGGCAAGTTTCAAAAACTTTGAAAAATCAATACTTGAGGGACCACACTTGCGACCTCACTGAGCCCTCTTCTCCCGCCTGTGGATGACGTTTATACAAATCAATCTCAGTTTTGAAATTTCCAATTGACCTAGTTTGAGATTTTCACTATTCATCGTCTTGGAACAGCCTGGCTGTAATACTTGCAACCTATAGACCACTAAACCTTCTTGACCCCTTTTGCAGTGGTGGCAGAATGCTTTTAATGTTGTGAGGATAGTAACGCTACTGCATGCACTATTCTAACGTTAGATATATGCATTATCTGCATGTGCTTGAGCACACGTTTTGCTTTGTTGCTGAAGCTTCATTCAGATAGTAGCAAATAGCATAGCTGGATCCTGCTGTCTCCATATTGTGTCATACGTGCACTAGTCTAAGTGCCACTGCAATGATATAATAGACTAATGTCAACATATCCCTGTTCATAATGAGTGGAGATTGAAAGCACAAAGCTGTTTCCTCCCACAATCATTATATTCACTCTGATTAAACTAATAATTTTAGCTGTAACTCCTGTTCAGATTATACATTTGATCTTCCCCCAGGGACCATGACCTCATCACCAGACATCAAGCTATCATTTCCCAGACGGTCACTGACCTCATCTCCTCTGGAAATGTTCCACCCATAGCCTCTAATCTCATAGACTGCTGCCTGCCAACTCTGAACCGTCCATTTCTACCACCTCCCAAGATCCACAAACCAGGACTGCTCTAGTTGACCCATCATTTCCATCTGTTCCTGCCCCAATGAACCTACTGTCCAGTCTATCCACTGACATCTGCAACTCTTCCGAATCACTAAATGTTTTCCAGTTTCCTAGCCCTGCCCTCTGCTTTTCACCGTGGACATCCAGTCTCTCTGCACCTTCATCCCCCACCAGGTGGCCTGAGGGCTCTCCACTTCTTCCCATCCACCATAATCCTCCTCTGCTTGGTTGAACTTGTTCTCAAAGTGCACAACTCCTCCTTTGACTCCACTCACCTTTTTCAAATAATATGGGAACCTATACGGATCCAAGCTATGCCTGCCTTTTTTGTGGGATACATGGAATTCCAGGTCCAGTCTTGCTGATTAACCATTCCTCAGCTCTTTTTCTGACACATTGATGATTTCATTGGTGCCACTTCCTGCTCTTGGCCTGAACTTCATCAACTTCATCAACTTCCTACCAATTTGCACCCTTCCCTCACCTTCGCATGATTCATCTCTGACACTTCCCTTCCCTTTCTCAAATTCACTATCCAAGATCCTGGGAATAGGCTGTTGACCAATATATTATAAATCCACTGACTCCCATAGCTACTGTGATTGCACTTCCTCACCCTCTCATTACTCTAAGGACTGTATTCCATTCTCTCAGTTTCTCCATCTCTATCACATCTGTTCTGAGGATGCGACCAATAATTCTGATATGTCTTCCTCTTTCCTCAATCGAGGCTGTTCCTCCAACATGTTTGACAGGTCTTCAACTGTGCCAGCCCCCTTTCCTGCACTTCTTCTCTCACCTTCCCAGAACCATGCTGGGGTTCCCCCATCCTCATCTTCCAGCGCATCAGCCCTCACAGTCAACACGCCATCCCCTGTCACTTCCACCACCTTCAGTATGGTGTCACAGCCAAATCCATCTCCCCACCTTCCCTTTTCAGCATTTCCTCTGTAACAGCCTGGTCCACTCCTCAGTCACCCCAACACTCCCTCGCCTTCCTGTGTAAGTGCAGAAGATGCCACACCTGCCCTTCCACCTCCACCGCACCCACTGTCCAGGGCAGTCCAGGGCCCCAAACACTCCTTCCATGTGAAACGGTGATTTATTTGTACTCCTTTCAATTTAATATAATTTATCCGCTGCTCACTGTGCCGTCTCCCCTAGACTAAGTGGAACAAGCACAAATAGGGTAATCACCTCTGCAACTGTGACCCTGAACTCTTGGTTACTTGGTCATTTTTAATTCTCTGCCCCATTTCCACCCTGACTGCTCCATTCTCAGCTTCCTATACCATTCCAAAGAAGTTTACCTTAAGCTCGAGGAACAACATCTCGCCTTTCTATTCAGCACCTCACAGCTCTCTGGACTCAATATTGAGTTCAATAATTTCAGATCAAAACCACAGCTTCCATTTTTTCAGATGGTAGCTGTGGGTAATGACACTGCTGTTGCCATTCACACCTCCTCTACATCCTTCTTTTGTTTCTTTACTTGTCCCATTACTGTCCCCTTTTGCCCTACATCATCATCCCTTTTGTCATTTAATTCCTGCCCTCCACCCTATCACAGACCTTCCCTTTTGCTATTTTCTCCCCCTCCCCTCCCCATCTCCTGCCTCTGTACTTAAAATCTGTTATGTCGCTAACTTTTGCCATTTCTGATGAAAGGTCAACAACCTGAAATGTTAATGCTATTTCTCTCTCCACAGGTGCTATCTGGCCCGCTGAACATTTTCTGTTTTCATTGCACATTTTAATGTGCTTGTTATCTTATGTGGAGTGAAAGGTGGCAGATTTTCACTGGTGCCACTGGTTGGAACACTGCAATAGTACCTTTAAAATGGTGGGTAAAGGCTTACCACTCTGGGCTGACTCCTGATCTGGCAGATGTCACCTTTCGAAGGACCTGTGTGATTGGAGTGCCGAGCTGGTTTTACTATGTAAATCAGGGTCTAATAACATACAGTATCACCTGGATCACCTGAACCAAAGGGGAGCCAGAAAAGATAAGATTTTAATTATTTTTGTAGGATCAGGAGGAGCAGCGGCACTCTTCAGGGTGTCCAAAAAATGTGGGAGGTTGCCATACAATTTCCTTCAAACCCTACAGCTTGGGACTGCTCGATATTGTGCCAGCCTGGAGCCAGTGCGCTGCATTTAGAAGCTGAGGCACTTGTTTCGTGCCAGCAGCTCACTACTGATGTTTTCTTTCCTCTTCTCCCAATGCAATAAGTTTTCTTCCACATATAAACCCTCACTCTCTCTCTGAACTGAAATGTGATAACTCGCAGGAAGTAATGTAGTGTACCACACCCCAGGCCAACAATGAATCCCTTTATTGTCACTGGAAAGCATGTAGAAACTTCATCATGCCCCAGATCACTTTGGATGGCATGTAATATCAGCCATGCCAGACACTTCTGTAATGAGCTAAATTATTAAACAGGTTCAGTTGTGAATTGCTTTTCACAGTTTATGGGGGATATTCAATCAGGTTAAGCACAGCAATCTGGAGACAGTCCCAAAGGATTAAATATACAAACTAGTCAAGTGAAATTCTTTGAAAATTCCTTAAGGTAGTAAAAAAAATATTTTTCAAAGATTGTCCCCTGATTCCAAAGCAGGACACTGAAATTCATACCCACTTTGACACAATGACACTGTACTTAAGGAGGACTGAGGTGTGTAGGGGAGGCAGAAACTGGGGCAAGAAGTGAGTCACCACTCCATTTATCCAGTGATGATTCTGCCTAAAGCAGGTTGGCATTATTGCCATCTTCTAGATATGCAGTAGGTATGTTCTAAAAGCTTGAAGAACATTGGCATAGCATTGGTCAAGAGAAACAAGAAGATGACTGTCATCAACAGAAACAATCTTGGTCCCTATGGACCTAAGCGTAAGCTTGAGCTAATATTATGCAATAGAAGGGAATGCAGGCAAAGTTATTTAACAAATTGAATAATTGAACAAATATTGAAGATTAATCAAACTCATTACCACCCTATTTTTTGGATTCAAACTAATTGAGATTCAGCTGTTCACCAGTTAGACACTTTAAATGTCTTCACTCAAGTGTCTTAATTTTCTGATATTATTTGAACAAATAAATACTCTTTGATGTGGTGAGTGCTTGTGCGCAGCTGAAATTGCCTTCCTCTGTATCAAAAGCAGTATTATTATATTTAACTTAACGCCCACAAGATCTTGAATAGCCACTTTCTCTACCACATCCTCAAGTTACCCATTTGATAATAAAACCAGGTTGAATACGCAGCTGAATGTTCACAGAGCAGAGGCTATCCTCTTTAGCTGCCATCAGCACTCCCAAGCAAACTGGTCTCAAGTCATTCAGTCTCCCCAAGTGTCACCTGAAGATGAATCAGGGAGTGCAGGATCCTGGTCAACCCAAGCTCAGCTTCTTTGCCCATATCCACTCTGTTTACAAATCTAAGAAGCCCTGAGTTACAAGTCCGAGTTAAAAGCCAACATCATTTGTAGTAACTGAAGATATAGCCTCTCCTGCTGTCTATCAGGGGGTCACATGGTGTTCTGGGAGGCTCCAACTAAAGACCCCTAAGCGCTGACAATCCAGGGGTGGGGGCGGTGAGGGAGGGGTTGGGGCTTCCTGTCGAGAGTCCTGATCGAGCATGTAGCACCTGAAAAGCTCTCAGTAGTAAAGTTTATCTGTTTCCTGTTGAAACCTGTCTGCTCCAACAAGTCATTACATTTGGCGACAGGAGTAAGATATCTCTGACACTGCACCTCGCCTTATTACTGTGAGTACATTGAATCTTAAGAAAAAGAAAAGACCACTCACCAGTCATGCCACTCTTCAGCAGAATCGATCCTTATAATGTGCCTATGGAATACTGGAGCCAGTATGTAGAGTGCCTCGGGTTTTATTTCGTAGCGAATGAAAATACCGCAATAGAAAAGCAGAAAGCCATCCTTTTGAGTGTATGTGGCAGGAAGACATACAATCTCATTTGCAACCTGATGGCTCCGAGCGCATCCATTTCTAAGTCCTTTAATGAATTAGTGGACCTCATGAAAACACATTTCCAGCCAAAGCCATCCATATAAAAATGTAATTCCAGAGCTAGAGCCCCGGGACAGTCCACCACAACCTATGTAGCGAAGCTGAAGCAGTTGACAGAACACTGCGATTTCGGGGATGCACTAAATGATTTGCTGCAGGACCGATTAGTTTGTGGAGTTCAGGGTGACGCCATACAGCGCCGTTTACTCGCCGAGGTCAACATCGACTTTAAGTGGCCCTAGGAACCTCCCTCACCATGGAAAGTGTTGCAAGAGACTCGCAGGCTTTGCAACACATAGAACATGGTGCCATTCTTCATGTGGGGTGGGAATCTACTGTCGAGTGTGGCGTGAAAACCAGACCCACAGCATTGAAGCGAGAGGCAATGTCCGCTGTTAGAAACATGAAAAAGCCTGGGAGAAACACTTCAGCAGCGACTCCAAGATTAAGTTGTTATATATATGGAGGTGACCATGGACCAGACACCTGTAAATTCAAGGAGGCAGAATGCTGTTACTGCCATAAGAAAGGTCATGTAATAAGGCAATGCAGGGTAAAGTGGAAAGGAGCTCATAGAGCAGCAAACCAACATGACTGAATTAAAAAATACATCAGAACCTGGAGCTGCCAACATCGACATTTATTCTCTTATAATATCACCACTGTAAAAACCTAAACCTATCACTGTCACAATCCAAGTTAATGAGAAGCCACTAATGATGGAGGTGGATGCAGGTGCCTCAACTACAGTGGTGGGAGAGCACACTTTCAAATACCTTAATGAGGGTAGACAGCCAATAAACCTGGAGCAGACAACTGCTAAATTAAAGAAATGCATTGGAGAATCTATTCAGGTAAAGGGCATTGCCACAGTACCAGTTTCATATAGGCAACTGCCAGCCCAGCTGCCTGTGATAATAGTGAAAGGAGAGGAACCCAGTCTTTTAGTTTGAGTCTGGTTACAGAAGATCAAGCTCTTCTAATTCTGGCCCCTTCTACCTCCCTGATTTTAATTGGATGTCACTGGTGGCTGTGCCTTCGGTTGCCTAGGCCTCAAGCTCTGGAGTTCCCTCCCTACCTCACTCCCCTCCTCTAAGACACTCCTTAAAACCTAGCTCTTTGACCGAGCTTTTGGTCATTTGACCTAATATTTCCTTACGTGGCTCAGTGTCATACTTTGTTTTATAACACTCCTGCGAATCACTGGGATGTTTTATTATATTAAAGGTGCTATATTCATTATCTTGTTGTTGTTGTAAAGCACTAATGTGTCTACCTGCAATTGCACATGATTTCCTGCTCCACCCCCTATCCCTACCCCCACTACCACTCCCCAAATAGTTGAGCTTTATTTGGAGGCTGGATTTTTTTACCCTCTCTGCAGCCTGGATTGGAGGTCGACAGGCATGGAGTTTCATGCTGTGGGCCTACGGGTCAGTTCCCCAGCTCCATTCTGCCCCCAGACCATTTTCCCAATGCCCCAACTGAAGTCCTACTAAGGCCTGTTAATGGGAGCCAACACAGATTTTCCAATTGCCCTCCGGCTTCCCAGAGGTGGCGGGGGATTGCATAGCTGCCTAAAAGTAGCCTCCCAGTGGCAGGCCAGGGGAAGAGGGAGGAGGGTCCAGACTGGTTTAGAGGCTCTCCCTGCCTGCCAGGTTTCAGCAGCAGCCACAGGTCATCCTGTGGAGGGTTTTCTCCTCACCACCACCACCACCACAAAATTGATGGCCTGGCTGTTACCTGTCATGGCACTCTGTGCTGTTTTCAAGCTAGAAGGCCTCCCTCCGATTGGCCTTGCAGCTTCAAGAGCCTGCCTGCCACCCTTGATTGGACCCAGAGCTGGTCACTTAATTGGCTGCCTCTGGGACGATCTTCCATGCAGATGCCCTGAGAGACAGAAGGGGGAAAGAACCTGCAACCTTGAAGTCTCTCTCACGCTCGTAGCTTAAGAGCAGAAGTTTCCACCCTAGGGGTCAGTTCAAAGCTACACACAAACCCCAGACATGTTTATATTGAATCGGGAACTTTGCTCTGAGGAGCATTATATAAGTAAATTTAGTTGTTACTATTAATTTGATTTTAATTAATTGCTTCTGCTTCCTTTTAAATTCAGAAAATCGTTGTGATCTTAAGCTGCTTCAGCATAAGTAGATTTGTACATCTTGTGAAAACCAATAAAAAAATGAGTAAAGGCGATTGTCAGTAAAGATGATAATGATATATAGTTTTGCCTTCACAAATCATGCGGGTTATGTTTATTTTGCTTTTTAAATTAAAAACTATAGAAAATTCAGTGTGAAATTTGGCTCTTTAAACCTATTGTATACAGAGCCTCTGCACGATTGCTTGATTGATGATTCCCTTGCTTTAGGGGCAGTATTGGCCTGTTTGACAATTTTATTTCCAGGGGTTACCTGTACACAAAGTCCAGTACACAGGAGGTCTTGTAGGGCAGTGGGCAGGGTCCCTGCCTCTGATCCAGAAGCTCTGGATTTGAGTCCCACCCCAGAATTTGATGGCCAAGGAAGGTGTGTTCATAATCTACCTATAAAACCTTCCAATACATGCTAATGGCAGGTGGTAAGAGCAGGAGAGACCCCTGGACAAAAATATGATGGAAAGAAAGTTGGAGCTTCTACCATCACTATCCATAGCTCCAGACTGCAACATGCATGTAAAAGGAGTGGGGGTGGTGGGGGGGTTGCCACAACAATATATGACTGAAAATTTAAGGAACCCAACCTGATAACATATGATCTATGGACTTTAATACAAAAAGCAGAGTGTAGTAGATATTTCATTTCTATTTTGTAAATTAAGGAGACCTGCACTTTGCAATGTATCATAATTATTTGTATGCTGAAATGATCATAAATATGCAATCTTTTTCTTATTTTATATTTTATTTTAATGATTGTCCATAACAATGGAATGAATTTTGATTACCTGTTTTATTTGTATCGTCATCACGATTTGGCATCTGTCGGATGATGATTCTTCAATAAACCAATTATCTCTCTATCTAACTCGGGCCCCTGAATGAACAGGAACACACCACCACCATACAATAAACCAACAGAGGGAGCAATAAACTGATTATGAAAGGGGAAAAGCGCACCACTTCTTGTACTTTTCCATGAACTGCAGTTCCCTTTTAACGATTCACTAAAGGTCAGGTTTAATGCATGCTAAGTAGTTAGGTTGGTATCTGCAAGCCACAACAGAGCTTCGAATCTGTTAGTAATGCAAACTATTTTCTGATCAAGCCTCTGGGTGACATTACAATAGGGAAAATCAAAACCAGATGTTGTCAACTGATTATAAAAACAGTCTCATTTGCAGCAGGCAGTTTTTCTGAAGTTCAGTGTTTCATATATAATTAAAAGAAAATACCAGGATAAAGCCCTCCAATTGCCTCATCCTCAACAGTTTGTCACCTTCTACCTGCTGCATTTAATTTTTTTTTTAAATTTAAATACTTTTTAGGCCAAAATAGCAAGCTTCCTGATTGTATTCGCCATTTTGTACTTCTCCTGAGTGTGAATCACTTCCTTTGCCACTGAATATGTTGAGAGTAAGGAATTCCTCAGAGTTCAGGAGAGCATCATCATGTCTTCTTTCAGTGTCCTAACCTTGCAAGTGACGCCAGCACCAATTAAAACAACTCTATTCCATTTGTATACCAGGAATAATCCACGTAACAATTATGTGGAGAGACTGAAGAAGATGCTATGGTTCTCCTTTGAGCAGAGATGATTCAGGAGAGATTTAATAGAGGTATTCAAAATTATGAGAGGTTTTAATACTTTCTCCTTAACTGCTCTGTCTTCACAGATAGGAGGGTAACCAGAGGACAAAGATTTAAGGTATAGTTGATAAAAAAAACCGGGAGTTGCTACGATTTGGAATGTGCTACCTTAAATAGTAGTGGAAACAGAATTAATGATAACTTTCATAGGTGATTTGTAATATACTTTCAAAAGGGAGCAACATGCAGGGTGAAAGAGCAGAAGAATGGGTCAGGTTCGAAGACTCTTTCAAAGAGCTGGCACAGGCATGATGGACTAAATGGCATCTTGAGGTGTATGATTCTATGATTAAAAAACACTATTATGTAGCCCCTTGGTGCCTGTTTTGTATGCCGATTTACCTTTCCTAGTGCTGCAGGTGGCAAATCCCAGTGGCTACAGCTTGGGAGGAGAAAGGCTGCTTAACTTCTATTCAGGACAGCTGTGTTGGGCCCTAGGAACTCAGTGACATATTCAATCCCTGAAAATATGTTCATCCGCTATATGGGGGCAGAATCTTTAGGCCGATGGTGGCAAAAACAGAGGCGGGCATGCGTGGCAATTCGGTTGGCCTTTCCATTCCACCCCCAGGTCATTTTGGGAATGGGGGTCAACAGGGCTACCTGCTTGTAAATGGTGGATAACCAATTGATGGCAACTAAAGATCTACTATTGTCAGCTAGAGGCCGACTGAAAAATTCCAGTTGGCCTCCCTGCCCGGCAAAGCATCAGGTTTAGGCCAACTGTCTGGAATCAGCCTCCCAGTAGATCAGGGATCCAGCACCTCGAGGCTCTCGCCGCTTCCTTGGTCTCAGCTGCGGCGAGAGCCTCAAGGTGCTGAATCCCTGATCAATCTGTGGAACAAATCCCCCTCCAAAATAGTGGTTAGGCTGCTGAAGACATTTTTGAATTTTGAAGTGTAAGAAGTGCACTCTCTCTTGCTTGCCTGAACTGCAAGCTGCTGCTCCTTCGATGTTGGAAGGGCTCCTATTGGTCTTCCAGCTTCGATAACCTGCCTGCCAACCTTAATTTGGACATGTAGCCCACCCTCTGCCTAATAATTGGCTAATTTGGAGAAAATTACTGCTGGCTGACTGTTCCCTACCCAAAGAGCAAAATCCTGCCACAGTAATTATTGATGCAGGCTAAGTGCTGCATTTCAATAGAATAAAGATAATCTTGCAAAATCCTTCTCATTATACCAGAGTAGCCCATAACTTAAAATATTTGTTTACATGTACCTCAGATCTAAACCATGGTTTGCTAAATAAATTGTCTTGGGTTTTCCCAGGGCAATGTAATTGTCAATAGGATATCATGTGGCTGTTTACTATCCAGTACTCAAGTCAAGGTTTTGACATGGGTAAGCATATGAATATGACTCCAGTATGTAGATTTACAATGAATTGATGTTACAATGAAGATACAAAATTGATGGACTGGAAAAGACTAGGTGGTCCATCAACCATTCCCAGCACTATGATGGATCCTGACTAAACGTTTCCTTCCTCATTTTCTCTGGATCTGCTGCCTCCCCCAAAGCCACACAATTATGCAATCTGCTGGGAGAGGCAACGGAAAAAAACCCAGAGGCAATAAGGGAAAAAAAAACTCTAAAATTCCCCTCCAACCCCTTCATGTAAATTAAAACTAGTCCAAATCATATGGATCAAGCATTATTTGTGCCCTGTCAAGAACTGGTCCAACTCCGTCTTGAAGGCGTGGAGAGTGTGCATCTTCCATGAAAGCCTCTAACGCGTTCCAGAGGCTCAATAATCTCTGTGAAAAGAACTGCCTGGCGTACAGTGTATTCCTATTTTTGTATGAGTTTAAACTCATAGCCATATCCTCAATCTGTTAAACTGGAATAATCGATATATGGAGATGAGGAGAAACTTTTTCTCTGAGGCTCGTGAGCCTTTGGAACTCTCTTCCCCAGAGAGCAGGGGAGGCAGCATCATTGAATATTTTAAATATTTTTGACTAACAATGGAGTCAAAGGTTATCAGTGACAGGCAGGAATGTGGATTTCGGGCCACGATCAGATCAGTCATGATCTAATTGAATGGCAGAGCAAGCTCGAGGGGCCGAAAGGCTTACTTCTTCTCCTAATTCGTATGTTCATATGCTTGTATGTCAAAGCCCTTGTTCCAGCAGTATAATATGACCAGCTCAGAAGACCTCTATTCTACCAATTTAACATTGAATATATTCAAAATTGTTGTGAGTAATGACAAAGTGACAGAGAATTTAAAGGATCCAATGTGGCTACTGACACTGCCAAATGCACCAAATAGTGAAACAATATACTTCCAGGTCAGGTGATTAGCAATAAGGTAAATAAACACCACCTTGATTGGTTCAATAGATGTGATATAAAAATCAGCACCTTACTGAAAACTCTTATAAATGTCCTTTAACAATGTCTTTATAATATTAAATTGAATAAAATTGGAGAGAGTTACAGCAACAGTAATTTTCAATTGTACCTAATCATGTTGGTCTGATTCATTTATCAAGCAGGTACTCTCTTCACAGACTAAAACATTTTTCTGCATTTTCCACATGGGTTCATTGGAGTTACATTGATCTCGATGGATGTGCTGGGGTGGGGGCGGGGTGTGGTAAGCAACTCCAAATAAGGAAAGCATTGTGGGATAAAGAAGGGTTACATAAATATAATGTACAAAATGATCAGTAAACTAAGGGGGCCATGTCAAGCAATGCCCTAATCATTAGTGTCATACTATCGAAGATGTTTTTAAGATGATAAATTTGTCATTAAAATGCCACGTAACGGTATACACATAAATAGCCAAAGCTTGAAGCAGTGGTTTTGCCCAATTTGCATAAGGAGTCTGAATCAAATAATGACCACTTCAAAAAGAAAAAAAAAATCAATGTTAAAAGTACAGGTATGAAGGACCACACTGTTTGGTTGGGAACATATATTACTGTACAAACTTGGAAAGTTTACATGTCTTTCACTTGCAACATTCCTCAATATAAGAAAACACTGGCGAATAAATATAATGGACACAAATGCACAATACCCAATGATACCACACATGTGCAGGGGCACTGGTGAGTTTTGTGACAAGTTTAGTACCAACCCCAGATATGATGCTTTCAATCCAGAACAAAAACTGGAGGCTGGTTTTAGAGTTCATTAAATATTTGAAAAAAATGTTGAAAACCTAAATTGATTTCACTCCTGGATATATATAATAATTTAAACAGATTCAAATCATACTATCTTCATTTCCCTAAGCAAAGGTAGCTTTTCTATACAACATTTCATTGTCTATAGCAATTAGATATGACTCACCATATCAAAGCCCCAGAGTGAGTTGGTCTCTGCATCTACAGAAAAATGTAGCCCCACCTATAACTTCACTGAAGTTCTAATCTGGCTAAGCACTTCAATTATATAAACAGAAAGGTTTTCAAATTCCTCCATAGCCCAACACACCAACCCACCCCTATCACCTCCTCCAGCCCTGTAATCCTCAGAACTCTGTGCTCCTCCAATTCTGGCCTCGTGATGCCTGATTTTAAATAGTTCCATCATTGGTGGCCTTGCCTTCGGCTGGCTAGGCTTTAAGCTCTGGAATTTACTCCCTAAACGGCTCTGCTTTGTTTTTATCTTTTAAGACATTCCTTAAAACTTACCCATGCAATCAAGCTTTTAATCATCTGAACTGACATTTCCCAATGTGACTTGGTGTGAAGTTTGTTTGATAATGCTCTTATGAAGGTAGTAAAACACATGGTGCCATTAAAATGCAAGTTGTATATTGTTAATTGCGTATTCCATAGTCATGCCACTTGTGATGAAAAACATGGTGCTCTATCAATCCCATCTGCGGCCCTGTGTGCCTACAAAATAATGCAAATTAACAATTCATTATTTCTAAACTCCGCTAGATTATTTCCAAGTGAGGAGACCTAGCTGGACAAGTCAGCTGGAAAGCCACCCTTTGATTTTTGGGAAGCTGTCTCCGAATCCAACTCAGGCTGACCGAATCAAAGTATTCTGTCTGGTGCTGTTTAAAGTTTTAAATGAACCATTAATGATACTACTGAAGAAAGTAAGCACAATGATGAACAAATTCTAGTCATGAAGTGGAGATCGTGGACACTGCCACCTAAAGAAGATGGCTGGTTGCTGTTGACTTGTGCGGGCTGCAAGTGTGGACTAATATACTAGAGTGGGCAGGAAAAAAATTCCAAAAGGTTTATAGTTCGGCAGATTTCCCTCTGGTTGCTGCCAATGGTTGAGTCGAATCCATGATAGGACAAATAGTAGCCAGCGTCTTTTGTTATTCTAACGAAAGGTCATGAATCCGAAATGTCTCTGGTTCTCTCTGCTGCCTGGTCTGCTGAGTACTTCCAACATTCTCGGTTTATATCTCAGCGTTCCAACATCCACAGTATTTTGCTTTTACTTTTTCTTATTCAATATTTTGTTCTTTGGTGAATGAGTTAGGGCAAGATTCCACCTTCTAGAGGGGCAAACCCACAGCACAAATTTGAACACAAGGGACTATTTGACAGTATAGCTAAGAGAGGCTACAAGACTGGTAATGAGAACTAGAAAATTACAATCAGGAGTAAAGGGCAGTCTTCCAAGTTTGGAGTTGATACAGAATATGGGAACATGCAGAGGCTTTTTACCTGGTTTCCAAATCTCTTTGATGTTGATCCTAGGAATGTTTCATGCTGATGAACTCTAAGAGTGGGGGAGCATTGGGAGAGTGAAGAAGTTCAAACACTGATACTCCCAGCTTAAAGTCAAATCAGCGCAATATCGTGTTTTAACTTGTTTGTGCTTGGTTATATGGAAGGTTCAGTTACAGCTTTAAAACAATAGATAAACTAATAATACTTTGACAGAACATGCTGATTTTATTGTATTATACAACCATTCTATTATACATTACAGTTAATGTTAAAATGTTCAAATGATACTGCAGCATCTGAATTATACCAATTGACCTGATAATATACAAATCTGGATTCAACAAATGTATCCACAAAGTCCTTGGCTACAAACTAATTAAAAAGCACAATGATAGAAAAGTGCTCATTCTGTCTCTTTGGGGGTTAGGGACAGGGATAGGGGGATTGAGGAAGGTAATTTAAAGTGACCGAGCAAATAAGATGACAGCATGGTTTTTGTTAGTAGTCAGCAGATTTCAGCTCTTATTTAGCTATTCCACAATATATCTAATTTGCTTCCAAGCCGGTCAGGGCACTAAAAGCACTTCCATTGACCTTTGTGGAGCTGCACATTAACACTTCTCTTTTGTAAAAACTTCAAACCCTCCTGTTTTTAAGTCATTAACGTAAAAGATATGAAGTTGAAAACAGTTCACGCAGCTACTGTTTTTATTTACTCGGAACGATTTTCTTTTCTTCCTTCCCTTTTCAGTCTCTCTGTGCAGCGAGCGTGTCATGCTTCCTCAAGAGATCAGGCTGAAAGAAGACAGGCTTTTTTCCAATGCTCCTTTACAGCTCACTGCTAGAAGCGGGACTGGTTCAGATGTGACTGCTTCTTTAATTTTCCCTCCATCCTTGTGTGGAAACAACTAACCTGTGGCAGGTGGCACATCTGGAGATCAAGAACTACATGGCACAGCGGACTGGGTGATACAACAGGTTGCAGCTTCAGCCTGGTTTACTGTTATAATGCACACACCTGTCTGTCTTCACTTTCAGGAATTGCCAACAACTGTTTGGAACCTTCTGCCTCAGCAGAAAATCCAAAAGCCTGGAGGTGTGAAAAGCAGAAAATCTTTACTACAAAAGACTGCTCTTCAGTTCAGCCACCAACCAGAATTGTGCCAGGCAGTTGAATTGGTAAGACCGAAGGAGAAGTAAAAGAGGACAGCGATAAACTAACAAAAGAAAAAGGAAATCCAAAAATGGCTAGCTTCTCTTTTTGCCAATTTTTTGGGGGGATAGAAGTCACCAGATGGAGCATCAGGTTCTTGATGTGCCAACTGAAATCTCAGCGATCTGTGTTGATCTACCATGCAGCTGTGATTTACCTCTGCTTTCAGCTTACGGCCAAAAATCTCCAAGAACCGAACAGCAAACACAAAATAATGCAAAAATACAGCACGTTTTCATTTCCTCTTTTAAATAAAAAAGGATGCAAAAGCAGCCACTCACAAAAGACACTTATTTAATGACAAGTAGTGAAGCGGTAGCCTTCATAGAAGGGGAAATTAGGCAAATATCTAATCACCTATGTTTGCAATGAAAGATAGCTTAAAGCAACCTTTTTTCATTTTTTTTTTGAATATACAAAACAAAGTTATGCTACCTCTGGTTTATCCAAAAGGGCTGGAAAAATTATGACCAAGATAAAATAGACTTCACACCTCCTCAGTCAAGAGACTGTTAAGAGGGGGAAAAAATAAACTCTTTTAAACATAAGTAATTTACAATTAACATTTGAACATGTTTGAAACGCTTGTGAGATAATTTCTCTCCAGCATTCATCTTGTATAAAATAGTAACAGGCTAAGATAGATCAGTAAATGCACTTGACAATAGAATTGGCCACATGTTTACTAATGTGACTTCTCTGGAGTTCCATAGGCAGGGTTGTATGGTGGCTGCACAGCGGGATTGTATGGTGGCTGCACAGCAGGATTGTATGGTGGCTGTGCGGCAGGATTGTATGGCGACTGCGAGACTGGATAGGGTGGTTGTCCTATATAAGGTGCACTTGTACCACCTGAAATAAAAAGGGAAGAGAATATTAGTGTTGAATATAATGAAGTTCATGCATTTCTGTCAAAATTACAACGTAAAAGATATGAAGTTGAAAACAGTTCACGCAGCTACTGTTTTTATTTACTCGGAACTATTTTCTTTTCTTCCTTCCCTTTCAGTCTCTCTGTGCAGCGAGCGTGTCATGCTTCCTCGAGCGATTAGGCTGAAAGAAGACAGGCTTTTTTCCAATGCTCCTTTACAGCTCAATGCTAGAAGCGGAAAAAGTTCAGTTTTGACTGTTTCTTTAATTTTCCCTCCAGACAGACAGGTCATTCAGTCCAAACAGTCCTTCTTGCTGTTTATCATCTAAACCCTTTATTCCTTTTCCCTTTACCTATCTAACCTGTTTTTATACGTAAACTTGGTTTCTGCTTTAATTAACAATATGAGTAGTGCAATCCACAGCTTCACAACCCTCTATGTCATATCGTTTCATCTGCTTCCAATCCTATTGTCCTCAATATATTCCCTTGCTTTTGATAGTGGCAATATTATTGTTGCAACTGATTAGCAGTTACACATTTCCATTCTCAGTCTTCCAAGGTGAACTTGCTGTCCACTTCATTCCCCACTTCTACCAAACACAAGAGAGATACCAGAGAGCTTTAGATTTTGAGGCCGTAAACTTGTTGATTCCTTCCAGAATTACAGGTTTTCATTAGCAGTTCCACACTAAACCTTGTCAGCCTGCGGCTTTATTAAAATTAAATGCTATGTACTCAACTTCCTCAAAATATCTTGCTACAAGAACAGTCAGTGGGGAACAGGCAGCAAGAATTTGTGAGAAGAAATAAATCTTAATGAATTCACAAAAATGTCATAATCCAGAATCCTTTAAATATTATTGGAACTTGCAGCAGTGAATGTGAAAGATGCGAGAGACATACAGCAGCAAGAACAGCAATCAAACATTTGCTCTAAACCGATGTGTGAGTAAGCGTACTAGTTATTTTACTGGGACTAAATCCAGAGAACATAAATTCAAATCCCACCATGCAGCTTCAGAATTTAAATTTGTTTAGAAAGAAATCTGCAACTAAAAATTAGACATCAGTAAAAGTGACTACAAAACTTTCAAATTGTCCTAAAAACCCAATGAATTCACTAATGTCCTTTACAAAAGGAAACTTTTACACTGTACCCCGGTCTATCTGTGATTTCTCTCCTGCACCACTGTGGCTGACTCTCAACTGCCTTCTGAGGTGACCAAGCAAGTCACTTTCTTGTATTAAACTGCTATAAAGAATATACAGGCTGCAGTGGTTCAAGAAGGCAGCCCACTGCCACCTTAGCAGGCGAATTACGGGTGGGCAATAAAGGCTGAAGTATCCAGTTACAGGATTGAGTTTTCAGAATAGTCGAGTACCTCGATGTCCTGGGATCAACACACAATGAGTTAAAGTCTCCTGGACTAGAGGGGGTTCCCAGGCATGAACTCATCAAAGCAACAAAGAGAATGCCTTAAACCCAATCACTTGGGGGAGGATTTCCCCCTCGTTGAGTAGGTATGGCAGACGGGCCTGAGAGCAGCCATGCAACAGTCCACCACCTGCCCCCGACCGCGACTTCATGCTGGCTGGCCAATTAATGGCCAACCAGTGTGACTCACGCGCTTCAACACTCAGCGCTGCCTGGGTGGGTGGGGAGATGGGGAGGAGGGCAAGCATGGAAGTCAATGCACGCACTCTCAACGAAAGCTCCCTGAAGGCACAGAGCTGCCTCGGGGGCTAAAGATTTATAACATTAAAAATAAAGATTTAAAAATTAAGGTAAACATGTCCCTTGTGATTCTGAGCAGGTACATGTTAGAAATGAGATTTAAACATCTTTATTTTTAATTAACTTCGAAAACCACATCCCGTCCATGGATGAGGTTTCCTCAAAAATCCAAAGGCCGCCTGGTCTTTTCGCCCGCCTGCCCACCGTATAGTTAGATGGCAGGGAAAAATTCTATTCAATTAATGAATTAATCAGCTTAAACAGCCCTCTTAATTGTTGGTGGGTTCACTGCCGATTCCCGCATGCGCCCGCCGACTGTAACATCACGCGAGTGCGTGATGACGTTGGGACACTTGCCCGACGTCGGCGTGTGCTATTTTTCTCCCGTTCAAGTCAGGCTCACGCCCGCCCAATGAGAGAAAAATTCTGCCCTTGAACAATGGGACCCTCACTAAAAAGGAGGATTCCCAGACACAAACTGGTTAAGCTACAAGGGGAAATACACTAGTAACAACCATGCTTGAATCACTGGGTGACGATGTGACAGTCCCACCCTGTCTGTGTTTAGGCTTCTCCTTTCTCTGCAACATGCTGTCATGCAGCTCAGATGCTAATGAGAGAAGGCCCAAGTGGGGTCCCTCCTTCCTCTCTAACCCAGCTTTGCAAACTTTGGCCCCTGTTAACTGGCCATGACCACCCAGGAATGCCCCTGCCATAGTCAAAAGACTCCTTGAAGAAAATCAACCCTGCAATACTGTCTCCAGAAGGACAGCCAAATCGGCAGGCTACTACTTAAAATCAGATTCACAAGAGAAACAGCAAGACCACCAAATTCATCCTGAAGCCAGCCAAGTCATCAAACTCCACCTTCCAAATCCACAACCGCTATCATCTAGAAGGATAAAGGCAGCTGATACATGGGAACACCACCATCTGGAAGTTCCCCTCCAAGTCGCTCACTATTCTGACTTGGAAATATATCGCCGTTCCTTCACTGTCACTGGGTCAACACTTTGGAACTCCCTTCCTAACAGCACCGAGGGTGTGCCTACACCATATGGACTGCAGCGGTTCAAGAAGGCAGCTCACCACCACCTTCTCAAGGGCAACTAGGGATGGGCAATAAATGCTGGCCCAGCCAGCGAAGTCTGCATCCCATGGATGAATTAAAAAAGAAACTCCACTGACCGTACACCCCTTTAATTTCTCTGTAATCTATTTGTGTGTGTTTGTGAACTTTTGAGTGTGTATACACCCTTGCAAGTCAGAGTATATTTATTATTTTAGTTAGACTGGGTTTAGTACAATGAAACTAACTTCTTTCTTTGTTAAACTCAAAAAAACCTGCTCAATAGGCACTTTTTATGATCGCAGTGCGTAAAACACTGAATTGGCAAGTGTATCCTTTCCACAAAACAAACTGTTACAGTCAAGTGAGGACTGGGATAAGAGGGGAGCCATTCGACCCCTCCTCACCTGATTGATCCCTACATTCTGTTGTTACAAAGGTAAACTTAGCAAGTGAAGTGGGTGCAAGCCTGTATGCTGTACTCATACTGAAATCGTGAAGTATGATGGACCTGAGAAGTCATACTACAATCATGAAGTATGGAAGTCTCAATAAAGACCTGTTACTGCATTATTACAATTAAATGTGTGTATACTCCAGTGTTTAAAGTAACAAGACAATCTGGAACAAAAACAATAGTTCAATATCAAAAAAAACAAAATTTCTCATTTTGGTAGCATTTGAATGTTTCAGATACAAAAAGTAATGTTGGTGTTTTTTTCAAAAATTGCTTTATCAATTTGAAAGCCTTTGCTCATAGATAAGTGCTTTCTAATGCCACTATAATCTGGTTACTAAGCTGGCAGACTGCAGGTATATTTTACTGCTTGACAAAATGTTTCCACAATGCAAAATTTAATCATATAGCAATTTTTTTGAGAGGACATGAATACCTCGAATTGAATTGGTGTGCAAAAGTACCTTACTGCTCCGAACTGTTTAGTTAAATTTAGTTAAATATTTTGGGATAGTTGAGACATTTGCATTTGATAGCTGTGAAATCAGATGAACTACAATTACAAGACTTGCACCAAATCAGGGTTGAGCCTCGCTCACTGTTCAGAGAACTGGTGGGAAATGCCCATCAGTTAAGTGTGCGAGGCTTGATGGAATCAGGCACTTGAGTGGTCACTGTTGGTACTTCCCTGCATTTTAGGTGCCCAGCAGCACAAGTTCCACCCGCCAATTAAAAGGTTGACAGCTCTACATGCTGCCAGCGCCAGCAGCAGTGGTGGCAACACACCCATCGAGGCCCAGAATCAACATATCACTAGGGACCCCAGACTATAGGTGAGTGAAGCGGGATGAGGATCGGGGAGGTGGGGAGGGGAGTGCGGGCTCAGAGGCAAGGCTTTCAATGATTCCCACCTCGCCACTCCGCCTCGGCCCACACCCTCACCATTGCCGGGTCCCCGATCCGGCACAGAGTGGGAAACGGGCAGGGTTTGCTGGGCGGACTTCAGAGGGGGTGGGAAAGCTCTACGGCCTCCATCTAAACCTCGAGCCGTTACTGAATTGTGCTCAGGGGGAATGGGTGCCAATTGGCTCATTAATTACCCAATTGACATCCTGCCTCCGGTGGATGGCAATCCTGTGCCAGCCCTTTCTGCCCTCTGACTTAATCGGGAGAGGTTTAGCCACCGGAGGGCTGATCCAGGGCCTCTCTTGCGACCAAAGGGCTGCCGCCATGTTTCCCTCCACAATGGGCTGCATTAAATCCAGCCCAGGAAATTTCAGAAGTTAAGCGAGTGAAGACCTTGAAATTACATCCGATAACAGTATATTCATATGAAACATCTTGTCCATTATTTAGGTGAGGGTGTTAAATCTTAAATAAAACTGTTAATGCCTCTGCTAAAATAACGAACAAGGAAATTCCATACAAATGCATTAAGGCGTCATACTCGGTCACAATGTAATTCCCAGCCCAAACAGTATCTATTTAAAACAACCATAAAAAGTGTCAGAATTTTCACACATACATTTGGAGATATTCTAGAACTTTCTCACACCTTCTGACTTTTGAAAATTAGTTGACATCAATAATGGAAGTGTTTGTGGCCAGCCGACTCAATTACGGTAATGGGAAGACATATAAACACCACACGAGCTCAAAGATACAGCTCAGCTTTCTCCGCCACACCTTTCCATTCAAGTCTTTCAAAGCTTCGGCCTTTTGCATGATCTTTTCACCACTGGCCAAGGGTACTGATCTTCCGCCATAGGACCCATGTGTCATCTCTCTGACTATAATAAATGATAGTCATTATGGCAGGGAAGCTGTGCTGCTTTTCGTGAGGAAGGTCAAGTGGCAGAGACCAGGAAGAAGAATAAAAGGAAGCACTGACTGTGCTTCTGTCACACTCTTGTGTACACTCGCAACATACAGTATAGACACTTATGGAAAACAAAATGCAATTAAAGTCATGCTTGTTCTCTTGTTTCTTCCTTCAAATATGATACATTTGTACCAATCTATTAGCAATCTTGCTTATTGAGTATGTTGTATTTTAAATGAGTCGATGGCACAACACACAATTCGTCACTTCTCATGACATGCAGTGAAATCCTACTCCAATGTAGAAACCAGATATCTGCATCACAAAAGTTGTATTCCTGAGTACTGCTACATTAAGCTTACTTACTTGCTACAGTATCTTGATATGAAGGTGGCTGGCCAGAATATGGAGTTGGATATGGTGGTGGATAGGGACTACTTGCAGGATAGGGACCTGGTGCCGGCTGCACTGGCATAGGAGTATATCCTTGATACGGAACAAAACCTTGTGCTGGTACTTGGGGTTGCTGTGGATATGCGGACTGCACCACCGTAGTTGTAGTTGAGCTTGTAACAACAGCTAAAGAGAATGATAGACAAAATCATCAGTTAGTTTATTAAAACTAAAATTAAGCTTTTATCAAAAAAATTGCTAAAAGGAAAGTATTCCTGGAGACTGGTGGAGAACAGTACTTTGAATGCAAAACACTTCTCCCCAAAAAATGAAACCTGGATGGGGAGGGGGTTGCATAGGCTGCTGTTAAGTCAACCCAAGTTGCAATATCTCCTTTTCAATCTACTAAATTAGAGGAGGTATTGCAACACAGGTAGATTTAAGAGCAGTTTACATAATCCACTACAGTCAGTGAAAAGGACTTGTTCATTTGTCTCCCTCTTACCAGCTTTTATTGGTCTGAATGGAAAGTAGCATCTTTCTGCTTCTGGATGTCAACCCTCGCCAGGGGCCAATGTTTGGTACCAGCTGTATTCACGTGACAGCTGCACTTCAACCAAGTCTTGAGATTTGTATCCAAGTAAAGCAAGTGGCAGCCAGAGCTGCCATTCAGGTGAACGCTTGGAGCAAGTTACTACAGTAATTTCAGAGAAAATAATGCCCATTAGGGAAGGAAACCTGCTCTTCTTATCCAATCTGGTCATGGTTCATAGCCATGGACAAAGATTTAGTGGGAAGAGGTTTGAGTTTTAAATACTAAATTTTAGCTAAATAAGGAGTAGAACTGGCGCTAAAACCTTTGGTGTTAAAAAAGGGCATAGATGAAACTGATAATTTAATGTTAATTTGAACTAAAATAGGAGTTTGTGCGGTCACCCAAATTCAATAGGAACTGGATTCAAATTGCCAAACCGTTTGCTTCAGACGAGAATCAGGGTGGACTAGTTTTGAATCTAGTCGCTGGAGGTCAAGATGTTAAAGCTACAACATAATAGAACTCAAAGGTGATTTATCAGATTGTGGCTGCTGCAATGAATGTCAATTGCCAGAGTTGTTGGTGAGCAATCACATCCAGTCAGAGAGCTACAACTGTGATCCAATAATTGTCTCAAGTTTACTAGGGGGTTACTATTGCAGTGTGGTTAGTACATATTGTATGAACAAATGCATCGGATTAACCCACAAATTTCACCATGATGTTTGAATGCGATCTTATAACCACAAAAATTAAGCTTGCGTTGTTAATAATCATCTAAATTCTGAGGGGGATCACTGCCTGGAATTCACTCCCATGTACTTTATTTAACTTTACGTATCTCCTGTCAAGATGCTGACTTCAGTTCTTGTTTCCATTCATTATATTCAGTGAGTACATCAGCGAGAGTGGTGCATGATTACTTATGATGAGCTCAAACTTCACACTAGCAATTGAAAGTGGTTAAGAAATGTCCATTTTGAGTGTAATGCCATCCACAATAGGGAATACTTTAAAAAAAGCACAAAAAAATGCCTGTTACGGAATTGTTGATTTAATGCCTTGGTTGGTAGGATCATTTGCTAAGTTTATGGTGTTACAACGACCATTAGAATCACAGCAACAGAAAATAACCTTCATGGGACTTCATATGTTGACTAAGCAGATAAACCAAGAAAATAGAATGTCACTAGACCAACTGTTACATAGTAAAAGTATACAAAATAAAATACATACACGCCTTTCTATTCCTTTCACTGGATAACATTGTAATCCAATTTAAATGTACACAGGTTTTTTTTATTTCCCCTCCCCCCCCACCATCCCCTCAAGTCAAACTTCCTTACAAGTAGCCTCCCTTTCAAACAAGTAACCATTGTTTCTTCACAAGTTAGTGTCCATAATTAATGCAAGTTGCTTAGCTGCACTTTACGACTTAGCACACACACATTCCTCGTAATCAGTCACAACCTACAGTACGCTGGTCTGTGCTCAGATTTACTCTAGAAGAAGCCATTTACTGGCAGAACACAACTGCACTTCAGTAGTTTAATAAAATCTGTGGTTTAGTGCTGTGAATAAGGCAAAAACCTCCCGCTGAGAAGATGATTGCTAGCTGAAAGGGCCTTAATAGAGTTTATTGCTCATGATATGCTCTTTCAAGGAGTCACAAAAAGACCATGAAACAATCATTTTCCCCACAACTTTGTTCTGTTCACAAGCATAATGATATTTCCTCTGGCTGGGGGGTCTAGAACAAGGGGTCACAGTCTCAGGATGTGAGTTAAGCCATTTAGGACGGAGATGAGGAGCAACCTCTTCACTCAGAGGGTGGCGAACCTGTGGAATTCTCTACCACAGAAGGCTGTGGAGGCCAAGTCAATAAATATATTTTGGGAGGAAATAGATTTCTGGACTCTAAAAGGTGACAAGGGGAATAGGGAAAATGCAGGTGTACGGCGAAGAGATAGAGGATCAGCCATGATCATACTGAATGGCAGAGTAGGCTCAAAGGGCCGAATGACCTACTCCTGTTTCTACTCTCTATGAGTCTATAATCCTGACTCCACTGTAGTCCACTATGACGGTTCTCATGTTGGCTTTACCAATCTTGGTCTCCTAGCCTGTTGTCATAGTGATCTGATGCTTTGTGGTGGGGTTGCGGTGGGTGGGTGGAGGGGTGCATTTCTGATGCACCTGCCCCCATTATACAAATGACCCTGACCCCATAATTTGAGAAGGGGTCTCAATCTCTCAACTTAGGGCCCACTCCACCACCCTTTCATAGTCAGAATGACACCATAGGAATTTTGCAGCCATTAACTTAAACAATTTCAAACTTTAATTGCCTCTTAAATCCTCCACTCCATATTCCATTTTGGACATTCCCCACTATTACTTGCATTTATATAGCACCCTGAATGTAGCAGGTAGCTCTTTCGAGTGCAAACCTGTTTCCATCTGTTTCAGATGAAGTTATTTTGTTTCCCATTGTGAGATTTGAACTCTTGATACTCTTTTTGAGTAAACCTGTTTCCATCTGTTTCAGATGAAGTTACATTGTTTCATAGTTTGCCATTGTGAGATTTGAACTCTTGATCTTGGGGTTACAAACCCAGTATCATAACCACTTGGCTATTTAGGCCAAGCAAGATGTAACTCTTTCGAGTAATGTAACTCTTTCGAGTACAAACCCATTTCCATCTGTTTTTTCAGATGAAGTTACATTGTTTCATAGTTTGCCATTGTGAGATTTGAACTCTTGATCTTGGGGTTACAAACCCAGTACCATAACCACTTGGCTATTTAGGCCAAGCCTGAATGTAGCAGGTAGTTGCATGACCTGGAGGAGGGGGGAAATTAGGAGCGGCTGACAATGCTACTTAAGAGACAGGTGTTTATTATAGGTAGCTAGTGAAGGTGCAAATTAATGCATCAAGATGGGAGGTGGCTGTGGAGAAAGTTCCAGAATATGAGTGTGAAATGGCCGAACATTATTCCACCAATGCTGTAGTGGGGAGGAAGACAGAAAGAGAGGGATACAGAAAAAGGAGAGGATGCAAGCAGTGAAACCGGCCATGAGGAAGATGCAGAGATAGGGAGAGCAAGGCTGCTGTTGGATTTCTAGATGAAGACAAGTATTTTGAAGCTGTTGCGCAGGAAGCATTAGAGGCTGAGGGGTACTTGAAACTGTGTGTGGAATAGGATATGGCCATGGAGCAGTTGGAATTAATAGAAGTTAGTAAGTCAGTAAAGTGCACAGTGGGCAAACTAAATCTGTAGGTGACAAAGGTGCACATGAATTGCCAGTGCAGAAGGAAGCCATTCGGCCCATCAAGTCTGCACTGACTCTCTGAGAGAGCATTCTGCCTAGTCCCGCTCCCCTGTCTTATCCCCTTAACCTTGCATATTCTTCCTTTTCATCTAGCAGTCCAATTCCCTATTGAATATCTCAATCAAACCTAGTTCCCTCTCAGGAAGTTCAAGTGAAGTCAGGTGAGGCAGGCAAAAAGCTAAATAATATTTTGGAAGTGGAGTCAAGTCTTTTGGTGACAGACCCTGCTTCCATCTTCAAAACGTTACTTGCCCCTCTCCCTATCTGACCCGACTAAAGACAGATCATCTGTTTATCTTATTGCTGTTTGTGGGATCTTGCTAAATGAAAATTTACTGCTGTATTACAATAGTTACTAAATTTCAAAAGTGATTCTTTAGCTTTGAAGTGCTTTGGGATGTCCTGAAGCCATGAAAACCATTAGATCAAGCTTTCTTCATAATGTCCAAAAACAAGTTTAAGAAACATGGTAGATACTGAGAAATCAATGTTTGAGAGAGAACTTTGTCATAAAACATGGACCACCGTTTTAACTAATTTTACCAATAAAGGACAGGCAAGTAGTTTAACTTCAGTTACTGAGCATACTTTGAAGAATTATAATATATCTCAACTTCTTACAATTAAGGAGTTCTGTACTATATTCCTCTTGGTTAAATAAATAAAATGGAATAAAAGCAAAAAATTGTAGATGCTGGAAATCCAAAACAAAAATAAAAATAAAAATACCTGGAAAAACTCAGCAGGTCTGGCAGCATCAGCGGAGAGGAACACAGTTAACATTGAGTCCGAATGACCCTTCAACAGAACTAAGTAAAAATAGAAGAGAGGTGAAATATAAGCTGGTTTAAGGGGGAGGGGGGGGGGGGTGGGACAAGTAGAGCTGGATAGAGGGCCAGTGATAGGTGGAGAAAGCCAAAAGATGTCATAGACAAAAGGACAAAGAGGTGTTGAAGGTGGTGATATTATCTAAGGATTGTGCTAATTAAGGGTAGAAAGCCAGACAAGCAAGGTACAGATAGCCCTAGTGGGGGTGGGGTGAAGGAATCAAAATAGGCTAAAAAGTAAAGATAAAACAATGGATGGAAAGACATTTAAAAATAATGGAAATAGTTGGGAAAAGAAAAATCTATATAAATTATTGGAAAAAAAGGGGGGAATTGAAAAGGGGGTGGGGATGGAGGAAAGAGTTCATGATCTAAAATTGTTGAACTCAATATTCAGTGCAGAAGGCTGTACAGTGCCTAGTCGGAAGATGAGGTGCTGTTCCTCCAGTTTGCGTTGAGCTTCACTGGAACAATGCAGCAGGCCAAGGAAAGACATGTGGGCATGAGAGCAGGGTGGAGTGTTGAAATGGCAAGCAACAGGGAGGCCTGGGTCATGCTTGCGGACAGACCGAAGGTGTTCTGCAAAGCGGTCACCCAGTCTGCTTTTGGTCTCTCCAATGTAGAGGAAACCGCATTGGGAGCAACGAATGCAGTAGACTAAATTGAGGGAATTGCAAGTGAAATGCTGCTTCACTTCAAAGGAGTGTTTGGGCCTTTGGACGGTGAGGAGAGGGGAAGTAAAAGGGCAGGTGTTGCACCTTCTGCGGTTGCATGGGAAGGTGCTGTGCGAGGGGGTTGAGATGTAGGAGGTGATGGAGGAGTGGACCATGGTGTCCCAGAATGCCGCCGGGGGGGTGAAGGGAAGATGTGTTTGGTGGTGGTATCATGCGGGAGTTGGCGGAAATGGCGGAGGATGATCCTTTGAATGGGGAAGCTGGTGGGGTGATAAGTGAGGACGAGGGGGACCCTATCATATTTCTGGGAGGGAGAGGAAGGTGTGAGGGCAAATGCATAGGAGATGGGCCCTATCAACCACCGTGGGTGGAAAACCTTGGTTAAGGAAGAAGGAAGACATGTCAGAGGAACTGATTTTGAAAGTGGCATATCAGAACAGATGCGATGGAGGCGAAGGAATGAGAGAATGGGATGGAGTCCTTACATGAAGCGGGTTGTGAGGAGCTGTAGTTGAGGTAGCTGTGGGAGTTGGTAGGCTTGTAATGGATATTGGTGGACAGTCTGTCACCAGAAATTGAGACAGAGAGGTCAAGGAAGGGAAGGGAAGTGTCAGAGATGGACCATGTGAAAATGATGGAGGGGTGGAAATTGGAAGCAAAATTAATAAATTTTTCCAGGTCCAGACGAGAGCATGAAGCAGCAGCAAAGCAACCATCGATGTACCGGAGAAAGAGTTGTGGGAGGGGGCCGGAGTAGGACTGGAACAAGGAATGTTCCGCATACCCCATAAAGAGACAGGCATAACTGGGGCCCATGCAGGTACCCATAGCCATTTATTTATTTAGAGGAAATGAGAGGAATTTAAGGAGAAATTGTTCAGTGTGAGAACAAGTTCAGCCAGACGGAGGAAAATAGTGGTGGATGGGGATTGTTTGAGGAAGAAGTGGAGAGCCATCAGACCATCCTGATGGGCGATGGAGGTGTAGAGGGATTGGACATCTATGGTGAAGAGGAGACAGTTGGGGCCAGGGAACTGGAAATCGTTGATATGATGTAGGGTGTCAGGGGAATCACGGATGTTGGTGGGAAGGGACTGGACAAGGGGTGAGAGAATGGAGTGAAGTTGGCAAGAAATGAGTTCCATGGGGCAGGAACAGGCTGACACGATCAGTCTGCCGGGACAGTCCTGTTTGTGGAGTTTGGGTAGGAGGTAGAAGCGGGCCATCCGAGGTTGGGAGACTATCAGGTTGGAAGCCGTGGAAGGAAGATCTCCAGAGGAGATGAGGTCAATAACAGTCCTGGAAACAATGGCTTGATATTCAGCGGTGGGGTCATGGTCCAAGGGAAGGTAGGAGGAAGTGTCTGCGAATAAAATAAAATGGAATGTTGCCCCTGAAAATTGTGGCAGCATGACAAGTTCTCACAGGCTCCTATGAACGTGAAATATTTTCCAGTTTACACCAAGTGAAGCAGCATACGTAAATTCAGCTAAATGAGTCATTCATTCAGGAAGCTAGCAGCTTGTGGTCCACTACATCCAGTGACACAACTTTCTTCCCACGTGTAATTCCCAGAACATTTAGAAATACAGAGAGCTCCAGTTAAAAAGAAATACAGTTTGGTTGTTTAAAAGGGGTTTAAAATGGGGTTCCATAGATGCTACCAAGAATGAAGGATTTCTCCTATTCCACTTCCATGTACCCAGGGCCACCAACATCCTTCTTAACTATCCTTATTTAGAGTGAAATGTTTACTATTTAACGTGCCCACACAATTTCTGGTTTTGGTTAAGAGTTCCACCCTGTACACATGGGAAATTATGACAACCTTGTAACCTGACCCTCGTATAAACTGCTTGCTCTGTACAAGCACTAAAACCTACTGACCCATATTTAGCTTTGGCAACAGAAAGTAATCCCCCTGGGAAGCCTACACTTTAGACAAATATTGTTAATACCATGTCTTAGTTTCCTGACTTATCAGTGAGCTACGGGAAACATGATAATTCCCTTTGCCAATGATATTAAACATTGAATCAATTCATTTAGGGAAGTACAGCAGAGAGACAAAAGTTACAAAAAAGCCTCTACAAGGGTGCAGCCATACTGATAGTTTTGCATCAGTGCAAAGTAGGATTGCTAACCCTCCAGAATTGTCCTGAAGTCTAAAGGAATTAACAATTAATCTCCAGGACACTGCAGCAAGTAAACCATGAGAAAAATTATAGCGGCATTGGAAAAAATGCTGTATTTCCCACCCCGTACAACCCCACGGCCCCCACATTTCTTTTGACCATTTCCATTCATTAGAGTTGAGAAACAGGTCATTTGATCGGCGGGGAAAGGCAATTAGAGGCAAGTGGTCATGTGATGAAGCGTCCAGCATCACATCCAACTGGAGTTGGCATCCCGAGTGAAAAATGGTTTCCATTTCACAGTGAAGCATTAGTGACAGCATAACTCATAAATTTGGTTAGGACCGCATTCCAAAGAGTAGAAAAATGCTCAAAGTTCCTTCTTACATCTCTGGGTACTTTGATAACATAAAATGGAGAGGGTAGCAGGGGTCGGGGGGGTTGCAATGTTTTGAGAGGGTGGGCAAACTCACCCGCATCTCAGCATTTGAAGCTTAATGGTCGAAACAGAGCACTTTGCTGGCCCAGAGTTACCAATCTGGAACCAGCCAAAATAAATCAGGTACTACCTGGCTAGAGTCAATTCTGTAGCTCCTGGCCAAAGAGCAGCCCAAGAAACACTTGTTTTTTTGGTACCCATATTGCACAGGATTTTCTTTTTCATTTACCTGGTGGTGCGTATTCCTAGTTGGATTTACAGTTTACAGAGTTAAATTGAGTTTTCTCACTACCTTTGACTTTTCTGTTTCAATGTACAAGATTTTGAATTGCAGACTTAAATACAATTATATAGATTGTATATATTACACTATATCTGTAGAAAAATTATGAAAATTATGCAGCAAAACCCAAAAGCAGCTTCAGAAAAATGTAAAATTTCAGCTAAATGCAATGGGTCAACTATATGTAGCCATTAATGTGTAGAGTGGTGAGCCCCTAGGACTCTTGTACTACTTCGACTTCCAAAAGGCTCATGAACTTGATACAAAATAATTAAATTTGCAGATGATGGCAAACTAGAGGCACAGTGGAATCGGAAGAGGCACCTCAATTTACAGACTGAGTGGGATGTGGACAGAACAGTGGCCGATGAAATTTAGAGTGCACACAGAGGAACATAAGAAATAGCAGGAGTAGAGCATATAGTCCCTCGAACCTGCTCCGCCATTCAACATGATCGTTGCTGACCTTTGGCTTCAAGGTCACTCATTCACCTAGGCTTTTGTAACTCGTTTGAATACAAACACATTTCCATCTGTTCCTATTCAGATGAAGTTACATTGTTTCATAGTTTGCCATGGTGAGATTTGAACTCTTGATTGTTTCATAGTTTGCCATTGTGAGATTTGAACTCTTGATAATCTTTTAAATGAAAACCAAATCAACAAAATTGGGATAAATCAGGCACAGCCCCTAATTCAGGTCAGCTGTAAAACCAAGAACAAAGTTTAAAGGAAACTTACAAACTTTAAATCAAAATGTGATTAAAGGGGTCAACAAAACACCCCAGTCCCCGCGGTGCCCACCGAGCACGGAAGGCCTCGAGAGTGCCAGCAGACACCGCGTGCTCCTTCTCCAGGGACATCCGGCAGCGAACGTAGCCGCGGAAGAGGGACAAACAATCGGGCGGGACTCCCCCGTCGATCGCCCGCTGCCTGGACCTGTTAATGGCCAACTTGGCCAGGCCCAGGAGCAGGTTCACGAGGAGGTCCTCCTCCTTCCCGACCCCCTTCCGCACCGGGTGCCCATAGATCAGGAGCGTGGGGCTGAAGTGCAAACAAAACATCAATAAAAGGTTTTTCAAATAACTAAAAAGGGAGTGCAGCCTACAACACCCTATGTATACATGGTCCACGGACTCCACAAGACCGCAAAAAGGGCATGTGTCCTGAGAGTCCGTGAACCTATGCATCCTCTTATTATAAGGGACTGCTGCATGCAACACCCTCCAACCCAGGTCCCCGATAGAAAGGGGGAGGACACCTCCGTAGAGGGCCTCCCATCGAGGGCCTCCGCCGCCGGACGGCAACAAGGCACGCCAGGGCGTGTCCGGTCGACGGACAAGGGCGAGAAAATGGAAGGTGTGCAGCAGCAGTCCATACAAAAAGCCCCTCTTTGCCGTGCCAAAAGGCACAGAGGGCATGTCCCCGAGGCGGCTCATATTGCGGGGCACCAGCACCCGAGGGAGGGTTCGGGGCTTGGGGCCAATGTGGAATTCTGTCCGAACAGGGGAACGCTCAGACGGAAGACCACCGCGCACCTGGGCCACCTCAAGACCTAAAATAACGTCGGGTCCGAGCACGACCGTTCTCAGGTCTTGGATGGCATCGGCTGCGACCTGGACACTCACAGACGCGCGTTGCGCCAACTCCTGCGGGAGCATCCAGCCCAGTCCTCCGCCACCCAGCACGTCCCCGATCCTGGTCACCCCTGCGGCCACAGCCCTCCTCTCCACCAACCACTGAAAAGGACGGAGGGGCGGATTCCTGAGCAGCGGCTCTCTGACGATAGCCGCTACTCCTGACGGGGGAGAGCTGCGTCGCGAGGCGACCACTTTCCAGACTTTGATCAGGTCCTGGTAAAAGACGGGCAACGCCTGCAAGGAGCCACCGAGGCCCAGCTGTTCTATAAACAGGAGCTGCACGTCATAATTCAGGCCGTGCACCTGACGGAAGAAATACGTCATCAGGGCACACCATCTAGGAGGAGGCTCAACGTAGAGGTATCGCTGCAGGGTCTGAAGGCGGAAAGTCGCCACCTGTGTGCGTAGGCACACTAGCGCCTGACCACCCTCCCTAAGCGGGAGACTCAGAACCAAAATCCGTAGTTTGGCACGTTTATGTGCTTAGCCGCCGGCTGAACCAGACATTGTGAGATTTGAACTCTTGATCTTGGGGTTACAAACCCAGTACCATAACCACTTGGCTATTTAGGCCAAGCCCTCGTTCACCTATGTTGAAGAAGGAAAGAGCTAACTCTCAAGGCGTTCAATTGGTAATTATTTAATCAACAAGCTAAGTACCTATTTGCTATGCATAGAAAGGAAAGCAGGTGAGACAAGGAGCCTGTAGAGTTCTTTTGCACCAAAAATAAAACTCTGTTGAAGAAGCCAGTCCAGCTCTTTATCTTTATTATTAAGCAGGTACTGGGACTTTATCAACCTCTCCCCAAATCCCTTGTTTTGCTGAGACACCAAAAATCTGTCAATCTCAACCTTAAATATATTCAGTGGTGGGGTATCCACAATTGTCTGGGGCAGAGAATTTCAAAGGTTCACAAGCCTTTGAGTGAAGAAATTTCTCAACTCAGTCCTAAATGATCAACCCCTTATTCTGAGATGGTGCCCCCATGTTCTAGATTCCCCAATCAGGGAAAACTCAGTGTCCAACCTATCAAGCCGCTTCAGCATCTTGTATGTTTCAATAAGATTACCTCTCATTTTTCTAAACTCCAGAGAATATAGACCCAATTTAGCCACTCATCAGATAATCTTTCATCCCATAGAACCATAGAATCATAGAACACTACAGCACAGAAAACAGGCCATTAGGCCCTTCTAGTCTGTGCCGAAATATTATTCCGCTAGTCCCATTGACCTGCACCTAGTCCATAACCCTCCAGACCTCTCCCATCCATGTATCTATCTAATTTATTCTTAAAACTTAAGAGTGAGCCTGCATTTACCACGTCAGATGGTAGCTTGTTCCACACTCTCACCACTCTCTGAGTGAAGAAGTTCCCCCTAATGTTCCCTCTAAACCTTTCCCCTTGCATCCTAAAGCCATGTCCTCTCATATTTATTTCTCCTAATCTAAGTGGAAAAAGCCTACTTGCATTTACTCTGTCTATTCCCCTCATAAACTTTGTAAGCTTCTATCATATCTCCCCTCATCCTTCTACGCTCCAAGGAATAAAGTCCTAACCTGTTTAATCTTTCCCTGTAACTCAACTCCTTAAGGCCCGGCAACATCCTAGTAAATATTCTCTGCACTCTCTCGATCTTACTGATATCCTTCCTGTAGTTAGGCGACCAGAACTGCACACAATACTCCAAAGTTGGCCTCACCAATGTCTTATACAACCTCACCATAAAATCCCAACTCCTATACTCAATAATTTGACTTATGAAGGCCAGTATGCCAAAAGCTTTCTTTACAACCTTGTCTACCTGTGACGCCACTTTCAGGGAACTATGTATCTGAACTCCCAGATCCCTTTGTTCCTCTGCACTCCTCAGTGCCCTGCCATTTACTGTGTATGTCCTACCTTGGTTTGACCTTCCAAGATGTAACACCTCACACTTTTCCGCATTAAGTTCCATCTGCCATTTTCTGGCCCATTTTTCCAGTTGGTCCAGATCTCTCTGCAAGCTTGGAAAGCCTACCTCGCTGTCCAACGCCTCCAATCTTAGTGTCATCAGCAAACTTGCTGATCCAATTTACCACATTATCATCCAAATCATTGATATAGACAACAAACAACAATGGTCCCGCACAGATCCCTGAGGCACACCACTAGTCACAGACCTCCAGTCTGAGAAGCAATCATCCACTACCACTCTCTGTCTTCTCCCACACAGCCAATTTCGAATCCAGTTTACAACCTCTCCATGGATACCAAGTGTCTGAACCTTCTGAACTAACCTCCCATGTGGGACCTTGTCAAAGGCCTTAGTAAAGTCCATGTAGACAACATCCACAGCCTTTCCTTCATCTACTTTCTTGGTAACCTCCTCGAAAAACTCTACAAGGTTCGTTAAACATGACCTACCACGCACAAAGCCATGCCGACTATCCTTAATTAGCCCTTGGCCGTCCAAACAATTATATATCCGATCTCTCAGAACACCTTCCAATAATTTACCTACTACTGATGTCAGGCTCACTGGCCTGTAATTGCCTGGTTTACTTTTGAAGCCTTTTTTAAACAACAGGAACCAATCTAGTAAACCTTCATTGTACTGCCTCCAATACAAGTGGACACTTTCTTAAAAACGCAGACCAAAACTGCACACATTGTTTCAGATGTAGTCTCACCCAAACCCTGTACAATTGTAGCAAGACATCCTTATTATGGCACTCCAATCCTCTTACAATAAAGGCCAATCGACCATTTGCCTTCCTACTTGCTTGCTGTACCTGCATGCTAACTTTGTGTTCCTTGAACGAGTACACCCATGTGCCCCTGACATCAACATTTACAAAGTTCACAGTTTTAAAAAGATATTCTGCTTTTCTATTCTTACTGACAAAGTGAATAACCTCACACTTCCACACATTACATTCCATCTGTCACTTTTGTTGCCTACTCACTTAACCTGTCTATATCTCTTTGCAGCCTCATTGAGTCCTCACAGCTTAATATTCCATCCAGTTTTTTATCGTCAGGAAACATAAGGAAGAATTCTACACCTCGTGGGCAGGCGTGTGCCCAACCCAAATGGGCGTGAAATAGCGCAAGATGATGTCAGGCGAGCAATCTTCAGGTTGGCATCCGCCAACAATTAAGCCCATTAAGGAGACAATTGAAGCAATTTTTCATGGTCTGTCCACTTTTACAGTTGGCGGATGGGACAATCAGCCTTTACATTTCTGCTCAAACCTCGATCCAGGGTGGGATGAAATCTCCGTGGGGAAATAAAATAAAGAGAGATTTCTGGGGACTGGTATTTTTATGAGGTATGCTTTCAGGTGCTTGATTGTGCTGCATGGGCATATTTTGCAGAATTTTGCCGCTTTGTTTAGAGGCAGCCGTCTGTCTTCAGGGAGCTCAGTGGAAGCGCTCACCAGCACCCACCGTGACATCGGCACCCACCCCCACAGACCACGTTGAGCCTTTCTCAGTGCAAGTTTTACGCCAGTTGGCTGTTTATTGGCCAGCCAGCGTGAAATTGCGGTCGGGGGCCAATCGCTGTCGGGGGCCCATTTTCCGTCTGCTCCCGTGCCTGCCAATAGCACGGGCCCAACGAGCAAAAGATTCAAGCCATAGTATCTTTTCCCCTGCCTCCTAGCCTAAGTTGCTCATACAGATTCGTAAAGAGTTGCACAGATGCCTGCCAACTTGAAAATTCCCCGTTTATCCCTACTCTCTGCTTCCTGTCCATTAGCCAATCCTCTATTCATACTATATATAACTCCCAACTCCATGAGGCTTTATCACATGTATTAATCTTTTATGTAGCAATGCATTAAATCCCTTTTGGAAATTCAAGTAAGCCGAATCTACTGGCTCCACTTTATCAAACAACTTATATCTTCATAAAACTCAAATCTTCCCTTTTGGAAAATCATGTTGACTTTGTCTGACCATACTATGATTTTCTAAATGCATTGATAAAACTTCCTTAATAATAGATTCCAGCATTTAACTGTTAATTAATGTCAGGCTAACTGGCCTGTAGTTCCCTGTTCTTGCACTCTCTCCTTCCTTTCTTTAACAGTAGTGTTTCACTTGCTGACCTCCAATTCCAATCTGCTGAACTATTTTAGAATCTAGGGAATTTTAGGAAATCATAACCAGCGCGTCCACGATCTCTGCAGCTACCTCTTTTGGAACCCTGTAGTGTAGGCCAATACGTCCCACAGACTTGTTGCCTTTTAATCCCTTAAACAATGAAAGAACGGATGACATATACTCCATGAATAGTTGGAATAGCCAAGGATGAAGTTGAAAGAAACCTAGAAGTTTTGGTACACAATGCTAAACATGTCCAACCAATGCAAAACTGTAATCAAGAAAGCCAAGAGTGTTGAATTATATAATCAAAACAACAGGATATGTTAGAGGAGGTAATGATCACATTTTTTGATGCACTGCTTGCTTAGACTGCAGCTTGATGACTATGCCCAGTTTTGGTGGTCAAGAAATAAGAGAGATATTCTAGCACTGGAGGCAATGGAGAAAAGCCACAAGGCTAACCCCCGAGGAATGAGTAATGAGGAAAAACTGGAGAAACTTGGGCTTTTAGCTCAGAAAGGAGACATTCAAATGATGATTTGATAGCTGTGTTTAATACTGTTATAGAAAACATATGCCTAGAATATTACTTTCTATTGAACCTTAAGGATAGAATTAGAAGAGACAGATTTAAAATCGAGAAAGGTACTTTTTAGGACAGATATGAGGAACTTCTTCACAACATTATTGGAAAAAGCTTCTAGATAAAGCAGTGGTGTCAAAAATCCAAAACAACTTCATGGTACAGAGGGGTGTGGAGGGACAGGTGGTTAGCATATCTCTGGATGAATGAATTAGTTGGACTAAATGACCTTCCTAATCCATTATTATCTTAAACTCAACTTTATTCCAATTAGAAATAGGCTATCCTGTGGATAGTGGTATATGAGAGAATATAGCAGGCCCAGTATCCCACTGTATCCGTATATTTCTCATTAACCTTTTTTCCTGGTGAAAAGCTCATAAGCACAAATATTCAATTCTATAGACCACCTAAAGCTAAATAAATGACAACATTAAGATCAAGAAACTTCCTTTAATTATAAATCTGGGCTACTTACGCTGACGTCCTCTTCGTGCCATTTTGTACAGAAGACAACAAGGGCAGCATAGACAGAGCACAAGTGAGAAAAGGAAAATCCCAAAAAAGCTCACTCCGATTGCAACAACTGAGCCAAAACTGAAAGAAAAGCAAAACAAAGCAGATTAGCAAAAGGATTTTGGATCATCACTGTGATGAATTAGCTATAAAGCACAGGATTTTATATACATATTCCTGTAGTCTACTCATAATTAAAGCTGCAGTAAAAAGAGTATAAATGTTAAACTATCCACAGATTTAGAACATCAGCATGGTGCGAACACAATGAAGACATTGGGCAGGAATTTCAGCTCGGCGTGTGGGTGCGTGCCTGACACGCACAAGCGTGAAATAGCAAGCAATTCGGTCGGCCGGCGCGCACAGGGGCCGGCAGCGCGCCTGCCGACAATTAAGGTGGCTGTTAAGCCCATTAACCAATTAATTAAAGTGAAATTTTCACAGCCTGTCCAATCTTACAGTTGGCAGGCGAATAGGCCCAAGTGGCCTTTGCACTTTTTGCGAAGACTCATCCACGGGCGGGATGAGGTTTGGAACAGTGATTTAAAAAAACAATTAAAAATTGTTAAACTCATTTTTAACATGTCCCTGTTCGTATGACGGAGTCACATGAGTGGACATGTTTTCCTTATTTTTGATGTTAAAAATCTTCAGCTCCCTGAGGCAACTCTGAGCCTTCAGGGAGCTTTCACTGAGCGTACCCCACGTATTCGAACACTTTAGTGCTCACACTCCTCCTGCCCCCACCCCAGCAGGGCTGAGGTTATCAGCACATGTTTCACACTGGCTGGCTGTTAATTGGCCAGCCAGCGTGAAATCCCGGTCGGGGCCCGATTGCGGGCAGTGGACTGTTGCGTGGCCCCTCCCGGGCCTGCCCAATGAGGTAGAAATTCTGCCCATTGAATCCATGACAATGTAGATTATTTTTGCAAACAATCTGACTTAGTTTTCTGCAAGGTAAAATGACCATAGAGAAAGCTTTCTGAAAGTTGCTGAAGTAACATTATTCAATTCTGATCATGTGCATTCCGCAGATGACATTCCTTTGCTCCCACCAGCAACATACACCATATTGACCCATGGGATATTATACTGCTATTGGATGCTCAATCATTTCTTTTAAAACAGTCGATCACAATACAAATTGTTTTGATTGCATGGAAGTCTGTTTTACCTACTGATTACTCAACAGTTGAGGGGAAGGAGTTGAGTGAAATTATTACTTGTACACACGATCTGATTCACCTGTATGCCAAACAATTCCTCTTGCAAGCAATCACCAGTCTGTAACTCCCAGGATTCAATGCTGTTACAAAAGGTAAGGGCTTGGCCTAAATAGCCAAGTGGTTATGGTACTGGGTTTGTAACCCCAAGATCAAGAGTTCAAATCTCACAATGGCAAACTATGAAACAATGTAACTTCATCTGAAACAGATGGAAACAGGTTTACTCAAAAGAGTATCAAGAGTTCAAATCTCACAATGGCAAACTATGAAACAATGTAACTTCATCTGAAACAGATGGAAACGTGTTTGTACTCGAAAGAGTTACAAAAGGTAAGGCATCTTTGAATGCATAGCTCTGTTTGTTCATTGATAAGGCTAAGATGACTCATTCTATGACATCCCTGCAGCCTCAAGTTCCATTTTGTTTGATTGAATGGATGATAACCACATTTGCATTTTCTGATCAACACCTAATTTTAGCTCCTGTCTCTGCGCGCCTTCTCCCCATTTATATTTGCCAACATGGCACATAAGATTGAAGGACCTCATGATGCGTCTGATCCTGGATCTGGTTATGTTTGACTTCCACGGGTCTAAGACGAGCAGGACTGTGGGCAGGGTTCTCAGTGCCTCTGCTTAGAGCTATAGTTAGTGCCTGGGTAACCCTGGGTAACTCTTGAATACAAACAACCTGTATCTGCCAGCTCATTGGATGTCTCCTATGACTGATGGGCAACGCATGATTTGTTTTGTATAATTTTAATTGATTTAACTGTTTTAATTTCACTGTTGCTATTTTTGTATTGATTCCACAAATACTTTGGATATGTTGGGCCTGCACATATTAGTGGTGGTGTCACCCCTGCAATGGGAGGCAACAGTTCTATTTTGAGACTGAGCTTTGTCCAATACCATAATCCACTGGGTGTTATGACACAGCAGTTGGTAAAGGCTGAGTTGTTTAAATCCCAGAGAGAAACTTGGTCAACTAAACTATATTTTCAATTGGTATGTTTGAGATGCAGCTCTGAATTCAGTAATTAAGACCACCAAGCCTCAAGAGGTTTTTTTTATATAAAAAAATTAAACATTTATTAATTTAACAAACTCAAACACATGCACATGTCTACAAATTACTACCATAATAACTTTTAAATAAATCCCCAAATTCATCACTCCCAGGTAAATCTTCACCAAAGCAACAGTAACCCATAGACTTTAACAGACACCAGGCAAAGCATATTTGATCTTATGAATTCAAAATTAGGTTATTTTCAATTTGCAGACAGTTGTTGTCTTACAGGCTGGTTAGATCTTACATGCCTCTGCCCTATACACACAACCTCCTTACGATTTATACCTAGCTTCCCCTTTGAATATAACTTTTCCATTGTATTACTAGGTTTTTAAATTTTACCTCTCCTAACAATAATCCTTTCATTCCACCAATTTTATTAGTAATATAAACACATTGCTTGGTGTCTCCCAGCTAGGTCCAAGATTTTAACCCATTCTTTTGAATGATTTATTCAACAAATTTAAATGTACTCTTTACCTTCAATCCTTACGTCTATCTGATTAACATTTCAAACTACTATACATCAAAGCACCCAGACTAGCTGGCTTTAATCTAATTAAGCCACACATAGACACAGACCCTACTACAATTCCAATTTAAAAATAATTTCCAATAACATTATAGACATTAATCTCTTTGTGATACTGGGTCATAGATTGAAGGAGAAACATTAAACATTTATATTTATGGATTACTTTACACTTATCACATTAAAAGCCACCTGTTACTCACTATTTCATTCACAAATAGGTGGAGATCTCCATCACATTCATCTACACATTTTGGTTTAATGTTTGTAAGTTTCCTTTAAATTTTGTCTTTTGTTTTTGCAGTTTCCCTTTGTGGCGCTCCCTTGTAATTTGTCCTGATTTGTTAATTTAGTTTATGTGGTTTGTACTCAAAAGAGTTGCAAAGGTTCAAGTGCATTAAAAGGAACATTGCCCAGAATTGTAAACTGCTACGGCTCGGCCAACACAATGCTTCTGCTGCAAACTTCAGATAAGGTCAACCAGGGTCCACTGCATTTACTTTGATTCAATACGTATTTCTACAATCTTAGAAGCATATGGGTACAACACTAAAAAGGTTAGACAAAATTTACATGTTTCACTCTGTGTAAATGTGTCAACTGTGACAAACACATCAGCCTTGGCTGTGAATCAGAAAGTTGAGGGTTCAAGCCCCACACCAGGGGCAGAATTGGAGACAGCCGGTCTGGAGGCTTTGAGTTATCAAAAAGAAGCTAGGTTTGAAATGTTAAATACATAAACACGGCTGAAGTTTTAGAATGTAAGATGTGAGGAACATTTGCATTTGTAGATAAATTAGGTTAGTCTGAATTTCAAAAGGGATGGTAAGATGTTACACCTAGCCAGAAGAAGCTCAGCCAAACAACGTGTTTATTTTCCCCAAAGGCTACTGATAATATAAATCTTTCATAATACTAATTTTATGAGAAAAGTTGCAAAAACATATGGGAACAATGGAATTTGCATTAAAAGACAGAAACATGTATAAAGGAGATGAGATTATATTTCAGTGGGAAGGCATTTTACAATCTAACACAAGGGTGAAAAGCCTTCAACCTCTGCGCATCAAGTTGCTGTCTACAGGAAGCGAGGCTGAGAAAACTCACTTTGAATTCAACTGTTTAGGACATTGTGTGGCTCTGCCTGGGTTTATTTAACTCTGTTTTTACCGCTGCCTTAATGGGGGTAACTGGAAGCCAGATTAACGAGGGGTTTTAAGAGTTATTATAGTAGTAATTTGTAGACTTATGTATGTGCTTGAAATCTTTTCCTTTATTAATTAAATGTTTCATTTAGTTTTCTAAAAACCTCTGAAGTTGTGGTAGTCTTATTACTTCTGAAGTTTCCCTCATGGATTTGATCCACCTGGCACACATCATCTGCCACCATAACACACGCCAGTATTTTCTAAATCATGGCCAGAATTTTTGGACTCCCCTTTATCCCAGGTGTCAAGGTAAGACAACAGTTTTGTCTAACCCTTGTGCTTGTTGCCATGTTTCGGAGTACTAAATCCATTTTAGCTGGATGCTCTCAGAGATCCAAGTACATTACCATGCTAGCACTGAAGCACTGGTGGTCAATAGTGCATTCTGGAATGTAGGAATGGCTGATCATAACCATGTTAAAATTCTCTCCGCAATCACTGCTTTTATTCACTAAATCATAGTGCTATAGTGCAGATTTAGACAATGCGAGGAGTATATAAAACGTTTTATGCATTATAGGCCATAGTTGCCAGCACAAGACACACAGGTCACTCATTTCCTCAAACACAGTAACACAACACTATCTAGAAAACATAGATTTTGAAAATTTGATTATGTATTGTTGATAATTTTAGCAGAAACAAAGAATCTAAGAAAAATTGCTTTTCAATGTACAGCTGACACAGCCCTCAGCCTGGCAACACCGGCGCCAGCTCATCCCGCCCCAGCCCCGGGGATACCGGCACCAGCTCCGCCCCGTGGCCACCGGCGCCAGCTCCGCCCCTGGCCCCAGGGTCACCGGCACCAGCTCCGCCCCTGGGGACACCGGCGCCAGTTTTCCCCCTGGCCCCGGGGATACCAGCACCAGCTCCGCCCCCAGCTCCGTCCCCAGCCTTGGAGATACTGGCACCAGCTCTGCCCCCAGCATCAGCTCCACCCCCGGCCCCGGGGATACCGACACCAGCTCCATCCCTGGCCCCGGGGATACCGGCACCAGCTCTGCCCCCGGCCCCGGGGATACCGGCACCAGCTCTGCCCCCGGCCCCGGGGATACCGGCACCAGCTCTGCCCCCGGCCCCGGGGATACTGGCACCAGCACTCTCTCAATATTTATTCTGCGTAATTATTCAACCCTAACTAGTGATTATTCAGTCTGTCGAAATGTGAATCGCAGAACCATAGTAGTCATTCACAAATATGAACCTTTCAAATGATCCAATGTTATAATAGCTTAGCTGCCATAAGCATTAATACAGTTTCCAACATTGCACTATGGCTCTGGTCACCACAGCAACTCAAAACAGGTGTGTTTTATTTATTTTCCCCTCCCCACCCTGTTCAGCTGAAAGTCTAAGTCTAAAACTAGGGTTTTAATCTCAGGATAAGGGGTAGGCCATTTAAGACTGAGAGGAGGAGCAGGAGGAGGGGTTTCTTCAGTCAGGAGGGTGGTCAATCTTTGGAATTCCCTATGCTAGAGGGCTGAAGAAGGTCAATCATTGAGCATGTTTGAGGCAGAAATCGATAGATTTCTGGAGACTAATCACATCAAGGGAAATGGAGACAGTGCGGGAAAGTGCCAGTGAGGTAGATAATCAGCTATGATCTAATTGAATGGTGGAGCAGGCTCGATGGGCCTACACTTGATCCTTTGTTCCTATGAAAGGAGAAAAAAAAGCAACCTTCATTCAATTGTGCTTACTATCTTATGACCTATCAACCTCCAACAGGTGAATCATGCTGTTGGACTGACGGTGAGAACCTACATTTACTCCTTCCCAAAACACAAGGATGTACAAAAATGACTAGAAACAGGAAGAAGAGAAACTAGCTAAACTCAAAAAAAGGAACAACGGCGAATACCTTAGTCCAGTGTAAAGTATGCAGTGATCCGTAATCTTCATCATCAATTAAAACATGCAGAAAAGCCATCAAGCTCAATTTAAAACAGTCCTGTTTCCCTGGGTAGCCATCATTCGCCAAGTGTGCATGATTAAGTTCAGTCTGCTTACAGATGGTCCATCTTGTTGTGAGGTAGCGGATAATCCCCAAATCCCGATTTACAACAGGAAATCCCAGTGTGAGCAGCAGTCTTTCTATATTGAACACCAAGCTCTGGAATTTCCTTCCTGACCCTCTCCACTTTGCTACCTCCTTAAAAACCTAGCCATTTCAGCAAGTTTTTGGTCACCTGTTCTATCATCTCTTTATCCAATTGTCAAATTTTGTTTTTATACTCCCTCCTGTGACATAACTTGGCGCTACCATATTAAAAGCTGCTACAAAAGTACATGTTGTTTATATCACCAACTACGTAGAATGTTGTAAAAGCGTAACCAATGGATTCAATGAGCTCTCACTAGCACTGGCCGATAATGGGGGTGGGGAGACAGCAGTCTTTGACCACATCAGGCTCCTTTGTAATAATAGTAGTGGTATCAAAACAGAAGGGATTATTCTGATTGAACTTCTAATAATTAATAATGGCAGCATGCAGGACAGGAAAAATGCATTTTTGGTAGAGCAGCCAGATGGACAAGCCTACTGAGGTGGCTGTGTCCTTCAACAAATGAAGGAAACACAGAACCAAGTCCCATAACAGAACCGGAACCATATGCCCGAGTTGGACTGAAAAAGTTCATCTTAAATTCTACACCCAATATCCACCTGGGATGGAGAAAAGTCTACAGAAAAATGCTGGAAAGAAGTCCTGATCTTTGGTCTGGGACCAAGGTCTATTAAAAGATGGTAAAATCATAGTTTGACAATTTTAGTGCAAATGGCTGCATGTGTATTTACTTACACTAATTGATTCAAGCTTGTTTAAACAACTCATCCTAATTTTGGGCAAGCTATTTCCTAACCCTTGCTTAAATGGGCAATTGGAATCAAAACTGAAAAATATCACGTAGGCAAAGAGCTAACAGAACCTGAAGGGAAAAAAAGAGATCTACCTGCACAGGGCTATCCAGTATGTTGTCTATATGTGCTGCCTCAGCAGTACCATAGTATAACAGGAGGCTAGAGTACAAATTCAAAGGGGAATTTTACTAACTTGTGATATTTGAGATATATGCAAATTATTGGGAATGTGAATTTAGATGCCACTCTTGAATCACATTCTTATTAAACTTACCTGTATCTGAAGCTCTTGATGTTAACGGTTTTTGCTGCTCCCCCTTATATGAGGCAACGGTGTAAAGGACACCTTTTTTTGAATGCACAGACCCACAAATTTCCAAACTGGATAAATCAGCAATAAAAATTGTAAATATACAAATGGAAAATAAGTCACCTGGGCTTTGAGATTCAGAGTGTCAGTGGTTTATGGAGTGCATATGGCCATCAGGCTACAGTTGGGAGATCCTGGTTTAGCATAATTGTAGTTTCAAATATTTTTGGTGTATAACTTCCTCTACTTTTTGACTAGACATGAATACAGAGGCTGTCTCTGTGTACTGTTTTGTACACCTGTGGCAATGCACAAGCTAATTCTCCCTTGACTGTTCAACGTAGTCAGGCCCATTGATGCTTCATGATTTGACACGGTGGCATTTTCCCTGTTGCTGAAATGACTGATCAGTAGCAGGAGAGCCAGTAAAAATAGGAGACAATCTGCTCTCACAGCAAGTGCATAGCTTTGATATTACCACGTTTACTGAAAAAGCTGCCCACATGAATTCGTATTTATAGCACAGAAATAGGCCATTTGGCCCACTTGGTCTATGCTGGTGTTTATAGTCCACATAAGTGTCTTATCACCCTATCAGCAAGTCTCAGTTCTACTCCTCATTAATGTTCAGTTAGTTGATTTTACAGCACTTAGGACAATGCAATCAGCCTCAGTCCACCAAGACTAGGGCCAAAAAAAAGTACCGTTAGCTAGGGTCTTCCCCCATTCCCAATCACTTGACTCTGTACATGAAAATGTAGATGTGGAACCATTCCTCAAGATGAAGATTAGAGCTGGTCAAGGTGCCCTACATAATTGAATAATAAGGCAGCCCTCACTAACTAGGTTCACACACTGGGCAATGGACTGGTGGCTGCTGCCCCCTGTGGATTTATACTGCAGCAAGAATCAGCAGAGGAAAGAAAAAAAAATTATTGGGTTGGGTGCGGGGAGGGAAAAATGGCAAATTAAAGTTAAAATGATCTGGAAGAGAAGTTGAGTAAAAAAAAAAAGATACTGAAAGTAATAAAAGCAATAAATAAAACAAACATGAGAGTGAGCAATAGCTACAAAAATTCTCCAACTTGAAAACAGCTGGCAGTTTCTGTTTTCTTTGATCGTGTATTTTGAGTGATTGTGTGTGTCCACCAGGCTATGGAAGGTCACCAATGGGGAATAAAATATATGCCATACAACATCAAGCATATGCAGGACAGGTACAGCATGCCAAGTAAATTTCCCGCTACCCTGCCACAACCTCCTGAGCGACAGGTCATACGTTCCCTTTCCCATGCCAGCTGTCCTTATGGCTTTTGAGTGAGACGGCCAAATTACACAACTTGAAGTAATTGTGGACATTTTTGTACTGTGGGCTCATACTCAGAAATTTGGCTTAATTCCCCAAACTTTTTTCATCCATAAGAGGCCTGTACGTAAGCTGTTTAATGGGAGAAAGTGAGACTAAAGCAGAAATGTATATTTTGAAGAGGAGGTTTTAAATCCAAGACTATTTTCTATACATTGCTAATGCAATATATTATAAAATGGGATTTAAGAAGTACATAGTGGAACTATATTAGAAATAAATTTTATTTTCAATGCTGTCTTATTAATATCATATAACCTATTAGAGAAGAAATTACATAACCAGTCATATGATTTGTGAAGACTTCATAACAAAACTGTCACATTGTATAAACTCTTTCTCTATTGTTTTAGACAGAAAAAAAAACTTGAAGCAAAACTAGTTAAGGTAAGGTATCAGCTGTTCAAGAGTAATGTATGTCACCCAAGACCTTGCTCAATGTAACAAATTTTCATTGCTCTCAGATACTCAGACATCATAGCTGTCTCTGAAGCACCATTGAATGAGGATGTGATTACTGGGAACTTCCTCCTGAACATCAGACACGGCAGCATCAGGTAGATGGGTTACAGACCAACAGTAAAACACAAAAATAAGAGAATGAACAAACTTGCTTTTACATTACGATAAAAGCAAAATACTGCGGATGCTGGAAATCTGAAAGAAAAGCAGAAAATTCTGAAAAAATTCAGCATCTGTGGAGAGAGAAAACAGAGTTAGAGTTTTGAAGCTGTCTGACTCTTTTTCAGAGCTACAGAGAAGTAGAAATGTGTTGAAACTTATATTGTTTAAAGTGGGTGGAGCAGGTGAAGCTGGATAGAAAGCCAGCAATAGGTGGGGGCAAAGGAAAGATTGACAAAGATGTCATGAGCAAAAGAACAAAGGGAGTGTTAATGGTGGTGGTAAGGGCTAAAAAAGGTGCTGATAGTGGCAAAGGTAAGAAAGCAGAATGTGATAATGGTAGAACAGGGGCAAGCACGATTTCTCTTTTGCCCCCACCTATCACTGGCCTTCTATTCAGCTTCACCTGCTCCACCCACCCTTAAACAGTATAAATTTCATCACATTGCTACTTCGCTGTAGCTCTAAAGGGTCATACGAACTCAAAACGTCAACTCTGTTTTTCTCTCCACAGATACTGTCAGACCTGCTGAGTTTTTCCAGCATTTTCTGTTTTTCCTTCTCTTGCTTTTACATTACACCTTATTATGTCTTTAGGTCATTCCAAAGTGCCTCACAAGTGCAGAAATAACTTTTATGTAGGCAGATATGGCAGAAAATTTCCACATGGAAAGCAAATGGGTTGAACTACCAGATACTCTGCTTTTTAAGTGTTCTTGAATCAATACAGGTCACATCCAAGTTATTTTTTTAAATTCATTCATGGGATGTGGACACCGCTGGCTAGGCCAACATTTGTTGCCCATCCCTAATTGCCCATGGTGGTGAGCTGCCTTCTTGAACCGCTGCAGTCCATGTGGTGTAGGTACACCCACAGTGCTGTTTGGGAGGGAGTACCAGGATTTTGACCCAGCGACAGTGAAGGAACGGCAATATATTTCCAAGGCAGGATGGTGAGTGGCTTGGAGGGAACTTGCAGGTGGTTTTCCCAAGTTAATAACATCACTGGCTACAGCAATCAATGAAAGGTTAAACAGGCCATTAAAGCACTCAGGTTAACTTTTTGGATGCTGCTCTAAATTTATATCCCTTTAATTTTCTTTGTAGACAGCTTTTCCAGATTTAGCACCCCTTACAGGTGATTAGATTGCTATACCAGTTTCTAAAAAATGCATCAAGAGCAAGACTTGCATAAGTTGTATCATAAAGGCTTGTATAAATATAAGTTGTTGTTACCCATTCATTTGAACTCAGCTCGATTTGTTAAGAATTTATTTTCCGACATTCAAAAATTTTTTTTAAAAAAAGCTTTTACTTTAGGCATTTTCTTTCTGTGACACACAGTTAGTTTATATTGTAAACACTTTTGCTTCCTTTTATAAAATAGCCACTTTCAGAGAAGCAGAACAATGCCACCGAACCAGGAACCAGATGAAACCTAGAGTGGAAAGTGACTCACTACATCACCCGACTGTTATTGTAAGTCACACTGTTTAGTGGAGCCAAGTTGCTAGCAGTCACATAGAGTCACAAGGAAGTTACATGGTTTGCGATCAATGGACCCATGCAAAAAAAAAATCTAATTTTTTAACCTAATAACAGAAACTAAGCTGCTAGGGAGTGCAGGACTGGTTGGGGGAACAGAGCAGTTAAAGTGGAGCTGGAAGGCATGTCCACCCTGCACTATGTTTGGTCACTTTTTTGTGGGCCAACTCAATAGTGTTAGCAAAGGTGCAGGAGTCGGCCTCTTACCTGCCCTCTCTGCCAGAGATGAGGAATTTAAGAACAGACTGTCTGCTTGCCTCCTCAGTCAACAAGCAGTGGAAATAACAGATAGAAACAACAGATCGCCACTGTAATTAGATAAATCTTCAATTTCATAACAGCAATTGTTATCGGTCATTTTAGTTAGATTTTACACAGTTTTGACTCTTCAGATCTGTCAGTTAGGAACTGCTCACATGCAGTACATATACTGCAAGATTCTAAACTAAGAAATAATCCCAAAAAGTTACTTAACATTGCATCTTAATTGCAAAATAAATTCAGTGATTGGTTTTAAATACAGAACCCATCCTTACAAGTGAACCTCTTTATGTGTCTTCTGCAGTCATCTAGTGAACTGTTAGTAGGACTTTTTGTTAGTGTTGTCAAACAGGAGTCTCTCTCTCTCTCATCACACTCTGACCACCAAAGTTTTCTGATATTTCAAGATATTTTTCTTACATGTGCCCCTTCACGACATGAGGGTCTAATATTGCTTAGGTAAACTACACAAATACAATTACTGAGATGTCCTTGTATTGAGTGCCTGTAATGCTAGATAATCAAGTTCAGAACAGTTTAACAGCGACTTGAAGCAGTGAATTATTGGAGACAGTCATTATGCTGGAGGGTTTGCCTCAGCGGAGAGGGGCTGGGGGGCCAAAAACAAATATTTCAGTCTCAGGGTCAGTGACTAGCTGTGCACATGCTTACTTCAAAACAGCTAGGCCAAGAGTGCATCCATGAGGCCCCTGCATTGACCTTTTTTTTTTCCCATATCTCTGCTTTTGCCTTGCCCTCCATTTTCAAAAGCTTTCTCAAAACCCAGCATTTTGACTGTGCCTCCAGTAACTTTCTCTAAATCTCCTCTCAACTTCTCCTCAGTATTTATCTTCCCACCTCCCCCATCCTCTGTGAAACGCTCTGGGTGCTTCTTTATGTTGAAAAGGTGCAATATAAAATGTAAGCTGGTCTTACGGCCCGGCAGAAACGAGGGAAGAGGTATGTGGAAGCACTTTTGTAAAACATATTGTATACAAATGTAGTGCCACAAGTCAAGTTAGTTAACATGGTCGCAATCTTGGGGTCAGAGGCATAATCCTGACAACTATTGACCTGCTATAATGATGTCTACGGCATTTTTCTTTGTAAAGGAATTATTGAAAGAGCACCTGGCAAAAATCAGTGCAATAAACCCAAAATAAACCCAAAGATACTGAGACTGAGCTGTACATCCAGTTTATATCCTCTGATTTAAACTTCATTCTAATATTTAGCATTGCATCGGAGTTGAAAGATCCAGCACTAAACGCCATTACATTACTGAGCAGCAGAGTGCTTCCAAATTCACAACATGAAAATGTGAATTAGGATAAGTGGGCCAGCAACTTGGAAAACAAAACCACCAATTTAAAATAAAGAAAATAGGTGTAAGCTTACAGATTCACTCAGAAATCCATTTGCAATAATGGCCAGGCTCACAAATAGGCTTTTAAAACATTTTCTCCTAGGTAATTTAATTAGCAAAGGACCTCAGCAACATTATGTCACATACTACTGATAGCAAATTGAGCAGATTGGGCAAACAAATGAGCGGCAACTGTGCTCGGTATGAAAAGGAATGCAAAGCAAGTTAGTGCTAAAAATAAGGACAACACAGAGGAACGGGTGATTCAAGGTGGATCTGGGCATGCAGGTTGACTAAAATAGTTAAGTTGGTCACATTATGGCAAAGGTCAAAACAAATTACATTAGGATGTATTTACAGGACACCCAACCTGAAGACCCATGAAATAATCTGGCATTCTGGTGCACAGATGAAAGCATGTTCAACAATTTGAAGAGTTGTATATTGGACATATTGGAGAGTAAAGGGTTAACAATCAAACTGCCTTCTATCCAAGAAGCAGGGAAAGAGGGGGATGGAGCAGCAACAAACTATGTGACTTAGGCAAAATTGATTTGAATAAAATATAACTTCAGTGGTGTGATTGAATCTGTAGGCAAAGCTTGTATTTTGAGACAGACCCTTGAAAGGGGGAGACTGAAAACAGTCAGGGGGTGAGGGAAGACAGTGAAAACAGAGGAGGAGCAGACTAAAAAGATAGAGGGGGGAAAGAGTGAAAAAGGGAGTGGGAAGGAAGACTGTAAAAAGGTTTTGCGGAGGCGGTGGGGGGGGTGGTGGGGAGACTCAAAAGGGGAGGCTGATCCTCCTAATTGCTAAATAAACTAAGACTGAAACTGAGATTGGAAGCCAAAACTTCTGGCTAAAACTTTATAAAAAGGGACAGAGCCATCAGAGCTCAGTAGAAGTTGAAGAGTCCAATGGTGCAGTGCAGGCAGGCTGAAGAAGATCAAAGCTAGATCCAGAAGCTGAGGATAAGCAAATACACAGTTGCTGCAGCTGTTTCTGTTATTTAAAGATAACATTGATGGATCGAGGCATTCAGACCTATTCGAGGAGGTTCTGCAGACATGTACCATTTTTGGTGAACACCGTATCTGTGGAACTCAGGTTGGTTGGCACTGCTATTGGCTATGGACCAGGCTACATCCTAGGAGAAGAGAAGTTGAAATTCTTTGTAAGGCAGACTGAGTTTTGAAGGACTTTGTGACTGAGTTTGATGACCCATACCTTGCTGAGTAGACCATTAAACCAATTTGTATGGTCTGTCTTAATCAGATTCGTTACTTAATTTGTAATTAATAGTTAATAACCGACTGCAATTTGCCCGATAATTCATGTTTAACTTATGTTGATTCTGGGTTTTATAGAGTACATGTACCTAAGATAATATTTAGTGTTTGCTTTGGTTTGACTCTTGTATGTTAAAAATTATTTTGTTTTAAACCTTGGAATTTTGTGGTTTCATTCTTTCAGTAAATAACTGGGATTTCAGATTTCTCTATTTTTAAGTAAATGTTATTGGTCTCACCGAGATCATAACAATGGCCAATGTAATAAACAGAAGTCGAGGGATTAATCAGCTGTAGTATAGGAAGGAATGTTTAGAAGGTAAGCTATTAATAAAACTAATCCTCAGAGGATTCAAGAGCAGATAGGTCAGGAATTCTCGTTTGAAAAAGATATCACTGAGTAAACAATTAAGACTGTTTGTGTTTTCAAATGATTCAAAAAACAGATACATTGAGGTCTGATCTGGGACACATGTCTTTGATGTATGCAAACTAAGATGTATAAAAATCATGGGTTTTGATGGTTACGTGGAGAGCTCAAAAGGTAGACTGTTTTTGATCTTCCAGAATTCTTTCAATTCTAGAACATTTCCCAAGGATTGGAAGGTACCGAACATAATCCTATTATTTAAAAAAGGAGGAAAAGAGAAAATGAGGAAATATAGGCTAGTTAGCCTAAAATCAGTGTTACGCAAAATACTATGATCTATTATTAGGGACATAGCAACAGGATACTTAGAAATCATAATATGATTCGGTAGAGTCAACAATGATTTGTCAAAGGGTATTAGGTTTTCCAAGTTTTTGAGGATATAACTATTAGGATGAATAAGGAGAAAACAGTTTGATGCAGCATATTTGGATTTTCAAACAACATTCGATAAGGTGCCACACAAGATAATTACACATAATTAGGACTCATGAATTTCGGCAGATTTTTTAGCACAGATTAGGCATTGGTTAGCGGATGGAAAACAGAGAGTAGAGATAAATGGGACATTTTCAGGTTGGCAGGCTGTAACTAGTGGGGCAGCCTTAAAGATCAGAACTTGGGCATCAGTCCCTTCATTTAAGTCATTAACATAGATTGTAAATAGCTAAGTGTAACATATCCAAGTTTGCTGATGATACAAAGTTAGGTGAGAAAGTAAGCAATGGGAAGGATACAGTGGTTGCAGAGGGATATAGTCAAGAAGGGTGATAAAGATAACATTGGAGGATCTAGATCATTCAGACAGAGTTCAGGAGGTTCTGCAAATGTGTGCTATTTTTAGTGAAGACCTCAGGTTGGTTGTGCTCTGTCAGTGGGGTTAGGCTAAATCCTATTAAAGGACTTAAAATTCTTTGTGAGGAAGACAGAATTTTGAAGGACTTTAAGACTGATGATATATATGCTGAGTAGACTGCAGAGCAATTCGTAAGATGTTTTAATTATATCTGCCATTTAATGCACAATTTATAGTTTATAATCGACTGCAATTTGCCTGTTAACTCATGTTTAACTTATGTTGATTCTGGGTTTTAGAGTATAGAAGGGTACCTAAGATAGTATTTAGTGTCTGCTTTGTTTGACTCTTGTATAGTAGATTCTTCTGTTTTAAACCATGGAATCTTGTGGCTTCATTTGTTCAGTAAATAACTGGTATTTTGGCTCTTTTTTTTAAAAGAAAAAAGTTACTGGCCTCGGCTGATATCAGAACAGTTGCAACAAGATTCTTCTGCAACAAAAATTAAGTTGTCAACTTGTAAAGACTTTGACATACAAAGTGTTCATACCTTCTTGGGTTTTCACTATTATAATTGCATTATCTACTCACTATTATTAATTGTGTTTATGTATGTATGTGGTATTATTGAGGTTGTCTAGGAACCTTTGGGTCAACAAGTTACATAAGTGCAAGACATTTGACCTACTGTGGGCCTTTTAAACATAGCTTAGAGTTTACCATGTTTTTCTGATGCTTCCCTTCAGGTCCTGATCAAGGCTGTAGCACACAGGAGATCTGCACTCTTCCCTCCATTTGGAAGTTTAACCAGACCAAGTAGGCATGGCTAGAGGTGGCTGCGGATTATAGCGGGCTCACGTTCCTCTCAAAGAGTCCAAACACCCCACAAAATCAAGCTCCTCAGCTTTAACGTCAGTGACTCTGTACTATTGTATGAGCAACTGAGTTTCACTCTCCTGTTTTATTCAACTTCTTCATACTGCAGTCATGAGGACTAATGACTCCCCGCTTAGCTTCCAACAGCTATGCTCAAACATGTTCCAGACTCTCTGTGTTCCCCATGCTTGCCATTTGAAAATTGCTGACTGTTGCTCCCCATGCTCCTAACAAGCTCTATGAACTCAACAAGCAATTAATTGGAGGGAGGTGTGCAGTTTGCCAGCTCGGCCCTCCCTTTGTAAAACTAAACACGTCACCAAGGCATCAGGAAGTAGTGACACCTTTTGAGTGAGAGATTTTTCCAGCTTTGCACCCGAACCTGCCCCCAGAAGGATTGAAAATTCAGCCCAAGGTTTTTGCACTTCTCTTGTTCATAGTTTCTTGTGCTTTAATGTTCAGGCAATTCAAGTCTTCAAGTACTTACACGTTCAGTTACTTAGCTCGAGATTAGTGATGCTGATACAGATTCAAAACTGTAGTACATGATCCAGTGAGGCTCAGCTGCTGCACTGATTGGCTATTTGCCTACTGAGGCAGTCTGAAGAGTGACTAACACAAGCCCATCATTTCTCATTTACCATAAGATTCTTATAAATATGAATTTCAGACTGGTATACTAAACAAAAAAAATGTTAGCATTTGCTGATTGTCCTTTTACACTTACGCAGACCTTCCTTTATTTACTCCATTATTCACTGAAAGACCAATCTGTGTGTAAGATATCCCCTAATTGCTCACTGTTCTGTTCTTTGTATTTTAACTTTTATCCTTAATGAGTAAAGCTGCAAAATGTTTTTTTTTCTGGCATTTGTTTTAATACTTTTCTCCTTTCCTGAGGTTTGGACCAGAACACAAATAGTTGTCTTGGCTTTGAGATCCAGACTACCAGGGCTCATGGGCTGCATATGACCGTCAGTCTACAGCTGAGATACCTCAGTCCAGTGTAATCGTGGCTTTGAATATCTGTGCTGTACAAATGCCCCTACTCTTTGAACACAGAGGGAAACTAATCTATGACCACTGGTGTAACTACATCAAATTGCTGAACTACATGAGCAAGACCAAAAATTGGGAGCTATCAATCAATTCCATTTTCCTACCAGCCACAGAGAGGAGATTTCAGTGTGGTATGCTTGAATTTTATTATCCATTTTCAATAGGAGCATCAGTCCTTTAACAAGTTCAAGGCCAAAGGCCAATTATAAGTAACTACATTAACCAATGTCCTCTGCTTAGCAACAAGCCTTCCCAATGAGTAGCAGTAGTCAGGCTGGTTTTTCCAGTCACGATGTTGCGCTAGAACATGATGGACAGATATGGAAAGAACCAAGATAGAGCAATCAGCACTAATATCTGCAGAGCTCAATGTGTCTCAATGATTGTGATGAATATGCCAATAAATAGTTAACACAAAAAATACTTTTATGTGTTCTCTGCTCCTCAGTTATATTACCCCACACTATATTGGATAAGAGAATAGACAACCAAAGAATCGACTCTCAGGCCTCTCTCTGTTTACCTCTAAGTAATGTTTAAAATTTAAGATTTATATTATTTATGACTCGGTGGGGGGTGGGGGGGGGGGGCGGTGTTGGGATGGTGGTTGGCAAGATAGATTATTTTAAGAAGCCATTCACTAGGTACAAGATGGTGCAAGTGATTACCAGATTAACTCAACCAAGTCCACTTATCCCCACATAAGGAAATACTGGATTTCACTTTCCATCTCTTCCTAGAAATTATCAGAATGTTTGCAAACCAGTCTCCACAAGAGAGACTGAATCCAAACAGTTATTCATGTTCACACTATCACTCCTCTTTAACCTAAGAAATGGTAGTGACAAGATCATTACTACATATATGCTGTGCTCAGTGTGATGTAACAAGGTAATAATAATGATAAAGAAATAGAATTTTAAAAAGCATGGAATTCCATTTCCTTCGATTCTTGTTATACAGTAATAAATTATTTCTCTCGATCATTATAGTGGGAAAACCTTCCATTATCTCATATATTTCTACTCACCTTATCTGAAATTAAAATCTAGTTCTACCTTACAAGTACTGCACATCAAAAGTACTTCATTGGCTGCAAAGCACTTTCTGACTACCCAAGGTCACAACAGGTATTATATAAATGCAAGTCTTATTTAAAAATAATCTTCCCCGCCCCCTCCCCTCCCCCCTCCCCCCCAGGCATAAATAGCACAAATCTTAATTGTAAAACATTATTTACAGGTAAACACCTAGAGAACAGCTTCAGTTAAGAAAAGAAATAAGGAAAAAGGTATGCATTCCTATTGCAGCTTCACATGTATCATCCTCAGGCCCTTCCAAAGCAACAATGAATTACTTTTGATATACAGTCACATTGATGCAATTTGTGCACATTGAAGTCTTTTCTGGTGCAATTGGTTGGCTGAGATTGTGTGGGGAATCCTTTTACTTTCTAAGGGCCTCACCTTAAAATCTCATCTGAAAGATAGCACCTTTGACAATGCAGCCTTACCTCAGTGCCAATATTCTCTCTACAGTGCATGGTGAACAGCAATTGGGAATATGCCGTGCAGGTGACAAGCAGGCCACATACATGTATTGTTCCCTATAAGGTGCACACACGTCAGGTCCTGTGGCAGTCCCAAAGGAATTGCAGCAAACAAGAAACAGGTCACGCACAGCAAAAGGACATTAGAAGGAACATTGCTCAGTACTGCACTAAAAGATCTACCTTGTGCACTCAACTACAAACCCCTAGCTCAAGTGGAGCCCACTGCAAATGTGGTACTCAATGAACAAAGTCTACAGTTTGTCCCGTACTCATAACAGCAGGGGTATACAGAAGAAATAGGAGCAGGAGTAGGGGTAGGCTAATCAGCCCCTCAAATCTGCTCTGTAGTTCAATAAAATCATGGCTGAACTTGTGTATTAACTCCACTTTCTCATCCTATCCCTAGGTGTCCAAAAATCTATTGCTCTCAGTTTTGACCCTTGGTCCTCTGGGGTAGAGAATTCCAAAGGCTAACAACCAAGCAAAGAAATGTTTTCCTTATCTCAGTCCTAAATGGTGGATCTCTTATCCTGAGACTATGGGGGGGAAAAATTTGTTTGCATCAGACTTATCTTTATTTTCCTACAGCAGACAGCATCTGATAAGATTGTCCTATGGGCTGTGCAGGTAATGGCCTGCAACAACATCTGTCCTCGGGGAATCAACCTAGCCTGTGTAGCAACACTACTCGAACAAATGTTTCCGTCTATGACTCCTAGTTCTAGGCCCTCTATAGCCAGGGGCAATACAGCTTCTGTGCAACTACCCTGTCAAGCCCAGGGGCTGGGGTAGAAATTTATGGGAGCATAATTGGATTTTTAAAATAGTTTCATAGCAATAAATTTGCACATGTACTCAGACTTTTTTAAAAAAAACCTCTAAATACAACTACAGTAAGCAGAAGAAAAGTTTAAGGCAAATTACATTAGTAGCCTTCAAAGTTGTCCCAAGACATGTACTTATAATCCTTCCTAAACATTTGTATATGTATAATCAAGTTACTATTTCTGTTGATATCTCAAAATTGAGAAATTCTTTTTGAAGTATTCTTTAAAATGTGTTCTAACTTGGATGTAGGAAAGGATATTAGATCAACAGCACTCTGCTCTTAATTCCCTTAAACTACAACCATGGTGTTATGTGGTATAACAGACATATATCCTTCTTTACCTGGCAAATTCCACATTTTTTGTTTCACAGTTTCCAGTAAAGATTTACTTCCATTCCAGTTGAGGTGACTCTACATATTTTACTGGGCGATGGAAGTCTGAACTTCCTCTCATACTTTTATCAGCATCTTTGGGCTGGATTTTCAAGGAGTCAAGAAGACACAGCAGACCTTTAAATATGGCAAGCGGGACCTGGATGCAGAAGTTCCTCGAACCGCCTCCCCTCCCCCATTTCTGACAGATTCAATTTTTCCTGGTAGTGGAATGGGGCACAGCGTGACTCACACAGACAGAAAACCCAATTTTAGCAGGGTCATTTGAACAGACGTCATTTTGGCTGTTCCAAGAGCCTTAACCAATGTGGGACTCAAATTGATGGAATAGATGTAAACGCTCTTGATAGGTGGATAAAGTCTGTACAACTGTCACGACCCGAAGTTTTTTTTATATCCCTTGCCCTTTAATTTTTTTTTTAAAAAAGCTGCAAGTGTCAATGAGAGTTTATAAAAAAACCTCTGCTGGACTGCTTTGATTGACAGGCCATCTGCTGTAGGTTGGAAAGAAAATAGTAACATCGGGCTATATAGTTTCATTTGTTGACATTTCCCCAAGGGCTTTCATTATGTCATTATAAATGCTTCATGGAGTTACAAAACCTATAATTATCTCAGCAGGGGATTCTGAATTCAGATTGATTGACAGTTTAGAGTCCATTAAAGGATTAGCTGTCTTTGATGTAGGTAACAACTTGAAGAGACTTAAAAATTTTGAATGGGTTCTATCAACGGGAGCTTTATTTTCACTCTCAAATGTGTGGGAGTGAGAGCTGTATTAGTTTGTTAGAAGTTTTTTTTTAACATCTCCACATGGCTCCTGAGGTCTGCCCATGGTGGCTACTGGTTGAGTGGCTATGGAGTTGGCATTAAGTTGCCATGGAGGGTATGAGGATCCATGGCAGGAGGGTGAGGGGACTTGAGGGGTGAGGGCTAGAGGGTCTAACAGGTTTGTAAAATGACTGGAATAAAGTTCCAGAGAACTGAGGTGGTCCTCCTGCCCACCTCGACACTCACCCACCCTCGTGGCCACCTAAGCTCTGCTTCCAGGGTCTGTGAACCCGATGGTATCTTGCACCTGCCCTTCTGAAGTGAAAATCATATATTTCAGGGTGCTTTTTACAAGGCAGGTCCGGGAAGTCGGGAAATTTCCTGACTTGAGCTACCCACCTCAGTAGCCAAATTCCGGGCCATAGTATCCAAAAAAACAGCAGAGAGATTTATTGGAGCATAATTAAGTTTTTAAAATAATATCCAGTAGGGTGATAAAAGGGAAGCCATTTTATGTGGAAAAGAGAAGCGGAAATTCAAGGACAAGGATTACCATTTAAAGGCATGAGGGGCCCACAACTATTATACAAGCATTGCTTGTTCAAAGCATTCCACCACTCGACCAAACAACTCTCTCAATGTTTTATCTCACTTGCCTTTAAAGCAAACATAATGTTTGTGGTTATTTTGTTTAATTTTAGGTCACTGCTGTCTCAAATTATTTCCCAGCTGAATGGGTAAGCAAGTTTCTAAGGGCCCAGTTCTGAGTTTTCCCAGTTTTCTCTGAAGCAATACTACCTTCTGTTTTGCCTCTGCTTAAAACTTTAGGGCACAAGAGCATTTAGAGACAGATTTTTATCCTGGTGTGGGAGAGTGTGCCCTCTTGAGTGCTACTCTCCGCCAGTTTGTTTGTTGTGGGGTGCCAATCTTTAGAGGCCAGAATGTGCCTTCCATTTTGTAATACTGACTGCAAGGAATGTTGGTGTGCAAGACCAAATTCCTACGTTTAATGTGTGCAATGAATCAGAAGATGCTTCCTCAAATAGCCAATGCATAGACCTACATTTTTGAAAAGGTCCACATCGACATCGTCTTCTGCAGATGGGGTCATTTATATTCACAAGTGCAGTTAACACATCAGCCTGCTACATATCTCCGTTTTAAAACTGTCTAAATTCACACCCCACTCCTCTGCGGTGGAAACGAACACCAATGCTACCAATGTTACACCCACTAATCACTCTTGTTTGACTGTTCTTTGATTGGAGAGATGGTGGATGGGAGAAATGCAGTGAACTGGGATGACACAGTAAACCTTTACCTTAAAAGTAGATTGTTGACATTAATTGACCAATGGAAGGACAGAATGAGATCATGAGGCCACCAAACCCATCCCTAATACACATGCTAACATGTGCGTCAGTTGCCCTGCTGAAGAAGCAATCTCATGGGAGAAGCAAGGAAAAAGGCTATGGGCCAACCTGTTAGAGACGAATTTCCCAGAGCTTTCCAATTCCCTAAAGGCAGTAAGCAAAGTTCCAGGAGGCCACACTGATCCACCCCTCATCATTATCCTGGATAACTAAGAACTATAACTGGAAATGACCTCATTACTCAGAAACCTGTTGAGCTCTCTTTTAAAAGACTGCCTAATTGAGATGGGAACAATGAAATTATACTTACATAGCAATTTATGACACCTCTTAGAAATGTTCAAAGGTACATTATGTACAATTAATTACTTTGGAGGTGCACTGTTGTTACGTAGATGAACACACAGCATAGTTCAACAATCAAATAACCAATTGCTGTAGTTTTGGTGACACTGGTTTGAGGAAGAAACGTTGGCCAAAAGATGAGAAGACTATCCTGGTCTTCTCATTCCTCTCACAGCAGAACAGGCAAACAGGACTTTGGTTCAACATCTTGTCTGAAGAATGGCAGCTCTGATAATATGGGCAGAATCTTAATCCTTACCTTTTTATCAGTGTCAGAACTACTTCCAGATCCTGACCCCAATGGCTTTTGTGATCCACCTACAAAATCTTACCAGAGACAGCCAAATAACAGGCCTCAGGTAAGGATGGCAGGTAGACTTCATAGACCAATGAGAGTGCCCAAGGCTCTGGGTGCCAGCAGCCCCACCTGGAAAGGTGGGTGCTGATGTGGGAGGGAGACCCTGAGGGCACCTCAACATGGAGGTACCCTCTGAAGACTACAAAAGCTTAAAATAAGCAACAAAAGCTTGAAATAAACAATGTGGAGGAGAAACAACACCACAAGATGACTTGTGGCCGCAGCTATGATCTTCTGAGACCCACAATTCCGAGGGAGGGGAGAAATTATAGGAGAGCTTGCTGGCCTCCCATGGAGGCTGCCTCCAGCCATCAGCCAGGCTTTGGTCTCAGCAGAGGCCAGTCTGTCACAGGTAAGATCCAGGAAGAACCAATATGCCCAATAATGGGCACCTAATGCTGCTGATTGCTGCAGTACACCAGCTGATGCCGGTCTCACCCCTCCTCCAGCAAGAAGGCAGCAGGAAGCAGCAACCTGATCTTGGGACACAGAAACAATGGGACTGCTCCCATTCAAACTTGGATCTTTCAAATCCCAAAAGGGAAACATTGCCAGGGACAGTAGATTTTACTTTTCTACTATGCCCAACCATGAAGTGTGTTATGTAGGCTCTGGGTGATACAAAAGTACTCCAGTCCCAGCCTTGATATCTACCTTAAATGAAAATCACCCAAGAAATAATCAAGCGGAACACTGAAGTAAGGGAGGGAGTAAACTAAAATGTTAACATGGGCAGATGAAATGCATACTTCCTGAAAAAGGTTTCAGCTACTAAAGACGGCGCCTTTTACTGCAGGAAATCACATAGAGAGTGCCTTTTTGCTTTGTTCCTAGCTTAGTCCACATTGTTCTTAAACAGTACTTCATTGCCAAACATGACATGTTGCTGCGAATTATACACAGGTTACAAAAGGAGCAAATGCAAGCAAAGTTCAAACTTACCTAAAGCTCATTTTGAATCAAGTTCAAAAGCAGCCAAGTACAGTATCTGAAATTCTTTTGTGCGTACAGCAGATGTTCAGAACCTTCCGTATTGTACACCAAGCTCGGTAAAATGTGGCAGCATCGATGACTCAAACTCAGGAAGCTCGGTTCTGGTAAAAATCATCCAGGCTATGGCTATACGCCATTAAGATAATGAGCATTCATGGTGTCCTTAAGCATTAACAAAACTAAAAGCAGCATAGACACAAGCACTGCTGCTACGTTGGCAGCATACAAATAACAGGCTTAGCCACACCCGCTTCTGGCTGCATCACGCTTGGGTATCAGCCAGTTAAAAATCGGGCAGCCCTTCATCACATTCATAAAAACAACAAAATATAATTGGCTTGGAGATAAAAATTACTGCTAACAGTAGATTTATTTTTTTGCGTGAACCAAAACACATCATTTTAAAAAATACTGCTAAATCAGAGAGAACAATGTGAAATCCTCTTTCTGAGAGAAAAGAACCTTTCAACACTTTCTTCCTTTCCCAGCTTGCAGTTCAACAGTTCCTCAAGCTGCAGAAATGGATAGTCCTAAGAGTTACAAATCTATCTTCGAAGCCAAGAAACTTGTTGATTTATCATCCTGTGCATATTTCTGCACTTCCACCAGCAAAACCACAGCGGCAGCAGCAGATTTGGGCATTCCTTAGTGCTGGAGGGTGCATCGAGAAGGAGCGGAGCAGCACTCTGTCTTCTCATTCCACAAGTAGATTTTTTTTTCTAAATCTAAGACAGATGAAATACCAAAGAGCCAGACGGGCTCACTGTAACACCTGGCTGTTTATATTTTTGGCAAAAATACAACAAGCACAGAATCACACACTGCAGAAGAGGCCCTTCAGCCCATCGAGTATGCACTGACACATGAGGAACACCTGACCTACCTACCTAATCCTATTTACCAGCACTTGGCCCATAGCCTTGAATGTTATGATGTGCCAAGTGCTCATCCAGGTACTTTTTAAAGGATGTGAGGCCTCCACCACCCTCCCAGGCAGTGCATTCCAGACCATCACCACCCTCTGGGTAAAAAAGTTTTTCCTCACATCCCCACTAAACATCCTGCCCCTCAGCTTGAACTTATGTCCCCTCGTGACTGACCCTTCAACTAAGGGGAACAGCTGCTCCCTATCCACCCTGTCCATGCCCCTCATAATCTTGTACACCTCGATCAGGTCGCCACTCAGCCTTCTCTGCTCCAATGAAAACAACCCAAGCCTATCCAACCTCTCTTCATAACTTTTTCACCGCAAATGCAACTGACCAACTGAGTCTTGCACGTCACAGATAAACTTCTTGGTAACAGAAAATTAACACATCCAATTTCCTGTCTATCCACACAGGAGATTAATGTTCAAATCTCTGCAGGTCTGGACAAGTGTATTGGGAAGGGCAAAGAGCGTAGCATTCCTCAGCAGTTATGTGGAGTACATCATAATGACTCACCATGGGGGTGACTCGCATGACATCAAATAAATGGGAGCCAAACCATGCAACATAGACGTACTCCACTGTAAAACATGAAAAGGCACAGCCCAGAGACACCCTGCCTCCAGTTTCCTGACATGATGAGGACAGTTTAACTGCCTGGAAGCAGATAACCAGCAGCAGGCTAGGGACAACCACACTTCAGGCAGGTCTACAGGCTCTCCCTGCCATTCTGGGAGCAGGAGCATCCAAAGGCTGACTCTTGTAAAGGGATTTCCCATGCCCCTTGCACTCCCTTCCCCATCCACACCCCGAACAGCAGTGGCCTGGCTGCATTTTTGTTTTTTATTTAACTTTTTAAAAAGTTGTGCACCTCCATATTGAAGTACCCTCAGTTACTTAGCTTCTACTGAGGCCTGCTGCATCTCTCAAGCTGGTAGGCCTCTCATTAGCCCCCAAGCTTCATAGTGAACGTAAGAAATAGGAGCAGGAATAGACCATACAGTCCTTTGAGTCTTCCGCACCATTCAATATGACGACTGATTTTTGGCTTCAACTCCACTTCCTGTGCCTTGTGATTCCCATAAATTTGAAATAATCACACTGTTTTACACTGATACTGGAGTAGACATCAAAGTATTTTCTAGCTCTCACCATGTGTTGTGGAATGATACACTGTTAGTTGGCAGATGGACAGTAGTGATGTGGCATCCTGTATACTTATTTATAGATGCACATAACAATATAGTTCCTAACTCTTTTTGAATAATATAACAAGAAAACTTCCCTCTTTCTTTAAAAAGAATATAATTCCTCTAAACATTAATAACTATTTCAATCATTAACATTTCTGATATATTGGGCTGGATTGTCTTGGAGTTAGGGGGACCCCATGGTGTGGTGAAAATGGCAGTCAGGGCCTGATTCAGGGATTCCCATCTCCATTCCTGGGGTTTCCGATTTTTAACAGTGCCAGTTAAAGGTGCAGGGTGGTTCAGGTCTTGAGTCTACATCCTGCACTCCTGACCTGACTGGCTCCATTGTAGAGATATGCATATCCTAGTGCTCTGCAACTTTCATGGGGTTGGGCCAGCTTTTAAAGGACTCGTGGTTCACAACACCTCACGATGTGGCATGGAGAGTGTGCGGGGGGGGGGGGGGGGGGGGGGGGGGGGGGGGGGGGGAAAGGACTTTACTGTTTTTATTTTAATTGGGACAAAGGCACACAGTTTCAACATTGGCCTTTTAAACAGCCCACGTCCTCACCTGGCAGCCCCTGTGGCTTTTTAATGGGGTCGGCCAGTCCAATGGCAGTCCACACCCATGCCCCTGCAATGAAAATCCTGTCATTGCGGGCACTTTCTCGCAGGCCGGGCCTGCCGAGCCAGGAATTTTCCTGACTCCCACTATCCACCTCGAAGATGAAAACCCAATCTATTATATTTAAACTAAAGATGATCAATAATCAACTTGCAAAATTACACTGAACAACATAAGAGTCACTTATAGCTTGTTTGCTTTTGTCAAAAACATTGTTCATGGTATCACTTTGGAGATAGAATTTTGTACCTCTTCCTTGGAGCTGAAGCAGCATGCTTCAGTCAGTCTTTGGCCTGACAGTACTTCTTAAGCCCTTGCATTATGATGCCACAGCTTATATTTCCCTTTCAACCATTGTGTCTCTGCCTTCTGCCAGTTTTTCAGCTTCCTGCTGTGCCCGCTCTGCTTTGCTTCTTGCATTTTTTTTATTTCCTCCTTTAAATGCTCCAGCATTTTCCCAGAATTTGTTATTTGTCTTCAGTAAATCATTTGCTGACTGTGATACAAGGGTGGAGTTATGAGGGGACAGATGACCCATTCCCCCATCCCCACCTAAAAAACGGTCAGCCCCTCGCCAACTTTAAACCCAGCCGCCTTGCAATGGTAAAATGCTCTGGATGGCCTTAATCACTTGTGAGTGGGACCTCTGTCTCTCAGGGACAGGAAGTCCCAGTCTCGAAAGCTGCTGGACAATTTGATTGGCTGGCAGCAGTGTAGTCCCAGGAGTGCCAGAAGATAATGGCCTAAATTTTTTGGATAGCGGGGTCTTGCTTCCCTCTATACAAAGAGTTGGCAGGGAACACATCCCCACCAACTCCAAGTGCCCCGCAGCCATATTATGCTCAAATGAGCATGAAGCAGCTGCAGGTGGGACATCCAACCCTCACTCAGGAGGAAGTCCCACCTTAGAGAGTTGCTGGCCAATCTGATTGGCCAGCAGCTCTCCAGTCCCTTCAGTGACAGGAGTTGCAGTGGACAGAAGAAGATGTACATGAGGACATCTGAGACTAAGTTTGAGCACCGGAGGCCCACTTAAGTTTAAAGGGCCCCAGGCGGGGAGGGTAGGGAAGGCCTGAGTAGGGTAGGGAAGGCCCGAGTAGTGGGGGGGGGGGGGGTGCAAATGGGTGCTCGGGGACTTGGGGGAGAGGCCAGGATGGGGGGGTGGGGGAGGGACGTCCAGAGTCCACAGGATCTTAAGGAGGGGGGTGTCCCGCTTCAAAAGGAGTCTTCTGCTAGAGGTGCCCCCCCCCACCCCCCCACCACCCCACCCCCACCCCAACTTTCCTGCCCAAGGTCCAAGTCCAGTGATTTCCAGGCTTCCCCCACACCAGCTCAATCCTCCTGCCAGCCTAACTATTGAGGCTGGGCAGGAAACGGCCCTTAAGTGGTCAACAATAAGGGCCTCAATTGGGCAAGGGCGGGCTTCCCGCCTGAGGCCTTGCCCATCCCAACATAAAATCACAACATAGCCAGAGGGAATCCATTTCCTTCAATTTCAATTTCCTTCTGTTGAAGAGTCACACGGACTCGAAACGTTGACTCTGTCTTCCTCTCCACAGATGCTGTCAGACCTGCTAAGTTTTTTCCAGCAATTTTTGTTTTTGTTTCAGATTTCCAGCAGCTGCGGTATTTTGCTTTTATCCTTCAATTTCATGCACCCCCCAACCCCAATCCCGCCGGCGGGGGAGCATAAAGTGCAGGCCAGTGGTGGCCACTGCTGGAACTATAAACAATCCCCAGGAAGGATGAAGTTTGGCTGAATCTTCCACGAAGTGGCAATTACAGTCGGGATTGCTGCCCTGTTCCTGCTTTTCTGTGCTGTGCCAGAGATCCGCATTTCTGGTCGGGACTTCTGATCCCGGCTTCTTTAGAAATGCGGAGCGCACCTTCAATCCAGTTGTTTCCTCATAGTGCTGGATCCTTGGGGGAAGACAAGCCACGGCCCCTTTTTATGACACTGGCTGCCATATCCTGGTAAGTGTTCACTAAAAGCTTTTAGTGTACGAGTGTCTTTCTGACTGGATGAGTGAATGGGCAAATGTGTAGATGGGTAAGAAGGGTGGGTGAGGTAAACGAGTAGGATGGCAGGTGAATAGTATGGCAAGGATGCAGGTGAGTGAGATGGTAGGGTTGCAGCTTGATGAGGTGGAAGTGGGTAGGGTGGTAGGTGAGTGCTTGGGTAGGTGGTTCGGGGGTAGTCAGGTCGAGTCTGGAGGGGTTGTTAGGTCAGGGGCAGTTAGGTGGTGGGTAAGGACAGGTCGGGGAGGACAGTTGTATAGTTATCCAGGAGATAAACTAGGACTTCCTGTCAAATGTTTTTGGGGTAACTCTTCAGGGAAGTAGGTTGGAACCGTCCAAGCCGGTGACTGCATTGGGACCTTGGAGGGGTAGCATAGCACAGCGCATCTTCTGGCTATGTCCAGCTCCCTGATGATTCAGAGACTGGAAGATCTGGGCCCAAATCTCCCGGACTTGTAAGTTAAGTCTGGGTATGTTCAGTGGGCAGGGAGTGGAGACCCCAGGGAAGTGCGCAGGAGAGTGGGATGACAAGGGTTTTAGAGGCCAGAGTGAGGCACAACTGGGGGTACTATTTTGGGGATAATGCCCCTAATGGGCACAGGAATCTCCCGAAGAGGTAAGCACCCTGCTTGATGACAGCAGCCCATGCGGTCAGAGCAGCTGGGCTAGCCGGCATCCTTCCACATTCCCTTACAAGCTGAACGGTAGTTAATTATCCACTTAAGGGTCTCAATAGACACATGGTTGGCCTGCTGCCTGATGCCTTACCAGTCCCCTGTAATATGGGGGACAGGTTGGGGGTGGGCAGGAATGCAGTGGGCTGGCCACCTGCTGTATTTTATATGACCCCCTCCCTGCCTTAAAATATGCCTGTGGGGGCCACAAAACTCAACCCATAGTGTTAATCTGCATCTGCGGTTCAATGATTTGCTGCCCGAACTCAGCACTGACATTCTTTCCATTCTTTCCTTTCTCAAGTGATTCTATTTGAAGCACGTGCTGTTGACGTTTCAAAGGTTCAGACTCTCCCACTTGGATGCCTCCTCTGCTAACTATGCAGCTTGCAGCTTCTCTTCCATGTGCTCCTTTTCAACTTACTCTGCTCAGTCTTCAGTCTTTCCAGGTCAGTGTCTATCGTTTTATCTCCTGCCCACCTCCGTTCGCCACAGGAAACTAAAAATTCAACCCAAGCAGTCTGCACTATTTAATGGTGAATGGAATAACATACCCCATATTAAAATTATCTCTAGGAATACATTGGTTTGTTAACATTGTATATGGTGTAATTATATGTCGAGCAGAGAATGGTATTCACAGGTTTCATTTCTGATCTGCACCAATTTGTGCGGTTGCAACTCCACATGTTCTCATAGTTACTAGGATATCACTTGGCCATGAAGCATCTAAGACAATTGTAATCCAATAATTGTAGCGTCTATATTGTTAGACCAGTAATCCAGAGGCCTGGGCTAAAGGACACAAGTTCAAATCCCACCATGGCAGTTTGAGAAGTTGAATTCAGTTGAAGAAATCTGGGAACAGAAAACTTTTATCGGTAAAAAATGGCCACAAAGCTGTCGGATTGCTGCAAAAACCCAACCATTGCCCTTTCACGAGAGAAATCTGCTGTCTTTAACTGGCCTGACCTATACATGACTCAGCCCCACACAAACATGGTTGATTTTTAACTTCTCCCTACCATGGCCTAACAAGCAACTCAGTTGTATCAAACCTTTCCAGGACTTCTAGAGTTGGGCAATAGTTCACAACCTTGACAGCGTCACCCACATCCCAAGAGTAATTTTTTAAAAACCAGAAATTGATTTAAGTTAATCAAAACCTATCATATATAGATAATGGAGTGAGCCTGTAGATAAACATATTTACATCATCACTTGGAGGAAGCGTGAGAAATTGATGTTTTTTTATATTTTTGGGGAATCGTGTGTTTTTCTGTGGAAAAGGGGTGTGTGTGTATGAGAAAGAGATTGAAAGAGAGAGAGAGAGAGAGAGAGAGAGAGAGAGAGAGATTGAAAGAGAGAGAGAGAGATTGAAAGAGAGAGAGAGAGATTGAAAGAGAGAGAGAGAGATTGAAAGATGAAAGGGATAGAGGTGTTAGGTTTGAGGTACAAGTAAATAGGTTAGATCCAACATTTAAATTTTTAGATAAGTTGAGGGTTTGTTTGAATATCAAAGGGGAGTCAGAGGTTACAAGACACATGTTTGCATCTTGCAGGAGTTCCATAGGTAAATAGAAAGGGGGTATTATATTTTATTGACTCGAAAGCAAAGACAAGATAGAGACATGAAAGATTTTATATTCGGAAGAATTGGAGTTCAAAGAGGTGTGAGAACAATGGAACCAGAGATGGGGGGTGGGGGTGGCAGGGGAAGGTATTTTAGAATTACTGTGGAGCTGTGAGATATAGCTGGGGATAGCTGTTGAGATAGCAGCTCGAGCTGAGATGAGAGCTGTTAGCTTTGGGCTGGGAGCAGATGCCATTTGAACAAGCTATCCAGTCAAGCCAGAAAAGTCTTGGACTACAACAAGCAGTTTTATTCTGAAGTTTGGATTCCACAGCAGAGTGGGAGAGAGTTGAGAGGGCATATGGTATGCCTCTAATTTTTAAAATCCCAAAAAAGTGTTACCAGACCTCTTCCTGCTGAGATCAGTACATTATCTTCTCGTTTTCAGAATACAAAAAAAAGGGTATGGCCCATAAGCCAAGTTTCCCTCTAGGATTTGGTTTACGCAGTGATTAACACCAGCTGTGGTCATAACAGGGAGCATGTGAAGAGAAATGCAATAGAACAGAACCAATGTAACCAGTCCATAGATAAAACCATCTACAGGATCAAAAATATATTTTCTGTCACTCACATCAACAGGAGAGGAGGGTAAAAAACAGAAGGGCACCAATCTGCGACTAAATACAGATCTGGGCTTGTTCCAGAACCAAGAACTTAGCTTTAAGCTGCTTTTCCATTTGTTTTTGGCAACTGGTTCTTCAACTATTGGTCTCACTGAATGCACTGCCTTTTCAATTGTTCAAATCAAAGACATTTTTTTTTTAAATTGGGTCTTTCAGGTCACTGATGAGTTCCTTGGGACCAGCAAACACATGTCTGTGACACATCATGATCTTATCATGCATGCCTATTGCAATCATCGCTCTAATCACAGGGCAAAAGGTGGAGGTGGGAGAAAGGAAATAAGTACAATAACTGTCACTAGAGAAAAAGTGCTAGGGAAACTAATGGGGCTAAAGGCCAATAAGTTACCTTTAAGATGGGTTTGCATCTTAGGATATTAAAGGAAATCGCTGCAGAGATAATGGATGCACTGGTAGTAGTCTTCCAAGAATCCTTAGATTCTGGAAAAGTCCCAGAGGATTGGAAAACCGACAATGTAACAGCCTTATTCAAAAAGGGAGGGAGACAAAAAACAGGTAACTATAGGCCAGTTAGCTTAACATCTGTCATTGAGAAAATGTTGGAGTTATTATAAAGGATGTAATAGCAGAGCTTTTAGAAATACATAATCTAATCAACCAGAGTCAGCATGGCTTCATGAAGAGGAAATCATGCCTGACAAATTTATTAGAATTCTCTGAGGAGGTAACAAGCAGGATAAATAAAGGGGAACCAGTAGATGTAATATATTTGGATTTCCAAAAAGCATTCGATAAGGCACCACACATAAGGCTACTTGATAAGAGCCCATGGTTTTGGGAGTAGTATATTAGCATGGATAGAGGACTGGCTAACTAATAGACGACACTGAGTTGGGATACGGGGGGCATTTTCAGGATGGCAACCTATAATTAATGGAGTGCCACAGGGGTCAGTGCTAGGGCCTCGATTATTTACAATATATATTAATGATTTGGATGAGGAAAATGAATGTACTATCGCCAAGTTTACCGATGACATAAAAATAGGTGGGAAGGCAAGTGGTGAGGATGACACAAAGAGTCTACAGAGGGATATAGACAGGTTAAGCAAATGGGCAAAAACTTGGCAGATGGATTATGATGTGGGAATGTGTGGGGTTATGCACCTTGGCAGGAAGAATAGAGGAGCTGTATATTGTTTAAATGAAAAAATACTGAAGAACTGCAGCAGAGAGGGATTTGGGGGCACTCGTGCATGAATCCCAAAAAGCTAGCATACAAGTGCGTCAGGTAATAGGGAAGGCAAATGGAATGTTGGCCTTTATTTCAAATGGGAATGGAGTATAAAAATAGGGATTTTCTTATGAGGAGAGGTTGAGTAGATTGGGCTTGTACTCATTGGAGTTTAGAAGAATGAGAGGCTACCTTATTGAAACATATAACATTCTTAGGGGGTTGACAAGGTAGATTCTGAGTAGTTGTTTCCCCTCGTGGGAGAGTCTAGGACCAGAGGGCATAAGGGGGTGCCCATTTAAAACAGAGATGAGGAGGAATTTCTTCTCTGAGAAGGTAGTGAATCTGTGGAATTCTTCACCGCAGAGAGCTGTAGAGGTTGGGTCATTAAGTATATTCAAGGCTGAGATAGACAGATTTTTAATCAGTAAGGGAATCAAGAGTTATGGGGAAAAGGCAGGAAAGTGAAGTTGAGGATTATCAAATCAGCCATGATCTCATTGAATGGCAGAGCAGACTCGATGGGCCGAATGGCCTAATTCTGATCCTACATCTTATGGTCAGTACAACAGCATGAAATACTGACCATAAGATGCTGAAACCCCAGTCAAATATTCACTGCCTATATGTTTAAACTACCTTTAAAAGTACTCTACTCACTATGCGCTTAATTAATTGAGGTCAAAAGGCAAAATGATGAGTATTATACAACTTAATTATCCATCAATTTCCCTCAGCATAATTCTGAAAATAGATGTCATTTTGATCTGTCATTCCTCAAATTATTTGTTGGGGGTGGCAATAGAATTAGTCTGCATGAGTTACTGACCACAGTAGTGTGAGAGCTTGAAATGAAGTCAGCATGCCAGTTAAACCAAATATAGTCTGCATCAGTGCAAGGTATATTTTTTTAGCATTGTGTCAATGCAAACAATGTGGTGTAATTGGGCTATGACATATCTTGCATTGGCAGCAGGTAAATAGTGCAAGAGCAGCTGCAGAAAGTATTTCAAACCACTTGTACTATGCATACTACAGCATAAATGAGAAACTTCTATACTTTCTTCAGGTTTTGAGGGAGCAATGCTAGGCCCTCCCTCTACATGTCATCCTCCACTGTTTATATTTGATTCCTGCTTCAACTCTTAGGTAGGTCCTTCAAATGGTTGATTTAAGCAAACATGGAGCTTGTCAGGGCGGGAACAGAAATCTTAAGACAGTTTATTGCCTTCTTTGCTTTGCAGATAAAAAGGAAACATGGAAAGCTCTGTTAAAAAAATTACAGAGCCAGCTCTGCCAACTAAAGAATTCCCTTCATTTGTGTTACACAGAACCAAAGGTTTATAGTACAGTAATAAGTCAATCAGATCATGTCTGGGCTTCAAAACTAATCACCCTGCCCCAAGCTTTCCCCATAGTCCTGCATCTTCCTCCAATTCAAATATTTGCTTAATATCTAACATATGTCCCTTAATGGATGTAATGGTCTTGGTCGCTGGCAAAGCCTCCTGTATTGCAAAAATATTTTATGTACCTTCTCCTAACCAGTCTCCTCACTCTCAGTGGGAATTTTTAACTGATGACCCCTCAGCATTGTGGAAATAGATTTTTCCTATTCGCTCAATCAAATCCCTTCACAGATTCTAAAAACTTCTCGTGAACATTGTCTTAATCTTTGCTGCTCCAGTGGAAACAATCCCAGCATCAAGCTTCCTCAATCTTCTGTACCATTCTGGTGAATTTGTGCCCCATGCTCGATTATGGTTATAAACCCTTTTTATAAAGGGGCCCCCAAGCTACTCATAGTCATCTGAATGTGGCCTAACCAGTGTCTGATACAACTTTAACCAGCATTGGCAAAGAAGAACTGAGTCCCAAAAAGAAGAAAAATAAGCAGCACACTTTTGTTGTGACCATGTTTTTCTCGTTTGCTGTGCTTACTGATCATGGATTAATAATCCAGAGGAATATTTTCTGACTGCAGCTATGCTGCCACTGTGAAGGAAAAGGCAACTCGGAATGACAATGAAACAAAAATTAAGGTACAATTGCAAAGTTGGTCCCAACCTGGCTGTGGGGTGGAATGATGCAAAGTTCCCATGGACGATCCATCTACTTAACGTGGGATTTGGCCAAGTTTAAAAAGTGTTTGACGGTCCACTGGACCCTCTGCACCCCTGACTTGAAGCACATTTTATTTAAATATTTTGAGTGGGTGGAGATTCCTAACCATACTGTCAATACACTTAAATGATACTGCCTTCATCTGCCTGGGCCAAAGTTATAGAACCTCCCCCTAAGCCGGTCCACCTCTCTAACATCAGCTGTGGATCAGTTGGTACCTTGGTCGCCTGTGAATCACAAGGCTGTGGGATCAAGTCCTTCTCCTCAACTTGAGTACAAAAATCAAGGTTGACACTCCAGTGCAGGACTGAAGGAGTGCTGCGCTAAGGAGATGCTTTCTATCAGATGAGACGTTAAACCGAGGTCTGTCTGTCCTTTTACATGGATGCAAAAGATTCCTTGCCACTTTTCCAAAGAAGAACAGGAGAGTCATCCCCAGTGTCCACGCCTATATTTATCTCTCAATCAACATCACAAAAACAAATTATGTGGTCCTTAGCACATTGCTGTTCATGGAAGCTTGTTGTGCGCAAACTGGCTGGTGTGTTTCCTACTTACAAAAGTACTTCATTGATTGTAAAGTGCTTTGGGACATTGTGGTCATGAGAAGACACTATATAAATACAAGCCTTTTTTTTTTAAAAAAACCTCACTCTCCTCCTTTAAAGGGGCTCCTTACAATATGCCTCTTCGCCCAAACCTTTTGCCATCTGTCCTAATATTTCCTCATGTGGCTTGGCATCAAATTTTGTTTGACAATCCATCTGTGAAGCACCTCATGCCATTTTACCATGTTAAAGGCACCATATAAATGCAAGTTTCTGCTTTTTCTCACTGGGAGACGTTTCACTTGACCAGAGGGTCAGATTTAAAGTCTTTGACTCTTGTCAAATAGAAGTATGGAGTTATTATGTGGCTCATTGCTGTGGAGGTGAAACAGCTGTACAAGCTGCTGTAAGAAAGAAACAGATAGCATTTCAAAAGGCCAACTCATTTGAGCAATAATGTAAAACATTTCTGACGATCAACTGATGCACAATGCATGTACTGAGTTCATTGGCAGGATATCTGACAAGGACAGTTATCGAAGGAGGCTGCCAACTCTCTAAAAGCTGGTCTCAGTTGTTGAAGTTAGAATCTTCCCCCATTAAAACTGATAATGATAGAAAGGCAGGCAAGAAGCAGGATTGTTCCTTTTGAAGCAGTATTAGAGGCCTTGCTCCACATTATTCTTCAAAACCTTCCTCTTGGAAACAGCCTCTCATAAGGCTGAATGTGCACAATTTTTGTGTAGAGGTGCCAGAGAACAAATTCCAAAATAGTTAAAAAGGCCTTTCTGGCAGTATGTGGTCAATGAAGGACATAAGGATATTATCTGCACTGGTCATGTTAAGAGGCCAGCAACTATTTAGCATTTTTTCTAACATCTTAAATGAGAGAAGTACACTTTGACTCAATTTCTGGAACTTTCTACTCTAACTTTCCATCTCTCAACACTCCATTAAAAACCTTTTTAAAATTCACCATTTTTGACCAAACTTCTGTTCATCTCTTCTGCCATGGCTGAACATCTGTTCCTTTTCCCTACAGTGCTGCAAACCATTACTTGAAAAAATGCTGTAACTGCACTGTAAAAAACAAGAGCTGAAAGGGAGAAAATAGCCATTTGAAAAATGTGAACAGAGTCCGTGTACAGCTGCAAGGACATCCATAAGGAGTAGACGGACTACCTTTAAGCAGTAGAACTTCCATCGCCACCCTTAATTTGTCATAGGTTTCTAAGTCAAAACTTATGCCCATTGAAATATTGTGAACTCTGCTTTTGGGCTGCAGAGTAGTGCTTCATTTTTATGGTTACAATAGAGCATGCCTCCCAACTTCTTCTACAGTAATCAGATAATGTTTCAGATAAGCCATTATCCTGTAGAATAGCAGCAATTTGCACTGAGGTTTCAAATCTTATCCAGCAACATAGCTGTTGGTTGTAATCTATATTCACTCAAAGCAGTAAGCCATGTCTTTACTATTCCAGATTAGATAGAATGTACAAAATTAAAAGGATAGAGTAGATTAAGTACAAGTAATGATTAGCAAGTACTGGTGTTTTTTTGGCACAAGTGTAGAGCACTGGAAACAGACTGTAAATCATTTCAGAATTAAGCTGCATGTATCTTATAGAGCGGTGCCCATCTTCTCATGCTTAACTCATTTAAGATTATCAGTCCATTACACCCACAACAGTTAAGCAAAGGGAAACTCCAGAAAGTTCTTCATTTTGTTTTAAACTGATTGCTACTCTGTGAACAACATTCCACTTTATGTTTCTGGAATGAAAAGCAAAATTAAAACACATGTTTGCTCAAAGCATGAGCCCAGATTTTGAAGTGGACATAATAGTGAGGCTATCAGTGCCCACCTTTGTTAAGGAGTTGTTACATTTCCCATAAAAAAAAGAGGTTTGAATTCGCAGTGACTGACTCAAAGGGTCACATAATAAGGTTTCACGTTTGAAGACTGACTGTAATGAATTAAGATTAACATAGACTAAATATTACTTAGCATGCAACTAATACACTAAAGTACAAAAAACATATCCCTTATCAACATTCAAATCACAATCGAAAACCCCATATCACAATTATACATTCGAGCGCGCGCGCCACAGAATTTCAGTCCTTACAGGAACCGGTCCAAAGTTACTTCCAGCTTCCTTCCAATGGGATCACTTCTCCCTGTTTTACTGAGTTGCAATGTCCAATGACTGTCGCAGGTTCTTCCCCTCAGTCTTCTGAGAAATCCTGAAATCGACCACACGGCTCACTCCGGCAATTCCTTCCTCCAGTCGTGCCAGGGCAAACCTTCCAGTGCACTTAAATTTCCATGGGTTCAATCCCTTTGACAGAGAATGTCTTTTCACCCATATCGTGCCTGGTAGCTAACCAGAGAAATAGCATTTTTCCCCTGCTGGCCGCAGCAGATGCTGTCCCAGTCTCTCTGTTCAAAACTCTCTACTTTTGTGCTTGGGCCTTTTCTTTTTAAGAAAGCCGACTGCCTGAGAGTCTGTAAGTCTACCTAGACAAATCTAGCTGTTCTGACTTCGTTTTCAGGTGTTAACTCTGCCATGTGGATTTCAATAGCACCTGACCCAGGCCACATTAGCTTATAACTGAGCAGAACTAGCAGAAAGTCACATGCTCCCTTTCTACCTTGAATTAAAATAGACAGTTTAAAACATAACCAATCATAAACCCTTGCAAATTGGGCAGAAATTTCTGGTATCCATACATGTTCAGTTAAACATGAAAGTCAGGAAGTTGTTGTCTAATTTGCTTTGTTTCACCACAAGCTTCATTACATTAGTACCTGGCAATCAAACACACTTGTGCAGTTGCTGTACTAGATTCCCATTAAACATGCCGGAAAAATTCAGGGCTTGTCCATTCAAGGGTAAGGGAATTTTTAGATGGCATTATAAGTCTTGGTTATTGACGAACAACCTCTCTGGCACTGAAAATTATTTTTACAAATGCGGAGTCCCATTGCTTCAGATGTTTATCATTATCGGAGGTTTCCAAAAATTACTTTCACGATTTTTTTTCCTGTCTCTCTTTTCTGTCTCATCTCTCTCTTTATCCAATTTTTATTTCCTTCACTTTATTTCACTTTCTTTACATGATTTTACACTGGATTAAATGTGTTAACTTATGCTTACTGATTTAGACCCTACACACCTCAGTAATCAGCTTCTTCAACCCGAGTGTTTGAGACGCAACCAGCTGTCCTGTTTACACAGGACCCAGATCCCCTCTACAGGACGCCATACTGTTTCAAATGCCATTTGCTTATTTGTGACCACATCGTCCACACCTATTTCCCAGTTTGTAATAGGTTAATGATGGGGAGGAGCAGAGCTATCAGATTCAGTGCATTAGAGCAAAGGAGAACAGATAGAAAAGCGTTTTGAGCCATTGCTTAGAAAGCCCTTATGAAAATATACATGGATTTTTTTTCTGAAAACATTCTTTGAAAATACTGCAGAAGCCCCTGTGCTGATTTTTAAGGTTTTATTAAGAATGTGCAAATGCATTGATTTGGAAACAGCGTTTTGCAAAACAAATTTTAAAAAGTTAGTTATGGCAAAGTCACACCTCCAGAAAAAGCAGTGCTTTTCACTGAGGCCCTTTGTGATTACTGCCTCAGTAATCAGCTTCTTCCGAGTGGTTGAGACACATCCAGATGTCCTGTTTACACAGGGCTCAGATCCCCTCTACAGGACGCCACACTGTTTCGAGTGCCATTTGCTTATTTGTGAGCACATCATCCATGTCTATTTCCCAGTTTGTAATAGGTTAATGATGGGGAGGAGCAGTGCTTTTTCTGTGCTCTGCCTTTTTATAGAATCATTTCCAAATATCAACGCTGTGGCAACATTCAAAATTCACTGCTGAGTACAAAAGTAATGTTTGCCAGACTGTTAATATTGTACCAGAAAGTTTGATGCAACTTGGAAGCATGTAGTAACTTTGTAATGGCAACCCATAATTTCCCTAGGAACTTCAGTTATAAATCCACAGGCAACTCTTCATTCTTTTCATCTTAGGCCAGTATGCTTAATAGATTGTCTCTATCCAATGCTACAGCATTGGAATGGCAATCATATTTGCTGATGTTTCAAGCATGGCAAGATGTAGCAAAAAGACTTGAGGGCACTGTAAATTGACCTCTGGAATCTGGATTACATTCCAGGTCAGATTGTTGGGATTATCTCTGCTGTCAATGATTTAACCTCACACAGAGCAAATGGTAGACATTATTAGGATAGAACATCTTGCTTGATTGTATATATGGTATGGTATTCTGGAAGCACTCAACACCAGAGCATGAACATTCCTCACCAAGTTCAACCAGGCCATTGCAAGGGTGTTTAAGTGTCATGGTATTAAGTTTCTCTTAATACCCTACTCTTTAAACATTAAAAATAACAGGTTGAAGCTGTCACTGAGTTTTAAAAAACCCTCTGCTGGACTGTTTTGATTGCAAGACCATCAAGTGTAGGTTAGAAAAAAAATAATAACATCTGGTCATGCACTTTCAATGAGCTTTTTGTTCACATTTCATCAAGGGCTTTTATTATGTCATTATGAATGCTAGGCTGAGTTTCAAAAGCTAAAATTATCTCAGCTGCGGGTTCTGAGTTGACAGTTTTATTGGCAGCTTAAAGAGGCTATTAAAGGGTCATCTGTCTTTGATATGGGGTCTGAATAGAAATGTGTTTGTTTTTATAAGATTAACATCACGGAGATTTAAAAGTTTTGACTGGATTCTACAAATGGGAGATTTTTCAACCATCAAATGTATAGGAGAGCTGCATTAGATTATTAGAAGTTTATTTTTTTTCATCTCCACATGGCTGCTGATGTCTGCCTGTGTTGGTTACTGGAGGATGGCTATGGGGTTGGCAATGAGGGTACATGGGCATGGGTGAGTGGCTTGAACTGAATTGAGTTGGCATGGGGGGTATAAGGGGCCATGGTTATGTTGGCGGGGGGGTGGGGGGGGGATGATGACATATTGTGAAGGGTAAGGGATAGAAGGCTGAACAGCTTATAAAACAACCAAGACAAAGTCCCAGAATACTGAGGCATGCATTCTAACCAGCCCGCCTCAGCACTTGCTCCACCCGTGGCTGTCTAGGATCTGCTTCTGAGACCCTACTCTATCCTGCACTGACCTCCCCAGAGGGAAAATTGGGTCTAATGGAGCCCTTTAAACTGAGGCAGATCTGCTGAATTGGGGAATTACCCAGCTAGAGATACCTGCCTCAGTAATGAAAATCTGGGCCAGGTCAGGTAACCAAAAGCTTGGTCAAAGGTAGATTTTAAGGAATGTTTTGAAGGATAAAAGCATCTCCTATGGCTCCCAGTCAGAGGAAATTATATGTCTTTTTGTTATATCTGTAACAGCACGATTTCAGTAGAAACTAGATATAATAGGATTACCATTACAGAGTTACCTATAATTTCAGTGTACTGGGAGTGTGAAAATGTTACCAAATGGTTTTAATATATCATACAGATTATAGATGCAGATGATTGATTTAAATATGCAGATGAAACATTCACATATTTGTATACAAAAGCACTTTAAGTCTAGTTGAAAAGTTGATCACTAATCACAGAATGTGACATGGACAAGAACCTGGTGGTTGTGAATGCAAGAGCTTCTACAAGTATGTAAAAAAAGAGGAGAGATTAACAAAGTAAAAAGTTTTCAAGAGAGATTTGGAATTTGAAAAGAATTGCAATGCTACAGGGAAAGGGCAAGGGAGTGGGACAGGCTGAATCACTCTTACAATGAGCTGACACAGACATGATGGGTGAAGTAGCCTCCTCCTATAAAGTAACGACCCTATGGTTCTAAGAGGCTACAAAAGGATATAGGCCAGATAAGTAACTGGCCAAGAAAGTGGCAGAAGGAGTATAATGTGGGAAGTATAAAATTATGCTCTTTGGTAGTGATGAGTTCCTACAACATGAGAAGAAATCCAACATTGTATATTCAAAGCCTTATCCTTGTTGCTATTTTTAAAAATGGGCTTTCTGCTGAACCAAAACAAATGGCTGCTCACATGACCATAAAGTTGGTCCTTTATTTGGGAACTACCACCAGGAGTTACAAGAACAGAATAATTATTTTTTTCAAGCCTGTGGAATCTTATAACTCATTGTATATGCCCCGTGTAATCACAAAACCAGGAGACTCCCACAAAGCAGCTCAGCAGGAATGACGAGTTTCTAATAGACTCATCTTACACCTGGGGCTATCCAGGTATATTTCAAAAGTGAACCAAAGGGTCATTTGTGTCTAAGAAACCCACCCTTCTAATGCAGTCATAGGGTCTGCCTAAACAATGGCTTCCCGACACTAGACTCTTAACATGTAACTCTCTCAACAACTAGTGACTGGGAGATTATCAGTCCTGAAGTCAAAGCCAGTTCCAGACACTGGATAAACATCCCTTTTGAAGTCATTGTGGAGAAAGAAGGTCACATGACTTGAGTGACCATTTTGAAATCCCTACATGCCTTTGAGAACTTAGAAATCCGCAGACTGCTATTTTACCATCAACTGGAAAGGACGCCAGCAGCCTGGCTGAGCAAATAGTTGGTCACCACCTCTCAACTCCACGAAGCCTGATTGATTTTAAAAGTCTCTGATCAACACCTGCCAAGCTAAGTACAGAAAGCCCATTGTGGTGTGTGTGTGTGTAAGTAGTGGAGTGGGAAGTTGCAGACACATTCAAAACCTAGGGGAGGAGTGAAATTAACTAACCTTCTGAGTTAATTATAACGAGTTTGCTGCAGACTATCAGTAAATTGGATCACACGAACTGAGGAGTTGGGAAAATACGCCATACATACTTCAAAAATAATTCAAAACACCTTTTGCTTACAGACAGATAGTAAGAGGAAATAAATAGTTTACCTGTCTCTTAACAATAAGAATAAAAAAGCAGTTTATTTTTCCATATTACACTAGTAAATATTATTACTTAGAGTGATTTTGAGGTCCTTGTACAAGAATCACAGAAAGTTAACCTACAGGCTCAGCAAGCAATCAGGAAAGCAAACCCTATTTTAGCCTTTATTGCAAGGGTGTTGAGTACAAGAGTAATGAGATCTTACTACAATTACGTAGGGCTTTTACGAGACCACAACTCGAGTACTGTGTACATTTGTGGACTTCTTGCTCAAAGGAGGGGTAGACTTGCTCTGGGGTGGGTGGGGTGGAACAAAGGTTCACTAAATTGATTCCTGAGATTTGAGGGTTGCACTATGAGAAATCATATAGAATAGGCCTTCATTCCCTGGAGTGTAGAAGAACGAGGTGATCGCATTGAAATACATGAAGATCCTAAAGGATTTGAGTAGTTGCTGGGAAGCTGTTTCCCTTGGTTGGAGAGTTTAGAAGAAGGGTTATAGTATCAGGATAAGTGGTCAACCATTCAGGACTAAGGGAAGAAAACATTTCTTCACTCAGAGGGTTGTGAATCTTTGGAATGCTCTACCCAAGAGGGCTGTGAATGCTCATTCAATAAGTATATTCAAGATGGATATTGATAGTTTATTGAACACTATGGGAATCAAGCAATATGTAGATGGGCGAGAAAGTGTAGTTGAGATAGAAGATCAGGCCTGATCTTGTTGAAAGGCAGAACAGGCTTGGGGCCAAATGGCCTACTCCTATGTCTTATCTATGCACAATGACCTGGCTTCTATTCACCTGTTTCCAAATCACCACAGGGACAAAATTCCTCTGTTAATTAAGACAACTTATCAATGAAACTGCATTCTCAGAAATTGACAATGACTTCCAAGTTCCAGTGATTTTGTTAGCAGGTCATAAAGGAGAGCAAAGGAAAATCTCCTGCCTTTTGTTGAGAATTTCACTTTGCACCACTGACCCAATTCCACCCCACCCCCACCTTCAACACTTGTTGGTGCTCAGACAATTTGGGGATCAGCAAGCCAAAACCACTAGCTCAACAACCGATGAATACTGCTCTTAATTGGTACAACACATTCCAAAGCAAATGCCCAGATTGGAGAAGGATTCAAATTATGCCTGATCAATGCTTAAATAAAAATGCAAACACTTACTGAGTTTGGTGACGACATAATGATGAATCATCTTCACAATCGTACGCTGAAGCTGGGTGGAATAAAAAAAAACAAAAATATGTATCAAAATGGATATTTCCAAAAGTTAAAAAATCTTACAGGCTGGTGAATATGCCATTTCACAAGATGAACTAAGCAGGAACCTATCGATGTGTAATTTAATTGAAAGCTGAAGTTTGTTCTGCATTTCAGTTATTCAAGATATTTCGGAAGTTAGATTATGATTCTCACAATCAGTAAAAGGTTCCTACAACAGAACTCTTTAATCTCAAATAGATTTGATGACTTTATTTATCACCATTTGGAATGCTAAGCAGGCTTTAAACATCTCTGAACCTGCTCTATCCAGTCAGAAGACAAGGACATATTTCTTTTGCTGCTAGATATGTCCAAGTTTTAGTGTACATCCAGTATCCATCATTCCAGATTTCTTCACTAGGTGTAACACACAGTATTGTCTCAAATCCGTCCGTCCAAAAACCGGAGTTGTCCAAAAACCAGACATTTTAAAAACGTGACTTGCATCAATTTCAACTGAATAAAATAAAAAACAAATTTACCTGGACAATTTGGCTAGGCACTGCATTGGTGCGGCATGGCACCGGACTAATTATTCTCTTCACCACTTGCACGCCAGTTTATTCCACACTCCTAGCAACCCTGGACCTCACCCAAACTGACTTGACCCAAACTGCCCAGCGCCCAAATTGTCTGACCTGAAATCCGGAAAGATCCGAAATCCAGCATAGCCTCAGTCCCAAGAAAGCTGGTTTTGACACACCGTATCCATACTGTGTATTAGTACTGACCTGGTTAACTTTAGAATTTGTCCTAACTCAATAATTGGTTGAGTTAGAAGTTTGAGAAGTTGACTCCCTTCTAACAATTATCCTGTTTTTATTTTCTTTCCCCCCATCATCTCCTGAAGGTCATGATTCCTGCAGTGGTACAATGTCATGAGTACAAGAAGTCTCACTGCTATTAATGGGACCTTGCTGTGTGCAAATTGGCTGCTTCAGTGGCTACACTTCAAAAGTACTTCATTGGTTGTAAAGCACTTTGAGAACTGAAGAGGCTGAGAAAGGCCCTATATAAAATGGGAGACATTCTTTCATGCAGGTGAGCAACTAAGCAAAAGTTGAAGGTGAGAAATCACAGCACAGGCCAATTTTATCCTCCCAACTTTATCCTCCCCCAGATGTCCACACACTTGTAGAATGTCACTGGAACAGAGCCCCGACCTGATATTTCTGCCTTCCTAGTCTAGAGATATTGTAGCCTATTGTAACACCCCTAACACCCAGACAAGAACAGCAGACTTGGCAGAGACCAACAACCAACAGGGCTTCCTAATCTAATTGCATTTTTCACAGTCAGCGTGATCAAGCTGATTCAAATTATTGCAAACTACCAGCCCATTGCCAACATCCCTTTCTTCTCCTGAAGGACTTGAATGAGTTGTCACCCCCCCAAATCCAAGTAATATTTACAGATCACTGACTGTTTGAACAAGCTTAAGTCCCCCAAGTACCTTCAAAATGAACGCTGAAAGATTGATGCTTCTAGAACAACATACTACTTAAATTTTTAATAGATCAGACATGCAAAATCATAACTTCCCAACCACAGGATAACCACATGTGCAGGCATAGCCATGCATGTTCTGTGTCCCAACTGTTTAAAATCACACAATATTTCCAGACAGCATGTGGAATGCTTACAAGATTTAACCTGCCCAGCGAAAGTCATAATCTTATTTTGAATGCAACGTTTCAAAATTTTTTAAGCCTAGGCTTTTTGAGAGTTTCATATGAATATATCATACTAGACTTTATTTAATGCCCTTCCAATTCCTCTTTTGTTTATAATCCTTTCCCTCTTCTCTGCAACACATACCACCAACATCCCCCTCCAGTATGTTCCAGAGGACGAGTATTAAGCTGATGCAAACATGTTTATTGTTCCAATCTGTCCAAGGACAGCTAAACTTTGTGCACTCTACAGATTTCTACACTTTTGGCACATCGGTAGGGATTTCAAACCCCGTTTCTATCACAGGCCCTTCCAAATTTGTTTTTGCATTCAACTGGGTAATATTCTTAAAATTATTCCCAAAAACTGTCAGTAATTTTTTTTATTCATTCATGGATGCGGGCTTCACTGGCTGGGCCAGCATTTATTGCCCATCCCTAGCTGCCCTTGAAAGGGTGGTGGTGAGCTGCCTTCTTGAACCGCTGCAGTCCATGTGGTGTAGGTACATTCGCTGTGCTGTTAGGGAGTTCCAGGATTTTAACCCAGTGACAGTGAAGGTACGGTGATATTTTTTCACGTCAGGATGGTGAGTGATTTGGAGGAGAACTTCCAGTTGGTGGTGTTCCCATCTACATGTTACCCTTGTCTTTCTAGATGCTTGCGGTCATGGGTTTGGAAGGTGCTGTTGAAGGACCCTTGGTGAATTCCTGCAGAGCATCTTGTAGATTGTACACACTGCTGCTGCTGTGCTGGAGAGTGAACGTTTGTGGATGTGGTACCAGTCAAGCAGGATGCTTTGTCCTGGATGGTGTCAAGTCCTTGAGAATTGTGGGAACTGCACTCATCCAGACAAGTGGGGAGTATTCCATTACACTCCACACTTGCGCCTTCTAGGTAGTGGACAGGCTTTGGGGAGTCGGGTGGTGGGTTACTCGTCACAAGGTTACTAGCACCTGACCTGATCTTGTAGCCACAGAATTTATATGGCTAGTCTAATTCAGTTTCTGGTCAATGCTAACCCCCAGGACGTTGATAGTGGGGGTTTCAGCATGGTAATGTCATTGAATGTCAAGGGGCAATGGTGGGATTCTCTCTTGTTGGAGATGGTCATTGCCTGGAACTTGTGTTGTGTGAATGTTACTTGCCACTTGTCAACCCAAGCCCGGATATTGTACAGGTCTTGCTGCATTTGTACATGGGCTGCTTCAGTATCTGAGGAGCCGTGAATGGTGCTGAGCATTGTGCAATCATCAGCAAACATCCCCACTTCTAACCATATGATCGAAGGAAGGTCATTGATGAAGCAGATGGTTGGGTTGAGGGCACTGCCCTGAGGAACTCCTGCAGTGATATCCTGGAACTGAGATGACTGACCTCCAATAATCACAACTATCTTCCTTTGTGCTAGGTATGACTCCAACAAGTGGAGAGTTTCCCCAGTTTTGCTGGGGCTCCTTGATGCCACACTCAGTCAAATGCAGCCTTGATGTTAAGGGCTGTCACTCTCACTTCACATCACTCTCACTCTCACTCTGCCACCGTCTTCAGAGAAGTATTTGGTGGAGCCAGAGGGTAAAGAAATCATTAAAACTTGTCTCAGGCTGTATTAACAGACATTCTTCCATTGCCATCCTGGGTCTGGGGACAGTGGTCCTAAAATGACCTCCCTATGTCATTCTTCTGCTTTTATACTTAACTTTATTGCACCAGGTACAAAGAGAGCACAACAACCACTGCCAACTACTTGCATTCATACAGCACCTTTAACAATGTAAAACATCCTAAGGAGCTTCACAGAAATGTTAGAAAACCAAATTAGATACTGAGCCACAAAGAGATATTAGTGAAGATGGTCAAAAGCTTTATCAAAGTTGGGGATTTTAAGGAGCGTCCCAATGGTGAAAAGAGAGGTAGGAGATGCAGAGAAATTTAAGCGAGGAAATTCCAGAGCTTAGGTCCTAGGTTGCTGAAGACAAAACCACCAGTGGCGGAACAATTAAAAATCAGGATGCTTCAGAGGCCAGGATTATATGAGCACAGTGAACTCGGAGGGTTGTGGGGCTAGAGCAGATTACATGGAGTGTTTTGAAAGCAAGGAAGTGGGCGGGGTGGGGTTGGGTTTAAATTGAGACATTGCTTAACTGGGAGTCAACGTACATCGATGAGTACAGGAGTGATGGATGAATGGAACCTGGTATGAGGTAGGGCACATGCGGGGTTTTGGATGACTCAAGTTTACTAAGTGACTTTGGAAAGCAGGCCAGCAGTGCGCTGGAATAGTAGAAGTAACAAAAGCATGAATGAGGATTTCGGGCTGAGGACTGGGTCGAAGTTGAGCAGCACTACAGAGGTCAAAATAGGCAGTCTGAGTGATATTGCAGATATGTGGTTGTGGATATATGGAAGTTCATCTTGGGATCAAGTATTCAAGGTTGTGAACACTCTGGTTCTTCGCAAATGTAGTGTTCCAACCTCATGATGTAATTTTGGGCTGTGACACAGCAGGTCTACATGTGAACATACAAATCAAGAGCAGAAGTAGGCCATTTGGCCCTTCAAGCCTGCTCCACCATTCAATACGATCATGGCTGAATTGTGAAGTTGAGGCCACAGTCAGCCTACCCCCGATATCCTTTGACTCCCTTGTTAGTCAAGCAACTAATGGTCAGATGGTTCGGCACATATAATCCTTGTGCCAGCTGAACCTAACCTAACCATCTCGGCAGAGTTAACTGTCCAGAGAAATAGACGGTTATTTAAAAACAATTTGTGAGGCCCCTGATCGGCTATAAGGAGATTATAGAAATATTGTGAATTTATCAAGTCAAAAGTAACAATGCCAAAAAATATGGATAAGTTATTGCAGTGGACACACTAGCCCAATTGGAACTTATGAATGCCCTCTCACATGTATAGTATTGTCTCAGCTTTGATTGGGATTGATTTGCTTTCTTCCAATTTTCTACTCATTAATTCCACCTCCATCTCTCCTGCTCCCTTCTGCTAAGCAAACAGGTAAGGCACTGTGCATCGTCAGAAAGGACCAGAGTGCAGGCATGTTTAAACACAAATCTGCAATCTCCACCACATGCACTTCACTAATCAGAGACCCAAGATTTCCATAGCTTAAAGAGAAGGGATCTGGCACCCTATGTTCAGTTCTAACACACGTCACTAAAATACACTTTGCTTGGATATCTGAGGGCTGCCCTCATCAGCGAGGGTACCGCGTTCCTGCTATCAACAGCCTCCTTTTACTTAAGAACACATCTCATCTTTGCACAGTTTTTGTTATTTGCATTTCATCTTTCCTTTAGGTGAATAAAATATTTGTTACTATGTGTTTACTGTCATCGTTGTCTTTTAGGGTACTGCATGATGAGCCATGCACACGAGATCAAAACTCTGGGACTCTAGATTAACCATCATTTTCCATTAACTGTTGATGGACAGGGGGTGGTGGGCTCCCTCTGTGGCCATCCTACTGCAGGTGGAACAGAGCAGAGAGAACTGGTGTAAATAGAAAAATATTAAGAGCAAAATTAATCCAGGATTTCAAATACAAATGTTACATCAGATGGTACTGCAATGTATGTATTCATGTTTATGGAGTTCAAATTCAAGCTAATCAGTGGGCCAATAGACCTACCCTGCAGGAAATCCTGAAAAACATTTCACCTTGTTTAGATAAGGGTGAACTCTGCAATAATGTCATTGCACTGATCACAACTCCTTCTACAAATTATAGATTAAAATCAAGGTTCCATAAAAATTAACACTAGGTTTATTTAGTCAGTTATTTACAGCATTGCATGGGATATGAATGGTCACAGCTGGTGCTTGAGGAATGTAACACAATTGAGTCTATTAAGGGTTATTTTTCCCCCCTATCTGCTACTCCCACATGGAGTCGATACCTAGAGAATGGGAGGGAAAACTAATAGCTAGTTTGAAAAAAAAAAGGATGTAACTGAGCATCTGGCAGTAAGTGTGATGCCAGGACAAGTCTTTAATTACACACTATGCATCCCCACCCAAATTCAATTGCAGGGTGTTTGTCAGGCAGGAAGTAACTTTGAATTGACCGACTTCCTGTATTTCACAAGCTGATAAACGACAGCTCCAATTCAAAACCCATAATTGAAGAATACAGTCATATGCTAATCACAAATTTTAATTTATCTTCAAATCATTAAAACTATTTCTTCTAAAAGAAAAATCACTGAAGGACAGGGTGGGGTAAACCTCCTTTCACTAGTTATGTCAATCTCCCTTCCCTTCCCCCACCAATACTCCAAATTCTGGAATTTCCCCAATATCTTCACTTATCCTTCCCAAATGTATGGTTATAGATTGTTTCTATTTTTAAAACAATATGGGCCTGCCAGTAAATTTTGTAGAATATTTTAAAATGATAGGATAAATTCCACAAGGCTGCACACAGCTTTGAGGGGGGAGATCTGGGCATTATAGCATCCTTTTCTAACCCACATTTGCCTCTAATGAAGCTATCTGAAAGACGTGCAGACATGCTGAATTCTATTTCTAGAATAATTTGGGGGACCCACCAAACGGAGTTTTGGATTTTAAAAAAACGACATTGGCAAGAGATTTCAATTCTGGAATCTATTTTGTACTGCTACTAGTTTTTCTGTTCAATTTTAAAATAGCTATGACTTAATTAAGATATAACACCAGGAAACCCTCATCAGGGTCAGAATCAGCATGCACTCAGCTTTACCACTTTGACTGGATTTTCACAAGTAAAAGGAAGTCATCAACTGCACATTTGACAATCAAAGCAGCCACAGTTCGGTTTGGTGTTTGCAACAACCAAAAGCGATTCCACTCCATCAATAATCAGTTCATCTGCAACCAGCAAAAGATCATCACTTATGCTGGTGCAAGATTCCCAGGGTGCTACTACGACGCATTCATCCTAGCCAGTCAAGCCTTACAAGATATTCACACCTCAAGGCTGAGTTAGTGGATAGCTCCTTGGGGACAAGCGCTACTACCCTCTGAAGATGTGGCTGACGATACCTATGAAGAACCCTATCATGGACACCCAGAAAAGTTACAGCAAGGAGACACATGACCACCACAGTTGTGCTGACAGCAAGCTGTTGGGATGCTGAAGCTGTGATTCAAATGTATGGACAGATCTGGGGATGGCCTTTCATATGCAGTAGCCAGGGATTCCAGAATAATAATGTTCTGCTCTGCCTTGCATAGCATTACACAGCTGTAAGACTGGAGCTGCAAGGTGCTGAGTGTTTTGCCTCTTCAGGAGGGCACCAGCAGTGGCAAACAAAACTGCCAAGGAAGTCCAAGGCAAATTGATTCAGGCATATGTTACGGACAGTTTAATTTAAACAGCTCCTTTCTCTATCCGCCTGTAAACAGGAAAAGGTGTTTGGATTTTGATTTCCTCCTTTATAAGCAATGGTGTATTTTCCCCAACTCCTTGGTTTTGGAGTGATCCAATTTCAATTAACAACTCCACATCAAATTCTAGATAGGGTAAAATCAGAGGATTAATTTATTTTACACACACAAAATGTGGGGGGTGGTGGGGTTGGTGTCACTACGTAGCCCCCCGGTACATTCATACAATAAAAGAGGGCTCAGGAAAAGAAAGAGGTACAGGACAAAGACCTCAGAGAAGATGAGAATTATTGTTTCACATAAGTCCAGAATCTTTCAGGGTCAGCAGGTTGAAGACTGATGCTGGATAATTCAGTTTTCCAACAGAAATGACTTCCACAATGTGATGAGGGCATGTGAAGCTAAATTCATTCCAGTAGAAAGAATGTAGATGGGGGCCAGGCAATTTAAACCTGGACAGAGCTCTGGTTCTGCTACTGCTTGGTTGATGGAAGACGGCAGACTGAGCTTCGTGGCTCTACAAGACAGTGTTACAAATTCCAGTAACTTGGGGTGGATGGGGGTGTCATCTGATTCCCACGTCTCCATTTTCGCTTTGTCATAGAATGTATATTCCTTAGTCTGGGTGCTGGAGATTGGTGATGCTTCAACCATTAAAAAGTTCTAAAGGGTCCTGTGGTCCTTTGTCCTTTCAGACTGGTCATCTCTATTGGCCAGACCTTGGCCTTAAAAATGTCTTTGCACAATTCCCTTGGATTTAATCTCTGCAATCACAGATTAGCATCTCTTCAGAGATAACGAGACAGCAGTTGTTCTGAATGCCAGGAAGTTCATTTTGTTTGAGTCATAGCCAGCAATGGTTTCAGTCATTTTAAAGCCTTTGACCAGTTCTTAAGATTTTATAAATTAACCATGATGACATATATATAATTTTTATAAAAATATAGAGTGAGACCTTACCTCCAGGAAACATGCTTCAATTAAATTGAGGCACTGCAGCCAATTGGCAAACAAATTCAGAACATATTAGACCACCCTAGTTCCCAGCACAAAGCAGCCTCATGATGAAAAATTCACCACTTTTCACAGGGACCCATTGATTACCTTTAAACTTGTTCTATTCTTCACAAAGCAGAATGCCACTTGGCAGGTAAAAATGGCCAGGATGGGACAATAGAGCTTTGAATTAATGTTCTGGCATATAAAACATGAAACAGAAACGTTACACTGGGCAGGATTTAATGTTGGCCATAGGGGTCTTGGCCATTAGCTGGGAGAACCGGTGGGAGGCCCACGTCCCCTCCGGTGGTGAAGATCGTCTGGAATTAAGTGCTCATCAGTCACTTACCCGGCCACTGTTGGGCCTTCTTTGGGATTTAGGACCTCGGGGCAAAATTCCTGCTCCCTGGAGAGCTACCAGCCAAGCAGAGGCTATCTCCATTGCTCGTCAGTGCCACAGGGAGCAGTGGCTGCTGCACCCACCAGAGGCCTGGATTGTCGAGGGATCCAGACCACAGGTGAGTAAGGGAGGGATGAGGGTCACTGGTTGGGGAGGGGGTAAAAGATGTCGGAAGAAAGGCAAGGGGGAGTTCCTCTTCGGCTGGCCCCCTCTTCCCTATATAGGGTCCCTCAATCAGGCACTGAATGCCTTTGAACAAGGAACCCTTATTCCACCCCATCCCCTTGCCCCTCCGGAAACCAGCAAATTAGGATTTGCTTTTACATGCTCCCCGCGTGGTGACTCCCACACCTGCTGGTTGAATATCAGCGGTGTCGGGATGAGACCTTTGAGTGGACAATAATCACCCACTTAAGGGCCTCAATTAGCATCTAATTGAGAAGGCCATTCACGAGCCTTCCTTAAATCAGACAGAGGCAGGAAGGTGGTAGGGGTCCTCACCCAGCACCCTCCCACCCAATTAAATGCCCCCCACCCCAAACTCATCACTGTGATAGGGAGGGGGGTGTTAAACCCCCCCTTTAACAACTACTGAACTTTTATATTCCTTTTTCTGATACTCCTACATGATGCCATCCCTGTGGCTTCAGCAGTGCTAGAGGTAGGTGGATTAGATGCTCTCAGCCAACATCCACCAAGACTTCGAGGCCAAGAGGACTTGGCAAAGACTGTCAGCTGTGCAAGGTAGGGCAGCTGGTAATGTGGGACTCTGAAGGGCATGGTTGAGAAGCGGAAGTGCTTTGAGCAGAGTCTCACTTCCAAATGCTCTTTTGCCATCTTCCCTCTTGTGGCCCACCTGCACCTCCCTGCTAGCCAAGGGCTGGAGAGCACTCCAGGGAGGTGCTGAACAGCCAAGGCAAGACTTTCCTCAATCCTCAGTAAGGAGGCAGTCCAAGTTTCCAGGCCATTGGCCAGACCCAGCATGTACTCAGTTGCTTTCTGTGACTGATGCTCAATGCAGCTGGCCACTCTTTCCATGGATGTAGACATTAGCGTGAAGGGCCGAGACATCATGGCGCTAACTTTAGAGATGGAGTACTCCAATAGAGTGTCTCTGTAAATACTGATAGAACCTCACATTTTCTGCTGCTGCTGCTCCAGAATTGTCCTCTTCATTAATAGCCTCAGCATCTGTGCCTGTAAGCAGATCTTGGAGGTTTCTGTGCTTTCCAAAGGGGAATCTCCTCTGCTGTATCCTCCTCCATCACCTGCTCACTTGTTAAGTAAGTAGACTACTTGCGTGCCAAACAGCAAGTGATAGACAGAACTAAGGGATCCCACAGCCAACGGATCAGATCTAAACTCTGCAGTCCTGCCACATCCAGTCGTGAATGGTGGTGGACAATTAAACAACTCACTGGAGGTGGTGGCTCCACAAATATCCCCATCCTCAAAGATGGAGGAGCCCAGTACAGCAGTGCAAAAGATAAGGTTGAAGCATTCGCAACAATCTTCAGCCAGAAGTGTCGAGTGGATGATCCATCTCGGCCTCCTCCGGAGTCCCCAGCATCACAAATGCTAGTCTTCAGCCAATTTGATTCACTCCACGTGACATCAAGATACAGCTGAAGGCACTGAATACTGCAAAGGCCAAGGGCCCTGACAACATTCTGACAATAGTACTAAAGTCTTATGCTCCAAGACTTGCCGCACCCCTAGCCAAGCTGTTCCAGTACAGCTACAACACTGGCATCTACCCAGCTATGTGGAAAATTGCCCAGGTATGTCCTGTACATAAAAAGCAGGACAAATACAACCTGGCCAATTACTGCCCCATCAGTTGAGTAATGGAAGGGGTCATCAACAGTGCTATCAAGCAGCACTTGCTTAGCAATAACCTGCTCACCGATGCCCAGTTTGGGTTCCACCAGGGCCACTCAGCTCCTGACTTCGTTACAGCCTTGGTTCAAACATGGACAAAACAGCTGAACTCTTGAGGTGAGATAAGAGTGACTGCCCATGACATCAAGGCAGCATTTGACCAAGCATGGCATCAAAGAGCCATAGCAAAACTGGAGCCAATGGGAATCAGGGGGGAAATGCTCCACTGTTTGGAATCATACCTAGCACAAAGGAAGATGGTTGTGGTTGTTGGAGGTCAGTCATCTCCATTCCAGGACATCGCTGCAGGAGTTCCTCAGGGTAGTGTCTTCTGCCCAATCATCTTCAGCTGCTTCATCAAAGACCTTCCTTCCACCATAAGATCAGAAGTGGGGATGTTCGCTGATGATTGTACAATGGTAAACACCATTCGTGACTCCTCAGGCACTGAAGCAGTCCCATATCCAAATGCAGCAAGACCTGGATAATATCCAGGCTTGGTCTGACAAGTGGCAAGTGACATTCACGCCACATGAGTATCAGGCAATGACCATCTCCAACAAGAGATAATCCAACCATCGCCCCTTGATATTCAATGGCATTACCATCACTGAATCCCCCACTATCAACATCCTGGGGGTTACCACTGACCAGAAACTGAATTGGACTAGATATACAAATACCGTGGCTACAAGAGCAGGTCAGAGGCTAGGAGTCCTACAACAAGTAACTCGCCAAAGCCTGTCCACTATCTACAAGGCACAAGTCAGGAGTGTGATGGAATACTCACTTGCCTGGATGAGTGCAGCTCCAATAACACTGAAAAATCTGGACATCGTCCAGGACAAAGCAGTCCGCTTGATTAGCACCACATCCACAAACATTCTCTCCCTCCACCACCAACATACAATAGCAGCAAAGTGTTCCACCTACAAGATACACTGCAGGAATTCACCAAGGCTCCTTAGACAGCACCTTCCAAACCCACAACCACTACCACCTAGAAGGACAAGGGCAGCAGATGGATGGGAACACCACCACCTGGAAGTTCCCCTCCAAGCCACTCATCATCTTGACTTGGAAATGTATCACCATTCCTTCACTGTTGCTGGATCAAAATCCTGGAGCTCCATTCCTAACAGCACTGTGGGTGTAACTACACCACATGGACTGCAGCGGTTCAAGAAGGCAGCTCACCACCACTTTCTCAAGGGCAACCAGGGATGGGCAATAAATGTTGGCTCAGCCAGAGAAGCCTGCATCCTGTACATGAATAAAAAAAGTGAGAATCCAAGTAACTGTCTTGGTGGCCACTGTATATCTGCACTGATCGAGTGTGAACATGAGTCATGTGCTGATACATCCTTAAGAATGTGACCTTCGCTGAGAAGTCTCCATCCTCCTCACACATCACCTCCTGAGAAATGTTTGTAAGAACTGTTAGAGATGAGAGCCATGAATTAGAACTGACGAAGTGAGAGGGTGCTAAAGCATCACCGGGCATATTATCACTTTTCAGTGGCTCCTCACATAAAGTCAGCAGGAGTGTTGTATGACATGTGTCAGCGTGATATTTAATTCCATTATCAGATAGCAGAGAGACCGACCCCCAATCTCTCCGTCTCCAACAGTCAAGCATGTCAAGACCTTGCTTATCTCCAAGGCCTCCTCCACTGCAGTGGTTAAGGTGGCGATAGCTGGAAGGCCGCCTCAGGTTCTTTGCTTCTCCCTGGTGCTCTGTGCTCCATGGGAAGAAAGACCTACGACTGTGTGAAATGGAATGTTTAAAAGGATAGAAAATCAATATTTATGGACAAAGGAACAGGAGTAGGCCATTTAGCCCCTCGAGCCTGTTCTGCCATTCAGTGAAATCATGGCTGACCTGTGATCTAACCCTATATGCCTGTCTTTACCACTATCCCTTAATACTTTTAATTACATTTGCAGAAGAATGTTCCAAACTTCTACCATCCTTTGTTTGAAGAGATATTTCCTAATTTCATTTCTGAAAGGTCTGGCTCTAATTTTTCAACGAAGTTTGCTAATGCTAGGCTCCCCAGTCAGCAGTAATAGTTTCTTCCAATCTACCCTCTGTTCCCCTTAATAACTTGAAAACTTCAATCAAATCATCCCTTAGCCTTCTAAATTCTAGGGAATACAACCCTAGTTTGTGTAATGTCTCCTCGTAGTTTAACCCTTGGAATCCACATATCATTCTAGTAAATCTACACTGCACTCTCTCAAAGGCCAACATATCTTTCCTAAGGTGTATGGTACCCAAAACTGCTTGCAGTATTCCAGGTATGGTCTAACCAGGGCTTTGTACAGCTGACACATGACTCCTTGTATTCTAGTCCTCTAGATATAAAAGCCATCATTCCAATAGCCTTTTTGATGATTTTCTATATCTGTTCATAACAATTTAATGAGCTGTGTAATGATCTGGAGGGTTGCTGTGACGGGTATGTGTGACATTGCATGAAGATGAGAGGGAGTGTCATCAGTAGTTGTTCAAAATAGGGGTGTGAAGAGGTGGCTCAACAAAAAAGGGATGGGTACACCTGCAAGGTTTGGCGGTTTGAGGTACAAAAGAAGGGAAGGTAGAGATTGTTCAAGGTTACATGCACATCAGAACACAATTAAATGTCTCATGTCATTCACTTTCTTGCCCTCTTGCAGCACATTATTCATGGTTATGAGACAACACTCCTGCTGCTGACTCCTGAGCCAATTCTAACCTTCCTTGTTTGTTTTCTTCCTCTCACAGCATACCTCATAATGTCAAGAGATGTATCACTGAAGCATAGTGCTGCCTTGCTACATTATCTCTCAATTCCTGTAGCTTCTTGCTCTGCTCGAAGACCCCTACCATGCTTCAACTCTGAACCTTGTATAGTCCCTCTATATTGTTCAGCTGGAATAGACCACTGCCAGTTGTCATCACACCTCTTTGCTCTAATTGGTTGGGAAACTCAGAAGTCAGGTCATCAAAAAGGCTGTGTTAAAAAGTCATGGCAAATGCACTGCAACTTCTGGGTTCCTGATGCACTGTCTGACTCCTCTGCTGTGAACAGTTTGGAGTGTTAAAATTCAGCCCACCAGCTCTAGAGTCCCACTATGTTAAGTCAGAAAAATCGAGTCACTAATAGTTGATTGCCATATTTCATATTGCTCATGCCCTCCCAAAAAGACAGCAAAAATTTATTTCTGCAAGAACACCAACACGAAGTTGCCCAGCATCTTGGATTTAGGCCATTGATATGTCACCAGTAAACCAGCAATGACTCTTTCCCTCCCCCACAACTTCAGCTGATTCAATTCTTAACCTCCATGTTCACTGACCTACATTGGCCTTGTTAAACAGGGAGGGCCATTCTCATCCTTGTGTTCCAATCCCTCCAGGGCTTCAGCCATCCCTGTTACCACCTCCAGACCTACAACCATCTGAAATCTCAGCAATCCTCCAATTCTGGCCCCTTGCACATTCCCAGTTTTCTTTGCTAAATTATCATTGGCAGCTATGCCTTCAATTGTCTAGGCCCCGAGCTCTGGAATTCTATCCCTAATCCTTTCCACTTCTCGGTCCTTCTGTAGGACACTCATTAGAATCTCTCCCTATGACCAAGCTTTTAGCCATCTGTCCCGCTATCTCCTTATAGGCCTCAGTGTCAAATTGTTTTTGACAACTGCTCTCATATAATACCTTGGGACATTTTAGTATGTTAAGGGAACTATGTAAAAGCAAGATTGTTAACATGTAAGTTTAATAGAACAAAATATTTCCAAATTTTGATACATTGATTTATAGCAACCTTTCAGGATAATATCCTTTTCTTAAATTTATAGCTATTTTTTTCCTGATCAAGTTGAGGAATGCCAGTGCTGTGAAGTTGTGTGTGTTATAATGATACAAAGGCACCAATTGTTCATAAGGGATTGTGCAAACACATTGTGGGTTCATTTATTAACAAGCACATGTGAATAGATATACACAGGCAGAAAGCTTGAAGACATCAGCAGCAGGGCTATGTCTGCTGTCCCCTGCTCCATGCCGAAATGAAACTGAGGCTGGATCACATGACACTTTCCTTAAAAGTGATGGCATGCTGCTATCCCTTAAAGGCTTATTACAACAGAAGTAAAATTCAATTTCCCAACTTGCCACCCAGTGTTCACAGAACAACAACAGCCTGTATTTATACAGCACCTTTAATATATTGCAAAACATTTCAAGGTGCGTCACAGAAAGGTTATCAGGTTATCATCAGACACTGAACCACATGAAGAGATATTAGTACAGGGAACCAATAGCTTGATCAAAGAGGCATGTTTAATGAGCTCCTTAAACAGAGAGGAATAGGGAGGCAGAGAGATTTAGGCTGGGAATTGCAGAGCTGAGGGCCTAGAAAGCTGAAGCCACAGCTGCCTAAGGGGCCAGATCAGGTATAGAGTGGCAGGCTACACAGTAAAATGCTCTCTACTTTGCCAAAATAAAATGTTTTTCTCAATTTTCACACTGCAATTCTGCTAAACTTTGGGTAGTTTTAAACTGTAAACTCATACCCACTAAAGGCGTATGACTAAAGTTTATTTCATGTCTAATCTTGCAGCGAGCAGGGAAATTAAGTGGTATTATCTTATGAATACAGATTACATTTAATCTCAAGCCCCAGAGGCAAAAAGTTAATTTACCTGATCACATGCGATGCCCACCCAATTTAGCTATTGAGGTATAGGGGATTTCCTTACATTTACATTGGCTATATTGTTGTGTGCATAATCATGCCAGAATAGAACAGAAACATATTTTTGAGCACGGAGAAATAAGCAAACTCAGGCATTGACACACAAAGCAAGTATATCAAAGATTCAGAGTTGAACATGTCCATCTACCCCAGCAGCATTGGGACAAATCAAAAAATGATATCAAACATTTCTTTTAATTACACAGGAAGGAAAGCCGCATGGTAATAAAGCAGGCATTCAGGACTCCAGATGCTAACTCAACAACTTACTGAAAGTCAGGAAAGTAGACAATTCAAGTGGCATACAGAAAACAGCCAACAGATCTCACTGGTGAGTCAGCAGCACACTACATCTGTTACAGCAAAACATGGTTCACATGAGTGTGATTACATCCATCATAGGAGAAACATGCAGCTGTTTAACTTGGCTTCTGGACAAGGGCATTCCTTGCTTGCTGTCCAGGCTGGCCAAATTGTTTTATGAATATAATTTCCAAACAATTTGAGGAAATTTTACCCCTTTTATTGCAGTGAGCCATAGAAACAAATACATGTTTCTTGCAGATGTATTCGTTGCCTAGAGATTTAGAGGCAGCTGTCACTCTTCAGTACCTCGTCCAACTGGCCAATTGGTCACATTGTGCGCGCAGGAGCCTTGACATGAATATGTTGGCTATTTGACTATGTGGGCCATCGCAGCAAATTGCAATCCTGGATCAGGGGCGGGAATTCTGGCGCATTTTCCTCCTCACCAAGCAGCACAGCGGCTATCCTCAGCCTGGTTAAGATCTCGGTACAGTTGGGTTGCGAACGGGTCCCAGTACCTTCCTGATCTGTATGAATCAGCTGCACACGCTTAAATCATTGAGTTATTTTGGGCTCCAACTTTATTTTTAAAATATAATTTCTAATATGACCTGGGTTCAGAAAACCTAGGAGTGGAAGTGATAAGGTTAAAAAACGAAATTAATTAATTAAAGGCGGTTGTGAGTCAACTGGAAAGAGAAGCTAAACATCTTAACAAAGAAGCTGCATATAACTCCGCCTCTTGACAGCGGATAAATAGTTTTCAAGTCGACGTGGAACATTATAAATCATAAACGGATGTTTTAGACATTAACAACTCACCGAGAGGTAAAAATATCACTGAACAGCACAAGACGCTCGCAGTGATGAACAAGCATGTAGACGCCATTTAGTTAGATCAGCCCTTTAACTTCTCAACTCCAGCTCCTAAAAGACACACAGCTGAAGCCAGACCAGACAACACCCCCAGCCAAGTCACTCTGCCACAAGCACGAACCCTTCTGCTGTTTGCCCGCAAATAGACTACACATATATGCTGAAGGAACCACAGAACTTAATCGAGCACAGAGCTTCGGCTGATTAATTCGCTTCCAGTCATGAGAGGAACCTTTCGTCAGTCATCCCCCGGAGGTATTCTCCATAAACAGCTCCAAAACTCACACAGTGCCTCCCTCAGCTCACATATGGAAATTACAATATTATTTGCTAAGGAATTAAGATTTTAAACAAGATACCCAAACTATGCAGCATAATAAAATAGATCGTATCACATCTTGGCTCTGCAATTTATTTTTCTTTTGTTCTTGGGATGTGAGAGTCGCTGGCAGGTCCAACATTTGTTGCCCATCCGGATGTTGCAAGTGTTACCACCGTCCCAAGGTGAACGCCCCCAATTTTGGCGAGATACCCCAAATTGTTATCTTCCCGAACAGGACCCCAATTTTGTTATGCTTCCCAGTGAAGAGGGATGAACTGCCCCCTTCTTCATTCAACTCCCTCGGTTGGTCGCAACAAGGTTATTTTTTAAAAAAAACCCTTTCCTCATGGGTACCTTTTCCCAGCCCAAATGTATTTATGTTTTAGAATGAGCCAATTTAACCAGGCTTTCTTGAGTCAAAGAAAGAGTGAGTTTATTAGTTACTAAAACGTGAGAAAAAATAATAAAACACAACACACACACATTAGAAATGAGAACTAAAGGTTCAAAAGATATGTGAATCAGTCTTTGGCTTGTCTGTGAGGTGTAGACGGCGAAACACAATGGCCATTAAGTTGCGTGATCCCGGTAGAGTTGACTTTGGTAGTTGAGCAGTTGGTTTGGAGAAACTTGGTTCTGCAGGTTAGCTGAAGGAGTTGTCCTGTTTTCTTTTTGTCTGTGGTTTTGCTGACTTGCCTCCAGCCAGAGGGAGAGAGAGAATGACTTTTACCTGTAAGCTGCAGGGATGTCTGGTTGCTGGTTCTTCTGCTGTGACCTTCACAGCACATATCAGAACTAGAACACACCGGTCAGGTTTGCAGCTGGCCTTTTAGCCTCTTTTCTTGTGTTCCTGGAAGGGAAAAACAAATATGTCTTTCACCCAGAATCTGCTTTCTTTCAACTCAGGCCATTTCCACATTCTGAGATATAACTCAACAGGAGATGTTTTCTGCTGAGATGTGGTCATCAGTGTCCATTGCCTCCGCAACCACAGGAGATTAAAGTTCTGTCTGTTGCAGTGCCCCTCTGCCTTTCAAGTGACTCTGCCTGAAGTAGGCCTTGACACCTTTTTAGGTGCGACATTCCAGGGTCTCTCTGGACTAGTCGGTCAAGTGTAATCCAGATAGGATTTTCCCAGAAAGTGGTTACTTTACATTTTCAGCCAGCTTTTGCTTGTATGCCCGTTTTTTTAAAAAAAAACACATCTTCCTCAAATCATTTAATATGCCCATAAGTAATTCAGGCTATGATCCACTGTCATGACACAAGTGAGAAGGTGGTGTTGAGCTGCCTAAGCTGCTGCAGTCCATGTGGTGTGAGTATACCCACAATGCTCTTAGGAAGGGAACTCTGGGATTTTGCTCCAACAGCAGTGAAGGAACGGCAATGTAGTTCCAAGTCAGGATGGTGAGTGACTTGGAGGGGAACATGCAGATGGTGTGTTCCCATGCATCTGCTGCCCTTTTCCTTTGAGGTGGTAGAGGTTGCAGGATTGGAAGATGCTGTTGAAGGAACCCTTGGCAAGTTGCTGCATTGCATCTTGTAGATGGTACACACTGCTGCTGCTGTGCATCAGTGGTGGAGGGAGTGAATGCTTAAGGTGGTGCATGGAGTTGTGATCAAGCTGACTGCTTTGTCTTGGATGGGGTTGAGCTTCTTGAGTGTTGTTGCAGCTGCACGTATCCAGACAAGTGGGGAGTATTCCATCACACTCCTGATTTGTGCCTTGTAGATGGTGGACAGGCCTTGAAGTGTCAGGAGATGAGTTACTTGCTCCAGAATTCCCAGCCTCTGACCTGCTCTTGCAGCCATAGTATTTATTTAGCTGGTCCAGTTAAGTTTCTTGTCAATAGTAACCTCCAAGATGTTGATGGTGAGGGAATTCAGTAATAGTAATGACACTGAATATCAAGAGGTGATGGTTAGATTCCCTTTTGTTGGAGATGGTCATTGCCTGATGCTTGTTGGCATGAATGGCACATGCCACTTATCAGCCCAAGCCTGAATGTTGTCCAGGTCTTGCTGCATGTGGGCATGAACTGCTTTAGCATCTGAGGGATTCCCAATGTTACTGAACATTGTGCAATCATCAGCGAATGCTTCTGACCTGATGATGGAGGGAAGCTCATTGATGAAGCAGCTGAATATGTTTGAAGCTCTATTCTAAACACCAACAACACAACTTTCAGCACTACAAGTATAAAGATATTATGTCTTTAATGTAAAAAGCAACATGGCAGGGGGCTTCACTGGAGCCTAATCAGACAACAACAGATGGCAAGCAAAAGAATTGGGAAGGGTAACCAAAAGCTTCATCCCAGGGTTTAGTTTTACCGAGGATCTTAAAGGAGGAAAGAGATGAGGAGGAGTTTGGGGAAAGAGTTCTAGAGTTTAGGGCCTGAGCCACCTGAGGCACAGCTGTCAAGGATAGAATGAAGGAAGTGGTGGATACAAAAGAGACCAGAGTTGGAGGAACAAATACGTTTTGCAGGCTGTGCAGTAGAATGCCAATAGTATACCACTACTTAAGGAAATGAAGAGAGATAAATCAGGAAACTACATTGCCAGGCAATATAAGTGCTGGGGAAGTTATTGGAAACCATTATTAAGAACAAAATAAGCTTTCATTGAAAAGGTATGGGTTAGTTGTCAGCACTGATTTGACAAAGGCAATTCATGTCTAACTAACTTGATTCCATTTTTGATGAGTTAATGGAAAATGTTGATCAGGGAAGTATTAGAGATGTTGTATAAATTGATTTTCAGAAGGCATTGGACAAGGTGCCACACCGGAGACTTATAAAAAAGATGGAAATCCATGAAAATAAGCAGAAAATGGCAGCATGGATCCGGAATTTGGCTCAATGACAAGAAGCAAAGAGGGGGTGGTTGAACGTTTTTCAGACTGGAGAATGGTTTGCAGTGATGTTCCACAAGGGTCAGTTTTAGGTCCTTTACTCTTTTCGTTTTTTTATAAACAGTGTAGTCTCAGGCATAGGGAATAGCAGTATAAAGTTTGCATTTGGTATGAAATTTGGCAACATAATAAATAGTGATTTGGATAGTTGTAGACCTCAGAATGATGTGGACAGGGTGCTTAAATGGGAAGAAGCATGATAGATGGAGTTCAATGCAAAGGAGTTGAAGTGTTGCACTTTGAAAGACTAATATAGTCTTTGAAAGACTAATATAGAAAGATAGTATATGGAAATAGCACAATTTTTAAAAGTGTAGATGAGCAGAAAGAACTTGGTGTCACACAGGTCCTTATAGGTGGCAGAGCAAGTTAATAAGGTGGTTAAAAACACTTGTAAGTTTACCTGGGTTCATAAATAGGGGCATAAAATATAAAAACAACTTTATAAATCACTGGTTAGGCATCAGCTGGAATATTGCAGATAATTCTGGGCACCATCCTTCTGGAAAGTTATGAAGGCATTAGAAATGATACACAAGAGGTTTACTGGGATCTTTTCAGGGATGGGAGACTTCAATTACTGGGATCTTATTAGCGACTTAAGTTATTTGGAGAAGCTGGAAAGATTAGGACTGTTTGTCTTGGAACAGGGAAGGTTAAGAGGTGACCTAATAAAGGTTTTCAAGCTGAAGAGAAGTTTTGATTGTGCTGATAGAGAGTTTGTGGATTTAGAATCATTGGCAAAAAGTCTAGAGGGGAGATGAGAAATTGTTTCACTCAAAGAGTTACCAGGGTCTAGAACACTCCACCTGAAAAGGTAGTGGAAGCTGATTCCATAAATAATTAAAAAAGAAAGAGTTGGGACAGGTATCTGAAGATGAGGAACTTTCAGGGCTGCAAAAGAAGCAGAAGACGTGCACAAAGCAGGATGGCTCTTTCAATGAGTTAGCACAGGCATGATGGGTTGAATGGCCTCTCTCTATGCTGTAAGTTTCTATGATTCTAATAAGTCTTTTAAATACAAAGTTGTTAGCACTTTGTGTAACTGTCCTTGTACACCTACACCAAGAGACATTTTGTCCCCTGTGGTTATCTTGTGTTATGGGATCATAGCATGAGAACTGTTGTTTGACTGTGCCTGCCTATCTGGGAATTTGTGGAAATGGTTGGGAGACTGCTTGGTTTAGGAAAACATTGAAATCTATTGACATGAAGGCACATAAGCAGGCTCAAGTTTCCATGATATAATGAATTATTTAATGTATTTAGGGAAGACATAAAACCTAGTTTAGTTAAAATGTTCTCAGAGCAAGACTGGACATGCTACCGCAAAGCTACTTTGAGTCTAATCATCTTGGACCCTTGTAGATGTTGCCAGGTTGTATCTCTTCTTTTACTGCACTGTAAATATTGCAACTCTTTTTGTATTGTAATTTCTTTTATAACTGTAATAAAACATGCATACTTTGTGCAACGTTTCCTATAGTCTTAAGATTGAATCTTAAGTACGTTACTCACATATTTTTGCACAAACGTGGGACCTAAAGGTGCAGTTCTATATAAAGTACCTGTGTAAGTGTGTGTGTTCAGGGTGATGAATCTGATAACAATATTTTGGTTTGTAAGCAACATAAGCAATGGTCCAATGTCAGTACTGATGTTGGGTTCACACATGGGCTCACATGGTCCCTTCCTAACAGCACTGTAGCTGTACATACATCACATGGACTGCAACAGTTTGAGAAGGCGGCTCACCACTACCTTCTCAAGGGCAATTAAGGGTGGACAACAAATGTTAGCCAGCGATACACACATCCCATAAAAAAATAATAAAATGTACCCATAGAGTGGATTGCTAAATGTGGCAACACAGACATATGATTTGAGTTATTTAATGTAGCAAGAAATATCCTCACATGGTTCCATGATTTTGAATTTAAAAAGAACAAAAGATTGAGGGGTGGCAGATGCAGACTTTGTGTGTGTTTGAAGACAAAATATTGGCTAAGAATGAAATGTTGAAAAATAAAGAACAAGAGAAGGAGAGATTAACATCAGTTTTTCAAATCAAAGGGACCAGGAGGCTGACGACCTGGTCCTGAGGCTAATGGAGCAAACATGGTGCCTTGAATGGATCAGGTTGTGAATGTCATTATTAATGTGTGCCGTATGTGTGCTGCCAAGCTTCCATGTCCTGTTGAGAAATTTTCAGATTGATTCAATTGGCATGTTTCAAATGGTTCAGAAAGATAAGCATTATGTCTTTGCCAAATGGGATTTAGTAGAAAACACAATAACCTGTAAATTGTAAATAGCTTTGAGAGGAACCAGATAAATTAGTCTTTGATAGAATAAAAAAGGAGAAAGGGGATGATTCTATCCCCTTTCTAGTGTTAAAAGCTGCAGGAGTTCTTCTTTGTTTTCTGTGCAGAGTCTCTTGAAAAGATCTGCACGGATGTTTCAATGTCATTGTGGTGACTACGCCCTCTCCAATATTTAAGCATGCTACAAGATTTTGTTTTGTTGCAGAGGCTAATTTTCTTATTTGGTTAAAATTTGATTTTTTTTACAGTCACTTGGAACGGTGTCTGAAGAAAGGACAAAGAGAAAGAATGTAATTTACTGGGATTTTGTAAGCACATCCTATTTTGATAAATTTATTTATTTTGCCAAGCAATGGCCATCTCTAACAAGAGAGAATCTAACTGTCGCCCCTTGACATTCAATGCCATTACCATCGCTGAATTCCCCGCTATCAACATCCTGGGGATTACCGTTGACCAGAAACTGAACTGGACTAGCCATATAAATACTGTGGCTACAAGAGCAGGTCAGAGGCTAGGAATCCTGCAGCAAGTAACTCACCCACTGACTCCTCAAAGCCTGTCCACCACCTACAAAGCACAAGACAGGAATATGATGGAATACTTTCCATTTGCCTGGATGAATGCAGCTCCAACAACACTCAGGAAACTTGACACTATCCAGGATAAAGCATCCTGCTTGATTGGCACCACTTCCACAAACTTGTCTCCGTCCACCACCAATGCACAGCGGCAGCAGTGTGTACCATCTACAAGATGCACTGCAGAAACTTACCAAGGCCCCTTAGGCAGCACATTCCAAACCCACGACTGCTACCATCTAGAAGGACAAGGACAGCAGACACATTGGAACACCAACACCTGGAAGTTCCTCTCCAAGCCACTCACCATCCTGGTATGGAAATATATCACCATTCTTTCAATGTCACTGGGTCAAAGTCCTGGAACTCCCTTCCTAACAGCACTGTGGGTGTACCTACCACATGGACTGCAACAGTTCACCACCACCTTCTCAAGGACAACTTGGGATGGGCAATAAATGCTGGCCTAGCCAGCGATGCCCACACCTCGTAAATGAACTAAAATAAATTATGTTATATTTAAGATATTGTTGAGTGAAATTAAAGTTATCAAGTTTAACTAAGCTATTAAATAGTGATAAAGCAAACTTTTATTCTGGCCATGGTGAAATTTGTATAAATTAACTGGAGGTTTCCAATTCTGAACATAAAGACTGATCACATATAAAGATTGGCATTTTTGAATTTCTGAAATGATTAATAATTTGAATTAGATAAGGAGCTAATGTTGAGTGTAATTCATGTGTTTGAAGTTATGTTGAGTGTCGAAGGAGCATGAATATTGTTAAAAGTATGGAAGATGTGAAGTGAATTCAGCTTGTTTATAATAGTTATTAGCAAGCTGATAACAGTTTTATGGACCAGAAGGGATTTAATTCCACCAGCCCCGATTTCTCCTCTTACCACCCAACCATAAACAGAAAGGTGTTTTTTTTTATTTTTGATTTCCCCTTTTGTAAGTGGTGGCATATTTTCCCAAACCCTCAGTTTTGGTGTGAACCAATTCTTTATGAATAATCTCACAGCAAACTTGAGCCAAGACGAACTAAAAGGGTTAGTTTATTTTACACACACTCAAAACGCAGGAAGAGGGTGTTGCAACGTAGCCCTGATTACATTCATACAATAAAAGAGGGATAAGTGGAAGAAAGAAGTACAGGGCAAAGATCACAGAGAAGATAAGAATTATTGTTTCATGTGAATTCAGAATCAAGGTCCAATGGTGTATTCTTTCAGAGTTGGCAGGTTGAAGGCTGATGCTGGATAATTCACTTTTCCAGTAGAGATGACTTCCACGATAAGATGGGCCCATTGGGATAAATTAGTTTTGTAGGTGATAGTACACAGTTCCAATAGAAAACAGCATAAGTGGGGAGCCAGGGATTCAAAAACCTGGACAGAGTCTTTTTTTTTGCTGTTGCCTGCTAGATGGAAAATGGCAGTCTGCCTTTTTTCAGGTCCAAAGAGCAATATTACAGGTTCTAGCAGCTCCTCTGGGGGTGATGAGGGGGGTGGGGGAGGGGAGGGGAGAGAGGTGTCATGTGACATGACTCCCACTTCTTTATCTTGTTTTGGACAAACAAAGTACATTTCTGTTTTGGATTCTTGAGATGGTTAATGTTTCAACCATGAATAAGTTCAACAGAGCTTTCCAGGTCCTTTTGTCCTCTCAGATAGATCATCTCCATTGGCCAGAGGCCTGGCCTTAGAAATGTAAAGGGATTTTTACAAGTCCTGGGGATTTGATTTCTGCTGTCACAAAGACATTAGTGTCTCTTTAGAGATAATGAGGTTGCTGCTGTTTTGAAGGTCAAAAAATCCTTTGGTTTGAGTCATAGCCAGTCATGTCTTCAGTCAATTTAAAGCCTTTAATAAAAGCAAAATACTGTGGATGCTATAGATCTAAAATAAAAACAGAAAATGCTAGAAAATCTCAGCAGATCTGGCAGCATCAGTGAGAGAGAAACAGAGTTAATATTTTGAGTACATGATTCTTCATCAGAGTTGAAGAGAAGTAGAAATGTGATGGATTTTATACTGTTAACGAGAGGGTATGGAGCAGGTGGAGTGAAATAGAAGATCAGGGATGGGTGGGAGCTCAGGAGAGGTTTGACAAAGATGTCATGGACACAAGACAAAGGGAGTGTTAAAGACAAAAGAAGATGCTAATGGTGGCATAAAGGTCAGATAGCAGAATGTGTTAATAGCAGAACAAGGCTCAGTGCTGTCCAAAAGCAAAACATAAGAACAAGTTACAAAGGGTTCTGCAGTGAATTTTTAGGGCACCATCCCAGGTACAATATCCCAGAAATTGGAAGTCATGGGCCATATATTTTAAGCCCAGACTAATGATAATATGGCATTGGACAGTAAAGTTCCTCCAGTGCTTATTATGAGATGATATGGTAATTCCTGTGAATTGTAAAATTGGATGAGAGGAATTGTTTGAAGCTATAAGATATCAACAAGAAAATATCATCAAATGGGAATCTTTCTAAAACCATTTTCCTTGGTTATGATGGGTGGTTCAGAATCAATTTAAAGGGGTTCAGGAAAGACATGTGAGTGCATCATGATTAATACAAATCACTTGGGTACAATTTACCAAAAGATATCAATCTATTTATTGATGTGAATTTGAGTGAAAGTCAGGAGAGTGCAGTTAATATAATTAATTGATAGCTTTCTATAGGAAATGTTTTTGTCTTTACCAATAATGAATAGTAAGAAAACTCATTGGACAACCTGACCATTATCTGAGACATTGGGACCATGGAGGAGGAGATAAGCAAAGATCTCCAGACAACCCCTGATCTTCTGATAAGATAACTTGAAAGACCAAGAATGGCTTTTCCCTAATGTCATAAGTGGCATGATCTTGGGTACTGCTGTGTGTACATACATTGCATGTGAGGTCACTAGCATGCAGGAATGTATAGTGAAGATGCACAGGCGAACTGGTCTTAGATGCACTCAAGTACCCAACAACAACACAACGTAAAATGGTTCAGTGTGCCTTAAGAGAGTGAGAAAGCTTTCAAATCAAGACATTGAAACATGCTCCATAGAGAAACTAATTTTTTAATGAAGCAATCAGGATAAAGTTAAACACAGTGGTACCCATTAGAGGGATTAAAATTGAAATGAGACTTGGAATTTAGATCTCCAAAATTCAGGTTTGGGTTCCAGTGAGTTATCCATGATATTTGGTCAGCTGAGGGCTAGGGAGAACAAATACTTAACAAAAATTCTAACAGCGAAAGGAGAGCTGGGCAATCTTTAAGTCCATGATTTCTTAATAATGTGGTGCAATGTAGCTGTCTGTTTTTTTTTTAATTCATTCATGGATTGTAGGTGTCACTGATGAGGCCAGTATTTATTGGCCATCCCTTACTGCCCATGAGAAGGTGGTGATAAGCCACCTTCTCGACATGCTGTTGTGTGGGTACTGCCACAATGTGGTTCTATGGAGTCCATAGATTTTGGCCAAATGAAATTGAAGAAAGGGCAATAATAAGGCTGGTGGTGTGACTGAGAGGGGAACATAGATATGTTGGTGTTCCCATGTGCCTACTGCCTTTGTCCTTCCAGCTGCTATGGTAGTAGAAGTTGTGGATTTTGGTGGTGCTGTTGAAGATAATGTGTAATATATTATGATTTTCTTTGTCACTATCATTGTGTGTTATAATGGCCAAATAAAACTTAGACCACAAAAGCAAGTGACTTGTGAAAGATAGGTGTTATGACCAGATGAGGAAAGGCTCAAGAACTCCCCCTTTTTTCTCACCCCCTCAGTTAATCATAACAGAGATTTTAAAAATGTATAAGGGTGAATATGCCAATCCAGTGCATGTACTGAACCATTTACATGCTGATTGCAAAGAACTCAGTCCAACAGGCTTTCTTGAGTTTAAACACGTAAGGGGTTAGTTTTTATTGTGCTAAAAATCCATCCAGTTAAAGATATTAAAATATTATAAAAGGTAAACACACGTTGTGACTGTCACAACACACACGCTCGCACACATGCAAAAATACAAGTTACAAAGTAGAGGAATTTAATTGAAAATATCTGCTGAATCAATGAATGAGAGAACAATGAGGGGTCAGTCTTTTTGTGTGTGTTTTTTAAGATATCGGATAGGAATTTCTTTTCAGACGGCAACACCATAAAGATTGTTGGCATTCTTAGTTCTGATGAAGATTCATATGGACTCGAAACGTTAACTGTCTTCCTCTCCACAGATGCTGTCAGACCTGCTGAGTTTTTCCAACAATTTTTGTTTTTGTTTCAGATTTCCAGCATCTGCAGTGTTTTGCTTTTATCTTAGAGGAATTTAACTTTTGGTCAAATTAAGTTTCAACCAGAAAAGGAAAAAAGATGTAAAGAGTTTACTGATTATGAGTCCTTTGCAGGGCCCACACATGGGTTTTTGCCACCATAGGCGAACCTTCAGTCTGGCGCCCCCTAACTTTCAGAAATGAATTATTCACAGCTAGTTGTTAACCGCAGCCTGTCCTCATTCCGGTCTCAGCCTCCCACTGTTCTGCAGCACTGTGTTCCCTCAGCACAGCTCACTAGTATCCCGCACCTCTGGCGAGACCTGAACACCTGCATCATCACGTGATCTCCCAGGAGCTTTCTGAATTAAAACACTGAACCAGCATTTTTTGATAACCTACTCCGAATCTTTTTCCCAAAAGATGATTTACAATTCCCCAAATGGACACTAGGTTTTATTCTTCGGTTCCCTTCGACCTTTCTGTCTCCCGCCTTCCAAACTTTGGGGCAACTATCCGCCTTGAGTAATCTCAGTTGGAAGCAGCTGATAGCGACGCCAACTTCGTCGCCCTCACTCTGATAGATACAACTCGGTCACACTCTATTTCAATGAGATTAATGTCAGTGTTTTAATTCTGATTATAACAAAATCCTAAACCGCCTGCAAATAGCCTAAAGTACAAAATCACCAAACCTGCCTCAACGTGGCATATGTCCTGATCCCCATTACAGTTCATTTCAATATACCTTTGAAGGGAAAATAAACAAAAAGTAACTCATGTTTGCGCCAATTTTCCAGGTTGTTCCATTAATGCCTAAAGGTCATTACTATTTACAAAAACCAAAATACTGCAGATGCTGGAAATCTGAAATAAAAACAGAAAATGCTGGAAAAACTCAGCAGGTCTGGTTCTCAGCATCTGCTTGTCTCTCCACAGATTTATAAATCTGTCCACATCGGGTCTGTAATTTAAATCAGTTCGGGATGGTGAGGTTACAAAGACAAATGTGGCCAATGCAAAATAATTACTAACCGCACTTGAGGGCTAGGTTCGTGCACAAGTGGCACTTATTAAGCTGACATGAGACAACGCAGCTGAAGGGACCAAAAAGTTCCCAAAATTTTGTAAAACAGTATTTGAGCTTAAAACAATAGCTGATTTAAGAATTGGTATTGACAAAGACTGACACGACACTGGCAATCTTTAAATTTAAGTATAGTTCACTATATCTAGCACTATATCTATTTGTGTTGGGAAATGTTGGATGCTATCTAAAAGTTGTTAATTAAATTAGAACTGGTGTATTAATGCATTTTGACCACAATATAATTAATCAGGATTACATTAATAAACGCGGACTTTCTGAAATGAGCGCTTTCCATCTGATTTAAAAAGTACAAACCCATGTATTTATTATATGTGAATTGTGCATTAACAAAGGAACATTAATACTTGTGATGTACATTTGCAGCCTGAGTAGAAGTGCCAAACTAATATAGGCTACGACGCCAAACAACTGTGCCTTGTACCGTAAGTAGCCTAGAAGGAAGAATTGTTGCACCCAAAACTGTTACAGTCAAATCGGCTCGTTTTTGTCTTCACTAATTTTTACATAGCATACTCCTTCCGCCTTCGAATCTAAACCCTGCTTCCCAGAATTTAAAAATGTGCTTATTTGTTGAAAACAGGTGTAATCATAGGTATGTGTTTTTTTTTTTGACTGTTTCAATCGTATTAAACAGTGACCCAATGCTTGAAGGTGAATGAATTAAAAGCTAAGCCGGTGTTGCTACAAGGCTTTTATAGGTGGCAAATACATTCTGTGCCCTTGGTGGATTCAAACAGTGTCATGTTAGTCCAAAAGCTCATATGAACCATGGACAAATAAAATACTTTTGGAAATGTTAACTGGAAGGGAAAAGGAACTTTATTTTCATTGAGAAACGTTAAAGATTAATTAGTGCAGTGTTAACTCATTTAAAAAGAGTGCATTGTTGTATTGTCCTGCTTGAAGTGATAGACTTAGCAAATAACTTCATTTTCTTGCAACAAGCAAAACATCTCTAAAGTCCAATGTGCATCGCTTTGTAATGTTCATATCCATCGCAAATCGGACATCCCTTCCTAGAGCAAATCAAATCCAACTTTTCAATTCATGGAATCAAAGCTTTTCTTAAATCAGAGCATTTATTTGATTGTCCACAAACAAAGAGGTGACCAGGATTGATTTAGTTCCGCATTAAATAGCTTATTCACTGATTTTAATCTCGAAAACTAGGAAATCTCAATTAAACTGTTTTCAATAGTGGCTGAAAGGGAATTAAGTCTTCCCCTTTTAAAAAGATCATCGTCCTCCCTTTGTGTAATCATACATTCTCATTAAAATGATAAGCAAAACCCCGACAGACTGGTATATGCACAAACTAAAGATAAGTGAGCGAAAAATACATTGATTGAAAGTACCTGCTGAAACAACGAATGAGAACAATGAGGGATCGATCGTTTTGTGTGTTTTTTAAGATATCGGACAAAAATTTCTTTTCAGAAGGCAACACCATAGAGATCGTTGGCGTTCTTAGTTTTGCTGATCTACACTTTCATTGTGGGAGCAGCAGGCGGAGACCTTCATTCAAGCTCTTAACATGGCCTGGGTTCCTATAAATGGGTTTAGTCTGCCACGTGGCCTTTCACCCCGCCCATCAGAAACTGGATGGAATGGCTGCTTCAGACCTTCGGGCAATTTCAGGGGTTTCCCGTTGCTTTCAGTTCCAATTTTTTTTTAAAAGCTGGCAGATTTTTGCTGCTTCCTAAACCTTGCCACTCTGGGTGACTGTCTAGTTTGCCCAGTGGTTGCACCAGCCCTGGTCTTTAGCTGTTGTTTGTGGCTGAGGCAGTTCTTATGCTGTAGTCAAAAAAAAACCTGGAAAAACTCAGCAGGTCTGGCAGCATCTGCGGAGAGGAACACAGTTAACGTTTTGAGTCCGTATAGCTCTTCAACAGATATAAGTAAAAATAGTAAAGAGGCGAAATATAAGCTGGTTTAAGGGGGGAGGTGGGAGGGGAATAGGTAGAGCTGGATAGAGGGCCAGTGATAGGTGAAGATAACCAAAAGATGTCACAGACAAAAGGTGTTGAAGATGATGATATTATCTAAGGAATGTGCTAATTAAGGGTAGGAAGCAGGACGAGCAAGGTACAGATAGCCCCAGTGGGGATGGGGTGGGGTGAAGGAATCGAAATAGACTAAAAGGCAGAGATAAAACAATGGATGGAAATACATTTAAAAATAATGGAAATAGGTGGGAAAAGAAAAATCTATATAAATTATTGGAAAAAAAGGGGGGGATCGGAAAGGGTTTAGGGATGGAGGAGAGTTCATGATCTAAAATTGTTGAACACAGTATCAGCCCGGAAGGTTGTAAAGTGCCTAGTCGGAAGTTGAGGTGCTGTCCAGTACCTCATCTTCTGACTAGGCACTTTACAGCCTTCCAGACTGAATACTGAGTTCAACAATTTTGGATCATGAACCCTCTGCTCCATCCCCACCCCTTTTCCAATCCCCCCCCTTTTTTCCAATAATTTATATAGATTTTTCTTTTCCCCCCATTTCCATTATTTTTAAATGTATTTCCATCCATTGTTTTATCTCTGCCTTTTAGCCTATTTCGATTCCTTCACCCCACCCCACCCCCACTAGGGCTTTCTGTGCCTTGCTCGTCCTGCTTTCTACCCTTAATTAGCACATTCCTTAGATAATATCATCACCTTCAACACCTCTTTGTCCTTTTGTCTGTGACATCTTTTGGTTATCTCCACCTATCACTGGCCTTCTATCCAGCTCCACCTGTCCCACCCCACCACCCCCCACCCCTTAAACTAGTTTATATTTTACCTCTCTACTATTTTTACTTATATCTGTTGAAGAGTCATACGGACTCGAAACGTCAATTGTGTTCCTCTCTGCAGATGCTGCCAGACCTGCTGAGTTTTTCCAGGTATTTTTATTTTTGTTTTGGATTTCCAGCATCCGCAGTTTTTTGCTTTTATCTTATACTGTAGTCCTTGGGCTTCTCCTGGAAATGCTGCTTTGGAATTAGAAGCCTTCTTTAGAATTTCTCTGTCTGATGGTCACAGTATGATATGCAGGCAGGGTTCAAGTTAATTGAGAGAGAGTCTTTGGCTGCTGGTGTTGTCTGCTTTTGGATGTTACATTTTCCAGAATGCTCCAAAGCAAGTAGAGTTTTGTAGCAAAAGATATTTCAAATGGTGATCCTGATCACATGACCTCACTCTCCATAATGATTGAGTATTCCACAGAAATTGATTAGCTCATGCCTGGACAGGCCTTGGCTATTGTGTTATGGCCTAGGTGATTTTTTTTAAATGTCCAAGCCATCAATGCTGACTGACACATTCTCCCTTGTAACGAATTAAGAAGCACATCTCAATACATCCAAGGTGGCCATTGTCTCCGTAGACTCTCCATCTCCAGCCTGATGGAAATGGAATGTGGCTATCTTATGGTGATGAAAATGGTCGCAGCCATTTTAAGTTTCAGTCCATCTTTGAAGTAATTTTTGACATCAGCAGGTGTGAAATTCTACATGAGGGTTGCCTGGCCAGATCCCAATTGGAATCCTGTCAAGAAGATATAATAATATCTATAATGTTATTGGAAATTATTTAAAAATGAGTTTAGTGGTGTCGTTGTGTGTTTTAATTGGATTAAAGCCAGCTGGTTTAGAGGCTTTGATGTGTAGAAGATAAGTGGATTTGGAATGGTAATTAGATAAACATAGGGAAATAAAAGATGAGCTGCAAAGGGGGAAATTTGCATTTCTAAAATAGATCATTCAAAAGAGTGGGTGAAATATTAAACCTAACTAGGTGAAGCCCAGAAACAATGTGTTTATTTTTTTAAATTTACTAGTAAAGTGGGTATCATGGAAGGGTTTTATTGTTAAGAGATTTAATGTTTAAAAAAACCTAGTGACAATAAGAATTTGCATTCAAAGAGGAAAATACATGTAAAGGAAGAGAAGGCTGTTGATAAAAGGAGAAGGGATTCGAAGATCTAAAGCCTCCAGCCTATAAGCCTCAAGTCTGTCTTCAAGGACCCAGAGCTGAAAAAAATTAATTTTGAATGCAACTGTCCAGGGTGTGCTTTGCCAGGGGTCTGTTTAAATCTGTGTGTTTCACTATTGCATTACTGGGGTTCTAACTGAGAGTCAGATTAATTAGGGGATTTTTGTAGTTATTATAGTAATAATTTTGTAGACATATGTATGTGCTTACAATCTTTGTATTAATAATGTTTAATTTAGTTTTATAAAAAACCTCGAGACTTGGTGGTCTTATTACTGCCGAATTCAAAGCCTGCATCTCAAAACATACAAATTGCAAAAACAGGTTATGACAGTTGTTTCAAGTTTCCCTATGGGATTTGAACAACTCAGCCTTTACCATCAGCTGTAACATAATAAACCACATTGAAAACTTCCATAACTTGACCAATTGGCAGTTGCAGACATGTCAAATGACCTCAGGCAGCCATTCTAAGTCAGAGTCTTTGTGCTAAAAGTTAAGTTCCATATGTTAGTAATTGAAACTGAAATTTAATAAAAAAACAAAAATACCTGAAAAAGCTCAGCAGGTCTGACAGCATCTGTGGAGAGGAACACAGTTAATGTTTCGAGTCCGCATGACTCATTTAATATTTGGCATCAACACACCTCTAACATGTGTGATGCTAAGATAAGGATCTGAGGTAAGACCATGTAGGGTCTTAATTTAGATGGAAGTGGATGTTGGAGATTGAGACTGTGTAGCAAAGGAAGCCATTTTTCTTGGATCACTTCTGTATTTCAAAAATCTTAACATTGAAAAACTGACATGCATATGAAACAATGTAATTCTGACATTAAAAAGGGAACATCTACTCTTGGGAATTATGCAAGGTGTTGGAATAGTATAATGGGCTAGAAGAATATTAACAGATTTTGAGATGGTCCAGATAATTATCCTCCTAATTCAAATTGCTACACGTGTTGGTTCAAATGATTATTTAAAAGACTGCCACAGACATCCAAGAGCCTGGAATTGGCTGCTTCAATTAAAATATGGCGGCATGTTTGAGTATTTTGAACCCTCCCCTACCATTGAGAACAGACAAGGTGACTAGGATTTGGAAATGCCTCATCGACATCTGTATGGAGGATTGAAAGGGTTACTTCCAGCTCCAAAAGACACAGTCTCTCAGATGTGTTGCTGGCTGCTAGCCAGCTCAAAGAGGGAGAGAGACAGAAACCTTGGGAGATAAGGCAGGGAGCTAATCTTGCACATGTTTTTATCAGTGATTTTTTCAAGTTAAAGGGGCTATTCTTTAAAATAGATCATTTAGTGATATTGCAACAGTGCTATGGTCAAGCAATGATATATTTTCTATTTGCAGTCAGACCTTATATTATCATGAGATTTGAAATCTTCCCTGCTCTGTCTGAATTTTCAAAAATTGCTTTGCTATCTGGTTTTTGCAGTAAAACATATGAGAGTCTCTATCAACAGATGTGAGAAACGTAGACCATTTGTGAAGAGAAATTCAAGTTGAGATACGAATGTGGTTCCAAGGGATAACAACACAGTACACTGTCATATTAGACAGAGAGGAAAATGGGATAGCAGCTGAATGGTTGGGTATTGAGGCTACAGCAGGGATGACCACTTGGAACAGGATAGTTATAGAAAGTATAAAGGAACATGATGAAGCCATATGCTGAAAGGGAAGAATAGGATACTGACAGGGACGTTGAACAAACAGCTCCAATTTTTACTGAGCTTGAGGGAGAAGGTTGCCAACTTTTGGCAGGCTTGAGAAAATTAATAAAGTAATTTGTGATATCATATAGGTTGGATATCCAATTCCATCACTGCTGCAGCATATTGAAACAAACTTGATTGGACAGTCACATCAGAGCATTACCTAATTCATTTGTAACAGTGAAATGTAGTCAAAGAAAAGGACATGGGGAAGTTAGAGCATAGATAATAGGAGACATTGTACAACTTAGGTCAACATCAGTAGACCAATATTCTCTCAAATTTTGTGCAGTTGTGATGAAATGATTTCAAAGACTATATTTTTGAGACTGTCCCTAGTTGGAGCAGATTCTGGGGTGAGCTATTTCTTAACTGGTTTTCCTGGCTATGACACAGATGTCTGAGAAAGGAACCCATGCCTTTGATTGCTAAGGAAACAGAAGCTCATTGTTGGGAGATCAGATTTCAGCCTATGGTGGTTAGAATAAACAGGGCTCAAAAATCATAGTCTTTCTCTTTAGCAGAAAGAGAACAGACACAGGGGCTCTTGGTGTGAAGCTGTGTGAGAGCCAGCTGAAAGGACAGAAACATAAAAACTGATTAGATGGAGGAAACAATTGACATAAAGGTGCAAAAGCATGCTCAAGTTCCTATAATACTGGTCATTTATTTATTTAAGGAGGGCATAAAGCCAAGTTCACTTAGAATGTTCTTGGATGCATTTGTGTTACCACCTGGCTATTTCGGCTTTGATCACCTCAAAACTTTGTAAATTTTAGCAGATTGTATCTCTTTGATTTACTATGGTATAAACATAATCTTGTTATTTTAACTCTCTACTAATTGAATATTAGATTTTTATAGCTTTAATAAAACATGTTTAATTTGTACAATGCTCCCTCTAGTCCTTGAGTATCAATGATCAAATCTCAAACTGACTCACACTGTGACCCCATCTACTCATTACACAGAAGCTATTGCTTGTGTCCCACAGAAAGAGATTGATTTAACCACACAGATCATAAGGGTGAGTTAACGTAAGCTCTGAAACATTGCTAATCACCAGTATGAAGTTGATACGGGTCTATCCAATAGAACAGTTAACCAAAGGCTGTTACCTTGTCAGACTTAGGAATCTATAATATCAGACTGTGATCACTGCTATAATTAATACTTAACATCCATTAATCCGAATATACAGTGATATACCAAATTGCATGTGTAACTTCGGCTTTTGCACCACTTTGCAGAACACCTATGGTCTGTACGCAAGCATTACCCAGACCTCGCTGTCGCTGGCCATTTCAACACTCCACCCTGCTCTCACACCCACATGTCCGTCCTTGGCCTGCTGCATTGCTCCAGTGAAGCTCAATGCAAACTGGAGGAACAGCACCTTATCTTCCGACTAGGCACTTTACAGCCTTCCGGACTGAATATTGAGTTCAACAATTTTAGATCATGAACTCTCTCCTCCATCCCCACCCTCTTTTCAATCCCCCCCCTTTTTTTCCAATAACTTATATAGATTTTTCTTTTCCCCCCTATTTCCATTATTTTTAAATGTATTTCCATCCATTGTTTTATCTCTACCTTTTAGCCTTTTTCGATTCCTTCAACCTACCCCACCCCCACTAGGGCTATATGTACCTTGCTTGTCCTGCTTTCTACCCTTAATTAGCACATTCTTTAGATCATATCACCACCTTCAACACTTCTTTGTCCTTTTGTCTGTGACATCTTTTGGTTATCTCCACCTATCACTGGCCCTCTATCCAGCTCTACTTGTCCCACCCTCCCCTTAAACCAACTTATATTTCACCTCTCTTCTACTTTTACTTAGTTCTGTTGAAGGGTCATTCGGACTCGAAACGTTAACTGTGTTCCTCTCTGCAGATGCTGCCAGACCTGCTGAGATTTTTTGTTCTTGTTTTGGATTTCCAGCATCTGCAGTTTTTTGTTTTTATCTCAGTTCTGTTAATTATTTGTTAGTCCACTGCTAGATAACGCAGACTACATTTATTCATATTTTAGGTGTTCACTTTAAGTTGTAATTTTATAATGAATAAGTAGTTATTAGTATGCCACCAGTTGTCTGACTCTTTGATGATTTGGCAAGATAGAGTTAATTAATTGGACCAAATCTTTCAAAGATGTCAATCACCATCGGCTTGCCACACCACTCCTATTGTTTTTACACAGCATTGGAGCTTTGCCTTTCTCGCCTGGACTTCCAAACCAGGCCTCTTCTGGAATATGGAGCATAACTAGGTCTTGGAGTCCTACTTCACATGGCCAAGGCATGCCCCCTTTTTATGGCACCGGTGCCTTAATTTGGTAAGACTTCATCGACTGACACACCACAAAGCTTTGGGATATTTACGTAGCTTTTCAGCGTGTTAGTGAATGAGGGTAAGCGGGTAGGGCAAGTAGGGTGATGGGGTGGCAGTATGATAGTATGTCAGATAGGTATGGTGATGGGGGGGCAGGGTAGTAGGTGGCAACATGGTTAGGGTGGCAGGTTAGGTAGTGTGGCAGGGTGATAGGTGGAAGAGTGGGTAGGGTGGCAGGATGATAGGATAAGTAGAGTGCCACCAGGGTAGGGTGGAAGGGTGGTAGGGTGCCATGGTAGTAGGGTGGGAAGGATGCCAGCTGGGTAGCAGGGCAGGGTGATAGGCTGGTCCGGTCAGGTCTGGCGAGAGTCAAAGGGTCGGGTGGGATTCGGAAGTTCAGGGCACTTAGAGTGTGGGATGTCAGAGGGTCATGGGGGAAGTTGGAACATTGGGGGTGTCAGAGGATCATGGGGGTCAGAGGGTTGGGAGGGAGCGAGTGCTGGTCATTGTAGAATCGGGCTGTCAGTTGTATAGTTACCCAGGAGTTAGATATGTTTTTTTCCTGTCTCACATTTCCTGGGTAACTATTCTGGTAAGTTGGTTGGAACCCTCCAAAGTCTCTGACTCTAGCTCAGGGTTGGAGGCATTTTTGGAGGATTCCAGATGCAGGAGAATTGGTCATCAGAAGTTGAAACTTCCCAGGCAATTCCCGTGATGTCCTTGCTTTGGGACTTCCAAGAGGTTTCCCAGCACATCTTCTGGGGTACGACCATCTGGAGACCAGAAGCTCTGGGCCGTTAATTCAGTTGCTTGCAGTATCTTAATTAAGGCATGAAACTAAAAAAAATTAGTCTGAACTGGTTGAAGTAGGCATTTTGATGAGCTGACTCAAGCATCACTCACTCTACATCTAAAATTCAATGGAAAAATGTCATAAAATTCCTTAGTAATGGGTAATGAGAGGATGTTAAGAATTTGCCTGGCTCCTTGGCATGTATTTGTCAGGACATCGGACCCAGTTTTCTTACAATGAAGGTGGTGTGGTCAGCTATGTCAAGGGCTGCAGAGAGGTCCAGGAGGACAAGGAAGGACAATACACCATGGTCACAAATCACAGAATATGTCATTTGTAAATTTTAAATTAGAATAATTTCAATGCTGTGACAAGGGTGAAAAACTGTTTTGAGAGATTAAAACAGAATGGCACAGATTTGGGAAACAAAATACATTTAATATAGAAAAATGCCCCAAAGGGCTTCACTGAGGCTGACTGGTCTATAATTCCCTGGATATGTTCCGACCCCCTTCTTAGATATAGGAATTAACACTAGTTCTCCGACACCCCTCTGACACTATGCCTTTTCCTAACAAATTATTCAATGCCTTCACTATCTGTAAATTCTTTTAAAATATGTGGATGCAATCCATCCAGACCAAGGGTTTTTATCCTCTCTGAGTTGGTTTAGTTTATTCAATAGACCCAAGACAAAGAAAGAAGTATTGAGATGGATAGCCAAAAAATTGGTCAGAGAGATGCACTTTAAAGAGAGTCCTAAGATGGAGAGGCGAAGGGAATTCCAAAGTGCAGGTATGAGCGTTTGAATGCTCAGCTGTCAAAATTGGGAAATGGAAGGAATGAATACACAAGAGTTGGTTTTTAAAGGAACGGTTGTGGACCTGGAGGAAGTTATAGGGATTGGATTGGAGTGAAACCATGAATGGATTGAAGACCAATGTTAACTTGGTTGTTCTTTCCACAAATGCTGTTTTACCTGCCATATGTTACCTTCATTTTCTATTTTTCATTCAGTTCTCTAGCACTTATAAAATTTGCATTATATTTGCAAAAACACACAACTGGAGAGGAAATACAGCACTAGAAATAGTTCACCTAAATGATTGAGCAGTCTGGCAATAGCATACATGTTTCATCAAGTATCTACGGGAAACTTCAAGGACCAACATCTCAAATTGATTACTTAAGCCCTGTTCCCGATCCAATAATTAGAACTATTTTTGTCAATATTTGCAATTTCAACCTGTGAGCTTTGGGATCCAGCTTTCAACTAAATACCCTGCTTGTTCGAAATTGTTCAACCTTCAGAGCTTTACAGAGGTCTGCCTGAAAAATATGTGCACTTTGTTTTAAAATATGACTCAGGGTCTGCACACCACACTTGGCTCCATGATTCGGATAGTTTTCATTATGTTCTGCAGTTTACAAAGATTAATTGTTTTAATGCAAGTTTATCATTTTTTTGAGTCTCTACTAATTGTTGGAGAATATTTGGCAGAGATTTCATGTAATATGTTGTATTACGTATAAATGGCACATGGGAATGGTTAACAGGCTATACTGTCACTGAGGGTCCAAATTTCATTATAAGCTGTTACCAAGATAAAACTATAGCGAAGTAATCATTTCTATGTATATATTATTTGTTTTATTGAGAGAAAATTGCTTGTGGTCCTGTTTGTTTTAGTTTGAGACTGTGTTATTTTACATGTTAGAAGAAAAGGTTATCATGTGAAACATAATGCATTTTTCTACTAAATTGTAAGGACTCAAAGTATTTCTCTGTGAAGGGCTGTGAAGGACCAAATAAGGGGGCAGCACCTGATTCCATCAGGTTTTCACCGACGAAAGGAGGCCTGGAAATTTTGGTATGGACATCGTATTAAGGCCTCAAGGGAGACCATAAACCGTTAGAAAGAAATTCAAACTCCTGGTTATTAACTGAAATAATTGCACCACAAAGTTTCATATTTTAAGCAAAAACTTTTACTGTACAAGAATTAAACAAAGTAAATGCTATTAACTTAACAGTATGGCCCTTAACTTCTGGGCTCCAGGGTGTTTTTATTTGGGGGTACCCCAAAGGTGCACCGGGAGCTCCCTCGGAAATTTCAAGGTAAAGATGGAAATTGCAATTGCCTGGGAAGTTCAAACTTCCATTGGGCAATTGCCCTGCAATTGGAACCATCTGAAAGTACGATTTAAATCATACAATTTGGGTAGTTCCGACTGTCTTACAGGAACAGTTACCAAGGAAAAGTTAGAAGAATTAAAACCACTTCTAATTCCTGGGTACCTGGGTAACTATAGTACTGAACACCACCCCCCGCAACCCCCACGGGACTCGACCCACAACCGTCTGACCACACCCCCACCCACGGGACACACCCTAACTACCTGACCCCCCCATTAATCATTCCCACTAGTGACCACCCATCCCCCCTTCTGACCAACCGAACCCCTGGACCAACCCTACCCATTACTGACCACCTGACAATCCTCACTGACCGACTTCTCTGACCAATCCACTCCACTAGCCACCTGACCCCCCCCAAAACTGACCCTCCTCCATTGACCACCCGACCCATCCCCTCACTGACCACCAGACCCCCCTCAATGACCTGACAGCCACACCCCACCAATCAATCCTCCCTACCGACCCCCACCCCCCAACTGACCATCCAACCAATCGCCCCCAAAAAACCACATCTGACCGACAATTCCCACTCTCCACCTGACCCCCAATCTCCCCACTGACCACCGGACCAAAGTCCCCAGACCATCTCTACCCCTACCGACCAACCCCCCACCACTGACCACCTGCCCTCCCCCTCCCCAATTGACCAACAGCTGACCCCCCCAATGACCTGACACCCCCTAGTTCCAAATCCTACCCACTTATCTTACAAAGTTATCTTCTCCATGGCTTCTGAAAGTGGCTGGACCTTTAAACTTCCCTGCTTTACAGCAGTGAGTGACTTAAAAATAAAAAGGGGGGCATGGCTTCCTCACCTCTGACTCTCGAACCCTGGACTGAAGACCTCAGGAGTGCACTTCCCTACACAATTCTCACCCGGCCTTGTGTCGGAAGATCAGGCAAGAAAGGGCTGGATTTCGAGGTAAGAAACTAGGACCGGAGCGGCAATCCGACACTGAGTGCCACTCTATGGAGGTTCAGGCTCTATGTTTCATAAACACTTATTCTATAAGCCTGAAAACCCCAATGGGTCACTCCCCATTCTATTTTTATTTCCACCCAGGAGTTCCCCTACTTTCTGGATCTTGAGAGTCCCTTCACTTCTCCTGGGATCAAACCAAGGTGTGCCATAGCGTTCAGAAATTCACTTTGATTCTCCTCAGTTTTCCTACTGTTCTTCAAGGTATGAAATTTCTTGGGGTCCTTCCACTAGCATTTTTCTGGGGGACCCTCTAACTTTCCTTAACCACCTCACAATTGTGGACGCCCCAGCTCAAGCATGGGCTTCATTGCTTTCTCGCCTAGTTGCCTATAGCTCTTTGCAGATTTCTCACTCTGCTTGTCTCAAAGCTGCCTCCTGGCTCCAGCTAATTGCTTCTGTGTGAAATCACACAGCTAAACCCAAACTAAAAGGGTACCTTCCCCTCAACCTATCCCCATGGCAATGTGGTACTTCTGGGAGGCATCAGATAGAGGTCTAAATTAATTGTCTTTACCTTTACAAGACAACTGTAGACATCTCACCTCTGCCATGATTCAGAAAGGGATCATCCCATTGCTTAATGTTTTCCCACTTCTAACCCTAACCTTTATTTAATAAACACAGGACACCTCTTTGAATTGCAATCACTTCATGTCTGCTTACCAATCTTTCAAAGTCAGGTTTCTTCCCCCATTTATAATGCATTTAAAAATTCAATTCCCAAACTAAAAGTTATTAGATATTTTCACAACAACTTGCAGAAAGGCGTCATTTCCATCACGAGTAGACTGAAGGCCGCAGAATTTCAGTCGGAGAAGGCAATTGATCCCGCAAAATATTGGACACTTTGGGAAAAATGGTCTGGCAGCTCCTTTGGGAGCCACTCTGTTTTTGGTGCTGCCCTATCCTGTCTGTGGCCATGGATTCCGCTTCATATCAGGGAGCAGGCCAACCAGAACTATGGCCCTAAATGTGTATCCCTTTAAGCTAATTTCTATTAAGCAAACATTGGGTGGTATTTAATGCAGGTGAAGAGGGTCTCACCTGCTGGCTGAAGAGCTGGCAAGAGCCCCACAATGTCTCCTTTTAGGAAGGCCCACCAAATTAAGTGCCCACTTATGTGGACAATGGCGAGCCTTCCCCAGGAACAAGGATTTGGGCCAGAAATCCCACCTCCCCAAGATGTATCAGCAAATCAAAGGCCTGCATCTGTGCATTGCAGGTAGCACCAGCAGGAGCCTGGCAGCTGCCAGCAATGCATCCATCAGAGGCCCAGAATTGCTGAAGGACTCCAGGCCAAAGTGGGGATCACGGGTACAGGGATTAAGGCGGGGGGGGGAGGGGAAGGAGGGGTCAAAGAGGAGTCCCCAATTCACGATGCTGGGTCCAATCAGGCACTGAGTGCCTTTTAATGAGGGGCCTCCGCTGGGAGCCTGCAAGGGCTTCTTGCATGGTAACTCCTCCATCGGTCACTATCAGCGGTGGTAGAATGAGACTTATAAGTGGGCATTAATTGCCCATTTAAGGGTCTGAATTGGCAGCAGGGCAGGAACACCATCCATGAGCCCCTCCTCCTGGACTTAATTGGGGTAGAGGCAGGAAAGCAGCAGGGTCCTCAGTCAACACCTTTCTGCCTGATTAAATGCAAACCGCCTTGGGGGAGGGCATTAAATTCTCCCCATTGTGTTCATACAGATGAAAATCAAGAGGCCATAGCCACATCAATGGTGATATTTTATGGTCCTTGAGAATTTTTTTCCATCTTTTTACTTTCCTTTTGAGCTGACTCTGAAGAGAAATGAGGCAGTCAGGAATGTGCACAAGTTGTACGATTTTTATATTTTAGATAGATGGAGGGCAGTGAATTACTTTTTAAATTCACCTTCATTAACAATTGGACTCAAGTTGTTATTTTAGTGCAGTCCAAGTGGAATTGTCAGGATCAACAGATTGGGGACATAACATGGCAAGTTTATGCCTCCCTCCACTCCACCATCTTGTTTTCATGCCCTGGAACTCTTTCCCCCTTTTCTATTTCTTCCAATAGTTGAAAACTTCTTTAAAATCTACCCCTTCAACTCTGCTTTAGTTTCCCCCTCCCCTAACTTCATTTTACTCTGGCTTGGGTCTGATCCCCAACTTTGATTTGCCACATCAAAGGCTGCCGCTATTATTTAAAGGTCAGGTAGTGAATCATTCATACTCAGTTCTATTACGCTGTATACAATTTTTACAAAGAACTTGCATTTATAACACCTTTTATGACATTCCAAAGTCAATGAGATAACTTGAGTCATGGCTATTGTTTATGTATATGAAAACATGGCAGCTACTTAGAACGAGGTCCCACAAAGATCATTGAGGTAAGATACTAGATACCCTGCTCAATTTCAAATAGGGTCTGTTATACCCACTTGAGAGGACAGATAAGATTTTGGTTTAATATTCCTTCCAAAAGATAGTACCTCCAGCAGTGTAACATGCCCTCAAATGAACTGCAGTCTGCATGTTCAAGTTTCAATGGGAGGACTTTGAATCCACAATTTTCTAACTCAGAGGTAAGAATGCTATCACTGAGCCTCCATTCATTGGTCCAAATTGCATGTGGCCTGTGGGGTGGTTGCTATGACTGCCTGCCTCTCATCCATGGCCTTGACCACTTCAGATAGCCCTGGAGAAGGTGCACCTGGCTGTCGCTGGTACCCTTAAGGCCTTCTCAGTCTAGCGTAGCTGATTTGGATTTTATACATTTCCTTTGTTTTAACACTTAGCTCTTTATTGGTTCTGGCCTTCTAAAAGGGGACACCTGTATTTTTTGTCTGTTGACATTATGTCCCCTTATAATTCTATTAAGGGAAGAGAAACTTTGATAATACAAACTAGGAGCAGGAGTAGGCAACTCAGCTCCGCAAACCTGCTCCGCCATTCAACGAGATCATGGCTGATCTGATTGTAAACTCCTGCCCATCCCCAATAACTTTTCACCCCCTTGTTTATCAAGAATCTATCTAGGTCTGCGCTAAAAACATTCAAAGACTCTGCTTCCACTGCCTTTTGAAGAAGGGAGTTTCAAAGACTCACTAGTCTCAGAATAAAGTTCTCATCTCTGTCTTGAATGGGTGACCTCTTATTTTTAAACAGTGATCCCAGTTCTAGATTCTCCCACAAGAGGGAGTATCCTCTCCACATCTACTCTGTCAATGCCCCTCAGGATCTTGTATGTTTCAATCAAGTCACCTCTTACTCTTCTAAACTGCAGTGGATACAAGCCCAGCCTAGCCAATCTTTCCTTATAAGACAACCCACCCATTCTTCATATTAATTTAGTGAATTTTCTCTGAACTGCTTCTAATGCATTTATATCCTTAAATAAGGAGACCAATACTGTACACAGTAGTCCAGATATAGTCCTGTACAACTGAAGCATAACCTCTCTACTTTTATATTCAATTCCGCACACAATAAGTGATAACATACTATTAGCTTTCCTAATCACTCACTGTACCTGTATACTTGCTCTTTGTGATTCATGCACTAGGACACCCATATCCCTCTGTATCTCAGAGCTCTGCAATCTCTCATCATTTAGATAATATGCTTTTTTTATTTTGCCTGTCAAAATTGACAATTTCACATTTACCCACTTTATACTTATTTTTCATTCATTTATGGGGCATGGGCCATCGCTGGCTAGGTGGTGCTGAGCTGCCTTCTTGAACCACTGCAATCCACATGCTGTAGGTCCACCTATAGCGCTGTTAGGGAGAGCGTTCAAGGATTTTGACCCAGTGACAGTGAAGGAACAGCAATACATTTCCAAATCAGGATGGTGGGGAACTTGCAGGTGATGATGTTCCCATATGCCTGCCATCCTTATCCTTCTAGATGGTAGCAGGCGTGGGTTTGGAAGGTGCTGTCTAAGGAGTCTTGGTGAGTCCCTGCTGTGTATCTGTGTACTCCATTTCCCAGATCTTTTCCCATTCACTTCATCTATCTATGTCCCCTTGTAGCCTCCTTAAGTCCTCTTTACAACTTGCTTTCCTACCTAGTTTTGTTTCATCAACAAATTTAGCAACGATACCTTTTGACCTCTTGATCCAAGTAATTTATGTAAGAAGTTGAGACCTCAGCACTGATCCCTGTGGTATACCACTTGTTACATTCTGCCAACCAAAAAAAGTCCCATTTATGGTTACCTTTTGTTTCTTGTTAACTAGAGCCTAAATGCTTTCTTTGAACTCTCAACCTATTATACAGTTAAATATTGTAGTTTTCCATTTAAAATGCTTAATTCCAGTAAGGAAATCAACACTGAATATCGAATTTAAATTGGCAGAAGAGGCTTGCTTTAGTTATAAGTAGAACAATTAAGTTGATTGGTCTATATACCTTGAGAGAGACTATTCTCTTTCTCCTATTTCCCAATAGAATTTGTTCACAGAGTTAGAATATAACTCTAAATCAATCTCCTTAATGGGAAGCATTTATTGTAGCTGCAATTAATGGTCAGTGCAATAAAAATGTACTCCAAAACCGGGTGTAAAAATCCAAGCTAATTTGAATTCTACATGGGTGAATGCTCTGAAACAGTTGTTTATTTGAAATGTTAATTGTCTCCTCTGTGGAATTTATTGCTGAGGTGTTGCTATAAAGGCAATGGAGAATTGTGTGAAACTGATGAAAGGTTGTCTTTTTCCCCCTAAAAAGAAGATTCTTTTCTTCCTGGGGCACTCAGGAAGCTATACCTTTCAGCTTTGATAAGATAGAAGGAGAAAGGAGTCTTGCAGCTAAGTGGTGAACTATTGTTGTTCTTGAAAATTGACCATTGAGTTGGATTGTATCAATCCCTTTTCTTTGCACCTCTCAATTTGACATAAGTTGAAACCACAACGGACCTGATAATTCTGTAGGAGACAAAATACCTAAATCTGAAAAGGCCAACTAAAATGTGGATTAGTTACCGATAATTAAATATGATTAAGAATATGGAATTCAAGGAGGGGGATATACATACTATGATTTGTGAAAGCTGTTTTATTTGCTTTCAGTAGCCCTCAGGTAGTTAGCTACTTTTATCAAAATACCTGTTTAGCTGTATACCTCCTAATATGAGGTGTGAAGGCTTGACCAATGTAACTTGGTAGTTGTTATCTGAAAGTAGTCATCTGCAATGTAATTAAATAAATTGAAATATTCAGTATGTGCTACAGGGCTATTTCCTGTAATGTCTATAAGGAATCTGACTTAAACCAGTTGTTGACCAGATGATCAATGGATAGGTATATGTATACATAGGTGAATGTAAAATAGATAGACTGGAATGTAATGCTTTAAGAACCCTTTCAAAAGCACTTTGTGCATGGCTAATTGATGGTTCCTGTTCCCAAAACTCCCCGATTGCTCTTTTCTCATGTGTTATTTCTGAAAAATGTCAAGTTGTTCTGTTTTGTTTTGCTCTGATAAACATTGCTTTAAAATAGGCTACCATGCATGAGAGTCATCTGTGTAGCCACAAACCTATTTCTTGAAAACTTTACCAGCTTATTAGTCATCTTGGTAGCCTGAGATGGAGTCTAAAAATATGACTTCTATACAGACTTTGAGTGGAGTTTTCCAGTTCCCCCTTCTCCCCACGGTGGGTTTTAATGGCTGGCTGTCGGGTAGGTGGGTGGGGACAAAACAACCGGAGCTGAAAATTGGTTTCCCAACGGCATAAAATGACGGTAGGAGCTTGTGCTCCCGTATACCTGGCGGGTTGTCACTCCCATCAAAGCCAGTAGTGAAACAGTTTTTCATCCTGTTAATGGGATGCAGATGAAGGCGTTTCCTATCCCACCCACCACCACTGTGCTCTATTGTCCGTGCTGCCAGCATGATATCTTGCCAGGCCAGAACAAATCAGGATTAACATGGCAAAGAGATGTCGGAAAATACCTGAAGAAGGCCTCGGGCAGCCTCTGGAGACCTGAGTGGAGGCCTCCAGCAGCTGTGGACCCTGGGACACAATGTGTACCAGTGGGTGGGGTGGAGTGTTAACCACGTGGAATCTCGCTGCAGCTTCTCCCATGAGGTGGATCTTCTCACTGCAAGTGGTATGCTTGGGTTGTGATGGTCTGGGCTTGGGGGGTGGGGGTTGGTGGGTTGGTGGATGGATGGATGGATTAGACCAGGAGGAGAGGAATGAAGAGGTGGGGATGCGTGTGTGGAGGCCTAGAGGGGGTCAGGAGAGGTTAGGTGTGGCAGAGGAAAGGGAGATGCTGCGGGGGTCGTGAATGAGGTGGTCTGGAGTAGTGGGTGGGAAGGGCCATGTTGGAGTCTGGCCAGGTAGGTGGGGTGTGCAGGTGTGAGTGACACCAGGGGTGTGAATGGGAGGGGGGAGGTGTGGAGAGGTGATTGGGGGGTAAACTTGGGGAATGGGTGATAGGAAGGAATGGTGAGGTTTAAGTGGGCAGTGGGAGCTGGTTGTGTGGGTGGGTGAGAGTCCTGTGTTGGGTGAAAGGCAGCTGAGGGTTATTAGAGGGGAGACAGAAGGAGGAACAAATTCTAAGGGTCGGCAGAATGGGGGAGATACATCAACTGTCATGGGGAGGTAGGGGATGGAAGGTGATGGGGAGGGCTATAGGGTGTCCGTGGGGAAATCAAATGTAATATGTGGGTGGGTAATGGTTATGGGGGGTGGGTGGGGGGGGTGCGGTGGTGCAGGGGGCAAAAGTATTTGACTGCATCTGGAAGGCAACGACAATCATGGTTGCAAGCAAATATGCAGAGCATCGTGGTGGAGATCTCGAGATGCTGCATGGGGGTTGGGTTATCGGGAGTGAGCGGAGATGCAGGACAGCTCAACTGGACAACCAAAAAGGGAACCCCAGCATGGAGTACTGACAATCCTGTGGTGTTGGGACAGATGTGAGTTTGAAGGACAAAGGCTTAGAGTGCACAGGAGACACTTGCACATGGCTTGCAAGGGCCCAGGACCTTTGCCTTCCTGCACATGCACTCTGGAAATCCAAGGCCTGGAGGCGCAGGCTTACTTTGGCTGTCCTGTTGTGGGGCAGGTGTGGTCACTGGATGAGGCTGAAGGGGTCACAAGCAAAGGGGTTCCACGAGGCTGGACATTGTTGGAGATTCATAAGTGGATGTCTCAGGGGTGTTCAACAGTCACTCCCCCTACTTTGGGTGCCCGAGGGCCCTGCATGATTCCTTGAGGGGAAGCAGCACCTGGAGGGAGGTCAAGGTGCCCTGTCACCACACCACCCCCCCACCCCCCGCCCTCCTTGCATAGAGACTGTGAAAGCTCACCCACAGCTACAGCAATGGGGTGCCAGTCTGCCCGCATCTCTGGCAGAATCTGCTGGACCAGGTTCTCCATGATGTCCGCCACCTTCCCCATGGAGACCTCCACATATGCACAGGTTGAACCACTTCATCAGAGAGCAGGCATAAGGTCTCCTCTGCCTCACGTGCCATTCTGTTGACCGCCTCCTCCCCCTCTGCCTGATGTTCCCTCGCCTCTTCCTGCCTCTCCAGCATCTCATGGAAGCCCGATTTCAGAGGCTCACCAACCTACTTGGATCTTGCAGGTGCCTTTTCCCCAGCAGTCCTCCGAGCGTTGGTGAGCTTGGCTGACCCTGCCTCCTCCTGCTGCGGACATGTGTCTATGCGATAACCACTAGAATGTGAGGTCCTGCTTGAACTAGATCTAGTACCCACCGAGGTGTGTGTCTCTGTGCTGGTGGAGGGCGCAGGTGACTGCTGTGCCGCCCCATCAGGTGCACTTTCTTCCTCCTCTTCAATGTCCTCAGTACTCTGTGGGCTTGTGTGACTACTGGACAGGGCTTCTTCCTCTTGCTTTGCCCTCTTCCTGCAGGCACCTGTAAGTGAGAGCAGAGAGTGACTGACTGTATGAGCTGCCTCCAATATGGAGGAATGCGTGACCCTTAGGTTTCAGTATGACATGCATGGATCCTTACAGGATGGAGGATGCCCGCCGCCCTCTCCATCTCCGCAGGCTTAGTCATGTTCCTGCCCAGCCAGCTTGGCTGCCTGCTCCTCGAAGTCAGTGAGGTCTTTGAAGTGTGGCTAGCCCCATCCTGTCTTCTCCCCCTCTCTCCTATTGTGCCTTAACTTACCCTGCACAAAGAGAGAAGATGGGGTTGAGAGCTATTAGGTTTCATGTATCTTTATCATGTTTCCAGTCTTACAAATAACCCACTGGATTGTGTGCCATGTGACTGATGCACTGCAAGTTGTCCACAAGGATTCTGGGGCAGCGCCCTCCAAAGCGGTGACATGACAGAGGCATGTCATTAGCGGTGCTTGCTGGAGCCCGAAGCGCCTCTGCTCCTTTCTTCCCCCACCTCCCAGACATGAGCTGTGTGAGTGGAAGGGTCAGGAACCCACAGTGGCCAACTGCAGAGTAGATAGACTGCTGTGGGACTATGAGGCATCACCCTATCACGTTGCCACTGAGGGCCATGTTCCCCCTAACATTCAGTGAGTGTCAGCAGTTGAGGGTTCACTTACCCTGGCAGAGTGGATGAGGCCATTCACCTATTTTCTGCCCTGCAGGGCAATCCTCCGGTGGACACCGTGGGCACCTCTGTCCTGGAGACTTCCTCCCATGCCGGGTTGGCCTATTGACTTGGCCTCCTTCCATCCTCTGGGCAGAGGACAGCCTTCCTGGCCTCCACTTCATTCAGCAGGGCTTCCAGGGAGGCATCACTGAATTTGGGGGCCAGAGCTCCGTGTGATTTGCAGGCCACCCCCTTGAATGGTGGCTAGGTTCCTTTCTGGGCACCTTTTAAATATGGCGCCCGGATTTGATGGTGGGGCACATGCCATCCAGCCTGCCCCAGTATGCAAAACATCGGGGAAACTGCCCACTACATAATTAATTAGGCCAGCGTCACACGAACTGACGTGAATTTCCACTAACCTCCATGGCAGGAAACACTCTCCGCCTTCCACCAGGGACTTAGTCCCAGAATGGAAAATCTGCCCTTTGATTCAGTTATGAATCTGTTAAATTAGACTAGCTGTCAAATTTCTAGTAAACTTTGAATATTTTGTGAGCTATAATTACAGCAAGTTTTAAATGGGTTTGAGCAGCTGAATAGAATAAACACAGTCCCTCAGAAGTGGATAGATATTTTCTCTTGAGGGGGCCAGAAACAGGGAAGCTGTGTAAATAGAGAAATAGTTTAGCATTTAGTTAAGCTGTTTTACTATCTTTTTGAAGAAGCAGATTGAATGTTTGCTGGAAATATGGTATTCTATTACTCAATTGCTTGTTTGTTTAAATTTTGCTCAAGTTTAGAAGTAGAATGAAGTCTGATGTGATGTTCCAAGGGCTGGAGGTACTTTTTTTGTGGTCATAACTTTTTAAACCTAGTAGAATTTGTGTTAATGGGTTTTTAGGTTCAGTGTCATGACTTATTTGGATATTAAGACTAGTGAAAACATTCTCTGGTTTAGGAAGTTGAGGCTTGGTAAGATGGCACTTAGAAATGTGACAGTGATTAATGAAAAGTCAAAATTTTGAGAAGGAAGGGTAGAAAAAACACGACAAAAGTAATGCTAATTCTACTGCATGATTCATGGGTAGTAAGGTTGAGTGGTAGAAACAACTGCAGATTGTTCAGTGCTATTGAATGAATGTGACAATGTTTTCCCATGGGGAAACAGAGCTGCAGTTGTTGAGGGACATGTTTGTTGGCAGAGGGTGTGATTAACAAAGAGGGAGAAACTATCCCTGTGCACAAATACAAGGAGACTAGACACGGGTGAATTTGAAGAAACTTGCATTTATGTTGCACATTTCACAATCTCAGGATATCCAAAAGCACTTTGCACATAATTACTGTTGTATTTCCACATGTCACTAGTTCATTATCATTGCATCAGAATTTGCTTCCCAACTTCCCCTTAACGTCAGCTTCTATGCAAGTACACTTCCAGTAAGTGGATGGGAATCAGGCGTGGAAATCTTCCCCACCCCTTCAGCTGCTAACGTTTATATTGGACTTTGCCAAATTCATTCAGCTTTAAATATTTAAACAAAATTGTTTTTGGTTTATTTTTTTTTAATACAAGCTTTATTCCTATCGTTACAGCCCTATAAATATTAAGATTATGATGCTAAACTATGAAAGGTTCTAGACAAAAGCAAAACACTGCAGATGCTGGAAATCTAGAGCAAAAACAAAGATACCTGGAAAAACTCACCAGGTCTGACAGCATCTGCGGAGAGGGATACAGTTGACGTTTCAAGTCCGTATGACACTTCATCAGAACTAAGATATGTAGAAATGAGATGAAATACAAGCTGGTAGAAGGGGGTGGGACAGGAGAGCTCGATAGGGGGCCAGTGATAGGTGGAGGCCAAGAAGAGACTGCCAAAGATGTCATAGACAAAAGGACAAAGGGATGTTGACGGTGGTGATATTATCTAAAGGGTGTGCTAATGGGGACATTAAGGGTATGAAAAGTTCTGTTGATTTGAATTAGCGAATGGGTAAGTTGCATAGATATTACTCCAGGGGTCAGGAACTCTGATGTCACATGCAGACATCATTCAGCAGGTTTTGGGAGACATATGCATTATTTAAGCAAACGTTTTCAAAATTACATAATACATAATCCATCTAATATGTGTTTACATGGATCGCTGGGCAAAATATATACTTCAGTGCACTGATGGGCCTTTCCTCTGTGATCTTGCCCTAGGCAGCTGCGTAGCCCTGGAGTGGGAGCATGTGGTGGGACCCTGGTACACTTCAGACCACCTGTGACCAGTGTGTAGGCGGGCAGTAGCGATGATATTATTAGAGGTGTTAGAAATTCACTTTAGCTTTTGCGGGTGAGTTATTAATTGTGTGGCTTTGTTTTAAAGAAAAAAGGAGAGCACTTTCTGCTTGGGTTTTGGGGTGTCATTGACAGTCAGATGGGTTGTTACAGGGATGATAAAAGCAAAATACTGCAGATGCTGGAAATCTGAAAAAAAAAGAAAAATACGTGGAAAAACTCAGCAGGTCTGACAGCATCTGTGGAGAGGAACACAGTTAACGTTTTGAGTCCGTATGACTTCATCAGAACTAAGAAATATAGAAATGAGGTGGAATATAAGCTGGTTGAAAGGTCGGACAGGTAGAGCTGGATATTTCCATTCATTGTTTTATCTACTTTTTAGCCTATTTCGATCCCTTCCCCCCATCCCACTCCCACTAGGGCTGTCTGTCACTTGCTGGTCCTGCTTTCTACCCTTAATGTCTCCATTATCACATTCCTTAGATAATATCACCACCGTCAACACCCCTTTGTCCTTTTGTCTATGACATCTTTGGCAATCTCTTCTTTGCCTCCACCCATTACTGGCCCTCTATCCAGCTCTACCTGTCCCCACCCCCCTTCAACAAGCTTATATTCCACCTCTTTTCTATATTTCCTCAGTTCTGGTGACGAGTCATACGGACTCGAAACGTTAACAGCAGATGCTGTCAGACCTGAGTTTTTCCAGGTATTTTTGTTTTGATTACAGGGAAGCATACACTTGAGGACGCCTGAGCTCCGAGGGTTTGAGGTCAGTGGCCCGGGGCGGGGCGGGGTTGCAAAATGGGGGCGGGGCGGGGTTGCAAAATGGGGGCGGGGCGGGGTTACAATATGGGGGCGGGGCGGGGTTACAATGTGGGGGCGGGGCGGGGTTACAATATGGGGGCGGGGCGGGGTTACACGGGGGTTTCTTAAGGAGGACGGGGTTACATCAGGGGGCGGGGCTCGCCTGGTGCAATCTCGCGATGCTTGGCTGCCGCTAGTGGTTATTAGCAGCGGCACCAAACGGCTTCCGTCCAGTTCGTCCTCAGTGCAGGACAACAGAGGTAGCGGTTTGGATTTTGTCCTTTTACAGCGTAGTTCAGTCCAGTCCAGTCCAGCCCAGCCCAGCCCAGCCACAAGGGACCCAGTTACCAGCAGCATTAATACCGGGTAAGGCGCCAGTCCCCAGTTTGTTATTACTTTTAATACTATTTTTCATTCCTCACTTTGAGCGGCGGCTGGGCTTGGGCCCGGTTGCTCAGTGACATCAGCTGTGGTGAGCCTGCTGGCCCAGAGGCTGCTTTCCTGTAACAAGGAGAGAGCGAGGTTTCCCTTTACAATGGGAAGAGCCTTTAAAGTACTGGCCCAGCCGCTTGCTAACTCCCACTCTGTTTTAGGCTTCAGTCAGTGTTTGATTGTAGGTTCAGACCACATGAATACTGGAAATTATGCAAAACGAGCGTGTCAGTGTTCCTCTGGGTAAGCTTGAAACATTCCTGAACTAAATTGTCGTAAATTAATGATTAATGACCAGCTTATTAATTTTTTTCTTCCCCTTCACATATGAGGAAATGTACCCATGTTTACATAGGAATCCTGACATTTGATCTCTTCTATAACAATAGAATGATACTGTAGATATAAAAACTTTTTAAAGAATAAAATGCATAGTTTCTAAGCCAGATGCGGTAGCGATCAGGAAAAAGTGCTGGAAACACTCAGCTGGTCAGACAGCATGTGTAGATTGAGCAAGAATTAGTGAAAATATTTCAGGTTGATGACTTAGCTTGGTTCTATTCTCCTCAGAAACTCCCTGACCTGATGTTTCCTGACGTTTTTTGATCTCTACTGTAGTTGGTTAGCTATCCATTCTCCTCAGAAACTATCTGCTTTATGTTATAAATCTTCAGTGGAAAAATATTTGCCAAACTTTGTTCCATGTTTTGTCAAGTGCTATAATGACGTTTGCCATAATGCTGTTTGTGATTGAGGGAACACTTAGGTCATATTTCTTGGTTTTAAGGTTTACTGCTGCTTGTGGGACATTCACTCAATTGTGAAATGTTGTCTTATCGCTTTCAAGCTGTTTTTAAGTCTTAAAAATGTGGCAATATTTTCACCTGTCCACTGTCTCAAATTCTTGTTAAATGGATTAACATTGATCAATACTTATTAATAAGTAATAACGCTTATTATTGTCAGTGTTTTCTCTTTTGTAACACCATTTTAAATTCCTCTGACCTATTGCCACTGATTAAATTTATGGAGAGCCACGAGTAATGGACTTACTCATCATGCTGCATCATAAGTATTGTCAATCTAATGTAATAAAGCCTGTGATGTAACTCGGGCAGATTTACAGGCTACGTGAAAAAGTATTGAAAAAAGATTAATTATCTGCATGTTTGTAAATTTGCATATAGTCATATGCTTTATTTTTTGAAACAGCACTGAAAAGATCCTTCAGGTGGAAAGTCTGAAGCTTATGTTCTGTGCATATTCCAACTTGGATGTAATTGTGAAATATATCTAAATAGAGACAAGTTGCTATTTCCTCCTTCATATTTGCCAGATGTCTGGCAACAATGTTTATTTGACAAATCCTGCTGGGAGTATATATTTCTAATACTTTGTTTAAAAAAAAAACCTGCTTGATGTAATGTTGAAGGCTCACATGTTAAACATCTGAGCAGTGTATGCATGTTAGAGTCTATGTGTAATGTGACTGAGAAGAATGGTCAATTGATAAACTTTCTGAAAGGCAAGCTATCTGAATGTAGTCTAAACAATAGTAGGATATCGCTTATTGGAAGCCTTTCAGGTATCAGGTTCCTGAGAACAACTCCTTTCTTAAGTTTTTACTGCAATCTTGTAAACACGTGGGCTACAAAAAACAGCTTGTTTTTGCTCTTGTTAACATTTTAAATTTGAGGGATATTTTGAGATGTAGCTGACCCAACTGAGCTTTAGGTACATCTTGCTTTGTAGATAACCTTTTCAAGTTTCTCTTGGAGAATGAGCTTTTCTTGAATTTTGTAGTAATAAGATTTGGCAAACGGTATCTAGAAAACTTGTTTTGACCTTGGAAATTGCAACTACTGATCTCGTAGTTTAAAACTGACACAAGCCTGCATTAATTGGCAGAAATATTTTAAAAATGGTGACATTAGTTCTTCCATTAGAATATAGCCTCTTAAAATCATGGGTTTTCTAAGAGGGCTTCCTGGACCCTAGGAGTTCTGTGAGGAAATTGATGCATCAGATTTTGATTTTGGCTGTTCTTTCTGTCTGTCTGCTGTATATTGAAACGGATTCATTATAGGGAGGAGTTCTATGAGGAAATTGATGCATCAGATTTTGATTTTGGCTGTTCTTTCTGTCTGTCTGCTGGATATTGAAACAGATTCATTATAGGGAGGGATTCTATGTCCAGTTAGAACAGGGAGTTCCTTTGAGAAACCTATTACTTTTCAAAATACGTAATGATGGTATATTTGTGATTTGGATAAATGCAATATTCCCTGCAGCTTGATGTATTCTATTTTATACCATGATTCACAGTGCTAAGCAGTACAAGGGAAGCCAGATGAGTGCACTTTTTGTTCTTTTACAGACTAACTCACTAAAGGACAACCAAGTTGTATGATTGTTGGCTACATCAAACAGTGTTTTGCAGTATTATATTGGCAAGCGTTGAGATCAGGCTCAAAGAGCTGCTTGTTCTCAAACTCCTAACCATAATAAAGTCCATGCCTTATGTTATCTCACTTAACAACATGTATGTTTTTAAAAATAACTTCCAAAGCATACCAACATTTCACTGCTTAAATGAAACTTGGTGAAATTGAGTGTTCACTCTGATTTACTTTTCAATAGGAAATGAAGCACCAAATTTAGGTTGGGGTGGGAGGAGAGTGAATTGGAAGATCTTGTAGGATTTTATCTCGCAACTCCCTGTAAAAATCTTGGAATGTCACTAATAGAATAGGATTTGACTTGCTCATTTGCTGTAAATCAGTGTAGCTGGAAATTAAAAGGTTGCTGTGTAGCAGGAAGGGATTGTGGTCTGGCTGTGCAAGGTCCTCTGATAAACGAATGAGCTAAGCTCCTGTTTAATTGAGAATGTACATAGCTCTTTCTCCTGCAATAATTGTTAGTCTGATTATAATTAGTGCTACTTCATTTCCTTGTCATAAAATTCCTGTTGGTGCAATGGGGTTATAAAAGTTTCTTAAAATATCACTTCCTCCTCCTCCACCTCCCACTCCTTTTTCCTTTTTTCTTTTTTTTTTAAACTCTTGACAATAATTGGAATTACGGAATACTCCCTGGCAATATATAATTTGTGTGTACACCATGTTTTTCATACCCACTTTGCAATAATGTTTGATAAGTGCAATGTCATATTTTATTTTTAACTGTTTAAACTTGCACTGTTTTAAACTAACTTTACAACACTGCTGCTAGGCCATTATTCACATCACTCAGTAGTAGACTGTTTTACGATGGGTTATACTTTTCCTGGTCGTTTATTAGTGGTTTCTAATACTTCAAAAATAAAATTAATCAGTTTGTGGTGAGGAAGTGATACCCTGCAAATTGTGAATTGCCACAAAATCCTGAACTATTTGCACCACTTCACCATTAGCCTCTCAAAAATGGGAGCCCTCTGTCAGTTTCAAGAAAATTACTGGATTTCTCATAAATGGAAATAAAACTCATTGCAGATAATTGGGGCTGGTATCTCGTGATATAAGAACTTTATTTTAAATGAGTAGATATATTTTTCTGCCGTGCCACTTCACCTTGGGTGCCCAAAAAGGAAACAGTTGAAACTGCAGGAGTGAGACTCCAAAGTTAATTGCGTTGAGAGGTATTTAAATATTGATTTTTTTTTTTCATGCTTTCCCTTTGTCTTTTCTCCCTTTCCCTCTCCCTCTCTTTGTCTCAATCCACTTTTTCTTCCCCCCCCCCCCCCCCCCCCCCCCCCCCCCACCCCCGTATCTCATTTGACTTCAATTTCCTTCTCCGTAATTCGCCTGTTCTTTTTCCATCCTCAAATCAAACTGATTACAATAGACTGTTTTGTCTTCTTGTTCACCAAGGGCCCAAATTTCCCATTTGACCTCGCCACACTCAACAACTTGCATTTCCCAGAAATGAGTACAATATTACATTCTCAAGCTGAAGGGCAAGGGAAAATTATAACTCGTGGGGAAGGAAAGAGGGAGCAAGAGATCCAGATTTTTGCCATGATGTATGAAAATAGTGCTTCTGATTTTGCACCTAAATGGGCTAGCTCCAATTTTAAGATTCTCTCCCTTTTATTCTTGATTTCTTCCCCCACCACAGGAAACAGTTTCCTCATATCTACTCTATCAAATCCTTTAATATTTTTAAATGCCTCAATGTGATCATCCCACAATCTTCTATACTCAAGCAGGACAAACCGAGTCCTCTTAATTTAATGCTCTAAACTCCACTATTCTGATCAGTAAAATTTCAAATGGCTTGTTTTTTACTGATTTTTGGCAGTTCTGACCTAGCCATTGCTCGTCCCAAGTGGCACTCCTTTTAGAAAGAAATTGTTAAAAGTGTTAAACCAATTTGAAACATGGTGGATTTAATAGATTATGCATTGCCTAGATTGAGAACAACTGCATTTTCCATCCACACAGTGAGTGTTAGCAGGAAGGCTATAGCATTAATCAACCTATACCTGTTCAACATTAGAAACTTCAGCTCATCCACACTGTTGAGTTGCCATTACTGAAATTGAGTAAAGTGAGGTTACACTGACCTGTGTTTTGATATAACTGACCTCTTTATGATTTATTGAGAAACTGCATTTATTTTTGTCATGCATTTCTTGTAAGGATATCAAATTTCTCAGTTGCCATCCTTTTGTTTTCTTTCTACCTCCTAATGTGGCTTAGTTGCTGGTAGCAGGTGGGCTGTCTGCTCCCATAACCGCCTTTTTAATTAATCTTTGAACTAGTTGCTAAGAGGTGCAAGGGGAACGCGATGCTTTTTATCCCATTTTTCTGTGGGGAATTTGCCAAGTTGCACAACTGGCATTGGGAGCTCATGTGGTGTTGGATCAAACCTGTTGTTTTATCATTTCATTTTTGAAAACCTGTAGTTGTTAACCTTGTTTCCCCAATGTATTTAAATTGTGTAATATGCCAGTAAATGTTCTTAGCCTGAGTTTTGGAGACTGATTAGATATTTCTGGCAGTCTACCTCTTTGGACATAACAGAAGTCTTTGTGAAACCCCTCTGCCCCGTTGCCTCAGTGCATGAAGAGATAAGTATGTCAGAAGCAGCTGTCCAATTCCGGAATATTATTTAGAGGCTCTGGACTGTGGCCATTTCAGATGGTATTGAGCTTGAAGCTATATCTTTTCTCCTGTGTTTGTGAGAGTACAATAAACATGAACTTGTTGAGGTGTGGGTTTGTTCAGTATCTGAATTACCAGTGGAACTCTTCATTCAAGTGAGTTTACTTTTGAGAACTGGTCAGTTTTACTAAATTGAAATTTTGCATTTATTTTGGGTTGTGAATATTGCAATGAGTGTTTTTCTGGATTGCACAGTCTTCTGATTTTTTTGACGTATTTTCCTATTTTATCTTGGTGTGTCTGGTAAATAGAATCTGAATGGAAGCACAACTTTTATTTCCTTGAACATTAAAGATAGACTGCAGTATATTAAAAGAAATTAGTTTTGCTTTAATATCTTCAGTTTTTAAGCAATCTGTAGCTTGAATTTAAAATCAGTCCTTTGGTTAAAACAGCTCGGATATGGGATGTGTGTGTATGTGGAGCTATAAACACACCAACCAAGATCCTAGAGGAGAAAATTGTCGAACTAGAGTACCACTTAACTTTTAAAAAAAATCAACGTGCTTTGGTATAGATGTAAGCTGTTCCCATCTTTTGGAAAACAGCACTAAGACTTTTGTGTTTCGTATTTCAGAAAATACAGTATCTGTTTGAAGCTACTTAATATCTTTTAGGGGTTTTGGGGTGAGAATTTAAATTTTACATTTATACACTTAGTGGTGTATGATTGTTCTCCTGTATGCTTCAATATGAAAATATTTTGTGCCATAACTTGCTGGAAGTGCATGTTGTTAAGTGACGAAGGAAACATTGCATTTGGTGAAACACTGCTGGCCCAGCCAATCTCCTTCACTGTCTCTTGTATGACTTACTCTGTCTTACTCAGACTGCACATATTGTTAACCTTTTGTGCGAAGTGTTTGTTAATCTAAATCTCAAATATATTTACCGATTTTGTATTGATTATTCCCTTGCCCTGTAGTTGAAATAGCCCTGAAGATTTTTTCTATTCAACTTATTATCACGTTTTTAAGTTTGCCCTCATTCATCCTTCAAGGTTGAAAAGTCAGACTCCCTTTTTTCTACTCCCCTCCCAACCTTTTTCTTAATTGTCTTGTAACAAGCAGTTGACACTTTCTGGATTCAGGCCCTTTATTTTTTTTCTATATAAAGCATAATATATAATTCCTGTACTTTAATTTCTTCCCTTTGGTTTCCCCATTCCTGTAATGTTTACATCCTGATAAAATGTGTGAATTATTACCATAAATCATGGTGCATGTGTCTTTTGTTTCCTAAAGACAGGAAGACTGAAGTGTAACCTTGATAATAAAAGCCTTAAGTGTTTTAGTTGCATGATGGCTTTTCCATAAATGTGACATCATGTGAGTGTTTCCTGTTCGATATGATGAGTTAAGCGTTGTTCAGGGAAAACAAAAGTCTTCATACAAAACCATTTTCTTTCCCAATAGGTTTAGAACTACAATGGAGGCTGTTGTTCGTCGTTGCCCATTCCTTTCACGTGTCTCCCAGACTTTTCTTCAGAAGGCTGGCAAGTCACTGATCTATTATGCGCAACACTGCCCCATTATGATGATGAAGGCAGGAGCCAAGCCTGTAACGCGCACTGTGACCACCTCTGCTGCTCACTGTCAACAGACCAAAGAAACCACGCCAGTGAATGAGAGTAAGGAGCTGCTTGTGATTTAAGTAGAGTTAAGTTAAACTGTGTTTATGTACATCCAAAAAGTTTAAAGGGAACAAGACAATTAGGATACAGTCAAAAGGAGCAAAATTATTCCTGCTTGTGATTTTAGACTATTAAAATGTCCTTTCGTGAGGCTTATCAATGGATTAAATTGTCAAAATTAATTATGAAATTGCTGTAATCATGCAATCCATTGATTTTAAGCACTTCTTTCAATAACTTGGGGTTAAAGGTTTCTTCAGCTATCCATTTTAATTGCCTTGCTGAAGTAATCTCTAATCTTTTTGACACACTGCAACCACTCCCCCCAATTCAGCTGTATGAGCATGTATAAAATTAATGGACTCCAGTGTGACTCCATCCTGTGATTCCAGGTCAAACCTTGTGACTAAAGATTCTAAAAGGCACAACTACAATGAACTGAATTACCATAGCTCAGTAATTTTAAAGAAGTGGTGATTTTTTTCAAATGGGTTCATTTGGGCAAAGGAAGTGGAAAACCCCAAGATTATGCAATTCCTTAATCTGGACTAATGTTTTAAATCTTTCTCTATAAATACTATCATATTTTTGAACCATAATTGACATTTTGTTTACATTGTTATATTTTAATGCAATGTCAATATTTTAAACAATTTTCTAAGTTAAATCTCCAGATTTTTTTCTTCTACAAAGTTTAACATTTATATGTTAAATAGTTTTTGATTTAGTTTCAAACTTTGCTTTAAGCATGCTTTTCTTAATGTACCACAGAAACTGCTAATTTGGCTTCAGCTCCAAGTGTCCCAGCTTCCCAGCTTCCCCCAGGACACCCAGTACCTAGTGCTGGACAGGCTGCAGCTTCCAAATGCCCATTCCTTGCTGGTGAGATGAGCCATGGTAAGAGCTCTGTTGTCCGAAAAGCTAGTGTGGAGCTTTCAGAGGATGTGCAACAGATGCATGCTGTGAGAAAAGGTAGGATGATCTAGATTTTTAAACACAATTTCAGTTTGGTGTACTTTGATTTTGAAGGCTTGCTGTCAAAGAGCAACCTTGAATTTATATAATACCATTTGCGTCTTTGGGATGGAGCAAAGTACTTTACAGCCTTCGTTACTTTTCATTCAAGTTCCATCATTGTTGGCAGGTGTGGCAGCAATTTCCATACTGCAAAATCGCATGACATAAATAAGCAGTTAGTCTCTGACTACGGTGCTTTTGTAATTGAACCTTACACAACCTGGCGGCTTGAATTCTAAAAATAACTACCATCCAAAGGTGCTACTGGGTTAATTTTTGTGCATTATAGTTAAATAACATTTGTATTCATGTATTAATAGCATGGGCTGTGGCTGTATACCTAAAGTATTGATTGTCCTCTGCAGAATTAGCTGTGACCTCTGTTAACCCAACTGTTGCCAACATCAAAAAGGCAGATGGACAAAAAGACACTGGTCTGCTGAAGAATCTGAATAGTATGACGAAGCAAAAGTCTTCAGTTTCTCATCTCATTCAGGACAACATGCCAAAATGTGAGTGTACAACAAAACAAAACCATGCAAATAGGCAATAAGTAACATCAAACCTTACAAATTTTATTACATTTCGAACATATTCATGTTACTTGTATTTATTTCTAAGCTTTAAAACTTTATTCTGTGCTTATGTAGCTGTTTCAGCTTTCAAATATGATGGATTTTTTGAAAAGAAGATTGATGAAAAGAAAAAGGATCATACTTATCGTGTCTTCAAAACTGTGAATCGTCGTGCTGATGTATTTCCCATGGCAGATGACTACTCCAATTCCGTCAGTGTCAAGAAGGAGGTTTCTGTCTGGTGCAGCAATGATTACCTCGGAATGAGTCGCCACCCGCGAGTTGTGGGGTCAATCATGTGAGTTTCTGAATTAAACTACCTTGGAAACATGCCATAATATGCCTCAAGACTTGAGCATCTTCTGATTGTTATTTTAAACATTGTATTGGTTTCACCCTTAGAATTTTTTTCAATGAACTTGTGTCTGTTGCATTCATCTTTGCTTAGGATATAGTCCTATTAGAAGTGAAACATGATTTTTAAATAAGTGACTATCTTTTTTTTTTCCCTCAAATTAGTACCCAGATTTGTATCCAAAGAAGGAAGAGCTAGTGTTTGACATAGATCCCTGCCATGATCTATATGGGCAAATGGAGGTGATGGCATAGTGGTATTGTTGCTGGACTAATTATTCAGAGACCCAGGGCAATGCTCTGGGGACCCAGGCTCAAATCCCACCATGACAGATATGAAATTTGAACTCAATTTTAAAAAAAACCTGGAATTAAAAGTCTGATCACAAAACCATTGCCAATTATTGTAAAAATCCATCTGGTTCACTAATGTCCTTTAGGGAAGGAAATCTGCTGCTCTTACCTACATGTGACTCCAGACGCACAGCAATGTGGTTGACTCTTAAATGCCCTCTGAACAAGGGCAATTAAGGATGGACAATAAATGCTGGCCTAGCCAGTGCTGCCCATATCCCATCAACAAGAATTTAAAAAAAAATGAAATGCACAATTGGGAATGTCACTTTTTTGTTAGTAACTAAAATAGTCTTTTTTAAAGAGCTGTATTCGCCATTATTACCATCTCATTTTTTTGTATCTAGGGATACCCTTCGGTGCCATGGTGCTGGAGCTGGTGGGACCAGGAATATTTCTGGAACCAGCAAGTATCATGTTGATTTAGAGAGTGAATTAGCTGATCTCCATGGCAAAGATGCAGCACTACTGTTCTCATCATGTTTTGTGGCAAATGATTCTACCCTCTTTACATTGGCCAAAATGCTCCCAGGTACGAGTTATTGTTTAATTTGCCATTTATTGTGGATAAGTCAAAGTGTCTATTTTTAGGTAGCATTTTCCATAGGCCTCACTTGAAGGTGCTGATTTTCACCAGTTTTTTAAAAGGGTGGAGGCACCTGGCACTAGCTCCCTATAGTATCATTCTTCATGTGAGTTGAGGGCATCAATATTTTCATCACTCTTTCCAGCAAGAGTTATTAGACATAAATCAAAAGCAGGTCCTGGTTGATTTTTTTCCCCTCATTATCCCAGGGATGTGGGAGGTCAGTTATAGTGTTCTGCAAATCCTGGCTTAGACCTGCTCATTCAGTATAGGAGTAATCAGACCTGTGACCACCTAACTTGTGTGGCACAGGTATGTGCTGTTTTCTCTAACAACCATTGGGGAGTTCAACTTCACAGTTTTGAACCTGACCCCCATGTCAACAGCTCTAATAAGTTACACTTCTCCACCTGCCAAATATTACTGAATTCCCTTTTTATGATATTTCATTATCTACAATCCCACTCCTGAATTTCCATATCTCTCATGGTCAAGCCCTCAATCCATTCAATCTATGCTGTTACAATGACTGTGGTGCATTCTTTCCATTGAACCATCTGTTGTTTTTAACCTGGTCAAACATACCATCCTCTTCTGGACACCACCTTCGCTGTCTTCTTGCTTGGTTCTATTGTTCTCAAGCCAATCCTAGCCAGGCTATGTTCAGCAATAGCTTCTCCTATTCTGCTCCTTTTCAACACTGTTTTGAGTCCTCCAGAGATCTATCCTTATACTTGTGATTTCTCTCTCGTGATACATGTGTGCTTTCCTTCCCTTGTGCATTTGCCCCCTTTTATTGGTGCCATCTAGACCCCAAATCCTCTGGAATTCATCCAGCTCCCTCCTTTTTAAATATAATCTTCTTAAAACTCATGTCTCCCCTTCTAATATTTGGCATCCTGATGTCCTTTTTTTGTCTACTTTTCTGTGAAAGCCCTTAGGACAAAAGATAATATAAATTGTTTTCCCCACTGACATCCACTTGCTTATGGAATTTAGAAGCTAAGCTTATGTTGTTGTTGTTGTTCCCCTGGCTCTGGCAATACTTGGCAAGCTGGTTAAAGCAGTGAATAGATAAGTCTGTGCAAAATTTTCTGGTCTTAGCCTCAGTACCATATCTTAGCTAGAGGAAATAGGCCAGAGTTAGTGATGTGTTATAGGTGAGAATGAAATTGGCCTCTGCTGTGATATCACTTTTTCATTTCTGAGGCCTGATGGTTTCCTGTCTAGGATTGTACATGAGGACTAGCCACTGGGGAAGGTAATGGAGGATGGTTCCACAGGCTCCACCATATGCCAGCAAGAGAAAGAAAATGAGGTGGGAATGGAAGGAAGCTGGGAGAAAATTGGTTTTCCTATTTCTGGGCTTTGTAATGGACTCTATTTTCATCAATATAAAATAAAAATCACATAGGATCTTTTGTGAAATGAACATGGTAGAAGTTCTATAGATGTCCATTACATAATTTGCATTTGTGCACTCTTGAGACAATATTAGAATTCAGTTTTAATTGTCAGTATCTGTAGCCTTTAGCAGAGATCTGCTGAAGTTAACCATGACCTTTTTTTTTCATTATGGCTAGGATGTGAAATTTACTCTGATGCTGGAAACCATGCCTCCATGATTCAGGGAATACGGAATAGTGGAGTTCCCAAGTTTATATTCCGTCACAATGATGTCAATCATCTGCGGCAACTGTTGAAGAAATCAGACCCAGCTACTCCAAAGATTGTAGCCTTTGAGACGGTCCATTCAATGGATGGTATGCATTGCAGTAAGACTTAAATTTGAAGTAGTTTTAAAGGACGGGGAACTGCAGTTACTAAATAATTTACAATTACAAATTAATCAACCCAAATCACCAAGCTGGTCTGGCAACATTTGTATTTCCTAACAATGCATGTAATGTGGATTCTTTTAAGACAGTGCTTTTCAAACTTTTTCGCAGTGTGACTCCATTTTAATGCCCTGGACTTCATGTGACCCCAGAGGCAGGTACAAGAGTTGAGTGAGTGGGGCGATGGGATGGTTGGTGGTTGGGTCTTCAGATGCTGAGGGGATGGGTGGAATTGACTTCAGGGGTTGTACATGGTGGGAAGTGTTTAAACTGCAGGGTTGTAGGGTGTTTTTTTAGAAAGCTACCTTTGCTGCTGCAGTTAAAAAGGCTATGAAATCAGGTTTCTAAGATGTGTCTAGGCTTGTCCACCATAGAAAAAAAACAAGGATTTAAAGGGGCCTAGCAGCTTTTGGTATTTAGTTCAAGCCACACAGCAGCCATTGCTGCTTTGGAGCTCGCAACTCAAAAAAAACCTCATCTCATAACCCTACTGGGTTGAGTTTGGAAATCTCTGGTTTAAGGTCTAACTTGATTTTTCAGCTTGCAAGGATTCAGTATGAAACCAGTGTTGGTGCAGCATGCCAACAATTGTAAAGTTCTTTTTAAAAACTCTACACGTAGTTGAAACATGATTTGTCGCTAACCCACTAGATAAACGATTGATCTTTTTTATTGAGAAAGGGGGCTTTACCTAGCTTTTCCTAGACCAACAATTTGGCATTCTGGTTACAGTTATGCATTTCTGATGGCACTACATTAATCTGTTTATGAATTGAGATTTGTAAAACTTAACTTTTTATGGCATCTAGGTTAAGTTGTTAGCATTCTAGCTTGACCTTGCTGCGTCTATAGCTTGAAATTAAACTTTTAATGTGCTGTTTTTAAAAACCTAACCAGGCCCCTCTCCTTAGTACTGTTTCACATTGCTGCAGTTAGTGGAAATAATCCTTGCCTCACTTTGCCGTAGGTCAGAATTTTTGTGCTCGTGAGAATTTCTGTCCACAGTATAAAGGTGGGAACCCTTCCACCTGTGGAGCACTGCTGGAAGAGAGGGGCTTTTGTTAGCGAGCGGATTGGCATTGAAGGAGGAATGGAGGGAGTAAAGGATTTCAGTGAAGATCAGATAGAAGGATGATAAACCTGGGAGTGGAATTTTGGGATGGGGAGGTGACGGATAGGGCCTTGAAGTAGCGGGGAGGGACTCAAGTGCTAATTTGAATGAGGGAATGTGGAAAAAGAGTATTAGCTTGAACTAGGATGGAGAAGAAAGCCAGTGTTTAACAATGGGGTTAGAGGAGAGTGTTTCTAAAAATGTGGGGAGTTCGAGTTAGAACAGGAGTGTTAATAATTGAGAACTTGTGGGAAACTGTTGAATCTAAATGCCACTTTTTTGTTTTGAGATTTTAAAAGTGCATTTGTGAAATATTGAGGATCTTAATATCTAGACTGCATCAGGGAGCCCTAAGGTTCCCTAAATCTCATTTGTACCTTTTGATATTTAAATGTCCCTTTTTCAAACATTTACTTTCTGGGATATAAATTAGGTACCTGTTTTAGGATCTTATAGGATTTTTTTTAAAACTGTTCCTCAGAATTTGGTTTACTGATTTGGCATGCATGGCTTCATGCAGCCCCTATAGAAGAACATGCTTTTTGAAGTCCATAGGATCATTACACGATTGAAATTTTGGGCTAGGGTTACAGTTGTGTTAGACAAATTTCTTGACCGTTAAACATGCTATCCTTAGGTGCAGTCTGTCCTTTGGAGGAAATGTGTGATGTAGCACATGAATATGGTGCAATAACTTTCGTTGATGAAGTCCATGCTGTTGGCCTTTACGGTTCTAGAGGTGGAGGAATAGGAGATAGAGATGGTGTCATGCATAAAATGGATATAATATCTGGAACACTGGGTAAGTACATTAACTGTGTATACAAATTTGGACTAGTTTTTGTTTTCATTAAACAATCAATAGTGCATGTGAACACAAGTTTATAAGTGAAGATTTTGATTTGAAGATCGAGGTTGTTTCTAAAGTGGGTACCCATTACAATCAGCCTGTATATTCTTTGGCTTAGTTTTTTTCATTCTTGGTATCTATCTCTGGTGGTAGACTGAAGCGGTAACTTCTATAAATCCTTTACTGTTACAGATGAGTTACTAATTTGGGGTTTCCTTCATAAGATAGGAAGAAAATGTTGCAACAAAATATTTTAAACTTTTGGGGAGGAAAGGTTTGCGTGCGTGCGAGGTGGGATGGGTGGGTGGTGGTGAGGGTCATAATTAAAATTGCATTTAGTGAGCGTTGGTCAAAGGAAGAACAAAACAGAATTCAAACTTTTGACATTTTTGGTTAAAATTGAGTTTTTTGATATTTGAGTAACCTATGGTAGTGTTTAAAATCTATTTCAGTATAGTATCCCAGTATGCAAGCTTAAAAACTTAGTTCGCTCAAGTATAGAAAGATGGTCCTGCACTAGATCCAATGCTGAAAACTGATCTTACTGCATTGTCACCAAATCTCAAGGGGATGGGGATACTAACTCCACAGTTACTCACTCACAGCTTCACTGCATAGCAGCTTTGAACACTTTCAAAAACAGCCATACAGGCTGTTGCAATTTTATGATAATAAAAAGCAATGAGGGAAGGTAGACAAAAATAATCCTCCCAAAACAGAAACTGGAAAATCACATTTAATGCTTTACTCCAAGTAAAAGGTTTGCTAAAAAAATCTTTAGTTCTAAGGCTCAAATTTTCAAATCCAACCGACATAATCTAACATTTCAATTTATTTGAGGTACGGGGACCTTCTAAATTGAAATCTTGTATCAATTCTTTTTAAGCTCAAGTTAAAATATGGTTGCTAAGATACTCAATCTGTCGAGCACTTATTTTCCCCATGCATAGTCTGATCCACCTGTAAGTTTACAATAACAAATGTTATGAGATCAGCTTGAAGCTTTATTTATCCTGTGCATGCACTGCTGCACTTTGGCAGCTGACTGCAATTCAAAAGTCACTTTGCCAGGATTCACTTAAGGTCAGTGATGGGGAAGAGCATGCACCCCGATTCCTCATGCAGTGGTCTTTGGCAGCTGGTTGCAATCCATAGGTAACTATGCCAGGGTTTATCAAGGGCAGTGGTGGAAAAGTACTGATCTGTGTACTAAAATTGTGGCATCCAGTGTGTATATATAAGATCATAAGAAATAGGAGTAGGCTCTTTGGCCTCTTGAGCCTGCTCTGCTATTCAACTAGGTCATGGCTGATCATCTATCTCAACACAATTTTCCTACATTATCTTCATATCCTTTCGATATCTAGAAATTTATTGATTTCTGCCTTAAATATACTTGATGACTGAACCCCCCACAACCCTCTGGGGTAGAGAATTCCAAAGATTCACCACTATGAGTGAAGAAGCTCCTCATCTTAGTCTTAAATGGCCTACCTCTTGTTCTGAAACTGTCTATCCTGGTTGTAGACCCTCTCCCACCTAGTTGGGGAAAAATCCTTCCCGCATCTACCCTATAAGAATTTTGTGTGCTTGAATGAGATCACCTCTTGTTCTTCTAAATTCTAGAGAATATAGGCCCAGTCGTCTTTAATCTCTTCTCATAGGGCAGTCCTGCCATCCCAGGGATCAGTCTGGTGAACCTTTGTTGTACTCTTTATGCCAAGTAAATCCTTCCTTTAGTTAAGGAGACAAATTGTACGCAATACTCCAGATGCGGCCTCACCTAAGCTCTATACAATTACAGCAAGACTTCTTTACCCATTTAGTAAAACCCTCTTGCAATCCTTGTGGGTTGTAAAGCTGTGCCCCAACTGCTGGCGTAAGCATGGATTTCCTGATTGTTTTTTAAAAGAACTTTGTAAAATTAATACCAAGACTAAATTTATAATACATTGAACATATGTACAAAAAAAAAGACTTAAGATTGAACCACTTAGACAATCTTAGCAGCTAAAGGATTTTGACTAAATTACACGCACATACCGGTATGCTCACTAGGATTTTGGGTATTAATTAAAAAGTAATTGATCTGGAAGAGGTAAAATAGAATATTTAGAAAAGTGAAAACTTGGATTGCAGTTTATTCGGGTGAAAAGTTTTTTTTTTGCAGGTTCTAGAAATAAGAACACCTGGAAGTCAGCCCACCCACCGTGACTCGACTCTTTCCATCACCCCCCCACCCCCAAAAAAAAAGCTGATGCAGTACATTGCAATTATTTCAAAAATGGAACATTGCCTATATAAATACTGCTTAGTTTTCTGATTTTTTTTTTTTCATGCATGCTAGTTTGAGGTTTTCATGGTCCATGCCACATGTAAAGTGATGAGAAATCAACCAGTGTAAATAGACAGCTGAATCACTGATACTAACCTTGAGGAATGACAATCTAGAACTTCGTGTACTTTTCTAACAAAATATGCTGCCAGCATTCCTTTCCAAACCAAAGCCTCCAACCCCTGAATTGTATTGAATTTAGATGAGGGGTGACCCAGAGAGAAATACAAGAGCATTGCAAGTTGCTTTTGACCTTGAGCACTCAGATCAACTTGACCTTGTAGTTGAGCCAAATGTGCTTACTAAATAATTTTATTGATATTGAATTCTGCAAAATGTCTGAATTGGTATGGGGTCTGGTGTACTTATAACCCTCCATGTTTCTAAATAAATAATTTCCCCTCCCACCCAGCCCACAGCATGTACAAAATAGGAATTCTGTGTCCAATGCAATGTGAAAGTGACTTTTTTTGATGCAATTTTGAGATTTGCTATCTTTGTTTTTGTAAGAGATCTACATTAAGATTTATGAAGTGTTCTGGATTATGGTTTGATTGATCTTATTCTGTTGCTTCAAAAGTTGTTGCATGAAATGTGGCAATGACCTAGAAGGCTGTATAGCTTCAAAGAGAGGTGTGAACAAAGCTCTTGTTACTGAATCTGCCTGAAGCCGCCCTTTAAAACAATAGCTCCACTTAAGGTCATAGCTCTGCCATAGAGTCAGTGATGCAGAATGTTAGATCAATGGTTACATCAGAATTTGAAAAAAGCCAGATGTAGAAGTCGACAAATTAGCTATTATTTGGCCAAATAGATTCATTAGGCAGGCAATGTAAGAATGAACTGTGCAGTAAAGGGGTGCCTTTTTGAAGATTATTTTACTAATTAGCATCTTTCACACTTAGGTCACTATGAAAAACTGATGCCAATCATTAAATTGAAATGATGATCTGTGTAAGGTTGGAGTTGCCTTTTTTGTGCGATTTGATACTTCCAAATTTTGAGGACATTGTAGAAAGTTGCTGTCATTGATATAGCCTGTAATTTGGGAATATCCAGGTGAACATCATGTGTTGATCCTAGATGCTGTCCAGTGAGGGGTATAGAAGGAGGATTACATGACTGTTGAGTGGGACCAAAATGTAAATGTTCAATGCCATTAGTTTTCCATCTAAGAGATAATGAGCTTGTGAAATTTATACGGAGCTTGTAAATGGTTTGGCCTATGTAAGGCCTGCAAAATTAGTTTTTTTTAAATATACAATTTAAATGTGAATAATTAAATAACTGCTCTCCTCTCCTCATCTTGTTTAATGAGCTTAAAAATATCTCAGTTTATTTATAAACCAATCAAACTGAAGCATTCTGCATTGTATTTTCACATTAATGATTGACCTAGCAACAAACTTCACTTTTAAAAATTGAAACTATTTGCATAGTTTTTTATCATATTTGTGTGGAGCTTTGATATTACCCTTGGCTAATAGTTATCTGTCCTGTTGCTGAAGTACGTTAATGCTACTTGAATGACGTGTGACAAATGGTTGGGTTTTTATTTTTTGCAGGAAAAGCCTTTGGTTGTGTTGGAGGCTACATAGCCAGCACTGCATCTCTTATAGACACTGTGCGGTCATATGCTGCTGGCTTCATCTTCACTACCTCATTGCCGCCTATGTTACTCTCTGGTGCTTTGCAGTCTGTCCAATTCCTGAAAAGTGAAGAAGGTCGAGCACTGCGTCGCAGACACCAACGCAATGTTAAACACCTGCGTCAGTTACTTATGGATGCTGGTTTTCCTGTGGTTCACTGTCCCAGTCACATCATTCCAATCAGGGTAGGTGTTGATTTAAAATCTGCCCGTAGTTTTCTAGCTCTGCTCTTCTCTCTCCCCAGCCACCCCCTCATTACTTCCTAAAGAAATTCCTGTTGTCTCATTTCAACATGGCAAAAGTGACTAAATGTTGCAAAATTAGTGGGTTGTGCTATATTACCTTGATCAGATTCTGCAATAAGACCATAAGATGTAGGAGTGGAAGTAGGCCATTCAGCCCATCGATATTGCTCTGCTGTTCAATGAGATCATGGCTGATCTGATAATCCTCAATTCCATTTTCCTGCCTTTTTCCCCATAACCCTTGATTCCCTTACTGATTTAAAAACCTGAGTATCTCAGCCTTGAATATACTTAATGACCCAGCCTCTACAACCCTCCACGGTAAAGAATTCCACAGATTCACTACCCTCAGAAGAAATTCCTCCTCATCTGTCTTAAATGGGTGACCCCTTACTCTGAGATTATGCCCACTGGTCCTAGACTCTCCCACAAAGGGAAACAGCGCCTCAGCATCTACCTTATCAAACCCCCTAAGAATTTTATATATTTCAATAAGGTTGCCTCATTCTTCTAATGAAGTAGGCTCAACCTCTCCTCATAAGAAAATTCCTCCATCCCTGGGATCAACCTAGTGAACCTTCTCTGGACTACCTCCAATGCCAGTCTATCTTTCCTTGGATAAGGGGACCAAAATTGTTCATAGTATTCCAGGTGTGGTCTAACTAGTGCCTTGTATAGTTTTAGCAAGACTTCCCTATTATTATACCCCATTCCCTTTGAAACAAAAGGCAAACATTCTATTTGCCTTCCCTATTACCTGCTGAACTTGTATGTTAGTTTTTTGCGATTCATGCATGAGGACTCCCAAATCCCTCTGTGGTCTAGCATTCTGTACACATTAAATAATATTCAGCTCTTCCATTCTTCCTGCCAAAATGCATAACCTCACATTTTCCCACATTATATTTCATCTGCCAAGTTTTGCCAGTATATATACGTTTGACTCACTTAACCTGTCAATATCCCTCTGCAGACTGTCATCCTCACCACTTGCCTTCCCACCTATTTTTGTCATCCGCAAACTTGCCGATAGTACACTCACTTCCCTCATCCAAGTCATTAATGTATATTGTAAATAATTGTGGCCCCAGCACTGATCCCAGTGGCACTCTTAGTTACAGGTTGCCATCCTGAAAATGCTCCCTTTTATTCCAACTCTGTCTTTTATTAGTTAGCCAGTCCTCTCTCCATGCTAATATACTACCCGCAACACCATAGGCTCTTATCTTATTAAGTAGCCTTACATGTGGTACCTCTATCAAATGTCTTTTGGAAATCCAAATATGTTACATCTATTGGCTGCCCTTCATCTCTCCTGCTTGTTACCACCTCAAAGAATTCTAATAAATTTGTACGGCGTGATTTCCCCTTCATGAAGCCATGCTGACTCTGCTTGATTAGATTATGCATTTCTAAAAACTCTGCTATTACATCCTTTATAATAGACTAACATTTTCCTAATGTCGGATGTTAAGCTAACTGGCCAAAGTTACCCGTTTTTTGTCTCCCTCCCTTTTAGGCCATTACATTGGCAGTTTTCCAATCTTCTGGGACTTTCCAGAATTTTTAAGGATTCTTAGATTATTACCACTACGTCCACTATTTGTGTAGCTACTTCCTTTTAATATCCTAGGAAGTAACCCATCAGGTCCAGGTGAATTATCAGCCTTTAGCCCCATCCCTAGTACATGTTCTCTAGTGATCATTATTGTATTAATTTCCTCTCCCCTGCCCCCATGGGTTTTTGCCCCTTGATTATTTAGTATTCTTGGAATGCTATTAGTGTCTTCTACCATGAAGACTGATTCAACTCTGCCATTTCCTGATTCCCCATTATTACTCCCCCAGCTTCATTCTCTAAGGGGCCTGTATTCACTTTGGCCTTTGTCTTCCTTTTTTATATATTTAGAGGAGCTCTTACTGTCCATTTTTTTTTTATATTGCTTGCTAGTTTACCCTCAAAGTTTTTTTTTTTAGCCATCATCTGTTGGTTTTTAAAATTTTCCCAATCCTGTGCCTTACCACTAACCTTTGCCACATTGCATGTTTTTTTTCTTTTAATTTGATACTATCCTTAACTTTCTTGGTTAACCATGGTTGGTTTATCCCTGTCCTAGAATCCTTCTTTCTCACTGGGATATATCTTTGTTGTGAGCCATGAACTATTTTCTTAAACATTTGCCATTGTTCACCTGTCTTTTCTGCTAAACTCCTTTCCCAATCCACTCGAGCCAACTTTGCCCCCATTCCTTTGTAATTACCCTTATTTAAGTTTAGCATAGTTGTTTTGACTCAAGTTTCTCTCACACACACAAACTGAATACTAAATTCAGCCATGTTATAGTCACTGTTTCCCAGGGGATCTTTTACTCCGAGCTTATTTACTAAACCTGCCTCATTACATATTACCAAATCCAAAATAGTCTGATTCTTGGTTGGATCCACAACATTATTGTTCTAGGAAACTGTCCTGAATACATTCTGAATTCTTGCTTATTTGGTTTTCTGCCAATTTGGTTTTCCCAATCTACATGAAGATCAAAGTCACAGGTGATTAATGTATTGCCTTTTTTTACATGCCCTCATTATTTCCTGATTCTCTGTCCTACAGTATAGCTACTAAAGACTAATCCCACCAGTGTCATCTTTCCCTTGTTATTTCTCACCCCCACCCATATGGATTCTGCATCTTCTGATCCAAGATCATTTCTTGCTATTGTACTTATTCCATCTCGTACTCACAAAGCTACCCCACCATCCTTTCCTTCCTGCCGGTACTGTCAAAAAGTCGCATACCCCTGAATATTTAGTTCCCAGCTTTGATCTCTTTGTAACCACGTCTCCACAATGGCTATAAGATCATACCCATTAATCTCCATTTGTAAGCTTGTAAAAGAAAAAAATTATTGTATATTTTTTGGGGGAGTTGAATAAGAGTATTTTCTCAAAATTGGAGAACTGGGCAGCTTAGAGCTGCATTTAAAGGCAAGTAACTTCACCCCCATTTGATGCGAATTGTTTGTGGTATGAAGTGAGAAAATTAGAAAGGAGTTGGAGAAGGCAATAAAAGATGCCAAAATATGTCTTTTTACCAATGCAAATTGAAGTTATTGTTTTAAGTTTAGAATATTCCAGTAAGACTTTCTTTTATTTTGTGTATATTGGTTCTGTCTTTAGGTTGCGAATGCAGCTAAAAACACTCAAATCTGTGATGAACTGCTAAATAAAGACAACATTTATGTCCAAGCTATCAACTACCCCACTGTTGCACGTGGTGAGGAGCTCTTGCGTATTGCCCCAACCCCACATCACACCCCTGAGATGATGAATAATTTCGTTGGTAAGTAGACCTCATGTCAGTGATGTAAAGAAACATGGAGATGATAGCAAACTGGATTAAAAATTCTTTGAGCGTGATAGTGTAGGTGTTAAAGGCCGTTTTAGAGAGTGGCTGGAAGTGAGGCCCTAGCAGCTGATTTCTGGGACCACCAGTTTACTACTTGGTAAAGGCTTATAGGGTGTGGTGGTGAACTTTGAGGACAATGCCAAAATAAGAGGTTTAGTTAATTCTTTAGACAGAACAAAGGAAACTGCAAAGGATTGTTGGTCATGAGATGGGAATTCAATGCCAGCAAGTGTTGCATTACTGGACTAATCCAGCGACCTGTACTGATAACCCAGAGAACGGGAGTTTAAATCCCAGTTGGATAGCTACCACATTTTGAATCCATTTTTCAATAATGGAAATGCACCAGTTGGATTATCGTAAAATTCAATTATTTTACTAATTCTCTAGTCCTCCAGGGAAGGAACCCTAACGTAACTACTTGGCCTGGCTTTATTTGTGACTCTCCTCCTACACTGTGGTTGTCTCTTAACCATGGTTTAACCAATAAATAATTTTAATCACATTTATTCACCCTACTCCTGGATCCTGTTACACATACAAAGTTTAGAAGATTGTTGTAGAGAGAGAAGAAATTTGTGGCTATAGAAATTTGCTTCCTGGGTCATTGGTTAAATTGGACACAGCATTCAAAATTAGATTTGATAGGTGGTTGAAGGTATTGTTACAATCTCTATGGACACTGATAACTGTTGGAAAGATATTTTAATTCCAATGACAGACTGAAAAGATCACCTAACAAGATTTCAAGTTTTAAAGCTTAGTGTAATAAACAAATTAAAATCATCATTGACTAATGCTATTTTGTAGGCAACTTTATGCTGTAAGCTACAGAAAAGATTCCCCTTTTGACTTAGCTGACAATCCCATGCCATGGTTGTACTTTGTCCCTTTAAGAGGGCAATTTTTATACCCCTGGAACCAGTCCAACATGATTCTTCGCTCCCAATGCCCTGCTTTCTTTTCCCTTTCCAGCCAGATAACTGGTAACTTCTAATCCCAGGATTGACTGCCACGGTGAGGCTTAGCTGGAGATTCCTCCTTCTAGCTGAAGTTATGCAAGTCTTGCAGCCTCATTTAAATCCTCATGGAGTTGGTCTCATCAATCTGAATGTACACCACCTTCACACCACCTACCGTGTGATGAAGAATAAGGACATCATTTGCTCTGCTTCATCCCACTCTCGCTCTGTAACAGATTCTAGGAATAGGGTGAATAAATGTGATTAAAATAATTTCTTTGCATGAAGTGTAAACACCAAACCAGACTGCTTTAGCTGAATGGTCTGTTTTTGTGATGTAGCTTCTATGTATAGTAGGAGCTAAACCTCCATGATTCCACAATTGTGTAATTTCTTGGGAGTTGGGTGGCATGGGTTTAAGAGTAATCATAAGTTTTTTTTTTCTGAATTGGTTGTCTGTCCTAATCTAAAATTTATACTTTATTACACCAAGAATACAAATTAAATTTATAAAAATTGTATATATTTTTCAAATGTTTACCTTCATTCCCCATCTCTTCCTCTCTCCCCACTCCAAGCTCATTCATTGTATTCCTGAAGTAGAGATTGAGAATGTATAAGTTTAAGTGTATGCATTTACTTAAAATCTGTAACCCATTGACATGAAAATCTGGTGTGATTTTTGTATGTATTTACAGTAGTTTTTGAGTATTCTTGGTTTTGGTTCTTTTGCCTAAATTAGAATGTAATTCAAACAGGAAAAATTGAATAAGTTATATTATTTCATGTTTTATAAACAGAAAAACTACTGATAACATGGAAGGATGTTGGATTGGAGTTGAAGTCCCATTCCTCTGCTGAATGTAACTTCTGCAGAAGACCTCTACATTTTGAGATGATGTGTGAGCGTGAAAAATCCTACTTCAGCGGAATGAGCAACCTGATATCTGTGAATGCCTAGATCAATCTGATTCTGGACTGTCTTTGTATTAGAATTTAAAGTGAAACTATATAATCTATGTTTTTATAGAACTTAACTACGTATATAATTAAATTATATAAGATTATTTCCATAGTAGACAGAAAAAACTTAATAAAAAAAAAAAGCAAAACTCTATTCATGGCTCTCATTTTGAAGTTCTTTTCACCAATGAAAATAGAGGAAAAACTGAAATTCAATCACCAGAAATGTAAAAGGTGACTTAATAGAGACCTTTTAAAATAAAGATTTGATTATATGTAGGGAGTTATCGGGAAGCCTAAAACTATGGGTCATCAAGTCACTAAAAAATCTAGTAAACGTTTTGGAATAAACTTTTTTTTTATCAAGAAAGTGGTTAGAATGTGGGATTTGCAACTATATAGCATAATTCAGAAATAACAGGTACTTATCTCGCTTGCCCTTTAAACGTATGAAAGAGGAAGGAATAGAAGTATGTGTTGGCAAGGTTGGATGGTTAGAAGTGGCTCGTTCAGAGCAAAAACACTGGCACAGACTAGTTTCACTGTGGCCTGCTTCTGTCACATCAGCAAAAGCTCCACCTGTGCAGTGGTTCTAGTATTATGGAAAATCACAAATACTTTAGTATGCAACCTAAATTTGTTTTGAGCCAGAATACAGAATGAATCCTTGGAAATGAGTTGTATAATCTGTAATGCCCAACAGTTTTTCTGGTACCATCCTGAATTTGTGATCATCTAGAACAAAGACTTGCATCCAATAAGGACTGCAATAATTGTAATTGATATCAAACTGACTTTTGAGTGCTGCCACTTTCAAAAAAACAAATGGGGTTGGAAAGAGAATATAAAATTTTGCAGGACAGTATCGGGCTACTTGCTCCATCAGATTCCTAATCAAACTAAACATGCTAGACTAGTCAAGACAATCTGTCTTAACTGACCCCAAAATGAAATGCAAGAAAAGTGCAATTTGGCGAAGGCGCAAATGTTTCTTCTGCTTTTGTTTTGGGAGGGTTGAGGAATGTTTAGTCAAATTTCCTTTTTGTTCTTGGTGAAATGTGGGCATAGTTTGCCTAAACATAGAAATTTTAAAGAGAAAGCAAGGCCATTGGCTCGTGGCCCGTAGTCTTGTGGGTGATAGGTGGTAAGTGTGCATCTAAATATTTTTTAATGAGGGTATCAGCCTCTTCCTTTCAGACAGAATTCCAGATCCCTACTATTGTTTGGTTGAAGAAATTTCCCCAAAAGTTCCCTCTAAATCTGAATCTATGCCTCTCAGCCTCTTTTGAAAGAAAACTATCATATTCAATCTTTCCTCAAATGAGAATTCTCCAGACCTTAGAACATCCTTGCAAATCTGTGCTGTGCTCTCCCTGGAGGACTTGCACATCTTTCCTATACATTCATTCCTCACTTAAATAGCACAGCTGGGTCATTAAAAGTGTGACTCATTTAAAGTCAACGTATCAACTGGAGTTAAGTTCCTGGAAAGTTACTCCCTTGATCCCTGTTGCACCTCTGTTTGCTGCTGATTACTCAGTGGTCAGTACTATTTGTAACTCCTCAGATACTGAAGCCGTCTGTGCCTTCATGCAACAAGACCTGGCAATGTTCAGGCTGATTGATACAAATGTTACTTGCCACCTAACAACTGTCAGGCAATGACCATCTCCATTATGAATCTAGCTATCTGCCCTTGATGTTCAATGACATTACCATTACTGAATCCCCTACCTAGAGGCTACCATTGACCAGAAACCTAATCGGACCACCCACGTAAATACTGTGGCTACAAAAACAAGTCAGAGACTGGAAACTCAACATTTAACACATCTGATCCCCAAAGCCTGTCGACCATCTACAAGGCAGAAGCCAAGAATGTGATGGAATACTCCCCACTTGCCTGATGAACCCAGTTCCAACAACACTCAAAAACTTTATACCATCCAAGACAAAACTGCCAGCTTGATTGTCACTTTATTTAGTGCCTTAAACATTCACTCCCTCCAACAACACAATTATAAAGTGCATTGCAGCAACTCACCAAGCTTCCTTTGACAGTACCTTTCAAATCTGCAACCTCTACCAACTAGAAGATTAAGGACATTAGATGCATGGGAACATCACCACCTGCACATTCCCCTCCAAACCCTATACCGTCCTGACTTGCAACTGTATCAGCATTCCTTCACTGTTGCTGGATCAAAATCCTGAACTCTTTCCTAATAGCATTGTTGGCACCTGCAATACATGGACAGCAATGCTTCAAGAAGATGGCTCACCACCACCTACTAAGGGCAATTTGGGCTGAGCATTAAACGCTGGCCTTGCCAGTAGCACTCACATCCCATGAGTGAATGAATAAATACAAATCTAGACCAATGATCATTTAAATGGTGATAGATTGGGAAATGTTGATAGACAAAGGACCTGAGTGTCCTTGTACACCAATCGCTGAAAGCAAGCATGCAGGTGCAGCAAGCAGTTAAAGCAGATGGCATGTTGGCCTTCATTGTGAGAGGACTTCAGTACAGGAGCAAGGATGTCTTCCTGCAGCTCTACAGGGCCTTGGTGAGACCACATCTGGAGTATTGTGTGCAGTTTTGGTCTCCTTATCTAAGAAAGGATATACCTGCCATACAGTGAGTGCAGCGAAGGTTCACCAGACTGATTCTTGGGATGCAGGATTGTCGTATGAGGAGACTGGGTTGACTAGGCTGTATTCACTAGAGTTTAGAAGAATGAGACGCGATCTCATTGAAACATAAAATTCCAACAGGGATGGACAGACTGGAAGCAGTGATAATGTTTCCTCTGGCTGGGGGTGAGTGGGGGGGGGCGCGTGGGGGGGCTGGCGGTGGTGTGGTCTAGAGGTCACCGTCTCAGGATGTGAGGTGGGCCATTTAGGATTGAGATGAGGAAAAACTTCTTCACTCAGTGAACCAGTGGAATTCTCTGCCACAGAGGCTGCGGAGGCCAAGTCACTGAATATATTTAAGAAGGAAATAGATAGATTTCTAGACTCTATAGTTGTTAAGGGGTATGGGGAGAGAGTGGGAGTATGGCATTAAGATTGAGGATCAGCCATGATCGTATTGAATTGTGGAGGAGGCTCCAATCTCGGAATGACCTACTGTTGCTCCTATTTTCTGTCTTTGATAAAATTAAACCAAATGTAGAAAATACAGACAGCAAAAAAAAAGACCAAGAGCTATGAAAAAAGATTCACACTAAGAGAAAGCGAAATAGTAAAGGATTTTATGAACATAAGTTGAAAGAACACTAAAGCTAATTAAAAATGAGAAAGGACATCTTATGGAAGATGGGGGAATTCCAAAGATATTAAATGAGTTCTTTATTTTCATGGAATAGTGTAATGGTGGGAATAAAAGGGTGCAGGTAAAAGTGGTAGAGCAATTAGAATAACTAGAAAAATAAAGTAAATAACTAGAAAAATATGGTGACTTCTTGCCTAATCGCCACACTTACAATTTCCAGAAGGAATTGTTGGATAGTAATCATGTTGGATCGCATAGCAGATTTTCCACATTATCTCACGCCCCTAATTGTTGCCATGGCTTGGATCAGCTAACACTGTAGCCAACAGAAACCAAGTGGGACCTAGGTCTGTCTGTGCTGCGTTAACTGTCCTAAGCAGGAGAAGCAGTTGGGGACCTCGGAGATACAGAGAAACATTTGCCAGAATTCCAACTTTGTGGGGCACCTCCCTTATTTCTAATCATTGGTAAATATGTTGTGTCTCTCTCCGCTCCAGCTGACTAGCAAATAGTTTCTTGGATGTACTTTTTGCTCATTTTGTTTTGACTTAACCAGAAGATCTGCCTGCTGTAACAGGAGGGAATTAAGGACATGTTTTCTTTTTCAAACTCATTCACCACATCCTTAGAGCGAGAGGAATTGTGGTAAGGTTCCTTGTCACAGTCAGGATTTTTAAAAACTATTTTCCATGATAAATAATGTTGATACAAGGTTTTAAAAAAATATATTGTGTATCTACTCACCTCACTCATTCTCCCTCTATTCCTTCCTATTCAGTGAATGGGAGATAACAGATCCTTCCCATCCTATGAATAACATTACAATCAGCTTCAAGTGTTTGGATTTAAAATCTAATATGGGTGTGCTGATTGAAGGGATTAATGGATGAAACATTTGTGCTGTTTCTGCCAATCCAATGCCATTGGTCATCACAGAATATTCTGAAGAAATGGCAGGGATTCAATTTTTGCCATGTCTCCGCTGTTTTTGGAAGTTTTTAACATGTAAAGGATCAACTTCTTTCTGACCTTGCAAGGCAAATGTCTTGAGCAAGTGTGTAGCCAGGGTTTGGGACTCCCCAGTGTGGTAGCTCTCACTGACTTGGCTCAGTCTTGACCTGACCAATCTTTGACAATCTCTGGAGGCTGGCACATCAAATGACCTCAGGCAAACCAGTCGCCACATGAGCAATACTGGGCTCTACTGGTTTAGACCCAGAAGAAAGGACCAAATACTTATTTTTATAAAACAAATTGGCTCAGGAATGTGGCTGAGATCGGGGGGCCTGGGCAATACCTCCCAGCGATAGGTGCCAATTTTCATGCCACAAGGCCAAGTAGATGGGAGAGATGTGCGTACCTGTCCTATGCAAATTGGGTGCACTCACACTGATTCCTTTTACTTTAATGGGGTAACGGATGGGGCCTTTAGTGTGATCCTACCTTATTAGCTGGAGTTATGACATGAGGACATTTTTAAGATTCATTATTAGGTTTTGGGTGTCTCTGACTAGGCCAGCATTTGTCACTCACCCCTAGATTCCCTTTAGATGTTGGGGGTAAACACTCACATTGAACCATTGCAGTCCAAATCTCTTAGGGCTATTAATCTCTCTGTTCTTATTTGTACTGGGGGGGGTGGGTGCCACTGGTGATGCTGGATTTATTACTCATCTCTAGTTGTCCTGAGAGGGTGGTGGTGGGTTGTAGAACATAAGAAATAGGAGCAGGAGTAGGCCACATGAGCCGTCGAGACTGCTCCACCATTCAGTAAGGTCATGTCTGATCTTCTATCACTAATCCACTTTCCGCCCCCCTATATTTTGATTCAGTTTGTGCCCATAAGTTGGTTTTATATGTTGCTTTTGATGGCCTCAAGGTGGTCCAAGGCATTTTAAAGCCAATTGGGTGCTTTTGAAATGTAGTCACTGTTGTAATTTGGGAAATGCAGAAGCTAATTTACACTCAGCCAGCTCGCACAATCACCAATGAGATAATGACCAGGTCATCTGTTTTTGGTGATATTGATTGAAGGATAAATGCTCAGGACACTGAGGAGAACGCCCCAGATCTTTTTCAAAGTACTGCCATGGGATACTTTACATCCATTCGAAAAGGCGAAAGAAACTTCAATTTAACATCTCATCCAAAAAACAACACATCTGACAGTTTAGCATTCCCTCAGTGCCGTATTGGAGTGTCAGCCAAGATTATATATTCAATTCTCAGAGTGAGTTTTTGAATTCACAGCCTTCTGGTGTGGAGGTGAGAGTGCAACGAACTGAGCCTTGTCTGGCCTCATCTTACTTACCTTGTGCTGATGGTGTCCACTAATTGGATTATGTAGAGAATTTGGGCCACAGTAAAGGAATAGTAATATATGTCAAAGCCAGGTTAGTGTGTGACTTGGATGCGATGGTCTTCCCATGACTTTGCTGCGATCATCCCACTTAGTAGTTAAGGTTGCAGGGGTTGTATAAAGATTGTGTAGGTAACCATGGTGATTGGTGCAGTATATCCCATAAGTCATAAATGATGGCCCAGAATTTACTGAAAACAAAGGTGTGTGAACGGTACGTGCTGTTCATCATGCACAAAACCCCGAGCAGCCTGTGGCAAGGATGACAGCGCTGTTTTGAATTGCCACAAGATGCTGGATGATTTGTATTGTTCTGCTGTTCTTGAAAATGGCATCTCTCCTCATCCTCACTGTAATTATCATGAAGTTGCAGCATTTGCACATGATTTGCCCACTTAGCGTGCCACCAAAAGTTAAGTCCAGCAATTAACAGCGCAAGTACACTTTTAACAGTATGATAATTATTAATGATTGCCAATCAACCTCCAGAAAATGAACAACTAGGTGTGGCAAAAGTAAAATACTGTGGATGCTGGAAACCTGAAACAAAAACAAAAATTGCTGGAAAAACTCAGCAGGTCTGACAAGCATCTGTGGAGAGGAAGATAGAGTTAACATTTCGAGTCTGTATGACTCTTCATCAGAACTAAAGAGAACTCTTTAGTAACTATGTATGGCATCTCATTCATAAGAACATAAGAAATAGAAGCAGACCATTTTCTCCTTACCATGCTCCATCATTCAAGAGGATCATGGTTGACCTTCCACCTTAACTTCACCACCCAACACTATCCCAATATCCCTTTAATTTCTTAGTGTCCAAAAATCCATCAGTCTCTATTTTGAATATGCTCAACCTTCACATTGTGAATTGCTGTGGATTTTTAAATAGTCAAACTTTAATGTTTTTCTTACTTTCCCTTCCTGTCTTCATTTCTCTTCTTTCTTTCCCTCTTTATTTCTCTTTATGTATCCAATTTGACATTGAACTAATCCACATGAATTCACTCTCCTTCCCTGTCTTCCCTCTATTCTTTTCTCAATCCTTTGATCTCATCAGTTAAGGGAATATACTGTTTGTCCCATTGTTCACCATGGCTGGTCCCAGATGCCCTGCTACCCTCACTGTGTCATTAGCAGATCACACTTCCAGTAACTTTATGGGCAAAATATTTTTGAGCCAAAAATGCACAAAGAAGTCTAATGACAGGATGTGAGATGCTGCAAACCAACAAATTCTGGGCCGTTGTACTAACAGTGCATTGGTGATGGAACAGATGAATATTGCTCCAAATCTTGCTATGGCCAGGTATCTCGGGGAGTTTGTCATTATGTAGACATTTTCCTGAACCCATCAACTTGAAAGCAATTTACACTTTAACTTGCTGTCAGTGTGAGCTGATAACAGCGGGGCCAGATCAATGGGACATCTGGGACTTGAGTGAACAGTCAGACCAACATTCTATCTCCTTTCCTAATTTAAGGATTGAGAAATAGTAAACAGAGGGATGACGGAGGAGGAGGACAAATTAAAATGGATGAGTTTGAGTCAAATCAGACATGGAACGGGAAGTAGGTCAAGATAGATTGGATTATGTGTGAGAGAGAAGAGGGCAAAGGAAAAGGAAGTAAAATATTAAAAGAAACGGGAAAGATTTCCATTTATATCATGCCTTTATATGACCATTGCAAAGCTCCTTATAGCTAATGACATTTTAGAAATGTAGGGTAGAATTTTGCCCTCGGATGGTGTGCGGGACCCGCAGGCTCGGCGGTGGGCGGACTGCCGACTCCCGCCACCGAAACAGGGCCCATCGCCATTTTGAGTGGGCGGGCCAATTAAGGTCTGCCCAGCGACCTGCCTGACAGGAAGCACTATGCACTTTTCCTGTGCAGGGGGGTGGGGGGCAATCCCCAGCTGTCAAAGTACAGTCTTTCGCACATGCACGGGAAAGAGTGCATTGATCCCTGAGACTAAGTGCTGTCTCAGTGAGATCAGTGACAGTCCAGAAAACTTTAAAAATAGAATAATTAAAAAATTATTAACATGTCCCCCTCATGTGACAATGTCACAAGAGATGGGACTTGTTAATAAGTATCACATAAAATGTATTAAAGTTTTTAAAAACGGACATGAAACCTCATCCCATCAGTGGATGAGGTTTCGTGTATTATCAGGAGCCCTCTGGGGCTCCTGGCCTGCCCACCAGCCTTAAGGTTGGACAGGCAGGGCCTTTAATTATCTTAATTACTCTGTCAATGGCCTCAATTAGCCATTGACAGGTCGGCAGGCGGACAGCTGATTTCACTGTCCACCCACCTTCCTAAAAATTTAAAGGGATCAGGATGATGTTGGGGGTTCCTCCCGACGTTATCCCGCGTCATTTTCCTGTCGGCGAGTGGGTCCCATCGCCGACGGGAAAATTCAAGCCATATTCACTGACCTAATATAGGAAACAGCTGCAAATTTGTGTCCAGCAAGTGCCCACAAAAAACAATGCAATAATGACCAGATAATCTGTTCATGTGATGTTGATTGAGGCTATGACCCTGGATTATCTCCCCTGGACTTCTTCAAAATAGTTTCAAAGTCCACCTGAGAGCAGATAGGGTCTCAGTTTAATGTCTCATTTGAGGAACGACACATCTGAGGGTGCAGCATTCCCTCAATTTTGCACTGGTCTGTCAACCTTGATTTTTGTGTGCAAAACCTGGAGTGGGACTTGTACCCTGCACCTCATGATTTATAAGCATGACTTTTGCCTTTTGCGATTATCACAACATTAAGAAGATATCCTGTAGCGAGTTTAATGGGCAATTAATGCAAAAATCTAACAAGGTCTTAAAAATAGCATGAGGCTAAGAGCGAGATGCTGTTTGTGTGAAGCAAATGGTGGATTGCCCACACCAATCAGCACATTCTGGAAATATGCAACTCATGCCTTATCTCTCAATCCCTTGAATTTGCTGGTTGATTTTGCACAATAACGTGGCCTTATTTTCTGACACGAAATAGCCCACTGTGTTGATTGCCAGGGTGTCAGTCAGGTGAACTGTTCTGTCCTCAAGCTATGTTTCTTGCATGACTAACAGAGGGAGAATTGCAATAAGAATGCTTGTTTTGCCTAATGGGTGACGCAGTTGCTCGGAAAGGTTATTTTGGAAGTTTCATAACTTCCTCCTTTCTTTGGAATGATAGGCAGTCATGTGTTCATTTGAAACTGAAAAGAGGGTGGATATCTTAGTTGATGTGAAACTTATTCATCAGAACTAATTACTAATTGGTATTACTAATTTTGATAATTGGTGAATAAATTTTTTTGCTGCACGTCAAAATATCAAAAGATGGGTGCAGAGGACGAAAATCATTACACCACAGCATCCAAATATCTCATCGATTTTGCTTCCACTGCTCTATCCAGTGTTACACCTCATATGAAAAAGAACTTCCATTAATTTTGAATTTGCCTTTTACCAGTTTGAACTTAAATTCCCTAATCCTACTGTCAAGGTTTACCTTGAAGGGCTGTTCTGATTTATCTTATCTATCGTTTTTGATACCATGAACTTCCATGAAGGCCTATGGTTCCTTTCAAGGTTAAAAAGCTTAAGTTTGAGCCAATATTTCTGTACCCTTGAATATTAGGAATTGGCCTCATGAATCTTCTCCATAGCGCCTCCATCGTTGAATATTTCCCTTGTGTCTAAGTGACCAAAATTGAAGACAGTATTCATGATGCTGTCCCACCAAAATACTATACAGTTTCAGCATAGGCATATGGATGGAAGAAGGCTGTGTGGTGGGATATACACTGTTTCTTGTTGAGATTCAGGCAGGATAATTGCTCCCTCAACACCATGAGTGGCTATGACCTTCTGCTGAGAGCCGTTTCCCTCCTCTCTCCTCCAATGTTTTCTAGCCTCACTCTATGGCCAGGACTTCTCAGTCGGCATGCGGGGGTGGGCCCGACACGCTTGCACATAAAATGAGGCGTGATGATGTCGGCGTGCGTCCCGAAGTCATCGCACTGTCTTTTGATGTTTTGTTTGGCAGGCACACGCTGGAGCCGGCAGTGCACCTGCCGATGTTTAAAAGGCCTATTAAGGCCGTTAATGAAGTAATTAAATTCAACTTTACGCTGCCCATCCAACCTCACAGTTGGTGAGCAGGTGAAAAGGCCAAGCGGCCTTCACGTTTTTTGGGAAACCTCATCCACGAGTGGGATGAAGTTTTCTGAAGCTTTTATAACTTAAATAAAAAGTTTCTATGAAAAATAAAAACATGTCCCATCACATGTGACACAGTCACGAGGGGACATGTTTCATTAAATTTTCATTGCTTTTATTTTTTTTAACAATCGCTTCAATCTCCATGATGCAGCGCTGGACTTGACTGTCCCTCCTCCTCCCACCCGCACAGGTAGCGCTCACCGCTCATGTATTAGGCAATTAAGGTCCGCCCAAGTAAAAGTGCAGCGTGGAGACGATTGTGGGTGGCAATCGACTCTGCGACCGCCCCTGCTCGCTCCCACCTTGCCCGCCTGACGCAGGAAAATTTCAGGTCTATGTGCCCTCTGCTCATTCTCCCTGTCATCTTGTATTCAAAAGGCTATACCTAACAGTGCACCCTGATGTCTCGGCGCAACTGGTTTTTGCAGATGTTTTGAAGTCAGGACCAACTCCTTCAGCACATGCCACACCACTCCCTGCAGACATTATTAGCTTAACATAACTAGAGAAAGCACCAAGACTTGAGCAATATTGCAGCAAAGCCACTCAGAAATCAATCAGCAATTAACCAGAAAGTAACTGATGATCCATTTAAATGATTCTGTTCTAAATTCCTTCCCTGAACCTAGCACGTTGGCCTGGGCATGACCCCAGTCAACCCGGGAACAGGGCTTTAATAGGCCCCTTAATCAGACCCAATCAGCCTAAATTAATAGCTGCTTGCTGGCAGGCAGCTGATCTGACACTGTGCCAACTCTTTCATAATAGCTTGGAGTCGGCTTCATGGCGGGGAACTGATACAGGAGGCGGCAACACCAAATCGCAGGCCCGCCCGACTCCAATCCAGACCCTGACCTTTTTTAAAAATCCAGCTCATGGTTAGCTTTTAACTTGTACTCCACAAGTTAGCTCAGGTTAATTGTTGCTCCACAGGGATTGGATATTGAATCTTTAACCAGCCTTCCCCGGATGTCCTTCAATCTCCAGCATAAGGCATGTCAAAATAACATTCTCCCAAACTGTAATACCTTGTAATTACAGTGACAGAAATTGCCCACCCCCACCCCTTGTCCCCAAAGAAGAAAATTCTACTCAGTGAGTTTTCATTGTTCATTTCTATATTGAGTGGGAAGCAATGTTTTAAGCAGGAATGTGTTTTACAAATGGAACAAATCAAATTTGCCAATAATGTGTGTTTACTTTTCATTATCATATCATGGAGCTATTTCTCTGTGAGCTATACGATTGCTTCTTTGACCATGGGCTGCAATTGTAGAATCATACAGTACAAAAAGGGGCCATTCAGCCTATCATGTCTGCACTCTCTCTCTCTCTCTGAAAGAGCTTTCCAAGTCATAGAATTATAGAATCTTACAGCACAGATGGGGCCATTCGATCCATCATGTCTGTGCAGCTCTCTAAAAGAGTTGCCCTGGACTCCAGCTTTTTCCTCATAGCCCTGCTAATTAGTTCTCTTCAAATACATGCCTTTTGAAAGTTCCTATGGAATCTTATTCCAACACCCTTTGAGGTAGTGCATTCCAGATCTTAATTCTCTTTTGTGGGAAAAACAGTTTGACTCATTTCCTCTCTAGTTCTTTTTGTAATTAATTTAGGCCTTTAGTTACTGACGGACTTGCCAAACTTTCTCCCTACTGCTCCATCAAAGTCTCTCATACTTTGGAACAATTCTATTAAATCTCCCCTTAACCTTTTCTGCTCTAAGGAGAACAATACCAACTTCACTAATTCCTCCATGTTCATAAAGTGTGGTGCCTAGAATTGTGCACAACAGTGCAGCCACCACCTAAGCATTGATATCTAAAGGTTTAAAATGATTTCTTTGTTCTCGATTCAATACCTCTATTTACAAAGTCAAGTATCCTTTACACTTTCCTAATTACCTACTCAATTTACGCTGCCATCTTCAAGGATATGAATAAGCAGCCTCAGGCCCCTCTGCTCCTACACGAGCTTAAAAACAGATGAGTTGATGCCAATACATCACACGCACCTGAACTCTGACAGTTGCCGGAGGGCAGAACTTGCTATCTGATTTAATTTATAATCATCTGACCAGGATGTGGAATCCTCATCTTTCACCGTCTCTTTTCAAAGTCAAAAGCTCTACCAACTGAGCTACCCAGGCTTACTAAATTGCACAAAAAACAAAAATAACTGGAAAAACTCAGCAGGTCTGACAGCATCTGCGGAGAGGGATACAGTTGATGTTTCATGGCTGTATGACTCTTCATCAGAACTAAGGAATTAGAGAAATGAGGTGAAATATAAGCTGGTTGAGGGTGGTGGGACAGGTAGAGCTGGATAGAGGGCCAGTGATAGGTGGAGGCAAAGAAGAGATTGCCAAAGATGTCATAGACAAAAAGACAAAGGGGTGTTGATGGTGGTGATATTATCTAAGGAATGTGCTAATGGTGACATTAAGGGTAGAAAGCAGGACCAGCAAGTGACAGATAGCCCTAGTAGGGTGGGGTGGGGGGAAGGGATCGAAATGGGCTAAAAGGTGGAGATAAAGCAATAGATCGAAATAAATTTAAAAATAGGTGGCTAAAAAAAAATATATGTTTTTTTAAATTATAAATTATTGGAAAAAGGGGGATTGGAAAGGGAGTGGGGATGGAGGAGAGAGCTCATGATCTGAAGTTGATGAACTTAGTATTAAGTCCGGAAGGCTGTGAAGTGCCTAGTCGGAAGATGAGGTGTTGTTCCTCCAGTTTGTGTTGAGCGTCACTGGAACATTGCAGCAAGGCAAGGACAGACATGTAGGCATGAGAGCAGGGTGGTGTGTTGAACTGGCAAGGTCTTTGTCATGCTTGTGGACGGACCGACGGTGTTCCGCAAAGCAGTCACCCAGTCTGCGTTTGGACTCTCCAATGTAGAGGAGACCACATTGGGAGCAACGAATGCATTGGACTAAATTGAGGGAAGTGCAAGTGAAATGCTGCTTCACTTGAAAGGAGTGTTTGGGCCCTAGGACGGTGAGGAGGGGGGAAGTAAAGGGGCAGGAGTTGCACCTTCTGCGGTTGCACGGGAAGGTGCTGTGGGATGGGGTTGAGGTGTAGGGGGTGATGGAGGAGTGGACCAGGGTATCCCAGAGGGAACAATCCCTGTGGAATGCCACTGGGGGGGTGTGAAGGGAAGATGTGTTTGGTGGCAAGCATGACCCAGACCTCCCTGTCACTTGCCATTTCAACACATCACCCTGCTCTCATGCCCACATGTCTGTCCTTGGCCTGCTGCAATGTTCCAGTGAAGCTCAAAGCAAACTGGAGGAACAGCACCTCATCTTCCGACTAGGCACTTTACAGCCTTCCAGACTTAACATTGAGTTCAACAACTTCAGATCATGAGCTCTCTCCTCCATCCCCACCCCCTTTCCGATCCCCCTTTTCCAATAATTTATAATTTTTAAATATATTTTTCTTTTTCATCTATTTTTAAATTTATTTCAATCTATTGTTTTATCTCCACCATTTCGATCCCTTCCCCCCACCCCACCCCCTCTAAGGCTATCTGCCACTTGCTTGTCCTGCTTTCCATCCTTAATGTCACCATTAGCACATTCCTTAGATAATATCACCACTGTCAACACCCCTTTGTCCTTTTGTCTATGACATCTTTGGCAATCTCTTCTTTGCCTCCACCTATCACTAGCCCACTATCCAGCTCTACCTGTCCCACCACCCTCAACCAGCTTATATTTCACCTCATTTCTATTTTTCCTTAGTTCTGATGAAGAGTCATACGGACTCGAAACGTCAACTGTGTTCCTCTCCGCAGATGCTGTCAGACCTGCTGAGTTTTTCCAGCTATTTTTGTTTTTGTTTCAGATTTCCAGCATCCACAGTATTTTGCTTTTACTAAGTTGCACAGTCTGATAAGTCACACTCCCTTTCTCTTTCCCCATAACCCTGCAATTCTATTCTTTTTCAAATATAAATCCAATTGCCTATTGAAAATTAATATTGAATCTGCTTCCACAACTCTTTCAGGCAATGAATTCCACATTGTGTGTAAAAAAGAGGTTCTCATCTCTGCTCTGGTTCTCTGCTAATTTGATGTTTGGACAAAGTAGGCTTGAATCTGCAAGGACAGGCTGATAGGTGAAAATGGACAGAGCTTCAGTTTAATGATGGAGCTGAAAACTGGCACTCCTGACAGTGCAGCACTGCCTCAGCACTGATGTGTCAGCTTAGATTTTGTGCTCAAATCTCTGGAGTGGGATTTGAACCTGCAACTTCTGGCACATTGCTACCATTGAGCTGAGGCTTCTATTTATTAAACTGCATTTTTTGATGTGTTCAGTTTATACACGTGCTTAGTTATGGCATATTACATTTAGGTTATTCAAGTTACATACCGAGGTTCTTAGTGAGTTTCAATGGATCTTTAATCTTGACAGAGCCAGAGTTTTTCCTTGGTTATGTCTTATTTTTAAAAAAGGCTTTAATTTATAATGGCATCTTTCACAACATCGGCACATCACAATCTGCTTTACATTTAATTAAGTATTTGGGATGCTGAGGTTGCCTTGATCAACCAATAGTCATAGGATCCCTTCAGCTGAGGAAACCATGTCAAGTGCAGTCCTGCGAATTTTCATCCAGAAGGAAAAACCAGTTTAAAATTGTCAAATCCCAGTAAAAATCTGTAATAATGGCACTAGTAATACTGGAGTTCCATGTTAAGCTATTCAAGGCCAGTTTGGACAAGTTTTAATGGCACATTTCACTTCCAAGTTTTAATGTTTTTTTTCCCGAAGGCCATACCTCATGGTATGTACCAGTTCTCTGTGCAGCCTTTGTGTCACTCACTCAGAATGACAAATGTCTCATAGCTGCTTTGTCTGCACAATTGCATTGAGGATGCATACTCCCTCACCCATTACTGAAATGGTATTACAGCCAATAGGAGTAGGTGCAGTAGTCATGGTATGAGGTGCATGAGGAAGGTGAAGCTTGTTTGCCGGTAGTTTCCCCAGTATCTGTCCACAGTGTATTTTAAGATGTCTTTACCTGTTAAGTTACATTACTGCCAGCATTCATCTCTAAGTCAGGGTTTAATTTATATCAAATTAAATAACTATTTGTGGATACCAAGCCTATCTGGTGTGATTAATAGGAAATTCCAGAATGTGGACAAGCAGGAACTTGACCTGTTCAAAAAATAAAGTTTGTGAATTTTTCTGCTTCCTGGAAGATTTGTATGCAGTGCTCGCATGTAAATAAGTAACTTTTGGGCAAGGCTTTGTCTCGAGAAGGTCACTAAAAGCTGTATAGCATATTACAAGAATAAAATTGACTACCGCATACCGCACTTTGTGATAATATAGGACAATTATCTGTAATTGCTGCTCCTGCTCTTTATCTTTCGCTTTTTGCATGACAAGCACTGGTCTGACCTGTGAGCATTTTACGTTTGCTGTCTGTGCCATCCCATTTTCCAGAAGATTAATTTGATTCTTCCATTTTTCCATGTGTCTGAACATTCTTTCATCTACTCCATCTGTAAAAGTTATAAAACTGTAAAACCCACCCAATGAAATTCAAGTTTGGGTGTTTCACAAACTGGCTCTGATCCTGTTGATTTTTTTTTTGCATTCAGCCCGATTATCCTGAGGGGTGCAGATTCCAAACCCTGCTAAATACTACTTATTGGGAGCTCGTCTCTTGGAGGCCCCCAGTGCAGAACGCAGAGAGGTGGGGCCGAATCTTACATCCCGTGGGCGAGCGTGCACCGGACACGATCGTGTGTAAAATCACGCGAGATGACGTTGGGCGAGCGTCCCCACGTCTTCGCGCACTCACGCGATATTTCTCTCGGCGGGCGCGTGCAAAAGTCGGAAGTGCGCCCACCGACAGTTAAGAGGGCAATTAAGTCCATTAACGGTGCAATTGTCTCTGAATTTCCGTGGCCCGTCCAACCTTATGGTTGATGGATGGACGACTCGGCTAGGCGGATGTCGCACTTTTCATCAAACTACATCCAAGGGCTGGATGAAATCTCCATTCTGAAATAAAATAAAAAATAAATATCTGTGGACAGCATTTTTATTAGATATATTTTCAGGTGCTTGATTGTGATGCAGACATTTTTTGCAGCTTTTTAAACTTCTATTTAATATTTGAAGGTCTGCAGATCCCTGAGGCAGCTGTCTGCCTTCAGGGAGCTCTCTTGCAGCCACTCACCCATGCCCACGGTGACATCATCGTCCACCCTCTTCCCGCCCCCACCCCGGCAGCGTTGAGCTTTTCAGTGCACGTTTCACGCTGACTGGCCATTAATTGTGAAATCGTGGTCGTGGGCCGATCACGGTCCTTTTCCTGACTGGTCCTGGGCCCGCCAATCGTGCGCACACCAAGGGTAAAATTCAGGAAGTGGTAAGAAGCCATAACTATGCAGAAGGTTTTCAGACTGAGACCTCGTTTGAGGCTGGGGTTTTCAGCAGTTAAGTGGCCACTACAACAAAGAGAAACCTGGGCCTTCACAACTGCTTTTCAGGGCCTACCACCACCTTGGTGACCCTACCAAGCAGCGGTAACTGATCAAGGCAGTTCTGGACCCAGGCCCTTGGCATTAATCATCTCCCAGGTGAGGAAGGAGTGTAGGAAATCCCAGTCAGGTCACTGAGGTGCTGATAGGCCTCATAGCCCAGAGTCTTCAAAATTCTCCATTGCAATCTTGCCCAATTTTGTAGGAGAATTCCCACCCTTGATATCACCATACAGTTTAAATATCATTTTATAAGTCTGCCTATACTAGGTTCAATAATCCGGCCACTGCTGTCATTTCCAACAGAAACTCATCATTGGCATTCTTGTGGATTCGGTGTTATAAGTCCCTGTCCTGCTTTGCATGCCTACTCACCCTGAACCTACTTGAAAAACAGTTGGAAAATCAGAATATCCAGTCCCAAATGTCAACCAAATATGGGATTGAACCACTGGTGGTTAGGGTGATGTCATTGATAGATATGCAGGCTGATTTTTCTAATTTGTTCGCCACTCTGTCATATCTATTCATTTCAATACTCCAATTTATTCCATAGAAATGCGCAAATAATAATTGTTACTTTACAAGCTTTGACTGAGACAATGAGACATTATGCCTTCTCATCCTACTTGATTTTTCTGCAGCTTTTGAAAGAATCAAATGTACCATTCCCTTCCAACACCATCCCACCATATTCAGCTCAGTGGGACAGTTTAGTTCTACTATTACCTCCCTGGCTGTAGTCAGTGCCCCCTCTTCACCTACACACTGCCCCAAGCCATCATCATCCACAGATTGGTTTCACATGCAAGGTAAATTCACGCAGTTCTACTCTCCGCTGCCTCTTTGCTATCAAACTGCTGGTCTGGCATAGTCTTGGATGAACTATAGTATACTTCAACTGAACAATGGGAAAATCAAAGAATTTGGCCATAGCACAAATAGGATACATGACCTATGTTACCCTTCCATGCAATACTGTTGGTGCAGCCTTTCAGAGTCTGCCCTATCTGACCTCTCAGGTGAATGTAAAAGATTCCATGGCACTATTCAAAGAATAACTGGCCAATATTGTCACGACAGTGGATCACAGCCCCAGATTACTTACAGGCATATTGAGCTTTTTAAGGAAGACATGTATTTCTTAAAAAAGGCTGGCTAAGAATGTAAAATAACCACTTTGTTTAAACTAATTTGGCAGGGGGATGGGATATGGAGTGAAGGTATAGCAGGGCATGATGTACAGATAAGTATGGAAGAAAAACCAAGTCAGTTTGGAAGGCAGAGTGTATATAGACAAGTTAATGCACAAGGGAGCATGGCAAGGCTGGATGGCATTTATTTTAATGCAAGGTGTCTTGCCAGTAAGGGAGATGAGTTGAGGATGTTGATCAACACATGGGGATGTGATATCATTGCTATCACGGAGACATGGTTGAGGGAGGGGCAGGGCTGGCAGATTAATATTCTGGAGTATAGAATTTTCAGGTTGGGGGTGTGGGAGTTCATAAAAGAGGAGAAGGTGTCACAATATTAATCAAGGAGTCAATTACTGCAATAAGAAGGGATGATATCTTAGAAGGTTCCTCAAATGAGGTCATGTGGGTTGAAGTTAAGAACAAAAAGGGGGCATTCACATTGCTGGGAGTGTACTATAGACCTTCAAACAGTTAGGGGGAGATAAAAGGGCAGATATATAGGTAGATCTCAGAGAAGTATAAAAATAAAGGGTAATAATTGTAGGGGCTTTCAACTTTCCCAATATTAACTGGGATGGACAAAGTGTGAAAGCCTTAGAGGGGGTGGAATTCTTAAAATATATCCAGGAGAGCTCTTTAAGCCAGCATGTAGAAAGTCCTACAAGAGAGAGGGTAGTGCTGGACCTAGTTTTAGGGAACAGAGCCAGGCAAGTGGTAGAAGTGTCAGTGGGGGAGCATTTCAGTAATAGTGACCATAACTCAGTAAGATTTAAGGTAGTTGTGGGAAAGTACTAAGATGGACCAGAAATAAAGATTCTGAATTGGGGGAAGGCTGATTTTAATATGTTAAGACATTATCTGGCCAAAGTGGACTGGGAACAGCTACTATTAGGAAAATCTACATCAGAACAGTGGGAGTCATTCAAAAAGGAAAGAGTGAGAGTGCAGGGCCAACATGTTCCTGTAAAGGTGAAAGGTAGGACGAACAAGTCCAGAGAACACTGGATGTTGAGAAATGTACAGGATTGGATAAGGACAAAAAGGGAAGCTTATGGTAGATACCGAGGGCTGAAAACAACGGAAGCCCTAGAGGAGTATAGAAAGTGCAGGGGGTTACTTAAAGAAAATAGGAGAGCAAAGAGGGGGCATGAAAAAACATTGGCGGGTAAAATAAAGGAAAATCCAAAGGCATTTTGTAAATATATTAGGGGCAAAAGGATATCCAGGGAAAGGGTAGGGTCCATTAGGGACCTAAGTGGCAAATGTGTGAGGAGTCAGAAAACATAGGTGAAGTTTTAAATGAGTACTTTACATATGTATTCACATTAGAGAAGGGCGATATAGGCATACAAATCAAGGAGGGTGACTGTGATATACTTGAAGGAATTAGCACTGAGAAGGAGGAGGTATTAACGGTTTTAGTGGGCTTAAAAGTGGATAAATCTCCAGGCCCAGATGGGATGTATCCCAGGCTTCTATGGGAGACAAGGGAGGAGATTGAGGGGCCCTGACATTAATTTTCAAATCCTCTCTGGCCACAGGAGAGATGCCAGAGAACTGGAGGACAGTGAATGTGGTACCATTATTCTAGAAGGGTAGTAGGGATAAACTAGGGAACTATAGGCCAATGAGTCTAACATCAGTGGTAGGGAAACTTTTGGAAAAAATTCTGAGGGACAAAATTAATCTCCACTTGGGGAGGCAAAGATTAATTAAGGATAGTCAGCATGGTTTTGTCAGGGGGAGATCATGTCTATCAAATTAGAATTTTTCGAGGAGGTGACTAGGTGTGTAGGTAGTGCAGTTGATGTAGTCTCCATGGACTTCAGTAAAGCTTTTGACAAGGTCTCACATGGGAGAATGGTCAAGAAGGTAAGAGCCCATGGGATCCAGGGCAATTTGGCAAACTGGATCCAAAATTGGCTTAGTGGCAGGAGGCAGAGGGTGATGGTTGAAGGTTGTTTTTGTGACTGGAAGCCTATGTCCAGTGGTGTACTGCAGGGTTTGGTGCTGGGTCCCTTGCTGTTTGTCGTGTACTTTAATGATTTAGAAATGAATGTAGGAGGTATGATCAGTAAGTTCACAGATGAGATGAAAATTAGTTGTGTGGTAAATAGTGAAGAGGAAAGCCTTAGACTACAGGTCAATATAAAAAGGGTTGGCCAGACAGGCAGAACAGTAGAAAATGGAATTTAATCCTGAGGTATGAGGTGATGTATTTTGGGAGGACTAACAAGGCAAGGGAGTACATGATGAATGGTAGGACCCTAGGAAGTATAGAGGATCAGAGGGACCTCGGTGTGCATGTTCATAGATCCTTGTAGGCAGCAGGACAGGTAGATAAGGTGGTTAAGAAGGCATTTGGGATATTTGCCTTTATTAGTTGAGGCATTGAATACAGGGGCAGGGAGGTTATGATGGAGTTGTATAAAGTGTTAGGCCATATCTAGAGTACTGTGTGCAGTTCTGGTCGCTATATTATAGAAAGGATGTGATCGCACTGGAGAGGGTGCAGAGGAGATTCACCAGGATATTGCTTGGGCTGGAGCATTTTAGCTATGAAGAGAGGCTATATAGACTGAGGTTGTTTTCCTTAGAGCATAGAAGACTGAGGGGGAACCTGATTGAGGTGTACAAGATTATGAGGGGCATAGATAGAGTAGGCAGGAAGAAATTTTTCCCCTTAGTAGAGGGCTTAGTAACTAGGGGGCATAGATTTAAGGTGAGGGGTAGAAGGTTTAGAGGAGATTTGAGGAAAAAAAATTCAGCCAGAGGGTGATGGGTATCTGGAACTCACTGCCTGAAAGGGTGGTAGAGGCAAGAAGCCTCACAACATTTAAGAAGTCTTTAGATGAACACTTAAAACTCCATAGCATACAAGGCCATGGACCAAGTGCTGGAAAATGGGATTAGACAGGCGTAGGCATGATGGGCCGAAGGGCCTCCTTCCATGCTGTAAAACTCTATGACTCTATGGCTTTCTGGAATATTCCTATGTGAATTATACTTGACTAACAAGTCCCATGGAATGTCACACCTAAAAAGGTGTCAAGTCCTACTTCAGACAGAGACACTTGAAAGGAAGAGATGAAGTGCAAAAGACTGAACTTTAATCTCCTGTGCTTGCAGAGACAATGGAGACAGATTGCCACAGATCAGCAGACATCTAAAACTATCGCCTGTTGAGTTATATCTCAGAATGTGCAAATGACCTGAGTTGAAGGAAAATGGACTTTGGGCGAAAGACATGTTTGTTTTTTTCCCTTCCAGGAATACACCAAGAAATGGGTTAAAAAGCTAGCTGTAGACCTGATCAAGTGTGCTAGTGTGCTGTGAGAGTTATAGCAGGAGAAGATCAGCTAGGCACCCTTGCAGCTTGCAGACAAGAGGCCATCTCACTCTCTCTGTTGCTGGAGCAAGTCAGCAAAAGCCACAATTAAACAAAGAAATGGGACAAAAACAGAATTACCTGGAAAAACTCAGCAGGTCTGGCAGCATCGGCGGAGAAGAAAAGAGTTGACGTTTCAAAACGTCAACTCTTTTCTTCTCCGCCGATGCTGCCAGACCTGCTGAGTTTTTCCAGGTAATTCTGTTTTTGTTTTGGATTTCCAGCATCCGCAGTTTTTTGTTTTTATCTAAAGAAATAGGACAGCTTCTTCAGCCAACCTGCAGAACCAAGTATCTCCAAACCAACTGCTAAACTGCCAAAGTCAGCTCCACCAGAATCACCAACTTAACAGCCACAATGTTTTGCCATCCACATCTCACGGACAAGCCAAGGACTGACTTGTATATCTTTTCTAACTTTTATTTGGACTCAACTTCTCATTTCTGACCTGTGTGTATGTGTTTTGCATTTTTATTATTTTTTCTCAGGTCTTTAGTAACTACTAGACTGACTCTCTCTTTGACTCAAGAAAGCCTAGCTAATTTGGGTCCTTCTAAAACATAAATACATTTGGATTGGGAAAAGGTATCCACAGGGGGTGTGGGGGTGGGGTGTGTGGGTGGAGGGATCCCTTTTAAATTAACCTTGTTGCACCCAACATGGGGGTTGAATAAAGGAGAGAGCCAGCTTATTTCTCCTCAACTGGTAGCATAACAAAACTGGGATCCCGTTTGGGAAGGTAACTAAGTGAGGGTCCTCGCCCAGGGACTGGCTGTAATAATATTTATCACTAAAAGTGATTATTTGGTCATTATCTCATTGCTGTTTGTGGCACCATTCTGAGCACTGTCATCAGTGCCAATGCATAGGTTCTAATTATACTAGATTTCATTTTGGCATAGATGCAATTCCAGTGTGTAATTCAAGAATCAGACCTGAAGTATTATCTAGGCTTGATCAAGTTGGTGTGTTTACCAAGGGCAGATTTATGCACTATTTGCAGAATGATTAACTCTTAAGATAATAACCACATTGTGGAACTTCTATTTGTCTTGTAGTTAAAATGACTGCATGCCACATCGAACCTTGCTACTCCTGTGGCTACATGAGTTTTGTTTACAATTGAATATTAGCTCCAATTAATAAACAAAAATACCACTGGACTTCAAACGAGAAGATGAATTCTGGGTGAGGGCACTGGAGGGAGGAAGGGGATGAGGAGAAATACTGGAAACGGAAAGACGTATTTTCCATTTAAATGACAAGCGCTGTTTAAAAGAAAGGTTCTCTCTAAAATGCTTGGGTCTCTAAAATGGCAGTGGAAGTGCAATGGAGTGGAACACATGCCATCCTACAACATAATAGGAGACAGACCTCATCAGGAATCCCAGGATCAGCTGATTTCCATAACTCCCACAAGCAGCAGGCCAAATAATGCATTGGTGAAATGTATTCATGATTGGGGCACAGCCTCTTCCTATAAAGAAGATAGCAAAGTCTGATAAGGGAGTTGCAAGAGAACAGCCAACATCTATCTTCAGTCAGAAATTAAGGAAAGGAGGGGGACAATTGCTGGAATATCTGCAAAGATGTTATCAGCAGGCAGTGACATGGCTCATGTGGGGGAGAGCTGGGTGTACTTAAGAGTGGAAATTCCATAACCCCAAGGACCCCCCATTAGAACATTGCAAGTTTAACAAACATCACTATGTCACCCCACACCTCTCCCCCAAGGCCAACAAAGGGCAGGGTGCTTGCTGGAACACAAGGAAATAAATCGTAAATAAATTTCCTGTTCCAATGCATATAAATGAGTGCTACCTGAGTTCCACAACCCTTCTGTGCAGCATGATGAACTATCCATTTCCTGTGACCTGGCCTTCGAGTTGCACTGAAATGAGAATTGGACTATATGATAGAAAGGCACATGTATTGCAGGGAAAACAGTGTTAGGAAAGAGTAAACTGACTGTACCCAATTTGCAATTGTGGAATAAAGTAGATGGTGCACTTATGTTGTACTTTGTTAGTCATGGAGATTTCAGTCAAACAGGAAAGACTACGCTAATCTAGTGCCGGTTTTTAATTACTGGCAACATCACCTCAGGACAGAGGGCTGATGTGGTATCATGTGCTAGAGTGGGTTTTTGTTTGAGGGAATACCTATTTATTAAAAAGTGGGAGAAGAGGAAGTCAGGCTGGAAAAAAGGTCACAAAGGGAAGATAGCTGAAAGTATCTTGCCTATGTTATCCTTTGCAACTGTCAGCAAGGAATCTTCCAAGTGGATGTTGTCCAGATGTTTTTCTCCCTGAAGTTTAGGATCCTCTGGAGCCAGGTTCTCTTCTTCAGCCATGTAAAATTGCAGCCATTCCTGTTTGGAAATGTTGTGAAAGACACAGCAGGCAATCATGCTACTGAACCTCTTCTCCAGCACATGATATAGATCCTGATCTGAGTGGCCCAGGCAGCAAAAGCGCACTTTTAATACTCTTAAGCATCCTTCCTATCATCAGTAATGTAGTTGTGTGTGCCTCTTTGTCCCACTCCTCTGCTTCTATTTGGTGTAGTTAGATTGGGTTTATCAGCCATGGCAACAGAGGGATGACTTGATGCTCAGAAGCCATCATTGATATGGTTCTGTTCCTTGAAGGGGCCAGGGAGGATCAAATGCCAGAGGATGAAGGTATCATGACAATTTTCCACAGATCAGGCATTGACATGTAGGATCCTCTGAGTGGGGTTGGGGCTCTGAAAATCATCAGGTAGTCTGACCCTGAAGCAAGCAGTGAAAATTGTGTAAGCCTCAGTAACAAATCATAAAAAAAGGTTAGGAAAAATATATTCAAAGCGCTGAAATCATTAGACAAGCCCTCCAGACTCTTCAAAGCTCACAACCCCCTCACTTTTGCCTTGATTTGGTGTTGTAGGCAGCTGTTTTCCCCTTATGTAAATCAGTGCAACTTAATGGATAAACAAAGGAGACAAAAATATCATGTCAAAAGTCCCAGAAAAGCTAAACCAGAGAAGGCAAACTAAATAGAGAACACACAGAATGGGCACAAAGAAAGTAAATACATATAAGCAAAAATAAAATACATTAATAAACTAATTCCATACGTAATATTAGAGGATAGCTAGCTATAGCCACAGCATCAAAAACAACAGTCAAGCTAGGACTAGTTAATAACTGATTGCTAAGTGTTTGATGAATGTTGACAAGGTCATGGAAAGAGACAACTTGCATTTACTTTGTCACTTACCCAGGGCATTTCACGGGTGATAAATTACTTTTGAAATGGAATCACTGTTATGTGGGCAGACATGACAGTCAACTTGCAGACAGAAAGACCCCACAGACATCTACAGAGACATGACCAATCCATCGGCCTTCAGTAGCATTGGGCAAGAGAGGAATGTTCACCTGGACCCTGGAAAGCTCCCTTCTTTGAATCGTGCCATGAGATCCATCTGAAAGGGCAGGCAGTGCCTAAGTGAGGCAGCTCAGCATTCCTTAAGTATTAAAAACAAAAACAGAATTACCTGGAAAAGCTCAGCAGGTCTGGCAGCATCGGCGGAGAAGAAAAGAGTTGACGTTTTGAGTCCTCATGACCCTTCAACAGACCTTAAGTATTGTACTGCAGGAATTATTGACTTAGTAAATTACTGGTATGAAAGAGCAAGGTAAAAATTTCATCCAGTGAAGTGTCAGAGTTGAGAAATACAAAGAAGCAGTAAAGGGCAAAGAGCAGATTTTGCAAGCACAAATTTATTGTCTCATCTTAACCACCAGCACTTTGGAAACAGGTGGTTGAAGAGATTGGCGAAAGAGCACCATGTGGAGCAATATTGAGAATACAGACTAAGGAGATGGGTGGTGCACATAACAGGCTGTAGGTGAATGTGCAACTGTAAACACATTGGCTTACCTGGCTAGATCATTAAAATGCTGTGTGCACTGAACCAATGAATGTGGCATGACACTTCTGATGCTCACCTCCTAGGCCACCTCCAGCCATGCCTTCTTAAGGAATCAGCAGCAGGCTTCTTCCTCCAGTGATGGCTCACTGATCCCAGAAGCACATCAATTGAGTGAGGAGGAGCAAATGAACTGAGCAGGAGAGGAAGATAACAGACCTGGGTAGACTAAAAGCCCATATTATGGTCCTCATATTAATTCAGGGGTGTGTTGGGAGCCTGGGAGGTGGGGGAGGGGTATTGGTGGGACAGGTAGGAGTGATGGGGGAGGAGAATCGATATCATGTGGGAAACTTGGAAGGAAGTTCAATGTCAAAGGTTTTTTAATTAAGCTAGCTCATTATCATTTTACTTCTAGGGTTGGAGTCCAATACATGAAGTCAATGACCGGAAGGCATAGATTTATGGTAAAACTTAGAGGGCTAAGAGGGGAGCTGAGGAGGAATGTTTTCACCCAGAGGGTGGTGGGAGTCTGGAACTCACTGTCTGAAAGGGTGTTCGAGTCAGAAACTCATTTAGGAAGCATTTAGCTATTCATTTGCATTGCCATAATCTCCAGGGCTATGGGCCAAGTGCTGGAAAATGGGATTAGTGTAGTCAAATCTTTGTTGACGGGCACAGACACGATGGGCTGAATGGCCTCTTTCTGTGTTGTAAATGTCTATGAGTCTATGAGACTCAATTGATGTGCTTCTGGGATCAGTGAGCCATCACTGGAGGAAGAAGCCTGCTGCTGATTCCTTAAGAAGGCATGGCTGGAGGTGGCCTAGGAGGTGAGCATCAGAAGTGTCATGCCACATTCATTGGTTCAGTGCACACAGCATTTTAATGATCTAGCCAGGTAAGCAAATGTGTTTACAGTTGCACATTCACCTACAGCCTGTTATGTGCACCACCCATCTCCTTAGTCTGTATTCTCAAGTGTGCTTAACTTAGTTGAGGGCAGGTGGGCGGTGGTAGCATAGTAGTGTTACTGGCATAGCAACCCAGAGGCTTAGGCTAATGCTCTGGAGGAATGGGTTCAAATCGAACCAAGGCAGCTGGAGACTTTAAATTCACATAATTAATACATTTTGAATAAAATGTAGCGTCTCAATCATGAGTACAATCAAATTGTGTAAAACCTAATTGGTTCACCAATGTCCTTCAGGGGAGGAAATCTACCACCCTTTCCTGGTCTGGCCTGCATGTGACTCCAGACCCACACCAATGTGGTTGACTCTTAACTGCCCTCTGAAATAGCCGAGCAAGCCACTCAAGTAGCAGGTGGCTCACCACCATCCGCAGAAAGACAATTGAGGATATGGAATAATCCTTGCCAGTGACACCCACACCCCAAGAATGAATTTAAATAAAATCTTCATCACACCACTGCCTACACCCACTTACCTGGCGACACATCTTTCCATCTCATAGCCTCATCTATCAATTCAACACTGCCACCCATCCTCATCCATATGCAATTTCATGGTTTCCTTCAACAATTGCACTACATGTGCTGGATGAACACATGTCATTATGCTACCTCATGGATCTTTTCCTTCCCTCATTGTAGAAGATGAGACCACAGACACTAAGGGGAGGGAGAAGACCAGAGCTGGACATCTACAGATTTGCCAGCTCACAGGTGCAGTGGAGGAGGTGAAGATAAATTGAGTTTTGGCATTCCTGGTCATCAGAGATTGGGGGAACAAGGGCCTCCTAGCCATTTGGTGAAATAATTAAATATCAGGGACCCACATGTCATACAGCAATTCACACTTCACAAGTGAGCAAGAGCAGCTGGCATTGGCAGGGACGGCAGTGAAGAGTCTGCATTGGAGGGCACAGCCTTCTCTGAGCTCTGTTCAACTGGACACAGATGCTATACTTTGGGGACCATTGATTAAAAAGAGAATTATTGAACAGCAGCTGGGAATATGCAATACACTAACAGGCCTTCCAAGCACACTGACCATGAATGAAAATGAAGGAACAAAAGCAGAAAATGCTGGAAAACTCAGCAGGTCTGACAGCATCTGTGGAGAGAAACAGAGTTGACGTTTTGAGTCCATATGACCCTTCTTCAGAGGTACCGGGTCATACGGACTTGAAACGTCAACTCTGTTTCTCTCTCCACAGATGCTGTCAGACCTACTGAGTTTTTCCAGCATTTTCTGTTTTTGTTTCAGATTTCCAGCATCTGCAGTATTTTGCTTTTACAATTGAGAATGAAGGAGTCTGCTTCAAGCATGAGAGGGTTGATGTCACAGGGCATTGCGATGGGCAGAAACCACCCACAAGTTAATGGAGTGATATCATTTCCAGTTTGTGCAACCTCAGTTCCTCAGTTCAGTTGGCAGCACGCTTGTCCCATTAGGAGCACTTGGAGCTTGTGGGTCCAAGTTCCATTCCAGATAGCATAAAAATCTAGCGTTGTACTGTCAGAGGTTCTTTTTTGGACAAAATATGAAGCAGAGACTCCACCTGTCTGCTCAATTGGATGTAAAGGACCCTATGACACTACGCCGAAGAAGAGGTGAGGAGTTCTGCCAGATTTCCTGACCAATATTCATCCTTCAACCAACATCACTATTTGTAGGAAGCTTAGTGTTCAAATTGGTTGCAGCATTTCCTACATTATAACAATGACTACACTTCAAAAGTACTTCATTTGGCTATAATGATATGGCAAAGCATTGGTCGGATTTTCTTTTTTAATCGACTGCATTCTGCACCTGAGGTACTGAACAGTAAATGCACATCTTTCTGTTTTTACCCATTGAGGTTTTCACAAATGTTTCACCTATAATACTGATTTTTCTACTCCCCTTGTCAAGTCAGGGTTTCTGAGGACAATCATTGTATTTCACCCAGTCTCCCAGCTAATTCAGTTCAGATTCTTGAACCAGCCAGATTTATCACCTGTATGGAAAGTACCATAGCGGGCTGTGAATTTATTAGTCCAACCATCAGGAAAACTGATTGTGACATCTTTCTAATTACATATCTCCCAAACTCTTAAAGTTATCTAGTAAGTTGTTAGGCACAGAAAGTCAAATATTTGAAAAATTACCATTGAAATAGCCAAGATTAAGCCCTCAGGCTTGGATGAAGAATAAAATAATAGATGAGTTGAAACAATATTTCCGCAAGTCTTTTTAATGCTGATGATCTGAATCTCAACACCCTCAGGTCTAAGTCTTCAATTTCTGGCCTAACACAGTGGTTCACAGCAGCAAAGATCACTGTGATATTAAGGTGGACATGGAATGAAAAGAATGTAAAGTTTCTTGAAGGAAAATTCAGTTTCTATATTATCAGCTGAGTGCTTTGTAAGGTGAATTTTTGTCTGTAACCTCATTGGAATGAATTCTTGATTGGGTGGGGAGTAGATGAGCTGGGGGGTGGGGGTGGGGCGTGTTGCTGTGGGTAGTTATGGTCTGGCAGGGGAGTTGAGAGGGGAGGATTTCACACAGGTGATAATTTATTTGGAGGGGAAGTCGATTGGGATTAGTAGAGGCTATGTGCATCCTCCAAGCCAGATTTTTCCTCACACCTCCCAGCCAGTGTTTATCTCTGGAACGGTACATGTGAAAATCTATCCCTGTGTGAGCCTTCCATATTTTATCCTTTGAGTTTAAGAACTAAGATGCCAAATCTGTTAAAAAAGAAAGTGATGCAGATAGTTTCAGCACAACTGCTTTTAAACTAGCTTGTTTCCTGTGAGAAAAATACCTGCAAATTATATTTTTTTTAATATATTACTCGCTGATGATGAGATGCTTAGACCTGCGGCTTTGTTCCACAGAGTTGTCGGGTAACAGTCACTGGATTCCAAATATTTTTGCATTGCTATTAACAGACAATCCAGTGTCTGGGCCTGACGGACACACACAGGTGCTGATCAGTACAATTGTCCTCAGCGGCAACTGGCGTGACGCAGTCAAGGAGCCGCTCCTCCAAACCTAACACACCACACACTGCATACTGATTCTCCTGATCCTGAGCCGTACTTTCACAATCACCCACACCCACTCAGCAACTAAAAATATCAACAAACTGTATGAGGCAAAAGAAAGTACATTAAATAGGAGCTGAGGTACAGATCAGCCATGATCTAATTGAATGGCCGGACAGGCCTGAGGGGCTGAGTGGCTAATCCTGTTTCTATGAGGCCCCTTTACATTTAATAACAATTCAAATATAAAATTTATAAATATAAGTATAAAACCAGAAAATACTGCACTTAATCAGCAGGTCAGAACAGACTAGTGAAAGCTTCAGTGTGGTCCCGCTATCAAAACTTTGGTGTTACTGAAGGACAGCTTATCTGAATGTCATGAGGCCTTATTTGAGTCCAAGGTGAGGAGTACTTAGATAAAAGTAAAAAACTGCGGCTGCTGGAAATCCAAAACAAAAATAAAAATACCTGGAAAAAGTCAGCTGGTATACTTAGTAAATTTAAACATATGGGATAAAGTTGACATTAATTGTCATGGTAGCAATAGAGGGAAGTTTCTAAAACAGCCTTAGAAATGGAAGTTGTGCCAGAGGACTGGAGGGAGGGCTCTTAGTCTAATCACACCATTCAAGATGAAAGAAAGTGGAAACCCAGCTAACTATGGATAATACAGTCTTGCATTAGTAATTTGAAGCACTAGGAAGTTATAATACAGCATAAAATGAACACTCAGGAAGACATATGTTTATTAAAAACGGGTTGCACAGGTTTGTAAATGTAAGTTGTAGTGACAAACGTATATTTTAAGAGAAAGAATAAAGATAGGATATGGAAATAAAATGGTAATACTTTAAAAGGAATGAAATCAATAATATGACTTTAAAACAATACACATCCTTAATAGGCCACAGTTAGATTATTGTCCTGGAATACTAGGGTTGATGGACTGTCATTTGTCTGAGCTCATTGCTGTGTCAATGGCTTGAGACCAATTAGAGATGGCCAGCTTTCATCAGGAAGTTGTTCAGAGCTCATTGATCTGGTTATGGCAATGAATGTGATCCCAGAGGAACATGCTACTGATTTGTGAGACAACAGCTCTTCCCAGTGCCTGGACGTTCTCTCTCCAGTCCTTACCTGGTCTGGCCTACATGTGACTCCAGACCCAGAATAATGCGGTTGACTCTTCACCGCCCTCTGAAATGGCCTAGCAAACCAGTCAGTTCAAGGGCAATTCGGAACGGGCATCAAATGCTGGCCTTGCCAGTGATGCCCACATCCCATGAAATAATAAAAAGCAGTTTTTCACTGAATAAGAGTTAGTATTTGCTTTGTTATCTTGCAACAATGTTGCTGCTTCTTGTGTTTACAGCCCCATAGAGATCAGACCATTATAAGTGCTGCAGATCTCCTCTGCGATTTGGAATGTAAGCTGGGTAGAGGGGTTTTACTTGGTTGGAGGTCATCACTGGCTGGACACTTGTGCCATCAGCTGCTTCCTGGCTGCTGTGACAGTGCATAAGAACATAAGAAATAGGAGCAGGAGTAGGCCATTTGGTCCCTTGAACCTGTTCTGCCATTCAAAAAGATCATGGCTGATCTGATTGTCAGCTTAAATCCACTTTTCTGCCTAGCTTCCTCCTCCCTTCTACCTGAAAAGTCTGTCTAACTCAACTTTGAATCTACGCAATAGCCCAGTCTCCACTGTTTTCTGGTGTAGAGAATTCCAAAGATTAATGACCAAAGAGTAATAATTTCTATCCCTATGTATGTGAAGCTGGGTGGTAGGATAATGGTATTGTTGTTGAACAGATAATCCAGAGGCCTGAGCTGATACCCTGGAAGCATGTGTTCAAATCCCTTCCCAGTCCCTGGGGGAATTTAAATTCAATTAATAAATTTAGAATAAAATGCATGTCTCATTAATGATGACCATGAAACCACTTTGTTTTGTAAAAATCCATCTGCTTCACTAAAGTCCTTCAGGGAGGAAATGTGTTACCCTCACTTGGTCTGGCCTAGATCTACAGCAATGTCGTTGACTCTTAAACACCCTCTAAAATGTCCTAGAAAGCCAATTGTATCAAACTGCAACATGAAAAAGCATTATAAATCCTTCCATCATAAAATCAGAAACGGGGATGTTCGCTGATGATTGCACAATGTTTAGCACCATTCACGACTCCTCAGATACTGAAGCAGTCCATGACCAAATGCAACAAGGCCTGGACAATATCCAGGCTTGGGCTGACAAGCGAAAAGTAACATTCGTACCACACAAGTGTCAGGCAACGACCATCTCCAACAAGAGAGAATCCAACCATCGTCTCTTGATGTTTAATGGCATTACCATCACTGAATCCCCCACTATCAACATCCTGGGGGTTACCATTGGCCAGAAACTGAACTGGGCTAACCATAAAAATACTGTGGCTACAAGAGCAGGTCAGAGGCTAGGAATTGTATGGCGAGCAACCCAGCTCCTGACTCCTCAAAGCCTGTCCACCATCTACAAGGCATAAGTCAGGAATGTGATGTAATATTCCCCACTTGCCTGGATGAGTGCAGCTCCCACAATACTCAAGAAGCTGGACACTGTCCAGGACAAAGCAGCCCGCTTGATTGGTACCACATCCACAAACATTCTCTCCCTCCACCACCGATGCACAGTAGCAGCAGCGTGTACCAGCTACAAAATGCACTGCAGGAATTCACCAAGACTCCTTAGGCAGCACCTTCCAAACCCATGATCACTAGTATTTAGAAGGACAAAGGCAGCAGATAGATGGGAACACCACCACCTGGAAGTTCCTCTCCAAGTCACTCATCATCCTGACTTGGAAATATATTGCCGTTCCTTCACTATCGCTGGGTCAAAATCCTGGAACTCCCTCCCTAACAGAACTGTGGGTGTACATACACCACATGGACTGCAGCGGTTCAAGAAGGTGGCTCACCACCACTTTCTCAAGGGAAACTAGGAATGGGCAATAAATGCTGGCCCAGCCAATGAAGCCCACATCCTGTGAATGAATATTTTTTAAAAAATCACATGGATTACAGAGATCCAAGAAGGTGGCTTACCACCACCTTCTCAAGGGCAATTAAGGATGGGCCAGCGATGCTCACATGCCAAGAACAAAAAAAAAATTGCTGAAAAGGGAGATGTGTTGCCAAAGCTTATCGTCTTGCACTCTTCAGGACAAATGTAAGAATTCCAAATTTCAAATGATCACAGCAATTTATGAGAGGAGAAAAGGGTGCTAATTGGTTGGCAAGTTGACTTTGGCTGAAGCATTGCCATGGAGAAAGCAACGGGGGAAATTATATACTCCACAAACATCCGGGTAATTCAAAAAAGATGCAAGACTTAAACATGTTCCCTTTGTTTGCAGAGAACAGGTCCCTGTGTATGCATGTATGTTGCTTCTAGCAACTGAAAATGAGCAATGTTACAAGCTCGATTGATTATCTTAAATATGTTGTTAGTGTAGCTATTAGTGCACTTAACACAACGCTGACTACACCCTCTATTGGTCAGGTAGACCTCCAGGTGAACAACAACTCCTTGGTGTTGGCTTCATGATGAAGAAGACTATTGCCACTAAACTTTCAAGTCTGCCAACCGGCCATTCCAAATGCATCATGCCCCGCGCCTCCCCCTCCAAGATCAGCAGCGTGCAACTCCCATTAGCATTTATGCCCCAACTGTGAAGGCTAACCCAGCTGACAAAGGTAAGTTTTAGACTAGTCTCCGGGAACTCATCCAGAATGTCCCGTCCAAGGACAAAATTGTCACCGTTTGTGATTTCAATACCAGAGTTGACCACGACAGCCTGGCATGGAAGGGGGTGCCTGGAAACCATGGGGTTGAAAACTGCAATGAAAAGGGATGTCTACTCTTGGAACTCTGTGCAGAAAAGCAGCTGTCCATAACCAACACCTTCTTTCAACAAAAACATTGCTTCAAGACCACATGGATGCATCTCCGCTCTAAACACTGGCACCTACTAGACTACATCTTGGTGCACCATCCTGACCTAAAGGACATCCTGCACACTAGATTCATGCCCAGTGCTAACTGTCATGCAGACCACCAGCTGGTTCACTCAAAACTGCCTTCATTTCAAACCTAAGCCCAAGAACAGGTCCAGTGACAACCCATCAAAGACATTTCAAGTCAGCAACCTGCAAACCCCATCTTGCAGAGATAGATATCAAGCCAGCTTACAGACAAGACAAGAACACCCTGATCTCACTGGGACACCCTGATTCCACTCCAGAAGAACTCTGGGAACACATCAAAGCTGCAGTACTGGATACTTCCAATAAGGTCATCAGACACAGCATGAAGTAGAAAAGGGACTGGTTTGATGAAAATGACAAGGAAATCCAAGTTCTGCGAACAATAAAAAAGTCAGCTGACCTGGCTCCAGTTGGCTAGCCAAGAGAAAATGGCAGCCTATCATCAAACATGCAGCAGTCTTCAATGCAAACTGAGGAACATCCAAAATGACTGGTGGATCGCACTTGCGGCAATGACTCAACTGTACATTGAGACTGGTGACATTAGAAGAGCACTAAAATCTGTCAATGGACCATCATATCAAACCCAAAAGCCCTGAGGAGCATCAATGGCAAGACACTAAACATTGATAAGGAGTCAGCACTCAATTACTGGTTGAAGTACTTTGAAACACTCTTCAGCATCAAGGGCCCAATGCATGATACTACCATCAACCACATCCAACAACAGCTGGTTAAACAACAACTGGATGAAAGCCCAGCTGTGGAGGAAACTATGTCCACCATCAACCAGATGAAGAGCTACAAAGCCCCTGGAATTGGTGGACTTCCACCCGAAGCCTTGAAGAATGGTAGCCCTGCCCTATATACCAAGATCCATGAGTTATTCATGGCCTGTTGAGAACAGGGCAAAATTCCACAGGATCTTCATGATGCCATTATTATCACCTTATATAGAAACAAGGGAGAAAAGCCAGACTGCTCCAATTACCATTGGGCCACCCTTCTTTTTATTGCTGGGAAGAAACTCACTAGAATGCTTCAGAACAAGCTTGTGCCTACCATTGCGAAAGAAAACCTTCCAGAGAGCCAATGGCTTCAGAACAAACAGAGGCACCAGAGACTTGGTATCTGTACTCATACAAATACAAAAAAAGTGCCATGAGCAAAATAAAGGCCTGTACATCACTTTTGTAGACCTCACCAATGAATTCAATACCACGAGCAAGATGGACTCTAGAAAAGCCTTGAAAAATTTGGTGGCGCACCCAAATTCCTGGCTATGGAGAAGCAGCTTCATGTAAATCAGTATGGGCAAGTCAAGCACAACAGAGACCTCTCAAGTTTTTTCCGTATCTCTAGTGGTGTGAAGCAGTGATGTTTGCTGGCCCCAATCTTATTCACCATCTTCTTCAGCATGAAGCTGCAGCAGGTAACAGAAGACCTTGAGGAGGGAGTTTACGTACAATTCCAAACTGATGAGGGTTCTTCAGGCTCACACAAAGACACAAGAAAAGCTCATTCATGAACTTTTCTTGCTGATGACTGCTCTCTCCTGACCCATAGTCAGTCAGACCTGAAACATATAACAACGTCTTTCTCCAAGGCAGCTCAACTCTTCAGACTAAAAATCAATTTAAAGAAAACTGAAGTCCTGCATCAGCCTGCACCCCAAGAAGAATATGGACTATCAAACATTGTCATCGAGGGAATTGAGCTGAATGCTGTCAAGCAATTTACCTACTAGGGGAACATCATCTCTTTTGATGCCACCATAGACAAGGAAGTGGACAATAGGCTTTCAAAAGCAAACAGTGCCTTCAGCAGACTTCACAAATGAGTGTGGAGCAACCACAGCCTCAGATCACAGAACAAAGCCGTGGTCCTCAACTCCCTCCTGTGTGGGGCTGAGTCATGAGTGCTGTACCACCATCATGTACGCCTTATAGAGCGCTTCCATCTGCACTGCCTCCAAAGCATCCTCAGGATTCCCTGGCAGGACCACATCACAAACCCGAAGTCCTGGAAGCATCTGCAGCATCGAGGCCATCCTTCTCCAAAATCAACTGCGTTGGGCAGGTCATATTGTCTGGATGGAGACAGTCACCTGCCAAAGATCATATTGTACAGAGAGCTGACCACTGGCAAATGGAACAGAGCAGTCCCAAGCAAACATTTCAAAGACTCCCTGAAGAAGTCTCTCTCTGTGTGCCACATTGACTATCATCAGTGGGAAGCACCAGGCCCTAGATTGTAATGTCTAGAGATTCTACATCGGGAATGCTACAGACACCTTTGAGACTGAGTGAAAAACCAGCATGGAAGAGAAGAGGAGGAGAAGAAAACATCAAATTACCCCCAGCACCGACTGCACCTTCACTTACAGAACCTGTCTGTCATGATTTGGCCTGACTAGCTATAATTGGGCCTGTAATCATTGAGCACAAACCTTCCTAAAATCTTGTTCTGTGAAGAAAAGCTGAGAGAGAGCGCACTTAGGATTGTTCAAAAAGTGCTGCCCAATCATGGAATCACATCTTACAGTAGATGTTTTGTTTTGGGTTTTGCAAGCATATGCTGGTTGACTATGGTCTGTACTCTGCAAATTATGAACAACCAAAATAACATGCTGTTTGATTCGATCAGCCAGTCACTGGGACCTATGGGCTCTATACCTGGCATCACACTGGCACTGAAATTCCACCATGAGGTAGGTACAATTGGCGGAATTTTATGCTGGAAGGATTTTACGGTCCCACCGAAGCCAATGGATGTTTGAACAGCTTGTCACGTTTTATGGCCCTGCCCCTGCTGAAATGGGGCCATAAAATTCCACTCATTGTCTTTTTGGAGTGATGGCAGCATCCTATTAATGGATAGGATATACCACAGCTAGAAGCTGCGTGAAACGGCTTGCTTTACCTGTTGTTCAAATTGTTAAGATAATTTGCCTTTCCAGGGTAATTTGAGGTAAAACAGGCACCTTTCAGGTTCGAAAGTGATGGCCTATGGCCCATTTGCGGGTTTGTGTGATACACAGTGAACAATGATCCCATCAGGATAACCATTGCCCTGTAGGATAGCTTTGAAAAAGAAAAGAATGGAACAGCTAGAGGGCAGATTTTTATTAGTCTCATTGCCCACTTCCCAAAAAATATCTATAGGATCTCCAATTGGGGTCAAGGGAGGTTACATAATTCAAATAAACTGGGCTGGCTCCTGCTCCACTAGCTGCACATCATGGACATCCACTACCAGTGGGAAGAGGTTTCAAAATACACTGGAAGGTGCCATGTGTGGAATAGGCTGTCAACCCATTTCCTCAACCACCTCAGAAAGTGCCCATATTGCACCCCCCCCTTTGAAGAAAAGATTCCTCAGATCTCTAGGGGTCCAGGCCATTATCCACCTGTAAATGATCTCAGGGTGCTATTTTGAAGAACAGCAGTTGAGTTAACCCCAGTGTCTTGGCCAATATTTATCCCTCAGTCAACATCATTAAAACTGATTACACATTTCTGTGGGAGTTTGCTGTGTGCAAATTGGCTGCCGTGTTTCTTACAATGAAGCACTTCATAAACTGTAAGGCACTTTGGGACATCCTACGGTCTAGAGAGCTGCTATTTAAATGCAAGTCTTTCTTTCTTTGTTTCTGGATCACCAGCCCAAACCTCTAGAACACTAGTTTAGTAACAATGCTAATGTTCCCCCAAACTGCAAGTACCCCAGCTCAGGGATGGTGACCCCTTAGATGTTTGGTCTCCTTAGTTAAGGAGAGATATACATGCATTGAAGGCAGTTCACAGAGGGTTCACTATATTGATTCTTAGGATGAGGGATCTTATGAGGAAACATTGAGCAGATTGGACCTATACTTATTGGAATTTAGAAGAATGAGAGGTGATCTTATTGAAACATCTAAGATTCTGAGGGGGATTGACAGGATAGGTGCAAAGCCCCTTTAGGGGGAATCTAGAACTAGGGGGCACAGTTTCAAAATATTGAGTCTCCCATTTAGGACGGAGATAAGGAGGAATTGCTTCGAGGAAGTCGAGGGTATTGGATGGGCAAGCAGGAAAGTGGAATTAAGGCCGCAGTCAGGTCAGCCATGATCTTATTGAATGGCAGATCAGACTCAAGGGGCCAAATGGTTACTCTTATGCCTATTTTTTATGTCTCTAACTAGCCTATTAACTTCTCTCAGTCACTATATATGTAAGTAGTAAACCGAGGCCATTAAGTTCTAAGCTCATGTTTGAGTATAGAATGCACGTTTGACTAATGCATAGAGCTCTGACTCCCTGAGCGCTGTAGTGATGTTCGTGAGCACTAGAACTGTGGTTATTTGCTTCCTTCATTTGGGCTATTGCTGCTACACCTATTCATCAAAACACTGAAAACAAAAACCAGGATATGAAACAAGGGCGTATGGTAAGACACTGTAGGGTGAATACAAAGGTCAAGTCCGAGGACAACTCAGCGTGAGAAACAACTCCAGGCAAAGCTGAAAGTACTCAAACAAAATCCAGTCAGATTACATAAAAGGCAGCAGAATTATTTGGAGTAATTGTTGAAATGAAAGAGTGTGGGACTCAATGATTGTTTCATTATTGATGTACTTCCTGTTTCAGCAGAAATCCATCTTTACTAAGTTCAATCGACATCACTATAACTGATTAGAGAGAATGAAAAGAGAGAATGCTGGAAATGCATGAGATGACTCAGCATATGTAACAGAAAGGTCAAAGCTTTGAATGAGCCTGGCAGCACCTTGGTTTTAAAATTCTTATCCTTAATTGTTCTCAAATTCCTCCATGCAAGGTTTCACCCCTCCCTATCTCTGTAATCTCCCTCAGGCCTACAAACTTCTGAAATCGCTGTACTCCAATACTGGCCTCTTGCACATCCCCTAGTTGTTCCAACATTAGCAGCTGTGCATTAAGTTATCTAGACCTAAGCTCTGGAATTCCCTCCTAAAACCTCTCTGCCTCCCTATCTTCTTTTCTCCTCCTTTAAGATGATCCTTCAAACCTACCTCCCTGGTCAAGATTTTGTTCACCTCTCCTAATATCTCCTTATATGACTCAATGTCAATTTTACTCCATAATCATTCCTGTGAAATGCCTTAGAATGTTTACAATCTTAAGGGTGCAATATAAATGCCAGTTGTTGGTGGTGCTTTTCCAGCATTTTCTGTTTTTATTTTGGATTTTCTGTTTTTCTTGTTTTTCCTCACTAGTTTTCTCCTCTCACTTACTCTTGCAAAGTCGTTGACATCTGACTGTGGTATGGCTCCATGAGCAGCAAGTTGCCTGCATTATATTCTTCCAAGTACCATTATTCGCGGTGTTGGATCCTGTACCCTGGATTGTTGGGACTTAAGTATCCAGGTTGCATGTTTGTTTCGGGGTGACCGAGTTGGTACCATAGACAGAGATGATCAGTAGATCATTCTTAGAAGAAACACATACTGTTTATTAATAATAAAAGGAACTCAGCAGCTACACTTGTGTGCTTACAACTCAAAACCCTATCTTTACACTTCAGACTCTATCTGAATCTGTCTGATATGAGAGTAAAATGACAACCATGTACGTTCTGGTGAAATTTCTTAACACCGAAAATGATTGACAGGCCTTCTTTTTCTATCTGTGATAACCCCTTTTCGGCTGTATTGAGTGTTCTCGATACACATCCTATAGATCGTTCTGATCCATCGTCCAATCGATGGGTGAGCAATGCTCCCACTCCATAGGGAGATGCATCACACGTCAACACCAACTCTTTCTTCGGGTCAAAATGTACTAGTAGGTTAGCTGATTGTGACAATTCTTTCACTTTTATGAAAGCTTCTTCCTGTGGCATTTGCCAAGACCATCGTTGGTTTTTCTTGAGCAAATAATACAGTGGTGCCAGCTCTGTCGACAAATTAGGCAAGAAGTGTCCACAGTAACTGATCATCCACAAGAATGATTTGAGTTCGGATGCATTCTTAGGTGCTGGTGCCTCACTAATGGCTTTCACTTCTTCTTCAACTGGGTGAAGGCCTTGTGAATCTATCTTGTGACCTAGGTGGGTTATCTCTTTTGGTTGGAATGTGCATGTTTCTTTTTACAAACGCAATCCCACCAGTGAAAAACATCTTAAAACTTCTTCCAAGTTTACCAAATGTTCCTTTTCAGTAAGTCCTGTCATCAGAACACCATCTAAACAAACAACATGGGGTAGTCCCTGCAGTAAACTTTTTATGGTTCTTTGGAATATGGTACAAGCTGAAGATATGCCAAAATGTAAACAGGCACATTGGTACAACCTTTTGTGTGTTAATGGTGACAAACATCCGGGAGGCCTTCTCTAATTCCAATTGTTGATAAGCATGACCCATATCAAAACATAAACAAAAATACTTGGAAAAACTCAGCAGGTCTGGCAGCATTTGCGGAGAGGAACACAATTAAAGTTTCGAGTCCATATGACTCTTCAACAGAAATATGACTCATATCAAGCTTTGTGTAGGCGGCTCCACCTGCCAGTTTAGCGTACAAGACTCTAATCTTTGGTATGGGGTGTCTGTCCAACTTAGGTACTTTATTGACTGTTAATTTGCAGTCTCCACAAATTTGAATGCTTTGGTCAGGTTTGACAACAGGTACAATTGGTGCTGCCCACTCTGAAAACAGCACTGGTTGTATCACTCCCAGTTTTTCTAATCTGTCCAGTTAAGCGTCTACCTTTTCCCACATTGCATAAGGTACTGGTCTTGCTTTCAATAAACTGGGTGTCACCACTGGATCCACATGAATTTTTGTTTGCAGCCCCTCAATCTTTCCAAGTTCATCCTTGAAGGCTGAGGCATATTTTTGTAGTAACTCTGATAGCCCATTAGTTCTCAGTTGGAAGATTTCAGTCCATTCCAATTTAATTTCTTTCAGCCAGTTTCATCCAAGGAGGCTAGGTCCCTTGCCTGCCACCACCACCAAGGGTAATTTCATTGTTTGACCTTCATTGTGCACTGTGACTTTACTTATGCCCTTGACATGTATGTCTTCTACTGTTTTCAATTTGGCATCTGTTTCTTCCAAATTTAGTTTACGTTCCCCGTGATTCAGGTATCTAAAAGTCTGCTCGCATATCACCGTGGTGGCTGCTCCAGTATCCACCTCCATTCTGATAGGCCTCTCAAGGTTACATTCTGTTCTTCTTACCTTTAAATTATACAGCGAATAAATATCTGAACCCAGTCTTTTCAACGCTATAGATCCCATTGGGTTTTTGCTTTTGTTCGAAAGTCTGCCTGATTCTATCTTTACAATGTCTCATGAGGTGTCCATTCTGATGACAAAAAAACATCTGAATTCTTTAAACTGTAGTTCACTACAAGGTTGTCTGCTTCCACCTCTGTTACCATCATGTCATGTTTTCGCTGCTAAGTTATCTCTTTTTATTTTCTGCTAGTGGTGGCTGCTTCCCGCTTCTGAGCAAAGGCTTGCACTTTCGTGCTCTTTTTGGCTGAGGCTCCCCACCCAATGTGCAGGACGGCGCCATTTTGCACTCCCTGTAAAGCTTTTGAGTCTCGCGCTGCACCTCCCATGGCCAGAGCACTTTCCAGTGCCTTCTGAAAATTCAAATTTGTTTCACACAGTAATCTCTTCTGAATCGCATTTTCATTTATAGCACACACCAAACGATCTCTAAGCATATAATTGACAGAGGTACCAAACTGGCAATATTCTGTTAATTGTTTCAGATTTGCCACATGACCAGCAAATGTCTTCCCCACGGCTCTATTCCTTGAGTTAAATTTGAATCGTTGCACCATCACCGAGGGCTTCGGCTGGTAGCGATTCATTATGAGGTTCACTAAGTCATCAAAACTTTTTGAATCTGGGGCACTGGGCGCCAACAACTTTCGAATTAATCCACGTGTCTTACTCCCACATGTGGATAAGAGGATCGCACGCTTCTTCTCCTCCCCCACAATGTCTCTCGCCTGGAAGAAGAACGCAAGGCGTTCAACATAATAAGACCAATTGTCCGAGGCTGGATCGAAAGGTTCAACTCTTCCAAATTGCGGCATGCTTTGAGGGGATTGCTTCGATGATCAGGACAGAAATTTTTCTTTACTTACAATTACCATTCGAGGTACGGCCCGATTTTGGTTCTCTTGATTTCCTTCCTTCTTTCTTGCTGTTTCTCGACCTTTCTTGCTTTTTCTGTTTTTTACTCTCGTTGCCAGTTTGTTGGATCCTGTACCCTGGTCTGTTGGGACGTAAGTATCCAGATCGCATGATTGTTTCGGGGTGACCGAGTTGGCACCATAGACAGAGACGATCAATAGCTCGTCCTTAGAAGAAACACATTCTGTTTATTTACAAAAGGAGCTCAGCAGCTATACTTGCATGCTTACAACTCAAAACTCTGTCCTTATACTTCAGTCTCCAACTTTAGACCACTGACCACAGAGGTAGCCCGCGCTACTCTGCTATTGGATACCAAGATCATGACAGCATTCATTTTAAAGGTAAATTACACAAGAGATTACTCCACGTGGACGGTGAGAGTCAGCAGTACAACCAATAGTGAGATTCAGCAGACTGTTTGGTTATGAGTTGGATAATGGGGACAAATGGAGCCTGATCCTATTTCCACTTGCTGTTTATATTTGTGTTTCCAGGATGGACTATTGGCTAGTAATCAGAAGCAGGGACCACAGACAATTTTCCTCTGCCTTTCTGAATAGTGCAGCCTATTTTACTGTTGCATCAAGAACTCATGACAGGCAATGGCTTTTGGCTTAGTTAGTAGTGGGGTTATTCAAGTAACTGGCAAGTAACATTTGTACCACACAAGTGCCAGGCAATAAGCATATCCAACGAGGAGAATCTAACCTTTTCCCCTTGACATTCAATGGCATTACCATTGCTGAATCCCCCGCTATCAACATCCTGGGGATTACCATTGACCAGAAACTGAACTGGACTAGCCAATATAAATATTGTTACAAGAGCAGGTAAGAGACTGGGAATTCTTCAACGAGTAACTCATCTCCTCACTTCCCAAAGACTATCCACCATTTAAAAGGCACAATGCACTTGGCTGGATCAGTGCAACTCCAAACAACACTCAAGGAGCTCAACACCATCCAGGACAAAGTAGCCACTTGATTGACATGCCATCCACCACCTTAAAAATTAACTCCCTCCACCATTGATGGACAGTGGCGGGGTTATGTACCATTTACAAGATACACTGCAGCAACTCACCAAAGTTCCTTCAATAGCACCTTCTAAACCCATGACCTTTACTACCTAGAAGGACAAGGGCAGCGGGTGCATGGGGAAACCATTTTGTCCCATGTGGGAAGATTGAGGAGACTGGGCCTATATTCTCTCAAATTTAGAAGAATGAGAGGTGATCTCATTGAGATATACAAACTCAACAGGATAGATGCAGGAAGGGTCTTTCCCCTGGTTATGAGGGCTCTAGAGCCAAAAGACACAGTATCAGAATAAGAGGTAAGCCATTTAGAACTGAGATGAGGAGCAATTTCTTCAAAAGAGGTTGGGGAATCTTTGGAATTCTCTACCCCAGAGGGTTGTGGAGGTTCTGTCAGTGAATATATTCAAGACAGAGATCAATAGATTTCTAGATGTTAAAGATATCAAAGGGGATAGTGCAGGAAAATGGTGTTGAGGCAGAAGATCAGCTATGATCCGATTGAATGATGGAGCAGGCTTAAGGGGCCAAATGGCCTAGTCCTGCTTTTATTTCCTTTGTTTCTATCATTACCTGCAAGTTCCCATCCAAGCACCACCCTGACTTGGAACAATATCACCGCTCCTTCACTGTCGATGGGTCAAAATCATGGAACTTCATTCCTAACAACACTGTGGCTGTACCTACACCACATGGATAGCAGTGGTTCAAGAAGGCAGCTCGTCACCACCTTCTCAAGGTGCAATTAAGGATGGACAATAAATGCTGGCCCGAGCCAGTGACAACCACTTCCCAGGTAAGATTTTTTTTAAATGGTCAAAATTGTGCAGTAATTACATTTTCCCTATTATATTTCAATATATTGCTGAGTTCTTGAATTTTTAGGTAATGGAAACAGAATTTTATGCACTTCGTTAAACTTTAACCTGCTATGGTGTAGTATTTTACATTAATCATGGATAAAAGCAAGACTTTTACAGCTACTGTACATAATATTGTTGGGTTGGATTGGATAGATTTGACACATCGTTGTCCTGATGGTTGGGACTGGTCTCATGATCTTCCTTACCTATTTATATATACACAGTCAATGTACCTTCATCAATGACTTTTCTTCCTGCCCTTCACTGTCACATCTAGAAACCATCATATTTCAGCCCTTGCTCCATGCTATTCTTCCACACCTATATTCCACACACTTAGTGATATCATCCATAGGCATGTTCCCATATACCAGCTGATGACACTGAGCTCTACCTCTTTGTCACCTTCCTGCCTCCTACAACCATTGCCATGCTGTTACATTGCCTGTCCAACATCAAGTTTTGGATGAGCCAAAGCTTCTTTCATGTGCACATCATTGAACATTGTGAAGATCATCATCACTATTTTCAGTCCCTGCCATAAACTTTGGGGGAGAAGGTGGGGTAGTAGTAATCCAGAGGCCCAGGCTAACACTCTGAGGATATGGGTTCAAAACGCACCACAGCAGCTGGTGGAATTTGAATTCAGTTAATAAATCTGGGACATAAAGCTAGTCTCAGTGATAGTGGCCATGAAACTGTTGCAAAAACCCATCTGGTCCCTGAAGGAAATCAGCCATTCTTACCTACTCTGGACTACATGTGATTCTAGACTCACAGCAATGTGGTTAACTCTTAACTGCCCTCTGAAATGACTGAGCAAGGGCAATTAGGGAACAAATGCTGGCCTTGCAGGTGACACTCACATCCCATGAAGGAATTAAAAAAATGCTGAGAAAATGTTTAGCCCTGTTTTCTACAAACTTGCTATCCAACTGCACAGTAGTTAAAGGTCATCTAGGAATGCAAAGATGATCCTTGGCTTCTCTTGCCACCATGTATCATCTATTTAAACTACCTCATTGTGCCTTGCCTAACCTCATTTCCAATAACAAGCATCAGGGGCTCATGGACTTTTTGTCACAAAGATCACAAACATCTATTGAGCTGCCTCCGCCCTTCCCCGTGCCCACCAGGCCAATATTTCTCTAATGTTTCCTGCTGCCCAAGTCCTGAACTCATAACCTTCCCTAGATTCTATCCCATCTTTTGGCAGGCTCTCTCCAAGTTCATCTTATCGATAAGATCCACATTCTGTTTCCTCAACTCTATTTCCACCAATGTATATATGTCAATTCGTTCACCCTTCATTCTTCTATGAACTACAGGGAATATAGGCATAGTCTGCTTAATACATGATATGTCTTGTCCATTGGCTAAGGCCCAGGGTTGTCAACTCTCCCAGAATGAAAATATCACCAGAAACTGAAGATTGATCTCCCTCTTGTTGCTGCTTGTAGCCCAGGCAGTAAGTACTTTGTACCTGCCTGCCTCTACAGTCTGAGCTCCATTTCCTATCTCCACCTCCTGGTACTCAAGACACCTGCCAGATATACCCAGCAATTAGCAGTTCGGAACAGATGTTATGGGTGAAAGAGCGGAGCAAAATTCACTTTAAAACATTGAAGAGGGAGCAAAGATTAAAGACAATTACTGGATGCCAGCATCTCACCCTCTCCTCAAATCCTGTGAGAAATATACTGGGATTAGTCATTTGTGCAGCATTTTGAAACACTGAGTTACATTAGTGTTTTAATTCTAAGAATTTCATGAAAATATATTCAGATTTCTTTTATGAGGAAATTTCTAGCAATCTATCTTACCTCTTCACTTGGAAACCCTACTTAAATCCTTTCTTTGTGTGTTAACTGCTTTATTACCATCAAGTTTGAAGCAGCTTTGTTTCAGCCTGGCTGACTCTTTGCAGTTTCTCTGTTGAATGTCTTATGCTGGTATTTGAAGATGGTGGGATGATAGACAAACTGGGGTTTTTAAGTCTCTGGTTATCTGTTGAGTGAAGTGGGTTCAGCTGATGAGTAGTCGCCAAAGGGGCCTAACCAACACTAGATGTTGGGTTATAGATCCCTGAGACACTTTGGATCTTTCATTGGGTTTACGTAACACCTGGCAGAAATGGGTAACCGCTGAGGCTGCTATATTTCAAATGTTAGCACAACATCTCTGTTGGGATATAGAACATACATCAAATTATTTTCTTTTCAGGATGAACTTTTTTTTTACATGATTTCAAGTATGTGGAGTACTGCTTAAGCGAATTATACAGTGGTATTGATTTCCTAAATAGACATATTTGAGGCAGGCTGGAGACCTCATGCCTACAGCAGGTAGGGGCAGAAAAAGATAAAAACTTTGAGGGGCTGAGGGCTAGAGGGGAACCCCCTCCAGAGAATATCATTGAGGCTGATCTGGGGATTTCTTTCTTTGTCCATGGTCCCCTCCTTTGGCTGGCAGCCTCCTCACGTGGTTGGGGGGAATCAATGGTAAAATGGACCTAAATCGGGGCTTTGCATGCGTAAATTGCTTGCCCGCACTCTTGGGGTGGAGGAGAGTGGGGGGCAGCCTGATTCGTTTCCACCATTGGTAAAATTCCCCAACGGTACAACGTGGTTGGAGAGCCGACCTGACATGGCTGCTCACAATTTTACCATACCTCACCCCTCCCCACCAGCACCCTCCCCCTAACCCCTGATCCCTCCTTGTTTCTGAGGGTTGGTAAAATTCAGTTCTTTGTTGCAACAAAAATTAGTCTAATTCCTTTTTGAAAGCTTTAATGGAGTCAGGGTTTACTGCACCAGAGTGAAGTCCATTCCATAGCTAAAGAAGTATGACAATGTTTTATTTCAAATTCTGAATAGTTTTCCCTAATCTCATTGTGAACCTATGTTTTTAACAAAAATCAAGACATTGAGGTTTAGAATGATAACAATTTATATGTTGTTAATGTGGAGTAATTCCATACATAGTTCACTAATATTTTTATTTGTTTCCTGTCAACCTGTTTCCTCATTCTTAGAAACCCTTTCTGATGCAAAGCAGGCAAATAACAAAAATGCAGGAACATAGGAAATAGGAGCAAGAGCAGGCTGTTCCCTTATTAATTCACTGCCCAATAATAAACTTGATTTTCCTGGAGATTACTGCATAGCTGGAAGTTTCCAATCATTCTGAGAGGTGCAAGTCCATTTTTGTGGTCTTTGGTGCATAAGCAGGTGGTGAAAGATCCTGAAAGTCAAATAGTTGTGTGCATCAGAATGAGCAGCCAGCTGCTCCAAGCTTTCATCAAATAAAAACACAGGACCAAGATAAAATAAATAAAAAGCAATTTCCATTTCACACGTCAACAAGTCTTTTTTGTCCATTCCACTTAATTTTTGTTTTATTACTTTTAGGTTGATGGTCAGACACAGAGGGCTATTGCCATTGTGGAATACCTTACACCTGCGAGATCAATGGTAGTTCCTGACTGGTGGCTTTGTTTGTTGATAAAACATAGAAGAATGAGTAAGTTCCTTTATAGTACTAGCATAATACTGGGACAATGAGACACTGCAAGTCAGTTTTGTTTTTCTTTAATCTATGTTGGATTTACGTCAGCATCTTGAATCCCTGTTCATTTTGTATGTTTTCCTAGAGCACTGTTCTGTAAATTTCCGATTTACTGCAAGGATGAAGGGATTGAAGGGCTGGTATTCAAGTTTGCTGATGACACAAAGACAGATAGGAAAGTAAGTTGTGAAGAGGACATAAGGAGGCTACAAACAGGTAGAGATAGGTTAAATGAGTGGGCAAAGACCTGGCAGATGGAGTATATTGTGGGAAAATGCGAACTTGTCCATTTTGGCAGGATAAAAGAAATGCGTATTTTCTAAATGGTGAGAGATTGCAGAACTCTGAGGTACAGAGAGATCTGGGTGTCCTCGTGCATGAATCACAAAAGACTAGTATGCAAGTACAGCAAGTAATTAGGAAAACTAATAGATTTATTAATATCATTTATTGCGACAGGAATTGAATACAAATGTAGAGAGATTATGCTTCAGTTATACAGGGCACTAGAGAGACCGTATCTGAAGTACCATGTACAGTATGTTGGTCACCTTTTTAAAGGAAGGATATAAATGCATTGGAAGCAGTTCAAGGAAGTTTACCAGACTAATTCCTGGAATGGACGGGTTGTCTTATGTGGAAAGGTTGGACAGACTACGCTTGTATCCACTGGACTTTAGAAGAGTAAGAGGCAACTTGATTGAAACCTATAAGATGCTGAGGGGTCTTGACAAGGTGGATGTGGAGAGGATGTTTCCTCTTGTGGAAGAATCTAGAACTAGGGGTCACTGTTTAAAAATAAGGGGTTGCCCATTTAAAACAGAGATGTGGTGAAATTTTTCCACTCAGAATGTCGTGAGTCTTTGGAACTCTCTTCCTGAGAAGGTGGTGGAAGCAGAGTATTTGAATGTTTTTAAGGCAGAGGTGGATAGATTCTTGGTAAGCAAGGGGGTGGTAGGTTATTGATGGTAGGTGGGATGCAGATTTCAGGTTACTATCAGATCAGCCATGATCTTATTAAATGGCAGAGCAGGCTCGAGGGGCTGAATGGCCTTCTCCTGGTCCTTGTTTGTATGTTTGTTCCTAAGGACTATTAAATGCCTTGTTATCACCCCACTGGCACACTGCTCTGTTGATTTGAACAGAATATCATTGCCATAATTAACATGGGAGGAGGAAGGAAATTGAAGACTTCGTAATAGAAAACACTATGCCCTGATCTGGTGTCAAGTTTTGGAGTAATATTACAAAAATGAAAAACTGATGAGCCTCAATGTATTCACGGTATACTTCTAGAGCATTGAAAATATTCCTCCCTTTACTGATTTACACATAGGGTTGCCAACTCTCCAGGATTGGCCTGGGGCCCCCAGGTATTGAAGATCAATCTCCAGGGCACTGCTGGGCAATCCTGGAGAAAAATCATCAGGACATTAAAAAGGATAGTTTTTAAAAAAAAATTCTTTGAACATTTCTCTTTATCAGACATGAAAACATTGAATATGGGGAAAAAAAGTATGCCTGACAATGGAGCATCACCAATTTGGTAATGAGTCTTTTTGATTTTCAGTTGGTGTAAGAAGGCAGTACATCACAAGGATGGATGTGTTGGCCGACGAATGTCTGGAGCCTGGAGGCAAATCATGTGATGAAACTTCCAGGAATACATTTAATCCCAGTTGGCAACCCTATTTACAAAGTCAAAGAGGAAGCAAATATTTTGTGGCCAATGAGGTTGTGCTAATTTTTGATCAATGGTACCACATTTAATTACTTTTGAGTTGTTCCAATCAGGAAAAATATAGCAGTTGGACTCTGAAAATGATTTTCACAAGCTGTTCTTGTGAAATTGTTTGAGCTCAGCTGAAAGACTTGAAGAAACAGTCAATAAAATTGGCAGTCCTTCACAGACAGAGGATTGGTCCGATGTTTTGAAATAACTACCCTCGTAGGTTGCAAACCCATTTGCATAACTAAAACTACATCTATTTTTACAGTGAAAAGCCTCCCAAAAAATTGCATTTTTTTTCACATGACGCAAGAACTATAACTGAGATTGCCACATCTTAAAATTTCAAAAGGAGGTGTCGGAATCTGTCTCTCTCTCTCTCCCTCTCTTTCTCCCTCCCATCCCCCAAATCCAATTCATCCTCTTGGACAAAAGTGAGTGGTTTGACCTGAATGAAGCAATTATTTGGTAGAAATGTTTTTATCTGACATAATGCACACCATGAAAAGTGGTGAATAAATATTTCAAATACAATATTGTATCTTAACCTCCAAGAGTTTGCTTTGCTTTGTTGGATTGTTTAATTTCGGACTATCTCTCCAATTTAAAGTAAAATGGAGGAATGAAGGGTGTCATGTGACCTGCTCTGAATTCTGCCTGACAACAAGACCTGGGTGGCTTTATTGGTAAAGGTTAAGAGGTGGTAGGGGGCGGGAGGGGGGGGTGCCCAGGCTGTCTTACTGGAAAGAAGGTGCTAGGTATTCACACCTGTAGACAATGGTAAGAGCAGTTGTGCTGACTGTGGGACTGTTAGTCCTGAATTTTCACTGATCCTGGGTTGGGAATGCAGAGTTGGGACAGTTCCCAGCTGCACAAACTCAACCTGGAAAAAAGTGCCATGAAAGGTCAGATTTTCGGTCAAGGAGGGATGGGTGAAAATGGGGCCATGGTGGCCGACCCTGGAAAGAGGTCAGAGGCTTCTAGATGCAGAGACAGCCGGGCAAAAAATAAACAATAAACCAAAAAAACAGCCCTCCAGCCCTCACCTCTCAGGCTCCATCACTACCCTCCCACACATTCCCTATGCTCTTTCCATGCCAACATATGCCACATCATGCCCTCACCCATCCCCAATCTATGTCCCTCCACCTATGCCCATGGCCCCTCATATCTTCCATGCCAACTTATTCCCCTTCATCCACCTCCATGGTCCTTCATACCTCCCCATGCCAAACTATGCCCCTTCATTCATCTCCATGGCCCTTCATAGTCCTATGAAAACTTAGTGCCAATTCATGCCAATCATGCCATCCCAACACCTTTTGTCCTTACTTCTACCATCTCAACTCTCCAGTTTCCACCATGGGCAGACCTCAGAACCCATGCTGAAATTAAATAAACCTCTGAAGTTTCCATTGGTGAATTCACTGTTTCAAAAAAAAACGCTCTCGTTGATAAAAACCCATTCGCTATATTTAAATTCCTTTAATCCCTTATGAAACTAAGCAATTGTGTTATAGTCCAACTGCAAATAGTTTATAAGCACTTGGAGTTGTCAATCGAACTGAATTGACAGGGGCCACAGTGTGATAATGAAAGGTTGTGAAATAAATCAGAAGTCAGCATTAATCCCATAATGATAACCTTCAAGTTTATGTCAATAGACAATGTGAAATAGCAAACACTGATTTGTTTTAACACTATAAATTAAAAGGGCAGGATGTTTAAATCCGATGACATCTTGACAGCTGTTTTAACAGTTCTTCCAACAGATCTCTTGACAGTTCTCTTGACAGCTATCTTGGCAGTTAAATTGACAGTTCCAACCAGCCTGACAGTTCCAATGAGTTTATGCACATTCTTTGCACATTCATGTCTAATTTTAGCAATCCCAATGGGCACCTTACCTCTCCCAAAGGTGTCCCTGGATCACGTTCAAATGAGTATCACATTCAATAAGGTACCCTGCCTCTCCAAAGAACTCTGGCAGCTTTAGATCTTCTCCTATCAGTTCAAAAGTCTACATGTCATGTTTTAGGTGTACTACTAGCTAAAATCAGATCTGAATGAGGCAGCTGCACTTTAAGATGAGCTGTTGCCCTCGTGAACCATTAAAAAGTAAATTAGAACCCATCCCCATGTCCTGTGAAAATGATGAAGATTGGGTTCAAGGGTGGGATATCTGGCCCCAGGACTCCACTACCATTTTCACAGAACTGGAGAGCCTCTCTCCACAAAAATGTAGGCCTTAGTTTTCAAGTCTTATTGGGAGGTGTTAGGAATGATAGACCTTATAGACTCTGTTCTGAAGAAGAGTCATACAGACTCAAAACATCAACTCTGTTTCTCTCTCCACAGATGTTGTCAGACCTGCTAAGTTTTTGCAGCATTTTCTGTTTTTATTTCAGATTTCCAGCATCTGCAGTGTTTTGCTTTTAAGCCTTATAGACTATTGTACTTTAAACTGTTCATTTAATTCCCAGATAGAATGGAGTTGGGGGTGGGGGTGGGGGGGCGGGGGGGGGAGTCTAGAGAATAGCTAATTTGCATTTTACATGGATACAAGACGCATGTGATTCATATTGCCATGTAAAAATCTATAGAGAGCCATTGTAATATTGGATTATGGGGTTCCTAAGGTATCACTGAATCCCACAGACACAAGTTAGTCTGCAGCCACCTGAGAGGCAGAGAGCATGATATAGAGGCAGCTAGCACTGCACATGAAGCAGATAAAATGCTGACTCTATTGTTCACTGTGCAGAATGCAGGTGCAGCTCATGCTCAGACTGAAGAGACCAAGGTTGTGAGGATTAAAAAGAGGCTAGAAGATTTGCCTAGCTTGGGCTAGAAGGAAGGAATCTTCAGTGTAACTCTTGCAGTGAAAGTCAGTTCTGGGATTAGGTGTTACCTGGCTGGAAAAGGAAAAGGAAGCAAGTCATCAGGAGCTGAGAATAGCTTTGGACTGGTTCCTGGAAAATGAAGTGTCCATTTAAGCGATAATATAATGTATAACTGTAGTGGAAGATTTTCAGTTGTGTTAAAAGCTAAATGGGGGTTGTCTTTGTAGTTTAAAAAATAAGTTGCCTACCGAATAGTGTTTTGACAATGTTGTTTTTGTTTGTTTGTCACAGTTAAAGTCTTAAAACTTGAAATGTTATCATGTGATCCTTTCAGTCAGTCACTGGAAATTCAAATATCTTTTTCCATCTTTACAGGGATCATAACAAGGTGCTATTAAGTTACTGTTAATTGTCTGATACCACGACCCGTCTACATCGACTCATGACCAGCAAATCATGTTATACTGTCAGCTGCTGTGTTACATGCTGGTCAGAGTAGATGTATGCATATAGAGAGCTGTGTTCAAAGGCATCATATTGCCAATTAAGCTATCCCTAGATGCAGTATACTATTGGGTAAAAAGCAAAGTGACGTGAGATGGCCCTCAGATGATGGTCTCATACTAATGCCTAAATTCTCTTCAGGTGATTTCATGCCTGAATTATAACGCAGTGTATGTTGATGTTGAAACAGTTATTCATTGGTGCAAACTACCATGCAACTGGTTGAAAAATGATTTCCTTCCCTATTACCAGAAATGTGATTGTTGAGTCTGTCACCCTATTCCTCATCAGCGTGACAGTGTGGGGACATTCTGATTTAGGGGATTCCACTCCAGGACTTGAGCACATTGACACGGCTAACTCCCAAGTGCAAAACTAAGGGAGTGGTGCATTGTCAGCTTTTAGGTCAAATGTGAAACTAATTTCCAGTGTATGCTCCAGTGATTCAAGGCAATATTAAAATTCCCACAGTGATATTCAAATTAGAGCACCCAACAATATCAAAGACAGATTATTCAATACAAAAACAGAAAATTCAGGAAAATCTCAGCAGGTCTAGCAGCATCAGGTTATTCAGTTGTGGGATGTTGCTGTGTACAAATTGGTTTCAGGACTTGCCTACATAACAGCATGATTGCAACTCAGATTAATTTGTTAATCTGGGGAGATGTGCTAAGGTGATACATAAGTGCAAATCTATTATATCTATTATATCCAAATCTATTATAAGGGTTAAAATAAGTATAAAATTATGGCACGTTGCCTGAAGCTAATTTTGTGGAAGACTTTATGTGAAATATCAAGCTTCCCAAACTTCAATAGCCACATAAAAAGCACAGCTGTATCCAAGGACAAATGAATAGAAATGCATTTGCAAGTCATAATAAAGCAATCAGCACAGATCCACTATCGCAGCGATGGATATTAAGTACAAGTTACATTGAACAAAGGCAGGTAAAATTCTTACTGCATCAAAATATTACACTATACTTTCATTCTGATGAGGCTCCTGTTTATCCAATTGCTTCTGCAGTGTATAAGTACAATTGTGCTCATAACGTTTCTATCCTAGCTGAAAGCAGATTGAAAGGCTCGCTTTTACATGCTGAGCCAATAGCCTGAAAATAGTTATTGGAATCTGTAAAGAACAGCAATAAATTTGGACATTCAGATTCTCTTTATATTGCCAACTGATTCCCAGTTTAGCTGCTTAACGTCAATACTGCTAGGCTCCCACCTGATGAAATGTTTCATGGTGGCACAACACTCTATTTTAGCAGTGAGTTAAAAATAAGTCCATCACTCTTATCACTGCCTTTCATTAACTGACCACTAAGTGCCATTAACATCAGATGCAGTTGGTGAACTTCGAATTATGTGAAGTATTTGCGATATTTGTACACAATAATATGCTAACTAAATGCAAATCCTGCTGTTATTCATTTTCTTTTACACATGTTGTAAAAGAGACCTCGTCTGGCTATGCTTTCCTGTACTAAAAGTCTGAAATTATAAATCTTGAAAACAATTGCTACATCAATGTCAGAGTTTTACGTTAGAACCACAACTAAGACCATAATACATAGGTGCAGAAATTAGGCCATTCGGCCCATCAAGTCTGCTCCGCTATATGGCTGATAAGTTTCTCAACCCCATTCTCCCGCCTTCTCCCCGTAACCTTTGATCCCCTTACCAATCAAGAACCTATCTATCTTGGTCTTAAACACACTCAATGACCTGGCCTCCACAGCCTTCTGTGGCAATGAATTCCATAGATTCACCACTCTCTGGCTAAAGAAGTTTCTCCTCATCTTTGTTCTAAAAGGTCTTCCCTTTACTCTGAGGCTGTGCCCTTGGGTCCTAGTCTCTCCTACTAATGGAAACATCTTCCCCACGTCCACTCTATCCAGGCCTTTCAGTATTCTGTAAGTTTCAATCAGATTCCCCCTCATCGTTCTAAACTCCATCGCGTATAGACCCAGAGTCCTCAAACGTTCCTCATATGTTAAGCCTTTCATTCCTGGGATCGTTCTTGTGAACCTCCTCTGGACCCTCTCCAGGGCCAGAACATCCTTTCTGAGATACGGGGCCCAAAATTGCTCACAATATTCTAAATGTGGTCTGACCAGAGCCTTATAAAGCTTCAGCAGCACATCCCTGCTTTTATATTCTAGTCCTCTCGAAATAAATGCCAACATTGCATTTGACTTCCTAACTACTGACTCAACCTGCAAGTTAACCTTAAGAGAATCCTGGCCTAGGACTCCCAAGTCCCTTTGCACTCCAGATTTCTGAATTCTCTCCCCATTTAGAAAATAGTCTATGCCTCTATTCTTCCTACCAAAGTGCATGACCTCATACTTGCCCACGTTATATTCCAACTGCCACTTCTTTGCCCATTCTCCTAACCTGTCCAAATCCTTCTCCAGCCTCCCCGCCTCCTCAATACTATCTGTCCCTCCACCTATCTTTGTATCATCTGCAAACTTAGCCAGGATGCCCTCAGTTCCTTCATCTAGATCATTAATGTGTAAAGTGAAAAGTTGTGGTCCCAACACTGACCCCTGCAGAACTCCACTAGTCACTGGCCGCCATCCTGAGAAGGACCCCCTTATCCCCACTCTCTGCCTCCTACCAAACAGCCGATCTTCTATCCATGCTAGTACATTGCCTCTAACACCATGGGCTCTTATCTTACTGAGCAGCCTCCTGTGCGGCACCTTGTCAAAGGCCTTCTGGAAGTCCAAGTAGATAACATCCATTGGCTCTCCTTTGTCTACGCTACTCGTTACCTCCTCAAAGAATTCTAACAGATTTGTCAAGAATGACGTCTCCTTGATGAAACCATGTTGACTTTGCCCTTCCAAGTATGCACTTCCAAGTATTCTGAAATCTTATCCTTAATAATGGACTCTAAAATCTTACCAACAACCGAGGTCAGGCTAATCGGCCTGTAATTTCCAGTCTTTTGCCTCACTCCCTTCTTAAACAGGGGGCTTACATTAGCGATTTTCCAGTCCTCTGGGACCCTTCCTGACTCCAGTGATTCCTGAAAGATCACCACTAACGCCTCCACTATCTCTTCAGCTATCTCCTTCAGAACTCTGGGGTGTAATCCATCTGGTCCAGGTGATTTATCCACCTTCAGACCTTTCAGTTTTCCTAGCACCTTCTCCTTGGTAATGGCCACCATACTCACCTCTGCGCCCCCCCCACCACCCCCCCCCCCCCCCCCCCCCGACTCTCTTGAACTTTGGGGATGTTACTCGTGTCTTCCACCGCGAAGACTGACGCAAAGTACCTATTCAGTTCCTCCGCCATTTCTTTGTTCCCCACTACCATTTCTCCAGCGTCATTTTCCAGCGGCCCAATGTCCACTTTTGCCTCTCTCTTACCCTTTATATATCTAAAAAAACTCTTGCAATCTTCTTTTATATTACTGGCTAGTTTACCCTCATATTTAATCTTCTCCCTCCTTATTTCTTTTTGGTTGTCCTCTGTTGGTCTCTGTAGGCTCCCCAATCCCCTGGCTTCCCACTGCTCTTTGCCGCATTGTGTGCTTTCTCTTTAGCTTTTATGCTGTCCCTGACTTCCCTTGTCAGCCATTCTATTAAGCAAACATTTAAAATTGAGCGATAAAGCTCAAAAAATGATAATTTCTGCAAAATTACTTAGTCACAACACACTTATAAAGCATTTTGGATAAAGACGGACAGTTCATGGAGCCCCTTGTTCATATTAGAAAATCTAACATGCATCTGTTATGTTTCTTTGTGCTACATCCTCTGTATAAATTACATTTTGATGACGTACGATACCCGTTCCAACACCAGCTTTTGTTACCATCTCAGTCTTTTATTTAGATATAAGCTCCCCAGCAAACATTTATTTATAGAAGTTACACTTGTTCTCCTTTATGGTGTGTGTAATAAAGCTAAAGGATTTATTTCTAAAGCAGATTGACATAAGAAAAAACATTCCAAGTTCCTTCTCAAAAGTGGAATCACCGGAAAGTTGGCACTGTGCCAAAGAAGGAGATGTGAGTGCGTGTTACTAAAACTTGTTTAAAGGGTGTGCTTTTTAAGTTAAAAGATAAGAGAGCTGTGGCAAAGTGGAGAATTTAGGGAAGGATTTCCAAAGATTAGGGCCTAGACAGTTGAAGGCATGATCACCAATGGTGGGGCAAAGGGAGTGGAGGGTACACAAGATGCCAGGGTTGGAGGAATGCAGATTTCTTGGGTAGTTGTTGGACTGGAGAAAGCTACAGAGATAAGGATGGGTGAGGCCATGGGATTTGAACACAATTTAAAATGCCAGTACAGTTATATACTTTCTGAAGTATGAGGCCTTGGCTGATAATGTTTCCTTGTCTGATTTGTACTAAAAGTTTAAAATTATAAATAAAAAAAATTGTCATAGAAATTCAAGATATTTCCAGTAAAATCACAATCCTGTTAAGTAAGCATTTAGGAATATAAAATCAAGCAGGAAAACGTAGGGGAGGAACTTGAGGCGCTGGGGGGAGGCCATGAACAGAGGTGGGTGCAAAATTTTATATCTCTGACTGGAGTGCTGGTTCCCTGGCTACATCCTGCCCACCAGGCCCTTTTCCTGGAGGTAGGATGGAGGTGGGGAGGCGGTGGGTGGGGAGGAGCGGGGGAGGGTGAGGTGGGGTTGGTCATGGTTGCAGGCCTACTCACCCACAAGTGGTAGTTAGCCAATTGAGATAGTTAAGGCCTATTGATGGAGCATGACTGGGATTTTTCAGTCAGCCTCCAGATTCATTGAAGCAATGTGGGCAGTTTAGCTGGAGGCAGCGGCTGGCTGTAGACTTAGAGCAGGGAGGGGCCAGTGTTCCAGGCCCCTCTCCACACTGGTGGCCTGTCTCCAAAGACCATTTTTAATTTTGAAGTTTGTAAAATTTGGTAAGAAGGCACCTTCTCCCTAATTTACTTTCTATGGCACCTCAAGCTGGAAGGCTCCTGATTGGCTTTCCAGCTTCAAGAGCCCGCCCACCATCAGACAACAAGACAGCCTTCTCTCCATTAATTGGCCACTCTGGACAAAATCACTGAGTCAAAACAGAAAATGTTGGAAAAACTCAGCAGGTCTGACAGCATCTGTGGAGAGAGAAAAAAATAAAGTTAATGTTTCGAGTCCATAAGATCCTTCTTCAGAGCTGAAGAGAAGTGGAAATGTGATGAAAGTTATACTGTTTATGAGAGATGGGGCTGGTGAAGCTGGATAGAAGGCCAGCGATAGGTGGGGACAAAGGAGGGAGTGACAAAGATGTCCTCATGAACAAGAGGACAAAGGGATTGTTAATGTAGTGGTTAGTGCTAAAAAAGGTGCTGATAGGGCGTAAAGGTAAGAAAGCAGAATACGATTACAGCAGAGCAAGGAAAGCATTGTGTGAAAGAACAACATGGGGCAAGTGACAGATGGCCCTGTAGGGGATGGGGATGGGGTGAGTGGAGTTGGGGGGGTGGGGGGAGGATAGAAAATGGGATTAAAGGGGATAAAACTACGAATAAATGAATAAAAATAAAAATAAAACAAGTGGGTAAAAAATAGAAATGAATGTAGAAGAAAGGGATGAAAAAAAAGTGGGTGAGGATGGAGGAGAGAGTTCAGGTCTGAAGTTGTTGAACTCAATGTTAAGTCCGAAAGGTTGTAAAGTACCTAATCGGAAGATGAGGTGCTGTTCCTCCAGTTTGCGTTGGGCTTCACTGGAACATTGCAGCAGGCCAAGGACGGACATGTGGGCAGGAAAGCAGGGTGGTGTGTTGAAATTCCAAGTGGGGACTGGATGGTCTGGGTCATGCTTGCAGACAGACCGAAGGGGTTCCGCAAAGTGGTCACCCAGTAGCGTCACTGAGTGACTGAGTGGCTGTTTCCCACACAGTGTAGGCTTCTGACCACTATTTGAATCTGACAGCAAGATTGACAAGCCTGCAGGGAAAGTTCTGCCCATAACTTCTGCAAAATCTATTCCCTTAAATCAACTTATTTGACAAAGTTGATCCTGACATAATCATGGCACGAACTGATTTATCTCTTTGTTCATTTCTAATTCAGGGATAATACCCTGGAAAATATTATATCAGAGAAAGGACAATTCTTTAATAAATAGGACAGTATATCCTAACATAAATTACAAAAACAGAGAATCGGCCGATTGTCAGCAGCCCTTATATGCATATTTCCATTACATTACAAGCTAAGGAGGATTGAATAAGTTTTTACAGTAGAATTTGGATAAATGGTGAAACACAGTGTTTCATCCTATGTTGTGTAAATGAAGCATTTGCTAAGGTTTGGTAATCTGCACCAGGGTTGGTAATCTGTTGATTTGCATTTTGTAAAAGTTAAATCTTGTAGTTGATCTATTTGAAAACAAATAACTTTCAAACCAATATGTGAACGCTATCCTAATGATTTATTTGAAACTATCATAATTGTTCAGAAAAAGTTTCACAACAATCTTGAAAGGAGGGAAAGATAAAAAGAATTTACTGTTAAAGGGTCCTCAACCTTAACTTTTCTTATGATCTTAAAGAACTCTTGCTTTGGAATTAATTTAGTCTGGAGAGCAGTGAGTTAACTTAAGTGCAAGGGATAATCCCAAGTGTTAACTTTAAGAATTCTACATTAGTATTGTGTAGGATGTTGACTGGTTATCAACCACTAAATTAAACCTTAACCCAAATTAGTGGGAAAAAACTCGATAAGGTCCTTTATCTGGTTCAGGGATTGTGATGCACAATTAACCCCATTCCCAGTCCATATGAGGCAGACAGCACGTAAGCTTCATGTCTGCTGCTCATCAGCATGACTGTAGCTCTTAGCCCAGTGTGCTACACATTGCTGACTGATAACAGGGAGCCCTGGTCCATGCATGGTTAGCATGACGCAGAGCTAGCCTGCGGTTCTTAAAGGCAGTCTACCCCTCTTAAAGGAGTGGTGGACTCAGGCTACAGCAACAAGTGACAGTCTCAGGAAGGCCTTTGTAGTATTAGGGAGTTCAGGACTGAAAAGGTTAATGTACCAGAAAGGAAAAACAGTTCGGGCCTGTACTCATTTTTCCCAGTTTTTATTGGTGTTCCATTTCAAGATATACAAGACCAGTTCCGACCAGTATTCTTATTTGCCAGTTTTTACTGTTTTTTTCCTCCTGGGGTGTCAGACTGGAGAAATAGTACTTCCCACATGATGACATAAGACAGTCACATGAATAAGAGTCTAGAAGGAGAAAGCCCATGGCTTAGTCTGAGTAATGCCTAATGTTGTACATCTGTAAATAGTTATGTTCAGCAAAAAACATTTATTGTTCAGACATATCAATGTCTCCACAACCTCCTTAGCCAGTCAAAACCAACATACAATTGCCTTGATGGAAGGAAAAAAGACTGGTAATGGAGAGAGAGGTCTTCAAGGCTCTTGGAAGTAGAGCTGGAGGCCTTAGCAATGGATGTGGAGACCGGTAGAGAGGTGACATTTCCAAAGGGGCCAGGAGGCCCTCAAGACACAGCATGCAAAGGGAATGGGAGAAAATGGTTAGGCAGGTGAATTCCTGGAGTCTGGCCCCAAGGACCTAACTGTAAACCACAAAAAGTTCAATGACCTCACGTGACTGGCCAAGGTCAGTATATGTTTCTTCAAATGTTATCTCCTACCCACTGCACCACTAACCCCTCACATTGCTCAATGCACTACAGCCACAACCCTTCCATTCATCCACCAGCCATCAGGACTCATGCCTTACATTCAGATACTCCACCTCACCTCATCACACACTTACCAGTTCTGCCAGTCTCACGCCTCACAGCTTCCACATATATTCCAGCTGTTCATATATGAAAAGCACAATATCCAGAAACAGGCACATCTGCCCCTCCTGAATCCTCTGGAGGACATGGTGCTCCACATTGCAGGCCACCATTAACTGAGACCATAACATCCGGCATTGTCAAGAACATTCAGGATGTTCCTGCCTTATGCAATTTCCCAAATCCCACTTCAGCCTCATCCTGTTGAGGTGAAAGTTGCAAATAGTGTGACCCTGGGCGTCTTACTTTGCATGCCAATCCCTTCCCTTACCCCAACCCTCCTCTTCTGCATTTTGGCTTCTACTTCCGGTCAGTTCAGAATCGCTGTGACAAGGGTGAGCAACTGCAGACCTCAGAAGAAGAAACACTTGTCACTTGATCTCGCAGGCACCAGCTCAGATATTGGCATTGCACGTACGCTGGAGGTTAATGTAGTGGAACCAGCATCAGCACGCGATGAGTCACCGGGCTCAAGCGGACTGCAACCATTCAAGGAGGTAAGGATAGTTCGTGTACCAGCTCTCTGGTGGTTGAGGTCACAGACAAATTGTGCAGCAGAACACTCTGGTGACGATTCAGTGGGGTGAGATACAGGAGAATGCTAATGGGCTTGCACAACAAGATACTTGGTGCATTGGCAGGTCTGCCACAGAGCCTGGTTCACTGCCAAGAAGCATGGAGGAGTCCAGCTCCAACTTGGTATTGGGCCGTGACATATGTGACTTTTTTGAAAATTTCAGACTTTTTTTTAGTACCAGCACCAGTGGTGCTATGGAGTCAAATTTTGCAGCCTGTGTTTTCTCCCCTATTTTTTTCAGTTTCCCTCCACCCCTGAAGAAACTACCCCTACCTTAGCTACCATCAATCAACTTAGAGCAGGTAAGGATTGAACCTGGGCACTTTTCAGCTTGGGACTGCTCGATGTGCGGGCAGTGTATTCACTTGACGAACCAGTTTCTGCATTTGTTTTCATAGTAGTTTCTTTACTAATAGAGTAATTGGAAGGATTACCTTTCACCGACAGAAAATTGCTTACTCATCCAGCCTATTACAGCAAGGTAAATTTCACCAAAATGTTACACTTACACAATGTACGATGAAACACTGCATTGCACCTTGTACCAAAATACTGCAATCCAAACCTGTTTGATTTACTTAGGGTCATAATGTAATACAAAGGCCAACACACATGAGAGTATTACATAAAGTATGGGAATATCAAAACTTAAAGCAGCACCAGGGCTGGAACCTCTTCCAGAAGCAGGTTTGATGGTTTCAAAAGTCACTGTAGCAAAATTGAATTAGTTTGTTAAAATATAATGCTGAAGTATAACAGTCAAGCAGCAAAATTGTGACTGGTAATGTTTCTGTGGGAATGCGGCCATATTTACATCAAATCTTAACACACTGGCTATACGGCCCTAACCAATTAATCTTTATGTAAGTATTTCTCCTTTTCTTTTTACTTCTAAAATATAAAGGTACACTTTTCAGTTTGACTGGAATAGTAGGTTAGAAATATTGGCATTTTCAGCAGTAACACTCTGGACAAAATCAAAATAACTTTTATCTGCTCTGCCCCTCGAAGATTTCTTGCTGGTTGCTAAAGCTGAATGACTGAATTTTGATTTTATCAGCAGCCGCTTTGTCTGCTCTGGAATATTTAGGGTGGCTGTCAGCCAGCCGGAGCTGTTAGCACGCAATGACTTGCAGAGTTTACCAGTGTGTGCAAATGAGGGAAGAGGTTCAAAGAGTCAATCTGACATCTGCAAACACTATCAAGGGCAAGTCATTTTTCAGTTCCATGAATTTCAAAGCTGAACTGTAAAATGAAGCAGGAAACAAGGTGAAGGGCTGGGACCCTGGGGAGTTTGTAGCTGATTAAAAATGCAAAACTCTCAATTTCTGTTTCTTCTTCTTGTCCTATCCGGTTATATTTTTCCTCTAGTGCTCCCACCAAGCTATTGTCACTGCTTTCAACCTCTCATGAAAGCCTTGCATTGAAATTGGATAGACTCATTAAAGCTTCCCCTGTTGTACACTTGGCATTTTTAGTTAACACCCCCCATTATAATAGCAGATAGTGGGATTTTATGGAAATGTGTTGCGTTTGCGCAATAATATTACAAATAGTTACTTCTCATTCTTCTCTGTGTTCATCTGAATCTGAGTTCAAGGACCAGGGCAATTTGGAACTGAGGGAGATCTGAACATCGAAAAGATTTCAGAACGTTTTGTTCCAAATAGACATTTGGCAGAATTAGTCATGTGAATTATGCTTTTATTTGCCTCACTAAATGGAGCAGGACAACCCTGGCTACTTGCTCAAGATTCTGAATCAGAATTCATTAGCTTAAAATGAGAGAATATCAAAACTTAAAGCAGCACCAGGGCTGGAACCTCTTCCAGAAGCAGGTTTGATGAGTTCTGTCGAAGGGTCATGAGGACTCGAAATGTCAACTCTTTTCTTCTCCACCGATGCTGCCAGACCTGCTGAGTTTTTCCAGGTAATTCTGTTTTTGTTTTGATGGTTTCAAAAGTCACTATAGCAAAATTGACTTAGTTTGTTAAAATATAATGCTGATGTATAACAGTCAATCAGCAAAATTGTGATTGGTAATGTTTCTGTGGGAATGCAGCCATATTTACATCAAATCTTAACACACTGGCTATATGGCCCTAACCAATTAATCTTTATGTAAGTATTTCTCCTTTTCTTTTTCAGTCTCCTCTCCAAGCTTTGCATTGTTCTCTAGATAAAAAGGCAGACAGGCGATTATGTTCTTTTGCCTAGACACCATACGTCCAGCTCTAGAGGTACATAAAACAACCCGACTTAACTTTCCCTCAGAATTTCCATCCAATTCTCTGTGGATGAAATGTCTGCCTACCAATTGGTTTATTCCAGACAGTCTCAAGGCAGGCCCCAAAATTTGCCCGGAGGCAAGGATGGAGCAGGGAAACCCTTGAAATGCCTGGAATGCAGAAGTTCTGCTGAATTTAATGGCAGGACTTCATGAGAAATGTTCCTTGTTTCTGGGCCAGCCAGGTTGAAGGAGGTCGGTGGGAAGAGGACTCAAAGCACAGCAGAGGAAGGGAGAGATCATGATGTCGGACGGATCCAACGATTGCAGGGTGGGTTTTGAGTTCAGATCGCAGAGTGGGAAAAGATCTTTGGGGAGGAAGTGATTGCCGGAACTGTGGAATTCATGGGGGTGGATAGGTTGGATTGAGGGAGAGGGAGAGATCGCTTAGAGTGGGGGTAGGTTGGCAGATCATGGCTGGTTCAACTGAGAGTGAAGCACAACGGCTCCTCTTGACCCACAAGCAGTCCTGGTAAAGCACTTACCAGCTGGGTCAGGTAGCTCTCACCTTCGAAAGCCCAGTAAATATAACGTGCAACTGCTAAATCCAAATTGCTGATTATATGAGTAGGACAGATCCTTAATTGAATATTCTGACAGTTGGCTTGCCTCTCAAGAGTGGGTGAAATGAGTTATACATTTGATGCCAAACCCATCCCAGTTTAACCAGATGTAGGCATGTTCAAAAGGGTTATGGTTGGGATTTCGATTTTTAAGAATTTGATGCCCTGCACCCTCACTTGGATACCGTCCTGACAGTCCTTGAAGTGGCAGGGGGATGGGGGAAGAGGGGGGGTGGTTAAAATTACCCCATAGGGATTGGATTTTCAGCACACAAGGAAATTTCAGAGACAAACCATTCTCTTCCACTCCATGATCTGAGTATTAATGTTCTCAGTCACTGGATTATACATTCTGAATTGATCAAAAATGACAGGAATGATAAAAATAATCAAATGAAATGTGTTAGGTAACACTTCAAAAAGATTCAGCGACTCTAGTAAGCAGGAAGAAGCACAAGGAGAATCAGGATCTGATTAAAGGCTCTAATCCCTCTAATCCTGGTGATATGATTTTGTCAGTGGAAGGGTGAAAAAGCAGCTGTGAGCCTAATTCACTTAAAGGATGCTGAAAAACTACCCAGTCATAGGAGCCCACTATCATGGTAAACTATCAACACCCTGGGTGTTATCATTGATCAGAAACTTAATCAATAATTACTGTGGCTATAAGAGCAGGTCAGATGCTGGGAATTCTGTGCCAAATAACTCACTCTTGACTCCCTAAAGCCTGTCCACTATTTTACAAGGCACGGGTCAAGAGTGTGATAACAACACCACCAACTTATATTCAAATATAACTTCTAATGTAATAAAACATCCCAAGGTGCCTCATTGGAGCATTAAAACAACAAACTGACACTGAGCCACAGGAGGAGTCATTAGGCAGTGTTTTATATGCCCCCACCAGGCATGTTTTCGGCAGGGGCAGCATGTAAAATAGGGCCCCCCCCGACCCCAGTCACCTCCCCACCCAACCCCCCCAACACACCCAGCTCAGCATCATGTGGTGAGGGGGGTATCTGAAATCGGTAGATCACCCGCCATATTTAAATAGGTAATCAAGGGTCAATTAGACTTGTTATCAAGCCAATTGACCCTGATAATGTGCTACCCATGCCATATAAACCAGTTGGCATGGACAGTTGGGCATGGGTGGGTAGCTTGATTTTTTAACCTGCCCAAATCCTCCCTGCCCAAGACCCCAGACTTACCTGTTTCCGGGGATCCATGGGCCTTCCTTATTGCAGTCCCTGCAGCGGCCATTAATACGCTCTTGGCACTGCCAGGACTGATGCAGGCAGTCTGGCAGGCAGCCTGCCGGTAGCACTTTATGGCTGTGGGGAAGGCTGGTGTGGAGTGCGTCAAATCCAGGCCGACATCACCCCCAAAACCTCCCCGGCCCCTGTAATATTCAGACCATTAGGTCAGATGAACAAAAGTTTGATAGGTTTTAAGGGCTGCCTTGAAGGAGGTAAGGCTGGCAGAGAGAATAGGGAGGGCATTCCACAGCTTGGAGCCTAGGGAACTGAAGGAATGGCCACCAGTAAAGGAACAATTAAAATCAGGAATGCACAAGAGGCCAAAATTAGAGGACACAGATATCAGAGAGGGTTGTGAGGCTGGAGGAGATTCCAGAGATAGGGAAGGGTGAGGCCCTGGAGGGATTTGAAAACACCAAGCACCAGAAAGCAGACCTCGTAAAAAAAACCAGCCCCCAGATATCTCGTCTTATTTTATTTCCCCACGGAGATTTCATCCTGCCCTGGATCGAGGTTTGAGCAAAAATGTGAACCCCCACCTGAGAGAATGGCCCATCCACCAACCGTAAATGTGGACGGGACACGTAAGTCGCTGCTAATTGCATCGTTAATGGGCTTAATTGCCCACTTAGTTGTCAGTGGGCACGCTTCCCATTGCCACGTGCACCTGCCGAGTGAAACATGGCGCGAGTCGCGATGACGTCAGGACGCGGCTTCACGTCCATTCGGGTCGGGCACGCTCTCGCCCATCCACCTGGGTGACGTAAAATTCTGGCCATGGAGTCAACACCTAAACACCAACATTAGCTGCTGACTGCGGGTGGATCAATTCGAGATTATACATTGTACATACCGGCACCTGCTAAACATGTTTCACGAGTTCCACCCACCTGTGCTGGACAATTGTGTCTATGGAAGGGCCGCTCCTTCACAAATTTTGTTTCAAGACTAATCGAAGACACATTGCTCTTGAGCTTAATGCTGTCCCCACTCGACATTCACACATGTACTTTCCAATAGGAGCTAGTGGAATATAATGAACCTGGATAATTTCAACATCCCTGCAACACCAGCTCCCCCACCCCTGACCCCACCCCTGACCTGACCTAAAGTATTGAGGCCAACTGCAGCAAATGCAGCTGCTAGCCCAGCTGAGATCAGGCTTCTAAAATGTTGTTTATCTCACCTCCACGCACCCACTTTACATCATTGCAAAATATTCCTTGAACTAATAAAATCTCTCTGCTGCTTTCTTGGTGAATGTTATGACGGAATCAAGTATATCAGAACCACACCAAGATCATCTTGGGAAATGAATATTTTACTGAGAAAAGTGATGATGTGGTCTAATATCTGCACTTTCGATTTCAAAAGGTATTGAGAGACAAAGAAAGCCTTTTAGTCCATTTATGCTCATCTTTTGAAGCATAGTAGCAATTGTAGCGTTTCTTATATCAGGCATCATGCTTTATTTTCTGAGGCATTGAAGGCCATGACCACCCAGAAACGTTGACTCTTTGACACTTTGGATATTCTTCAGGTCTATAGAGTTGAGTGTTCGGGGATCATTTTCCAAGTGGGTAAGGGGGATGGAAGTCCATACTTGCTGTCAGTGCAGGTAGGAGAGCTGTGGATGGTAGTGTGGAGCCAGCTTTTTCCTGTGGTGCCTGATTATTCTCCTCTTCTTCCTCCAAGAATCACAGGCAGAAGGGTATATATACCTAATAGAAAAACCATTGTGCCTCCTCTGGGCAATGAAGAAGGGCAAAGGTTAAATGGGAGCTGACTGACTGGAAATCAAAATAGCGACGTGCGTCTTGTTTGAATGAATGCACATGTTCAACTGCAAGTGGCATTGAAGGCCCCTGTGACGTATGTCTGTGATAAAAACATTTTTTTTCTTACATTGTTGACTAATTTGAAACTCTTATTACTAGAAACAGCACACACAACATTAATTGTGGCTTCCTGTCAGCTGTTTATTGGCAGGAACAGAAAGTACACATTACGGTACAGCAGCTAAATGACAGTTAACTATGGGTGGTGAATTCTAATTTCTGTGAAACGGAAGCGTTTTCATGCATTCCTGCAGCTGAATGTTTGAAGGTAACTGATGTTTAGGGTTGAGTTTTTATGGCACGTACAGGGCCAGCATGGAAGTCCCACCTGCCACCCCAACCCGGGAGTGGACCGGAAATGAGCCACCAGTCGAGTTCAGCCTCCAACCGCAATTTCACGCTGGTTGGCCAATTAACCACCAGCCAGTGTGAAGCGCGCGCTGAAATGCTCAGCGCTGCCGGGGTGGTGGCAGGAAGGGGGGTGGGTGCTGACTTAACTGAGGGTGCGGTTCCCTTGGCTTGGCTTGCTGTTATGTATTTATGGCAGCCTTCCAGTAAATTCCTGTCAGCAGGTGAGAGCCTGCAGTTGTCCCCAGGAAGATTTTGGTGGTGCAGCAGCAGGAGCACAGAGGCCGCAGCTAGCACCAGAAGGGGCCAAAGGGCTCCAAAGATCCTAGGGCCGGCATATTTCACTTGAGACCTTCAGCCGCAAAGCTATTGAAGTGATTTGAATGGAGAGGCGGTCATTGCTACATTGACGTATAGTGGGGCAATGAGTAGGTGGCCAACAATGAAACTGTCTGGGGTGGGATGAAGGAAGACAACGACAGTAGGCCTCAACACCTAATACTCCCAGTATTCAAACTCCTAACCTGCTCAATTCAGAGTGGAAAAACAGAGGGAAATCCAGGCCACAGCTTCTTTCATGGCAGCATGGAGCAAACAATCAGTTCCGATTATCACAAATCAAACAGGGGACAAAGATCATTGCCAAACTCTGGGTGCGTGTATAATATTGATAAGAGAACCTGTACAACTTCAACGGTGTTTGGTTAGTACTTCTGTGGGGAGCCTGTGAGCAGCACCCAGTCTTGTGGGACAGAGCTGGTGATGTATGCTGCGGTTTGACCAGGGGAACAATGCAGGAAATTTGATGTTATTCAGGCTACTTTAGTGGACTTCATTGTGCAATGCACAGAACAGTGGAAAGGGTAATGATGCATCTGTCAGATTGGTACCACTCAAACTCTTGAATCTTGAGTGCTGGGAGGATTGACAGTTGTGATGGGATTTCTCGTGCTGTGCACAGAGTCCACATACGTGAGTGCTTGGATTTGCGTACAAGGGACTTTTTCAAAGGTGGAGTGCTGTAGTACAAATGTATTTTTGTTTGCATTAATTTAATAATTACAAGAACCAGCTCATGCATGGTTAAAGTGATTTCCTGGCTGCTGTTTTAAAAATGACAAAGACAATTTGTAATATAAAATGAAGCTCAGCTGAAATGCCTTGAGGCATTTGAAGCAATAACTTCAGATCCTGAACTCTTTCCTCCATCCCCACCCCCTTTCTGATCCCCGCTTTTCCAATAATTTATATTTAAAAAAATATATTTTTCTTTATCCTCCTATTTTTAAATTTATTTCAATCTATTGTTTTATCCCCACCTTTTAGCCTATTTCAATCCCTTCCCCCCCCACCCCACCCCCACTAGAGCTATCTGCCACTTGCTTGTCCTGCTTTCCATCCTTAATGTCACCATTAGCACATTCCTTAGATAATATCACCACCGTCAACACCCCTTTGTTCTTTTGTCTACAACATCTTTGGAAAATCTCTTCTTTGCCTCCACTTATCACTGGCCCTCTATTCAGCTCTACCTGTCCCACCCCCCTCTACCAGCTTATATTACACCTCATTTCTCTATTTCCTTAGTTCTGTTGAAGAGTCATACGGACTCGAAACGTTAACTGTGTTCCTCTCAGCAGATGCTGTCAGACCTGCTGAGTTTTTCCAGCTATTTTTGTTTTTGCCTTGAGGTGCTGATTTCAGTGAAGCAAAGGTGTTTTCACATGTTGAGTGCAGAAGTGCTGAATGACACCTCCTGGCATACCAGCAGATGCAATCAGTTCCAGTTATCATTGATAATGGAAGGACAGGACATTGATATTGTCAAAGATTGGTTATCCATTTTGCAGGACAATTACTGATGAAAAGGCCATTCGGCCCATCTCAATACGCCCATCCAATGATGGGGAAGTTTCATCATACAGAATGGGCCGTCTTGATTGGGTGATTGGTGAGGCTTAGATTAAAGTGTTAAGAGTCTGGGTCCTGACCCCAATCTGCCTCCATTCCATTCACTTCTGGTTTTAATGGAGTTGTGGTAGGAGGCAGTCAGCCAATCTAATCCCAGGAAGTGGGTTGCCCCTGTGCGCCTCTCTCTTGTTAATGACTTGAAAATAAACTCTGACCAGCCATATTACCTGGGCATCAGGACCCTCACTCCCACACAACCCCCAGCCTCAGCTAAACTGAGGTGAAGATCTGCTGGATCAAGAGGTCAGTTGCTTTTCATCTACCCGCTGGATCCAATGTCTGCCCGGCCAAACCGATAATTGGACACATACCCTACACAGTCTTTCAATCTCTCCCCCACTGACCTCCTCCCCAGGCCTCTGATCTCCTCCCCAGGCCTCTGACCTCTCACTCAGGCCTCTGACCTCCTCCCACACCCAGGCCTCTGACCTCCTCCCTAGGCCTCTGACCTGCCACTCAGGCCTCTGACCTCCTCCCAATCCCAGCCTCTGACCTTCTCCCACACTCAAGCCTCTGACATCAACTCCAAGCCTCTGACCTCTTCCCCAGGCCTCTGACCTCCCAATCACAGGCCTCTGACCTCCTCCCAATCAAGGCCCTCTGACCTCCTCCCAATTCTAAGCCTCTGACCTCATCCCAATCCCAAACCCCTGACCTCCTCCCTAACCCAGGCCTTTGACCTCCTCCCCAGGCCTCTGACCTCCTCCCACACCCAGGCCTCTGACCCCCTCCCAAACACAAGCCTCTGACCTCCTCTCCAGGCCTCTGACCTCCTCGCACTCCCAGGCCTCTGACCATCTACCATTCCCAGGCCTCTGACCTTCTCCCACACACAAGCCTCTGACCTCCCACTCACAGGCCTCTGACCTTTTCCCATTCCCAGACCTCTGACCTCCTCCCACACTGAAGTCTCTGACCTCCTCGCACTCCCAGGCCTCTGACCTCCTCCCACTCCCAGGCCTCTGACCTCCTCCAACTCACAGGCCTCTGACATCCTCCCACTCCCAGGCCCCTGACCTCCTCCCATTCCCAGGGCCCTGGCCTCCTCCCACTCCCAGGCCTCTGACCACCTCCCACTCCCAGGCTTCTGACCTCCTCCTACTCCTAGGTCTCTGATATCCTATCCTGGCCTCTGACATCCAACCCACCAATTCTCTGATCTGCCCTTAGGCCTCCAATGTCAACAATCTCTGAAATGAAACAGTTCTGATCAACCCTTTTGAGTACTGAATGTCTTTTAGAGCTTCCAGGTTTGCTATCATCCCCTCAACTCCTGGATCAGACCCCAAGATCCCAGGATTAACCCCACCAGTCTGCACTTTGAGATTGGACCTTTGTGGTTAGGGGCAGAGGCCCACTTATTCCTAGGGCCTCCTGCATGCTGCTTCCTGCCTGACTGGAAGCTAAGCCTGTCAATAAACCTTCCAGGCGGGGAAGCTGTCAGTGACATTACACCAAGGCTATAACTCCTCACCGTTTGGATGATCCCTGACTTCAGGGTTTCCCATGCTCTATTGTCACACTTGGCCCTCGCCAACCACCACCCCCTCCACCCCTCTCACCCTGGCTTTCAGTGGGTAAAGAAAGTTAAAACTCACCAACAAGGTCTCCCAATGTAATAGTTAATTGTTTCTTAAATACTTCTACGGTTTACTGTATCTGAAAGTTTACCCCAGTTGTCAATCGCTCTTTGTGCGATATCAGCCCTAAATTTACTTTTTACTAGTTTGAAGTTGTGACTCCAGTATCCCATACTCATAATTTAATTGCAAGGCATACTTAATATTTGCATGTAAAGTAATATTCCACATTAACTATCTTATATGCCTCTGTAGGACCACCTCTACCACCACCATTGCAAGCTGAAAACCTCAGCTTTCTCCAGTGTTTCCTCATAATTCAGACTTTGTCCATTAGGCCTTGTGGCTTTTCTCTGCACCATCTCCAGTGCCTGGGGGCATGGCTTCCTCATTGGAGTTACCAATGCCATTGAACCCCACAGTATGTACAGAATAACAGACCAAGAGTATAACAATGCCTCTGGAACAACTCGCTCCCAGAGGATCTTCAGTGGCTCTTGTGCAAGAGCTTTCTTAGTAGTGGGCGGGTCTTGGATGCAAAGGTCAGGTTGCCTGAGGTTTGACGTCAGGGCAATATTTAAGTATAGGTTGAATAGACTCATAAGTGCTGTAGGATCTCTTTCCTATCTTGTTTAGAATTCGAAAAGTCAAGGACAAAGCAAGACACTGGTTATTTGCTAACTTCAAAGAATTTAATTTGACATGCTTTTACTAGAAAGAAAATAATAGCTCTTTTATACAAACTCCTTCTGGCCTGAAAAACTCAAAAGCAAAGAATTCATCTTTTTTTTGTCCTTGGGAGGAAAAGCTACATCTTGTGCGGTTCTCCTGAATTCCCTTGTGAGTTTGAGCATCAGACCATATTCAGGTTGTTTTAAACAGGAAGACATGGATTATCAGTTTGTAAGTCTTTCTCTCGTATCTCTGAACTGGCAAGATTGTTGCTTGTCACCATTTACTCAAGTGCTCTAACCCAGCAAGACTCCATTCAATCTTGCGGACAAATACATTCTTCTCTGCAAATATCCTGGCTGATAAGCAATGGCCACCGTATGTTCTGATTCAGAGCCAACTGGCAGTTCTGTATTCGTTTACCAAGTAATCAAGGGTCTCAAGTCCATTATTTTAGCCTTCTTTAAAATGCATATCAAAAATCCGTATTGAACAGTTCAAAATCCTTTTATGCTTCTGGTTGTTGACCTGCCTCCCAGTGGAAAGGAACAGATCACGTTGTGAGGGACAGCTGGCAGGTTGTGCAATGTCTCGCTGTCTCATTTTCTCATCGTTTCCCCAAACCTCCTAAAATCAAGTCTTGAAACGGATCAGAAAATCCAGCCAATTTGGTGGAATTTTCTGCTCTGGGCCTAAGTCCATTGGCGGGAGCGGGAAGTGGGAGCGACTTCCGCTGGAGAGTTGGGTGTTTGAGCACATCGAATCGAATACTGCTCACTGATTAATTATGCAGCCGGGAGGATTACGCTGCATCGCCTGGCGGGGTGGGCAGGAAGTCACACGGCCCGCTGTCATGTCCGGGCGCCATATTTAAAAGGCATCCGGACAGCCAGTGATTAATTGCACCAGGGCTTCAGGGCACCGAGATGGCCTCCAGAAAGCAGCAGGCACCAGCCCCATGGTTCAACGATGCCTCTCCAGAGACTCTCCTCCAGGCTATGGAGGACAGGAGGGATGTCTCCTTTCCCAGAGATTCTTCACCCTTCACAGGTCCAGAGACACACAGCTCAGTGGCTCATATATCTAGTTTAGACTCAGGCTCACACTGTGGTGGTCACTGCACAGAGGAGCCTATGACAGCTAACGTCTCCGGCACTCGGAGAACTGCTGGAGAAGAGGCTTCTGTTAAGCTTGAGTCAGATGTTGAGCCTCTGCGGGAGATCATGGCGAAGATGTTGGAGTATCAGCGAGATGCAGGGGAACATCAAGCAGAGGTGTCAGGGACCCTCAGCAGAGTGGTATGTGAGGTGGAGGAGTACGTCCGCGTGCTCCCTGATGTAGTGGTTCCGACATGTGAAGCTTGGAGGTCTCCATGGGAAGGATGACTGTAGTAGGTTACAGGTTAATAAGTCAAATAGCTGGTGGGTTCCTGGAGGAAGGGCTGTTGTCAGTGATGATGATGGGACCCACTACACCTTGGTTTTAAAATGAGAATCCCAGATGAATTATTAGGAGTGAAATAACCCTGATAAATCTAGCACCAAACCGGCAATATTTTAGTGTGTATCTGTTTAACATGTTTAATTTTGTTTTTAAAAAGGAAGTGAAAATGGAGAACTTGATCCAGTAGAATGCCCAGTTTTTGCCGCAGATGCGCTCAGACCTGCACTCCATCACCATGGGTGAGCTCATGGAGTGGCTACAGGAGAGGGGATGGGGCACCTCGCCCCCACCCCCCTCTAGGTGCCTCTTCTCTTCAAGGAGTCAAGGAAGGGTCCTGGGGCACCCAAAGGGAGGGGGAGAGTCAGATGGATGCCTCTGGGACTTCTACCCAGGACTCACCAAGGGTCTCCAAGTGTTCCGAGTTCCCTCTGGCTGTGACCCCAACAGCTCTGGCCTCTGCGTGTTTTGATGGATCGTGGGGTCTGCCTGCCCCAGAGCAGGAGACCCAAAGAAGGACAGGGCCCTCCAGGCCTCAGGCCTCCAGTGGACACCTGCCAAAGTCATCACAGCCAAGAGGACATTGTAGTCCGCAGGCTGCCTCCACCTTTGCTACAAATGTCAAGGAAGCACCTAGAAGTAATGGTAGGATAAGGAAAGTTAAGAAGTGTTAGTTCACACAGGTGGCACAGGTGTACAGTCATTGTATATAGTTATTGCACCTTTGTAAATGTATGAATCGCTGTTCTTCATGGAGGTCCCCTGGCTTCTTCTTGCTGCTGCTTGTGTTACTGGCTGTGCACACTCTCCTGCATACTTCATGGCTATAAAAACAAAAAACTGCGGATGCTGGAAATCCAAAACAAAAACAGAATTACCTGGAAAAACTCAGCAGGTCTGGAAGCATCGGCGGAGAAGAAAAGAGTTGACATTTCGAGTCCTCATGACCCTTCAACAGACCTGAGTGAATATAAGAAGAGGGGTGAAATATAAGCTGGTTTAAGGTGGGGGGGCGGGGGGTGGGGTGAGGTGGGGGGAGAGAAGTAGGGGGGGTGGTGGTGGTGTGGTTGTAGGGACAAGCAAGGAGTGATAGGAGCAGATAATCAAAAGATGTCACAGACAAAAGAACAAAAGAACACAGAGGTGTTGAAGGTGGTGATATTATCTAAATGAATGTGCTAATTAAGAATGGATGGTAGGGCACTCAAGGTACAGCTCTAGTGGGGGTGGGGGGTTATAAAAGAGTTAAAAATAATGGAAATAGGTGGGAAAAGAAAAGTCTATATAAATTATTGGAAAAAACAAACGGAAGGGGGAAGAAACAGAAAGGGGGTGGGGATGGAGAAGGGAGTTCAAGATCTAATGTTGTTGAATTCAATATTCAGTCCGGAAGGCTGTAAAGTGCCGAGTCGGAAGATGAGGGGCTGTTCCTCCAGTTTGCATTGGGCTTCACTGGAACAATGCAGCAAGTCAAGGACAGACTTGTGGGCAAGAGAGCAGGGTGGAGTGTTAAAATGGCAAGTGACAGGGAGGTTTGGGTCATTCTTGCAGACAGACCGCAGGTGTTCTGCAAAGCGGTCTCCTAGTTTACGTTTGGTCTTTCCAATGTAGAGGAGACCACATTGGGAGCAACGAATGCAGCAGACTAAGTTGGGAGAAATGCAAGTGAAATGCTGCTTCACTTGAAAGGAGTGTTTCATGGCTTCCTGTTTCTCCTCTACCGTGTGTTCCAAACCCGCCCCCCAGCCCTCCGTGTGTGGTCTGACTCCCCCACCTGTGTGTTCTGACCCTCCCCCATGTGTTCTGACTCACCCCCCCCACCCCATATGTGTGTTCTGATCGCCGTGTGTTCCAACCCCACCTGAGTGCTCTGATGCTCCGCTGACACCCAACGCATCTTCCAGCACCTCCACGCACCCCTCCACCCCCACTCCCCCCCGCAGCCATCCACCCCCCCCACCCCACCCCACCCCGGTCATTTCCTCAGCCTGTGCCATACCTGTGGTCATGTGATCCTCTGGTAGTCCAGGCCACGGCTTGTCAGGTTAGCGCTCCTAACTCTCTCACCATGTGAGTCGGGCGTGAACCAGACTGGCGTGAATTTCAGAATTTCACAGCATCTGTGGAGAGAAAATAAAACAGAGTTAACGTTTCGAGTCCACATGACTCTTCTTCAGGGCTGCTGGTGGAGTGGAGGATATGCTGGCTTGAGAACATTTCCACCTGTTGCTGATTTATAAAACATTATTGAGATGCAAATCCGGCTGCCAACAGCCTTCAGCGGGAATGGTGACCCGCCACTATCCTGCCGTGACAGTCGGGGCCGCAAGTTCCCGTTGTCATTCTCACCGTCAGGAAACCGACCTTTTCCCTTCCATCACATTCTCCGCTCCCGCCCGCCACAAATCCCGCCAGTGACAGGAGGGGAAAATTCCAGCCATTCTGGCCGTTAACGCTGTCTTTGTGAGCTGGGCTCAGGGAGAACAGACTGTACCAATGGGGCAGAATTTTGCCCTTGATGGGCGGCAGGCGGGCCCCACCGGCTCGGCGGGTCCCACCGGCTTGGTGGCGGCCAGGCGGCCGATCGCCGCCGCCGCCGAAATGGGCCCTGCTGCCATTTTGAGTGGGCGGGCCAATTAAGGCCTGCCCAGCGGGCTGCCTGATGGGATGCACAATGCGCTTCCTGTGAGGGGGGGAGGGATTCCCCATCTGTCAAAGTGCGCACTTTCACACATGCACACAAAAGAGTGCACTGCTCCCTGAGACTAAGTGTTGTCTCAGGGAGAGTGCTGAAAGTTTTATAAACTTCAAAAATGGAAAAATAAAAAAATTATTAACATGTCCCCCTCATGCGACAATGTCACATGAGATGGGACATGTTAATAAAGAACACATAAACTTTATTAAAGTTCTTTTTAAAACAGACATGAATCCTCATCCCGCCAGTGGGTGAGGTTTCATGTATTATCAGAAGCCCGCTGGGGCTCCTGGCCTACCCGCCAGCCTTAAGGTTGGACGGGCAGGGCCTTTAATTGGCTTAATTATCCTGTCAATGGCCTCAATTGGCCATTGACAGGTCGGTGGGCAGACAGCTGATTTCACTGTGCCCCCGCCTTCCTGAATATTTAAATGGGGCGGGGTGACATTGGGGGTTCCTCCCGACATCATCCCACATCATTTTTGCCTCAGCGAGCGGGCCCCGCCCCCTGCTCACCAACGGAAAAATTCTGGCCATGAAGTGGGGAAGTGGAGGTCAAACATGGGAGGTAACTTTTGACTGACTTTTGGAGAAGCAATGGCTATGGTCTAATGAAATTGCATGTATTTTTTTTAAATTGTGAAATATAAATCTGTTTAAAACTCATCTCCCTGTAAATGTGTCATTTATTGAGCATTTATTAATTTTACACTTAGATTTCATCATTCATGCTTTCATATACTTTGGGGTTTTTTTCCCTCTAATGGAAGTGGTCATATGTTGTGTTCAGTTTCCCGGATTCTGCACACAGTGTAATATTACATTTACACTTGCCCACATCCTGTGGGCTTTTTTTACTGTGAATTGTGGTTATTAGAAAGCCAAAACACCATGGTTTACAGGGACAAAACAAAAACAAAATTACCTGGAAAAACTCAGCAGGTCTGGAAGCATCGACGGAGAAGAAAAGAGTTGACATTTGGAGTCTTTGGGTTTACAGGGAACCTGTGTGAACAGGGCAGGGAATGGTATGTCTCCTCAAACAATCAGATTGAAGAATCCTTGCTGGGCCACACAGAGATGGATTTTAACCCTGGCAGGGGGTGGCGGGGGTGGGATGGGGGCTTGGGCTCAGGTAGGTGTAAACATTTTTTAAAAATCTCATTCCCAAGCCTGACACACCCCAGGACCCATTAACTTCCTGTTTTAATGGAGTTGGAACAAGTGAGCAGGCAACGAACCTGCTCCCAGGAATAGCACAGATCGCTATTTTAATGAGGCTGCATGCCTCAGATCTCCATTTAAAATTTAATCCTGGCTAGCTGGACCTGCTGTACCTTGGGAAAGCCAGCGGTTAAAGGGAGGCAAGCGCTGCCTGCTACAGGAGGTAAGTACCTTTCCGGCGCTGCTTGTGGATCAGGAGCAACGGGAGTGCTCCCCCATGGCTCTCCAAATTAACTGTTTCCCTGAGTGTTTTTGGAGACCCTCTCAACTGTTGCTAGTTTTCTAGCTTGGCATCTTTGGCAATGGCCAGGATGTATTGTTCTATACAGTCCTTTGTCAGTCGCCTCCTTTAAAGGCTAGGTAACTCCGCTTTCCTCACCATTCCATCATAATTTGATCCTCTTATAGAGGAGCTCAGCCTTGTTGCCCCTCTCTGCATTACTCCCATGGCTTGAATTTTCCCCTCTGTGCCTTGGTTACCTTAATAGGACACAATACTGAAGGTGAAATGGGTAACTGGTTAATTATAGTTCGGCATATGAACACATGGCAAAAACATGCTCTTGGTGACATCTGTAGGTCAACATATGTAGCTGCAGGCATAGTGTGTGTAATTTAAATATATAATTTTTATATAGCAATTGCAAAATACTATTTAATAACAGCCTAAAAGAATATAAATGAATAACTATCATTTAAAATAGAAAACACGAGTCTCATATTAAGTTTGTCGGACTGCACTCATATTCTCACAACCATTCTGTAAAATGTTATTTTACATTCATGCCAACTGTGTGTTAGGCTGTAAAGCTATACTGCTCCCTAAAATACACAGCATGATATATTCACTCATTCAATACATATGTATCTTTTCCTTAAAAAAACACAAACTCAACTGAAGACACAGCAGCAGGGCTGAAATTGTTCACCACTGGCTAAAAGTTTAATAAGTTAACACTTAATACTTTCTGTTTTTCAGATCCAAATGCTGAATAAAAGCACACAGGAAAACACAGTAGAAGAGTGAAAAAAATCTTTATTCCATTTATACTTAGTTGACATTGAGTTGACCTTGAAAAAGTCCAGGAATTAGCACTGGAAAAACTCTGTAACCTTTTTCTGCTTAGCATGCTGTTTTCAAACATGCGCAATACAGGCCACCATGTCAATCGGACATGTGTGATACAGTCCACCAAGTCAGACATGCACGATACAGTCCACCATGTCAGACATGCGCGATACATTCCACCATGTCAATCAAACCTGTGTGATACAGTCCACCATGTCAGACACGCATGATACAGGCCACCCTGTCAGACATGCATGATACAGGCCACCATGTCAGACATGCATGACACAGTCCAACATGTCAATCAAACCTGTGTGATACAGTCCATGTCAGGCATGCATGATACTGACCACCATATCAGACACACGTGATACAGTCCACCATGTCAGACATGCACAATACAGGCCACCATGTCAGACATGCATGATACAGTCCACCATGTCAGACATGCGCGATACAGTCCACCATGTCAGACATGCACGATACAGTCCACCATGTCAATCAAACCTGTGTGATACAGTCCACCATATCAGACACACGTGATACATCCACCATGTCAGACATGCGCGATACAGGCCACCATGTCAGACATGTGCGATACAGTCCACCATGTCAGACATGCGCGATACAGTCCACCATGTCAGACATGCACGACACAGTTCAACATGTCAATCAAACCTGTGTGATACAGTCCAACACGTCAGGCACGCATGATACAGGCCACCATATCAGACACACGTGATACAGTCCACATGTCAGACACACATGATACAGGCCACCATGTCAGACATGCGCAATACAGGCCACCATGTCAGATATGCACAATACAGTCCACCATGTCAGACATGCATGATACAGGCCACCATGTCAGACATGCACGACACAGTCCAACATGTCAATCAAACCTGTGTGATACAGTCCACCATGTCAGGCACGCATGATACAGAGCACCATATCAGGCACATGTGATACAGTCCACCATGTCAGACACGCATGATACGGTCCACCATGTCAGACATGCGTGATACAGTCCACCATGTCAGACACGCGTGACACAGTCCACCATGTCAGACATGGGCGATACAGTCCACCATGTCAGACACGCATGATACAGTCCACCATGTCAGACACGTGTGATACAGTCCACCATGTCATCAATGCAGTTAAACATGTTTTCAGTGTTTTCGAGCTGCAAAATCTTGGAGTACCTCCACGGCCTTCATGGGATCGGCCAGGAAAACAGGAGGACAAGCAGGTGCACCCATTCATCATAATTTTCGGGGTCATTGGCCCCCGCGGCTGAAGAACGTACTGCATCTACAATGGCATCATCTGTTAGCTCCATCACCCATTGTACGACATTGTCCGCCTTCGCCTAAGTTTCCATTGTTGTCTCTGGCAGAATTCCTGTGCTGGCCTCCTGCAGGTGAATGAAAAATGCCTCATCAACAGGTTGGTTGGCCTCTCCCTGCTCCTCCTTGTTCTCCTCATCTTGTGCAGCCGGAGCCTGTTTGAGCCCAGCATGGTTGAAGCAGTTTGAAATTGTGGCTTCCTTCACCATCCTCCATGCCTTTTTCAGCATCAATGGGATTGTACTCCTGCTTCTTATTGATGGCCTCGATAAGCTGAGAGATGCGCTGCTGTCAGTACTGGGTTTTCAAGTTCCTCATCATCGCCTGTTCCATTGGCCAAAGCTTAGCTGTGATGTTGGGAGGGCAGTGCATCAGCTTGACACTTCCTTTTCTTTCGCTGATATGTTTTCTCCACTTTTCTGATCCATGCCTCACAAATGCTGGAGACCATCCAGGCGGTTTGGTCAGCCTTGTTCTGAGTGGGTAGTGTCTTGACTTTGGTGAAGCCCCATGGCTTCTTGGGCTTTCCTATCATGAGAAGCAGCAGCAGTGACACGTTCCTTTCCCCGCTTTCTGCCATTACACATGCCCCCTTAAACATCAAAGAACAGTCTGGCAAAAGACAGTAAAGCAGTCTGGTTTCATCCGTATGAACAATGTCTTCTGGCGCATACACATTCAAGATATGGGTGAGACCATTCTAGAGACAATCATCTGTCATTGCTCCGTAACCACCGCAGCCTCACTGCTTACCTCGCAGAAGACGGTGCCATTGTTACAACCGGGACGGGGGAAGTGTGCGAATTATCAACCCCCACTACTCCACAAGCCATACCATTAATTTAAATGTTTCATTTTGTCACCCAAATGGCCAATTGTTTTCCTATACTTCTAGTACCCAGAAGAAAAGAGACTCTGACCAGGCTTCTTTTAAGAAACTCAGAATGATTCATTTATTTTAAAACAAAACTTCTTTTAAACAAGTTTCAAGAACCAGTTGACACACGATTGTAAACTGGAACTGTAACTAACTAACCCTTTTAAACTTGCCCAGCACACGCACACACACAAGACACACCAGTAGTCTCTGCAGAGTCAGATGGATGGAAAAAAAACTTTCCTAGAAAGAAAAAAAATTAAAGTTCACGGAGGTTTGATGCTATTGGTCTGGAGTTCCCTCGGTTGAAGACATGTCGCTGGGCTCAGTAGTTCATCAACGATGCTTCAGCATGGAAGAGAGTATAGCTGGACCAATTCTTCCTGTCTCAGCTAGCAAGTCCAAAATTATTCAGACAAGCTAGAATCAGATCCGGATTATCTGGCTACAGGTCGAGAACCACACACAGTGTCACAAAGCAGAGGGAGAGAGACCAAGCTAGTCCGGGTACCCTTCTGTTCTCAACCTTTCCCCAACAAGACTGAAAGCAAAAACATAGGTTCAAACTAAAGGATTTTTTGCCTCTGCCATGTGATTGTCCATTTGTCTTCCAGCTTTTCATTAATTTAAGTTCTTTGCAGTTCAAAACAAACAAACAACTCCTTCTCAAGTACCATATAGCTCAGGGGGCTTCTTTGAAGAGGCCTGCTCGTTGACAGTTCCAAGGTGAACGTATGACCCTTTTAAAATAAAGTCCCAGGTAGCCTCCAAACTCCGCAATGTCCTTCCATACTTTTTAAAAGAAAAATCTAATTTAAAGAGAGGTGATTCTAACACCAAGCCTTGTCTTGAATCAGTCCAGCCATCATCAATGCAAGTGAACTCCATGTGACCCACCTTCTTTGCTAGAGCAACTCCACTTTCCTGCAGGATTGGACTGGAGATGGGAACATTCTCTGATCGTGCTGCCTCAAACCACATTAGAGCTTCTTCAACGTCGGGATAGGCAGCTGTTCTCATCCTCTTTCTTGCTGCAGAGAATGCCTGCTTGTCGAACTGTTCCAAGATATTCTCCTTGGCTTTCAGAATGGTGGACAAACTTGATGGCGGAGTCTCCCACTCCTTCACAATTCACGCTTTCAGCTTCGCACCACTTGTTTTCCACTCGTTCTATCATCTTCATCTTCCCTCCAAATTGACAACACTTCTAACTTTCTCACACCTTGCCATCCTGGCACACATTGCAAGTCGCTTCACAGAGAAACTTAAGCGTGCTAAGGTCCAGCCTCTTCACTCTGATTGGTCAGTGCGGTTACATCACCCTGATTTTGGCATTATTTCTCTTGTGGAAGTTCAGCTAACCTGGATCGGCCACTGCAGAATTTCGGGTAATCACAGGTGCTGTTTTATAGCTTTTGCTCTTCTGCCAGTTGGAATGGCTGCCGACTTCAACACAAGGTGGGGATGGTGGCATAGTGGTACTGTCACTGGGCCTGAAATCTAAAAGCCCCAGCTAAAGCCCTGATGGGAAGAGGGTTCAAACCGCACCACAACACCTTCTGGAAGTTAAGTTGAATTCGTTAAATCTAGAATTAAAAAGCTAGTTTCAGTAATGGTAACCATGAAACTATCATCAACTGTGGTAAAAACTCATCTGTTTCACTAATGCACTTAAGGGAAGGAAATCTGTCACCCTTACCTGGTCTGGCCTACATGTCACACCAGCAATGTGGTTTACTCTTAACTGCCCCCTGAACTCTCATGGCAAGCCACTCAGTTCAAGGGTAATTAGGGATGGGCAACAAATACTGACCATAGCAGTGACATGCACATCACGTGGAAGAATAAAAAAAGCAGAATTTTGTGTCATCTAAGCTTGACTGTTTAAGATTTCACAATAACCCTGACTCTTTTTGGAGACTGCTATCACTGTTGCTTTTACTTGGTTTGAAATTAAAAATCTTGGCAATATTTTCCAAACCATGGAAAATAAAAAATGGTGCAGTGAAAACATAGCTGCCCATTCACTCCCAGCTCATTTCATACTGCTGGCATAGAGCAGCTTCATCTCCTGAAGGTACAGAATGACTTCACAGGCCAAGGACCACATCCCCCTCAAAGACACACTGAGGCAGAAATGATTGTCTAAAAAATGAATGATAGAAAAGCAGGAAGCAAGTCCATGTCATTCTAATTGTATAACTTTTTTGTGTAATGAAAAGTGCCCATGTTTTGCTATGTGCTGTCTGCATGGCAACAATCCACTGAACTGTGCCAATCAACTTGCCAGGCTTCCCTTCTTCCTTGTTACAGATGGACCATAACTTCAGGAACATTTGGGTCTCACTCCAGCCCTCAGCATCATCACCGTTCGAATCAGCAGTGGCACCAATTCAGGCACATGATTTTGCAGGTGCCAGGGAGGAATGATGGGGCCAGGTTTCTCCTGGAGGCCTGGAAGGGGCAGAAATGGACCCTCAATCAGGGCTGGTTGCTGTGGAGGACAGCATTGCGTGAAACAATACTTGCTGAATCGTTTTAAGTCCAGCCTGTCACCAGGGTTTATAGCTTGAGCAGCACCACTCCACCTCCAGCATGGCTGACGAGGATACTCTCCCACTCTTACTGCCTGCCTTTGGAATATTTGAAGGATCTACCGGTTGATAATCAATTCGTTATGAACGCACCTTCCATGGCCATCACGTCCTGGAGTTGGACTTGAACCCACGGCTTCTAGCTCAAAGGCAGGGACACTACCCACTGCGCCAATTGGGCATGGTCAGGAAGTAAAAGTTCTCTGCCCCCAGGGACTGCCATTGAGCAGCATGCAGCATTAGGCTCAGGCGTACAGGTGGGGAACACAACTGGAGCATCTTTCAAGGGTGAGGCATTGACTTCCTCACTCCGCCACACAATAAAGGCTCGTTCAGTGACCCCACAGAACAATGGGTCAGGGATATAGGGAGCTGCAAGGCAGTGAAACATCCTGTTCAAACAGGGCAGTGATTGATATGAAAATGCATTCTTCAGCAGTGATCAGAAGTACAGGAGTAGGTGGGCAATTTTGCAGTAACTTTCACAACTTAGTGCTGCGTATTTGTATTGGGGTGCGCACTATTTATATTATATTTTATGATGTTCTATTTGTGCTCTAATTATCTTGTGGCTATTTGATGGACTTCCTGTTCTAAGGTATCATAGTTCACATAGGAGTCATTATCTCAGTTCACTGTAAACATGACTCTGCCAGTATCATTTCCCAGGGAACAGTTTCCCTCCTCTTACTGACTCTCAGATTCTTGCTCAAGAACCGATGGACTTACTTAATACTGGACCTCCATCCACCTCTGATGCATTCTAGCACTGCGACATGCTACCGGAATCATTGCAGAAAGAGACCATCCTCCCTTGATGACTTTCAGTGCCCTTCCCGCTCTTTGCCCTGTAAAAGGCAAGCTTCAGGCCTGAAGCATTTTCCCAGTCCAAGAATCTGCTCTCCACTCATGTATGTAACTGACATCCGTCAAATCAATTTCCATTGAAGATTCACAAGCCCTTGTGCATGATTGCATTGTTTCTTCCTCGTCAAAGGCATCTTGAATATAATCTTCGAGTTTGAATTTGCAGTTTAAATTAAAACTAAAACAACAACACACTCAAATTATTTTCCTGTCATTGTAATGGCTTCCATAAGTTTTAAAGACAATCTGAAGTGCCCCAGATCCTGGGAGCTTGCAAAGATGAAGTGTTGGCATGCTCTGGGATTGCCTTTTTCTCCTGGAGATAAGGAGCAGCCAAAGCTATTTAAATATTAATGCATTTTTTAACATTTATGGAGGTTTACAGTATTTAAACACAGTAGAGTGCATACCAACCTAAAGAAAGCTGTTATTCTTATGGATTTGAGGGATCTTGCACACCAGAGCTGCAGTAATGCTACTGTCCAGCAAGTGTCAGTCAAGGCCACAGAATCTCTAGATGATGCATTACACATGACACTCTGCTCCTGACTGATTAAAAAGGCACAAGTCTCCAAACTTTGGCCAGTCAAAACAGGCAGAGATGCTTTATATTTCAACTAAGCAATGTCATAGTAACATGAAGACCCCTGAAATCAGCTCTTCAGCATGTAGGCTGAATTCAGCATGGAGGCTGTGGCCCTGCCCCCCACTGGATGGAAAGTTGGGGGTGAGCCCACATCCGCTGGCCCCGGAAGTCACGATGCTGTTTTGCCTGAGGTCGTGGCTTCTGCCCTGCTGCTCAAAGCAGGATGTTCTGTCTCCAAGAGCTGTCGGCCGATCCAACAGGGTGCTGGCGGGGTCGGGGGGGGTGTTATGTGGGTGGACTCCATGGATCAAAGGGCACCCAAACCACCCACCGAGCCCCTGGTCAGGCTGCAAAGGTATAACCGGCAGCCTCACTCTGTGGTGCGGTACTACACTGCTGGCAAAATATCAGCAGCAGGGGGAGGAAGACCTTAAGTGGCCGTTAATTGGCCATGTAAGGGCTTCAATTGCCCAAGGGAGAGTGGGCCACCCAACATATAACCCGTCACTGGTAGAATAGCAATGGAGGCGGGTAGGTGATGGACACAGTCATCCCACACGATTTTACACTCCTCCTGGCTTCCAGGGGTGAGGAGTTGCATAAAGTTCCAGCTATAATTGTTATGTTAAAGGCGCTATCTAAATGCAAGCTGTTGTTCTTGTGTTGAAGGGACTCTGACTGCATCTGCAAAGAGAAAAATATATCGCTGCTAATGTTTGAAGCTTATTTTTCTTGTCAATACAAGTTTTCTTATATTGCGGTGCTTTTTTTGGGAATTATTTTTTAAAATCAGGTTTTTACTTAAGGGATACAGAATTTAATCACTGCAATTCAATGTTCCCTTGTCATCTTTCAAAAACCTAATATCAGTCTGAATCACAGTTACAAACTGATTTTTTTCCTCACTTACAATCTATTGTGCAGGTCTGATAAGTGATTAGATGCTGCAAGCAAGGAGCAGCAAAGATAATGCAGGGAAACTCTGATCATACAAACACTCCTAATGTATTAATTCATTCTTTCTTTCTCTCTCTCCCTCTCTCTTTCTCTGTTTCTCTCCCCCTCTCTCACTTCCCCTCTCTCTTTCTCACTTCTCTATCTCTTTCTCTCTCTTGTTCTCTCGCTCTCTTTCTCCCACTCTCCAAAATGAGAAAGCCGTAGTTGAAAGAGATTGGGCGAGCAACAGCATAGCCACGTACCCACAGAAAAATGTTGGAATGAGCAAGCATTGTTGAATCTGAATGCACCTCTGATTGGCCTCCCACTTTCTACCCTCCGTAATATTGGCATCATCCAAAACTCTGCTGCCCATGTCTTTACTTGTGCTGAGTCCCATTCACCTCTCACCCCTGTGCTTGATGGCATGCATTGGCTCTCAGTCAAGCAACGCCTCAATTTAAAAATTCTTAGCTTTGTTTTCAAGTCCATCCATAGTCTCACCTCTCTCTCTCTGTAATCTCCAGAACCCCACAACATTCCAAGATATCCCTGCACCTCCGATTTAGTCTCTATGGCATCCTTGATTTTAATCACTGCGCCATCGATGGCTGTGCCTTCAGCTGTCCAGTCCCAAAGCTCTGGAATTCTCTCCCCAAGCCTTGCTTGTTCTCTACCTCTCTTTCCTCCTTAATGACACATCAGCAAACCTACCATTTTGAGTAAGTTTTTGGAACCTGCCCTAATACCTCCTTATATGGTTTGCTTCATAACGCTCCTGTGTAGCACCTTGGGACATTTTATTATATTAAAGGTGCTACATAAGTTGAATTCCACTAGTGTGGATTTGTCAAGGGTCGGTTATGTCCAACTAATCTAGTTGAATTTTTTGAAGAAATTGCAAGCATGATGGATAGCGGGTTATCTACAAATATCATCAATATGAACTTTCAGAAGTCATTGAATAAGGTTCTGCACAAGGGATTATCTATTGGCAAAAATAAAAGTGCATGGAATTGATAGCATGGGCTGGTAATTTGTTGGGGGTTAGGTATCAAAAGATAAGGATAACTGGAACGTTTTCTCAGTGATGGGATGTGATGAGGGGTGTTTGTCAGAGATCTGTACTGAGGCCTCAACTTTAACTCTATTTATCAATTATTTGGATGACTGAATAGAGATGCAGTTTGCAGGTGGCAATAAGGAGGCACAGGAAGTTGTGTCAATGGGGGCAGGAAGTTATAAAGGGACATAGACAAATTAAGTTAGTTGGAAAAATCCTGGAAGATGTAGTTCAATGTGGTGTTGGAGTTCAATTCAGGAGAAATATTTTCACTCAGAATGGCTCGAAGGTGGAACTTGTTACCGCATGGAGTAATTAAGGTGAATATAGCAAAGATGCATTTAAGAGGAAGCTAGATAAAGAAATGATGGAGAAAGCAATAGAGGAATATGTTGATATGGTGAAATAAAATAAAGTATGAGGAGGTTGGTGTGGAGCTTAAACACTGGCATAGATCTGTTGGCCGAAAGGCTGGTTTCTGTGCTGTATAGACTATGTAAGCGTCAGGTCACCCAATTTGGATGCAAGAGGACAAATCAAATTATTTTCTTGCAGGCGAGTGACCCAAAACTGTGGAGGAGCAAAAGTTTTTGTCTGTCCCGGTGCACAAATCACTAAAGGCCAGCACACGGGTACAAAGCGTAATCAAAAAGGTTATTTTAGTTAACCTTTAACTCAAGTGGGTTGGGATTTAAAATTGTGCAAGTGTTGATTTAGTTGCACAGAGTTTTATTCAGGCATCATCTGGAATACTATGTTCAGTTTTGAGCACTAAACCTCAGGATAATGCAAAGGCTATGGGCCCTGACAATATTCCAGCAATAGTACTGAAGACTAGTACTCCAGAACTTGCCGTGCCCCTAGTCAAACTATTTCAGTACAGCTACAACACTGGCATCTACCCGGCTATGTGGAAAGTTGCCCAGGTATGTCTTGTACACGAAAAGCAGGACAGATCCAACCCGGCCAATTACTGCCCCATCAGCTTACTCTCCATCATCAGTAAAGTAGTGGAAAGGGTTATCAACAGTGCTATCATGCAGCACTTGCTTAGCAATAACCTGCTCACTGACGACCAGCTTGGGTTCCGCCAGGGCCACTAGATCCTGACCTCATTACAACCTTGGACGAAAGGGCTGAACTCCCGAGGTGAGGTGAGAGTGACTGCCCTTGACATCAAGGCCACATTTGACTGTGTGTGGCATCAAAGAGCCCTAGTAAACTGGAGTCAATGGGAATCAGGGAGAAAAGTCTCCGCTGGTTGGAGTCATAACTAGCACAAAGGGAGATGGTTGTGGTTGTTGGAGGTCAGTCATCTCAGCTCCAGGACATCACTGCAGGAGTTCCCCAGGGTGGTGTCCTAGGCCCAACCATCTTCAGCTGCTTCATCAATGACCTTCCTTCCATCATAAGGTAAGAAGTGGGGATGTTCGCTGATCGTTGCAAAATGTTCAGCACCATTCGGGACTCCTCACATACTGAAGCAGTCCATGTCCAAATGCAGCAAGACCTGGACAAAATCCAGGCTTGGGCTGACAGTTGGTAAGTAACATTCGCAACACACAAGTGTCAGGCAATGACCATCTCCAACAAGAGAGAATCCACCAATCACCCCTAGATGTTCAATGGCATTACCATCACTGAATCCCCCACTATCAACATCATGGGGGTTACCATTGACCAGAAACTGAACTGGACTAGCTATATAAATAGTGTGGCTACAAGAGCAGGTCAGAGGTTAGGAATTTTGTGATGAGTAACCCAACTCCTAACTCCCCAAAGTCTGTCCACCATCCACAAGGCACAAGTCAGGAATGTGATGGAATACTCCCCACTTGCCTGGATGAGTGAAGCTCCCACAACACTGAAGAAGCTAGACACCGTCCAGGACAAAGCAGCCCACTTGATTGGCACCACATCCACAAATGTTCAGTCCCTCCACCACCAACGCACAGTAGCATCAATATTTACCGTCTACAAGATGTGCTGCAGGAATTCACCAAGGCTCCTTAGACAGCACCTTCCAAACCCACGACCACTACCATCTAGAAGGACAAGGGCAGCAAATAGATGGAAACATCACCACCTGGACGTTCCCTTCCAAATCACTCACCATCCTGACTTGGAAATATATCACTGTTCCTTCGCTGCTTCTGGGTCAAAATCTTGGAACTCCCATCCTAACAGCACTGTGGGTGTACCTACATCACGGACTGCAGAGATTCAAGAAGGCAGCTCACCACCACCTTTTCAAGGGTAATTATGGATGGGAAGTAAATGCTGGCCCAGCCAGCGAAGCCCACATCCCAAAGATGAATGAAAAAAAGGAAAGTTATATCGGAGGGGATACAGCACAGTTTCATCAGAACGATACTAGGGCTTAAAGGGTTAAGTTCCAAGGACAGGCTGCATGAACTTGACTTTCAATTTCTTTACTTAGATGGTTGATGGGCACAAAATAAAAGAGATAAAGTTTTCGCTTTGGGCGCAATGAGCGATTCCAGCACAAATAGTGTCCAAAATTGCACCCATTTTACAAATGCAATTTCTCCCAAGTTTCTGCCTGAATTCATGTGCAAATCAATGAACGTAAAATCTGTCTTGGATCAATGCAATTGAGCAGCGTTTTCAATTTTTACCCATTTAAGAGTGGTAACTTAATATAAATTTGATCAGTACAACCGAAAATGGGTTTATCACAAAAAATAACCATTTGAAATAATGAACCTGTGAGCAACCTGATTTTAAATTACTGAAAAAGACTTTTAAAAAATGTACAAAACTCTTTTCTGGCTCGATTAGGGTACAATTTTCGTTGAGAAATTTAAAATAGACGCCCAAACCTTTTCACAATAAGCCTATTACTGTCCTGGCACCCAAAAGCTCCAGTGTAATTATTGGAGCTCCCCGAAGGCTTGTAAATGGGTACAATTAGCAGGAACTCCCCCGTTGTGATAACTGCATCCATGGACCATGGCCAGTGTTGCTGCAGGGTTTCTTTCTAGCATGACATTTTAAAACTAGTGCAGAAACTCAAATTGGGCTGAATGCAATTTGTGTTAAAAATTCTACAATCTTTCACACCTGCTGTGCCGATATTGGACAAATTATTTTTTCATTCTCTCATGAGATGTGGGCATCGCTGGCAAGGCCAGCATTTGTTGCCCATCCTTAATTGCCCTTGAACTGAGTGGCTTGTCACTCCATTGCAGACGGTAGTTAACAGTCAACAACATTGCTGTGGGTCTGCAGTCAGATGTAGGCCAGGCCAGGTAAAGACAGCAGATTTCCATCCCTAAACAACATTACTGAACCAGGTGGGTTTTTACAACAATTGGTTTCACCTTCTGGGAGCAGAGACAGCCAGACCTGAGAGGGACACCTTTACTCGGGCAGTGGATAAATAGAGGGCGAGGCTCGGGGCCTTCACTCCCCTTCTGGGAGCAGAGACAGCCAGACCTGAGAGGGACACCTCTACTCAGGCAGCGGATAAATAGAGGGAGAGGCTGAGGGCCTTCACTCACCTTCTGGGAGTGGAGACAGCTGGACCTGAGAGGGACTCCTCTACTCAGGCAGCGGATAAATAGAGGGAGAGGCTGAGGGCCTTCACTCACCTTCCGGGAGTGGAGACAACTGGACCTGCGAGGGACAACTCTACTCGGGCAGTGGATAAATAGAGGGCGAGGCTCGGGGCCTTCACTCACCTTCTGGGAGCAGAGACAGCCGGACCTGCGAGGGACACCTCTGCTTGGGCAGCGGATAAATAGAGGGTGAGGCTTGGGGCCTTCACTCACCTTCCGGGAGTGGAGACAGCTGGACCTGAGAGGGACACCTCTACTCGGGCAGTGGGCTGAATTTGAAAAGAAAAATCCAGGAGTGACAGGAAAACTGTAATTTCATTGGTTGGTGAGAAGCTGCTGTGAGGGAGTGTTTTTAAATAGCTTCAAACTAGAAAAATGTATCATTTATCAAGAAGTAGGTCAAAAGCGTACAGCCAGAGTGGGAATGGATGACCACCTTGCAGTCTAATGGAACCAGGCAGGTAGTGCAGGAGCCCCCTGAATCTATTTTGCTCACTAATCGATTTCCTATTTTGGACGGTGATGAGGGTGATGGTTCCTCAGGGGAGTGCAGCCAGAGCCAAGCCTGTGGCACCTCAGGTGGCTCAACTGTACAGGGGGAGGGAGGAGGAAGAAGAATGGAAGGGCAATAGCGATAGGGGATTCCGTAGCCAGGAGATCAGACAGGCATTTCCGCGGCAGTAAACATGACTCCAGGATGGTGAAGGGGATCAAAGGGTTTGGCGAGAAAGCGGGAGCAGGCTATTGAGTTGGATGATCAGCCATGATCATAATGAATGGTGGAGCAGGCTCGAAGGGTCGAATGGCCTACTCCTATTTTCTATGTTTCTATGACATAGGTAGGAAGAGGAATGGGCCCTCAAAGCAGATTTCAGGGAGTTAGGAAGGAAATTAAAAAGCAGGACCTCAAGATCAGTAATCTCAGGATTACTCCCAGTGCCATGTGCTAGTGAGCATAAGAATAGGAGAATAGATCAATTAAATACATAGCTGGAGAACTGGTGTAGGAGGGAGGGTATCAGATTTCTGAGGCTTTGGGACCAGTTCTGGGGCAAGTGGGATCTGTACAAGCTGGACGGGTTACATCTTAACACGGCTGGGACTGATATACTCGCAGGGGGATTTGCTAGTGCTGTTTGGCTGGGTTTAAACTAGCTTGTCAGGGAGGTGGGAATATGAGGGTTAGTTCAAATTGTAAGAGAGTAAAGTTGGTAACAGGAAGTAATAATGAGACCAGAAGGCAGGAGAGACAAAGCAGAACATTGATTATGCTTCAAATGCGGAATGATGCCAAAAAGACAAATTTAAGAGCACTCTACCTGAATGTGTGCAGCATTCACAATAAGGTGGATGATCTAAAGGCACAAATAGAGGTAAGTGGATATGATATAATTGTCATTATGAAAAAATGGCTGCATGGTGACCAAGAGTGGGAACTGAATATTCAGGGATATTTGACGTTTATGAAGGACAAACAAGAAGGGAAAGGAGGTGGAGTTGCGCTGATAATAAGGGATTGGATCAGTGCATTAGTAAGGGAGGATGTCAGATCGGAAGAACAATGTGTGGAATCTTTTTTGGGTGGAGCTAAGAAAAAGCAAAGGGCAGCAGACATTGGTTGGAGTTGTTTATTGGCCACCAAACAGTGGCAATGTGGGGCATGGTATTAATCAGGAGATGAGAGAAGCATGTAGCATGGGCAACACGTAATCATGGGTGAATTCAATCTGCATATAGACTGGGTAAACCAATTGAGCACCAATGCTGCAGATGACGAGTTTCTGGAGTGTTTTAGGGATGGTTTTCTTGAGCAGTATGTTGAGGAGCCAACTAGAGGACAGGCTGTTTTAGACCTAGTATTAAAAATGAAAAGGGCTAATTAATAATCTTGTTGTAAAAGAACCTTTAGGGATGAGTGACCACAATGTGATGGAATTTTACATTATGTTTGAAACTGAGGTAGTTCACTCTGAAGCAAGGGTGTTAAGGTTGAATAAAGGAAATTGTGAAGGCATGAGGGATTAATTGGCTGAGATGGATTAGGAAAATACATTGAATGGTACATAGGCAATGGATAGTCTTCAAAGAACGATTACATAGCTTACAGCACCTGTACATGCCTTCAAGGTGCAAAAACCCCAAAAAAGTCAGTCAACCGTTGCTGTCAAAGGATGTTAAGGATTGTATAAGATTAAAAAAAAGGCTTATAGAATTGCCAGAAGTAGTAATAAACCTGAAGATTGGGAAGGTTTTAAAATATAGCAAAGGAAGACCAAGAAACTGGTAAAGAAAGGGAGAATAGAATATGAATGCAAACTAGCAAAAAACATAGAAATGGACTGTAAAAGCTTTTATAGGTATGTAAAAGGAAGTGTTTGGCTAAGACAAATGTGGGTCCATTACAGACAGAGTCAGGAGAATTCATAATGGGGAATAGAGAAATGGCAGAGAATCTAAATGATTACTTTGTGTCTGTTTTCACTGAGGAAGATACAGGAAACCTCCCAGATTTAGAGATCCAAGGGTCTAGGGAGAATGAGAAGTTGAAGGAAATTAGTATAAGTAAGAAGGTTGAATTGGAGAAAATAATGGGACTGAAAGTTGATAAGTCCCTGGGACCTGATATTCTGCATCCCAGAGTGTTGAAAGAAGTTGCTATAGAGATAATGGATACATTGGTGATCATTTTCCAAAATTCTTTATGTTCCGGATTGGTTCCTGAAGATTGGAAAGTAGCAAATGTGACTCCACTATTTGAGAAAGGAGGGAGAGAGAAAACAGGGAACTACAGACCTGTTAGCCTTACATCAGTAGTAGGGAAAATGCTAGAATCTATTATAAGGGATGTGATAAATACTTGGATAATCATGATCTGATTGGGCACAGTCAGCATGGATTTGCGATGGGAAATCATGTTTGACGAACTTGGAGTTTTTTTGAGGATGTTACGAACAAAATTAATAAAGGAGAGTCGACGGCCGTGGTATACTCAGGTTTTCGGAATAAGGGGAAAGCCACTTAGAACCGAGATGAGGATAAATTTCTTTACTCAGAGGGTTGTGAATCCTTGGAACTCTCTACCCCAGAGGGTCGTGGAAGCTCAGTCATTGAATATGTTTAAGGTAGAGATTAATAGATTTCTGATTAATAATAACATAAAGGGATTTTGTGGATTAAAAGCATCGAATGGTTCAATCAGCTATGATTGTATTGAATGGGGGAGCAGGCTTGGTGTTCCTATGTTTCATGGTCACAATTACTGAGACTAGCTTTTCAATTCCAGATTATAACTTTAATTCAAATTCCACCAGCTACCATGGTGGGATTTGAACCTATTTTCCCAGAACATTAGCCTGGGTTTATCTGGATTATTAGTCCAGTGATATTACCACTACACCACTGAAAACACCAGCACAACTGAACAGAAGCTCCAGGCCAAGGAGTATAAAGTCATAAATGGGCTCGATAGAGCAAATGTAGAGACATTATTTCCTCTGGCAACAAAATCTAGAACAAGGGTCACAATCAAAATGCAAGAGCGAGGTCTCTCAGGAGTGAGATCAGAAAGCACTTATATTCACACAAATGGTACTGGAAATCTGGAACTTTCTCACCCAAAAGACTGGATGTGGTGCTAACTGAAATTTTCGAGGCTGAGATTGATAGATTTTTGTTAGGTAAGGATATTGAGGGCTATGGAATAAAGGTGGATAAATTACATTAAAATTCAGATCGGCCATGATTTAATTGAATGGGGGAGTAGGCTCTAAAATAAAAGCAAAATACTGCAGATGCTGGAAATCTGAAGCAAAAAAGAGAAAATGCTGGAAAAACTCATCAGGTCTGGCAGCATCTGTGGAAAGAGAAACAGAGTAAACGTTTCGAGTCCGTATGACTCTTCTTCCGGGTGAATAGGCTTGCTGGGCTGGATGACCTACTCTTGTTCCTCTGAACTGAAAGCAAAAAGTCAGAAGAAAAGACGGGAATTCATTTTAAACATTGACAGCGTTCAACAAATCTTCAAACCTCTCTCTCTGCATCAACTTAACCTTTTCATAGTCCTAGCAAGCCGATATTCAAGTTAATTCATGTAGTTTTAGATGGCAAGGGCTATCCAAGTGTCCAAACATTAAACAATCCACAACAAGCAATTATTCAGGGGGGAAGAAAAGCTGCAGCATCATGTGGTTATTCAGAAGTGATTCTTATTGACTGCACTGATGTTATGCAGTCACAGGTAAACTGTGCTGCAAAAATGTAGGTAGTGTTTTGGTAAATGACTTGCGTGACATCTTGTGACAATCCTACAAATTTCTGCATTTGATGTGTGGGACTCGATTGGCTGTGCAGGTCCCCAATGTTATGTACAAAGTCCCAGAATCATGGGAAGTCTGGTTTCTAAGTAAATCTGAGCAAAACAAAAATCAAATCATTTGGTGCAAGAAATCACTTGATTCTGTCATAAGACATTTTTATGCTGCGATTTTCCCTTTTCCAGCTCCAATCTCTGAAGCTGTAAGGTGCAGATTAATGTAGTATGTTATGACCAATGCAGTTGGTAAAGCTGAGTTAGTTAAAAATCTCAGAGGTAAACTTTAAACAACTGTCATAACCTATAATTTTCAGTGTTATGTTTGAGATATGACTCTAAATTCAGGGATCAGGCCAGCAGTTCTCGAGGTTTTACATTAAACTAAATTAAACATTTTATTAATTTACACTGGTTAAAATATGTATACACCTGGCTACAAATTAATACTATAATAACTTATAACAAATTCTCAACCTAATCTCCATTAAGGCAACAACAACCCATAGACTTACCCAGGCACCAGACAAAGCATTTTCACCTTACGATTTCAAAATGGGGTCCTTTTCACTTTGATTCCTGTGGAGACAGTTGGATGCTTACAGCTGCCTTTTGATCTCTCATTGCCTCTGCTCTGCATACCTGGAAACAGCTGAAGTTATACCTACCACTGCCCATTGAATGTAAATTCTCATTGTTTAACCAGCCTCTTCTAACAATAAAGCCCCTTTCATAGTACCAATTTTTTTGGTAATATAAACATATGTTTTGATATCTGCTAGATAGATGTCAGTTTTCATCCTACTTCTTGAATGCTTTATTCAAAAAATGCAAATGCACTCTACGTCTCTTACATATCAAAACTAGTATACATCAGAGCACCCAGACCAGCTGGCTTTAATCCAATTAAGACACACCCACAGACTAAACCTTTATTTTAAAAGAAAAATATTTTCCAACAATATATACATTAATAGCTTCATGACAAGTGTCACAATAAGTGCTGGAATAACAGGGAAACAGCTTTGACAAGTATTTGCTGTAGAGATGTGCTGACAGAAAAACAGAAAGGTTGAGAACCCAAAGGCTTTAAGCAAGCAGTAGAGTAGAAGATATTAGCAATGTATCAGTACACTGCTGCACTTGACAGAAAAGCAGGTGAAATGGCCATTCTTTTGGCTTTTAGTGATTGTTAAAATGTATATCTTTCAGCTTTTTCCATGCCTTAGGTTGGGAAATGCACTATTTGGCACAATAGTGAGCTGTACAGACTAGGTAGATACCGAACACACTGCCTTTTCTTTACTAAGCGAGCTGATTTCAACCAGGATCACAACAATTAGTGTATATATGAAAAAGAAAGAATGGCTTACATTGATTACATTAGCACCTTTCTCAATCTCATGATGTCCCAAAGCTCTTTACAGCCAATAAAATACATTCGAACTGTAGTCACCATTGTAAATAGGAAGTGCCACATCTAATTTGTGCACAGCAAGGTGCCATAAACAGATGTGACCAGAGAATCTGTTTCAGTAATGATGGTTGAGAGAAAGATTTTGACCAGGATAATGAAATAATTCTAATGTTCTTCTTTGGAATACTGCATGGCATCTTTTATGTCTCCCTGACAGGGCAGATGGGGTCTCGATTTAACATCTCATCTAAGAGACAGCACCTCTGGCAGTTTAGCACTTCCTGAGTGCTGTACAAATTGCCAAGTCTCAGGAGTGGAGTTATAAGACAAGAAGCTTCTCCTATGCGGAGAGATTGAATAGAATGGACCTAGATTCTCTAGAGTTTAAATGTAGGGTGAACACATTAAAACATAAAATGCTTGGAGGCCTTGACCGTAGATGCAATGAAGCTTTGTCTATTGTTGCAGAATCTGGAACTGGAGGCCATGGTCTCGGGATATGGAATCAGCCACTTAGGACTGAAATGAGGAGAAATTTATTCACTCGAAGGGTTGTGAGTCTTTGGAATTCTCTACTCCAGAGAGTTGCGGATGCTCAGCCATTGAGTATATTCAGAATCACAGAATTGTTACAGTGCAGGAGGCCACTCAGCCCATCATGTCTGCACCGACTCTGTAAATGAGCATTAAGACTTAGTGCCATTCTCCTGCCTTTTCCCCGTAACCTCGCGCATTGTTTCCACCACACTTCCAGGCAGTGCATTCCAGACTTGAACCACTTGCTGTGTGAAAAAGCTTTTACTCACACCACATTTTCTCCTTTTGCAAATCACTTTATATCTGTGCCCTCTCCTCTCGTCCTTGATCCTTTTATGAGCGTCTTCATGGCTGAGATCATAGATTTTTGGACACTAAGGAATCCAAGGGATATGTGGAGCAGGTGGGAAAGTGGTGTTGAGGCAGAAGATCATTCAGGATTTTATTGAAGAACAGGGCCATATGATCTTCTCCTTATTTCTTATGTTCGCATGAGGGTAGGGTGGGGAAAATTAGCTGTGTTCCTATTCCCCTGAAGCGTCCCATGACTCCTGTTGGAAAGTTTACATCAGGTGCTTATGGGCAAATAGCTTTCTGACGCTGACTGGTTGGAGTAAAACATTGCTGTGGGGTAAGATACCAGAGAGACATTGACATCTGGGGGACTGTATCCAAGCGAGAGCTAATCAGGGTCAGAAGGGAGAAAAGGTCAAAATGTAAATTTTTAAGTTTTCTCAATTTTTTAGTTAATGGATACTTACAGAAAAAAGAATGTTCACAATTTCAATTTTAGCCAGTTAAGTTTTGCCAATGAGCCCTTGGCACTGGCTGACTTTGTGTTTCAGCTCACATTTCAACAGCAGGTGGTGATGCTGAGACATAAATCATTGAACTTTTTTTTTATCCATAATCCAAGAATTGTTTCCCTCAATATGGATGTTAATAAGATATACAATATGACAAGGGGATAACTATTCATTTATAAGTTACATGATTTGATATTTTTCATGTACCAAGTGTCTTGCTGAATTTTGCTGCAATAAATTCCTTATTTGTCACTACAATTTTACATTATTCCCCTTTATTTCCTGTGAACTTCACCTAACAACTGACCACTCAGTCTAACATAAAGCTGGAATCTACCTCAAAGGCAATTGCCATGTCAGGAAAGACAAAAAAAAACCTTCCAGTGTTCTAGTTTAATGAAAAGTGGGGAACTTCTGGAGTGCAGCAGGGAAAAGCACAGCACATAGAATCATAGATTGGTTACAACACAGAAAGAGGCTACTCAGCCCATCATGTCTGTGTCTGCTCTCTGCAAGGGGAAGTTATCTAGTCCCCCTACTCCTGCCCATTCCCCTAAGCTCTGCACATTTTTTTCTCATCATTTAGCGATCCAATTCCCTTTTGAAAGCCACAATTGAATTTGCTTCTACCACGCTCTCAGACAGTGCATTACAGATCCTAATCACTTGCTGCATTAAAAGGTTTTTCCTTATGTTGCCTCTATTTCTTTTGCCGAATCCCTTAAATCAGTGTCCTGTGGTCCTTGAACCTTCCGCCAATGGGAACAATTTCTCTCTATCTACTTTGCCTAGACCCCTCACCTCTATCAAATATCCTTGCAACCACTTCTTTAAGGAGAACAGCCCAGCTTCATCAATCTATCCTCGTAACTGAAGCGCCTCATCCCTGGAACCATGCTTACAAATCTTTTCTCCACCCCCTCGACTGCCCCCCCCTTCTTTCCTGAAGTGTAGGGCCCAGAATTGGACACAACGCTCCATTTGAGGCTGAACCAGTGTTTTATAAAGGTTCATCATAATACCCCCGCTGTTATATCCTATGCCTCTATTTATAAAGCCCAGAATCCTGTATGACTTCTTAACCATTTTTTTAACCTGCCCTGCCACCTTCAATGACTTGTGAGCAGTAATTAAAAATTGGTGAGATATAATTCGCAATCAGGAGACGATGTCATGTTAACTATTGTCCTGTCACTTAAGGGGGAAGGGAGGGAGGGAAGGGCAACACAGCCACACACACACATCCAATGCTGCATAAACGTATAAACTTTTCATTTTAGATAGGAAGAAATTGTATAATCCGGTGTGAAATGTGAGCACATATTACAGCTCATGTCATGCAGTTAGGTGCAAATGCTCTATTTACTTCCAGCAAAGCAGCTGAGGGAGGAGTAACATTCTAGAAGTAATCGTACGCAATTTGTTCAGACCTTGGTTTTTGTTATGCTCTTATTTTACAGCAGCCAAGATTATTTTCCCTTGGTGAATCAAACGTTTTAAAATCAAAGGCCTACCTTCACCTCTACGGAGCTGGCATCTGCCTTTGCAAAGGCCTTGTAGTACAACGGTAAGGAGGTCTTGTTACAATTGTACACAGCTTAGCTGAGAGCACACCTGGAGGGCTGTGCTCAATTTTGGCTTTCTTATCTCAGGAAGGATATACTTGCCTTGGTGGCAGTGCAGTGAAGATCCATTAGCTTAACTCCTGGGACGAGAGGGTTGTCCTATAAGGAGGGACTGAGCGCCTATATTCTCTGGGATTTAGAAGAATGAGAGGTGATCACATTGAAACTTACGGCATTCTGAGGGCGCTTGACAGGGTTATTTCCCCCTGGCTGGGGAATCTAGAACACGGGGTCTTTAGCTCAGGGTAAGGGGTCGATCATTTAAGGCTGAAAGAAGAGAAATTTCTTCACCCAGAGGGTTGTGAATCTTTGAAATCTCTGCTCCAGGGATGCTCAGTTGTTGTGAATATTCAAGGATGAGCTTGATAGATTTCTGGACTATAGAGGAACCAAAGGATATGAGGAGTAGGTGGGAAAGAGGAGTTGAGGTCAAAGGTCAGCCATGATCTTATTGAATGGCAGAGCAGGCCTGAGAGGCCATATGGCCTATTGCTGCTGCAGTTTATTATGCTCTTATGTTCTTATGCTTTATCTACTGAAAGCAAGCAATATGTTTTACAGTGGGTAATTGCTGAAAAAAGAGACATGTCTAAGCTTTTCATCTGCCACGCATCAGGACACTCACAAGAATACCAATATAAGGGGGAAACAACAATTTATACTACATGTGAAGAGAGTGCTGATTGGTTGGCATGTGACACTGCCATGGAGAATGCACCACTGATAGTGACTGACAATTAACTGTCAAGCATTGTCTGAAATTTAAACCAGGCAGTTTGACCCTGATTGGTCAAGGCACTGCCCTGAGGAATGAGTCAGTGACAACCAATTTAAGATTGTCAGACAGGCTCACAGTATGGTGCATTTGTATGCATTGGACGCTACATATATTAATAGACAGGGCCCTGTTCTTTGCAGACATGTACATGTACATACATTGTACCTGTTTCAGCTAAACAAAATAAGTGACAGCCACTTGCTGACTCATTCCTATTTAAGTTGGAGATGAGGAAGAATTTCTTCTCTCAAAGGGCCTTTAGTGTTTGGAATTCTCTTCCCCAGTGAGCAGTGGAGGCTGGGATATTGAATATATTCAAGGCTGAGTTAGACAGGTTTTTGATAGTCAAGGGCCCATGCGTTATGGTGGGCAGGCGGGAAAGAGGAGTTAAGGCTGCAATCAGATCAGCCATGATCCTAATGAATGGCGAAACAGGCTTGAAGGGCCGAACAGCCTACTCCTGCTCTTATTTCTTATATTTGTTGAAAGTGCTGGATGCTTTGCTGTGTTGTATGTGCCCAACAAAACATTGTGACTTGTTAGAATAGAGAATCTCACAAGCTGTGATGATCACTATTGACATCAGTGAAACGGAAATCGGGTAGGATATAATACGTATGATGCATTTCAAACAGTTCTGTGTGTTTCTCATCAGTCAGCTCAAACTGGAGTGTGAGCAGCCTTCAAATTCACTGCATACTGGTTTGGTTTAGAAAATGCACATTGTTCCTTATTGAAGGCCTAAGTCCTGCTCAGTGCTCCACCCAAGTTGAAAAGTTTTAGAGAGAATTTGAAGTAAATTAGGAAGTACTGAGTATTTGACAGTGAGCTTGCCTTTACATAGTTACAGACAGTAGTAATGTTTTGAACAAAGGTTCTTTACTTGAGGAGCAGACGAATTTCTCCACTATATATATCCCTTACTCGGGTTCCCTGCTCCCTGCAGTGTGTTTCTCACAAACCTTTAAAAGTTAAACCTTTTTTGATTACAAGAGAACCTTTCACCTACATTTGTGATCTTCAAATTTTCAGCCACAGCCATACTGAGATTCAGAATGACTCACACTCTATGCACCCGTGTGAGTGTCTGATGGTTTAAAGGTGTTTGTTAGTTTTCTTATTTACTGTTTTTTATTTTTAAAATCTTGCTAATAATTCACACCTTGCTTTCTCTTCTTTCCCAAGCATAATGCTCTCTTACAGCATTCCTGTTTTTGTGTTATTGTGTAAGAGCCTGCTAAGTCTCTGCTAAGTAACCAGGTTATCTTGTTCTCAGTTGAAAATCGAAACAATCAGAAGGATAGTTGGAACATAGTGCATTAGAATTGAAGACAAAACAGGGATATTTGAAAGACATGGTATGGACCAGAGACAGTTTGTACCTTGTTGACTCACATTGCAGAAAAATTAGTTATATTCTCATTTGATAAACTCTGGTAGTGCAAAATGCTTCACTGGGTCTGTGAAATACTCATTATTAAAAATGTACATTTTTGATTTAATCAGAAACAATGGGCAGAATTTCACAGCCCCATTTCGGCGGGGACGGGGCGAGACATTCTAAACCCCATTGGCTTCAGTGGGAACGTAAAATCCCCCTGCTGTAAAATTCTGCCCATCATGTGAGAGAAGATTAGATTCAATTGTAAAATGGAAAGCAGTTTATTAGATAGCAGAAAAGATCAATGCAAGTGAAAGTCTCTCCAAAAAAGCATAATTCTGTGCCATATAGTTTTGAGGGCTAATTTTTTAAATTTATTCTTTCATGAAATGCAGACGTCACTGACAAGCCCAGCATTTGTTGCTCATCCCTAATTGCCAATGAAGTGAGTGGCTTGCTAAGCCATTTCAGAGGGTAGTTAAGAGTCTACCACATTGCTGCGGGTCTGGAGTAACATGTAGGCCAGACCAGGTAAGGATGGCAAATTTCCTCTCCTAAAGGACATGAGTGAACCAGATGAGTTTTCCCAACAATTGTTGGTCACCATCACTGAGAGTATTCCAGATTTATTAACAGAATTTAAATTTCACTAGCCACCATAATGGGATTTGAGCCCATGTCTCCAGGGCGTTAGCCTGGGCCACTGGATTACTAGTCCAGTGACATTACCACTATGTCATCATGTCCCCTCCTATTTATAATAATTCTAATAAATTACCTTTCTGAGACACTGTCCATTTCAATGGAACAATGTGGAAACGAAAAGGATGATGCTACCTCCTTCTTTCATATTTATTCCCTACAGACCAAAGTCAATATGAAATAAAAACACTCTATAGTTGGAGAACCTTTGAGCTAAACAGCTGGACTTTCTTCTACATGGCAGGCGAGAGCTTCGACCTACCCCTGTAGCACCACCACAGCAGCGACCTATTTTCCAGGGTTGGGATTCATTACTCATGTACAGCGGGCTCCCAGCAGGATTCCTGCCACTAAGAGGGAGTCTGCCATTGTTGCCGAGGAAACTGCTACCACACCGAATGAGGTAACAAGTAACTCTAAAGCTTTCAGTGACAGCCCTGGAGATGGCAGGACCTCTCCCTTTCTAGAGACTGAGGCCTACACAGGTAAGTGAGTGGAAAAAGATTGAAGGGAGAGGAGTGCTCCCCTACACCCTTTTCCTCTACTGCTGGCCTTTGGATCATTACTGCCCTAGAGGGTATCATTGCCCACCATCTGCTACCAGGCAGTCCTGCAGAGCAGTGGCAGCAAAGGGTAGGGTTATTTACTCAGGTTGGACATTTTTCAGCAGATTTCATCACATAATCCTTCACCTTCAACCACTGGTTCCCACACTCCCCGCATTGGTTTCCCAACACATCCATTCTTGTGCTGCACCAGCTTCCCATACCAAGTGTAAAGTGAGCAGACTCCTTGGGCTCTCTCATAACCCAGAGGCAGGAACTGAGCGGGTGGTGAGGGGCTGGTAGCAGGCCTTAAACTTGGAAGAGGTTTTGGTGGGCCGCACTGTATACTTTCAACGTGGATGCCTAATTATCATTTTCCTTCTGTGTTTCATGTCTCCAAGGTGGGCATGATGTACACTCACATGGCCCAATCTCAACAATGGGTAATGAGCAGCTTGTTCCTCCTCCATCGTTAGTCCTCACTGCTGTGATATTTTGAACAGAATGCAGCACACATCCATAATGCTAGAGGTCCTTGCTGCTGAGTACCAGGGGGTGATTCCAGGCCAGTCCAAGCACCTGAAGTGCCACTTGGGCATGCCTGTGTCTTTTATTGCAGTATTCTTGGGGTTGATTGGTGGGGTCTCACAGAAATATCATCAGTCTGGTGTAAAGGGGGTATCCTTTGTCACCTATTTGCAAGTATTACCAGGCTAGGGATTTTGGAATGCCACAATATGAAAGCATCATGGTGGCTCCCAGGAATCTAGTGCAGATCTGCATGATCCTGAGGACCAGTTGAACCCTGATGAAATTATGTTTTTTCCCCCCATTGGCAAATACTCCTGATTGGTGCTTGGTTTGCCATGTGTGTGCAGCTGATGGCACCTTGTTCCTGTGAGAAGTCAGTCAGATTCATGAATCCGAGTGCTCATTCATTCTGGCTATTGTAAACACAAGGAAAGTTTGGATAACTGCAATTAAGTCCTGGGGAAGAATCCATCCATCATCTGCCTTGTGCATCTTTGTGTGGCTGATTGGGAGATCCTGGATATGACTCCAATACCACGCCGAAGCAACATAAGGCACAAATGTCGGTGGTGAGTTGCATGGTCAGTGGTCACCAGGTCCAGCTTGGAACAGGTCTTCTTCTACAAGGAGACATGGCAATCGCAACCTCTGGAAAAACTTCTCTTAGAGAGGTCAAGGAAGTTGGGCTTCTGCCTGTGCACCCTATTCTGTGGGCACTGTCTCCTGAGACCTCAACCTTTTTGTTGCTCCACACTCTGTTGCTCCTCTCTCTGTTACTCCTCTCTCTGTTATCCCTCTCTCTGTTACACCTCTTTCTGTTACTCCACTCTTTGTTACTCGTCTCTCTGTTACTCCGCTTTCTGTTACTCCTCTCTCTCTCTCTCTGTTACTCCTCTCTTTGTTACTCCTCTTTGTTACTCCTCTCTCTGTTGCCCACCTGCAGCTTCCTCCATTCCACTGTTGCTGCTGATACTGATTGCCAACTTCATCCAAAGTCAAATTTAAAGCAGACATGGCACCACCCAGCCTGATGTTAAGTGGGTGAAGATGTTCGAACTGTACAATTAAGTGTCTCTTGGCAGGTAGTGTCACCAAATCCTTTCCTGGAGAATATTAAGAAACCTGCTTTGAGCATGGAGCATTTATTAATCTTGGGGCTCCTGCTCTTTAACTCACCTCAAGAAGTGGCCATTAATTACACCTCTGTTTTAATGTTGACTTCAAGAATTCCCAGGAAACTTGTGCAGGATGCATTAAGTTCAAATCATGGTGAAAATCACTTCATAACAATCATATTTGAATATGATAATCATAGCCTGCCTTCCTAGAGAGATTACATGCACACATCCAAAACATATCTCCATTAAAATCAAAAGTGAGGGCACTGGAGGTGGTTTGGGGTCAAACTTTGTTTTTTTTGTAATTTTAACCTAACCCCCACCCCTACCTCTCTCTTTCCTGTCATGGAGTGGGGGGAGGGTGTTAAAACTACCACTCTCCCACCCCACCACCACCATTTTTACTCAATTGGATGATTCTTGACTGCTGAACAGCCAATTTTTCCATCTCCAACAGCGTTACAACTAATAAATGAAAGTGCTTAAAGAAAATGAAAAACCATTTTCAAAGTCGCAATGATTATTCTCCTAGGCTGCTTGTAGCAGCCTGGAGATTAATCTTTAATTCCTAATGCTGGAGAGCTGGCAACACTACAGATGGGTGATAGGAAGATAAAATGAAATTTTGGGCTCGACTTGTCATTAGCATTAAATGGTGGCAGTTAGGGAAGGGTTATGTGAGGCAGGGAGATGGTGGGGGGCATTCAGCAATGGTCCCAGTGGGGACAGGGAGATAAAAATCATGGCATAAGATGGAACCTCCAATTAAATCCAGAAAAGGTACAAGATAAAGAAAACCATGTAGATCGTTTGCTCTCAGGGAGTTTCATCTGTTGGATTGAGTTTGATATTTATGCAATTTATTGACCCAGTACCATCACATACTCATGGCTTGACTTGTTCATGAATCAATTCTATTCATTGTGTAAATCTTATATGTAGAAGAAGACCATTATGCATCCTCTAATTTTCAATTCCATATCATGAAAAATATGAAAAATTATTCCATAAATTCATCATTGTGAATGAAATGTCTACCAATGTAGTTTTGTCCAAACAGTCAAACATTTCTGGACCAAGATTATTGAGGTTTCTTGTTCGAATTCTAAGCCCATATCTGAATTAATGTGACAGCCGTGTGAAATTCTTAATTATGCAATCAGCATGACAGTACTTTAACAAATTGGAAAGATGTAAATAAATCTCTGCATTAATAACATCTTGCATTGGATATCTGAAAAATGATTAACTGGCTCTTCAAAAAATCTCATCATCAACTTATGTCTTTATGGAAACATAACAGCACAGAACCTTTTGGTATGTTCACAGCACTTAAATCTGACTAGAATTATGTTTCTGAGACTAGAGATAGCTGATCTCTCTTCTTATTTTGAGAAAGGATTGAAGTGATAAAGCTGTCATAGTGTTATAACTTCCCAGCTGGGAATATAGCTTAATGCTTTCACCACTAGAAGCTCACAGATATAACTTCATGTGTTCAACCTAATGCTCAATAAAGTTTCAACCTCCTTGAGTGAGACGTAAAACAGAGGCCTCACCTGCCCTCTCAGATGGACATTCCACCTGCTACTCTGAGGAACTTACAGGGTTATGGACAAAAAATGGGGATGTAAGACTAAGCAGGGCTGCAGTAAAGGTGCAATTACAACTTATAACAAACTGATTTAAAATAAAGTACAACACACATTGACAACACAATATGATACTTATAATACATTGATGGTTGGTTCCATTTGGAATAGTGCCTGATGTGGATGTGATCATGAAGGGTCTGAAATTTTTCAGATATGGTGATATGGGAAAGATTTCCCGAGGGATTTTGATAATATAGTTATCAGAATATGATATATGCTTCTAAGAGTTTATCAATTTCTAACATGTTGGTAGGACAACCAAGGAATAGGAATATAATCTCAATGGAAAGATGCTGAAGGAATTAGATGAACAGAAATGCCTCCTAGTTCAAATACATAATTCACTGAAACTGTGAATGTAGTCAGATAAAGTTCCAAAAAAATTAGCCATTTTATACATCATGGCATAGGGTATAAAAATAAATAAACAACAATAAATTTATACTAAGCTTTGGTTCGAATACTGGACACAGCTATAGAAAGTACATTAAAGCCAAAGAAAGCATATAGCTTAAATTCAACAATGTGATGTTAAGGATAGGAAACTGTAATTATGAAGAGAGATTTGTGATAGTGCAGCTAGTCCCACTGAAGCAGAAATGCTAAGAGGTGATGCAAAGGAGGTTTTTGAAACGATGAAGGCTTCTTGATGGAGCTAACGGGGAATGAATATCTCCTCTTGTCAGAGAGTAAGTAACAATCAGCAAGTTGAAGCTGTCACCACAGGAGTGAGGAAACAGATTAGGACAAACTGGATGCTGAAGATTGCTGGAGCTTGGAATGTGTTGTCACAGTGAATGGTTGAGGCAAAGACTATTGTATCATTTAAGATAGAATTGGCTAAATCTTGGAATCAGAATGGTGAGAATACGAATGGAGGATTGGTTTTGAATTGATCGAGTAAAAAGTCAGATGAGAATTGATTAGTCTCATTCTATGCTGTAGACTTCTCTAGTTCTGTATCAGATATTATATCTTACAGTGCTCCATTTTCATAACTTTCTGTAGAACTCTGCAGGTTTTGATTCTTGTCATGTCCTGCTTCTGTGGAAAAAAAAACTTAGTTGAACTTGCCATGGATTTTTGAGAATAGATCACTTGAAAGAAATGTAAGACATCAGGGCTGGTTCCAAAAAGGAGAAATAGATTAATTTGTTGACTAAGATGTAATTAATGAACTGTTGCAAGTGGTTTATACTGAATGATCTTTGGCAAGGCGATTTTGTGTGCTGCGACTGTTTGAGTGTAATGAGAGCTGTGGTGTACAATACTCCGGTATATTATGTGGAAAGCACAAAATTGGATTATATTGGGTTCTCAGTAAGGCACTTAAGAGGCTGAAGTTCCACACATGGCAACAGCATTCAAATACTAGACATTGAGTGATTAGTGTGTGAAGTGCTTTGAACCCTTTCAATGATATGATAAAACAATATTTGTTTGTTTCCTTCTTTCCATCCTTCTGAACAGGCAGTGTCACTATCAGGGACCCTCAGGTCCTGTGGAGCTCAGTTAAATGCAAAGCTCCCACTGCTTTGCCGCAATAATATTCCTCAGCACTGCCGCACCACTCCCCCTCCCCAGCTTGGAGGAATAACTAAGTGACATGTTTCCTTTTCCCTCACCTGCCTTGCTGTAACCTCTCTGAATGAGATTGACCATGAGTACCTAATTAGAGGGAAATTTAAGCTGTTGGCCTAAATCCACTAGGAATTGGATTGAGACTGCTCAAAGCATTTCAGCAGGATCCTTACAGCTAAGCTGCTGCAGAAACATTTATTCCAGATATCTGGGCCAAATCTCTTTTTTGCCGTGTATAGTTTGTTTAAGGTAGCCAGCCCTATGTACTCTCTCTGACAATTGTTACTCTCAAAAGCTCTTCTTTGGGCTCAGAGGACCAAATATAAATATCAGAATTCAGTGAGGGATAGTAATATAGTGCAGAATCTTCCATTCTGAAGTCTAGATTTGGTGGCGGGAGCGGAAGTTGAGGTGTTTTTCACTGGGTGGGGGGGGGGGAGGTGGTGGAGTGTTACAGGACGGCTGACCATGCACAATCTTTTGTTGTTCAGCTCATTACTTACGCAGAGCATGGCAAATCTCGTGGTGAGGACGGCCAGGGAGTCATCCTTCCCACCATTACCTCATAGGGTCGAAGGTCCGGGCTCCATATTTAAAGGGGCACCCAGACTGCTTCCATCCCTTCCCTGCTTTGCCTCCCATTTACAGCCTGCACTCCACTTTTCCGCCCTAGCACCCCCCCTACCCCACCCACGCCCACCAACGTCGGGAAACTGATTTTTGGCCCCACACCAAATTAATATCCGCTCCCTGCCAAACTTCTCCCTGCTGGCAGGACCGGAAGATTCCACCCTTAATGCCAGAAATTCAACCCAGATGGAGCAACCACTTTATGCTGTACAATTTTATCTTGGAAGCATCAGCACTGATTTGATATTTGACAGGATTTCAAAAGGGCTGAAATGCCATTTTTAAAATTCATCGCATCACCCTTTTATTTTCTGGCAGTCACATTAGATTGTTATTTTTTAAGAATAACAACAGGAAAATGCAACTGTACTCTTGTTTGTTGCACAACGCTTAAATTGAAAATGTATTCTGAAATTTTGATAGGTTCTACTGATATCTTCCATGTAGAGTGTAGTGTAACTGCTCAAACACAAACATGAGAATTTAGTGTGGGTGAGACAATCTCCTATAATGAATTTCTGATATCCAAATATAACTGTCATTTGCCATGGTCATTAGATATGTATATGTCTGGCAAATAATTAATCTGAGTCAAAGCCACTGAGGATTGACTTGAGTGTGAGAGGCAATGCTATGTTATGTGTTGTTGTAGGGTGTTGGATATAGAGTGCAAGAAGTCTTCGTAGTCATACATAGGTTAACTGTAAGCCTTTATTAACTCTTGGAACTATTTATAAATATGCAGTATAAGGTACAGGCCAGGAGCTGTCCCCATGCTTGCTGATATGCACAACTCTGTCCAACGCTGGATCGACCCCTGGGTGCAGGTCATGTGCTCTCTTACATCACTGTGTGAGCAGTATTGTACTCAGTCTGACATTAATTATATATGTGCCAGACTTGTATATGACATCAGTGACAATTGGTTGCAGATCTTACTGCACAGCATGACTCAACTCTGTGACAGGATCCCTAGAGAAGTGCTGTGTCCTAACGCTCTGCTCCTCAGAGAACTGAAAATGTGTTGCCATGGACTTCTTTTAGGAGGGGAAGGCTTCAGGTTCCTGCATGCATGCTGACTTCTATCTGCTCTCCCTGCAGCTCTGTTTTCTCCTGACTCCTCCTGCTCATCCTCATCTGGATGGAGTGGAATCCTGAGAAGGACATAAGTAAAAAAAACATACATTGCCAGGGGCTTTTTAAGCATTTGGAATGTCCGACAGCAACTGCAATCACTTTAAAATCCTCTAAGTCACAAAAACCCACAAGCAGAAAGTCTCCGAAAATTTTTTTACTTGAGAACTTTACTTGGCAGTGGCTGAGGATCCAGCTAATCATCACTGGAAATGGCCATCGCTGATGTGCACTGGCTACTCATGGTATGTGGGCACGAGCAGAAGCTGATGAAGCTGTGAAGCAATACAAGCAGCAATAAAGCTGGTGTCAAGGCTTATAACTGTGTCAATATAAAAACAGAAAAACCAGTATATGAACTCCTGTACCTGAAAGGCTTTGGTTCCATATCCCTGTATGCCCTTAGCTAGCCAAGAAGTATCAATCTCAGAATTAAAATTAATAATTGAGCTAGCATCTACTGTTTTTTCGTGGGATAGAATTCCACACTTATGGCATCCTTTGCATGACAAGTGTTTTTTGAATTTCTCTCCTCATTGGCTTGGCTCTGATTTTAAAATTATGTCCCCTTGTCCCAGACTTCCCCACCAGCAGGAGAAAACTTCCCTCTCTGTCCACCTTATCAATTCCTTGCAAAATTCTATTGACCCAAAACAACTCACCCCTTAATCTTCTATGTTTTTTGGAAACAAGACTAGTTTAGGTAACAGCAAAATACTGCAGATGCTGGAAATCTGAAATAAAAGCAAAAAATTTTGGAAATACACAGCAGGTTAGGTAGGGCCTGTGGAGAGAAACACAGTTAATGTTTCAAGTCGAGATGAAAAGTTCTGATAAAAGGCCATCTCAATCTGAACCATTAACTCTGTTTCTCTTCATAGGTGCTGCCTGACCTGCCTAGTTTATGTAACCTCTTCTCATAATTTAACCCTTGGAGCCTTGGTAATATTCTGGTGACTCTGTGTTACACTCTTTCTAAGGCCAATATAACCTTTCTAGGCTATGGTGCCCTGAATGATGCACAGTGCTCCAGATATTGTCTAACTGGGTTTTTAAATAGTGTAGCAAATTTTCCTCCCTATTATATTCTGGCCCTCTGGTTATAAAGCCCTCAATATTAACAGCAGCAGGTTACAAAGGCAGGGTGGGTGAGGAGTTTGAGATGGAACCCTGTACACTGTGAAGCTTTAACTCAATGGAGTGCATCTTTAGGGCCTGAGGTTCCTTATCTGAATGTCAGCTTAATTAACATGCTCGGTGTCTAATCAGTCAATGGGGTGTGGGGTAGAGGGGGTCTTTGGAACAGGCTGCAGGACCGGGTAAGTTGAATCCATGACATGAGTCAGGGGAGGGTTACAACCCCTGGGAATGGGGAAGCCCTAGCTAGCCCCAGGGACCTTTGTATGGAGTGGTAGTCTGATAGCGGGGAGCTTGAGGGATTGGGAACCACACTTCTGTTCCTCTTGGCCCATAAGCAGTGCTCTGAAGGTGGTTACTTTCCTCCCAAAGTTGCCCTCACATCAATTTGTCAGGTTTCCTGAGGCTGTCTGGATAACCTGCAAAGTAGGTTCAATCCAAAATTTCCAGCCTTATTAACATATTTAAGTTTACCTTCCACCCTTGTAGAAGTGAGCGGGGTTGGAGGCGAGCTGGGGTCGAAGTTCAGATGTTCAAAATTTTGGCATGTGTCCTGAACCCAACCCCTGCAATTTTGCGTGCTAAAATTCCCAAGGCTAATATTCCATTTGCATTTTTGTTTCTTTTGAACCTGGCCACTCCACTTTAATGGTGTGCGCACACGGACTGCTAAATCCCTTTGGATCACTGCTTTTCTGTGCTTTTCAGTATTTATATCTTACTCTGCTTTATCTCTTATGGGCACAAATCCCACGACCTCACACCTACCAGCGTTGAAATCTACAGTTTCACCCATACACTTAATCTGTCGATTCTTTGTAATTCTATGTTCCTGTCTACGCTGCTTACTATACCACCAATCTTTGTGTCATCATGTTGTGGTACACTCTGTGAAGCAGAAATATGGTACCAGTTGCCAATATAATAGAAAACATTGGCATTCAGTGGGGATTGCTGCTCCAAATATTTGTTGGGGGCTGTAGAATCATGAACCATGACTTAACACAGTATGTTGTCGCACAAGAGCAGGCACTCCCGACATCCTGTACAAGTAATTTAATGTTAGTACCAAGTGCTGTCAGAAATTCTTCAAATTCTTCAAAAGCACTTTTGATTTTAATTGTCATTTTCTTTGCCACAAATACCAGGTTGACAGGATTTCTTCAGGGCTGTAAAATTCATGCTGCTCCGTGGGCTAATGAGGATTTTAGTAGGTCCAACAAATGTTTGCATGTGCAAGCAGAAGCAACATTCAATGTTACTTCTACTGATACAGACCAAACATTAGATGTACGTTAAATATGAACGCATATCTCCTACATAACTCTTAAGGTTATTTTGGATGCATTTTTCCGCTATTCAGACCAGACCATTCAGAAAGTCTTTCTATCAGTAGACAAAAATTTGGCAGGATAAGGCAGCCGCTCAATTCCAGGAAAGTCCCTGGAGGCCGCATTGATAATTAGATCTGGTCCAGGACCATTTGATGGGAGCAGGTGTACAGATGTAGAGGCACAAAGCCTACTGCACTTCATCCCTGCTCAATCCACAAACGTTGCAGAATGCCTCCCCTACAAAATTCATATATGCAGTCAGCATTGCTGAGTATAAGAATAGAAATGTTGCCTGATTTTATTTTCTTGGGTGGGGCCATTGAGGCTAATTCAGCACAAGGACCTCTTTGTCTTGTATGCCCCGGTGCCACATCTAGCTACCCGCTACTTTAGAAGGGAGAAAGCCTTAAAAAACTTAGCATTAAATCAAAGCTGAATTTGGGAAATTGTACATTAATGTAGGCATGTGTCAATATAGGGCAATCCGTTGCTCAGAATAAAGGGATTTATTAGTTTTATAATAGCATGCAACTTTCCCCTGTTCAGCTAAATATTTGCTTATCAAACAATCTGATACATGTTCATCACTTGTCAAATCACATGACTCATTTGAAAGAGCCATATTTGTGAGTGTTGCCCACATGCTGAGACCAATAAGAGCAAAATCTGAGGCTGCAATACATTGCTATCCTTCAGAGGAGATGTTAAACCAAGGTCCACTCTACATATTTTGGTGATTTAGTGGACATTTAAGATCCCATTACATTATTCAAAGATAACTAAGAAATTCTTAGTGCCCTGGCTAAATACCAACCAAACAACATCAAAAGCAGCTGTTCATCTTACAGCAGTTTCTGGGATCTTGCTGTGTACAAATGGTTGTCTTGATTGCAATACTCATTACACATCTAAATAATTAATTCATATTAAATTTATCAGGGGGAATGGTACTAGTCCTTTGTTTTCAAATTAGTGCCACTAGTTATTGATCTGTAACCTGCACTCACTAAATAATGTCAAATAAGAAAATCTGATGCTTTACTGGTCTTAACTCATCCGCAATTCAATTTGAATTTTTATTTCTGTTGTTTTTGAAAAGCTTTCGATAAAGGAGCTCAAATTATATTTATCTCAGCAACACTGGACTGAATTTTGCCATCGGCGAGCAGGGGGTGGGGCCCGCTCACGGAAATGTAAAATGATGCGGGATGACGTCGGGTGGAACCCCCAACGTCATCCCGCCCCATTTAAATTTTCACAGCAAAATCAGCTGCGGGCTGTCAAATTGAGGCCATTGACAGGATCATTGAAACAATTAAAGGACCTGCCCGTCCAGGAGCCCCGGCGGCAAATAGAGAAAACATGAAGCCTCATCCACCAGCGGGATGAGGTTTCATGCAGGGATTTTAAAAGTTTAATAAAGTTTTAGTGCAATTTATGAACAGGGAGATGTGCGCTCTTTTGTGCGCCATGCATGAAAGAGCGCACTCTCACTTTTGGGGAATCTCCCCCCGCCTGCACAGGAAGCGCATAGCACTTCCCGCCAAACATCACGCCGGGTGGGCCTTAATTGGCCTACCCACATAAAATGGCAGCGGGGCCCGCTTCTCCGGCGGGAATCAGCTCCCCGCCCGCCCGGCAGGCAGAAAATTCTGCCCAGTGGGTGCTAAAGACATCGAGGGCAGAACCATTGCAATCAACGATTCCATTTGGACACGGACTAAGCCCATTAGAAGAATGTGGAAGCACAAACTGATGAGGCCTGAGTGTTACAAGGTATGAGTGCTAACATGGGAATCCTGTGCAGAGGGGGAAGGAGTTGCTGCTTTTTATATCTTTTCTCAGCCTCCAGAATCTCGTGAGTGTCCAAGGATTTAATTAGATGAGGAGGCAGGTGATTGTTCAGTGAGTTTTTAAGACAGTATTGCTCCAAGCACAGGCAATAGTTTAAACTGATACTGGGGAGATTGCTTTACATTTATAGCTTAACTAGTTAAACTACTTGGTATGACTACAGACAACAGTTGAGTGATATATCAAAACTTGAAACCTAATTAGTTAAATTAAACATAATAAAGATGGCAGGCCAGGTAATGTGTTGCAGCTGCAGCATGTGGCGACTGTGATCCATGGTGACCACATCTGCAATTAGTGTCTGCAGCTCAAGGAACTTTTTTTCCAAGTTAATGAGCTGAAGTTTAAGCTTTGGACACTGCAATGTGTCAGGGAGGGGGAAAGTTACCTAGGCACTCTGTTCCAGGAGGCAGTTACACCCCTTTAGACCATAAGACCATAAGACGTAAGATCAGAAGTAGGCCATTCAGCCCATCGAGTCTGATCTGCCATTCAATGAGATCATGGCTGAACGGTGATCCTCAACACCACTTTCCTGCCTCTTCCCCATAACCCTTGATTCCCTTACTGATTAAAGATCTGTCTATGTCAGCCTTGAATATATTTAATGACCAAGTTTCTACAGGCCTCTGTGGTAAAGAATTCCACAGACTCACTACCCTCTGAGAGAAGAAATTCCTCCTCATCTCCGTCTTAAATGGATGACCCCTTACTCTGAGATTATGCCCTCAGTCCTAGACTCTCCCACAAGGGGAAACAACCTCACAGCATCTAGCCTGTCAAGCCCCCTAAGAATGTTATATGTTTCAATAAGGTCGCCTCTCATTCTTCTAAACTCCAACGAGTACAGGCCCAACCTACTCAATCTCTCCTCATAAGAAAACGTCTCCATACCTGGGATCAACATAGTGAACCATCTCAGGACTGCCTCCAATGCCAGTATATCTTTCCTAAGATAAGGGGACCAAAACTGTTCACAATATTTTAGGTGTGGTCTAACTAATGCCTTGTATAGTTTTAACAAGGCTTCCCCATTTTTATACTCCATTCCCTTTGAAGTAAAGGCCAACATTCCATTTGCCTTCCCTGTTACCTGCGGAACTTGTATGCTAGCTTTTTGTAATTCTTGCATGAGGACCCCCAAATCCCTCTGGCCTGCAGTTTTCTGCAGTCTTTCTCCATTTAAATAATACTTAGCTCCTTTATTCTTCCTGCCAAAGTACATATCTCACATTTTCCCACATTATATTCCATCTCCAAGTTTGTTCCCACTCACTTAACCTGTCTATATCCCTCCCTAGACCCTTTGTGTCATCCTCACCACTTGCCTTCCCACCTATTTTTGTGTCATCTGCAAACTTTGAGCCACATGTTTAACTCTTTGACTTTATTTACCCTTTGCCAGTTTGCCCCTAGTTTAGGTAGTAATCCCAAGATTATTAACAGGGTGGCTCTGCTTTCTAATTTAGCTCTTAACTGTTCAAATGTTATCAACAGAACCTCCTTTCCAGTCCTATCAATGTCATTGATACAAACGTGGACGATGACAACCGGATCCCTCCACTCCCACTCCAAGTTCCTCTCCAGACCTGAGGAGATGTCCTTAACTCTGGCACCAGGCAGGGAACACAACCTTTGGAGCTCATGCTCATGGCTGCAGAGAACAGTATCTATTCCCCTAATTATACTGTCCACTACTGCTACTACATTCCTGTTTCCTCCCCCCACTTGAATGGCTCCCTGTACCACGGTGCCGTGGTCAGTTCGCTCATCCTCCCCGCAGTCCCCGCTCTCATCCACACAGCTTGCAAGAACCTCATAACTATTGGACAATTGCACGGCCCGGGGCTCCTCAAATGCTATCCCTTGGGTCCCCATACCTGCCTCACCTGCAGTCACACCCCCCTATCCCTGATCACAGACTAAATTTGAATGAACTAATCTGAGCGGTGTGACCACCTCCTGGTGCAAAGTGTCCAGGTGACTTTCCTCCTCCCCGGTATGTCACAATGTTTGCAGCTCAGGCTCCAGCTCCTCAACTCGGATCCAAAGTTCCTCAAGCTGCAAGCACTCACTGCAGATTTGTTCGCTCTGGGTCACCTTGGTGTCCAGCAGCTCCCATATGTTGCAGCAGCAACACATCATCCATCCTGCCTTCGCTATTGTATTTTATTTAATTTATTAATAAATTACTCTAATACCCCTGCTCTTTACACTTGAAGAATCCTCCACTCTTCACACTTTATTGTAATTTTTTTACACCAGTATCGATCTTATACTTAACAAGCTATTTTAAGAAAAAGAGAGGAAAAAAAAGGGCTAGAGGCCTAAACACAAACTAAAGACCTTACTTTTACTTTAAAGGTTAGAAATACTCACCGATCCTACTCACCAATCAGCTGCTTTCCCTGCATAATGTTGTGGTTCATGACGTTACTCCGCCTCTGGTCTGACATGAACTCTCCGCGCTCTTTTAAAAATGAAGCCTCCCCGCTCTTGTTCTCTCCTCTAGGTGCTGCTGATTGCCTATCCCAGGGTCCTCCTCTCGCACTCTCCTCTTAGGCTAAGTACTTCAGATTTGGTCTGTGGTCAGGGGCAGGCAGGTGTAACTATAAGAGAGGCAGGTATGGGGACCTGGAAGGTGGCAATGAAAGGGCCTCAGCCCCTGCAATTGTCCTTATAGCTTGTATGGCCACAATCAGGGACTGCAGGAAGGATGAACAACTAAGCACAGCTCTGTGGTGCAGGGGGCCATTCAAGTGGGGAAGTAAAATTGAATGGATTTGTAGTAGGGGGATTGATTCTGTTCTCTGCAACTGAGAACATTGGTTCTGAAGGCTGTGATGCCTGCCTGGTGCCAGGCTTAAGGAAATCCACTTAGGGCTGGAGAGGAAATTGGAGTGTGAGAGAAAGGATTCAGTTGTCGTGGTCCATGTGGATACCAAAGACATAGGTAGGAGTAAGAAAGAGGTTCTGTTGAATGACTATGAGCAGCTAGGGACTAAATTAGAAGCAGAACCACAAAGGTAATAATCTCTGGATTACCAACTGGGCCATGATCAAGTTGGCATTGGGTAAATAAGATTAGAGTGGTGAATGTGTGGCTCAAAGATTGATGTGGGAGAAATGGATTTTGATTCTTGGGGCACTAGTACTAGTATTAAGGGAAGTGGGAGCTTTACCACTGGGCAGATTGTCAGCTGAACACTGCTGGGACAAGTGTTCTGTTGATTTGTATAATGAGGGCTTTAAACAAAATGGGTGGGGGATTTGGGTTCCATGAGGGGAAATTTGGAAAGTTAAAGAGAAAGGACAAGGCAATAGTGCAAGGTAGCGATGTGGGTAAAGATAACCAGAGTGTGACAGGAAAGGAAAGAGCACACAAATAAAAGCGTGGGCAGAAAATAAGGTCAAAGTGGGGAAAAATGGTAAAAAGACAGAATTAAAGGCTCTTTATCTGAATGCACACAATATTCACAACAAGATGGATGAATTGATAGCACAAATAGAAATCAATATGTATGGTAGAATAGCCTTTACGAGACATGGGGCAGAATTATATGCTGATCAGGCAGGTGCGCCCAACCGGATTGGATGTGAAATCAGGCAAGATGACATCAGCCGAGCGTCCCAATGTCATCCTGCGCTCACGCAATATTTCGGTCGACGGGCGCATGCAAAAGTCGGAAGCGTGCCCACCGACAATTAAGATGACGTCCTTATCTTTACAGACAATATCCCAGACACTACCGTCACCGTCCCTGGGTATGTTCTGCCTCACTGACAGGACAGACCCAGCAGAAGTGGCAGCACAGTGGTATACAGTTGGGAGGGAGATGCTGGGGCTCCTCAACATCGACTCTGGACCCCATGAAATCTCATGGCATCAGATCAAACATGGGTACCGCCTACCTCAGCTGATGAATCAGTGCTCCTCCATGTCGAACATCACTTGGAGGAAGCACTGAGGGTAGCAAGGGCACAGAATGTACTCTGGCGGGGAGACTTCAATGTCCAGCACCAGGGGTATCACCACTACTGACCGAGCTGGCCGAGTCCTAAGTGACATAGCTGCTAGACTGGGTCTGCAGCAGGTGGTGAGGGAACAAACAAGAGGGAGAAACATACTTGACTTCATCTTCACCAATCTGCCTGCCGCAGATGCATCTGTCCATGACTGTATCGGTAGGAGTGACCTCCGCACAGTCCTTGTGGAGACAAAGTCCTGCCATCACATTGAGGATACCCTCCATTGTGATGTGTGGCACTACCAATGTGCTAAATGGGATCGATTTCAAACAGATCTAGCAACTCAAGACAGGGCATTCATGAGGTGCTGTGAGCCAGCAGCAGCAGAATTGTACTCAAACACAATCTGTAACCTCATGGCCCGACATATCCCCCACTCTACCATTACCATCAAGCCAGGGGATCAACCCTGGTTCAATGAAGAGTGCAGGAGGGCATGCCAGGAGCAGCACCAGGCATACCTAAAAATGAGTGTCAACCTGGTGAAGCAATAACACAGGACTACTTGCGTGCCAAAGAGCATAAGCAGCAAATGATCGACAGAGCTAAGTGATCCCACAACCAACGGATCAGATCTAAGCTGTGCAGTCCTGCCTCATCCAGTCGTGAATGGCAGTGGACAACTAAACAACTCACAGGAGGAGGAGGCTTCACAAATGTCCCCATCCTCAATGATGGCGGAGCCCAGCACATCAGTGCAAAAGATAAGGCTGAAGCATTTACAAAAATCTTCAGCCAGAATTACTGAGTGGATGATCCATTTTGGCCTCCTCCAGAGGTCCCCAGCATCACAGATGCTAGTCTTCAGCCAATTCGCTTCACTCTACATGATATCAAGAAATGGCTGAAGGCACTGGATACTGTAAAGGCTATGGGGCCTTACAATATTCTGGCAATAGTACTAAAGACCTGTGCTCCAGAACCTGCCACGCCCCTAGCCAAGCTGTTCCAGTACAGCTACAATACTTTTTAGCCGGCTATGTGGAAAATTGCCCAGGTATGTCTTGTACACAAAAAGCAGGACAAATCCAACCCAGCCAATTACTGCCCCATCAGTCTACTCTCCATCATCAGTAAAGTAATGGAAGGGGTCCTCAACAGTGCTATCAAACAGCAGTTGCTTAGCAATAAACTGCCCACTGACACCCAGTTTGGGTTCTGCCAGGGTCACTCAGCTCCTGACCTCATTACAGCCTTGGTTCAAACATGGGCAAAAAAGCTGAACTCCCGAAGTGAGGTGAGAGTGATTGTCCTTGACAAAAAGGCCACTTTCGACCAAATGTGGCATCAAGGAGCCCTAGCAAAACTAGAGTCAATGGGAATCAGAGGGAAGACTCTCCACTGGTTGGATTTATACCTGGCACAAAGGAAGATGGTTGTGGTTGTTGGAGGACAGTCATCTCAGCTCCAGGACTTCACTGCAGGAGTTCCTCAGGGTAGTGTCCTTGGCCCAACCATTTTCAGCTGCCTCGTCAATGACCTTCCTTTCATCATAAGGTCAGAAGTGGGATGTTCACTGATGATTGCACAATGTTCAGCACCATTCGCAACTCCACAGATACTGAAACAGTCTATGTCCTAATACAGCAAGATCTGGGCAACATTCAAGCTTGGGCTGACAGTGGAAAGTAACACTCTCACCAGACAAGTGCCAGGCAATGACCATCTTCCACAAGAGAGAATCTAACCATTGCCCCTTGTCATTCAATGGTATTACCATTGCTGAATCCCCCACCATCAACATCTTGGGGGTTACCATTGACCAGAAACTGAACTGGGCTAGCCATACAAATACTGTGGCTATAAGAGCAAGTCAGAGGCTGGGAATTCTGTGGTGAGTAACTCGCCTCCTGACTCCCCAAAGCCTGACCACCATCTACAAGGCACAAGTCAGGAGTGTGATGTAATACTCTCCACTTGCCTGGATGAGTGCAGCTCCAACAACATTCAAGAAGCTTGACACCATCCAGAACATAGCAGCCCACTTTTTATTGGCACCACATTCACAAACATTCACTCCCTCCACCACCGACACACAGTAGCAGCAGTGTGTACCATTTACAAGATGCAGATCAAAAACTCACCAAACCTCCTTAGAAAGCAGCATCCAAATGGATGATCACTACCATCTAGCAGCAGATGGATGGGGACACCAGCACCTGGAAGTTCCCCTCCAAGACACTCACCATCCTGATTTGGAAATCTATCGCAGTCCTTTCACTGTTGCTGGGTCAAAATCCTGGAACTCCCTTCCTAACAGCACTGTGGGTGTACCTACACAACGTGGACTGCAGAAATTCAAGAAAGGCAGCTCACCACCACCTTCTCAAGGGCAATTAAGGATGGGCAATAAATGCTGGCCCAGCCACTGAAACCCACATCCCATGGACAAATAAAAAAAAAATGACCTTGGCTAGGACCTGAATATTCAAGGGTATCTGACATGTCAGAAGAACAGAAAGAAAGGAAAAGAAGGTGGGGTGTGCGGTGTCTCTGTTAATAAAGGATGAGATCAGTTAAGTGGTGAAAAATGATCTTCGCTCAAAGGATCAAAATGTAGAATAACGTTGGGTGGAGAGAAGAAATAGCAAAAGAAACATATCATTGGTAGAAGTAGTTTATAGGTCACTGTCCTACAAAGTATAAATCTAACTACTCTCAGAGTATAAACCACAACATGATGGGGATTTGTAAGAAAGGCATTGGAATAATTGTGGGAGATTTCAATCTTCATATAGATTGGACAAATCAAATTGGCAAAAGTAGCCTGAAGGATGAGTTCATAAAGTGTATTCAGGACAGTTTCTTAGAAAAATGCATTCTGGAACCAACCAGGGAAATGGATATTTTGGACTTTGTAATGTTTAATGAGACTAGATTAATTAAAGACCTCCTAGTAAAGGACCCCTCTAGGTAAGAGTGATCATAACATGTTGGAATTTCACATTCAGTTTGAGGGTGAGTAGTGTGGGCCTGAAACTAGTGTCTTGAACTTAAATAAAGATGTTCACAAGGGCATAAAGACAGAGTTGGCTAAAGTAGAATGGGAAAATAGGTTAGAAGGCAAGACAGTGGAGAAGCGGTAATAGACATTTAAGGAGATATTTCATAGCTCTCAACAAAAATATAGTTCATTAAGAAAGAAATACGCTACAAGAAGGATGCACCATCGATAGCTAACCAAGAAAGTAAAGGATGGTATTGTATCAAATTGAAAGGAAAATGTACAATGCTGCAAAGATTAATGGTAGCCCAGGAGATTGGGAAAATTTTAGGAACCAGCAAAGAATGACTAAAAAAATAATGGGAGGAATAGAAATAGGAGAGGAAATGAGCAAGAAATATAAAAACAGTAAAAACTTCTGCTAGGAAAAGAGTAGCTCAAATATGCATTTGTCCCTTAGAGAGTTAGACCAGGAATTATTAATGGGAAACAAGGAAATGGCAGAGATTTTGAACACATATTTTTTAACTGTCTTCACAGCAGAAGACACAAAAAAGCATCATAAGACTAATAGAAAATCAAGAGGTAAAAGGGAGGGAGGAATTTAAAACAATCATGATCACTACAGAAAAAGTATTAGGAAAATTATTGGGACCAAAGGCTGACAAGTCCCTGGGACCTGATGGTCTGTATCCTTGGGCCTTAAGGAAAGTGACTGCAGAGATAGTGGATGTATTTGTTGTAATCTTCCAAAATTCCCTTAATTCTGAAAAGGTCTCAGCAGATTCTAGAAAGACCCCACTATTCAAGAAAGGAGGGAGACAGAAAGCAGGAAACCATAAGACAGCTAGTTTAACATCTGTCATAGGGAAGTTGCTAAAATCCATTATTAAGGAGGTAGTAGCAGGACATTTAGAAAATCATAATGCAATCAGGCAGAGTCAACATGGTTTTGTGAAAGGGAATTGTGTTTGACAAATGTTTTAGAGTTCTTTGAGGAATAACGAGCAGCATGGATAAAGGGGAACCTGTAAATGGAATTTATTTGGATTTCCAAAATGCATTCGATAAGGTGCCACATAAAAGGTTGCTACACAAGAAAAGAGCTCATGTTGGGGCTGTTGGTATTGGGGGTGATATATTTGCAAGGACAGAGGATTGGCTGACTAATAGGAAACAGAGTCGGGATAAGTGTGTCATTTCAGGTTGGCAAACTGTAATTAGTGCCTCAGGGATCAGTACTGGGACCTCAACTATTTACAATCTATATTAATGACTTGGTTGAAACGGCAGACTGTACTGTCACCAAATTTATTGATGATGCAAAGGTAGGTAGGAATGTAAGTTGTGAGGAGGATACAAAGGGCGGAATCATCCCAGATTGAGACAAAGTATGGTAGTGGGTGGGAAACAGGATGTTTTACCTATCAATCGCATTGGTGGGTCTTCACGCTGTATCGTCCCATTCCCAGAGTGTCCTGCCTCATGAATAATGCATTCCCGGGAGCCACGCTGGATCTCTGGTGGGATGGCCTCTGATTCACATGCCCCGCCATCACCTCAGGCCTTCAGTAACCTGGGCGACATACTTAAAGGGCAGCCCTGCACAGAGCTGGCACTCTGTTAGGGATCGGAAAGTCATGGCTGCCAAAGGGAGGAAACATTTAGCAGTGCTTCCCTTGGCTGCCTACTGAACACTGTGGAGGCCCATTGTGAAGTCCTCTACCCCTGCTCTGGGTGAAGACCAGCAAGCAAGGTGACAAATCCAACATGGGAGGCAGTGGCAGTGGTGGCCAGCGTCAATGCCCTGCAAAAGAGGACAGCCATCCAGTGCCGAAAGAGGATGAATGATCTCCCCCATTCTGCCAGGGTAAGTTACTCTTCTCATCACCCTCAACTCACACAACCACAGGAATCTCACTCACTACCAGCTCAAGGAACATCACTATTCACTCTCGCACACACACCTTCATCTGCCCTGCGGGTTGTTCCCTCATCTCATCCTTGGTACCATTCAGCACCCGCACATGCCAAGCATCGTTATCATCTGGCCTGGCAGACATCCTGCTTACACTTTCTCCATCTGTCTTCACGTGGGACAAGCTGGCACACAACAAAAGGGAGTGGTCGCAGACTGGTGGAGGAATGTCTGACTTCAAGGTCCTCGCGGACTTTGAAAACCGAGCCATCCAGCTGGCCAGCGATGATCTGAACTGGTCCTGTGCTGACGGTGAGGCCGGAAGTGCTTAACCAAGTGAGGATCCAACAGTACAACACCCATCAGACAACAACGCTTTGAGTCAGTTCCCTTGTTTCCCAGTCCCCTGCCATGCACTAATTATCTCTCCTTGCTTTTGCAGGCACATCTGGGAAGCAGCTGTTGGAGCCCATGAGCCAGGTCCTCAATTCAAGCCCCAAAGGCACTTTGGAAGAAGAATCTGATGACACCCTCATTGAAGACCTGTCACAGCGCTCACCCACACCCTCCACCAGTGCAGAGATACACATCTCAGTGGGAGCTAGTTCCAGGATAGCCTCGGGGTCACATCGGTGAGCACATCATACTGTCTGATCCACAGCAGGCGGCAGCAAGTACTTCCCAGGTTTCCTGCACTCAGAGGTTTGCTGGAGAACAGAAATCTGCTGAGTTAGGGTGTCATCAGATTCTTCCTCCAAGGCGTCTTCGGGGCTTGAGTCGAGGACCTGGCTCATGGTCTCCCTCACCTGCTTCCCAGATGTGCCTTTGAAAGCAAGGAGAGATAATTAGATGAGGAGTCTCTGGACTTTGTCATACCTCAGTTGTTGGAGCTGCAAAGGCAAGCTCGGGAACATCAGGAAGGGATGTCCGCTGCACTCCTCAGATTGCAAGGCACAACGGAGAAGTCCGTCCATCTTCAGTCTGAGGTGATAGTGCCAGCACGCCAATGCACTGGTCAACACTGGTAGGATAGCAGCCGCCATGGAGACCTAGGTCCAGGAATCGGTCCTGCGCTGCTGCTTGGACTGATCTCCATCACTGATGCCATAAGTTGGCTTCCATCAGTGTCAATGCAAGAGGGATGCGGGCCAGCTCGATCTAACTCCAGCTTCCCCTTCTCCTCAAGGAGTCAGCCAAGAGCCGTGAGGCATCCAGAGGGAAGAGGATCAGCATGTGCGCATCCCGGGGCCACCCACCCGGGTGACTCAGGGAATGTCTGGCCCATTCAAATCCCCTCTTCCTGTGACCCCAGCAGCACCAGCTTCACAGTCCAAGGAGGGTGCCATTGCCACACAGCAGGACATCCAGGTCTCGGCCCTCCAAACGGTGCCCGTTAAGGTCATCACAGACAAGGCGTAGCAGTCAGCAGGCTGCCTGTGCCACCACTGTGGATGTCTGGAGGAGCACCAAGATGTAACGACAGGATTAGGAGGGTTGAGGAGATATAATGCCACAGCCTGGGCATGGGTGTTAATTACTTGCACGTAATGTTCACTATTGTAAATAAACTCCCAAGAACATCTCCTTGTCTATGGCTCCTTGTTCTGATGAGCAGTATTCGTGTCACTCAGATGTGAAACCTTGGTTTCTGCACAAGATAAAGGCAGGTGTCTCAGCCCAGAGCCTCTTCTGTGTGCTTTGTGCAGCCTTCAGACCAAAGTGATAGTCCAGCCTCACAGTCTGTGGGCACATTAGTGATGCCTGCACCTCGATGGTGCTGGTCATTGCTGCCAGAATGTCGTGGGCAGGCGTCACAGAGTTCCATCATTCTCTCTCTGTACTCTCAGCACCTTTAAGATGGGCTGGCCCCTATCTCTTCAGCATCCGTGACCAGTGATGCCATGCTCCTGAAGGGGACAGGTGCTGAAGGCTGACAAGGATCAGGTGAATTTGAAGTTTCACAGTTGTGTCACCATGATATGACCCTGATCACAGAGCACAAGTGAGCTGCCCTCGGCCAGACAGGAGTCAGACATTCACAGGGGTAATGTGAAGATCTATGGAGTGTCCTCACTGTGTGTTGTCATCATCCTCCTGGAATCTAGTGACTGTTAGGGCCTCTGTTGCGCCTCCATGACATGACGCTGAGCACTGAGGGTATGTGCGCTGCCATACAGGAGTCAAATGTTCACAGATGCAGTTTTGGTCTCCTTACTTAAGGAAGGATAGGACTTGCATTGGAAGCAGTTCAGAGAAGGTTCACAAGGCTAATTTTTGTGATGAAGGGCTTGTCTTATGAGGAAAGATTGAGCAGGTTAGGCCTGTACTCATTGGCGCTCAGAAGAAAGAGAGGTAATCTTATTGAAACATATAAGATTCTGAGGGGTATTGACAAGGTGGATGCTAAGGGAATGTTTCTTCTCATGGCTGGGTCTAGAACTAGGGGGCACAGGTTGAGAATAAGAGGTCTCCTATTTGTTATGACACAGCAGTTGGTAAAGGCTGAACTGTTTAAATCCTGGAGGGAAACTTGAAGAACTGTCATAACCTATATTTTCAATTGGTTTGTATGTTTGAGATGCAGCTCTGAATTCAGGAATAAGACCACTGAGCCTTACAAAGTTTTTAAATAAAACTAAATTAAACATTTATTAATTTAACAACAAGTTAAACACATATACATATCTACAAATTACTACTATAATAACTTTTAAACAAATCCCAAATTAATCACTTCCAGGTAAATCTTCACCAGGCAACAGTAACCCATAGACTTTAAACAGACACCAGGCAAAGCACATTTGACCTTACGAATTCAAAGTGAGGTTCCTTTCAATTTGTCTCCTTTGCAGACACAGTTGTAGGCTTACAGGCTTATTAGATCTTAAATGCCTCTAACTCACACACACAAACTTCTTTTTGTTTATTCCTAGCTTCCCTTTGAATGCAAATTTTCTATTGTATTACTAGTTTTTAAAAAAAATATACCTCTCCTAACACTAATCCTTTCATTCCACCAATTTTATTAGTAATATAAACATATTGCTTGGTGTCTCCTAGCTAGGTGCAAGATTTTACCCATTCTTTTGAATGGTTTATTCAACAAATACAAATTGCATTTAACCTTTTAACTTCCTTACGTTTATCTAATTAACATCTCAAACTACTATACATCAAAGCACCCAGACTAATGGCTTTAATCCAGTTAAGACACACACAGACGCACACATGGACACACACATAGACACAGACCCTACTACAATTACAATTTAAAAATAATTTCCAATAACATTATAGATATTAATATCTCTTCATGAGATAATTAAAGTGGAGATGAGGTGGAATTTCTTCTCTCAATGGGTTGTTAATCTTTGGAATTCTCTTCCACAGAAGCAGTGGTGGCTGGGTTGTTCAATATATTCAAGGTTGAGTTATACAGATTTTTGATTGCCAAGGGAGTTAAGGGTTATCGGGGACAGGCAGAAAAGTGAACGTGAGGGCACAATCAGATTATCCATGATCTTATTGAATGGCAGAGCAGGTTCAATGGGCTGAATTGCCTACTCCAGCTCCTATTTCTTATGATCTTACAGGCCAGTTAGCCTAACATCAATCATTGGAAAAATGCTGAAATTTATTATTAAGGAGAAAAAATATAGCATGATTAAAGCAAGTCAACATGGTTTTACAGAAGGGAAATCCTTTTTGACTAATTTGTTAGGGATTTTTTAAGGATGTAACTAGTAGGATAGATAAAGGGGAACTAGTTGGTCTCATATACCTGAATTTCCAAAAGGTGTTCATTAGGTGCCATACAAAAGGAGAATAGGCAAGATTAGGGCTAATGGAGTTGGAGGTAATATATTAGCATAGATAGATGATTGGTTAATGGACAGGAGGCAAAGAGTAGCATAAACAGGGCATTTTCAAGTTGGCAGGCTGTGACTAGTGGAGTACCACAAGGATCAGTGCTGTGGCCTCAGCCATTTACATTCCATATTAATGACTTTGATGAAAAGACAGACAGCAATGTATCAAAGTTTGCTGATGATGCAAAGCTAGGTGGGAAGGTAAGCTGTGGGAGGACACAGAGAGGCTGCAAAGAGATATAGACAGGTTAAATGAGTGGACAGCAGAATGGAAGCTAGAGTAAGATGTGGGGAAGTTTGAAATTATTCACTTTGGTTGTAAGGATAGAAAAACAGAATATTTTTAAAAGGTTGCAAAACTTGTATTTGTTGAAGTTCAGACTTGGGCGTGCTCACACAAGGAACGCAGAAAGTTAGGATGCAGGTACAGCAAGCAATTCAGAAGGCAAATGATATGTTGGCCTTTATTGCAAGAGGATTGGAGTACAGGAATAAAGAAGCCTTATTACCATTGCACAGGGCTTTGATGAGACCAAATCTGGAATACTGTGTGCATTTTGGTCTTCATATTTAAGGAAGAGTATACTTGCATTGGAGGCAGTACAGCGAAGGTTCACTGGGATTTTTCCCTGAGATGAGGGGTTGTTCAATGATGAGAGGCTGAGTAAATTTTTCATCTCTCAGGAGACCAAAAAGAAGAGCATTCGGGAAAATGCAGCTGAAGCCCAAGATTACTGTGAACGTATTGAATGGCAGGCCCGAGGGGGGCTGTCTGCTCTACTCCTGCTCCTGTTTCTTATGTTCTTGTGTTCATTTGATGTTCATTAAAGGTCTGCATGTTGATATTGTGGAAACCTTTGCAGTTGCAGAGAAATTTTGTGCTGGAGCCCATGAGGCCACTTGGGTGCTATCAATGGCACTTTGGACTTTGGGGAATTCTGCTGCATGAAAAAATGCAGTGTCCTCTTCTTCTCCTGCAGGTTGTCCTGGGAATAAAATGTTGCAAATGCTCACCCTGGTGAACAATACATGAGTTATTTGTTTGATATACATGTAAACTGAAGATTGATTTACATTGCCAATGTGCCCTGTGGTAGTTTGGAGTGACAGAAGCAGCAATAATAACTTGCATTTATATAGTGCCTTTAACATAGGAAAACACCCTAAAGTGCATCTCAGAAGCACAATTTTGCAATAATCAATGCTAAGCCAATCATGAAAACTTCATGATGACTAAATGTTTGGTCAAGAAGAGGGGTTTTAAGGAAGGCTTTAAAGGACGAGTGGGTTTGCAGGTAGCCGAAGGTTTGGCTGCCAATATTGAGGCAAAGGAAGTGAGAAATGCACAAAAGGCCACACTTGTAGAAATTGCCAAGTTTAAATAGGGCTCTAGAAGGTTACGGAGACAGGGAGAAACAAGGCCATGAAAGGCTAGGATCGCCGAAGCTGCCATTCCTCCAGGAAAGTTGACTGCAAGTCACTTTTCAGGAGATGATAGATCTCGTTCTTTGCTTCATAAAGTGCTGTCTGTGAAGGCAACACATTATTCTTCACTGGAGTTACTGATGTCCTACTCCACAATTCACAATGAAGTCCCCATAGCATTGATCAGATAATATATTCTCTAAACCCACTCGTCCTTTAACGCCCTCCTTAAAACCCCTCTTTTTGACCAAACTTTTAGTCATCCCATCTAAAGTTTTCATCTTTTGCTCAGCATTGATTATTGCCTAATTGTACTTCTCTGAAGCACTTCAGGATGTTTTCCTATGCTAAAGGCACTGCTTAAATACAAGTTATCATTGCTGCTTCTTTCACTCCAAACTGCCACAGGGCGCATTGGCAATACCAATCAATCTTCAGTTTGAAAATGTAACAAGCAGATAACTCAAGCATTGTTCACCAGGGTGCGCTTTGCAACATTTTACCCCAAGGGCAACCTGCAGCAGCAGAAGAAGAGCATTCTATTTGGTGAATGTTGTTGAGATCATAAATTGGCCGTGGAGGGAATCAAGCTGAGTCCTTATCATAATAAGCCAAAAACAAAATATTCTAAGTCACTGTGATACTGTTCTGGGAACTGGTATAAATACTCTGATACACACCTATAATCAAAGTGAATGTTGTATGTCAATTAATGTGTGTGCATGCCAAACCATCAAAATACCTCTTATGCACATTACATTTTTTTGCAATATCTGTGTCAACTTATGTTTCAATGTTTTCTCCTTGGGGAGCCAGAACAGTGAATGGGCTCAGTACAGTTTTACAGTGCTGCTACCTTTGTTTTAAGGACCGTTTAAACTTCCTGTTGTCAACCACAGCTGTGAGGAATGCCTAATTTGCATCATATCTGAAAGCATGGTGCTGTGGGCAGGCAGCGCTGTGTAAAGTGACTGTTAAAGCCTAGATTAATGTAGAATGAAACAATTTGTACTTTGTTTCTGTGGGAAAGTTCAGCCTCCCAGCAAGAGGATTTCTTTTTAAAACCTGTTTGGGGGATTTTATCTGTTAAGAACTTTCCTTTCAGTCAGCATGCAAACACATCAATAATCCCATTTTTAGTAGAAAGGAAAAAAAAATTGAATAAAACTACTTAATTCTTAAGATGCCTACGGTGAATAGTTTTGTCTCTAGTTTAAACAGAACCTTCTTGTGGAATTAAAATTCATGTCAAATATTCATAGCAAACCTAGCAATGATGCTCATATTATTTTCAGTTTTAGCCTTACAGCTGTTTGGGGCAAGAAAGTGAATTCTCTAACTGGTAATTGCAGCCATACCACAGGCACTTAGCATTTACATGAATGGACGTGCTTGGAATGTTTTGAGTGTGTTAAGCCAGCTCCCATAGCCTGATAGAGCTTAAAACTGAATAAATTCAGGTCCATGCGCAGGCTGATTTCCTGAAAGAATAGTCTTCTGTGTTGGAGCTGACTTGAATCATGCTGGCTTTCCTTTGCAGAACTGAGGTGGAGGTAATTGACAGTCCTTTAGAAATGGCCAACACTGGGGCTTTTTTTTAAAGGATTGATTTTAAAATTGCATTGCCCTGGGGTCCTTGACAGCTGGGTTTGAAAATGCAGCCTTTAATAGTTGTTGTAATGAGATCACCATACCTTATAGTTCCAGCATGGGTATCTTGGATGTGGGAATGACATGGGAAACTATGAAAATGCGCCCCGAAAGTAATCAGTTTCATTTAATAAAAGACTTCTTGTTTAGTGTGATTTGCTTTTAATTGTTTAGCTCTTCCTGAGGGCTTCAGCATCTGCTCAGCAAAGGCACATACTGAGTGCAGTTTTATAAACCGGCAAGGAGTCAAAACAAAAACATTGATATTGGGCTGAGATTTCCCTTTATTCCTTTTATATTTACTTATCCTGTTTTTTTCCCCTTTGTAGCTCGTGTGCGTTGACCATTTCCTCACTAACTACCACAAATGACCAAAAAACTGAAAGCACTTAACTCAGTTGATGAACGGCTGAGTACCTTTGTACCTCAGTACACACTGAAAACAGCTGCAGAAGTGGCACCACATCACAGGATGATGATGAATGCAGCGATCAAAAGAGTTACAGTGAAGAATAACCCCATATGGTGACTGCCATATCCAGGCGTGGAGAGCATTACAGAGCTCATTGCCATTTGAACTGACACTGCAGAATCCCTAATTCACCGCTTGTTTATCTTCAGTCAACTGTTAATTTCTTAGAGAGGAATCTTCTGTCGGTTTCCATTGGGTAAACACGAGGTGTGTTCACTACCTGTGAGACTAGTGACTTTACCTGGTTGTTCCTGTTGATTGGGTCGATGTAAGAGTGCCTACAGATAATTAGTTTACTGCATCTCTATTGCTTTTACTCAACAGTAAAGCTCAGAATTGACCTGGATTTCATTGGGTTAGCAGAACAGGGAGTTGTTCAGGTAATTGATATTGAAGTGCAGCATTTTCAGTATCCTATAGCCTTTAATTATATGCCTTTCACCAGAAATTCAGCACAATCAGAGCAGCCACATTTGCATATGTTAATCTTTGCTGACGGAGAGAAAAAAACATTTTTAAGGTTTGGAAAGTCAAATATCAGCCTAAAAAGACAGCACCTGTGGATCATTTATTCTAGGAATACTGAAAATTAGTATACTACCAAACACACTTCTTTCACAAAATACTTATCTGAGAAAGTTTAACATGCATGCTTTTATGGAAGTATTTATATTTGAATTTCAGGTCATGGTGTTTCTACCTTAAAGAACCTTTACAGCAAGCAGAACTATCATATTTTTCTTCATAATATTGTAACTGTGTAGACGTATTTAATACATATTTAATAACTTAAGAGGCAATTCTAACTCTCAGCTATCAGTGGGAATGGAGTGGGGTGCAGTTAACATAGAGAGACTCCATTTTCTGCTGATCCACAGTCTTAATGCCATTGGTTTTGGCAGGAGATGAAGCTGTGTTTGGCCCCAGCTGAGAGGCTTATTATTAAATACAGATAGCGGACCCATGATGTACCTTGATCATGGAGTTCATCATTTGGAGCTTGGCTGCCTCAGGCTTCGCTGCACCAGCTACGAGATTCTGAAAACCCACCACTTGCCCCCAACTGCCCAACTAATCTTGCTGCCCATGGCCTCTTCCTGTGCCCGCTGGCAGATTCTAAGCTGCCTGAGTTTTACCTTTCCTGGTTGACCAGCTGCTGGAAATGGGATTCAGATGAGCCTCAGCAATTAAAATTTGCCAGGCCTCCAACTCCTACGTCCTGCATGCAGTTGCCGTATGCTCTAATCCAGAGTTAAAATTGGCCCTTTATTTTAGTGTGCTGCACTATCTCTGCAGCATCTAGTGTGAATTTGTTTGCATTCTGTTGATGATGCCCGACGTCATATTTCGAATCAACTGTGAAGAAATTGCACACATAACTAATGAGTGGGAGACCTTAATGGCCTCATTGGCAACTGCAAAGCAATGTAGTAGACAGAATGAAACTAAAGGCAAATTGTAATAAGGTGAGAGAATGTCACTCCCCTACAGGCACTCTCCTACAAATGAAGTTGCTCTCTTTAAATGTCAGCGCAATGAACATGACTGAGTCCTTTCCATTCCTTCCTTTGGAGTATTTATGCAACAGTTACATAACAAGAATTATATATCTGATAAGGTTATAGTAGGTAAGATTGACAGATGTTTTCAGCATTTACTTGCACTACATCTTGACGGGGCTTTTATTTTTATTTGCAGCAAAAGTGCACAGTTTGGCTCTCATGACCTGAATAGCAATATATATTTTATATATAAGATGATAGCTCTGTTGACCTCTCTTGTTCAATCTGCAAGCCTGACCCTGAGCTTTCACTTGCCATTTTAATTCTCCCTCCCACTTCCACTCTCTGCCTTTGGCCTTATTCCAAAGATACTCAACGACAAGTTAACATAAGAACTTAAGAAATAGGAGCAGGAGTAGGCTGTTCAGCCCCTCAAGCCTGCCCTGCCATTCAATAAGATCATGGCTGATCTGCCCAGGCCTCAACTCCTATTTTGTGCCAGCTCTTCATAGCCCTCATCCCCCCGATATTTCAAAAATCTATCTATCTCCTTTTTAAATACTTTCAGTGATCTAGCCTCCACAACTCTCTGAGGTAGAGAATTCCAGACAATCACTACCCTCTAAGAGAAGAAATTCCTTTGCATCTAGTTTTAAATGAGTGCCCACTTATTTTGTAACCACATCCCCTAGTTCAAGATTACTCCGCCAGTGGAGACATGTTCTCAACATCTACCCTGTCAAGACCCCTCAGAATCTTGTACATTTCAATAAGATCACTCCTCATTCTTCTAAACTCTAATAAATAAAGGCCTAACCTGTTTAGCTGTTCTTGATAAGTCAACCCCTTCATCTCAAGAATCAGCCTAGTGAATCTCTTTTGAACTGCCTCCAATGACAGTATATATTTTCTTAAATACTGGGACCAAAACTGTACACAGTACTCCAGGTACGACCTCGACAATACCCTGTACTGTTTTAACAAGACTTCCCTATTTTTAAACTCCAACCCCCAAGCAATACAGGCCAAAATTCCATTTGCCTTTTTAATCACTTGCTGCACCTGCATACTAACTTTTTGTGTTTCATGCACAAGAACACCCAGATCCCTCTGTGCTGCACTTGCATGACCTCACACTTTCCTACATTAAATTCCATCTGCCAAGTTTTTGCCTATTCACTCAACCTGTCTATATCCCTTTGCAGATTCCTTATGTCCTCATCACAACATACCTTGCTACCTATTTTTGTATCATCAGAAAACTTTGCATACATTACACTCTGCCCCCTCCTCCAAGTCATTAATATAGATAGTAAATAATTGAGGCCCTAGGACAGATCCTTGTGGCACTCCACTAGTTATGCCTTTCTAACTTGAAGAACATCCATTAATTCTGACTCTCTGTCTTTTGTGTGTTAACCAATCCTCAGTCCATGCTAATACATTGCCCCAATACCATGAGCTCTTGTGCAATAACCTTTTATGTGGCACCTTATCAAATGCCTTCTGGAAATCCAAATACATTACCAATTACTGGTTCCCCTTTATCAACTCTGCTTGTTATATCTTCAAAGAACTCTAATAAATTTGTACAGCACCTCACCTTTTGGTTAGGCACTTTGCAACCTTTCAGCCTTAACATTGGGTGTAGGCCTTAACCATCGCTCCCATTTCCTGAGACAGCAGATTCTGGCAATAGAGGATGACTATGCCAGAGTCGCTGGAAGTGGAAGAAGTGTGAGCTCATGTTTTAGGTGGGATATACTAATTGATACACAACTGGTGAGGGTCACCACTCCTGGGCCTTGCTGTCTTTCTCCATCATATTCCTGAGCCAAAAGAGCATTACCCTCTTTGCCACATTTTCCATGCTTCCCTCCCCTCTGTTATTCTGATGGAACTGTATACACCTGCTCTGCGCCCATCTTGTGTTTCTTTTCTTGCCCCATTCTCACCTCCACTCTCTTTTGCTATGCATCATCATCCCTTTTCTCATTTAACATGCTGCCCTTTTCCAACACATCCTTTCCCCTTTTCCACCTTAAAAATTGTTAATCTCTAACATCTCCTACTTCTGGTGAAAGGATCCCATGTTTGCCTACCTGGAAATTGCCCTCCAAGTCACTCACCATCCTGACTTGGAAATATATCGCTGTTCCTGCACTGTCGCTGGATCAGAATCCTGGAACTCCATTCCTAACTTCACTGTGGGTGTACCTACACGACAAGGACTGCAGCGGTTCAAGAAGGCAGCTCACCACCACCTTCTCAACAGCAAATAGGGATGGGCAATAAATGCTGGCTGAGTAAGCAAAGCCCACATCCCCTGAATGTATAAAAAAAAACCTGCTGAATATTTCTAGAATTTTTTGTTTTTATTTCTGGTTTCCAGCATCTGCAGTCTTCTGCATTTCTATTTTATATACAAATGCCTTCTACAAGATGTCCATTTGTTCCGCTACGGTTATCCGGTTATCTTCAATGAGATGGGAATAGTCATCTCATTCTACACAGAGTAAAAATGCAAAAGCCTTGGAAATTAACTCCAAAAGCTAATCCTTTCTGTATTTCACCATAAAATCTTTTAATGTATCCCTTCATTTGCTCTTTGTTCATTGAAAAGACAAGAAAGACTTGCATTTGGATAGAGCCACTGAAGAACTTTTGAAGTGTTATCACTGTCATAATGTAGGAACCATGGAATTTTGCATACAGCAAGCTCCCACAAGCAGCAATGTGATAGTGGCCAGATAATCTGAAGCTGATCAAGGGATAAGTATTGGCCAGGACACCTGGGATAACTCCATTGTTCTTATTTGAAATAGTGCCATGGAATCCTTTATATCCACTTGAGAAGGTAGACAGGGCCTCAATTTAATGCCTCATTTGAAAACCAGCATTGCCGACAGTGATGCACTCTCTCAGTACTGATCTGGGGTGTCAACATGTCAACATTGTGCTGAAATCCTGTGTACTATAATCCACAAACTTCTGACTTGAGTGCTACCAACTGAGTTACAGCTCACATCACGTTGTCTCAAGTCTCATCTTTCTTGACTCTGCTTTAACCAAAATATTACTAATGGGCATGTATTGGAAATTCTTGTGCAGCAGTGAAACGAGGAGACTTTACGCTCAATGCCAACGTTATAGCCCTCTATTTGACATGAGGGTCTTATTTTGAAACTTACTTACATGAAGATCCAGCAGTCTTTCTCTCCTTGGCTTAATCGCCTCAAGGAAGATTTGGATGTTAGCCTGGTCCCTATTTCAGCTCATCTGCAGTTACCTCGCCGTGTGAACCAAAAACATTTCTGTTTTTCTGCTGCTCCTCTAGCTCGCCATTGCAATCTTCAGCCAGACTTGGTTTTTTAAATGCTGCACTCAACAACAACAACTTGCACTTATGTAGTAAATTAAATGTAGTAAAACATCCCAAGGCACTTCACAGGAAAGTTAGCAAACAAAATTTGACACCACAAAAGGAAATCAAAAGTTTGGTCAGAAGTGTCAGGCAGAATCTTATGGTGGCAAGAGGGGTTCCCGGCCACCAGCTGGAGATCTGCTGAGCGTTGTAGGGTGTAGGATATGGGGATCCGTAGGTCTGAAGAAGTCTTCATAGGGGTACGTAGGTTAACTGTAACTCTTTATTGACTTTCCGAACTATTTACACATATACAGTATAGGGTACAAGCGAGGAGATGTCTCCATGCTTATGGGTACACACGGCTCAGTCCAACACTCGACTGACCCTGAGCGAGAGTCATGTACTCTCTTATATCACTGTGTAGGTGGTACTGTACACAGGCCCACATTAATCCTGTATGTGCCAGGCCCCTGTACCACAGTGAGAGCCCTGCATCATCTCTTTTCGGGAAGGTGTGCCGCATCTTGTTCCGCTCAGGCACTCGACAGGCCAGCAGCGGGCCTAACCCCAAGATCAAGGTCTCCATTGGCAGAAGACCCATCCGCTAAGAGCTGATAGCCAATCAGAGGCTGGCAACTCTATTGATCAGTAGACCCACTGCGAAGACTGTGGCTGCTGCTGGTTTGTCACCCACCTGAGATCCAGGATCACTGAGGGGCCCAGACCAGAGGTGAGTGATGGCAGCGGGGGTGGGTTGGGTGGTGATCATGGGGGCTCAGCAACAAGGGCAGGAGGGTGGCTTCTCATGACACCACTCCCCCCCTCTTCCTGATGCTGGCTCCCTCAATCAGGCAGTGAGCGCCTTTGAATGAGGGACCCCCATCCCCTTAAGGGCCTCAATTGGTGGCAGGGCCTGAAGGCCACCAATGGGCCCTCTCACCATGCACATAACTGAGGTGAAGGTGGGTAGGTAGCAAGGTCCCCACCTGCCACCCCCGCACCTGATTAAATGCCCCCCACCACCAAACTCGTCACAGGGGAAGTCAAAAGATTTTGTCCTGAAGTTTTAACGGAGGAAAGAAAGGAAGAGAATCAGCCGTTTAGCAGTTTTAGAGAGGGAATTCCAGAGATAATGGCCTTGGCAGCAGAAGGCCCATAAGGATGGAGTGATGCAAATTGGGGAAATCTCTGGAGGTCAAAATTGGAGGTTCACATTCACTTAGTTGTAGTGCTGAAGGAGATTACATCGCTAGGGAGGAGCAAAGGTATGGGGAGATTTGAAAACAAGGAAGAGAATTTTAAAATTGAGATATTCCTTAACTGGGAGTCAATGTAGGTCAACAAGCACAGGGGTGAAGGGTAAATTGGACCTGGCAATAGTAAAGGCACAGGTAGCAAAGTTTTGAATGACCTCAAGTTTGTGGAGGGTAGGATGTGGAAAGCCAACCAGGAATGCATTGGAATAGTCAAGTCTAGAGGTAACAAAGTCATGGATGAGAGTTTTGGCTGTAGATAAGCTGAGGCAGAGCTGGCGGTGCTATGGAGGTGGAAATGAGTGGCCTTAGTGATGGCAAGGATATGTGGTCGGAGCTCATCTCAGGGTCAAGTAAGAGAACAAGGTTGCAAACAGTCTGGTTCAGCTTCAGTTACCAGGAACAGGGAACAGAGTTTGAAGACAATGGCTTCTTAGACTTAATGTCTCTAGAGAGGGATGAGACAAATGAAGCACATGCTTATGTCTGTTTTCCATAGCTTGTTTTTCCTGGAACAGGTCACTAGCATGAAGCCAGAGGCTATATCTTTAGGGGTGGCACTTCACATCAAGCATGGCTGACCAGGAGTCTCTCCTGCTCTTATCACTTGCCATAGGCATGTTAGAAGGATCAGCAGGTTGATAATCAATCTGTTTGACTGCATTATGAAGGCATCTTCTGTGGCCATTTTGTCCTGGGGTCAGACTTGAACCTGGAGCTGCTGGCTCAGAGACAGGGACACTATCCACTGTGCTATAAGACCTCTCTATAATAGCTTTGGTCTTCCCAATATTCAGTTTGTGGAAATTTCTCCTCATCTAGTACTGGATGTTGGACAAGCTGCCTGACAAATTAGGGACAGTGGAAGAGCCGGGAAAGGTGGTGAGGTAGAGCTAGATGTCAACGGCATGGAAAAAAACACTTTGTTTTGGACGATGTTGCTCAAGGGCAGCATATAGATTAGAAATAGTAGGAGCAAATGATAGATCCTTGGGACCCATCAGAGGTAATGGTGCAAAAGCGGGAAGAGAAGTTACTACGTTTATGTCTCTGGTTCTAAGTTCACTGTCAGTTATAACTGGGATTTGTGTGGAGAACTGTCGCTGAATGTTGAAATGAGCCAATCCAGGAAATTTTGGCAGGTTCATTCCTGCAGATGATGAGTAGAAGCAATTCAAAACTCCCGAATCCCTGTCCAGTACATCTCACGCATGGAATTTTGGGACCTATTTCTCTATTTAAAAGAGCCATTTCTGACAAACGGAGAACAATTTTCACATTCTGCCCAAATTGGGGCGCAATCAGTGGAAGTGATGCTGAGACATCTTCATAAGGACCAGGAGAATGACGGAGATTTTTAGGGCTTTTGCTCTGTCTTGTCCCGCAAAAAAAAAGTTTAAAACTCCATCCATTTCTATCAGAAAATGACAACTGGGAATCTAAACATGCCGTTATGACCCCAATTTGCATATTTAAGCAGCCTCCTACCTTTTTAAGGTGGGTATGATCCTAGCTGAATTTCAGGCCTGCCTGAAAATTGCATTAGATGCACCTTGGGAGTTAATAAGGTTCACTTCACCGCCCTTCCCCTTGACTTGTTTTATTGTTGCCTGTTTTTCAGGCGAGAAATGGGCAGCTGGCAGTTGAAAGTCTGTTTGTTATGAGATGTGGAAGAACAAAATGACTCATTCTCCAATCTCACCCAGTGAGAAGTCACATTCCCTCATTTGGATGTTGTCTATTTGCATGACTGAGCTCCACGACTCATGAATGTATGTCTTACAATATTGCACAGGGTGTTGTGTCATGTGCAATCACAGAATCCCATTACTTTCTATTTAAAACTCCAAACTTTAACAGATGAATTTATAATGTACATTGTACAGTATAGCAGCTATTGCAATTATTTTGAATTCTACCTTTTAGCAATACCTGCCATGTTCTTTGGCTACAAAATGGTAGATTACATGAGAATGACCCTGACATGGTATCTGTCTTTCCTAAACTAAGTCAAGTAAAATCTGTCATCTTTACCCGGCAATACTCTCAATGCTCCCATATAGGGGCTAGTGAGAAACAGAATCACAGAATCACAGTGCAGAAGAGGCCCTTTGGCCCATCGAGTCTGCACCGACACGTGAGAAACACCTGACCTACTTACCTAATCCCATTTACCAGCACTTGGCCCATAGCCTTGAATGTTATGACATGCCAAGTGCTCATCCAGGTACTTTTTAAAGGATGTGAGGCAGCCCACCTCCACTACCCTCCCAGGCAGCACATTCCAGACCGTCACCACCCTCTGGGTAAAAAAGGTTTTCTTCACATCCCCCCTAAACCTCCCGCCCCCCCCACCTTGAACTCATGTTCCCTCGTGACTGACCTTTCAACTAAGGGGAACAGCTGCTCCCTATCCACCGTGTACATGCCCCTCATAATCTTGTGCACCTCATTCAGGTCGCCCCTCAGTCTTCTCTGCTCCAACGAACACAACCCAAATCTATCCAACCTCTCTTCATAACTTAAATGTTTCATCCCAGGCAACATCCTGGTGAATCTCCTCTGCACCCCCTCCAGTGCAATCACATCCTTCCTATAATGTGGCGACCAGAACTGCACACAGTACTCCAGCTGTGGCCTCACCAAGGTTCTATACAATTCCAACATGACCTTCCTACTTTTGTAATCTATGCCTCGATTGATAAAGGTTAAGTGTCCCATATGCCTTTTTCACCACCCCTCTAACATGCTCCTCTGCCTTCAGAGATCTATGGACACACACACATTCTAAAGGACTATCAATTTTCTCTGAATTTCTGCCCTTTCTGGTCAAGGACAAGCATCAGTTTAGCAAAAATGTTGCAAATGTTGGAAATCCGAAATGAAAGCAGAGAGGGCTGGAAATACGCAGCAGATCAAACAGCACCTGTGGAGAAGGAAACAGGAGATAACATTTCAGGTCAATAACCTTTCTTCAGAATTCTGATCCTGCCATAGAGATGAGAAGTCATTGCCTTGAAATATTCTGTTTCGCTCTCCACAGAGGCTGCCTGACCTGCTGTGCATCTCCATCGGTTTAGGTCGCTCTTACAGTAGCTAGAGAAATGGTGCAGATATTGACCTTTGAGGTTGTCTCTTTGCAATGGGTTTTTTGATGCAGAAGGGATTGCAAGGAATGCACTGCCTCAAAGAGATCCTGCTTACACTCAGATGTACAGATTTAACTAGATTTGGTATGAGGTATTTGATAATGATGTGCCTTCTTGAGATCCTTTGGAACCTAATGCTCTTCAGAATGGTTCATCGATACACTGAGTGTTGTGTTGAGGCCAATAGTGTGACTGCAACATAGTTTATGAAACTTGAAACTCCAATGCCTAGAGCAAAAGAATGCAGAAACATTCATATTGATCTTGTGTGTATCTCATGCAAAACTTAATAAAATATGCTTTCTCAACATTTGTGGTTTGGTATAGTTAATTTGTTGTACAACACAGGCATTAAAGATTTTCAGCTCCTACTTGAAAATTTATTAAATCTCCTTCTACAACATAAAAATGTCTTTCAAGTGTTAAACCTAAAACAACAGAACCTTTCTTTTTCTTGTTTCAGATTTTTTTTAACACGATGAAATCTAGTTCAGTCAGTGTAGTTAATGTATCAGTGTAAACTGCTATTTTAAGATGATTACGAACTGAATTAAGGGTGGATGTGGCAGGAAAGGGAAATATTTTACTGAGTATAAAATAACAAAGTAATTTAAGCTACCTTAAACTGTACAACAGAAATTGTCAGAGAAGTTATCCTTTGGCAAGGTTCAGGCCTGCACATGGATCTGGGTTAAACCTAACTTCTTCTTAATTTAGTTCTTAATTCTTCTTAGTTTAACTGGACTAGACCATGACTAACATTAGAAGGTTGTGGTAGTTGGTCAAGAAAGAATATCACGGCCAGGATTTTCCAGTTGTCGGGGGAGAGTGGGAGCGGCTGCAAAATAGACCGCGGCCTGCGAACAGGTCTTGACCGCAATTTTATGCTGGCTGGCCAATTAACTCAGCGCTGCTGGGGTGGGAGCGGGAGGAGCACGAGCGCAGACATTCGCACATGCACAAGGGTTTGCGCAGTAAAAGCTCCCTGAGGCTTGGAGCTACCTCAGGGAGCTGAAGATTTTTAAAATCAAAAATTAAAAAATTTACCAATGTTAAAAACATGTCCCCTCATGTGACTCTGTCACACGAGCAGGAACATGTTAAATAGAAGTGCAAAAAGTTTTAAAATTTTTTCAAATCACTGGATGAAATGTCATCCTGCCCATGAATGAGGCTTCGCCAAAAATGCAAAGGCTGCTTGGCTTTTTTACCCACCTGCCAACCGAATGGTTGGATCGGGAGCAAAAAAGGTCAATCAATTAGTTCATTAAGGGCATTAATAGGCTGCTCAATTGTCAGTGGGCATGCTGCCGACTTGCGCACGTGCCCGCCAACCAAAATGTCGCACAAGTGCGCGATGACGTTGGGACACTTGCCCGACATCATCGGGCGTCATTTTACGCTCATTCGGGTAGGGCGCGTACCCGCCCAACAAGCTCAATATTCTGCCCCATGCATATTTTATACTTTTGAGCAAGGGAAAGAATTCTTTCTCTTTTTTGAATTTACAAGGAGGTTAAACATTCCTACATTTCCTACAAGGTCAACCCCTTGCATCTTCTACCCAAAGTCATAATTCTTCGCGTTTAATAGAAAGAATGTTTAAATTCAAGCTATTATTTACTACTCTCCGGACTATGATACCTACTAAATGTGCTATCTAAGCTGTCTCAATCTGTCAGTGACATAACTAAGTTTGTTTTACATGCTACTTCATATCTCTTTGTCAATATATTCTTAACTTGTTAGGAGATGCAGCATGGGAGAGAGGAACTTATTTGCCGGATCTGTTACTGTCCCCTGATGTTCTCATTGTTGTCTTTCTTTTTTGAAAACATTCTCATGAATGACCTCCATAGGTGACTACATGACACTTTGTCAGCTGTTCACAGAAGTCACAGACTTGTTGAGCCTGAACATTTTGCTGATCTGAAAACGATACGAAGGAGACCTTGAAACTATAAATGCCAGATTGTGAAGCAATCGGCTGCAGTAAGTGGTCTCTTCCCAGATGGTGAGCAAATGAAGTACAATGACACTGTTGACCTCTTTGCATCCTATGTTTGTTCTTTAACTGGTCTCTCTCATTTCCTCTGTCGTTGTTATTTTGTTTGATATTCTACTTAAAATTTAGACTTAGGTCTGAATTTGGATTTTGCAATCTGCTTTTTCAGAGGGCTGCAACAACGTAATGTCACTACACTGATCCCATAGTTGTTGCAGCATTTGGATGTGTTATGTGTGCATACTACTGACCAAGTTTGCAATTTGTAGCCAATATGATCACAGGGAGATGTGCAGAGTATTTAAGGTGAACTAGGACACAACTGGATGCATCCTGGATCCCTTGATTCAGTAGAAAGGGTGCTCGTTATAAGCATCTTTTCATTTAGTTCAATGTCTACTTTCTACCAGCCTGCCAATTTCTAAATCATATTTCAATTTTCATTCCACAGCAATAACATTAAATTTTGTATTTCACCACACAGAGCCCTCTACCTTAGTGACTCTCAAACTTTCATTCTCCATCTCAAATTACAATACGTGACTAATTTCAAAGGCATTTTGATCAATATATGCAAATTATATATATTTATTTTCATCATTTACGGGATCAATTCTCTTTTAAATTTCGGCTGTCTTGCTAAATTCTTGACCATAAATAATATCTTGACATCTGACATTAAACAATATATAAGTCAAAAGCTGTCATGCAAAATTGATTACAAATGCAATATAAAATGCAAAGAATTTTTCATCACCGAAGAGTAAGGCAGTAACAGCAGATTATTGCACCAGAGAGATTGCTGAAAAGGTGAGTGAAGCAAAGGGCTTTCTGCAAGTTGACCAGAGCCCTAAATACTATGGACAACAGCCATATTTTGTACACATCCTTTATATTTTGATATGTGTAATGTAGCTTGATTGGATTTGCAGCAGGTATCCAGAATGTATTTATTTTATTCATTCATGGGATGTGGGCATCGCTGGCTAGGCCAGCATGTATTGCCCATCCCTAACTGCCCCTGAGAAAGAGGTGGTAAGCTGCCTTCTTGAACCTCTGCAGTCCCTGTGGTGTAGGTACATCCACAGTGCTGTTGTGAGGGAGTTCCAGGATTTTGACCCAGTGGCAGTGAAGGGATGGCGATATATTTCCAAGTCAGGGTGGTGAGTGACTTGGAGGGGAATTTCCAGGTGGTGGTGTTCCCACCTATCTGTTACCCTTGTCCTTCTAGATGGCAGCAGTTGTGAGGTTGGAAGGTGCTGTCTAAGGAGCTTTGGTGAGTTCCTGCAGTGCATCTTGTCAATGATACACACTGCTACTACTGTATGTTGGTGGTGCAGGGAATCAATGTTTGTGGATGGGGTGCCATTCAAGGGGGCTGCTTTGTCCTGGGTAGTGTCAAGCTTCTTTAGTGTTGTGGGAGCTGCACTCATCCAGGCAAGTGGGCAGTATTCCATCACACTCCTGACTTGTGCCTTGTAGATGGTGGACAGGAGGTGAGATACTGGCCACAGGATTCCTAGCCTCTCACCTGCTCTTGTAGCCACAGCATTTATATAGCTAGTCCAGTTCAGTTTCTGGTCAATGGTAACCCCCAGGATGTTGATAGTGGGGGATTCAGTGATGGTAATGCCATTGAACATCAAGGGGCAATGGTTGGATTCGCTCTTGTTAGAGATGGTCATTGCTTGGCACTTGTGTGGTGCAAATGTTAACTGCCCTTTGTCAGCCCAAGCCTGGATATTGTCTAGGTCTTGCTGCATTTGGACATGGACTGCTTCAGTATCCAAGGAGTTGCAAATGGTGCTGAACATTGTGCAATCATCAACAAACATCCCCACTTCTGACCTTATGATTGAAGGAAGATCAGTGATGAAACAGCTGAAGATGGTTGAACCTAGGACACTACCCTGAGGAACTCCTGCAATGATGTTCTGAAACTGAGATGATTGACCTCCAACAACCACAACAATCTTCCTTTGTGCTTGGTATGACTCCAACCAGCGGAAAGTGTTCCCCCTGATTCCCATTGACTCCAGTTTTGCTGGGGCTCCCTGATGTCATACTTGGTTAAGTGCTCCTTTGATATCAAGGGCAGTCAGTCTTACCACTGGAGTTCAACTCTTTTTTCCACCTTTGAATCAAGGCTGTAATGAGGTCAGGAGCTGAGTGATGCCACCGGAACCCAAGCTGACTGTCAGTGAGTAGGTTATTGCTAAGCAAGTGCCACTTGACAGTACTGTTGATGACCGCTTCCATTACTTTACGGATGATGGAGAGTACATTGATGGGGCGGAAATTGCCGGGGTTGGATTTGTGCTTTTTGTGCACAGGACATACCTGGAAAATGTTCCTCATAGCCATGTGGATGCCAGTGCTGTAGCTGTACTGGAACAGCTTGGCTAGGAGCGTGGCAAGCTCTGGAGCACAAGTCTTCAGTACTATTGCCGGAATATTGTCAGGGCCCATAGCCTTTGCAGTATCCAGTGCCTTCAGCTGTGTCTTGATATCAAATGGAGTGAATCAAATTGTCTGAAGACTGGTTTCTGTGATGCTGGGGACCTCCAGAGCAGACCGAGATGGATCATCCATTCAGCATTTTTGGCTGAAGACTTTGCTTCAGCCTTATCTTTTGCAGTGATGTGCTGGACTCCCCCATCCCCATTATTGAGGATGGGGACACTTGTGAAACCTCCTTCTCCAGGGAGTTGTTTAATTGTCCACCATCATTCACAACTGGATGTGGCAGGGCTGCAGAGCTTAGATTTGATCCATTGGTTGTTGAATCATTTAGCTTTAGCTCTGTCTGTCACTTGCTGCTTATGATGTTTGGCATGCAAATAGCCCTGTGTTGTAGCTTCATCAGGTTGACACCTTATTTTTAGTTATGCCTGGTGCTGCTTCTGGCATGCCCTCCTGCACTCTACATTGAACCAGAGTTGATCCCCTGGCTTGATGGTAATGGTAGAGTGGGGGATATGTTGGGCCATGAGGTTACAGATTGTAGTTGAGTATAATTCTGCTGCTGATGGCCCAAAGCACCTCATGGATGCCCAGTCTTGAATTGCTAGATCTGTTCAAAATCAATCCCATTTAGTATTGTGGTAGTGCCACACAACATGATGGAGGGTATCCTCAATGTGAAGTCAGGACTTCATCTCCACAAGGACTGTGCAGTGGTCACTCCTACTGACATCAGCAGGCAGGTTGGTCAGGGTGAAGTCAAGTATGATTTTTCCCTCTGGTTGTTTCCCTCACCACTTGCTGCAGACCCAGCCTAGCAGTTGTGTCCTTTAGGACTCGGCCAGCTCAGTCAGTGGTGGTGCTACCGAGCCACTCTTGGTGATGGACATTGAAGCCCCCCACCCAGAGTACATTCTGTGCCCTTGCCACCCTCAGTGCTTCCTCCAAATGGTGATCAACATGGAGGAGCACCGATTCATCAGCTGGTAAGAGGGTAATCAGTGGGAGGTTTCCTTGTCCATGTTTGACTTGATGCCATGAGACTCCATGTGGTCCGGATTTGATGTTGAAGATTCCCAGGGTGACTCCTTCCCGACTGTGTACCACTGTGCCATCACCTCTGCTGGGTCTGTCCTGCCGGTAGGACAGGACCTACCCAGGGATGGTGATGTTAGTGTCTGGGACATGTCCTGTAAGGTATGACTATGTCAGTATGACTATGTCAGGCTGTTGCTTGACTAGTCTGTGAGACAGCTCTCCCAATTTTGTCACAAGCTCCAGATGTTAGTAAGGGGGACTTTGTAGGGTTGACATGGCTGAGTTACCGTTGTTGTTTCCAGTGCTTCCCTCGGTCGATGCCAGGTGGTCCATCTGGTTTCATTCCTATTGACACGTTTTTAGTGGTTAGATACAACTGAGTGGCTTGCTATAATAATAAATAATAAAAACAAAAAATGCTGGAAAAACTCAGCAGCTCTGGCAGCATGCGTAGAGAGAGAAACAGAATTAACATTTCGAGTCCTTATGTGTCTTCTTCAGAACTAAGCAGAAGTAGAAATGTGATGGATTTTATACTGTTTAAGAAGGGGTGGAGCAAATAGAAAGTCAGGGATAGGTGGGAGTGAAGGAGAGATTGACAAAGATTTCAACAACATAAGACAAAGGGAGTGTTAATGACAGTGTTAAGGACTAAAGGAGGTGCTAATATTGGCATAAAGTTAAGAGCAAAATGTGTTAATAGCAGAACAAGGATCAGCATTCTGTGAAAGCACTACATAGCCCGGGGGTGGGGGTGGGCATTTGTGTGGGGGAGGTGTTGGGATAAAAGGATAACAATAAACATATAATAAAAATTAAAACTAAAATTAAAAAACTAACAAAAAAGCAATTGGATTAAAAAAGGAGTAACGATGGAGGAGAGAGTTCATGATCTAAAGTTGTTGAACTCAATATTCAGTCCAAAAGGCTGTAAAATGCCTAGTCGGAAGATGAGGTGCTGTTCCTCCAGTTTGTGTTGGGCTTTACTGGAATATTGCAGCAGGCCAAGGATGGACATGTGGGCATGAGAGCAGGGTGGTGTGTTGAAATGACAAATGACAGGGAGGTCTGGGTCATGCAAAGTGGTCACCCAGTCTGTGTTTGGTCTCTCCAGTGTAGAGAAGACCACATTGGGAGCAGTGAATGCAGTAGACTAAATTGAGGGAAAGGCAAGTGAAGCGCTGCTTCACCTGGAAGGAGTGTTTTGGCCGTTGGACGGTGAGGAGAGAGGAAATAAGGGGGCAGGTGTTGCATCATCTGCAGTTGTATGGGAAGGTGCCATGGGAAGGGGATGAGGAGTTAGGAGTGATGGAGGAATGGATCAGGATGTCACAGAGGGAACAGTCCCTATGGAATGCTTTTGGGGTTGGGGGGAGGTGGTGAGGGGAAGATGTGTTTGCTGATGACATCATGCTGGAGTTGGTGGAAATAGCGGAGGATGATCCTTTGAATGCAGAGGCTGGTGGGGTGAAAAGTGAGGGCAAGTATGAGCCTATCATCATTCTGGGAGGGAGGGGTAGGTGTGAGGGAAAGGTGCGGGAAATGGATCAGGCACAGTTGAAGGCGCTGTCAACCACAGTGAAGGGGAACAGTCAGTTAGGAAAAAGGAAACATGTCAGAAGCTCCATCCAGGAAAGTGGCATCATCTAAACAAATATGATGGAGGCAGAGGGACTGAGAGAATGCGATGGAGTCCTTTCAGGAAGTAGGGGGTGAGGAGCTGTCGTTAAGGTAGTTGTGGGGGTCGGTGGTCTTGTAATGAATATTGGCGGATTGGTGGAGAGTCTATCACCAGAAATGGACACCGAGAGGTCAAGGAAGGGAAGGAAGTGTAGGAGATGGACCATGTGAAAGTGAGAGGGGGGCGGAAATTGGAAGCAAAATCAATTAATTTTTCCCGGTTCAGATGAGGCATGAAGTGGCACCAATGCAGTCATCCATGTACCAAGAAAAGAGCTGTGGAAGGGGGCCTGAGTAGGACTGGATGGAGGAATATTCCACATACCCCACAAAAAGACAGGCATAACTGGGGCCCATGGTGGTACCTATAGCCTTTTTATTTGGAGGAATTGAGACAAGTTAAGGAGAAATTGTTCAGTGAGAGAACAAGTTCAGCCAAGCGGAGGAGAGTAGTGGTGGATGAGGTTTGTTCGGGCCTCTGTTCAAGGAAGAAGCGGAGATGCCTCAGACCATCCTGGTGGGGGATGGAGGTGTAGAGATTGGACGTCCATGGTGAAGAGGACGGTTAGGGCCAAAAAACTGGAAATTGTTGATATAACATAGGGCATCAGAGGAATCACAGAGGAAGAGACTGGACAAGGGGGGAGAGAATGGAGTCATGACAGGAAGAAATGAGTTCTGTGGGGTAGGACCCGGCTGACACAATGGGTCTACTGGCACAGGCCTGTTTGTGAATTTTGGGTAGGAGTTAGAAGCGGGCTGTGCGGCCTTGGGATACTATAAGCTTGGAAGCTGTGGAGGGAAGATCACCAGAGAAGATGAGGTTCAGTGACAGTCCTGGAAACAATGATTTGATGTTTGGTGATGGTCTAGGGTGAGGTAGGAGGAAGTGTCTGAGAGTTGGTGCTCAGCCTCTGCGAGGTAGAGATCAGTATGCCAGACAACAATAGCATCACCCTTGTCGGCAAGTTTGATAACAAAGTCAGGGTTGGACCTGAGAGAACGGAGTGCGACAAGTTCAGAAAGTGACAGGTTAGAGTGGGTGAGAGGATCAGAGAAATTAAGACGGCTGATATCACGCCAACAGTTGTCAATGAAAAGATCAAGAGCAGGTAACAGGCCATATGGAGAATATTGGAGGCAGGTGAAAGGATCTGTTGAACGGGAGGAGGACTCCTGCCCAAAGAAATGAGCATGGAGATGAAGGCGACGGAAGTAAAATTCAGCATCGTGCCGAGCCCAAAATTCATTGGGGTGAGGGTGTAAGGGTATGAAATGGAGTCCTTTGCTGAGTACTGAATGTTCAGCATCAGGGAGGAGAAGGTCAGAGTGTATAATGAATACATAGCAAAGGCTGGGATTAGAAGATGGCATGGCGTCAGAGGGATGGGAAGGGGTGGAAGGTCCTGGATGGGTATTGTTATCAATGAGTTGTTGGAGCTTGTATTCCTTAGCACCTGAAAGGAAGAGGAAATGTTTCTTGTTTAAGGCGTTGGATGAGACGAAGAATAAAATGAAACTGGGGACAAGGGCAGCTTTGAGATAGGGTGAGTCGGTGCTGCTGGAGAGAGAGTTCAAGTGTGTAAATATGGCAGTGCATGGCAATGAATGTGGATCGCAGGATGCGGTGAGAGCAGCAGTCTGAGGAACTTGCCAAGCCATTTCAGAGGGCATTTAGGAGTCAACAACATTGCTGTGGTTCTGGAGTCAACTGTAGGTCAGACCAGGTAAGGACAGCAGACTTCCTTTCTTAAAGGACATTAGTGAACCATTATTGGGAGAAGTCCACATCCTCGGTGCTCTGTGTGTCCTGCTTGCTTTCTTCGTTTGTCAAGCATCAGCCTTGACTCATTGGTAGCACTGAATTAGTAGATTGTGCATTCAATTTTTATTCCAGTGATTTGATCCAATCTAGGTTGGTCCTTTAGTGCTGAGGGAATGCTGCACTGTCAGATGAGCTGTTACATTGAGGTCTTGCCTTCCTTCTTAGGTGCATGTAAAGATACCATGATACTCTTTGAAGGAGAGTAAGGGAATTTTCCTGGTGTCCTGCTCAATTAACATCTAAGGTAGATGATCCACATTTATTTTGTTGCTGTTTGTGGAAGTTTGCAGTGTACACAATAACCACCGCGTTTGCTACATTACAGCAGTGACTACACTTCACAAGTATTGCACCAGCTGTAAAATGCTTTGAGACGCCCCATGGTTATAAAAGGTGTTATGTAATTTCTTATCATTCATTTCCAATTTATTACATTAGTTGATCAATTGGAGACTTCATTAAGCTATGATATGATTAAGTTTGAGTGCTATTTCTGGATCACGTGACAACAAACTTTAAATGCACCATTAACTTTGACAGCTGTTAACCACAATCCGAAATTCAAGTGAGCTTATTTCTTAACTCCAGAGTTTTGATAAATATTTTGTGTAGTTTTGGAAATTCATGTGGATGGTATATTTGCAGTCTGTCTACTTTTGAGGAGAATATTGTATGTTTTCTATGACAGTTGATAAAAATAAAGCACGATTCTTGTTATCAAGTCTGAACCCATCCCACATTGACATATACAAATGTCCCTTTTTTCTTATCCTCACTTTTCACCCCACCAGTGTCCACATTCAAGTGATCAGCCTCCACCATTTCCACCAACTCCAGCATGATGCCATCACCAAACACGCCTCCCCTTCAACCCCCCCTCCCCCAGTGTCAGCGTACCATAGGGATCGTTCCCTCCCGGACACCCTGGTCCACTCCTCCATCACCTCCAACACCTCAACCGCCTACCACAGCACCTTCCCATGCAATCACAGAATCACACCTGCATCGTTACCTCCTCCTTCCTCACCATCCAAGGGCCCTTTCAAGTGAAGCAGCGCTTCACTTCCACCTCCTTCAATTTGGTCTATTGCATCTGCTGCTCCCAATGTGGTCTCCTCTGTATTGGGGAGACCAAACACAGACTGGGTGACTGCTTTGCAGAACACCTTCGGTCCGTCTGCAAGCATGACCCAGACCTTCCTGTCGCTTGCCATTTCAACACACCATCCTGCTCTCATGCCCACATGTCCATCCTTGGCCCGCTGCAATGTTCCAGTGAAGCCCAACGCAAACTGGAAGAACAGCACCTCATCTTCCGACTAGGCACTTTACAGCCTTCCGGACTTAACATTGAGTTTAACAACTTCAGACCATGAACTCTCTCCTCTATCCCCACCCCCTTTTTGATCCCCCTTTTCTCTTATTCTTTTTATTTTATTTTTATTTATCTATTTATTTATTTTTCCCACTTAATTTCATTATTATTTTTTAAATGTATTTCTACTTTTATTCTTTGTTTTATCCCGAGCTTTTAACCTTGTCAATCTTTTTTCCCTCCGCAGTGCCCTCCCCCCACCCCACCCCCACTAGGGCCACTTTTCAGAGTGCTTACCCTGGTCCTGCCATTATTACGTTCTGCATTCCACCCTTAATGTCACCATTAGCACCTCCTTTAGCCAGTACCACCACTATTAACAACCCTTTGACCTTTTGTTTGTGACATCTTTCGCAATCTCTCCTTTGCCTCCACCTATCGCTGGCCTTCTATCCAGCTTCGCCTTTTCCACCCCCCTTAAACAGTATATATTTCACCATATTTCTACTGCCTTTTAGCTCTGAAGAAGAGTCAAATGGACTCGAAATGTTAACTCTTTTTCTCCACAGATGCTATCAGATCTGCTGAGCTTTTCCAGCATTTTTTGTACTTGTGTCCCTTTTTTCCAAATTGTCCAGCTTTAGAAGTGGAATTTGGGCTTATTTCCCAAGAGTGGATGATATTGGATAGAACAACGATACTACAGGCAATAAATCAGCTTTCTTTAGGGGATGAGGCAGTGAGTAGATTAACACAATTGACCCTGGCACCAGGGAAGAAACATGCCATCCTGGAGTCTTGTCTACAGCCACAAAGGCGTCTATCTGTTCCCCTAACTAACGAATCTCCTATCACTATAGCTCTTCCTTTCTTCTTTCCCCCCCACCCCCCACTCCAGTAAAGCTGAGCCGCTCACGGTGCCACAAACCTAACTCTGACTGCACTCCTCTCTGAGGAACCAACGCCCTCACCAGCTTCCAAAATGGAAAACCGATTTGTGAACAGGATCCCAGGGGACTCCTGCACTACCTGCCTAGTTTTCTTGGACTGCCTGGTGGTCACCCATTCCCTTTCTACCTCCAGGCTCTTAAGCTGTGATGTGACACCTCTCTGAATGTGCTATCCACGTAGCTCTCAGCCTCGTGGATGCACCACAGTGACTTCAGCCACCACTTGAGTTCTGAAACCTGGAGCTCAATGTTGTGCAGCTGGTGACACTTCCTGCACATGTGGTCGTCTAGGACATCAGGGGCAACCATGACTTCCCACATATTACAGGACACACATTCCACATGGCCAAGCTGTCCTGCCATGGCTTCAATTCACTTCTTTTATGTTTACTTTATTTTATTTTGATTTATTTCTGTTAACTTTATATTACTTGGCCCTACTTAATAAACCTTAACACAAGTACAGCTCCTTAAACACTTACTAGATATTCACCAGATACTCACCAAACAGCTAGCTTCTTCTCCAACCAATCAAATTGTTTCTTTCCTGTGATGTCACAATTTTCTTCTTTTCACTCTCCTTTTGAACTCAGCATGGGCCGGTTCCAAGCAGCTGGCAGGCCCCCTCTCCAACTGCTATTCCCGAAGGTGAGTATATTATTGTGAGTGGGACAATTATTGTGAGTGAGTCAATTATTAGGTTAACAAATGAACAATAGTCATTTGGGACGACATTGGGGCTGCTACATATAGAATCATCTCAGAGTCTTCAAGAACTAGAGAATACTGAGCTCATAAAACCCATTAAAAATAACTAAATGCTGTCATTTTGGTGGCCCTCACTTCTCTTTCCCTTTCCCTCTTTGGACTCCCTTCTGTTATATTAATTTGAATTTAACATTAGCGATGAACACTTTTCCATTCATTCTATCTTTTAAAAAAAAATTTCAAACAGGTACCAAAGAGGGTCTCACGCCAACCCAAAGCTACAACCTCTGTTCCAGTCCCGGGATGGAGGCTTCAGTGATTGAGGCAACCTGTGAGTGTGCTTTGGAGTCATCTGCCTCAATCTACCAGCTGCCCTACTGGAGGGATCCACTGGATCCATCCTGGGACAAAGACAAATAAGAAATTGAATTCTTCAGCATTTTAGGGAGAAAAATGTACTGTTGCTAAGACAATCTCAAGTTGATTATTTAAGTTAAGCAGCATCTTCGGCCCTTCCAGGTCTCTCAGTGGCACTAACACCAGCTTACAATTGTGAAAGTTCAGCTGTGGCCTTATCAAAGGTGTACTGGTGGAAATTCTCAGCACCCCGGGAACTCCTACAGACACGTCCTCACAATATGAGCGTGGGAAGGGTAGAAAACATCTGAGCCCACTCCTTCCCTTGATTTAAAATAGAACTGGGAAAGAACAAGATGGAATGAGTCTCCAACTCAACTTGGCTGATCTGCCTGCTTTATGCCCTGATCCCAGAATGTACTGTTAGGGTATCCATTTTGGCTTCTTGGCTTTGTGGTTTTGTGATGTGATGCACATGTACATTTAAGGGAGCACATCTTGCTACTGTCCATCACTATCCGCTATGAGACAGGATAAGATGTATAATCCCTTGACTCTCTAGACAGAATACAGCTGCAGTCCTACAGATCAGATGTATCTAATTAGGCTCCCAGAGAACATTATCCGTATCTCGGTTTATCTTCAATAAAGAATCTGCATTATTGTTTTACCAATCTATGGTGTATGATTGGTGCATTTGCGATAAATGGAAGAATGTAACATGCGGATCCTATTATTTTTGGAGGTGAGAGCATTATTGATTTGTTGGGTTGATTTTGTTGATATAGTTTTCTCCATTAATAGAAGGATGTAATTGGCATGGCCTCATAATAAATGAGACCATGACAATCTCCAATGCTATACCCTCAATCCAAAAAGTATTATGATATGATTAAATGAGTTATGTATGATTCTGGCATTGTATTACACAGTTGTATAACACATCTATTGGGTTAATAAGTATTAGGCTTCGTTTTGCATACTGTGGATTGTCCAATATATAAATGTACCTCTACATTTTTCCTCAAGATTATAGTGATGACAAAAGGCAGCCAAAGGTTAAGTAGCTCAGGCTTCTGTTATGAAAGAGAGATGACATCTTAACCTGCAGTGAGAGGGATGAAAATGGCTTTATGAACATACCATAAATCATCCACTGTTTCAACATATGATTCATTTTTATAAATGTTTTGAGAAAAATAATGGGCGGAAATTAATTCTTAAAACTTATTCTCAACTCAATTCTGTTTGGCAGACCATTTGAATCATACATTGAGCTAGGCAATCATTCATAAGCATTAAGAAACCTCTCATGAATTAGAACAGAATGATCTAATTGTTCCATTGCTCTGCTGTGACTTATAGTAAGCAATTTTCAGTAAGAAATTCTGCTGCATATTACATAACAGTTTTTATAACTGCAAACAACCTTCAGATCGAAAAGGGTTAGAGTTGGTCGAGTGATAATTTTATTAATTTGCACTCCTATTATAGAGCTTCGCATTCTGGGAAATGCACATTGGGAATTTGAGTGTTCAGTCCTGAGAGCACAGAAGGATAAGTAGGGGAGATACCTGTTTAGAAATAAATAGAAATGTGACTTAACAGAACAGGAGGTGAAGACAGAGAAAAGGAAATGCAAGGGACAAATTGTAGAAATGTTTAAATGCAAAGATAGGTGGAAGGCCAAAAGATTGGGCAGAATATAAGGAACAGCAAAGAATGACTAAAAGACTAATAAGGAGGGAATAATTAGAGAATGAGAGAAAACTAGCCAGAAATATAAAAATAGATAGTATGAGTTTTTTTTTAAATAAATATTTAAAACAGAAACGAGTTAACAAAGTGGGTGTTGGTCCTAAAGAAAGTGAGTCTGGAGAATTGATAATGGAAAACAAGGATTGGCAGATGAATTAAACAGGTATCTTGCAACAGTTTTCACTATAGAGGTTTTAAATAACACCCCAAAAGCAGCTATAAACCAGGAAATGGAAGTGGGGAAGGAAGTCAGGAAAATTACAGTCACCAGACAAGTGGTACTGAGTAAACTGTTGGAGCTGACAAGACCCTGGGTCCTGATGGACTTCACCCTAGGGTCATAAAAGAAATGTCTGGTGATAGTTGATGCATTGATTTTAATTTTCCAAAACTCCCTAGATTTGGGGAAAGTCCCATTAGATTGGAAGATAGCAAATGCAACTTCATTATTAAAAAAGGGAGGGAGACAGAAAGCAGGAAACTACAGGCCAGTTAGCTTAATGTCTCCAGCAGGGAAAAATATTAGAAGCTATTATTAAAGAAGTTATAGCAGGGCACTTGGATAAGCTCAAGGTCATCAGGCAGAGTCCACATGGTTTTGTGAGAGGGAAATCATGTTTAACCAACTTATTGGAGTTCTTTGAAGAAGTAAACTGTGCTGTGGGTAAAGGGGAACCGGTGGATGTACTGTACTTAGATTTCCAGAAGGCATTTGATAAAGTGCCACATCAAAGGTTATTGCGGAAAGTAAACGCTCATGGTATAGGGGGTGACATGCTTGCATGGATAGAAGATTGGCTGGCTCTGAAGGGAAGCAGAGGGTAGGCCTAAATGGCTCTTTTTCTGGTTGGCGGGATGTAATGAGCAGTGTGCCACAAGGATCAGCGCTGGGCCGTCAACTGTTTACAATTTATATAAATGACTTGGATGAAGGGATTGAAGGGACGATTGTCAAATTTGTTGATGACACAAAGGTAGGTAGGAAAGTAAGTTGTGAAGAGGACATAAGGAAGCTGCAAACAGATATAGGTAGGCTCGGTGAGTGGGCAAAGATCTGGCAGATGGAGTTTAATGTACGATAGTGTGAAATTGCCCACTTTGGCAGGAAGAATAAAAGAGAAGCATATTATCTAAATGGTGAGAGATTGCAGAGCTCTGAGGTGCAGAGGGATCTGGGTGACCTAGTGCATGAATCACAAAAGGCTAGTATTCAAGTACAGTAAGTAATTAGGAAAGATGGGGGAAGTGGTGGCATAGTGGTATTGTCACTGGACTATTATTCTAGAGACCCAGGGTAATGCTTATATTATATTACTTAAATCCCACCATGGCAGGTAAAATTTGAATTTGATAAAAATCTTGAATTAAAAGTCTGATGATGACCACGAAACCATTGCCGATTGTCAGCAAAACCCATCTGGTTCACTTTAGGGAAGGAAATCTGCTGTCCTTACCTGGTCTGGCCTACATGTGACTCCAGATCCACAGCAATGTGGTTGACACTTAAGTGCCCTCTGAACAAGGGCATTTAGAGATGAGTAATAAATGCTGGCCTATCCAGTGGCACCCAGATCCCATGAATACATTTTTAAAAAGCTAACAGAATGTTATAATTTCTTGTGAGGGGAATTGAATACAAAAGTAGGGTGGTTACATTTCAGTTGTACCGGGCATTGGTGAGATCACTTTGGAGTACTTTGTAAAGTATTCGTCACCTTTTTTAAGGAAAGATGTAAATGCATTGGAAGCAGTTCAGAGACTGATACCTGGAGTGGGTTGTGTTATGAGGAAAGGTTGGACAGACCAGGCTTGTTTCCACTGGAGTTTAGAAGAGTAAGAGGTGACTTGATTGAAACATATAAGATCCTGAGGGGTCTTGAAAGGGTGGATGTGAAGAGGATGTTTCCTCTTGTGGGAGAATCTAGAACTAGGGGTTGCTGTTTAAAAATAAGGGGTCATCATTTAAAACAGATATGAGGTGAAATTTTTTCACTCAGAGGGTCAGGGGTCTTCGGAGCTCTTCCTAAAAAGGCGGTGGAAGCAGAGTCTTTGAATATTTTTAAGGCAGAGATGGATAGATTCTTGGTAAGCAAAGGGGCAATAGGTGATCAGTGGTAGGTGGGATGCAGATTTCAACTTACTATCAGGTCAGCCATAATCTTATTAAATGGCAGAGCAGGCTTGAGGGGCTGAATGGCCTACTCCTGCTCCTTGTTTGTAGGTGTGCATATGTTCATATGACCTTTTAATTTTGGTTAAAGCTTTTGAATTAATTAATATTACACTAATAAGGCTACTGCTGAATAACATAATATATGTATTTGAGCAGTGTTCCATGGTTCAGATGAGCGAACTCTCATCTTTAATCCATGGGTTCAAATTACATTACAGTAAGTCCCCAGTTAACGTTGTCATGTTTCACGTTGTTTCATTTTAACTGCGGTCAGCTAATGAGGTCTGTATTATCATTTAGCATCATGGGTTTTGTTTTAAAGTTGTATTGCGCTGGTCCGACATAGGGGTGAGTGATCTGATCAGCGCCATTTTTGAGCAACCTCTCTGACCCTTTCTCTCACTGCCGATGCTTCAGCTTGCAGCTTCTGCTGATCACTGACCCACCTCTTGCCGATCCTTCCTCTCACCGAACCTCCCGCTTCAACCTGCTCATTTCTGCCTCTCACCGATCATCTCTAGAGCCCTCACTCACAACGAGGGCTCAGAGCGAGGGAAGCGACAAGCGGGAGAATCAGAGATCGGGAGGTTCAACGAGAGGAAGCATCAGCGAGTGGGTGGGTCAGGGACTGGCAGAGGCTGCAAACCGGGCTGTCGGCGGTGAAAGGGTGGGTTTGGGAGCAGGAGCGGCTGCAAACCCATGAGGGTTGGCAACGAGAGTGTGGGTGAAGCAGGGTCGGCAGAGAGTAGGATCAGCAGTGAGCGGGAGATAAGTTGAAAGTTACCTTATTTTTTATTTTTAAAATATATTTTATTTTGAAAGTTATTGAATTTACCAATATAGGAATTTAACAATGGGCAGAATTTTACACCGCTGGGAGTTTATGGTCCTGCTAAGGTCAATGAGCTTCTGATTGGCTCACTGCATTTTATGATCTCACACCCGCCACAAGGGGGCCATAAAATTCCACGAAAATTAACGTACTTCAACCTAACAGGGTATAATGTTTTAATGATTTTTTTCTAGTGAGAAAGGTCCTACAGAACCTAACTGCAGTTTTTGCAGGTTTTAATGGGAAAATCCAATTCACTTAAAGTTGTTTCACTTAAAGTTGCCCTTTTCAGGAATGCAACTGCAAATAAGGGCTTACTGTATTGATTTGAGCGCATAATCTAAGCCAACATTTCACTGCTACATTGCCAGAGGCCCTAACTTTTGTTGGACTTGGTCACCATTCTCAGATGGGCAAAAAAGATCTCAAGGTACTATTCGACAAGGAACAAGGACATCTCTTGCCATCCTGGCCATTTGTCTGTCAACCAACAATAGATTAGCTGATCATTCATTCACTTACTGCTTTTCTTACATAAACCGTGATTACATTTTAAAAGTAATTCATTGATCTGAAGTGCTTTGTTACAACCTAAGGACGTGAAAGGCAATATATAAATGCAATTCCTTCTTTTCTTTATCATGGTGCATGAATTGAAATCTTAAGAAAACTGGCAGGCTCAAAGATTACATAATTCCTTGAAATGTTAACATTTCATTACTCTGATATCCTGATAATAAAATGAATATGGAACAAAATGAATTACTATTTCTATTAGCTGATAAAGTGGTTAACTTTCAGAGCTGTGGAGTAGATAAGACCCAATATTGATAACATTATATGTGTGACAGCTAAAGGCATCATGTAATGATAAAGCTGCAAATTGATGAATTGAAAATGCAACTCTATAAGAAACTGTGCTTTTCTTTCAGGAAAGCAGAGCACTGCAATTCACTGCCGGTGATTATATATGGATTTGGTGATCAGCAGTTGTAACATAAACCAGTATAGCTCTGATGTGCAAGCACCAACACAGCATGATGGCTTTACTCTGTGTTAACAATTCTATAGTTTAATAAATATAATTGTAAGGCTTCAGTATATTTTGATAAACTTCCAGGCCTATTTTAGGTCTGGGTCCTGCAATACCTCTACTTTCCTGTTTTTAAGTCCCTCTATGTCCTCATCCCTCTCTAGTTCTGTAACCTCCTTCACCCCGACAACCTTCCGAGATCTCTGCACTTCTCCAATTCTGGCCTCTTGCACATCCCTTTTAATCGCTTCACTATTGGTGTCCTGGTGCGTAGGCCCTGAGCTCTGGAATTCCCTCCCGACACCTCTTCATCTGCCTACCTTTCTCTCAACCTTTAAAATGCTCCTTAAAACCCACCTGTTTGATCCAGCCTTTGGTCACCTATCCTAATATCACTTTGGTTTCAAGTTGTGTTGCCAATGCTCCTGTGATGTGCTTTGTTATGATTTACTATGTAATACGTGTTATATAAATGCAAGTTGTTGGTGTTGGAGCACAAATTGCTAAATTTGTCATTTATCCATACTATAATCCTACATTTTCCAGAAAACGTTCATGTAAATATATGACAGCTGACAGCTCAAGCCACCCTCCATGATTATCATTTGAAGAGAGCTGGTACTACCTTATCTAATATAAACCACCCTCAATGATAATTATTTGAAGAGAGTTGGTACAACCTTATCTAATACCAGTTGTGAGATATTGCTCACATGCTATTTATTATGACACGGTAGATGATGTGTGTCAGGTGGTTTAAATCCACAAGGGAAATTTAATCATACGGTCACAATGGTTTTGCAATTTGTATTTATTTTGAGATGCGTGCCCTGAATTCAGTAGTAATAAGTCCACCCAGATTTCAGAGATTTTTTTTAGAAGACTGAATTAAACATTTATTAACAAAATAAAGGATTTCAAGCACATACCTAGGTCTACAAATTACTACTATAACTCCTCAAACCTCTAATTATTCTGGCTTCCATTTAACGCTCATGTTAAGGCAACGTTAAAAAAATAGATTTAAACAGATCCAGGCAAGTCAACAAATACCCTGGACAGTAGAATTCAAATTGGCTTTTCCCAGCTTTGGTTTCTGTAGAAGCAGCTTAATGCACAAATGCTGGAGGCTTTTCATACTTTTGATAGATCTTACAATGCCTTCCCTGACATTTAGCCTTTTCTCTTTTATACACGTTTCTTCCTTTTAATGTAAATCCCACTGTTCCCATATGTCTTTGGAACTTTATCTTTCTCATAATATAAATCTTTTCATGGTACTAATATTATCAGTAACCTTTGGGAAAAATAAACACACTGCTTGGCCTAGCTTCTCTGGCTAGATGTAACATCCTGCCATCTCTTTGAAATTCAAACTACCCTGAATTATCTAAAAATGTAAATTCTCCTCACCTCATGTTCTAAGACTTCAACTATGTTTACGTATTTAGCATTTCAAACCTAGCTTCATTTGATAAGCCAAGCCCTTCAGATCAGTTGTCTCCAAGTGAATTAAATCCCCTCCCCCCACACACAGAGAAATGATCCAAATCCCACTATTAACCTACTTTCGCAATAAATCACAATAACATTACGAGAATTATTATACTTTCATGATACTTCAAACTGACAACTGCCAGCATATATTTGCAGTGTTTGATATATAGCTAGGGAACAAAATAATGATACCTAGGGTGACCACATAGGAGGCTGGTGGGTAAAAAGCTAAAAAGGAAATCTTGACTTTTAAAATTTATGTGCACTCATTTCTCTAAAACATTTACAATGTAGATAATGAATATTTTATTTGCATTACTGCAATATGATCCATATGGCTTGAAGACCAGAACAGGCTGTCACATGGATTTTTGAATTAAAATCCAATTAGTATAATAATTTGCCAGACATGCTGCCAGTTGATCTAATCAATCAGTTATCTCACATCTGTGGCCTGCTTTAAACTATTTTTGGCTTTCACTTACTGATTTCTTAGGTTTGGGTGTAATGATAGCTGTTGAGTATGAACAGGAGCCAAAAAGACCTTGGTTGCATTGTGAGATGCTAATCACACAATGCCCAATAGAAAGAGAGTGCCTCCTGTATGCCTACAAGCATGTAAAGCTCCACTGTTCTGCCAGAAAATGTTTAATGGTTTTGAGAACACAAGCAAGAATTCCTGCTTTATTGAAACAGGAGACTCTCAATTAAGTCCTATGGACTGGGCTGAACATGGCTCCACAACATACTAGAGCTACAGGAATGAGATATCCAAAACACAGCCTCAGTGTCCTCAGTGCCTGTAGCAATGTTGCATAACTTGCTTAATAGTGTGATCTGAAAATGCCTGTACAACTGTGAATTACCTCCACAGCAGTTGTGTATCAAGCCTCAACAAACGGCAAATTAAAATGCAGGCACTGAAAATCCAGGGAACACAATCCTGGCAGTCCCTGCCAAGCTGGTACCCTCCAGCACCAACTGGAGCCTGAAGATTCAGGAAGAGTGTATTTTATTTAAAAGTTGATGAGGACATGTGCAGTGCTGGAGCTGCTCCATGCAGTTAGAAAGAACAGAAGAGCAGCCTTTTGATGTGCAAAAGCAAAATGCTGCAGATGCTGGAGACCTGAAATAAAAACAGAAAATGCTGGGCTCATGGGCAGCATCTGTGGAGGCAGAAACAGAGCTAACGTTTCACGTCCAATCTGACTCTTCTTCAGAGTTGAGTTCCAGTTCCAAAGAAGAGTCATATTGGACTCGAAATGTTAACTCTATTTCTCTCTCCATGGATGCTGCCAGCCTGGCTGGGCTTTTCCAGCATTTTCTGTTTTTTGATGACACTTGTTCAGGTGCCCTTTCCCCAGAGTCTCATGCTGCCTTCAGATCCCTGCATAAGGGAGCTCGGGTGCTGGGGTTGGGTGGGGTTTGGGGGGAGGTGGGGTGGGTGGGGGGAGGTGGCGGTTGCTACTCTGAGTTTCAAAAATAATTCTGCCTATTCTTAAAATTCTGACCATTCTTCCAGGGTTCCAGGCTACTTCCCCGGAATCCACTTCCACAGTCCGATGCACAGCATCTCACTTGTCATGGGCTTCAGTCCTGCCTGTGATATGTTTCATTCTCAGCAACCCATGGAAGTTCACTGTTTTAAACAGTGGGAGGAATCAAAATATTGAGCTATTTTGGCCATCAGCTGATGTATGGAAATGGACTGCAGTTCCTTAATTCCTAATATAGAAATGGATTCCTAAGTATTGATATGTTTTGTAGAGAATGATGAAGAATCCAAGATTACTGGTGAGTGTGATTAAATGGCTCTGACTGTACTGTAGCTACAAAGCGCCGTGACCGAAAAAAATCAGATTGTGATTAATAATGTACTTAAATCTGTCATGAATAAAAGTCTTTAATTACTCTGTTTCCCATTATAGTCTGAATGTCATTGCTATTATAAGTGACTTTGTCAACAGTTACTGGTGGGGGTTACAACATTTGGCGTGGTCACTATAACTTAGAATTCCCTTACAAACAAACTCTTTTTGGTGCCAGTTGAATACTCCTGAGCACTGAAAGTAATTAAATGAAGCTTATTGCAAATATTTGAGCACCATGTGATTTCATTTGATGTCAATTGTTGACAATGGCTTCAGTCGATTGCTACTTGGGAATTCAAATGATGAATAAATGATTGCTTTTGATCACAAATGATGCCAAATGAGTGCAAATGAATGCTGTTAAATGCAAATGATGTCAACAGCTTCTGGTATTTGATACACTATAGAATTTGCTTAAATTTTATACACCCAAAATTCCTTAGTTCCAGCAGGAGTCCCATAGAAGAAAGAAGGACCTGCATTTCCGTAGCATCTTTTACTGCTTCAGAATGTCCCAAATCACTTCGCAGTCAATGAAATACTTTTGAAGGGTAGTCCTTGTTGCAATGTATGAAATACAGGAATCAAGCTGTGTGCAGGAAGATTTCACAAACAGCAATGTGATAATGACCAGATATTCTCTATCAGTGAGGTTGATTTTTTGGTAAGGGATAAATCTTGTTTTACAAAGGATAACTTTCCTTCTGTTCTTCAAAATAGTCCTACGGGATCCATTCGAGAGGGTGGATATGGCCTTAATTCAACACCTTCTTTGAAAGATGGTGAATCGTAGAATCATAAAATATTTAGAGTAGAAGAAGGCCATTTGGCCCCTCATGTCCATAATGGCTCTCAGCAAGAAGAACTCACCTAGTCCCATTCTTTTGCTTATTGCCCATAACCCTGCAAAATTTTTCTCTTCAGATAATTATCTAAGTCTCACTTGAAGACCTCAATTTGATTTGAATCTGCCTCAAGTGAGTGTGAAACTGCCTCACTTAGTGTGGCTTATAGCTATGGAGGCCATGCACCAGATGATGTTGATTGGACGCTCTCCTGTTGTCACACAGCTCAACCAGATAATGTGATACCAGGATCCCAAATGTGGTCAATGAATGTGCAGCAGTCTCTTCATATTTCACTCAAGAGAAAACAAGCATGAAGCTGCAAGGTGGGCCTCACACAATTATTTTTAAAGGGCCAGGCACCCTAATTAGAGGTAAAATAACATTTTGCAATTATTTCTGTTGCAAAGCACTTGGATGTACTTTGGAATGTTTTTGGAGGCGTTTTTGGTGAGTTCATGAATTTTCCATAGAGTGTTGCTGCATCCTCACAAGATAACAGAGGACTAGGTGACCTATCCTAACAAAGGCTTCAACAGGTGTTGGGACAGCAGTGGCAGTGCCTCTGGGTCTGCAGCATATCAGGGAGATGGAGAAAGGCTGCAGAGAGGGCAAACTCTTCAGAAGATGAAGGTTAGTATGAGGGAAGAGGTTGGGGTGGGACACAAGAGGTCTGTGGTCACACCATCAGCAGTTTGCTCGTCATGAGAGATAGCTGAAGGATGGTGTACTAGGAGTTCAGAAGAGGAATAAGGCAAGAACATACCATCACCCCCAATGTTCTGAGTACTGTTGGATACCACAGGCCCTGTCGCAGCCATCTCCGTGATGCTGAGAGGCATCTCCTCCATAGGCATCCTTCGCCCCTGCTGGCTCTGCTCTGCACCATTTTACTGTGCACCACCTTGTCCCACAAGAGAGAGGGCAGGAAGTCAGTGATCCTACTGCAATGTGTTTGGGTAATATGCCCGTCATTGCTAATAGCTGGAGGTATATGTGAGACGTGGGTGTTATGCTGGTAGCAATGGTAGGTGTTTCAACAGCCACTAGAATCCTTTGGGCCCTAGTGATGAAGAAATGCATGGAGATTACCATCAGAATTCGGTTCTTTTCCTTTTTCATTGTGAGTGAATCCTCCATTACTTCATCTGTGCTGATGGTAGTGGGGCCTTGTGGAGGGATCTTTATCTGGTCTAGTTGATGACAGTTCTTTTGCTTCTGGTGTTAATGTTTCTGATGAACTTTTGTTTCCTTTTGTGCTCCCACCAGTTTGGGGGCTATGGAATTGGCCTTTGATGTACAATATTCCATTGGATTCCTAGTAGGGCTCAGGCATGCTGTGTGTGAAGCACAGACATTAAATATATTCAATCCACTGCTGGCATCTGGCTAAATCTAGAGACGCAAGCAGGACCTTTGCAATCTCCAGGCTGCCCAACTGGCTGTCATGCTAGAGTAGATCCGGAATGTATTCTTCCCAGAGGCCCCGGGGGATGCTCTTCTTGTTAACAGCAGGAAGGAGACCAGCGAACCAATGATAACATTCAGATATCACGGAGATTTGAATCACCACTTTTTCAATGGGTTCCCTATAAAAGGCCCGGTCAGCTTTGGCCAAGTTGCACTGTAGTATTCATTTTAAAGGAATCACACGGATTTCAATATGTGGATGATGATGGATTTATGTTGGTTGCTGGGGTCACTGGGGAATATTTCGCAGGATAATTGAAGCGTTTGCAGCTTTGGAAACAATGGTGAGGCCCAGGTTGTAGTCCTCTTGCTATTGAGCAGTGTGGAAAGTTGTTCACCACTTGGGATCAAAGACCAGTTGCAATAACTCGAGTTTTCCCCGTTCTACATTAACTTTAGATTTATTATGGCTCTGTGGCACCATACTTGGTCAGACGCTGCCTTCATGTCAAGGGCCGTGTTACGTTATTCAGTAAGAGCTAGGAACAAATTGTTTGACAGGACTCTCCGCATCCGCCCGCCGGCACGATCTTCCGGTCCCACCACAAGTCAATGGGCTTCTGGCTGGGCAGGTGGGGGGGGGGGGCTGCTTCGCCCACGGTGGGTCCCGCCCGTGACAGGGCCGGAAAATCCCGGCGGTTATGTGAATATATATCTCAGGGTGTCACATTTCACTGCTGCACTGCAGCCATGTGCAGAGTAACAATGTTACCAGCCACGTGGAGAGAAGGAAGAAATTCACTCAATGAAGGTCCAGCATTTTGAGTCTAAAATGTGATTGTTTCTAAATTATGGGAACCTGAAGAGATAACAGGGAGTCACTCTCACCTCACCTCTGGAAATTAGCTATTGCATCCATGTCTGGACTGTCTGTAAGGAGGTCTGGTGCCAATTGACTCTGGTGGATCTCAAAATGAACATCAGTTAGCAAGTAATTGGTGGATAAATGATGCTTGATAGCACTGTCGATGACTTCTTCCAACGCTTTGCTGGTGATGAAGGGTAGGCTGATAGGGCGGCAATTGTCTAAGCTCGATTTGTCCTACTTTTGCAGACAGAATGTAAGAGGGCAATTTTCCACATTGCCTTGGAATGTAAATTTACAACCATGATCTGAGTCATCCGGGAGAGATGAAAAATGCCAAAAACCTATACCTATCAAGGCTAACTATAAATTTACCTCAGTACGCGAGGGTTGGTTCATCATGTATTGCAGCTGTGGTTTGTCGGGGTCAATAATGTAAAGTCATTCATTATATACACTATCCTTTACATATTAGGCAATGAAAACTCCACAGTGGTAAATCATAAATCCAGGACACTCTGTACATGTGTCCATGATATAAGATTTAATTTACTATTCTATCAAGTAGATTTAGAACCCCTGGTTATGAGGTGCAATACTTTATTATGGAATTAGAAAATAAATGCTTAGTTATATAATGCAGTCTATAACAATTCAGGAATGCCCTAATGGGTATGAAGATGCATGTATGTGTATATGATTGACTAAAATGTTCTGTGGAAATCAGTTAGGTCAACATTCAGTGCAGAACAGTCAATGTTCAGAACATAATTACCCTGCAGCTGAAGCAAACCTTTGCAGAGTAGGACTTCAGGCAGAAGTGCCTCTGTACTAAAACATTGTGATTCATTTTTGAAAAGCCACAAGGCAGAGTATTTCTTTGTGACTGTTGAATTTGTTCAGAGCAAAAGTCGTTTGTCAGTAAATGTGCATTGTGCTGTTTGTGGATTCAGTAAATACTCAGACATAACATGGAGTCTTCCTCTGTGTTATATAGTGTAACATACTTGAAGAATCTACAAGGAAATAGGTCATTGCCATTCAACACCCGGTATTGAAAAATAATCTTTTCATGGGACCAGTGGTCACTCCAGTTTTCGAAGAAACCTTTGCATGACTTTATATTTATCAATGAATGGTAAAAACAATGATGTTTTTTCAAAATAACTCAACAATAGCATTATACCTAAGATACTTAAAACTAAAGTACGTTGTATGTGCGCTGAGTGAGCAGATTGAATGGTATTTTAAATTGAGCTTTTAACGGCTCCATTTATATTTGGATATCCTTATATCAAATACACAATATTAGTAATGTTTCTGCAGCCAGTCATGGTATAATGGGGTGCTGCTAATGCCATTTTTTTCATAATAGCTTGGCCCAACAAGTCTTCTTAACAATTTCTAAACAAGACTTGATCATTTGCCCAGTTTACTATATTCTTAACACTACTGCTGAACCCCCTACCAGGCCAATTTGAATACAGACACATTCCTTTTACTGGATGCAGCTCCACTTCCCACACAAGTAGTAATGCATTTTTTGCTGCCACATTTTTTTCTGTGAACTAGTTACTTGTTTGTAAATAGGAGTGGACTACCATATTTCATCAAATAGAGCCTCAGCTAGATTTAGTTCGCTATGTACATATGTAAAATGGTCTAGAATTGCATATGAATTTGTACCTAAAGCCAAGCAATTAGTATTTTTAAAAGCATTTATGGATTGGATAGTGAACATAAACTTCGAGTGAAGCTAATAGACTAATTTACATAAAAGAATGGTGCAGAGGGAAACATTGAGTTGGGAATTCTAAACATAGATCAATACAAATTAATCACAGACTAGCTAAAGGATGGCAACTATTCAGGGGTCTCAGTATTTTTGATTTTAACATGATGATCTTTCAAAAGTGACCCACCAGATATCTAAATATCTATTTAGCACATTTCTTTAATTACCAGTCTAGAACTGAAACTAGTTAGGAAAATATTAATTTAAATTATGTATAGCTGCAAGACAAAGCAAGTTAATCTTTGATTTAAAATAGAAGCTACATGAACTATAAGGCAGGAACAGAAATTATTGCACCTAGTTAAGTGAAGATGCATTTCAATGTTTCTAAGCCTCTAAGGGTAAAGAAAAGAAGGACGCTGGAGAAAGAGGAAAAAGGATCGATCAGTGATCTTTCTTTAAATGTTAAACACCCTCAGTTCTTAATGAGGCCACTAGAGGGAGAAGTCCACAGTGAAGAAGGTAGCTGGCAGAAGCAGTTTATACCTAACTCCCAAATACTGAGTAGCATTGAAGGTGACCTTGAAAATTTAATTACTCCTATGTAGCAGACCACTGGTTATGACTGGTTGTGGAGGTGGTGTGAAGAGGATATATATCATTTTAAATACAAAGTCATACTCAAAGTAACAATGCTGCTACTAGTTTACATATTTACATAGAATTACATAGGGCAGAATTTTGAGGTCGTCGGGCGGGCACGGTGGGCGGGCCTGGGAGCAGCCAGGAAATGGCCCGCTGCCTGCAATTGGCCCCTGACCCCGATTTCACACTGACGGGCCAATTAAGGCCCGCCCAGCATGAAACGCGACCCCGCACTGGTCGGGAAGGGCCAAGCAGGGGCAGGGGCCTGTTGGCTGCTGACTCACCATTGGGCTCGGCGGCCGGTTTAAAAACGGCCCAGGCAGCCCCTGGAAGGCTGCCATGGAAGGGTTCTCAAACTCAAGTTATGGAGTCGAGTGCGACTGGACACGGCAGACGGTGGGGGGGGGGGGGGGGGGGTGGCACTCGCCCCCCCAGTTTTCTGATGAGTGCCTCACGGTCCTCCTGGAGGAGGTGACTGCCAGGAGGGACACCCTTGTACCCAGAGGTGGGAGGAGGAGGCTACACCTCACAGCAAGGGCATGGGAAGAGGTGGCAGTGCTGGTGGCAGCGCCCCATGACATGGCGCGGCACACATGGGTGCAATGCTGGAAGCAGTTCAACAACCTGCTGCACTCAGGAAGGGTGAGTACTGTGTTGGCATGGGTCAGTGTGCAGGTTAAGGTGTGGTCATCCCCCCACCATGGACCTCAGGGGCGCTAGAGCCTGAGTGCCAACTGTCAATGACACTGGAGCTGGCCAAGGGGGTGAGCTCTGGCTGCTTGGACTGACTGCCTTGCGGCTCGAGGGCCACGACTCAGATGTGCCATGTGGGGTGTTCCTCAGCTGGGGTTGGCCCAGGCTGTAATGGAGCTGCACGTAGAGAGTTGACTAATCAATGCTCCTCTGTCCTTTCAGGAGAAGACGAGCCATAACCAAATGGAGAGGTCACAGACAGGTGGAGACCTGCCAACTTCCTGCTGCTCAGCAGGTTCAAGCAGGGCACCCTGAAGCTGGAGAGCTGGCACACTCCCCGTGCAACCGGGTGTGGAGAGGCGAGGCTGCCAGGTGAGAGTTTCAGGTTGTGCAACTATTCTAGTGTAGTCTCTTCATTCACTCTAACCTGGATTCCCCATCAATCATTGAAGGACAATGGCACCATGATGCAGATCTCCATTGTCTCACCAGGGTGCCTGGCATGCACAATGACAGTGTGATGACTTAAACTAATGACATGCCCTTCGTCTCCCTATTAGGTTCACCAGAGGGCATTCGCTCTGTAGACCCCAAAGTGTCACCCCTGATGCCGGAGGACCACCGAGCTGCAGTTGCACCTGTGTCACCCTCTCTCTGAAGCAGATACCAGCACCTCGGTGGGCATTAAATCGGCGGCTAGTATCTCGGTGCATATTGCTGAGGGCACTTCACACTCGCTTGAGGTGCAGGCAGAAGCAGAGAGTCACCAGGACGCCAGCAGTCAGAGGAATGCTGGGGTCCAGGACGATGCTCAGTCGAAGGCTGATGATGAGGCCCTGGAGTCATCCATTAGACGTCAGATGTTGGATATCCAGTGAGATGTGTGGGAGGATCTGGCGGAGATCGTGGAGGGTATGTGTGCCATGGTCTCTGGTGTGGAGGAGTCCATGCGGAGCATGAGCACTGCCTTGACCCTCATGGCCGAGCGCACTGCCTCGTCCATTGAGATAGTGGCGACTCTCATGGAGAGGCAGCTCCAGGAACAGAATCAGGGGTTCAGGGGATCGGTTGAAGGGTCATTTGGACTTGAAACATTAACTGTGCTCCTCTCCGCAGATGCTGCCAGACCTGCTGAGTTTTTCCAGGTATTTTTGTTTTTGTTTTGGATTTCCAGCATCCGCAGCTTTTTACTTCTATCTCAGAGGTTCCTGGGGTTGTACTCATACCTGCAAGCCCTCACACAGGCAATGACCTCAGGAAGTCAGTGCCAGTGTGGGAGATGGATGAGGAACCCAGTAACCCAGCTAGATGCCCATCCATCAATGGTGTTCAGGTAGGTCCAGAGTGACCTCACGTTGGTGCATGAGCTGTTTGTCATCTCTGCAGGTTCCTTTCAGGGTGCTCTGGATGGCAGCAGCAGCTCCTCTGCCATTCCGCCAGTGACCGTGACATCTGATGAGGCTGCGATGACTGGGGAGATGCCAGCCATGGCACTGGCCGTTCCCTCCCAGGTGGGGCCAGCACAGGCTCCAGTGGCCAGAGGGTGCCCACCAAGGTCATCAAGGCCAACTAGACAGCAGAGGCAGCAGGCTGTCTCCAATGCCGGTGCAAGTAAGGGAATGGGGTGGTGGGCACCAAGAAGTAGCACTCGCATGTGTTAGTTAAAGGCACTATGAGCACAAGTGGGATGGATCACGGGTGATTTTATATTCAGTTATATTTGCTTTATCTATACTGGCCCGGGAATGAAGATCAGAGAAGGTTATGTAAATAGTTTGGATTTGTCAAAATGAGATAAATTTTGTTTTTGTCGTCATGGCCTGAGTACGCCTCACCTTTTTATTTTATTGGTGCAGGGTACGCCAGTATGTAATGCTGGACGTAAGTGGCTCTGAACTTTATTGCACAGGGAGTGTTCTTTGGGTTCAAATGAAAGGGTCCTCTTAGACATCCGAGATGGAGGCAGCAGCCTAGCTTTGGTAGCCTAGCTAAAGGTGCATTGGATTAAGGTGTCCCTGGTGCCCCTGCCTCCCTGAAGGTTACTGAGGTTTGGCTCCATGCCTTCAGTGTTCTCCTCACCATGCTCCTCTTCGGACTCACTGCTGGACTCATCACCTGTGGCCTTGCAGCTGGGTCATGATCCTTTTCCTCCAGCGGGATCCCCCTTGCCAGTCCCAGATTGTGGAGAGCACAGCATGCAACCACGATCAGTGACACCTACTCTGGGGGGTATTGTAGTGCATCGCCTGAACGATCCAGGCATCAGAAGTGCATCTTGAGAAGACCTATGGTCCCCTCCAGCACCGCCCTTGTGGAGCCATGACTCATATTGTAATACTTATCTGCCTCTGTTCTTTGGTCATGAGCCACCTCTTCAACGGATAGCCCTTGTCACCCAGCAATCATCCATCCAGCCGGGCTGGAGCGCTGAAAAGCCTTGGCACCTGGGAGTGTCTCAGGATGTTGGCGTCAAGGGAGCTGCCAGGGTACCTTGCACAGACTTGCAGAATCTGCATCCTGTGGTCACACACTATTTGTATGTTCATGGAGTGGAATCCCGTTCTGTTCACAAATGCACACAGCTGACCCACTGGTGCCTTGATGGCCACATGTGTGCAGTTGATGGCATCCTGGATGTGGGGGAACCAGCAACCACTGCAAAGCCTCTGGCTTGCTCAGCCTGGCTGGCCTCGTCCATACGGTAAAGAATAAAGGTCGGTACCCACCTGAACAGAGCTTCTGTCACCAGTTTGACACAACTTGATGCAATTGGGAGACTCCACTCAGATCCCCCACTGACCCCTGGAAAGAGCCAGAGGCATAGAAGTTGAGGGCCACTCTGACCTTCAGAGCCACTGGCATTGGGTGTCCATGTACACAGCCAGAGCTGATCTCAGGCCCAATCATCTGACATATGGAGGGCATGGTCTCCCTTGAAAAGTGGAGCCTCCTTCGGCATTGCACCTTGGACATATTGAGGTAGCTGCATTTCTGCCTGTAAACCCTGGCTGCAGGATAGTGACATCTTCTGTAGCCCTTTGGACTTCCTGCTGGCCCTGCACCCCTTGTGCCTGAGCCTCTCCTCCCACAGTTCCCTCCCCTGGAGGCTGCATAGGGACACCCGGCCTCCTCTCCCTTTTGCCCCTCACTTCCTCCTCAGAAGAGGTGCCTCCAGTGGAGTCCACAATCCCCATTACCAGGGTAACAGAAGGCTGTCTGATGCCTGGAAGGACCCACACAGTCTGAATCCTCTGATGTCCTTGGAGACACCAAGGAGACCTGAAATGAAGCCTGGAAATGCTAACAATGAAGACCCGAACTGAGATGAAGCCGCCAGGTACCAATAAGTCACCAGCAGAAAACTATGTATCAAACTTGTCACTAATCACACTGGCAATGCTGCTGACCCCTTTTATCTCACCCGTGGATGAGGTTTATGAACATGTCGGCTGGCCGCCTGCCTGTTTTGCTTGCACGACAAGTGCAAACTTGCCCTTCACAGGGGCAATGAAGAATCGCTGTCAATTGGATTGTCAATGGCCTTAAGTGGCCTCTTAATTAATGGCGGGTGTGGCTCTGCCACCTGCTCGCCCCCATCGCGCAGGTGCACTATCACATCAGGACGCTCTCCCGACGTCATCGTGCGCTATTTTATGCCCGATCGGGTCGGGCACTTGCCCATTCGTGGGACGTAAAATTCTGCCCATAGAATTTTATAGCTCAGAAACAGTCCAATTGACCCAACGGGTCTCCGCTGGTGTTTGTGCTCCAGCTGAACCTCCTCCCTCCTTACTTCATTTCACCCTCACACCATATCTATCTTTTTTTTCCCATCATGCACTTACCCAGCTTCCCTATAAATGCAACTATTTATTTGCCTCAACCCATCCGGTATGAGTTCCTCATACTCATCACTGTCGGAATAAAGGAATTTTTCCTGAATCCCTTATTCGCTTTATTCCTGACTATTTTATGGTCAGGATTTTCCGGTACCAGCCACTGTGGGACTGGAAATTCCTGCCCGAAGTCAACAGATCTTTGGCTGGTCTGACAAATTTTCTGTCTCACCCACGGCAGGAATGCCAGAGAATTCTGGCCTATATTTGTGGCCCACAAGTGGATAGAGCGAGGAATGGAACTGACTGGATTCTATACAGAGAGCTGGTGTCGACTCAATGGGTCAAATGGCCTCCGCTGTGTCGCAATAACTGTATGATTCTACGACTATCTTCTTTACCTCTATTCTAGCGAACTCTTCTATAACTTCAAGGATCTCAATCAGATCATCTCTCAGTTTTCTCTTTATGAAAGAGTTCCACACTGTTTAGTCTTTCAGCCACTGAAACAGCATCGACCGATGATAGAATGTGGTATTAGTGTGTGAAACTTTAGCACTTTTGTACCAAGTAAGTATAAATGTCCCTTAAAGTAGCAGATAAAGGAATTTGAGTGTTTGATAATATCCAGGCTAACAGTTTTATTAGCCTGTTTGGAAGATAAAAGGAATTAAAATAATTTTGGAAGATGCATTCATCCTAAATAAAAAAAAATATTAAAAATGGAAACAAAAGCATTTCACGAGGAAAGTATTCATTCAATATCAAATCTTGACAGAGGACCACAGCCCCAAATTACTTATGGGCATATTGAACTTTTAAAGGAAGACATGTTTTTTTTAAAAAAGACTTAGAAGCAAAAGCTGGCTAAGAATGTAAAGTAGCCACTTGCTGGAAAATCCCCATGTGGATTACACTTGACCGAGTAGTCCAGAGAAAATGCAATGTCACACCTAAAAGGTGTCAAGGCCTACTTCAGACAAAGGCACTTGAAAGGGAGAGATGCAATGCAAAAAAATTGAATTCTGATCTTCTCTGGTTGTGGAGATAGTGGAGACTGATTACCATCTCAGCAGGAACCATCTTTTGTTGAGTTATATCTCAGAATGTGAAAATGATCTGAGCTGAAAGAAAGCAGATTCTGAGCGAAAGGCATGTTTGTTTTTCCCTTCCATGAATACAAAAGAGGTTTACCTGTAGCTTGCAGGTAAAGCAGTCTCCCTCTGTTGCTGGAGGCAAGTCACAAGTCAGCAAAGCCACAATCAAGAAGGGAATAGCATAGCTCTTCAGCTGACCTGCAGAGCCAAGTGTCTCCAAACCAACTGCTCAACTGCCAAAGTCAGCTCTACCAGAATCACCCAACTTAGCCGCTAAAACATTTTGTCATCTTACTCCTCTCACAGACAAGCCAAAGATTGATCTGTATATCTTTTTTAACTTTTATTTTTGGAGTCAACTTTTCATTTTTGATCCATGTGTTTGTGTATTGCTTTTTTATTATTTTTTCTTGGGATTTTAGTAACTAATAAACTCACTCTTTCTTTGACTCAAGAAAGCCTAGCTAAATTGGCTCCTTCTAAAACATAAATACATTTGGACTGGGGAAAGGTATCCACGAGGGAAGGAATCCTTTTTAATTTAACCTTGTTGCAACCATCCAAGGGGGTTGAAAAAGGAGAGCCAGTTCACCCCTCCTCACCCAGGAGAATAGCAATTTGGGATATCTCATCCAGGATCATATCAAATTGGGGGACCTCACCCAGGGACCAGTTGTATCACCTGCCCACCAACATGTTACATTAAACCAAATATCATTCTGTTCAACGTTTCCATTGCATTTCTTACTTACAACTACCAATTTGAAATGTTAAGAACTGGCATTGACCAAGGATGTAAAATCTGGTTTCATACAAGTAAATGTGACTTTGATTTAGGTTTTTTTTTCAGAATGAGTGTTTTTCTTGTGCTATATAAGACAAAAACATTAACATTCAGGTGCAGCAAATAATGATGATAGCAAATATCATGTTGGCCTTTATTGCAATGCAGAAAATTGTCCAGGTATGTCCTGTCCGCCAAAAGCAATATTAATCTAATTCAGCCAGTTACCACCCTATTAGTCTCCTCTCAATCATCAGTAAAGTGATCGAAGGTGTCATCAACAGAGTTAACAGGCTGCACTTATTCAGCAATAACCCGATTACTGATGCTCAATTTGAATTCCTCCAGGACCACTCACTTCCAGACCTCATTAGAGACAACAACAAAAAATTAAAATGTCATTCCCTAGAACCTACAGCTGCAAAAACATTTATATAGGGCCTTCCATGACCACAAAACATCCCAAAGCGCTTTACAGACCATGAAGTACTTCTGAAGTGTAGTCACTGTTGTAACATAGGAAATGCAACAACCACTTTGTGCAGAACAAGCTTCCACAAACAGCAATGAGCTAATTGCCAGACAATCTTTTTTTGTGGTGTTCACTGAGGGGTAAATATTGGCCATGAAACCAAGGATAAATCCTCTGCTCGTCTTTGGAAAAGCATCATGGGATCTTTTACATCCTCCTTAGAGGGGAGGCAGATCATCATTTTAACAACTCACTTGAAAGATGGAACCTCCCTCAGTATTGCAATGGAGTGTCAGCTTTGATTTTTGTGCTCAAGTCCTGGAGTAGGCTTGAACCCACAGCCATTTGGCTTAGAGGTGAGAGTGCTACCAACTGAACCATGGCTGAAAAGGAGGATGGACTTTGTACAGTACAAGTACAGAAAACATAAGTCTTCTTTACCTGGCAGTTGTGAAATGCTGAGTTGAACAATTAAGGTCTTCCCTTATGATAGCTCTGATTTGTGTGGCACTGCATAGACTGCAAAAGCACAAGTGGAGTATCTTTATTAAAAAAAAGTAATGCAAGGCTGTAAAGTGCAGATTTAGGTCAGTGAATGCTAATATGCTGACATTGTTGGGGAAAATGTTGAGTGTTGGGAAAATCCTAACACTAGACTTGTCTACCGGATGACAGTTAGGAGCATTACAATTGGCAATGGTGCCCCTAAGAAACATTAGACTGGGATAAGGACCAGAGTACTATCAATTAACTCTTGCTGCAGTAAGTCTGTCTAAATAAGCATTCGGTAAGGGTATGTATGAGTCGTGACAAGGTTCAGCTGTGAATCACCTGCTGAATCTCTCAGCTCATGAGAGAGACGGGGTGTTACTGGACTTAATCTTAGGGAATGAAGTCTCTCGGTTTAGTGTGGGGAGAATTTCGGGGATAGTGGCCATAGCTCTATAAGATTTAAGGTAGTGACAAAGATGGACTGGGAATAAAGGTCCTGAATTGGGGGAAGGCCAATTTCTATATGATAAGACAGGATCTGGCCAAAGTAGTCAGGGAGCAGCTACTTGTAGGAAGTCTATATCAGACCAGGCGGTGTCATTCAAAAAGGAAATAGTGAGTTTCAGGGTCAACATGTTACTGTAAAGGTGAAGGGTAGGGCCAACAAGTCCAGAGAACCCTGGATGTCAAGGGATATAGAGGATTGGATAAGGGGGCTTATGGCCGATACAGAAGGCTGAAAACAGCAGAAGCTCTAGAGGAGTATAGAAAGTAATAAGGAGAGCGAAGAGGGGGACTGACAAAACACTGGCAGGCAAGATAAAGGAAAATCCTAAGGCATTTTATAAATATATTAAGGGCAAGAGGATAACCAAGGAAAGAGTAGGGCCCATTAGGGACCAAAGTGACAATCGGTGCGTGGAGCTGGAGGGTGTAGGTGAGGTTTTAAATGATTACTTTCCATCTGTGTTCACTATGGAGAAGAACGATGTTAGTGTAGAAATCAGGAAGGGGTACTGTGATATACTTGAATAAATTAGCATTGAAAGGGAAGATGTATTAACAGTTTTAGCAGACTTAAAAGTGGATAAATCCCCAGGGCCAGGCTGCTATCCCAGGGTGCTATGTGAGGCAAGGGAGGAGATTGCAGGGGGTCTGACATTAATTTTCAAATCCTCTCTGGCCACAGGAGAGGTGCCAGAGGACTGGAGGACAGCGAATGTGGTGCCATTATTCAAGAAGGGTAGTAGGGATAAACCAAGTAATTACAGGCCAGTTAGTCTCACAAAAGCGCTAGGGAAACTATTGGAAAAATTCTGAGTGACAGGATTAACCTCCACTTGAAGAGGCAGGGATTAATCAGGGATAGTCAGCATGACTTCGTCAGGGGGAGATATGTCTAACAAACTTGATTGAATTTCTTGAGGAGGTGGCTAGTTGTGTAGATGAGGGTAGTGCAGTCGATGTAGTCTACATGGACTTCAGTAAGGCTTTTGACAAGGTTCCGCATGGGAGAATGGTCTAGAAGGTAAGAACGCCATGGGATCCAGGGCAGTTTGGCAAATTGGATCCAAAATTGGTTAAGTGGCAGGAGCCAGAGGGTGATGGTCAAAGGTTGTTTTTGTGATTGGAAGCCTGTGACGAGTGGTGTACCGCAGGGATTGGTGTTGGGACCCTTGCTGTTTGTAGTGTACATTAATGAATTAGACGTGAATATAGGAGGTATGATCAGTAAGTTCGCAGATGACACGAAAATTGGTGGTGTCATAAGTAGTGAGGAGGAACGCCTTAGATTACAGGATGATATAGATGGGTTGGTAAGATAGGCAGAGCAGTGGCAAATGGAATTTAATCCTGAGAAGTGTGAGGTGATGCATTTTGGGAATACACAATGAATGGTAGGACCCTAGGAAGTACAAAGGAACAGGGGGACCTTTGTGTACATGTCCATAGATCTCTGAAGGCAGCAGCACAGGTAGATAAGATGATTAAGAAGGCATATGGGATCCTTGCCTTTATTAGTTGAGGCATAGAATATAAGAGCAGAGAAGTTATGTTGGAGCTGTATAAAACGCTAGTTAGGCCACAGCTAGAGTACTGTGTGCAGTTCTGGTCGCATACTATAGGAAGGATCTGATTGCACTGGAGAGGGCGCAGAGGAGTTACACAAGGATGTTGCCTGGGCTGGAGTGTTTCAGCTATGAACAGACACTGGATGGGCTAGCGTTGTTTTCCTTAAAGCAGAGAAGACTGAGGGCGAACCTGATAGAGGTATACAAAATTATGAGGGGCATAGATAGGGTAGATAGGAAGAAACGTTTCCCTTTAGCAGAGGTGTCAATAACCAGGGGGCATAGATTAAGGTAAGGGGTAGGAAGTTTACAAGGGATTTGAGGAAAATGTTTTTCACCAGTGGGTGGCTGGAATCTGGAACACATTGCCTGAGGTGGTGGTAGAGACAGGAACCCTCACAACATTTAAGAAGTATTTAGATTAGCATACAGGGCTCCGGACCAAGTGCTGGAAAATGGAATTAGAATAGATAAGTGCTTGATGGCTGGCGGGACACAATGGGCTGAAGGACCTGTTTCTGTGCTGTATAACTCTATGACTCTATGATGAATGAATTACCTGAGGATGTCTGTATTGAATTTATTGAGAAGGGACTATTTAAAAACTCATTTAAAATGTAGCTGTGTGGACATTTGTTAGAAATGCAATTAAAGGTTAGAAGAAGTATGAAGAAGTGTGTGATGCTGTGGGTTTAAAAATTAATCTTGCTGTTGTGAGCAGCCACCCAAGCAGCAGACCAGTAACCCTTAGCGCAAATCCTGGCAGCAGCATCATTACCAGGGTTGGAGAGGCTGATGGCATCTGCAAAGGCACTCTGATAGTATCTAATATTTTTTTTTGTAATCTTTAGCTCTGACTGTGAAGTTCTTGGGAAGAAACAGTAAGAATCAGCAAGAGGTATTCAGAATCAGAACTGCATATGTTGTTAAAACATAGATTGCTTTATTCTTTTTTCTAGACTCCCTCTGCTGATATATGTGGATGGTAGCCTTAAGTGGACAAAATGGACAATGACATTTTCAAAACACCACACTGACTAGAGCCATTTTTCCTCAAACATTTAATGCTTTATTTGTTAAACACTAGGTATCTGGTGTATCTCATTATTTTTATGCGTTATTCAACCTGTAGGTAAATCTATTAAAATTAGCCTGTACACACTTGTTTCACAGTTTGAGATTTATTTCCTTTCAAAGGAGACACAGGAAGGCGATGGGAATCCATGGGATTATTAATCCTGCAGGCACTCTATAACAGCCAACGATATGGATCTTAGGAGGCTCAAGGCTGAATTTTATGGCCTGCCGTGGGTGTTTTCAGCCAATGTCACATAAAGTATGATGGGTGGCTTGCCCACCATCTTTCCACCACCCAGAACCAGGCTCCATAATACAGGAGGTGGGCAGGGGGTGAAATCAGCAGCCTGCACACCATTCTGTAAAAAATCATTAACAGGTAATTGAGCTTGTTAACAAGGCAATAGACTGGAGTTTTACACTACCCATTTTAGGTGGTAGGCATGGGCAGGTGGGCGAGAGTGGGAGTCGACTTTTTGCTATGGAACAGTGGATGGTAAATGCTGAGCTGCTCAATCCTACAGGGAAACTGGAACGGCTGCCACAACTGTTTTTGCAATTTGTATTTTATTTTGAGATGCATGCCTTGAATTCAGGAGTAATAAGTCCACCGAGTCCTAGAGGTTTTTTACAAAACAAAATGAAACATTTATTAATAAAATAAATGATTTTAAGCACATTCATAGGTCTACAAATTACCACTATGTTAGCTCCTAGCTCCCCTAATTAATATAGCTCCCAGTTACACCTCCATTAAAGCAACAGTAAAAACAAATGAATTTCAACAGACCCAGGCAAAGCAGACAATACCCTGGACAGTGATATTCATAATGAGTTTTCTTAGCTTTGGTTTCTATAGACAGCAACTTGATACCTTGAGTCTGAAAGTTTTTCATACTTCTTAGATCTTAGAATGCCTTTTCCTTACACACAACACTATCTCCTTTATACAGGTTTCTACCTTTTTAATGTAAATTCCATTGTCCCAATATGTCTTTGCAACTTTATTTTCTCCATAATATAAATCTTCCATACTGCTCATATTATCAGTAATATTTGGGGAAAATAAACACACTGTTTGGCTTAGCTTCTGTTGGCTAGGTGTAACACCTTACCATCTCTTTGAAATTCATGACTTTTGTTTATCTAAAAATCCAAATGTTCTTCACACCTCACATTCTAAAACTTCAGCCATGTATTTAGCACTTCAAACCTAGCTTCTCTTTTGATAACTCAAAAGCTCCAGACTAGCTGTCTGCAATTCAATTAAAAACCCCACACACACATCCACACAGATAAACTAATCCAAACCCCACTATTAACCTACCTTTACAATAAATCACAAAATATTATGAAAATTGTTACATTTTCATTACATTTTTCACCACCTGACCCTTTCCCGTCTTAAAAGCCCAGGACTTGTCTTAGTCCAGGATCCATTGTTCTTTTTCCTGGGCCCTTCTTGCAGTTCCAGCAGTAACCACTACTGAGTAATGGTGATTCTGGGACTGCTAGTGCTGCTGGCCCCTCCCACTGAGGGGCGGAATTCCCAGTCCCTGCTCGTCAATGTTGCGGGCAGAGTATTATCGCTCAGGGCGGCCTTTCTTTAAGTCAGTCAGTTTGGAATTGACTTTTATAGCAAGGAACAAGCAATATGACCAACCCCCCCCCACCCCACTCCCACCAGCCCCTCACTCCGTAAAAATCCGCCCTCTGACTGCTGATTGAAACCAGTTCTCATCATGAGTACGAGAAATGCTAGGAGAAAGGCTAAATTGAAATTGATTTCAAATTGAAATCATGCCTTTTGCATTTAATTACATTGGAGGGCATGAAACAATGTCAAATATTTCTCTTCTTGGAAACGTATAGTTATTCACCAAATTTAGTATTTGGTAATACAGAACTTCAGTATTGCTGAAAAAAGGCACATGCTGTCAAAGCTTTACACCTTGTATTCATCAGGACAGATTAACAAGAATACCAATTCTAAAGGGAATGACAATTTATACTGCATGAGAAGAGAGAACTGATTTTTTGGGCAAGTGGACGCTGATTGGTAGAGGTGTTACCATGGAGAATGCACCAGGAAACAGTTAACTTTTGTTTAAATTCAAACCAGTGGGTCAACTCTAATTGGTCAAAGCATTGTCATGGAGAACGAACCAGTTAATGGCTGTCCCCCAAGCTTTTGTTTAGTTGAAAGTCGCAATGTGTGAACATGCTCCTCTGTCTGCAAAGGACAGGGCCTTGTCTGTGAATATATGTAGCTTCTAGTATGCATAAGTGAGCAACAATGTGAGATCATCTAATAATCTTAAATTGGTTGTTAGTGTAATTGTTAGCATAATCAGGATTGTTTAGCAAGTGCTGTCCAATTGCAGAATAATGACTAATGCTGGACACTAAGTTTTGAGTTGTGCTAGCTTGGGTTGGTTGGATGAAGTCAGTACTATGCTTGTTGTGAACAGCTGAAGGAACGTACTGTTTGATACAATCTGCCAATCAAAGTTCACTTGCCAACCAATCAGCAATCTCTTCTCATGCGGTATAAACTGTTGTTCCTTTTACAATTGATATTCTTGCTAATCTGTCCTGATGAGTGCAAGATGAAACACTTTGACAGTATATCTCTTATTTCAGCAATAAACCTGGTATTTGTAAAGGCTAAACATGTCTAATGAACCTCATTGAATTTTTTGAGGTAGCTAATGTAGTAGAGAGGGGAATGTCTATGGAAGTGGTTTATGTGTACTTCCAGAAGGTTTCACTTAAGAGACTATTAACTAAAATTAAAGATCACGCAATTGAAGGAACATTACTGACCTGATTAGGAGATTGGTTAGGCAATAGAAAACAGAGAGTCAGGGTAAATACACAGGAAGTGAATAATGGTGCATCTCAAGGATTCACAACTATTCACTATATTTATTAATGCCTTAAGGACAAAATAAATGACCAGATAGAGAAATAGAGAGCCCAGTGGAAAGAAAGAAACATGAGTTGACCTTGGGCCAATGCTATTCTGTGCCAGCTGCAATCAACCTCTATAACCACAACAAATGAGGTTCGATACAGAAGTGACATACACTCTGGGCACAGTCCATCATCTCCTGAGACAGACGGATGCCAATAAGTAATACAATAGAGAGCCGTGTATCCAAGCACAATATCATTGGCACAAAGATTGCTGGCATTGTAAGTAGTGTAGAGGGCACATAAAATTACCAAGAGACATTGATAGATTAAGTGAGTGGACAAAACTGTAGCAGATGAATTTCAGTGTAGCTAAATGTAAGGATATCCATTTTGGATCAAAAAAGGATAGATCCAAGTATTTTTTGAATGGTTAAAAACTAGGAACAGTAGTGGCCCAAAGATATTTAGGGGTCCAAATACACAGATCATGATTAGCAAGAGTATCAGGTACAAATAATAATCCCATAGTCTAATGAAATGTTAGTCTTTATATGTACAGAGCTAGAATATGAAGGAGAGGCAGCTTTTCTACAGTCATACAAAGTCTTGATCAGACCATATTTGGAATATTGCATATGGTTCTGGTTGCTGCACTTAGAAAGGATTTATTGGCCTTGGAAGAAGTGCAGCACAGATCCAGCTGAATATTACCTGAAGGTTAAATTATAAGGAAATATTATATAAACTGAGCTTGTATTCCCTGGAATATAGAAGATTAAGAGGTGATTTGATTGAGGTTTTCAGAATTTTGAAACAAATTAATACGTTTTTCATAAGTTAATAAGTTTTTATTACTTTTTTTATTCATTCATGGGATGTGGGCATCGCTGGCTGGCCCAGCGTTTATTGCCCATCCCTAGTTGCCCTTGAGAAGGTGGCAGTGAGCTGCCTTCTTGAACCCCTGCAGTCCATGTGGTGTAAGAACACCCACAGCGCTGTTAGGAGGGGAGTTCCAGGATTTTGACCCAGCAACAGTGAAGGACAGTGATGTTAGATAGAAAAAAAACTTCATCTTCTGGTGGGGAAATTGTGGGACAGGGAGGGCATAACCTTAAAATCAGAGCCTGGCCATTTAAGAGAGAGGTTAAAATAAACTCTTCTTCACACAAAGGATGGTAGAAGTGTGGAGCCCTCTCTCCCTCAAAAAGCAGTAGATGTTACCTCAAATAAAAATTTTAAATCTGAGATTGATACAGCTCTGCTAGCCAAGGGCTACAGAGACATTAATACACTTGTAGAGTCGATGTTTAATAGATAAATGAATTCCAATATAGGGAAGTGTGAGGTGGTGCATTTTTGTGGAAAGAATATGGATGCCATTTACTGCTTGCAGAATAAGAGTCTAAATGGGATACAGGAGCAAAGGGCAAAATTTCTCAACTGGGCCCCTATGGTTCCGTAAGGAGATAAGGAGGTGTCACCATCATCGCCCTGTATCATTTCCAAAGATTCCACTCACTGGATCCAAACTGTTTGTTCCCATGCAGCAGAAAAGTCACTTTAATATGGGCTTCTATCCACAATGTCCTGCTGAAGCTGAGTCACACAGTGGGGCTGGCTGGCTTCACAACTCTCTCCCTTCCTATTGACCCTCCATACCCTCCCCAGCCGTTGTGTCACATGTTGGGACGTTTGGAAGAGAATCTGGGGTATCCCCAGCTTCCACCAACACTGTCCTCTGCTGTGGCAGGTGGTGGAATTATTCAAATAACAAAAATACCACACCAAGAATGGAAATTAAAATGACACTGAGACAGTTTTAAATGTAAAAAAATATACCCCGAGGCTAAATAGAAAAGTGGGAGGGGCTGAAAGGTCTGACCTTTCTTTTGATAGAAAGTAATGCTGTCCAATCAGATCGTGCACCATTTTGAAATGTGATGCAGAGATGTGTTGGCAACGATTGGGCACCTGGTAGGTGCTGGTGCCACGAGGATATCTGGGATGTATTAGACAGTCGCCACATTGGAGCTGCCACAAACTCATCATGTCCTGTCATAAGGGCAAGGCAGCAATGCCTTGGGTGGTATCGGCATTGGCAAACAATCGGTGCTTTGCACTCATTTGTGCATTTTTCATTTCCCAGTGCACTCTCTGATCCAGCAGGTTCATTGTGGGCTGATTCTGGTGGGTGGTGCTGTATTTTTAAACATTCAAACTGGTCCCATTTACTTTTATATTAAGTAAGTAAAACAGAAGTAATAATATACACAGGGATCCATGAAATTTTTATATAATGGGAAGGGGGCAGGGGCCTTAAAAACTAAAAGATTGCAGGCTGCTGGCCCTGGGTACAGATACTAAAATCACTAATATTGTGATGCAAGTTAAATAAGCCACATCAAAAGGAAACCAAGCACTGGGATTTATATCTATGGGGATAGAATTGATAAGTAGGGAAGTTGTACAAAAACTCGATTAGGCCACACTTGGAGATGCCAGAACTGAGAGATTACAGCGATTAGGGAAAACTGAAATGTCGAAGTGACTTTTCACTGGAAAAGAGAGGTTTGAGGGAAGACCTGATAGAGGTCATCAAGATAATGTAAGGGTTTGTTTGTGTAGGCATAGAGAAGATGTTTCCACTTGCAGGGAAGACCAGAACGAAAGGCCATCAGGATAAGATATTCACTAATTCCAAAGAGTGGTAAGAATGTGAAATGTGTTACCCTAGTGATGGTTGAGACAAATGGAATTAATGCATTTAAGGAAGGCATTTGAGTTTTGATGAAAGTTCATAGGCCAGAAACATTAACTCTGTTCTCTCTCCACAGATGCTGCCAGATCTGCTGAGTATTTCCAGCATTTTCTGTTTTTATTTCATTTAAGCTCTGAGGAAGAAGGGAGGGCTAGTAGGGGGAGGAGGCCAGGATTGCACATTCAGCCTCCAGGGGAGCCACCTTTGGGGGACAGACACAGGCACAAGGGGTGCAGGGCCAAGAGGTTGTCCAAGGCAGAAGGGGCCGCAGAAGACGCTACTATCCTGCTGCCAGGGTTTACAGGTGGTGAAGCAGCTACCTCAATATGTCTGAGGTGCAGTGCCGAAGGAGGGTCTGTCTCTCAAGGGAGACAATGAACTATATCTGTCAAATGATTGGGCCTGAGATCTCCACGAACTGTGAGGGTGGAAGCCCCATGCCAGTGGCTCTGAAGGTCACAGTTGCCCTCAACTTCTATGCCTCTGGCTCCTTCCAGGGCTCGGTGGGTGATCTTTACGGTGTCTCCCAATCATCTGTCAAGACTTGTGTCAAGCAGGTTACAGACACTCTGTTCAGGTGGGCATTGACCTTCATCCACTTCCGTTAGGACCAGGCAACCCAGACAGAGTGAGCCAGAGGCATCGCAGCCATTGCTGGCTTCCCCTGCGTCCAGGGTGCTATAGACTGCACACATGTGAGCATCAAAGTGCCAGCAGGTGAGCCCTGTGCCTTCGTCAACAGGAAGGGCTTCCACTCCATGAATGTGCAGATAGTGTGTATTCACAGGATGCTGATTCTACAAGGCTGTGCAAGGTACCCAAGCAGCTCCCACGACGCCTACATCCTCAGACACTCCCAGGTGCCAAGGCTTTTTGTGCTCCAGCCCAGCTGGATGGATGGCTGCTGGGTGACAAGGGTTATCCCCTCAGAAGATAGGTCATGACACCTCTCCGCCATCCAAGAACAGAAGCTGAGCAGCAGTACAATAGGAGCCATACTTCCACAAGGGCTGTGGTGGAGAGAACCATTCGTCTTCTCAAAATGTGCTTCCGATGAGATAGTGGATGCACTGGTGGTAATCTTCCAAGAATTCTGAGATTCTGGACAAGTCCCAGAGCATTGGAAAACTGCCAATGTAACACCCTTATTCAAAAAGGGAGGGAGACAAAAAATAGGTAACTATAGGCCAGTTAGCTTAACATCCATCATTGGGAAAATGTTAGTCTATTATAAAGGATGTAATAGCAGAGCATTTAGAAATCTATGATATAATCAAGCAGAGCCAGCATGGCTTCACGAAGGAGAAATCATGCCTGACAAATTTATTAGCATTCTTTGAGGCGGTAACAAGCATGATAGATAAAGGGGAACCAGTAGATGTAGTATATTTGGATTTCCAAAAGGTCTTTGATAAGGTACCACACATAAGGCTACTTGATAAGATAAGGGCCCATGGTGTTGGGGTAGTATATTAACAAGGATAGAGGATTTGCTAACTAATAGAAGAGATAGGCCAGGATTTTCCCCTCAGTGACTTGGGGGCAGGGCCCGGTCGCCGAGGGGAAAATGACACGGGATGATGTCGGGAGGAATCCCCGACGTCATCCTGGTCCATTTAAAATTTTAGGAAGGTGGGCAGACAGCGAAATCAGCTGTCCACCCACCGGCCTTTCAATGGCCAATTGAGGCCATTGACAGGCTATTTAAAGTAATTAAAGACCTGCCCATCCAACCTTAAGGCTGGCAGGCAGGCCAGGAGCCCCAGCGGGCTCCAGGTTATTCATGAAACTTCATCCCGCCAGTGGATACCTGTCCGTATTTTTAAAAATTAATAAAGTTTATGTGGTCTTTATTAACATGTCCCATCTCATGTGACGTTGTCACATGAGGGGGACATGTTAATAATTTTTTAGTTTTTGTATTTTTAAAGTTTTTCGGACTGTCACTGGTCTCCCTGAGACAGGATTTTGTCTCAGGGAGCAGTGCGCTCTTTTGCATGTATGCTCGAAAGAGCGCACTTTGACAGATGGGGATTGCCTCCCCCCCCGCACAGGAAACGCATAGCGCTTCCTGTCGGGAAGGCCGCTGGGTGGACCTTAATTGGCCCACCCACTCAAAATGGCGGCGGGCCCCATTCCAGTGGCGGGGGTCAGCTGCCTGCCCGCCGCCAAGCCGGTGGGTCCCGTCCACCATCCAAGGGCAAGATTCTGCCCATACAGTTGGGATAAGGGGGGCATTTTCAGGATGGCAACCTGTGACTAGTGGAGTGCCACAGAAATCAGTGCTGTGGCCTCAATTATTTACAATATATATTAATGGCTTGGATGAGGGAAGTGGAATATAATGCAGGAAAATGTGAGGTTATGCACTTTGGCAGGAAGAATAAAGAAGCTGAATATTATTTAAATGGAGAAAGACTGCAGAAAGCTGCAGCATAGAGGGATTTGGGTGTCCTCGTGCATGAATCACAAAAAGCTAGCACACAAGTTCAACAGGTAATAGGGAACCCAAATTAAATGTTGGCCTTTATTTCATAGGGAATGGAGTATAAAAATAGGAAGTCTTGCTAAAACTATACAAGGCACCAGTTAGACCACACCTAGAATACTGTGAACAATTTTGGTCCCATTATCTAAGGAAAGATATACTGGCATTGGAGGCAGTCCAGAGAAGGTTCATTATGTTGATCCTCAGTATGGAGGGATTTTCTTATGAGGAGAGGTTGAGTAGGTTGGGCCTGTACTCATTGGAGTTTAGAAGAATGAGAGGCAACCTTATTGAAATATATAAGATTCTAATGAGGCTTGACAGGGTAGATACTGAGAGGTTGTTTCCCCTTCTGGGAGAGTCTTGGACCAGAGGGCATCATCTCAGAGTATGGGGTCACCCATTTAAGACAGAAATGAAGAGGAATTTCTTCTCTCAGAGGGTAGTGAATCTGTGGAATTCTTTACTCTGCGGTAGAGTCTGTGTCGTTAAGTATATTCAAGGCTGAGGTAGACAGATTTTTAATCAGTAAGGGAATCAAGGGTAATGGGGAAAAGCCAGGAAAGTGGAGTTGAGGATTATCAGATCCGCCATGATCTCATTGAATGGCGAAGCAGACTCGATGGAACAAATGATCCACTTCTGCCCCTATGTCTTATGGTCTTATGGTTATGGTAATTTGATGATTAAGGGTGGGTCCAAGAAGTTTTAATACAGATCAGCCATAACTTAACTGAGTGGCAGAATAGGGTTAAAGTGTTGAATGGCGTACTCTTGTACCAATGTTCCTGGATAAAAGAAAAATACTGTGGATGCTGCAAATCTGAAACGTTCTCATGCCCAGACCCTGGGAGAGGGGGCATGCAGACAGTGCCAAACACCAGGGCCCAGGGCTAGAGGGGGCAAGCCTCCATGTTTAATGGAGTTTCTCGTCATCCAGGCTGAGCAGCCCGAGCCACAAACCTGACAGACCGCCTTTAAAAACAAAATCAGAGCCAAACGTTTTAAAGCTGGTCTATCAGTGCCAGTGTCAGCTCACTGAGTTCCTGCATTGCCTTTTCTGCACTTTGGGCAGTTTTGGGTGTTCAATTTATTTTTGAAAAGCCTGCCAGAAAACCGAAGCTGCCCGAAGGTCAACAGCAGAGCAGCAACTTTCAGGCAAGTGTTCTTGCTTGAAAATTGGTAAATAAAATCCTTGCAGTTTTAGAACCAATTGGATGCTGTATGTATGTTTGGCGGTGAGGAGGTGGGGGTTGATGCAGTTGGGAGAGGTGGGGGGGTGGGTGGCATTGGATGGGTGAGGCTAGGGGGAGGTGGGGAGCAGGGTTGGGGGTTGGAGGGGCGGGGGGAAGGTTGGCGGGTTGGAGGGGGTTTGGAGTGAGGTTATGGGGGGTTCAAAGCAGTGTGAGGAGGGGGTTGTAGGGGCCATAAGGTGAGAGGGTAGAAGGGGTGTTGGGGGAGGTTAGAGTGGGGGTTCAGGGGAGGTTAGAGGGTGTTTGGAAGCTGTGTTGGAGGGGGATTGGAGAGGGCATTGGAGGGAGGTTGGAAGGGAGGTTTGAGTGTGGATTGGGGGGTGTAGTGGGAGTTGGGAGAGGTTGGAGGTGGGGTTTGGGGGATTTTAAAGGGGGTGAGGGGATTATGGGCCTGGAAACAGAAGCACTGGGGCCCATGATTTCTCTCCCTGGCCCTGCCTATGTCCCCATTGCATAAAATGCCCACATTTAAAATGGACAGTTGCTTATATCAACTAAAAAATGATGAACATGTACTATTTACATTAATATCAATTTTAAAGTTGCCACCTATAGCATCTTAAATGCTCTGTTTATTTTGGGCAGAAACCACTGTGCTTACTCATTAGTTCAGGCTTGTCCAACACATGGTCTGGAGGCCAGATTATGGCCCCCGAAGCCCCTCAATGTGGCCCCTGGAGCCATTGTTCAAAATGCTGGTGAGATGGGGAAGTGAAAGTGAAGATTTCTGCAAGGGGCTGCTCCTTCAATCACAGGCTGTTTATCACCCACATTGGCTGCTGATAGGCTCACTGGTGAGCCTATTAGCAGCAAACGTGGAAGCAAAACAGGTTTTGATTGGAGGAGCAGCAAAGACCAGCAACTGCTTATATGTGGAGGGAAAAGGAGAGGATTTCAGGAGGGGGAGGGACAGAGAGAGAGAGGCGGGCCCCAGAACCGACGGGTCTCTGGCTCCCCCTGGCTCTCTGGCTCCCCCTGGTTCTCTGGCTCCCCCTGGCTCTCTGGCTCCCCCTGGCTCTCCTCGCTTTCCCTTGGCTCTCCGTGTTTTTCCCTGGCTCTCCCCACTTTCCCCCGACTCTCCCCCCACAACCGGCTCTCCCTGTTTTTCTGCAGGACTGCCCACTTTCTTCTGACTCTTCCCGCTTTCCCCTGGCTCTCCTCATTTTCCCCCAGCTCTCGCCACTCTCTTCAGCATGTAGCTGTGTTCAGGCACTGCTAGGTCTCAGGCCTCACACCAGGTTCCTCTTTCCCTCTCATCACTCATCGCACACCCCACACCCATCCCAATGACTGGGTGAGTGAGTGAGTGAATGTGAGTGAGCGTGGTTGGGTGAATGAGTGTGGGCGGTTGGATGAGTGGGTGAGTGAGGGTGGGTGAGTGAGTGAGGGCGTGTGAGTGAGTGTACATGGATGAGCGAGGGTGGGGTGAATGAGTGAGTGAGGGTGGGTGAGCTAGTGAGTGAGGGTGGTTGTGTGAGTGAGGGTAGGTGGGCGAGTGAGTGAGGGTGAGTGGGTGAACGAGGACGTGTGGGTGAGCGAGGGTGGGAGGTTGAGCAAGGGTGGGTGGGTGAGTGAGGATGGAAGGGTGAGCGATGGTGGGCAGGTGAGTGACGGTGGGTGGGTGAGTGATGGTGAGTGGGTGAGTGATGTTGGGAGGGTGTGTGAGGGTGGATGAGTGAATGACGGTGGGTGGGTGAGTGAGGGTGGGTGGGCAAGTGATGGTGGGAGGGTATGTGAGGGTGGGAGGGTGTGAGGGTAGGTGGGTGAGTGAGGGTGGGTGGGTGAGTGAGGGTGGGAGGCTGAGTGAGGGTGGGAGGGTGAGTGAGGGTAGTTGGGTGAGTGAGGGTAGGTAGGTGAGTGAGGGTAGGTGGGTGAGTGAGGGTGGGTGGGTGAGTGAGGGTGGGAGGCTGAGTGAGGGTGGGAGGGTGAGTAAGGGTAGTTGGGTGAGTGAGGGTGGGTGGGTGAGTGAGGGTGGGAGGCTGAGTGAGGGTGGGAGTGTGAGTGAGGGTAGTTGGGTGAGTGAGGGTAGGTGGGTGAGTGAGGGTGGGAGGCTGAGTGAGGGTGGGAGGGTGAGTGAGGGTAGTTGGGTGAGTGAGGGTGGGTGGGTGAGTGAGGGTGGGAGGCTGAGTGAGGGTGGGAGTGTGAGTGAGGGTAGTTGGGTGAGTGAGGGTAGGTGGGTGAGTGAGGGTAGGTGGGTGAGTGAGGGTAGGTGGGTGAGTGAGGGTGGGTGGGTGAGTGAGGGTAGTTGGGTAGTGAGGGTGGGTGGGTGAGTGAGGGTGGGAGGGTGAGCGAGGGTGGGAGGGGAGTGTGAGGGCGCTCAGATGCAGCAGGTTCGTCAATGTGATGTCTCTCCGGATGGTTTTCTGCTCAGACTCAGCTTTCTGTTGCCTGTAGTCCACAGCTGAGCCAGGATCCTCCACTCTTCTCCGCCACTTCCACCCTCTCAATCCAACTTGTCTCAATCCTCCACATTGTTTAGCTTTCAGTAACCCCATCTACATAAAGTCAGGCAAAAGTGTAGATCCCCGGCTTGGTTGTTTTTATGCCGATGCCTTTTCTTTCTGAAGCCCGTGTCGGCGTGCAAATTGACAGACTGACAGGTCTGGATGGGAAGGCTACAGCAATACCAGGATTGGCTATTCAGGCATCTTTCACCAAGAGTGCACCAGAACTGGGATCCAGGTGGCCATGGTCTCAGCCACAATCCTCCGTATTTCTTGTTTCTGTGTGCATGGATCAACACCTGCAAATTCTCCATATATTGTCAGTGATGTCGCCTGTGGAATTTCATTTTGCACAAAAGATTCAGAAATGGAACAATGAACATGTGTCCACTCAATGGGGTTTCATTTTGCAAATAGGAATTTTCAGCTCATGAAACACTTGGAATATTGTGTGAGAGTGTGTGTGCATGTGTGAGAGAGTGTGCATGTGTGTGTGTGTGTGTGTGTGTGCATGTGAGACTGTGTGTGTGAGAGAGTGTATGTGTGAGAGTGTGTGAGAGAGTGAGTGTGTGTGAGAGAGAGAGCATGTGTGTCTGTGTGTGTGTGAGAGAGAGTGTGTGTGTGAGAGAGGGAGTGCTTGTATGTGTGACAGAGTGTGTGTGTGACAGAGTGTGTGTGACAGAGAGAACGTGTGTGTATGTGAGAGATTTCATATGTGTGTAAGAGAGAGTGTGTGTGTGTGTGTGTATGTGTGAGAGAGTGTGTGTGAGAGAGAGAATGCGTGTGTGAGAGACTGTGTGTGTAAGGGAGTGTGTGTGTGCATGTGGGAGTGTGTATGTATGTGTTTGTGTGGGTGTGAGAGAGAGAGAGAGGGGGGAGAGAGAGTGTCTGTGAGAGAGAGTGTGTGTGTGTGTGAGCGTGTGAAACAGAGAGAGGGAGAGAGAGAGTGTGAGTGAATGTGTATCTGGCTCATTCCTAGTCTCGATGTCCTCATTCACCCTCTCCCCCAGTACAAACACACCCTCACCCACTCTCACAGTGGGAGGGGGTGAGTGAATGAGCACCCTGAGACTGGAATAAGCTGGACATACACACTCACCCTTTCACACTCTAAAGGTCAACTTTATTATTACTCTTTGTTTAATTATCAATTTGTTGCTTTGACATTGCTTTATTTTTGCTCAGCAAGTTGTTTCTTTTGTTCACAGCCCATTTTCTTTTGAAATTCATGTTTAATGTGCCAAATCTTATCTTTATGTTTGTTTGTTGGCCCCTTGAGTGAGAAAAAAATGGAAATATGCCCCCCCCCCCCACCCCACATGAAAAGGTTAGACAAGCTGCACTAGTTCATACCTTTTTAACATGCACTGAATGTAAGTAAATAGCATAGTGTCAATGTGTTATGACACAGTTGTTGGTAAAGACTGAGTTATTTAAAATCCCAGAGGGAAACTTGAAACAACTGTCATAACCTATATTTTCAGTTGGTATGTTTGAGATGCAGTCCTGAATTCAGAAATGAAACCACCAAGCCTCCAGAGGTTTTTATATAAATTAAGTTAAACATTTATTAATTTAAGAATGTATTAAGCACATGCGCATGTCTACAAATTACTACCAAAATAACTATTAAACAAATCCCCAAATTAATCACTCCCAGGTAATCTTCCCTAAGGCAACAATAGCCCATGGATTTAAACAGACACCAGGCAAAGCACATTTTATCTTATGAATTCAAAACGAGGTTCCTTTCAATGTGTTCCTTTGCCGACACAGTGGTAGGCTTACAGGCTTAGATATCACACACCCCTGACTTACACACGCAAAACTCTTCTGTATAAACCCAGCTTTCCCTTTGAATGTAAATCCCCATTGTATCACCAGGCCCTTTGAACTCCCCCTCTTTTAACAATAAAACCCTTTTCATAGTACCAATTTTATGAGTAATATAAACATATTGCTTGGTGTCTCCTAGCTGGGTGCAAGAATTCACCCCGTCTTTGAATGGTTTATTCAACAAAATGCAAAAGCACCCCTTACCTTACTGTTTACACCTCAAAACAACTATACATCAAAGCACCCAGACTAGCTGGCTTTAATCCAAAAAACATACACACTCACACCCACAGACACAGACCCTACAAGTCCAATTTAAAATAATTTCCAAAAATATCATATACATTAATATCTGCATTATAATGGCCATCGTGCAGAGTAGGCAAATCAGGTTCATATGACTGTGCCTGCTATAAACAGTAGGTTCTGTATTTAGAAAGGTACATTTTTAAAAATGTCCCTGCAAAAAATAATGAGATGTTGTTGTGAATATGGTTGAAAATCACCTTGGGAGTAAAACCTGACTGAATGATAAATGTTCTGAACTTTTATTGTAATTATCAACAAGGAAGAATTCAACTCCCCCTGTTTGTACATCCATTAATGGAGTGTTTTCTGCTAAGCTATAGAATGAGATCTTAAACCAAGACCCAGTCTGCTCTGTCAGGTGGATGTAAATGATCCTACCATGTTATTTTGAAGGGTAGCTATCCCTGGTGTCCTGGTAAATATTTATCCCTCAACCAACATCAGTAAAGCAGCTATAAAAACAAAAAACTGCAGATGCTGGCAATCCAAAACAAAAACAGAAATACCTAGAAAAACTCAGCAGGTCTGGCAGCATTGGCGGAGAAGAGCAAAGTTGACGTTTCGAGTCCTCATGACCCTTCAACAGAACTAAGTAGAAATAGGAAAGGGGTGAAATATAAGCTGGTTTAAGGGGGGGGTGGGGTGGGGGTGGGGTGTTGTTGGGACAAGCAAGCAGTAATAGGAGGAGATAACCGAAAGATGTCACAGACAAAAGAACAAAGAGGTGCTGAAGGTGGTGATATTATCTAAAAGAATGTGCTAATTAAGAATGGAGAGCAGGACAAGCAAGGTAGCTCTAGTAGGGGTGGGGTGAAATAAACCAATGGTGAAATACATTTAAAAATAATGGAAATAGGTGGGAAAAGAAAAATCCATATAAGTTATTGGAAAAAACAAAAGGGAGGGGGAAGAAACGGAAAGGGGGTGGAGATAGCCTTGACCTCTCTGTCTCAATTTCTGGTGATAGACTGTCCACCAATATCCATTACAAGCCTACCGACTCCCACAGCTATCTCGACTACAGCTCCTCACACCCCGCTTCCTGTAAGGACTCTATCCCATTCTCTCAGTTCCTTCACCTCCGTCGCATCTGTTCTGATGATACTACCTTCAAAAACAGTTCCTCTGACATGTCCTCCTTCTTCCTTAACCAAGGTTTTCCACCCATGGTAGTTGACAGGGCCCTCAACAGTGTCCGGCCCATCTTCCGCGCATCCGCCCTCACGCCTTCTCCTCCCTCCCAGAAACATGATAGGGTCCCCCTTGTCCTCACTTATCACCCCACCAGCCTCCACATTCAAAGGATCATCCTCTGCCATTTCTGCCAACTCCAGCATGATGCCACCACCAAACACATCTTCCCTTCACCCACCCTGGTGGCATTCCATAGGGATCGTTCCCTCCGTGACACCCTGGTCCACTCCTCCGTCACCTCCTACTCTTCAACCCCGACCTACGGCACCTCCCCAGACAAACGCAAAATATGCAACATCTGCCCCTTCACTTCCTCTCTCCTCACCGTCCAAGGGCCAAAACACTCTTTTCAAGTGAAGCAGCATTTCACTTGCATTTCCCCCAATTTAGTCTACTGCATTCATTGCTCCCAATGCAGTTTCCTCTACACTGGAGAGACAACGCGCAGACTGGGTGACCGCTTTGCAGAACACCTTCGGTCTGTCCGCAAGCATGACCCAGACCTCCCTGTTGCTTGCCATTTTAACACTCCACCCTGCTCTCTTGCCCACATGTCTGTCCTTGGCTTGCTGCATTGTTCCAGAGAAGCTCAATGCAAACTGGAGGAACAGCACCTATTGAATTCAACAACTTTAGATCTTGAACCCCCTCCTCCATCCCACCCCCTTTCCGTTTCTTCCCCCTCCCTTTTGTTTTTTCCAATAATTTATATAGATTTTTCTTTTCCCACTTATTTCCATTATTTTTGAATCTATACCTTTTATGCCCTGTTAGCCTATCCACCCCACCCCCACTAGAGCTGTACCTTGAGTGTCCTGCCATCCATTCTTAATTAGCACATTCGTTTAGATAATATCACCACCTTCAACACCTCTTTGTTCTTTTGTCTGTGACATCTTTTGATTATCTGCTCCTTTCACTACTTGCTTGTCCCAACAATCCACCCACTCGCCCCCCCGCCTTAAACCAGTTTATATTTCACCCCTTTCCTATTTCTACTTAGTTCTGTTGAAGGATCATGAGGACTCGAAACGTCAACTTTGCTCTTCTCCGCCGATGCTGCCAGACCTGCTGAGTTTTTCCAGGTAATTCTGTTTTTGTTTCAGTAAAACAGCTATCTGGTCATTATTACACTGCAGGTTGTGGGAGATTGAGGTGTGGAAATCAACTGCCACATTTCTTACATTTCAACATCAATGATACTTCAAGAGTACTTAATTGGCTGTAAAGTGCTTTGACACATCCAGAGTTGTAAAAAATACATGATATAAATGCAAGTCTTTCTTTTAGGCTGTACTGCCAAGACAAGTTACCAAGTTTATGTACAGTGGAGCAAGGAATAGTCCAGTTTGTGATAGGAGTATGTTATTGCATGACTATTTGTGCCTCCTTTTTATTGCTGCATTTATTAAAAGGAAGCTTGAGGAACTGAGAACAACATTTTAAAAGTACACCCTTTGGTTGATACCATTTTTTGCTGCACTCCAAACATTCCCTGGCTGAGTTTGATCTGAGGTGCCAGAACAGGCTGTGCTTGTCTGTTCCAGGAACGGAGCCTACCCAAACACTCTTCAGTGAGGCAAGAATGCTCCTTTCAACTTGGTTGCTATCCATCACTGTGGTCCAGTTCAATTGCATTGTAAAGAGCTACTCACAATAAGACCACTTTAAATTCTGTTTTGGGATGATTTCCAGGATTTTATGTAACATTTTAGGGTTGATACGTTTGCTGCCACTAATTTTAGAGGGTGTGAGGGGAAAGGACATCACAGTTCAGGCGGGTTTAAATGCTGATTTAAGTGATCCAAGTTCCAAAAATAGTTTGGACTTCCTGTCACTGAATTCAAATGATCAAAGATTGCACCCTCTGGCTTTAAGTGAGCTTAACAAAAGGAGATGTTTTGCAAGTATCACCACAGTTGTCATAGAAGCAAATAGTACATAGAATTTTATTTGAGAGGGAGGCCAAAATTCCAATTGGTTCTGATCCCAGCTGTTACATCTACTGGTGTCCTCCAGCACTGACCCTATTGGGGGTTGTGGGTTCATCACGAGGGCAACTAATTACCAATATTCAAATTGCCAACCCTCCCAAATTCTCGTGGAGTTCCAGGAATGATAGATTAAGCTGTGAGCAACCAAAAGAATGATAGCGATATTTAATTTTTTTTTTCATTTCCTTTGAACCTTTTTGGGTTTTTCTTTGATAATGCCTGCTTGACTGGCAATAGGAGGTGGTTGGGGGGGGGCTGGTGGGGTGCATGCTGGGAGTGTCAGAGATGGTACAGGAGCACAAGGTTGATCACAAAGCAGGGAAAGAGAAAATAGAAACATGAACTGGGAGGGTTGAAGAGGGAGGGAATGGGTCGGATTTTAACAGAGTTGTGATGACTCCAAAGGTTGTTAAAAAATGGCGGGTGGGATCTGGATGCGGATGTTCCAACCCATTTCTGGCAGATCCCATTTGTATTAGTAGGGGGAAGAGGGTGGGGCATGAATCACACAGTTATGAAACCTGAACTCAGCAGGGCCATTTGAAATTAGGGTTGAGGTCAAACAAATCCCCATTTGGCTGTTCCAAGGGACTTAATCTACAGCATGGGAGTCACATATTGATGGAGGAGGCATGAATGCTCTTGAAGGGTGGATAAGATCTCATAGGTGTTAGGATCTGAAGTTACTTAAACCCTCGGCTTTTAAACATGAAAAATAACAAGCTGCAGCTGTCAGCTAGAGTAAAAAGTGAACAAGTGCCGTGGAGTGCATTGATTGACAGGCCATCTGATGTAGCTTCAATAGACTTCATCTTTGGTATTTGTCAAGGGATGTTATTACAACTGAGTCCATTATGAATGCTTGGCTGAGTTTAAAAATCTCAAAAACATTCAGCTCAGTGAGGGGGAATGTGAGTTCATATCTTGTTTAATAGTTTTCAGAGGCTATTAAAGGATTATTTGGTTTTGATGTAGTTACTGAATAGAAGTCTATTTGATTTTATAATAGGTTAACCACTTGAGGGGATTTTAAATCTTTAAATGGACTCCATGAATGAGAGTTTTCCCTGTATCAAGTGTGAATGAGAGCTCTCTTTGTTATTATAAGTTTAATTTTTTTCATCTCTACATGGATCCTGAGATCTGCCCATGGTGGATACTGGGTACATAGCTCTGGAGGTGACATGGAGGTAGTATGGGGAGCATAAAATTGTATGGGTGGGGCACTGGCTGATGGAGGGTAAGGGCGAGTGCCAGAAGACCTAACAGCCTTTTGTAAAACTGGGCTGATGTCTCAGAGAGCCAAGGCAGGTCTCCTAATCAGCCTGCTTCAGCACTCATCTGCCTCTACAGCTATACCTGAAATACCTTTTCAGGCAACAGACCCAACATGACCATGCCCACTCCTAATCACCTGCCCTACCTGTCTCCATTCACCCCCTGCTCCAAGCAAAGGTCTTAAGTTGCTTGGGTTGTTTCCATGGAGGCAGGCCCACCAAGTTGGGATTTCCTAACATGAGCTTCCCGTTGCATGGCAAAAATCTGGCCCAATATCTCTGTGAACTGAGTTGGGCATTGGGGGAGAGTGGTTATAAGACTTTGAGAAGGGGATCCAAAAAGAGCAGAGTTCCCTTGTATACTGCTGGGGTGGAGGAAGGGTTAGTGGGATAGCATGTCTGTGAAGTTAGGGAGTTGGGGAAAGTGAGGGAAAGAGACTGCAAAGGTAAATTTTGTAGAAGCCATAGGTTGACTTGTTTGTTTGAAACCTAAATGTTCACTATTTTTCCTTTTAATTGACTATGAAATAGATCAGTTAAAGAGAATAATCATTCGTAACATAAGCACTGAATACATGTCTGGCATGGAACAATGTGCTTGGGGATGGAGAGGGAACAGCATTTAATGGAATGCGCACAATTCTAAATTTGCTCCCTACAGTTTTGCTTGGAATTGTCCAGAAGATTGAGTTTGAATCATTTACTTGCTGTTAGACATTTTTATTTAAGACTATTTGCCCCTGGTATCTGATTCTATCGGGAGAAAGAAGTTTTAAAATATAGAGGAAAGGATATAATTTTCAAATGAAAGAAGGGGAAAAGTTTTCAGTCAAAATGATAAAAATGATAAAAATTTCTTTTACCACAGATCACGGCATATAGGGTGACCCAATTTTTCCAGTGCAAGAAAGCATGTTTAGGCCTTGTCGTGACAATGTGATGTGTACACATGGAATATTAATCTTTAAGTTCATTGATTGATCAAATATATATTGAGCTTCTTGAAAAGAGCTTTTATAACAAGCGAAGACTCTGACTTAACATGGCTACCACAGGTCACCTGATGCATCTACAATTACAAGTTGGTCAAGTTTGGACGTTTCTAGTGTGGATTACAATTATGAAATGTCAGGACAACCTCCTATGGAATGTCACACCTGCTGACGTCAAGAGTTACTTCAAAGATCCACTGAAGCTTTTAACTGGCTCTCGCCATTTGCATTGCTATAAAGCTACATTTGAAGCCATCAAGCAGAGACGGAAAGTCTACATGGACAGTGGCTGTATAGATTTGTTCTCCGTAGCTCATCACTGGGAAGAATGATCTATTCAGAAGTGATGGCTGGCACATTAAAAAAAGCAAACCACCTAGGCCATAACACAATAGCTAAGGTTTATCCAGACCTGAGCTAATCACTTACCTTCTGTGGAATACACAAATCATTATGGAGAGAGAGGCCGTGTAACCAGAATCACCATTCTGAAGTGCCTTTTGTTACAACAGCCTGGTTGCTTTTGGCAGTTTGAAGAAGAAGTCTGTAAATGGATCAGTAACACCATCTTTCTCCCTGTCATTCTCAAGTTCAAGACCCTATCTCCGTTACATATTGAAATCCATCACAGAGATAGAGAATTTTAATCGAAAGGAACCCCAGGTACAATAGCATCCACTTTTGGAAAGGATGGATTATGGCTTAAAAGAGACCATCTCCAGAAATTGCAGTTTCATCATCCTCAAGCCCACTGGAATTTCAAGACCACCTGAAAAATTCTGCCTCAGCCACGAACAACGCAAAGGACCCTTAAACAGTGAGCTCTCTACTTTTTGCATTTTATCATTGAATCTTAATTTGGCCAGAAGTCAACCTCCTTTACTGTATAACTTGTAATTTTGCATATTTATTTGTGTGTGTGTGTGTGTGTGTGTGTGTGTTTGTGGGTGTTGTGAAGGTCAGAACATGCATTTACCTTTTTAATTTTTTTTACCTAGGTGGGTTTTAGCACAGTAAAAGCTAGCCTGTTTTGTATTTAAACTCAAGAATTCTGTTGGATTGAATTTTTTGCAATCAGCTCGTAAATGGTTAAGTACAGACACTGAATTGACACCTTTATCCTTATAAATTAAAACAAAATCTGTTACAATCAATTGAGGATTGGAAAAGAAAGGACGAATCCTGGCACAGTCCTCAACCACTTGTAACAGCCTATATTCGGCATGTAAGTTGACTCCCCCGCCCCCATTTTCTACTAATAAATTTCTTCAGTCTACCTGGATTATACTAGTTTTGAAAGCAACATTTTAAAAAAATGTTGAAATGTATGAATTCAATCAAAGCATGGGGAAACATCAGAGAACTTTATAGTTAGAGGAAGAAAGATAATTTACAACTTTAAAATAAATAATTTATCGAAACCATTTCGAGAATTTACAATAAAAGGTATGTTAAATTCTTCATCCTGGTTATTAACATTTTTGTTACCTTTTTATGTGAACTGCAAAACTATCTAGTGGACAATGCTTCATGGGTGGAATGTATACATTTTATCACATTGGCTCTGCCGTAACCTGAAGTCATTTCGCAAGTATCTTGTTATTCACTGAAACTTGAGACAGGCACACTAATGGACAGTAAAAGTCCCTGCAAGATGATTCAAGTTGAGTTTCAGTGTACGTCTTAAAAGAGTCTTTGAGTTATATTAACAAATGAATCAATTTTATGTTAACTGAACATGCATGACTTTGATTGTTTTGAAAGCAGGAACATGAATTTTTATGGAGGTACACGTGCATCAATTGGTCACTGTGTTGCTTCTCTGTTGGTAGATTATAATAGGGAGGAAAAAGCTTGAATTTTTGTAGTAGAATTTGGTATATGTTCGTTACAGCTCTCATTTCTTTAATGGGTACAGTTAAATGGGCAGAAAGTGATTTGTTTTATTTTATTTCAGCACAAATGTCTATTGCAAGGCACCAGACCAACTAGATTTATAAAATAAATTATTGAAAATATTCCTCCTCCCAAAAAGAGTTGAGTTTGGCTTTGCCATCTTCCCAAGTAAAGTTTTTCATTACCTCGCAATACATATTTACATTCCTTATTGCTGCTCAGCTTGACACATTCTACACTTAGCGTATAAATCTTGTTTTTGAAGTTTTTGATTTTTCAAAGCTTCAAAGGGTGACTTATACACTGCAATCTACAGAATATAGATTCAAACATAGGATGTCTATGTTCATTGTATGGAATCGTAGGAACATAGAAATTGGAGTATGCCATTCAGCCCATCAAGCCTGCTCCACCATTCAATACGATCATGGATTATCATCCACTTCAATATCTTTTTCCCGCACTATCCCTATATCCTTTTATGTCATTGGCATTAAGAAATCTGTCAATCTTACTTACAGAAGGAGGCTATTCAGCCTGTAGTGCTAATGCTTGCCATTTAAAAAAGCAGTCATGCTTCGTCCCATATCCCTGCTTTTTGTCAATAACCCTGTAAATTCCTCATCCTAAAGTACCAGGCCAACTCATGAAAATTATTTTGGAATCAGCATCCACAGCCTTTGCAGATCCCAACAACTATCTAAATGAAAGAAATTCTGCTTATCTTCCCTCTAGATCTTTTGCCAATACTTTTGAACCTATGACCTCTGGCTACTGACCCACTTGACAGAGGGAATAATTTTTCTCCATTTATTCTATTAAAACCTCTCATTATCTTGAAAACTTTTATTATGTCACTTCTAAACCTTCCCTGTTCCAAGGAAAACAGTCCTATGTTTCTCAATCTCTTAATTGAGGTCCCTCAGTCCTGCTAACACCTTGGTAAACCCCCTTTATGCCTTTTCTGAGGCAATTCTCCATTCACCACCAGTCCCACACCTTATCTTCCTTTCATTATTGACTTTCACATGGTCCGCTCGGCAACAAAACTGAAATAAATAAATGAATTTACAAATCAGATTTTTCACATTACATATAGAAGTCTACCCTTTGAAGTCCACCCTTTGGGTGGAATTGTCCCAGATTTGCACTAGGTGCAGTAGCGGGTGGGTAAAACGATGTTTTACCTGCTGGCCGCGATGGCGGGTTTTCATACTGCATCATCCCAAACCCACTGCATTACTTACGCATTCCCCGGAAACACGGCGTTTCCATGGTGGGCAGGCTCTCCTTCTGGGATACCCTCCTTCCCCAGTACAGCCCAAATCCTGCAGTCTTTTCCCTTGCCTATGACCACTTCTTCCCCTTCCCCAAACAAGACCTTGTCTTGCAGTCACTGAAAAGCCACACACGTCTTATGGCTGATCTGGTAGGTAGAGACCTGCCCGTGAGCCTCCCTAAAGGTGATGTGGTGCTGTCTGTGAAGCCTGGCGCTGATGACTACAAGTGCTGACCGAAGCAAGGCAGGCAAACAAACCTTGAAGTCCAGAGTGAAGTGCAGCCCACCAGGTGCAAGTTGCTTATGTGCTGTTGTGAAACACGTCAACCTGGTGGGCGGATGATGCAGTGCAGGCTAGCTTTATAATGATATGCTGATGTATTATAATGAGGTTCCCAATGTCCAACGAGGGAAACACAACCCACCATCGGTGGGCTGAGCGGACAATCACAAACTGGTTTCAAGCCCTTATGAAACCGATTGTGCCCTATTGTCCGCTCATGCCAACAAACACACCCAACGCTGGCGGGCAGAGAAAATCCCGGCCCTTGTCCTCCTTTTATTATTGACTTTCACAGGGTCTGCTTAATAACAAAGCTGAAATAAATAAACAAATTTATAAATCAGATATTTTCACATTACATATAAAAGCCAACTAATCATCCCTTGTGCATTCCTTTAGTACCTGTCTTCCACATGCTTCTGCCTGTCCAGGTGCTCCTTCACAGAGTTACCCCAGTAGCTGCAGCATGGCTGGCAAAAGATTGCTGACTTTCATTTGAGTAAAGTGTAGATGGCCTCACAAGGTGACCTTGAGCAGCCTTGGACCAAGAAGGCATGGTTTGGGATTACAACATTTCAGTTCAGGTGGCAGAGGTCTAGAGCTGGCAGTTTGACAGGCAACAGCAAGGATACTGGTAGAGTGGTACAAGTGAAAGCACGAATGCTGTTGCCTTGCAAGAGAACAGCAGATTCATGCTCCGTGGAGCCACAGCCACTCATCCAGGGCAGTGCCTCAGCAATCGTGGTAATCTGCTGGAGGGCAGATTGCAGGGCTGCTGTGAAAGCCTGCAACTCCTTTGTACACTGTTGTCCACAGTTATAATGACAGAAGTCTGAGCTTGCAATGCAGCAAACTGACCTCCCATGATTTCAGTCTAGGCTTCCACTGCAACGTTCATGCTTCTGATGGAATCTGCTTATGCTGCAATGGCAGCAGAGATATTGACCATTAGATGCTGCCTCATGGTTGGCTCCACAACTGTGCTAATGGAGTTGGCCACCACTTCCATTCTGGGAAGGATGTGTTCCAAGTTCTACACAAAAACTTGTGCCAAGTTGGCACTGGGTTCCTCCTTGGCATTGGCCACAGACTTTCTGGCAGGATTCCAAATGTACCGAGCATTTCACTATGCATCAACCTTTTATATGCATGTTTGAGCAAGCTGTGCCTCAGTTGGTAAAACTCTCACCTCTGAGACAAAACGTTGAGTTCAAGTCTCACTCCAGGACTCGAGCACAAAATCAAGGCTGGCACTCCAGTACAGTACTGAGGAGTGTTGCACTGTCAGAGGTGCTGTCATTCAGATGAGCCGTTGAACCAAAGTTTCATTTGTCTGCTCATGTGGATGTAAACAATCCATGACACAATTTTGAAGAAGAGCAGGGGAGTTGATTTCTTAGCCAATATTTATCTCTCAATCAATATGACAAGAACAGATTAGCTGTTCATTATCACATTGCTGTCTGCTGGGTGCAAACTGCCTGCCATGTCTCCTACAATATAACAGTAGATACACTTTAAAAGTGTTTCATTAGCTGTAAAGCACTTTGAGATGTCTGGTATTATGAAATGAGCAAATCTTTCTTTTTCTGTAACTTTCTCCATCAAAGTGCCCGACTGCAGCAGAACCTGTGTGCTACTACACCCTCCAGTGAACTGGTACCTGTGTCTTCCTTGCCCCCTGTCCTATCTACAGGCCACTTGTGTCCCACCATATAAAGCCATTATCCCATCCTCTAAATTATGTGCAGTGTCGGTATTTGAGCTGGTGGCTACAAGGGTGAAATCAAGTGCTGTATCTTCATTGTCACTGTCTTCTTGTTGTTCCTCCACTGGCCAGGTTGCACTTCTTGGAGAAAGAAACAAGTTGTGGTGCAGGTAGAGGGGGGAAAACAAGGGTGCATGTTTACACCATCCACAGCTTTTCTTTTATATGTTCATGGTGGTAAGGCTGGCTAGGCCAGCATTTATTGCCCATCCCTAATTGCCCTTGGGAATTGAATGGCTTGCTAGGCCATTTAAGAGCCTGGAGTCACATGTAAGCCAGACCAGAAGAGGACAGCAGATTTCCTTCCCTAAAGAACATTAGTGAGCCAAAACAAAAATAAAAATACCTGGAAAAACTCAACAGGTCTGGCAGCATCTGTGGAGAGGAACACAATTAACGTTTCGAGTTCATATGACTCTTCAACAGAACTAAGTAAAACTAAGTAAAGTAAAATTAGTGAGCCAGATGGGCTCTTGCAACAATTGACAATGATTTCATAGCCAGCATTAGACTTTTAATTTCAGATCTTTTTAATTGAATTCAAATTTTGCCATGGTGGGATTTGAACTCACATCTCCACAGCATTACCCTGGGTCACTGGATTACTAGCCCAGTGACAATAACCACTACGCCACAGCTTCCCCTGTCAAGCAGATGAAAGTTTGAGATCCGAGGAGGAGGATTATGTATGCGGATACTGTCATCTTCAATGGTTCCAGTAACTTTGCTAGTCATGGCTTTTGTAATAATGGCCAGCAGTGTCTCCTCCATTAGGGAAGGACATACAGCTATGTCTGTTCCTCCCTGATTAGGTTGTGCAGCACTTCGCCCTACACAAGAGAGGCAACTGTGTCAGTGAGTATCTCGCAATCTGGGTGATATAGATGTCATGACTGAATAGCTGATAGTGTGTGCAAATTGTGAGATGTGGCTGAAAGGCACAGTGCTCAGTCAGTGAGGGTGTGGTGAAGCAATGAATATTAGGTATCGTGATTGATAGAGTTTCTTGGTAGGTCAATGATGGGGGTGGGATGAAATGAGTAGTGTCTGAGCCTAGTGGTACAGTTGGTTGGGTACAGCATTTGAAGAAACGTTGACTAATTTTGATCCATGATGTGAGGCCATTGAACTTCTTGTGACACTGCATCCAGGTCCTTGGGGTTTAACTCCTAGCATTGACCTTGTTACGATCCTGTTAGGAACCATTAACATTTAAAGAAGAAATCCAATCACTCAGCAATGGTGTGTGTGGGACCCGTATCCCAGTGAGAGTTAGTGTGTGTAGAACCTGTACCCCAGTGAGAGTCAGTGTGTGTGGGACCTGTACCCCAGTGAGAGTCAGTCTGTGGGACCTGTACCCCAATGAAAGTTTGGTTGTGTGGGACCTGTACCCCAGTGAGAACTTGGTTGATTGGGACCCGTACCCCAGTGAGAGTCAGTGTGTATGGGACCTGTATCCCAGTGAAAGTTTGGTTTGTGTGGGACCCTTACCCCAGTGAGAGTGAGTGTGTGTGGGACCTGTACCCCAATGAGAGTCAGTGTGTGTGGGACCTGTACCCCAGTGAGAGTTTGGTTGTGTGGGACCTGTGCCCCAGTGAGAGTGAGTGTGTGTGGGACCTGTACCCCAGTGAGAGTTTGGTGTGTGTGGAACCTGTACCCCAGAGAGAGATAGTGTGTGTGGGACCTATACCCCAGTGAGAGTCAGTGTGTGTGGGACCTGTACCCCAGTGAGAGTCAGTGTGTGTGGGACCTGTACCCCAGTGAGAATTTGGTTGTGTGGGACCTGTACCCCAGTGAGAGTCAGTGTGTGTGGGACCTGTATCCCAGTGAGAGTCAGTGTGTGTGGGACCTGTACCCCAGTGAGAGTCAGTGTGTGTGGTACCTGTACTCCAGTGAGAGTCAGTGTGTGTGGTACCTGTACCCCAGTGAGAGTCAGTGTATGTGACTCATCTCAGGGTGCCATGGATGATGGCAGCAGCTCCTCCATCCCTCTACCAGTGATCGTGGCATCTGATGAGGCTGCAGTGACTGGGAAGGTGCCAGCCATGGCACTGGCCGTTCCCTCCCATGCGGGGCCAGCATAGGGACAGAATTAATCTACACTTGGAGAGGCAGGGATTAATCAAGGACAGTCAGTATAATTTTGTTAAGGGGAGGTCATGTCTGACCAATTTGATTGAATTTTTCAAAGAGGTGACCGTGTGTAGATGAGGGCAGTGTATTTGATGTAGTCTACTTAGACTTAAGCAAGGCTTTTGATAAGGTCCCGCATGGGAGACTGATAAGGAAGGGGGAGACCATAGGATCCAAAGCAATTTGGCAAATTGGATCCAGAATTGGCTGAGTGGCAGGAAGCAGAGAGTGATGGTCAAGGGATGTTTTTGTGACTGGATGCCTGAGTCCAGTGGGGTTCCACAGGGATCGCTGTTGGGTCCCATGCTGTTTGTGGTATGTATAAATGATTTAGACTTGAATGTAGGAGGGTTGATCAGTAAGTTCACGGATGACACAAAAATTGGTGGGGTGGTAAATAGTGAGAAGGATAGCCTTAGATTACTGAAGGTTATAGATGGGCTGCTCAGATGGGCTGATTGGTGGCAAATGGAGTTTAATATGGATAAGTGTGAGGTGAGGCACTTGGGCAGGACAAACAAGGCATGGGAATACACAACAAACGGTAGGGCCCTGGGAAGTACTGAGGATCAGAGGGACCTTGGTGTGCATGTCCACGGGTCCCTTAAGGTAGCGGGACAGGTAGATAAGGTGGTTAAGATGGCAAATGGGATACTTGCCTTTATTAGCCGAGGCATAGAATATAAGAGCAGGGAGGTTATGCCGGAACTGTATAAAATGCTGGTTAGGCCACAGCTAGACTATTGTGTGCAGTTCTGTAATCCGCATTATAGGAAGGATGTGATTGCACTAGAGAGAGTGCAGAGGAGATTTATCAGGATGCTGCCTGGGCTGGAGAGTTTTAGTTATGAGGAGAGATTGGATAGTCTGGGGTTATTTTCCCTGGAGCAGAGGAGATTGAGGGGGGACATGATTGAGCTGTATAAAATTATGAGGGTCATACAAGAAGGGTAGACAAGAAGGAACTTTTTCCCTTGGTGGAGGGATCAATAACCAGGAGGCATGGATTTAGGTAAGGGGCAGGAGGTTTAGAGGGGATGTGAGGAAGAATGTTTTCACCCAGAGGGTGGTGGGAATCTGGAACTCACTGCCTGAAAGGGTGGTAGAGGCAGAAACCCTCATAACATTTAAGAAGTATTTGGATGTGCACTTGTGATGCCATGGCATACAAGGCTATGGACTTCATGCTGGAAAATGGGATTAGAATAGCTAGGTACTTGTTTGACCAGGGCAGATTTGATGGGCTGAAGGACCTTTTTCTGTATTGCAAACTTCTATGACGTTTTACTCCTGGCTTGCTCTCCTCACTCTTCATTGAACCAGACTTGATCTGCTGCCTTGATGGTAATGGTAGAGTGGGGAATATGCTGGGCAGTGAGGTTACAGATTGTGATTGAGTACAATTCACCTGCTGCTGATGGCCCACAGCGCCTCATGGTTGCCCAGTCTTGAGTTGCTAAATCTGTTTGAAATGCATCTCATTTAGCACAGAGATAGTGACACAACTGTAAGTGCAACCCACTAGAACAGTCAAATCTCCCAGGTGCCTGTTCTGTTCATGTGCCTCCCTATTACATTGATTCCCACAATCTATCAGCACTTAAGTGTCAGCCACCTTACAGCCCTTAGCCAAGTTACAATCATCAATGAGATTTGACAATGTAAGATGCCAAGTTAGTTGATGATGGGGTGTGGAGGGGCAACATAGACAATCTGAATCATACACACTGCTCTCGCAGGAAGGGTCAATGAAACGCAATAAGGAAAGGGCCAATGTCCAAATTCCTGTTCTTTGTCCCAGGAGTCCTAAAGGCAAATTGGGCTGTTCTTATTGGTGCCATGGTTGAGGTACCAAATTCTATGTAGGCTGGGAATGAAGTGTGGGGCCTCCCTCGCCTATTGGGCTCTGCTACTCCCTTGTTAAACATGTTGAACTTATGATAATTCTGATTGCTGCTTAAAGCTGACACATAAGCAGGTCCCTTCAGTATTTGGAAACTGGATTAGTTACAAATATCAGCCATGGCCACACATTAATCATTTTATTTGTTGTTCCTCTTGCACTTTCAGAAAGCCTTTCTAAGCTCCATGCATAGTATTCATGGACAAATTAAACCATGAGGGAAATTTCTTATGAAATGCATAAGATTTAAGTTTGGAAACGAAGGTTACCCAGCTTTCTGCCAGTATAACCAAATAATAAATGATGCAAGATTGTGAACTGTAATTTGAGCCATTATTATTTTTCTGGCTTTGATTTTTATTCTATTAAACCGATAATTGCCTTTGAAAAAAAACAATAAGATCTTGTTTGTAGGAGTCAAATATCCAAATATTTCCAATACAATTCCCCCCATCCCTGGAAATTTCTCTTTTGCATTTCACTGCAGGCAGCAAATGATGGGACTAGCAGGATATTAATGCACCTTAGCTGTGCACCTTATCAAAGTTTTACAAATTGTCTTGTCCAAATTATATGAAAGTACCATTTTAGTAGCATGAAAAATACTTGAACCTTTGAAATTTACAAGTTAAACCTTTCTACTGTTGAGCCTTTCAATGCTGTAATCATTTAAACGTGCGGAGGGTATTCGATGAAAGTTATTTTACATACATACACACACCTATACCTATATTATAGCTCCAAAATTGTAAGAAGGCAGAATATGATCAGGGTTTTTAATTATTTTCTTCTGTTTAAGTATTGTAGGCAAGCAAATGGATACTATTTATGACACCTTTTTAGAATGTGAAATAAGAACAAATACAGTGAGTTCTGATTTCCAGCCAAGTACATTTACATTCCAGCATGAAAAGGAAAAGAGGGATTTTGAAATCTACAGTGAGTATCATGCATAAATTCCCAGGAAGGATATTTTCAAATTCCTCCTTTTGCAAGGAGTTGCTTAATGGAATAGATTAATAAAACACTAAACTGGTCTTCAGTGTAATTTACGGCAGACATTTGGTGCCAGAAATGGTGTCTGGGTGGTGGGGGAAGGTGGAGGTAAAATACTCCAATACTGATGGATGTCCTTCTAAGAATCTACAACAAGAATTAGCCTGTTCTGGAGCTGAACGTGGAAGGCTTCAGCCAGTTTACATTGCCAGCAAACTATATCAGCTATCAGCTCAGGTTAATGATCTTCTAGCTGACTATAAAGATCCATTTATAATTTAGTACTTTAGCTGTAGATTTGTTAACATATAAAAGTTGAATGATTTTGACTGACATAATAAGCAAAATTGACGTTATTATGGAGGCTACATATGCAGCAACAACATTCACAAGGCTGAATCTGAATGTGTGGTCCATATAACCAGTGCCTCGTCATACATCAATAAGCATTATGATGACCACTTTCATCATATCCCCATTAACAAAATGTACCAATGATCACAGAAAAATCATAATTCCATATTACCAACAGTTCGCTACTGAGGCATACAAGTATTTTTTCTTCATGCCATCTTCTTCTTCCACATTACATTCAACAGACTTAGCAAGAGATTGGTGCCAGGTTTCCTAGCAACCAATTTTGTCTCTTTCTCCACAGGTCTAGTGAAGATTTTTTATTGGTGTTTAAAGGAGAGAGCAAAATAACATCTGAAAACAAGTTAAAAGACAGGGTATTTTGGTGTAAAATAAAATATATTTGTGTGGTTTAAAAAAAGGTAATATATGATGTACATTTTAAAATAAATAAGAAGTTGCATTCGCAAGCCAGTGATTGGTCATGATTAAATACGGATTAATGTGGTAACAAAAAAAATCTCACTTTGTGATGCATTTTAGTTAATAATGGCATAAAACGGGATGGACTTAAAAATGCCAAGGTCAATCTTCTGGTTGCATTTTCAGCTCTGTGTCCCTTCCAGAATTTATTACCCGAAAACCTAATATCCTGCCAGTCTGATTATTTACTGCCTGCAGTAAATTGCAAAGAAGAAATTTCCTTGAGAGAATTGTATCGGAAATCTTGGGCTATTTGTCTCCCACAAACAAGAGCTTATTTTTTTCAAAGGCACTCACAGTCAACTAGTGCAAGTTTATGCATTTCACGTTTTGTCTTGGGTTCAGTAATAGAGAACAATTTTGTGCACAAAATGGCAAATAAGCAATAATTCAACGAAAAAGTTATAAATATGGAAGTCTCACAAAGGTAATTGCGATGATATAAGGCTAAAATCAAAACCTCTCTATTCTTGATGTACAGTAATTGTGCAAAGTTCATTTGCATTCAAAATAACAATTTGCCACTTGATGGCATTCATCACTCTTCATGGTTTGAAAAGCTTTTATCTATGTGCTTGTAGCTTCGCCTGGTCTCCCTGGAAATAATTATTATTCCAGACACAAAAGCTGCAGTGGCAAAGCTTGCCCCGTTAACAGTTTAATGTTTGACATGGCAAGTTCCCCATCTGTACTGCTTTTAAAAATACTACCCATAGCAGGCACTGGACCAACAAGATGAAGGCTTTCACTTGCATTATTTATCCTGCTTTTGAAATTGTCACTGAATGATCCATATCATTGGTTTTGAAAATACTGTTTATAATAACAGCCCAAGGAAAGTCTTTAATATTAACTGAATACTGATAATGGGTTGAAGGATAACTTGATTAATTGTTTTTAAACAGTATTGCAAGAGATTTACTTCATTTGAATCTTTAACATTTTGTGTTCTGCCCCTTTGCATTTTATTACACATCCCTTTCCTTCAAAAACATTGGATCGGATTTAATGGATGGGATGACGGGCCTACATATTGGCTGAAAAGGCAGTGGCAACCCCACCACAGTCATTTCCGGGAGCCTCAAAGCACTCAAAAGCCAATCAGGCAGTCTGCCGCCCGCTGTCAGGGTTCCTGGGTCCTGCGGGATGGATGTCCTGCCAATCAGAGGTCGCCCACACTTAGGTACCAGACAGCAGGAGTGGTGGCTACTGCTGGTATTGCAATAGGCTCCAGGAGGAGGATCATTGCTGAAGCCCTGGAACACAAGTGAGTGGGGTGAGTTTGCCAAAGACAGTCAGGAAGGTCTCAGTGAGGTGGGTTTGGGGGGGTTGGTGTAAAGGGGAGGGCATGTTCTTCCCGCGGGGCAGCCCTTGCATGGGGAGTCCAAACAGGAAGGACACTTGGCCGACCACCAGGCTGCAGTCATGGCGGCTTGCCCACATGGAGAGCCCACCTATGGCAGACTGAGGCCCTTAAGTGGCCTCCAGGCAGGAAGGCCACCCACAACTCTTTCCACCCAGTTCTTAATTGTGGGAAATGAGGAAAGCAACAGGCTCTCCATCCCCAGCTTTCTTGCCCCCTAATACAGCCACCTAGCCCCTTCACCTCCTACCTCACTCCCAAAGGGGGGGAGGGGAACATTAAATTCTGACCATTGTTTCTATAGATTTTGCTATTTATTTAGTACAGTTAACAAATTGTAAAAAACTCCAACTGTTTCTAAATGCAGGATATTTTGAATGTAGAAACAATGTTTTGTTTTGGTTCAGAAAGGCCACCATATTTTTCAAAAGGACAGCTCCTAAGTCATTTATGCCCAATTTGGAATATCTGCTGCATTAGGAAATGAAGAAATTAACTTGAATAACATCTAGCTTTGCAGCAGGATGTTTCAGAAATATTGCAACAAAATCTTAAGAACACCTTTCAGCTCATTCAGTTTGCTATCATCCAGCACCACTTTCATAATGCAAATTGTACCAAAAGTTTCCTGTACCCTAAGTCCACAATCAAGTGCTGATTTGAAAATTTGTCAAATTCATTTTCTAATGCTTTGACTAAATGTCAGTAAGGTTTAGTTAGAAACTGTTATGAAATATTTTCCCGGGTGTGGACATTAGGCAGCCAGCAGGCAGGGTGCGACCAATGGCTTGCCAATAGTTCTAGCAGGAGGGGTCAGTGCATTTTGAGGGCCAGACGCCATTACTCTGGGCATCCAGCCCTCTCTGGGTTGGCACAATATTGGATGGCACAGTTGGAAGAGGGTGGATCCACGTGGGAGCTCAGAAGCTGTTGGGACTCTTATCTCAGAGTGGGGCCTGAGTGAAAATGACCCAGGTTGGTGTTGTGGAGCTGTACAACAAAACTGTACCTTTGGGCTCCCCTTTGGTTGGACTGACTTTCCTTAAACATGGCATCACAAGTCCTCAATTTGCATAAATTGAGATACTACCGCCTGACTTGGATGCTCTAGCCATTCAGTTGTTCAGATTACAGTGGCCACAGTGACAGCAGGCATGAGGTCATATATCATTCCCCACCCTTTGCTGCTGGGTGAGAAGCCTCGAAATCTCATCCCTGGATTTCACAAAGTATTAGAACCTGTTAGATGTACTAGAGGCACCTTCAATTGATATACATATACTCATTAGTAGTTATTTTAATGGGTGCAAATTGTCATCCGTAAGTGAATTTTAACTGTTTCTATGAGTTAAATAGATTACAGAATAATGTATTACACCAATAAGGAATTCAAAGAATTATTTGAGATTGATTACTCTTGTGGTTCTTTCAGGTCAATAATGAAGGCTAGTCTTGTTCGACATTCAGAACATGTGAATATGGCAATACTCCAATTTATCAGGTAATGATGTGCAGAAACTAGAGAGCCAACAGCCACACGCATGTGAATTGTAAATGTTAACATAAAATTCTGGAGCACCATTAGCTGCAATAAATCCTTGAAAGGCATTTTTCATTACATACATGGAAGCTATTAATGTTTTACATTGTGGGGGAGTGGTACAATATAACATTCTGTAGAAATTAAAGCACATTTTCTATATTTAATCCAATGCACCAAAATCAGAGTTCACCTAATGTCATTTGAGTGTTTAAATATGCAGTGGAGAGTTTCCATCTGCTCAACTAATCCACAAAAGGTTAATCGATTTTAAAACAAGACAAACCTTAAAGTGTATAGATACACAATCATAGAGTTGCAGAGCTCCTGCCTACTAGTATAAGATAACTACCATGAGTTCTAACAAAAATGTCCTAATCTCTCCTCTATTGTGCATTACTAAATACTTGAAAAATTACCTTGGATCTTAATTTGTTTTTAGTGTTCCAATTGTGCATTAGATTAAAGCTTTTTTCCCTTTTCTAGCGCACTGCATTGATTCACCCCATGCATATTCTTGGAATAATATGAATAATACATAATTAAACAACCAATTAGGAAAGTTAATGATGCCACATAATGTTAACCTCCTTAATTGTTGTGTAAGCGCTATAAATAATGCTCCGTACATCATCTCAGCTGTGTTGGAGTGATGTTGAAGACAAAAAGGTGTAGAAAATTCTGTTTTACTGCTGGAGTCTTTCAGATTATTGTAAACGCTGCAAAAGAATAGAAACATTTTCATCTATGGGTCAAAAGGAAAACCCACTAACGCAGAGAGAGACCAGCAGGTGTCGAAGGCAATCACATGGATAGCAATAACATGGTCTTTATGCTTGCTGTACTTGGAGGCCTATGTGAAAGAAAGTTTCTAAAATGAAGACAATGCTACTGTAAATGAAGGGACTCACTGTCTTTTATATCACATTGGGCTGCATTTTACAGGGTGCATAGCCCCCACACATGGGGGTGGGGCTGGGGTGGGGGAGCCTACCCACAATCCTGACAGCTGGCCTGCATCAATTTAACACTTTAAACCCTTTAAGATGGGACTTCTGCTCCTACCTTGGGAGGAAGTCCTGCCTCACACAATGGCCAGCCATTGGATGGCTGACAGCTCTGTAGTCCCCGTAGTGCCATTGGGAACTCTGGCTACTGCTGGGGCTACCACCATGCCAAGTAACCCAGGTAAATCTGGGGTCAGGTGTCTCAGCGAGGAGAATGAGGGGGTTGTGAGAAGGTGGGGTGGCCCATTTTAGGGGACCAGGGGAGGGTTAAATGGGGATATAATCTTTGGGAAGGGTGCCTCCAATGGACTGGGGGTGTTAAAGCTTCCAGGCCTCCTGCATGGCATGGCATCTGGCAAGGAGTGGAGGGACGTCCATTGCCGACACCCCCAGTCCATTGGAGGCACCCTTCCCAAAGATTATATTCCCCTTTAACCCTCCCCCGGTCGCCTAAAATGGGCCACCCACCCTCTCACAATCCCCACCAACCACAGGTAAAATACCGGCGGCAGCAGGATGAGGTCTTTGTGGCCATTAAGTGGCTACTTAAGGGCCTCAACAAGCCCAAGAGTGGGCAGGCCACCCAATACCTCCCCCTGTAAAATTTCAGACTGTTTGGAGCACGAGGTCAGGCAAGGGGAAGGCCAGTGCCAGAAATCCAGCCCATTGTTATGTATGGTTTTGACTCTCATTACCATAGCTTTCATTACAAGGGTGTAAGCGCCAATTATCTTATATTGAAGAAAAATGCCTTTCAAGTAAGATTGCAGGCTTCAACTATGTTTGCATTAAAGGACTATAACAATGTAGTCAATGCTTGCTGTAAAAAGTGAGACACAATAGGGAAATTAAGGAACTTCAAAACTATTACAGCAGTCTGGAAAAAGAGGAACCACTTATTAGTAGCTGAGAACAGTGTTCAATAACTTCTCTTATGTACAGAAAGAACTGACTACATAGAATGAGTCACTGCTGTTCCATCTTCAGCTAGCAAGGTATTTAACATTTTATTCCATTCAATCTGCTTGGCAGTCTTTTTCGCTTTCTACAAATTTGCCTCTTATTACAGACAAGAGAGAGATGGTGAGATGGCTCCCCTTTATCTACCTCTTGACTGGCCAGAGACAGATGTGTTTTAAAGAGAGAGTGTCTTAACCCCTTGGCTGCTGTAATTCTCAAGAACAGACAAAAGGTTTTCTTGTAAGATTAAATAAAAGAGGATAAATATTTATTTCTCGATACCCGAATGTATTCACAACAGCACTCCCTCACACACACACAGACACACACACAGCGACACCCACTCAGACACACACACACACACACAAACACACAGACACATCCACTCACATAAACACAGACACACACACACACACACACAGAAACACACCCACTCATACAAACACAGGCACACACACAGTCACATCCCCACACACACAGACACGCACACACCCATTCACACACACACACACACATCCTCCCACTCACCCACACACAGGCACACACAGATACATACACGCACACAGTCACACACAAACACGTACACAGACATACACGAATGCGCATATAAACACACACACACACACATACACAGACATGCATACACCCACACCCATTCTCACATACACTGACACACACACACACCCACATGCAGGCACACACAGCCACACACAGACACACACACAAACACAAGTAAAGGTGATTACAAAAGAGGCAGCATGCACTGTTATACGTGATTCTCTTGAGATGGAAGCTTGAAACGTTGCAGGCCTGATGATTCCCTTTTGGTTCACTGAAGTAATTAAGTTTCTGAGAATGGATTCACAGTAACTTACTGCTTGGCACAGCAGGTTTCTGGCTTCACTCCAGTTAAGGTGCAGGCAAACTCCTACACTGAAGCTCTGGTTTGGTTCTTCAAATTGATAGGTAAAGGCTAGCCCCAATTCCCTGCCCGCAGGTGGATTTTAGGCAGGGTCATCCTTTGCTTGTCTGGATCTGTTCCCTCTGAGCCTCCTTGTCTCTCAGACTGAGGCTACTCTCAAAATGTGTGTTAATAAATCTTCCTTAACATAACATGATTTCTGCCAGGTGGCCATAGTACCTGTTTTCCACTGTCCACACAAAAGGTCCATGGTGACTTCAACACTGACACAATAATGTTTGTGTTTCACCCATTTGAAATAGAATTGGTTTCTTCTCACACCCATTCAGTGGAATTCCATTCCGTAGCCAAGAAATCTGCAAGTCCATAGTGAACTGGCTCCTGCAGTTATTTGGACAATGGCAGCCAGTAATCCAATGGAAAAGTTTGTTGCATTCTAACGTCTTCTCAATGAAATGTCCCAAAATGTTGTTTGCAGTCAAGTCAAATTGACCAACTTCCAGCATTGCATAATTCCAAGTATATTGAGGTCACCTGACCTCTTAGTTCCATTTGTTTCAAAGCAGATTTTCCATTCCGCACTTGGTTTTCAAAGTAAAGTGCCAATTTTCCATAATCTTCCATAAAACCATGAGTATAACTTCATGGACATGACAATCTCAAACAATGCATACTGTTTAGTCTGCATAGCAGATGATCGCCTTCAGCACACACCCCTTAACCAGGATTGGTGGTGACAACCTCTTTATTTGTGATGAGAAGCCCATTATGGATGTTACAGGTGGTGTGGAACTGGGGGAGGGGGGAGGTTTTGGGCAACTGCTAATGTCTGGGGTCAATTCAGTTTCTGAACGGAAGAGTGTTTTAGGACAATATTAAATTGTCATCGTATAATCACTGTGGCAGTGAATTTCAGTTTAACTGGATTGAAAACAGTGTTTGATTCCATTAGTCTGTGGAAACAGATGCACACAAAGGAAAATATTGCTTCATTGATAGCTTTTTAACTTCGATCAGTTTTTCCCATTGCTCAATGTTTATTTACACAAGAGAAAGAGGTGTCAAGTACTTGTAGTTTCTGCTATTTATATTTGGAGGTCTGGTTGATTGACACTTTAGTAGGGTTGTAGTAACAGCAGGTTTTTAAAGTAAGTTATGAGTGACTGTTTTTGTAAGCTTTTCCACACACGTCATTGTTACTATAGGGTCCTTTAGTTCTGTAAAGAGTGTTTACTGGGTGAATGGGCATGGAAGTGCTATGAGTTGACATGGAGGGTATGGGGGCCATTAGGGGTAAGTAAAGGGGCATGGGTGACATAGAGGGTATAACAGGTCATTGGTGATGAGTGGGGGGCATGATTTGGCAGGGAAGACATGGGTAAGTTATATTGAAGTTATCTTTCAAAAGGTTCTCTCATCCAAACAATGGTTAATGACACCTCTGAGGGGCTGTGAGCGAGTCCATGAAAAGCTGGCCTGACTCCATGGGGAGAATTTTTTCCCCATTGGGGGCAGGGGGGGGGTTGGGTAGGAAAGGGCACGCAACCGATTGCCACCCGGGGTTGGCTGCACACCACCATTTTACATGGGCGGGCCAATTAAGGCCCACCCAGCATGATGCGCACCCGGAAGCGCTGTGCAGGCGGGGGGAGTAACCTGCGCTCTTTTGCACATTTATGTGAAAGAGAGCAGAAATCTCCCTGAGGCACAGAGCTGCCTCAGGGAGACCAGTTTATTTTTAAAAATTTTAATAAAGAAAAAAATTTAAGACATGCCCTCTCATGTGACAGTGTTACATGAGCTGGGACGTGTCAATGAATTTCATTAAACCTTAAAAACTTTCATGAAATCTCATCCCACCTGTGGATGCGGTTTCATGACAAATGCGAAGGCCGCCAGGGCTCTTCGCCTGCCCGCCGACGTTAAGATTAGACGGACAGCTCAGTTAATCATTTTAAGTAGTTTTTAAATGGCCTTTGACAGTTCGGCGGGCGCACAGCCGTCTCTGGTGCGCACCAGCGGAACTGAGGATCTGAATGATGTCTGGTGATGTCAGGACGCACGCCCGACGTCACCATGCATCATTTTAAGCGTCGGTGAGCGGATCCCACCCCTGCTTGCCGACCCGAAGATTCAGGCCCATGAAAATTGTGGGGGGCTTGGAGGTGCCTATTCCCACTGTTATGTTCTCTACACCTGCAATGGAGCCAGCCAGGTCATGAATGCAGGTTGTGGGCTCACTGGCGAAAATTGGGGACGCTAAGAATTGGGGCTGGAATCCTGGAATTGGGTCCTGTCTGCCATTTTTAAAGGCCCATAGAGTCTCCCCCAACTCTGTAAAAATCCAGGCTGTTAACTCTGTTTCTGTCTCCACAGTTGTTGCCTAACATTTTTAAACAGTGCTTCTGTCAAGCTCTGAAACCAGAGTACGACGCTTATAAACAGGAAACAAAGAAACATTACAAAGGAGAACCCTACAGGCGAACAATAAACTGGCAATGGATATGGATGTTATTCTGCTTGTGACGACCTATTTATGACAACTTAGAACAATAAACACTATGAACTCTGTTCGGATATACAAACACGTGAGGAACATCTTAGCCAAGATTGTTTGAATGCATGTGTTACTCACCAGCATCTTTGTTGAAGAGACCAAATTAGCTCAGATCTGTTAGAGACTCTGGCATCAGTTTAATTATAAGGTAATGATTAGAAAGGCAGCCAGTTTGAAGATTGAACAACAAATGTCAAGGAACATGACCCACCTGTTCCTGTACCTGAGATATAGAATAGGAGGGGTAGTCTTTTTGGAGTTGGGGGGGTGCCATGGACCTGCTAAGAATGTAGCCAGTTCTATTGGAATTAAGCATATGCTTTAACATATGAAAAAGGAGCAGGAGTAGACCATTCAGCCCCTTGAGCCTGCTCCACCATTTAATAAGATCATGGCTGAAGTGATAATAACCTGAAATCTGCACCCTACCTACTGCCGATAACCTATCACCCCCTTGCTCATCAAGAATCTATCCACCTCTGCCGTAGGAGCAGTTTTTAGTGTAACACTGGCTTATTTGAGTTATGCTCCAAATCTAGTCCTGGACTCTAGAAATACACCTTTGCACCAACAAAGAACTGCAATCTTGGGTGCTTAAGTTATTTTGAATCCTTTCAAAGCACACACAGTGCCTTCTAAATCAACTTCTCCCTTTATATTGAGCCTAACAGTCTTGAAAGCCTGGTTATAAGGGCATAATGATGTTGAGTATTATATGCTAATAACGGAAATTAGGATGGAAAATGTATGATGTCATCATTTTGTTACCACATCATTCAAATAGATCCATTTTAGAATGGGCACTCCTGCTGGACATCATGTTAAAAAATTGAGTGAAGTCCAGGAGAATGGAAAATTGGTTCATGAAAAATCCGGCTTCCAACATCTAAAACTGCTTTTCTTCTCAGCTAAGATGATTCTTACTTAACTGGCAAAACAGACGCACAATACTAGTTAAATCTCTGTGTTCACGTGTCAAAACAAAATGGCTCTGCTGATGTATGAGCTTACCCACAGTTAGTGACTGGAACAGTTGCATACATGCAAATGGATAAGTAAACTCTTCAATGATGCTCTAAGGACTAATAACGAATTTGCTTGTTGGTTTGGAAACTGAGATGACGATCAAACAATAAGAAAGAGGAGATGGAAATCTGGGCTAGTGATGTGCAGTTTGGCAAGACAAATTAAAAAGAACCTATTAATGCAAGAAATCTAAAGGAAGAATAAAAAATGGTAGAAATGCACAAGGAATTCGTCAGCACCCAAATATTAGCCTTTTCACTAATGCTCAGAGATCTCCTGTTTATTCCCAACACTTTTGGTTTTCTAATTTCTTTATTTTCGTGGACTCAGGCCAGCATTTCAAGCACTCGCTCACAGCCCCTCAGAGGTGTGATGGACCATTGTCTGGATGAGAGAACCTTTTGAAGGATAACGTCAATACGTCTTACCCATGCCTTCCCTGCCAATTCATGCCCCTCACCCATCCCCAATGGCCCGTCACATCCTCAGTGCCGGCATCAAGAATTCCTGTTTTTCCTACTATCCATAAATGTTGAAAGATGTCTCCAGCTAAAACTTCTGCAGGATTCTCCTGGAAGATTACTGAAAACGATGACGAAATGTTGCAAACAGCCTTTAACACCATTTCCCCAGAGCTTCTGCCAAAGTTGGGAAATTGGAGAGCCAGTGTGGAGGACAATCTATCACCTCACATTTGCCGATGGCAACACAACATATGGTTAGATATCCAGCAGGAAGGAATTTTTTTTTATTATTCATTTACAGGATGTGGGCTTCGCTGGCTGGGTCAGCATTTATTGCCCATCCCTAGTTGCCCTTGAGAAGGCAGTGGTGAGCTGCCTTCTTGAACCGCTGCAGTCCTGTGGTGTAGGTACACGCAGAGTGCCGTTAGGGAGGGAGTTCCAGGCTTTTGACCCAGCGACAATGAAGGAACGGTGATATATTTCCAAGTCAGGATCATGAGTGACTTTGAGGGAATTTTGAGGTGGTGATGTTCCCATCTATTTTCTGCCCTCATCCTTCTAAATGTTAGTGGTCGTGGGTTTGGAAGGTGCTGTCTAAGGTGAGCTTCTGCTGTGCATCTTGTAGATGGTACACGCTGCTGCTACTGTGCGTCGGTGGTGGAGGGAGTGAAGGTTTGTGGTAGGGATGCCAATCAAGTAGGCTGCTTTGTCCTGGATGGTGTCAAACTCCTTGAGTATTGTTGGAGCTGCACTCATCCAGGTAATTGGCTGGGTTGGATTTGTCCTGCTTTTTGTGTACAGGACATACCCGGGAAATTTTCTACATTGCCGGGTAGATGCCAGTGTTGTAGCTGTTCTGGAACAGCTTGGCTAAGATTGCGGCAAGTTCTGGAGCACTTGGCTTCGGTACTATTGCCGGAATATTGTCAGGGTCCATTGTACTTACAGTATCCAGTGCCTTCAGCTGTTTCTTGATATCATGTGGAGTGAATCGAATTGGCTGAAGACTGGCATCTGTGATGCTGGGGACCTCCGGAGGAGGCTGAGATGGATCATCCACTCAGCACTTCTGGCTAAAGGTTGTTGCTAATGCTTCAGCCTTATCCTTTGCACTGATGTGCTGGGCTCTTCCATCAGTGAGGATGGGGATATTTGTGGAGCCTCCTCCTCCAGTGAATTGTTTAATTCTACACTACCATTCACGACTGGATGTGGCAGGACTGCAGAGCTTAGATTTGATCCATTGGCTGTGGAATCACTTAGCTCTGTCCATCACTTGTTGCTTATGCTGTTTGGCATGCAAGTAGTCCTTTGTTGCAGCTTCACCAGGGTGGCACCTAGTTTTTAAGTATGCCTGATGTCGGGTGGTCCATTCGGTTTCATTCCTTATTATTGACTTTTTTGTGATTTGATACAACTGAGTAGCTTGCTAGGCCATTTCAGAGGGCATTTCAGAGTCTCATTACTGCAGGTCTGGAGTCACATGTGGACCAGACCAGGTGAGGATGGCAGATTTCCTTTCCTAAAGGATATTAGTGAACCAGATGGGTTTTTATGACAATTGGCAATGTTTCAAGGTCATCATTCGACTTTTAATTCCAGATTTTTTATTGAATTGAAATTCCACCTGGGTCCCCAGATTAATACCCTGGGTTTCCAGGTTACCAGTCCAGCGACAATACTTCTACCCCATCCCCTTCCCCTGAAGGTGGGATTCAGTGGACAATTTAGCCCTGATTTTCTCCCTCAGGTCGACGTGCAGAAGCCGGACAATTCCCACTCGTAGGTTGGATTTTCATTCCAGGGAGGGCGGACTGGATTAGAAGCTGGGCTCACCTCCTGGGAACGAGTGTGAGGCTGCCTGGCGCAGACGGGTTGGATGGAAGTCCTGCCTCTGTGCTCCGGCACTGTGCTGAATGAAATTAAAAAAAAAATAAAACATGAAACAGCCCTCCAGCCTTCATCCCCCTCACAATCCTCATATCCATCCATGCCACCCATGCAACCCCATGCCCTCCACCCACCTGTCCATAGCCGCTCATACCCCATGCCAATTCATGTCCTTCTACCCACACCCAGTTGCTCCTCATATCCCTTATGCCAACAAGGCATTTGTCCCCAACAAATCCCCATGGCCTCTCATACTTCCTATGCCCCCAACATCCCCATGACTCTTTTTACCACCGGGCCACCTTAGGGTCAGCTCATGCCAACTCATGCTCCCTACCTACCAACCTTTGCCCTTACCCCCTCAATGCCAACTCATCTAATAGCCTTTGACAGTGTCTTGACAGATTTGACAGCTCTTTGACCCTTGGACAGTTCTTTGGCACCTGGGCAATTCTTCAACAACTTGACAGTTCCAATGAGTTTATGCACTTTTTACACACCATCATGTTTACTTTTAACAAAGCGAAAAGTTGCCTTATCTCTTCCAAAGGTGTTACGTGACCAGATCCAAAGGGGGACCCTGGCTATCCAAATGAATCCAAGAAGTTCAGGCCTCCTCTTATCTGCACGCATCTTTCCATTGTGGTGAAAATCTGGGCCTTTAAATGGTGATGAATGGTTATGTATTGTCTCCTGGGCCAGAATTTTGCCCTTGTTGGGTGGGCTCAGTGGGGGTGGGCGGGAGCGGCTGGGAAGCCAACTGCCGACCACGATTGGGGCCCGACCGCGATTTCATGCTGGTGGGCCAAATAAGGCCTGCCCAGTGTGAATCATGTGCTGCAGCACTCAGCGCTGCCTGTGTTACTGGGGGGGCGGGGGGAGGAAGGCGAGTGGGGAACTTTGTGCATTTATGCAGGTGCATGCAAGAAAAGCTCCCTGAGGCACAGAGCTGCCTCAGGGAGATAAAGAGTTTTGCAAACTAAAACGAAAGAATTTTAAAATGTTAAAATGCATGTCCCCTCATGTGACTCTGTCATGTCCTAAAAATGTTAGCATTTTTATTTTATTTTTAATTGCTGTTGGAAACCTCATCCCTCCCATGGATGAGGCTTCCTAAAAAAATACAAAGGCCGCTTGGCCTTTTTGTCTACATGCCAACCGTAAGTTTGGATGGGCAGCAAAAATTTCAATTCAATTCGATTGTGAATGGCCTTAATAGGCCTTTTAATTGCCAGCAGGCGCAATGCCAACTTCCTTGCGTGCACGCCAACCGAAATATTGCGCTCACCTGACTTCATCGTGTATAATTTTACACTCACTCAGGTCTAGTACGTGCCTGCCCAATGAGCAGAATATTCTGCCCCTGATTTCTGTTACATGATTGCACAATGAAAGTGGACCTATTGGAAAAGTTGAAAAAATAATAGTGCCTGGTTGTGTTTATTGCTCATTTATTTAAAGAATCTTGTCAACATGAAGCCGTTATGAACAAGACTAATCAAATAATGGGAATTACTTCAAGACTATTTGATCTAAGTCACATTATTTTAGCCAATAAAATGAAAAGAATAATTGGAATATTATACATTGTTACAGTATCTTGGGCTTTTACTCACAAGAAGAATCAGGCTGACACTATTGCAACTTTATCTACGGTGAACACTCTCGGTTAGTGCAGCTTCTTGCTGAGCGTGTGTATGAATGTGGGCTGACCCCTCTTGCAATCATTATTTTGGCAAATTTAATTGAAAAGTAAGGCAACTCACAATCACTTTCTGAAGAGCAGTTAGGGGTGGGCAATAAATGATGCCCACATCCCATGAACGAATAAATAAAGAAAATGGCATTGAAGCTTTGGAATCAGAGCAGGATTGATTCTGAGATTAAAGCTCTGAAATGATGAAGGCAGACTCACACGGCTGGCAGAAAATCATAAAGGATCATGGCTATTGAGAACATAGCGGGTGTAATTTTTTAAAACTAACTTGTGATCACATTACTGGAGGATACAAGTTAGGAAAAGTAGAAAATTTCAAGTAAGGCTGGAAAATAAAGACTTTTTACAGAGTGATGCATCTATGGGATAGATTCAAAATGAGAGTACTGGGCATTGTTGATTAACATCTTGAAAAAAATACTTATATAAATAACTGGTTAATAATAGCAATAAGTTTAAAAATAGGCTGTCCCTCTGTTCGAGGTGGATGTTCACTCAGGGCCATGAGTTAATGCCATGGGTCTTCATGTGGCTGAACAGGCCGATTCTCAACCCACAGATCTTTGGGCACATGGGGGCAGGATGTCCCATGCAGTAGTGGGATCCGGAGTGTAGAATTTGCTTCCTTTTCTTTCCTTCCCCACCACCACTCAGCCTTATCATTAACACATTGTGACACAAAGCGTGGTACAGTTTGATGGACAGGTTGTCACTGTTCTGAATGATTGGTAGCAAGGTCCACCAAGTATTACAGTATATCACAGTATCACAGTGTTATTACAGTGCAGAAAGAGGCCATTCAGCCCATTGAATCTTCACTGGCTCTCTGAAAGAGCATGCCACCTAGTCCCGCTCCCCTGCCTTATCCCCCGTAATCTTGCTCATTTTCTTTTTTCAGGCAGCAATCCGATCCCCCTATGAATACCTCGATTGAACCTGCCTCCATCACCTTTAGGAAGTTTGTTCCAGAACCCAACCACCCTCTGGGTGAAAAATTTTTTTCCCACATCACATTTACTCCTTTTGCCAATTATTTTGAATCTGTGTCCTCTGGTCTTGATGTTCTCTTGAGTGGGAACAGTTTCTCATTATTTACCCTGTCCACACGCATCAGGATCTTGAATACCTGTATCAAGTCTCCTCTTAGCCTTCTTTTATCAAAGGAAAACAGTCTCAACCTCTCCAACCTACCCTCATAACTATAGTTCTTCAACCCTGGAATCATTCCTGTGAATCCCCTCTGTACTCTCTCCAATGCCTTCATATACTTCCTCAAGTATGATGCCCAGAACTGGACGCAGTACTCCAGATGAGGCCTAACAAGAGTCTTATACAAGTTCAACATGACCTCCTTACTCTTGTATTCAATGCCTCTATTAATAAAGCCTATGATACTATATGCTTTTCTAACTTCTCTCTCAACATGTCCTGCAATGACATATACACCGAGGTCCCTCTGTTCCTGCACCTCCTTTAGAGGCTCTCCCTTTTTTTTATACTGTCTCACCATATCTTTCCAGCCAAAATTAATCACCTCACCCTTTTCTGCATTGAACTTCATCTGCCATTTATCTGCCCAATCCACCAATATGTCTATGTCCCTTTGAAGTTCAAGACTATCCCCATCACAGTTGACAACACTTCCAATCTTCATATCATCTACAAATATTGAAATCATGCCCTGCACACCACAGTCTTGGTCATTAATATATATCAGGAAGAGCAAGGGTCCCAACACTGACCCCTGGGGAACTCCACTACAAACCTCTCTCCAATCTAAAAAACAGCCATTTATTACTACTCTCTGTTTCCTGTCATTCAGCCAATTTCTAATCCAACTGCCTACTTTCCCTTTTATTCCATGACCTAGAATTTTGCTCACAAGTCTGTTGTGTGGCACTGTATCAAATGCCTTTTGAAAATCCATAAATACCACATCAACAGCGTTTCATTTATCAACCTTCTCTGTTACCTCCTCAAAAAACTCCTGCAAATTAGTTAGACATGATTTTCCCTTGAAGAATCCATGCTGGCTTTCCTTAATTATCAATTAGTCACTAATGCCAATGCTGTCACATTTCACAGGGAACTTCAGAGTGTCTTTAAAGCGTTTTCTTTAACCTCCCTGGAACGTTGGCCATTTGAGAGTTAAGAGCACAGGATCTGGCAAGGGAGTTACTTTTCAGCAATCTGGACAGTGGTTCATTGAAGTGGGTTTTGCAGGAGTTTCGCCTGAATTTTGGGGAACTGGCTTCAAGAAGGACACTAGCATTTGTTCACCAGTTCTCTCATTGAATACGGAGGAGATGGCAGAGGCATTGCTGATGGAATTTCTCTAGTGCTTTTATGTGTCACTGCAGTGCAGGAGTGTGGTGATGACAATTGTTCTGCACACTAGGACTTTTGTTGACTTGTGGGAGTCTTTATTGTCAAACGCTTGCTACTGTAGTTGTAGAAGGCTGACCTGGTGCAGCTGATCCAGTGTTGGATCTCCTCATCAACGGCAGCCTTTTGAGACAGGTGGCTGCCAAGGTGCAGGAAGTGTTCAATATATTCCAGGGTCTCTCCTTCAACATGTATGGGAGGTGGAATATTTGGCTGACTAGATGTGGGTTGATGTGAGTTTTGTTTTTGCAACATTCAAGGGCAGGCCTAGTTTCCTGTATGCAGAATTGAAGAGAGTGAGAGTGACTTGCAAACCTGATGCAGAGCTGGCAACAACACTGTTGTCATCAGCAAATTGTAAATCATATAAGTCTGTGGTGGTCAGTTTATATAGCCCATCTTGATAGAGCTACTGGAGGTCTTTTCAACTAACAGGGCCTATTTCCAATCTGAAAAGTGGGTAGCCAGCAGAGGGGAGACCTTTAAGGCCTGCCTGGTGCAATTTTCAGATACAAATGGATGGAGTAGGCATGATGATTGTTAATCCCAAGGCATTGAGTTGCCTAACCTGCAGTTCTTAAAGTGTCTGCTGGAGGCCACTATAAATTGGTCAAAGAAATTGTTAATGTGCATTTTTCTGGAGCTGCTGCTCTTGTTCCCTTTAAAAAGTAACTGTGGCTCATCTGAGAGTCCTTTCCCAGAATCGCTTCAAAGGCCCTACTTGCTGACTAACGCATTATGGAGGATGCTCGATCTTTCCTTGGCCACAACTGGTGAGCTGCAGCGGGCTGCCCATTTGGTACCTGCAGTCACTGGCAGCATTGAAATGAGGTCTGAGCTGAAAAGCAGTTAAAGTTTCTCACCTTTGGGTCGACAGCATTGCTGCTCCACCAATCTTGCAGCCAATTTGGGTAGAATTCGAAGATCATTCACCTTGGTTTCACACTGGTTAACACATTTGTTCAGAATTTCTACGGGCTGTATGTTAACAATGCATTTAACTCACATTTTAAACAGATTTATAGCCCTATTAAACTAGTGCTTACTGGAATCTGACACAAACACATTCACCAAATAAGTCTCTGAGGAATTTCAACACCTGGCTCTTGATATTCTGGAAGGTTTGCTGTTGGCTTGGATTATCCCTCCTCCCACTCCATCCCACATATTCTTGAAGAGGATAAAGCAGAGTAAATGAGAGGCTGGTTGTGTATTATCTGTGAAAAATAAACTTTTTTAGGAATGTAGGAGCAGGAGTAGGCCACTCATTCCCTCAAGCCTATTCTACCATACAATTAGACCATTGCTGATCTGTACCATACCTCCATTTATCTGCCTTTGTTCTGTAACCCTTAATGCTAATAACAGATCTCATTAGTTTAAATATTTTCTTTATGGTTGGTGTTGATAGCATCAACATGACAAATATGCTCCTTCTAAAGTAAGCGACTAACAGATTGATTCTGCTATAAAACTTGTCCAACCCTGGTGAACCATTTTGGATCTTTTGCTGCCATTCAAAGATTCTACCCATCAAACTAGTTGGTGACCTTCACCTCTTTTCTTTTATGTAAATAATTGGAAACACCACATTTCTGAGATATTTCTCCAAGTACCACAACTTCAAAGGACTGATGTTATCATTATCTATTTTCCATGCTCCCACCTTAGTCTGAATTTCTCAATTTGCTTAAAGTTTTTCATTTTAACTTTATGGATTTTTCAGCAACATCTGTTTTAAATTTTCATCCCTTACAGTCATAGATGGCAATTGGCCAGTTGGCAAGACTAGGCCATTGAGAACTCTGAGTTTGCTACTTACATGGGTGCCATTTATATCTCATCCTTGCTGAGCAGTGTTCTCTCAATCCAAGCTCCATCATTGACTTGGTTGGCGGAATTGGCACCGTGAGCAGACAATATGGCGAGAAGGCCAAAAATCGGTTTCACAATGTTGTGAAACCAGTTTGCAATTGTCCACTCTGCCTGTCAATACCCTGCTGCATTTTTTGCTGCTGAATGTTGGGAACTTGATTGCAATACATTTGTATCATTATAAGGCCAGCCCACCGGAATCACCGCCTTACGCTGGATCAGCAGCCCACGCTGGCGGGAAAACATGCCGGTGCCGAACACATCTTGCCAAATGTGGCGTGAAGAAGTCAGGACTTACTGTCAGGGCCTTGCTCACATCGTGGACATCCGAGGAGCAGAAGATGCTGAAGCCCGTCAGCAATGGGACTCTGGAGAAATGTCCATGGCATCCTAGGTGGATTCTCAAGGACATGGCTCCACTACGAAGCAGCTCACGGAAGGTGGAAAGTCACCAGTGAGAGTCTGCTTACAATGAATGATCATCAAGGGGGTGGAGAGGAAGGGCCATTTGTGTTTGGGAGAGGAAGATGTACCAGGGAGTGGGAGAGAAGGGTCTAGGTTTGACTGGGAGAGGAAGGTTTGTCAGTAGGGTGATGTTGGGAGGGGGAACAAAGTTGTTGGGGGGTGAGGTTGGGAGGCAGAGAATGATGGTGTCAGGGGGAGTGAGATTGGGAGGGGGGAACAAAGGTGTCGGGGGGTGAGGTTGGGGGGGAGTACGGGGGAGGAGGGGGTAATAGGGGAAAAGACAGCAACTGGGGAGATAGGTTAAGGGAGGAGGAAGGTGTAAGGGAAGGAGTTCAGAAGGGGGAAGGAGTCAGGAGACAGGGTGTGTCTGGGGGGAGGAAAGAGTCCAGTGGGGAAGAAGCCTGAGGGGAGAAAGGAGTCCAGGGAGGGGAAGGAGTCCAGGGGAAGGAAGGAGTCTTAGGTGAGGAAGGAGTCCAGAGAGGGAAAGGAGTCTGAAGAGGAGAAGGAGTAAGGCTGGAGGAAGAACTAATGTTGGATGAAAGGGGGAAGGAGTCTGGTGGATGGGCAGTGATTCCAGGAGAAAGAAGGAGTTCCAAGGGGGGAAGCAGTCCAGAGGGGGGTTGGGGGTGGGCTGTTCAGGTGATCGAGCAAAGGGAGGGATCTGTCGAATCGATGACTTCCTCCAGAGGATCGAACTGAGGGTGGGCGAAGTAGGAGAGGATGGTGAGAATGACTGAGGGAAGAGTGAGGCAGTAGAGTGGGAGGGTGAGGGTGTGACAGTAGCGGTAGAAGGGATACGAGGGTGGTTGGCAGGGACTTGGAGGCAGACACAGACCCTAGGGGTGGGGAGGAGGGGGTTGGGGACATTATTATGGATGGGGGTGGGATTTTTGGGAAGGAAGGGAAAGTGCACATTCACCTAGACATCCCTGAAAGAAAAGGGTTGTGGCTGGTAGGTGACGGTGGGGAAGTGGAAGGTGATGCCGGGAGGGCAGGGGGTCGACAGGGATGGGGGAAAGGAAATGGATGACTGGGAGAGGGGAAAAGACAGGGCACCTCAAGAAAAACTGTAGCACCACCATGCTGGCTAAATTGAAACTGAAACGAGAATCATGGTGGGTGAGATCAGGTGCTGCATGGCAGTGTGATCATTGGGTGAGCGAAAATGCAGGTCAGCTCAGATGGACAACTGAAAGTGAACCCCAGCAGGCAGCATACAAAATGCTCAGGACATTGAGGTGAGTGTGATACATGAAGGAGTCGCGTGAGAGAGTGCTTGCACGAGGCTCTGAAAGGCCCTGACACACACACACTTCTCCCTCCAGAATCACTCAGGGGCCGACTGTGTTCAGTTGAACTGCTAGTGGGGGATGCGGTATGCAGTGGGAAGATTTGCAAAGCCTGTAAACATACCATTACACATTACTCAGTGAAAGTGGATATACTTTCAGATTGTAAAGTGACAGAATGTGTTCACCTGTGCAACCAAATGTGATCAGAATTTATTAACTTTTGAACACCTTAGACTTCTAGGTGCTGCACTGACATCCACAGAAAGGATGTAGACAGCTTGTGCAATGATTGGCCCTCTTGTCTCTGATGACTTCGGCCTGGGTCCTCTGATGAGCCGAGGCCTTGGGGGTCCCAGCTTGCTTTGGTTGACCTCCTGTGGGCCAGCAGCTCCCTGTGCGATGACAGAGGACGAGGTTGTGGGGGTCCCAGGCAAAGGGAACTCGGAGGGAGAGGACAGCCACTGAGATTCCTGAGTGGATGACCCAGGGGTGTCCAGCTGCTGCTCCTCCTCCCTTTGGCTGCCTGTGGGTCCGGTCTGACTCTTTGAGGGCAAGGGTCATCTGGGGGGGGACATTGAGATCCCCCATTTCCCTCTCGAGTTGCCACTGCAGGAACTCACTCTTGGCTCCCATGATGGAATGCAGGTGTGCGCACATTTCTGCGTTCTCCTGGAACAGGGTTTTCATAGCATCTGCCATCCTCCCCATGGAGTCCTCCATACACACACATGCAAGCACCACTTCATCAGAGAGCCGGTGGACATTCTCCTCTGACTCGAGTGCCACTCTGTTGAGGGTTTTCAACAGCTCTGAATGATGTTCTGCTGCCTTTTGCTGACTCTCCAGGATGAGTCGGAAAGATCTGCAGTGACCACTAGATTATGAACCTGAGCCTGCTCTAGATCTAGGTCACACTAATGTGTGTGTCTCTGCACTGGTGGAGGGTGTGGGCAAGCACTGTGACAGGTCTCCCAGGCTGCTTACTTCCAGCTTTTCAATGGAGGAGGAGTCCTCTTGGCTGAAGATGAGGACCCCCCTGGATCAGGCTGAGGGACTGGCTGGCTGAGGGTCTCAGTTGCTTGGCAGAGCTCCTTGAGAACCAAAGTAGAGCTAAGTAGTGCATGACTGTAGAGTGAAAAGCAGGAGAGAGAGCACTCACAGTTGCGTTGAGAAAGAGATGATGGTGTGTAGGATCCTTAGGTGGCAGTTCGCTGCCGACCTCACCGTCGCTGCAGGTATAATCCACGTTCTCACTAGTCAGTGCAATGGCACTCTCCTCAGAGTGAGTGAAGGTCTAATGTGGGCCACTCCAACCCTGGTCTGGGACCTCTCCCTGCTGATGTGAGCCAGCTTCTCCTGTATGAAAATAGATGGAGAGAGTGTAAGCAGGACACATGGCGCTGTGTGGAATGATTGTGGCGTGCGGAGCCATGGAAAAAAATGAGGATGCAAGCTCAAGAGGATATGAGCCTGGAGAAGTGAGGGTGTGTATGAGAATTAGTGGTGTCGTCATTTGAGGTGCGAGACCCCTTTGAATGTGTGATGAGTTTGTGAGTGTGTGAGTTGAGACCGATGAGAAGAGTGACTTAACCTGGTGGAACGGATGAGACTATTCATCCTTTTGCAGCACTGGATGGCTGTTGTCTTTTGCAGGGCATTGGTGCTGACCACTGCTGCCATGCTGACTCCCACGCTGGATTAGTAATGTTGCTGCGCCTCCTGTGGCCAGGGCAGGGGGTAAAGGACATCACGGCAGGCCTCCACTGCATCCAAAAGGCGCTCGAGGGACACGCCATTAAACTGGTGGGGCGGGGGGGGGTTGGGGGGGGGGCTGCAGTCTCCTTGCCTTTCGGGGCCATGTCTTCTTTGCAAAAGTCCTGGGCTGGAAGCACTGAGAGGTGATCGTGTGGCTACACTTCAAATATGGCACCTGGCCTGAGGAAGCAGCGAGGTGATGGTGTGGCAAGCAAATGAGTGTGTTTCGAAATGGCGTGTTCCCCGGAAATGCATGATTAATGTGGCGGGTTTGGGATGATACAGCGTGAAAAGCCGCCATTGCGGCTGGCGGGTAAAACGTCCTTTCTCCCGCCCGCTACCGCACTAAGTGCAAATCTGGAATGAGTCTGCCCATTGAGTTTTTGTGTTCTTTTCTGTGAGACACCTGAACTGACATTAGCTCATTCCAATTGAAGTAACTATGATATTGAATGCCAAAGATAAAATCATCAATTCCTAGCAGCAAGTAGATTTGTAATGTGTCCACTGATCTAATCCAGCTGGTTTGCACCTGGTGTGTTCACGCCATATGCCACAAGAAGGCTGTGGAAATTCCATTATCCAGAAATAATTTTTTATTCTTAGTGTATTTGTTTGCAAACCAAATGCTGAGCTCACCTCTATAACTTCATTAAAGCCTATTATTGTCTCAGCACTACAATTAGCAATTTAGATTTATATAAATACCTCAACAAAATAAATGTAGAGGAAGAATTAGTAGAGAACACTAAAAAATATATTTGAAAATCAGACTTCTTGGAGGCTTTGACGATAGGGACAGAAATAACAAGGCAGAGGTGATTGGAGTGGTGATAGTGGAGCAGAGTGGGCTGGTGATGTGCGGGTGAGGGGGTTGTTCCAAAGAGTAAAGTTCATACTAAGGACCAAAGGCAGATGGATTCACAAGAGCCAGACTTGGACGACTAAAGAACATAGACTCAGGCATAAAGTAGAGAAGGTTGCAGAGCTGAGGGAGAGGTGAATCACAGAATCACAGAATCTCACAGTGCAGAAGAGGCCCTTCAGCCCATCGAGTCTGCACCAACACATGAGAAACGCCTGACCTACCTACCTAATCCCATTTACCAGCACTTGGCCCATAGCCTTGAATGTTATGATGTGCCAAGTGCTCATCCAGGTACTTTTTAAAGGATAAAAACAAAAAACTGTGGATGCTGGAAATCCAAAACAAAAACAGAATTACCTGGAAAAACTCAGCAGGTCTGGCAGCATCGGCGGAGAAGAAAAAGGTTGACGTTTCGAGTCCTAATGACCCTTCAACAGAACTGAGTAAAATTAGGAGAGGGGTGAAATATAAACTGGTTTAAGGTGGTGGGGGGGGGTGAGAAGTCGGTGGGGGTGGGGGGCAGTGGTTGTAGGGACAAGCAAGCAGTGATAGGAGCAGATAATCAAAAGATGTCACAGACAAAAGAACAAAGAGGTGTTGAAGGTGGTGATATTATCTAAACGAATGTGCTAATTAAGAATGGATGGCAGGACACTCAAGGTACAGCTCTAGTGGGGGTGGGGTGGAATAAGACTAACAGGGCATAAAAGGTATAGATTTAAAACTAATGCAAATAAGTGGGAAAAGAAAAATCTATATAAATTATGGGAAAAAACAAAAGGGAGGGGGAAGAAATGGAAAGGGGGAGGGAGTTCAAGATCTAAAGTTCAATATTCAGTCCGGAAGGCAGCATTTCACTTGCATTTCCCCCAACTTAGTCTACTGCATTCATTGCTCCCAATGTGGTCTCCTCTACATTGGAGAGACCAAACGCAAACTGGGCGACCACTTTGCAGAACACCTGCGGTCTGTCTGCAAGAATGACCCAAACCTCCCTGTCGCTTGCCATTTTAACACTCCACCCTGTTCTCTTGCCCACATGTCTGTCCTTGGCTTGCTGCATTGTTCCAGTGAAGCTCAATACAAACTGGAGGAACAGCACCTCATCTTCCGACTAGGCACTTTACAGCCTTCCGGATAATATAGATTTTTCTTTTCCCACCTATTTGCATTAGTTTTAAATCTATACCTTATATGCCCCGTTAGTCTTATTCCACCCCACCCCCACTAAAGCCGTACCTTGTGTGTCCTGCCATCCATTCTTAATTAGCACATTCGTTTAGATAATATCACCACCTTCAACACCTCTTTGTTCTTTTGTCTGTGACATCTTTTGATTATTTGTTCCTATCACTGCTTGGTTGTCCCTACAACCACCCCCCCCCCGACTTCTCTCCCACCACCCCCCCACCATCTTAAACCAGCTTATATTTCACCCGTCTCCTAATTTTACTCAGTTCTGTTGAAGGGTCATGAGGACTCGAAACATCAACCTTTTTCTTCTCCGCCGATGCTGCCAGACCTGCTGAGTTTCTCCAGGTACTTTTTAAAGGATGTGAGATATCCTGCCTCCACCACCCTCCCAGACAGCGCATTCCAGACCATCACCAACTTCTGGATAAAAAAGAACTTCAATGGATCCGCAAAGAAATTCAATGGATCTCAAAGCTGGGGAAGTCTCAAGCTTTTAGGGGGAAGTAATTGGGCAGCCTCATGAGGTGGGTTGCGAGGGGGTGGGTCTTGCATTTTGGAGGCCTCATGGGGAGGAACAAAGGGGGAGTAACAACTTGGGGGTAGGTGCCATCAGTGTGCAAAGTGCATCTGTCAAATCCTGTTCCCCCCATTCCTTCCCACCTTCCCAAAAATCTTTTTCAAAAGTAGGCTCACAACTCCTGCTTGCCTGCTCACGCCAACTGTTTTTTGGTGTGAGTGGTGTGAACTACAGGTCAATTTGCTCAAATGCCCATTAGTTATTTTTTTTAAATGGCAGGTGGGTTGCCAAATTCAGCACCCGTCCACCCAATGTGTTATGGGGACCGGGTTGGTGATGAGTGGGAAGGTGTTGTGGGCTAGTCACTCCCTTGTGTCTTCCAAGGCCCAACCCCCAGCCTCCACCAAAAACATGACTAGGGTGGGATGTGCACCTTAAATTCCAGCCCAGTGTGTTCATTCCAAATATGGAGTAAGTAATACGAGTAATGGCAAACAGATTGAAAACAATCTTAAACAGGAATTCTCTCCATTTGCCTGATTGAGTGCAGCTTCATCAAGAAGCTCGCCACCATGCAGGACAAAGCAGCCAATACCACCATAAACATTCATTTCTTCCACCACCAGTGGACAGTGGCAGCACTGAATATCATCTGCAAGATGCACTGCAGCAACTCACCAAGACTCCTTCAGCAATAACAACAAAAAAAATTGCCAACCTTTATCATCGCCCATTCAAAATCCTGGAATTCCAAATCTAACAGCACTGTGGGTGTACTGACACCACACAGATTGCAGCGTTTCAAGAATGTTGCTCACCCTTGGCTTCTCAAAGACAATTAGAGATGAGAAATAAATGCACTGCCACCCATATTATGCATTGCAAGCCATAGGCCCAGATTTTCATGCCTCTGGAGGCAGAGGGAATTTCAAATTGGTAGATAGGATACCATTCTGGGATTCCCACCCCCATTCCTATCATGTGGGATATTAATGGCTCCAGTATAATGTGCTGGTAGCACATCTGCACTCAGCAATCCTGCCTTTGTCTATTCCATTGCAGGGGTGGGCATTTCGGATTCCCCCCACTATTTTAATGGAGTCAGGCCCCTTTTGGTAGGAGATGCTGTTTATGGTACCTCAGAAGAGTTGTGAACCTGAGGGCTGCTGATAGAGGATACTTTGGAGGGTAGATCTGAGGATGGAGACATGAAAGGTATGGGCAGCATGGAGATGGCAAGGGGTATGGCGACAGGGGGTATGGGGACATGGAAGTGGAATGCACATTAGTGGAGCACAGAGGAGGCACTTGGGGTGGCCGGGAATGAAAGGTGAGTGTCTCAGGGCTTGAAAATCATTAAAACTGGGCCGATTCCTTAGTAAATGGAGACAGGCATTCCCCGCCTGCTGATTTTCCCACCTCCATTGTTGCCTCAGGTCTGATTCTGGAGCTGGTGGGCCCAAAAACTTCACGCCCTGTCTTCCCTGACAGAAGAGTCTGCAGAATTACTCTATCTAAAGTACCAACTCGACCACCCTGCAACAAGCGTGCAAGTGTGAGACTCACAAGTCACAACAAAATGGCAATGAGGATAAAACGAGGTTGAAACAGAGACCCATCAAACTTGTGATGAGGATGCAACAAACCAGCGCCAAGGAGAAAGAAGGAAAAAGCGAGGATAAAAGAAAGATACGAATTAGTGTCGAGAGTAAAATCACAGAGGAAATCAAAATTTGCGAAATCGGGCTGTACCTCACAGGGTAATTGTAAGTAGAACTTCCAAATCGTCGAAGTAATCCCCTCACACAATGCCGCAATTCAGAAGAATTGGTCCTGTCGATCCAGCTACAGATGACTGGTCTCATTATATGGAACACCTCATGTTCTATTTCCAAGCAAACGGCATTACAGGGGAAGAGAAGAGGCGGGTGATCCTCTTATCTACTTGTAGGAATAAAGCCCACGGCTTATTTCGAAGTTTGATGGCACCCAGTGCCCAGATTCGAAAGGTTTCGATGAGTTGGTGGGCCTCATGAAGGGTCATTACCAGCCAAAGCCCTGGGTAACAAAGCAACTTTTCAAGTTTAATTCAAGGAATAGAGCACCCGGGGGAGACAGTTGCTTGTTATGTTGAAAGTTTGAAACAGCTAACAGAACATAGCAAGTTTGGTTCATCTTTATACGGCATGCTCAGAGATCGTTCAGTGTGCAGTGTGAATACGAACACAATCCAGAAGAGATTGCTGTCCAAAACAAATTTGGATTTTAAGCAGGCGCTGAAGGTAGCACTGGCCATGGAAAGTGCCGTAAGGGATTCGAAAGCCATGCAGGGAGTGCAAAATGGCGCCATCCTCCACTTTGGGTGGGAAGCTCCAGCCAAAATAGGGTGTGAAAATGCAAGACCCTGCCGAAAAGTGGGAAACAGCCACCGCTAGCAGGAAAATAATAAGAATTGACTCAGCAGGGAAAATAAGGAATAATGGCAACAGAGGTGGGAATAAGCAGACTAGTAACGATTGGCAGTTTAAAAAAATTGAATGTTTTTACTGTCATCGAAATGGACACATAATGAGACAGTGCGAGGAAAGAATCAGGCAGACTTTCAAACAAAAGAGAAAACCCCATGAGATTTACAATGTAGAAGAGCCTGAATTATGGTGAACATAAATTAAATTTGGAAGAAACTGATGCCAAATTAGAAACTTACATGGATGAAGACACCCAAGTCAAAGGCATAAGTAAAGTTACTGTCCATTATGGGAGCCAATCAGTAAAACTGCCCATGTTGGTATTAAGAGGCAGAGGATCAAGCCTCTTAGGATGAAACTGGTTGAGGGAAATCAACCTTGATTGGTCACTTAGATTCCAAAAGGAAGCTGAAAATGTTCCTGTTTTGGAAAAGGAGTGTGTAAGGGCTCAACAGCCTGAAGAGAAGCAGGGTACCTTAAGTCAGAACATGGTAGAACTCAAAGAGACCCTGCTTATGGACAGAGTTTGAGTCGAGATAAGCAACCTCCAAAAGGAAAAAGAAAATATGTTGAAAGACCTTCGCACACTACAAGATTCCCTCAGGTATAAGTTTGTACCATTGGAAAAGAAACAGGAAGAATTCAGCACTTCTCTGAATAAGCTGAATGATGATTTGGCAGAGAAGACACAACAATGCTCAATTTTCCAAGAAATAGCAAACAAATACAAAGGAGAGATGGAAGAGCTGAAGAATCAGCTAAATGAAGCCAAAGAGGTTTTGAAGGCAAAAGCCGCAGAATTTTCCATGAAGCAGACAGATGATGAAATTCTGGGAAACTCAACCACTGAGTTCACTCAAGTCACGCTTGTGTCTGAGAGTAGTCTGGCCAATATGGAAGTCAAAAAGAAGGCTGAAATCAAAGCCAGTGTTAAAAGGAAGAAGTTCCATCGAAAGAAAGCACAGAAACACAATTGGGGCCCTGATCCTGGCAGCATACAAGTATACTTTGTACATAGCCAGGTATATTCCATTGAAAGGGAAAGGTAGGGCAAACAAGTCCAGAGCTCCCTGGATGAAAAAGGGCATTGAAATTAAGTTAAAGTAGAAAAAGTGCACTTTTGACTGGTGTCAAGTAGAAAATACAATTGAGAGCCAAGAGGAATACAGAAGGCTCAGAAGGGTGGTGGAAAAGCATATTAGAGAAGCAAAGAGTGATTATGAGAAAAGACTGGCAGCCAACATAAAGAGGAATCCCAAAGTCTTCTATGGGCATATAAATAGTAAAAGGGTGTTAAATGGAGGAATAGGCCGATTAGATATCTAAAAGGGAATTTACACAAGGACGAAGGGGCCATGGCTAATGTATTAAATTAATACTTTGCATCCATCTTTACTAAGGAGATAGATGCTACCCAGGCCATGGTGACAGATGAGGAAACTCTTTGTCACTAGAAGAGTTCAAAATTGATAAGGAGGGAGTGCTGAATAGACTGTCGTTACTTAAAGTTGACAAGGCACTGGGACTGGATGAGATGCATCCAAGGATATTGAAGGAAGTGAGAGTAGAAATTGGGGGGACACTGGCCATAGTCTTTCAGTCTTCCCTAGACTCACGGGTGGTGCCAGAGGACTGGAGAATTGCAAACATTAAGCCCTTGATGAAAAAATGTTGTAAGGATAAGTACAGCAATTACAGACCAGTCAGTTTAACTTCAGTAGTAGGCAAGATTCTAGAAACAATTATTCAGGTTAGAATTAGTAGTCACATTGGAAAAATATGGGTTGATAAGGAAGAGCCAGCGTGGATTTATAAAGGGGAAATTGTGTTTAACTAGCTTGTTTTTTGAAGGGGTGACAGAAAAGGTCGATGAGGGTAATGCTGTTGATGTGGTGTACATGGACTTTGAAAAGGCATTTGACACAGTGTCACACAATCAATTTGTGAGAAAAGTTATTGCTCATAGAATAAAAGGGACAGTAGTAATGTGGATGCAAAATTGGCTGGAAAAGAGGAAGCAGAGAATAATGGTCAACGGATATTTTTCAGGCTGGAGGAAGGTTTGTAGTGGAGTTCCCCAAAGGTCAGTATTGGGACCCTTGCTTTTCCTGATATATATTGATGATCTAGATCTTGGTGTGCAGGGGACAATTTCAAAGTTTGCGGATGATACGAAGCTTGGGGCTGTACAGATGTATTGGAAGTGCTTGTTTTACCTACAAGAGTTGAGGAAACAGATCTGTAGGTGTCCACCAAACAACCTCATGTTCAGCCAACTCCTGAAAATGAGATTTCCAACAAAGCATGTGAGGTTGTAGAGCTGAGATATTGTACATGCCAAAGGAAACCTCCTGAAAGACTGAATTTGTAAATTACTTATCAGTGTAAATAATTTGCTGTTTTAAAAAGATTGTAATTGTAAATGTAAAAATATGTTTCCGAGTAAAGGGGAAGGGATGTGGTAACTATTGTTTTACCTGATGTGTAACATATCTTTAAGAAGAATGTTATAAAGGAAGATCACATGATCTTGTGTAACCAATAGTGGAGTAGTGGGGGCTAACTCTGTAGTTAATTCGTAGTTAGTTGGAAGTCAGTAGTCCGCAAGTGAGCAGCAGAAATATGTAGATAGAGTTTGGTGTAGAAACACACGTGTAGCTGCTGAGTACCTTGTAAATAAACAGAATATATTCCACCTAAGAAGTGTCTGCAGAACTATTCTATCTAAAGTACCACCTTGGTCACCCCACAACAAATATGCAAGTGTGACTCACAAGTCACAACAATGTTAAAACAGGATATTGAAGTGGAAATGAAAAAGAAACACAATTCCCTGTTTTTAGAGTGAGATGGTTTGCAGCAGTGCAAGGTGATGGCTCACCACCTCCTTCTCAAGGGCAGTTGAGGATGAGCAACCAATGTTGGCCTTGCCAGCAATGCCCACATCCCATGAGATAATAATAAGAAAAGTTGTACTGTGTATTCAGTTGGCCCAGATCAATAGATGAGCAAGTCAGGCACATTCTGGCTGACAGGAAGTTTAACTGGAGATTATTTTAAAAAAATATCTCAAGTATGTGTGAAAGTTTACTTTAACTTTGTCTGGGAGCTGAGTTTTTCCAGAAAGCAGTTTGTTTATTTTTGAAGGTTTTTGTCCCAGATTTTAGTTACTACAAATTTAGATGATGGAAATTCCAAGAGACATTCCTTTAATTTGCAATTTTTTAGAGGAGAAAGATGGGATTGGAAGGAAGAATGTGGCACAGGTTGCTTGCACTATGTGAACTGTTTACACCCACTGTTATTCATGCAACTGTACATGCAGGCCCAGAAATGTGTACTTGGGAATATCTTTAGTAAACTACCAGAGGAAACTGCCTGTGGAGAAGATTGATTTGTGCCATCTGTTCAAATGTGATCTACAGACACTCTCCATCACAAGAATGGCATTACCAGTGACACTTAAGCCCTGAGTTTTATGCCTGAGGCTCATTCTAAACAAGGCCAATTAGTAATATCAGTCAACTGACAGTGCATAATGAACAGACCTTACAATGTCTTTTTCTATCATAGGATTCCCAAAGACCCTTAACCCTCAAGTTCTGTGTAATTTCTCCCAGGTTCCTGCCATAATTTCAACAGGAAACTAGCTGAAATCTGGAGAAGCAACATAATATAAACAACGTATGCCATCATCAATGAGGTTACACTGGTCTCCCAGTAAATTCCAATGTGAGATTTGGAGAATCGCCAGGGATTTCAGGGGCCCTGTGACAATCTGTAACAAACCGATGGTTGTCACCAACTGCAAGAGGTTTCAAATGCAGGGGAATGAGTGAAGAAAGAGTAAAGGTAAAGGAATGAGGCCTCCAGTTTTGCCTCAGCTTACTTCACATTCTCAGTCTCCAGGATATCAAACATGGCTTGTCTAAAATTAACAGTGATTTAAAATGAGGCATCCTTCTGTAGTTTGAGTTTGCTCCCTTTTGTTGTGCACTGTCTTGTATGATATGAAGGAAACTGACTTTAATACGGGGTGTGAATTGAGGAAGCAGAGTGGGGCCTTCCTGACTCAAGTGGCATAGGACCTAGGTGACTTTAATTCACTGACCTCATTTCCATATTGTGCAACCAACTCCTGTCTGAATCCAATAGGAATCACAACCTGGCCAGTGCAGTGGAACTTTGGATGGAAGGAGCTACAATTGGTGAGCTGAGGTCACACTCCCTGGCACTGCAAAGGCTATGGGCCTTGACAATATTCCGGCAATAGTACTGAAGATTTGTGCTCCAGAACTTGCTGCGCCCCTAGCCAAACTGTTCCAGTACAGCTACAACACTGGCATCTACCCGGCAATGTGGGAAATTGCACTGGTATGCCCTGTACACAAAAAGCAGGACAAATCCAACCTGGCAAATTACCACCCCATCAGTCTACTCTCCATCATCAGTAAAGTAATGGAAGGGGTCATCAACAGTGCTATCAATTGGCACTTGCTTAGCAATACCCTGCTCAATGAGGCCCAGTTTGGGTTCCACGAGGACCACTCAGCTCCTGACCTCATTACAGCCTTGGTTCAAACGTGGGCAAAAGAGCTGAACTCCCATCGTGAGGTGAGAGTGATTGCCTTTGATATCAAGGCCGCATTTGATTGAGTGTGGCATCAAGGAGCCCTAGTAAAACTGGAGTCAATAGGAATCAGGGGCAAAATGCTCCACTTGTTGGAGTCATACCTAGCACAAAGGAAGATGATGTGGTTGGTGGAGGTCAGTCATCTCAGCTCCAGGACATCACTGCAGGAATTCCTCACGGTAGTGTCCTTGACCAAACCATCTTCAGCTGCTTCATCAATGACCTTCCTTCCATCATAAGGTCAGGAGTGGGGATGTTCACTGATGATTGCACAATGTTCAGCACCATTTCGCCATTCCTCACATACTGAAGCAGTCGATGTCCAAATGCAGCAAGACCTGAACAATATCCAGGATTGGGCTGACAAGTGGCAAGTAACATTTGCACCACACAAGTGTCAGGCAGTGACCATCTCCAACAAGAGTGAATCCAACCATCACCCCTTGATGTTCAATGGCATTACCATCACTGAAATCCCTACTATCAACATCCTGGGGGTTACCATTGACCGGAAACTGAACTGGACTAGCCATATAAATACTGTAGCTGCAAAAGCAGGTCAGAGACTAGGAATCGTGCCACGAGTAACTCACCTCCTGACTCCCCAAAGTCTGTCCACCGTCTACAAGGCACAAGCCAAGAGTGTGATGGAATACTCCCCACTTGCTTGTATAGTCTGCCCATTTACTTAATATAGTGAAATACTGGCGAACCTTATTTGACAGACTTCCTGAGGCTATTATTTTAACTAATTGGCTCCCACACCCTTTGCCACAGCATTTAGTCTTTCTGCCTTTCCCTGCAGGGCAAAGTTCTGGAAGTGTCAGGGCCTTGAACAGGCTGACTCTCCTTGACTGTGGTCCTTGCAGAAACATTACGTGAAAATGATGGTCTGTGCCTCATGGACCAACAGTGCTACTGCTAAGCTATGTGACTGCACCGCTGTGCAGCAGCCTGGAAGATATCTCACAGGCCTTGTTCTGCACTAAATGCTGCACTGCAACCATGCAAAGAAGTCTGAAGGTACGGATTAAAAAATCTGGCCATGCATGACAGCCACATCATAGGGAACATAACTGCCCTGACATTTTGCAATTTTTACCCAGCAACAATTCACCAGCAACTTTAAATAATGGAGCCTTTTAAAGCTGTACTGTACAAAATCCAACTCCACCCTTACCCCACCCCTCCAATGACAGCAAATTCCTGGGACTGAACTAGTGATGAGGTCAGACTCGGATATTCCACAGGCTGGTCCGGCACTTTGCCAGCATTGCTAAGCTTGTTGATCCTTAAGCAAAGAATATTCTTTTACATTTGTGATTGCTACTTATGATTCCATCCATTATTTGATCTAACCAGGCCCTGCTCCATTAGTTATGTTGCTTGGAGGGCTGCTGTATTATTTAAGAATGATATTGGAAAAACTCTTCACAAGGATGATGAAAACATTATTAAACCTTTGATGGTCTGAAAGTCCAATGTTGAGCTGGGGGCTGTGGGGGGAGGGGATTGGAAAGTTGTGCATGTAGATTCGTCTTAGTGGACTGGTGAATCAATCAGCTCCACATTAAACATTTATATATTACATATTTACACATTAAATTCCTGTAGAGGTGACTGCACCTGTTAAAAGATGTACCTGTCTCCAATGTCTGAAAATTAGGGCAAAAAGCTGCCGTCCCAAAAAATTCTACCATTAACACCGGAAATACATTTCATTGCCTGGAGTATTTGTCCAGGTACTTGAAATACTGATGCAGTAATATAACCACTATGCTACTGCACCCCATATCTAGGCACTATTGAAGATAGTAAAGAGCACAATAAAGATCCTAACATTGATCCCTGTGCGACGCCACTGGTGACCAGGCATTCTCATATACGTCCTAATGATAGAAACTGAATGGGAGCCTTGTTCAATGAGCTACAACTGGGCTTTCAACAGCAATTTTATATTAACTATCGCTGAACAACCAATGTAGCCCTGAAAAAATGTGGAATATTGTTTGTTAATTATGAATAATTACTAAATTTTTAAAGCTAATCTTAAATAATGATAAAAAAAATTAAAGTCCACTCATGATATTTCAGCTTCTACCTTCACCCCATCTGTATGTCTCAATCTTTATTTTCCTCTATGCAAAATATTTTATAAAATGTTTTTCATTTCCTGGCTGGCTGTCTGTGAGAATTCTTTAATGTGATTGGCTGTTTTTCTTATTGGGGGTTGGGATGTGAACATCACTCACAGGGGCCAACATTTATTGCCCATCCCTAACTGTCCTTGAGAAGGTGGTAGTGAGCCGTTTTCTTGAACCACTGCAGAGCATGTGATGTAGATACATACATGATATTACTGAAGTTCCACACTGGGAATCCCCATTAATGAGCACTACAATCCATTGTAAAGTAAGGGAAAGTAATGTTCTCACCAAAGAAATTGCAAGATCTCTCAGCACAGCTTTCCATGAGGTGAGCCACTGATTGAACAATCTGCCAATGTTTCAGCAGATCTCTGCTTACAGGCAGAATTTAATTTATGGTGTTGGGGGTGGGGTAGGGGCATCATATGGGAGTACCCACATCCGATTCCCGGCAACAGGAAAACTGTTCCCAATTAAGTTGAGGGTGGGAAGGATCTGACACAGCAATCCCACCCACTGGCAGGAGGATGTCAATTATGCTCATTAATGAGTCACTAGACATCAATTATCTTTGAGACCACCAGAATCTAGTGGTGGCTCAGGGATTTAATGTGGCCTGCATGGGTCATGCCCATGGCTCCTGAAGGCCGCCTAGCAAACTCTGTTGGGTTTGCCTGTGGTCTCGTGGGGAGGTGGAGGTGGTCCCTCATTGATGGGCAGTCAGTGCCCAAACAAGTGATCCAGCATCAGGAAGGGTGGGGGGTGGGGGCAGAGGCTTGAAAGCCAACCCCCTGCCATTACCTCTGACACCCTTCCCACTGCCCCCGCACCCCCCACCGCAACCCCCCCCCCCCCCCCACCCCCCTACCCGACCCCCCTCCCAGCAAACCCCTCTCTTCCCGCCCCACTCGCCTGTCTCCAGGATTCCAGTGACCATCCTCTGGGTAGGCCTCAGAGCATTGCCAGCTTCAGTAACCGCTCCTAGTCATTCTCCTGGCAATGGGGAGCTGTTAGCTTCTGATTGGCTGGCAGTTGTCAAGGACGGGATTTCTGTCTTCAGGGGTCCTCGATCCAGTGGTAAGCCTGACACTGGCCAGTTAAGTGCCTAAGTGCACACAAATCACTTTGGGCCTCCCCCACAGAAATTATGTTGGTCTCTCCTTGGCTCTCCAACCAATGAGGAGGTGAATCCCAGCCACTGTTTCAGTAAGAAGAAAGTTTGTGCTCCATTGCAAATTGATCTCCAAACTTTCTTTCAATGAGCACAAACACAAGCAAAGAACAAAACAAAGGACAGATATACTTTGGAGCTCCAGGCTTCATATCATGAAGGTTTTACGGAAAACACATATATTTACAGAAAATGCTTCTTTTCACCACGATGCATATCTCTGATGCCTCTCAATGATCTTCTTAAACTTATCCTGACAATGTTGCAAGGTGATACCTGAGGGCAGGATATGTCAATGGTGTTTGGTTACCCAGTAGTGTCATGAAAACTTGAGACCAAATTTGTCCTCATCTCAGAGACTCTGAATGATCATCAGCAAGGTATGTTGCCAATGCAAGTAGATGGGCAGCCTGATATAGTATCCTGACAACTATATAAGCAGGTATTTGAGGGGATTTGCTATATAGGTCAAGGAGAAAGGATAGCATCACGAAGGTGGATACTATCTCTGCCATTGGTATTGGGTCTGAGTTCCTATTGATCAACAATCACTGAGAGATGGCAACTCAAATCTCTGATATGGCTTTTGCAATTTTGCTTCCTAAATGGTCTCATTAGACCAGTGGTAAAAGCTTTAGGTGCACTGACTATTCTGGAGGCTTCTCTGTCAATGGGGGAATCTGACACAGATGTTCCTGATGCCACAAATCATTCCTGTTAGCACTGCCTTGTGTGGAATTCTTCAACATGAGGATTGCAGAATGGCATTCAATGCCACTGTGACTACTGCATCATCTCTGACCCTCTGAGATGATCCTCAATGTGGCCATATGGGTGTGGTATTCATTCAGCATCTTACTTTTTGGGGAAACTCCAGATATCTGAGTTCGAGCATCCAAGAATTTAGGCCTAGAGTAGGAATTAATTAAATAGCAATAGAAATATCCATCTGAATATATCCAGAACACAGGCTTACCACCTGGATAGTCTAAGCAGCTTTCATTTCTCGTAGTCTTATAATTTTGAGTTAAAATCTCTGTGCATTTGTATGAGTTTCAATACATTATTTTGGCAGTTTCTCGACATTCTCTCCACTCTGGATGCACTTCACCAAGGCAACCTACCTCTATAGAATGTTGTTATATTCGTAAAAAGGTTAATTAGTGTTCACAACTGAATTTATAATGTTTCACTATGTTTTTAGATTGAAAATGCATCATTTACTCTTTTTTTCTGACAATGTCACTAAAATTAATTCACCGTCAACAATTTTACAAGAGGCAAAGGAAAATTAGAGCGCAGTCTGGTTGTAAGGCCATTACAGAAAGATAAGCCAAATATATTGTATTCATACTGAGCAATTGGTGTTATTTCTGAAACACATGCTGCTTTATTACAGTTATCCATCTTCACGTATAACAGAGTTCCATTATTACATGCTCTGCTGTGACTATTACTTCTATATTCAAGTCAACACTACATAACAATTTGACATGCTTATGTAGCCACTCACATCTTTGGTGGGCTGAGGTTCATCATTCAGTTTACAAGCTGGTATTTTGCAGGTCATTCTTGGGGGGAGGAAGGGTCAAATAATTAATTAATCTATTTCACAGAATATAAACTGCTTACTATAGATAGATAGTAAAAGGCTTTGTGGGGTTGGAAAATGGCCCACTTTGCTAGAGTGCCTGTCCTGCTGGGAAACCTATTTTCTTGATAATAAAGTAAGCATTGAAGTGTGGTAATTTTAAGGGATGCATGAAGGGCTATCAGGAAAACAGAGTTAAACAACAGCCTGTTGAAAATCATTCTAGTTAAAAAAATTAATTCCACAGGGATTTCATACTGTAGTCTTGTTTAGAAATAATATGTGCAAGGAAACATAAATTATTCATGTAATGAGTGTCAATCAATGTTAAACATAACCATTGTGATTAAAAGCCTTGCAACTGTCATTGTTTTTAAAAAATCCTTCCTAAATAAAAAAAGCTTATACTTAAAATTGATCCACTTATAGTTGTATAATAGTGACAACATCAAGTTCAATGGGTTCAAGCAGCTTGTTTGTCTTTTGAATGGCATGCTCAAAATTGCAGCTAGGAAGTGCTTCTGTGTGTGGTACAAACTACAGTCAATAACTAGGGCAACCCTGTGTCTTCTGGCAAGATGAACAGGAACAATATTCTCCACAACCTCATCTTGAAACAAATCCAAAGGGAACAGGTAATAAATTGCTTGCTATCTAAAATTCATTATAGTTGTAATATAAATGTTGTTGAGATATATCCAGAACTGTAGTGCTTTATTTGAATTGCATTAAGAGAAAAATACAAATTCCAGATTTTACAAACCATTTGATAAGGTGCATCATGGAAGACTCTTCAAAAAAATTAAGGCACAGTGTATTAAAGAGGATGTAGTGGTATGGATATTGGTTAAAGGGCGTAAAACAAAGAGTAGTACTTAATAGATGATTTTCAAACTGTAGGAATATAAACACTGGTGTACCTCAGGGATTAGTAGTGGGACTGTTGATATTATTTTTATGTATATATGAAAATAAACTGAACTCCATTTGGTACAGGAGGCACAATATCAAAATTTTCATAGGACACAAAAACACAACTGGAATGGATTGTAAATTGCTTCAGCTAACAATCAGGCCATATCAGCTGTGGCTCAGTTGGTAGCGCTCTTACCTCTGAGTCAAACTGTTCAAAGTTCAAACCAGGGCTTCAGCACAAAAATGAAGGCTGACTCTGTGACAGTCCGGATGGAGTGTCGCACTGTGGAGATGTCATCTTCTGGATGAGATGTTAAATCGAGTCCCCATCTGTCGTCTCAGGTAGATGTAAAAGATCCCATGGCACTACTTTGAAGAAAAACAGGAGAGATTTCCCAAGTGTCCTGGCCAATATATATCCCTAAATCAACATCACAGAACAGATTATCTAGTCATTATCACATTGCTGGTTGTGGGGGCTTGCTTTGTGCAAATTGGCTGCTGCGTTTCCTACAATAGTGACTTTATTTCAAAATGTACTCATTGGTTTTAAAGTGCTTTGAGGTGTCTGGTGGTCAAGGAAAGTGCTATATAAGTGTAAGTCTTTCTTTTCTTAATACAGTGAATATATCTGCACTTGGAGGGACACGGATTAATCAGGGATAGTCAGCATGAATTCGTTAACGGAAGGTCGTGTTTGACAAATTTGATCGAATTTTTTGAGGAGGTAACCAGGAGTGTTGATGAGGGTAATGAATTTGACATGGTCTATGCGGACTTTAGAAAGGCTTTTGATAAGGTCCCTCATGGCAGACTGGTCAAGAAAGTAAGAGCCCATGGGATCCAAAGCAAAGTGGCACATTGGATCCAAAATTGGTTGAAAGGCAGGAAGCAGAGGGCAATGGTAGAGGGATGTTTCTGTGACTGGAAGTCTGTTTTCAGTGGGATTCTGCAGGTCTCAGTGCCGGGGCCTTTGCTGTTTGTGGTGTACATAAATGATTTGGACATAAATGTAGGGGGTATGATCAAGATGTTTGCAGATGACACAAAAATTGGTAGGGTGGTAAATAAGGAGGAGGATAGCCATAAACTGCAGGAGGCTATCAATGGACTGGTCAGGTGGCCAGAGCAGTGGCAAATGGAGTTCAACCTGGGAACGTATGAGGTAATGCACTTGGGGAGGGCTAACAAGGCAGGGGATCACACCAAGACCCTGGAAAGCACTGGAGGTCAGAGGGACCTTGGTGTGCATATCCATAGCTCCCTGAAAGTGGCAGGGCAGGTAGATAAGGTGGTTAAGAAGGCATATGAGATAATACTTGCCTTTATTAGCCAAGGCGTTGAATACAAGAGCAGGGAGGTTATGTGGGAACTGCATGAAACACTGGCTGGCCACAACTGGAGCACTGTGTGCAGTTCTGGTCACCACGTTATAGGAAGGATGTGATTGCACTGGAGAGGGTGCAGAGGAGCTTTACCAGGATGCTGTCTGGGCTGGAGGGTCTGAGCTATGAGGAAAGATTGGTTAGACTGGGGTTGTTTTCCTTGGAGCAACAAAGATTGAGAGGGGACCTGATAGAGGTATATAAGATTATGAGGGACATAGATAGGGTAGATAGGAAGGTACTTTTTCCATTAGTAGAGGGGTCAATAACCAGGGGGCATAGACTTAAGATAAGAGGTAGAAGGATAAGAAGGGAGTTGATGCATTTTTTCACCCAGAGGGCAGTGGGAGTCTGGAACTCACTGCCTGAAAGGGTGGTTGAGTCAGAATCTCTTGTAACATTTAAGAAGTATTTAGATATTCACTTGCATTGCCATAGCCTCCAGGGCTCTGGGCCAAGCACTGGAAAATGGGATTGATGTAGTCAGATCTTTGTTGACTGGTGTGGACATGGTGGGCTGAATGGCCTCCTTCTGTGCTGTAAATGTCAATGAGTCTATGGGCAGAATTTTCCCCCCATTGATGGGGGGAAGTTTAAGGGTGGGTGCGCAGAGGTGCACCTCTGATCAGCGCCCCCAATTGGGGGTGTGCAGCCATTTTACATGCGCGGGCCAATTAAGGCTTGCCCGTGCGATGCATGCACAGAAGTGCTGTGCGTTCCCTGTGCAGATGGGGGAGGGGGATTCCCTGAGCCGAGAGCATGGTCTTTCCCACATGCGCACAAAAGAGAGCACTCATCTCACTGAGGCTAAGTGCTGCTTCAGGGAGATCGGCTCCGCAATAAAAAATCTGAAAAATAGAAAAAAAATTTCCCTGACATGTCCCCTCATGCCCATAGCTGTATCTTTAGTGATTCCAGGTTAGTTATTTCCACTACAAGTTTATCATCCTTTGTGTCAAGAAGGATTCTGGCATCAATCCTAAATTTACTAGTTTGAACCAATTACTGTATGTGCTACTACTGTAAAAGCATGCAACTTCTTCACAACAAATCACTTTGTATGTTTTAATAGAGGCTTTAATCAGTTTATTTTAAATGATTTAATTCCATTGTGAAAGGGCGAACAAAACAATCTCATGTAAATAATTAAGTATTGTAGTTCCTTATAACTGTGCTCATCAATACCATGGATCAGCCTTGTGACTCTTCTCTGCACTGTCTCCAGGGTTTGAATGGCTCCTTTGTGTGCTTTGGTGATCAAAACTGGACACATTACTCATTAGAAATCTATTCTTCCTCTCCATTCTATCACTGAATCAGTCACATTAAACCAAAAACGCTAAACAAAAAATTTCCGCTCATCTCTGGCTAAATCACATGCATTAAAATAACGGTACAAAATCAATAAATTAGTTATGGTATTGCAAGTGTTTTTTTTGTTATTGGTCACACTAAAAAGGCCACATTTATTGTCCATCTCCCCATTTGTCCTGGAGGCATTAAAATTCAATCACATGGGAACAGACTTTTTCTCTAGGTCAGATCATATAGGTTCCTTTCTCTGAAGAGCAGCGCGTTGTTACCCTTCGGTCTCTTAAGAAGTTATTGTTCTGTTCAATATAATATTAAATGGCATTTCTGGTCCTTGATTGGAGCTTCTAATTCTGAATTAAAAATTTATTGATTGGTGGAGAATGCACTTGTATTAGCTAACATTTCCCATTTCATCAAGACAGCCCAAAGCATTCACAGACATTGAAATAATTTTGAATACTGCTGTATGTAGATAAATTCAGCAGCTAATACACTGCAAGGTCCAGCAGCAAATCACCAGATAATCTGTGGTGTCGGTTGATGGAAGAATGGTTGGCAAGACACTAGGAGAACTTACTGGCTCCTTTTCAAATGGTGTGACAGGATCTTTTGCATTCGCCGGAATGCGTAGGCTTGACCTCAGTTTAATATCTTATCTGGAGGGAGGCACCTCTGATTGTACCACATCTCTTCAACATTGTGCTGAAGTGTTAGCCTGGATTATGTACACAGATCTCAGAGTATGGCTAGAACACTCGTCTTCTGACTCAATGGCCAGGATTTTATGGCCTCGCCATGGTGTGTCTCCCCTTGGCGGATGCGGTGAGCCATTTAAATCTCCATTCAGTTCGACGGGACTGTAACATCTTGCCGGGCGGGAGAGGCTGTAAAATCTGAGCCAAGGGTGAGAGTGCTGCACTGAACCAAGCCGGTATTTGGTGGGGTTAATGCTGCTAAACAGAAACAACTCTCCTGTCTCCTGATTCATTGTCATCTTTCATTTCCACTCTTCAAAATACATTTATTAATTTTCCCTTTTTTTAAACTCTGACACACATATCAACTTCTCTATACTTCACCACCTGAGTTCTCTCTTGGCGATTTCATTTCCACTTTCTCCTCATTCACCGATGAAAGTACCAATCCGCAATTTGTCCTTTTCCTTGCAGCAACTGGCAGTCTGACTCTCAGTTAACCTACAGACTTCTACAATTTGAGTCTTGTTTTCAAGATGCTCTGATTTGTTGCCAAGGACTTCTAACCAGCTCTCTTCATTCTTGATGGGACAGTTATCCAATTTCACACTCGCTAGTTTGGTGCCACCAAAGTTTTTAATGTCATCAAGATTTCACAGGGATGCAATTTTTTGAATTTGTAACATTTTAGATGGGTCAGAGTCGTGTCAGGTAACAAGCAATTCCTTCATTCCATATCATGCAGGAATGTCCTCAAGTCTCCACCCACTGACATATGGTCTGGTAACTAGTTACAATGTTTAAATAGATCTGCAAAGGACAAAGGGCTTTTCTGCTATAAGCCGACCGAGATTGTAGGAGTGTGATGTTTTTCTGTGGCATAGGATCTTTTACATCCACCAGAATATGCAGGTAGGGCCTCAGTTTAATGTCCTACCTGAAGGTGCAGCATCTCTTCAACCTTGTATTGAAGTGCTGGCCTAGATTATGTGATCAAATCTCATTGCATCTTACTCAGGGACAAGAGCAATATACCAATCAACCAAACTGACACTTGGTTAGGTTAATGTTGCTAAAAAGGAAACAGTTCTCTTGTCCTCTTACTCAATGTAATTTTGCAACTCCACCAATGTCTAATCAGGATAATTTTCCCTGTTTTTAACTTTAATATGCATATTAAACTCCTGTTGCAATTTCACCTCTCTGTCTCTCAAAGCTGAAGATCAATGTACATTTTTTTTGTCTGGATACAGTATTTAACATGTGGTGTGAAGACAGTTGTTAATGATCCTCAGGGTCCTATTTTCAGACTTTCAGACCTAAAGGCACTGCTTCAAACCATTAAGCTATGAAACAACTGCATACTGTTTTTGGCTCCCCTGCATTTTGTTACACTATTGGAATTTTAAGCTGCCCAATCATTGAGGGGAACTGGTAGTAGTTGCAGCTGTGCACTGAATCCCTTGAAATAAAGCCCTTGGCCTCGAGAGGTAATTACACATTAATATTGACGGCAGAGATGATTTCTAATACTTCACCTTGTTCATATATTTTCATAGTGCAGAGTTGGCTTCCTGAAGAAAACAATCTCCGGGATCACTAAAACCTTTAGGCGCAAACTCAAACCCTGTGGCCAGGAAAGAAACCAGAGAGGAGGCCCCGATGGCATGGGTCACATTGCAAGTTCAGAAAAAGTAAAACTCAGGGTGGAATTGTCCCAGATTTGCACTAAGTGCGATCGCGGGCAGATAAAACGATGCTTTACCTGCCAGCCATGATGGCGGCTTTTCATGCTGTATCGTCCCAAACCCGCCACATTAATTATGTATTCCCGGGAAACACTGTTTCCATGGTGGGCGGGCGGGCTGTCATTCGCCTGCCACACCCCCATCTCGCTGCTTCATCACCCGGTGTGCTATATTTAAAGTCCAGACGCACGCACACCTCTCAGTTTTTTTGGCTGTTTGCTGCAAAGAAGACATGGCTCTGAAAGCCAAAAAGACTGCAGCCCCCAGGTTCAAAGACACTTCCCTCAAGCGTTCTTTGGGTGCAGTGGATGCTTGCCATGATATCCACTACCCCCAGGAAGGACAGCAACCTCACTAATCCAGCTTGGGATGTGGTGGCAATGGTGGTCAACGCCAATGATCTGCAAAAGAGGACAGCCACCTAGTGCCACTACAGGGTGAATGCTCTCATCCGTTCCGCCAGGGGAAGTCAATCTTTCTCATCACTCTCAAGTTGCAAACTCTCAACTCTCAAACCGATCACACACCCACAGAGATCGCACACCTCAAGGGACAACACCACTAACTCTCACACACAACTTCCCATCTCCATCAGGCTCATGGCCTCTCGAGCTCATGTACTCATCCTGTCCATGGGCAGGATTTTCGGGTCATCAGGAGGGCGCAGTGGGCGGGTCTGGGAGTGGCTGCCTGCAATCAGCCTCTAATCGCGATTGCGCGCTGGCTGGCCAATTAACAGCCAGCCCGCGTGAAACGCGTGTCGAAAGGCTCAGCGCTACCGGGGTGGGGGTGGGAGGAGGGCAATTGCTGAAGTCAAGGCAGGCACGGGGGAGGGCGCAATGAAAGCTCCCTGAGGGCAGGGAGCTGCCTCGGGGAGCTGAAGAATTTTAATATCAAAAATAAAGATTTAGAACATCTGAAAAAAATGTCCCCACATAGGACTCACTCACATGAACACAAACATAATAAAAATTATGTCAAAACGTTTTTTAAATTAATGTCAGAAACCACATCCCGTCCGTGGATGAGGTTCCCTCAAAAATGCAAAGGCTGCTTGGCCGATTCAGCCACCCGCCCACCATAAGGTTGGACAGCCAGCAAAAAATCTGCCTTAATTAATACTTTAATGGCCTTAATAGGCCTCTTAATTGTCAGCAGGTGCGCTGCCAACTCTCGCATGTGCACGAGCGACCGAAATATTGCACGAGTGCGCGATGACTTTGGGACGCTCGCCCGAGATCATCGCGTGAGTTTTTATGCCCAATCAGGTTGTGCACGTGCCTGCCCATGGATGTAAAATTCTGCCCCATGGCTCCACTCAGCACTCAAACATTACACACAGTGCCATGTGTCCTGCTCGCACTCTCTCCATCTAATTTCATACAGGAGAAGACTGCTCGCATCAGCAAGGAGAGGTCTCAGACTGGGGGGTGAAATGGCCCACGTTAGGCCCCTCACTCACTTTGAGGAGTGTGCCATACCACTGACTGGTGAGGATATGCAGTGAGGTCAGCGGCGAACACTCTCGTAAGGATCCTGCACCACTTCATCCTTCTCTCAAGGCAAATGTGAGTGCTCTCTTTCCTGCTTTTGACTCTGCTGCCATGCATTAATTATCTCTACTTTGGTTCACAGGGAGCTCTGCCAAGCAACTGACACCCTCAGCCAGCCAGTCCCTCAGCTCCATCCATGTCCTCACCTCCATCCAAGAGGACACCTCCTCCATTGAAGAGCTGGAAGTAAGCAGCCTGGAAGACCCGTCACAGCGCTTACCCACACCCTCCACAAGCACAGAGACACACACCTCGGTGGGACCTAGATCTAGAGCAGGCTCAGGTTCACAATCTGGTGGTCACCTCATGGGCACATGTCCTCAACAGGAGTAGGCAGGTTCAGCCAAGTTCCCTGGCATTTGGAAAACTGCTGGGGAAGAAGTATGTGTGAGGTCCAAGTCAGATGACGAGCCTCTAGATTTGACCTTCCAACTTATCTTGGAGAGTCAGCAGAAAGCATGGGAACATCATGCAGAGCTGTTGGAAGCTCTCAACAGAGTGCCACACGAGTCAGAGGAGTGCATCCGCCTGCTCTCTGATGAAGTGGTGCCCACATGTGCCCATATGGAGGTCTCCACGGGGAGGATGGCAGATGGAAACCCTGGCCCAGCAGAACGTGGAGATGTGTGCAGACCTGCACTCCATCGCGGGAGCCATGGGTGAGTTCCTGCAGTGGAAACGCAAGAGGGAGATGGGGCACCTCAACCTCCCTCCAGGTGCTCCTTCCCCTCAAGGGATCTGGTGGGGGCACCTGGGCACCCAAAGGGAGGAGGAACAGCAGCTGGATACCCCTGGATCATCCACTCAGTAATCTCAGAGACTGTCCTCTTCCTCTGAGTCCCCGTTGCCTATGAGCCCCTCAACCTTGTCCTCTGTCATCGCAGAGGGAGCAGCTGGCCAATGAGTGTTTATGGAAGGAGAAGTGTATACACACAGTATACACTATGCACAGAATCAATGAACCCTAGAGTAACAATGGCATGTGTGAACATGTTAGAAAAACAACACCCATTCATAATTCTTTGAAAAAAAACCGGTATTCCTACAACTCTATGAAAATGTCAATTAAAAATAACAGAACTTTAAGCCCACCACACATCTTAATCTTATGCAAATAAACATTGAACCATTGACAAAAGAGATTTCAGAAAAAAAATAACACTATAACCATATAAAGATGTCAGTCAAGCAAAGCCAACAGTTCTCTCCAGTTGCGTAAACAACCTTCCACTCATATAATCCTTTTGTGAGTATGGGCTCTCAGCCAAGCATGCACAATGAGGCTTGGAGTTATGTTGGAGGTGTAAAGAGATAACAGGGTGGGTGACAGATCCTAGGTGAGTTAAAGAAATCATGGGTGAGTTAAGAAGATTGTGGCTTGAGGAGATTGTGGCAAATTCAAGTGTTTGCTGGCTGAGAGGATATCATGGCGGGTGGAGAGGGGAGGGGGTTTGAAGCGATCATGGGTCAGGGGACAGCATATTTAAATAACTTGACCAGCTCTCAAAAAATAGGTTGTTTGTCCGCCACTGCCCCCCATCTTGCTCCCCACCTCACCCCGCACCAATTAAAACCAAAAGTGACAGGTTGGGATTGGGTTTTGGATTTCTGAAATTTTGAACCAGTCCCTTGCCCCTCTCCTGCCCATCTTTGGGTATTAAAATTCCTCCGCATATTTTGGATCCAGACGATCAATTATTTCTGCTGTGAAAGCTAACATACAAACTGAAAACATTCTATGTGGTAATTCAGTGTACAGGGTCAGATGTTGACCTTATCAGCTTCATACGTTCATGATGTTGCATCATTGCACCTTTTCATTAAAAAAGAATATTCCTTGTGCTCTTTACAAACAATTGCATCATACCATTTAGATGTTTGAAGTTTGACTGGACTTTTAATCAGTTTTAATGACTAACTGAACCAGACTCTGACAATCTTTAAATCTGTCTGTTGAAACCCGATGGTTTGCAATGACTCATTCAAGGCTGCATCTGCTGGTCAAAAGAACTTGAAGATTTTCTGTTTATGTTCATATTTATGATCATAAATAACAATGAAAATAAAACTATGGCAATGAAAATCCACAAGCTGTGATCTTTGCAGTCAGACTGGAAGTGTGCTTGCTGGTACCCCCAGGGTACATGGGTGGCCACGAATCTTATGCTGCTGAAACTCTTGGACATCAGCTATCCAGAGAATGGGTGCTTTGCTCATTTTGGCAAGAGAAATTATAGTAACAATTTTTAAAAAATCTTCAAGGGTGCAAACCGCTTACCTGCCTGAGTGAGCTATGTTCAGTATTTTTTACAATACCAATCATGTATTTGAAGAGTTTGCAAGGAATGTTTGGACATTTATTTGTTACAACAGCTCCCAAGCCACAGATAATCCACGTAAACCTTGAGTGAAGCAGGCCTAATACCTGCATGGTTCCGCTCAGGGCTCCCCAGTTTCTCCTAGGGGGTTCTAAAACAATAACATATACACCTGCTTTAGGCAGCCACCTCAGATGCCTAAACATGGAATTGGACATTTCTCAGGCATCCTTGGGCTGCAGGGCATAGACCTGCAACGTTGGTCATTTTTGATTTTGTTGGTGCAACCATCATCAATTTCTGTACCAACTTATTTCAATGCTGTTTATCTTGATGCACCCTCAATGAATTATGGTATTAGGCACTCAGACTGATTGAGGCTGCAAAAACAATGACCCAAGTTTTACCAGGTCTGACAGTACTCTGTAACTTCTTCAGCCTGGAAAACTATTGTTCAGAAACACCAGTTGCCGGAGCTCTTTTGAGCAGACCCAAGCAACTCTTGGACTTGCTACTCAACTGTTCAGCAGCATTTTAATGCACTACCTTGGGAGAACAGAACTGTTCTGTTGAAGGGTCATGAGGACTAGAAATGTCAACTCTTTTCTTCTCCGCCGATGCTGCCAGACCTGCTGAGTTTTTCCAAGTAATTCTGTTTTTATCTTATAAATAATGTCTATTTTTGCTTTCAAGTATTTTTTAGCATTTCTTAAAATTTTCATTTGGCAGTAAGATGGGACCATAATTATTGCACTGAGGAAATTTTTTAACCATGCCCAGCAGTGTCTAAAAGCTGTCCCACTGAAACTGAGTGAGTGACAGCTACAAGCAGATTGAATTCAATAATCAAGTGTCAGCCTACCTGTATCCTTGGGTTTTCCACAGCTGCATTTTATTAATCACATTCTTGAACCTCATTCCATTTAAATGGTCTCTGCCAACCATATTTTGCCCCCTACATCCAACGTGGCAATAAGCAACTCTGAGAAAACAGGCTTGTAATGCTGTACATTTTCTGAGTGAGTTCTAGAACATATGACTCTCCCTATAAATTGCTGCTCAGCCTCTGCTGAGCTTTATCTTCTTGTCTGTATTGATAGCAATCGCCACTCTACCATTTTCAGCTCAGATCCTACTGGTCACCTGGCCTTTCAGCCTAATCACAACTTTTATTACATACATAGCAGGTTAAATCCTGCCTGATCTCTCTGAGCAGAATTTAAGGCAAAATAGGTTTTAATTTCATTTGTTCTGTACCAGTCATTTTCTATTCTTTCTCACACACTTTAATGTTCTTCTTTCATGCAACTCCCTAGCTTTCATTTTATTACTTCTGTATGGCCCAAAATATATCCCTATCAATGATTCTCCCATACAGTTATTCTGGGTGCCATTGATCCTTTTGTCTCCTCTATGAGGTGTCCACAAACTTCTATGTTTCACAAACTTGTGTTATTAAGGACTATTCTCCATCTTACCGTCAATGGGTCAAATGTGACTGGGGGAAATGATTTGAGACGATAGTATTTTTTATAGTCTCAATATCTAATGCACGAGGGATGACGACAAATGTCAGTTCTCAGAGGATCTCCAGCAGTCTCTTCTACCTGAGGACTCATCAGATAATGCTGATGATACATGGAAGTCTCTGCAGCCTATGAAAAATCTACGAAACTGCAGTCACCACATTTGGGAAAGGAAGAAAGATTGGTTCGAGACTCACCTTGCAGAAACAAGTCCTGCCATTGAAGCAAAGAGTGCAACTCACCTGCCTTACAATCTGTCTCCTAATCCTAAAACATCTGACAATCTCATGCTAACCAAGACAGTTGCGCAAAAGACAGCATGGTACTGTGCCAACAAGTTTTGGATCAATCGATGCGAATAAATACAAATTGCTAGCAACAATGGTAACCTTCGTGCTATGTACGATGGTATCAAAGAGCACTTGATCCCACCACATCAAAGTTGCCCCTTCGAAATCCACAGATGAGGAAGTACTCGCTGACAGGAACAAGTGAATGGTCTGCTGGGGAGCACTACTCCAAGCTATGCTCACATAAGATGGATATCCTTCTTGATGATCTTCTGCAGCACTAGTCATGTATGAGCTTGATGAAGAACCCTCATTATTTGAACTCGAAAAGGCCATTTACTCCCTGGCAGTGGGGAAAACACCTGGAAAGAATGGGATTCCATTCAAGCTGCTCAAGTATGGAAAGCTACATCTGCTGCCATATTTCTATTACCTTCTCCTCCTCTGTTGCAGAGAAGGCTTTGGCCCACAGGACATGCAAGATGCAAACATCATCACATCAAACAATAACAGTGGCCATCATGGGGATTACAACAACAACTGGGTGATCTCATTCCTCAGTGTCACTAGGATCATTCTAATGAGGCTTCATCAACTATCCAACATGAGATACCCAGGGGCATAATGTGGCTTCAGTGCAGACTGATCCACGGTACACATGATCTCCTTCTTCTTACATCAGCTTAAAGAGAAGTTCAGAGAGGAGCAAACATCACTCTACCTTGCTTTTGTGGATCTCACAAAAGCATTTGACAACATTAGGAGGAAGGTTTTTTACAGGATTCTAGAGAAGACTGGCTGTCCTCCCAAGCTTTGCAGTCTCATACAGTTCTTCCATGATATCATGCAAGGAACCATTTAGTTTGATGGCTCCACCTCTGACAGTTTTGAGATCAATAATGGGGTGAACATGACTGTGTCTTAGCCCCTACTCCATTTGGTATCCTTTTCTGTATCCTACTGACTAATGCTTTCCTTGCTGACATGAAAGGAGTGTACCTCCTCATATGATCAGTCAGGAAACTCCTTGACTTATCAAGGCTGAAAGCCAAGACAAATGTGTGGCATGTCCTGATCAGAGAACCTCTGTATGCTGATGATGCTGCACTAGTTACCTAGAAAAAAATCAGCTCCAAAGGCTCATAGGTCATCTGCCCAATAACCGTGTAATGTTCTCCGTCATCATCAGTGTTAAGAAAACTGTAGTTATGGGACAGGTGTTGTCTCTGTACATGATTGGACTCAGCAACACACCACTAGAAGCAGTCAGTAAACTCTGCTACTTTGGATCTACAGTGACAGATAACAAGTATCTTGACGAAGAGCTCAGCACACACATCGGAATTGGCAGCCACCAACTTTGGCTGACTTACAAAATGGGCATAGGAAAACAACAAACTGATCCACAGAACTAAGATGCTTATCTATAAGGCCTGTGTCCTCAGCACAATGCTGTGTGACAACAAAGCCTGGACAACTTGCACCCACCAAGAAAAAAAGGCACAATAACTCCCATCTCCATTGTCTACAACACATCCTTGGCATCACTAGGAAAGGCAAAGTCATCAATGAAGCAATCCATTCTAGAGCAAACATGCTGAGCTTGCTAATGCTAATCAAGCAAATACGACTTCGCTAGCTTGGGCATTTGAGCAGGTTAGAAGGTGGTCACATCTCCAAGGCTATGCTGTATGGGGAGATAGTCCATGTCAAAAGACCAGAAAGGTGCTCAAAGCTCTGATTCAAGGATGCTATTCAAAGGGACATGAAAACACTCAACGTCAGTTAGGGCAAGTGTGAAACTCTAGCGGGAGTTAATGGCAGTGGCTTAGTGGTATTGTCAATGGACTGGTAACCCAGAGACCTAGGGTAATGCTCTGGGGACCTGGGTTTGAATCTCACCACAGCAGATGGTGGAATTTAAATTCAATTTGAATTTGAATTCAATAAATATCTGGAATTAAAAGTCTAATGATAACCATGAAACCAATGTCAGTTGTCCATCTGGTTCACTAATGCCCTGTAAGGAAGGAGGTCTGCTGTCCTCACCTGGTCTGGCCCGGCCTACATGTGACTCCTGACCCACAGAAATGTGGTTGACTCTTAAGAATATCCTCTGAACAAGGGCAATTAGGGATGGGCAATAAACATTGGCCTGGCCAGCGATGCCCACATTCCATGAACGAATGAATAAAAAGCTAATGACTGGCTGCAAATAGCAACACTATCTCTGGGCAGGGTTTCACCACCATGACAAGATGCAACTTCAGAAGCTCCAAAGCAGACACCAGCTCAGCAAGCAAGGCATCAGCTAAGATCATCCTATACCACTGGCAAGGGACAAATTCATGTGTGGCACAATCTGCTTGTTCAGCCGTCAAAAGAAGTGCAACAGAACTCACCTGAACTCACCAAAGTTCTGAAGCTGTCCCATCATCTCTCACTGAATGAAGGATGCCAAGCAGTCTTTTAAAAAAGCCTCAGAATCTGAAAACTTGTAAGCCAGAAAATCTGTGGTCTTAAAACCTCAGCAGTTGTGCCGCTGATGGCCTCTGACACTAACCCTGGCAAAGAAGTTGCTGAAAATAATCATTTGGGAATACATTTCTTGAGAATTGCTGATAAAAGAGACTTCTTTTGTCAAAGCTTTTTGTCTTGCACTCATTAGGACAATTATCAAGAATACCAAATATAAAGGGAACAACAATTTATACTGTATGAAAAGAGGATGCTGATTGGTTGGCAAATGGACTCTGATTGTTGCCTTAGAGAATGCACAGTTGATTGTGACTGACAGTTTACGGCCAAGCATTGTTTGAAATTTAAACCAGACAGCTTGACTCTGATTGGCTAAGGCATTGCCCTGAGGAATGAACCAGCGAATGGCTGTCACTTACTTTATTTAGCTGAAACAGGCACAATGTGTGTACATGATCTACCTGCCTGCAAAGAACAGGGCCCTGTGTATTAATATATGTAGCTTCCAATACACACAAATGTGCTACACTGTGAGCCTGATTGGCAACCAATCAACACTCTGTTCTCATACAGTATAAATTGTTGTTCCCTTTACATTTGTTATTCGTGTGAATTGGCCTGATGAGTGCAAGAAAAAAACTTCAACAAAGATTGTCTCTTTTTTCAGCAATGTTGTTGCAGGGAAGATTAGCTCATTTTAATATGCCAGGCAGGCACTAAAAGCCAATATAAGTGCATCCTGAGTGCATACCAATCATTTATCACCTATACCCTGTTTAAACTGGAAATTTCATAGAACTCAGTTACACTAGCTAATAATCTGGTATTAAAAGCTTGACAAGATTCCTGCTTCAGTGTCAGTAAATTTATGACTTGTACGTATTTATTTACCCTATTAATGTTTGAAGTGCTGATCCTGTACTTCTTTATTTTGTTAATTATGTTGCTATTATAAATGGTTAACTTAATAAGATAATGATGGCTCTGCCTTTCTGTTTGTACATAATGTTCACTTTCTGCGCCTTCAATTTATGTATGGGAGTTTCAGACAGCATGGTGAGCGCTGATTTTTTTTTAGCAGCTGGATCAGTTGTCTAATGATAAATCTGGCTGATAGCCAGCAAATTCCAGCAAGAAATTGTTTCTTCATATCAGATTGCTACTAAGCCCCCATTTAGTCTTACCCCATCAGAAATCCAAATCAATCACCTGGCCTCAATAATAAATATAAGTTTTGGTGTTTCTTCTTAGGAATATTACCTTAAGCATTCTGCTTAATAAGAAGCTTTAAGTCATAGTTCACTACAGCTTCCTTTCAAGATCGCCTCCACTTATTGCAGCCATAGTGATACATGTCTTCTTAATTGTTCCCCTAGTCCATCCAGTAACTTATGGGAAACACTTAATTCAGATGGCCTCAGATATCCAATATTTGCTTGGTGGTCCAGAACTTGAATATTGTTGAAAAAAGAGGCATTTTGCTGAAGCTTTTCACCTTGCACTAAACAGGACAAAAACCACATTTCAAACAACAATCTATACTACAAGAGAAAAGGGTGCTAATTGGTTGGTAAATTGCTTCTGATTGGCTGAGGTGTTACCATGGAGAAAGCAACAGGGAACTATAGACTCCCCAAGCATATCTTACGACCAGACTCATAATACAGCTCACTTATGCTTGCCAGAGGTGACATACATTCATACGCAGGAACCCATTCTGTACAAAAAAAAGGAATATGTTCGAGCCTTGTCCCTTTTTTGAATTACCCAAGGCTTTGGGGCACCTAGAGTTCCCATTACTTTCTCCATGGCAATGCCTTGGCCAAACAGAGTCAACTTTCCAACCAATCAGTACCCTTTCTCTTGTTGTCTAAATTGTTGTGATGGTTTGAAATTTGGCATTATTGAATTTGTCCTGATGAGTGCAAGACAAAAAGCTTTGGTAACATGCCTCTCTTTTCAGCAAAATCCCATATTCTCCCCAAATCACGAAGGAGCTTCCATAGTGAACGGTTAATATGGAAATGCCATTAAATTTCTTACTCTCACATGCCCAATTCTTTATTTTTTAATATGGAAACAGACTCTTCCAAATGTTGGGTGCCTTTCTCAAGTTTCCACCTTCAGCAAACTCATATTTTGATCAGAGGGTAAAAAAACAACAGCTGCGATGTTGTTTAGAAGGGAAAAATGGAGGTCTGTTAACTTGTATTTCTCAGAACAATTAGGCTTTCTGTGAGGTCCTTACTTCTGTGTGGTCCTGTGTATCTTCAAACTAGGCTTTGGAAAGTGAAACACACACCCTGATGGGCAGAATAGGGCCAGGGTTCAAGGACTGACGGGGAAAATAAAAGATCGGAAACTCTGATCACCCAAAGAACAGTTTTGCCATCATATTTCTGGAGATTTTCTCACTGTGAACTATGTGTAACAGAATCATAAACCTCTTCTTTAGAAATGGGTTCACAATTTTGTTACATGCAAAATGCAGTGAAACATTCTCAATATTTGTAACATTTTAACCAACAATTTTATTTAAGTGAGCAGATTGGGTACTGAAATACATTTGCAAGAATAGCATCCTGGACAGTCCTTTTTATATATTCTTACAGTCCAATAGGGCAAATATGCCTTGATGCTTACTTAGTCCCTATTGAGAAGATGTTTTTTTATATGAAGGGTACCACTTGAAATAAATTTCTCCTAGAAGGAAAGAACTTGATATAATTTCTGAACCTTAGGCTGTCCCATTCTACAACCAATTAAATGCATCTTTTAAGTTCAGTCACTTGTAAGAAACATGGAAGTCAATTTGTGCATTCCAAGCTCCTACAAACAGTGAAGTGATAATGATCAGATGAGTTTTTTTTACTGATATTGGTTGAGGGATACATATTGGCCATGATACCATGGAGACCTCCCATGGTCTTCTTTGGAATAGTACCATAGGTTCTTTTACATTGACTCAAGAGAGCAAACAGGGCCTCAGGTTTAATGCATTTAAACTTAAAACAGAGATAAGGGAACATTTTTTCACTCAGAGGATCGTGAATCTTTGGAACTCTCTTCCTGAAAAGGTGATGGAAACAGAGTCTTTGAATAGTTTTAAGGCAGAGGTGGATAGATTCTTGGTAAGCACGGGGGTGATAGGTTATCGGTGGTAGGTGGATGCAGATTTCAGGTTACTATCAGATCAGCCATGATCTTATTAAATGGCAGAGCAGGCTGGAGGAGGTGATTGGCTTACTCCAGTTCCTTGTTTGTATGTAAAAGAAAAGAATATCTTCTTTGTGCTTTGAAGGTGTTTAAGTATTAACAGTTTGAGAGTGAAAGGAGGTGGTTCCAGCATTTCATTGGTTTGTTAAGATACATGATATGGTTGTCAAGACTTCCTATGATTCACATTATAGTAAAATAGTAAACATGTTCTGAGATTTGAGAGATTTATAATTTCACTCAAAATATCAAACGAAAGAGACTTTCACCCAAACATTTACAATGTCACTGCACATTGAGTTAATGAACATTTTTAAACTCAAGGAAAGGGCTATAAAAATTTCTATTAGGAACAAGGGAGAATTACATGGAATAAGATAAAGGGGACCTATTCTGAGAAAACAATGTAACAACAGATACCTCATCATGAAGAATGCAGCAAATAAAAGTTCATTCCAAAATCTAATCTCCAGCTCACTAGAGAGAATAATGGAGGGAAAATCTTCTTCAAAGAAATTAGATTCATACAAAGTCACAGCTTGATACAAATGTTTTCTCTGTGACTTACAAGAGCTAACTCAACTAACTATTGATAAAAGCAAAATACTGCAGATGCTGGAAATCCGAAACAAAAACAGAAAATGCTGGAAAAATATCAGCAGGTCTGACAGCATCCATGGAGAGAGAAGAAGAATTAATGTTTCGCGTCCATATGACCCTTCTTCAGAGCTAAAGAGAAGTAGAAATGTGATGAAATTTATACTGTTTAAAGGGGGCATGGGGGGGTGGGTCTCGATGGAGCAGTTGAAGCTGGATAGAAGGCCAGCGATAGGTGGGAGCAAAGGAGAGATTGACAAAGATGTAATGAACAAAAAGATAAAGGCAGCGTTCATGGTAGTGGTAAGGGCTAAAAAAGGTGCTGATAGTAGCATAAAGGTAAGAAAGCAGAATGTGATAATGGCAGAACAAGGGTAAGCATTCGGTGAAAGAACAACATAGAACAAGTAACAGATGGGTCTAATGGGGGTAAGGTAGGAGGAGGGGCGGTGGTGGGGAAAAAAGGCTAGAGAAGGGGATTAAAAGGGGGTTGAAAAGGGATAAAATATGAATAAATGAATATAAATAAAAATAGAAATGAGTGGATTAAAAAATAAAAATATTTTTTAAAAGGGGATTAAAAAAGGGGTGAAGATAGAGGAGAGTGTTCATGGTCTGAAGTTGCTGAACTCAACGTTAAGTCCGGAAGGCCTAACTGGAAGATGAGCTGCTGTTCCTCCAGTTTGTATTGGGCTTCACTGGAACATTGCAGCAGGCCAAGGATGGACATGTGGGCATGAGAGCAGGATGGAGTGTTGAAATGGCAAGTGACAGGGAGGTCTGGGTCATGCTTGCGGACAGAGCGAAGGTGTTCTGCAATTCGGTCACCCAGTCTGCGTTTGGTCTCCCCAGTGTAGAGGAGAATTTGCCCAAGGCAAGCTGGAGGAGCAGCACCTCATCTTCTGATTAAGCACTTTACAGCCTTCCGGACTTAACATTGAGTTCAACATCTTCAGACTATGAATTCTCTCCTCTAATTACACCTTTTTTAAATCCCTTTTTTCAAAATTAATTTTTATTTTTCATCCACTCATCTTTATTTATTTATTTTTATATTTATTAATTGTTTTATCGCCTTTTTTAACCCCCTCCTTTTATTCCCTTTTCTATCCTTTTATCCCCACCAGTGCTCCCTCCCCCCCCATCCCACTCCCACAAGGGCCATCTGTTAATTGTTCCATGCTATTCTTTCACAGAGTGCTTACCGTTGTTCTGCCATTATCACATTTTGGTTTCTTACCTTTATGCCACCATCAGCACCTTTTTTAGCCCTTAACACTGCCATTAACACTTCCTTCGTCCTTTGCTCATGACATCTTTGTCAATCTCTCCTTTGCCCCGACCTATTGCTAGCCTTCCATCCAGCTTCACCTGCTCCCCCTCCCCCCTTAAACAGTATAAATTTCATCACATTTCTACTTATCTATAGTTCTGAGGAAGAGTCATACAGACTCAAAACGTTCACTCCGTTTCTCTCTCCACAGATGCTGTCAGACTTGCTGAGTTCTTTTCCACCATTTTCTGTTTTTGTTTCAACTAGCCATTGATTTGAAGATGCCTAACAAGAGTGACATTAAAGAATTATATAGGGAGGTTTTACAATCAATTTGAAATTTGGATTGTACTTTTATACCCACCTACTGTGGGTGCCGATGAAAGTTAAAAAAAAATTCTTCTGTGGGAATAAAAGATCCTTCCCTTGTGAAATTCTGTCCCTTTCTAGGAGAATGACTGTTGATTCAAAGTCCTTTGTTGTAGCCCGCATTGCAGAAAACTCCTTAATTTTTAACTTCTGGATATATTTAACCAGTATTCTCACATGGTAAATATTAAGTTGATGATTATTGGAATGACTTCTGCTGCTGACAAATCATGTTTTCGGAAGAAAACTCGCCTCAATTGCTTCTCACACAATGATTTGTCATTAGAGCAATGAGAATGTAATTTATCCATAGCCCTGAGTGGCTAGCCTGAAATCAGAATCTGTTCTCTTCTAAATTGTAGCAGTTTAAAATCATTCAGATAATCAAAGGTTGAATACAGTATATGAATACACATTTTATTAAGTTTCTGATTTAAAAAAAACAGGTTATTTTACCCTCTTGTAATCTTAATAGGTCACAAATATTCCATACAGTCCCTTCAGCCCGAAAGTCGGATTAATGTGTACACTCTCAGGCCGTTGATGTAGTGCCATCCCGTTTCTATCCACCAACCTGTTTGTGTAACTGTTACAACATATTTTTCAGCATATTCTTTTTTAACTTTCATTTGGCTAGAAATTTTGCAATTTGAACTGAGACAGAGCAAACTACTTAAAAATGCAAGGCCACATTCCAAGGTGGGGGTGAGAAACCAACTAATCACCCTCAGGGCAGTGTGAAGAGAGAGACATTCCAGAAAGCCATCGAAACTTGTAACTGTCTAAGGAAGTAAAAATGTAAAGTACTGGATAGTGAAACAATGGCTGCAATGACAATGGGTGGACAGACCAACCCAAAACCACTTGGAAGTACACAATAGGTGAAATATTTCAAGGCAAGGTTGCCAGCCACTGGAGAGAGATTGCAAATGACACAGGCAGGGTCAAGAAAGTCTTTAGCAGAGGAAACAAGCTAAGGGCTGCTCTTTCTCCCTCTCTCTCTTCTGGAATAAGCGTATCACCTGGTTCAAGAAGCCAACTCTACCAGAAGGCTACCAGCAAACTGAGATCTTGTAATAATTGCAACATCTTCTACATCTAACCACATCAGAGAAACCAGCTAACCCTACGTTCAAAGGACATTTAACTGTATTTTTTTAACCATTTTTTTGTTGGACTCTAACTCTAACGTGTGTGTGTGTTTGTGTATGTGTGTGTGTGGGCCAAATGCTTGACATCACATTTTTATTATTTTTCTTCTCAGGTTTAGTGGTTAATAAATGTTCTCTTTCTTTTACTCAAGAAAACCTTGCTTAATTGGCTCCTTATGGCCCACATAATAGTTAAATACATTCTGATTTGGAAAAGGCATAACCTGATAAAAAAGAAACTTAAATCTTGCTGTGACCAACCGAGGAGGTTGAATAGAGGGTAGACAGTTCACCCTTTCTCACCTGATCATAACAAAACTCTTATCTACAACAACCATCAATTCATGGTGCTTGTGTACTTGGCTACTTTGTTCTTTAACCTATTAAACACCATTTCATTTAAATGTTTTCCATTATTATGGCTTATGAGACTTATCTAGCTCACTTAACTTTTATTTTCTTTGGCTTCCCAGTCCATATTCCACAGAAATTGATCTCTTCATCAATTTCAGTGGGGAAAAATGGATGTGTAAAGAGTGATGTGATGTTGTTAGAAAATGCTCATGAAACAATTGCCTGTGTTTAGCACTGTTCTGGGAGGATTCTTGCCTCTTCAAGAATGGCTTGATAAACAATTCCTGGTAACCCACCATTGGAATGATATACCTATGCAACAGTGCTAACATCCAAGGAAATTATGCCACAAGTGAGCTGGACCTAGACCAATTTTCATGTTACTCCATAATTTCCTTGGACTTCTGCACTGCTGCATCAAAAACCTGATCTAAACTGGGATAAGTTCATGATCACATTCAAGATAACGGTGATTGTGGATTTTCCTCATTTGCACTAGTTATGCTACATCAAGTTATGCTGAGAAATTATGACACAGTTGGGCTTTTGGTCAATTGATAGAGATGTAGTTTACAGCTCTCAAACTGTTCTCAGCCTGGGAAGAACATTAAAAGGTTGTAGCCTCATCTCTAACAATTGGAATTAGGCACATTGATTCATTTCTGCTTCTCTGCTACTGAGATCTTCAGATTACCAAGGCAGAGTCCTGTGGTTGTCTAAAGCCAATATTTTCAAGACCTCAACCATTCATTCAGAAAGGGAAAGGATTGTGATGGCATCTCCACTGGGCTGTCCCTTATTCTGCATTGTTATATTATGGATGAAAAGGAGGAGGAGTGATAAATAAATCATTTTTGGGTTGGCAAGATGTGACAAGTGGAGTCCCACAGGGATCAGTGCTGAGGCCTCAACCATTTACATATATTAATTCACAGTTGTGAAGAGGACATATGGAGTCTGCAAAGGGATATAGATGGGTTAAATGAGTGGGAAAAAATTGGCAAATGGAATATAATGTGAGAAAATGTCAACTTGTCCACTTTGGCTGGAAGAATAGAAAAGCAGTATATTATTTAAATAGAGAGATATTGCAGAACTCTAAGGTACAGAGGGATTAAGGTGTCTTGGTGCGTGGATAGCAAAAGATTAGTATGCAGGTATAGCAAGTGATTAGGAAGGCAAATGGAATGTTATCATGTATTGCAAGGGGAATGAATATAAAAGTAGGGTTGTATAGGGCATTGGTGAGGCCACATCTGGAGTACTGTGTACAGTTTTGCTCTCCATATTTAAGAAAGGGTATACATGTGTTAGAAACAGTTCAGAGAAGGTTCACTCAACTGATGCCTGCGATGGAGGATGGGAGTTATCTTATGAAGAAAGGTTGGACAGTCTGGGACTGTTTCCATTGGGGTTTAGAAGAATGGGAGGTGATCTTATTGAAACATAAAAGATCCTGAGGGGATTTGACACACTGGATGCTGAAAGGATGTTTCCCCTTGCGAGGGAGGCTTGAACTAGGGAACACAGTTTAAAAATAAAGTGTCTCCCATTTAAGATTGAGATAAGGAGACTTTTTTTTCTCTCAGAGGGTCTTGAGTGTTTGGAACTCGCTTCCCTAGAGAGTGTTGGAGTCAGGGTCATTGAATATTTTTAAGGCAGAGTTAGAAAGATTATTGACTAACAAGGGAGTCAAAGGTTATCGGGGGTAGGCGGGAATGTGGAGTTGGGGGCTATGATCAGATCATCCATGATCTTACTGAATGGCGGAGCAGGCTCGAGGTGGCAAATAACCAACTCCTGCTCCCAATTCATATGTTCTTATGTAAAAAAATATGGTACATGAGCTACCATCGCTGGAGAGTGCACCAAACTCACTATTATTCCCCTGGAGAGTAGAGCTTGGGCCAAGCCTGCTTGGCCAACTCAGCCTTGCAAGGGATGTGGAGGAGGAAGATTTGGAAAGCAATAGTGATAGGGGTTTATATAGTTAGGGGAACAAACACGTGTTTCTGCTGCTGCAGATATAATTCCAGAATGATATAGTGCTCTCCATATCAATACCAAAGCCAAAGGTAGAAAGAGGAATGAGATCCTGGATAGAGAGGTTAGGGACCTAGAAAAGAGATTACTATGGAGGGCCTCAAAGGTAGTAATCTCTGGATTATTACCTGTATCACATGCTAGTGAGTATAGACATATTGGTATGATATTGGTTGTTACCCCTTATGAGAGAATCTATGGTATATAGGGTCAAACAGACGTATCCATAGCTGGAGAGATGGTGCAGAAGATGGTACAGGCTTTGGATTCCTGGGATATTGGGACCTGTTATGAACATATGAACTAGGAGCAGGAGTGGGCCACTCATACCCTCGAGCCTGCTCTGCCATTCAGTAAGATCATGGCTGATCTGATTGTAACCTCAACTCCACATTTCCACCTACCCCTGATAACCCTTCACCCCCTTGCCTATCAAGAATCTATCTGCCTCTGCTTTAAAAACATCGAAAGCCTCGGCTTCCACTGCCTTTAGAGGAACAGCGCTTCAAAGACTCATGACCCTCTGAGAGAAAAATTTCTCCTCATCTCTATCTTAAATGGGCGACCCCTTATTTTTAAACAGTAATTCCTAGTTCTAGTTTCTCCCATAAGGGGAAACAACCTTTTCACATCCACCCTGTCACGACCCCTCAGGGATCTTATGTTTCGATCAAGTCGCCTCTTACACTTCTAAGCTCCAATGGATACAAGCCCAGCCTGTCCAACCTTTCCTCGTGAGACGACCCACCCATTCCAGTCTAGTAAATCTTCTCTGAACTGCTTACAATGCTTTTACATCCTCCCTGAAATAAGGAGACCAATACCGTACACAGTATTCCAGATGTGGTCTCACCAATGCCCTGCATAACTGAAGCATAACCTCTCTACTTTTATATTCAATGCTCCTCACAATAAACAATAACATTCTATTAGCTTTCCTAATTACTTGCTGTACCTTCATACTAACCTTTTGCGATTCATGCACCTGGATACCCAGATCCCTCTGCATCTTAGAGCTCTGCAATCTCTCACCACTTAGATAATATGCTTCTCTTTTTATTCTTCCTGTTAAAATGGACAACTTCACATTTTCCCACAATATGCTCCATTTGCCAGATCTTTGCCCATTCATTTAACCAATCTATATCCCTTTGGAGCCTCCTAATGTCCTCTTCATAACTTACTTTCCTACATATCAATGTATTATCAGCAAATTTAGCAACCATACATTCAGTCCCTTCCTCCAGGTCATTTATATAAATTGTAAGAAGATGAGGCCCCAGCACTGATCCCTGTGGCACACCACTCGTTACATCTTACCAACCTGAAAATGACCCATTTATGCCTACTCTCCATTTCTTGCTAGCTGGCCAATCTTCTATCCATGCCAATATGTTACCCCCTACATCATGAGCTTTTATTTTCTGCAATAACCTTTGATGTGGCACCTTATTAAATGATTCTGGAAATATAAGTACAGTACATCCACTTGTTCCCTAATCCATAGCACCTATAACTTCTTTATGAAACTCAAATAAATTGGTTAAACATGATTTCCCTGCTGACTCTGCCTGATTACCTTGAATTTTTCCAAGTGTCCTGCTATAATGTCTTTAATAATAGCTTCTATCATTTTCTCTATGACAGATGTTAGGCTAACTGGCCTACAGTTTCCAGTTTTCTGGCTTCTTCGCTTTTTGAATAAGGGTTTTTCATTCATTATTTTCCAATCTAATGGAACCTTCCCTGAGTCTAGGGAATTTTAGAGAATTAAAACCAAAACATCAACTATCTCACTAGCCATTTCTTTTAGAACCCTAGGCTGAAATCCATCAGGATCCTGGGACTCGTCCGCTTGCAGCTCCAATAATTTGCTCAGTATCACTTCCCTGCTGATTGCAATGTTCCCGAGTTCCTCCCTCCCTTCCAGCTCCCGATTTACAGCCATTTCTGGGATATTACTTATATCCTCTATAGTGAGGACTGAGGCAAAATGCCCGTTCAATTCATCTGCCATCTACTTAGTTTCTCTTACTAATTGCCGGTCTCACTTTATATAGGGCCAATGCTCACTTTGTTCATACTTTTCTTTTTAAAATATCTATAGAAACTCTTACTATCTGTATTTATATTTCTAGCTAGCTTTCTCTCGTACTCTAACTTTTCCCTCATTATCAATCTTTTAGTCATTCTTTGCTGTTTTTTATATTCTGCCCAATCTTCTGACCTGCCACCCATCTTTGCACAATTATATGCTTTTTTTTAGGTTTGATAAATATCTTTAACTTTTTAAGTTAATTGTTGATGGTGGTTCTTCCCCCTTGGAATTTTTCTTTCTGGTTGGAATGTATCTATTCTTTGTATTCTGAAATACCCCTCAAATATCTGCCACTGAATCTCTATTGATCTATCCCTATTTGCTATTTCACTTTAGCTAGCTCTGCTTTCATGCCCTCACACTTGCTCTTATCTAAGTTTAAAATACTTGTCTTGGAGCACTGTTCTTGATCATTGCTACCTAGGGGCACCTTCACAATGTAGTCATTAATTAATCCTATCTTGTTGCACAATACCAGGTCTAGGTCAAGCTGCTCTCTGGTTGGTTCCAGAATGTGCTGTTCTAAGAAACTATCCTGAAAAGGTTCCATGAACCCCTCATCTAGGCTACCTTTGCTCATCTGATTTTTCCAGTTCATATGTAGATTAAAACCCCCATGATTATCACCGTAACTTTCTGACAAGCTTCTATGTTCTCTTCCTTTATACTCTGTCCTACTGTGTAGTTACTATTAGCGGGCTAAACATCACTCCCACAGGTGACTTCTTGCCTTCATCATTTCTCATCTCTACACAAACTGCTTCCACATCTTGCTTTCCTGAACTTAGGTCATCCCTCTCTATTGTGCTAATACCATCATTAATTAACAGAGCCACCCTTCCACCTTTTCCTAGCTTCTTGTGCTTTCTGAATATCATGTAGCCTTTAATATTCAGGTCCCAATCCATGTCATTCTGCAGCCATGTCTCTGTAATGGCTATCAGATCATATTATATATTTCTATTTGCACTATCAGTTCATCTGTTTTGTTTGGAATGCTACATGCATTCAAAACTTTTAGTTTTGTCCTTTTATTATTTTTGTAAGCTCTAACCTTAATTGTTGATTTCCTCTTAGATTTGTACTCTCTATCCCTTCATGTCACATTCTATTTACCATTTCCCATATTAATACCTTTCTCTCTTGCCTTATCTCTACCCTTTGATTTACCACATCTTCCCAAATTTGATTCCTTCCCCTTCTATTTAGTGTTGTGGGGGTGTGGGGGGGGGGGGGGGGGGGGGGGCGAGACACATAAACACCAGGTGGGTTGCCCTCAACAGAGCCAGGATCAATGTCCAAATGGAGTGGTTTGCTAGTGCTTGTGGGAGAGAGTTTAAACCAATTTGGTCAGGAGATGGGAACCAAATTTGCACATTAGAAAGGAGAAACAAGGTGCACAAAGGATTGAGAGGAGTAAGAAATAGTCAGGTATTACATGAAGCCAGACTAAGTGGAAATACCATAGGCTCTAACTCAGGTTTAGAGTGCAAGCATGCAAACACACAAAGCATGGTAAATAGTTGGAGAGTGGCATGCACAGGCGGCCACATTGGAATATGATGTGGTGAATAAGGGAACTGGCTCAAAAACTGCAGAACTGGGTACTGCATATTCCTGGATACAAGTGTTCAGGAAAGATAGGGAAGGACAGAAAGGAGGAGTGGCGGCAGTATAGATTAAGGAAAACACTAAAGTGCTGGAAAGAGAGAATGTCTTGGAGGGGTCAAGGGCAGAATCTATTTGGTTAGAGTTAAGAAACTGTTAAAGTACCATTGCAATACTAGATGTATTCTATAAGTTAACAACTAGTCGGTAAGGTGTAGAGGAGCAAATTTGAAGGGAAGTTACAGAAAGGTGCAAGACCTATAGATTAGTGATAGCGGGGGAATTTCAATTATCCTCATATCAGCTTGGATGGTAATTATGTAGAGGGCAGCGGTGGGTTGGTGGGGGGAGAGTAAGAGTTTTGGAAGTATATTTGGGAAAATTTTCTTGAACAGTACATTTCTGGCCCAACACGGAAGGTGACATTGCTGGATCTGGTTCTGGGGAATGTGATGAATCAAGTGGACCAAGCATCAGTAGAGAAGCATTTAAGGAACAATGATCATTATATCATAAGATATGGATTAGCTATAGAAAAGGACAAAGGGCAATCTAGAGTAAAAACTACTTAATAGAAGAGGTCCAATTTCAATTGTTTGAGAATCGATCTTTCCTGGGTAAATTGGAATCAGAAATTGGCAGACAGCATACAAACAGACAAATATGCGAATTAGGAGCAGGAGTAGGTCACTTGGCCCCTCGAGCCTACTCTGCCATTCAACAAGATCATGGCTGATCAGAATGTAACTTCAATCCCACATTTCTGCCTACCCCCAATAACTGTTCACCCTCTTGCTAATCAAGAATCTATCTAGCTCTGCCTTAAAAATATTCAAAGACTCTGGGCAGGATCTTCCCCCTCATCAGAGGGGTTGTGCGGGAGTGGGTGCACATGGTTTCGTTCAAGTCACCTCTTACTCTTCAAAATTCCAGTGGCTACAAGCCTAGTCTGTCAGCCTTTCCTTATAAGACAACCTGCCCATTCCTGGTATTAGTCTGGTAAACCTACTCTGAACTGCTTCTAATGCATTTACATTTTTCTTGAAATAAGGCGACCAATACTGTACACAATATCCAGATGTGGTCTCACCAATGCCCTGTACAACTGAAGCATAACCTCCCTACTTTTGTAATCAATCCCCCTCATGATAAATGATAACATTTTATTAGCTTTCCTAATAACCTGCTATGCTTGCATACTAACCTGTAATTGGCAGACAACATAAGAACCTACGAATTAGGAGCAACTGTAATTGAACATTGGGCTACCTTTAAAGTGGAGATGGTTCAGGTACAGTCAAGGTACATTCCCAAGAGGGGGTAAGGTAGGGCAAGCAATTGCTCCATTTATGATGAAGGAGATAGCGATTAAGAAGCAGAAAAGGGGGTCATTTGGCAGATGTCAGGCTGTCAATACAAGTGAGAACCAGGCTGAATACAGCAATTTCAAAGGGCAAGTGAAAAAGAAATAAGAGATGGAAAGAGAGAGAATGAGAAGTGATTGGTAGGGAATCCAAAGGTCTTTCATAGGCATATAAATAGTAGATGCGTGGTAAGAGGAGGGATGGGGTTGATTAGGGAGCAGAAAGGAGAACTATAGGTAGAAGCTGAAGGCAGGTTGAGGTACTAAATGAGCACTTTGCACCTATCTTTACCAAGGAAGAGGATGTTACCAAAGTCATTGAGAAAGTGGAGGTAGTTATGATACTGGATGGTCTAAAAATTTATGAAGAGGAAGTACTAGAAAGGCTAGCTGTACTTAAAGTTAATAAGTCCCAAGGACTGTGGGATGCTGAGGGAAATTGCAGAGGTACTGGCCATAATCTTCCAATCCTCCATAGATACGGGGATAGTTCCAGAGGACTGAAGAGTTGCACCCTTAAAAAAAAGGGTGTAAGGAAAAGTTCAGCAATTACAACCATTTTAACCTCAGCAATGGGAAAGATTTTACAAATGATAATCTGGACAAAATTAACCATTATTTGGACAAATGCAGATGAGTTATGGAAAGCCCAGCACAGATATTTTTTAAAGGCAAATTATGTTTAACTAACTTGATTTAGTTTTTTGATGAGGTAACAAAGAAAATTGATGAGCATAAATGTTGTTGATGTAGTATATATGGACTTCCAAAAAGTATTTTATAAAATGCCACATAATAGGCTTGCCAGCAAAGTTAAAGCGCACACAATAAATGGGAATGTAGCAGCATGGATATGAAGTTGGCTGAGTGACAGGAAACAGAGTATGGGATTTCCAAGAGGTCAGTATTAGGACTACTACCTTCATTGATCTATATTAATGACTTAGACTTGGGTATACAGTGCACAATTTCAAAATTTGCAGATGATACACAGCTGTGAACTGTGAAAGGGATAGTGATGGACTTCAAGAGGACATAAAGCAGCAGGTGGAATGGATGGATACAATTTAATGCAGAGAAGTGTAAAGCGATACAGTGGTTGTAAGGACAAGGAGAGGCAATAAAAAATAGGGAGTACAGTTCTAAAGAGGATGCAGAAACAGAGATACCTTGAGAGTATATCTATACAGAATGTTGCAGTTGGTAGGGCAGTTTGAAAGAGTGGTTAAAAAGGCATATGAGAATCCTGTTTTATAAATATAGGCCTAGGGTACAAAAGCAAGGAAGCTATGATGAACCCTCGTGAAACATTGGACCCGACCTTCTGGCCTCTGGATAGTCAGAGAGCAAATGTAACCCCCAAGATGCACTATGGTGCTCCTTCGAAGTCTCAATGCAATGACTCTGTGGGAATTGCCTGGGAAGTTTGAACATCTGATGGGCAATTCCCCTGCTCTCTGGGACCCACCGAAAAATTCTCCAAATCTGAGTTAGAGTCAGATACTTCAGACAGTTCTGACTTAATTACCTGGTTAGTCACCCAGGAAATGTTAGACATAAAAACCCTCGTCTCATCCTGGGTAACTATGCAACTAGATGCCCCCTTGACACCCTTACACCACCCGACCCACTGACTTCTCCCCAATCCGACCTAAGCTGACCTGACCATTATCCATCCTACTCCCTTACCTCCTTACCACACCCACTCTACTCCCTCCTCCACCCTACCCCCTTACTCACTTATGGGTTCCTTTACCCACTTACCTTACCCACCCTACCCCTTACCCACCCTACCCCCTTACCCACTTACCTCACCCACTGTACCCACTTACCCAGTCAGCTACCTACCCTATTGCCTTAAACACCCTACCTCCTTACCCCCTTACCTCACCCAACCTAATCTCCTACCCACCCCACCCCGTCACCCACCCTACCCACTTACCTCACCCCCCTACCCCCTTACCACCTTACCTTACCTACTCTACCCGGTGACCCACTCTACCCATTTACCCAATTAGCTTACCCAGCTGGCTTCATGGTCCTCCCTGCTGAATAAGTCACAGAAGGCAAAGGTCAAAGTGGAGTGACATCTTCACCAATGCTCAGAGTTTACATACAGCATCCTTCCTGGGGCATCAGAGACAATTTTCATCGGTAGCATTTAGCACCACTTGCTGTTGTTAAATGTGACTGGGTCCTTGTGTGGAGACATCAGCGCCACATGAGGAGGGGAAGTAATCACCTGCATCCTCAGGAAGTCAACAAGCGTGTGGAACTTGATGGCCCTGTTTCTAGGGACATTACATATTCAATGAAGTCTGATGCCCTGCGGAGGAGAACGTTTCTCGAATGCAACCCTGTGGCTGACTTCGCAAAAATTCCCAGTGCATGACTGAAAGGAACAGGGGCCACAGAAATTGAGGGCTATGGTCATCTTCATTTAACTCATTAGGCTCTGCAGGAAGTAGACTGTGGCTTCAAGAATTTTTGCAGCACTTCACAGAGGTGGCCAAATGCTTCTCTGGTGTTCTTCTGACAGAGTTCTTCTGACAGCTCCTGGCATGTAATTCCTTGTATACACTTTGGAGTAGGAATAGAATTACAGAAAAATAGAAAGTTTCAGCACAGAAGGGAACTGTTCGGCTTGTTGTGCCTGTGCCAGCTCGCTGCAAGAACAATGTAGCCAGACCCACTCCCCCACCCCTTTCTTTTCTGCACCTTCTCTAAAGCCTTCACATCTTTCTTAAAGTGTGGTGCTCAGAACTGGACACAATGCTCCAGTTGAGGACAAACAATGACCCAAATACTCCAAGGAGTGGCAATTGCATCAGACTGCCACTCTGCTCCTACTTTTCTGCACCTCCCAGAGCTCCTCATTTCTGCCCTGGGCAATCCTAAATTCTCCAGGAAGCGTACCTGAAACGGAACAGCTTGTTCGTAGTGCTGGGTCATTGGGGGAAGACAAGCCACGCCCCCTTTTTACAGCACCAGCTGCCGTATTCTGGTAAATAAAGAGTTTAAATGTCCCAAAGCCACTTTGAAAAGCTACAGAGAAAAGGTATATATGTAAGGGGACAGGATGGGTAAGGTCAGTAGTTGAGAGTTGGAGTATGTAAGGTAAAGGAGGTAAGGTGGGTAAGGGGTAGGTTTGGTAATGTGTGAGTCGGGGGTAGGGTGGGTGAGGTAAGGGGGTAATTAAGTAGGGTGGTTAAGGGGATAGGGTGAGAAGGTAAGGACCATCAAGTTCCACAAGCTTGTTGACTTCCTGAGGATGCAGTTGGTTACTTCTCCTCCCCATGTGGCGCTGATGTCTCCACACAAGGACCCAGTCACATTTAACAACAGCAAGTGGTGCTAATTGCTACCTATGAAAATTGTCTCTGATGCTCCATGAAGGATCCTGTATGTAAGCTCTGAGCATTGGTGAAGCTGTCACTCCACTTTGTCCTTTGCCATCTGTGACTTATTCAGCAGGGTGGACCATGAGGCCAGCTAGATCCTGGGGAATAATGCCTACGCCCTGCCGCCATGGCTGATGACACCAAAAAATGTAGCACAGGGAAAGAAGAAGTGTGCAGATACGGTGACCCAACAGGTGGCGGAATGAACATTAGGGTTCTGAAAGCCCATTTCAGATACCTAAACAGATGAGGGTTTGGGTGGGATGGGGGAGGGGAGGGAGGTTCCAGTACACCTCCAGTAAAGTGGCTAAGTTTATAGTGGTGTACCATGGACTGCACAATGTTAGACTGCAGGAAGGGCTCCGCCTCGACTTTGTTGACAAGAAGCTCATGCACATGGATGATCCAGTTATGTGTGTCCCAAGACCGGGATGGTGACCCCTTGGAGAAATTAGCATGCACAGCTGCCGGAGAGCAACTGGTGGCACAGTTGCTCAGTCAGTGATAGCCATTACCCCTGTAACCCCCATCCCCTCTACATCATCACTGTCATATGGAATGATTGAAATAGATAGCATTGGAACAGTTAAGGAGAGATTTAATGCATACAAGCAGTTCCAGTACAGCTACAGCATTGGCATCAATTTGACAATGTGGAAAAGTACAAAAAAAAAGCAATTTCAATGCAGCCAATTACTGCCCCATCAATCTACTCTCAATCATCAGCAAAGTGATGGAGGGTATCCTTGACAGTGCTATCAAATGGTACTTACACAGTAATAACTTGCTCAGCGATGCTCAGTTTGGGTTCTGCAAGGGCCACTTGGCTCCTGACCTCATTACAAACTTGATCCAAACATGGACAAAAGAGCTGAATTCAAGAGGCAAAGTGAGAGTGACTGCCCATAACATCAGGGCAGCATTTGACTGACTGCGGCATCAAGCAGCCATGGCAAAACTGAAGTCAGAAGGGACCAGGGGTAAAACTCTCTATGGGTTGGAGTCAGACTTAACATGAAATTATGGTTGTGGTGTTGGATGTCAATCATCGCAGTCCCAGGACATCGCTGCAGGTGTTCCTCAGGGTAGTGTCCTAGGCCTAAGCATCTTCAGATGTTTCATCAATTGGCCTTTTCTTCATCATAAGGTCAGAAGTGGGGACATTCGCTGATGATTGAGCACCATTCGCAACCCCTCAGATATTGAAGTAATTTGTGTCTATGTGCAACAAGACCTGAATAAGATACAGGCTTGGACTGATGTATGGTGCAAATGTTTGTTGCCACTTAAGTGCCAGGCAATGACCATCTCCAACAAGAGAGAATCCAACCATCTCCTTGACATTCAATGGCATTACCATCATTGAATCCCCCACTATCAACAACCTGGGGGTTACCATTTATCAGAAACTGAACAGGGCCAGCCACACAAATACTGTGGGTACAATAATAGGGCAGAGACTGGGAATTCTGCAGTGAGTAACTCATCCCCTGGCTCCCCAATGACGGTCCATCATCTACAAGTCAGGAGTGTGATGGAATACTCTCCACTTGCCTGGATGAGTGCAGCTCCAACAACACTCAGAAGCTTAACACCATCCAGAACAAAGCAGCCTGTTGGATTGGCACCCACCTGATAAATTCACTCCTCCTCCCACTGGCACACCATGGCAGTAGTATGTACCATACACAAGATGCAATGCAGCAACTCACCAGGCCTCCATCAACAGCATCTCCCAAATCCACGATCCCTACCATCTAGAAGTACAAGGACAGTAAATGCATGGGAACACCGCCATCTGTAAGTTCTCCTCCAAGTCACACACCATCTTGACGTGAAACCACTGTATATCGTCATTCCTTCACTAATACTCAGTAAAAAACTTGGAGCTCCCTTCCTATGGGTGTACCTGCACGAGATGGACTGCAGGTCAAGAATGTGGTTGAAGACCACCTTCTCAAGTGCAATTGGGATGGCAACAAACACTGGCCTTGCCAGTGACACTCACATTCCATAAAAGAATTTTAAAAAATGAGGGTGTAGGGAGCTATTTAGGGACAGGGTGTAAAGGAGCAGTAGATGAATTAAAATGCAATTGCCTACCTGTGCATGTGAAAGGAATAGTATGGAAAAGGCTTAAATTCACCAGGGAGGCTGTATCTAAGGTGGTCTACTTCATAACAAATAAATATGCAAGTACAGTTAACCATCTGCAATGCAATAGCTGTAACAGTGAATGCTTCCAACTTTAATGTCACAGCATCTTTTTGACAACCATAAGGGACATCTCATGTCTCTGCATATTGGTTGTGAATGTAGCTTATTGCTCTCTTAACTGAAGGAGGAGCATAGTGGCTGACTGCACAACCAACTGGAGAGATGCAAGATATGTGGTACTGGTGTACCTCTATTGCTGCCAGGTTCTCCTTTACTGGAACAAAAACAGAATTACCTGGAAAAACTCAGCAGGTCTGGCAGCACCGCCGATGCTGCCAGACCTGCTGAGTTTTTCCAGGTAATTCTGTTTTTGTTTTGGATTTCCAGCATCCGCAGTTTTTTTGTTTTTATCTCCTTTACTGGAGTCAGTTTGTCATCACTATTTTCACAGGTGATACCTACTATCAGCCTATATCATGTCACAGACTACTTTTGGCAGAAGTTCCTCGATCTCTGCTGTTCCTGTGAAACCGCCACAGCTAATGGATAGCTACATAAGCAAAGAGGAAATCTATGAAATGTTGGAATCCCTCTATCATGGTTGTCTCTGTGTTCACTAAGCCAGCTAGTCATGACTTTGACACCAACATCTTCATACTAGCAATAGGAGCACATGTGAGAAACGTTCTAATGTGTCTATGTCTTGAGGTCTCAAGTGAAGATGCTACTGGTGTCCCGATTTACTCTATGGCAGACTGTGGTGCATACAACTGTTGCTTTATGACCTTATTTATAGAAAATGGCATTGAATTCCTACATATTATTCTGATCACTGCCACATATTTCTGCCATACTATGGGTGGAATCGTCCCAGATTTGCACTAAGTGAAGTAGTGGGCGTGAAAAAAGTCATTTTACCCACTGGCTGCCATGACAGGTTTTCGCATTGTATCATCCCCTTCTCACCTTGTAAATTATGCAGTCACAGGAAACATGCTAGATCGCTGGCGGCAGCCCTCCGATTGACCCGCCATGCTGTTACCTCACTGCCTCCTCACACCGGGTGCCATATTTCAAATGCAGCCACACGCACACTTCTCAATGCTGGCAGCCCAGGGCTCCTCTGCTGAAAACATGACCCCAAAAGCCAGGATGATTGCAGCCTCCCCCCCACCGATTCAGTGATACATCCCTGGAACACCTTCTGGATATCCTGTATGCCCACTCCGGCCACAGGAGGCCCATCAGTCTCACCACTCCAACTTGGGAGGTGGTGGCAGAGGTGGCCAGGTGCCAATCTGCACACAAGACATCAGCCATCCAGTGCAGAAGATGGATGAATAATCTCATCCATGCCGCCAGGGTAAGGTAACCATCTCATCAATCTCAACTCACCCATTCACAAGACCATCACATATTCACTGGCATTTTCCTTACTGTCAGCTCAAGGGACATCATCACTCAATCTCTCACACACACCTCACATCTCCATCTGGCCTCATCTCCTCTGGAGACTGCCTCCTCCTCCCATCCATGGCTCCACTCAGTACACACACATGCCTGCCTTCTTTCTCATGTGCCTCACTCACACTCTCTCCATCTGTCTTTATGCAGGACAGGATCGCACACAATCAACCGGAGATATCCCAGACCCAGGGTGGAGTGTCAGAATGGAGCCTCCTGAGGGTGGTGATGGTGTAGTGGTATTGTTGCTTAACTAGTAATCCAAAAACCCAGGGTAATGCTCTGGGACATGGGTTCAAATCCTGCTATGGCAGATGGCGAAATTTGAATTCAACAAAAACCTGGACTATGAAACCTTTGCTGATTGTTGTAAAAACCCATCTGGTTCACTAATGCCCTGTAGGGAAGGAAATCTGTCATCCTTTCCTGGTCTGGCCTGGCCTCCATATAATTCCAGACCCACAGCAATGTGGTTGATTCTTAAAATGCCCTCTGAAGTGGCCTAGCTAGCCACTCAGCTGTAACAATGACACAAAAAAGGAATGAGACTGGACAGATCATGAGATGCTCACAGCCCTGTCAACCCTGCAAAGTCCTCCTAACTAACATCTGGGGGCTAATGCCAAAATTAGGAGAGCTGTCTCACAGACTAGTCAAGCAACAGCCTGACAGTCATCCTCATGGAATCATACCCGACAGATAATGTCCCAGACTCCATCATCACCATCCCTGGGTATGTCCTGTCCCACTAGCAAGGCAGACCCAGCAGAGGTGGCGGCACAGTGGTATACAGTCGGGAATGAGTTGCCCTGGGAGTCCTCAACATTGACTCCTGGCCCCATGCAGTCTCATGGCACCAGGTTAAACATGGGCAAGGAAATCTCCTGTTGATTACCAGATACTGCCCCCCATCAGCTGATGAATCAGTGTTGAACACCACTGAGAGGAAACACTGAGGGTGATAAGGATGTAGAATATTCTTTGGGTGGGGGACTTCAATGTCCATCGCCAAAAGTGGCTTGGTAGCACCACAGCTGGCCGAGTCCTAAGTGACATAGCTGCTAGACTGGGTCTGTGGCAGGTGCTGAGGGAACCAACAAGAGAGAAAAACATACTTGACCTCATCCTCACCAACCTGCCTGCTGAAGATGCATCTGTCCATGACAGTATCGGTAGGAGTGACCACCGCACAGTCATTGTGGAGACGACGTCCTGCCTTCACAGTGAGGATGCCTTTCATCAAGTGTGGCACTACAACCGAGCTAAATGGGATAGTTTTGGAACAGATATAGCAACTCAAGACTGGACCTCCATGAGGATGGATGCTGCAGAATTATACTCGAACACAATCTGTAACCTCATGGCCCAACATATGCCCCATCATCAAGCCAGGGGATCAACCCTGGTTCAATGAAGAGTGCAGAAGGGCATGCCAGGAGCAACACCAGACATACCTAAGAATGAGGTATCAACTTGGTGAAGCTTTAAAACAGGACTACCTGCATGCCAAACAGCATAAGCATCAAGTGATAGACAGAGCTAAGCGATCCCACAACCAACGGATCAGGTCTAAGATCTGCAGTCCTGCCACAACCAGTCATGAATGGTGGACAACTAAACAACTCACTGGAGGAGGTGGCTCCACAAATATCGCCATCTTCAATGATGGAGGAGCCAAGCACAGCAATGCAAAAGATAAGGCTGAAGCATTTGCTACAATCTTCAGCCAGAAGTGCCGAGTGGATGATCCAAGTCAGCCTCCTCCAGAGGTCCCCAGCATCATAGATGCCAGTCTTCAACCAATTCGATTCACTCCACATGATATCAAGAAATGGCTGAAGGCACTGGATACTTCAAAGGCTATGGGCCCTGACAACATTCCAGCAATAGTACTGAAGACTTGTGCTCCAGAACTTGTCACACCCCGGCCAAGATATTCCAGTACAGCTACAACACTGGCATGTACCCAGCTACGTGGGAAACTGGACAGGTATGTCCTGTACACAAAAAGGACAAATCCAACCCGGCCAATTACCGCCCCATCAATCTACTCTCGATCATCACTAAAGTAATGGAAGGGGTCATCAACAGTGCTATCAAGCAGCACTTGCATAGCAATAACTTGCTCACTGATGCCCAGTTTAGGTTCCGCTGGGGCCACTCAGCTCCTGACTGCATTACAGCCTTGGTTCAAACACGAACAAAAGAACTGAGCTCTCAAAGTGGGGTGAGAGTGACTGCCCTTGACATCAAGGCAGAATTTGACTGAGTGTGGCATCAAGGAGCCCTAGCAAAACCGGAGTCAATGGGAATCAGGGGGAAAACCGTTCGCTGGTTGGAGTCATACCTAGCACAAAGGAGGATGATTGTGGTTGTTGGAGGTCAGTCATCTCAGCTCCAGGACATCACTGCAGGAGTTCCTTAGGATAATGTCCTAGGCCCAACCATCACCAGCTACTTGATCAATGATCTTCCTTCCATCATAAGGTCAGAATTGGGGATGTTCGCTGATGATTGCACAATGTTTAGCAACATTTGCAACTCCTCAGATACTGAAGCAGTCCATGTCCAAATGTAGCAAGTTCTGGACAACATCCAGGCTTGGACTGACAAGTGGCAAGTAACATTTGTGCCACACAAGTTTCAGGCAATTACCATCTCCAACAAGAGAGATTCCAACCATCGCCCCTTGATGTTCAAAGGCATTACCATCACTGAATCCCCCACCATCAACACTTTTTGGGGGGTTACCATTGACCAGAAACTGAACTGGCCTAGCCATATAAATACTGTGGCTACAAGAGCAGGTCAGAGGCTAGGAATCCTGCAGTGAGTGACTCACCTCCTTAGTCCCCAAAGCATGTCCACCATTTACAAGGCACAAGTCAGGAGTGTGATGGAATACTCCCCACTTGCCTGGATGAGTGCAGCTCCTACAACAGTGAAGAAGCTGGACACCGTCCAGTACAAAGCATTCTGCTTGATTGGTGCCACATTCACAAACATTCACTCCCTCCACCACTGACGCACAGTAGCAGCAGCATGTAGCATCTACAAGATACACTGCAGGAGTTCACCAATGCTCTTTAGACAGCACCTTCCAAACCCACGACCACTACCACCTAGAAGGACAAGGGCAGCAGATAGATGGGAACATCACCACCTGGAAGTTCCCCTCCAAGTCACTCACCATCCTGAATTGGGAATATATCGCCATTCCTTCACTGTCACTGGGTCAAAATACTGGAACTCCCTTCTTAACAGCACAGTGGGTGTACCTACACCAGATGGACTGCAGCGGTTCAAGAAGGCCATCACCTTCTCAAGGGCAATTAGGGATGGGCATTAAATGCTGGCCCAGCCAACGAAGTCCACATCCCGAGAATAAATTGAAAAAAACTCGAGTGTTAAGCGTTAGAGCTGGTCGGAGAGGACGTTGACTGGTCCTGCAGTGATGATGTGGTCAGCAGCAAACATTCGCATGAGGTTCCTGCACCACATCATCCCTCTCTCAAAGTTACTCTGAGTCCACTGTTCTATGTTCAACGTGGCTGCCATGCACTAATAATTTCCACTTCCTCTCCTCGGCACATCTGACATGTCGCCCTCAGGCAACCATGACCCTGACCCCAGCACTGAGAGCACCTCAGATGAGGACGCTGAAGGCAACACCATTGAAGGCCTGTCAGGGCGCTCACCAACACACTCTACCAGCAGAGCAACACACATCTGGTGGGACCTAGATGCAGAGTGGCCTCGGGATCACAATCTGGAGAGCAGAGGACACAATCTGTTCCGTAGCAGGTGGAGGCAGGAACATCCTTGGTCGCCAGCACTTGAAGGACTGCTGGAGGCAAGGAATCTGCTGGGCTTTTTTTATTCATTCATGGGACGTGGGCGTTGCAGGCTAGGCCAACATTTATTGCCCATCCCTAATTGCCCTTGCGAAAGTGGTGGTGAGCTGCCTTCTTGAACCGTTGCAGTCCATGTGGTGCAGGTACACCCACAGTGCTGTTAGGGAGGGAGTTCCAGAATTTTGACCCAGCAACAATGAAGGAATGGTGATATATTTCTAAGACAGGATGGTGAATGGCTTGGAGGGGAACTTCCAGGTGGTGGTGTTGCCATGTATCTGCTGCCCTTGTCCTAGAGAGCAGTGGTTGTGGATTTGGATGGTTCTATCTAAGGAGGGTTGGTGAGCTCCTGCAATGCATCTTGTAGATGGTACACACTGCTGTCAATGTATGTCTGTGGTGGAGGGTTTGGATGTGGTGCCAATCTATTGGGCTGCTTTGTCCTGGATGGTGTCAAGCTTCTTCAGTGTTATTGGAGCTGCACTCATCCAGGCAAATGGAGAGTATTCCATCACACTCCTGACTTGTGCCTTGTAGATGGTGGACAGGATTTGGGGACTAAGGAGGTGAGTCATTCACTGCAGGATTCCTAGCCTCTGACCTGCTCTTGTAGCCACAGTATTTGTATGGCTAGTCCAGTTCAGTTTCTGGTCAATGGTAACCCCCAGGATGTTGATGGTGGGGGAATTAGCGATGGTAATGCCATTGAATGTCAAGTGGTGATGGCTAGATTCACTCTTGTTGAAGATGATCATTGGCTGGGAGTTGTGTGGCCCAAATGTTACTTGCCACTCAGGAGCCCAAGCTGGGATATTGTCCAGATCTTGCTGCGTGTGGATATTGACTACTTAGTATCTGAGGAGTCGTGAATAGTGCTGAACATTGTGCAATTGTCAGTGAACATCCCCACTCTGACCTTATAATGGAAGAAAGGTCATTGATGAAACAGTTGAACATGGTTGGACCTAGGACATTATCCTGGTGAAGTCCTGCAGTGATGTCTTGGAACTGAGATGACTGACGTCCAACAACCATAACCATCTTCGTTTGTGCTAGGTATGGATCCAACCAGTGGAGAATTTTTCTCCTGATTCCCATTGACTCCAGTTTTGCTCGGGCTCCTTTATGCCAAACTCAGTCAAATGTGGACTTGATGTCAAGGGCAACCACTCTCACCAGACCTCGGGAGTTCAGCTCTTCTGTCCATTTTTTAACCAAGGCTATAATGAGGTCAAGAGCTGAGTGGCCCTGCCAGAACCCAAACTCAGCATCAGTGAGCAGGTTATTGCTAAGCAAGTGCCATTTGATAGCACTGTTAATGACCTCTTCCATCATTTTACTAATGATGGAGAGTAGACTGATGGGACGGTAATTGGCTGGGTTGGATTTTTCCCGCTTTTTGTGTACAGGACACACCTGTGCAATTTTTCACATAGCCGGGTTGTAGTGTAACAGTGTTGTAGCTGTACTGGAGAAGCTTGGCTAGGGGCGTGGCAAGTTCTGGAGCACAAGCCTTCAGTACTATTGCTGGAATGTTGTCAGGGCCCATAGCCTTTGCAGTATCCGGTGCCTTCAACCATTTCTGCATTTCATTTGGAGTGAATCAAATTGGCTGAAGGCTGGCATCTGTGATGCTGGGTACCCCAGGAGGTGGCTGAGATGGATCATCCACTTGGCACTTCTGGCTGAAGATTGTAGCAAATGGTTTAGCCTTATCTTTTGCACTGATGTGCTGGGCTACCCCATGATGGAGGACAGGGATATTTCTGGAGCCTCCCCTTCCAGTGAGTTGTTTAATTGTCCACCACCATTCACGATTGGATGTGGCAGGACTGCAGGGCTTAGATCTGATCCGCTGGTTGTGGAATTGCTTAGCTCTGTCTATCACTTGCTGTTTATGCTGTTCGGCTTCACCAGGTTGACACATCATTTTAGGTATGCCTGGTGTTGCTCCTGGCATGCCCTCCTGTACTCTTCGTTGAACCAGGGTTGATTTCTTGGCTTAATGGTAATGGTAGAGTGGGGGATATGCCGGGCTATGAGTCTACAGATTGTGGTCGAGTACAATTCTGCTGCTGCTAATGGCCCACAGCACCTCATGGTTGCCCAGTCTTGAGTTGCTAGATCTGTTCAAAATCAATCCCATTTAGCACGGTGTTAGTGCCACACATGATAGAGGGTATCCTCAATGTGAAGACGGGACTTCGTCTCCGTAAGGACTGAGCGGTGGTGACTCCTACCGATACTTTCATAGGCAGATGCATCTGCAGCAGGCAGGTCGGTGAGGATGAGTTTAAATGTGTTTTTGACTCTTATTGCTTCCCTCACCACCTTCCGCAGACCCAGTCTAGCAGTTATGTCCTCGAGGTCTTGGCCAACTCGGTCAGTTGTTGCTGCCAAGTCACTTTTGGTGATGGGCATTGAAGTCCGTCACCCAAAGTACATTCTGCACCCTTGCCAGTTTCAGTGATTCCTCCAAATGGCTCATCAGCTGAGGGAGGACCTGGTGCCGAGGTCAATGCCGGGTGGTCTGACCGGTTTCATTCCTTTTGGGCTGTTTTTTGGGAATTGATGGATCATGGTAATCAGCAGGAGGTTTCCTTCCCCATATTTGACCTGATGCAATGAGACTTCATGGATCCTGGAGTTGATGTTGAGGAATTGCAGGGCAGCTCCCTCCCGACTGTATACCACTGTGCCGCCACCTCGGCTGCGTTTATCCTGTCAATGGAACAGGACATATGCAGGGATGGTGATGGTGTTGTCTGGGACATTGCCTCTACGGTAAGTTTCCATGAGTATAACCAGGTCAGGCTGTTGTTTGAGTAGTTTGTAAGAGAGCTCTCCCAATTTTTGCACTAGCCCCCAGATGTTCATAAGGAGGACTTTGCAGGGTCAACAGGGATGAGTTTGCCGTTGTCGTTTTTGATGCCGAGGTCGATGCTGGGTGGTCTGTCTGGTTTCATTACTTTTGGGCTTTTTTTTTAGCAAATTGGTAGAACTGAGTGGCTTGCTAGGCCATTTCAGTGGGCAATTAAGCGTCAACCACATTGCTGTGGATCTGGAGTCACATGTAGGCCAGACCTGGAAAGGAGGGCAGATTTCCTTCCCTAAAGGACACACATGGGTTTTTACAACAATCAACAATAATTTCATGGTCATCATTGGACTTTTGATTCCAGATTTTTATTGAATTCAAATGTCACCAGCTGCCTGGGTCCCCAGACCATTACCCTGGGTCTCTGGATTACTTGTCCACTGACAATACCAATAAGTGGACCTGCCTGTCCAACCTTAAGGTTGGTGGGCAGGCCGGGAGCCTGATGAGCCTCTGAACCCACTCCTCAATCTGTTGGTGGAGCTGCAAGTGCAGTCAGGGGAACATCAGGAAGGGGTATCTGCTGCACTCCTCAGATTGCAAGGGATGATGGAAGGGTCCGTTGCCCTTCAGCCCGAGGTGACACATACATACAAACATACAAATTAGCAGCAGAGTAGGCCAGGCGGCTCCTTAAGTCTACTCCGCCATGGCTGATCTGATTGTACCCTCAACCCCACATTCCTGCCTACCCCGATAACCTTTCAGCCCCTTGTTAATCAAGAAACTATCTAGCTCTGCCTTAAAACTATCCAAAGAGTCTGTTCCCACCGCCTTTTGAGGAAGAGAGTTCCAAAGACCTACAACTCTCTGAGAGAAAAAAATTCTCCTCATCTCTGTCTTAAATGAGCGACCCCTTATTTTTAAACAGTGACCCCTAGTTCCAGATACTCCCACTAGAGGAAGCATGCTCTCCACATCCACCCTATCAAGACCCCTCAGGATCTTAAAGGTTTCGTTCAAGTCGCCTCTTAGGGAAGAATTTGCCCCCCGACGTGGGGGAAGTTCAGGAGCGGCCGTGCCTCCGATCGGCACCCCCGATCGGGGGTGAGCTGCCATTTTACCTGGGTGGGCCAATTAAGGCCCACCCAGCGTGACGTCCGCCAGGAACTTTGCACTCCCTGTGCAGGTGGGGGGGTAAATCCCACAGCCCAGAGTGCTGAGGCTAAATGCTGCCTCAGGGAGATTGGTGCCAAATTTAAAAATGGTGAAGGGGCAAAGATAAAATTTCCCTGACATGTCCCCTCATGTGACACTGCCACATGAGTTGGGACATGTCCTTCACTTTTAATCAAACATTTATTAAATTTTTTAAAACCTTCATGAAACGTCATCCTGCCGGTGGATGAGGTTTTATGCTTTTTCTAATGCCCGCCAGGGCTCCCAGCCTGCCTGCCAACCTTAAGGTTGGATGGGCAGGTCCATTAATTATTTCAATTAGTTTTTAAATGGCCTCTATAGGCCATTGACAGCTCAGCGGGCGCACAGCTGATTCGGCTGCGCCCCCACCAACCTGAAAATTGAAATGACGCCCAACAGCGTCCCGTGTCATTTTACATGTCGGCGAGTGGGCCCCGCCCCCCACTCGTTGACCTAAAAATCCTGACCTTACTCTTCAAAATTCCAGTGGATACAAGCCTAACCTGTCCAACTGTTCCTCATATGACAATCCGCCCATTCCTGGCATTAGACTAGTAAACCTTCTCTGAACTACTTCTAACGCATTTACATCTTTTCTTGAATAAGGAGACCAGTACTGTATACATTACTCCAGATGTGGTCTCACCAATGCTCTGTACAAATGAAGCATAACCTCCCTGCTTTTGTAATCAATTCCCCTCATAATAAACATTCTATTATCTTTCCTAATTACTTGCTGTACCTGCATACTAGCCTTTTGTGATTCATGCACTAGGACACCCAGAACCCCTGTGACAACCCTGGAATATGAGCACATCAAGGTCAACAGTGCAGGATGGTGGCCACCATGGAGACCTTGGTCCAGAACATTGGTCCTGCACTGCTGCATGGGCTGAAACCCATTGCTGACGCCATAGTTGGCCTCAGTTTTAATGCGAGAGGGGTCTGGGGCAGCATAGTCTCACTCCTGCTTCCCCTTCTCCTCAAGGTGTCAGCCAGAGGCTGTCGCGCACCCATGGGGAGAAGGACCAGCAGCTTGAGAGTGCGGGACCATCCACCCAGGTGACTCCAGGAATGGCCGGCTGATCCAAATATCCTCTTCCTGTGACTCCCGCAGCTCCAGCTCAACTAGCTGAGGAGGGTGCAGCTGGGCCACAGCAGGACACCTGAGGTAGGCTGGAGCCCTCCAGGTCTCAGCCTCTAGAGGATGCCTGCCAGGTCATCACCAACAGGGCGTAACGGTCTCTGGAATGCAGGTAACGAGTATGTGTATTGCTTCCTTTGTAAAACTCCATGTTTGAACTTGCAACTGAGGCATTGTCATAAAAAAAACTTCAAATTATTTTACATTATATCAGTTAAGTGGCTTGTCAGGTTATTGAGAGGCATTAAAGGATCATTATTATAGGTGTATTATGATTGGCCCCTAACTTTTGTTATAATCTCTTTACAAACTGCAGTGTGAAAATATTTCATGTTTAGTTCACTTAGTGGATATACAATACCAATTTTTATTGCCACAAATGTTCCTTATGCTCATCACTGAAAATCCTGGTGCATTTTCTTTTTTTGAAATATCATTTCTGTTTCACGTGTCTTGTTTTTATGGTAATAAAGTAATTGGCCCTGATTTACATACAGAAATAAAGGGCAACCAAGGGTCTGCTTAGAGTGAGGAACTTCTTACAAAAGAATAAGTACTGGAGAATAGTCCTGGGATTAAAAGCTAAAAAATCCCCTGGAGCTGACAGTCCACATCCCAGGGTTCTAAAAGCAGAGGATGCAGATATAGTGGATGTATTGCATATGATCTTCCAAAATTCCCTAGATTCGGGAATTCTCCCAATGGATTGGAAGGTAGCAAATGTAAGATTTCTACTAAGGATTCAACTTCATACTAAATGCTGACAGAAGGCCTTTACTGCCAACTCTGCAGAGATCAATACAATGCAGTAATTAAATGTATCACGACAGTGGTTTACAGCTCCGAATTAATTATTACCTGCTTGGCCACTGGGTAAAATAGCATGCAATGTCCTGGTAGCCTCCGTTACTTTGGCTAGTCATGTGTTAGGCTCCAGCCAGCATCTACATTCACCCTTACAAGTCCGATGACCAAGTTTTCTTCTCTACTTCTGCAACAGGCTGCTCAAGGTCTTTTAAGCCCCGAAGTGGCAGTCTTCTCCAACCATCTGACTCCAGACATCTAATCATCTTCACTGTGATTAGTTTAAACTTATCTGATTTCATATGTCCAGTCACCATTGTCCATGTTGTGTAGGGGGGTCCCTTCTTTCTACCCACTTTAGCATGAAGCACATTCTCTTAATTTATATTTTTTAGCTTATCATATCAATTCTTCACATGTAATGGTTATCATCAATGTGGCTTACAAATTTCACATACTTATTAATCTCAAGCACTGACCTGTTTGAATAGAGGCCCACTCAAACATATGATTTGCATTTTAAGATCACTCAAGCCACTGCTTTGTTAATAACAGAATTTCCCTGAAACAGAACATTTATCAAATTCATTAAAAAAGAAACCAACTTCAGACAGGCCAATTTATAATATGCTTACACAAATCTAACATTATTTGAGAAGGGAAAAAACAGGGAACCATAGAACAGTTGGCCTGGCATAAGTTATCGTGAAAATATTGGAATCCGTTATTATGCCAGTGGTAACAGGGCGATTGGAAAATCACAATATGATTAAGTAGAGTCTATATGGTTTAATGAAAGGAAATCTGTGTTTGCTGAATCGCTGAGTTGTCCGAGGATGTAACTGGAGGGTAGATAAAGGGGAGTCAGTAGGTGCAATATACTTGGAATTTCAAAAAGCATGTGAAAAGATGATGCAGAACAGGTTGTTACACAAGGTTAGGTATATTGGCATGGGCAAAAGCGAATTGGAAAAAATAGGTAATTTTCAAGTCAGCAGGCTGTAAATAGTAGGATCAGTGTTGGGTCTTCAGCTATTTACAATCTATATTAATGACTTAGTTGAAGGGATGAAGTATAATTCATCCAATTTTGCTGATGATACAAAGCTAGGTGAAAAAGTTAGCCACGATAAGGACCCAAGGCATCCGCAAAGGGATACAGATAAATGAGTGAGCAAGAAGATGGCAGATATAATAATAATGTGGGCAAATATGAGGTAGGAAGAATAGAAAAACAGAATAGGATCACAGAATATTAACAGCACAGAAGAAGTTCATTCGGCCTGTCATGTCAGTGCTGGCTCTTAGCAAGAGAAATTGAGTTAGTCCCACTCCCTGCCTTCTCCTTGGAGCGCTGTTTAGTTTCCTTCTGGAGCTTATCCATTTCATTCTTGATAGCCATGATTGAATTTGCATTCACATCCTCTGGAGCAGGACACTCCAGAACCTAACCACTCACTGCATAAAAAAAGATTTTCCTCATATGGTCTTTGGTTCTTTTGTCAATCACATTTAATCGGTGTCCATTGGTTCTCAACCATTCTGCCAAAGGGAACAATGTACAACAGCAAGATGTTATGGTGAACCATTTTAAAACATTGTTTCAACCTCCACGGCACATTGTGTCCAATTCTAGGCGCCACACTTCACTCAGAGGGTTGTGAATCTTTGGAATTGTCTATCTCGAGCGGGAAAGTGGGGTTGAGGTCGAGGATCAGCCATGATCTTATTGAACGGGGAAGCAGGCTCTACTCCTCCTTCTCCTGGTATCTGACTCCCTGGATTGCAGTGAGGGATGTAGATGGTGAGAGGAGAGGCTCTCTATGTTGTCATGCTGCGTATTCGCTTACTTTAGATTGGAAAATTATTTTCTGAGAGGAAGGTTCCCTGTTCCATATTTACCTGTTCAGAAATTAATCAGAAATCCCTTTACTTGGAAACTTGAACTAAAGATAGACTATGTAACATTTGAGAAGATATATGATACTCGGTCATTCTCCCGCAAATGTATCAACAAATTGCAATGGGCGCCTCTCTCCTACAATGAAGTTCAATGGATTCCGTATAAAGGATTCTCACAGGTTACGAAAATGACATTTTCGTTTCCGCTCGTAAGCGGTAAAAGCAAAAGGTTAAAATCACATTAGGACACATTCTACAGGCCGTATAGGCATTGCCTTGCCGGCATTGAACACAACCAGTTTCAGTATTTGTTCCCATATAAATATTCATATTTGCCTGAGATAAAAGCAAAGAACTGCGGATGCTGAAAATCCAAAACAAAAACAGAAATACCTGGAAAAACTCAGCAGGTCTGGCAGCATCGGCGAAGAGTACAAGAAAAGAGTTCTGTTGAAGGGTCATGAAGACTCGAAACGTCAACTGTGCTCTTCACCGCCGATGCTGCCAGACCTGCTGCGTTTTTCCAGGTATTTCTGTTTTTGTTTCATATTTGCCTAATTATGTTGGCGGCAATTAAGCCAGGCTTTGAGATTTGTAGGTTCTGTTAAACCACGAAAGCCGGGAGAATCCGCAAAGGAAAGAATCGTTGTAACTTTGAAAGTTAAATAAATCATCCTGTTATCGGACATTCGAATCTTCCCCCACTTCCTCCGTTACTAAACACCAACCCACCCCTGTCTTATCAGTGAGGGCTGTGGATACGAATCACCTCAAAGCGGCTGGCTGCTCACTTCTAACGGGACTCCCGCATACACCGCATGTCCTTAGATTCATATGTGCGTGTGATAATATCCAGTCACACTGTTTAAGTTACATTTCCTCTTTCAATTTCCCGGGCTGGAAACCCAGTCTCCAAACCGGTCGCCGGTTCTTCTTATAAAGATGCAGCTAACGCTTTTCGACTTTTCTCCAGTAACTCAGCTCACGGTGTTACGCCATTAATTGATACATTTCCGTACGGCAAGCCAGAGGGCTCAGTTAGCACATGGCCCGGATCCAGTAAACCGCAGCCGCATCTGAGAAAAGAGTGCGTTTGTTTTCTCAAGTCAGTCGTTTCGCAGAAGGCATCACTAGAGAGTACCAAGTACATCTGAACTGATCCACACACACACACACACACAAAGCCGTTGCGGAATTTCCTCGGACCGGCTTTAGTACATTTACAATTTCAGTGGCAGTAGAGAAAGAGAGCTGCATTGTTCCAAACAGGCGGGTTTACAGCAAAACCCTTACCGGGTGAGTAATTGATCATCATCATGTCAGTTTCAGCATTCATTTGCATTGTGAGGAGATCGTCATTAATTCATCAGTGAAGACTTGTATCTCTCAATAACGGATTCTTCATTTTTATTTTGCCTGTGCACTTTCCAGCCCACCGCAAATTAGTTGTGACACCCGTTGGTTTGCAGGGGCAAAGTGTGCAAGTGATTGGAAGAGAAGCAATGCGGTGATCGGCACCTAAACTTTTCGTTCTGCTTTCAGGCCGTTCTAAAGCGTCATGACAGCGGAGAAAGCTATTCCATTAATCAATGGGAAGCCAGAAGATACGATGGACATCGAAGCTTCGAATGTCAATTTAGTCCGTACCAACGACAAGAAAGTGTCAGACAGAGGCCAATGGAATAACAAAATCGAATTTGTCTTGTCTGTGGCTGGGGAGATCATTGGATTAGGAAACGTGTGGCGATTCCCTTACCTCTGTTACAAGAACGGAGGCGGTACAGTTACATGGAGTTTCATTTCTTTTTAAAATAATCTTAAAATGAGTATTTTTAATTAGCATCTAAAGTCATTCGTTGAGAATTATTTCTGCTTAAGGAACAAACTGCACAGAATCCAGGGGAAATACACTATAAGATGTATAATGTGCAGTGTGACTGGAGTGGTGTACATGTAAATAAATTGTACTGTCAGGAAGTAAATTAAACCAGGAGTACTTGAGTGGTAACTGGTAGAATAACTATGGTCACGTAAAGAAGTGACATATTCTGACAGAGTCTGACTCAACTCGTAGTTAAGCTTATTGCCCTCGTTCCCTTCCAGGAGCCTTCCTTATCCCATATGTGATTTTTTTCATCGGCTGTGGTATACCGGTGTTTTTCCTGGAGACTGCACTGGGCCAGTACACCAGCGAGGGAGGGATTACGTGTTGGAGGAAAGTTTGTCCGCTTTTTGAAGGTAACTTTAGTGCTGCCTTTAGTCTGAGCATTGCTGGCCCGGATGAAACATGTATGCACAGCGAATAGAAATCAATAAGCTTGATATTCATCTGCAGGTATCGGATATGCTACCCAGGTGATTGAGGCACATTTAAACGTGTTTTACATCATTGTTTTGGCGTGGGCCATATTCTACCTATTCAACTGCTTTACAACTGAACTTCCCTGGGCTACCTGTGGACATGAATGGAACACAGGTAGGGTGTGTGAAGACTGCCGTACCTTCCTGATATCATCACTTACAATAAATAACATTTAAATTGCCACAAAGTTAATATGCAAGCATTAAGCTTCACTAATTAATAATCACTGTTTAGTTATGGATTGTTTCTTTATTTCTCTTGAAGAAAACTGTGTAGAGTTTCAGAAGCTGAATACAACCAATTGCAGCCACACAGCTCTACCGAATGCAACTTCGCCTGTCATTGAGTTCTGGGAGTAAGTATAGGATAACCTGATTAAAGAAAATAAATGATTTTATAACAAAATAAATAGTCTCATATGAAATAAACATTTAGAAAATGTTTATTGAAAGAAGGTATTAAACATTTCAATCAATCATATTTACCTTATATATTTATTTAATTAGAGTGCATGTTCTTCTTAGAATCATAAGAGGGTTTCAGCATTGAAGGATACCCATTGGGTCTTTGCCAGTTCTTAGATGGGAGTACTTACTATTTGTTAATGGCCTTTTCATGTAGGTGCAAAGAATTTTTGAAACTCAAGTTTTTTCAGTGTTTTGTAGAGCCCTGTTTTCAAGTTAAAATGAACACAGTTTTTCAATGTATTTACATAGCCACATGAACAAAGTACCTGGTGCAAAGTTAATTGTGGCCATTCTAACTGCCCTTCTGAAGATTTCATACCCAATCAGGAGAATTTAGTGCACAATTATCTTTCATCATCTAGCTAATCTTTAGAAGAACCATGTTTATGCCGCCCTTTTATAGCTACTGAGCTCTGTATGTTTGTCTGCAAAAAACATGTCCTCGCGATAACTAGCTAAAAATTTAGTCAGCGAAGGAATTAGAAATGTGCAAAATTAATCATAGAAACCCCAAGGCAACAAGAAACATTACTTGCATGTGTAATTCATCATTTGACCGCTTATTATCTAGATTATCATTTACAAGATACTTTTTTTCTGTGCCAAATTGCTGTCCCTAGGCATTGGAATAAACTACTAATTATCATTTTCTTAGCTTACTGGTGAAGTATGCTTGCTTGAGTGAGGTGTTAAGGAGGTCTTGGTGGTATAGACATATTTTGCTTACGGAAGTCTGCACCTTTTTTTTAAGAATCTGTGAAATAGTCTCAGAATATAACTCCAGAAGTAGTGCATTTTACCACACTGCCTCTTTCCTAATCAGTTCAGAAATGATATGTTCCTCTGATCTGCAAAATAATTATAAGTGAAAGCAACATAACATTTGATACTGTACATTTCATGTGATTAATTTGCTATTACTGGACATACATCAACCAGGCTTCCAGTTTAGTTACAGCAATTTACAGGGATCAAAGTATGCCATTGAATGTGTCTGTAAAGAAATTCACAGGGACTAGCAATAACATGAAGTTCTAAAACTATTGTACTGTACTTTTGTTTGTTATGCTGACAGTACTGCTATATTTAATATGTTTTAATTTAATGTTTTCTGAATATTAATCTTGTTAATTGGGACAAGTATTATCCAAAGACATTGAAAGTTGTCTTGTTACTTGAAGCTGCCAATGTGGTAATAAAAGTAGATTTCAATGGAGGATGTAAAAGTGATTAATTGTTCACAGTTACCATTCTGGAGCATTGGACTTTGAGCTATGGGACTCAATTTTAAAATCCAGTCTTGATTAACATTTGCACTCAGGGACAGTTCATTAGGGTATGCAAGATTGAGTTCTTGGGAGGAATAGAAAGTTGGTGAGAATAGATTCTTTCTCATAATGCTGAAGCCCATCCTTTGGTTATTAACCAAAAAGTAACATTAAAAACATCCAAACCAACGTGGCTGGTCAGGAATAGCTATCTAATGAAGAAAATGTGAATGTTAATGGTGGGAAACTTAGAGAAGGGAAGCAAAAGGAAAATTGTTGAAGCATTATGAGAAACCTTTAACATGCATGAAAAATCAAGCTCAGAATAGGACAAGAGTAAGTGAGTTATTATAGTCTTGCACAAGTGAGCCAGTGTAATCCACGATTGCTTGTATAGTATTTAATTTATTGTGAGTTAAAAAAGTTTACAAAACAACTTATAATAAAAACAGAAAATGCTGGAAAAATGCAGCAGGTCTGGCAGCATTTGTGGAGAGAGAAACAGAGTTAACATTTCGAGTCGTATGACTCTTCTCCAGACTCTTCTGAAGAAGAGTCATATGGAGTTGAAACAATGACTCTGTTTCTGTCTCCACAGATGCTGCCAGACCTGCTGAGATTTTCCATCATTTTCTGTTTTTATTTCAGAGTTCCAACATCGGCATTATTTTGTTTTTATTACAGAACAAGTTGCGGTATGTTACTCCTTGCATGATTAATTAACCATAGATTGTTATGATTATATTTAACCACCATTTTCCCAGAAGATAAAACTAGCTATTACTTAATAGTTTTCAATCCAATTAATTATCACGTAAGTTGCTCCTGAAATTATCACTAACACCTAGAAGATAATTTGAGGTACTGATGTTAGCATGCATGTTCATGTGCATCATTTTGTAAGGGAAGTATTGAGGTGCGGTTCGTATTATAAAGTATATACCCTCATTATAAAACTAAAAGAATGAGAGAGAATCTTAACTCCATGTACTTAATGTGCTCTTGATAGAGGCCAATTTTTTTTTTCATTTTAACCAGTACAAAGTTCATGATGTGATGTGCAGTGTGACTTGATCACAACTTGTTATGCATTATGCTTTCTAGACCTAAACGTAATGAAAATTGAAAATTTGGCACAATTTTTCACTTGACTCATTACTGACATTGAACGTAGGCCTAGTGACAAGTTAACAGATGCCAATTACATGCAGTAACCTATAGCAATAGAGATGGTCTCCCATAACTTTTTAAATTCAATTTATGTTTGTGAATTATATTTCATGGGTAGGCTTAGTCAGTGGTAGTTCAATCATATCACTCTTCTTTTGAGTCAGGAGGTGGTGCGTTCAAATCCCACTTCAGTGACTTGAGCAGAAAATATAGGATGACATTCTGTTTAGGGGTTGTTGCAATGTCAAAAATGCTGCCTTTCAGATGAAACTGTAAACTGAGGCCCTGTCTGCCTTCTCACTTGGGTGTACAGAATCCCATAGGATTATTTCAAAGAAGAGCAATGGACTTCTCCCCGGTGTTATGGACAATATTTAACTCTCAACCAACATTCCTGAAACAAATAACATGATCATTACTGTTTGTGGAAGCATGCTGTGTCCAAACAGTCTGCTCTTTGTCCTGTGTAACAGCAATGACTGAACTTTAAAAGTATTTAGTTAGCTATATAGCTCTATGGGATGTCCTGAGGTCATGAAAGGTGCTAGGGAAACAAAAGTTTTATTTATTTATATGACGGCATAAGGGTGAATTTTCTTGTCAATTTTGACATGTAGGAATTGTGCTGAATTTTCTTTTAGTGAAGAAATTTGGGTGAAAACTGTTTTCACTACTTGCGTACTTTTAATCCACCTCCCTTGAATTGACCTGCACTGTTTTAGTCTTCCCATGATCCACCCACAGCTTCGCCAATGGACTGATTTGCACATGTCAGAGAGAGGGTCAGCGTTATGGCAGTTCCCTTGGCTTACATTGCTATTGCATGCTGGGCAGCTCAGACTGAGGTAAATGAGGTGCACCAGGTGGCAGCATGATCTGAGTAATAATTTGTTAGTATAGCACCTTTAAACATAACAAAATGTCCCAAGGCACTTCACAGGGGCATTATAAAACAAAACATGGCACCCAGCCAGATAAGAAGACATTAGGCCGGATGACCAAAAGCTTGACCAAAGCAGTTGTTTTAAGGAGTGTCTTAAAGAAAGAAAGCAAGGTGGAGAGGTATATTGAGGGAACTCCAGAGCTTAGGGCCTAGGCAACTGAAAACACAGCCACCAATATTGGAGCAGTTAAAATCGAGGATGCTCAAGAGGTTAGAATTAGGTGAGGATGGTCATGCTGAAGGAGATCATGGAGATAGAGATGGGTGAGACCATGGAGGGATTTGAAAACAAGAATGTGAATTTTAAAGTCAAGATGTTGCTTGACCAGAAGCCAGTGTAGGCCAGCAAACACAGGGGTGATAGGGAAATGGGAATTGGTGTGAGTTAAGACAAGGGAAGCAGAATTTTGGATGACCTTAATTTTACTGAGGGTAGGATGCAGGAGGAATGCTTTGGAATAATCAAGTCTAGGCGTACTAAAGACATGAATGAAGGCTTCAGCAGCAGATGAACTGTGACAGGGTGAATTCGGGCAATGTTAGGGAGCTGGAAATAGGCAGTCTTAGTGATGGTGTAAATATACGGCCAGGAGCGGGTCTTGTGGTCAAATATGACACCAAAGTTGTGAATAGATTGGCTTTAATCTCAGACTGTTACCTGGAAGAGAGATGAGATTAGTAGCTAGGGACGGAGTTTGAAGTAGAAACTGAAAACAAAGGCTTCAGTCTTCACAATATTTAATTGGGGGAAATTTCTGTTCATCCATCATTGGATGTCGATTAAGCAGTCTGATAATTTAGCCACAGTGGGTAAAGTAGAACTGGATGTAATCAATGTACATGTAAAAAATAATGCTGTGCTTTTGGATGATGTTGCTGAGGGACGGCATATAGTTGAGAAATAGGAGGGTCCAAGGGTAGATCCTTGGGGGACATGAGGGATAACAGTGCGGAATCAGGAAGAAGTGAGGAGTTTGTGAACCCGAAGAGCTTGGAGACTTCTCAAAGGGATTTATGTGATATGGAAATGCTTTTTGAATCTGTTTAAAAAGAAAAATTCTACATAACTCTGAGCTTGATGCAGACCGCCTCCCATATGGTTTTTCCATGGGTGTAGGAGTGTTTGGGGCTATCATGGTGCAGGTAAAGTAGCAATACAGGGTAAAGGGAAAGAGAGTCAGGCACCATTTAAGGAAGATGCCATCCCCGCCCCCTCAACCTCCTCCAAAGAGAATATACAGGCAGCAAAGTTCATATTCAGGACCTCTCTCAGGAACTCTGCAAAGAAGAGTGTCATTGCCTCACATGTATGAAGTTTCCAATTATGCCTTCACCCTTCACCATTTGAGCCGCCCTGACTTCTTCAAGGAAGGGATTTTTTAAAGATTATTCATTTACAGGATGTGTGCCCTTGAGAAGTTGGTGGTGAGCTGCCTTCTTGAATCACTGCGATCCCTGTGGTGTAGGTATACCCACAGTGCTGTTAGGGAGGGCGTTCCAGGGTTTTGAGTCAATCAGATCTATTAATAGTTTCTGGGTGACAGAACAGACCTCCAGCTCCCATAACTGATGACCATAATGAGAATATCCCAAAGAGAGTACTACAGTGATACACAATGCAGCACATGATGGAGAAATCCACTGGGGTAATGAAAGCTGCCTGGGTAGTTCAAGAGATAGGAAGAGCAGACTGTTGCAGTTCAGGTGTCCAGGATAGGGATAGCCTGCTGTGTTCTTCACAACAAAGTCATTCTGGAAAAGCTGCTTTGTGACATGGCCGAGGAGGAGGTCCTGGCTCTGGTTGATCTAAGGCTGCAAGGAATAAAACACCAGAATGTTGTGCACTCAGAGGAGTCCTCATTGACTGCTTCATGGGGCACCAGAGGACAAATCTTTGCAGAAGTATTTTTTTCTTCTGTGCAATTGGGTCTTCCCTGTTCTCCAATTGCAAATAAAGGGACATTCACTCAATCCACTACCTATCCTACCATATGGTAATACATCAGTTATCTTTGCCCTACTCTGTTTATGCCAGCAATCATCACCTGATGAGTCAGCCTCACCATATGAGTGCAGCCATTCCTCAATGACAGTATCCTTGATGAATAACAATGCACCATTATGGTGCACCATCTACTTTAATACAATCATTGAAAAGTGCAGACAAAACAATCACCCAATTCTTACCAACTGTTTCTCTAAGGCATGTATATGTACTTTGCTATCATCTATCCTGGCGCTCCTTCTAAGTGCTGTCTGAGGGTCAAGATCACAGGAAGTGATTGGCTGATCATGCTGTAGCGAAGGGGCATAGGACAGAGGTATCCCTCATCTCATGGCAGCAGGCTCCTAATATACATCACTGAGTCTCATGTTCCAATAGACTATTGTTCTGAAGGGCAATGGTAGATTCAAGGCATGTCTCGTATTCTCAGAGACAGTAATATCAAAGTAGCGGAATGCAGCAATCAGCTTTTCACTAGGCCCTGAGACATGGCAATCACTATGATCTACAAGTCATGAGGCAACCTGTGCTCCAACCTATCTCTTATTACCATCAGAGCTGCAGTCTGTGCTTCTGTAGAGATGGAGGCACCAACTGGTCGCTAGTTGCTCCTTATGTGGGTGTTTGCTCCAGATGAACTGAAGCTGCTCCAGCGGTGACCACAAGGAAGGAAAAGATTTTCATGCAAAGGATGCCTGTAGCCTTGTGATGTCACACCCATCAGTTTCTTTTTTGTTCAAACAAAAGAGCTGAATTCCCGAGGTGAGGTGAGAGTGACTGCCCTTGACATCAAGGCAGCATTTGACCGAGTGTGGCATCAAGGAGCCCTAACAAAACTGGAGTCAATGGGAATCAGGGAGAAAACTCTCTACTGGTTGGAATCATACCTAGCACAAAGGAAGATGGTTGTGGTTGTTGGAGGTCAGTCATCTCAGCTTCAGGACATCACCACAGAAGTTCCTCAGGGTAGTGTCCTTGGCCCAACCATCTTCAGCTGCTTCATCAATGACCTTCCTTCCATCAAAAGGTCAGAAGTGGGGATGTTCGCTGATGATTGCACAACGTTCAGCACCATCCGTGACTCCTCAGATACTGAAGCAGTCCATGTCCAAATGCAGCAAGACCTGGACAATATCCAGGATTGGGCTGACAAGTGGCAAGTAACATTTGCTCCACACAAGTGTCAGGCAATGACCATCTCCAACAAGAAAGAATCTAATCATCACCCCTTAATGTTCAATGGCATTACCATCACTGAATCCCCCAAATCTACATCCTGGGAGTTACCATTGACCAGAAACTGAGCTACACTAGCCATATAAATACTGTAGCTACAAGAGCAGGTCAGAGGCTAGTAATTGTGCAATGAGTAACCCACCTCCTGACTCCCCAAAGCCTGCCCACCATCTACAAGGCACAAGTCAGGAGTGTGATGGAATACTCCCCACTTGCTTGGTTGAGTGCAGCTCCCATAGCACTGAAGAAGCTGGACACCATCCAGGACAAAGCAGTCCACCTGATTGGCACCTGATCCACAAGCATTCACTCCCTCCACCACCGACGCACAGTGGCAGCAGTGTGTACCATCTACAAGATGCACTGCAGGAATTCACCAAGACTCCTTAGACAGCACCTTACAAACCTATGACCACTACCATCTAGAAGGACAAGGGCAGCAGATTGTTGGGAACACCACCACCTGGAAGTTCCCCTCCAAGTCACTAACTGCCCTGACTTGGAAATATATCGCTGTTGTTTCACTGTTGCTGGGTCAAAATACTGGAACTCCCTTCTTAACAGCACTGTGAGTGTATCTACACCATGTGGACTGCAGCGGTTCAAGAAGGCCGCTCACCACCACCTTCTCAAGGGGAACTAGGGATGGGCAATAAATGCTGGCCGAGCCAGGAAAGCCCACATCCCATGAATGAATTTTTTAAAAAAAAACTTCCTCCCCTTATGCTTTCCTATTATGACAGTGAATCTGCAGGGAAGCAGGAGCGGAAGATAGGAATGGTTGAGCATTACCTCCAGAGCATTCAGGAAACAGAAAAAGAGGCTGTGCTTTTGAAGAGTTACAGGGTGACAGTATAGGAGCTCAGTGACTAATCTGGCATGAGCAAGATGCTGCCAAGCTTGCTCTCTCTCATGGCAGTAGGTAAGTGAGCACCCACAAGCTGCATGGGCTCGTCCTTTGAAGAGTTTGTGGAGTTCAAAGGGGGAATGCCCCCTATTTTTATTTGCCTTTGGTGGGCATTATGCACCAATATGTCCTGCAAGAACATGAGCAAATGAGGGTAAGGCTAGAAGTTGAGGAATGTGTCACTGGCAAGGCCAGCATTTGTTATCCATTTCCAGTTTCCCTTGGGAAGGTGATGCTGAGGCACCTTCTTGAACTGCTGTGGTCCATGTGGTGTTAGAACACCCAGCAGCAATTAATGAAAGGTGATATATTTCCAATTTAGGATTGTGTGTGGCTTGGAGGGGAACTTACAGGTGATGGTGTTCCCATGAAATTGCATGTTCTTCTGGGCATTGGGTTTGGAAGATGTTATTGAAGGAGCCTTGATAAGTTGCTGCTATGCATCTGGTATATGGCACACAGCACAGCCACAGTGGGTTGGTGTTGGAGAGAGTGAATGTTTAAGTTAGTGAATGGGGTGCCGGTCAAGTGGGCTGCTTTGTCCTGGATGGTGTTGAGTTTCATGAGTGTTGTTGGGGCTCTAGACGTGCCAGCAAGTGAAGTGTGTTTCATGTGAGAAATTGCTTTGAAGGTTGCTGGTAGCCATAGTGCAAGCCTACAGCTTAGAGCCACTCTTCAACAGAGTGCTGCGTGAAGGATTAATTATGGAAATGCTGCTTCAAAGTGTGAAGAGTGTTGGTGCTCAGGATGGGCAAGGAAGAAGCTGAAAGTGTGTTATCTTGCCAGCCCTGGAGAGGTTGCTGAGCTTTTTATGGGACTACTCTGTAGTGTCAGGTGTGAGACTGTAGTGTCAGTGCTAGTCCCTCCAGACAACACAAGTTACATTTTTGGCTGGCTTGGTTGCACCTCAACTAAAGACTCTGTGCTTCCTGCCTCCGATTTCCTTGAGGAGGGTTTGGAGATTTGAATCAATGAAGTTCTGGGTTCTTTCTCATTGGCTTGGTGCCATGCTCTTGATGCCCTCTGGGTCCAGATGGGGCCTGTCAAGATATAATATAAGTGGAACATGAATATTGTAAAGATGCAGTGAAGGTACTTGAGAGTGAAGTGAAAGGTCCAGGCACTTCTTTATTATCTATTTTCCCCTAAGCCCACTGATGAAGAATACAGGCTGAACTTAAAGGATTTTAAAGAATACACAGAGGTTTCCAAGTGGTTCAGCTTTTTTACATAGGTTTTACATCCAATGGGAATGAGCAGGCCCAGGAAACTTGTGCATAACCTCCACAAGGGCTGCCAACAGATGCAATATTTTGAATGGAACACCAGCTGCTTAACTCATTCAAGGAAATACCAAAAGATCATAAGATGTAGGAGCATAAGTAGGCCATTCGGCCCATCGATTCTGCTCTGCCATTCAATGAAATCATGGCTGATCTGATAATCCTCAACTCCACTTTCCTGCCTTTTCCCCATAACCCTTGATTCCCTTACTGGTTAAAAATCTGTCTGTCTTAGCGTTGAATATATTTAAAAACCCAGCCTCTACAGCCCTCTGTGGTAATGATTGACTACCCTCTGAGAGAAGAAATTCCTCCTCACCTCTGTTTTAAATGGGCATCCCCTTACTCTGAGATTATGCCCTCTGGTCCCAGACCCTCCCACAAGGAGAAACAACCTCTCAGCATCTACCCTGTCAAGCCCCCTAAGAATCTTATGTGTTTCAATAAGGTCGCTTCTCTTTCTTCTAAACTCCAATGAGTACAGGCCCAACCTCCTCAACCTCTCCTCATAAGAAAATCCCTCCAGACCCGGGATTGACCCAGTGAACCTTCTCTGGACTGCCTCCAATGCCTGTATACCTCTCCTTAGGTAAGGGGACAAAAATTGTCCGCAGTATTCTAGGTGTGGTCTAACTAGTGTCTTGTATAGTTTTAGAAAGAGTTCTCTATTTTTATATTCCATTCCCTTTGAAATAAAAGCTAACATTCCATTTGCATTTCCTATTACCTGTTGAACTTGTATGTTAGCTTTTTGGGATTCACGCACAAGGACTCCCAAATCCCTCTGTGCTGCAGCTTTCTTCAGTCTTTCTCCATTTAAGTAATATACAGCTCCTCTATTCTTCCTGCCAAAGTGCATAACTTCACAATTTCCCACATTATATTCCATCTGCCAAGTTTTTGCCCACCCGCTTAACCTGTCTATATCCCTCTGTAGACCCTTTGTGTCATCCTCACCACTTGCCTTCCCACCTATTTTTGTGTCATCTGCAAACTTGTACGTTCACTTCCCTCATCTAAGTCATTAATATATATTGTAAATAATTGTGGCCCCAGCACTGATCCCTGCGGCACTCCACTATTTACAGGTTGCCATTCTGAAAATGCCCCGCTTATCCCAACTCTTTGTCTTCTATTAGTTAGCCAGTTGTCTATCCGTGCTAATATACTACTCCCTACACCATGGGCTCTTAGCTTATTAAGTAGCCTTATGTGTGGTACCTTATCGAACACCTTTTGGAAATCCAGAAATATTACTAGTTCCCCTTTATTTATCCTGCTTGCTACATGCTAGTGCATGTTTGTGTATGTTTGTGTGTATGCATATTTCTGTGTGTGTGTGGGGAAGATGACAGGAGCCCAACGTTACTCCAGGTGACAGAGCCTTACATTATTTAGGTGTCTGCACATTTGTGTTTGTGTGTGTATCTGTATATGAACATGTTACATGTGTGTATGTGCTCAGGCGTGTGTTTGTACATATGTGAAAAGCTGGGTGGCACATTAAGAATTCCAAGGATGGGCTGTGCCCAGCAGGTGCTAGGAGGAGGTTGATTGTTTTGTTTGTCCCATAAACTGTTTGCAGAGCTATCAATGAGTGTGAGACCAAGAGCAGTCTATTCAGAGACACAAGTGAACAACTTGCTTCCCCAATTTCAGAAGGGGAGGGGGTCGGGTACTGCATCACCAGTCCAGTTATAAGGTACACTTTATGGTTGGCTCAGGGTTATAGCACATATTCTTCAACAGTGTAAACCTCTGACAATCTTATCAACTTGGAAATACTAGGCCATATTTTTGTCAGCTGCATCTGAAGCTGCTCTGATGTGGGGTTTTATTAATGACATGCATCATCTCTAGAAAGATGAACACGGAGCATGTCACGCAGAGTTGTGAAAGCTGCTGGAAGAGAGGAGGAGGATAAGGAGGGTTTTCAGCAAGGGTCCGCATCCTCTCAGGGTATTCAGGAAGCAACTCTCATACCTGAACCTCAATGAGGAATAATGTGTGAGACATCTCTGCTTTACTAGGTCTATCCTCACTCTAATGTGTCACCTGCTGCAGCCACCTGCAGCTTCAGAGTAAGGTGAGGACAAGATCGCCAGTGGCTGTGAAAGTGACAGTGGGCATGAACCTTTTTGTTTTTGACTCCATCCATGTTGGAGCCGGGAAGAATTGCAACATCTCGCAGTCTGCCATCCACTGTTGCATGAGGGAGATCATTGTCGTTCTCTATTCAAAGAGAGTTGATGACCTTTCATTCTCTCTTGCCAGACAGCAGCAGGCACATTGAGTAGGCTTCTCAAGGATTTCAGGCCTCTCCATGGAGCAGGGTACCATTGACTGCACACAAGTCACTTTGCAGGCATCTGATGGCAACACTGAGGTGTACCACATCTGAAAGGGATTCCACTGCCTCAATGCCCAGCTGGTCTGCAACCATAGGCAACAAACCATGCAGGCTAATGCCCAATATCTTGGCAGCAGTCTTGATGCTTTTATACTGTGGCAGTCTGCAGCACAATCTGCTTTTCAGCCACCATAACAAACCAAAGGATGACTATTGACTGATTGGCTGATGACTGTGGTCCATGCACACATAAAATGTGACAAAGTAGATCACTGATGTGGTGAAGCAATGCTTCCACTGCACGAACCACTCTGGAGGAGTCCTACAGTGCTCAACAGAGCATGTGTCAAGCTTCGTAGTGGTCTGCTGTATGCTGCACAGCCTCGCCATTATGATGGCATAGCCCTTTCCATCAGATCTATGTTGAACAGCTGAGGAGAAGAAGGAGGAAGAGGAAGCGAGAAGGCACCCTAGCCCCTGTTTGGCTTGGCTGTCTGTGAACAGATTACCCTACCGTAATACTAGTAATATAAACATATTGCTTGGTAACAGCTAGAAAGGCATCAAATTTTCACCCCACTTCTTGAATGCTTTATTCAAATCATGCAAATACACTCTACCACTCTGTTTACATCTTAACTAGTACATATCAAAGCACCCAGACTAGCTGACTTTAATCTAATTAAGACACACACGTAGACTTAACCTTTATTTTAAAAGAAAAATATTTTTCAAAATACTACATACATTAATAGCTTCATGACAATATCTAATTCATGGACAGCATTTAAGGTAGTTTTCATTCCTTCTGCAGTTTTAATTCCACCAAATGGTGATCATGAATGTTAAACCACACTGTATACGAGTGAAGAATAAGAATAAAATAATGAACTATATTTCTTTTAAAAAAATTTTTTGTACCAAAATATAAGAGTTTTATAAAGCATGATATCTTAGAACTGCATTTTACAAAGAACAAACACTGTTCCACTCCGATAAGACAGTCTTTCCACGTAACACCAGTGCAACTCCTATACCATGAATGCTGAAGCTATGTGTCAGTTAGTGGTGATGCCACTGATGTTCTTATCAGTCTCTGCACATTTATTCTCACTGATCACTGACAGTGTAATGAGGCAGATTTGATGAGGGAGCTTAAGGTGAAGGAACCCTTAGGAGGAAGTGACCATAATATGATAGAATTCACCCTGAAATTTGAGAGGAAAAAGCTGGAATCAGATGTAATGGTATTACAGTTGAATAAAGGCAACTACAGAGGCTAAAGGGAGGAGCTGGCCAGAATTGACTGGGAGATGAGCCTAGCAGGAAAGACAGTGGAACAGCAACGGCAGGAGTTTCTGGGAGTAATTTGGGAAACACAGCAAAAATTCATCCCTAGGAAGAAGAAGCATACTAAAGGGAGGATGAGGCAACCATGGCGGACAAGGGAAGTCAGGGATAGCATAAAAGCTAAAGAGAAAGCATACAATGCGGCGAAGAGCAGTGGGAAACCAGGGGATTAGGAAGCCTACAAAGACCAACAGAGGACAACTAAAAAAGAAATAAGGAGGGAGAAGATTAAATATGAGGGTAAACTGGCCAGTAATATAAAAGAAGATTGCAAGACTTTTTTTAGGTATATAAAGGGTAAGAGAGAGGCAAAAGTAGACATTGGGCTGCTGGAAAATGACACTGGAGAAGTAGTAGTGGGGAACAAAGAAATGGCGGAGGAACTGAATAGGTACTTTGCGTCAGTCTTCACGGTGGAAGACAAGAGTAACATCCCCAAAGTTCAAGAGAGTCGGGGGGCAGAGGTGAGTATGGTGGCCATTACCAAGGAGAAGGTGCTAGGAAAACTGAAAGGTCTGAAGGTGGATAAATCACCTGGACCAGATGGATTACACCCCAGAGTTCTGAAGGAGATAGCTGAAGAGATAGCGGAGGCGTTAGTGGTGATCTTCCAGGAATCATTCGAGTCAGGGAGGGTCCCAGAGGACTGGAAAATCGCTAATGTAACCCCCCTGTTTAAGAAAGGAGTAAGGCAAATGACCGGAAATTACAGGCCGATTAGCCTGACCTCGGCTGTTGCTAATATTTTAGAGTCCATTATTAAGGATGAGATTTCAGAATACTTGGAAGTGCATGGTAAAATCGGGCAAAGTCAGCATGGTTTCATCAAGGGGAGGTCATGCCTGACAAATCTGTTAGAATTCTTTGAGGATGTAATGAGTAGGTTAGACAAAGGAGAGCCAATGGATTTTATCTACTTGGACTTCCAGAAGGCCTTTGACAAGGTGCCACACAGGAGGCTGCTCAGTAAGATAAGAGCCCATGGTGTTAGAGGCAAGGTACTAGCATGGATAGAAGATTGGCTGTCTGGCAGGAGGCAGCGAGTGGGGATAAGGGGATCCTTCTCAGGATGGCGGCTGGTGACTAGTGGAGTTCCGCAGGGGTCAGTGTTGGGACCACAACTTTTCACTTTATACATTAATGATCTAGATGAAGGAACTGAGGGCATTCTGGCTAAGTTTGCAGATGATACAAAGATGGAGGGACAGGTGGTATTGAGGAGGTGGGGAGGCTGCAGAAGGATTTGGACAGGTTAGGAGAATGGGCAACGAAGTGGCAGATGGAATACAATGTGGGAAAGTGTGAGGTCATGCACTCTGGTAGGAAGAATAGAGGCATAGGCTATTTTCTAAATGGGGAGAGAATTCAGAAATCTGGAGTGCAAAGGGACTTGGGAGTCCTAGTCCAGGATTCTCTTGAGGTTAACTTGTAGGTTGAGTCGGTAGTTAGGAAGGCAAATGCAATGTTGGCATTTATTTCGAGAGGACTAGAATATAAAAGCAGGGATGTGCTGCTGAGGTTTTATAAGGCTCTGGTCAGACCACATTTAGAATATTGTGAGTAATTTTGGGCCCCGTACCTCAGGAAGGATGTGCTGGCCCTGGAGAGGGTCCAGAGGAGGTTCACGAGAATGATCCCAGGAATGAAAGGCTTAACATATGAGGAACGTTTGAGAACTCAGGGTCTATACTCGATGGAGTTTAGAAGGATGAGGGGGGATCTCATTGAAACTTACAGAATACTAAAAGGAAGATGTTTCCATTAGTAGGAGAGACTAGGACCCGAGGGCACAGCCTCAGAGTAAAGGGAAGACTTTTGGAACAGAGATGAGGAGAAACTTCTTTAGCCAGAGAGTGGTGAATCTATGGGATTCATTGTCACTGAAGGCTGTGGAGGCCAGGTCATTGAGTGTATTTAAGACCGAGATAGATAGGTTCTTGATTGGTAAGGGGATCAAAGGTTACGGGGCGAAGGTGGGAGAATGGGGCTGAGAAACTTATCAGCCATGATTGAATGGCGGAGCAGACTCGTTGGGCCGAATGGCCTAATTTCTGCTCCTATGTCTTATGGTCTTATGGTCTTATAGTTAATAATCCAACCAAATGACCTCTCCAACACTCAATTCTTGACATTAAACCATCAACCGTTATTCCTCTCATCCCTAACCTTGAGAATTTCCCTAACACCTAGCCCGTACACATTATACTTATTCTGATGGATATAATGAATTGGAGTGAGTAAAGAAATGGCCATCCATCAATACAATGGTCAGCATTTTCTGTTTGCGAGCAGGGCCGAGCCCCGCATGCCGACGCGTAAAACGATGTGTGGAGAGTCGGGCATGCATCCCGATGTCACTGTGCGTCATTCCAGTCTTTCGCTTGGTGGGCACACACTGGCATCGATTGCCCACCTGCCGAACTGTCAAAGGCCTGTTAAGGCCATTAACACAGCAATTGAACTAAGACAGGACTGGCCGTCCAATCTTAAGGTTGGTGGGCAGGCGAAGAGCCCAGGTAGCCTTCGCATTTTGCATGAAACCTCATCCATGGGTGGGATGAGGTTTCATGAAGGGTTTATTAAATTAATAAATATTTATTAAACATTTGATAAATATGACCCAGCTCATGTGATGCTGTCACACGAGGGGACATGTGCAAATGTGCAAATGATTTTTAACTGCTTTTATTTAGAAGTTTCCAATTCAACTTAATCTCCCTGAGGCAGCTCCGTGCCTCGGGGAGATTTCTGCACTCTTTTGTGTACATGCCCGAGAAAGCGCAGGCCCCGACTCTCCTTCCTCCTCCCACCTGCACAGGTAGCACTGAGCGCGTCATGCTGGGTGGGCCTTAATTGGCCTGCCCACATAAAATGGCGTTGCGCAGCCGATCGCAGGCAGTGATCGGCTCTGCGCCCGCCCGCGGCTGCTCCCGACTGGCCCACCCGATGGGGAGAAAATTCTCCCCAGTGTAAATTTTGCATCAACACGCTAAAATCCTAACTGTCTATCTTCCAAACAATGTATTACATAGTGAGGATTTTGGATTTGGAACAAGCTACTCAACATGTTAATATAATAGAATCCCATAAAGGTATCTAGGTTTGTAACTTATGGTAACTTCAGCAAAATATGAAATGCAATTTTAAAATTATCTCTATAGTGTTAATCATTTGGTATGTATGTTCCTACATTTTTCTCACTATGGCTGGGATTTTCTAGCCCTGTCATGGTGGAACCTGCCGCAGGAGGTTTGGCAGCCCAGCCAAAGGTCCATTGACTTTCAGTGGGACTGGATGATCCCAGCAGCGGGCGGGGACAGAAAATCCCACCCAATGTTTCATATTTTACAACTGTAACTATACTTCAAAAGTATTTCATTGTCTGTAGAGCGCTTTGAGATGTACGGTGGTCATGATGGTCACATTTATTTCCAACTACTTAAGACTTTTGTCAAAATAGGAAACCTGGTAAAACATATCTGGTATGATTGTAGTGTGTAATGGAAAAGGTTTGTTTTGAAAGGTTTTTAATGAAACATTATTCATGATCCTCAGACATAGAGTGCTTGGATTATCAAGTGGAATTGACCATATTGGAAGTGTACGATGGGAACTGGCTCTTTGTCTTCTTGCTGCTTGGATTATCTGTTATTTCTGCATTTGGAAGGGCCCAAAGTCCACTGGAAAGGTGAGTCTCTTTATAATTACTTTGTATTTAACACTTGAAACTATAGAAATATGGGCATCATTGGAACACTTTTTAATATTCTGAATGGAAGAATCCAGTTTCTTCCCTATAGGCTACCTTCTAAGCTTAAACAGTCGCTTTGTAGTACAAAACACAAATATTAGAGAAAAGAGACATGTTGCCAATCAACTCAATATCAGCAACTAATATGGCTTTATAGAAGTGCTGATCAGCTTTTGTCTTTGCGTATAAATTAGTTCTAATACACGTAGAAATAACTTAGCATTGATTTTATGTTTAGGACTCTTTCATAATTTACATCCTGCATTACTGTCACTGTTAGGCCTGCAGGAAGCCAGTCTGTATTGTATAATGAATTTGTGCACAGGTTTCTCATGGATAGCCTCTTTCCCAAACTTAATGCTGCCACCGCATTTGAAAAATCACTCACTCTTTAGCTGCAAGGGAAGAATTGTCAGAGATATGCATTTATTCACTGCTGTGAAGAATACTCTTCAGTGATCACAAGGTCAACAGAATATGTCAGATTTTCCCCTTTCCCCAAAAAGGAGCATTCCGTTGCCACATGGTGTTTCCTCTCGTGGCCCAGCTAACCACAGGCAAACCTTGCTCACTGAAAGCAGGCATGTGCGAATACAAGCCAAAGTTGAAATGTTATCTCCTCAATCTCTGGCTTCTCTGTTAACTTCCAAACTTAAATTGAAAACCATGCATGCACATGGTTATTTTGTTTATAAACCTCATTACAATGTACATATCATAAAAATAGAAGTTACAAATCAAATGTCAAATGATAGTGACATTTAATATGAATTTGCGGCCCATAATTCACCTGATGCAGAAAGATGGAACGGTGTTGTGATAAGTATTTTTTGCAATACTAACAGTGAATTAAACAGTGGACTATAATGATGCAATTTATAAGAATAAAGCTTTGTAACTATTCTCATTTAGTCAAAACATCTTGACAGCAACACAAATGCAACTAGTTGTACCTATATGGAAGAGTGTAGGAGCCCTGATTTATCCCCAGTCCTCTAGTGTGTTTACAAGAACAGCCTTGTACATGGTACATGTGTGTGCCACAGCAGCTTGTTTAGTTCCAGTAAAGAGAGCAGATTTAATTATTTGATGCTTCACAATAAAAAAGAAAAGTTTGAATGAATGCTGTAGCAGGATTAACATCAAATTGATATTTGTAGTAAAATCATGACGAAGTTGATTTGAGGGCTGGCATTGCCTTTATTAACATTAACACTTAGCCGCCATATCAGTGATCAGAACCTGACACAGCACAGTGTCTGTGATCATTTGTTGTGTTACTTGCAATTCAAGAAATTACAAATAACCAATTTTACAAATATTTCAGTAGGCTCCTTCCTTCTTACACCAGCGAAGGTCCTGGCTGTGGTTTGTTCACCATGTTTAAATTGATTGGACTTTTCATTTGTAGTATTAATTTATCTGTGTTTCAGGAAAAAAAGTGCCTCTTATGTAGATGCAAATTGTCCACTATTTACTGAGAAAAACACTGTTTTAATGAACATTCAAAATTATTAAAAACATATTAATTACACCTATCACTGCCCCAAATACAACTGGGCAATAATTGTGGAAATGTGACTTTGAACTGTTTAATGGTCCACTGTTTAAAATAAAAATAAGCTATTGTGAACTAGGTTGAAAAATAAACTCAAGCCACAGACTCCTTTTACCTTTGCATTTTGCCCAATTTCGTTCACATTAGAAGAAGCCTTACTTACCCTGATGCCAACAGCTCTGATTCTGTCATTGGCTGGGCTCAGAAGGGTTTTCAAAAGCACACTATAACAAGCCTAATGGATTCAATGAGGCATAAAGGAACACTGAAGAAAGGAAAAGAGATGTGTGAAAAAAAAGGAATGAGCTACATTGTGATGACCTAGGAAAAGGAGCTAGGCAGCAATGATTATATCTCCTGAAGTGTCTTTTGTTTCAGTCTGCAGTAATAGCAAAGAATGGCCCTTCACGGAGAGGCATTAATAATAGGGCAAAGATTGATCTCTGTATTCACAGGAGGGAAGAAGAATGTTCATGAGATGCATGCAGAGTTTCTGCTCTCCAACCTCCCCTGTGTGAAGAATTAAAGCAGCTAGTGAAAGATTTTTTTTCTGTTGTGATCTAAGCATTCAAGTTGGTCTCCAGGCTATTTGCTGCATGTCTTTGTATTTGTAGTTGGAAAGTTTTTCACATATATCTCAGCTCAGAAGTAACAGTAAACCGATAATCTGGATCAAAAGGCTCAGCCAGCCAACAACATTTTGATAACCTTGCACTGCACAGGTTAATCTCAAATGGAATGATCTGGCAACACGATTATAGATACAGCCTCCTACAAAAAAAGTGTCCCACAACTAATTATGTTCTAACTTGCAGAAAAGAACTTGGTAGGAAATAAAGCAAATATGTACTTGAAAAAAACTGGAGTGCTATGGGGAAAGTGTAGGGGAGTGGGACTAATTAGATGGCCAGCACAGGTAGGATGGCCAAATGGCCTCCCTCTAGGTAGTATAATTCTGTGTTGATTCTATGAAATATGGAGGCATAATTTTTCCTTTTTGGTTACATTGTACGAGGATTGAGCTGTGCAGCTACGACGGCAAAGAAGGAGTAAGTCAGGCATCAAACCACAGCTTATCTTACACCAAACACTAGATAATGACATTATACTAACGGAAACATCCATCCCAATAGGATGCTCAGAAACAAACTACATATCCTGCACGGCATCCAAATTGATGGAATGTTGACATTTTAGCATAGATCAGGGGAGGCGTTGTAATAAGAGGCTTATGCTGTCTAACTAAACCATTCAGTATAATGATGAACTAAAACATATTTCTTTATAAGCCCAATAATGCATACAGAAATGAGAAAGTTACCTGTAATGTATATGAGTGCTCATCATGCACAGGGAGTAATTAAAGGAGTAACATTTTCTGAAGAAAGACAATGCAAATAAAATAAAATTCAGGGAAGGTTTTATTTTGCCAAGTTATTGGAGATTTGATTTTCAAATCTTTGTGAATAACCATCAATTACTTGATCTTTGAAAATGTCAGAGGGTTTTTTTTGCCTGTGAAAATATATTGTTGTGATTGACTAGAATTATGTAATATCTTAGTGCTGTAAGAGTCAATTTATATCAAAAGGCAACAGGGCAAATGAGGGAACAAATTAAATATTGTTAGTGGTTTACAGAACTCAAACCTGAGAACGTATTACTTAAGTAAAATCTGCATTCAGCAAACCCCAGCAAGTACATAGCTGTGAAACTTTGCAGGAAACTATCCACCACCATTTAACCAGCTAACATATGTTTTGATACATTATCTGAACACAAAGGTGATATGCAGTTCCATTCTTTAGGACTGAAAGCTATGTACTAGATGGCTGTGAGGTTGGACAGACTATATTGAGAGCCTTTGCTTGAGATTAATGCATCATTTCCTATCTCTGAGTCTTTGGTGTAGCCGTCAGCCTCACGCCGTAAATAAGGTTTTGCTGAACCTAGTGTTCACTCATTGAATTAAAGGACAAGTGTGATTTGTCGATAGTGTGCCTTTTTGTAAACCAAAGATTACACATAAATCACAGTTAAATGGTAGCATTTTTGATTGATATTAAAGCTAGGATTATTTTAAATGTTTAGAATAGTTGCACATCAAAATGTGACTATAAATAAAGAAAATGAGGACACATGAGGAAGAATTATGCACTATTAAATATTATTATGATTACATTATTGTACTTCTAGGCTGCAAAAAATGCCTGGGATACAAATATTGCACAGTACAAGTCATCGCATTCTGAATCTTGCATTTGATAAACATTAATTTTTTTCTACACAATTGCCAGAAGTAGTGAAATCCAAATTCCGAATCACAATCATTAGATGTTGCAGTGGTTCCTCCCGTGTAGTTTCAAAGCACATATGTTAAAGGAGCTAGTAATCATTCTTATTAATTGTTGCCTGCGATTTGAAGCATTAGCCTCACTATATAAGCAGCAAGAAGGACTTGTTGCTATTTACAGAAACAGTTTACTTGTGCGGCATTCGATTTCCTGAATCTGTCCTTGGATTAATGCCACAATGTGTTACTGGGATAGGCTAATCAAGAGTCCAACATTTGTTCGGCATTTAAACAAAAGGTGCACTCTTATATAGCACTCAGTAGCATGGTTAGAATTACACTGCCATAAGACAGCTCAGCAAATGTGTTAAAAACAAAAAATCTGCGGATGCTGGAAATCCAAAACCAAAACAAAAACAGAATTACCTGGAAAAACTCAGCAGGTCTGGCAGCATCGGCGGAGAAGAAAAGAGTTGACTTTTCGAGTCCTCATGACGCTTCGACAGAACTTGAGTTCGAGTCCAAGAAAGAGTTGAAATATAAGCTGGTTTAAGGTGTGTGTGTGGGGGGGTGGAGAGAGAGAGAGAGCAGTGGAGTGGGGGTATGGTTGTAGGGACAAACAAGTAGTGATAGAAGCAGATCATCAAAAGATGTCAACAACAATAGAACAAAAGAACACATAGGTGTTAAAGTTAAAGTTGGTGATATTATCTAAACGAATGTGCTAATTAAGAATGGATGGTAGGGCACTCAAGGTATAGCTCTAGTGGGGATGGGGAGAGCATAAAAGATTTTTAAAAATTTTTTTAAAAATAATGGAAATAGGTGGGAAAAGGAAAATTTATATAATTTATTGGAAAAAAAAGGAAGGGGGAAACAGAAAGGGGGTGGGGATGGGGGAGGGAGCTCACGACCTAAAGTTGTTGAATTCAATATTCAGTCCGGAAGGCTGTAAAGTGCCTAGTCGGAAGATGAGGTGTTGTTCCTCCAGTTTGCGTTGGGCTTCACTGGAACAATGCAGCAAGCCAAGGACAGACATGTGGGCAAGAGAGCAGGGTGGAGTGTTAAAATGGCAAGCGAGAGGGAGGTTTGGGTCATTCTTGCGGACAGACCGCAGGTGTTCTGCAAAGCGGTCGCCCAGTTTACGTTTGGTCCCTCCAATGTAGAGGAGACCACATTGGGAGCAACGAATGCAGTAGACAAAGTTGGGGGAAATGCAAGTGAAATGCTGCTTCACTTGAGAGGAGTGTTTGGGTCCTTGGACGGTGAGGAGAGCAAATGTATTGTCCATTATAATCAATATTAAATTGTTAGGAAATCACCCAAAACCCTGTAAAAGCCGGAAATCTGAAATAAAAGCAGGGAAGTTGGAAATAGTCAGTAGGCCTAACACCACTTGTGCAGAAAGAAACAAAGTTAACAATATTTTGGATCGATGACCATTCATTAGAACTGGAAGAATTTAGAGGTGTAACCTGTTTTAAGCAAGTGCAGAGGCAGGAAAAGTTGGGGGGAGGAGGGGGGATGGGCAGGAAGGCGAGGGTGTGTGGGTGTGGAGCGGAGGAAAGAACATAAGGAAGGTCTGTGATAGAATGTAAAGCAGAAGAGGTGAAATGACAAAAGAGTGGTTGCCACTAGACAAAAGGCAAAATTGGTAAGACAGCTAGAAATGGTAGATGCCTAAAGTCATGGAACATTAGAAGATGTCCCAGAGACGAATTGTCTTAAGTGTGGTACAGCAATTTGTATCTTAATTGATGATGCAAATGATTTGTTATCCCCTTCTCTTCCTACACACACCTGGCTGGCATCCTATATTCTACCCCCCATAAACTTGAGGTCATCCAACATTCAGCTGCCTGTGTCCTAACTTGCACCAAGTCCCGTTCACCCATCACCGCTGTGCCCACTGATGAACATTGGCTCCCGGTTAAGCAATGCCTCAAATTTAAAATTCTCACCCACACGGTCTCATTGCTCCCTACCCCTGTAATATCCTGCAGCCCCACAACTCTCCAATATATCTGCAACCCTCTAATTTGGGTCTCTTGAGCATCTCCAATTTTATTTGTTCAACCATTGGTAGCCTTTTCTTCAGCTGCCAAGTCTCTAAGCTTTGGCATTTCCTCCCTAAACATACCTGCCTCTCATTTGTTATTCCTCCTTTGAAATCCTCCTTAAAATCTACCTTTTTGATCAAACATTTAGCCACCTGACTTAATGTCTCCTTATCTGGCTCAGTGTCAAATTTTGGTTTATAACTTTCCTCTGATGTGCCTTAGGATATTTTATTATGTTAAAGGTACTATCTAAATACAAGTTGTTATTATAACGAGTATCTGCACAGAGTAGTTGCAAATAGGACTTGTATTGCATGACTCCATCTTAGTTGCACTTTATAATAATTTTCTAAATCTTAAAATGTTAAAAAGGGAATGTATTCAGAAAATATCAGCAGTCAAGTGGTTAAAGGCGAAGGAGAGTCAAGGTGCAGTGATTTTTATTCAAAGTATTTACTCATTTTATATTTAAAAAAACATGTGCTCATAAAATATTTGTTGATCTTTCACTAAATGTTTACCTCCATGGAGCAGTTTGATGGAATTTGAATTTCTACCCAGCTTTTGTTGGTGCAGGCAGAGATTAATACAAGAAAACAATTTCCCCAGCCTGCTTAGTGGGTGTTCTTAAGCAATGTGTTTCTCTAATTGAATAGTTTATGATTTGTTTTCCTGTTTTCTTTGGTTAAGCTCTTTAGTCACAAGTTTGGACAGTGGCCATAGCTAGCCCTTAGAGCAGAGCTTTCATCCTCCCTTCGTTACTTCATCAATAGGAGAGCATTACTTCTTTTTATGGGGTGTCGATTTTTTTCCGCTTGGGATTTACCTTCAGATTAGCATAGCTCACTAAGGTGAGGCTTCGGAAAGAAAGGTTTCCTCTCATATGTTAGCTGAATCAGGAGCGTAGATTTATTCCTTCAGAATGGCGCCATTTCTCATCATGACAGCGTAGACAGGGACTCCATTCTGTTCTCTGCAACCTCTTTTTTTGACAGTGTATTCAATTGAACACTGATCCATATAATCATTCAGGAGAGTTTTTCCTTTATAGCAAGTGCCTTAGACTTTTCTCATGGTGGACTCTAGCAGGCAGTTTCAGTGGCATTGTTACCTACCTGGCATTTTGTGTATCTTTCACTACTCACAGCAACCTGTCAGAATAAACCATTCAACTGACCACATGGATATGTAATTTGAGCCAGAAATAGAACCACAACCAATGATAAAAATAGGCTGAGAATCCCTGTTCAAGCAGGCGAGTAGGGATTGAGTTACATCAATAGAATATTTTTTTCGTGTTGGAAACCTTCTCTGAAATGCTTTTGAATACTTGAGTCCTGCCAATAAAGACAGGGCACAGCTATGCCACAGACTTGACAGGCCATTCAAAAAAAGCTGACTAGTGCCAAAATGAAGTTGATCTCCAGTTTGTAGAGTGCAAGGTCAGGACATAGATTTTTTTTTCCCTGATTAGTTTAGTTAGTGTACTTCACAGCATTACCAGTAAGCAATTGCCGCCAGTGTTAACCCTAGCAGCAAATCGATTTTTAGCTCATTATATGAGCATCAGGTAAAATAAATCATAAATCATTATGTACCTAATGTACTTAAACATTATAAGGAACAGGTGCCAGGGTCTGAATGGTCTACTTGTGAAACATCTAGACCAGTGTAGTCAGTTAAAGTGATAGCTGTATCATTTCATTAAAATATTGGATCATTACAGCTAAAACAAAACTTAAATGCCTCCTGTTATTCTCTTTAGGTGCCTGTTTTATAGCTCTGATTTCTTTGAAATAAGGTGAAGGGAGAAGGTTTTTCTCTTCAGGATAGTGCAGGTGGACGAGCCTGATTCATTCAGTCAGAAAAACATGGTTTCCACCAGCCGGAGGAACTGCTCTGGGCCTAACAAGATCTTGGCCATTTTTTAAGACCTCTTAAATGGTACTTTCAGATTGAAGACAATAGCAGATTTTCTTTTCATTGCTTGAAAGTTTCTTCCTTCTTTCAAACTTTCTGAGAGTGCTGATTTTATACTGGGGCATTGGACCCAGCAATGGTAGCTGTCACTTTTACCTCACTCAAAGTTGATGCATGTGAAGACTTTGCTAATTTTACTAACAGTTTTTTGCCATGATTAAAAAAAAATCATTTTTATAACAGCTCATTTCAAAGCAGTTTCAAACATTATTTTGAAAAACGAATACTTGCTGCCTAGCAACCACAAAAAGAATCACATGGTAAATAGTCATTTGGTAGGACATAACTTGAGTATTGCTGATAAAAGGGCCACTTTTGTCAAAGCTTTTCATCATGCACTCATAAGGACAATTCACAAGAAAATACCAATGTCAGGGGAAACAACATATTTATACTGTATGAGAAGAGAGTGCTGATTGGTTGGCAGGTGGACTCTGATTGGTAGAGATATTGCCATGGAGAATGCATCAGTGGATGGTAACTGTAAGCTAACTGCCAAGCATTGTTTGAAATTTAAACCAGGCAGCTTGCCTCTGATTGCTCAGAACATTGCCCTGGGGAATGAACCAGCGACCGGCTGTCACTTATTTTGTTTAGCTGAAACAGGTGGAGTGTATATACATGTTCCATCTTCCTGCAAAGAACAGAGCCCTGAATTAATATATGCAGCTCCCAGTACACGCAAATGCACCACACAGCCAGCCCAACTGACAATCTTAAATTGGTTGTTGGTGTAATTCTTAGCACACTGAGGATTATTTAGCAAATGTTGTCCAATCGCGGAATCACATATAATGTTGGACACTGTATTTTGAGTTTTGCAAGCACAGGCTGGTTGAGAATGGTCTGTACCCTTCCCGTTGCAAACAGCGGAAAGGACATACTGTTTGATATGATCCACTAGTCTTTAGAATGTATGGCCTACATACTTAGCACCACACTGGCACTGAAATTCATATACCACATTACTCATTTGTATGATAGGCAGAATTTCTTTTTAGTTTGACAGCAGCATCCTGTTAGTGGCAAATACCACTCATGTTGTTACTGCATAGCACTAGTGTGAAAAAGCTAACTTTATCTGTTGCTCAAATTTTTGAGATACCTTGCTCTTACGTGTAATCTGAGGTAGATTGGGCATTTTTCAAGGGCCAAAAGTGATGACCTTGGGCCCGTTCATGAGTTTGTGCAATATACAGCATGAAATAATCTGATCAGGGCAGCCAATATCCTGCAGGATGTCTTTGATGTGCCCTATTTCAGCATCAAGCTTGCATGGTGACCAAATGGCTCAGGCCCTATTTATGAGGTTGCCAAAAAGGCCAATCTTATAGCGTGTGGAACTGTAAAAGTCCCTTCGCAGGTATTGGCCAGTGAAGGTGGACCTGCGGTAGACTGTGGTGGAGAACCCCTGGCAGATTTCATAACTAGTACTTCAAGGAATTTCCTGGTGAGTGCAAGATGAAAAGCTTTGACAAAAAATGTCTCTTTTTTCAGCAATAGTCACATGGCACTTGAATTTTTACTGTGTCATGCCATCACTGTAACGGTTATATATACCTAGCATGAACATTCAGATGAATCATTGTTCATTATTATTTGCTGCACTTTCTATGATCTTCTTCAAGCTCCACCATCCATTTAAATTAAATGGGATTGGTTTTCACAAAGTCACAACATAATTACAATGAGGGAGCCACTCTGAAAACCTTGTATGCTGCAAGTGAATTTGCGGCTGTAAGCAAAAAATTTCCAGGAAAAGGTGTTCCAATTAAGTAATGCAATACAACAAACATTTGTACCATGTGCAGGGACTGGAATTAATGTGAAAAAACACTCATGCACATATTTTATATGGATAAGCTGTGCAATGGGGAGAGGACTAGCAATATCAATTCTGTATGGGACCAAATAACATGAATTGCATATAGACCATCATTATATTGAGGAATTTTTGTGGCTTGACCAGAAGCTGACCCAATACGTTCGGTGCATGTGTGCGTGACCACTCAATTTTGCTTTTGCTCTAACCATTAGCATTGCTCTGGCAGCCCACAGATCCTTGTAAAATAGGGGATATTTATAAAATGAGAAATGAAACAGTTGACTTGCCTGATTCCCTGAGCATGAAAGATCATCAGACTTGCCTGCTGCCTTAAGTTATAGAAATCAGTGCTTGCTGCATTTTGGAAATTGTGGTAATGATGTTTTTTTGAAGTTAATCTTGTCCAGCCAGCATCAGAATGTCCTGATAATTCAGCTGTCATGATTTTGCTTGTTGCAATCGCTACAATTTGCTGCATGTAAATCAGGTTGTTTCACTATTGACGCAGCGTAGAATTACTGTCAGTAATCATATGATGCACACTAGAAGGTCCAGGGTTTTATGTGCTACACATTTGGGGGTGATATGAAGAGAGTACAACTGTTAGAATTTTAGCTGAATGGACCAAAGTGCCAGGTTTGAGTTTTACATCAGTCAAACATTTATATTGGGTTAGTTGGGTTTCCTGTAGAATATACAAACATTTCCGTGGTAGTCAGACTGATGCAGAGGCTCTGCTGCCAATGTTTATTGTAAATAATGCCAGCAGAACAGGAAACTGTGGACCATCATTGCATTTTGTAAATTAACCAGCATGAAATTCAAACTGTGTAAAATAGCAGAGACCGTACAGAATGTAAGTAATTTAGTATGCATATTTTTAGAATTCAGCACTGTATAAAATGGGAGTCTAGATGTACTAGACTGCCTGAAGATTTGTTGACATTCCAGTCCTAATATTAAATGCAGCCTTACAGGGGGAATTTATATGCATAGGAACATGGCCTGTTCTGCCATTCAATGAGCTCATGGCTGACATGTACCTCAACTCCATTTACCTGCCTTTGTTTTTTATCTCTTGGTACCCTTGATAGCGTTACCAATTAAAAATCTATTCATCTCAGTTGTGAAAATTTTAATTGTAGCATTCAAGGTCTCAGGGTCAGTGAATGGGGGAAGCGGTATGGGTGGGGGGTGGGGGTGGTGATCTTGGGTGGGGGCTGGGGTGGGAAATGAAAGACTTGCATTTATATAGTGCTTCTCACGACCACTGGACGTCCCAAAGCACTTTACAACTGATGAAGTCCTTTTGAAGTGTCTTTACTGTTGTAGGAAGCACAGCAGCAATTTGCACACAGCAAACTCCAACAAACAGTAGTGTGATAATGATCAGCTAATCAATTTTTGTGATGTAGATTGAGGGATAAATATTGGCCAGGACACCGGGGATAACTCACCTGCTCTTCTTTGAAATAGTGACATAGGTTTTCCATGGAAGCGGGTTCAAGATTTCCATTAACTTCTTGTGTAAAAATATGCATTCTAATTTCACTCCTAAATCAACTGCATGTAATTTTGAGATAATGCCCCCTAATTATAGATCCCCCCAGCAGAGGAAAGAGTTTTTCTGTATCCACCTTATAAAATCCCTTCATCATTCCAAAGACCATGACTTGATCACACCTCCACTGTCTAGACTCAAGGAAATGCAAACCAAATACAAACAATATTGCACTAGTGTTGGTAGTACAGGATTTCTTTATTGAGTGTGAAAATCTAACTGCGGAGGTTTATTATTCATGAGGCCATGTAGATGACAGAATGAAAGCAGAATCACAAAACCCTCAGTGGTTTCATAAGTCAAGTCAACATTTAAGTGAAACACACAGAACAAGAAATGCGTGGGTTTATTGCTGGTCTGTGCTGAGGTAGCAGATGTCTACTAAGTTGGTGGTGAGGGGCTACGGTGGGGTGGGTGGTTGAGGGCTGAGGGGCTGGGATGTAGGGGGCCTGTTGGTTTGGCTAGGGTTTCTGCACCAATTTGCAATCCTGCAGGAAACTATACATGTGTGATTTCAGATGAAGTCAGGACTGGGCTTTGTTGTGACCTCAGCTCACCGTCCTAGGTAATGAAATAGCCTTGACGTTACTTCCTATCCAGGCACTGAGGATTTTCCAGTGTTTCAGTACCCTAACTGGAGAAGAAAATAGAAGTATGAGAAAGGAATGTGCAAAACAGCATCAATATGCGAGTGGGGATTTGTTTATCTTAATCTAAAATAAATCATGTATCAGCACATTTAAGTGCTTAACTGATAATTAATAGTTTTACAGTCTTTAGAAATAATTATCACCTTTTCATTTTGCAAAAAAAACTCACTTTGTACACAAATGTTTATTGCTTTAACTGCTCCCTGGTTTAGACCTGCAGTATATGATTTTTATTCTTAATCAAAGTTTCGCTAATTAATTGCATGCAAATATGAGATTTAATTGATTTAGTCCAGTAGGACTAAAGAAGTCAAATCATTTGCAGTGTTTTGTTGATATATAATTGATCATAACAGGCAAGCTTTGAACAGAACATTCAGTGCTAATACATAATTAAGTAGGATGAAGTCAGAATTATGGAGAGTTTAACTTGCCTGAAGCTAAAAAAAAAACTGTTGCATGAGAAAATGAACAATCATTTAACTATCAGACTGTTTTTCATCACTTAATTGTTTATCTGGCAAGGCCCCATCTTCTGATTTGTGTATTGAATTGTTTTGACTTCCTTATGATTATGCTTACTGATTTTTGTTTTATTTTCTACTGAATTCAGTCAAAAAACAGGCAAAATCAGCAGTGAGGAAATCTTTTGTTAAGCATCAGTCATGTCCAGTTTTGGACACCCTACTTTAAGAAGGATGTCAGAGGATGGAGAGCATAAGAGATTGACCAAAATGACAATGGGGATGGGGGACTTTAGTTGTGAGAAAGGAATAGAGAAACTGGAAGCTGGATTTTCAGCCGCTGGAGGGGTCAGGATCGGGTGCAGGCATGATTTAAAAATCGCGCTCCGCCGCTTCCGGAATGCACTTCGATCTCCAAAGGGAAGGCGGGAAGGGAGGAACAGGGAATCTGCTTCTCTCTAATTAAGGACCCATTAAGCTCCTTGAGGAGATTGTTCATGGACTGAGCAGGGTGAGGGTGCAATTTTCAAACGTGATTCCATGAACCTGAACAGTCCGCTGCAGGTTGGTGCACAATTGTCAGGTTCAAAGCAGGCCAAAAGAATGTGTTTTTTATGCAGTGAGAGGTGTTGGTACCTGAGGGGAGTCTTGCGGCAGATCGTGCCGGCCTAGGCACTTTTCTAAGCTTTTAAGCCCCAGGCCCTCCGACATGCTGTCTGCTCCTGTTGGCAAGGCAACAACAGACCCCATCATGGCTGCCGCCTGGCTTTGCTGCTCACTTTCTGCAGGAAGTTCCTGCTTCCTGGAAATGCTCAGCTCCAGTAATTGTGTACGAGCTCACCTCCTGCCCAATTAGGGCATTTATTTTTCAAAATAGCAGCGCGTCCCTGCTTTGAAAATTCAGCAGAATCCATCACAGCATATTAAAAGGAAATGATTCAATATTTGAAAATGAAATTAAATGAGTTTGGACAAAGAGGAGGAAAATGGACCCATGTGGCTTGCTATTATAGAGGGCTAGCGTTGGCGGGGGGGAGCAGTGGGCTGAATGGCCCCCTTTCCTTAAGATTTAATAAGGGTGAAATTCAACATTGGCAGGGGTTTGGAATGGGTGGTAGTTGACCATGTTACATGCTTTTCATGATCTAAGTAGATCAAGGTGTACATTTTGTTTTACAGTAACCAGTTCAGACAACTATTATTGTGGCTATCTAGGAATTGGATTATCTCATTTTACTTGCCCCTTTATATCAATTTGAAAGTGGTATTGAATAATTACTGGGCCAGAGCAAGACAAATGTGATATCAGTTTCAAAAACTACCTCTGAACATCTGCCAAAAGTGATTTTCTATCACATTCTCATTGGTGTTGTATGGTCATAAACAGTGTGAAATTACTAGACACAAATTTGCACAGTCCATCAGACATATTATATGTGGTTGATGTGGACTGATAGTCAATAGAAAACGTTTGCTGCGGCTATTTTGGCCTTCCTGTCTTGACCTAATTATTTTGAGTATTTTGCCAGCAATATTCGGCCATCTTAGAAATGATAAGCTCTGTTTTCTTAAAAGGGTTCAGCAGTGAAGAGAAAACTGGATGGAAACATTTTTGACAAGTCCACACCATACAGTTACGAAGACTCACATCTGCTGTCCTATCTTATGTAACACATGATCACGGCTGTGATTTTAAAAAACTCATTATTCTCACCGTGATTTCAATAGGAAAATTCAAGAATAGGTAGTAATTCCACTGATCCACAAATTAACATGCAACACTAGAAAAAAATTTGGGACAGGATCTGTTTGGTGGAACATGGGTCTTTTAGAATTTCCTTTTATTAACAGTTAAGATAACTCTTTTGATATTGACAGATAATCATGCTGCCATGGCATATTGCACGTAGTGGGCGCCTCTATGCGGCTGCCCACTAGGTGAAACTGAGGCGCTTAAGGCCCACTCCCACCACTGCCACTTTTCTCACATTGGGGGGGCCTGCCGCTGCATGGGGACATCACCAGGTAAACTCTGATGGCCTTGCAGGTGGTTCAGAATGGGGGGCCCCTCATTTTGATACTCCATGGCCCACAGAGGGGGCCTCAGAGGCTTCACAGTGACAGCATTGCAGACATAACACGATCCCCGCTCCCTCAACCGTGATTGCCAGAGTCTGCCTGACCCCTGCTTCCCCCAAACTCACCACGTTTGAGGGCAGAAGGCCATTGAGGTGCCCTGATCTTGAAGCTGCAGCCTCAGCTCTAGCCACCGGTAGTGGTGCCACTGCTGAGCTTCCAGTTCTCTGACTGGGATAAAAGCTGAAATTGCTGGAAAAACTTAGCAGGTCTAGCAGCATCTGTGGAGAGAGAAACGTAGTTAACATTTCGACTCCATATGACCCTTCTTGCGGACTTGAAACATTAACTCTGTTTCTCTCCCCACAGATGCTGCTGGACATGCTGAGTTTTTCCAGCATTTTCTATTTTTCTCTCAGATTGCCAGCATCTGCAGTATTTTGCTTTTATTTCTGACTGGTATGGCCTCTCTTGGGGGTGGGCAGCCCTCCTCAATTGGATGATGTCCCAAAGGCAGCCTGTTAATTGACCACTGCCAGCAATATGTCGCCCCAGGTCTCCACTACCTGCAGAAGAAGGGTTAACCTTTGGGCTTGGTGGTGGGACCTGACCATCAAGGAGAAAATTCATCCCATAGAGACTACAAAATACTCTTTGGACTCAAGCAGGGGGTGGGGCCCACTCGCCAATGCGTAAAATGACACGGGGTGATGCCGGGTATACGTCCTGATGTCACCCCGCATCATTTACATTCTCAGGTGGGCAGGCGCCCAGCCGACCTGTCAACGGCCTATTAAGGCCATTAAAAAAGTAATTAAAATCATTAATGGATCTGCCCGTCCAACCTTAAGGTTGGCAGGCAGGCCAGGAGCCCAGGAGGGCTTCTGAAAAAACCTGAAACCCCATCCACGGGCGGGATGAGGTTTCATGAGGGATTTAACAATTTTATAATATTTTTAAATAAAAGGTATGGACATGTCCCAACTCATCTGAGAGTGTCACATAAGGGGACATGGCAGCAAAATGTTTTTCTCATCTTTATTTAATGTTTCAAACCTGAGCCGATCACCCTGAGGCAGCGCTTTGTCTCAGGGAGATCTGGAAGGCCTGCCCAGGTAAAATGGCAGCGCGCCCCTGAGGGGGGCGCCAATCAGGAACCCGCCCGCCTGCGCCCGCTCCCGCACATTCCCCCCGACTTGGGGGAGGGGGGGTGGTTGGAGGGGACATGTTGCCTTTTATATATTTTACGAACATACATATGAACATATGAATTAGGAGCAGGAGGAGACAACTCAGCCCCTCGAGCCTGCTCTGCCATTCAGTAAGATCATGGCTGATTTGATTTTAACCTCACATTCCTGCCTACCCACAATAACCTTTCATCTCTTTGCTCATGAGGAAACTATCTACGTCGGCCTTAAATCTCCTGACTGCCTCTCGACTGGTGTTATGGAGTGATTTGTGGGGTTTTTTTTAATGCCACTGTGGTACAGTACTAACAATTAACGTGTAATGCTAGCAAACAGCTGGGACAGGGTCAGTGTGATGGAATGTGGGATTCATTAAATCATGGAAGCATCGTTTGTAGATTTATATAGATTCCTTGAAATAGCACAATCGACTATAAAACAATGGAATCACTAAAAACAAATAAGGCTGGGGGCCACGGTGCAGACAACCTTCATGAGCACACTTAGCTTTGAATATTTCATTTGCTCGTCTCTTTAAATAGAGAGGGACTTATTGTTCTAGCTAGATATATCTATTCATAGATATAGCACGGTGATATGTGTGCAGTGTTATACCTTCAGTATTACAGGAGGAGGAGCAAAGTATTGGAGACGAACTAAAATAAGAAAAAATACTTATATTTAAAGAGTATAGTAATATTTATTAATGTTTTTTAAAGAAGTATGTATAACAGCATTGCTTAAAAACTTGTTACGTAGTCTTGCATTGGCTGGACTTTGTTGCTCGCATAATGCATCAATGCCATCAACAATCTGGGAGACATATTGAACTGGGCCAGCAATATAAATGTTGTGGTTACTAGAGCAGGCCAGATCTGGGTATCCTGTAGCAATTAACTCCCCAAAGCCTCTCCATCAGCAACAAGGCACAAGTCAGGACCTGTAATGGAATATTGTCCAGGTGTCTGGTTGGGTGAGGCTACAACTACATCCAAGAAGTTTGACTCCATCCAGGACAATGCAGTCTACGGTTCAAGACGGCTCACTACTACCTTCACAAGGGCAATTGGAGATATGTACATACAAACATATAAATTAGGAGGAGGAGGAGACCACTCAGCCCCTCGAGCCTGCTCCGCTATTCATTAAGATCATGGCTGATCTGAACATAACCTCAACCCCATATTCTGCCTACCCCGATAACCTTTCTTCTCTTTATTAATCAGGAATCTATCTAGCTCTGACTTAAAACTATTCAAAGACTCTGCTTACACTGCCTTTTGAGGAAGAGAGTTCCAAAGACTCACAACTCTGAGAGAAAAAAATTCTCCTCATCTCTGTCTTAAATGAGCAATCCCTTATTTTTAAACAGTGACCCCTCGTTCATGATTCTCCCACAAGAGGAAACATCCTCTCCACATCCACCCTGTCAAGAGCACACAGGATCTTAAAGGTTTCAATTAAGTCGCCTCTTACACTTCTAAATTCCAGTGGATGCAAGCCTAACCTGTCCAGCCTTTCTTCATAAGACAACCCACCCATTCCAGGTATTAGTCTATTAAACCTTCTCTGAATAGCATCTAATGCATTACATCTTTCTTTAAATAAGGAGACCAGTACTGTACACAATACTCCAGATGTGGCCTCACCAATGCTCTGTACAACTGAAGCATAACCTCCTTACTTTTGTAATCATTTCCCCTCATAATAAATATTCTATTGGCTTTACTAATTACCTGCTGTACCTGCAAACTAACCTTTTGTGATTCATGCACTAAGACGCCCAGGTCCCTCTGAATCTCAGAGCTCTGCAATCTCTCACCATTTAGATAATGAGCTTCTTTTTTATTCTTCCAGCGAAAATGAATGTTTTCACATTTGCCCACATTATAGTCCATTTGCCAGACCTTTGCCCACGCACTTAACCCATTGGTATCCATGTGTAGCCTCCTTACATCCTCTTCACAATTCACTTTCCTACCTATCTTTGTGTTGTCAGCAAATTTAACCGCCATTCCTTCGGTCCCTTCATCCAAGTCTCTTATATAAATTGTAAAAAGTTGAGGCCTCAGGACTGATCCCTGAGGCTCACCACTCATCACATCCTGCCAGCCAGAAAAAGATCCATTTATGCCAACTTCCTGTTAGCTAGCCAATCTTCTATACATGCCAACATGTTACCCCCTACATCATGAGCTTTTATTTTCCGCAATAACTTTTGATGTGACACTTTATCAAAAGCCTTCTGGAAATCTAAGCACAGTACATCCAGCAATTTTCCGTGAATGAATAGAGGGAAAAGAAATTCCAATCTAATGGAACCTTCCCCAAATCTTGGGAACTTTCGAAAATTAAAACCAGTGCATCAACTATCTCACTAGCCACTTCTTTCAAGGTGAAATCCACCTGGACCTGGGGATTTGTCAGCCCGCAGCCCCAACAATTTGCTCAATACCATTTACCTGGTGATTGTAATTTTCCAGAGTTCCTCCCTCCCTTCTATTTCCTGATTTGCAGCTATTTTTGGGATGTTACTTGTGTCCTCTATAATGAAACAAAATACCTGTTTAATTCGTCCGCCATCTCCCCACTTTCCATTATCAATTCCCCAGACGCACTCTCTATAGGACCAACACTCACTTTGTTAACTCTTCTCTTATTTAAATATCTATAGAAACTCTTACTATCCGTCTTTATATTACTAGCTAGCTTTCTCTTAAACTCTAATTTTTCCCCCTTATTAATCTTTGCTATTCTTTATATTCTTCCCAATCTACTAACCAGTCTTTGTGTAATTATATGTTTAAGTTTAAGTTTAAGCTTGATACTGTCTTTAATTTTTTTAGTTAACCATGGACGGTGGGTCCTCCCCTTGGAATTTTTCTTTCTCATTGGAATGTATATATTCTGTGTATTCTGAAATATCCATTTAAGTATCTGCCACTGAACCTCTATTGACACATGTCTTAACTTCATTTGCCAGTTCACTTTAGCTAGCTCCGCTTTTATGTCCTCATAATTGCCCTTATTTAAGTTTAAAATACTAGTATTGGACGCACTCGTTTCTCCCTCAAATTGAATGTAAAATTCAATCATATTATGATTGCTACAACCGAGGGGTGCCTTCACTAGGAGGTTATCAATTTATCCTACCTCATTGCTCAATACCAGGTTTAGCATATCCTGACCCCTGGTTGGCTCCAGATTGTGTGGTTCTAAGAAACTATCCCAAAATATTCTAGGGACTGCTTATCTACACAATCTTTGCCCATCTGATTTTTCCAGTCTATATGTAGATTAAAATCCCCCATGATTATTGCTGTATCTTGCTGGCAAGTTCCCATTCTTCTTTTATACTCTGTCCCACTGTGTACTTACAATTAAGAGGCCAGTACACCACTCCTGCAAGTGACTTCTTACCTTTATCAATCTTTATATCAACCCGAACTGCTTCTACATCCTGATTTCATGAGCTTAGGCCATCCCTCTCTCATGTGCTAATGCCATCATTAAATAACAGAGGCACTCTTCCAGCTTTTCCTAACTTCCTGTCCTTCCTAAATGTCATGTACCCTTCAATATTCAGGTCCCAATCTACTTCATCCTGTAGCCATGTCTCTGTAATGGCTATCAGATCATACTTATTTATTTCTATTGATGCTATCAGTTCATCTGTATTGTTTGAAATGCTACGTGCATTCAGATACAGCGGCTTTAGTTTTGTCCTTTAATTATTTTTGAAGCGCCTAGGCCTATCTGCTGGATTACTCTTAGATCTGAATTTCATGCTTGGCGCGTTTGCCAAGTCGACGGGAGCAGAAGAGGGTGTGGAATCTGCTCCTAGCTGCTGGCGTGTTGCAAACGTGGTTTCATGCTGTATGGTCAATTAAGGTCCGCCCAGCATGAAACATGTCTTCTCAATGGTCAGGAAGGGCCGGGCGGGTGCAGGAGCCTGTCAGGCGCTGGGTCCAATGGCAACCTGGTGGGCACTTTAAAACTGGCAGATGCAGCTCCCTGAAGGCTGCCAAGAGACAATCTTTGGAATCTGTCCAGGAAACCATTTAATTTGAACAATGGCCTCACCAGTGGCTGGAGACATCAGGCAGGAGGGCAAGTTGGGTGGGAACTTGGCACTGCCCCCCCCTTTCTCGGACGAGTGCCTCGTGGTCCTTGTGGAGCAGTTCGGTGTCAAGGCGGGACACTCTAGTACCCTGGGAGGAGGCCACTGCACCTGACCAATAAAGCATGGGAACAGGTGGCAGCCAAGCTCAGCAACCACGACGTTGTGTGGCATCTGACAAGACTGCGATGACTGGGGAGATGCCAGCCATGGCACTGGCCGCTCCCCATCAGGCGGGGCCAACACATGCTCCACTGTCCAAAGGACAATTGCCAAGGACATCAAGGCCAACAGGGCGGTTCAGTCAGCAGCTGTCACCAATGATGCTGCCAGCAAGTTGGGGGGTGGGGGGGGGGCAACAAGACACAGCGCTCGCAAATGTAAGTTTAAGGCACTGTGAGCACAAGAGGGACTGTTCACAGGTGATCTTCTGTTCTGCCATGTGTTATTAATATGTTTACTGGCCTGACCATTAACACCAAATATTGTTATGTTCATCTGATGTGAGTGCCAACATTATATATATTTTGCTTTTGTGTTAATGGCCTGATTATGCTTCACTTGTTTTGTAGGTGCAGGGCTCACCAGTATCTCATGCTGGATGCGAGTGGCTCTAAACCTTATTGCACAGATACTGAATGGAATTAGGATTCAAATGAAAGGGTCATTTCAAACATCCGGGATGGAGGCGGCAACCCTGGCATGAGATGGGAGCAGATCTTTCGCAGCCTAGCTGAAGGAGCGATGGATCAAGGCCTCACTGGTGTCCCTGTCTCACTGAAGGATCCAGAGATCTGTCTCTACATCCTCACCATGCTCCTCACCGTGCTCCTCACTGTGCTCCTCACTGGGCTCCTCACTGGGTTCCTCACTGTGCTCCTCACCGTGCTCCTCACTGGGTTCCTCACTGTGCTCCTCACCGTGCTCCTCACTGGGTTCCTCACTGTGCTCCTCACTGGGCTCCTCACTGGGTTCCTCACTGTGCTCCTCACCGTGCTCCTCACTGGGTTCCTCACTGTGCTCTTCACTGGGCTCCTCACTGGGTTCCTCACTGTACTCCTCACCATGCTCCTCACTGGGCTCCTCACCGTACTCCTCACCGTGTTCCTCACTGGGTTCCTCACCGTACTCCTCACCGTGCTCCTCACTGGGTTCCTCACCGTGCTCCTCACCGTGCTCCTCACTGGGTTCCTCACCGTGCTCCTCACTGGGCTCCTCATGGGGCTCCTCACCGTGCTCCTCACTGGGTTCCTCACCGTACTCCTCACCGTGCTCCTCACTGGGTTCCTCACCGTACTCCTCACCGTGCTCCTCACTGGGTTCCTCACCGTGCTCCTCACTGGGCTCCTCATGGGGCTCCTCACCATGCTCCTCACTGGGTTCCTCACTGTGCTCCTCACCGTGCTCCTCATTGGGCTCCTCATGGGGCTCCTCACCATGCTCCTCACTGGGTTCCTCACTGTGCTCCTCACTGGGCTCCTCACTGGGTTCCTCACCGTACTCCTCACCGTGCTCCTCACTGGGTTCCTCACCGTACTCCTCACCGTGCCCCTCATTGGGCTCCTCACTGGGCTCCTCACTGTGCTTCTCACTGTGGATTCACACTGGATTCATGATCTTTGGCCCGTGGAGCTGCCTCAAGATCCTCTTCCTCCAGTTGGTCCCCCCTTGCCAGAACCAGATTGTGGAGAGCACAACATGTAACCACTATCAGTGACACCCGCCCTAGAGGGTGTTGTAGTTCTCCCCATGAACAGTCCAGGCATCGGAAGCACATCTTCAAGGGATTTATGGTCCTCTCTATCACCACCCTTGTGGAGGCATGACTTCTATTATAATGCTGATCTGCCTCTATTTTTGGGTGCCAGAGCGGTGTCGTGAGCCATCTTTTCAATGGATAGCCCTTGTCACCCAGCAGCCATCCATCCAGTTGAGCTGGAGCACTGAACAGCCTTGGCACCTGTGAATGTCAGAGGATATAAGCATCATGGGGGCTGCCTGGGTACCTTACACAGACTTGCAGAATCTGCATCTTGTGGCCACAAACTTCTGGGCGTTCATGGAGTGAAATGCCTCCCTGTGCACAAAGGCACCCGGCTCACTCACTGGCACCTTGATGGCCACGTGTGTGCAGTCGATTGCACCCTGGATGTGGGAGTACACAACAATCACTGCAAAGCTTCTGGCTCGCTCAGCCTGGCTGGTTTTGTCCAGACGGAAATGAATAATTGTCATTAACCACCTGAACAGAATTTCTGTCACCAGCTTGAAGCAACCATAGATAGCTGAATGGAACACTCCACAAAGGTCCCCCAGTGAACTCTGGAAAGAGCCAGAAGCTTAAAAGTTGAGGGCCACTGTGACTTTCACAGCTACTGGCATGGGGTGTCCACCCATACAGCTGGAGGTGATCTCAGGCCCAATTATCTGACAGATGGGGTCACAGCCTCCCTGGAGAGGCCGAGCCTCCTTCGGCATTGCACCTGGGACATGTTGAGGCAGCTGCATCACCGCCTGTAAACCCTGGCAGCAGAATAGTGGTGTCTTATGCGGCCTCTTCCACCTTGGACTACCTGCTGAACCTGCGCTTCTTGTACCTGTGCCTCTCCTTACACAGGTTCCTCCCCTGGAAGTTGCATTGGGACACTTGGCCTCCTCTCCCTTCTGCCTCTCTCTTCCTTCTCAGAGGAGGTACCACCAGCGGAGAGCACAATCCCCATTAAAAGGGTAACAGAAGGATGTCTGATGCCGAGAAGAGTCCACATGGTCAAAATCCTCTGGGGGCCTTGGAGACCCCATGAGTCTTGAAATGAAGCCGAGAAATGCTAAGGCTAAAGTCCAGAACAAACATGAACAGACAGTCACTGTTAAAAAATAATGAGTCGCCCATTTAAAACAAAGATTAGGCAAACCTTTTTACTCAGAGGTTCAAGAGTCTTTGGAACTCTCTTCCTGAAAAGGTGGTGGAAGCAGTCTTTGAATATTTTTAAGGCAGAGGTGGATAGATTCTTGGTTAGCAAGGGGGTGATTGGTTATCAGTGGGATGCAGATTTCAGGTTAATATCGGATCAGCCATGATCTTATTAAATGGCGGAGCAGGCTTGAGGGGCTGAATGGCTGACTCCTGCTCCTTTTTTGTATGTTCGTATGAAGCTGTCAAGTTCAAATAAGCAACTGGCAGCAAACTATCTCCTAAATTCCCTCACTACTCACAATGGCAATGCTGCAGACCCTTTTTAACCCGACCTTGGATGAGATTTCTTTAAAAGTGGGCAGCCCGCCTGGGTAACATAAAATCGGGATCAGTTGCCTTTTTAATGGCCTTAAGTGGCCCTTTAATTGTTGGCGGGCGCAGTTCCAACACCTGCACGCGTACCCACCAACCTGAAGATTGCTCGCGTACGGGATGACATTGGGACGCTCGCCCAATGTCATCGTGCGCTATTTCCCACCGTTCAGGTCAGGTGAGCACCCGCCTGCGAGATGTAAAATCCCCACCTTAGATTTGTACTCTCTGTCCCTCCCTGTCACAGTCTGTTTATCATTTCCCATATTAATATCTGTCTCTCTTGCCTTGTCTCTACTCTTTGCTTCACCACATCTTCTCAAATTTGACTCCTTGCCCCCACTATTCAGTTTAAAACCCTGTACTTCCATAGTTAGGCAGCTCACGAGGACACCAATCCCAGCAGGGTTCAGGTGTAGAACATCTCAACGGTACAGATCCCACTTTCCCCAGTATTGGTGCCAGTGTCCCACAAACCAAAACCCACGTATCCCACACCAGTCTTTCAGCCACGCATTAATTTCTCTAGTCTTATTTGTCCTGCACCAATTTGCACGTGGCTCAGGTAATAATCCAGAAATTATTACCTTTAGGTTGTGCTTCTTAATTTGGTGCCTAGCTCATCACATTGACTATGCAGAGCCTCCTTCTTCATTCTGCCTATGTCATTGGTACCTACATGAATCACGCCCAATGGATCTTCCCTCTCCCCTTCTTCCTCCCACTGCAAGTTCATCTCCAGCCTTGAGCAGGTGTCCTAAACCCTGGCACCAGACAGGCAACAAAGCTGCCTGGATTCCTGCTGTTTGCTACAGAGAACCTTGTCAATCCCCCTTTCTATACTGTTCCCTACTATCACTGCATTCTTTTTTGCACCTCCCCATTGAATGGCTTCCTGTACCATGGTGCCATGGTCAGCTTGCTCCTCCCCCCTGCAGCCCCCACTCTCATCCAAACAAGCTGAGAGAACCTCAAACCTGTTGGGCAATTGCAGAGGCTCACACTCCTGCACTCCTGCCCCCTGGGTTCCATTACCTGTCTCACTCACAGTAGCACCTTTCTGTCCCTGGCCACTGACCAAGTCATAAGCCCCTATCCTAAGTGGTGTGACTGCCTCCTGGCATAATGTATCCAGGTAACTTTCCCCCTCCCTGATGTGTTGCAGAGTCTGCAGCTCACCTCCAGCTCAATGGCACTGAGCTGAAGTTCCTCAAGCTTCAAACACTTACTGCAGATGTGTTTGCTCTGGATCACAATGTTATCCAGGATCTCACACAAGCTGCAGCCTCGACACATCACCTGTTCTGCCGTTCTTAATGTGTTTTAAATAATTACTTAATTATATCAATCACATATTTAATGTTGCTTTCTTATATATTTGATTAACTTTACTAGCAGATTGTGTACTATTTTAAAGCTTAAGGGTGGAATAGGACTTACCCACTTACCAGATACTCACCAAATAGCTAGCACCTTTCCCTGTAACAGAGTAAGAACCAATTTCTATAGGGCGAGAAAGATAGAATGAGGAAACGAACAACTCCCCTCTCACCAAATTCCAAGTCTCCACTCAGTTAGTCAGCTGCACTCCGTTTGCCAAGGCTGCACTAAAGAACTCTGAATTTATAGTAAACTGATCTGGGGCTACAGTAACCATATTTAACCAGTAAGCTACCTAACTACTCAGCTCCTACAGCTGAGAGTGAGTTTACCTGGCCTAAACTGCACAAAAGAAACAACTTTGCCTGCTTACACTTTCCAGTTACAGCTAATTACTGACTAGATTAGGTTTTAAGAGGAAACTTCTTCAACTCAGTTTTTCAGCTGCACTCCATTTTCATAAATGCTGGCCTTGTTAGCAATACCCATATCCCAAGAATGGATACAAAACAATGGAGTTACTGGAGAGCAGCAACTCGCAGGATTGTGAGTCTCATGCTTCACCCGTTTGTTGAGCACCATGTCTTTCCCAGTGCTGTATGCTAAGTTCACAGACTATGCAGTCTTGATGGCAGCCTTCTATATCATGAGATGATGGTTTGTGCCATGGTGGTCAACTTGTTAAACATCGCTTGGTGTGGCACAGGAGTCCCATGCTGGCATGGCAATCTCTGGCACATTTGCTGCAAAGGAAGTAGTGGGAAAAATGGTGCATGATTAGCTGACCTCTGTTTCCCCTGAGACCTCTTTGTGCCCAGCTGAGCTTTCCATTTCTGTTCATCTCTTCCAATGACCTTCCAAACAGTTAGCCTTCAGAGGTCACGGCCATCAGCGACTGTCTCTCAGTTGTCAGTGTCAACATCTGTCACCTTCATTTCTCACTTGCATGTGTCCTTGTAGTGGAGGTATGGTTATCAGCAGGGTGTGACCCAGTGGCCAGTTCATCGGTCAGAAGGTCTTTGGGTATATGGCCACCATCCATCCGATGGACGTTACCAAACCAGTGCATCCATCATCAGTTTAGCAATAAGTGTATGCTGATGGAATTAGCATGCTCCAGGATCTCTGAGTTGGCTACATTGTCCTGCCTAAAGATGCTGAGGATATGTCTGAGACAGTGAAACTGGAAACTGGAAACTTCTCGCTTGCCTAGCACATGTTGCCCAGGTCTCACCACTGTGGTGGAGTGCATAGAGGATTCAGGCTGGTAGACTCACAGTTTGGTATTCTCAGTCAGGGTTGCTGTTGTTCTGCACTCTCTTACTCAGCTTGGACATAACAGCTGCAGCTTTTGTGATGCTTTTGTTGATTTCAGCATCCAGCTGGTGCTTTTAGAGCCTAGATATGTGAATCTTTCAACAATCCCCAGTGTCACATTGTCAGTGCTGATAGATGGAGGTATGGCAACATCCTGGAAGACATTTGTCTTCCAGATGCTGATGTTCAAACCAAGCTAATTACAGATGTGAGAGACTCTCCATTTACTGCTGAAGGTGTCCCTCAGTATAGATTGTTCATGCAGCATCCTCAACGTAGAGCAACTCTCTGATGAGAACTTGGCACACTTTGTCTTGGACCTCGGGGGCAAGGCTGAATAGCTTTCTGTTAGTTCTGGTATGTAAGTAGACACCCTCTGTAGATGACCTGGTGACAGATGACAGCAGGAGAGAGAAAATGCCAAAAGAGTGTTGATGTTAGAATGCAACTCTGTTTGACCTCCACTATAGATCTAAGTGTTCTGATTTTGCCCTGTCACAGCTGACCTTCTCTTAGCTATACATTGTCGGTTATTTTAGACAGGCTCAATTGAATTCTGTGGACAATCCTGCTCAGGAAGCAATCTTCTTCCAGGCTCGAGGGGGTTTATGGCCTGCTCCTGCTCCTGCTTATATTCTTTTATAATCAAGATGGACAAGATCAAACTCCACAGGCACTGCAGTCAAGGAAGAAGCTGAGCTGGCTATGAAGGCAGCAGGTGCCACCTCCATTTGTAGCACTGCTGATTGATAAAATTAGTGAGGGCAGCTTGGCTTGTACTGGAGTGCTGGCTTTCTTGAGGTCATTGCTGGTGCTGACACTGTTGTTCCAGACCTACAATAGCATTGAAGGGCTATATGTCAAAATGCTGTCTCCAAGAAATACCTCAAACAGCTCTTGCAATGTTTGAATTTTTTTGTGGCTGTATTTGTCAGCACATTTTAGAAGAGGCAAACACAGGAAGTAGTAGCCCTGGGTGGGAAAGTGCTCTGTCTGCATCATCCCTCTTTCTCTTGATGCTGTCATGCCAAACTAGGTCCAGGATGAACTCTTTCGATAGATTTCAGGCTGTGTAGTCTCTGGGCCCTTCTTCAACTCAGTTTGGATCCCTCCTAATATGTAAAATGGAGAATTAATCCTCAGATTAGGCTACCCAGATTGCAGCTTACCTTGTCTGACAGGATATAATCATGTACCATGCAGTTATGTTGTTTTACTAAAATTTCATCCATCAAACTCTTTCAACATTTTAGTGTGGCAAAGTTTAAGTCACTCCTTGTAATATTATCAAGCTGCAGCTTGGCCATGTTTGATTAGCCTATTGATTAACTATGTTGTTTATTTTCCTCACGACTGGTGGGAGTAACTAACCTTGTATCAACACTTGGGATGTGGCACCAGTAAATAAGTTACAGGTCATGAGGGACATGAAGGGCTCAGCTACAAAGACTCATGGCCTGGCTTTCCCATGCCTATAACTTGTTCTCCCTGAGTATAAGGGTCAAGAAAACCATGTTCATAGGACAAGGTGTTGTTTCTCCATCCCTGATCACACTAAATAACACCCCTGGTGTCAGTAGTGACAGACAATCTATCCCTTGATGCATAATTTGATACACACATAGGAGAAGCAGCTCCCACCTTTGGCTGACACACAAATTGTGCGATGGAATAACATCAAGTTGCCCTTAGGACCCAGCTGATGGTTTATAAGGCCTGTGTTCTCAGCATCTTGCTGTATGGCTGTGAAACATGGACAACTTACAGCTACCAAGAAACGAATCTCAACACTTTCCATCTTTATTGTCTGCGGCACATTATGGGTATATCCTGGCAGTATAAAATCACAACATGACAGTACTCTCAAAGGCAGAGCTCCTATATTTGTTAGCTTTGATCAAACAGAGGCAGAAAGTCCACAGGTTGGAAGATGGTCGCATACCCAAGGACTTTCGATGTAGTGATGTAGCTGGAGCCAGACGACCAGTGGGATGCTCAAAGTTCCACTTCAAGGGTGTTTGCAAGTGTGACAGCAGGCCCTAAGCATTGGTTATCGCAAGTTGGAAGTCATTAGCTGATGACAGAGGAAAATGATGACACCTCCTACAGACTGGCATGAACCACCATGATGACCAGTGGGGATGGTGGCTTGGCAACAGGTGCCGATGCTGAAAATGACAATCCACAATGACATTTAGAAGCCTCATGTGTGGCATTTGTGGCAGAACCTGTCTCTCAAGGATTGGTTTCTTCAGCCATCAGCAAAGGCGTGCCATATGAAGACACCCCATCCGAAATGGATTGTTTGCTGCGTGTCCATCATCTTTTGTAGATGGAGGGATGCTGGTGACAGTACATTAGGGAACATTTTATGACATGCAGGCTTGAGGCTGTTTCTGGGCAGTGAAAGTTGGGCAGTTTCTTCAACTATGTCCTTTCTGACCTGAAAGCAGTTCCTCTGAATTACACCAAGAGCATTGACCCCTTCTGCTACCTTTGATAAGGCTTCCTGTGTGCTCCTGAGGAATGTGCTGTCCTATAACATTAATGACAGCTTTTCCTTCTTGTAACAGCAGCAAGTGGGGTCAAAGGGGGAAAAAATGGTGAAAAGGCAAAAATAATGGCCCTTTACTTAAATTCACATAGTATTCAGAACAAAATAAATGAATTAATGCCACAAATAGAGGTTAATGGGTATGATCTTATAGCCATTATGGAGATGTGGTTACAAGGAGATCAAAGCTGGGAACTAAATATTCAGGGGTATGTGACTTTTCGAAAGGACAAGCAGGAAGGAAAAGTTGGAGGGGTAGCTTTGTTAGTACGAGACGGAATAAGTACAATAGCAAGAAAGTATCTTGGATCAGAAGACATAGAACCATATGGGGGGAGGTAAGAAACGACAAGGGGAAGGAGACACTGGTGGGAATGGTCTATAGGCCCCCTGACAGTAGCTATACTGTAGGACAGAGAATAAATCAGGAGATAATGAGGGCATGTAAAAAGGACAGTACATTAATCAGGGTGACTTTAATCTTCATGTAGTTTGGGAAAAATCAAATTGGCAGAGGTAGATATGAGCAAGAATTCATAGAATGTATTTGAGACAGTTTCTTAGAATAATATGTTGTGAATCCAACCAGGGATCAGGCTAAAAGCAAGATACTGCGGATGCTGGAAATCTGAAACAAAAACAGAAAATGCTGGAAAAACTCAGCACGTCTAACAGGGATCAAGTTATTTTGGATCTGGTAATTAGTGTAATGAGGCAAGTTTAATAAATGATCTCAGAGTAAAGAATGCCCGAGGAAACAGTGGCCATAATATGGTAGAATTTAGCATTCAGTTTGAGAGTGAGGAACTTGGGTCAGAAACAACTGTGCAAAACTTAAATAAGGGTAATTACAAAGGAATGAGGGCAAAGCTGGCTGGAGTGGACTGGGAAAGCAGTTTAGCAGAAAAGATGGCTGGTGAACAATGGCAGACATTTACGAAAATAGTTTATGACTCTCTGGGATATATCCCAGTGAGGAAGAAGGAATCAAGGAAGGGGATGAACCAACTATGGTTAACCAAGGAATTAAGGACAGTATCACATTGAAAGAAAAAAACATACAATGTGGCAAATATTAGTGGTAAGCCAGAGGATTGGGAAATTTTTAAAACCAGCAAAAGATGACCTAAAAAATAATAAAGAGGGAGAAAATAAACTTTGAGGGTAAATTAGCAAGTAATATAAAAACAGTCAGTAAAAGCTTCTTTAAGTATATAAAAAGGAAGAGAGAGGCCAAAGTGATGGAAGATACTAATAGCATACCAAAAATAGTAACCAACCAAGGGGCAAAGGGAGAGGGGGCGGGGTGGTGGGGAGGAAATAAATACAATAACTATCACTCGAGAAAAAGTACTAGGGAAACTAATGGGACTAAAGGCTGATAAGTCCCCTAGACCTGATGGGTTGCATCCTAGGATATCAAAGGAAGTAGCTACAGAGATAATGGATGCGCCGGTAGTAATCTTCCAAGAATCTTTAGATTTTGGAAAAGTCCCAGAGGATTGGAGAACGACCAATGTAATAGCCTTATTCAAAAAGGGAGTAAAACAGGTAACTATCGGCCAGTTGCTTAACATCTGTCATTGGGAAAATGTTGGGGCCTATTATAAAGGATTTAATAGCAGGGCATTTAAAAATACATAACCTAATCAAGCAGAGTCAGCATGGCTTCATGAAGGGGAAATCATGCCTGACAAATTTATTAGAATTCTTTGAGGAGCTAACAAGCAGGATAGATAAAGGGGAACCAGTTGATGTAATATATTTGGATTTCCAAAAGGCGTTCAATAAAGTACCACAAATAAGGCTACTTAACAAGACAAGAGCCCATGGTGTTGGGGGTAGTATATGAGCATGGATAGAGGATTGGCTAGTTAATAGAAGACAGAGAATTGGGATAAGGGGGGCATTTTCAGGATGGCAACCTGTAACTAGTGGAGTGCCACACAGGTCACTGCTGAGGCCTCAATTATTTACGATATATATCTATGACTTAGATGAGGGAAATGAATGTACTATTGCCAAGTTTGTGGATGACACAAAGATAGGTGGGAAGGCAAGTGATGAGGATGACAGAAGGAATGTACAGAGGAATACAGACAGGTTAAGTGAGTGGGCAAAAACTTGGGAGATTGAATATAATGTGGGAAAATGTGAGGTTATGCACTTTGGCAGGAAGAATAGCAGACTGAATATTATTTAAATGGAGAAAGACTGCAGAAAGCTGCAGCACAGAGGGATCTGGGAATCCTTGTGCATGAATCCCAAAAAGCTTACAAATTCAATGGGTAATAGATAATGCAAATGGAAAGTTGGACTTTATTTCAAAGGGAATGGAGTGCAAAAATAGGGAAGTCTTGCAAAAACTATACATGGCACTAATTAGACCACACCTAGAATACTGTGAACAGTTTTGATCCCCTTATCTAAGAAAAGATATACTGGTATTGGAAGCAGCCCAGAGAAAGTTCACTAGGTTGATCCCGGATATGGAGAGATTTTCTTATGAGGGGAGGTTGAGTAGGTTGGGCCTGTACTCATTGGAGTTTAGAAGAATGAGAAGCGACCTTATTGAAATATATATGATTCTTAGGGGGCTTGACAGGGTAGATGCTGAGAGGTTGTTTCCCCTTGCGGGAGAGTCTAGAATCAGAGGGCATAATCTCAGAGTAAGGGGGTGCCCATTTAAAACAGAGGTGGTGAGGAATTTCTTCTCTCAGACGGTAGCCAACCTGATTTTCTTACCACAGAGGGCTGTATAGGCTGGGTCATTAAGTATATTCAAGGCTGAGATAGACAGATTTTTAATCAGTAAGGGAATCAAGGGTTATGGGGAAAAGGCAGGAAAATGGAGTTGAGGATTATCAGATCAGCCATGATCTCATTGAATGGTAGAGCGGACTCGCTGGGCTGAATGGCCTACTTCTGATCCTACCTCTTATGGTCTTATGGTTTTATCTCCTGTATCAGTAGCTCCAAATGCTTGCATTGTTTAAGGCAATGGCTCAGACCACTGGGTTCTCCAAGTGGTGCATAGGTGGTCTAAAATTCAACTCATTGATGCATAATGCCACAGCCAAGGCAATATGGGAGAACAGGCTAGAACCCTCACCCTCACTACTTGCGTGACATTGCACAAACAGACTGGCTCCCATGTAAGTGGCACATGTTGTTATGAACATGAGCAGCAACAATATAGTTTTATGTTACTGTTACAAGATTGGATTTTCAGCACTTGCGGGGCTGAAAACAAAGAAGAGGAACCAGCTGAACATGGGGCCTGACATTGGACTGAAGCTCTCCATCTTGGGACCAGAGATCACCTCACTGGCCTCTCACCAAAAGTAGCGCCATTCTTCCTATTCATCCTGTTGAGTTTATTTCCAGTGGCAGGTGAAAGCAGATGGGGTGGGATGGGTAGGTGATCTGCAGGATCTTTTGCTTCATCAACCATGGCTCTAAACAAGCAATTCACAGGTAAAAGGCTTCTACATTTCTGCAATTTCACTGCACAAGGTGTGCCCTGCTCTCCTCTATGAAAATGCCAGAACTTCAAGAACTCTGGAGCAGGACTTAATAGATACATACGTATATTCCCCCCAAAAATCTCCCTGCTCAATCATGCTTATATTTCTCAAATTCTATGGTAGGTTAGTTAGTTATAGAAATGAAAATAATATGGTTCAAAGTAATCAAACCTGTAGTAGAAAAGGATGGTGCTTTGCACATCTGTGCCTTTATGCAAATTCTACCAGTTCAACTGAAACTATCTGCTGTAGTCACACTCCTCTGTAACCTTTTATATTACTCCTTTTAAAATGCAAAAAATAATTTCCTTTTAAAGGAAGTTATAATCTCCGTAGTCCAATAGTCAGATGTGGTACAGTATTCTTACTCATGATTTTTTAAATGTTCCCAAATTTCAATCTGCATTATGGTCTCTAGATATTTCCTCATAAAGGAGGTAAGATTTGCTTGTCTACAATTGCCAGATTTACCACTATCTTGAACATTTGTCAGCCTGTGTTCCTTTAGTAAATTTTCATTTCCAAGTACTTCAGGAAAGTTATGGTCAACGCCTCTACTGCCTTCCTGTCCACCCTAGAATCATAGAATGATACAACATAGAAGGAGGTCATTCGATCCATTTTGCCTTTGATAGAGCTATCCAATTAATCCCACTCTGTGCTGTTGCCCCACAGCCCTGTAATTTTTTTCCCTTCGAGCATTTTTCCAATTCTTATTTGAATGTTACTATCGAATCTGCTTTCACCATCCTTCCAGTCAGTAAATTCCAACAATTTGCTGTGTAAAACAAATGTCTCCTCAAGTTGCCTCTGGTGCTTTTGCCAATTGCTTTAAATTTACTTTAAATCTTCTGCTACCAACTCCTCCACCAAGGAATCAATTTCTCCTTGCTTACTGTATCAAAACTTTACATGATTATGAACATCTGACAAATTTCTTCTTTACTTCCTCTACTTTATGGAGAACAGCCTCAGCTTCTCCAGTCTATCCATGTAACTTAAGACCCTCAACCCTGGCAGCATCCTAATAAATTTCTTCTGCACCCTCTCCAAGGCCATGATATGCTTTTTAAAGTGTGGTGCCCAAAATTGAACACAGTGGCCAGAATTTTTAGCTTGACGGTGGACGTGTGCCCAACCCGACTGAGCGTGAAATGACACATGATGCTGTCAGCCGAGTGTGCCGAGGTCAATGCGCAGTCGCGTGATAGTTTGGTTGGCGGAGGTGTGCCAGAGCCAGCAGCGCGCCTGCTGACAATTAAAAGGCCTATCAAGACCATTAAGTTATTGAGTTTAATTTTTCACTGCCCATTCAACCTTACAGTTGGCGGGCAGGCAAAAGGACCAGGCGGCCTTTGCATTTTTTTGGAAACCTCATCCACGGGCGGGATGAGGTTTCCAAAAGCAAATACAAATAAAATGAAAACTTTATTTTTTAATTAAAAACATGTCCCTGTCACATGAGGCAACATGTTTTATTAAATTTTTCTGATGTTCAATAATTTGTTCAATATATTCTTCATCTCCTTGAGGCAGCTCTGTGCCTCAGGGAGATTATTCTGCATTCTCTTGCATGCATGTGCAAAGTTCATGCTAGGCCTGAACGCACTCCCCCCCACCCGCACAGGCAGCGCTCAGCACTGCTGCTCGCTTATCACGCTGGTCAGGCCTTAATTGGCCCGCCGGTGTAAAATAGCAGGGCGTTGCCGATCGCAGGTGGCGATTGGCTTCCCGAACGCCCTTGCCTGCCCCCCCCCGATCCTGCACGCCAAGGGCAAAATTCTGCCCAGTGCTCTAGCTGAGGCTCAACCAGTGTTTAAAGGTTCAACATAACCCCCTTGCTTTTCTACTCTATTCATCTTTTGATTAAGCCACCAATTCCATTTACTTTTTCGACAGCTTTCTCAAATTGCTCTGTCACCTTTATGGATTTGTGTCTCTCTTCAGTATTCTGGCATGCATACAATCTAGATCGGGTAACTTTAATATGTTGTGTGTCACAAGTCGTGTGTAATTTTCAAGCTGCACTTCAGATTCAGAATTTAAGAGGTTAAGAGCAGCAGGAAATAGTTGTCCAGATTCATGCCAACTATTTAGCCCATGTGAAGTAAACTATTTATACTTGTATAGGACTGCCTGTATAATGTGAAAATATCGCCCAGATTACTTCCAGCCTTGCAAACGTTTCAACATTTGAAATATTTACAAGGGCACTTGACAATGGTATAATACATTTTCCAAATTTGGAGACAAGGTAATGCATTTTGCACAAGAAGTAAAAGGCAGAGACCATGATGAACTCCATGTTTTTTTTATTTGTTCATGGGATGTGGGCATTACTGGTTAGGTCAGCATTTATTGCCAATCCCTAAATGCTCTTGGTCATGCGGCAATTAAGACTCAATCAAACTGCTGTGGGTCTAGAGTCACATGTAGGCCAGACCAGGAAAGGAAGGCAGATTTCTTTCCCTAAAGGACATTAGTGAACCAGATGGGTTTTTAAGACATTCAACAATGGCTCCATGGTCATCATCAGTCTCTTAATTCCAGACTTTTATTGAATTCAATTCCACCATTTGCCTTGGTGGGATTCAAACCAGGGTCCCTACAACATTACCCTGGGTCTCTGGAATATTAATCCAGTGCTAATACCACTACGCCACCACCTTATAGAAAGGCAATGTTAAGTCATAACAGAAGATGCAGTACCTAAATACTGAAATACTTGTGAAGATCCTGACTGACCTAATTACTGGGATATGAATAATGCCTATAAAGATAATTAATAAATTTTAGAACATGAAAGTTATGAAGTATAATTAATAGAACTTAGCGAGCCATAGGATAATTCTATAATTGATGATAATTAATAAAAAATGTGGATTTTGGCTTTAAATACAGATGCATCTTTAAAGTCTTAAAAGGAACAAATGTTTAAATAATATTTATCACAAATGCCTTATACAGTCAACTTTGATGTGAATTAGAGAAATACAGTTTCTCTTCACAAATATAATTTGTTGTTATTCAACTTCTTTTCATTTATTATGTTTACAATTTTTTTCCTTTATAAGCAGTGTGTCTTGGCATAGTGTTAACATTCTTGTCCAGAGGAGTCCAGAAGGCGATGGGTTCAAGCCCACTCCAGACAGCCCTGGCAAGTGGAGGCTAGAACATAAGGGGTGAAAAATTGACTTTGAACACTGTTCGGTTTTGCCCAGTGACATGAGTCACAAGTGAATTCCAAGAAACCCCAAGTAGCGAGTCAAACTGTCCATAGTTCTGCACTAATTCACACTTAAATCATCAGTCTCCCACATAGAAGTTCTAAACATGGATTGTGTGAAAACTCAAAACGGGCCAAATTTTGTTGCAGCATTGTCCCATTAGACCTGTTCATACACATTTAGGCTTGAAAATATTCTGTGACCGCAAAATTGCTGGAAGTGCAAGCTTTTAATAGTGCAGTGAGGGCAATAGGGCATCTGGAACCTTAGTAAACAGTAGAACAAGCAGTGTGTCTCCTTAGCCCATGAGATTTAAAAATTGAGAAATAAACAGATGAAGAACTGAGAAGGAGGTAAAATTAAATTGGGTGAATTCAGTGTCAAACTAGGCCCAGAAAGAGACAGAAAGAGAGAAAGAAAGATTGGATTAAGTGACAGAGAAATGGCACGGACATGATGAGCCAAATGGTTGCTATGATTGTACATTTCTGTGAAATGGAGAGAGAAAGGAGAAGCTGGAAAAAAAACACAAAACTTAACTTTTTACATTTTTCAAGTCATCTAAATCATTCACAACCTAAAAGAATGAGGCTTTGCAATTATAATTGTTTTCTTTTTGGTCAAGAGAGGTTGGTTGGTCATTATTAGCACTTACCATATTGTTAAAAGGATGCTTATGCTGTTAATTACTAGATTTGAATTTTTAGGATGAGTTTAATGGGCACTTAATGTATAACTGCACAATCTCCTGATAAAAACAGGGAGGTTGAGAGTTTTCTTTTATCCATATGGCTAGGGAAGCAGTTATAGTTTGATGTCAAGGTTAACAATACATTCATTGGCTTCAACTGACACAGTGTGAATGGTTGTGATGCCACCAAGAATGGATCTCTTAGAGCAGATGTTCAGTATGTAGGCAATGGTCTGACTTAGATGGTCACAGTCACAATCTGAGTCCCCATCTTCCACTTGTACAGCAAGTGGTCACATCTTCCCTGGTCTGTCCTGAGGCGGTTGAGGATTGTCCAGATTTTCTGTGGAAGGTTGAAACTGGGACTTCACCAACCAAGTCAGTTAGCAGTTTGCAGTTGGTGATGTTTGCAGTTAATCAGGTGGTGTACCATCAAGACGTGAGTCTGTCACCAGTTTGTAGGGTTGGGAATGTGTTCCAGTAAGAGGTTTCAGTCGAGTGTGTGGGGTTTATTTTTGAGGTTCTGTGTCAATGTGAATGTTTTGTTAGCTGTCAGCCGGTGGTGTTCTTTGAGGAGGATGTCTTCTCTGTGAATATTGGGAGGTTCACAATGTGCTAGCAAAGGAAGTCACTTAAGCTGTGTTCGTCTCAGCATCCCAGAAATAATCCTCGTGGCTTCCTGGAGGATATCTACCATGTTTGTGTGTTGGCTCCCAAGCCAGATTGAGCAGCAGTACTCTACTGTCGGGTAGACCAGGGTGAATGAAGCAGTGCACAGTATATTGGCTTTGCTGCCCCTGGTGCTATCCTCCAGTTTCCGTAAGAGATTCAATTTCATCTTGACCTTGGCTCTGGTGTTCTGCAGGTGTTGCTGGTTGGCCAATGTATGGTCAAGATGGCGCCAAGATATTTTGGCATTGGGTCGTGGGTGAGTGATTGGCCACAGAACTGAACACAAAGTTCTTCCCTGGCCTTTGAGTTGTTCAGATGAAAGGCTGAAGCAACAGTCTTAGCAGTGTTTGGTCAAAGTCCCCATTTTTTAAAGTAGGCTTCCAGAGAACATGGACCTTCACTGAGTGTTTTCTCAATGTCCTGCGGTTCTTTAGCCTGGAAAGCCAGGGCCTGGTCATCAGTATATGTCAAGATTGAGACTTTGTGGGAGGGAGTTCACTGGTATATATTTTGAAGAGAGCCAGTGTGAGGACTAATCCCTATGGGACCATATTATTGATTATGGGTGGGCAGTTGATTTGATCTCTGAGGTGCACGCGGAACTGGTGGTTGCTGATCATAGAGTTAAATAGTTGTAAAGTTTTCACACAGCAGATGACAATGGAGAGTTTCAGCAGCATGCCCGTTCACCACACTGTGCCACAGGCACGGGATAAGTTAACAAAGGCAGCTTCAGTCTTCAGGTCTTTCTGGAAACCGACGTGAACATGTGAGGTCAGTGTCAGGACCTGTTCGGAGCAGTTGTGACCTATGCAAAAATCTGCCTGTTTGGAGGGGCATTGCTGCTTCCAGGCTGGGACTCAGTCTGTTTAGAGGCAGGCGTTCAGGACCTTATATGTTATTGAGAGCAGGGCAATGGGGTGGTAGCTGTGTGGGTCATTGCGGCTTGGCAATGTCCACTACCTTGGATTGGCACCAAATGTTTGGAATGGTGCCTGTGCGGGGGATATTGGTAAGCAGTTTTGCTAGCCTCCTCCTTCCTTTGCTCCGATTTTCTTCAGGAGGGAAAGAACAAACTTGACGTGATCCTCCTATTAAAGTAAGTTTTCCAACCTGAAAACCTGCAAACTAACGCTGTCAAAAAAGGAGATAGAATGGCAACCCCCTGGCTCCCAGTCCAAGCAGTAGAACCCCTCTGGAAAATGGGTTCTCCTATGAACAGCAAAACCGAGAAATGGAGCCAGTAACAGGAGCCAGCCCAAAGTTGAAAGCCTATCCTGAGCGAAACATGAGGTGGAATTTTATGGCACCATTGATGGGGTTTGCAGGGCTGTAAAATGCGGCGAGCCATTCAAAAGCCCATTGACTTCGGTAGGACCATAAAATCCTGCCGGCGTAAAATTCTGCCCATGAGATATTCGCGAAAGAACTCTCTGCCGGGAAGTCACCCTGCAGGAAACCTGCTTCACAGACCACTCCAGCAGTCGAACCCACATTCCTGGGATCAACTTATCATAGCAGGGATAATAAGACATACGGCCTAGCTGTCTAAATCAAGAATAGCCTCACCAAAGATGCGGAAGACCTAAAAATCAGAAAACCCCTACTCCAATCCCATAAAAGTATGTCAGCTGACCTACAAGCCACCAAATGACCAGTGGATCAACATTGTTGTACAGGCTACAGCACATTCACCCATCTACATTGGCGACTTCAATAGGCAACATCATATCAGGGGCAACTCAACAACAACACCAGGGGAGAACAACTATCAGACTGGACCTCTGTGCATGATCTAAAACTTGTGCACTATGCAGAGCAGCCTGGCACATTCCATTCTGCCAGATGGTAGAAGGACTACTCATCTGATCTTTGCTCCATGACCCATGACAGCAACCACCTACCGCTGCTGAGCTTCCAAAAAGCGCTGCCCATCTTCCCCCACTCACAACATCACCCAATCCTCAGCTGCATTGGCTTCAAACTACCATCCATAAACTCAATGCCGAAATTACACTGAAATCAGCAATTGGGATGCCCACAGCAGATACTTAGAAACCACCATTAACCAGATCTCACTTCACCTTGAAAACTACAGCTTCTTCACTCAACTTCTCAAACCAGCAATCACCAAATTCGTCCCCCAGGGCTTCAGAAAAGTTTCATCCCCTGCTGGGCCCCAGAAAGGTTGAGGGTGAAATGCTGTTTTTGCAAATCTAACGGAGCAGTGATTCAAACTGACAAGAAATTTGGCAATTTGTAATTGATGGGGTATCTTTCCTTGCTATGGGTTGCTGGCTGATTTGAACATTCAAAACAGTGTGTGTTACTCAGATGATGTTATTTTGTCAGCACAATATGCTGGTGGTGCAGCAGGCATATTGAAGCGCCATTGGACACGCTGGGTTAAACTTTTCCTGGCCCTGCAGAGGTGACTTAGGAGGTAGGACAGGGATCAAAATGAGAAAATACTGCTCCAGGTTTGTTTCCTGAAGCACTCCCACCTCTGAGCAATCTTTTTGGAGGTGGGGGTTAACATGGCAGCAGTGGGTAACCAAATGGCCCAGTAAAGGCCCGTTTGAGGTTGAGTTGATGATTGCGTCGGGATCTTCCTGAGTGCTGAGCCCAGCAGCTCCTTTGAGGCGGCCTCCCAGCAACAGACCAGGTGGCCATCAGAGCCAGAGGCTCCATACCCCAATGAAGGAACCATGAGAATGAAATTTCACAGCCGTGGTCAAAAACTACTCCTCTGGAGGGGTTCTCCTCCATACATCTTGCCTACTGGCTTTGCGCCTTTTCATTCTCAAATTTGCAGAAGGCATCCAAGAGCGCCTCCCTGTTGAGGTTCTTGAATCATCATGGTCCTTCTGTCTCACAACGTCCACTTTTCCTGATGGGCTGCCAGCCGTTCTGTGCTGCAGATGCACTGATTAGACCGCCAATTGCTGGAACCCAGCTGCAGTCCCTAATTGGACGGGGCTCCTGGAGGTAGCTTCTTGATTGGCCACCTTTGCGAAGATTGCATCTGTAGTCCCATCATGGCATTTCCAAGGTCCCAACCCAGGATTCATCCCAACATTGGGATCGTGACCCACCCAGGAAAATTCACCTCACAGAGAGCTTTGCTGCGCAGCTGATCTTTGCTACACATAACCTGGAACTGTCTTATGCTGATACTGGTTGCCTGAAGTGTTCCCTCCTTTAGCACTGACTTCTTTCACTTGGCTGAATAGAAAAAAAAACCCAACATGCCTTTTCACTTTTAATTTGATGTATAGTATGGCAGGTTACTCCTGATATTGCCGTGCACAGTCATTCCGATATTATCACTTTTTTATAGTTTCTACACTGGCACTATCATCGTGTTATAGTTGAGTTCTTATTCAATACTGATTTAGCCATTACCATTGCATGCAAATTTGCTTCTATGTCGTGTTTTCACAATGTTTAGCTTGCAGCGGCATTTTTATGAATGTGTTCTGAAGTGGGAGCTTTGCCTGTGAGCTATGTATACTGCGACACTGGTAATGTGCTGTCCACAAAGTCCTATTTATAATGGTTGGAAATTGTTGACAATGTGTGCTTGCAATATTTTTGATAAACACAGTCCTCGGTGATGCTCCCCAAATTGATCTCCCCACACTCCTGTAAAATCCAAACATTACTGGGGCTGAATTTAACTTATAGACAATCGATCGGCAGCGATTCACAGGTGATAAGTGTCAGCTGTCTCCCTCATTTAAATATGGCAGCCGCCAGCAAGACAAGTTGATGGGGCAGGGCGGTGGGAGGCGGGTGTGACCATGAAGGATGGCGATCCTAGGATGGCAGTGACCTGGAATATTCTTAGGCTCCAGCCAGCATTTTAGTATTTACTTGTTATGGGCTTCTTCAGTTCTATTGCCTGTAAAATTGGTCACCAGTTCTGACCGAAAATGGTGATCTGGTCTAGATTTAAGTAAAAGGGGTTGGATTTCCACATTGTGTGAAACAGGAAACCCTAAACACTAAGCAGAGGCTCCTTTCAATTTGAAGCCGGACGAATTATTGGTGTTAACAGGACAATAAGGCTCCCAACGCTATTTTGAAGTTATTGCCACACCATTAAAGCCAGGTGAAGGGAGTGACAATCAACCCTGTTGTGCACAGTCTTTTGAATAATATAACAACTTTTGCACTATTGCTGTCTTCTGGGTGAAGTTACACTATGCGATATTAGCATACCAATGTGGTAACGTAATGTAAGAAATTCCTTTCTGCATCAGCCCAACAGCTTTGAAAAAAATTAGCGCCATTGTTAAAAAGTGGCCAAGGGAATTTCATGTAGGTGACCTTAACAAATTCCTAGCAGATAGTGTGCTCTCATCCAATTTGTATTTTATGTTATTTCCTATTCATGGAACCAGAGATTATTATTGCACAGCCATTTGCCTCTTCACATCTGTGTCAGCTTTTCCTAGTCTTTTTCCTTCTTCTTTTAGTCCAAAACTAATCCTCTTACCCTATTCTCTCCCACAGCCTCAGGGTGTAAAGTGGCTTCTCTCCAAAGCCCTAAGTGATTTTGAGAGATCACATGACTAAGCAAGCGACAGTACACAAGAGGCAGTAGTGCACAAAGGCATTTCTCCAACCATCCCCCTTTTCAAAAAAAAGGAAAAACACATTGCACTATCATTAGCAGTTCCAAGTTACCCACATACACAGTCGATAAAGAAGGCCATCGTACGTGAACAGAAAACTGTTCATTCTAGTCTGTCTCTACACACGCCTTGCATACATAGGGTTGGATTTTCATCCTTGAGGCGGGGAGAGGGCGTCAGGAAAATTCCCTCTTCAGCCTGCCCACCTCAGGAGAAAGTACTGGAAAAGACAGGATTTTCATTGTGGGGGAATGGGGGTGACAGGTGTGGGCTGCATTCAGGCCAACCAACCCAGGAAAGAATTCAGAGGCAGCTACCGATGTGGGAAAAATTCAGACCTATATTCCTCTGCCACTTTTTTGTCCACTCACTTAACCTGTCTTTATCCCTCTGTAGACTCCTTGTGTCATCCTCACCACTTTCCTTCCCACCTATTTTTGTACCTATTTTGGCGATAGTACATTCACTTCCCTCATCTAAGTCATTAATATATATTGTAAATAATTGAGGCCCCAGCACTGACTCCTGTGGCACTTCACTAGTTACAGGTTGCCATCCTGAAAATGCCCCCCTTATCCCAACTCTCTGCCTTCTATTAGTTAACCAATCCTCTATCCATGCTAATATGCTACTCCCAATACCATGAGCTCTTATCTTATTAAGTAGTCTTATGTGTGGTACCTTATCAAACGCTTTTTGGAAATCCAAATATATTACATCTATTGGTTCCCCTTTACCTATCATGCTGGTTACCTCCTCAAAGAATTCTAATAAATTTGTCAGGCATGATTTCCCCTTCATGAAACCATACTAACTCTGCTTGATTAGATTATGTAATTCTAAATGCTCTCCTATTACATCCTTTATAATAGACTCTGACATTTTCCCAATGACAAATGTTAAGCTAACTGGCCTATAGTTACCTGCTTTTTGTCTCCCTCCCTTTTGAATAAGGGTGTTACATTGGCAGTTTTCCAATTCTCTGGGACTTTTCCAGAATCTAAGGATTCATGGAAGATTACTATCAGTGCATCCACTATCTCTGTAACTATTTCCTTTAATATCTTAGGATGCAGCCCATCAGGTTCAGGGGACTTATTGGCCTTTAGCCCCATTAGTTTCTCTAGTACTTTTTCTCTAGTGTTAGTTATTGTATTTATTTCCTCCCCCTCCTTTGCCCCTTGATTATTTAGTATAAGAATGCTATTAGTGTTTTCTACCGTGAAGACTGAAGCAAAGAATTTATTCAACTCCTCTGCCATTTCCTGATTCCCCATTATTATTCCCCCAGCCTCATTCTGTAAGGGACCTATTTTCACTTTGGTCTCTCTCTTCCTTTTTATATATTTAAAGAATCGCTTACTGTCTGTTTTTATATTACTTGCTGGTTTACTCTCAAAGTTTATCTTTTCCCTCATTATTTTTTTGGTCATCTTTTGGTTTGTAAAACTTTCCCAATCCTCTGGCTTACCACTAATTTTTGCCACATTGTGTGTCTTTTTAAAAAATTTAATGCTATCCTTAACTTCCCTGGTTAACCATGGCTGGTTTATCCCCTTCCTTGAATCCTTTTTCCTCACTGGGATATATCTTTGTTGTGAGTCGTGAACTATTTTCTTAAACATCTGCCATTGTCCATCAACCATTTTTTTCTTCTAAAATCTTGTCCCAATTCACTCCAGCCAACTCTGCCCTCATTTTTTGTAATTACCCTTATTTAAGTTTAGCACAGTTACTTGCCCTTAAAAAAGAATGCAGTGGCCTTTGCCTCAACTACTTCCTGTGACTCTAACAACTGTCTGTGGAAGGAAGATTGTCTCAATTCAGTCTTTAGGGGTTAAAAATCCTCTTTTCATGCAAAATTGATAAACCAGAAATGATTATCCTTTATTAGCCTGTTGCTTGAATTATGGGAAAGGCTTTGAAGATGTTTCTCTCAGTATGATTATATAAGTAGCTCCTTAAGCATGGACAATGTAGGACTCTAATTTTCAGCTGAAAGAGGAATCCCACTTTCAAAAATGTGCACATTCACTTTATAATTGTTATTTGATTCTTTATTTCTGTTCATTTCTGAAAGGTAATGGAATTACATTGGGCAAATTATAAATCATGCATTTTGTTACTCTAATTGTTAATGCATGAATTGTGGAAAATGAAATTCTGAACATTATAATAAAAATGGATTTCCATATTAACTGCAGATAATAAAAGTGTATACCAGTCACCAGGCAATATGAATTATTATTCTTTTGTTGGAGAATAGTACACAGGCAGAGCTGATGGCTTGCATCCTTTGTTCTCAGGTGGTGTATGTAACAGCAACGTTTCCCTATCTGATGTTGCTGGTTTTATTGATTCGAGGAGTGACGCTTCCCGGAGCTGGGGAGGGAATAAAGTTTTACCTTTACCCGGACATCTCACGCTTGTCAGATCCTCAGGTAGGAACACTAAGTACAAACATTGTATCTCAATGCTCATCTTCAGTCAACGCATGAATGTAGTGATAAGCGGACCCCATATTATTAAAGTTCAGGGACATAGCTGCTATAAACAATGTTCACAGAATGCATAATGAAAACAAACCATTATGAAAATAATTACTGATTTGTCATGGTAAATATAATGGATTGAGAGTTAGAGCCGATAGCCAAAATATAGAAGAGGCATTTACACAATTCAAAATAATTTCTATAATTTGAAGTAGTTTACTGTTTCTAATAGGAGGTCTCATGATAGAGTGGGTAGTGGTTCTGCCTCAGGTGCAGAAGTTCCGGCTTTGAGACCCACCCCAGATCATGATGGCCAAGGAAGGTGTGTTCATAGTGTGGTCAAACAGGTTGACCTGCAAATCCTTCCAACACACACCAACTGCAGGCAACAAGAGTGGGAGAGATTCCTGGTCAGCCACGTGATGGAAAGAAAGTTGGAGCCTCGACCATCACTATCCATAGCTCCAGACTACAACACGCATGGAAAGTGCAGCTTGCCACAGCCACCGGGAACTCCCTGAGTGTTTTGCAACACACCAATACCACTGTTTCCAACCCCAAAAGACTATTTTCATAATCAGTTACTTGTGATGGATACATTGTTTATCATGTTTGCCATCATATTAGAAATGAAGAATTTTCTGTCATAGGATTTCTTCTGTATTTTTGACAGTGATAAAAATATTTTTATGGTGTTTTAAAGTGTAAACATTTTTTGCTGTCAATAGTTTTAATTGAGTCAAATCTGGTAGACTAATTAAATAAAAGAATCAATGAGATATTGACAGCAGAATAGTGTGTGTTAGCATAGTATAAGGTATAGCTCGGACAAAGACAAAGTAAAATCCAGTGAACATAGTTGAACTAATGGGCCTAATTTGGAATTGCGCTTAAATAGATGCTGAGGGCGACTTTGGAATGGGGTTTCCTGTGAATGCTGTTTCTGGCTTTGTGTTTATATGAAATGAATTTGCTGCCAGTTTGCAAAACGTATACAGCAGCTCTAAGTTCAAAGACAACTTTTGTAGAGAATAAAGCCTTATCGCAACTTTCTTTTAATTAAAAATAAAACCTTGGTCCTTAGGTGTCTCTTACCAAACACTACTATCCATATTAAGGTTGGACAGGCAGCCTGTTTCCCTCTGTCGGTGCCAGTCTTCTTTGGAATATTAGCTCCTGTGCTGGAATATCTTGGCTGACGTACCTTTTGATCTTTGCTGCAATTTCCAGCCTCTCTTCAGTGCCATCCCTTGACAGCACAGTCAAGATCGGGAACTCAAAATCAGGGTTACAGATGTGCATTTTAGCACTCCCTGTAATAATGTGCTGGAGTCACTCCATCACTTGTACACGTAACTAGTTTTAATTTGGTTTAAACCACCAAACTGTTTGAGTAGCACCATTTTTAGGAATTGGCATAACTGTCTATCATGACCTCCTTTTAAGTATATTATGGATTGGGAAAACACAATCAGAAAATGTAAGCTGTCCTTTGCTTCAGTTGGCAGCAGTCAGATACATATCACAAAACAGTTTCTTGGGCTCACACTGTGACACACAAAACCCTAAGGATCTTTAGCAGGGTTCCAACTGAAGGCACAGCTAACATGAAGTGGCCTATGGTTCGTTTATATATATTTGGCTGAATTTTATAGCTGGGATGGTGGCTCCTCCAATTGCCAGGAAGCCAGTGGAACCATGCATCGGCCATTTCAGGGAGACACGATGCGATTAAATGGCGTTCAGGCAGTTAACTGCCTGCGGTCAGCATTCCTGTGCCTTTAAGGCAGAGACCCCGCCTTCAGGAGCTGCTGGCCAATCAGAGGGTCACCAGATCTTCAGACCCTCAGTGCCATTGAGAGCAGTGGCCATTGCTGGGAATGCAGCAGGCCCTGGAGCAGCCATAAAGAAAGTCCTGGAAAAGAGTTGAGTGGGGCAGACTCACTGATGCCCCAGTGAGAGGAGGGTGGTCGTAGTGGATGGCAGAAGGTGGGCGTTGTGGAGGGAATGATGGGCTCATACAGTGGGGTGGCCCTTCCTGGCATACCAGGTGCCCGATCAAGAGTGCCCCGCCTGAGCCTGTAGGGAGGCTGCCAGCTTTTACTGGGAAGCTTCCCCAAGTGGCATATGCACCCCCTCAACAAATCCCCCCCATCATTGATTTTCTACCAGCACCTGGACGAGACCCTTAATGGCCATGAATTGGCCACTTAAGACCAAAATTGACCTCCGTCCAGGAAGGCCATCCTCTACCTGCTCCACCGCACCCTCCACCACACGCCTTTCTGTCTGGTTATATTCCACCCCACCATGGCCCCCACCAGCATCTCCCAGCCTGCTCCTGGCGGGAGGTGAGAGTTAAGTTCCACCCATTATTATGCCCTCCCATTGACTGAGGCTTCATGCCAGGAGCACTCGCTCGTACAAGTTACCTCAAAAACTATGTGGTAACTTGGGAACAATGAGCATCTGCCTATTAGAGTCCAGATGTAATAGGGTGAGTGGAAGGAAAAATTTCAGGACAGGACAGCAGATCCACAGAGGTACCTGGAATAATGATACTTGAACTTACCTGAATCCTTATCAGGGTGAATTGTGACAAGAGCTTTCGGTGATCAATAACATTTGAGGTGCAGTGACTGTTATTATGTAGGCAAATACGTTTTACAGTTTCACACAATGTCCTGCAGTGTTCTAAAATTAAAAATAACATAGCTTGCTCCAGAAAATTATATCCAGCACCAATTCATTTAACTGGAGTCTGTTGTCTTAGGTTCACTCCAGAAGGATGTAACGATTAATGAGAATGCTGAGCTGCATCACTCACAATTCAAAAAGAAATTTTAAAGTTATTCAGTGAAAAAGTGTAACTTTTTGAACATTGTCAAATCTTTCCAAAGAAATGGTGGTTCCCTGGAGAGAAACTTGTGTTTATACGATTGAAGCACTGGCAAAATGATTGGAGGTTTTCAGTCCATCTATTCCAACAAACACAGTGGCTCTCAAGTATTACCCACTGCTGTCCAACAAATATGTCAGCTTATGTTAGTGAGTCTTGAATTCGGAGGATGGACACCTGTAAACACTAAACTAATTTATATGTGGAAATACAGGGGTGATTAAAGTTAAAATGATGGGCAGGATCTTGTGGCATCAGGGGCCTTTCCTGCCAGCTGGAGAGCTGCTGAGAGACCCTCGGTGCCTCTTTTTGGGAAGGCCTGCCAAACCACGAACAATCAGATAGTGGTGAGGCCACTGATAGGCCTTCCCTTGGAATTAAGACCCAGGGCAGTAATCACACCTAGCGAGAGCTGCCAGCGAATCAGAGGCTGCCAGCTCTCGCGGTCAGCAATGCCACTGAGGAGACCGTGGTTGCTGCCGGAGGAACACTTCCTGGAGCCCCAGGATGGAGGACCCAAGCTACAGTTAAGTGATGTGGGTGGGGAGGGGGATGAGTGGGGGTGGTTTCACAGGGTGGGATCACGGAGAGATGAGGGTAAAGGTCGAAGGGCAAGGGGGGGTGGCTCTCAGTGGGCCCCTCCCTTCCCAATATCTAGTCCCTCAATTAGGGCCTCAGTTGGCATCAGGGCAGGAAGGTCAACCATGGGCCTTCCCACCTAGAACTTCATTCTAGTAGAGGCAGAATGGCAGTGGGGTTTCAGTACATCACCATCCCATCCAAGTAAATGCCCTTCCCACCTCCAAACCCCCCACTAGCAAGAGCAGAAGATTCTGCCCAGTGTCTCTTACCCTGAGCAATGCATCACTTCTTTTACAAACCAAGAGATTATTCTGTCTGCTATTGATTTGCAAGTTGCAACTATACGCGCTTGAGTTTTATTAATTCTTCATTAATTCTTCATGCAGGATGTTGATTAAACAGAATTCAGATTGGAGAGAAGTCAGAATAAATAAGGGGAGTTTTCAGATGTTCAAAACAGCTCTTGGGGGGTCCCATAGGCAAATCTGATGTCATTGCTGTAGATGCAGAAAAACAAAACAATTTTGAGAGGAAAAGACAAAAGTTCAACCATCTCTTACTTCATCACAACCGTCAGCTCTAAAAGGAGTTCTGAGAAGGAACTTGTGACAACTGGAGTGCATTGTGATAAATGGAAGCGCTCACTGATGAGCTTTCAGTACCTTTATGGCTGAACATAAAAAAAGCAAGGAAAATTAGTATACAGACATTCAGTATTAGATTCAATTTAACATCACTAGGTTAGCAAGCTATCTCCTTCACAAAATCAAGTGTAGAAGCAGCTAATGAAAGATCATCCAAAATGTTTTGCAAATACTGTATGCTATTGTCCAATTAAAATAAGATCCAGTACGTGTCAGACACAATAGGCCAGGCACATAGAAAGGGAATGAGAATGCAGAGAAAAAAATATCTCCACAAACCAAAAGAAAAGCTATAACTGAGAGGAAGCTGCAACTTTGGATGCATTTGTTTGGTAAAAATGGCTTAAAGTATTGATTGTGAATGGGAAAAAAGGAGTATGTTCACTACTGCTATTTAGACAAATATGAAAGCCAGTTTTCTCACAAAATGATGACACTAAGATAAATGACCAGTTAATTTCTTTTTGATGCGATTTGAGGGAAAATTTTTATCCAATGCACCAGAGAGCTCACTGCTCTTTTCCAAATTTGTGGTATGGATTTTCGACATTGATCTAGACAGAGCAAACAAAGGCCGTGATTTAAATCAACGGACCTTTGGCTGCTCCGTCAAATTTTCCGTCCCACCCACATGATTCCCGCTAAGGGCAGGACCAGAAAATCCCGGTCAAAGTCTTAGTTTAGCATCTCACCTGAAAGATGCCATCTCCAACAATGCTACAGTCCCTGGAACACTCCCTCAATGGAGTTTTAACCTTAGTTGTGGTGCCATTTTACACTGTGGGATAATCAGTATTAATGGGGCAGTAAGGACTTGAAATTGGGATTGGTAGCCTTACTGCTCCATTAACTCCAATAATTGATCCACTACAACGTGTACAGGTACCCATCGCTTGTTGTCTGAAGCACCTTTCTAAAACAAACATTAGGCCTCGTTCCCATAAATCCTGGGGTCCTAATGAGGTAGTTATTATATGCTTGAGTTTAAAAAAAGTGTTGACTGTTTGGAGAGCGTGCCCTTAGCTGAAGTGAGTTTCCCTGACAACAAGCTGACGAAAGAGAAAAGAGTACATTGAAGAGACAAGTGAAGCTCATCAACTGGAAGCTCATGGCCTGCATGTGCATCGAGTCCGAGGGAGTAGAAGTGGGTGTGGAATCCGCTACCGGCTGTCTTCACGTTGCAAACGTCTTTTCACCCTGGATGGCTGTGTAAGGCATCTGATGCGGCTGCGATGACTGGGGAGATACCAGCCGTGGCCGCTCCCTCCCAGGCTTGGCCAGCACAGGCCCCACTGGCCAGAGGACCACCACCAAAGTCATCAAGGTCAACAAGACAGCAGGCTGCCCCCAGTGCTGGTGCCAGCAAGGGTGGGGGTTGTGGGGTGGGGGGAAGGGGGTGCGGTGGCAACTTGATGCAACACTCACGAGTATAAGTTTCAGGAACTGTGAACACAAGAGGGACTGTTCACAGGTGATCTTCTGTTCTGCCATGTTTTATTAATATGTTTACTGGCCTGACCATTAACACCAAATATTGTTATGTTCATCTGATGTGAGTGCCAACATTATATATATTTTGCTTTTGTGTTAATGGCCTGATTATGCTTCACTTGTTTTGTAGGTGCAGGGCTCACCAGTATCTCATGCTGGATGTGAGTGGCTCTAAACCTTATTGCACAGATACTGAATGGAATTAGGATTCAAATGAAAGGGTCATTTCAAACATTTAGGATGGAGGCGGCAACCCTGGCATGAGCTGAAGGAGCGATGGATCAAGGCCTCACTGGTGTCCCTGTCTCACTGTGGGATCCAGAGATCTGTCTCCATGTCCTCACCGTGCTCCTCACCGTGCTCCTCATTGGGCTCCTCACCAGGCTCCTCACCGTGCTCCTCACCATGCTCCTCACTGTGCTCCTCATTGGGTTCCTCACCATGCACCTCACCGTGCTCCTCACCGTGCTCCTCATTGGGCTCCTCACCAGGCTCCTCACCGTGCTCCTCACCATGCTCCTCACTGTGCTCCTCGTTGGGTTCCTCACCATGCTCCTCACCGTGCTCCTCACCGGGCTCCTCACCGTGTTCCTCACTGTGCTCCTCACCGTGCTCCTCACTGGGCTCCTCACCAGACACCTCACCAGGCTCCCCAGCGGGCTCCTCACCGTGCTCCTCATTGGGCTCCTCACTGTGCTCCTCACCGGGCACCTCACCGTGCTCCTCACTGTGCTCCTCACCAGGCACCTCTTACTGGATTCATGATCTTTGGCCTGTGGAGCTACCTCAAGATCCTCTTCCTCCAGTGGGTCCCCCCCTTGCCAGTGCCAGATTGTGGAGAGCGCAGCATGTAATTGCTATCATTGACACCCTGGAGGATGTCCCCCTGAATGGTCCAGGCATGGGAAGCACATCTTCAGAAGACCTATGGTCCTCACTACCACCACCTTTGTGGAGGCATGACTCCTATTATAACGCTGCTTTGCCTCTGTTCTTGGGTGGCGGAGAGGCGTCATAAGCCACCTTTTCAATGGATACCCCTTGTCACCCAGCAGCCATCTATCCAGTCGGGCTAGAGCAATGAACAGCCTTGGCACCTGTGAGTGTCTCAGGATGTAAGCGTCATGGGAGCTGGCAGCAGGATAGTGATGTCTTCTGTGGCCCTTTCCACCTTGGACTCCCTCCTGTCTCTGCACCCTTTGTGCCTGTGCCTCTCCTCCCACAGTTTGCTCCCCTGGAAGCTGCGTAGGGACACCTGGCCTCTTCTCCCTTCTGCCCCTCTCTTCCTCCTCAGAGGAGGTTCCACCAGCGAAGACCATAATCCCCATTATCAGGGTTACGGAAGGCTGTCTGGCACCTGGAAGGATCCACACAGTCAAAATCCTCCAGGGGCCTTAGATGAGTCCAGAAATGAAACCTAGAAATGCTAAGACTGAAGCTGAGAACAGAAATGAAGCTGTCAAGTTCAACTAAGCAACCAACAGCAAACTATCTCCTAAACTCTCAACTACTCACAATGGCAATGCTGCTGACCCATTTTACCCTGCCCTTTGATGAAGTTTTGTTTAAGTTGGCTTAACTTAAATCACGTTTTGCCTGTGTGACAAGCACGAAATCACACGGGCAATGTAAAATCAGGATCAGTTGCCTTTTTAATGGCCTTAAGTGGCCCTTTAATTGTTGGCAGGCATGGCTACAACACCCACAATCGCCTGCCGACCTGAAGGTCGCTCGCGTGCGGGATGACATTTGGACGCTCGCGCAATGTCGTCTTGCACTATTTCCCATCTGTTCGGGTCTGGCGCGAGCCCACCCACGAGACGTAAAATTCTGGCCAATGTCTGTTGGCACCAGAATATTTACAAAGTTCTGTCAGCCTTGTGAAGTCATTGATCAGCTTTCTATTTTGGGTGAAGGTTTTTGATGTGGTGGAAATTTTCCAGACTGCCTCTGCAACCTCCCTCCAGGCTGTTTGCATCACTGTCTTATTGGGCCCCCAGCCCTCAGTATACAATTGACAGTCCCTCCTGGCCCTCAGTTCTACCAGCAACACCTTCACTGACTCAGTGGAAAACCTAGGAGCACTGACGAAATTGATGAAAGACCGGAACTTCCTAGTCTTCTGCTACCTTACTGAGAAGTAACATTGCCCTTTAACTGTATTTCTCTTCATCCCAGTGGTGGTGAGACAATGAAGGATATTTCTTTCGGCCCACAAATTCTCCTGCATGGATAATGAGGGTTCTGGGAGGAAACTCTGGTGAGGTAACACTGGTTTCACAATGGGCGATGGTAAAACAGCCCCACCACAGACCAACCAGAAGAGAACCCAAGCCCAAAGCTTGTGCCGAGAATAATTATTTGCAAACTTGCTCATTATTTCAGGAACTAACAATTCACCATTTTAGTTGTACATCTCATCATTTCTATGTCCAGTTGGTAAAATGGCTCTTGATCCTAAAAGTGTTGAAAGCCAGAGGGTAAATGTAGTTACCATCATTCATATATTCTTTAGAGTACAACACTGCTGGGCTATCTTTAGAAGATTAGCAACCATCAGAGATGTGAACACCAATAGATATTCCAGTTTGCAGATAGAGGTTAGGAAAAAATCATGGCCACTCAAACTCACCCTTAGACAGAATTAACAAGGTTTTTTGCTAAGTTGAATTGAGATCCAGATCACACAAAAGGTAGTGGGAATCTGGAACTCTATCTCAAAAAAGCTGTTGAAACTGGTTCTAATGAAAATTTCAAAATTAAGATTAGTAGTAAGTGACTTAAGGGAGATAGAACCAAGTTGCGTAAATTGATTTAAGATATATATAAGCCATTCTAATTAAAATGCAGAACAAGTTTGAGGGGTTGAATGGCCGTACTCCAGTCCCTATGGCCCTTTATGCTAGAGTATAATGTGCTAGCTAAATACACCAAACAATTCCTCAGCCTTCTCCTAATCAGACCATTGAATCACTGGTTTGTTTCTCAATGTAAATTGATTAATCTATTTGTTACGATTTTATGTTTCACAAAAGCGCATATTTTGATATATAGCTCACAAGCATTTACTACTGCTTGTATGGGAGTTTTTCAAAGCTAGACTAGCACTATAGATAAATCTTTTGTATGAACTTCAGTATGTACAATCATTTCCAGCACACTTACACAACTCTGGATGAAACTATTTGATCAGGATGTAGATTTACTGTAAATATTTAGCTTGTCTCAACTGTATTCCATCCCTATGAATATATCATGAACAATGTTGATTTGATACAGACATTCTATGTTAAAGTCTGGGAACATTTACATCTATAATGCCAAGTTTTAGTTGTCTCCTCAAAATGTGGATACAACTCTCCTCTTAAAGCAATGATACAGTATAAAAGTAGAGTTCCTTTGGTGCCAGATCATATTTAATTCATTCATTGGAGAGGGTACAAAGGAGATTTATGAGGACGTTGCCAGGACTGAAAAATTGCAGCTATGAGGAAAAATTGGATAGGCTGAGGTTGTTCTCCTTGGAACAGAGGAGGCTGAGGGGAGATTTTGAGATGTGCAAAATTGTGAAGGGCCTGGATAGTGGACTCCTTCTATGCCGTAAGCTTTCTATAATTCTATGATTTTATTATCCAATACACAAAATACATTTATTTTACTTTTCAGCATAAGATTAATCATCTGGTTTTGTTCCAAACTTTAATTAAGTTTGCTCAATGTTTTTATAGCCTCAAGTCAGTAACTGAGATTCAAACAAACTGTGAAGAGCATTAGACCATGGCAGGAATAAACTTGCACTAAATTTGAAACTGGAGAGGCATGAGGTGTGAGGATTTAAAAGTTTCCAATATTCCTATCGAATATTTTCTTTGATTTTGGGAAAAGCATAAGCAAATTTATTGCTTTATCTATATTTTCAAAAAAGTATAAAGCATGTTTAAGGCATTAATAAATTGAGTTCAGGAATGGTTTCACTTTTCATTAATGATTAATGCTTAATCAATTAACTGAGAAAGAAGTGAGGGGAGATTATTTCAGTAGTTTTGTTATGTTGCATAGGCAGCTTTAACTCATTGCAACCTCTGATCTTTGCATATGGTCTGGACTTTCCTTGCAAATCATCAGTGTTTAGGTGGTTTGGAGGCTGTAAATGAAGTGTATTGGGGCAGTTCAACACAACCGCACTTCACAACTAGCCAGTCGAAACCAGTGACTTAAGCCATCTGCCCAGAGCTTGCACTGCATGTAAATAGTGGTGGGTGAGCTTGGTTTAATGAACCTTGTAACATACAATGTGGGAGTCTATACATGAGGCCATATCTCTGGAATATTTTCTTATCTGCAAGTCATTTAGAGCCTGTGAAAAGACTAAAATTTCTGAACACTTTTTACTTTTTAAGCATTTATATGTATTTCTGAAACTTAAAGTGGGTGCAGAAATAAAATTATGAATATGTGGGAAAACATGGATTTCCTTATCCTTGATGATGCTGATGGGTCATCTGATTGTACTGATTCCACTCTGTCTCAGGTGGGAGCACAGTTGGAGAAGCATTGAGCCAGCATCTGCAAGGCAGATCAATAGCAGCTTCCCTAAGCTAATCAACGTTAGGAGTTCACTAGAGACCCAAGTAAGGTGAAGGATTTAAAAATTAAACTTTTCAGCCCCCTCTGGAGCCATTATGACTAGAAAAGGAAATTTATTCTCTTTGAAATCGATCACCTTACTCTAGAAATGGTTTCCGACCTTCAGAATGCCTCAGAGGGCCTCACACCAGGTATCAACTGGTATGAGTTCCACTGAATCCATCCAAGGGTGTAAAAGGGGGACTTAGCCTTGGAAGGCTAGGAACTGGTCTCAACAAGCCCCCTTGATATGACGGCATCAGTGGAAGATCCCCTTGCTCACTGCCCTTACCACCCCGCCACAACCGGAATCTATAGGCGGGATTCTCTGCACCCACACACTGCCGGAATTGTCAGGTCCCGCCGCCAGTCAATGGAATTCTGGCAGGGGCGCCTCGCCTGCGGTGGGTCCCACCTGTGATGGGGCCGGAAAATCTCGGCCTATAGGCCCAAACGATGCAGCATCCAGGCCGAGTCAGGATCCGGCCCATATTCTGGCCTACATCCCCAGGAGTTTCAGAGCGTGAAAGTACTCATTCAGTTCTGAGAAGCTGAATTTGATGATACGAGCTGCCGCACCTAGAGTGGGTTAAATCATTCCTGTTATTACTGAATTCTTGCAGGAAATTGATATAGAATTGGTCTACCACAATCAGTCCTTCAGCAGTTACAAAACATAAACCCAAACAGGAGCTGTTATGTGATCAATGGAAAGCCTAAAGAACAAGTGGGATTTTCATGGACAATGTTTCTAACCTACCAAAACTCCTAGTACATGATCGGGATGCTGTAATTTCTTACACAGTAATAGTGATTAAAGAAAACAACTGCTGTTGGATGGGAAATTTTAACAATGGCAATGCAGAGAAAGCTTCAGCCATTGTGTGTGATGTCACTGAATTCAACTAAAGTCGCCATGACAGTAAACCACATATGGTTGATAAAATCTTTACAAAACATTAGTCAGGCCACGCTAGAATACTTCCTATAGTTTTGCGCTCTCCTTTATAGAGATGGTATTGGAGCAACAGAAAAGTTGTAGTCAGTTTAGTAAGACCACAGGTAAGAGGATTGTGATGACACAATGGGACTGCATTCACATGAATAGAGAACGTTGAAGGACTATCTTATAGAAGTGTTAAAAATTTTGAAAAGGTTTGACAGGATAAATAGTGCAAGGTTATTTCCAACGAGTAGTAAATCAGTTGTGGGGGTGGGGTGGGTGGGAGACGTTTGACAGCCAGATCGGATTAACACCACAGCAAAGGGTTCAATCCACGTTGTAGCTGATATAGACTTAGGGCCTGCATCATCGCCCTACCTGTTTTAAAAATCATGACATTTTGCCATGGTTCTGCAAATAATTGCCAAGGACTTGTCTTCAAGCAGACAACTGAAGAAGGGCGAATCCTTACAAAGAGGCATAACATTTAGGATTGGTACTAGGCAAAATTTAGAAAAAGTGTTTTTTCCATGTAACGTCATTAGAATATGGAAAATATTACTGCAACTGGCCACTGAAGCTGAGTAAATCATAGCTTTTCAAAGACAATCAGAAAACACTGGAGAAATAATATTGTGAGTACAGGAAATGGAACTGCTCTGTGGAGCTATCTATGCATGAGGGATAAGTTATGTTTGCCTAGTGATGTGCCAGGAGTAAGTATTATATCTTTATTAAAACTTATGACAGATGTCAAGTGGATAACACAATGGAGAACCAAGCTGAATATTGAAAGTTCAGAGGGGAAGTGAAAAAGCAGGTAAGAGAAGCAAGATGGAGTATGAAAAGAGACTGGTAGCTAACATAAAAAGGAACCCTTAAGTCTTCTATAGGCATATAAATGTTGAAAGGGTGGTAACATGGGGAGCAGGGCCAATTAGGGACCCTAAAAAGGGATTTACGCATGGAAGCAGAAGGCATAGCTGAGGTATAAAATGAACACTTTGCATCTGTCTTTACCAAGGAAGAAGATGCTTGTGGCCACAGTGAAAGAGGAGGTCATTGGTACACTGGAAGGATTTTAAATTGATAAAGAGGAGCTACTAGATAGGCTGTCCATACTGTCTATAAACAGGACTGAATGAGATGCATCCAAGGATACTGAAGAAAGTGAGAATGGAAATTGTAGAGGCACTGGCCATCCAATTTTCCTTAGACTAGGGGTGGTTCCAGAAGACTGAAGAATTTCAATCGTTAAATCCTTGTTCAAAAAAAGGCGTAAAGATAAGCCCAGCAACTACAGACCAGTCAGTTAAACCTCGCTAGTGGGGAAATTTCTAGAAACAATAATCCAGGACAAAATTAATAGTCACATAGACAAATGTGAGTTGATTAAGGAAAGCGAACAGGGATTTCTTAAGGGAAAATTTTGCTTAACTAACTTGCTGGAATTTTTTTGAAGAAGTTACTGAGAGGGTTGATGAGCGTAATGTTATTGATGTGGCGTACATGGACTTCCAAAAGGCATTTAATACAGCGCCGCACAACGGACTTGTGAGCAAAGCTACAGTTCATGGAATAAAACGGAAAGTAGCAACACGGATACAAAATTAGCTGAAGGACAGGAAGCAGAGAGTGATGGTTAATGGATGTTTTTCGAACTGGATGAAGGTTTGTAGTGGAATTTCCCAGAGATCAGTTTTGGGATCTTTGCTCTTGATATATATTAATGACTTAGACCTTGGTGTACGGGGCACAATTTCAAAATTTGTGGATAATACAAAACTTGGAAACATTGTGAACCGTGAGAAGCATAGTGTAGAACTTCAAAAGGGCATAGACAAGTTGGTGGAATGGGAGGACAGGTGGCATAAGAAGATCAATGAAGAGAAATGTGAAGTGATTCTTTTTGGTAGGAAGAACATGGAGAGACAGTATAAAATAAAGGATACAGCTCTGAAGGGGGTGCAGTAGCAGAAGTTCCTGAGTGTACATGTGCATATTGAAGGCAGAAGGGCAGATTGAGAGCACACTTAATAAAGCATAAAGTATCCTAGGCTTTATCAATAGGGGCTTGGAGTACAATAGCAAGGAGATTATGTTGAACTTGTATAAGACACGAGTTCAGCCTCAGCTGGAGTATTGTGTACAATTCTGGGTACTTGATAAGGAACCTATACTTACCTTAGTTTGAAGTTTGGAGGTCGGAGTTCCAGTTTCTGATGAACCTCAGGCTTCCTGTGCATGCGCTGGTTAGGAAATGGCTGCACATGCACAGTTCAGGGTTTTTACATTCCTCAGGCTGGGGACTAGCTCTGCGCACCTGCACAGAAGGGAAAAGAGAAAACGGCACAAAGAGGCAGGTCATATGACCTGATACAGAGCGCTATTGTATTGAGTGTATCCTAGGGAGCAGGATACAAGGAGAAGGTCCCAAACCTGGGGGGGAGACGGAACAATCCCAAAAGGGATAAAGGCAGGGGACAGAAATAGGTCCATTTACATTAAGATAAAGGAGCAGAGAAATAGGCTCCGAAGTAAAGAAAGAGATGCAGGGAGTAGACTTTAAGTGAAGTGGGCACGAAAGAAATTCTGAAGATCAGGGAAGGCAGCTGAAGGTTGGTGACTCTGTGCTTCGGGTTTTTGGGGCAAAGGTACCCCGTTGGAGCAGTGGTGTTCTGCTTGGCATGGCCAAAGACCTGAGAATTTGCTTGGAAGCTGAAGCTTGAATGTACATGGAGACCCAGGGGAAAAGAATCTCGGAAGGCGATATTGAAACGCTAGGAGGTGGGTCTTTGTTGAAGACATCTGACTGGGAATGACTTTTGAAGAGAATTCTGAGGTGAGATCTTCAGATGTGGGAATTGGAAACCCTCGTGAGAACATGAAGTTTCAGTGAGATTGGTTGGCTCACAATGTGACAAATGTATGGGTGGGTTGTTGAGAAATCCATGGAATCTGTTTTGGTCGCATCTGCCATCTATTGTGTAGCGTGGTGTGTCTGACCACAGTTCACCAGTTAATTCACATATACCTCATATTTACTCTGAATGTTCGAGTATAAGATAGCTCTTTTAAATTGTTTTAATTTTCTGAACTTGTATAGTAAAGTTTATTTTTGTTTGTTCAAACCCCATGGAATTTGTCGTTTTATTCACTTAGTAAGTGTATTGAATCTCAAACTTTATCTACTTTAAACAAAACATTATTGGCCCCTAACCGATCTCCTCCAACAACCCCCTGACTGGCCATGGATCATAACAGTGCCACACTTTAAGAAAGATGTTAAGGCATTGGAGAGAGTGCAGAAAAGATTCATGGTAATGGTTCCAGGGATGAGGAACTTCAGTTATGAAGATAGATTGGAGAATTTGGGGCTATTTTCCTTGAAGAAAAGGCTGAAAGGAGATTTGATAGAGGTATTCAAAATCATGAGGGGTCTGGACAGAGTGGATAGGGAGAAACTGTTCCAAATCATGAAAGGATCGAGTATGAGAGGGCACAGATTTTAAAGTAATTGACAGAAGAAGCACAAGTGACAAGAGGAAAAATATTTTCACAAAGTGAGTGGTTGGAGTCTGGAATGTGCTGCCTGAGAAGTTGGTGAAGGCAGTTTCAATATAAGCATTCAAAAGGGAATTAGACTGTTACCTAAAAAGGAAGAATGTGCAACATTATGGGCTGAAGGCAGGGGAATGGCACTAGATGAATTTCTCATTCAGTGAGCTGGTGCAGATATGATGGGCCGAATGGCCTCCTCCTGTGCTGTAACAATTCTGTGATCTATGATATCCTAGTTGGGGAAATTGAATGACAACAACAGCACAAATGGGCTCATAGCGAACTGGCAGCTAATTATACATTGCGCCCAATCTTCCTTCCATGCACAGAATGATAGTTCAAACTCCCTTTGGAGATTCGTTTCCTAGACCCACTGCCACTTTTACTGATTTAAAATGAGAAATCTCGGCTGTATTTTCCACATCAATAGAAAATGAAAACTGGCATGATAAAAAAAATATCAGCTGCATTTCACTAGGAGCATAGGCCAATTTCACCCCTGGAGTCTGAAGAGACAATGCAGATTATGACACTGCCTATCTATCACTGTGCATTTAATTTTTTCTCTGGTTGGGAAAGCTTTGCAGTTAGTTTCAATTTTAACCTAACTTGCCCAGTCTGAACAGGGTCGAGTCAGACACCTGAATTACACCTCATTTGGTTTTGTGCTGTATTGAGGTCAGTGGGACGTACTTTGACAGGGTATAAATCAAGCATCCGACAGCGAACCCACCCAGTTCTTGCCAGACAGATTAGGTTAAAATCAGGGCAGTGAGATAGCCCCGGGAGCCTGGGTCTGAATTTTAGGTCCCGCGGGTGGGTGCACGCCTGACCTGATTGGGCGTAAAATCACGTGGGATGACGTTGGGCAAGCATCCCTACATCATTGCGGACTCACGCGATATTTCACTCGGCGGGTGCGCGCAAAGGTCGGAAGTACACCTGCTGACAATTAAGAGGGCAATTAAGCCCATTACCGGCGCAATTTTCTCCGATTTTTCGTGGCCCATCCTACCTTAAGTTTGGCGGATGGGCGAATCAGCTAGGCGGTCTTTGCATTTTTCATCAAACCTCAACCAAGGGTGGGAAGAAATTTTCGTGATGAAATAAAATAAATATCTCTGGGCAGCATTTTTATCAGTTATATTTTCAGGTGATTGATTGTGATGCATGGGCATCTTTCTTTAGCTTTTGAAACCTTTATTTGATGATTTTCAGGTCTGCCTACCGTCAGGAAGCTTTTTCGCAGCGCTCGCCCATGCCCGTGGTGATGTCATCGCCCGCCCGCTTCCTGGCCCCACCCTGGCAGTGCTGAGCATTTCAGCGCGCGTTTCACGCTGGCCGGCTGTTAATTGGCCAGCCAGCCTGAAATCACAGTTGGGGGCCGATCGCAGTCGGCGGTCCGTTTCTTGACCGCTCCCAGGCCTGCCAATCAGGCGCGCCCACCAAAGGTTAAATTTAGGCCCTGGTCTAGGATTTTGGCAACAACCAGGAAGGTGAGGTGGTCAATGCTGTGGTTTTTATCCCAGTATGAATGTATAAAGCAACAGCAAAGGCTGGCAGTCCAATGTATGTTTAATTTGTTATTTTTTTCTGTACAGATTTCAAGGCCCAATCAAGTTGCACAGGATGTCTTTTTTAGGTAATCTGGTAGTGATATACAATTTGCTGCTGCTGCAACTAAAATATCCCCAAACTGCTAAAAATGCTGAAACATGTAAGAACTGATTGAACAAATTCAGACTCTGGGCATAGATTTCATCCTTCAAGAGTGCAATCAGGAAATTAGGCACTGATGCCAGTAAGCCACAGGATTTTCTGCCAATTAGTGCAAATTTGTAAAGTTACCTCTATCATGTCTGTTGGACCTAAAGCTATATCGATAATGATGATCTGGCCTCACACTTAGCACTGATTGTGACAACTGTCATATCCTTATGAATTGTGTGCTATGACGATAATATGTGAAAATTCCTTTGGGACTACAACCAGGGTTGTTATCGGAGTTACATGAGCCACATTTCTGGCATGGCTAAAATGGTAATATTAGCTGCAAGCTACTATTGAAGGCCTCAACTGGATGATATGGGACCTCAAGTACACAGCTGCAAAATATATCAATCACACAGAAATATCCCTGTTGCTCAGCTCTATACATGGAACTAGACAAGTGAACTGTGGCAAAGTTCAAATTGGTTTAAAGATGTATCTCACTGTTTTTGATGCTTATTCGACACGACCAGATGTGCTCACCATGTTCTCAATTTTCACAAAACCGATAGGCCTCAGGATTTTTCCTGCTGTTCATTTTTACAAAACTGTTGTTGTGGCTACAATGGGATTTCCCAACTCTTTTAGCAAAAATTGCCAGCAGGAGAATTTTAACCATTAAGTCGATTGCTTGCTTAATTACAAAAGTTATCTCAGCTTTAATTAATTTCTAAGGAATTTTATAACATTGCTTACACTGAGCGGTATGAAGCAATTTAATGTTGTTTCATATCATTCTGCATTGGTTGAACAATTTGTTCAGGTGTTAAATTGTTGGAGACATTTGTCTCCCAGTGGTGGCAAATCAAACTTACTGCCTGTTTATTGAAACACACAGCTATGAATGTTTGGAGTGATGTTTGAATGAACTAGCCAGAATCCAGATCAATGTGTGCAAAGTTTTTGCAACAATCTTTAGCCAGAAGTGCCAAGTGGATGATCCATCTCAGCCTCCTCCTAAGGTCTGCAGCATCACAGATGCCAGTTTTCAACCAATTTGATTTACTCCATGTGATATCAAGAAATGACTGAAGGCATTGGATACTGTAAAGACTATGGGCTCTGACAATATTCCAGCAATAGTACTGGACACTTATGCCCCAGAACTAGCTGCGCCCCTGACCAAACTGTTCCAGTACAGCTACAACACTGGCATCAACCCAGCAATGTGAAAAATTGCCCAGTATGTCCTATACACAAAAAGCAGGACAAATCCAACCTGTCCAATTACTGTCCCAACGTCTACTCTCGATCATTGGTAAAGTGATTAAAGGTGTTGTCGACAGTGCTATCAAGTAGCACTTACTCAGTAATAACCTGCTCACTGGCCTTCAGTTTGGGTACTGCCAGGGCCACTCAACTTCTGACCCCATTACAGCCTTAGAATAAAAGAGCTGAAATCAAGAGGTGAGGTGAGAGCGACAGCCCTTGACATCAAGGCAGCATTTGACTGAGTGTGGTTCAAGAAACCCTTGCAAAACTGGGATCATTGGAAATCAGGGGAAAACTCTCTTGTTGGAGGTCAATCATCTCAGTTTCAGGACATCACTGCAGGAGTTCCTCAGGGTAGTTTCCTAGGTCTAACCATCTTCAGCTGCTTCATCAATGACTTTCCCTCCATCATAAGGTCAGAAGTAGGGATTTTTGCTGATGATTGCACAATGCTCAGCACCATTCGCGACTCCTCAGATACTGAAGCAGTCTGTGCCCATATGCAGAAAGACCTGGACAACATTCAGGAATGGGCTGATAAGTGGCAAGTAACATTCGCACCACACAAGTGTCAGGCAATAACCATCTCCAACAAAAGAGAATCCAGACTCCCCTTCCTGACTCCCCAAAGCCTCTCCATCATCTATAAGGCATAAGCCAGGAGTTTGATGGAATACTCCCCACTTGCCTGGATGAGTGCAACAACACTCAAGATGCTCAACATCATCCAGGAGAAAGCAGCCTGCTTGATTGGCACCACATCCACCACCTTCAACATTCACTCCCTCCACCACAGATGCACAGTGGCAGCAGTGTGTACCATCTACAAGATGCTCTGCAGCACCAAGGCTCCTTCAACAGCATCTGCCAAACCCATGTCCTCTACAATCTAGAAGGACAATGGCAGCAGATGCATGGAAACACCCCCACCTGCAAAATCCCCTCCAAGACACTCACCATCCTGTCTTGGAACTATAATGCCGTTCCTTCACTGTCTCTGGATCAAAATCCTGGAATTCCCTCCCCACCCTCACCCCGCCCCCCAACAGCACTGTGGGTGCACCTACACCACACGGGTCAGGATTTTATGGACCCTCCTGCCTGGCTGGATATTACAGTCCCACCGAACTGAATGGAGATTTAAATGGCTCGCTGCATCCACCAGGCGGGTGGAGACAGGCCGAGGTGGGGCTGTAAAATCCTGGCCATGGATCGAGGTGTTTCAAGAAAGTGGCTCACCACCACCTTCTCAAGGGCAATGAGAGGTGGGTAATAAATGCTGGCCTAGCCAGCGGCCCCCACATCCTGTGAAATAATTTTTTTTAAAAGTGGATTGTTCCACAGCATTGCACAAAAGTGCTTGTATGGATGAGAAATTGGACAGTACGATGTTTCTGGGGGAGGGGAGTTGGCACCAAAAATCAAGAGAACCTATGGGAGAGTAGATTTGTCATCTTGTTTAAATAGTTGTTGCATTAGTTAAAAGAGCTTTTCTTCATTACTGTGGATGAAATGTGGTGTAATACTGCAGGGAATGAAAGAACTATTTGTCCTGTTAAGAAACAATATTGCATAACAATTGTGCAACCATTTAGCGGTTTCTTGCATGTATTTAAACATGTGATTGACCAGGCGCTTCTGTAAAAATTAATCAGGTGAAAAAAGCAGAGATCAAAGTATTGTGTGTGCATTGTCAACCAGTAGCCAGAACAGATCTACGCAGAGCTGGAGAATCTCTGCACTATGTCGTGACTTAGCAAAAAGAAGAGAACCGGTTTGTTTGTAAGAACATGTTCTCTGAAGAAATTTTTTGTTCAATATGCGTAAATGGATGCGTTTATGGAGCTGACTGTGTTAGCAGGTATTGGAGAAGAAGCAGTTGCTCAAGAAAGGTTACAGGCTTTAATGCTGGAACTAAAATGGAAAATTGAGAAAACAGGGTTCAAATTGAAGTCTGAGATATTTGTATTTATTTAGGGAATTAGATATATGCTTGAAAAGGAAAACATTTACAGGACTATAGTGAAAGAGCAGCAGAAAGAGCCAGGGCAGGCTTAGCTGCCCTAACGACCTCCTGTGCTGCATGATTCCATAATATGACCTTGATCACTGCATTTCAAAGCAATTTGTTATATGAAGTGCTTGAAATGTTTTGACTTGTTAAGCCATAATATATATGTGCAAGTATAAAGTTATAATGAGACAGGAAAGCGAGAGGCATTCATAAAAGGTTAGAGATTTACAGCATAATGTTACACTCCAGTTGTCCTCATGGGGGTGTCTGGGGGGAGCGGTGGGGGGAGGTGGGGAGGGGGGCATGGAGGGGCTGTGTGTTGGGGGGTGAGTAGCACTTGCAGGTAGCTTATCTAGAGGGATAATGGGTCTAGCGCTGTGATATTCTACCCATTAGCTTGAATGAATGAAAATCACAGGCTATGCATCTGGATATTATCCCCCATGTCCTGCTTAGTGTAGGTGAAACACTTTCATTCATGGCAGTTATTTTAACTGTCCTGGACAGCTTGGATAACAGGCCTGGTCAGAAAAGCTGAACACTGGACTAATTACTAACGTTGTATATACTACTCAAAAGAATAGTAGAATGGGTTATCATAGTTACATGACTCCATGCATCAATTCTGATTGTCTGATGCTTACATGATATGGTGCAATACGAAATACCCAGATAGCAGTAATTGCATGTAGTGAACTCACTGCTTTCGACTTAGTAAAGTCTCCTAAAGAAAGACACAAAATTCAGAGTTTTGATAATCAACATATGTTTCTCCAAATTATTATTTTGCTAAAATTTCAGTTGCAGGAAGCTTATTAATATTTAAGTATTGAAAATAACAACAGCATTTAGTAGTACATCATTGACATTGCTTGGCTGCATCACAATAAAGAGATTAAGCATTTTGTCATAATTAAAGTGCCAGGGATTAGATGTAGGTGGAATATAACATTGTTAATACTTGTTTTGGATGAATTCAGACAGTTTAATTACATTTTCACTAATAGAATTGTTTGTATCTGGCCAATTTTCTTTTATATGTGTTATTGGCTGCATCCTAGACAACAGATGTAGTTGGTTTGAGGTTCAATTGAAATTTGTATTCATTTAGTTGTCTTCAGCTGGCATAGATGGAGATGCTGCTGCTTGTCCAAGCTAGTTTCCTGGGGCAGAATTTTTTGCTTGGCATGCGGGCACATGCCCGACGCTCGAGCGTAAAATAATGTGTACTGACATCGGGTGAGCGCCCAACACCCTCGTGCACTCTCGCGATATTTCGGTTGGCGCCTGCCAACAATTAAGAGGGCTATTAAGCCCTTTAACAGGGATTTTTTGCTGCCTTGTCCAACATTATGGTTAGCAGTTGGGCGAATAGGCCAGACGACCTTTGCCTTTTTCAGGAACCCTCATCCAAGGGTGGGATGAGGTTTTTGTCATTAAATAAACAAAAAAATAAAATTCTCTGCACAGAAGTTTTATAATATCTATGCGACTGCTTGTGTTGCATGGACATTTTTTACTGGATTTAAAAATCTTTACTTGATACTTTTGCAGTATTCAGCTCCCTGAGGCAGCTCTCTACCTTCAGGGAGGTTTCTGTGAGCGCTCCCCCTTGCCCACACTGACTTTAGCGCTCACTCTCCTCTCACCCCCAACCCAGGCAGTGCTGATCATATCAGCGCACGTTCCATGCTGGCTGGCCATTAATTGGCAGCTGGGGGCTGATCGCAGTTGGCAGCCCATTTCCCAACCACTCTTGGGCCCACTGATGGCAGCCGCCCATCATGCTGAAAATTCAGGCCCTAGAGTCATGGTCATCATTAGACTTTTACTTCCAGATTTTCATTGCATCCAAATTCCACCATCTGCCGTTGCAGGAATCAAACCTGGGTCCCCAAACCATTACCCTGGGTCTCTGGATTACTGGTCCAGCGACAATACCACCATGCCATTGCCTCCCCATTGGATTAAAATAGTTAGGCACTTCTTTGACCGGCGCAGACTCGATGGGCCGAAGGGCCTTTTTCTGTGCTGTAGACCCCTGCGACTCTATGGGTACAGGAGGACGAAATGAACCAGCTTGTGATCGCTACCATCTAGTGTTTGTGTAGTGGGAGTCTTTGAACATAGATAGTCATGGCTCAGATTCACTGATACAGAGGGGTAGTTCTTCCTGATTCCATCTCAGCAGTTACCCTAGATCAAGGGCTGAATTTAACGTTTGGAAATCAGGATTGCTACTGTCCCGCGCCAGCGTGAAATCCAGCATGGTGATGTCAGGTTGCGAATCCAATGTCAACACACCGGTTTCCCGTAATACGGAAGTCGGCATTCTGCCCGCCATTTTAAAAAATAATTAAAGAGCAATTGACCCTGTTAACAAGGCAATTGATCTGAATAATACATTGTCCATGCCGTAATGCAGTGGGTGCATGGGAAACATGGTCAGTGGGAGTTACGTTTTTCAGTGGGAAGTGCTGCCAAGGCGGGTATAAAGCTGCAAGTGGGATCAAGGCTGAGTTAACCAAAACAGGCCTCGGAAACATTCATATAGTGTTTACATTTATTTTTCATTGAATTTAAAGCTCCGTTAGGCCATTTCCTGAGGGAAGGAAACAGTCAGGAAATGTTGCTGACAAAATTGTGCACTGCAGCATATGTGATGAACATTGCTGTACCTAATGGGACCGGTCCATTCCAGTTAGGAGCAGAAGGAGGAAGGCAGCTAGTCAAGGAGAGATGCATCCTCTGGTCCAGCAAGCTGGCTTATCTGACCTTGGGCTAGGTCCTGCGGAGGAGAGGCAACAGCTGTTGCCAGGTAGACAGAGAAGAAGGCACAAGCTTCCAACTGTGTCTACAGGGTCAGGGTGTCTTACCTGCAGATGTTGGAATGACAGTACCTCCGAAGACTCCAGTTGTCCAGGGAGATGGTCACAACAATCTGACACGCTGTCTGCTGACATTGCATCCAATTTTTAGGTGGGCACCCGATGCCTGTGGCTTTGAAGGTAACAGTGGTTCTAATTTTTTTCATCACAGGCTCCTTCTAGGCCTCAGCTGGAGACCTGTGTTGGATCGCAGTCCCCTATACATCATGATATCAAGGGAATGACTGATGCCTTGTTCAGGAGTGGGCCTGAATTTATTTAAGTTACTGACAATAATGCCAGTCAGGCTGAAAAAGCCAGAGGCTTTGCTATTATTTCTGAAGGTGCAGGATATAATAGGCTGCACATATGTGGCCATTAAAGCACCTTCTGGACAACCTGGGGCTTTCAGGAAGATCTATCATTCCCTTAGCACGAAGCTGGTATATGACCACAGGCAATGCATCATGCAGGCCTGCGCACTTGATCCCGGGAGCAGCCACGATGCCTACATGCTGATGCATCCCCAGGTGCCAGAAATGTTTAACCAGCTTTGGATGGCTGGTTTCTGGTAGATACAGGGTACCCTCTTAGGAGATGGCTGATGACACCGATACAAAACCCATGGATGGAGACTGAGAGGAGAGACAATGAGAGCCACTCAGCCACCAGGGTTGTCATAGAGCAGATCATTGCTCTGCTCAAAATGCAGTTCTATTGTCTGGACCAATCAGGTGGCAAGCTGCACACAATTGTGAGACTGTCACTTTGGTCATGGTGTGCTGTATATTGACAACCTGGCCCAGCAGTGAGTGGAAGCCCTGGCAGAGGACAAACTCCTGGAGGCAGGCCTGTCCTCTGATGACAACTTTGATGAAAAGGAGGGTGAGCAGATGTGCATTCCAGTCAGCAGGATGGTCTGGATGCCAAGGAGACAGGAGGTGCACTGGTCATGGGAAGATTCCATTAATGAGATGTCTGCAACACAAACAATACAGTTACTTGCCTTATGTCCCTCTTATGAACACGAGGGCTGCGTAAGGGAACCACATGAACACAAACTTCCCTCCCACCATCTAGTCCATCTAATTCAAAACTATCTCAATAGTTGCTGTGGCACTTGGGGACATTTGTATCAGTGGCAGAAGGATGGAAGAGAGGCTGTCCCCGTCAGCAGCACCCTGAGTGGTGCCCCAAAAGGAGGCAGCAGCTACTCATCAGCTGCCTCGAGGCCCATTCAACACTCCCTGCTTTCCTGAGGGGGACCAGGACCTGGGTGTGACTCCTGGCTCTGGATGTGACTCCAGGCTCTGCGTTCCCCTCTCGCCCTGTCTCTGGACACTGGAGCTCAGAGACAGGGCAATGGAGTGAAGGTCAGAATACACACCCACATCTCCACATAGCTCGCTCTGCATACCCAGCATGTGCTGCCTGACGGACGATTCCGGAGACTCGTCGTCAGCCTGGGGTTCAGCATCTAGGTGGCTCCAACACTCCTCGGAATGCCAGAGGGCTCCTCTATCTCAGTCTCCAACAGCTACTGTTGCGAACTGTGAAGTGTTCTCACCATTGTGTGGATCCCTTACAGTGAGCCACACATACCTGCTGAGGTGTGTGTATCTGTGCTGGTGCTGAGTGCAGAGCAAGGATGTGTTGCTGCACCCTCTGAGGTTTCCTGCTACTTCCCAGAGGTTAGCAAGGATCCCTTGGAGCAATTGGAGGCTGCTGCTGATGTTTGCCCTATGCCAGAAACATAAACAAGGAGAATGCGAGGCATCATCATAATTTCAGCTGAGTTCAGAGAGACCCGCTTCCTCAACTCATACTGGCACCATTAGGAGATGGTAGGGACAGTTCGAACTCTTTAACCTTCAACATTCAGATAGACCGTCGTCCCCAAATTTTACAAGTCTCCACCGTCAAAAACCATCACAATGCCACATTGCCCACAGTCTCCACTGTTTCCAAGACAGTTGGCTCGACAAGCTCACACCCCACCACCCTCGCCCCCCCCTCCCCCACCACACCCCTCCTCCCCTACCACACCACCCACCCCCCGCAACCCTCACTCTCCTCCTCCCTTCTTCACCTCCTACCACACTAACTATATTATCGTTACTAGCTCCAAAATGGTTTCCCACTGCTACTTCATCCACTTGAACAGCTTAATTTCCACAGCTAAACCTAGAATTGCGTTCCGTCTCATTGGGCTTGTTACACTGCTTGGGACTCTCAGCATGTAAAAAGCCAGGGAAGAAATAGAGGATGCTCCAAGGATCATTTTTCAATCCTCACTAGATAGAGGTGGAGTCCCAGAGGATTGGAGGTTTGCAAACATTGTGCCATTGTTTAATAAGGGTGCAAGGGTTAGGCCAGAAAATTATAAACGGTCAGTCTGACTTCAGAGGTGGGCAAATTATTGGAAACAATTCTGAGAGACTGGATAAACTGTTACTTAGAAAGGCACGGGTTTGTCAGGGATAGTCAGCAGGGTTTTGTTAGGGGAAGAACGTGTCTTATTAACTTAATAGAATTTCTTGAGTGAGTAACAAGAAGGATTGATGAGGATAGTACAGTGGATGTTGTCTACACGTACTTCAGTAAGGCATTTGACAAGGTCCCACATGGCAGACTGGTCAAGAAAGTGAGATCCCATGGGATACAAGGGAAGGTGCAGGTTGGATCCAAAATTGGCTCAGTGACAGGAAACAAAGGGTAATGGTCAACGGATGTTTTTGCAAATGAAAACGGTTTCCAGTGGTGTTTCACAGGACTCAGTGTTGGAGCCCTTGCAGTTTGTTGTATATATTAATGATGTGGGAGGCATGATTGGGAAACTTGCAGATGACACAAAAATTGGCCGTGTGATGATGAGGATAGCTTATTATATCATTGGTTAGGGTGAGTGGGCGGAGAAGTGGCAGATGGAATTCAATCCGGAAAAGTATGAGGTAATGCATTCGGGGAGGACAAACAAAGTAGGGGAATACTCAATAAACAGGAAGTTATTGAGGGGGGTTGAGAAAGTGAGAGACCTTGAAGTGCATGACCATAGATCCTTGAAGGTGGGACAGGACAGGTGGACAAGGTGGTCAAGAAAACATATGGAATGTTTTCCTTTATTGGATGGAGTACAGAATACAAAAGCAGGGATGTAATAATGGAGCTGTATTAAATGCTGGTTAGGCCACAACTGGAATTTTATGTACAGTTCTGGTCACCACAGCACAGGAAGGACATAATTGCTCTGGAGAGAGTACAGAGGAAATTTACAAGAATATTGCCAAGGCTTGAAATTGCAGCTATGAGGGGAGATTGGATAGGCTGCGGATGTTTTCCTTAGAACGGCGGAGGCTAAGATGTGACCTAATTGAGGCATACAAAATTATGCGAGGCCTAAATAGGGTAGACAGAAAAGACTTGTTTCCCCTAGCAGAGAGGTTAATTACCAGGGGCCATAGACTTAAGGGGATTGGTAGAAGGAATAGAGGGGACATGAGGAAAATTTTTTCACCCAGAGGGCGGTGGGCGGCTAGAAGTCACTGCCTAATTTGGTGGTTGAGGCTGAAACGCTCAAATCATTTAAAAGGTACCTGGATCTGCATCTGAAGTGCTGTAACCTGCAAGGCTATGGACCAGGTGCTGGAAAGTGGGATTAAAATGAGCAGCTAGTTTCTATTTTCTCTTTTTGGCTGGTACAGACACTGAATGGCCTCTTTCTGCACCGTAACTTTTCTATGGTTCTAAGACTTAAGGTAAGGGACCCCATTGCTATCTGCTGCTGGGCAAGAAAATTTGCATTAAAGCTTCAAAGTCTTGAAACTTAGAAAGCTTTTTTTGAGCCAAAGTTGGTAAAAGGAGTGTTGTTGCTTACTTATAACTCAAAGGAAGCTAGCCTGTCATATTGGTAAGTATCTGATTGATTTTTCTATTGGGTGTCTTGATTTTATCGGTGAGAGAAATAAGCCAAAAATTTAAACAGGATTCACCGATGAGGGTGAGAGTATTTGTCATTAGTTTCTGTTTTTTTTAAACTATGTGTGTGGGTGGTGGGGCTGCTCAGCCTCTGGCCCTTGCATTTCCATAGAACAGGGCTGGGTGCTGAGCCACATACAGTGCTGATTTCCGCCAACTCCAGCATGATGCCACCACCAAACACATCTTCCCTTCACCCCCCCATCGGCATTCCATAGGGATCGTTCCCTCCGGGACACCCTGGTCCACTCCTCCATCACCCCCTACTCCTCAACCCCCTCCTATGGCACCACCCCATGCCCACGCAAAAGATGTAACACCTGCCCCTTCACTTCCTCTCTCCTCACTGTCCAAGGGCCCAAACACTCCTTTCAAGTGAAGCAGCATTTCACTTGCATTTCCCCCAACTTAGTCTACTGCATTCGTTGCTCCCAATGTGGTCTCCACTACATTGGAGAGACCAAACGTAAACTGGGCGACCGCTTTGCAGAACACCTGCGGTCTGTCCGCAAGAATGACCCAAACCTCCCTGTCGCTTGCCATTTTAACACTCCACCCTGATCTCTTGCCCACATGTCTGTCCTTGGCTTGCTGCATTGTTCCAGTGAAGCCCAACGCAAACAGGAGGAACAACACCTCATCTTCCAACTAGGCACTTTACAGCCTTCTGGACTGAATATTGAATTCAACAACTTTAGGTCTTGAGCTCCCTCCTCCATCCCCACCCCCTTTCTGTTTCTTCCCCCTTCCTTTTGTTTTTTCCAATAAATTATATAGATTTTTCTTTTCCCACCTATTTCCATTATTTTTAAATATTTTTAAATCTTTTATGCTCCCCCCACCCCCACTAGAGCTATACCTTGAGTGCCCTACCATCCATTCTTAATTAGCACATTCGTTTAGATAATATCACCAACTTCAACACCTATGTGTTCTTTTGTTCTGTTGTCTGTGACATCTTTTGATGATCTGCTTCTATCACTGCTTGTTTGTCCCTACAACCACACCAAACCCCTCCACTTCTCTCCCCCCACCCAAACCCCCCCAACACACCTTAAACCAGCTTATATTTCACCCCTTTCTTGGATTCACTTAGTTCTGTCGAAGGGTCATGAGGACTTGAAACGTCAACTCTTTTCTTCTCCGCCGATGCTGCCAGACCTGCTGAGTTTTTCCAGGTAATTCTGTTTTTGTTTTGGATTTCCAGCATCCGCAGTTTTTTTGTTTTTATATCTGGAGAATCAGTGATGATTGTGGACATTTCCCCCTGCTCCTACTCACTGCCCACAGCTCACAGCAAATTATCCTTTAGGGGCTGGGGCACTGAGGTGATCCCAGGATGGAGATGGGACAGAAGTTGATCCTAGTGGTTTTTTTTGGGGTTAGGGGAAAGGGAGTCTGATTTTAATGGGATTTTGGGGGAGAAACTCTTTGTACAGGTGCTGCAGATTTGCAAGGATTCCCCAGTGACAGACAGCGCTGTGAGGCCTCTTCAATGGTTTCAATAAGTGTCTGTCCATGGGGAATTGATGGAGATCTGCAGAGCCGGTAAAATGATGTTTTTAACTTTACCCTCTTTACCCTTTGGGTGGAAAGTGATCCTAATGGAATTTTATTTTTGGGGGAGGAAAGTATCAACCTTCATGGGATTTTAATCCGGGCAGGAATTGGAAACATTTACTCGTTTTTTAAGTTCCTACTTTAGGACAAGATGAACTTCAGGGCAATTCATTGAAATCCTGCATTATTGCTAGTTTACACAAAGCTGCAGTGATTGGACAATGCTGAATTCTCAAGTGTGCTCTGTATAAAAGGGATATATTTCCATTCTGTACAAACAGGGATCTTCACAATAGGAATCTCTCTCCAGGGACTTGTTTTGCTCACTCACGCTCCCTTAGGACCCACTTGTGCCACACTACTGGCTTGCCACGATGTCATTTCCGAAGACATCTCCTGAAATATTGGCAGAGAGTTGGCAGCCCCAGATTTGACCCAGAGTTGAGTATTTTTGTTAACTTTGTGCTACCTGGCTACCTGTGCAGCAGCCAGCCAGTGTGGGGATTCAGAATTAATGCTGTGAATAATTGTTTAGTTCTGTAACATAACATGTCAAAATAAGGAAAAGACCAAATCCCCATGAACTGGTTACCAAAAATTTGACCTGTCTGCAAGGATTTATGACTTACAAATGAGAAATTCCTGTGTGAAAATTTGACAAAGTAACATACTTAGATGATAAAATGTGATGAAAGAAATATGAACCTGCCACAATTTTCAGAACTAAACATAGAAATTTGTTTTGGGTGATATCTCATGAGCTTCTGATTAATTTCCCCACACCATATTCAGTTCAATTGAAGTCAATGGAAATTCTTCCCTATTGTTATTTGGGAGTGTCTTAAAAGTGCACCTGACTGCTAAATGTAACATTCTCCCTAAAAAGACTACTTTCAAAAGTATCATAATGATCTTGTCACTTACTATGGAATAATATAATACCACAGCTATGCTGGATTATTTAGCCTATCTAATGTGCGATAGAATATCAGTGGAGAAATTATCATTTGTTCTACCAATGTTCAGACAGATGGCAAACAGAGAAAAAGGGTGCATTGAAAAATAAAATGGGAGGAAATTTGTTGCAGGTATTGTAAGGAGTGTGAATTAAAGTGAATGCTAAAAGAAAGAAAGATAGTTGATCAAAATATTTTGCATACTGAAGTGTGAAAACAAAAAAAAACCTCAAGATAATTTGCTGTCAAAATAACAGCAAGGTTTATGGCTTTCATTGTTATTTATGCGCAAATGCTACAGTAACTCAGGCAAGGACAGATGTGTGGTTAAATAAAGCAATCCAGAAGTTGGTGTCTGAGGTGCAGAGCCTCCACTGGTGGGTCCACAAAAACGACGTCCCACTGATTGGCTCACTATTGAACAGTATTGAATGGCATGAAGTTGATGTATTTGTGTGGTGGTTATGAGCTAAACTTGTCACAGAAAATGAAGTCATGCACTTTCCAATCTATTCTCTAAGTGACATGTTAATTACCGACAAAGAACACCCATTTACAATTACAAGTGTGGAATCACATTCCTTTACTTTTAATTGTTGTTGAAGAAGTTAAAAACATAAAATTTAAAATAATCTTTTAAAAATTTTCTTTTCTGTTTAAATTCTTTCTTGCTTAATCCAATGTTTCTTTCACTCTCTTTTTTTTATTTTTTGTACCATATTTGGTATTCAATTCACCCACTCTAATTTGCACTTTATTCGCAATCTTTGCTTCTTTCACTCTCCTTCAGTCTGATCAGTAAAGGATTTACATAGCTGCTTGTCCTATTTACTAAGGGCCCAGATGCCTGCTTTCTCCCTCACTGTAAAGCTTGCAGTACAAAAAATCAGCTTGATTAGACAGGCAAGGGTAAGTAAGCCTAACTAATGGCAGATGCCATTACAGTGAATTATGCCCAAAATACAGTATGATTTTCCATTTAGATAAATGACTGTCTGAATTTTGAAGTAATTAACATTCATTTATTCTACTGGAATGGAAATGCATTTGGAAAGAAATGAAGAGAACAGCACCTAGCTCCAGGTAGCTAAGAAGCACTACCCTGGGTTTGTGAATGTGCTGGGAGTGCTGTGGCAAGTCAATTACAGTTAAGTTCAGTAATATTTTGGAAATGAGACATTGTATCTGCCAAGACTGACTGTGCATTCTCTTTTCAAAAAGATTATGAACCAAACATCAAATGATTTCCTGAGTATGTTTGTCTGTTTGTTTTACAATTGCTTATTCCTAAAATTTGTATTTGTACAGTGCCTTATGGTATTGTATCTCTAAAACCTCAATGTAATTCAAATGTATTGACTTTGAAATGCAATCTGTGGCTATGTAGGTGAATGAGTTTCTTCAGAACTAAATTGCTGCAGCCATTGATTTAGGTCAGAGACAATCAAAGGCAAATATTTTTGCTGTCATTCCCCTTAACCTAGTTTCCCATTTATCAGAAAGTCAACTTCTGATGAATTTGATTGTATGATAATTTAAGCAGACAACAAGGTTAAGGAGAATACCCTTGTTACTTTGCACCCGTGAGCACTTATTTCGGGGAAATAATGCAGAATATTAGGGGACATTGACCAGTTAAATTGACTGTCCACTTCCTTTGTGCTTGATATGCGTAATCAAGGGCATTACCAGATATAAGCATGATTTAAAGCGAGAGCTAATGAAGTGATGTCAAAATACTTTCCTGGTTTCCTTGTCTAACAGATGGTGAAAAAGATCATCCATTGAATGCGGGTTGTAGAGGTTGGGGGCAGCCCTTTGGAGATTGAAAAGCTGAGAAAGGCTATCAGAGGCTGCTTAGACGCCAGGTTATTGAATTTTCCATTGCTCCAGCCCAACAAGTTGGAGGCGGCAGACCAGCTGGCTGTGGTTTTATAGTAGCCAGAAGGTCCCAAAAGATATTATAGCAATCCCAAGTCTTCTCATTTGATCTGCTGACTTCCTGGGTCATTTCCAGCATTGAGTGAAGGTCAGACATTCAAATGAGCTAAATTGAGAAACTCCTCAGGAGAATTCAGCTATGTCCCTTTCGAGTGCAGTGTAGTTATTGTATATACTTGTGTAAAAATTGAGTTTCTGAGTTTTGGCCAAAAACCAAGGGATCGATTTATACGTGAGTAATATTTTTAGGGGTTGAAATCCACCCTTGCCCATCTATTACACTACCTAACTGTTCACAGTGGTATGTCAGTTGATCACAAAGTTGCCAGGTCGGAGACTTTACCTGCCAAACCCACCCCCAAAGTTAGCGCAAAAGGAGCCATAAAATATTTTTATTATTCAGCGCAGATACAAGAAGCTGAACAGTCACCATCAAACAAGCCACCATCACAACAGGGCGAGTTTAACTGCAGCAGTGAGCAGGTGGTAAATAGGAGGAGTTTGGTTTTTTTTGGCCAAAAAGTCGGGAGTCGACCTGTACATGAGATCAACTATTACTGGAGTAAATATGGCATTTGCACTGAAGCAGAGGTGTTGAGGAAAGTCACTATTAGACACTATCATGTACTCAGTTTTTAATAAGTGCTGACAGGTGCAATGTAGAGTTATGCAAAATAACTAGGTTATTCTCCTTAACTTAGTTGTCCACTTAAGTTATACAATCAAATTCATCAGAACTTGACTCAGATTGTTATGATTAAATACATTCCCAATGAATTATTTGATCTTGAACCTTGGCATTCAGTTCATGACGGAAGGAGGAAAATTTCCATTTCTCATTGACCATATAAAGATGCGGTTGATTTTGTGATGTGCTGGAAAATACAATATTGTGACTTTTAAAACTATTGGCCAATAGCCTATAAGGTTAGGTTGTTACCCAGCATAAAGGAGTAAAAAAGAGCGATGCAATGTAGTACAAAGTGATGAATATACCCAATTACAAATTAAGATTACGCTGCCAGAGCTATAATTAATGTGAAGGTTTCCCCAAGTTTTCAACATAATGATTTGTGGCTGCAAAATTTGGAAGCTTTGTGCCAGATTTTTGGTGCTATGAGTGTCATTTTCCCTGAAAAATGCATCTGTGCCATCCACATACCCTTTAGGGACTAAACATGTTGGTGCTATTCTGGTGAGGATGTTAGCATGTGCACAGGAAGCATATGCCAGAAGCATGGAGAGTTGGCAGATCGTATGATTAATTAGTGTGAACACATTAATCAGTGTGAACCCCACCCCTCCCCCTCCCCCACCCCCAACCCCCTAGCTCTATTTAAAGTGACCTATTTACAGATTAGCTTCTGAATGATTTCTGCTGGCTTTTGCTGTGATTGTAGGACTGTTAAGTGGTGTCCAGGATTGTTTAAAGTTGCTGAAGTCTACAGGGAGTGGTGTGGCACGTGTACGTTTGTCTTTTATTAAGGCCTCTGTCCTTGCTTCCAGTCATGGATGTAGTACTATGGACAAAATAAATATTCCAAACCAAAATTTATAAATCAAACCATGCCATTTGGCATACAGACATCAAATTTCACCCTGTGCATTATTCCTGTCTTACATGTGCCTTTGCCTGTCCTAACGCTCCTACACAGTGTTACCCCACTGGCTTCAGTGTGGTTGGTGGAAAGCTGCTGACTTTCCTTGGAGGAGTCCACAGCTGGACTTGCAGGATGCCGCGGAGTAGCTCTGGACCTTGGTGGTCCAGCTCCAGACTGTATCAATTTGGCATCAGTGGCAGTAGTCTGGCCTGTCTGGCTGACTTACAACAGTGGGGCATTGGTAGGATGACAGGGCTGGGAAGATGAATGCTGTTATTCTGAGAAAGAACAGCATGTTTGAGCTCTACAAAGCTACTGCCACTCATCTGGGGCAAGCCTCAGCAATGCTCGTACTATGATGGAGGACAGATTGCTGGACTGTCACAACACCCTGCAAACCACTTTAAACAGTGCCTCTGCAATTAGTTGGCAACAGTCTCTAGTCTCAGGACAGCAAGCTGAGTTTTCACCAGTGCAGTCTCAGCTTGCGCAACAACAAGCTGAACTTGAATGATTTCAGAATGACTTCCAATGCAGTATCCAGATGTTGAGTGGTTTCCACTTATACTGCAATGGAAGCCACCAGATGCTGCATCAAGGTTGGGTCTGAAAATGTGCTGATGAACTTGGCCACCACTTCCACACTGGAAAAGATGGCTGCAAGCTCTGCACAAAGTCCTGTGCCAATTTGGTGCCAAGCTCTTCTATGCTCCTTGACATTGATCGTCAGCTTTGTGGCAAGCTCACAAATATATCAATCATTTCATTGAACAAACACTTCAGCCTTCCTCTTCAAGCCCCATGTACTTCAGCGGTTCAAGAAGGCAGCTCACCACCACCTTCTCAAGGGCAATTAGGGATGGGCAATAAATGCTAGTTTAACCAGCGACGCCCAGATCCCATGAATGAATTTTAAAAAGCCACATCGAAGTTCTCATCTGAGTCCTCTGCAGCAGAACTGATATGCAACCTCCCTCTTCAGCAAGCTGGCACCTATTCTGCCCTTGTTCTCTACCCGGTTGCAGGACACTCATGCCCAATGTCTGACCAAATGCATATTTTGCCTGTAAGCTATCCTCTGGAGTATGTGCAGCGTCAGGGCCTAAGATGATGATTGTGAATTTGAGTGTGAGTAATAATGTTTCTGCTTCATCACTGTTTTCTTGCTCTTCCATCACCTCTTGGCCAGGTTGCCGTTCTTGGGTATCTGAAAGGAAAGAGGCACAATGGAAAGGTCTGTGATAAGGGATAGGGAGGAATGCAAGAGCTGCATGCTTATACTATCTGCAGCTCATAGTGCAAAAGAGATTGTGGGACATGAGGGAATTAGATAGATAGAAGGGAAATTAAATAGGGGAGGAATAGATATATATGAGAATATCATCATCTTCGAGAATTTCAGTCCTGCCACTGGCTGCGACCTCATCCATGGCCATTCCAGCGATAGTCTCTTACATGGGCGGGGATGTGAGGACATGCAGCCATAACTGCCATCCGCTGATTAAATTCTGCTGCCTCTGGTAATATGCACCACCTCGTGCTGCAAGAGAGAGGGAGGTTACCAGGTAAGGACTGCACGGGAATTGCCCAGGAAGTTTAAACTTCCAATAGGCAATTGCCCTGCACCAGGAACCATCTGATACTCTGATTTAAATCAAAGACTTCAGATGATTCCAACTCTCTTAGTAGAATAGCTGCCAAGGAAAGGTTAGAAGAATTAAAACCACTTCTATCTCCTGGTAACTATGCTACTGACATCACCCCCCCCCCCCACCCACCCCCCCCATCCCCTGCCCACCACCACCATCGGCTGGACTTTCTGACTAGCCTTCCATCCATCCATTCCAACTGCTTCCCACCACCCTCCCACTGACTCACCCCCATCTCCTCTACTACCCTCCCGACTACCCTCCCACCCCCGACTAACCCCCGCCCTCCTGGCTAGCCTCCCAAGCCCTGAATAGCCCCCAACACCCCACTGCCCCTCCTTACCCCCCACAACCCTTGACTGATCACCCCCTGGACCCATCCTACCAGCACCCCGTGCAGCCCAGCCTACCACCCCCCTGCCAGTCCTACCCATTTACCTCACCTTGTGGCTTCTCAAATTGGCTGGACCTTTAAATTTAGCCGGTTTACAGCAGCTGGTGCCGTAAAAAGGGGGCGTGGCTTCACCTGCCCCAACACTACTGTCCTGCACTGATAGGACTCCAGGAGCTGCTGCGCTGCCATCTCTCAGCAGGCCTGGGCCAGAAGAACTAGTGAGAAATGTGTAGCATTACCGACCTGGGTAAGTAAAAAGGAATGGAGTGGCAATCTGACTGTGAAATTCTGGCTCATTAATCCTTGGAACATCTGGCCCAATATCTGGAATTGTTTTTCTGCTTTTGGAGTCAGAAACAGTGCAGGTTTCCACTTATACCTTTCCAGACTTTCATCTACTCACACAAAATGTTTGTAATTTGTTCTCAAATGACGTTCTTGTTTCTTGTCAGTTTTTGTTCTGTCGTGGTCCACCTTCAGGGCTCAGTATTGAGGTGCAGCCTTCAGTGACAAAGTCTAATATGTAAACCAACAACCTATTTAACCACACACAAGAAAATAACTGGCAAACCTTTTGGGAGGAGGAAATTTTGCCAGGATCTATTGGTTTTCCTGATGGTTGGATGAATGCAGAGGTTGGGTTCACTACCCATGTGGAGAGAGGTCACACCACTAAGCTCTCCCTACTCCCTAAGCTTTCTCTCAGATACACACTAAATGGATTTGAAGAGTTTTATGTATTCTTTGGCCATTAGGCCATCAAAAACTTCCCCTCCCCCATGATATCTATAAACTGCACGTTTCATTCTTACAGTTTAGGACACTCTCTTACACAACCTCAGCTCCTTGATTGTTCATGCACCTTCACTGTCCAGAAGAAAAGAACTAAAGGTAATCAGTCCCTCTGACATTAAAGGTGAACTGAGTTATAATTGCAGAACTGTGCACCAATATTGGAAGCTACATATATTAATACACAGGGCCCTGTTCTTTGCAGACAGAAAAAACAGGTACACACATTGTGCCCGTTTCAGCTAAACAAAATAAGTGACAGCCATTTGCTGATTCATTCCCCAGGGCAATGTCTTGACCAATTAGACTCAAGCTGCTTGGTTTAAATTTAAAACAATGTTTGGTAGTGAACCATCAGTCACCTTCTACTGGCGCATTCTCCATGGCAATGCCTCTACCAATCAGAGTCCACTTGCTAGCCAATCAGCACTATCTTCTCATACAGTATAAATATGTTGTTTCCCCTGATATTGGTATTTTCTTGCAAATTATTCTGATGAATGCGAAACGAAAAGCTTCAACAAGAAAAAATCTCTTTTTTTCAGCAATACTCAGGTTAAGACTCTGTAGAGCTTTAGCATTCCAGCAATCTGATTGTTTCTGTATTTGATGAAATGTTCTATTTTAAATGTCCTTTTTTAAAATTCTGGTTAATTTATAGTTTCCCCCCTCTATATTTAAATTTAAAATGCGCCAGTCAAGTTGATTCTAACTTCTGACAGGAATCATGCAGCCAGGGACAGAGGTAGACAGGGAGATTTTAACTTACTGGTCTCACTGGCATGAACAGCTATCTCCTGCCCAAACTCAATGGGAAGCAATTGATGATTAGTGAGGGGGTGTTTTCCTGTTCCCACTGGCCCACCCAGAAGCAGACAAAAGCAGAAATTTGTTTTCCTGCTCTCCCAGTGATCAGCAATGCATAATCCAGCCTACAAAACCATTCAAAGGTTGGCTTTATTTCAATAGACTGAATTTTAAAAGTAGACCCTCTCCATTCAGAACAGCTGGAATCAGGTTTCCAATAGTGCTGGGCTCCAGCCGTGTGTGCAATGGTAAAGGAGAGAGGTCACATTTGCTTGCTATAATTTAACTCTCTAGTTAGTTGCTCATATGAACTCCCTGCTCTCTCCTTCGTGCCTGCACTGCTCATGTGGATATTCATATTTGATGGCCACTTATAGTGGCAAAAATTAATGTCCATTGGTGAATCTATCTACTTCACACTAAAAGAAGCCAGCCTTACTGACCAAGAGTTTTGCTTATTTTGCAGGGGGTAAGGTAATAGTGTCCAGTTCATCCATTAGATTTCTGCTTCAGATTCTTCAAGAGTGGGATATGCTGTGAATTGCCATTCCACCTCCCTCTTTATTTGAGCCCTTTTTTAATTACAAATATAATTAGTTGTCCATTTCATGAGTGTCAGTCAAAATGAGTTAAACAGGGAATCTGTACATTAATTATTTTAGTGATGTATCAATTTTTAATTAAATACTGGGGTGAGTAATCTTACTCCAGTGGTGCATTCTCACTTACAGGTTTGAAAAAGCTTTACTTAAACCAGCTTCGGCCATAACTCCAGGGTCAGTCAGCAGTTACAATATGACTTCAGTATCAGTATAAAGTGAAATTGCTTCACATGGACACTACAGCTGCAGTGCAAGTGAATGCCAAGATACACAGTAATCAAGTTTACTATTGATTTCTTTCAGCAAATATTTGTCACTTCTAAAATAAGTGCCCAGTAAAAGATCATTAACATTTTACTATCTTGACTAATCTTGATGTTAGTCAATTTTTTTGTGTTTTTGCCATACTGGTGACATAGAGAAAGACTCAATAAGAAATCAAACATTACATGTTTGCAACAAATATTTATGATAAACTGAATTCTGGCAAAAGCACGATTAGACCCCTTGGCCAATTCCGACTCCAACAATTCTTGGAGCTACTTTTCCACTAGACATACTGTTACATTCCCTAAATGAGTACAAAATACAAAACAATAGCCTGTTCCAAATTCAACTGATTACATTTTAATTTCTTTTTAGCAAGCTTCAAGTGCAGAAAATTAACGAGAGCTGATTTCACTCCCTCAAAAAAAATCACACTGGCAGACCTGCATGTTCCTCAGTGCAGCTTTTGTGATATTAGATGGATCACTCACAACTAACTTACATTTTTTAATGACATTCTTGGATTGTTATTTCTAGAACTAAAGCAGCTAGTAATATTGCTGAGCCACTTGCAAGCCATGAATTTAATGAACTTGAAACCTGCCGAGCCTGGGTAATACTTCACTGTTGTCTGCATGCCTATAGTGCTTTTTGATCTGATTAAGTAAGTGTAGGAAGCCAAGTAGACCATGTGTTAGCTTGTGTTTACACTGGCAGATGTCGGTGTCTATTTGTGGCTGACCTGTGCTCTCCTTTTTTCACATGGCTTTTGACCAGCTGCAAAGTACATAGTTGCTGACTCCTAGGCCAGGTCACTCATTTATGGGGGTTGTGCGGGGGCAGGTGGGGGTGGGTACGAACCTGAGCGGTGCCCCAGATCGGGGCCGTGCTGCCATTTTATGCAGGTGGGCCAATTAAGGCCCACCCAGCGTGATGCTCGCCTGGAAGCGCTGTGCACTCCCTGCGCGGCCGGGATGGGGGGGTGGGGTGGGGGTTGAAACCCTGAGCCATTTCCTGCGCTCTTTCGCGCATGCGAAAGTTTGATGTGTAAATTTCAAATAAAGGAGGAAAAAAACTTTTAAAGCATGTCCCTTCATGTGACACTGTCACATGAGCTGGGATATGTCAAAGAATTAATGTAAATATTTTTATTTGACTTTAAAACATTTCATGGAACCTCATCCCGCCCGCGAATGAGGTTTCATGAAAAATGCAAAGACCACCTGGGCTCTTCGCCTGCCTGGCAGCCTTAAGGTTGGACGGGCAGCTCATTTGATTGAGTTAATGAGGTTTTAAATGGCCTTAATAGGCCTTTGACAGTTCAGCGGTGTGCACAGCCGACTCGGCTGTGTGCCCGACGTCACCGCACATCATTTTATGTGCCGGCGAGTGGGCCCCACCCCCCGTTTGCCGACCAGAGAATTCAGCCCTATGAAAACCGTGTGGATGAAAGCTTATAATATGCATGTTTTCTGGCTGTCGTTGCTAGTGGTTCAGAGTGGAACAAGTGGTCAGGAGCTGGAAACCCATTATTACCCGATCTGTGTCACCTTTGCACAAAGTACGAGTTTCTACTAAACCTTTAAGACCAGGCCAAAATTCTTGAAACAATTGAGAGCTTCAATGAAATATTGAAATACATTTAAATTAACCGTTGCACCTTTTTCTGTCCCCTTGCGGTCATTTGCATATATATGTATATATGTCAAACTGGAATAAACCAGTTTTAGATGTTGGGTACTTGACTTTACATGTGGCACACAGTTTCTTTTCTGTTCTGTAACAATACTATAGTCTGGCAAAGAGGTGGGGTTTTGGATTCTCTAGCTGAATAAATTTGGTTGGAGAAGCTTCCAGCAAAGCAGTAGAGAAGCTGAGTTTTTTAAAAACTCCTTCATGGGATGCAGCATCATTGGTTAGGCCAGCATCTATTGCCCACCCCTAATTGCCCTTGCGAAGGTTGTGGTGAGCCACCTTCTTGAACCGCTGCAGTCCATGCAGTGTAGGTACACCCACAGTGCTGTTAGGGAGGGAGTTCCAGGATTTTGACCCACCCTTTGTGCCAGTGAACATGATAGAGCGTGAAGCATTGTCATTGATTTTTGGAGTATAAATAGTTCATAAATACTCATAAATACAGTCATAGTTTCACAAACAAAACTGGTCATAAACCACTGATGGCTATTTTGAATCCAAAGACTTCAGCACCCACTTTAGCTGCAGCCCAAATTCAAGGGTGGGCTTTGATTTTGTCTGCTTAACAGTACAACATTAAATATAGATGATCGGAAGATCAGTGTAATTCCAATGCGATGTATACATTACCATCTAACTCAGAGGTACAGCCCAACAGATAAGATATATTTTTCTTTTCACATGCCAATGAATTTTCATCACAGCAGATGACATTGGTAGAATAACCTGTAGAGACCCATTATTGGAAAGGGTAAGAGACTCTATCCCAAATAGGTGGCCAACACAGGTACTGGATTTGGAATCAGGCAATTTAATACCTAAGAATGAGTTTGTCCATTGATAAAAGTTGTGTCATGTGGGGAAGCAGAATTGTAATTCCTGAAAAGTACAGATCGCAGTTGCAATGCAATTTACATGATCAATACTTAGGGATGAGCTTAGGATCTAGCGTGAAGCTATTTTGGTAGCCAGGGTTAGATAAGGACATAGAAGACACAAGGGATGGAATTTTCTGCTCTCGCCAGCCACAGGGATCGTCCGGTCCCATCGCAGGTCAATGGACCTCTGGCTGGGGCACCGCCTCGCCCGCAATGGGGCTGGAAAGTCCTGGCCAGTGAAACAGTGTAGAGCTTGTCAATCTGTAGCAAAGAAGCCACCATTGTCATTTTACAGCTATTCATTGTGATGGAAACCATTCGAATTAGTTGAGAGGTTTCCAATGAATCAAAAAACAATGAGAAAACCTCTAGATATTTTGCATAGTTTGTTAGCTGCTTATGGGTTCCTGGAGGGAACTGTGTCTGACAAGGGACCTCAATTTTGTTCAGAAGAGTTTTCAAATTTCATGAGAATGAACAGGGGTAAAACACTAGAGTTCCACCATATCATCCCGCTTCAAATGGAGCAGGAGAGTGCAGAGTGCAAATTTTCAGACGTGCTCTTGTTAAACAAATGCTGAATACAAATTGGACAAAATGTTCCATTGAATCATAAACTGGTGAATTCTTTGTTTATTTACCATAACACACCTCATACCACTACTGGCAGATGCCAGCTGAATCGGTTCTTAGAAGACAGCCCAAGATGAGGTTTTCATTGCTGAAGCCACATGTAGCACAGTCGGTAGAAAAGAAACAAACCAGGCAGAAACAGAATCAAGATAGGACTAGAGTGAGAGACAGAAGTCTTAAGTTGAATCAGAATGTTAAGGTGAAAGATCATCATCATAAATGGTCAAAGTGGTTACCAGGAAGAGTTGCAAAAATATGTGTTCCTCACACATATTTGGTCAATGTGTTTGGTAATGGAAAGGTTAGGTTTGCACATATAGATCAAATTTTACCTTCAGAGGTTCATGAAGAAGAAGGGAGTTGTGATAAATCAATGAGTCTGATGAACTGATGATTGGGATACAAGTAGAGTACCAGTAGTTACTTCAATACAAGTTGTACCTGAAACCAGTTCAGATCCGAATTAGAGTCAGACAGACATGTATAATGAAAATGAAAATTCAATTGGAGATCAATGTCAAAATCTGTCATTGTTGGAGAAAACTCCTTCTTAGACTCAGGCCAAGATGGGTCAATGTCTTTTCCCAAGTTCTGAAAGTTTGGGTCAAGAAAGGAGATGTCCTCTTAGGAATAGGACACCAGTGGTTCAGTTGGATTTGCAAATAAATGAAAAACAATATACATATATAAGTTGTATGGAATTTGAACTTTGGGTAACTTTTTCATTAAGGAGGGAGGTGTGTAATAGCGCCCTCTTGTGGCCATTTGTATATATATGTATATATGTCAAACTGGAATAAACCAGCTTTAGTTGTTGGGCAGTTGACTTTACGTGTGGCAGGTAGTCTGTTTTCTGTCCAGCAAAGATGTCGCAGTCTATTTAGGACAGGATTGTGTTGTACTCTGTGCCGGGATTGAGCCTAAGGGCAAGTTTTACTGTGGGTTTCGGCACTCCGATGTTGAGTAGAAATGATATTTGCTAACAGCAGAACCAGCTTAGCAATTTTACCGGAGGTGGTCTCCTAAATGGCTGCCTCTGGGCTTGCTGTCTAATTAACGACAGACCAATCAAAGGGCTGGCAACTCTGGACCCTTGGGAGTCCCATTGGGACAGGGGGGCACTGCTGAGGCAGGCTGGGAATCACCTTAACATGGAGCACCCTCAGAGAGGGTGGTCTGCCCATGTTCCCTACTTTAGGAATGGAGCCTCCAGCTACAGTGGAGTCAACCACCCCCTCCCCCCACCCCCTGTGGCAACATAGAGGCTTCCTCCATAAAGTTAGCAGCATCCCCACCCCACTGCTGGTAAAATGTCTGAAGATTCGAATCTAAAAATTTTATTAAATATTTAAATTGGTTGCCTGCTCCTGATTGCAAGGCAGAGCCTCCGCATTCGATCCTGACACTGGAAAAGTCCTTAGCAGCTGGACTGCATTGGGGAGCTAACCCAACATAGCTTCTTCTATTTTTCAAACCCCCATCGCTGCTCCCCCATCCGGAGCCAGGAAAATCCCGGCAATATTTAGTCCAGGAGAATTTGGGGCCCGTCACAAACCATATGTTTGAATGTTACAGCAACAACCATGGGCATTACAATACTCTATCGCATACTGCTCACCAAAAGGTATTTCACAAATCTACCCTCTTCTATAATATAGCATGAATAGGATAGAATAGCATAGGATGGTCTTTGGACATTCCTTTGGATTCACAGTAATGGTCCCACACTTTCCCAGCATACCATTTGGCCTGTAATGTTTAGGTGAAATTTTGCTTTGATTGAAAGGTTGGAGAATGCCTATTTTTCTGTAACTATTTGAATGGTTGACTCTGAAATGTGTGATTTTAAGCATGCAATGTTGTTAATTAGTTTGAAATTATGGAATGCATTAGACATTTGTCAATCTTGCATTCACAGAGAAATTTCACTCTATGCAGTCAAAAGACCCTCTCAGAATCAGTAGAAGAAGCTCCTTATTTGTTACAATCATTGATGTTGGCCATTTACTTTATAGTTGTTAATAACAATGCAAAAATTCTACTGCAAACATAAAGTTTCCTGGAAATGGCATTGTATCCGACTAAAGTGGCTTATTATATTCTCAATTTTCAGTTGAATGTGGCTACAGAAATCATTTGAGCTCTTTATCTGAATCATGCTTTCAGGATTTGACCTTTCCTTAACAGCATCCTTTTGTATAGTGATTTGAATAAACACAATTAGAATCTGTTAAGAAATGAAACACAACTAATAAGACTGTAATCATAAGACCAGAGTTACTAATTGCATTAGCACCAGGGTTTTCAAGCTAAATACATAAACTGGATTTCAAATTGATGGTATCTAGAACAAGTGAAGTTTATGTAAATACGTAAAGACCAAAATTCTTTGAAGGAAGCAAGGGTTCCTATTGGAACTAGATCTCCTTTTCATCCAAAGAAAATCCCTTGATACAATGCAGCCAGTCAGGATATGGCGGTAGAGGGCAGGTTAGCAGGTGAATTTTCTGCCATCACCCCTTATGTTTAGCAGAGAATTTGGGGTTTGGCTTGGGGCATTGCCATTTAATCCTGGGAACTCTGCCTGATGTGCCCTCCTAAGGTTCGGCGCAATTCATTCTACTGGGAACATTCAATACTATGCTTTCTCAAGGCATCTCACTCACTGCCAGCTCAAGAGACATCAACACATACTCTCACACACATACCCTTACATGTCCATCTGGCCTCCTCTCCTCTGGAGACTGCCTCCTCAGCGCTCAACCTCTTGAGGCCACTTACACAGATCAGCATGTGCCCCCACACACACCCTGGGATACCCTCCTTCCCCAGTACAGCCCTCGCCCTGCAGCCTCTTCCCTTGCCTGAGGCCACTTCTCCCTCTTCCCCAAGCAAGCCCTAGCCTTGCAGCCATTAAAAAGCCAACTACCCCTAACAGCTGGTCTGGTAGGTAGAGACCTGCCTGTGAACCCCCCTATAAGTGATGTAGTGCTGCCTGCCAAGCCTGGCGCTGATGACTGCGAGTGCTGCCCAAAGCCAGGTAGGAAAACGAACCTCGAAGTCCTGAGCAAAGTGCAGCTAATGTTCAGTTGTGAAATATGTCGGTGTGATTGCACGCCCACATGCTGGGGTGGTCCAGTGTGGGCGACTGATTCTGGCAGGCAGGCACGATGATGAGATGCAAATGCATTAAAATTACATTCCCGATGTTGGACAACGGGAAACATGGCCCACCATTGACGGGCGCAGTGGACAATCACAAACTTGTTCCGCGATGGCATGGAACCAATATTTGGCCTTCCTGCTATATTGTATGCACAAGCTGCCAAGCATGCCCTCTGCCAACTGGAGTGGACAATTGCGCCCAAAGAGACACTGGCTCCTCTACCACTAGCTCAACTTGTGCTCAGCCTGCTGTTCTGGACATTGAAGTTACCCAATTTACAGCATACATACAACTGTGCATACAAAATTGACACTGGTACACTGATTACTTGTACCTTATCACATACTTGTGAATAGTTCTTGTTTACCTACTGTACCTGATTCTGTGAAGGTTAACACTTGCATGGCAAGCCAAGAAAAGCCAGTGAATATCTTAAGATAAAATTTTATATTTTGAAATAGGCTTTGGATATTCAATTGACATTAAACTCCATTAGAGAGAGGGTGGACCAAGATAGACACAGCAGTGAATTGAATATGAAGCTTCAGACTAGATTATGTTCTCAAGTCCCGGGCTGCGGTATGCATTTTCAATTTTCGGACTCAGCATTGAAGATGCTACCACTGAGCCATGATTCCCACCCATGCTCGGCCGCCACAATCTCCCCTCCTCCAACCTCTACAATCTATGCTCAACCTCCACCACACCTACCACCTTGCCTCAACCTCCACGATCTTCCACTGACCTTCAAATATAACCCACCGACCACTGTTCCCACAGCGGTATCTCCCACTTCACCTCCACAATCTACAGCGCTGGACAATCTCCTCCCCACCTCTGTGATCTCCCCAACCCCCGGATGTAATTTTCCCTCATCCTAACCTCTTCCTCCCTCCCACCCTCCTCCATGGTCCCCTGTTGTGGCCTTGTGTTTTAGGTGTCCCTGCCTGACAGGCAACCAGCCTTATACTTAGACTGGTTGTTGAATGGCAAACCTGGAGAAAACACTTCAGCAGAACACCTGCGAACCCTTACGTCTGGGTTTCCCACCCCGAAACCCTTCGATCCCCCAGCCACCACTGCCCTCCCCATGGCCCAGTGTAAATATCAGGACAATTGTCTACTGCCTTATTTAACAGTGGAGAAATGCCTAAAGGCAAATTAACTATCCAGACAAGAATGCAGTTTTAAAGTGAATCAGCGTATTTTGTTGTAAGTTGGCTTTGGCCAGCTTTAACCAAAACCACATGGGACAGGCTCTGTCGTGTCATAGAAGTGGATAAGTGATGAACAATTAATTAAGGAAATGCTTGTTGTTACGTTATACTGTTCTAACTTATTATATCATCAGCAAAAAATTTACATTGTGTATCTTTGAGAAGCCACTTAACACATATTTTGCCATTGATGAAGCAGAGGGATCTAGCGATGCAAATACATTTACCTTCGAAAAACAGGAGAGCACGCAGAGTAAAAAAAAATTAACATGTCAAGTGTTTTATTTTTAGTTTTGTGGGAAGAAAAGAAGTGATATTAACTCTGTACAGGACATTGGTTAAGTTACAGTTGAAATCTTTGTGTGTTTCTGGGTGCTCCATTGCAGTTACGATATCACAATGATGGAAAAGGGTACAATGAATATTTACTGGAATGTTACATGAAATGAGAAACTATGGATACAGAGACAGAGTCTTAAAAAAAGGCAGTGCTTTTTAAACTGGAATGGAGATGAATACGTAAGGATCTAATAATGATCTCCCAAACTATGAGAGGTTTTGAGAAGATAAGAGGTGAAAGGTTGGGTTGAATTTTCTCAGACCCACAGAGACAGGTTTGTGGATGGAACTGAGAGCAAATATAGAGAAATTCATATTGGCACAATTTCCTGGTCTGCTCCCTGTCCTTATTTGGATGGGGTCCCCGGAGGCAGCTTCTTAACTGGCTGCCAGCCCGACATCGGTATTCTGAAGATCTCAGTGAGATCCAGCCAGTGTATCTACTATTTGGCAATGTGGTAGCGAGGAGTATAGCCTCAATGGTACTACAAAGGAGGACTGTTTGAAAAAATTGTTTTCACACAAGAGTTATTAAATCATGGAGTGGCAGGATTTTTGGATTAGTTCTCCTAATCACCCATTATATTGTTGTTCCAGGGTTTCTGCCAAAGTTACAGTAAAAAATGACCCTTGGAAATCATGCCTGGAATGACATAGTAGAAATGACAAATGAGAAGGAGACCATATAACTTAAAATAGAATTCATTAAATATTTGTAAAGGAAAAATATAAAAGGATACAAGGGAATGTAATAAAATTGATTAAAGCAGTTCCAATTAAAGACCTAGCATTTACATCAGCTCGATAAACCGAATTGCCACCATGAGCACTGTAATTTAATTGATTCTAACCTCACCAAAGGACTGCACTTTAAGAGGCATTCACATGCTAAAATAAGGAAGGACTTTCCGACTCAAGAGGGAATTCCACACACTGTTCACTTATTTACATTCAGGCCTATCTGCGACCTCAGACCAGGGTCTTAGAAAACAAACCTTGGAAAATGTTGCCCTTGCAATTCTCCAACCAGGAGTCAAGGAAAATTCAACGACAGGAAAATGAGATCAGCTGACCTATTGTAATGGCTCTTCTGTGACTGCAGGTGAGAGGGCAGCACTGTGCCAAATTTGAAGAAACAACAGGCCCAGGAAAATCCCAGAGAGATTGTCCTGTAATACATGTAGCTAGGAATCAAAAAATCTGGTGAGGGAGCTACTCTTAAAGGGCTGCAGCTAGCCATTCAAAGGGAAGTTAGAGAAGGGGCAAAAGCAGAGACATTGATCACAATGACACATCTTTACAAATACTCAATTGGTTCTATTTTAATTATATAATCGATCTCGGTCATTTATGCTAAAGCCTTCCACAATATGGTTTCTGTGGAAGTTCTCTTATTGTAACTTCAGCAATTGTGGTGTCTTTGATGGTAGGGGAATCTGGTCCTATATGAAGTTTCCATAAAAGTTTAGGTACAAACTATATAAGGGCTCCTGACCCAGTCAAGGTAGCTACTCTGGCCTCTTGCACCTGTCTACAAATGAGGAGGATATTTGCTGGTATCAGAAAGAAGGTGAAAATAGATGTGCATGTCACTTTAGAGTACATTTCTTGTGAAATCATTCAAATATGGCGCAAACCTAAGTTGAGAATTCCTGCAACTTCTGGACAGTACCATTTCAAGCATAAAGCATAACATTTACTTGTTTGTATGCATTCTTCCATTGTACCAAACCTGGAAGGCATTCTGCTCTTGCAGATTCAGAGGAAGGATTTATAGCAGCAAATAGATGCTCAAGTTACCAGACCAAGCCTTCCTGTGTTGTTAGGGCAATTATACAATGGGGTCCACAGACATGGATCCAGAAGTTAGTTGATATCTCCCTCCCAATGATTTTCCTCTTCCAAATGTACAGATATGTTAGACTGTTGTCATCACAGCTGCCTCCTGCATAACTGCTTTTGCAATGCATAATGATAGTCCTGGAACCAGTTATTACCTGAACATTAACCCTTTCTTTGAATGCAAGCCAAAGGGTTGATGTAAAGAACCCTGCTGCCCAAAAGTGCCACCTGCACCACCCGGCACTGAGAAAAGCCGATCACATGGTTATCTGTCCCATCCAGCTGATGTCTCCTTTCTACAGGAAAGGTGCTGAGGAACTGCACTCAAATTTCCTGAGTCAATCTTCTTTATTGCTTCTTTATTTCTAGATCCAGATGCGAAGATTTTTTTTCTTTAACCTTTCGTATTCCTGCAGTATTTGTGACTTGCTTGATAAAGGTGGGCACTGCAGATTACCTGATGTGACATATGTTCTTGAAGTGGCTTGGAAGGATTGGTAGTGTGAAAGCTTCATGCTATGTTAACAGTTACTGCTTTGGGAAGAGCACCCCTTTTTGAGATATCCATAGGTCACCCTGTAGCAGATGGTACAGCTGTGTGACAGCCCTTCTTGTGAAGCCACCTCTGACATGTTGAGGGAATCTATGAATGCATATTCTGAGGTAGTGACAGATAAGGACTAAAAGCTTGATGTGTTATAGTACCTATGTGTAATAGCTCCACATTAACTCTTCTTTCTTACCTGAAATAGTGGACATGTCTAGTATCCAGCAAGAAATTCCCATGTGTAACACTTTACACCATAGGTTTACACAGGATTACATAGGATATACGACACAGCAACAGGCCTTTTGGCCCAACAAGTCCAAACAGATGTTTATACTCCATTTGAGTCTCCTCCCATCTCTTCTCAGTTAAATCTACCATTGTAACCATTTATTCCCTTCTACCCCATATGCATGTCTAACTTCCCCTTAAATATTATTCGCTTCAACCACTTCCTATGGTAGCGAGTTCCACATTATCAGCAGTCTTTGGCTAATGAAGTTTCTTCTGAATTCCCTGTAGGATTTCTTGGTGACTACCTTATATTGATGACCTCTGGTTATGCTCTTCGCCTCAAGAGGAAGCATTTCTCTCTGTATCCACTCTATCAAAGCCTTTCATAGTTTTAAATACCTCTGTTAGGGCCCCCTTAGACTTTTTTCAAGAGAGAGGAGACTCAGACCTGTCAATCATTTCCTGATACAAATGCCCATGCATTTCTGGTATCGTCCTTCTCTGCATCCTCTCCAGCAGCTCTATATCAATGTGAGAATATGGCAACCAGAACTGCACACAGTATTCTAATTGTGCTCTAGACAAAGTTTGATGCAGGCTTGATGCTTCCCTACTCTTCAATCTGTCCCTCTAGAAATAAAGCCTAATGCTTGGTTTGCTTTTTTTAATGACCTAGATAACCTGTGACACAATATTTAGTGATTTATGTATTTGTACTTCAAGATCCCTTTGGCTGGAATTTTACAGCCCCTTTGTGGCAGGGATGGGACCGTAAAATGTGGCGAGCCATTCTAACCTCCGTTGACCTCGGCAAGAACATAAAATCCCGCAGCCGTAAAATTCCGCCCCTCTGTTTCTCTTCCCACCTAGACCTGCACCTTCCAAGTAATAGGTGATCTTCCTATTCATCCCAGCAAAATATAGTACCTGGCATTTATCTGTGTTGAACTTTGCTTGCCAATTGATTGCCCATTCTGCAAATCAATTCATGTCCTCCTGTAAGTTTTTGCGCTCCCCCTCAGTCAATACCTATCCCCATCACACCCCCCAGCCCCAATGTGGTGTTATCCACAAATTCAGGAGTTGTGGTTTTTGGTTTCAAAGTCCAAATCGTTAATGTAAGTTGTGGACAGCAGTGGTCCGAGCACTGATCCTTATGGAACACCATTTCCTACCTTTTACATCTGAATAACTGCACTTTATTCCTATTTTCTGCTTTCTGACACAACGCCAGTTAGCAATCCATTTGCCACTTGTGCCCTGACTTTGCACCGGCTGACTTTATTCATTAATTTATTCAGGTGCAACTTATTGATGGCCATTTGGAAATCCAGATAAATTACATCTACCACATCATTTAACTTAAATTCCAGCAGGAAACAAGAAGACACAAGATTAAAACCCAGAAATGAAAAAAAAAAAGCGAAGTTCCCAGCAAAAGAAACAAATGCGCAGAGGATTTAATGGAGGTGACAGGGGTCTCGCCCACTAGCTAAAGAGCCAACCAGAGCCCCATCTCCCTACTTTTCAGGAAGGCCCATTGAACTAAGTGCTAATCAGGGCAGTGGTGGGCCTTCCACGGGATCAAGGATCGCCGGGTGGAAATCCCGCCTGCCAAGAGCTGCCAGCCAATCAGAGGCCAACAGCTCTTCATTGCTAACTGTTGTGTTTTTATCATGTTTTATCACTCATTAGGGATTGTGTAAACATGTTGTGGGTTAATTTATTGAGATAAGGCACATAAGAACATTTATACAAAGGTATAAAGCTTGAAGACATCAGCAGCAGAGCTGCTGCTTTCTGCCCACAGGCCAAAGTGAAACTGAGACTGGATCACATGACACACTTCCCATAGAGTGATGGCATGCTGCTATCGCATAAAGGCATACTGCAACATTAATGCCACCGGGAAGGCAGTTGCTGCTGCTGGTTCTACATCCACCTGAGACACAGGATTACCTCTTGTCCCAGGCACAAGTGAATGATGGCAGATTGCACCACACCAAATCTTTCTGTGCTGCTAGGGCATTTCTGAATGGAAGCAGCAGATATGGATACAGAAGTTAGTCTTTATTGCCCTCCTTAATGATTTTCCTCCTTCCAAATGTACAGGCGCTTTAGACTGTTGGCATCACAGCTGCTTCCTAACTGTTATTGCTCTCAGCGCCCACACCCCTCATCCCCAACTTCCCACTACTCAGGCCCTCAAACAGGTACTGAATACCTTTGAAAGAGGAATCCCTTCTGGGAGCCTGCAAGCAATCCCAATAGGGTTTATGTTTTGCACCTCCGCATGATGAGTCTCCTGCATACTGTTGGGTGAATACCAGCGTACGGGAGATAAGAGACTTAAGGGGGCATTAATTGCTCGCTTAAGGTCTTCAATTGGCAGTGGGGCAGGAAGGACATCCACAAGCTTTCCTGCCACAAACTTAATCGTGGAAGTGGCAAGAAGGTGCCAGGGTCCCCACCTGCCATTCTCCTGCCCAATTAAATGCCCCCACCACCAAACTTGCCACAATGAAAACTACTGAAAATGCAATCCCCTTCCACAATTTTCCCCCTAACCCAACCTTACAGGACATATGCCTGCCTTTAAGAAGCCTGCTTGAGGAGGCCAAACCTCAGGATCTCCAAAGCACCCATTCTAGTGGGAAAGTAGCATGCCACATTCACAGCTAGGATTTCCTAACATGATATTCAGGTCACACAAAGGTATCTAATAATTTACGTCACTTGAGCTGCTCAGAAGTGGAGCCACAACCTCATAGCAGACAGAAATATTTTTATTAATTACATTTAGATGAAGTACCAAGGTTAAATAATTATCACTGGTAATGAGGGCCATACACGCCTGCAGAGGGACCTCACCATTTGCGAAATCTGGCCTGTACGATTGTATGTTCAACTTCTCTACCCTCATCTATTTCCAGTAAGTCTTTGAGAGACTGCTGCACTCCCTGCAACATTTTATAGAAGAATTCCTAGAATCGCAGGGTCTTTATGTGCTCTGTGATGGAAGTGATGGGTTTGTGCAACTATGGGCGGAATCTTGTTGAAGTGTCACCTGCTGGTTGGAGAACCAGCAAGGAACCCACTGCTGCCTTTCTTCGGGAAGGTTCGCCCAACTACAAGCCAATCAGGTAGTGGTGAGGCCAGAGGCAGGCCTTCCCCTGGAAGCAAGGCCCCGGGTGCAGAAATCTCACCTACCGAGAGCTGCCAACCAATCAGAGGCCGCCAGCGCTTGTGCTCAGTAGTGCCACTGGGGAAGCAGTGGCTGCTGCTGGAAGGACAGGCACCAGTGCCCCAGGATCATGGAGTGACTCAGGCGACTCAGGTAAGTAATGTGGGGGTTGGGGTGGGGGGGTGGAGGGGGGGGTGGTTTGCGAGATGGGGGTTGTGAAGAGAGGAGTGCAGGGGAGTCGGCAGCAAGGGCAGGGGGTGACTCTCTGCGTCCCCTCTTCCCGATGTCAGGCACTGAGTGATTTTACTCAAGGGCCCCCATAACGCACCTCCCCCGCCCCAAGTAGGTTATAAGCTAGCCACACAGTTTTATTTGTCATGCACGTCACATGCGGCAAGTCCTCCTGCAATTGGGTTAATACCAGCGGTATTGTGATGAGGCCCTTAAGTGGCTGTTAATTAGCCACTTAAGGGCCTCCATTACCAGTGGGGTGGGGAGGTCGTCCATGGGCCTCTCCATCCAGAACTTAATTCTGTTGGAGGTGGGAAGGCAGCAGAGTTCCAGTACGCCACCATCCCGTCTAAATAAGTTCCCTTCCCGCCTCCAAGCTCACCACCAGCAAGAGCACAGGATTCCACCCCATGTTACAAATATATGTATGTTCATAAGTTGAATGAATTATACGTTTAAAGTGAAGGTGCTACTCATGCCAAAGGATGAACAAGGAGCAACTGTACTCTCCCTTCTCGTAGTAATGAATTTATTCGTTAGGGTTGATACCCTGTAAAAGTAGCGACATAGAAAACCAACTGCCTAGCAACCAAAATAAATCTGAAAATGGAGTGAATAAGTCATTTTCATGTAATTGGTTTCTTTCGAAAAATGTTGTCAAGTGTACAGTACAAAAGCAGCTGTTCCTTTATTTTCCCTGATATATTTCCTATTTTAACAGAACAAAAAGAGTTGTATTCAACCATTTTCTTCAAATTAGATTTGACAATCTAGACCGCTGTGTATTTCTGAAAAAACTACATAAATTAATATGTTGAAGGTTGTTAAGGGAAGAAGAGAAGACTGTGAGGAGTGTTTTCTGTTATAAGCACTAAGCTGCCCACCCACCGGTCGATGCTAAGAAAATGTAGGGGAGAATTTTATGCTTCGTTGCTCCCAGCACAGAGCTTTGTCTGATGGAAATGGATGTTGGGAATTCAGTCTGCCTGATCCTCAGACAACATGGTTCATTTTAACCATTCAACTTAACCATGCGGTTGAAAAATGGGGGTTCTGACGTCCTGATAGGCTCTGCCGTTACACAAAGCCCTGCAAGAGGAGAACTGAAGGGTAAACTGAAAGCTTACTCTCAAATGCATTTCCCAAACTGTCCTGTTTTGCATATACTGTGGGGTAGATTTTCCTCATTGGTGCTTTGGCATATAACATCACCTGAACGAAGAACATAGAGGAAGATAGGGCAGGGAAAAAATCATAGCAATAATGGAAAATCAGTAACATCTGTCATAAGCGTGCAATCCTTCCTTCCCAGTTGTCCTTGATGTGTTTTATGCAGATGATATTTTACACTCAAACACTGAAGTGAAAGATATCCCCCATAATTTTTTGCAAATTACCATTGGTTTCGAGGGGACCTACTTAAGTGTTAGCCTTGCTCAGTGGAGCACTTGCACCTCTGAGTTTGTGCTTATGTGCCCAACTCCACTTGCTCCACTGTTTGAGGGAGTGCTGTCTGGTTGGAGGTACCATCTGTTGCCACAGTTCTGTCTACTCACACAGATGGAATCGAAAGATCCCATGCTACTATTCAGAGAAGAGCAGGAATGTTGTTCTGGTATCAGATTTATCAATCAACTAACTCCCAAATACACTCTACACGTTCATCTATCACTAATGGTACTTTGGTGTGGACAAATTGGCAGCTGCTTACATAACAGCATTCAGTGCTCCTCAAAAGTAATTGGCTGTGAAATATTTTGTGGCATCTTGAGAACATGATAAGTTAAATCACTTTTTAGTCTTTCCTGTTACTGCACTGTCTCAGAATCTACACAACCTTTACTCAGCTCTGATGCAAAAGGCTGTATTTGAAAAAGTGGGAATTGAGTAAGTAAGTCAGGAATTCAAGCATATAAAATTAGCTGAGCAACAGCTTGAAGGGAACACACATATTCACTACTTTGTATGGGTTATTGAAAATTCCTGAGTGTAGGATAAAGAGGGCTAGTTCATCATCTGTTCATAGCCAATGCGCAGAAATGTATAGGATACACCATGGCAGAATTTTCATTGGGGGGGGAGGGTGTGGGCCTGACCCGAATGAGTGTAAAATGACGCGCGATGATGTCGGGTGAAAGTCCCGATGTCATTGCGCACTCGCGCCATATTCTGGTCGGTGGACGTGTGTGGGAGTCAGCAGTGCACCCGCCAACTATCAAGGCCATTAAAGTGATGATTAAATTAAATTTTTCGCTGCCCATCCAAACTTATGGTTGGCGGGCAGGCGAAAAGGCCAAGTGGCCTTTGGATTTTTTAGGAAACCTCATCCATGGGCAGGGTGAGGTTTCCAACAGCAAATAAAGTGTAAATAAAATGTTTAAGTTTCATTCATAACATGTCCCTGCTCATGCGACAGAGTCAGATGTGGGAACATGTTTTTAACATTTTCAAAATCTCTTTTTTTTTTCAAAAATCTTCATCTCCCTGAGGCAGCTCTGTGCCTCAGGGAGCTTTTCCTGCAGCACCTCCGCGCATGCATGAACTTGCATGCTCACCCTGGTCCCCCCACCCTCCCAACACAGGCAGCATCGCAGCATGCATTTCATGCTGGCTGGGCCTTAACGCCCGCTGGTGTGAAACCGTGGCCACAGCCTGATCATGGGTGGCGGTCGGCTTCCCGACCATTTCTGCTTCCCCTGCCGAGACAAGGGCAAAATTCTGCCCCATATTTATAAGGACAAGAGACAAGCTATGGAATCCATATAAAATTTCTGGAATTATTGCCAGCATGCCAATTACAATCTGAGAATGGTGTCAATTGAAATAATTATCAAGCTACTGTTGCATAATTACTCAAGGTTAAGAGGGTCAGCTTACTTAAAAGAATAATGGGGAATAATCACCTATTTTAAATTTTGCAACAGGGCAATACTTGTGTTATATCTTGTGTAAACTAAAGGATAATTTTGACAGAGCTCATTAAAAACTCCAGACATGAAGTATAATACTTTAGTATTCCTAAAGCAATGCCGCTTGTGACTCAAGAACATCTTGAAATTTTGGCCTCTCTCCAACTCATTACCCTCACAATCCTCTTTCTAATACTCTGGTGAGCAGAAAATCTTGGGGACCTCAAATTGAATTCCAGATATAAGCTCTTGTTGCAAGCAGCTCTGCTCAGGGCATGCTAAAGACAAATACCTACCCTTATGTTACATACAAACAAACAAATTAGGATCAAGAGTAGGCCACTCGGTCCCTCGAGCCTGCTTTGCCATTCAATAAGATCTGGGCTGATCTAATTTTAACTTCAACTTCACATTCCGGCCTATCTCCGATAACCTTTCACCTCCTTGCCTATCAAGAATCTATCTACTTCTGCCTTAAAGTATTCAAAGACTCTGCCTCAACCTTTTGAGGAAGAGAATTCCAAAGTCTCACAACGCTCTGAGAAAAAAAGAAATCCTTATCTCTGGAACTCCCTCTCTAACAGCACTGTGGGTGTTACTATACCACATGTACTGCAGCAGTTCAAGAAGGCAGCTCAAGGTCCACTAGGAATGGGCAATAAATGCTGGCCTAGCCAGTGACACCCACATCCCATAAATGAATTAAAAAATGGGAAACCCCTTATTTTTAAACTGTGGCACCTAGTTCTAGATTCTCTCACATGAGGAAACATACTTTCCACATCCATCCTGTTAAGACCTCTCAGGATCTTATATGTTTCAATCAAGTCACCTCTTACTCTTCTAAATTCCAGTGGATACAAGCCTAACTTGTTCAGCCCTTGCTTATAAGACAACCCGACCATTCCTGGTATTAATTTAGTAAACTTTCTCTGAACTGCTTCTAATGTATTTACATCTTAAATAAGGAGACCAATGCTGCACAGAGTACTCCAGACATGGGCCAGGATTTTCCCGTCGGCGATTTGGGGGCGGGGCCTGCTTGCCCAGGGGAAAATGACATGGGATGACGTCGGGAGAAACCCCTATCGTCATCCTGGTCCCTTTAAATTTTCCGGAAGGAAGGCGGACAGCGGTATGAGGTTTCATGTCCGCCTTTAAAAAGTTTCATAAAGTTAATGTGTTTCTTATTAACATGTCCCATCTCGTGTGACATTGTCGGATGAGGGGACATGTTAATAATTTTAATATTTTTCTATTTTTGGAGTTTTTTTACCTGTCAGTAATCTCCCTGAGACAGCACTTGGTCTCAGGGGGCAGTGCACTCTTTCGCACGCACACGTGAAAGAGCACACCTTGGCAGATGGAGAATCCCTCCCCGCCCCCTGCAGAGTAAGCACATAGCGCTTCCCGTTGGGCAGGCCGCTGGGTGGGCCTTAATTGGCCTGCCCACTCAAAATGGTGGCGGGCTCCATTTCGGTGGCGGGGGTCATCTGTCCGCCCACCGCCGAGCTGGTAGGGCCCACACGCCCATCAAGGGCAAAATTTTGCCCATGGTCTCACCAATGCCCTGTATAACTGAAGCATAACCTCCTTAGTCTTGTATTCAATTCCCCTTGTCATAAATTATAACATTCTGTTTGCTCTGCTAATTACTTGCTGTACCTGCATACTAACCTTTTGCAATTCATGAGCTAGGACACCCAGATCCTTCTGTATCTCAGAGCTCTGCAATCTCTTACTATTTGGATAATATACTTCATTTATATTCGTCCTGTCAAAATGGGCAACCTCACATATTCCCACATTATGGTCCATTTGCCAGGTCTTTGCCCATTCACCTAACCTATTTATATCCATGTGAAGGCTTCTTATGTCCTTTTCACAACATGCTTTCCTACCTATCTTTGAGTCATCAGCAAATTTAGCAACCATTCCATCGGTCCCTTCATCCAAGTCATTTATATAAATTGGAAAGGTTGAGACCCCAGCATTGATTCCTATGGCACACCCCTCGTCAATCCTGCCAACCAGAAAATGAGCCATTTGTGCTTACTCTCTGTTTCCTGTTAGCTAGCCAATCTTCTATCCAGGCCAATAAGTTAGCCTTAGCCCTTAGACCATGAGCTTTTATTTTCTGCAATAACCTTTGATGAGGCACCTTATCAAGTGCCTTCTGAAAATCTAAGTACAGTACCTCCACCGAATCCCCTTTATCTACAACACCTGTTACTTCTTAAAGAACTCCAATAAATTAGTTTAACATAATCTTCCTTTCAAAGTACCATGTTGACTCTGCCTGATTATCTTGAATTTATCTAAGTGCCCTGTTATAATATCTTTAAAAATAGTTTCTAATATTTTCCCTATGACAGATGTTAGGCTAACTGGACTGCCATTAAGCTAAACTTTGAAAATATCAGCAAAGAAGTTTAAGGATCAGGTTTACAGGATGCTGTGGTGCATGCCTCCCTGCCTCCAGCTAAAACGTTTGAGAGGAGCCCCCCCACTCCACTCTTCATATCTGCCCCACAGCCAGTCAATGCTGTGAAAGTGCTATTTGGCCTAAGGTGGGCTTGGGGGTGGGGGCAGGGGTATCATTAGGGCCAGACTGGCAGGGCCCAGTGAGGTGGGTGAGGGGGCAAGGGGCCTGGGATTGACAGGGGGAGGGTAAAGCCAGTGTAGATGACCTAGGAGCGAGTGCCTCCGATGGGTCCAAGAAGGTAACCTCTCTTATATAAAAGCAAAAAACTGCGGATGCTGGAAATCAAAAACAAAAATAAAAGTACCTGGAAAAACTCAGCAGGTCTGGCAGCATCTGCGGAGAGGAACACAGTTAACGTTTCGAGTCCGTATGACTTTTCAACAGAACTAAGTAAAATTAGAAAAGAGGTGAAATATAAGCTGGTTTAAGTGTGGGGGGGGTGGGTGTGCGGAGGGTAGAGCTGGATAGAGGGCCAGTGATAGATGGAGAATAGCCAAAAGATGTCACAGACAAAAGGACAAAGAGGTGTTGAAGGTAAGCTCTCTTGCCGGCTATCAGCCAATATCATTAAAGCTGTTGAGCTTCACACTTGGCCTGGGCCTCCCGCTGTGGCAGGTCTGTGGGACGAGGCCTTTAATGATCATTAAATGGCCACTTAAGGGCCTCAATTGACCCAAGGGTGGTTAGGCCATCCAGGAGCTCCCCTGCCACAAACATAATTGTGCAGGGGGCGGGAGCAGGTGGGTAGGAAGTGGGCACACTAGATTTTATGTTCCTCCTGCCTTCAAATCCACTGACAGGGGAATGTAAAATCCATCTGAATGTCAAGACACAATGGAATATTACCACCCAAAGAATTATTGCACTGCACCCACAATTTTCTGATTGCACACCCAAAAGGGTACGTAATCCCCTGTAGCATATTTTCATAAAACCAGCCTTTATATTTCAGTTTTACAAAGCTTTGGTAGGTCTGCACTTGGAGTATGGTGTCCAGGTTTTTGTCCCTGCAACTGGTAATAGATATTGAGGCACTGGAGAGGATGCAGAGGATGACACCCAGTTACAAGAGTAGAATTAGAGAGTAAGTTCCTGATTGAAGAAGAATCAAATAGTTATAATTAGATCTTTTTAAATTCTAAAAGACTGTCTCAATAAATAAGATATTTGATATGGAACGCAATATTAGGAAAGTTGGACATGCCAACAGAAATATAAATAATAGGTCAGGTCATGCCAATAAATATTTCTTCTCTCGGAGGACTAACACTGAATGGAACTGGTGAATGTTGGCAGTCTGAGTGTAGTTTGGATCTTTAGGAAGGTACTTAGCATGTTCAAGAGTGAAAAGCACAATGCAGCCTATTGTAACTCAGGGAAGAATGGCAGCCCTTCAGCCAAAAATACATTGAGGGGGCTGGAAACTGTGAAAACCACTCAGGCTATACGTTTGACATATGGTGAACATAATAAATATTGTCTGTAATTGTGAATGAGAGGAGTAACATATAGATTTGGAAAAAACTGATTTGTTTTACACTTTATGAAATGTCAACTTTCAATAGTCATGTAGTGCACTTTTATATATTTTATGAATAAAGCATATTTTTGGGGAAAAAATTAGTTAATTAAATACACCATTGTTTATCATTGCCTCCCTCAGCTTGCTCAAAATTATCAAAAGGAATCTCTACTACTTTTCTTAAAATTTGTCACTTTTTGCCACCCCAGGGATTTAACATTACTGGTGGCCAGGGAGTCTTGTGGTGCAATGGTAGCATCCCTACCTCTGGCTGAGAAGCTCCAGGTTTAAGTCCCACTTTAGGACCTGATGGCCACAGTAGGTGTGCTAATATAATGTTGCCAAGCAGGTTGATTATCAGCCTATAAATCCTTCTGAGTAAGAAGAGGAGAGTTTCCTGGTCAGCCATACACAAGAAGGCAATGGCAAACCACTGCAGTACTTTGCCAAGCATAATCATGGACCAATTCAATGTAAGTCCATGGTTGCCAATGCCCTCTTAGGGCATGGTACCTGGAGGAAGTGGCTAGGGAAGACAGTTCACAAGGTTGTGATAGTTAGTGGTCGGGGTAATCATTGATAGTCATCACAGCACTATTCATCCTTCTGTTTATCTGTATGATACTATAGGTCCCTAGACCTGTGGTTTCAATGAGAGCATTGAAGAATATGTAAGTCTTAGAGTGTCTATTGTGTGATTTCAGTAGAACATTTTACATTATGATAATCATAGGGGAGAATTCTGTCCCTGTCGGGTGGGCTGGTTGGGAGTGGGCGTGGTCAGGCATGGGGCCAATGCCACCCGCGATCGGCTGCGCGCCGCCATTTTACGTGGGCAGGCCAATTAGGACCCAGCCAGCATGATGCACGCCCAGTAACACCCACACTATCCGTGCGGGTGGTGTGGAGGAGGGAGAGCTGGACCTGTGCTCTTTCGCACATGTACGCATGAAAGAGCGCAGAAATCTCCCTGAGGCACAGAGCTACCTCAGGGAGATAAAGTGCATATTTAAACTTTGAAATAAAGAGATAAAAAAATTATTCAGACATGTCCCCTCATGTGCCAGTGTCACATGAGCTGGGGCATGTTTATGAAGTGAGCACAATTTATTTATTCATTTAATAAAACTTTCATGAAACCTCATCCTGCCCGTGGATGAGGTTTCATGATAAATGCGAAAGCCGCTTGGGTTCTTCGCCTGCTGCCCGCCAACCTTAAGGTTGGACAGGCAGCTTTCAGAATTAGTTTAATTAGTTTATTAATGGCCTTAACAGGCCTTTGACAGTTCGGCAGGCATGCAGCTGCCTCTGGCGCGTACCCGCAGAACAGAAGAGAAATGACACACGATGATGTCAGGATGCACGCCCAACGTCACCGCGCATCATTTTACGCGTTGGTGTGCGGGGCCTGTCCCTGCACGCCGGCGAGAAAATTCTGCCCGTTTTTATAATAGTACACAGTGTAAAGACGTTATGTTGTGTGTTTCAATTGAGCTTCAAGTAACAATTTTTGTTTGGCTAATATGCTGTGAGAGGTCAAAGGTCCAAGTGTGCAGCTACATAGAACATTTTTGTTTATAGTAATAAATTAGTTTTAGCCTAGAGTGTTATTATGGATAGGTTGGGACGAATGGTTTGTTTCTGTGCTGTTTGTCTTATGTATTTTTTAATTTTGCAATTTATATAATTTTGTGATACATTAAAATAATAGTGTTTATTCAGTGATCCTGTGTTCCTAATGGGGGCCAAGGGATCAACCACTCTTACTGTGAGTAGACATTCTGCATTGGATTGCTGAATTTAGCCTTACAGTTTATCTGTTTTTGGTTCCTGAAAAGCTTTTTTTTAACAAAACTAAGAGCTAATTAAACACAGATTGGAAGAAATAAGGTGGTTGCTAATAGCAACAATGATTTTTTTGGCATTAACCAGGCACAGAAATATTTCTTCACAGATGGTATTGGGCTGTTGACAAGTTCATCTGGGAAGAAGGGGTGAAGGCACTTTAGTTCTCTTTCATCTTTCTTCAATGATAGGAGAGGCCCACTTCAGATTTGATTTGTGACAAAGAAGCCAGCTTTCACAATAGTTTTCCCACAGAACCCCTGGGTATTTTGTCACAAGCCAACCTAATGTGCAAGATCACAGACATACTATGATGGAAGGATTGCATGGAGGAACACTACAACTTTCTTTCACCTGTCACTGAGTTCACTGGACCCAAAGGCAGACTTTTGGTGGGCACATCTGTTTACTAAAACCTTAAACATAAACATCTGGATTAAGATTAAGACTAATTTTGGCTCCCTTATCTAAGAAAAAATGTACTGGCATTGGAGGCAGTCCAGAGAAGGCTCACTAGGTTGACCCCGGGTATGGAGGGATTTTCTCACAAGGAGAGGTTGAGTAGGTTGGGCCTGTATTCATTGGAGTTTAGAAGAAAGACAGGCGACCTTATTGAAACATATAAGATTTTTAGGGGGCTTGACAGGGTAGATGCTAAGAGGTTGTTTCCCCTTGTCGGAGAGTCTAGGACAAGAGGGCATAATCTCAGAGTAAGGGGTTGCCCATTTAAGGCAGAGATGAGGAGGAATTTCTTCTCTCAGAGGGTAGTCAATCTGTGGAATTCTTTACCACAGAGGGCTGTAGAGGCTGGGTCATTAAGTATATTCAAGGCTGAGATAGACAGATTTTTAATCTGTAAGAGAATCAAGGGTTATGTGAAAAGGCAGGAAAGTGGAGTTGAGGATTAGCAGTTCAGCCATGATCTCATTGAATGGCAAAGCAGACTAAATGGGCTGAGCAGCTTACTTCTGCTCCTACGTTTTATGGTCTTATGGTCTAAGCAGCTAGGGGTGTGCAAGTCTGCTATGCGGCACTAGACTGGACATTCAGAACATTAAAGTGACTGGTTCATGGCAATTAGCCCTGTTCAGATCCTTCAGGCATGTTAAAGGCAGATGTGCATTGATAAAGAAATTCTTAGACTTTGGACAAGAGCCGTTACTTTCAAAGTGATCCATATCCTGAGCTTGCTGTCTTTGTTTCATGATGGGGGCAGTGGGTGACGTGGCATAATGTGGAAAGGATTGCACTTGGATTGGGGGTTGTGTGATAAACATGGCTCTCAGCATTCCCTCATCCACTTCCCGAAGCAGTCATACTTCTCTCAAATCCCTGGTTAAATTTTCCTAACCCCATGGAGACAGAGTTGGAGGCAGAAACAGCCAGGAAAATAAGGGGGTGTCGCACCGGGACAGCTCCCTGACACATTCCTGCCAGTGGGGAAGAAAGTCAGCAGCCTGCTCCAACAAGGTGAGCAGCAATTACACGGGCCAGTGGCCCAGTTAGGGACCGTTTTCCAATGGTGATGGGATCTTCCCGCTGCCAGAGTGGCACATGCTTTGTGCGGAGCCTGCCAGTTCTCTAGAGGGAGCGCCCTGGCAGCAGGACAGGGGGATATTGGTGCCAGAAGCGATAAAGTCGCCACTAAGCCAAAAGATTGCCACTGAAGCCAGAACTGATCCTGTGAGGGGGGTCCCCCTCCATACCGATGGCCCTACCAGCTGTGGGCCTTTTCAGTCTAACATCTGCAGAAGGTGTTAGATAGCGCTTCCATGTTGATGCACTTTCCTGCCTCAGCTGTGCCCTTCTTCCCGTGATGGGGCTGATGTCGTTGTGAGCCCCCTGGGTTTGCCGCTTCACTGGTCCACACGCCATCATTAATTGGATGGGGCTCCCGGAGACGGCTTTTTAATTGGCTGCTCCTGGGAAGACCGTGACCACAGTCCCACCATGGCCACTTCTGGTCTCCTGACCCAGAATTGAGGCCGACATTGGGATTGTAGTGTAACTGGGAAAGTCCAGCCCTTCATATCCCATACTCTTTTGCTATCTCACTGTCCTTTTCCACGCTGATTAATCCATTGTTTCATCCTGTTTCTTTTTATCTCTCACATCCGAACCTCCCTGTTTCACTCCCCCAAACACTATTCATTTTCCAAAGTTTCGAGAACACAAAATAAAAGCTGCACCAGGTGTGCAATTACTATGTCAATTTTTCCTCAATGTGTCTTTCACACGGAGAGACATAAACCCAACACCACATCTTCGGTATTTTAAAAACAGTCAATGTAAATATTAACTCAATATATCCTTTGAAATCCTTTGAAATCCTTACTTACCTTCAAAGCAATTTAAAGGAAAGCTGAGGGACAAAAACTGCTGGAAGCTCAGGAAAAATATTCAATCAAAACAGCCTCAAAAGTACCGATGCATTGAAACGCCAACCGCAAACTTAGCCCTGTTGACCCTGCACAGTTCTCCTTGCTAGCATCTGGGGACTAGTGCCAAAACTGGGACAGCTGTCCGACAGATTAGTCAAGCAAAAGCCTGACATAGTCATACTGATAGAATCATATCTTACAGATCATGTCCCATACATCACCATCCCTGGCTATGCCCTGTCCCACCAGCAGGACAACAGACCCAGAGAGGTGGTGCCACAGTGGAATACAGTTTGGGGGGAAGAGTTGCCCTGGGAGTCCTCAATATCAACTCTGGACCCCATGATCTAGCAACTCAAGACTGGGCAACAATGAAGTGCCATTAGCAGCAGCAGAATTGTACTCGAACACAATCTGTAACTTCATGGTCGAGCATATCCCCCACTGTACCATTACCATCAAGCCAAAGAATCAACTCTGCTTCAATGAAGAGTGCAGGAGGGCATGCCAAGAGCAGCACCAGGCATACCTAAAAATTAGGTGTCAACCTGGTGAAGCTACAGCACAGCGTGCCAAACAGCATAAGCAACAAGATAGACAGAGCTAAGCGATTCCACAACCAACGGATCAGATCTAAGCTCTGCAGTTCTGGTACATCCAGTCGTGAATTGTGGTGGACAATTAAACAACTCACTGGAGGAGGAAGCTCCACAAATATTCCCATCCTCAATGATGGAGGAGCCCAGCACAGCAGTGCAAAAGATAAGACTGAAGCATATGCAACAATCTTCAGCCAGAAGTGCCAAGTGGATGATCCATCTCAGCCTCCTCCAGAGGTCCCCAGCATCATAGATACCAATCCTCAGCCAATTCAACTCACTCCGCATGATATCAAGAAACAGCTGAAGGCACTGGCTACTGCAAAAGCTATGGGCCCTGACAGTATTCTGGCAATAGTACTGAAGACTTGTGCTCCAGAATTTGCTGCGCCCCTAGCCAAGCTGTTCCAGTGCAGCAACAACATAGGCACCTACCCAGCAATGTATAAAATTGCCCAGGTATGTCCTGTGCACAAAAGCAGACAAATCCAACCCAGCCAATTAATGACCCATCAGTCTTCTCTCGATCATCAGTAAAGTGATGGAAGGCGTCATCAACAATGCTATCAGGCGACACTTGTTTAGCAATAAACTGCTCACTGACGCTCAGTTTGGATTCTGCCAGGGCCACTCAGCTCTTGGACATGGACAAAAGAGCTGAATTCCAGAGGTAAGGTGAGAGTGACTGCCCTTGACATCAAGTCAGCATTTGACTGAGTGTGGCATCAAGGAGCCTTAGCAAAACTGGGGTCAATGGGAATCAGGGGGTAAACTCTCTTCTGGTTGGATTCATACCTAGCACAAAGGAAGATGGTTGTAGTTGTTGGAGGTCAGTCATCACAGCTCCAGCACATCACTGCAGGAATTCTTCAGGGTAGTGTCCTAGGCCCAAAGACCTTCAGCTGCTTCATTTCAGCTGAAATGACTTTCCTTCCATCATAAGGTAAAAAGTGGAGATGTTCACTGATGATTGCACAATGTTCAGCACCATTCACGACTCCTCAGATACTGAAGCAGTCCATGTCCAAATGCAGAAAGACCTGGACAATATCCAGGCTTGGGCTGACAAGTGACAAGTCACATTCGTGCTACACCAGTCCCAGGCAATGACCATCTCCAACAAGAAAGAATCTAACCATTGCCCCATGACATTCAATGGCATTACCATTGCTGAATCTCCCACAATCAACATCCTGAGGGTTACCATTGTCCAGAAACTGAACTGGACTAGCCATATAAGTACTGTGGCTACAAGAGTAGGTCAGAGGTCAGGTATCCTGCAGCAAGTAACTCACACCCTGACTCCCCAAAGCCTGTCCACCATCTACCAGTCACAATTCAGGAATGTGAATGAATACTGCTCACTTGCCTGAATGAGTACAGTTCCAACTCAGGAAGCTTGACACCATCCAAGACAAAGCAGCCCATCCACAAACATTCACTCCCTCCACCACCGTTGCACAGTGGAAGCAGGGTGTACCATCTACAAGATGCACTTAGCAGTACCTTCCAAACCCACTACCATCTAGAAAGAAGAGGGCAGCAGACAGATGTGAACACCATCTCCTGGAAGTTCTCCTCCAAGCCACTCACCATCCTGACTTGGAAATATATTGCTGTTCCTTCACTGTCATTGGGTCAAAATCCTGGAAATCCCTTCCTAACAGCACTGTGGCTGTACCTAGACCACGTGGACTGCAGCAGTTCAAGACGGCAGCTCACCACCACCTTCTCAAGGGCAATTCAAGATGGGCAATAAATGCTGGCCTTGCCAGCGAAGCTCACACCCCATGAACAAATATAAAAAATTCTGGGAAAATAGGTGCACTGTACATGCTCTGCCCACTCAATCTGAATTCAACTCACATCATTGTAGATCTGAGCAACAAAGTCAAGTCTAAACCCCAGGCATTAGAGGTTGAAAATGTTCAGATAATTAGGATATTAAGAGGCATAAAAGACAATTCAATAGGTGAGTCTTTCTGTGTTATCATGAAGTATGTATTTTAAAATTTTATTTAAACTTAATTTGAACTTTACACACTTTAATTTCTCTGAAAAAAGCAATGATGTACATGTTTCCAGAAGTTAACTTCAATGATTTGTGAGGAATATTGAAGTGTGACAGACAGGTACATGACAGAAGATGTGGCAACTGTTGCACTGGAAATTTTATCTAAACAACCTCTGCAAGAAGACTTCAGGAAAATGCAAACATGTTTATAATGTGAGCTGCCATTACATGGTTTGATATTGAACTTTTCAATAAAATGTGCATCCCACACACACAATAAATTAATATAAACAACTCAAAAGTGCAGATATAACACAACACTATCTATAGCACTAATTGTAAACGTTGCCCCCCAATCTCATTCTTTGATTATCTGCATTATATGTGCTAGCCACTGAAAGGGTTAAATATCACTGTGACAGAGAGTTGTAAATTGGGGGCATTTATTTTCAAACACGTTATAGCTGGGCAAAATTTTATCAATCAATGGTTTAATTTATTGCAAATAACAGAACCGGTTAACATTAGCTGCGTAGAAACATGACAATTAGCATAACAGCATAATGCAGCATGGCATAGTTAAGGGACATTTCACTAATAAGAGGATTCCTTATGCAGTTGTCTAGGCTTCTATCCATTTTCATATATCTGTGGTGTTTATTAAATTGACATGGCTGGCGAATGGAAATATACGCTCATCATCAGAATGCTCCTATTAAAAAGCTTCAACGGTGCTAAAATCGACTCACACACCGAAAGCTATGTTGCATTACGCAACATTGGGAATTATGGTAATAAGGGTTGTTTGTTTCTCTGAATGACAGTGCCACTTCCTGTCCTTTGTCAAAACAAACCCTTTTCTTTTCTCATGACCTATGGTGTGTACTGTTTGCCGGCGAGTTAGACACATGCTTGAATAAGTGTGTCACTCAAAGCCTCCCTGCAGACAACAGTGCTGTTCACCCATCTATGGTACTGCAGTGAATAAACTGCGAGTGTGTTTTATCTGAGCTGACAACATCAAATCAAGCTAAATTACTAATGCAAATAGCACCGGAATTTTATACCTACTTTTGTCCTGGAAACCTGTATATCTTAGAGAGATTTAGCACACGCTCCTTCTAAAAAGCTAGTGTCAAAATATAATAAGTATGAAGCTTAGTGAAAAATCTCACATCATTTTCCAAAACTGAGAAATGCAAAATGTTGATTTTTAATATTTAGAGTATATTTTAAATAAGCAGTGCTATGTTTGTGTTTAATTGCTTTATGTGTTTACATGTCTACATAAACATGTGAACTATAGAGCGGAAAGTTATTCGGCTCTTTCAGCCAGCTTTTCCTCTAAGTCCAAAGATCCTGTCAAAACTGTCACCCTGGAGGGAAAGCCCAAGGAGAAACATTTTGAATCCAACTAGTTTGTTTTGCAGAAAGGCTAGGATTTCTAAGATAACTCAAATGGATAAATTTTCTATTGAAAATATATTAAATATATACCTTTATTAAAAGTTATGATGCAATACATGCAACAACAAAAACTTGCATTTATATAGCACCTTCAACATAGGAAAATGCCTCAAGGCATTTCACAGAAGCCATCCTTAGACATCAGAGTTGTGCCATGGTCAGGGGAATAGATGTCTCAGCCTGGCAGGTTAAGTGGGCTACTGCCAACATACAGATAAATGCAACAGACATTTGTCTTAATTTCTATTCATTTCCTCTGTTTATTCATATTCATAAAAGAGCTGGCTTAAGGATCAATCACGTTTCCCCACATTGCAATACCCACATCTATTTTGCTATCATTAACGAAGGGTGAAGAATCTATCCTTATCTTATAGAGGTCTTTGATAATTAGGATGTTAATGTTTCCACAAACTCTTTAATGTAGAAGAGACAAAGTATGAATTAGCTTTAGAACACTGTTCTCTGCAAAAGTAAAATAGACCGGAATGCATTTCAATCCTTAAGACTTGACTCATTACTGCATCTATCACATTGTGATTCAAACAAATAAAAGTTTTTTTCTTGCAGCTATTTAATTATAATATAGGAAACATCAGGAAACATGCAGAGCTAAGTGTGAATCTGATATCTGAAATATCACACATAATATAGTCAGCTGGTGCAATCATAACAAAGTGACTGTGATTTGTAATTAATTCTTGTCCTTTGCCGCATTCTGAGATTTCAACATCTGTAGTAGCAGCTGCCTCTTCTTCTTGCACAGCACACATATTAATAGTTTGACAACTGAACTGCTAAGGAATATAACCCATATTACATAATGCCGAAGCTTGTGCCTGGCCTTTGGCTTTCTTGACAATTACCAAGCTGCCATCACCTCCCATGGGCTGCTGTCCTCAAGTTGTGTCTAAGCCTAAAACTCTTATAATCCATCTGCTCAGTACGATCTTTGTGGCCTGTTGCTTATTTTCAGAAAAAGCGCAATCAACCAACCAGTGCTCTTGTGAGGTCTCAAGGTAAAGATATGATGCAAATGCTCCCACACTACATCAATTTTCTAACAGTACATTATATTAGCGATGGACAGTTTGCTTCACAGGCTATTAGTGGAAAAATATTCTAACTGTTTGAAGGAGTTAGTCACCAGTACCCTTTGGATAAAGTGTGGAGTTCCTGGGGCTCCCAAGTTGCTCAGTTGATCGTGTGCTGTGTACTGCAGTCATCTCAGAGTTAAGAAGGGTTGAAAGTGCACTTATGTGAGGCTTACATGAGTCTTACATGAGTCTTCATAAATAAAGGCTGAACAAATTCTAGACATAATCAATCTATATTGTATAAATACAGATTGATAAGCCATGTTCAATCATCAAAAATCAAAATGTAGAATATGTTAATTACTGGATAACATTTAGTATTGGAGGCAACAGATCATGCATCATTAATCTATTGGAAGCTTGTGAGGAGACTAATTTAGTGGATGATTATTATCCAGCAGACTTAGAATAACATAGTATCCAGAGTATATTTGGACTACGGTATCTAGATTATTGCATATTTCAACTGGTATACTTGGGAGTATGGTACGCTTAGATTTGTATAGCTGGATTTAGTATATTTGGAATGGAGCATACTTAGATTAAGTATACCTGGATTATCGTATATTTGTCATGTAATGGATTATGATATATCTAAATTACAGTATATCTGAATTCATGTGAGTGGTTCATAAAATTCTTGGATTTGTAAACTTGCATTATAGAATTTTTGAACTTGTATATTTAGTGGGTAGTATGCGTAATTATAATATGCTGGGATTATGAAGACTTAAATTCTGTCCCAAATATTCTATAATGTAATGTGTTGTAGGGTTACCCACCCCACCGACTGAAGAGTCAGTGGGAAATACATCCCTGCTGATCATGGCTGCCCTGCAGTCATTCAACATTCCACGGAGCATTCATTGGCTAGAGGTGGAACCTCTGCCCCTCACTCAGGGAGAAGTTTCGCCTCAGAGAGTCAAGCACTCCCAGCAGTATAGGTGCTGGAGTTCACAGCACTGGGTAAGTCCAGGGAGGAGCGAGGGTAGGTACAGTGGTGGGGGGGGGGAGAGTAGGCACGGTGGGAGAGGGGCGAGGGGTGGGGGGAAGGGTGTGGATGGTGGGGTACTGGTGGCAAGGCCATGCAGGGAGTGGATGATTATTATCCAGCAGGGAGCACCTCAAGGGAGGGCAGACTTTGCAGGGGGGGGCGCTCAATCTGGAAAGGGAGCCTGTGATAGAGGCACCACCTCACCTCTCCCACGCGAGGCCTGAGCAAAGTTCCAGGATTTTGACCTAGCTGCAGTGAAGGAATGGCGGTGTAGCTCCAAGCCAGGATGGCATGTCGTTTAGAAGGGAACTTGCAAGTGGTAGCACTCCCATGTGTCTGCTGCCCTTGTCCTTCTAGGTGGTTGAAATCGTGGGTTTGGAAGCTTTTATCAAAAGAGCCATGGTGAGTTGCTGCAGTGCATCTTATATATGGTGCACACTGCTCCACTGTGTGTCCATAGAACCAGAGGGCAGAATTTTTCTTTTGTATTGTGGGGGCAGGCCCCACTCAGCTGTGTGTAAAATGATGCATGGTGACATCAGGTGAGTGTCCCGACATCACTGTGCACCATCGCGATATTTCATTAGGTGGGCGCACAATGATGTCTGATGCACGCCTGCCATTAATTACCAGGCCGCTTAAGGCCCTTGACTCACCAATCGATGCCAATTTTTCAGTGCATGTGCAATCTTCAGGTCGACGCATGGGTGCAATGGGCAGGCAGGTAGGAGAGATTTATATAAACCTCATCCAAAGGCGGGATAAGAGAGCTAACTGGGGTTATGAGTGTGCATTGTCAAGTATTTATTTTCAAAGTTATTGAACCTTGCCTGTGTGACCTGTAGTACTGCAAAACGCATACCAGCTGCTTTTTCTGGACTCTTAACCTTCAGGTCAACACTCTGCAGTGAGCAATCTTTTCTGGGTCTGCAGGTTTCAGAAAGCCTTCCCTTAGCCTGAGAATGGAAGCTGAACCCTCCACTGGAGGCAGATCTTCTGAGGAGGAAGAAGGGGGAGGAGGCCAGGAATGCACTTTCAGTCTCTGGGGGAGCCACCTTTGGGAGGACAGGCACAGGCACAAGGGGCGCAGGGCTAAGAGGTAGTCCAAGGCAGAAGAGGCTGCAAAAGACACCACTATCCTGCTGCCAGGGTTTACAGGCAGCAAAGCAGCTACCTCAATATGTCTGAGGTGCAGTGCCGAAGGAGGCTCCATCTCTCAAGGGAGACAGTCAACTATATCTGTCAGATGATCGGGCCTGAGATCTCCACGAACTGTGTGGATGGACACCCCATGCCAGCGGCTCCAAAGGTGACAGGTGCCCTCAACTTCTATGCTTCTGGCTCCTTCCAGGGCTCGGTGGGTGATCTTTGCGGTGTCTCCCAAACAGCTGTACACACTTGTGTCAAGCAGGTTACAGATGCTCTGTTCAGACGGGCATCGACTTTCATCCACTTCTGTTGGGACCAGGCAAGTCAGACACAGCGAGCCAGAGGCTTTGCGGCCATTGCTGCCTTCCCCATGTCCAGGATGCAATAGACTGCACACATGTGGCCATCAAGACCCCAGCAGGTGAGCCCAGTGCCTTCATCAACAGGAAGGGCTTCCACTCCATGACCGTGCAGATAGTGTGTGATCACAGGATGCTGATGCTGCAAGTCTGTGCAAGGTACCCAGGCAGCTCCCACGACGCCTACATCCTCAGACACTCCCAGGTGTCGGGGCTCTTCAGTGCTCCAGCCCGGCTGGATGGATGGCTGCTGGGTGACAAGGGCTATCCCCTCAGAAGTTGGCTCATGACGCCTCTCCGCCATCCAAGAACAGAAGCTGAGCAGCGGTACAATAGGAGCCACACCTCCACAAGGGCTGTGGTGGAGAGAGCCATTGGTCTTCTCAAGATGCACTTCCGATGCCTGGACCGCTCAGGGGGCTTGCTTCAGTAGCCCCCAAATCATGTGGATTTTCTTTGATTCTACCTATCAATATTTTTCGTATCCTCTCTTTGCTTTCCTAATTTCCATTTTCACTTCATCCCTCCTCTAGGCCTTAGTAAGCCTTTTGTGACTATCATATGCATTCTTTTTCTGTTTTATCTTGGTCTGTATGCTTCTGGATAACCAGGGGATTCTAGATTTGGCAGTACCACCCTTTTTCTTTGTGGGGACATGTCTACACTGTGCCCGTAGAATCTCGCCTTTGAAAACTTCCTACTGATTTGACTCCATTTTTTCTTCTAATAGCTGTATCCAGTCCACTCTCGCCAGCTCACCTGTCAACTTTGTAAAATTTGTCTTCCTCCAGTTTAGAACTTTTACTCCTGTTCTATCTTTGTCTTTTTCCACAATGATGCCAAATCTAATTGTATTATGGTTACTATCTCCAAAATGGTCCCCCACTGCTACTTCATCCTCTTGAACAGCTTAATTTCCTGAGACTAAATCTAGAATTGCACCCCCTCTTGTTGGGCTTTTTACGTGCTGGCTAAAAAAGTTCTCTTGAATGAAGTTCAAGGGCAGATTTTTTTGGTCGGCGGGCAGGCGCAATCACCGGGTCGGGGATTGGCTGGGGATAGGACCACTGGCCGTGGTTGGCCCCTGACCGTGATTTTACATTGGCTGGCCAATTAATGAAAAGATCAGCGCTGCCTGGGTGGGGGTGGGAGGAGAGTGAGCGCTGACGTCAGCGCAGGCAAGCACTGACAGAAAGCACCCTGAAGGCAGAGAGCTGCCTCAGGGAGCGGAAGACCTGAAAATCATTAAATAAAGTTTTAAAAATCAGGAAAAAGTGTGCAAGCCTCACAATCAGTTGCCTGAACATATACATGGTAAAAATGCTGTCCATAGATTTTTCTTTTTCTTTCATTAATAACGGAAACTTCACCCCATCCTTGGATGAGGTTTCATGAAAAATGCAAAGTCGGCCTGACTGATTTGCCCATCCACCAACCATAACGTTGGACAGACCATGAAAAATCGAAGACAATTGCACCTTTAATTACCTTAATTGGCCTCTCAGTTGTCAGCAGGCATGTTTCCAACTGTTGCGCATGCCAGTCGACCCAAAGTACTGCATGAACGGAGGATGATGTCATCATGCGCGATTTCACATCCAATCGTGTCGGGCACGCCCACACCTCCCCCCCACCCCCCACCGACCGAGTTAAAAATTCTGCCCCAAGAATTTTGTAGCCTCTGTGCCCTTCAAATTGTTTGTCCCCCAATTGATATTAGGGTAGTTGAAGTCCCCAATGATTACTGTCCAATGATTTTCACTCAGAAATCTGTTTACATATTTGCTCTTCTAACTCCCTTCCACTATTTGGGAGTCTATAGTACACTCCAAGCATTGTGGCTGCCCCCATATGGCTTCATTTGATGCTTCATTTAGTGTCTCGTCCCTCTCACAGCTGTAATTGATTCTTTAACCAATAATGCTACACCCCCACCTTTTGTATCCACCTCCCTATCCTGTCTGTAATCTCTATATCTGGGGATGTTGAGCTGTCATTTTTGCCCCTTCTTAAGCCAAGTTTCCATCATAGTGATGATACCATGTTGCCAAGCTATCTGTGCTCTCAGCTCATCGGCTTTATTTTCGATGCTCCATGCATTCACATATACACCTTTTAACACTGCCAAATTCCTGTACTGTACACTTTTTAACCTGTGCTGCTTCTGTCTTTCAGAGTTTCTCACTAATTTTCCATCTCCTGTTCCCTGCTCTGAATTGCCCTCAGGTTCCCCTCCCCCTGCCAATCTAGTTCAAACCAACTCCCCAACAGCACTAGCAAATCTCCCTGCAAGGATATTTGTCCCAGTCCTGTTCAGGTGTAGACCATCCAGCTTGTACAGGTCCTACCTTCCCCAGAACTGGTCCCAGTGCCTCAGAAATCTGCCCTCCCTCCTACACCAGCTTTCCAGCCATATGTTTCTTCGCTCAATTCCATTATTTCTATACTCGCTTGGACGTGGGACTGGGAGTAATCCTGAGATTACTGCTTTAGAGGTCCTGTTTTTCAATCTCCTCCTAGCTCCCTAAAGTCTGCTTTCAGGAGCACATCCCCTTTCCTACCTAAGTCATTGGTACCAACGTGGACCACGACCTCTGGCTGATCACCCTCCCCCAGAAAAATGTTCTGCAGCCATTCTGTGACATCCTTGACCCTGGTAGGGAGATAACACACTATCCTGGAGTCACGTCTACAACCACAGAAACACCTGTCTGTTCCCCTAATTAATGAACCCCCTATTACTACTGCTCTTCCCCTCTTCTTTCTCCCCTCCTGTATGTCAGAGCTACCTGTGGTGCCACAAACTTGGCTCTGATTGTAGTCCTCCAAGGAACCAACGTCCTCACCGGTGTCCAAAACAGAAAACCGATTGGTGAGCGGGGGCCCAGGGGACACCTGCACTACCTGTCTAATTTTCTTGGACTGCCTGGTGGTCACCTGTTCCCTTTCTGCCTCCAGGCTCCTAAGCTGCAGTGTGACCACCTTTCAGAACATGCTATCCATGTAGCTCTCAGCCACGCGATGCACCACAGCAACTCCAGCCCCTGCTCGAGCTCTGATACCTGGAGCTTCTGCAGTTGGCAACACTTCCTGCACATGTGGTCACCTAGGACACTTGTAGCATCCACCAACTTCCCACATATTACAAGATACACATTCTACACGACTGAGTTGTCCTACCATGGCTTCAATTTACTTCCCTCACATTAACATTATTTTGCTTTGGTTTAGTTATGCAACTTTATTTTACCAGGCCTTGCTTAACTTTATTTCCCTATTGCATGTGTTTCTTACTTAAATGTAAGAGGCCCCTTCTTTTAAAAAAAAATGTGCTTTTTTAATTCTCAGCTACTTGATGACACTCCCTAACAGCAGTTTCTCCCCAGCCAATAAATCTGTTTCACCTGTGATGTTAGGGGCTAGTTGCTGCTGACTGCCTGGCTTGGGGTCCTCCTCTTGCACTCTCCTCTAGGCGCTGCTGACTGCCTGGCTCAGGTGGCATCGGTGATGGAGGAAGTAAATGTTTAAGGTGGTAAATGGGATGCCAATCAAGTGGGCTGCTTTGTCCTGGACAGTGTTGAACTTCTTGGGTGTTGTTGGAGCTGTACTCATCCAGGCAAGTGGAAAGTATTCCATCACAGAATCACGAAATTGTTACAGTACAGAAGGAGGCCATTCAGTGCATTATGCCTTGTAGATTATGGACAAGCTTTGGGGAGTCAGGAGGTTGGTTTCTTGCTGAAGAATTCTCAGCCTCTGATTTGCTTTTATAGCCACAGTATTTATATGACTGGTCCAGTTCACTTTCTGGTCAATGGTAATCCCCAGGATGTTGATAGTGGGGGATTCAGTAATAGTAATGCAATTGAAGTTCATGGTGAGATGGTTAGATTCTGTCTTGTTGGAGATGGTCATTGCCTGACACTTTGTGGCACAGATGTTACTTGCCACTTATCAGCTCAAACCTGGATATTGTCCAGATCTAGCTGCATTTGGACATGGATTGCTTCAGTATCTGAGGAGTCACAAAGTGTGCTGAACATTGTGTAATCATCAGTGAACATCCCCACTTCTGACCTTATGATGGAAGGGAGGTCATTGATGAAGCAGCTGAAGATGGTTGGGCCTAGAACACTACCCTGAGGAACTCCTGCAGTGACATCCTGGGACTGAGATAATAACTGATGGAAAAGGTAAATTCTACCCCACAGAGATCACTAGATATTCATGGGCAGCTTTCTTTGAGGTAAGCTGTCACTTTGCAATTGATTGCAAAATAGGGCTATTAAATGTGTCTGACTCTGCCCAGGCACAGTGACTAATGGAATTGTGTCAGAATATTTTCTGCCTTTTTGCTCTTTAAACTATTCACAAGGAACAGGATCCTTTTTCTCACCAGTTTTCTTATCTGCATCCCCCTCCTGAAGGCAGTTGACTTAACACTGAAGAACAGTTCCATTGTACCCTCCAGTGCCTTACCCATGATTAACTTCATGTTTTAGCCTTGACAGTGCCTGTCAGGGAACTATTTGACAATGATATTCACACAGCTATCACTAAATCTGTCCTCACCTGAAGTCCACATATGCACTCTTCCAGCAGGGGTTCTTGGATAACAATCAGAAGCATGGACCAGGACTGATTTTTCTCATCCAAACTAACAATGTGAAGGCCAGTTGTAGCACCTGTTACTGCCTTTCTGCCTGAGATCAGATATTTAAGCGTAATCTTTCTACTCTGTATGGCAGGGCCAAGAGCAGGGGAACAGGAAGGTCATAATAATGATTAAGTTTGCTGATAATATGAAATTATTTGCCCATATGACTCATGGAGATCTGGACAAATATGTGGATAGAGCAAAGTATACAAGATCAAGTGTGGGAAAGTGTAAATGAATTCATATTGGTGCATGAAAGACGTGTACGCAATGATTGTGGGCAAAGGTAGCAAAGGGAAAAAATTCAGTTGTGAGCCTCAAGCATTTAGCCAAGGTCCCAATCAATATTGAGCTATTGGCAGATGCTCGAGAGGAAATAATAAAAATTGTTCTCAAGATTATTTATGTTAAATAAGTTAGCTCAACACTGAGTAACATACTGATTATGTACAAGCTTAGGAATCCCAATAACTTGTAAATAAGAACAACATGAGCTTCCAGTTAAGAAACACATCAATTTTAAACTTTTCATCCTTGTTTTCCAATCCATCGGTGAAGTCATCTGGCCCTCCCTATCTTTGTAATCCCCACCAGCCCTATAGCTCTCAAAGATATCCTCTAATTCTGGCTTATTGAGCAACCCTATTTTAATCATTCCCACCTTGATGGAGATGCCTTAAGCTGGCAAAACCCTCGGCTCTGTAATTCCTCCCCCTAAACCTCTCTGCCTTGCTTCCAAACTGCCATCTGCCTTAATGTATCCTTGTGTGGCTTGGCATCAAATTTTGTTTGACAATGCTCCGTTGAAGCATCTTGAGACGTTTTGCAATGTTAAAGATGCTATATAAATACAAGCTGTTGCTGTTAAGATGATCATTTAAAGAAAGTGGAAAATATAAGATTACAAGAGTAACTAGAGACAAAAAAGATCAGATTATTTGTTGCAAAATTGGCTCCAGTTCTGTGAAGGCCGTGCGAGTATCGTATTTGAATGCAATGGCTTCTGATTGATTATAATGTTGTAAAATTATACTTACTTCAGAGTCATGGAGAAAATTCAGTTTTCCCTTAGAAACTTTACATGAACTAAGTATTCACAATAAAGCAAATCAATGGGATGAATTGTCTTTTAAATTTGGCTACTGAAATTCATCTGTTATTGAGAAATATTGACAAGTGATCTTATTTATTTGCAGGTCTGGCTGGATGCTGGTACCCAGATTTTCTTCTCATATGCAATTTGCCTTGGATGCTTGACTGCGTTAGGAAGCTATAATCCCTATCATAACAACTGCTACAGGTAAAAGGGTAATTTGTTAAAGTGGATTTTTGAACTTTCAAGGTACAGGGTAGATTTCAACAATTGTTATTCTCCATGTTCTATATAAAGCCAGGTAGTTTAGAAAGTAGTCATTCCCACAAATCAGCATTCTTTTATCAGCTGGAGACATTAAAATTCCATTGAATTGTTCTCCTCAACAATAGAATGGCTGATTTAAATAGCCTCCATCCTTTATCATTTTCATTGTGAATGACGCTGGGCTGATACGTTATGCAGAAGTGTTTTAAATACCATTTCGTAAATTATCCAATTATTTCTTCAATTGCATATTCTTTACATGGCTACTTTATAGAGCCTTTAGCTGTTTTTACCATTCTAACATGAAGAGAATAATAATTCATGCTAATGTACTTCTAAATGGTGTTCCTGATGGCTAAATGAGTAAGTCTGCAGCCTTTGAGACACCCTGACAAAGACATTTCCATGTTTGATTCCTAGTCTATAGCAGTATGGAGGCCTCAATATCCCAGAAGAGAAATAAGCAACCAGGGTCTAAGCTCTTGATTACTATAAAGTGTTCCCAGTTAGAAATTGTATATGTGGATGTCAGATGAGATAAGAACCAACTTGAGTGAAGATGCTCCCCATGGTTGATCTTCATTGATACTCACCATTTTGACCAGCAGAAGAGGAATGGGAGCCTTAGTGAAGCATGGAAGTGTTGTGCTCATGACCCATACCCTAGGTGATGAAGAACATTGGAAAGAAAAGGACACTGGCAACATATCTGTTAGGATGTTATTACTCTTTACTGCCACCTACAAAGAGTTCTATCTGTGTAATCAAGCAGTAGGCATACACTTGATGGTAGCAGTGCAACAGGAAAAATGTTGCTGAAAGTTCAGCAGGCACTTGGCACGTTTTTGATTGCAAATAAGGTCCTTGTCAATTTTTTTGATAGCTTTTACCTGTCTGGTCTGAAAATAATTTTAAGGTTAATTTATATTATGATGTTGCTACAAAGTTAAATTTAGTCCCTGAGATCAATTAGCTGAGGTACCAGGCAAAGTAGTGAACCGAATTATGTACAGTGCTAGTATTACCTGAGCAGTTTAAGACAATAAGGGATTGTTAGCACATTCCAGAGTGGGTGTACCTACACCACATGGACGGCAGCAGTTCAAGAAGGCAGCTCACCACCACCTTCTCAAGGGCAGCTAGGGATGGTAAATAAATGCTGGCCCAGCCAGCGAAGCCCACATGCCATGAATGAATAATGTTCTAAAAATCCATAAAATTAGATTGGTTCCACTCACTGAACACTCCAGGAGACTTAGCTAAAATGGCAATGTAGTAGCTATGGCTCATGCATTCATGGAGGAGGGTACCCTCAATTAAGGTGATGGTTTTGATCAACAGTTCAGTGAGACAATCCTCATAGCTGTCAAGGCACAGATTAACCTTTTTGGCTTTTATTTTGAGTGAAAAAGCAAAGCTGCAGGAGGTTTTGTGTATGGAAAAGTAAGCCAGAGGCATGGAGGTCTCTGACTTTCTGACCTGAATTTTAGCTCCAAAAACAGGTTAAAATTAAATAATTTCCTACAGGAACTCTACCCACCTCAAACCGCCCACTTCTGGTTTTAATAGAGGCAGGAATGCAGACAACCAATCCACTAGTGGGAGTCGGATTGGCCATGTAAAAATTATAATGAGGCTGCGTACCTTCGTTTAAGCAGTCATTCTTTTTGAGATTCATATTGACCAGGTTTCCAAGGCCTTGGGAAATCGGGCAGGTACAAGGAAATGAGAAATGCTGAAACCATGAGGTAAAAATGGGATAGATTCAGAACAGCTGAAAACTGGGCATCCGTTAAGGGTTGTGAGTCAGCAGCAGCAGAATTGTATTCAACCACAATCTATAACCTCATGGTCCAGCATATCCTTCACTCTACCATTACCACCAAGCCAAGGGATCAACCCAGTTCACTGAAGAGTGCAGGAGGGCATGTTGGGAGCAGCACCAGGCATACCTAAAAATAAGCTGTCGACCTGGTGAAGCTACAACACAGGACTTCTTGCATGCCACACAATGGAAGCAGCATACGATAGACAGAGCTAAGCGATCCCACAACTAACCAATCAGCTCAAAGCTCTGCAGTACTAACACTTGCAGTCATGAATGGTGGTGGACAAGTAAACAGCTAACAGTGGGAGAAGGTGCCAAAATACCTGTATCCCCATCCTCAATGATGTGGGAGCCAAGCGCATCAGTGCAAAAGACAAAGCTGAAGCCTTTGCAAACATCTTCAGCCAGAAATGCATTGGATGATCCATCTCGACCTCCTCCTGAGGTCTCCAGCATCATAGATGCCGGTCTTCAGCCATGATTCACTCCACATGACAAGAAGAAATGGTTGAAGGCGCTGGATACTGCAAAGGCTATGGACACTGAAAACATCTCGCAGTAGAACTGAAGACTTTTCTCCAGCACTTGCCGCGCCCCTAGCCAAGCTATTCCACTACAACTACAACACTGGTATCCAACCAACAATGTGCAAAATTGCCCAGGTATATCCTGTAGACAAAAAGCAGGGCAAATCCAACCCGGCCAATTACCGTCCCATCAGCCTCGGCTCAATCATCAGCAAAATGATGGAAGGGGTCATCGACACAGCAATAGCCTGTTTGCTGACGCTGAGTTTGGGTTCCCCCAGAGCCACTTGGCTCCTAACCCCTTTACAGCTTTGGTTCAAACATGGACAAAAGAGCTGGATTCCAGAAATGAGGTGAGAGTGACTGCCCTTGTCATTAAGGCGGCATTTGACCAAGTGTGGCATCAAGGAGCCCTGGCAAAATTGAAGTCAATGGGGGAGAATTCCCCACTGGTTGGAGTCATACCTAGCACAAAGATGTTGGTTGTTGGAGGCTAATCATCTCAGTCCCAGGACATCAGTGCAGGAGTTCCTCAGGGTAGTGTCCTATAGGTACAACATCTTCATCTGTTTCACCAATCCTACCTTCCAACATAAGGTCAAATGCAGGGATGTTTGCTGATGATTGCACAATGTTCGCAACACCTCAGAAGCTGAAGCAGTCCATGCCAATGTACAGCAAAACCCGGACAACATTCAAGCTTGGGCAAGTGACAGTCATATCGCACAATGGCAATGACCATCTCCAACAAGAGAGAATCTCCCACTAACATTCAATGGCATTACCATTGCTGAATCCCCCACTATCAACACCCTGGGGGTTACCTTTAACTAAAAACTGAACTGGGCCAGCCATACAAATACTATGGATATAAGAGCAGGTCACAGCTTGGGAATTCTGAGTTGAGTAACTCACCTCCTGACTCCCCAAAGCCTGTCCACGATCTTCAAGTCACAAGTACGTGTTGGAATACTCTCAACTTGCCTGGATGAGTGCAGATCCAACAACACTCAACATCATCCAGGACAAAGCAGCTCACTTGATTGACACCCCATCCACTAACCTAAATATTCACTCGCTCCACCACTGACGCACAGTGGCAGCATTGTGTACCATATACAAGATAAACAGCACCTTCCAAACCAGCGACCTCTACCACCTAGAAGGGCAAGGAGAGCAGATGTATGGGAGCACCACTACTTGCAAGTTCTCCTCCAAGCCACACACCATCCTGACTTGGAAATATATCACCATTCCTTCACTGTCGCTGGGTCAAAATCTTGAAACTTCCTCCCTAACAGCACTGTGGGTGTACCTACACCACATGGACTGCAGCAGTTCAAGAAGGCGGCTCACCACCACCTTCTCAAGGGCAATTCGGGATTCACAATAAATGCTGGTCTTACATCCCATGAAAGAATTTAAAAAAGCTTTTTTTGCGCTGCTTGTGGGTCAGGAGGAGCAGGAGTATTTCCCCCAGACACAACAAGCTGCCCAATAAACCCTGCTTCTGAGAAACACATTCTTCTATATTTCCTGACTTCAACACACCTGAACAAAATGCACACCTGGCCTCAAACCCAGGCTTCTGAGTGAGTGCCAGTCAGTTCAGCAATGCTGACTTCTAAAGTAAGGCAGGTCCATATGTAGGGCATAATTTGTACAATTTATTCTTTTTGACATTATGAGCAGTGATAGAGATAGGTAAGTCTCACTTTAAAAATGGTATTCTGTGCAATTCATCTACATAAGAATAGGATGACTGGGGATTGGAGATTGTCGATACTTAGCTGCTGACATGTCCACTGGGGGGGCAGGAGAACCTGCCCTCCGCATAAATCCAGTCCGTTGGATTAGCAAAAGGGGTTTAAAAGGAACGCCTGGTGCAGACCCAAAACTTCTAACAACACTAAAATGGTTTTAAAGAAGGCCCAAGATTTTGAGGAGCTTGCTTTGCCACTGGAAGTGAAGCAGAGCCGCAGGAAGTAATCACTGGCAAACCTTTTCTTTATTTACCCCCAGAGGAAGGCAGGGCCTGTCTTCTGAAAGCCATTGATTCTATTCTATTCAACTTTTGTTGGAAAGCATATTCGAAGGCTCTATTTGATCCAGTACAGAGAACATCTCAGCTCACAGCTCTCACTAGAGCTAAAGGCAATGTAATGACAGAGCTCCCACGAACACCCCCAGATATACTCCTATGCTTTCTATTGATGTGTGGGCAATAGGAGCAAATAGAAGACATCTTTGAATCCACTGATTGAATTTCCCAGATAAATTGTGCAGGGTAAAAACCTAGCAAATGTAGGTTCTGGCATAGAATTCTCTTGCTACACCTCTCCATGCCTCTACCTCACTTTCGCCCTTTAAGACACTCCACAAAACCTACCTCTTTGCCCAAGCTTTTGGTCACCTGACCTAATATCTTCTTAAGTGGCTTGGCACTTTGTTTTAGATTGCTTTTGTGAAGTGCCTTGGGATGTTTCATGATGTTAAAGGTGCCATAGAAGTATGAGTTGTTGTTGTTGTCCCAAACGGAAAGTGTCCGGTGGGAAGGCAGACCTTTTCTTCCCTTCCCACACTCTGGAGTTTTATGCTGATAATCAAGATCTCCATGTAGAACTAATATCCTGCTTCTGAGAAACACATTCTTCTATATTTCCTGACTTCAACACACCTGAATAAAATGCACACCTGGCCTCAAACCCAGGCTTCTGAGTGAGTGCCAGTCTGTTCAGCAATGCTGACTTCTAAAGTAAGGCAGGTCCATACCCCCCATCTGATCCTGCAACTTATACTTTACCCAGTCTGGTATGAGTGGTTCATCTCTGAAATACCAAACTATGCTCAACATGAAACACAAACCCAGATTCCCATTGTTTGATTAGTCGCAACAAATAAACAATTCATAAGAGGTGTGGTGGACTATTCATTGAATTCTTCTTGCTGGCGACTGTATAAATGAGATTAACATCAAACACTGTTAATTGACTATCAGGTTGCAGAGTACACATGTTCTGTATGCCATAAGCTCTCACCTGTGCCAGTAGAACAAAAGGTTTGAGATCCTAATGTCTATTGAGTGCCATTAGTGTAAATTCTGTCCAGCAACATCTCAGATGTGTGTGTGTGTGTGTGTGTGTGTGTGTGTGTGTCTGTGTGTGTGTGTCTATGTCTGTGTATGTGTATGTGTGGATGCTCTGCAATTACAAGCTGTGAACTTCAAAGAGTATGAGATAATCTTGCCCAGCAAATATCCCAGACATTTGGAAGATTGTGAATGACTGTTGAATTCAATGAATAGTCCACCACACCTCTTATGAATTGTTTATTTGTTGCGACTAATCAAACAATGGGAATCTGGGTTTGTGTTTCATGTTGAGCATAGTTTGGTATTTCAGAGATGAACCACTCATACCAGACTGGGTAAGATTGTGAATGACCAAATGGATTGTTATGAGAATTGCAGTTCTTAATGATCTTTGTGTCTAATAGGTGGATATCCATTTACAGAATCAGGCAGCAGAAAACATTCTGTAAATCACAACTGTTTTATTGTTAAACTATAGTTCAGTACAAATACCAGTTTCCACTCTTCCCTTTTTGGATCCTTTCCCTATCCAGAAGCACCTCTTGCTGGGGAATAACCCAGCTCTTGATGAGCATCACCTGCTCTCAGTTCACTCTGAAGCTTGTTCTGGTTTGCTCTTAAAGGGACCTTCATTTCTAATATTGTCACTTTGTTCTAACCTATCTTCAAAAGAATTTGGAGATGGATGTTTGGAGGTTTTACACCAAACTAGGAGTAAAATGAAAGATAGAGCTTTAATTTACATCGTTCCTTTTATGAACTTAAGGAATCCAAAAGCATTTCAAAGTTAGAAGTAAGTTTGAAGCTGTCAGGTATCAAAGGTTAATCAGGAGCTCCATGATGTTTTAACAATCAGCTTGTATTGAGGGCAGGCATAACAGAGGCATTTTCATGGTGTTTGACATTTCAGGAGATCATTTAGGCTTGTAATTACTGTTTGTAATTGTAACACGTTCAATTCCAATAAAGCAGCCTTGTAGTTTCCAGTCTAAACCACACTTTGTGAGAGTAATTATTAATTCCTGCATTTACCTAAGCCCAGGAGATTCTGTGGTCCATGTGATATATTCCAGTAAGACAGAAAACAGTAACAAGTGCTTTTTTGTTTGATTCTGGATCTTGCTACATTGCCCTAGGCATTGAGGAGGTAAAGGGTCATTTGGTTCATGGGAGATGTAACATGCACTTCCAGTTGTGGTGCTGAATCGATGCAACATACCTAATGTAAATACCTAAACCACATAACAGAAGATAACAACGTTGATCAGAAATAAGACTCTCAGCTGCTTTTATCATTTTGTAGCTTTTTCTTATGAATCTCATTGACATTGTTTATTAAATGACAATGCTGTGACATGCTTACTAGAAAAAGTGTATTCTGTTTGTGGGTCCCTTTAAAATTAGATGACTTGGTATAACTGAGAAAGTAGAAAATGAATATATTTGTCTTTGGGTTCAATCGGGTAGATTTGCTGATTGATTGTGCCCAATAAACGGGTGTAAGTGAATGTGTAGCCGAGCAGCGGGGAAAACATGGGGAAAAATTGGTTATACTCGATCTCTGTCTATCTGGCCCTTTGTTTTTCTGTTAAGGTTTTCAAATGGCAGGAGCAGCACCCACCAGTTTGGCCAGTTTTGAATTTAAATGAGGTTCTCAGGTATTCATTTGGATATCCACACAATTTCCTGGAGCTTGTCCAACATAGCACATGGTTAAAAATTGTGGAATTATAGAACATTGCAATATAATCAGTGGCAGAGCATAGATAAGGCATCTAGCACTGTAATCTCTGCCAGCTGTGCAACTCTATGAAATACCTGCCCTCCTCTAATTCATCTGCATCTCCATTTTTAATTGCTACACCACTGGTGGCCATACTTCAGCTGTCCAGGCACCAAGCTCTGGAAAACACTTCCTACACCTCTCTAACTCACTTTCTTCTTTTAAGACACACCTTAAAAGCTACCTCTTTGTCCAAAGTTTTGGTCGTCGGACCTAATATATGGCTGGGTGTCATATTTTGTTTTTTAATGCCGCTGTGAAGCACCTTGGGATATTTCACTATGCTAAAGGTGCTAAATAAATAAAAGTTGTGGTTTTCATTGTTAGTGTAGCTTGACAAACTTGGCACCATCCAGGGCAAAGCACCCAACTTGATCTGCACCCATCTACCACCTTAAACATCCACTCCCCCCCACCACTGATGCACAGTGGCAGCAGTGTGTGCTATATACAAGATGCACTGCAGCAACTCCTTTGACAGCACCTTCCAAACCCGTGACCTCTACCACCTAGAAGGACAAGGGCAGCAGATACATGGGAACACCACCATCTGCAGGTCTCCCTCTAAGCCACACGCCATCCTGACTTGGAACTATATCACTGTTCCTTTACTGTCGCTGGATCAGAATCCTGGAACTCCCTTCCTAACAGCACTGTAGGTGTACCTGCACTAGATGGACTCAGCAGTTCAAGACAGAAGCTCAGCATTACCTTCTCAAGGATAATTAGGGATGGGCAACAAATGCTGGCCTTGCAAGTAACACCCACCTCCCATGAAAGAATAAAAATTGACCTTGCCCTGCTGTCACTAAAATCAGGTTAGGAGAATTGTTCTCTGAGCCCTTCACCCTCCTCCTCCTCCTCCCTCTTCTAGCAGCTTGTCCTGCTCTCTGTGGTATCTGCTCATTCTCCAAGTCATGCTTGATTCCAAGAGGAAGACCTACTCATGCACTCATGACTGGGAGCAGCTATTTTGTGCAGTACCCTTGAAGTCAAGAAAAAGTCTTTCAACACCTCTACCAAGATGGGCCAAATAATCTACTTCTGTGCTGCTGCGTTCCATGATTTTAAGTTAGAGTGGGTTTATCAGGAGCAGCTGCTACACCACTCCCTGTATGCTTCCAAAACTTAAACAATGATGAAAAGTAACAAAAAAACATGTTGAATTGTAGCAACAGCCAAGAGAAATCGACTATCAGCTACTCCGTTAAGTAGTTGGTGATTCCTTTAAATGGTGCTGGTGGTGGGGCAGGGAGGAGACCTACATGATGTTTACCTTATATTTAGCTCTGCGAGATTAAGAAAGGGAATCAGCTGGGGTGTGGGGCTACAAAACGGGAGCACTGATATCAAACCATTGCAACTGATTGAATACATGATTTGCCTGCTCTCTATACGTCATGTAGATGCTAAGTCTTTGTGCACTAACCCTTTGACCTTTGACCAAGATGGTGTCTGATGAACTTCATGCTAGGAGTGTGCATGCACACTCGGATGCCATTTTGGAACCCTGAGGGCATGCGTAGCACCCGAGAGGATAGGTGCTCAAGCCGAATTTCCAACGTATCCCAATGTGGATAGTAATTGCAATGCCTAGTGGGAGCCCACAACCAAGCTATACTCGAGAGGCTTTTTAGGTTCCCAAGTCATAATTAAATTAGGTATCTTACCCATACTGCAGCTGGAGTGCCTGAGCAGCTCTCCAACTACATTGTACCTCTGGGAAAGGCTGCTGAATGGCAGACCACTTGCTTAGTGCAACTGCCCCCACCTCGTACCTGATAGTTCACCCCTATGCTAGAAATTCAGCTGGTGCATAACAGACAGCCTTCAGTTCTTTAAAAGCTGTTGACGTTTGACATTGGCAACATACCCAGGGAACCGGAAAATTTTGAAAATGATCTTACCTCGCATTATCAAGTGAGGTAAGGTCAGTTGTGCAATCAGGCTGCATTAGTGTTTGGCTAGCATTTCAGATTATTTGTATGAAATGTTTTGGGAGCTTATCAGAGTAGAAATGATTAGAATAAAGTCTTCCTGATTTTGATGTGACAGAGTCAGTACTTCTATTCTTACCAAAGAATTACTTTGAAGTTACTTTGAAGTTAGAGCTGATATCCGTTTTTTTAAAGGTGCATCCAATATGGTAATCACTGAATATTAACTGAACTGTTCTCTTGTTGATAGACAAGTGTTTATTGAACACAAAAGCTGGTGTTTTGCGCGTTAAGTAAATGTTGTTGCTGTTTTGCAGGGACTGCATAATGCTATGCTGCCTCAACAGCGGCACCAGCTTTATTGCTGGTTTTGCTATTTTCTCTGTGTTAGGATTCATGGCTTTCGAACAAGGAGTGCCGATAGCAGAAGTAGCTGAATCAGGTGGGTTGCGATCAATCAGGTAAATTATGAATAGATCCAAGTGAACTGATCCAAGTTTGACAAACCAGATAATGTAATAGGCAAATTTGGGCCCAAAGTTACTTCCTGTTCAGCATCATTTCCTAAGCATCCTGTGTCTTGGAGAGTAAAATGTAAGCGTTCATCTTCGGCAATAATGCAACATGGGCAATATTGAACTGGCCACCCATAATACACTGCACACTATATTTATTTCCATGGACTTCAGTGAAAGTGATTATCAGGTTGGGCCTATAATAGTTGATTCAATGCAATGTCCCCCATTTCGCTGCTTAAAATGAATTGCAGCCTCATTGTCTCTGTATTTACTTTTCCTTGTTTTCTACACTCGGAGAGAAGGATAATCCAAACAGTGAAGTACCACAAAAGGATCAGTGCTATTCTGTGACCTGATGGTAAGAACTGAGCTTCTGCTGGGCAAAACTAGCTCTGACTTTGTTTCTTGGCCCTGGGAGAGAATGTGTAGAAATGCAACACAGACTGAGTTCAAAGCAAGGGATAAAAACAGAAAATGCTGAAAACATTCAGTCCATCAGGCAGCCTCTGTGGAGAGAGAAACTGAATTAATGGCCAGAAATTTTGGGTCGACTACCAGGGGCGGGGCCCGCTCGCTGACGCGTAAAATGATGTGCGGTGACATCGGGCGTGTGTCCCGACGTCACCATGCGTCATTCAGATCTTCAGTTCGGCGGGCGCACACCGGAGTCAGCTGCATGCCCACCAAATTGTCAAAGGCCTATTAAGGCCATTTAAATATCAATTAAAGAAATTAACGCTGCTGCCCGTCCAACCTTAAGGTTGGCGGGCAGGCAAAGAGCACAGGCAGCCTTCGCATTTATCATGAAACCTCATCCATGGGCGGGATGAGGTTTCATGAAGGGTTTATAAGTTGAATGAAAGTTTTTATTAAAGTCCATTGACGTGTCCCAGCTCATGTGACACCTTCACATGAGGGGACATGTCTTAAAATTTTTTAAAATTCTTCTTAAAAATTCTTGAAAATCAAACTAATCTCCCTGAGGTAGCTCTGTTACTCAGGGGGATTTCTACACTTTTTTGCACACATGCACAAAAGAGCGCAGGCCCTTTCATCCTACTCCCCCTGCCCGCACAGGGAACGCTCAGCACTTCTGGGTGCACGTCACGTGGGCCGGGCTGTGATTGGCAATTGGTCATTTTCCCCAATGTTTCAGATTGATGACCTTGCATCATAACTCATCTGTTATTAATTCATCTTTCCAACGTTTGCAGTGTTTTGCTTTTTTTTAGAAACTAGATAAATATGTTGGGGAACATTCATGGATGCCCAAGTGATATTTAAAGCTGAAGCTATAAATTTGCCACTTGCCAATCAGTTTATTTCTAGATTTCCTGATGCAGTTTCTATCTAGGCAAAAGGCTGCAGGGCAATATTTAATTCCTGGTTATCAGTAAGAATATTCCACCACCTGAAGTTAGACTTAGGAAACATTACGCTGGTTAGATTATGAAATTCTGCACTTTTGCACATCATGTTGAGGTGTTAGAGAATGAAACAGAGTTCCACTTTCCCTATCCAACATTAACAACAAGGTTAATGGTACCCCAGATTTAGTGTGGGGCCAAGATCTGTCTTCATTATCCCAACAATGTATCCTAACTTCAAACACACATTAGTGCACCATTCCATTTCACACACAGGCTATTATCTTGGACTCTCTGAGGAAGGTTTACTTTTTTCTAATTTAAAAACAGCCTTCCTTGCCCTTCCAATTATTGTTTTCCCTCATTTTTTGTTTGCTTATCTTACCTTTTTAAGTTTTCTATTATTTCCTGCTTTTCTTTAAAAAAAAAACTTCTCCAAGTGTATATACTTGTTAAGTAAAATCCTTTTTTCCCTTTTGTTTTCTTAAATATATGTTTTCCCCATTTTTCTCTTTTGTTCGTTCATTCTGCAAGGTAATGAGAAGCTACTGAGCGACTGGAATGATTGAACATAGAGGGAATAAAACAGGGAGGGACCAATACTCTATAAGGCAATGGGAAAACAACAGAAAGAAACTGGGAGATGAGTAAGATGATAAACCTGGGCAGTTGCTTTGCTGGTGTGACAGGACTAAGACCTAATTTTATAATATGTATATTATGTTTATATTATATATATATTTATATCCTCATAGCTACTTTTTAAAATTGTAAGTCTGGACAATGACCATTTAAAATGACTGAAGCTATATCTGACTGTGACCCTCGAACAAGAGCTATTTGGCAGTATCGCACCACCTTGTGCCTTGTTATCTCTGAAGAGATGCTAATGACCCCTGTGGACTGCAGAGACAAAATTAAAAGTGAATTATACAAAGGTCATCTGCATTTCATAAGCCAGGCTTGGCCACTGGCATCTATCAGTCTGCTAGGACAAGGAGCCTTGCAACCTTCAACCTTCAACCTTCCTTTCAAATTCTCAATGGTTGAAGTACTAACAATCTCAGGAACCCCAGACAAAGGAATATACAACCTTTGTCAAAGCCAATGTAGAGAGGTTGGTGTCATGTGACATGACCCCCTTAGCTGGGAGAACCAGTTATATTGTCTTGCTGTACTGCAAAACATTCTTCCATCTATCAAACAGCTGCTCAGAAAAGGAGTTCTGTTCAGGAACAGAACTTCCCCCCCTCCCCTCCCCACCCCTCACCCCACAACCTCTCTACTGAAACTTCTGAACTTCTATGCCATCACCTACACAACTAATTCATCTCTACGTGCCAATCTCATTGAGGAAGTCATCTCTACTGGAAAGGTGGATTATCCAGCATCAGTTTTCAACCTGCTGACCTCTGTGAAGGAATACACCATTGGTCTTTGACCCTGGACTCTGGACTCACATGAAACAATAACTCTTTGCCCTGTGGCCTTTGTCCCATAAATCTTTCTTTCTCTATCCCTCGTTGATTGTATGAATGCACTGGAGACTACGTATCATTTTGAGTCTGTGCAAAGAAACTAGCCCTCTTAATTCACCTTATCTCAAGTTTGCTGTGGAGTTATTAATAGAAATTAGATTACTGAAAAACTGAAGGGTTGAGAAATATGCCACCGCTTATAAAGGGGGAAATCAAAATTAAAACACCCTCTGCTTACGGATGGGTGGTGGGAGGAGAAATCAGGCTGTTTAAATTAAGCCCCCTCCTGTCCATAGCAATGTTTCTATATATCCTCATGGCTAATTTCTAACATTTTAAAACTGGACAATGACCTTTTTAAAATGGCTGAAGCTATGTCTATTTGTGACATGAACAAAAAGGGTTATTTAGCTGTATTGAAGAATTTTGTACCTCATTTTCTCTGAAAAGACCCTAATGACCAGACCCCCCAGCCCCCGTTCCCCCATGGGCTGCAGAGACCAAATTCAAAGGGAACTACATAAAGGCCACCTTTATTTCATAAGCCAGGCCTGACCAACCAGAGTCGATTCATCTGCTAGGACAAAGGACCCCACAACCTCCCTTTTAGACTTAATGGTTGGAACATTAACAACCCAAGGACCTGGACAAAGGAGTACACACACTTTGTCAAAGCTAGAGCGGAGAGGTGGGAGTCATGTGACATAAACCCCTAGCCAGGGGAACCAGTAATATTGCCGTGTAAAGCTGCAAATCTCAGTCTGCCATTTTACCATCTACGAGTAGCAGCAGAGAAATGGGGCTCTGTCCAGGTTATAATGCCTGGCCCCAACTACACTGTTTATACTGTAACTCCTGTACCATCGCCTACAAGACTGATTCATCTCTGCATGCCTATCTTCACTGAAGTCAACTCTATGGGAAAAGTGAACTATCCGGCATCAGCTTTCAACCTGCCAACCTCTGTGCTGGAATACACCATCGGACTTTGATTCTGGACTCTGGGATCATGTGAAACAATAATTAATTTCTTTGTGGCCTTTGCCCTATAAATCTTTCTTTCTCTACCTCTCTTTTATTGTATGAGTGCACAGGGTGCTTAGTGACTGCCCCCCACCCCACCCCCTGTGCCCTGCCCATCACATTTTTACCCTCTGAGTTTCTCTGATCTCAAGTTTGGTGTGGGGTTATTAATAGAAAATTGGATCACACCAAAACAGAGGAGTTGGGAAATACGCTATTGCTTATAAAGGGGGAAGCAAATCAAAACACCTTTCTGTCTACAGATGAGTGGTGAGAGGAGAAATCAGTGTTGTTTAAATTAACCCCTCTCCTGTCTGTAACAAAATCTAGAAAATAACACAGCCCCATGCAGCTGGAGAATAGATGTTCTGCTAAATGGTTAAAGCTTTTTGTCAGCTTCATATTTACATCTTTACCAGCAAAACATTGCGCCACTAAGTGGCAGTACCAAGGAATTGCATTGTGCTCACAATGAGGATGCAAACTCATAAAAAAAACAGGTTTCCATGACAGCCACTAATAAGATTTTACTGCTTGTCTATTATAGATGAATCAGAACTAGAAAGAAAAGAATGAAATAGCTCAATTCTCCTTGCTTTATTTGGGGATGCCAAATCAATGAGTTTTCACTTATTTATTATTGAAAAGGAAGTGTGCTGCACTCAATGCTGCCAAAATACATATTTGAGGTAGATGAATTTAGATATAACTGAGCATTCCAACGTTGATGTAATAAGGATCCATATTTTCCTCTGCATGTAAATTTTGATGAAGGAGGTAGCTCAGATTAAATAGGGAGGCTTCAATAGAATAGCAACTACAACAAGTAGTATTTCTGTAGAGATAAAAACAAAAATAAAAACAAAAAAACTGCGGATGCTGGAAATCCAAAACAAAAACAGAATTACCTGGAAAAACTCAGCAGGTCTGGCAGCATCGGCGGAGAAGAAAAGAGTTGACGTTTCGAGTCCTCATGACCCTTCGACAGAACTTGAGTTCGAGTCCAGGAAAGAGCTGAAATATAAGCTGGTTTAAGGTGTGTGTGTGGGGGGGGGAGAGATAGAGAGACAGAGAGGTGGGGGGGGGTGTGGTTGTAGGGACAAACAAGCAGTGATAGAAGCAGATCATCAAAAGATGTCAACGACAATAGTACAATAGAACACATAGGTGTTAAAGTTAAAGTTGGTGATATTATCTAAACGAATGTGCTAATTAAGAATGGATGGTAGGGCACTCAAGGTATAGCTCTAGTGGGGTTTTTTTTAATAATGGAAATAGGTGGGAAAAGGAAAATCTTTATAATTTATTGGAAAAAAAAAGGAAGGGGGAAACAGAAAGGGGGTGGGGATGGGGGAGGGAGCTCACGACCTAAAGTTGTTGAATTCAATATTCAGTCCGGAAGGCTGTAAAGTCCCTAGTTGGAAGATGAGGTGTTGTTCCTCCAGTTTGCGTTGGGCTTCACTGGAACAATGCAGCAAGCCAAGGACAGACATATGGGCAAGAGAGCAGGGTGGAGTGTTAAAATGGCAAGCAACAGGGAGGTTTGGGTCATTCTTGCGGACAGACCGCAGGTGTTCTGCAAAGCGGTCGCCCAGTTTACGTTTGGTCTCTCCAATGTAGAGGAGACCACATTGGGAGCAACGAATGCAGTAGACTAAGTTGGGGGAAATGCAAGTGAAATGCTGCTTCACTTGAAAGGAGTGTTTGGGTCCTTGGACGGTGAGGAGAGAGGAAGTGAAGGGGCAGGTGTTGCATCTTTTGCGTGGGCATGGGGTGGTGCCATAGGAGGCCCATCTCCCGCGCATCCGCCCTCACGCCTTCTCCTCCCTCCCAGAAACATGATAGGGTCCCCCTTGTCCTCACTTATCACCCCACCAGCCTCCGCATTCAAAGGATCATCCTCCGCCATTTCCGCCAACTCCAGCATGATGCCACCACCAAACACATCTTCCCTTCACCCCCCTTATCGGCATTCCGTAGGGATCGCTCCCTCCGGGACACCCTGGTCCACTCCTCCATCACCCCCTACTCCTCAACCCCCTCCTATGGCACAACCCCATGCCCACGCAAAAGATGCAACACCTGCCCCTTCACTTCCTCTCTCCTCACCGTCCAAGGACCCAAACACTCCTTTCAAGTGAAGCAGCATTTCACTTGCATTTCCCCCAACTTAGTCTACTGCATTCGTTGCTCCCAATGTGGTCTCCTCTACATTGGAGAGACCAAACGTAAACTGGGCAACCGTTTTGCAGAACACCTGCGGTCTGTCCGCAAGAATGACCCAAACCTCCCTGTCGCTTGCCATTTTAACACTCCACCCTGCTCTCTTGCCCATATGTCTGTCCTTGGCTTGCTGCATTGTTCCAGTGAAGCTCAACGCAAACTGGAGGAACAACACCTCATCTTCCGACTAGGGACTTTACAGCCTTCCGGACTGAATATTGAATTCAACAACTTTAGGTCGTGAGCTCCCTCCCCCATCCCCACCCCCTTTCTGTTTCCCCCTTCCTTTTTTTTTCCAATAAATTATAAAGATTTTCCTTTTCCCACCTATTTCCATTATTAAAAAAAACCCCACTAGAGCTATACCTTGAGTGCCCTACCATCCATTCTTAATTAGCACATTCGTTTAGATAATATCACCAACTTTAACTTTAACACCTATGTGTTCTATTGTACTATTGTCGTTGACATCTTTTGATGATCTGCTTCTATCACTGCTTGTTTGTCCCTACAACCACACCCCCCCCCCACCTCTCTGTCTCTCTATCTCTCCGCCCCCCACACACACACCTTAAACCAGCTTATATTTCAGCTCTTTCCTGGCCTCGAACTCAAGTTCTGTCGAAGGGTCATGAGGACTCGAAACGTCAACTCTTTTCTTCTCCGCTGATGCTGCCAGACCTGCTGAGTTTTTCCAGGTAATTCTGTTTTTGTTTAGTATTTCTGTAGCGCATTTAATGTAATAAAATGTCCCAAGGTGCAAAACAGGACCGCTATGAAACAAAATTTGACAGCGACCTACATAAGAAGATATTAGGGCAGATGACCAAAAACTTGGTGAAAGAGGTAGGTTCAAAGAACATCTTAAAGGAAGATAGAGAGGCAGAGAGGTTTAGGGAGGGAATTCCGAGTTTAGTTATAGGCAACTGAAGGCATGGCCCTCAATGGTGGTGGGATTAAAATCGGGAATGCTCCAGAATTAGAGGAGTGCAGATATCTCATAGGGTTGTGGGGGTTAGAGGAGATTACAGAGACAGGGAGGGGGCAAGACCATGGAGGGAGTTAAAGACAAGGATGAGAATGTTTAAATAACTGGGATGCTTGACTGGGAACCAGTGTAGGTCAGGATAATAGATGAATAGACTTGGTCCCAGTAAGGATGCAGACAGCAGAGCGGGTGACTTCAAGTTTATGGGGGGTAGTATATGGAAGGCTGGCCAGGAGTGCATTGGAGTAATGAAGTGTAGGGGTAACAAAAGCATGGATGAGGGTTTCAGCAGTACATGAGCTAAAAACAGGGTAGAGTCAGGTAATGTGATCTGAGTGATGGTGCAGTTATGTGGTGTCTTTATAGGTGATTCTCTGGCTACAATTAGATAGATAAGAAAGGATCCAAACAAGTGTCATCTCACTTAGCTGGGCAGTGGAGAAGAGGCATTGGAACAGGATGGTATGGCCACCAGGTCAAAGGCTGCAGACAGATCAAGAAAGATGAAAAGAGTTGGCTTCAGCTGTGGTTCAGTGGGAATCTCTTGCCTCTGAATCACAAAGTTCAAGTCCCATTGCAGGGCTTGAGCACAAAAATCCAGTGCAGTACTGAGAGAGGGCTGCACTGTCAGAAGTGCCATCTTTTGGATGAGATGTTAAACCGAGTCCCCATCTGCCTGCTTGGTTCCATGGCAATATGTGGAAGGGCAGGGGAGCTATCCTGGTGTCCTAGCCAATATTTATCTCTCAATCAACATCAGAGAATAGCTTATCTGGCTATTATCACGTTGCTGTTTGTGGGAGTTTGTATGTGCAAATTGGCTGCCACGTTTTGTACATTACAACAGTCAGTACATTCAAAAGTATTTAATTGGCTGTAGAGTGACTTGAGACATTGGATGGTTGTGAAAAGATGTAAATGCAAGCCTTTCTTTTTTTAAAGTACAGGATATGAAATTAGTTGTCATTATCCAGAGGGCCGTGTGAAAAGTAAGTTGTGGAAGTGTTGTTTTAAGAGGGTGAAGCGTATGCTGCCACCCAGAGTGTGCAAGGTAGAATAGGAGAGAGTGCCCAGTCTGTTACTTTGCCAGCTCTGGTAAGGTCACTGAGTTTGTTTCAGCTCAGTGTCAGTACCACCTCAGGTCTGAGTTATATTTTAAATAGCCCAAGGCATCTATTCCTCACAGTCCGCACCTCCTGATTTTGATTTCATAGAGGAGAATTTGGAGCTCTGATTCAGCGGTTTTTGTGTCCTTTCTTTCTGATTTGGTGCAATGATCTGGGCTCTGAAAAGTAATAAATCTACATGTGGACAATAAAAACATTGTCCAAATAGGCAGAGAAGATATAGAGAGTGAGGTGAAAAGACACAGAGACTCTCTTACCTGTTTGCTCCCCAGTCTGCTACTGGCAGAATGCCAGCAGAACTGCACCAAAACTTTCAAGTATTTCAGTTGCTAACACCCATTTTACATATTTTACCCTAATGCCTGGATCAATGGCAATGCAAGTGAACAGACCCTGGCTCCCTTTTTGAAATCACTAGCGAGCTCATTTTTAAAAATTGACAGCACTGATCTGTCTCATTTTGAGAAAATTCTAGACCTCTCTATTGCAGCAAAGAGCATCTACATTAAAACATTTGAGGTGCTAAGGCAATGTTTCAGGGGCTGCCTCTGTGGCCGAGGGCTGAAGAATTCTGTGCCGTCCTTGCTCTGCTGGACATATGATTACAGATGCATACATTCTTTCAGTTATTGGATCATCATGCTATGATAGATATTTGTGCTCACTATGGACAGACTTGTTGATGCAGCACATGGTACAATTTACAGAGTGTAAAGTTAATATGTTACATACCAATCATTCTGTGCACCTCTTCCCTATTAACACAATTGCCATTTGGTAAATGATTTGTTGTGTGATGATCTACTATTATGCAATAGAATTTCTTCTTGCACTACATTGAATTTGCTATTATGACATGTGTAATGTAATTTGCATTAAGTAATTATGTTTATTCCTCACTACTCCCTTATTAACATTTGTCTTTGTGAGTGCATCTTTTTTTTTGCAACACCTATAATTACCATCAACCTGACTTCTTGCCCCGTGCTCCTGCTTTACAGTAATATTCTTGCTTGATGCTCTATTTCAAGCCATGAGACTTTTTCTGGACAACCCTCAAGCTCCTCAGAACAGTTGGCACCAGTTCAAATGAGCTATGATGTATTGCTATGTGGAGTTGCTTGTGGGTCACCTTGCAGGGCCAAGAAAAGGTCCTTCTGTTTCTCGTGTCTCCAGTGAAAGGGCTTTTATAAATTCACAGCTGAGCCATTTTTACAAAGTTTTGTGCACTCTAGAACTTGATTCACAAACTTTTCATCATTAATACTAATTAAGTAGTCGGTTAGCTGTGTTTAGGGTTCATGATCACATTAATACCTCATGGTTAGTCAGTTTTCTGACGTCTCCTCCAACAAAATTGTATTCCACAGAACTGCAGGCACCGATCAATTTGTTGCAAGTCTCTAATATCTATTGGAAAAAAATGTTTCACCCTCTTGTTGAAAATAAGGAAACTATGGAATACAGAAGAAAAATCTGGCAGTCAGCTTGACACACCCCAAACATGTTCCATTCAGTCCTTTCCTGTGCATACCTCAGGTGGTAAAGATAAAACTCTACTTCAAAATTTACTTTCACAAAAATATTCAGTTCTAGGTACAAAGTGGAAAGAAATCTGTATTTCATATGTTTATATGCATTAAGTGAAATTAAGTAGCAGAATCCAGTAGCCATATCTCAAAGGCAAAATCTTAAGGATGCTGGAAATCCAAATTAAAAACATAAAGTATTCAGCAGGTTAAGCAAGATAAATAGGGAGAGAAACAGTTAATGGGTGAGATTTTAATTTACTCAAGACCCATTCACTTGCACAGAGTTAGATAAATGACCTTTCATCAGAACTGTAAAAAGTTATGAGATTGAACAGGTTTTAAGCAGGTCCAGAGATAAGGAAAGGAAGGGGTTTGGGGAGGAAAGAACAAAAAGGAAGGATCAGAAATGAGAAGGGAAACAACATAAAAATTAGAATTAGAAGCAGGAATAGACCATTTGGCCCCTGGAGCCTGCTGCTCCATTCAATAAGATATCATGGTTGCACTGATCTTAATTCCATTCTCCTGCCTGCTCCATGTAACCTTTGACTCACTTGTAAATCAGGAATCTGTCTAACTCAGCCTTGAATATATTTAATGAGCCGGCCTCCACTGCTCTCTAGGGTAGAGAATTCCAAAGATTAATGACACTTTGGGACAAGCAATTCCTCACCTCGGTCCTAAATCAGAGACCCCTCATTTTTAAACTTTGCCTCCTAGTTTCATGAGGGGAAATATCCTCTCACCTTGTCCAACCCCCTCAGAATTTTATATGTTTCAATAAAATCGCCTCCCATTCTTCTAAACTCCAATGAGTATAGGCTGAACCTGCTCAACCTATCCTCATAAGACAACTGAAACAGAAAGCAATTAGGCAAACACACTATGCTCATCTTTTGATTCCCTGTTTAAATCTATACTGTTTGGTCTTAACTTAGCAGCATAATAGAGCTGGAGAGACTTGAAAGATGGGTGGCTGCCTCAAAATTTGCCTTAATCCAGGGAATATCTGAGATCATTAATAACATCTTCATGTTTACCTTTAGGTCCTGGTCTGACATTCATTGCTTATCCGAAGGCTGTCACTATGATGCCTCTTGCACCATTATGGGCTGTTCTATTCTTCTTGATGCTCATTTTCCTTGGACTGGACAGTCAGGTAAAATAAACATGAAAACAATTTCTCATAAAGGAATGTACATGTGTTTTCACAAGCCAGTGTAACTAGAATAAGTGCTGTGGTACTGTCAAACTTTACAATTAGTCATCAGTCACACTATTTGACAGTGAACTATGCTGGCAGCATAGCTTCCTTGTGGCTCCATGAATTTTTAGATGTAATTTCTGACTGAACTTTTTGTGACAAGATAACTTTAAAATAAAAATCTATTTTTAACTTGGAAATTACCATATCATTAAAATGGAAAGTTCCAAACATGTCTGCAGAATATATTTTAATAATAACATATTACCATGACTGTTCAGACACTCCGTTTTCTGTCAAAACCTAATAAGGTTCTCTTGTAGAAGGTTCGCCTCGAGTGTTTGTAATTTTGACTGATGATTACGAAATTAGCTTATGTATCAATATGGCCAAAGACTCAAACTAAGTTGATGGCCTTGTGCTTATTTTCTGCAATGCATCGATCTTGCTACAATTTGTTAGTCAAAGCAGTAATGACTATTCCGGAATTGAAAATTTGGCCATTTCTATTGTTTACCAGAATCTTAATGAACTAAAGGGCCTTTCTTGTAACTGAAGCGATCTGATATGGTTCAGACTCAGAGAAAGAAGGCAGAAGAAAGTGACCACACAAGTAGATTGGTTACAAAACAAGCTTAGAATTTATGTTCCCGCTTGGGATAGCGGTTAAGCAATGTTGGTGAAGGGGTTACATATTGGGGCCAGAATCAGTTTGTTTTAGGTTCCTGACCATGTCTCTTCATAGCTTTGTGCCGTGTTTGAGATGGGCACAACCTCCACTCACAACTTCCCTTCGGAATCCTAACTTGTCGCCGTGGCACATGTTGAAGAATCATTCACCTCCATAAAAAACAGTTATGCAAGATGGTCATTTTAGGTTGGACAAACAATTGTCTGAAATAGAATTAGTTATTAAGCAGAGATCAACAGTGATGATACTAGGAGTAAGAAGCTGTTCTGGATGACCCTCGCTTGAAACTGCGAGAAGCAGTCATGGGTTTATTTCATGTTGCTTGGAAATAGCCAACCCTGAGTGAAGGGTCCAGAAAACTCACATACACCCAGTATTTTACACTCAGACAAATTAGTGGTTCCCATCAGTGACATGAGTGGAGAAGACAGGAGCAGTTAGTTACTATTCTTGCACACAGGTAACTGAAGGTGCAACTTCCAAGAGCAATGACCGCCATCCCCCGATATACATGATGGTTCATTGCAGATATACACTTACAGCCCTCTCTGCTGAGGCCTTACAAGTTATCTCAGCAGCGACAGCAACCTGTACTCTCTCGTTGCATTTAATTGCCTTAGAAAGAAAGCATGATGCTTACACTGGAATTAGGCAGGATATTGTGGGGTAGAGACCTTACATTTTCCCTCTTTAATATGCACAGGGTAGATGCACAAATAACTGTGAATGTAGCCAATGATTTTTTTTTATTATGATGGAGCCAGTAATTTGGTGCTTTATATAGCAAATTCCTTTTCAGCTTGCTGCTGAACTTAATGCAGAAGGAATTGTAGCATTACACAGCTTCACTTAGCTCCTTTTTGCACTGAGAAATGGCTGAGACCTGTGATGCTCCGTGTGTGTGTGTCTGGGAGAAGCTTTGTGACATTAAAGCCTGGGTCTATGGTGGCTTTCATTGTCACTGGCAATGTGGTGCAGATCACTGACAGTGCTGGAGGACTGTGTATATCAACACCATGTGGAGTCTAAGCTTTCTCATATACCACTGTTCCCTGTTAGATCCACTGCCTGAGGTAGTTTATTCTGCAAGTGATGCTGTTCCCGTACCTTACATGTTCCCAGGCTATCCTTTCCTTCTGCCTTCACAAGGGATTGCACCTGATGTAGTGGAATAGTCTGTATATACCTGTGATCCCAAGAGATCTTATGCTGTCAAGGGTATAACTCCTGGTGGAACAATGCAAGCCAGACATGTCAGAAGGCAGGAGCCAATTCAGGGGTGTCATGCTTGTTTTATATGGTGGGTGTGATCCAGTATTTTATATGGTGGGCGTGATCCAGTATTTTATATGGTAGGTGTGATCCAGTATTTTATGTGGTGGGTGTGATCCAGTATTTTATGTGGTGGGTGTGATCCAGTATTTTATATGGTGGGCGTGATCCAGTATTTTATATGGTAGGTGTGATCCAGTATTTTATATGGTGGGTGTGATCCAGTATTTTATATGGTGGGCATGATCCAGTATTTTATGTGGTGGGCTTCATCCAGTATTTTATATAGTGCGTTTGATCCAGTATTTTATATGATGGGTGTGATCCAGTATTTTGTAAGCTGGGTGTGATCCAGTATCTTATATGATGGGTGTCATCCAGTATTTTTTATGGTGGGTGTGATCCAGTATTTTATATGATGTGTGTGATCCAGTATTTTATATGATGGGTGTGATCCAGTATTTTATTTGGTGGGTGTGATCCAGTATTTTATATGGTGGGTGTGATCCAGTATTTTATATGGTGGGTGTGATCCAGTATTTTATATGATGGGTGTGATCCAGTATTTTATATGGTGGGTGTGATCCAGTATTTTATATGATGGGTGTGATCCAATATTCTGGCACTTGGCAGGAGCCTTATTCAGCAAAAGTTAAAGATATTAGGTTCTCCTAAATAATCCTTCATTAGTTTATATTTTTCACTCATCTTCAATGTGTGTATTCTTTTCATATTTTATAGATGTAACCAACTTGAACATTTTTGGAATAATTATTTATTCTAAGTATTTGCCCTTCCTTTCCCTGTTGGGTTTGTACAGTCTGTTTTCTTTCTTACCTTCATTTCAACATCTTTGTTCTTCCATTTCAGAGACTTTGATCCCTTACATTTATTACTTTGGTACACAGTGTTTTCCTATTTACTATTAAATTAGCCAACTATTTAAACAATAAGCTGCTGGTTGAACTTAAGAACGAAGTTAATGAATTTCTGACTGAGTTTACTGAGTGATTAATATGCTGATTTTACGTTGGTAGCTGTGTACCACACTGACAGCTTTGTTTTAAAATTGCTGATGTGACTATGAATTTGAAGAATGCCTTTTTGAAAGTACATAATGAGCTGTTCACAAAAATTAATTAGTAATATAATAGTTGGTCAGTTTTATTAGTTTGCTGTGTTCATACCAACCCATGCAAATGACTATTGGCTATAACTTCTCACTCTGCTGATTCCCCATCTATTGAGGCAATCTGTTGCAGCTATTCCTGGACCAACAACTGCTGGTTTTGCTCTGGCATCTCTGAATGCTTTTTCTGCTTCTTGCATCTGTTCATCTCTTTGATTCTTGTATTATTTCCAAATCTTTTCCCCAATTTAGTGCACCCGCTCAAAGATTGTCCTCGAATTTCCAGAAGATTTTCCCTGCAGACTTCTAATTCGAATAATTGTGGTCTGTGGGTGAAATTGTTCCATGGGCCTATCCACATTAAAAATATCTTCTGTATGGAAATGACCCAGAGACAAGACAAACCAGTAACAGACTTGCAAACATAAACATCAACCACGATATCTACTGGATGTAAGGCAAGATGACCCTCTGACAGAGTCAAATATATTGCTCTGGACAGACTTCAGTGGGAAATCCGGATTGCCTCATGTTCCACCAAGCACAGCCAGGAGACCCTAGCTTAATTAATTAATCTACACTTGGAGAGGCAGGGATTAATCAAGGACAGCCAGCATGGTTTCGTTAAGGGGAGATCATGTCTGACCAATTTGATTGAATTTTTCGAAGAGATGACCAGGTGTGTAGATGAGGGCAATGTATTTGATGTAGTCTACTTGGACTTCAGCAAGGCTTTTGATGAGGTCCCACATGGGAGACTGATAACAAAGGTAAGAGCCCATGGGATCCAAGACAACTTGGCAAATTGGATCCAGAATTGGCTGAGTGGCAGGAAACAGAGGGTGATGGTCGAGGGGTGTTTTTGTGACTCGCTGCCTGTGTTCAGTAGGGTTCCACAGGGATCGGTGTTGGGTCCCTTGCTGTTTGTGGTATATATAAATGATTTAGACTTGAATGTAGGAGGGTTAATCAGTAAGTTTGCGGATGGCACGAAAATTTGTGGGGTGGTAAATAGTGAGGAGGAGAGCCTTAGATTACAGGAGGATATAGATGGGCTGCTCAGATGGGCTGATCAGTGGCAAATGGAATTTAATCTGGATAAGTGTGAGGTGATGTACTTGGGCAGGACAACAAGGCATGGGAATATATAATGAATGGTAGGGCCCTGGGAAGTACCGAGGATCAGAGGGACCTTTGTGTGCATGTCTACTGGTCCCTTAAGATAGCGGGACAGGTAGATAAGGTGGTTAAGAAGGCACATGGGATGCTTGCCTTTATTAGCCGAGGCATAGAATATAAGAGCAGGGAGGTTATGCTGGAACTGTATAAAACGCTGGTTAGGTCACAGCTAGAGTATTGTGTGCAGTTCTGTAATCTGCATTATAGGAAGTATGTGATTGTACTAGAGAGAGTGCAGAGAAGATTTACCAGGATGTTGCCTGGGCTGGAGAGTTTTAGTTATGAGGAGAGATTGGATAGACTGGGGTTATTTTCTCTTGAGCAGAGGAGATTGAGGGGAGACATGATTGATGTGTATAAAATTATGAGTGACATAGATAGGTTAGACAGGAAGGAATTTTTCCCCTTGATGGAGGGGTCAATACCCAGGGGGCATAGATTTAAGGTAAGGGGCAGGAGGTTTAGAGGGGATGTGAGGAAGAATTTTTTCACCCAGAGGGTGGTGGGAATCTGGAATTCGCTGCCTGAAAGGGTGGTAGAGGCAGAAACCCTCATAACATTTAAGAAGTATTTGGATGTGCACTTGCGATGCCATGGCATACAAGACCATGGGCCTAGTGCTGGAAAATGGGATTAGAATAGTTAGGTACTTGTTTGGCCGATGCAAACTCGATGGGCCGAAGGGCCTTTTACTGTGCTGTAGACCTCTGTGACTCTTTGGGCAGAATTTTACGGCCCCATTTCGGCGGGACGGGGCCATAAAATGCGGCGAGACATTATAAACCCCATTGACTTTAGCGGGAATGTAAAATCCTGCCGTATGACTCTATAACTAGCTACGCTCCTGCTCCTGGCTCACTAATAGATGCACAGTGCCTGCTGAACGAACCCATGTTAAAAGCCAGAAAATTTTCAGCTGGGTAATGTTAAGTTTATCTTCTGTTCTCAAGATTGAACAATCTTGGACTCAAGGACTTAGCTATCAAAAAGTTTAATTTCTGTGACTCCATTTGAGAATGGAACAAAGGAACAGAAAGTGGGCCTAATGGCACTTTAAACCTGCTTTGCCATTCTATTAGATCCTGGCTGATCTCTACCTCAACTCCATTTACCGGCACTATTTCCATTCCCCTTGATACCCTTGCCTAATAAAAAGCTATGAATCTCAATCTTAAAAATGTCAATTGATACACCATCCTTAAACTTTTAAGACAATGAGTTTCAGAATTCCACTACCCTTTGTGCATTTTTTTTCTATTGCTTTCCATCTGATTAGCCTAGCTCTACCTTGAAGATTTACTTCCTTGTTTTGGATTTTCCCAACCAGGGAAAGTAATTTCTCTGCATCTACCCTATTGAATCACTTCATCGTTTTACATAGCAGAGTGATCATATAATCGCTCAACTTTCTTAAATCAAGAAAGGATGACTCAGAGTTGTGGTACAATTATGTTTGTTAGGACTTCCACTGCTCTTGATTTTCTCTTTAGATAAATTTACATTCAAAATATGACCATGTATTTCAACATAGTTACTCTTGTCCTTGCAGTTTGTCTGTATGGAAAGTCTGGTGACAGCTATAATGGACATGTATCCTAAGATATTCCGTAGAGGATACAGAAGAGAACAGTTAATTTGTATTATTGCAATCGCATCTTACTTGATTGGATTAATAATGGTAACAGAGGTAAGCTAATTAACCTGAAGCTTTTTGTTCATTTTTTTGGATTTATATAAAACTGAATGAATATGTTAAGAATGACCTTCAAATTATTTACGGGTCATATCAATTAAAGTAACAATTTTCATTTTAAATTGGATAAAAACAACACAGCAGTAATTTACATTTATACTGTAGAGAAATGCTTCACAAAAGCATAAATCAGAAATAAATAGACATTGAGCTAAAGAAAGCAGGGGTGATTGGCAGCTTGGTAAGAGAGATAGATTTTAAGAAGAGTCTCAAAAGAGAATATGGAGGTGGAGAGGTTGAGGGGCTTAGGTAGAGAAATCAAAGCATGGGGTCGAGAGCTGAAGACACAGCCGCCAATGATGAGAACTTAATAAGTCTAGGAGATGTCCATGCATAAGAGAGTTTATATAATGGACAAAGTTTAGGGGGGACTGGAAGACAATGAATTCAGAGGAGAGGGTCAAATGGGGATCTGAGATGGAGATTGAAATCACAGCGGATGAGAAATAAAACAGTGCTGCGGCTGCAAGGTTGAAAGCTGTTAGGAAAGCTTAGTAAGAACCCCAGGGTAGGGCATGGGACAGCAGTATGGAGGTAGAGGATAAATATTGTTAAAGAGGGGCAAGAAGGATGAACAAGGTAGAGTGCTTAAAGAAGGTAAAGGTACCAGGGGAGTAGAGCGAGAAGCTCTGGGCAGAATTGTCCCAGATTTGCACAAAGTGTGGTAGCGGGCAGGAAAAATGTCGTTTTACCCTCCGACTGCAATGGTGGTTTTTCACACTGCATCGTTCCATTCCTAATGTGTCCAGCTTCATTAATAATACATTCATGGGAAACACTCTGGATCGCTGGCAGGTGGCTCAGATTTGCCCGCCATGCTGTGACCTCAGCACTTCCTCGTTTCGGGCGCCATATTTAAAGTGCACCAGAGTGCAGCCTACTTCATATCTACAGACCAGGACTGCTCCAGGTGATAGAAGGCCCGGGCGAAAGCAAAGAAGACGGCAGCTCCCAAATTTAGTAACACCTCTCTGGGGGTGCCTGCAGGATGCAATGGAAAACCACTGCGATGTCCTGTACGCCCGCTCTGGCTGCAAGAGGTCCACTAGAGTCACCAATCCAACCTGGGATGTGGTGGTAGTGATGGTCAGCACCACTGGAATGCAGAGGAAGTCAGCAATCCAGCGCAGGAAGAGAATGAATGCTCTCCTCCTTTCCATCAGGGTAAGTCAACCACCTCACACACTCCCAAACCCATCACACATCCACAGGGCATCCCCCCCCCACCCTTACTCCTTCCTCCATCCTGGACACCTCCCCACCACCACCAACCCCACCCCCCCCCCGCAATCGAACCCCTTCTTCCTCCCCTCCGAACTCCTTCCTGCCTTCCTAACTCCTTCCCCCTGAACTTCTTCCCCCTCCAAATTACATCCCCCCTCCGAACCCCTTCCTTTACGCCTTCCTCCCCCTTACACCTACCTCCCCACTTGTTGCAGCTTCCGCCGTTACACCCTCCTCTCCCATACTCCCTCCTCCCCCTCCCAACCAGAACTCCCCAACACCTTTGTCCTCCTTCCCAACACCTTCGCTTCCCTCCCTCTCCCAATCTCAATCCCCCACCCCTGACACCTTCATCTTTCACCTCTCACCCCCCCCCCCCCGCCACCCCTCCACACCTCCAGTACACTTTCCTCTCCCACTCACAGCTGGACCTTCCCCTCTGCCACCTCGCTAATCATCCATAGTACGCCATGGCCAAGACTGTGATGCTCCGAGGCAGACCCGAGACATCAGTGGAGATCTCCCACCTTCCGAGAGCTGCTTTGCGACGGAGCCTGATCCATGAGAATCCACCCAGCATGTGATGCACGTGTTCTTCCAGGGATCCAGCATCTTCTGCTCCTCGGCAGGTCCGTCATCTGCAAAGCGGGTTCACGCTGCCCTCCAGCAGGATTCACATTCCGCCATGGCGGACACCATCAGATCATCCCTCTATGCTTTCATGCTGGCGTAAGACCAATTTCTGGCCTTCTTGCTATATTTCCTGCAGCCCGCCATGATGCCTGGCACCAAAGGGACTGGAACATTCTGGCCTCAGTTCTGATTTAGTGAATGGGGCCATAGTGCCACCACAGTACTTTTGACAGGGCAGGTGGTGGAAAGTATCGCCAAATGAAAATGTGTCCGTCTGGGACAAAATGTCACCACCTATGAATTAATTTTTAGTCAAAGCCAGAAGGTCAATGCATTCATCCATATAAAGGTCATGAATGACAAGGGCCCTGAGCTCATGAGATTTAACACCCAGCAGGTATGTTTCTAGGCCTGAAAGCCGGTAAGAGATAGGGTTTGGGTGGATGGCATTGTTACTAATCAGGAACAATGATGGGTATCTCAACGGACCCTGTGGAGAATGCCAAAAAAAGCACAGAGGGTGGTTATGAGTTTATTGAAGGGATGGGCAGGCAAGCGAGAAAGCAGAGAAGCAATAATGGCTTGGGGTATGGATTTGAGGGAACAAAGTTCCTGAGAGGGGAGAAATGAAGGTGGAATGACTGGGTGGAAGAAAGGATAAGGAGGAAAGATGGGCCCAAGAAAAAGGAAAGATAAAGGAAGATAGAAAAGTAATGGGCTTATATCCAACACACCAGCAAATGGACAGAAAGGGATTTCAGATTACATAGTCATGGCAAAGATTAAGAGAGAGGTGGCTTTGCCGTAAACGGAGAACAGGGAAGTGACAATCCAAAGTTAGCCAAGATGGAGTGGAGAGTTGGCCAAGAGCCTCCAGGGATTGATCCGGGGACAAACAGAGGGGTCCTCATTTATTAGCAGTGCACACCAGCAGAACAGGTAGACCACCAAAGCAGTGAGGAACAGTGGCAGTGGAGCATCAGAACCAAGATCAGGGATCTTGAGGAAAATGTTAGAAAAGCCCATTGGATTCGTTTAGATAAGGAACTGGTCCAAGGAAGATGAGGGGGACAAACGATTTAGAATGCAATGCTCAGGGCTGGAATCCTAGGTAATATAATAAACATACAGGAGCTTTTTGGATTAACGTATGAAAGCAAGGAGCAAGTTGTGCTTTCTTTTCAAAGATACCACACCATTGACATATCACAAGTTGAATGGGAACAATTTCAATTAATCAAATTTGAAAACCAATGAAGTTAATTACATTCCTAAATCAGATGGGTAAATCTTATTGGGCACCTAAAAATCAGTTTATAAGTTCAAATCTGCATAAACGGAGTAATTTAACTAACATTTTTATTGCATGTGTCTTACAAAATGTTATTTGTGGCAATAAAATAATAATTTCGCTGCCATCTGAGTATGGGCTACTTCAAAATTGGTGTCCTGAAGACAATTTCTTTGGCTAATAGAGTAGTAACTATTTTATTTCACAAAATGGCCATGAGCTATTTTAAAACATATATTTTAGGCAAATGGAAACAATAAATAAATGCCCCTAAATTTAAAAACTGATAATAGATGTTTTTTAAAAAATCAGTTTAACTTAGAAATCAAATCTAGTGGATGCAGGAAGTAATGCATACACCAGAATGGATAGGCCTTAAGGCACATGTGGTCTTGGGCCCAGTGCCTGCTTTTCATTGAGCTGGTGAGCTCTGGACACCAAATAGGTGTCCCCAAGCAGCTTTCCGGCAAAGAAGAATCAACAACCGGGCTGCTGCAAAGCCAGAAGTGGCCTTCAGGTGAGTCCTTAAAGGGGACTGGGAAGTAGTGGAGAAGGGGATGAGGGGCTGCTGGGGGAATGGATCAAGTTGGGAAGGTGGAAATTCCAGTCGGGAAAGTAGTGGATAGCCGTGATCAGGAAGAGTAGGTAGTGGCGGAGACCAGGGTCTGAGAGAGTAGAGATTAGGATCAGCAAAGGTTATGATTGTGGAGAGTGGGGCATGGTGGAGTAGTGGCTGGCAGCAGACTGTGTGGTTTGAATATGGAGCTGGGTAGACTACTACTGCTCCTCCCAGCTCCATATTCAGGTAAGTATATTTTAAAGACTTACCTTGTTATTTCTGGCATGCAGCAGTTCTTTTAAGGACCGTGTGTTAGACCACAGGTAGAACGGATTTTCTTGAAAGCAGTCAGTATGACATCAACTGCATTCAGGGCAACACGGTATTTTTGAGGTGGCTGTGCTGTTAGGAGTAGACAATTGGCTTAGCACCTGTTTCAGGCATGTCCATGGACACTAAATATTTTGCCTGCACACCAGCTTGGAGGATGGTACACAGCTGGCTCATAATGAGCATGCACCTCCTGCCTGCCATGTTGGAGACTTACGAAGCTGTTTGGTGCCAGAAAAACAGTCACTGTAAGGCCTATATGTTTACAGAGTGACCTTGTCATATAGAAGTATTTGCCTCTATCCTGTGTAAAGTCCCAGTGGAGATAGTCTATCCTGCTTGCCAATGTAGCCTATTCCACTTAACCTTTCATGCTCATTAGTGGATACTGTGGAGATAACATTCTCGAATCCAAAATTTATTTCTGTTACATCTGCTCTTCTAGATTTATAATACTGGAAATAATTTTGCTGCTGACCAAAATCCCATTGAACTGTTCAAAGGAAAATGTTTTAAACAGTCTATTCCTGATAATTCACAGTTAAAATACTTGATTAATTAATTCAAAATTAAGAGGAGTAAGCTGCATGAGTAAGCTATGATTACATTAATCATATTCTAAGTTATTCTTTAAGGAATCCAAAAATATTCACTTATTCTTAAAGAAATTACTTTTTCTACTGCAGAATGCATTATACTCTACTCCTCTTAAATAGATTCTCCCTGGAAGGGCTACCACAGGAAAAAAAGGTAATACATTGTCAATGACACTGGATGCTCATCTCTTGGGCTGCATCTTATTCCAGCGGTCACTATAAGATTTGGAAGCTACAGAGGTGTCTGTTTCCTCCATGAGTGACTAAGTGAATATGGCACTGGACAGGAGAAATTTAAAAAGTAAGCTAACCAGGTAAACTGTGAGGGGCAGGGTGCTAGCTGCAGCTGGGCAGTAAGCACAGCACACAGACTGTCATCTCACTACTGCTGCGGTCCCATCAACAAAGGGGCAATAATTAGACCAAAATTGGCCGCTCTGTTTTCCTCTCAGCACCTTGCTGTTCACAGTCCCTAACAATTTTGGAGCTGGCCAGTTAATAGGTGTCCAGCCTTCCCACCCAGGATAGGTGGGAACCTCGTGATCCTATGTCACACATAGGACCTCAATTCAATTTACTCTCCCAATAGGCTGTGGGTGGGCTGCCCAAGCCTCTGCGAGGTGGAACACAGCATAGAGTGGTCTAACCATTGATCCTTAAAGGGACTGCTGGAAGCTGCACCCAAGATACTCCAGGTAAGTTCTTTTAATAATTTTCTTATGGAAGCAGAAGGAGCACAGATGCGCTGGCAGCTCAGCTTTCTTATTTAAACGAAGCCTGACACAAAAATCGATCGGACTCCGACTAATATGAACCAACCAACCGCCTGCCCAATCTGCACCCGAAATAAAAGTCGATCTGACCAGTCTGCTCTTCCAACTAAAATATCTCAGATATTACGTAATGATGGGGGTTATAAGTAAGAATACGTTTTCCTCAGATGCTGGTTAATTGTTCTGTTCTACTTAAGATCAGTCTTTTGAACTGAAGTTTATTGTATTGATTTGCATTTATTTTTTTACAGTTGATTGTCATTTTTAAAAATTATGTTTGTTTAGTTAACAATTGACTTAAAATATTTTCAGTGAGACAGTTATGTGTAGTAGAGCAATTAACAAATGTACAGTAGCAAAACTAAGTAAACGTTTTCCGACAAAATGAAATAATGAACTGTTTTCTTTGTGTTGAAAGGGAGGAATGTACGTTTTCCAGCTCTTTGATGCATATGCTTCGAGTGGCATGTGTCTCCTCTTTGTGGCCATTTTCGAGTGTATTTGTATAGGCTGGGCCTATGGTAAGTCATTCACAATACCTTTTATATTTGTTCTTTGCCAATGAGCTAATGATTAATCTATGAATTATTGATAGCTAAGCCAAATTAAAATAAAACTGATCAGCTACTAGAGGATGGATGCATATCATTTATTGGATTAAACACTTCTGGTAATGAGAAAGAATAATAATATTTAGTATCCATGTCTGATGTACATGAAGGAAAAAATAGGAGATCCCATAAATGGGGTTGGAGGTGTCAGCATTGAATAAGATAAATATTTCACCTACATATACTCCTTTCCAAAGCTTAGCGGATTGTTTTGAAAATGATAGTGTGGTTGCGTACTAAATATATTATGAAACAACAAAGTTCTCCTGGAAAGATTAGTTCTCTTAGCTTCATCAAAGACTTGTTAGAAATTAGTTTGTGTTAAGTTCCTTGTAACATATAGGATAATATGTCATTCATATTATAGGGCAAAAGTACATATAGAATGTTTAATTTGTAGGTGGGAAGATGGAGAGGATTGGTACCAGCAAAGCTTGTGTAAAAACAAAGGGCAGAATTTTATGGATGGCAGGGTTTCTCACCCAGCCACCCAAAGGGCAGGGTTCTCACCCAGCCACCCAAAGGGCAGGGTTCTCACCCAGCCACCCAAAGGGCAGAGTTTCTCGCCCAGCCATCCAAAGGGCAGGGTTTCTCGCCCAGCCATCCAAAGGGCAGGGTTTCTCACCCAGCCACCCAAAGGGCAGGGTTTCTCGCCCAGCCACCCAAAGAGTCGACGCGGAACTTGACGATGCCGGCTGCCCCGTAGCCATTTAACACTATGAGGAGCATTAATTAGCTGAAGGTGAGATTTCTGTCCCTCAATAGGGAGGAGGTCCCACCTCAGAGAGCCGCCAGCTAATCAGATTGGCTGGAAGCTCTGTAATCCCAGAGGTGCCACTGGGAGCGCTAGCCATTGCTGGGACTACAACCAGTCTCCAGATTCTAAATCCCAGAGCCCACAAGACCTGGTAGGTGCAGGGTCTCACAGTGAGGGTAGGAAGGGGTGATAGGCAGAGTAGGGTGCGAGGCCTTGGGGAGCAAGGGTACACCTGCAGGGAGAGTGTTGGGGGTGGGGGGGGGTTGGGGGCAGGGTCCGGGGAGGGTGGGAGCAGTGACCCGGCCTGGAAAGGGGGCCTGAGGCCTGAGCAAAGTGATAAATGACCACTTAAGAGCTTCAGTTGGGGCAAGGATGGGCTGGCCACCCTCGGCCTCATACACCCCCTGCAAAATTACAACAGGTCAGGGGCCAACATCTCCCCGACCCCCCACACCCTCCCTGCAGGTGTTCCCTTGCTCCCTGCCTCTCAGTCAAGGCCTTGCAACCTCCTCTGCCTATCACCCCTTCCTGTCCCCACCATGAGATCCTGCACCTACCTGGTCTTGTGGACGCTGGCATTTAGAATCTGGAGACTGGTTGTAGTCCCAGCAATGGCTAGCGCTCCTCTGGGATCACAGAGCTGCCAGCCAGTTTGATTACAACAGGTCAGGGGTGGGGTGGTAAGGCTACCTGGGTAACTTCATGGAACGCCACCTGAAAACCCGGGATTTGGTGGGATTGTAAAACTCTGTCCAAAATTTATGACATCATTAATTAGTATTGAATGCTAATTTACTATGCCACATTTGTTAACTTATATATAGAGTCTATTATTATACAATTATCCCGCTACTTCTGGCATAATGGTATATTTTCTTAGAAAGAAAGATTAAAACTTTACCTGAAGATGTTTACAATCCTGAAGATGTTTACAAGTGAGCGAAGGAGACTGCCATACTAATGAAACAGTAGATGGCGCTGTTGTAAAACAACTTGCACTTTTCTAGCCCTTTTAGTGTACATTTGAGAAAAGAAGGACATTTTTTATTATAATAAAGGCCTGGAATTTGCGGGTGTAATGATGAGGAAAATGTCAGTGTTTGCCATCAGTACTCTGTAAAACTGAATGCAGCCTCTGGCATCTGCACATGTGCAGTTAAACGCAAAAATCCAAATGTTGCTGTCAGTGATTCCCTGCTCCTTCACAGTGCTTGCAGATGGAAATCAATTAGAAATCAATGAATTGATATGAACTTCCATATTTTCACTATTATCCTCACTGTAAAAACCCTTGAATAAGGTGCAACTAGGTTTTTAATAGCAAGCCAATAATTATTGCTCAATAGCATCCTGACCCTGAAAAACTAATTTTATGGGCAGAATCTTCCGGTTGGCGTGCGTTAAATGACAGGCGATGGCATCGGGCATATGTCCTGACCTCATTGCATGTCATCTCGATATTTCGTTTGGCGGGCACGTGCTGGAGTCGGCTGCGCACCCGCCAAAATGTCAATGGCCTATTGAGGCCATTAAGGGTGTAATTAAAGTCGTTAAGAATGCTGCCCGTCCAACCTTAAGGTTGGTGGGCAGGTGAAAAGCCCAAGCAGCCTTCACAGCGCTACCTGTGCAGGTGGGCTGAGGTTTCCTGAAGCTTTTATAAAATAAATACATAAATTTTCCCACCTTTACAAACATGTACCAACTCATGTGACACAGTCATGTGAGAGGACACGTTTGAATAAATTTTTAAATCTATTCTTCATTAATTTTCATAACCATTCAATCTCCCTGAGGCACGGAGCTGCCTCAGGGAGATTGCTGTGTTGTTTTGCACTAGCCCTGACTCTCTCCCCCCCCTCCCACCTGCACAGGTAGCATTGAGGGCTACTGGCTGTGCATTATGCTGGGCGGGCCATAATTGGGCTGCCCGGGTAAAATGGTGCAGCTGATCGCAAGCGACAATCGGCTCCGCGCTCAACCCTGCCCGTTCCCGCCCACCACAAATTTCTCCATTCCATTTTAAAAATCCATAGAGGATAGGAAGGGGTGATAGGCAGGGCAGGGTTTCTCGCCCAGCCACCTGAAGGGCAAAGTTTCTCACCCAGCCACCCAAAGGGCAGGGTTCCTCACCCAGCCATCCGAAGGGCAGAGTTTCTCGCCCAGCCACCCAAAGGGCAGAGTTTCTCGCCCAGCCACCCATAATAAAAACTGTAAAATTTATTTTTGACACTTCAGTTTCTGCCTTAATCAAATGTGTATGTACCAATCTTTATTTTGCTTTCTGTAAAATCATTTTAAATTAGCAAATGATAATACCTGCTTTTACTTCCTGATTTGTTGTCTGTGGGAATTCTTCAATGTAATTGCTTAGCCTGCTTGATGATATCACTGTTGCTAACTGCCAGAGATCCTCTGTCGCTGGCACCAAAATAGAATCCACACCACAGAGATGGCTAGGTTTTTGTGGGCCACTTTCTTTGGAGTCAGCAGCTAGTGCTGCTGCTGACTACAAAATCTGGCCCATTATGTCTAGAATATGGACAGAACTGAAGTCTCCCTAGCATGCAAATTCTAGATTTTACAATTGTTTTGTTAAATGGCAGATCTTCCTGCTCTAAGCAAATCAACATTTCCCGAGAAACCATTGTAGTCATAAAGCCTATTCACAGCCTCACTGTAAAATGCTATTGTTATTTTCTTTAGTGAGCCTCTCTGGATAGCTCATGAGTGATCAATTCACAAATAAATTACAGCTGGCTAGCAAAACAGTGGAAATAAGATTCTTTAAAAAGCATTTCAAGGGGAAGATTTTGAATATTTTATACCTCTGACTTGCTCTGTCTTTTGGGTTTCAGACATATATCTCTAAAAGGTTTCTACATGTCTGTGAATCTAAATTAGGAAAGAGAAAAATCAGACAGCATCATTAATCCATTGTAATTTAACAACTGTGGAAATATCTGCAGTTGCCTTTGTGCAAATGTCTCTTGAGCTCCATGCAACAGACTGCTGTAATATCTTATCTTAATTTCTGTGAAATGAAATATTTCCACAGTATGGCAACCTATAACATGCGCAAGAAAACTTGTAAACCAAGTCTGTTACCCTATCAGGTCAGATAATAATGACTGTAAATTACTGCAATAATATTAAATCATGCAAATAAGGACACAGCCCTGTCTTATACTTGATATTCTCCTAATCTCTCTCATGTTCACAGGAAGTAATCGGTTCTATGACAATATTGAAGACATGATTGGGTACAGGCCATTCGTTCTAATTAAATGGTGCTGGAATTTCATCACACCCGGTATATGTTCAGTAAGTTCTTAAGCTGTTACTGCACCTTTTGTCAATGGCTTTCATTTTACATTCAGTTGAGAAAAATATTAATCATACAAATTGTTCTCAATGTTAAATAATATCTTCAATATTAAATAATGTTTTAAGATATCATTGTATTTTATATCCCCTAATTATTTGTAAGCATTTACATATTTTGTTTTTCATTTCTTCTCTAATATGTCGTTTACAATCTGCAGTTTACTTCTGCACCCAATGCAATTATCCTTCTTTTGTAATCCTTTTTCGTTCATAAATGTATTCATATATGCATGTCTGTATGTTTAAAATCAAGTACTTATATCTGAAAAGCATAAATGAGATTATGTTACTTTTTTATTACTAAAACATACATCCCTTTGTAAAAAGGGAAGAGAATGGGGCAAACTGTGAAAACTGGTGCAAAGGCAAAATACTGTGGATGTTGGGAATTTGTAATAAACAGCAGAAATTACTCAAAAGCACTCAGAAGATGAGGCAGCATGTGGAGAGAGGAACAGAGTTAACGGGCTGAATTTTCCAAGGCCCACAGAGGTGGCTTTGGAGGTTGTGGGGGCACTCCAGCCATCGAGTGTTTTTCTGGAGGCCAATTAATGGGTCCAACAGCAAACCCTCCAGCGGCAGCAAGAATCTGATTAAGGATGTTGATGAGTTGCTTATCTTCAATTTTCCAGGCCTCAAGGGATTTTCCCAATGACACACAGCAACCCCCCCCCCCCACCCCCCCACCCCCCCACTCCACAAACAGCCCACCACTGTGTCAGGAGCCTGAAAATAGGACCCACAGCTGGTGGTCTGAGCTGGAATTCACTTAAGGGTTTAAAATCATTTACTGGCAGTAATTCACAAATGGGATCTATTTCCAGGCAGCAGGCATGCCCGTGCAGCTACTTTGTGAAGAGCAATGCTTGCCCTGCTGCAAGGACAGCCGCTTTCCTCCCTCCACGGCACCACTGCTGCTCCCGTTGATGGCATCACCCACAACGCAAAGGCGGCTGGCGACTCTATCCATGGGCCGCACTGATTGGACCTCCCAACATTGGAACCCGGCCACTATCTCTAAGTGGCCAGGGCTCTTAGAGATAGCTTCTTAATTGGGCCTCCCAGGGAACATTGCATCCATCAACCTGCTATTAATCCTGAATTAGGTTCTTGCTACATCCGAAGGGTTTGCTGTTGGACCCATTATTTGGCCTCCAGAAAAGCACTCGATGGCTGGAGTGCCCTGGGAAGCAGGCCCAACACACATCTTTCCAAATTTCCTCGCTCACTCCCCCCAACCTCCAAAGCCGCCTCCGTGGGCCTGGGAAATTTCAGCCCATTAACTCTGTTCCTCTCTCCAAATGCTACCTGATCTGCTGGGTATTTTCTGCTTTTTAATTACAAATTTCCAACATCCACAGTATTTTGCCATTGCACCAGTTTTCACAGCCTTCCCTGTTTTCTTCCCTTTCTAAAGAAAAAACAAACTTGGTGGATGTATGTTTTAGCATTAAAAAAAGTAACCTAATTACACTTAGGCTGCTGAGAGGTAAGTACTTAATTTCCCAACTCAGAATTCATCCCGATGTCGGGATCACGACCCACCTGGGAAAGCCTGTCCAATGGCTGGAATTTTCCAGCTCCCCCCTCCCCCCCCCCACCCCCCACCTCCGCCAAGCTGTGAGGCCAGCGAGCCATTAAAATCTCCATTCACATCGGCCAGACTGGAAGGTCCCGCTGGCGTGAGGGGCTGGAGAATTCCGGCCAGTCTTTCAGGTTGTTGGGATTTGAGACCAAGAAGTGCAAAATGCAGCTCTCGACCAGCAGCAGCTGTGGATCTGGGTAACAGAATGCATATGCCATGATCCCACTCCTGAAGAGTACACTTTGAACGTCCACTTTCTCAAATTATTGTAAGAAATACTGGCTTCACAAATCTGGCGTGACACTGTGGATGTGGTGATATGCCTATGCTTTGGGCAATAGCCTTCCCAAGCGTGTCTGACATTGTTGCAATATGGAGTCAGATCAGCACCTGACACCAGAGTTACTTGAGCTACGCTAGACTTAAGTACTGCAGAATTCTGAAAAAAAAAACATAAAAAGCAGGTAATTCAAGCAGAATAGCGAAACAAAGTTAAAATTTAGAGTGAGTGTCTAGGATCACTAACCTGAAGCATTAACCAGAGTTATACTGCTACTTTTGCAAAACTGTTTTGTAGTGGTGCAGGATAAATGTACCCTTGGTAAAATATTTGGGAAGGAAATTTAATGTTTTGCATAAGTACATTAGAATATCTGAAGAAAATATTTATCTTAAATGTTATTTAATCTTTTTTCTTTCAGGCAATTTTCATTTTCTTCATTGTGAGATATAAACCACTTAAGTATAACAACACATACATCTATCCAAACTGGGGTTATGCACTAGGGTGGGCCCTGGCTCTTTCTTCCATGATTTGCATACCTCTGGGATTTATCTTCAAAATATGGAACACTGAAGGGACCCTTCTAGAGGTAATTCCAATCAGATATGTCAACGTTATCATTACTGTTCTCAATCCAGTAAGTGCTGTTCATTATGAACTGCCTGCGTCTTCTCAGCAAGTAGTCAACCATTTGGTTTGGTATTTAGTTATCACCTTTATGAATTTCATTTTATGTTAAAAGCTGAGAATGTTATATTTAAATTATGGTAAGAAAAATACTTTCACATTTACATTCAAAAAACCTAGTGTGGGCATTGAAAATCTAGTTTGTGGGCTGTAAAAGATTATGGCCGGAATTTTCCGGCCCTGTTGGCGTCGGGCATCAGGACAAGCGTGGGGGTGGTGTACAATGTGGTGAGGAAGCCAAAAATCAGTTTCAGGCTGGCATGAAAACACAACAGGATCATCCATTGGTGTCTGCCATGGCGGCGCACCAATCCCGCTGGCGGCCGGTGTGAACCCGATTTGCATCCCGCTAATGGGATGCAAAGTAAGATCCGACTGGGAAAACACGCTGGCCCAGAGCACATCTGGACAACTGTGACGTGTAGAAGTTGGGACTTACCGTTAGGGTTGTGCTCAGATCGCAGGCATCTGAGGAGCAGAAGATGCTGGAGCCTTACAACTTCGGGACCCTGGTGGTACATGTGCATCACCAGCTGGGTGAATTCTCATGGACATGGCTTCGCTGCAAAGTGGCTTAAGGAAGGTGGGAGATCTCCGTTGATGTCTCACGTCTTCTTCGGTACATCGTGATCTTGGCCATGAGCTGCCAAGGCTGGTCAGTGAGAGGAGGGAGAGGCGTATTAGTGGGGGTGGGGGGGGGGGGGCGCGGGGTGTTGGGGCGGTGGTGAGGTTGGGAGGGGAGGAATGAAGGTGTCGGGGAGTGAGGTTGGGAGGGAGCAGGAGGGAGTATGGGAGGAGGACGATATAATGGGGGAGAATGCAGCAGGTGGGGAGATAGGTGTAAGGGAAAGAGTTCAGAGGGGAGAAGGAGTTCTGAGGGGGAAGGACTTTGACAGGAGGAAAGACTTTGGGGGAAGGAAGGAGTTTGGAGGGGGGAAGGAGTCCAGTGAGAGGAAGGATACTGGGATGAGGAAGGAGTTTGGCATGGGTAAGGAGTCTGGTGGAGGAAGGATTAGGGGTGTAGGTGTAAGGGTAGAGGAGGGAGTAAGAAGATGTCCAGATGAAAGTGCAAGGGAGGGTTCTGCGGAGTCAATGATTGCTTCCTCGGGAATGAACTGAGGGTGAGCATGGTAGGAGGGAATGATGAGTATGAGAGGGGGCAGAGAGATCCGAAAGGGTCGGAGGGTGAGGATGCAATGATAGTGGTAGAAGGGTCAGTGATGATGGTTGGTGGGGAATCGGAGGCAGACACAGGTCCTGCAGGGTGGGAAGGAGGAGGTCAGGGAGGCCAATGTGGATGGGGGTGGGATTCTCAGGAAGGTAGGGAACGTATACGTTCACCTGGACAACCTGGAAAAAAAAGGGTTTTAGTTGGGAGTGAAGATGAGGAGGTGGAAGGTGATGCCAAGGGGGTCAACAGTGATGGGGGAAAAGGACATGGGTGACTGGGGGGGAGGAAAGGATGGGGAGCTGAGCAAAAAACTTGATGGCTACCATTTTTCTCAAATTGAAAGTGAGCGGAGCATAGTGTTGGATGGGCACAAGCGCTGCATGGGAGTACAGTCACTGGGTGGGAGGAGATGCAGGTCAGCTCAGATGGAAAACTGAAAGAGAGCCCCAGCAGGCAGCATTGAAAATGCTCAGGACATTGAGGTGAGCGTGATACATGAAGGATCCGCGTCCATGGGAGAGTGCTTACACAGGTTCCGAAAGGCTCTGCCACACACACACTTCTCCCTCCAGAATCACTCGTGGTCCAGCTGCATGCAGCTGAACGGCTAGTAGCAGATTGGAGGTGTAGGGAGAGGACTCGTGAAGCCTGTAAATGAAGCTGAAGCTGCACATTATTCAGTGAAAGTGAATTTCAGATTATGAAGTATGGAAATGTGTTCACCCGTGCAACCACTTGTGATCGGAATTTCCTAGTCCTACCAATTCTTCTAGGTGCTGCCCTGACATCTGCAGGAGCGGTGCAGACAGCCTGTGCAATGGTTGGCCCTGTTGCCTCTGATGACTTTGCCATACATCCTTTGGAGACCTTAGGCCTTGGGGGCCCCTGCTTGCTTTGCCTGTCCTCCTGTGGGCCAGCTGCTCCCTCTGCGGTGACAGAGGATGAGGTTGAGGGGGTTACAGACAAAAGGGACTCGGAGGGAGAGATTCCTGAGTGGACGACCCAGGGGTGTCCAGCTGCCGCTCCTCCTGCCTTCGGGTGCCCAAGGGCCCTGCCCTGACTTCTTGAGGGGAAGGAGGACCTGGTGGGATGATGAGGTGCCCTGTTTTCCTCTTGCGTTGCCACTGCAGGAACTCACACATGGCTCCTGTGATGGAGTGCAGCTCTATATGCATCACCACATTCTGCTGGACCAGGGTCTCCATGGCGTCCCCCATCTTTCCCATGGAAACCTCCGTGCGTGCACATGTGGGCAACATGTCATCAGAGAGCAGGTGAATGCACTCCTCTGACTTGTGTGTCAACTCTGTTGAGGGCTTGCAACAGCTCTGCATGATGTTCTCCCGCCTTCTGCTGACTCTACAATAAGTTGGAAGGCCGAATCCAGAGGCTCGTCATTTGACCCAGACCTCACAGGTGCCGCTTCCCCAGCTGTCCTCTGAGTGTCAGGGAGCTCAGCTGAACCTGCCTTCTCCTGCTACGGACATGTGTCCATGCGGTGACCACCAGATTGTGAATCCAAGGCTGCTCTAGATCTAGGTCCCTCTGAGATTTGTGTCTCTGCACTGGTGCAGGGTGTGGGTAAGCGCTGTGATGGGTCTTCCAGGCTGCTTATTGCCAGCTCTTCAACGGAGGAGATATCCTCTTGGCTGGAGGTGAGAACCTGGATGGAGCTGAGGGACTGGCTGGCTGAGGCTGTCAGTTGCTTGGCAGAGCTCCCTGTGAACCAAAGTAGAGATAATTAGTGCCTGGCAGCAGAGTCAAAAGCAGGAGAGGGAGCACTCACAGTAGCCTTGAGAGAGGGATGATGTAGTGTAGGATCCTCACCTGGGTGTTTGCCACCGACCTCACCGCCAACACAGGTACGGCCCATGTCCTCACCAGTCAGCGCAACGGCACACTGCTCAAAGTGAGTCAGGGGCCTAATGTGGGCCACTCCACACCCCGGTCTGGGACCTCTCCCTGCTGTTGTGAGCCAGCTTCTCCTATGTGAAAACAGATGGAGAGAGTGTGAGCAGGACGCATGGCGCTGCGTGGAATGCTTATGTGGTGAGCGGAGCTATGGACAAGATATGGACACGAGCTCCAGAGGAATTGAGCCTGATAGAGATGTGAAGGTTTGTGTGAGAGTTGGCAACTAGGGATGGACAATAAATGCTGGCATAGCCAGCGAAGCCCACACCCCTTAAACAAATAAAGAAAATATAAGGTGGAATCATCCCAGATTTGCACAAAGCACTATAGCAGGCAGGAAAAAGAATGTTTTACCTACCGTCTGCAATGGAGTCTTTTCTTGCCGTATTGTCCCGTTCCCGGCAGATCCCGCCTCATTAATTACACATTCACGGGGAACATGCTGGATCACTGATTGGCTCTTGAGGTGTGAGATCCCTGTGGACGTGTGATGGGTTTGTGAGTCTGTGAGTGGAGAGTGATGAGGTGGTTGACTTACCCTGGTGGAATGGAGGAAAATCATTCACCCTCTTCCTGCAATGTATGTCTGACATCTGTGCTCTGGTGGTGCTGACTGCCGCTGCCAACGCCTTCCAGGCCGGATAGGTGACTCTGGTGGACCTCCTGTGGCCAAAGCCGGGGTAGAGGACACCACGGCAGCCTTCCACTGCACCCAGCAGCTACCCCTAGAGAGGCACCACTAAATTTGTGGGCTGCCGTCTTCTTTGCTTTCGAGGCCGCCTGTCGCCTGGTACAGTCCTGGTCTAAAGAATTGAAATAGGCATGCACTCTGGTGTGCTTTAAATATGTCGCCCAGAGCACAGAAGCACTGAGGTCACAGCATGGTGGGCAAATCCTAGCCCGCTGGCCAGTGATCTGGCATGTTTGCCGTGAATGCATAATTAATAAGGCAGAACCCGCCAGGAATGGAACAAGACAGCGCAAAAGGCTTCCATTGCGGACGGCGGATAAAATGTCCTTTTTCCCGCCCACTGTAGCACTTTGTGCAAATCTGGGATGATTCCTTGTTTTTATATCTTTGTTCATTCAAGGGATGTTGGGCTTTGCTGGCTGAGTCAGCATTTATTGCCCATCCCTAGTTGCCAAACATAAAAGCAACTTAAACCTGATATCCTGCTTGCTCCAAAACCATTTGCAATAACTGTTCTAAAGTAGTAATATTGTGACATTTATCTCTTTTTTAAAAATCAGTACAACTTTTACTAATGGTATAGTTATTCCACCTTGTAAAATGAGTTAAGTGCTACGTTCAAGTTAGCTATCTGACACCATGCATGGGCGTTAGAAATGACCTTGTTACCGCCAGACTAGAGAAGGAGAAAATGCAGTTAGCATTCTCATGTGTGCAGACATTAAATGAGTATAAAATCCATCTTGGTTCCAATATATTCTTTAGTCAGATCTCAGTTTTCTCTCTTGTTCGTTCCCATGCTTAGTGGCACAAGAAGTAATCCATCTCCTTCTACTGATTTACAACCAGCAGATGAGCTCTGGATTGTTCCTACGTCTAAGTCCCTTAACGTGGGTCGGTTATTAGCCTGACTCACAGCCCCAACCAGGAAAACCAGCTAGGCACGGTGGAGAGGTGATGGTGCCAACTGCCCCCAACGAACATGCAAATCTGCAGGATGTCAACCCAGAATTCTCCCCTTCACTCATTGGGACTTATGCTTATAAAGTCTACTAATCATCGTTGTCCACTCTCACACATTAAAACTGGTCATTCATATGAGCTAGGTGGAATAATACACAAACATCAATCCTCGCCTTCAGAAAAGGGGAGAAAATAATCAGATAAATAGCCCAATACTAACTTGCTTTCTTTAAAATCCTTGTTCTTGTTACAATTTCAGAGATTTAAGAAGCTTACAACACCTAGTCCGGACTTGCGACGAAGAGGAATAGGATCACCCAATGCGGACACATGCTGCAACACAGTTAATGACTGTGATGGTAAACTTAAAAGCGATGGACGCATTCCTACCATCACAGAAAAGGAGACGCACTTCTGAGCAAATCCCCTGGTCTCTTTTAAAAAAAAACAGGAAAGCAAAATGACATCACTTAATTATAGAGGCCTGCTTGTTTTGCACAAACTTTATTAACATGTTAATTCAAAATTAAGCATTATATACTTGTTTAAAAAAAAGTGACTTTTTAATGATTGTATAAGTAACTGATTATATATAGTATTTGATATTAGTGAACTTATGTAATAATGTGACACTGGTAAATGTTTTATAGAAATTCTAGTATGGAATCGATGTATAATGTGTTGTAAAACTTTTCTGTTTGGAACTCTTTTTCATTATGGAAGGCACAGTGTTTAATGGACATATTTGCTCATCTGTAAGTTTGAAAAAGGCAATTCCAAGTCATACTGCATGTTTGTGAAGTCATTATTTTTGAGCCTCCTACCTATATTCGTGTAGGTAGGTACAACAAAGGTCTCCGATGTTAAGGAGGCAAATTAAATACGATACTTCAGTTGTCACTTCTGAATCATTTTTGATGGAATTTGTTATTTAAAAAGCTTTTAAATTTACAATATTTCTATAGATATGACTTTCATCACTTGTATATTTTCCCTAACCAAAGTCCCATAAGCATAAGCATAAGCATACATATTTCATTGACGTGGTCCAAAATATTATATTACTAAAGTGCTCTGCTTGTAAATGTCTGCTATTGATACCGAATAACCCACTACTGATATTTTTTACAATTTTTCAACTTTCCTACTGGTATTTGTTATTTTCTCAGACAAATATTCAAGAAATTGTGGGGGGGGGGAGGGCAGAATTGGTTCTTTGGTTCTTTTTCGTTTCTGTAAAGATTTTTGGTACGTAGTAAGACTAAGTAATCTTCCCTTTTTAAAAGAATTTGCAGTATTAGGTGTGGTGCCAAGCCGTTTCACGCACTGGAGAGTTTTGTGGCACAAAATTTTATTGTCTGCTTACTCATCATTTTTAAAGATAAATAAAGTTATCAGTTTACCTCACTGCTGCTCACTTTGTTGTGGAACTGATGTATAGTCTGGAGTGATGGAACAGAAATGTATCGTTGTATGTATTGCTGCAGTTAATGTTTCAAAGGAAATCAAAAGATACAAAACTAGAGATCGCTGTCACTTCTGTGTAAATGGGTGTAAACTACTTGAGGGCACAGAACTCGAGAGTGCAACCTTTATCTAGACAGTTCAGTCTACCTACTCCAGTAGCAGCTGACTGGAAACCAATCGGCTAAGGAAGCTGCAGAGCCTGGCTCACTCATTTGCTTCCTCAGATAATTTCACTACATCTCTTGTCAGATTTTTTCTGTTACATTCTAAAGCTGTCTAAAGTCGGACTGTATGAAGAAAGTACCCAAACAGAGCAGCCAAACAGAGAAGGACAATATAGATTTTCCTGGCCAAACCTCCAAGCCCTCCTTGAGGAAATTGAATTAAGGAGACACGGTTCCTTGGTATCCAAAGCAGCAAGTAGCCCAGAAATGCTGCTCATCACACCTGTGAGGGAGGTGGTATTTATTCTGAACAAAAATAAAAATACCTGGAAAAACTCAGCAGGTCTGACAGCATCTGCGGAGAGGAACACAGTGAACGGTTCGAGTCCATATGACTCTTCAACAGAACTAAGGAAAAATAGAAGAGAGGTGAAATATAAGATGGTTTAAGGGTGGGGGGGTGGGAGCAGAGCTGGATAGAGGGCCAGTGATAGGTGGAGATAACCAAAAGGTGTCATAGACAAAAGGACAAAGAGGTGTTGAAGGTGGCTATTCTGAGTGTCAACCCTTTTCTTTGTCCACCCTGAGCAACTTTAAAAGCAACACGTCTACAACAGAGGGCAGAATTTTTGGCCTGCCGGGCGAGCCCGACCCAATCTCCAGCGGATGGGGAGCCGATCACCGCCGGACAAGTGGGCCCCGCCACCATTTTATGTGGGTGGGCCAATTAAGGCCCACCCAGCGTGGCATCCAGCGTTTCCTGTGCGGGCGGGGGGGTGGGGGGGGATTCCCCAAGAGCGAGAGTGCATTCTTTCACGCATGCGCACGAAAGAGCGCACATCTTCCTGAGGCTAAGTGCTGCCTCAGGGAGATTGCTGACAGTTTTAAAAACATTAAAAATAGAAAAACAAACATGAGGGGGACATGTTATGGAATTTTTTTTTCTATTTTTAACGTTTTTAAAACTGTCAGCGATCTCCCTGAGGCAGCACTTAGCCTCAGGAAGATGTGTGCTCTATCGTGCGCATGCGTGAAAGAGCGCACTCTCGATTTTGAGGAAATCCCCCACCCCCCCACACTGCCCACACAGGAAGCGGATAGCGCTTCCTGCCGGGCGTCATGCTGGGTGGGCCTTAATTGGCCCGCCCATGTAAAATGGCAGCAGGGCCCGTTACTTCGGCGGGGATCTGCTCCCCGCCTGCCCGGCAGGCAGAAAATTCTGCCCCATGTTTTCTCTATTGCCCGCCGGGGCTCCTGGCCGACCAGCCAACCTTAACGTTGGACTGGCAGGTCCCTTAATTGTTTCAATGATCCTGTCAATGGCCTCAATTGGCTATTGACAGGTCGGCGGGCCCGCAGCTGATTTTGCTGTGCTCCCGCCTTCCTGAAAATTTAAATGGGGCGGGATGACGTTGGGGGTTCCGCCAGATGTTATCCCGCATCATTTTATGCGTCGGCGAGTGGGCCCTGCCCCCTGCTCGCCAATGCAAAATTCAGCCCTGAATCTTTACAATGTACTCTGATTAAGTAATTCAGGGAGGGTGGGTTGTCAGGGTGGGCACCGCCCTGTACTCAGCATTTTGCATGATTAGCCAGTTACCCAACTTTAAACCCCTCATGTCCTACCATGAGAAGACGATGGATCACATCTGGAACTACTTTGTTCTTGCCATGTGAGATGGTGATATTGGTGGCACATTGCCTGTTCCAGGATAGTGAGTTAATACCCACATCATCACTGGTACCTCTGTTAATGGAGATTTTACGTCCTGGTTTAATAAGATGGTGGATGATAGTAGATTGAAATTGTCCCAAGGATTCCTGCAAAGACCTCCTGCTCCTTATTCCACTGTCACAAATTCCCCCCACCAACTCCCCTTCTGTGATCTGCATAAAACTTCCCTGCACCGTGATCTCAAATCTTCCAATCAACACTGCTGTCCCTCAGCTCTGGCACCTTTGTGTGCATTTTGTGTCCAAACAGCAGCTCAGCCGGGCCCTTTCCCATCGTAGTTGCTCTATACACATATGACAGCAACGCCTCCTTCCAATCTCTGCCATCAGCTTGAGCAATCCTCATCCATTTTCTTAAAGATTGGTTTTGTCATTCCACTTCCCCATTTGCCTGTGGCCATTTATGATGATGACTCGGTGATGGTGAATACTTGTGACTTGCATCTAATCTGCAAAGCTCTGTGAAATGAATTGTGCCCCATTGTCTGAATACAGAGTGACTGATGGACCGTGCCTTGCAAATATTTTAGTCATCGCAGACACCGTTTTCTCTGCTGTTGGACACTTCATCACAACATACTCATAGCAATGGCTGTAGTGCCCAATCACCACTCATATGGTCTCTCCTGATGGAAGTGGGCCTAAAAATCTCAACTGCTACATCCACCCATGGTCCTGCTGGTAACAGTGTGCTGTGTACTGGTTCTGGTAGATTGGGTCTGCTGACAAGTTGACATCCATGACATGTTTTGACAAACTGCTCCACATCTTTCTCCACCTCTGGCCACAATAATTTGGTTTGTAAGTTTTGCTTAGTACCAACCAGTCCCAAGTGACCCTCACAAGCAAGGTCACCAGCCTGGGCCTAATATTTTGTAGCACTGCAAGTCTGCTGACTCTGAGAACACACTTCCCAATTGTGCACAACTGTGATGTACAACGATGGACACCTTGACTGGGAAATTCTCCCAGTTTCCAGCTTGGATTATCTGTCTAATGTCATCAGCTCTGGATCTTTGTCTGACTCTCCTTCAATCTCTCTAATTGTCACTGCTCTGGATGTAGCACAAACTGCCACAACCCACACAAATGATTCAGCTCCCTTCTCTAGTGAAGATCTGTGTGCTTGATCCTCCCTCAGTAGTCGTGGCAGCAGGTCAGCATGTTCATCTTTCCAGCAATGTGAAACACCTTGTACTGCTGAAATTTCAAAACCAATCTTTCGATTCTGGCTCATGGTTTTGATCGGAAAGAATAAATCATCTCTAATGGTTTGTGATCTGTCACTAATTCAAATTCAATGCCAAACAAGCATACATGGAATCTTACGCATGCCCACAACAATCCTAGGTCCTCTGTCTGAGAATATCTCCCCTCCACAACTGTCAGAGATCTGCTCACATAAGAAATGATTCTCAGGCCTTCAGCATGCATTTGAACCAGAGCTGCTTCGAATCATATTGGACTAGCATCCATAGGTGCATTTGGATCATTGTATGCCAGGGTTTGAGCACTTATCATGCTGTCTTTCAAAGCTTTGAAGGCAATATGCTTGAACACATTGTGAGCACAACAAAGTGTGCGGCGAGCGCTCCGCCCCTGGACAAAGTTCTGGACTATAAGAGGTTACAAGGGCAAGATCCAGAGTCCATGCAGCCATTTGTTTCAACAGCCAGGGTGCATTCTGAGTGATGTAGTGCACCCTGGTCTGTGCTTCACCCTCTCGCACAGGCACCAGGCACTAAAGGCCTACAGGAGACAAGATGGCGGAGTGGGTCGGGAAGGCCAGGAGGAGCTGCTTCTGGAGCAACAGAGTCCTGGGGCAGCTGAAGTGTTAGCTGGGCTAAGAGGAACCGTGACTTGCCGCCTTCACAGTCATCCCAAACTCCTCCTGAGCAAGAAAATCTCCAAACATCCTGGGCTTGGGGATGAGTAATTGTCAATTGTGAAAAGCATAGCAGGACATAGGATATGCCTTTTGGAACACCCTTAAATAGAAAGTAGATCAAAATAATAGAAAAGGGGCATTGTAGGTTCACCAGGATATTTTGAAGGACAAGGAGGCAGAGTTAGGAAGAGAAAGTTTGGGCTTTTTCACTAAAGCTGCAAAGAGTGCCTTGAGAGTGTGAGTGTATATGAAAGTGAGTGAGTTTATGAGAGAGTCAGTGAGTGTGTCTGAGAGAGTGTGTGTGAGAGAGTGAGTGTGTGTGTGTGAGAGTGAGTGTGTGAGAGAGTGAGTGAGTGTGTGAGCTAGTGAATAATTATGTATTTGTGAGAGAGAGGAAGAACCCTGAGATTGGGAGAAAACCTGATACACAAACACACACACTTGGGTGGGTGAGGCGGAAAACTCCAGGCTGAAAGGCAACCTGCTTCTGACCCTCACATTCATATGAATTCTGCCAAGGCCAATTCGGAATGTGCACCACCAATGGCGAACACAAGGCCTGTGTTAGTTAAACCCAACTCCTTGGGCTGGTTTTACACCAGTGGGATTTTACAGTCCAGCCATAGTTACTGGAGTTTAGAATGGCTTGCCACATTTTATGGCCCTGTCCCCAACCCGATGGGGCTGTAAAATTCCAGCCCTTAGCTAGGCCCCGGAACCCTCCCTCTTTCCTGGTGACCAGGAACCTTGGGGCTTAGCCTGTGTCTCTTGGGCTCTGCTTCTTAAATGAAAAGGCAAAGAAGGTGTTATGAGTTAGCCCTGCTACCTGGCACCTTTTAATAGTCATTTTTATTAATTACTCATTTTTAAATTATAAATTTGTTGGTTTGACATCGTTGTTTATGTTTTCTTCATACTTTAACTTTTTTTTTGAAATTCATGTTTAATGATGTGGCAAACCAGACCTCAGCTGCTGCTGGGTTTCTTGCTGAAGGGGAATGAGAAGCTCACAAGAAGTCTGATTGCTTTTTGGAGAGCTGGCAAAGAGGTTAATTTTGCTCCAATATAAAGTGTTGGAGTTGCTCAGCATGTCTGGCAGCATCTGTGCAGAGAGAAGCAGAGGTCAGTGACCCTCTGTCAGAACTTGTGCAGATCGTGGACCTGAAGCATTACCTCTGTTTCTCTCTTCAGATGCTGCCTGGCCTGCTGAGTATTTCCAGCATTTTCTGTTTATATTTCAGATTCCCAGCATCTGTAATACTTTGCTCTCCTATTGTATGCTCCATGCTAGGCATTTGTAAGTGTGGTGCATTTTAATTTAAAATCAGATAATATTATCACTTAATGCAATGTGTAATTTTCCTGTTAACAAAGCTCACTTGAATGGATAGAAATTTCACTTTATTGAAGGTGAATTGGTTGGTGCTAATTTACTGGAAGGTTTTGCCATTTTTAAACTTGGAAGTGAAACCAGGAGTCATGTGCCAATAGAATATGTCACTGTTAATTCAAGCTATTCGCATTTGTCCATAGAATTCTTGCTTGCGATGCTTGAGGTTTAAGCCTTTTGGTATTGCTGTCCGGATATTGCATAGGGCCAGGTTCAAAGAAGTGGAGTTCATTGAAAAATGTGAATGACCAAGTTGCATGCAATTGTCTGAAAAAGCCATGGTTGCAAAGTATATCATACTGAAACCTGAGCTTTTGATGGTCTTTATAAATTGAGGCATAGATTTCAAAAGCCAAGAAGTTTTGCTAAACCTATATAAAATAGTTCTACTGCACAGTGACTATAACTCCTACTTCTGGACGCCTGCAGGATGTGAGGGGGAGGGTTTAATGGAATGATGGGATAAGAAGCCCTGAAACAGGTGAAGCACCAGGGCCCATGATTTCTTTCCCTGGCCTTGCCAGATTGATGCCAAATAGCAATCTTTGGTAATGGTGAAGTCCACAATAAGTGACAAATGTCACCTTCCCTGAATTTGGATGAAGCTCCAGCTGCTGGCGTCCCCGCTTTAAGACTAATATTTAAAATACCTTGCTTGTTGATCGCTCTTAAAACACTTGGTCCACAGGGGAAATTGGGTGATGTTCGACCACTTCATTTACCTGTCACGTATCAACACAAAGTCTGATGTCACTGTTTTGTTTAGGCACAACCACAACAGGGCTCATTAACAGTGTTGTTCCTTCAACTGGCTCGGTGATGATTTGGTCAATCAGTTGCTTGATCTTTGCCTCAGCTTTTCATCTCAGACCAAAAAGGTGTTCTGTGTACAGGCTGAGCTACAGGCTTCACCTTATCATCAATGGTTAATCTCACTTGGCAGTTGCGTAACTTCCCAATTCCTTGAAACATTACTGCAAACTCCTGTCTAAGCTTTGCATAGGATTTCACAGGATTCACTTTCAATCCCATGTATAGCACCCCGAAGGCTTGGCAGTTTATCTGCTCAGAAGAGGCTTACCATCCTCCTCAATCATTACAAATCCTGCTTCTACATTCCGATCTGCCAGCTCTCACACCCACAATGAATCATCCAACAGTCTGAAGCGAGGTTTTAGATGTGAAAGGGTAGAGCTTTTTGTCACATTTTCGAGATAGGCGCTTGATTTTCTTTGTCTTCAGTTGTCTTCATTCCCACAGTGCTCTGTCAATGACATTACGGTCACTGCCTGAATCTACAATAATGTACTTAATAAAACAATCTACTTCAAAACCACCCAGAATCACTGGAACTTTCTCATGGTTGTTCCTGTTGATAGAAAACATGTATCCATGATTGCTATTCATGTCCTCACTCTGTCCAGCTTCTTCAACTGATCTCACGGCTTTGCTACTACCATCCCTCTTTCTTTTACATGGTTTGCCAGGCTTCCCTCTCCATTAGCTTTGCTACTGCACTTCTTGGCAAAATCGTCTTTGCCCCCACATTTTCCTTATACCTTTTCCTTGGCAGGCAGCAGGTGTCCCTTCCATGGTGGCCCAAGTTGTCATATCTGAAAGACTCTTTCAGACCTTTGCCGTTCCTGGATTCTGTTGTGCCACATGATTAACTTCAAATTTAACAAGGCACAAGTCAGGAATGTGATGGAATATTCCCCACTTGCCTGGAAGAGTCCAGCTTCCACAACACTCAAGAAGCTTGACACTATCCAGCTTGATTGGCACCCAATCCACAAACATTCACTCCCTTCACCACAGACGCACAGTAGCAGCAGTGTGTACCATCTACAAGATGCACTGCAGGAATTCACCAACGCTTCTTCGACAGCACCTTCCAAACCCACAAACACTACCATCTAGAAGGGCAAGGGCAGCAGATAGATGGGGACACCACCACCTGGAAGTTCCCCTCCAAATCACTCACCATCCTGATTTGGAAATATATTGCCGTTCCTTCACTGAACTGGGTCAAAATCCTGGAACTCCCTTCCTAACAGCACTGTGAGTGTCCCTACACCACAGAGACTGCAGCAGTTCAAGAAGGCAGCTCACCACCACCTTCTCAAGGGCAATTAAGGATGGGCAATAAATGCTGGCCCAGCCAGTGAAGCCCACATCCCGTGAATGAATTAAAAACAACTATGGCTTTGCTGACTGTGACTTGCCTCCAGCAGAGAGAAAGAGAGAGAGAGATTTTTACCTGCAAGCTGCAGGGGTGCCTAGCTGCTACTCTGCTGCAACCTTCACAACACACACTAGCGCACCAGAACTAGAACATCAGAACACTAGAACACCCCTTTTCTTGTGTATTCCTGTAAGTGAAAAACAAACATGTCTTTCACCCAGAATCTACATTCCTTCAACTCAGACCATTTCCACATTTTGAGATATAACTCAATTGGAGATGTTTTCTGCTGAGATGATAATCAGCCTCCATTGTCTCTGCAACCACAGAAGATTAAAGTTCAGTTTTTTGCAATTCATCTCTTCCTATCAAGTGTTTCTGCCTGAAGTGGGCCTTGACACCTGTTTAGGTGTGACATTCCAGGGTCTCTCTGGACGAGTCGGTCAAGTATAATCCACATAGGAATTTCCTAGAAAGTGCTTATTTTACAGTCTCAGCCAGCTTGTGCTTGTATGTTCTTTTTATAAAAAAAACTTGTGTCTTCCTCAAAAAGTTCAATATGCCCCTAAATAATTTGGGTTGTGATCCACTGTCATGACATTGCATGTTCATAATCTGCCTTTTCTCTCATGTCAGGCAATATCTTGGAAGTCTCCCTCAGTGAAGTGACTGCATTGAACAACAATAAGGCCCATTGCTGGGCTTTCTGCATCACCGTCATCCCATCCATAAACAGACCTTGACTATCAGTATACACTTCAAAACCCTCCATCTACGCTTCCCATTTCACGCTGATAGTACTGGCATCACACGTCAGATCAAACTGCTCAATTCCCTGGACTGCAGAATATCATCTCCAGCAAATATCATGACATAACCCTAAATATCACCATATTTATCCTCATCACCAATGTCACATCTCAGACTGAAAGAACAACATTTGAAGCCAACAGATTTAACTGCAAGAACAACATCATTTAATCTGCCATGCTGGCTAACTCACTAACATGTGCTATCTGACCTTTAACCCCAAGATCAGGTGATGCCATATGTAGTACAGAATGTCCCTTATGGTATCTTATCCGAGTACTGTATAGTAAATAATAATCAAGTCCACACACAATCAGCTATCATCATGATAGATGGTTTTGAAAGTTATACCTTAATCACTCATGGCTGATGTCATATCTTCTGATATGGAAATGGTTGGAAAAAAAATGGTTAATACAGCCTGTTCTTCAAAGAGGTTAAGAATAGTTACATCAGGAAGTCTGGTTTGAGAAAAGTAGTTTTGGTGTAAGCAACTACAACTGTTTACATGAATAGACTATCTTTAAGGCACTTGGAGCTTAATATATCCTGAAGTCTTATCTGTGACATGTACCTTTGATGTAGTCTCACGACTCACTGGGGATAGTGCGCTGTAAGATCAAGCCCCACCGTTCCCTGAGCCGCGCCAAATGTGAAAAGTTTGACCAAACCACCAGATTTCCCCAATTCTACCAAACTGTTTAATTTAGGTTAACAGAATACGAGCACCAGGTTTGTAAATTTAATAAGTAAATAACTGTTTATTGAACAAATTGTCTTTAACTAGTGGCAAAAGAAAGAAATATGAACTGCTAGCTTCTAAAACTATAACTTAAACTCTACCCACTTCTTAAATCCCAAACACACACACATACACACACACACATACAAGACAAATAAGACACACAAAACATGGATTTTAAGGGTGGGATAAAACAATTTAATAGCACCAATCCGGGGAACAGGATTCGATGGGTTGATTTTGATCCAAATTCCTTTCAGTTCTTGTTGATGACATGAGGTGGTCTTCCAGCACTTTCAGTATTTAGTTCACTGGTTGAGAACTTCAATGTGTCTAACAGTGTTTTATCCCTATTGCCTCTTGACAGGGGTTTTCAGAGAGAGCAGGTTATAGAGGTATGAGGAGAAAAAGCCAGCTAGCTATTATTGTTGGATTACTGGAATCTTACACACACAGGAGGAAGAGGATTTAGTTCTTTTCTCTTTTAGGCTAGGAGATATTCAGCTGCACTGCCCTCACACAAAACCTGTTCACCTGGTCAGGAGCCAATTAAAATGTTGCCAGGCAGCTCCCTTGGTCCAGGACTCCTTTCTGGCACCATCCTGTCTTTCAAGGCATACTCTGTTCCAGGACTGCAACATTGTATATATTTCTCATCCTGTTCCAGTGGACATGTCTTTCAAACTGTAGCCATTGTAATTTTACCACAGTCCAACAGAAAATAAAAAGATATACTCTTTACAACAGTCCAACAGAAATAAAAAGATATGTATGTTCCTTACAATAGACAGAACATGATGTATGAAAGAACAGGGTTTTCAACAGTTTTCAGTGAGCTTAAAAGATGCAGATACTGAAAAATGGCTCTGTCTGTATATAGTTAGGGTGATCACTGTGGTGTATATAAATAAAGTCTGTTCCATATTGTAGAGGTTGGGACTGTTCCCTCGGAGAGGTGAAGGCTAAGAAGAGATTTGATAAAGATGTTCAAAACCTTAAGGGGGCTGGATAAATTAGATAAGGAAAAACTATTCCCACTTGTAAAAAGATCGAGAACAAGAGGGCACAGATTTAACGTGATTTGCAGAAGAAGTAAATGTGATGTGAGATAAAACTTTTTCACACAGCGAGTAGTTCAAATCTGGAATACACTGCCTGGAAGTGTGGTGGTAGCAGGTTCATTCAAGGCATTCAAGAGGTCATTTGATGATCATTTGAATTGAAACAATGTACCAGGGTATGGAGAAAAAGTATAAATATGGCACAGAGTCATAATGCTCATTCGGAGAGCCAGTACAGACATGATGGGTCGAATGACCTTCTTCTGCACCGTAACAATTCTGTGACACACTGCATCATGTGCCTTCATGCTTATTTAAAACAAATTAGTGTGAACCATAGGAAAGAAGTTGAAGGTGTTTATAGATACCCACCTAAGAAGCAGTCAGGGACCAGTTAGTGCCTCCACTTCTATATACCTGCACGAATGTTTCAATGTATTAAAACAGAATGCAACTGACAATGTGCTGGTGAGGATTAAAGGGATTTCCATTTATTGGAAAGTAGGAGAGAAGGAGGTAAGATGAATTGTGTTCCGTGAAGACTTGAGTGATGAGATATACTCTGATGCCCCTTGCTGCATTAGCTGAGGAATCATCTGAGTGTTGGTTATCATGATGCTCTCTCTTCCACATAGTTCTGGTTTCAACAGAACCAGGATTTCCTCAACAATGTCAATGTCCAACCATTTTGAATGATGATGTTGTGAAGAGCATGATAAGTTATAATTATTGGTGACACATAATCTTCAGCCTATGGCAGAACCTTCATTATTTTGCTGGGCAGCAGAAGCACATCCTTAAGACCCCAGTGGTTCTTTTATTGACCTACCTTGTAGTGGCCTTATTGTAACGCTTTCGCTATTGTTTGGACTATTTTGACTGGCATCATCATCCATGGGACAGGGGTGCAAGATTTCTCATTCAAAAGCCATTGGCTAACCTGATTTTCTCCCCTGAAGGGGTCCAGGAGGACCACATTTCAAAAGATGATTGGCAAGCTCAAGTATAAGGAGCATTTGTCCCCAAAATTCTGTAAAATGAGGGAACGGGAGTCCTTCCTAAAGAGGTGGTTGTTGGAATATTCTGTGATTCCACACAAATCAGTCTGATGACACAGAATGCACCCTAGGCTTTGGAGAAGATAAGAGGAACATAGGAAAGGAGCACGGCCATCCAGCTCCTTGAGCCTGTTCTATTATTCATTTAGAACATGGTTGATTTGTAGCTCAACCCCATTCTTCTGCCACTGCTCCATGCTGCTTGAATCCATTGATACCCTGGTCTTTAGACATCAAAACAAACCAATGCCATAGAAGGCTCCTGAGAAGTGTAGGACCTTTACTTAGTTATTATGAGAGTTTCTGAATTGTTCCAATGTCCTGATGCCTATGGGGGAACCTGATCCAATATGGCAGGCACTACACTCAGGCATCGGATGGGGGCATATGCATTGCCTGGTGTGTTGGTTCTTTAGGCCCACAACTGACAAATGGACACAGCACAATTAAATTAGTAAGTTCTATAGGCAAAAAAGTACCTAAAAAAAAAAAAATTACTGGAAGCGTTTTTCAGTGACAGAAATTGTTAGTCTAATTCTGTACTCCTCAGGCTCAGGCAATCCTTACTTCTGCCTGCACCAGTTGATGTTGGCAACATCTGCACTTTATAAATCTCAGTCCAGTTGCCTTATTTGCATTGCAAATGTGTAAGTATGAAGCTGGCAGGTCCAGAAACATTGTCCCTCATTAGTATATATTGAAATGAGGGATCTGGGGCCCCCGCAGATTTCAGGAACATTAAAAAGCATGAGGGTGCTAGGGCGGAGTAACTAAAAAGGCAGAAAGAGGGTGGAAGCAGCTTTTGCCCAATTTTTCTGCCACAATTTTTTTTTTGTCATTTATGCACCACTTTTTTTTGCAGAAAACTGAAGAAATCCACTCCTGTACATTTTGAAATAGGAGCTAAAGGGAACGTATGAAGCAGTGAAAATTCTCCAGTTGCACTGCGATATATCACTTCCTTCTCAAGGTAATGGAGGCAGTGCTGTAGTTGAGATTGAACTTAGCACTGATTAGCCTTGTGCAGAAAATGAAAGTTGAGGCAGTTGAACCCCAAACCAGGGGTAGGTTACACCTTTAGGGTGGCAGTGAAGGAGGTACATCCATGGACTGTGTCTTCTTCATTAAGCGAATCCTTTTCAAGTTGTGAGGATTTGAAGCCGCGGAGATCTACTGCCTGCAGGACTTCCCCAGCACTGGATATTTCGATGTGACCTTCAAGGATGTTGCTGCCTGCGCCAATTTCCTGAAGGTGTTCAAGGAGAAAAGAGACCCGCCGCAGATGAGAATCCTGATGGTGGAGCCACTCTTTGCTCTGCAGTTGCAACGAGACCATGTGGTGACTGTGCATCTGTACAACCCCCACGTACCTGTCGGCGATACGCTCACCTTTCTCACCAGGTACGTCGACAAGGTTGAGAGCTGTACCGAGGTTAATGACGCCTTCGGGGTTTGGACCAGCAAACGCCAGGCCAAGGTCATGCTCAAGACGGATGGTAAGGGGGCAATCCTCCACCCTCCTTCCAGTTTTGCCATCTGGGGAAGCCGTGGTTACCTTGTCTATGCTGGGCAGCCCAAACATTGTTGCTCATGCGACAAGTCTGGTCATGTGGTGGTCAACTGCAGCGCTATCCCCTGCAAAAATTGCAAACAAGAAGGGCACCACTCAAAGGACTACAAACAGACTAAGTGCTACAACCTGTGGGGCGAGGCAGGCCACCTCTACAAGGCCTGCCCCAAACGCTGCCTCACTTCTGCACAGGCATCCAAAACTAAGGAGGGGAAAGCAGATGAAATGGTTAGTGTCACTACTATCAAGGACCACATGCAACCCTCCACCCACGAAGGTCTCCAGCAAGCACAATGGGACAAAGGAGGAGACAGAGAGAGACAATATGAAGGAAAAGATTGAAGCAGCAGAAGCCAAACTGCCCCCTGAACCTCCTCAGCAGAGCGAATTAGTGGAGGAGGAAGCAGCAGGAAATCAGCAGGAGGAGTGGCAGCTGGTGAAGAGGGCCAAAAATAAGAAGGGGCTAAGAAGTGACCAAGTCACTTCCCAGGTGAGTGGCAAGAGGCGTCTCCCATCCGACATGGATGACAAGGGCAGCTGCTCTTCGGATGAAGAAGGGCAAGGCCGGCACCTACAGAAGAAGCGGCAAAGCTCTAGAGAGCTGGAGGAGGAGACACCCAAGCTCCAGAACATTGGAGACAATGAAGACACCAGTGCACCCCAACTTCACCCTCAACTTGAAGAGGCCAGAGCACCCCAACCCCAGGAAGCTGGGAGCAGTGAAGTGCTCAGCACACCCCAGCTCCAGGAAGCCAGGAGCAGCAACACCCCGGAGGGGGAGTCGATCGGAGAGACTTCTCCAACAGAGAAAAATTTAAACCTCGCTCCTTGCACGAACACCCTCATGTCACCTGAGTGGAACATCTCCAATGGGGTGGTTCAGAACGATTTCCTCAGCCCATCCAAAGTGAGGCAATTTGTGAACACTATGGGTGTGCAAGAGCAGACCAAAGGTCTGGGACTCTCAAAGACAACAGGTTTGGTAGGAGACTAAATGCTTTAAAAATGGCGATAAAGATTGTATCCATAAATGTGTGTAGCATTTAATCTACTACGCGATGTGTTGTGACCTTGGATTACCTTGCCAAGGTCAAAGCTGACCTGTTGTTTCTGCAGGAGTGTGTGATACCGCACCTCAGCTCCTACAGGCAATGGTCACGATGGTGGTCCCATGGGCCATCGATCTGGTCGAGGGGAAATGACTCATGTTCCACCGGCCTGGGGATTCTGCTGAGGGGAGGCAACTTCACCAAATCTGAGGTTAAGGAGGTGGTGGGCGGGCGCCTCCTCGCAGCAGTCATAATGTACAAGAATGCTTCACTCCGGGTAATTAACGTGTACGCCCCGGCTCAACAGGGCAAGCGGCTGGCTGTCTTTCAACAGCTTCCACTGCTGCTAGTGACCTCCAGGCCGGTCGTTCTGGGCAGTGACTTCAGCTGGATGATCCGGCAGGGCTGACAGCAGATTAGACGCTATGTCCAGATCCCTGATGGAAACAGTTAAGGATGCTAAGCTGCACGACGTCTTCAGCAACCCTGCAGATGGAGCGCAGCATAGATACACCTGGTCGCGGCCAGACAGGTCCATCCATTCCAGGATAGACTTCCTGTTTGTATCCTTTGTATTCACAGTCAGATCCACTGATGTCAAGCCGGTGTTCTTCTCTGACCACTGCCTCCTACAGGCTGACTGTCACTTACAGGAAGACCAGAGGGTTGGCAGGGGGGCATGGGAGCTGAATATGCAACTGCTGACCCCAGAGAGCATTGAGAAACTCAAGAGGGATTACAAAGGTTGGAGAGCCGGGAAACCCCTCTAAGTCCCTGACACACTGGTGGGAAGCAATCAAGGGAAACATCAAGAGGTTTTTCATCCTCAAAGGCATCCAGAAAGCTAGAAAAGATAAGAGGGAAATGTCCCAACTCCAGAAAAACATGCAGAAACTGCTTCGATTGCAGTCGATGGGTGTCGATGCCAAGGAGGAATTCCAAGAGGTGAAGAGCCAGCAAGCCTTGATCTTTGCCTCGGAGGCCCCCAAGATCATCTTCCAGTCCACGGTCCACTGCGTGCCGCAGGATGAGATGTGCTCATGTTTCTTCTTCCAAAGGGTACGCACAGAAAACTGTGATCAGCAGCCTGAAGGAAGAAGATGGCTCAGTAAAGTCACTGCAGTCCGATTTTGAGGATCAGCAAATCCTTTCCTGCCAGATTATATGACGTGAAGCCCACAGACAGCACGGCCTCCCAGTCCTTCCTGTCCTCTATCACAGAGATCTTAGACGACAGTACACGGGAGAATCTGGACAAACCGCTAACTCCTGACAAAGATTCTTGAGTCCTTCGAGAAGAGTAAAACTCCCAGAAGCGACGGCTTACTGGCTGAGTTGTATTCGGCTCTGTGTGACCGGATCGGCCCAGACCTGCTAAAAGTGTACAAGAGTAGGCTCCTGGCTGGCAGCATGTCAGAATCATGAGGAAAGATATCATCACTCTCATCCACAAGCAGAAAGGGGAAAGGGAGGAAATTAGAAATTGACAACTCATTTCACTGTTGAATGTGGACTATAAAATTCCATCCAAGGTCATCACCAATTGGGTCAATCTGCTCTGGAGTTGGTGATCCACTCTGACCAGACCTACGCTGTACCCAGCAGGAAGATCTCTGACAGCCTTGCACTACTCAGGGATACAATTGCCTATGTGCATGACAGAGGTGTGCACACCTGCCTCATCAGCCTGGAGCAGGAGAAGGCCTTTGACAGAATATCGCACACCTACATGGTGGATGTGATCTCCAAAATGGGGTTTGGGGACGGAATCCACAACTGGATCCAACTGCTCTAAACAAACATCAGTAGCACAGTTTCAATCAATGGGTGGGAATCCAGGCTTTCTAACTAAACCTGGAGTCAGGCAGGGATGCCCTCTCTCCCCTTTCCTGTTTGTGTGTTACATAGAACCTTTTGCTGAGTCCATCAGGAAGGATGCGGGCATAAGAGGAGTGATGATCCTAGGCAGTGGAGGCACTCAGGTCAAAGCCTCCCTGTACATGGATGATGTCACCATCTTCTACTCGGATCCGCTGTTGGTGTGCAGACTGATAAATATCTGCGGTCAGTTCAAACTGGCCCTGGGAGCCAAAGTAAATTGTGGCAAGGGTGAGGCTATGTTCTTTGGGAACTGGGCTGACCAATACTTTGTCCCCTTCACCATCAGGTCAGATGGCCTGAAGGTGCTGGGGATATGGTTCGGAGAGACCGGGGCATATGTTAGAAACTGGAAGAAATGAGTGGCTATTGTGGAAAGAAATCTGCGCCTGTGGAAGTGACGCTCCCTCTCCATTGCAGGTAAGAACCTGGTCATCAGGTGTCAAGCACTCTTGGTGTTGCTGTACGTGGCGCAGGTCTGGCCCATTCCTCACTCCTGCGCAATGGCGATCATTCGAGTCATCTTTCGCTTTATCTGGAGGTTGAAAGTGGATAGTGTTTGCAGGGGTGCAGTGTACAAGCCTCTAGATAAAGGGGGAAAAAAGTGCCCAACATCGCCCTTATCCTGATGGCCACCTTTGTGTGTGGCTGCCTCAAGCTGTGTGTAGACCCTTGGTACGCAAACACCAAGTGTCACCATGCGCTGAGGTTCTACCTATCCTCGGTGTTGCGAAGGATGGGTCTGGCTACACTGCTGCAGAACGCTCCAAGTAGTACCACCTGTTCCTCATGGAAAAATTTATGCAGAGAAACACCTTTGACCACAAGTCCATCAGGCAGTGGTCGGCATGTAACGCCCTAGAGGCCCTAAGGGAAAAGGGGATGGTGGATCCTGTCAGATGGCTCCCCGAGCAGACTGTCAAAGTTATTTGGCAGAATGCCTCATCGCCAGAACTTTCCAACAAGCACCAAGATGTAGCTTGGCTGGTGCTGAGAAAGGCCCTCCCCGTCAGATCCTTCCAACATGGCAGGAATCTCACCCCCTCCCCACGTTGCCCTCGAGGTGGCTGTGAGACCGTTGTTCACCTCCTTGTGGAATGTGCCTTTGCAAAAAAGGTCTGAAGAGAGATGCAATGGTTTTTATCAAGGTTCATCTCAAGCAGTGCTGTGTCACAGGGCTCTGTGCTCTATGGGCTGTTCCCAGGGACACACAGTGAGACAAACATCAACTGCAGCTGGAGGATCATCAAATTGGTGAAAGATGCTCTTTGGTCTGCTCGAAACTTGTTGTTATTTCAGTGCAAAGAAATGTCCCCTGCCAAGTGTTGCAAACTGGCACATTCCAAGATCCAGGACTACGTGCTGAGGGATGCAATAAAGCTTGGGGCAGCCGCCACAAAGGTGCAATGGAGAAAGGTCGCTGTCTAAGGGCTTTCAGCCATTATGCACTGTGGGGCTGGGAATTGTATAGACCCCTTGGGCTGTATGACTCACATTGATTCTATGCAGTAAATAACAAATGTATCATAATTGTATTGAAGCACCTCAGAGTGCAACATATCTATGTCGATAACTTGAATACCATTGCACTGTCTGACTGTAATGACCATGTTGAGATGTCTGTAATGTTCATTGATTGTATTGATGCACCTCATGATCTATGTGGAAAAGTGGAATCTGATTGCACATTTTGTGGTGCCAATTTTGAAATATTTTGTAATATGCTTTCAGGTATTTTATGAATAAAGTATATTTTTCCAAAAAAAATGAAAGTTGAGGCATTAACTTGCATTTGACTGGTATTCACAAATGTTTACTCCTTCTACATGGCATTAAATGTGTAATGCCATTAAGGTAAAATTTTCATTTGATTCAATTATTTATGCAAATCGAAAATCCTGAGAAGTTTTATGGCATAAGCTAATAGAACTTTGGGGTTGATTTCGGTTTCCGGCCTGGATCACAAGTGGGCCATCATTCTACCTGCCAGATGAGCCTCATTCAATTACAAGGTGTCTGCTGCTAGCGCTAATCACATCGGCAACTCGCTGATTGGAAGGTGCAAAATATGGTAGGATAGAGAATGAAATGAGCCTGCAGCAATACCTTAAAGCAGAGGCTAAAAGGATCAGGGGTGTGGGTCAGTGGAGCAGCAGATGAAAGTGGAAGTTAAATGTCAACAGCACACTTCAAGGTTTAAAAGTGCCAAAAATAAGGAAGAAAAAGTAATCGTGTGACCTACTTTCAGCTTTGTTTTACTGCAGCATATGATCACTCCACCTCTACCATTCTATGGTTTGTGGATAAGTTGCAGAAGTAGAGGTAACACTTGACACAGAAATGGAATTTGAGCCCTTGTTTGTTTGTCCTTTGAGGGGAGGATGACGATGCCCATTATCTGTGATGGGTGGTAGGGTTCCGATGGGCACATAAGTGACTGCTAAGACCGACCTGCACCCGGAAAGTTCTGTTGCAAATTGGAGAGGATACCACACACAATTTTGGATGAACTCGGAATTTCATCTCTTTGTGTTTCCTCTCTGCCTCTAATATGCGCTTGCTTTAAAAGGAGGCTACGCCCTTTTTTATTTTGGTTGCACCAGGTGCAGTGATCCTGGGCAAGCTTCTCCTAATGACCCTTAGGGGTCATTATCAAAGCTCCCAAGTGAAGTCTTCAGAGTCTTCAGGGTCTTCCTGTAGCGCTTCCTCTGACTGCCATGAGAGCGCAGCCCAGAGTCAAGATCTCCATGGAAGATTTGCTGTGGTAAACAGGTGTCAGGCCCTCCAGCTACATGACCAGTTGAACTCAGTTGTGGCTGTCTCAATATGCCGTGCATGATTGGCATGCCAGCTTGGGTGAGCATCTCAGTATCTGAACACAAGAACACAAGAAGTAGGGGCAGTGGTCTAGTATTTTGCCTTGTCATCCGATCTTCAGATGCTTCCAAATGCAGCTCAAGTGAAAGTGTTTGAGCTTCTTGGCATGATGCTGGTACACAGTCCCAAGTGTCACATGCGTAGGGCAGAATGGGCGGTGTAGAATAAAGAGTCAAAAGCCATGGTAATGAGATAATGATGTGTGTCATGATGTAACTGTGACATCAGCAGTCCTGTGCAATAGACTGAGAAGGTAAAAATGAATAGACAGAGATGTATATACTTAGAAGCTTGGTGTGTACAATGGTATAAATAAAGGAGTTTTTGATAAAACATACTGGAGTTAGACCCAAGTCACTCATAAGTAGTTGGAAATATTCCTAATTAAGAACAGGCCACGAGTTACCCGGAGAGAGATCCAAATAGTATTCAGAGTGGAAACCAAACCACAAGCCAGGCAGGTCAATTGCTCTTTAGCAGTCAGATCTACTGCTCTTCATCCCAGACCTACTCCTGTTCAGGCTACACATGCTTTGGCAATTTTTGGGTCCTGTCATCAATATAGACAGCATGAGAGAATGTGCTACTAACATAAGTGAACTTATCCACTAGTGACAGGGCCTGGACATGGACTGAAACTTTGGGCTTGATATAGGTCTTTCCTGGAGCAGGCTGGTACATTACTTTAGTTTACTTCAGGTTGATCATAATGCTAAAATTGTCACATGCATTGGAGAAGAGGTCCTTGCTATGTTGCAAGTCCAGCTCTGATTTGGCAGCTGGTGCACAATCACTGGCAAAAAGGAAATTGCAAAGTATGTCATCGGAGACCTTGGTCTTTGCCCAGAGTTGTCTCAGATTGAGCAGCTTCTAGTCCATGTGATACCTGATTTTGATGCCAGAGGCCCTCATGGCTGACTTCTTTGAAAGCCTTGATCAGGCCAACAAACATGCTGTAGAGGTCCATGTTCTGTTCTTGGCATTTCTCCTGGAGCTGTCTAACTGCAACCATCAAAATCAGTGGCTCCTTGACCTTATCTGAAACTGCACTGACACTCTGGCTACAGATTCTGATCCTGGCATTTGTATCCTAACAATGTAATAAAAACCTAATTTTACAACATTAATTAGGCCTTCATGGATAGAAGATTGGCTAGATAACAGGAAACAGAGGGTAGGGGTATAAGTGGGTCTTTTTCTGGTTGGCGGGATGTGATGAGTGGTGTGCCACAGGGATCAGTGTTGGGGCCTCAACTTTTTACAATTTATATAAATGATTTGGATGAAGGGGCCGAAGATATGGTTGCTAACTGTGCTGATGACACAAAGAAAGGTAGGATAGTAAGATGCGAAGAGGACACAAGGGGAATGTAGATAGGTTAAGTGAGTGGGCAAAGGCCTGGGAAATGGAGTATAATGTGGGAAAGTGTGAAATTGTCCATTTTGGCAAGAAAAATAAAAAAGAAGCATATTATCTAAATAGTGAGAGATTGCAGAGCTCTGAGCTGCAGAGGGATCTAGGTGTCCCAGTGCATGAATCGCAAAAGGTTAGTATGTAGGTACAGCAAGTAATTAGGAAAGCTAATAGAATGTTATATTTTATTGTGAGGGGAATTTAATACCAAAGTAGGGAGTTTATACTTCAGTTATGAAGGGCATTGGTGAGGCCACATCTGGAGTACCGTGTACAGTATTGGTCACCTTATTTAAAGAAGGATTGAAGTGCGTTGGAACAAGTTCAGAGAATGTTTACTAAACTAATACCTGGATTGAGCGGGTTGTCTTATGAGGAAAGGTTGGACAGGCTGGGCTTGTATCTGCTGGAGTTTAGAGAGTAAAAGGTGACTTGATTGAAACATATAGGATCCTGAGGGGTCTTGATAGGGCCAGTTTAGTGAGGATGTTTCTTCTTGTGGGAGAATCTAGCACTAGGGGCCACTGTTTAAAAATAAGGGATCACCCAATTAGGATAGAGATGAAGAGAATTTTTTTCTCACAGAGGGTTTTGAGTCTTTGGAAATCTCTTCCTCAAAAGGTGGTGGAAGCAGAGCCATTGAATATTTTTAAGCCAAAGGTAGATAGATTCTTGATAAACAAGGGGGCGAAAGGCTATTGGGAGTAGGCGGGAATGTGGAGCTGAGGTTACAATCAGATCAGCTATGATCTTACTGAATGGAAGAGCAGGCTCGAAGGGCTGAGTGGTCTACTCCTGCTCCTAATTCATATGTTCATATGTTCACCAATCATGAGCAGGATGCAGGTTATCTAAATCGATACCCACCTTTAAACAGTAATGGAGAGGCCTCCAGCATAAGTTGACAAGCTTTTACTTTGCTCATAATTTTCATCTCGCAATCAATTCACTTTGGAAAATGGATCAATAAGGGCAAAAACTGATTCTTTAAATCTTATTCATACCAGACCTTAAACTATGCCAATGGGGTAAAGCAGTAAAATGGACATTATTTTTCAAGTAATTCCAATATGAGAGTCAAATAATACTCATGACATTGCTATCCGCAGATTAAAGCTGATGAGTTTCTTTCATTTTGGTGCACTATTTATGTATATTTTGTTACAGCAGCATTTTTATCTGAATACACAGACCATCGCTGGATGTTGATATTTTGGGAAGAGAAGTATTTTGTTAGAAGCAGCACATTCAATGTCAATATATTAGAGACAGCACTGGACAGTTACTGGATAATAAAAAAAAAGTGACGACATAATACTGAACAGACCAGAGCTTGTCAGCTACTGCCAGGCTCCCACTCCACACATGAAATGGGGTCAGAGATTAAAGACAATACTCAAAGCATAAGAGAGTATGACAACCTAGAAACATTCTCAATAAGGTTAACTATCAAGTTGGATCTTAGAATTATATGTACAATTAGTTGTAGTGTTACCAGGATGTACTTTTTAAAGGTACAATTAAAAAAAACTGGGACCCTCTAAAGGCAATGGAAAACTGTTCAGGTTGCTACAATACATACAATTTTGCAGTCCATCAAGTGGGATGAAAAAAACAGATACTCAATCCTCTGGGGAGTATGAAAGACCCCAACCCCTGTTGATTCACACCACCCTGAGACTTTTCAAATGTTTCTGAGTTGAGACATCAAAATGAAATTACCTGTTCTAAAACGATAACTGCAGCAGACATGACTTAACAGAAATTAGCTGCAATAAACAGTCATAAGGTACTTTAAGGACTCTTTACCAAACAGGAGAGTGAGAACAAAAGACAGTGCTGTACTGTGCCCCCTCTGTCTCTCTCTTGGAAGTGCTGCCCGGTTTGTAAAATAACCATCCTGAGAAGAGAAATCTACTGTGAACCTAGACCATCTGGGAAAAAACATAGAAATATGCACCATACACTATACCCAGGAAAACAAGTCAACAAACCAGCCGCAACGTGGAAACTCTACATCAAGACCAGCCAAGGAACAGCAACCGTATACTCTGTTCAGTTTTCATGAACTGTAGAAATCCTGTAAGCCTATTCTTTTACTCTGCCATTTGTACTGATGTGTGTGTGGGCCCAAACGAACACTTGTGCTGTATGAATAGTGGATGCGATTTGTCTCCTTTTTTTAGTTCTGGAGATAGTTTCCATAACATAAAGTTATCTTGTTCTTTGTTTAACCTAAGAAAACCTGTCTGACTAATTCTTTACAACCTAAAAGTGTAAATAATGGGACTGTCACAGAATTGGCAAAGCACATCCTCTCTAAATTCACAAAAAAACCCTGTTCTGGGCAAACCTGGAGCGGGAGAACAGAGAAGTCATTTCACCCCTCCTCATGTGATCATCACAGTAGTTAATTCTACTATAGTATGAAAGATAAGTTGATGATAAATACAAAGAAAAAGAACCTAAAATATCTGTGTGAAATGTATGACAGGAGTGCTGAGCAGTGCAGCAGCAAAATTTGCAAAAGATGGCACACAGTGATGTTGTCATGACAATGTCAATCATAATTTTGCACAATGTCAATACTAACATTCTGAAAATCTGTGTGCATTTGTATTTACAGTATCTGGCCCTGGAACTTTTGGAGCACATTTCCTTTCAAGGATATTCTCTTAAGGGAATTACAACACCCCAGGGAATTGAAGGCTGGTGGTTTCTCCACATGCATCCTTGAGTAGTTTAGATCTCTCTAAGAAATCTGCTCAGCCAGCTGTGCTCAGCTCAGTTACACCATATAATGTAATCTGACTATACCAGTGTGCTCCAGTTTGCAGTCTGGCATGCATAATGACTTGTTCAGAAGATGAATACCACAAGGCTCATGGATGGTATGGAGAGAGCAGCTTAAAGGCCAAGACCTGCTTCATTAGGCTAATACATCTCTCATCCACTGCTGTAGAAAACACAGTGATGCATCCCTCTTGCCTCAACCTCTATGGAAGATCCAGTGATAAGTCCTTATGCCAAGTGCCCTCTTAAGATGGTTATTGTTTGCCAGCTGTGATTGATTCTCCTCATTGCTGAACTCTTTACTTGGTTGCCATGCTACAACTTGGCAGCAATCCAATAGAAGGATGCACTGGAGTAAATGAAACAAACTGATCAGCAAACACAAGAAGCAATTTAAGAACATACATGAAATGGAAATGGTAAAAGGCTGCTTCAGACAGGAATAATCCTCCCTTACCTTGCGCCTCTCTCCCAAGGCCAATGATGGAATTTCTTTTCTTTTTCTTTTCCTTTCTGTATAAACAAAAAGTCAGAACAGATCTTGACACATGTTGGAGCACAGAACTATTTTGGAAGATATCCAGGTCCCATTATTAAGCACTGGAAGGCCTTGATTTATGGCAGAGTTTAACTCCCCCCTTTGGGAGTAGGCTGGGAAGCCTGCTGGGACTGTAGAATCGAGAGGGAAGGCAGCAGACAGAGTTCCCCTTACCATCCCGTCTCCTCCCGGTTAAATCAGGGGTGGGGTAGCTCGAGGACATCCTTCTCCCTGGAGGCCAATTGAGGTCCTTAAATGGCCAATTAATGGCTGCTTAAAGACCTCATCTCATCGCTGCTGGTATTGGAGTGGGGTGGGGTGGGGGTTGGGGGCGTGGGCGGGGGCGGGTGTGGCACACACCACACTGGTACCTCGGGGCTGGGAGAGGGCCCCCCTGATTTGACATCCTGTGGCCCACGGAGAACCACCCCCCCAAGTCCCCCAACCCCTCCAACAGAGGCAAGTGCCACCCCTGCTAGAAGAGCCACCCCTGCCCTCCACAACAACTCCCACCATCCCCTCAACACCGCCTCACCACCCCTGCCCCCCAGTCAGGGTCGGCCCTACTGGACCCAGCGAGCTCAACCCACTTGTGTTCCAGATCCTCCTCTATGGTCACTGCTTCGGAATCATCTGTAGTCCCAGTAGTGGCCACCAGGGGGCTGAAAAACTGCTGGCATGGAGGCACTGATGGCAGGGAGTAAACTCCCTGACATTTAATTCCACTGGGGCTTACAAATATGGCCATGACAGGGTTTCAGTCAGCTTTCCAGCTGTTGGACTTGGCCACTGCCACAGCTATTAAATTCAGACGCAAATGTGCATTTTGAGATGTCACTTCTGGAGTAGCCTCCTCCCAACAGCCCCAAAAGCAGCGGAACATGGAATGCAGTGGGAGCGCCAAGTTCTGACCTAAACTCCTGTCCCCCTTTCTGCCCTCTTCCAATTCAGGAAATTTGTACTTTGATCTCCTTGTGCATGGTCTTTGGTGGTGATGCACATTAAAATCAAATTTCTCTTTTTTTTAAGTGATGGCAACTGTTGGGAATGTTTTATTTACAAAAACTTCAGAGGTTGAAACTCAAGTGGGACTTACCTTCATCATCTGTTATAGCTTCAGATGGAGAGCTCCGAAAACCACAAAAAGTGGGCAAACATGGTTCATGTCATGCTTCTGGGTTTGTGAAGCTCTGCCCCACAGTTATGGTGGGCAATTGAGAAAAATACAGTAATGCACCCCCAGCGGCTTTATAGTGTTTTTGATTGAAAAGTAGCAGGGTCATCGCCTGAGCACAGATCCATAAACTTGGCTTCTATCCCCCAGTGCATACACATTCCCTGGTACTCCTTTGGCTTCTTTCATCTTCATCTCCACTTGTATTGTCCGTAACTGTAGGTGATCTGCTTCAAGAACTTCACCAGTGCTATTTATTCCTCATTTGCTTGCTCAAAAATGTCTTGGACAGAACATTTCATCTGTTTTGGTTCATAAGCATAGCCAGGGAGAGACATAAAATGCAAATTGGATATAGAACTTGCCTGTTTTTTTTGTAAACTGGTTTTTCTTTGTTCACTTTAATGCAGCGAGCATTGTTCATGTGCAGCCCTGCGCATGCATCTGCAATTTATATGCAAATGACAAGTTACTAGTTACTGTTAATCACTGTCTAAAGCTTTTAAATGAAAGTGAAAGCATCGTTCCTATTGTGTTGGCGCAATGGGGTATGAATATTGATGTAATCAAACCAGCATGAATTCCCCCCTGCTGCCCACTTGATACAAGATTTTAATTTCTACTGCATTAACTTTTGCTTTTCAATATAGCAGGTAAGTGAAGAGTCAAGTTACTTTAGTATTTAATTTAACCTCTCTGTATATATGCTGTTGCACATTACAATAACAGGTATCGTAAAACGAATCATCTTTTTCAGAATATCTCTTGCGGCTTTCTTTTGTATTTTCCAGTCCTTTATGTTCTGCAATGTTGCTAAGATACCTCAGTACTTGACTAATTCAATCATTCCTTTTATATTCATTGTAAATCATATGGATGGCTGATATTAAATCAAGCAAAATGGTAGGCAAAAATGAGGAGACCTATTAACCGATTAGTGATCTAGAGTAGACTGAATTAGTACTTTCAATTGGGAGCTGATGTGACAAGTGGTGCTCCCCAGGGATCTGTCCTGGGTCCTCAACTTTTCACTATATTTATTAATGACTTAGATGATGGAATAGAATACTAAATGTCCAAGGTTTTGGATTATATCCAGTTGGAAGGGTCACAGTAAGTAGTACAGACAAAAGGAGAAACGTGCAAAGGGAAATAGATTAAGTGGAGGAAACTGTGGCAAATTAAGTTCAATGGGGACAAGTGTGAGATGATCCACTTTAGATGCAAGGAAGGTAAATTGAAATATTTCCTACGTTGTGAGAAACTAGGAGCTATTGGAGGAGTAAAGAGATTTGGGAGTCCGTGTACCATCATTAAAAGCTATTAGATGGATAGGAAAAACAATCAAAAGAGCTAATGGAATGTTGACCTATTCTCCCCAAGGGGGCTGGAATGCAAAAGAAAGCAAATATTGCTTCAGTCATATAGAGATGATAGTGACGGGGTCAGACCCCATTTAGTGTACTGTGTTCAGCTTTGGACATTGCAGGTAGTACTTAATGGAGGCGACGGGGATCTCACCCACCAGTTAGAGATGATCTACCCTCCCAGCTGATTAAATGCCAAGCTACCACAAAACCTGCCATGGGGGAGGGCATTAAATTCCACCCTGCATCTCAGGTAGAACATATTGTCTGTTGAGGGGTGATACGTACTTACCAGAAAGATACAGGGGCTTAGAGCAGGGGTGGGGAACTTATGGCTCATGGACCGGAACCAGCCCGTTGTTCAATTTCATCCAGCCCGCAACAAGGTTTCTAAAAATATAGACCTATGACAGTAGCACCTTCAAAATAGCATTTATCATCAACATTATGAGTTGGCTTTGGATAAAAGCATCAGCTAAATTACTATAATAATATTTAACAATATAATATTCAAATTCAGCCATTGCATTAAAACAGCGGGTGAGTTGAACTTTGTATTCTCTCTAAAACTAAATTAAGTTGATTTCTAGGTGTGTATGGCCCATCACTGATGTTGTCTATAAATGGCCCATGATAAGAAAAAGGTTCCCCATGGCTTAGAGGGAAAAATTATGAGGACAGATTCCTTAAACTTGAGTTCTAATCCCTTGAGTGTAGAAGACTGAGGGGTGAACTGACCAGGGTGCTTAAAATATCGGAAGAATATTGATAGGATAAATATGGAGAACTTATTTGCTGCAGAAGTCATGAACAAAGGGATACAAAATTAAAATTAGAGCATTCAGATTAGACACACAGTAGCAGCAGTGCGTACAGGATGCACTGTAGGAATTCACCAAGGCTCCTTAGACAGCACCTTCCAAACCCATCACCACTACTATCCAGAAGGACAAGGGCAGCAGGTAGATGGGAACACCACAACCTGGAAGTTCCCTTCCAAATCACTCACCATTCTGACTTGGAAATATATCGCTATTCCTTCACTGTCACTGGGTCAAAATCCTGGAACTCCCTTCCTAACAGCACTGTGGGTGTATCTACACCAAAGGACTGCAGTGGTTCAAGAAGATAGCTCACCACCACCTTCTCAAGGGCAGCTAGGGATGGGCAATAAATGCTGGCCCAGTCAGCGAAGCCCACATTCCATGAATGAATTTTTTAAAATGCAAAATAAGGAAGGACTTTTTCATGAATGGATAATAGAAATCTGAAACTCTCTTCGCAAAAAGGCCATTGGCGCTAGGACAACTGGAGCTTTTAAAACTGAGGGAGATCATTTTTTGCTTGATAAGGGTATGAAAAAATATGGAGTAAGGGAATTGAAGCACAGGTCAGCTACTGTCTAATTAAATGGCAGAGCAGACTCAAAGGGCCGAATGATCTACTCCTGTTCCTAGATGTCAAAGACAGGGTGACACCCACACACACAAAAATATAAGAAAATGGGGGATTTTGAAACTAAATTGAGCAAAATCTGCAAATGCAATAGGTCTGAAATGAAAGCAAAACCAAAAAAAACTTCCAAAATATACTGCGATAATTACACCCCACTTTTGATACTATGACAGAAAAAAGATAATTGAAAGGATGACTTAAGATGGCTGTGCTGAGGGCACTTCCATGAGAAATGCTTATACTGATGTCCTGGATTTGTGATGACTGACCTCCAAGAACTACAACCACCATCTTGTGTGCCAGGTATGACTCAAGCCACTGGATGGTTTTCCCTTTAATTCCCACTGATCTCAATTTTGTCAGGTCTCCTTGGTGCCAAGCATGTTAGAATACTGCCTCAATGTCTAGAGCAGTTACTCTTGCCTCTCCTCTGACATTTAGCTCTTATGCTTAAGTCTGGATCAAGGCTGTGATGAGAATTGGAGCTAAGCGGTTCTGATAGAACACAAACCAGATACTGGTAAGCAGGCTATTGGTGATTCCATTGGTTAATGACAGTAGTGATGATTCCCTCTGTCACTTTACTGATTATGGGGAACTGGCAAATAGGACTGTAAGGATGTCAAGATAAATTTCCATTCTTTTTATTCATTCAGGGAATATGAGCTTCACTGGCTGGGCCAGTATTTATTGCCCATCCCTAGTTGGTCTCACTGGTGGTGAGCTGCCTTCTTGAACCGTTGCAATCCATGTGGTGTAGGTACATCCACAGTGCTGTTAGGAAGGGAGTTCCAGGATTTTGACCAAGTGATCCATGCACAGTAATAACAGTGTAGAAGGTTTGTATTCTGATGATTCCAGTATTCAAAACTATTCACAGCCTTATTGACAAGGAAGCAGCTCATGCCAGCCTACAGTAGGACCGGGGTAACAGCCGCCTTCTGCTGACAAAGATACATTCGTACATCATAAATGTCAGGCGGTAGCCATCTCCCCTGACGTTCAAACTCATGACCAATACCCCTACATCAATCTTTTGAGAGTGACAACTGACCAGAAACTTGCACAATATGGTTTAGTGGAAGCCCCAAGGCTTTAGTCTAATGGTAGAGTTGCTTTCGTTAACAATAAAAACTGAAAAAATGTGGCCAGATTTTAGTCTCCCATTGGAAGTGCAAAGGTCATGAAACTCTGAACTTATTTTTTGCTCTGGAAAAACAATTTTCCTCCGGCTTTCTGATCCTACCGCTTTTGGCGGAACAGAAAGCCTTGGGGGTAAAATACACATGTCCCTCTTCTGATATTGGGATCCCCAGATATGCATTTCCTCCCACACACTATTTTCACATGCTGGTGTGAGTTTTGGAAACCCTAAAATAAATGCACCTCCTTGGGGATTTCATAACCACTGAAGGGAGCCTCCAGAGGGGGCAGGAACATTCTGAAAGGTAAGTGTAAAATGTTTTGATGCCTTCAAATAAGATGCTGTATTGTAATGTAGATGTGTTTTTAATGCAATAGTTTATCATAAGGATCTGTCCTGCAAAGATAAATTGGCCCATACGTTGACCGCTATTGTGTAAAGTGTTGTCACGCATTGCCGCACTTTATCCATTTGGATAAAGTGCAGCATTGCATTAACAATGTACAAAAAAGTCCCCTTAGCTTCTGCTGTCATGTTTTATGCTGTGAGTTAAATCAACTGACATCACTGGTTGTTAAAAAAAAAACAATTTCTGAAAGTTGAAAAAATTCTTTGCATTCGTTCCACTCCATTGATTGATAGGTGCTCTGGTTTGAAATGTAAATGGGACATCATTCTGTCCTGTCACTTTCAAACAATGTGGAAAGAAGCATTTGTTATGACAGCTCTAGCCATTATGAAGTCTTGGCTGGGTTTCAAATGCTAACAATGGCTTCAGCTCAGCAGGTGTCCTATTGACCTAAGAATGAATGAAACTTTTAAGTGGATATAATAGCAGTATATGCCTTTGATTGGGTTTCTTGTTTGTTTACAAACCTAATAGGCAATTAAATGGTTACATTTTTTATATTGGAGTCAGTTTTTTCTTTCCAATTTCAATGAATGTTTGAATTCAGGGTTTTATTAGATTGTTAGAGTTTTTATTTTTTCCCAATAATTTCAAAATAATTCTCTTTGCTATTGCATGGTTGCTAAGGACTGTAGATAGCCACTCACACAGAATGCACTATGAAGGGCACCTAGGGAGCATGGAGGAACTAAGGGGGCATGAGGTAGCATGGAGAATGGGTAGGGGTGAGGGGCCAAGGGATGGCATGGTGTTCTGAGGGGACATGGGTAGCAGTGGGGTGGATGGGGATGGTGGCGAGGTTTGGAGGGCCTTTAAATGGTGACGGAAGCTGGGCTGCTTTGTGGGAAAACCAAGGCGGGCCTTCTAACTGGCCCAACTCCACACCCGCACACCTCACGCACTCCGTTGTGGCTTGCAAACTGCATTGCGAATTCGACCTGTGTGAAAGACAGAAATAATTGGGCAAAGTCATGATGTGCATTTCAGATGGAGCAAAAATGCTACAGGTTTGGTATTCCTGCACCCACACGAAAATCTGAGCCATTGTCTGGAATGTTTCCAAGTTCAGCATGCTAAACAGAAAAAACAATAATGTAAACAGTGCTCTCACATTCTCTATACTCTATTGCTGAAATTCTTCTGTCATTGAATCCAGTGTCAATTGGTCTCTAATTTCCTAGACTGCAGAAGTACATTTCCCAGAACACTGTATTTCAGACAATTTAAAATCAGTTCTGGTTGGCTTTGCCGGTTGCCCTAGCAACCCTGGGAATTTATGTACTGCTGATGTGGATACCCACTGTGGCTACAAAGGAAATCGTATTAATTGCTTTTTAGATTGCCTCAATGGATGGTTTTCCTTTAATTAGCTGTCCTTATTTCTGTCATACACTTTCTGTGGCATTGCCATGAGGCTCTTGAATCCTGCTGTTATTTTGATGGCCAAATTTATGATGTTGATTCAATTTTTCTCTGCCATGTTGTTCACAACTAACATTATGTTTTAGATAGTTTGAGGTTGTATCCTAAACCTTGAGTTCAAGAGACAAAGGACAAACATTTCTCAAAATGTCAGAGTCCTTACACTGGCCAGGAATGCATGTCGATAACATGCACTGCCAGCCAACTTGACTTCTCCCGAGATTTTAAGGGCAGCAGCTCACGAGTAAGATGTCACCGGAGTTGCTGCCCTGTGCTGAATAGACACTCAGTACCCGAGAGCTGCCAGCTCAATCAGGGGGCTAGTAGTCCACAAGCCTCTATAGAGCCACCAGGAGTGGTGACCACTGCAGAAGAAGGCAGGTGCCCTGCCCTATAATGTGGGTCAAAGGAAACTTTAAAGGAAATAAAAATGATATTGATGGAGGGGGAGATCCACTGAGATAATCACTGGAGGCACAGGGATACCTTCCCTATCCAGGGCCCTCTCTTTTAATAAAAAAAACTTCCCCATCACTGCACCTCCTCCTGTCCCGCCCCCCCACTTCCCCCAGGCTGGATGGGGTGGGGTGTCAATCTGCAGTCCACAAAATGCTGACAACCTGGTAAAATTGTCTCAATAGGGTATTTGAAAATTTATCTCCGCCACTGAAGTTTGGTGGAGGTAACATTTTGACCCTGTTTGGTAGTCTGTTTGTAAACAATACATCTCAAAAACTAAAGGACGGATTTCAGCAAAACTTGATACATCGATAGGGTATGGCTCAAGGAAGAACTGATTCATTTTTGGCCAAGATATGGGTTGGTATGTGGATCCTGAAATTTTTTGAAGGATCCATTAACTTTGAGAAATAGGGCAAATTGACTTTTTTTTAAAGAATAGTGTGGGTTGTTTTATTTAGAATGTTGTTGATTGCTTTATAATGTTATGGATTGTCTCAGCTGCTTTTGTTCAATATGCCACAGCTTTCAAACTTTGAGCAGAGTTTTCAGTGCAGATTGTTGGATGTGAATTGGCTGAAGCATCTCAGTGAGATGGAAGATCTTGATAAAAAGATATCATTTTTTCAGCTTTATGGTTACTGAGCATCAACCAGGCAGGGAAAAACTTCAAGGAAGAGCTGCATTTTGTAATAACTTTGAGTTATGAGCATGGCAGAGGCATGTGCTCCAGTGAGTGCCCTCACTTGTTAAAATTGTTTCCTGCCTCCTTGTGGCAGGAAGCTTGTCCAAAGCCAGTTATTTTTTTTAATTTATTTTCAAGGATGTGGGCAAGGCCAGCATTTGTCACCCATCCCTTATTGCCCTAGTTGCTTGCTAGGCTATTTCTGAGAGCAGTTAAGTGGGTTTGGAGTCACATGTAGGCCAGACCAGGTAAGGACAGCAAATTTCCTTCCCTGAAGGACATTAGTGAAGCAGATTGATTTTTACGACAATCAACAGCAGTTTCATACTGAGACTAGATTTTATTCATTAAATTCAAATTTCACCAGCTGCTCATGATGAGATTTGAACTCATGTCCATCAGCATTAGTCGGGGCCTCTGGATTACTAGCCCAGTGGCATTAACACTACGCCATCATCTCCTCTTCTGCCGGTAAAATTCCACAACATCAGTAAACTTCCCCAAGTAAATCAAACTCGGCTCCCTCTGATTTTATTGCCCCTCTGCTGTGCTCCTGCCTTATGTGGGTTGGAAAATTTCTCCCCAATATGTTTTTCAGTCAAAAGTGCCAATGAATGATCCTGTCTTCACCATTATAAACGTCGCCATCCAACTAATTTGTTTCAATTCATGTGATGTTAAGCAGCTGCTGAGCCCACTGGACTCATTGAAGGCTATGGACCTGACAAGATCCCAGCTGTCGTGCTGAAGATCTGTTGAAAAACTGTCCACTGTTACAGTGCAACTCTAACCAGAGCATTCATCCAGCACTGTGGAAGATTGCCCAGGTAAAAACAAAATTCAATTTTCACCTCAGTGTTCCATTTTCTCAAGGACCTGCAGCAGACAGATAAGGACAAAAGCTTGTTTCCAGTACTTCAGCAAGGATTGTGCAACCAAACACGGTCATGGAAAATCCCAGCAGTTTCAGCACGTGGAAGAATGACTGTGTTCATTGGGTTTCATACAATCTAATGGTAAAGGCCTATCTGGCTTTATGCAAAGAGGAGATAGAGCCATGAAATTTCTTGTTAAACTTAAAATATTTATACTTTTTTCCCTCACAGCTATAGCTTTAAATTAAACAATTTAAGTGTCCAAGAAGAACATTTTTAGCACTGTAATAGTCTGGGAGCCATTCTTTCTCAATGTTGATAGCTACAGTGTGCCCAAAGTATTTGGTACTTGAATAGGTTAAGCTCCATATAAATTTGCTGAGTCAGATCATTAACATGGCCTGCTTGCAGCCCTGGCACAATCCCATCTCCTGGTAGGAGCTTGCACCAGGAAATAGGGGCAGAAAGAAAAGCTAGTCTGAGGGTATAGAGGTTTGCAACAAAGAGCCGCTGGGTTTCTGGGTCTTTAGTCGGTCGTAGAAGAGCAGAAAGCCCCTAGATTTGGTGGGTCACTGAAGAAACAGGTCTGACCAATCTTCTTGCCTTTCTGCCAAGCCACTTTTGAGCTTCCTGTCTGGGGGATCCTGACACAAAGCCGACTACCAGCTTCTTGGTTGTCCCTGGGCCATAATCGCAGGAAATTGAACGAAGAGACTTGAAATGTCCCCTCCAGCTTTGTTAGCATTGGAACACTGGATCTGCACAGGTAGCAGGTGAAGATCCTCCTCCACCTCTTAGAGGGATCCCCAGGAATCCTGGGGCAAAAGAAATGAGTGGGGGGGGAACCGCTCCTTCTGAACCTATCTGCACTTTTTTGAGACTTTTGCACATGGATAGCATGGTACCTTTGCACTTTGGGCTTTCTCCCATAGTCTTAACTCATGCAAGCAGTCAGACACAAGCTTCCTGAGCAGACAAATTCTCTCATAACGAAAACCAGCATTTATATTCTCTGCTGCACATGGTCTAGCATGTCCTGGGTCTTACCAATTCACCCTGAGTCATTATAAATCACCATCAAATTCTCCTGGATGTTGGAGGATGGGGCTAGTGAAATTAACTTTGCACAATGTCTGAAAAGACATGCTTAATAGTCAAACATTAGGGCCTAGAAATTTGTTGGCGCTGCACCCACTTTATTAGTGTAAAATGGTGCCTAAGCATCCAAAATGGCAGGTGATGTGCGAGCACTGTCTGTCACATTGGTGGCAGCTTCCTATTAGATGTCCAGTGCCTGAGTCTGAAACCAGTGATAGGGTGTTTGAATCTAAAGTAGAGAAGAGTAGGGGGGAGCGGGGGGCTTCAAACCTTTTGCAAAATTGGCTACGGATTCAGGTACTTGGCAATCAAACCAAAGGTCCTTAAAGGACCAACAAGTGGCAGCTTCCAGATAGGCAAGTTTTTTTTTTCTTTCTCTCTTGTGCAGCCAGAAAGAGCAGGAGTATGCACATCTATTTGCTTTTGAAGCACCTACATTGAAATTAGGAAATAAGAAACAATGACAATGTCAAACATTCTTTCATCAAAACTAATGAGCCAAGATCCTATAATACTGGGATCTCCTCTGTAGCTCACAATAACGCTAATGCCTCACAGCTATGATTGTGGCACATATCAGAAATGGTAGAAAATTCCCCAGCTGTTTATCTTCTATGCCATTCAATTAGTATATTTTTGCTCTGCGATTTCTGTATTTTTTGCAGCAGGAATCTGCTGATAAGTGCATGGTGCATGGTGAATGTTTTACACCTTCACCTTAGAAAACAAAGATTGTAAGTGCCAAGAATTTGCCCAAATGTGTTTTAAGTGGTGTTGTGTGGCCATTCTTTATAACTTACAATGACAGGGCCATTTTTGAGGAGGACTTAGTTCTTATATATGCAGCTGTTTGAGGTAAAGCAAGAAGGATCGCAAGACATTTTTTCCATGACATGCTACTTCCCATTCTTTAAATCTTCTTCCTCTCCCTACAGTTAACCCCCAAACTCTCCTTTCAGCATTTGACAGCCAATGGATCACACATGCTTCAACTTCAGGGGCAGGGTATACACTTCTCAGTAAATCAACAACAACTTTTATTTATTAGGGTTCTATTATCTTTAATCATCCATGCAAGATAAATTTATTCAGTCAAACTTCAGTCTTAATCCTCAACTAGGAGAGATTTTAGATCATGATAATAGCTTAGTCAGCTATATTCGCTAGAGATTTGGTCTTGAAATAAAACATCCTCATTCCCAGGAGTATTTAGACTAAACAATGGTATTTCAGAATAAAATATACTTTAATAGGTATATTATAGCAGAAATAACTCTTCTGAGTTAACATCTCTCAGTACAGTGAATTCCCCATTGAAGAATTCTAAAGAAGTTAGGGTCCTGAGGTATAAAGAGTGAGTCGACAACTTTTTATCATGGTTATTTAATAATATTTTATTATAAGCTTAAATCTTTGTAATATTGTAACCATTAGTATAATGTAATCTAAGAGTTAAGCTTATAATAGTGGCCAGAATCTTTGGGTCGGGCAGGACCCGCTTGTTGATGGGCAAAATGATGCGCGTTGAGATCAGGCGTGCGTCCTGATGTCATCGTGCTTCGTTCAGATCTTCAGTTCGGCGGGCACACACTGGAGTCGGCTGTGCACCTGCCAAACTGTCAAAGGCCTATTAAAGCCATTTAAATTCCAAATGAAATAATTAACTGAGCTGCCCGTCCAACCTTAAGGTTGGCGGCCAGGCCAGGACCCCAGGTGGCCTTCACATTTATCATGAAACCTCGTCCACAGGCGGCATGAGGTTCCACGGAGGTTTTAAAACACTAATAAAAATTTTTAATGAAATTCATAGACATGTCCCAGCTCATGTGACACTGTCACATGAAAGGACATGTCTCTAATTTTTTTTCCTTTATTAAAATTTTTAAAAATCAAAGTAATCCCTCTGAGGCAGCTCTGGGCCTCAGGGAGATTTCTGCGCTCTACCGCAGGCACCGACTCAGCCTACCCCCCTGTCCCCCGCCCATGCATGGGGCGCTCAGCGCTTCCGGCTGCGGGTGATGCTGAGCGAGCCTTAATTGGTCCACCCACGTAAAATGGCGGCGCCCAGCCAATCACGGGCGGCGATCGGCTGCGTGCTCGCCCACGCTCGCTCCCGCCCAACTCTCCCGACGGGGAGAAAATTCTCCCTCATGTAAAGTAAAATAAACTAACCCAACTAAAATACAAATGCAAAATAAACTAAACCACCTAGAAATGAATGCAAGAGATAAAGATTAATTCACCTAAAAATAAGTGTAGGAGATACAATCCACCTAAAAATAAATGTAGGGTATTCAAACAAATAATACACTAAACTTGTCACAATCAAAGTATAAAACTTCACGAGGAATGGCTGAAGAAAATAGTATGGTTACATTTGAGGGGAAACTATACAAGCAAATGAGGGAGAAGGGAATAGACGGTTACGACAGCAGACTTAGATGAGGAAAAATGAAAGGAGGCTCAAGTGGTGCAAAGGCACTGGCATGGACTGGTTGGCTGTTTCTGTGCCACATACCCTGTATAATCCTATGCAAACCAATCTGGTTGGTATTCTGTACATTTAAGTCATAGGAGACTTCCAACTCTTTTAATGCAAATTACAAGAAATGCCATGGAATTATGGCCAAATGGTCATCTATGTTCCACACAAGCATCTTCCTATCCTCTTCATTTAAGCTCATTAGCATAGCCTCCTGCCTTTCTCCTTCATATGCTCATCTAAATTCCCTTTAATGCACCTATGCTATTCACCAAAATTATTCATTGTGGTAGCAGGTTCTGCATACTTAGGGCTTTTGGGTAAGGAATTTGCTATTGAATTTATTAGTGACTAGCTTGTATTTATGACCCTATTTTTGGCCTCCCTCACAAATGAAAGCATAAAAATTAGGGGCAAGCCAGCTTCCACTTAGCTGTTTATCTGCAACCAGTTTGTGGCCATCGGGCCGTTAATTGTCTTCATGCGGGCCTCCCACCCGCATCGGGGAGGCATTCCTGCATCTGAGGGCTGCCAGTCAAACAAATGGCCAGCAGCTGTTTAGTCCCAGCAGTGGCCATCACTGTGGGTGCCACTGCTGGGACTGCAGAAGAGGATATGCAGTGATGGAGCCAGACTTAAAGGTAAGTCTCGGGTCTTGCCAAGGTCAGGCTGGGAGGTCCTGGCAAGTGGAGGGTGGGGGTGCCGGGATCATCAGGGTGTGGGTAGGGGAAACCTGAGGGAGAAAAATTACTTTTACGGGGGCCCTCAATGGGCACAGGATGCTCAAAAAGAAGTATTCCCCCATGCCCAGGCACTGGACCACCAGGTTTCACCTGGGAAACCAGTCACTTGGCACCAGCCTCCCTCTCTGTGGGTAACACCAGCAATGGGAGGAGGCTCTTCAGCGGCCATTTAAGGGCCTCAATTGGCCCAAGGGAAAGCAGGCCACCCGATGCCTCCTTCAACATTGGTAAAATTGCTGTGTGGGTGGGAGGAGGTGGGTAGGAAGCAGCCAGTACCTCAATACCATGGCGCCCAATTTTACGGCCTCCTGACTGTCATTCCCACCCCTGGAGGGCTATAAAATTTTGGCTAAAGGTGGTCTAATGTTTGAAATATATTTAACATAACTTTGCTGTTTTACAGTTCCATCCATCTAGGAATTAATCCTGGTATTTTGTTTGCTTTTTATTGCCTTTTTACTCCGTGTTGCCAGTTTTAGTGATTTTTGTATCTACATTTCTAGATCCTATTGCTCTGCTAACCCATTTAGAATCCTCCTATCCATTTTGCTATTTGGCCATTTGTTCGACATGCTCTGACCTTAGTCACAAGTCCACAATGTGTACCATGTCAAAGGCCTTTTGGAAATATATCACATTAACCATATTAACCTTGTGTACATTTTCTGTTACTTCAAATAATTCAATAAGGTTAGTGAAGCATGAATGTCCCTTTTGAAATCTGTGCCAAATACTCCTTAAATTTTCAGTTTCGTTTTAAGTAGTGCTCTGTAATCTCATGCCCACCTCTTTAAAATCAACTGACTTCATTTTCACATCAAGTAGCATGTCTTAACGTGATTAATTCGGTACACTATTTGTCAAAGTAAAAACTCATTGCAGTGTCAGCTGCTACCATATGTAATCTGTATTAGTTGCCAGAGCAGCATGGAAGGTTAAATCCTATAATGCACATCAAAGTTTCTTTTAAAATGTGATTTCACAGTTCAAATGAATATACTTTTAAACTTAATACTGAAGCAAAGTACTGCGGATGCTGGAAATGTGGAATAAAAACAGAAAATGCTGGAAATACTCAGCAGGTCGGGCAGCATCTGTAGAGAGAGAAACGGAGTTAACAGCCAGGATTTTCTATTCTGGAGTGTAAGGCTGGAATTTTCCAGCACCCCCACAACGGGTTCCCTTGTGGCAGGGTCAGTGAGCCGTCGAAATCTCCATTCGCGTTGGCAGGACCAGAAGATCCCGTCGGCATTAGGGGCTGGAAAACTCCGGCCTAAGTTTGGAAGCAGGTGCAGAAGTGGGAGTGATTTCAGTTGAGGGCTGGGATGGCTGGCCATGTGCAATCTTGCGCTGTTCAGCTCATGTGCAGCCATGAGGAGCTCTCCAACTCTAGCAGTGGGGGCAGGCAGAAAGTCACCAAACCCGCCGTTACCTCATGGGGGTCGAAGGTCCAGGCGCCATATTTAAAAGTCACCCAGACAACCTGCACTATTACTTCCGCATTTGCCTAGCCACTGCTCCACCCTTCCCCACTAACACTTCCTCCCTCCCTTGGTCATCCTCCACGCAACTTGCTTTGCCACCACCCAGTCTCAAGCATTGACTGGCATTTATAGAGGTTCCCCAAAGAGGACAATGCAGTGGCAATTCACTGTTAATGATTGAACAAGTCAATCTCGCCACTATTGTGCAGTCATGAATATGAACGTTCCAATTTGTTGCTGGCGGGGGATTTTCTTCCAGCCATGTGGCTTTTTAATGAGCATGCATGACATGCTAATACATGCAAAAGAGCTTCCCGACATTGGTCATCAGGAAGCTCGACCTGCCTTTAACTTACCTTTAAAGTCCCGAGATTAGAATTGCTAAAGTTCATCCAGCTGTTGGGGAACTGATTTTTGGCCTCACACCAAATTAAGTCCCCTCACCTGATGAGATTCTGGCTGCTGGTGGGCCCAGGAGGATCCCGTTCAAGGTTTCAGGCCTGTGACCTTTCAGCAGAACTGGGAAAAGGTAGGAGCCTTATCTTCCTCTGAGCTCAGGAATACCTGACTTGCACACATTCGTGACTTGCAAACTGCACATCCGGCCCATGTGTGATTTCACGCGCCACTTGTGTCTTTTCACACCGGGGTCAGGTGTACAGTTTGCGAGCCATGATGAAGTGCATGAGGATTGTGGGTGCTGGGGTGGGCTGGTTAGAAAGCCCACCCCGGTTCTGCAGCACAGTATCCCAGCTCCCAACAGTTTTTAAAGGCCCCCTCACCCCTTGCTCTCCCCACCCACCCCACATCCCACCCCATGGCCCCTCAGATAGCCCATGCCACCCTGTGCCATCTCTATGCTCCCATTTATCCTCCATTCCCCCTCAGATCACACATGCTACCTCTATGCCCCCCCATGTATCCTCCATTGATATTTACCCAGTATACACGATGTACAATCGTCAGATTCCATGCAATATTACTGGGAAATATTTTACATATTGGTAGTAAAATAAAACTCTCATCCTCCAATAAAAGACTTCACATCATTGATTGGATAAAGAGAAAAAAGGAGGTTTATGGCAGATACCGAGAGCTCTAGAGGAGTATAGAATGTGTAGGGGAGAACTTAAAAAGGAAATTAGGAGAGTAAAAAGGGGGCACGAGAAAACATTGGCAGGTAAAATAAAGGAAAATCCAAAGTTATTTTACAAGTACATTAAGAATAAAAGGATAACTAGGGAAAGAGTAGGGCCCATTAAGGATCATAGTGGTAATTTGTGTGTGGAGCCGGAAGACGTAGGGTTCTAAACGAATACTTTGTATTGATATTCACAAGTGAGAGGGATGACCTGGGTATGGAAATCAGGCGGAAGGACTGTGAAACAATTTTAAAAATTAGCATAGAAAGGGAGGAGATTCTAAGTGGTCTGGCAGGCTTAAAAGTAGATAAACCTCCAGGCCTGGATGAAATGTATACCAGACTGTTGAGGGAGGCAAGGGAGGAGTTAGCAGGGGCGCTGGCAATAATTTTCAATACTTCTCTGGCCAGAGGAGAGGTGGCAGAGGACTGGAGGACAGCCAATGTGGTACCATTATTCAAGAAGGGAAGAAGGGAAAAACCAGGGAACTACAGGCCAGTCAGTCTAACCTCAATGGTGGGGAAACTATTGGAAGGAATTCTGAAGGACAGAATTCATCTACACTTGGAGAGGCAGGGATTAATCAAGGACAGCCAGCATGGTTTTGTTAAGGGGAGGTTATGTCTGACCAATTTGATTGAATTTTTCGAAGAGGTGACCAGGTGTGTAGATGAGGACAATGCATTTGATGTAGTCTACTTGGACTTCAGCAAGGCTTTTGATAAGGTCCCACATGGGAGACCGATTATGAAAGGTAAGAGCCCATGGGATCCAAGGCAATTTGGCAAATTGGATCCAGAATTAATTGGGTGGCAGGAAGCAGAGGGTGATGGTCAAGGGGTGTTTTTGTGACTGGATGCCTGTATCCAGTGGGGTTCCACAGGGATCGGTTTTGGGTCCCTTGCTGTTTGTGGTATATATAAATGATTTAGACTTGAATGTAGAGGGTTGATCTGTAAGTCCATGGATGACACAGAAATTGGTGGGGTGATAAATAGTGAGGAGGATAGCCTTAGATTACAGGAGGATATAGGCAGGCTGCTCAGATGGGCTAATCAGTGGCAAATGGAATTTAATCTGGATAAGTGTGAGGTGATGCATTTGGGCAGGACAAACAAGGTACAGGAATACACGATGAATAGTAGGACCCTGGGAAGCACCAAGGATCAGATGGACCTTGGTGTGCATGTCCACTGGTCCCTTAAGATAGCGGGGCAGGTAGATAAGGTGGTTAAGAGGGCATATGGCATACTTGCCTTTATTAGCCAAGGCATAGGATATAAGCGCAAGGGAGTTATGTTGGAACTGTATAAAACACTGGTTAGGCCACAGCTAGAGTGTTGCATGCAGTTCTGGAATCCGGATTATAGGAAGGATGTGATTGCACTAGAGAGAATGCAGAGGAGATTTAGCAGGATGTTGCCTGGGCTGGAGAGTTTTAGTTATGAGGAGAGATTGGGTAGACTGGGGTTATTTTCTCTTGAGCAGAGGAGATTGAGGGGGGACATGATTAATGTGCATAAAATTATGAGGGGCATAGATAGGGTAGACAGGAAGGAACTTTTCCCCTTGTTGGAGGGATCAATAACCTGGGGGCATAGATTTAAGGTAAGGGGCAGGAGGTTTAGAGGGGATGTGAGGAAGAATTTTTTCACCCAGAGGGTGGTGGGAATCTGGAACTCACTGCCTGAAAAGGTGGTAGAGGCAGAAACACTCATAACATTTAAGAAGTATTTGGATGTGCACTTGCGATGCCATGGCATACAAGGCTTTGGGCCTAGTGCTGGAAAATGGGATTAGAATAGTTAGGTACTTGTTTGATTGGCACAGACTCGATGGGCCGGAGGGACTTTTTCTTTGCGGTAGACCTCTATGACTCTATAACTAGCTACCCTTCTGCTCCTGGTTTGCTAACAGATGCACAGTGCCTGCTGAACCCATGCTAAAAGCCATGACTCTACGACTCTATGATACTGATAAAAACATGCATTCTGACATGTGAAAAAAGCTTTGTAATACTTGTAATCCTATTAGCCTGTGTCAACAAACCATAAACCACATCATAGGGCAATCTGTTATTACAATTTCTTGAAACTGTTATTTATTGTCAGATAAATGGAATACCTACTGTGCTGAAACCCAAACACTTGAAATTCAGTTAAGCATTGATAATGGCCACAATTGTCTGAACAATAGATTACTCCCTGGGAAGGAAAGAACTGAAGGTGCTCGGTTCAATTTCAAAGTAGCCAATCAATGAAAGGGAGCAAGTGTTTTATTTTCCCCACGTGTCCAAAACAGTTTTTTCTTAAACCAGCTAAGAACCCCTTTTAATCACAGTAGAAAAGGTGACACCACAGGCTGACAGGACATTTTGTAACATTATTCAATGCGTTATGGTGCCCTCTCTGTTGGAAAAGCACCAAAATGCAAGTGAACAAATACACAAGGGTCAACTTACCTTTAAAGGGCAGATCCCTATGATAAACCATTCCATTAAAAACAAAACAACATTACATAATATTAATATATTAATAACTTAACCTTTCAGAATCCTTAGGAGGCTTTCTATTCCCTTCACAAACCCTCAAGCCTGACACACTTTTTAATGGGCTTCCAAAACCCCGCACCACCAGAGAAAAAAGGGTGTGCAGCAGAAAATCCTGTTTGCACCCCCACCCCTTTAAAATGGGGAACCTGGCCTCAGCGGGGCTCACCATAGACATTCCCAATCCACAAAAAGGCCAGAAGAAAATGGCATAGGGTCAAGAATGCAGAGGAAAATCGGATATCCTCCAATAAGTGTGGCCATTCACGCACTGAAATGCACCTCTCCAACCAGATGAAAATTTGGCCCTAGAAATGTAATAGGTTTCAGAAGATGAAATGGCAGAGGGGGCAGGTGGGGGAGGGGTTAGGTGATAAAGAACAAAAGGTAAGCCCTGAATTAAGACAGAAAAGAGGAGATATTAATTGACAAAAAGGGAATGGTGATAAAGGGCAAGTAATGAAACAAGCCTACTTAGAGGAAGTGTGAATGAAAGAATAGTAAACAGCTGCCATCTGAAAGTAAAACAAAAAGAAAACAAGATTAAATCAGAAACACGAGAATAAACAAAATGGAGATAGAGGTTACAACCTGAAATTTTTGAATTCCATGTTGAAACCAGAAGGCTGTAAGTGACTATTTGAAAGATGATGTGCTCTTCTCATCATGTTGAGCATCATTAGAACAGTGGAGCAGGCCAAGGACAGAGAGATCAGCATGATGACAAGGTGGAGAATTAAAATGGCAGGCCACCAGAAGCTCAGGGTCATGCCTGTGGACTGAATGCAGATGTTCCACAAAGCGATCTCCAAATCTGCATTTGGTCTCTCCAATATAGAGCAGACCACAATATGAGCAGAAAATTCAGCATATTAAGTTGAAAAAAGTAACACAAGTCTCAATTCCATGTGGAAGGAATGTCTGTTCCTTGGATGTTGAAGGGGGAGGAGGTAAAAGGCCAGGTGTTATATCCCCTCAGCTTGCAGGGTAAGGCGATGAGGAATAAGGGGTGATTAAGGGGTAGACCAGGGTGTCACAGAGGAAACAATCCCTTTGGAATGCTGAAAGGGGATAGGGGAATGTGTTTAGTGGTGGTATCATGCTGAAGATACTGCAAATGGCTACGGATGGCCCATTGAAAATGGAGGCTGGTGGCATGGAAGGGGAGGACAAGGAGAACCCTACCATTGCTCTGGAAGGCAGGAGAAGGTATGAGAGAAGGTGTGGGAAATGGGTCAAACACAGTCAAAGGTTCTGTCAACCAGTGTGGTGGAGAATCGTCGGTTGATGAAAAAGAAGACATATCAGAAACCCCAATGTGGAAGGTGGCTTCATCATAATTAATGCGATGGAGATGGAAAATCTGGGAGAGCAAAATGGTGACCTTACAGGAAGTAGGGTGTGAGGAAGTGTGGCTGAGGTAACTGCAGGAGTCCATGGGCTTGTAATAAATATTTATTGATAGCCTGTGCCCAGAAATGAAGACAGGGAAGTCAAGAAATGAAGGGAAGGGAAGAGTCAGAGATGGGCTAAATATAAATTTAGATTTAAAATAAATAATTGGCGGCAAGAGATCAAATTTAGGAACATGTGGTAAACCAAAGAGTAGAAACAAGGAAAGAGAGAAAGGTACTAACATGGGAAATGATAAACAGAACGTGACACAAAGGTTAAGAGAGCACAAATCTAAGAGTAAATCATCAGATAAGGCTGGATGTGATAAAAATAATAACAGGTCAAAGCTAAAGGCTCTGTATCTAAATGCACAAGCATTCGAAACAAAACCGATGAACTGATACCACAAATAGAAATAAATAAGTATGATTTGATAGCCATTACAAAGACATGGCTACAGGATGACATAGATTGGGACCTGAATATTGAAGGGTAAGTGACATTTAGGAAGGGCAGGAAGCTAAGAAAAGGTGGAGGGCTGGCTCTATTAATTAATGATTGTATTAGCACATTGGAGAGGGATGACCTAATTTCAGGAAACCAGGATGTAGAAGCGCTTTGCATTTGGAGAAATGATAAAAGCAGTCACTTGTGGGACCGGTGCTCAGGGCCCCTAACAGTAATTATACATTAGGACAGAGTATAAAAGGAGAGATAATGGGAACTTGTCAGAGAAGTACAGCGATAGTCATGGAGGATTTTAATCTGCATATAGACTGGAAAAATCAGATGAGCAAAGCTGGGTAGATGAGGAATTTATAGCAAAAACAGAATTACCTGGAAAAACTCAGCAGGTCTGGCAGCACCAGCAGAGAAGAAAAGAGTTGACGTTTCGAGTCCTCATGACCCTTCGACAGAGGAATTTATAGAATGTTTTCGGGATAGTTTCTTAGAACAGCATGTTCTGGAGCCAACCAGAGAGCAGGCTATACAAGACCTGGTTTTGTGCAAGAAGATAGGATTAATTGATACCCTCATAATGAAGGCACCACTGGGTAACAGTGATCAAAAATGATTGAATTTTACATTCAATTTGAGGAAAAGAAGTGTGGGTCTGAGACTTGTGTTTTAAACTTAAAGAAGGGCAAACATGTGGGGATGAAAGCAGAGCTAACTGAAGTGAACTTGCAAATGAGGTTAAGGGATAGGTCAACAGAGGTGCAGGAGCAGACTTTTAAAGGGATACTTCAGAATACACTGAATAGAAACATTCCAATGAGAAAACTTCCAAGAGGAGGACTCACCATCTGTGGTTAACTAAAAAAGTTAAAGACAGTATCAAACTTAAAGAAAAAACCTATAACTGAGCAAGGATGGGTGGCAGGTCAGAAGATTGGACAGAATATAAAGAACAGCAAAGCATAACAAGAAGATAAATTAAGGAGGGAAAAATGAGAGTACGAGAGGAAGCCAGCTAGAAATATAAAGGCAAACAACAAGAGGCACTATAATTTTTAAAATAAGAAAAGAGTTTTTAAAAAGTGAATTAATAATGGAAAATAAGGTGATGGCAGATGAATTGAACCAATATTTTGCATCGATCTTCACTAGAGGATACAAGTAGCATCCTAGAAAAAGCTGTAAATCAGGAAATGGAAGGGAAGGAGGAACTCAGGAAAATAACAACCACTAGTGAAGTTGTACTGAGCAAAATGTTGGAGCTGCGGGCTGACCAATCCACAGGTCCTGATGGACTTCATCCTAGGGTCTTGAAAGAAATGGCTAGTCTGATAGTTGATACGTTGGTTTTAATTTTCCAAAACTCCCTGCATTCGGGAAATGTTCCATTAGATTGGAAAATAACAAATGCAAATCCTTTATTCAAAAAGTGGCCCGGTGTGGGGTGAAGGGCAGGGAGACAGAAAGCAAGAAACTACAGGAGAGTTAGCTTAACATCTGTCATAGGGAAAATGTTAGAAGCTATTAAAAATGTTATAGAAGGGCACTTAGAAAAATTCAAGGTAATCAGGCAGAGTGAACATGGTTTTGTAAGAGGGAAATCATTGGCAGAACTTTTCCCTCATCGGGCAGGCACATGCCTGACCCGAACAGGAGTAAAATAGTGCGTGATGACATCGGACGAGTGTCCCAACGTCATCGCGCATTCTCACAATATTTCACTCTACGGGCACACGCGAGAGTTTGCAGTGAGCCCACCGATAATTAAGAGGCCTATTAATGCCCTTAATCATTTAAATAAATTGAATGTTTTGCTGCCTGTCCAACTGTTCGGTTGGCGGGCGGACGAATAAACCAAGCAGCATTTTTTGCGAAACCTTATCCACGGACGGGCTCAGATTTCATCCAATGATTTAAAAAAAAGCTTTTAAAATTCATTTTTGACATGTCAGAGTCACTTGAGGGGGCACGTTTTCCTTATTTTTCAATTCTTTATTTGTAATGTTAAAAATCTTCTGCTCCCTGAGGCAGCTCTATGCCTCCAGGGGGCTTTCACTGAGTGCACCCCTGTGGATGCCCATGCGTCTGCACTCAGGTTCCTCCCGCCCCCACCCTGGCAACCGAGGCTTTCACACTGGCTGGGCCGTTAACTGGCGAGCCAGCGTGAAATCGCAGTCGTAGCCCGATCACGGGTGGTGGTCGGTTTTGCGGCCACTCCTGGGCCTGCCCGCTGCGCCCACCCGACGTGGTAAAAATCCTGCCCCATGTTTAACCAATTTACCGGAGTCCTTTGAAGGAGTCACATGTGCTGTGGATAAAGGGGAGCCGGTAGATTAATGCACTTAGATTTCCAGAAGGCAGCTTATAAGCTGCCACATCAAAGGTTATTGTGGAAAATAATAGCTCACGGTGTTGGGAGTTACATGTTGGCATGGATAGAAGATTGGCTAGCTAACAGGATGCAGAGGGTAGGTATAAATGGGTGTTCTTTTGGTTGACAGGATTTTTAACGAGTGGCATGCCAGAGGAATCAGTGCTGGGGCCTACACATCTTGCAATTTATATAAGTGACTTGGATGAAGTGGTCAACAGTATGGCTGCTAAATTTGCTGATGACATAAAAATAGGTCGGAAAGTAAGTTGCGAAGAGGACTTAAAGGAAGCTACTAAGTCACATGAATAGGTTAAGTAAGTGGGCAAATGGAGTATAATGAGGGCAATGTGAAATTATCCATTTTGGTAAGAAGAATAAAAAAGAAGCATATTATTTAAATAGTGAGAGATTGCAGAGCACTGAGGAAAGGATTTTCCCCTCGTCAGGCGGCCTCAGCGGGGGGGGGAGTGGGGGGTGCAGAGGCAGTCGGGAAGCCGACCACCACCAGTGCTCGGGCCATACCGTGATTTCATGCTGGTGGGCCAATTAAGGCCCGTCCAGCGTGAAATGCGAGTGGCAACACTCAACGCTGCGTGTATGTGTGTGTGTGAGGGGGGTGGGGTGGGGTGGAGGGCAAGTCCAAACTTCACGCGTGCGTGTGGGTGCGAGCTTGAAAATATCCCTGAGGCACGGAGTTGCCTCAGGGAGATGAACATTTTTCAAAATAAAATATAAAGATTTCTAAAATGTTATTTATTAAATTTTCAAATTTTTATTTGCTGTATGAATATAAAAATGCAAAGGCTGCTTAGCCTTTTCGTCTGCCCGCTAACCGTAGGGCTGGATGGGCAGTGGAAAATTTCTTTTAATTACCTTTTTAATGGCCTTTAAAGGCATTTAAAGTGTTGGCGGGCACGCTGCCAACTCTGGCATGTGCCCACCAACTGAAATATCACGCAAGTGCGCGACGATGTCAGGATGCTCACCCGATGTCATGGCATATCATTTTATACTTGGTTGGTTCGGACGCGTGACTGCCAAACGAGCTAAAAATTCAGCCTTGAAATTCAGAAGGATCTGGGTGACCTAGTGCATGAATCACAAAAGGCTAGTATGCAGGTACAGCAAGTAATTAGGAAAACTAATGGAATGTTCTCATTTATTGCAAGACAAAATGAATACAGGAGGAGGGAGGTTATGCTTCAGTTATAGAGGGCACTGATGAGACCACACCTGGAATACTGTGTACAGTCTTGGTCTCCTTATTAAAGGAAGGATGTAAATGAGTTGGAAGCAGATCAAAGAAGGTTTACTAGGTTAATACCTGGAATGAGCGGGTTGCCTAATGAGGAAAGGATGGACAGGTTAGGCTTGAATCCACTGGAGTTTAGAAGAGTAAGAGGTGACTTGATTGACACCTTTAAGATCATGAGGGGTCTTAGCAGAGTGGACGTCCTGAGGATGTTTCCTCTTGTGGGAGAATCTAGAACAAGGGGTCACAGGTTAAAAATAAGGGGTCGTTCATTTAAGACAGAGATGAGGAGAATTTTTTTCTTTCAAAGGGTAAAGTCTTTGGAACTCTTCCTGAAAAGACAGCAGGAGCAGAGTCTTTAAATATCTCTAAGACAGGAGGTAGGTAGATTCTTGATAAACATTGGGGGGGGAGGTGAAAGGTTATTGGGGGCAGTTGGGAATGTGGAGTGGAGGTTACAATCAGATCAGCATGATTTTATTGAATGGTGGAGCAGGCTCAAGACCAAGAGTGGCCTACTCCTGCTCCTAATAACATATGCTCGTATGTATGGACCACATGAAGGTGAGAGAAGGGTGGGATTTGGAGGAAAAGTTGATGAAGTTTCCAATTCAGGCCGAGAGCTGGAAACAATACAGTCCAATGTACTGGAAAAAGAATTGAGCAAGGCGATGCTGAGTATGATTTGAACAAGGAATATTCCACATATTCCACAAAAAGACAGGCATTGCTATACAACCAATGTGGGTGCCCTTAGCAACATCTTTTATTTGGAGGATCTGAAATGAGTTAAAGGAGAAGTTGTTCAATTTTCAAACTTCACTGGTTCATCACTTTTGCTGTGCCTCAATGAACATGGGAGATCTAATTCGTAAACTAATTTCACTTACAATAATCATTTAGAGTTAGATGCAGATGTTTTCTACACTTTGGCTTGTCTCTTCATGTGCAGAGTTTAACTGGATTAAGAAAAAGCAATCAGAAATTGAAAGCCGTTCATAGCCTTCAAGAAACACAGCAACACTCCCAAAGTAATACATTTTTTTAGAAAGAGAATAATGCTAATTTTCAAACTTCTTTTGGCAATTTTATTTTATAACAATAAGAATTCCAAATGATGTGCATGCCACTCAAAGTTATTGAGAATATATTTTCAGCCAGCAAGGAAAATGTACTGATTCCTTTCTCTGGATGTACAAATTCCTTTCCCCGGATCCCAGCAGTGTGTGATCTGTCAGCTGTCATCTTAGGGTGTTCTTGCAGGAGATATGCAAAAGCTTACTTTAACCACAGAAATGCATCTTAACATTATGATGGGAAGCGCTGGTAAGATTTTCTGTCAAAGAATGTACTATGTACTCAGCTTTGCACAAATAGGATTGTAGCTTTTGTAAAAGATGAGTCATTGGACGTTTTACAGACGTATTTTTGATTGTGGAATTTAACGTTTGATTTTTTGAAAGCCGCATTTATAATTGTAGGCTTTTATCTGTACATTTCTGGGAATCAGTGACAGAGTTGTGCCGTCTTCCTTGCAATCTGACCTGCAGATAACCTTCACCACGGGAACTGCAATGCCGTTGCAGGCAAGATCATCACATCCCTGAACTTTTATTGCACAAACTCATTCCAAGTCATTTTTGGGGTGGCAGCAATGCCAGATCATCTACAGTGCACAGATGCACAAAGCAGATCACTGTACCTTGGCCCCTCAGGGTAAATGTGAACACTTCCATGACTTTCTGCATGAAATATTTGCAGTTGGTAAATAACTTTTATGGACTGCAGGATTCCCCAATGTCTGTTCATGCTGGCTGGTATTAATCCAATAGAACACCTGCCCCATCAAATCTATCCAACCACCTCAAAAAATCTCTGCACATCAGTTAAATATTTCTGTCCCAGATAAAGTTTCCGTATAGCCAGAAGCATAACCTGAAATGGAAGGGAGAGAAGAGGAATGTGGTAGAGGAATGTGGTGGTGATAGGAGACACTATGATCAGGGGAATAGATACTGTTCTCTGCAGTCGACAGCTTGAGTCCAGGTGGCTGTGTTGCCTGACAGATACCAGCGTTAAGGACATCTGCTTTAGGCTGGAGAGGATCTTGAAATGAGAGGGGGATGATCCAGTGGCCGTGGTCCATGTTGGTACTAACGACAAAGAAAGGTCTAAGAAGCAAGTTCTGCTTAGAGAGTCTGAGCAGCTAGGGTGTAAATTAAAAAGCAGAATCTCAAAGATAATCATCTCTGGATTATTATCTGAGCCATGAGTAAATTGGAATAGGGTAAATAAGTTTAGAGAGTTAAATGTTTAAAGATTGATGTGGGAGAAATGGTTTGATTCCTGGGGCACTGGCATCAGTATTGGAGTTGTACCAGTGGGACAATCTTCACCTCAACCATGCTGAAACTTGTGTTCTGGTGAGATGTACAACTAGGGCAGTAGAGACTTTAAACTAAATAATGGGGGTAAGGGAAGATGTGATAAACTAACAAGAGAGGAGAAGGTAAAAGAGAAGGATAGCAATAGGGAAATGGTTATCAAAGTGTGTCAGGAAGGGACAGAGCATTCAAACGTAAGAGTGTGTCAGCAGTTAAGATTAGTGATTATGAAAATAATAAGTCTTAATTAAAGGCAATCTACCTGAATGCAAACATAATTCACAACAAAGTAGATGAATTGATGTCACAAATAGAAGTAAATAGATTTGATCTAATTGCCAATGCGGAGACGTGGCTGCAGGATGACCAAGGCTGGGTTCTGAAAGTTTAAGGGTATTTGGCATTTAGGAAGGATAGGCATAAAGGAAAAGGAAGTGGGGTTGCACTGGTAATGAAGGATGGGATCAGTACATTAGTGAGAGAGGCTCTTAGATCAAAAGATCAAGATGTAGAATCAGATTAGCTGGAGCTAAGAAACAGCAAAGGGCAGTAAACTTTGGAAGGGGCTGTTTATAAGCCACCAAATAATATTGGTAAAGTAGGCCATGGTATAAATTAGGAAATTAGAGGTGCATGTAACAATGATAATACACTAATCAAGGGGGATTTCAATCTACATATAGCTCAGCACTAACGCTGAGGAGGACAAATTCCTGGAATGTATATGCAATGATTTTCCAGTATGTTGAGGAACCAACTAGAGACTGGGCTCCCTTGGATCTAGTATTATGCAATGAGAAAGGGCTAATTAATCATCTCATTGTAAAGGAGCCTTTAGTGAAAAGTGACCATAATATGGTAGAATTTTACATGAATTTTGCAAGCGATGTAGTTCAATCCAAAACTAGGGTCTTTAATTGAAACAAGTGAGACTACAAAGGTATGAAGGGTGAGTTGGCTGTGGTAGATTGGGGAACTACATTAAAATGTACGACGGTAGACAGCAATGGCTAGCATTTAAAGAATTAATACATGGGCCTGGATTTTCCAGTCCCACCAGCATTGTCGGGGGCTGACGGAAAAATTTGGAGAGCAGCCAAAAGTTTGACTTTTGGCCAGTCTCTAAATTTTCCCATCCCACCAGTAACAATGCCCGCCTCTGGTGAGGTAAAAAAATCGCGCCCATGATTTGCAACAAATTTACATTCCTTTAAGGTACAAAAAGCCAGGAGGAAAAGTGATCCAACCTTGGCTAAAAAAGGAGTTAAGGATTCTATCAGATCAAAGGAACAGGCATATAAAGTTGCCAAAAAAAAGTAGCAAGCCTGAAGTTTGGGAGCATTTTAAAATTCAACAAAAGAGAACCAAGAAATTGATAAAGAAAGAGAAAATAGAATATGAAATTAAACCAGTGAGGAATATAAAAACAGACTGTATAAGCTTCTATGGGTGTGTAAAAAGGAAAAGGCTGGTAAAGACAAATGTGGACCAATTACGGGCAGAGCATGGAGAATTTATAACTGGTAAAAAGAGAAACTAAAAAAATAATTTGTACCTGTCTTCACGGAGGAAGTTACCAGGAACCTCCCTGAAATATTAGGGAGCCAAGGAACTGGTGAGAATGAGAAACTGGAAGAAATTAATATCAGTAAAAAAGTAGTGCTGGGGATATTAATGGAGCTGAAAGCTGATAAACCCCCTGGACCTGATGATCTACATCCCAGAGTGTTGAAAGAGGTGGCGGTCTAGATAACGGATGCGAATATAGCTTCTAGAACAGTGCCTGCAGATTGGAAGGTAGCAAATGTGACTCCCCTATTTAAGAAAGGAGGGGGAGAGAAAACAGGAAACTCTAGACCTGTTAACCTGACATCGGTAGGAGGAAAAATGATAGAATCTATTCTAAAGGATGTAATATGTGGGCATTTAGAAAATAATGGTGAGATAGGGCACATGGATTTATGAAAGCGAAATCATGTTTGACAAACCTGTTGGAGCATTTTGAGGATGAAATTAGCAGAATAGATAAGGGGGGAACAATGGGTGTGGTGTATTTGGATTTTCAGATGGCTTTTGATAAGGTCCCGCACAGGAGGTTAGTAAGCAAAATTAGGGGGAATAGACTGGATTCTTTTTCTTTATTTGTTCTTAGGATGTGGGCATCACTGGCAAGGGCAGCATTTGTTGCCCATACCTAACTACCCTTGAATTGAGTGGCTTGCTAGGCTGTTTCACAAGCCAGTTCAGAGTCAACCACATTGCTGTGGGTCTAGAGTCACATGTAGGCCAGGCCAGGTAAAGATGGTAGATTTCCTCCCTTACAGGACATTAGTGAACCAGATGGGTTTTAACAACAATCGATGATAGTTTCATGATCACCATTACTGAGACTAGCTTTATATCCCAGATTTTATTAATTAAATTCAAATTCCACCAGCTGCTGTGGTGCGATTTGAATCCTTGCCTCAGAGCATAGCTTGGGCATTAGATTCAATTACTAGTCCAGTAAGATTACCCCTATGCCACCAACGCCCCAGTTGAGGATTGGCTAATGGGCAGAAAAACATAGAGTAGGGATAAATGGATCATTTTCAGGTGGCAGACTGAGGTTCGTGGGGTAGCGCAAGAATCAGTGCCTGGGCCCCAGCTATTCACAATCTATGGCTGGGATTTACCCTCCCCGCACTTGACGATGCCTGCTTTTGGCAGGACTGGAAAATTCTGCCCTGTATGGATGATCTGGATATCGGGACCAAATGTAATGTTTCTAAGCTTGCTGATGAGACAAAATTTGGTGGGAATGTGAGTTATGAGGAGTATGTAAAGAGGTTTCAAGGAGGTTTAGACAGATTAGGCAAGAACATGGCAGATGGAATATAATGTGGAAAAATATGAAGTTACCCACTTTGGTAGGAAAAACAGAAATGCAGAGAATGTCATAAATGGGGGCAGATTGGGAAATGTTGATGTCCAAAGAGACCTGGGTGTTCTTGTTCATAAATCACTGAAAGCTAACATGCAGGTGCTGCAAGCACTTAAGAAGGCAAATGGCATGCTAGTCTTTATTGCAAGGGGGCTTTGAGTACAGGAATAAGGAAGTCTTGCAGCAGTTGTATAGAACCTTGATGAGACCACATCTGGAGTATTATGTGCAGTTTTGGTCTCCTTACCTAAGGAAGGATATAATGGTCATAGAGGGGGATCTAGTTAAATGGCAGAGCAAGCGCAAGGGTCTGAATGGCCTACTCCTGCTCCTATGTTCCTATGAAATCTAATGCTGACATTAAAGACACAATTCCCAGGGTAAAATCAAATACAACTTCTGTGGTGCTCTTTAGGAGGCCTCCCCACCTCACCACACACTGTGCGATTGGGAGATTTGAATAACACAAAAACATGCTGCCTGCATGTTTTTCACAAATGGAGGAGTGTGTGAAATTGTGGAGCAACTGTTAAAGGGCTGCTCCACTCAAGTAAGGCACAACACATTTGGTGGAGGCTGACTGCTGCCAAGAAAGATGGAAAAAGGTGGAAAGGTATATGTGTTTGAATGAAGACGTTAGGATAAGTTGTGTCACCTATATCACCAGCCCATAAGTAACTTGATGGGAGGCCATGAACAGGTGCCAAGAAGCATACCCTGTATTGACAGCATGCTTGGTGTTCATGGCTTACAACACCTAATGGGCAAGTCATTTTGTTTGGTAACAGAAAATAGGGAAGTCCACATATTGAGAAAATAGGTGAACAGCTGTCAGAGTGTTGTGTATGATTCATCTATAATTCTGCACCAGGCTTACAGCTAAGTGTTATTGACTTACTTCTGCAATAACACTGTATAATATGTAGAGCAACTGTTTGGGAGCAGAAAATAGCTTAGTCATATGCTCCAACGATCAGGGGACATATGAATCACCAATCATGCTTTCCACAAATTCTTTTCAGGTTGCTCTGGTGCTTCTCTTAACTGGAGGGAAATGTTAGAAGCTATTGTTATAGAAGTTATAGCAGGGCACTTAGATAAATACAAGGTAATCAGGCAGAGTCAACATGAGAGAGGGAAACCATGTTTAACTAATTTATTAGAGTTCTTTGAAGAAGCAACAGGTACTGTTGATAAAGGGAAACCGGTGGATAAACTGTACATAGATTTCCAGAAGGCATTTGATAAGGTGCCAAATCAAAGGTTATTGTGGAAAATAAAAGTTCATGGTGCAGGGGGTGACGTATTGGCATGGAGAGAAGATTGGTTAGCTAACAGGTAACAGAGAGGAGGTATAAATGGATCATTTTCTGAATGGCAATGTAACAAGTGGTGTGCCACAGGGATCAGTGCTGGGGCCTCAACTTTTTGCAATTTATATAAAAGACTTGGATGAAGGGACTGAAGTTTTGGTTGCTAAATTTGCTGATGATACAAAGATAGGTAGGAAAGTAAGTTGTGAAGAGGACATAAGGATGCAACAAAGAGATAGGTTAACTGAATGGGAAAAGACCTAGTAAATGCAGCACAATGTGGGAAATGTGAAATTGTCCATTTTGGCAGGAAGAATAAAAAAGAAGCATATTATCTAAATGGTGAGAGATTGCAGAGCTCTGAGATACAGAGTGATCTCGGTGTCCCAGTGCATGAATCACAAAAGATTTGCATGCAGGTACAGCAAGAATTAGGAAAGCCAATAGAATGTTATCGTTTATTATGAGTGGAATTGAATACAAGAGTAGAGAGGTTATGCTTCAGTTATACAGGGCATTGGGGAGACCACATCTGGAGCTCTGTATATAATATGGTCTCCTTATTTAAGGAAGAATACAAATGCTTTGGAAGCAGTTCAGAGAAGGTTTACTGGACCAGTACCTGGAACGGGCGGACTGTCTTATGTGGAAAAGTTGGACAGGCTGGGCTTGTATCCACTAGAGTTTTGAAGTGTAAGAGGCAACCGATTAAAGCATATAAGACCCTGAGGGGCCTAGGCAGGTTGGATACGGAGAGGGTGCTTCCTTTTGTGGAAGAACCTAGAACCAAGGTCATTGTTTAAAATAAGGGGTGCTCATTTTAGACAGATGTGATGAGAAATTTTTGCTCTCAGAAAGAGTAGCGAGTCTTTGGAACTCTCTTCCTCAAAAGGCAGTGGAAGAACAGTGTTTGAATATTTTTAAGGCAGAGTTAGATAGATTCTGGATGAGCAAGGGGGCAAAAGGTTATCAGGGGTAGGCAGGAATGTGGAGTTGAGGTTACAGTCAGATCAGCTATGAACTTATTGAATGGCAGAGCAGGTTTGAGGGGCCAAGTGGCTTACTCCTGCTCCTAATTCATATGTTCATATGTACGTATGTTCTCTTAGGTACTTTGTGCTGCTGGACAGCCACCTTCTCCACCTTCTTCCTGCATTAAAAGATACTCAACAGTGGCCAGTTTATATTTGTTGCAAGGTTGAAAATGACTCTATAATTTCATTTCTATAATATGTACAATAATAGTTCAATATTTTTCTCTTTTATTTAGAAGTAATGCCTGCACATAATATGAATTCAGTCTCACTACTTATTTACAACCACATCAATTCTGCAAGTTATTAACAAGCAATTTGCCCACCTCCTACTTTCCATGAACATATTTTAAGATGATGCATTCATTTCTGCTCACCGCACCCCAGGAAGAATATATTAGTTTTTGAGTGGGTCCAGAGTAGATTCAGCAGAATGATACCAGTGCTAAAAGGGTTAAATTCTGATGATAGGTTGCATTTGCAAGTTCATTTCCCTCAACTGCCCATCCAGTTTCCTTTGCGAAATCATTGGTCTTTGCTTCCACCACCCTTGTAGGCAGCGAACTCTAGGTCATTACCACTTGGTGCATAAAATAAGTTCTTTCACATTTCTCTCTGCTACTCTTGCCTAAAACTTTAAATCTGTGACCTTAGCCCTTGTGTGATCAATTAATGGGAACAGCTTTTCCTTGTCTACCTTGTTTAAATCTGTCATAATCTTGTCCTCTAATAAATCTCCCATCACGAGAGCAACCCCAGCTTCAACCTAACCTTGTAGCTAAAATTCCTCACCCCTGGACCTATTCCCTCTCCATTAACAACTATATTTGACAGAAGCGTTTATTTCACAACCTTCAGATAAGCAATTCAGAATGTGGATTTTTGAAATCATGGCACAACTTACTTATTAACATGCATTGCCTAGCATATACAAGAGAAGTTTTGCCAGCAGCTTTGTGGCTGCAGTGCCAGGGGTACTTTCGTTTAGTTTGGACATCAAAGTTGAAGGGTTATTTTGACCAGTAGCAGAAGTGGCCCAATAGGTTCATGCTGGTATTTATGTCCCACCCTTTTTCACCAGCTATATTAATATATCTCAATAAGCCAACAAAAAGGCCTTCATTAAATAAATACTATAGTTAAAGTAGTTTCATTTAGCTCAAGTCATGAGACCTGACCAGTGTTTGTTATTTTTGTGGGGGGTTTGTACTTACAAGAATATTTATTTAATGAAGACCTTTGTTATTTTATTGAGATTTCATGAAATAACTATTGAATCCTATTTCTCTATTGGTGGGTAGTCCAACACTTAATTGTATTTAGGTTTATTTTGAGCCCTTGAAAAATAAACCCATCGAATGGGCAGACCACATCTGCATGGGATTTAACACTGTTTTGCACAGATTTATGTTTGAATCAGTGGTTTCTTCTGATTTTAATGTTTAAGACTTAATACACTTGCGTTTGTTTTGGCACAAAAAGTAATGTGTTTAATGCTGTTGTGGTAAAACCATTTTATTTAGTTTGCTGTGTGATCATCAGACCATGTCTAACATCCTTTGCTAAAATGCATTTCTATGTTAGATGTGGCAATTTTGTCTGACTCAACAGCTTTCCCTTGGAGGGAGTTTAGTTCTGACATTCACTAGGTCAACAGAACAGAGTACATCTGCCAATCCAGGGTATTGTCTGCTTTGGTAACAATTTTAGTTAAACCCACAACAAAATGGTGTCTCACTAAATGGAATGCAGAATGTGTCTCATTATGTGATTTGACAGCAACAATTTGCCTTAATGTAGTGCCTTTAACACGTATGATGTGGCAGATGATGTGTGCCAGGCAGACCAAATCTACAAGAGAAACCTGGGTCATTCTATCACAACGGTTTTGCAATTTATATTTATTACGAGATGCGTGCACTGAATTCAGAAGTAATAAGTCCACGAAGACCTTTAGAGATTTTTAAGAATTAAATTAAAATATTTATTAACAAAATAAAACATTTGAAGCACATACATAAGATTACAACCACTGCTATAATAAGTCCTAAAATTCTTAATTAACCTGACTCCCAGTTATACTCCCTTTAAGGCAGTGGTCCAGAAATAGATTTTAGATTTGAAACAAACTCAGCAAGTTAACACAATAAGCTGGACAGTGGAATTCCAAAATGGCTGTTCTCCAGCTTCCTTGGAGGCTTCATTAAGTCTATCTGACACACACTTGTTAGATCTTACACAACCTTTCATTCTCCTTTATATATGTTTCTCTCTTTTTAATACGTAAATTCTATTGTTCCATATGTCTTTGAAACTGTATCTTCCTCATAACAAAAACTTTCATGGTGCCAATATTGCCAGTAGTCTTTGGGAAAAATAAACATATTCCTTAGCCTTGCTTATCTGGCTAGTTGTAAACAGACTAAGATCCCTTTGAAATCCAATATCCTTTCATTTATCAAAAAATGCAAAATCCCTTCACACCTTACATGCTAAGCCAGCACCCATGTTTACTCATTAGCATGTCAAACACCTAGCTTCTTTTGATGATTAAATCTTGCAGCCTACTTGACTCCAAATGTAATTAAATTACCCACAGACCTAACTATACTTACCCCCATAAACCTGCTTTACAAAAACCACAATAGTATAATGGAAGCATGTTGGTTTCATGATGAACACAATACAATGTTTAAAAAAAGAGAGAGGCTGTCAGAAATTTTCATCTTGCACTCATCAGGACAGATTCACAAGAATAAATTTCTAAAGGGAACAATAATTTATACTGCATGAGAAGAAAGCGCTGATTGGTTGCCAAGTGGATTCTGGTAGAGGTGTTACCATGGAGAATGCACCAGGGAAAATTAACTGCCAAGCTTTTGTTTAAGTTTAAAGCAGGCAGGTCGGCTCTGGTCGAGGCACTGCCATGGTGAATGACTGTCTCCCAAGGTTTTGTTTAGTTGAAAATTATGCAGTGTGGACAGATTCTTTATGTTTGCAAAGTTCAGAACCCTGTGTGTGTGTATGTTGCTTCTAGCTCGAGTAAGTGAGCCACACTATGAACCCAACTGATGGCCTTAAATTGGTTACCAGTGTAATTCTTAGTACAATCAGGATTGTTTAGCAAGTGCTGTCCAATCACGGAATCACATCTAATGTTGGAGACTTGTTCTAAGTTTTGCAAGCATGGGCTGCTTATGCATGGTCTTTGCTTGTTGTGACCAGCCATATGGATGTGCTGTTTGATATGATCCACCTGTCGTTGGGACATACAACCTACAGACTGGCACTGAAATTCATATACAGCATTACTCATTTGTGTGATAGGTGGAAGGTCTTTCTGGCTTGATGGCAGCATCCTGTTAGTGGAGAATGCTCCTCGTGGTGCTACAGTGCATAACAAATATGAGTGAAGGTTTCAGTAGCACATGAGTTGAGGGGGGACTGAGTTGGGTCATGGTACAGAGGTTGAACTAGATGGTGCTCGTGATGACGTGGAGCTGTCATCAGAAACTTATCTTGGAATCTCTTATGATGTCAAACAAGTGGCAAGATGGAATCTGTGGCTAGGGAACATGCTGGTGGTGGGGCCTGAAGAGGGTGGCTTTGGTTTTACCAGTATTTAATTGGAGAAAATTTCTGATCATCCTTTACTGTATGTTGAAAAACAGTCTGATAATTTAGAAGTAGTGGGGGCAATGAGATGGGTGGTGGTGAGGTAGAGCTGAGCTAGTTGTTGTGAACATACCTGTGAAAACTGATGCTGTACTTGTGGATGAAGAAGCTGAGGGCAGCATGTAAATCCAAAATAGGATGAGGCTGAGGGTAGCTCCTTAGGGACACCAGAGATAACTGTGGGAACGGGAAGAGAAGCCATTGCAGCTCATTCTGTGACTACAATTCGATAGATAAGAATGCAACCACATGAGACCGGTGCCATGCAACTGGATGACAGGAGAGGGGTTGTAAGAGGATAGTGTGGTCAGCTGTGTAAAATACTGCTCAATTATTCAGGAGTTGCAAAGAAAAGTTAAATATTCTGCAGTATTTTGTTTTTGTTTTGAATATTCTGGTACTGATTCTGGATCTACTATCTGGGCTAATATATAGTGAGTTTCTCTTGCACGAGTTATATGGAACAAGGCTTTGAGAAAAGAGTAAAATGTATGTTTGGTCCTTGGGCAACATGGAGAAAGGATTAAAATGACCCTTCAAATCCAGGCTGTCAGTCTATCTTTTCCTTTCAAATTTCAGATTTTTTGACCCAGTACATTTCCTGTGTTTTTTTTTAAATTCTGTTGAATAAGTTGTCTATTTTCACAAAATATCACTCTTATGATTTGACAGCTCAAAGTAAGCTTTGGCACTTCTCTGCTATCCTGTGCATTCATTCGAAAATGTTAAGTTGGAAATAATCTCATATCTGTTTTTTTATACTATTTGCCAGCGGATGTTGTACAAATGAACGAGAATGTCAGTTGCATATCGTTTGATAGAATCTTGGAATGGATTTCACTTGCTGCACACCAACTCTAGATTTTGTTTATGGTTGTGTTTGCAACTGTTTTGTATTGTTTTAATTTAGTGATGGCTCTATATATTGGTGGGGGATGCTATCCTAAGGACTGTATGCTGTTATGACCTTGAGGGAGATCATTAAATCATTAACTTGTTAAAAGAAATTCTGACTCCCAGTTATTAACTGAAACAGGCGCAGTTTAATATTTTAAACAAAAAATTTTACCGTACAAGAATTAAACAAAGCTAGGACTACTAACAGAGTACTCTTTCGTAAACCCTTATTGTTTAAACCTGAAAATCTTAGACTACTTCCCATTCTGCTTTTAATTCCACCCAAGAGCTCCCAATTACTTTCCAGGATCTCGAGGGTTCTTTCACTTCTCATGGGACCAAACCAAGGTGTTCTACAGCTCTCAATAATTCACTTGGACTGTTCTCAATTTCTCAGTCTGCCACTTAGTCTGCAAAGCTCTGTCTCTCTCTCTCTCTCCCACTCTCTGTGCAAGGATTCCACTGCTGATCTCTTCCACGAGCTTTATTAGGCAGATCTGACAATTTTAATTCAACATGAATTCGATGTACTTCTTATTCTGAGCATGGGCCTTGTTTACAATTTCTGCTTAATGACTGCACCTTAGGAACATCCTTGGTTCCTAATGGTTTCTGTGCTCCTTGTTCTGGCTGCCGGCAGACCCGACTGCCTTCTCGCAGCCTTCCATGCTGACTTACAATTTCTGAGTGAAAACATACCAATAAACCCCAAACAATCTACCCCCATCTGCAATCTAACCCCACAGAAACATGGCACATTTGGGATGTCCGAGATAGAGATTTAAACCAAGTAAATTCAATTCCCAAAAATCCCTTTGATCTGAAATGTATATGGATAGGGGGGATTTGATTGAAACTTACAGATTACTGAAAGGCCTGGATAGAGTGGACGTGGGGAAGATGTCTCCACTAGGAGAGACTAGGACCCGAGGGCACAGCCTCAGAGTAAAGGGAAGACCTTTTAGAACAGAGATGAGGAGAAACTTCTTTAGCCAGAGAGTGGTGAATCTATGGAATTCATTGCCACAGAAGGTTGTGGAGGCCAGGTCATTTAGTGTATTTAAGACTGAGATAGATAGGTTCTTGATTGGTAAGGGGATCAAAGGTTACGGGGCGAAGGCAGGAGAAGGGGGTTGAGAAACTTATCAGCCAAGATTGAATGGCGGAGCAGACTCGATGGGCCAAATGGCCTAATTTCTGCTCCTATGTTTTATGGTCTTATAGGCTTGTCCCTGAAGTGCGGAAAATTAAAGGGTGATCTAATTTAGATGTTTAAGATGATTAAAGGATTTGGTTGGGTAGATAGAGAGAAACTATTGCCTCTGCTGGGGTAGTCCAGGACAAGGGGACATAATCCTTAAAATTAGATCTAGACAATGCAAGGGTGATGTCAGGAAGTACTTCTTCACACAAAGGCTAGGGGAAATCTGGAACCCTCAGCTGGTGAATCTAGGTCAATTGGAAATTTCAAAAATGGAGTTGATAGATTTTTATTAGAGTATTAAGGGATTTGGAATCAATGAAGAGCACATAATCTAATGGAATGGTGGAACAAGCTTGAGGGACTAAATGGCCTACCCTTATTCCTATGTTCCAATTATTTTGGAAGCAAAGCTAAAAGCTGTATTGAAAATATATGAATAGTCTGTTATCACTTTCAATCCTTGTGTTCCTATAATATTATCATTTTAATTAAGAATGTAGGAGAAATAAATAACATTGTGAATGGTAAATTTAATAGGACAGCTGTGAAGATCCAAAGTAAAATAAACAGTCCTGTGCACAAAATCCTGAAGGTTATACTTAGCTTATGGCATTAGCCACTTTATCTCTGTTAGTTACAATATAAAATGATTAGACTATTTCTACTACTAAATCAAAGTGAGTTCATCATCATTTCACTTCAATCATGTCAGCTCACTCTAGATATTTATATGAGATATATTCTAAATGTAACAGAAGTATTTTAATAATATTTAATATAAATGTAAACTACAATATAATGTATAAGGCATGACATTTTACAGTACATCCACAAAAAATATTACTTTACCATTGACTTTTCCTGCCATATAATAGTTATATTTGATAAATTCCACAAGTAAACCATGACAGGTCAGGAAGAATCAATAGGACAGGAACATTTTTGTTGTAGGCATACTGGAAAATGTGTAGTACCTGTTACATGGTGTAACGTAATAATGCTTTGAGAAGAACACTTAGGTGGTCCTTTGAAAACACTGAAAGACTCTAAAGGTACCAATAAATGTGCCAGCTCCATAATTAAATCACAGTTTAAAAAAATCTATTCCAAATTATCCTTGTTCTTTAATAAGAAAATGCTTTGCTGACACTGCACACCAATGGTGACAATTCAGCCTCTCCAGTTGGATATTGCTCCCTAACAGCAATTAGAAATTTGATATTCTTTATAACAGCTCTGCTCCAGAGAGGAACTATTTAACATTATTTGTAATTAATTTACCTAGTTTGGATGCTTCTATGCACATGTAATTAGGCTGAACAAGGGCTTAAAGTTTACATTATCGCATCAAAGATAAAAAAATCTATATACTCAACTCTATGTAATTTTGGTATATCTGAGACTAATCACAGGGACAATTATTTTCTCAGGAATTTAAATGATAGTGAATATCAATTCAGTATAGACTCAGAAAATAATGCACCAAAGATGGAGGTTATTTGATCCAACATACCTATGCCAGCTCTTTGAAAGAGCGATCCTGAAGTCTGCTACTACCCTCATCACTGTTTACAAACTTTGAAATTATGTACTATATGCCCAAGACCCGGTCATTAATATATATCAAAAGAACTGTGTTGCCTGCACTGACCAAATAAGGACACAATATCCTTCTCTCCAGTCTGAGAACAGCCTTTTACTGCTCGCTTTTGCTTTCTATCACTTAGCCAATTACATATCTATGGCGCCACTGCCCATTTAATCCCATGTCCTTCAACTTTACACAAGTCTATTATGTGTTACTTTATAAAATGTCTTTTGAAAGTCCATGTACACAATAACAACCTTATTACGCTCATCAACACTCCATTACTTCAGCAAAGAACTCAATCAGGTTAAACAAACACAACTTCAGAATCACAGAATCACACAATGCAGAAGAGGCCTTTCGGCCCATCGAGTCTGCGCCGACACGTGAGAAACACCTGACCTACCTACCTAATCTCATTTACCAGCACTTGGCCCATATCCTTGAATGTTATGACGTGCCAAGTGCTCATCTAGGTACTTTTTAAAGGATGTGAGGCAACCCGCCTCCACCACCCTCCCAAGCAGTGCATTCCAGACAGTCACCACTCTCTGGGTAAAAAAAGTTTTTCCTCACATCTCCTCTAAATCTCTTGCCCCTCACCTTGAACTTATGTCCCCTTGTGAGTGACCCTTCAACTAAGGGGAACAGCTGCTCCCTATCCACCCTGTCCATGCCCCTCATAATCTTGTACACCTCAATCAGGTCACCTCTGCACCCTCTCCAGTGCAATCACATCCTTCCTATAATGTGCCGACCAGAACTGCAAACAGTACTCCAGCTGTGGCCTCATCAAGGTTCTATACAACTCCAACATGACCTCCCTACTTTTGTAATCTATGCCTCGATTGATAAAGGCAATTGTCCCATATGCCTTTTGTGCCACCCCACTAATGTGCCCCTCTGCCTTCAGAGATCTATGGACACACACGCCAAGGTCCCTTTGTTCCTTAGGACTTCCTAGTGCCATGCTGTTCATTGAATACTTCCTTGTCAAATTACTCCTTCCAAAGTATATCACCTCACACTTTTCAGGGTTCCATCTGCCACTTATCTGCCAATTTGACCATCCCATTTATATCTTCCTGTAGCCCAAGACACTCAACCTCATTGTTAACCACCCAGCCAATCTTTGTGTCATCTGAAAACTTACTAATCCTACCCCCCACATAGTCATCTATGTCATTTATATAAGTGACAAATAATAGGGGACCGAGCACAGACCCCTGTTGTACACCACTGGACTCTGGCTTCCAGTCACTAAAGCATCCTTCTGTCATCATCCTCTGTCTCCTACAACTAAGCCAATTTTGAATCCACCTTATCAAATTACCCTGTCTCCCATGTGCATTTGCCTTCTTTATAAGTCTCCCACGTGGGACCTTGTCAAAGGCTTTGCTGAAATCCATATAAATGACATCAACTACACTACCCTCATCTACATACTTGGTTACCTCCTCAAAATATTCAATCAAATTTGTTAGGCATGACCTCCCTCTGACAAAGCCATGCTGACTATCCCTGATCAAACCTTGCCTCTCCAAGTGGAGATAGATAATCTCCTTCAGAAATTTCTCCAATAGTTTCCCTACCACTGACGTGAGATTCACTGGCCTATAGTTCCCTGGCTTACCTCTACAACCCTTCTTAAATAGCGGAACCACATTAGCTGCTCTCCAGTTCTCTGGCACCTCCCCCGTGGCCAGAGAGGAATTAAAAATTTGGGTCAGAGCCCCTGCGATCTCCTTCCTTGCCTCCATCAGCAGTCTGAGATACAAATCATCCAGACCTGGAGATTTGTCCACATTTAAGCCTGCCAACACCTCCAATACCTTGTCACTCCCTATATCAATTTGGGTAAGAACCTTGGAGTCTCTCTCCCCGAGTTCGGTACCTTCATCCTCATTCTCTTGGGTGAAGACAGACGTGAAGTATTCATTCAACACTCTAGTCCTCTGGCTCCACCCGTAGATTTCCCCCTTGGTCCCTTATGGGCCCTACTCTTTTCCTGGTTATCCTCTTCCCATTGCTATACTTATAGAATATCTTGGGATTTTCCCTACTTTTTCCAGCCAGAGATTTCTCATGTCCCTTCTTTGCTCTCCTAATTGCTTTCTTAAGCTCCGCCCGGCACTGTCTGTACTCCACTAATGCATCCGCTGATTTGCTTCCCTTGTACCTGCTAAAAGCATCTATTTCCCTTCTCATTGTAACCTAAATATCTCTGGTCATCCATGGTACTCTGGGCTTGTTATTCCTTCCTATCACCCTGGAGGGAACCTGTTGAGCCTGTACCCTTCCCATTTCATTTTTGAACACCCCCCACTGTTCCTCTGTAGAGTTCCCCACAAGTAACTGTTCCCAGTCTACCTTGGCCAGATCCTGCCTTATATTACTAAAATCCACTCTCCCTCAATCCAAAACATTTTTTTGCAATTTGTCGATTTCTTTGTCCATAACAAACTTAAACTGTACCATGTTGTGGTCGCTATCACTAAAATGCTCACCCACCGCCACCTCAGCCACCTGTCCAGCTTCATTCCCCAGAATTAGGTCCAGCAATGCACTGTCCCTTGTTGGACCCTCTACATATTGACCTAAAAAGTTCCCCTGTACACATTTCAAGAAATCCACTCCATCCAAGCGCTTAACGCTATGTCTATCCCTATTAATGTTGGGAAAGCTGAAATCATCTAATATAATTATCCTATTGTTATTGTTTTTACACACTTCCACAAATTGAGCACATATATGCTCCTCAATTTCCTTCTAACTATCTGGGGGTCTATAATAAACACTGTAATAATGTGGTTGCCCCTTTTTTATTCCTAAGCTCTACCCACAAAGCTTCATTCGATGCCCCTTCCAAGATATCATCTCTCCTTACTGCAGTAACTGACTCCTTAACTAATCATGCAACACCTCCTCCTCTTTTACCCCCTCCCCTGTCTCACCTGAAGATTCTATATCCCGGAATGTTGAGCTGCCAATCCTGCCCTTCCCTCAACCACGTCACAGTGATGGTACCATATCACAATTCCACATGCCAATCCTCAACCTTAACTCATCCGTTTTACCTGTATTACTCCTGGCATTAAAGTAGAAGCCATCCAGCCTTGCCTTACTCCCTTGAAGCTTATTGCAACTGTATTCCCTCTGACTTGGTTGTTTTACTGTATTATGTTGTATTCCTATTCTTCTAACATTCTGTGTCCCCTCCCCCTGCTGAATTAGTTTAAACTCCTCCTAACAGCACTAGCAAACCCACCTACAAGGATGTTAGTCCCGCTCTGGTTCAGATGTAGACCGTCCCGCTTGTACAGGTCCCACCTTCCCCAGAAACGGTCCCAGTAATCCAGGAATCTAAAACCCTCCCTCCTGCACAAACTCTTAAGCCACGTATTCATCTGTGCTATTCTCCTCCTTCTGAGTTCGCTAGCATGTGGCACTGGGAGTAACCCAGAGATTACAGCCCGAGAGGTCTTGCTTTTTAGTCTACTGCCTAACTTCCTGAATTCTTGATCTAAGACCTCATCTCTCTTTCTACCTATGTCATTGGTACCAACATGTACCATGACCTCTGTCTTATCACCCTCCCCCTTCAGGATGCCCTGCAGCCGTTCAGTGACATCCCGGACCCTGGCACCAAGGAGGCAACATACCATCCTGGAGTCACATTGACGGCCACAGTAGCACCTATCTGTTCCCCTGACTATAGAATCCCCTATTACTATTGCTCTTCCTCCCTTCCTCCCCTCTCGTACAGACAGGGTGCTTGTGGTGCCAGAAGGTTGGCTCTGTCCACACTCCCTGGAGGAACTAGCGCCCTCATCAGCCTCCAAAACGGAATACTGATTTGCGAGCGGGACCCCAGGGGACTCCTGAACTACATTTTGAAAACACAATACCATTACTTGAGGACAAACTGTGTAAGCTGATTTACTGACTGAAGCCAAAGTTTTTTTTAATTGGACCGTGTGAATTCTCGTTGTTTGGCAACATATTTTACCAAATACATCAAACTAGATGATGTTGGCATGGGAAGGTTAATTTTGAAGTGATTTTTTTTAGTACGTATTTTTGTTTCTCTTGGACTGCCTGATGGTCACCCATTCCCTTCCTTCCTCAAGTCCCTTCATCTGCGGTGTGACTACCTCTCTAAACGTGCTACCCACGATGCTCTCAGACTCGCAGATGCTCCACAGTGTCCCCAGCCGCCGTTCCAGCTCTGAAACCTGAGCTTCCAGGAGCTGCAACTGGGCACACTTCCTGCACGCATGCTGGTCCCAGGCACTAGAAACGTCCCCGGCTTCCCACGTGGATCACGAGGAGCACACCACAGCTTTGAGCGTTCCTGCCATGAGTTATCTCTTTAAATTAAACCTTTTAAGTCAATTACTCTCGGGCCCTTCTTTCCTGATCCTCGTTACTGCAGAGTATACAAACTGTAAACCACGAAAAACCTTATGCTATAAGCAATTAAAGTAGTAAATACCTTACTCACTACTTACCAGTGATTCCTTTCCCTTGTAGCCTCTCCTGCTGCAGCACGCTCTGAAGATTTAAGAAGTTGGATAGCAAGGAAAAAATGCAAAGAGCACCTCGTACCCTATTCACCGAATTCCCGCTTTGCACCAAATTCGGAATACACACTCTGGCTGTGCCCCACTCAAGATGTGCTCTCTCTCCTGTTCATGTGCAAGCACACTGTAGTTTGCCTACAATAAATCCATGCTGGCCATTGTTTATTAAATTATATTTTTCAAAGTGACAATTAATTTTGTCTTGCATTATTGACTTCAAAAGATTCCTTACCACCATGATGTTTGACTGACTGGTCTGCAGTTGCCAGGTTTATCCCTCACCCCTGTTTGAACAGGGGTGTAACATTTGTAATCCTCCAGTGCTCTGGCACCACTCTCATATCAGAGTATTGATTGTGAGATTCTAGCAAAAGCTTCCGGTTTCACAATCTTTTCCCTCAGCAATCTAGGATACATCTCATCCAGATTGGGTGACTTTCTTACCTTGAGCACTGCCAACCTTAAAACATTCCTCTTTATAGAACCATAAAGCACAGAAGGAGGCCATTCAGCCCATCCTGTCATGCCAGCCTGAGGACGCCCAGGTGCCCTTTCTAATCCCACCTCCCTGCACCAGGCCCATAGCCTTGCAGCTTACAGCACTTAAGGTGCAGATCCAGGTACTTTTTAAAAGAGTTTAGAGTTTCAGCCTCTACCACCAACTTGGGCAGCGAATTCCAGACACCCATTACCCTCTGCGTAAAAAAGTTCTTCCTCACTTCCCCCCTACACCTCTGCCACTTATCTTGAATCTAAATCCCCTGGTTCTAGAATTCTCCACCATCTTTTTTTCTTTTCCAATTTCTCTACTATTTCCTCCTTTACTATGACTTTGGCAGCATCCTCTTATTTAATGAAAATGGATGCAAAGAATAATGAAATATGTCTTTGTGTAACCTTGGTGGGAGCTAACTTATTACAAATAAAGTCAACAACAGCAGCGTTGGTTGCACAACAAAGATATACCCAATTCAACTCACTTCATATCAAATGGAGGAATATAATACTAATGCTCGAGGATTAAATGTTGACAAGTTACTACATGTTGAAAACTACATGTTGAAAACACAATACCATTACTTGAGGACAAGCTGTGTAAGCTGATTTACTGACTGAAGCCAAAGTTTTTTTCAATTGGACCGTGTGAATTCTCATTGTTTGGCAACATATTTTACCAAATACATCAAACTAGATGATGTTGGCGTAGGAAGGTTAATTTTGAAGTGATTTTTTTTAGTATGTATTTTTGCAATGGTTACGCAAATAAAGTTAGAACATGAGAGGGGACGATCAGGTAACAACAGTTTTTAACACTTTCTTTTCATCTGTGGGATTTTTGATTTCACCTCAGACAATAGGACGAAAACTTCTCTCTCACAGTTATAAATGTCTTATATGAAACCTGGTTTCGCAGCCTCAATTATGACTTGCATTACGTTTCACCCTTACAGGTCCTTAAGGCTATGACAGGGCTTGATAGGATAGAAGTGATGAAGATGTTTCCACTTGTGAGGAAGACTAAAACTAGGGGTCATAAGTATAAGATGGTCACCAATGCATCCAATGGGAAATTCAGAAGAAAAGTCTTTGGCCAGGGAGTGGTTAGAATGTGGAATTTGCTACCACTGTGAGTAGTTGAGGTGACTAGCAGAGATGCATTTAAGGGGAAGTTGGTAAACTCTTGAGGGAGAAAGGAATGGAAGGATATGTTGATGGAGCGAGAGAAAGAATGGTGGGAGGAAGCTCATGTAAACACTGGCATAGGCCTGTTGGACCAAATGGCCAGGTTATGTGCTGCAAATACTATGTAACTATGTAACATAAGCAAATAAGCCGAGGCGTTTAACAGCCATAAATTTGACAAGTTCTTTTTCAATCCATTGATTATAACAGAGATCATTAGTCTCAATCAAAGAGCTAACATGGATGATTGATGCAAAAAATCACAAATACATAATGGTTTACCAGTACACACATTTCTAATTATTGAATTTAGGTTATTTGTTGTAAAGTATTGTACCTGACTAGTGTTATCATTTTGTTTAGCAGTTAACAAAGATTTAGCAGAAAATATTTTAAGCATTACTATATATCTGTTTGTTTTGTCTTAATAGGCTGGAGTGGAACAAGCAAAGGCAGTCCTATACAGCTGGGCAATGGAGGAGAAAAGATGCACTAGGTTGACCATATCAAATGTTGCATTTGTGGCTTTTGCTAGAGCAATTTTGGTGCTAAGAACTAGGCAGAAATTAAACTGGAGGAAATTGAACATGGAGGGGTAGGAAAGAGAGGCACATAGAGCTAAGAGGCAAGGGCATGACGAACAGTCTCACAGAGGAAGGTGAGGTTAAAAATGGCAGCAATTACTAAAGAAGACAACTAGATCATGAATATTTTTGAGTTTGGGTTAATAACTTCAATTTTGAATTGGAGAGGGATGCGAGCAAATGAAAGCAAGTGTTGATCAATGTCAAGCTGGAAGAAATAGTTGAGTAATCTGGAATACAAAAAGGCAAATTATCTTATCAAGCTTACTCTGTCATTTCATTTAAATTCTTTTTTTCAAGATCTGCAAAAAAATCCTTTCCTTTCTGTTCCTCTAGCATCAAGGCCATATTCCCTGTAGAGCCAAGATGTCATTTTGAATGCTTCTGATCAATCATCAGTCACTATTCACTGTGCTAAGTGCCAGTTTTTCAAAAGTTAACAACTCTGAACTGAAGTGTGAATAAATTGCTGCTCAACTCACATTTAGCTCATGACACCATTCTTGGCAGCATTTTGTGCATACCTTTCATTTGAAGGATATCTGAGCAGTCATGAACAAAATTAATATTATTGGCAGAACTTGCTCCTTAATGGTTAGATTACTGCTATTTGTAATACATTAGCAAATAATCAATGCATTATCCAGAATGTTCAAAGTATTGATACTAATATAAGGAAATCTTACAAAAGATGTTATTTTTGTGCAGTGTGCCTGGAATTTATTACGGAGTGAATGGCCATATCAAGCGTGCCCCAAATGTATGCCACTGAAGATTAGTGAAAGACAGTGCGGTTAGAATTTCAGTTGGAGTCTGAAGACCTGTCAGTTCCAGCAGGATGATGACAATGTGATGAGCACAGTTGCACTGAGCAATTATAAATATAATCATGAACACAGTGGTGCGTTGACTGACACTACATCTTGATGCTTGCAACACTGCTTACTCAGTGATTTTCTAGGTAAAATGACAGTGCACATTATAGGATTTCGGCCTTATCAGGTTGAGATGAATACAAGTTTATGCCATGAACTAAATCTAAGTGCATGAAAGATCTACAAAGAAAGAAGAAAAAAATAACTTGCATTTATAAAGTGCCTATTATGATCTCTGCTTCAGTTTCCATGTTCTAATGTGGTTGCTTTGATAGGCTAGTTCATGCCCAGGACTTATAGACTATGTGCACAGACTGGAGAACCTTTTATACTCCTAAAGGATTGAACTGGAATGAGAAACTTTTAATAGCATCAGGAAGGCTTGTGATAGATAACAGCCAACTGAGGTGCACAGGCATAAAATACATTTCCCCAGGTTGCTGGCAGCAGTGCTGGGGAGAGCGGACCTTAATTCTGGGAGGGTTGGTGACCCTACAGCAAGATGATAAAGGCCTGAAATGGTAGGTGGCCTTCTTTTGGATCTTCAGGTCAGGAGGCTTTTTGCTGCTGCTGCCTAACCAGGAGCAGAGGCCGTATGGCTGCTAGTCAGCATTACAGCAGCGCTTCTGTTTCCAAGTGCTTGGGGCTAGGTCTGTAGGAAATATGCATCCAAGGCATGTTCATGACCTAGCCCACCAAATTCAGATACTCTGGATCTGGACAGGTGACTCACATTTCAGGTACACTTTACATTTCCAGTGCTTGAGCTAATAAAATTCACTCCTGTAATACCTAAAAATATTTGTGTAAAATGTGCATTTTCATAAACGGTCCGAATGTGCATCTAAATGTGCAATGGCTTTGTAAAATATAAAAATGGATGTGCTTTTCTGAGCAACAATGCAAAAAAGGACTTGCATTTATATAGCACCCTTCACAACCACTGGATATCTCAAAGCACTTTACAGCCAATGGAATATTGAAAAAACAGATATATCCTCCATCATTGGCTAATGTTGGCAAACAAAAATTTTTAACCACCATCTACTTTTTCTCCTCCAACATTAACAAATAGAGGGAAATACAACCCATGATTCGGCCTAGGTTTTTAAAATCTGAAGGGTTTTTTTGTAACGTTTGCAGCAATGTAACATGGAAAATAAAATTATTGACCTCTGATGAGAGGTGTGTGATGATAGGTACATGCACAAGTTCTGTGAACCTTTGTCAGCTACAGTTCTGTATTGCCTGCCCAGCTGACTGAATTGGTTTCTGACGGGATTTCATTGCTCATTATTATGATCAACAGAACAATTACCTGAGTGGGATTCTTAACACAGAGCTGATGAATTTTCTTGCTTAACAGATTTAAGCCTGGATTTTTCTTAAAAATCTGCAACTATTTGGAAAGTATGAAGGTGATAGGGAAGTAAAATAAGGCAGAGAAGCTCTCTGCCAAATCTCTATCCTCAGAAAATTGCTACTACAACTTCACTCCGACCCTGATCTACCCATTGTGAGTGTACTACAAACCATTCAAAGGATGCGGGGAGGCGGGTGTGCATAGCTAAGTGTGCCCTGAGACTTCCTTGTGTTTCCACCTACTCTCCCACCCAACCCACACCCCCCCACCTGATGAACAGGGTGATGAGGGACATGGAGGAGGGAAAGATGGAAGCCATGATAATGTGGCCAGATGCAAGCAAGCAATGACCCACAGGTTCTCAATGCCACATGGCCTACAGATCATTGGGGAACTATTTGGATTTTTCTTATAGGTAGTTGCTGAGAAGGCTGTATTTTTCCTTGACACCATTAGAGAGACATTGTTGGAACCTAACAAGCATCCTCCTTCTACCAAGGGCACTATCTCATCCATGGCTGTGAAGTTGCATAATTAAGCATGATGGAGAGCCCAGAAATCCCTTACTTTTGTTGAAACACGTGAGCCCCACAGAAAGCATTGATTGATTGACAGCATTGGCTCTCTGATCTCTGCTGTCAAATTCACAGTATTTATTCAAACAAAGTTAAGTGGTTTCAAGGTCTTGCTGTTACTGATACTTTAAAGGGTCTGAATGATTGACACTTTCTCCTGTCTTGTATTGAAATGACTTTTTTTTAACATAGTGCAAAGTAATGAATGAATGGCTTTTTAAAGATTTTTTTTACATATCCTACTGTCACTATAGGGTTCATTGGTTCTATACAGTATATAGTGGGTCAATGAGCATGGAATTGCCATAGCTAGACATAGGGGACATGAGGGCCCATTGGGGTGGATTGGGGCATGATATGGCTTGGATGGGACATGAGGAGAGTCGGGCGGGGGTGATGGGATGTGAGGGGTGAGGCGGTGTGAGGGGCGAGGGCTGTGGGGATTTTCTGTTTTTATTTTAACTGGGATGAAGTCTCACAGCACCAAGGTGAACCTTTTAAACAGCCACCTCGCATCTGGCAACCTCTGTGGCTGCCTCCGACTGCTTTTCCAGGTCACCTTGCCTGATTCCGACCCGTCTCCCCCGGCAACTAAGGTCCCACCTTTGCGGGCACTTTCTCCCGAGCGGGTTGGCCGAACCGGGAATTTTCCCTACTCCCACTACCCGCCTTGAGGATGAAAATCCAGGCTTACATCTTAAAAGGGGAAGTTCTTGTTAGCTCAGTGTTTTCCAAGTGATTGCCAATTTGCAGGGACTTCAACAGTGCACCCTCTGGAGAAGTGTGGAATTACTGACAGTAACCTCTGGATTTCCATGCTTAGACTACGCATGTGTGGACTCCCAAAGTTTCTTCCAGCTTCAGAGGAGTAATAACGGTGAACACTAACAGTTTCATCATTGTTACCTCTCCATGCCTACGCCTCATCCAAACGATGGCACTTCTGGCAACACCACCCATTCTCTGTACTGCACTGGAGTGTCAGCCTAGATTTTTGTGCTCAAGTCTCAGGTGAGGGGCTTGAACCTATAATATTCCAACTTGGAGGCAATAATACAATAACCTGAGCCACAGCCGACACTGCACAATAGCCCAACAGCTGTTTGATCGGGTGCCCTGCAGGGCAATGCTACAGATGCTGCTGTGCCTTGCTTAAATAAATCATTAATCTAATTTGAAATCATTTCTTCTCAGATCTACCACAGGGATACAGGGAAAGAAACTGTGAGAAACTTCTCCTTTGGAAATGTATCGCTCCTCTTTAACATCCTTGAGAAGTAGAAACAACAACCCGCAGCACCTGTAAGCCCAGGAGATGGAACATGGAGCTGCTTCGATGGCATTTAAGATATGAAACTTTCTTTTCAAGCATGCCTCAAGCATGGTCAACGATGCAGTGTTAACAAAAACCCTGGCAAAGGATGCAGGACCTTCCGGACTTAAAATTGAGTTCGACAATTTCAGATCATGAACTCTCGTCACCATCCCCACCCCCTTTCCGAACCCCCTTTTTCCAATAATTTATCTTTTTTTTACACTATATTTTTTCCTTTTCCCTCCTATTTTTAAATTTATTTTGATCTATTGTTTCATCTCCACCTTTTAGCCTACTTAGATCCCTTCTCCCCCACCCCACCCACACCAGGGCTATCTGCCACTTGCTTGCTTCCCTTAATGTCCCCATTAGCACATCTTTTAGATAATATCAACACCATCAACAGTCCTTTGTCCTTTTGTCTATGTCATCTTTGGCAGTCTCTTCTTGGCCTCCACCTATCACTAGCCCCCTATCGAGCTCTCCTGTCCCACCCCCTTCTACCAGCATGTATTTCATCTCATTTCCATATGTCTTAGTTCCGATGAAGAGTCATACGGACTCGAAACATCAACTGTATCCCTCTCCGCAGATGTTGTCAGACCTGCTGAGCTTTTCCAGGTATTTTTGTTTTTGATGAAGGACCACAGTCCTTTTAACAGATGTCTAATGTTGAGAACACATCAGCTGCTAAAATAAAAGCAAAACACTGTGGATGCTGGAAATTTGAAATAAAAACAGAAAATGCTGGAAATGCTCAGCAGGCGAGGCAGCATCTGTGTAGAGAGAAACAGAGGTAACATTTTAGGTCACTGAGCTTTCATCAAGTCACCGTCCTGAAATGTTAACTTTGTTTCTTGCCACAGACACTGCCTGAGCTGCTGAGAATTTCCAGCCTTTTCTGTTTTGATTTCAGCTGTAAATGTGTTTGGCTGAGCTGATAGCTGAGAGCAAGACTCAGCTGAGTTTGAACTATTCTTTGAGGTTTCACCCCGTGGGTTAGATGAGGGTGCGTGTAACTTTTAAAATCTATGTTAAACCTACGAGGCAGTCCTGTACTTAGAAAATCTCAATAACAAGACAGGTCTTAAGAACTTGAAAATGTTGGATGTGCAATCTTCCCTTGTGACTAGTACTTAGTTCTTGATGATGTCTTTTGGACCTGCTGTGTATCATACGATTAGCCAAATTTATTTACTGATGGAAGAGTGGACCAGGGTGTTTCCTCCAGGACACCCTGGTCCACTCCTCCATCACCCCCAACACCTCATCCCCCTCCCACAGCACCTTCCCATGCAATCGCAGAAGGTGCAACACCTACCCCTTTACCTCCTCCCTCCTCCCCATCCAAGGGCCCAAACACTCCTTTCAGGTGAAGCAGCACTTCACTTACACCTCCTTCAATTTGGTCTACTGCATTTGCTGCTCCCAATACGGTCTCCTCTACATTGGAGAGACCAAACGTAGATTGGGTGACCAATTTGTGGAACACCTTCGGTCTGTCCACAAGCATGACCCAGACATTCCTGTTGCTTGCCATTTCAACCCGCCACCCTGCTCTCATGCCCACGTATCCATTCTTGGCCTGCTGCAATGTTCCAGTAAAGCCCAAGGCAAACTGGAGGAACAGCACCTCATCTTACGATTAGGCATTTTACAGCCTTCCAGACTTGACATTGAGATCAACAACTTCAGATCGTGAACTCTCTCCTCCATCCCCACCCCTTTTTATCCCTTTTTTTCAATATTCATTTTTTTAATCCACTTTTATTATTTATTTTCATTTTTATTCATTGTTTTATCCCTCCTTTTATCCTATTTTCAATCTTTTTCCCCACCACCGTCCCCTCCCCCCCACCCCACCCCCACAAAGGCCTTCTGTCACTTGTTCATGTTGTTCTTTCCAGAGTGCTTACCCTTGTCCTGCTATTACCACATTCTGCTTTCTTCCCTCAATGCCACCATCAGCACCTCCTTTAGCCAGTATCACTAGCATTAACACCCCTTTGTCCTTTTGTTCATGACGTCTTTGTCAATCTCTCCTTTGTCTCCACCTATCATTGGCCTTCTATCCAGCTTCACCTGCTCCACACCCCTTAAACGGTATAAATTTCATCTCATTCTTTGTTCTCTTTAGCTCTGAAGAAGAGTCATACTCAAAACATTAACTCTGTTTCTCTCTCCACAGATGCTGTTAGACCTGCTGAGTTTTTCCAGCATTTTCTGTTTTTGTTTCCGATTTATCCTATTTTTAGTTATTTCAAAATTAGACATATTTGAATGAACTGCCTTTTTAAAAGAAAAATCTGCATGTATGTATACATAAATATGACTATACACCAGGCCAAGGCTACAGCTATGCCTTGTTAGACCAAGGGCCACTTAATCAGCACACAGGCTCGTTCTAATCTGAGCGCATATGAATGCCTAGATCAGGCTCCTGCTATCAGACACTGATGAGTGGACTCCTGCTGTCTTGACTTCAGTCTGCCTGACTCTGGAATTTTTCGAGCTATTGATTATGTTCAGAAATCAGTTCAGGCATTGGGCCCAATGATTCGGGTTTGGCCCTGCTCAATACTCAATACAGAATTGTCTGGGGTCAGGATCCTCTCCTTCTGTGTGGTGTTACTCTACTGCTGGCTCTTCACTATCCTCTCTCCAACTCTACTCAGTCCTACTTGTCATTTGAAGGGACCGATATGCAGATGCACGAGATTAAATTACAAACCTCAGAGGCGAGAACAGGAAAGTTCAGAATTGGTTGCATGACAGCTTCATAACTGGGTGTGTAAGGAAATCCTTGACAGACAGTGCTCATCTTGTTCTGATATTCATAAAATGGCCCAGACAACACACAGAAAATGGATGTTTGGTAGTCAGGTTAATTTCCCTCAATGTGTTGGGAGTTGGTTAGTTCAGTCAGCTGGATGGCTAGTGAGTGATACCAACAGCATGGGTTCAGTTCCCATAACAGCTGAGGTCAACCCTGCCTTCTCAATCTTGCCCCCTTGCCTGAGGTGAGGCGACCCTCAGACTGTGACCTCCTTACATTAGCTTTAAAAAGAAGGTTGCTTGGCCACCAAGAAAACTTTAACTAATATTCTTGGGATGTGAGCATCACTGGCATGGCCCAACATTCGTAGCCTCACAGTGGCTGCTGGTGGGCTTTCCTCTTAAATCATTGTAGTTCGCGTGGTGAAGATGCTCCTGCAATGTCAGACCGGTTTCTAAGACAGGCAGTAGCAACATCAACTAAGGCTAGTTGCCCCTCTTTGTTTCCTTGGATACACCTGTACAGTTCTATGCACTGGTCACTCCCTCGACACAGGTCATATATTTCAGCTACAATCAACAGAAGGCAATTTTTAAATAATACTTACCTGAAATATATTAAATGTTCCTGTTTGGTACAAAATGAAAGCTGCAATCACATACCATTGAGCTGTTATTCATGGCAAATTGGGACTATTTTTTCCCCTACAATTCGTATTTAGTACAATCATTGAGTAGTGCAATTATATTCAACATGAGCTATCTTGAACTGATATAAAATCCAGGTCAATCTAGTTAGTTTTTTTCTTTTATTTTTACCTCCCTGAGACTATTGGCTGAATTTTCACCTCAGTGCACAGGCACACGCCCGACACATGCGTGCGTGAAATAGCGTGCGATATTTCAGTCTGTGGGCGGGAGCAGAAGTTGGCAGCACGCCCACCAACAATTAAGAGGGTTGTTAAGCCCATTAATAAATTAATTAAATTGAATCTTTCCCCGCTTGTCCAAACTTACAGTTGGCGGGCGGGCGAATAGGCCAAGCGGCCTTCGCATTTTTTGCGAAGCCACATCCACGGGCGGGCTGAGGTTTTGAAGAGAAAAAGAAAACTGTTAAAACTTGTTTTTAACATGTCCCTGCTCACATGACAGAGTCACATGAGGGGATATGTTTTCCTTAATTTTAAAATCTTTATTTGTAAAGTTAAAAATCTTCAGCTCCCTGAGGCAGCTCTGTGCTTTCGGGGAACTTACACTGAGGGCATCCATGCACATGCACTGACTTCCATCCTCGCCCTCCTCCTCCCCCCCCACCCAGACAGCACTGGGTGTTTCAGTTGTTAATGGCCAGCCAGAGTGAAATTGTGGTCGGGGTCCGATCGCCATTATGCAGCCACTCCCAGGCCCGCCCGTCGCTCCTGCCCAATGAGGGGATAATCCTCCCCATTTCGTTTTTGGGTTTCTGATTTTCTCCCCTCCCCTCCATTCCTTTCCTGGGTTACAGTTCAAAAAGCTGCAGCCCCCTAGTCCAAACGGCAATTATTCACACATGAGTCTTGACAATGGTCACCAGGAAGCTGTTCCACTGCTGATGACCTCTCAGCCACATGCGATCCTGCCTTCACTCATTATCCACACATGTTCACTTCCAGTAGGGGTTATCGGATACCAGTCAGGAATAGGAACCCAGGCTGATTTTCCCTGGGCCAAATCGTCCCAGGTTTGCACTAAGTGTGGTAGCGGGCTGGTGAAACATTGCTTTACCCGTCGGGCACAATGGTGGCTTCTTACGCCATATCACCCCAAACCCGCTGAATTAATTAGGTATTCCCGGGAAACACGCCATTTCCATGGTGGGCGGGCTTTCAATAACCTGCCGCGCCATCACCTTGCCACTTCATCATGCCATGCACCACATTTAAAGTGCAGCCGCGTGTACACCTCTCAGTGCTTCCAGCCCACGACTGCTGCAAAGAAGACATGGCCCCGAAAGGCAAAAGACTGCAGTCCCCAGGGGACTGCGTCCCTTGAGCACCTTTTGGATGCAGTGGAGGCGCCATGATGTCCTCTACCCCCGATCTGGCCGCAGGATTGGCAGCAACCTAACTAATCCGGCTTGGAAGTGGTGGCAGTGGTGGTCAGTGCCAACGCCTTGCAAAAGAGGACAGTCACCCAGTGCTGCAAGAGGATGAATGATCTCCTCTGTTCATTCAGGGTAAGTCACTCTTCTCATCACTCTCAACTCACACACTTACAAACCCATCACACATCCACAGGGCCCTCACTCACTGCTGGTTCAAGGGGCATCACCATTCACTCTCTCACACACACCGTCATTGTCCCCATCCCATCCATGGGACCACTCACCACCCACACATGCCAGGCATACTTACCATCCGGCCTGGCAGGCATCCTGCTTACACTCTCTCCATCTCTATTCATGCAGGACAAGCTGGCACACAACAAGAGGGAGAGGTCATGGAGGAATGCCTGAAATCAAGGTCTTCACTGACTTTGAAAACAGAGCTATCCAGTTGACTGACAAGGATCTGGACTGTTCCTGCACTGATGGTGAGGTCGATGGTGCTCTACCAAGTGAGGGTCCAGCAGTGAGACATCCATCAGACATCCATGCCGTGAGTGATGTGATCAGTTTCACAGGCCATTGCCATGCACTAATTATCTCTCCTTGCTTTCACAGGCACATCTGCCAAACCAGCCATGGCCCAGGGCCTCCAATCAAACCCCAAGGAAGCCTCTGAAGAGGGATGTGAATGCACCCTCCCTCAAGCCCCATCACAGCGCTTACCCAAACCCTCCACCAGCACAGAGACCTTGGTGGAACCTAGCTTTAGAGTAGCATCAGGGTTACAGTCTGGTGAGCATATCACACTTTCTCATCCACAACAGGCGGCAAGAACTTCCCAAGTTTCTGCCACTCAGAGGACTGTTGGAGGCCAGAAATTTGCTGAGGCCGAGTCAGGTGACGAGTCTCGGAACTCGGTCATGTCACAGTTGATGGAGCTTCAAAGGCAAGCTCGGGAACATCAGGAAGGGATGTCCGCTGACGTCCCCAGATTGCAAGGCGCGATGGGAGGAGTCCATCCACCCCCAGGCTGAAGTGATAGTGCCGGCATGCCAACGCACCAAGGTCAACACTGGTAGGGTAGCAGCTGCCGTGGAGACCTTGGCCCAGGATGTCACTCCTGCACTGCTGCGTGGGCTCATCTCCATCACTGATGCCACAGCCGGCCTCCAGCAGTGTGTACATGAGAGGGGTGCAGGGCAGCTCAGGAATCAGGCAGGGGCTGTTGAGCACCTATAATGAGGAGGATCAGCAGGTGCACACCCCAGGGCCTTCCACCCAGGTGACTCCGGGAATGTCCACCCCACCCGAATCCCCTCTTCCTGTGACCCCAGCAGCTTCTGCTTCATAGGCTGAGGAGGATACCATTATCAAACAGCAGGGCCCCAAAAGCAGGTCTTGACCCTCCAGAGGACGTCTGACAAGGTCATCACAGACAGGGCATCGCAGTCAGCAGGCTGCCTCCACTTCCACTGTGGATGGCCAGGAAGCACCAAGGCTTAGCGGCAGGATTAGGAAAGTTAAGAAAATGTAGTTGCATAGCCTGGGTATGGGTGTTAATCACTTGTACATACTGTTCATTATTGTCAATAAACTCCAAAGAATGTCTCCCTGCCTGTGGTTCCTTGTTCTAATGAGCAGTGTTCTTGTCACTTGGATGTTGAACCTTTCTGCACAAGATAAAGGCAGCTGTCTCAGTCCAGGGCCTCTTCCCTGTGCTCTGTGCTGCCTTCAGACCACAGTGATGGTCCAGCCTTACATTACTGATTCCCGCACCTTGATAGTGCTTGTCATTGCTGCCAGAATGTCATAGGCAGATGTCACATTGTTCTGTCATGCTCCCTTGTGTGCTCTCAGCACCTTTAAGGTGGGGCTGGCCCCCACCTCTTCAGCACCTGTGACCATCTGTGCTCTTGAAACGATTAGGTGCTGGAGGCAGACAAAGGATCAGATGCTTTCAAAGTTTCATGGCTGCACCTCTAGGATATGAAACAAAAACAGACAATGCTGGAAAAACTCAGCAGGTCTAACAGCATCTGTGGAGAGAAAAACAGAATTAGCGTTTCGAGTCCTTAGAGCTAAAGAGCTCTAAAGAAGAGTTATGCTCTTTAGAACCTTTTAGCTCTGAATAAGAGTCATACAGACTCGAAACGTTAACTTTGTTTTTCTCTCCACAGATGCTGCTAAATCTGCTGAATTTTTCCTGTCTTTTTTGTTTTTGTTTCAGATTTCCAGCATCTGCAGTATTTCGCTTTTATCTCTATGATATGAACCTGATCACAGAGCAAACTGCTCTCGGGCAGGAGTCAGACATTCTCAGGCAAAGGAAGATCTATGGAGTGTCCTCACTGCATGTCGTCATCATCCTCCTGCAACCGAGCAACTATTAGGGCCTCCGCAGTGTCTCCGTGACAGGAGCCTTTTCACAGAAAGTATGTGCGCTGCCATAAGCCAGACTGGAGTCCAACATTCACAGATGCGATGTGAGGATCTGTGGTGTCTCCTCAATGCATGTCGTCATCATCCTCCAAAAACCTAGCAGGTGTGAGGGCCTCCCAAGTGCACCTGACTCCTCTGGCCAGTGTGAGGGCCTCATTGCCATCATCATTACCTTCGAGGATCTCCTCACCCTCATCACCATTGACATCCTCCTCATCAGAGATGTGTAGCTCCTCCATCTTCTCCTCAACCAGCTCCTCTCCCTGTTGTAGTGCCAGGTTGTAAAGGGCACAACAGGCGACAGCAACGCGTGACACCCTCTGTGGATTATATTGCAGGGCTCAACCAGACCCCTGCAGGCACCAGAACCTCATTTTCAGCATCTCGATGGTCTGCTCCACCAAGTTGCAAGTTGCAGCATGAGCCTCATTATAGCGTCGCTCTGCTGCAGTCTGAGGCTGCCTCACGGGTATCTTCAGCCACGGTCTCTGCGGGTAGCCCTTGTCCCCGTGGAACCATCCCTGCAGCTTCTGTGGACCCTGGCAAACTTCAGGGATCTGTGACCGACTGAGAATGTAGGAGTTGTGAACACTCCCTGGAAACCATGCGCAGGCCTACAGGATGCATTCGTGGTGGTCACACACTAGCTGCATGTTCAGCGAATGGAAGCCCTTGCAGTTGACATAATTGACCACGTGTTGCGATGGAGACCTGAGCGCCACGAGAGTGCAGTCGATGGCACCCTGCACCTGTGGGAACCTGAGACCTGGACAAACCCAATTGCTCTTACATCCTGGCTTTCCTGGTCCTGAGCAAAATGCCAAACTTGTGTGCCCTCACAAAGGTGGCATCTGTGACCTCATGGATGCATTTGTGGGTGGAGGCTTGTGATATCCCACAGAGCTCACCTGTGAAGCTGTGAAAGGAGCTGCTGTCACTTTCACAGACACTGGCAGTGGATGCTGTCTATGTCCATGTGGCGCCAAATCCTTCAGTAGCTGGCAGATGTGACCAACCAGATCCCTAAACATGCACAGTCTTTGCCAACACTGGATCTCAGTCATCTACAGGAATGAAAGGCAGCATCTATAAACCCTGGGTTTAGCTAAGCGCCAACTAGTAACGGTTTGCTGTGGCTCTTCGGCACATGTGCAGTAACCCCAGCTGCCCCTTCTTCCCGAGGGTGCTGCTCCTCCTTCTGCGCAGACAGGCACCTCGATCGCTCTCTTCTCCGCCGCCTCCTTCGCTCTCTGTAAGCCATGAGGCATACAGCTGAGTCACCAGGCTCCATACTCCTGATGTACTACTCCTGCTGGATGGAAGAGAGAGGTGCCTGGGTTATCATGGGTGTACCAAGAACCTCTCTTGGTTAAGTCTGAAGGCCCCTTAATGCATCCCGGAGAGTGCTGGCCACCACTTGGATGGCTAGAGATTAGTGCGCTGCATGGCTGCCCGAAACCCCAACTTCCTCCGCTGCACTCCACCGGACCAATTGGCGACAGCTTTGCCCTTTGGACTGCATTCTGTGCTCTCAGCTCAGGCTCAGGCATTCTCCTAACCCACGCTGCAAGGCTGCACTGTTAGCTTGAACCATGGGGGACACTGGTCCAAACCTGAATGATGACATTGCAAGGGGCTGTGAGCACCTCCACCAGTGACTGCTCCATGGCCAGCTTTAGCAAGGAGATTGTACAACATGCCCAGTCATCCAGTTGTTCTGCAGTCCACTAAAACCTTCACTAGTTTGCAGACTGTGCCTGAGGAGTGAAAAGCTCTGGAGAACTTGGTGGCACTTCGATGCTTCTGTGTTGCTTGAGAGGGCAAATAAGCTAGAGGCCCGACTCCAATCATATCAATGTGGCTGCACCTGAACTGTCTCAGTTGCAGAGGAATGGCCACTTTATACAAGGTGTCCCTAATGCGTGGCCGCTACCATCACCCTCCCCCCATCCCACACGTGCTTGCGCGCTACATTCAACCACAGGGCAGCCTTGCCCCCACAAAGCCACCTGAACCACAGGGCAGCCCTTGCACCCCCACAACGTGCATCAACTTTGAAGTCCAACAGGCATCTCTCGCAAGCGCTCCGCAATGTTATTGTGCACTCACCTCAGAGCTCCCTTCAAAGTGCAGCTCAGCAAGTTCACGCCTTTTATATACTGCTGTGAAACACCTCAGTCCGATCACAGACGATCCAGTGGTGGGGAAATGTGTCTGGCAGCCTAGCCTTATAATGAAACACTGATGTATTACAATGAGGTTCCTGATATTCGATGGTGGGAAACGCAGCTCACCATCAATGGGCTGAGCACGGCCTTCTCGCCATATTGTCCGCTCACCTCACCGAACACACCCGATGCCAGTGGGCATGGATGATCCCGCCTCCTGTCCTAATCAAGGAGAGGCTGCAGGTGGTTGTAGCACCTCTACCACTGCTTCAAGTGAGGTCAACTGCTTCAGAATAGAGTGACAAATGAACTTCAAGAGTTTCAATGTTGATTTCATGTTTAATTGATGTACTTTCACATTCAGCAGTGCATAAGTCAGAGCCATTGAAGCAGTGGGAGCACTGAAAAACAATAGGGATCTTTCAGATATGTGAAAATGGCAAATAAAGATGGGGTTAAAGTTGAACCATCAATTGGGAAGAAACACGACATGTAAAACAAAGTTGATGATAACCCTATATCAAGACACAAAAAGGTAACTGAAAGGCTAAGCATTATTTACAATATAATCCATACATTGATGAAGAGCTAAACTGCAATCTCTGAAGAATGGAGCAGCAATGCTATTATAGAGCATAAATACAAATGGATGCTGGTAAGAAAACTGATAAAGAGGTGCTTTGCTACAATGGATCGTTTGCGCATGAGAGAAAAGACATTTGCTTGGACACGTTATTTTGTTAACCGTATCACACTTAACTGTCAGGTCATAGAAACTTCAAAGAAAATTTTAAATCAATAGAAAGAAAAGTAGTAATGTAACTGAAAAGCAATTGTATATCTTTGACTTCATATAAGCAAATATAATTATGCATCCGAGCTGCCATTGCTTTGCAAAAAAGCACCCACTATCCTGACTTTTCTCTACTCCCAGCCATCCCTTTCTCTATCTATAATTGCAAGGAGCTTGTGGACTTCTTTGTCACCAAGGCAGGGATCATCTATTCAGCTGCTTTGTTGTTTTGCCCACCGGGCCAAACCTTCTCTAATCCCCTTCTCCTCCATGGCCTGTAGACTGAATTCTTCCAACAACCATGAAGTCGCCATTGCCAAAAATGGGAGCTAACCTCACATTGGTGCAAACCCAGGACGACATTTTACCAGCGGCCGTGTCCAGCCAATAAAGAGTCCGCCACTGGGGCCGTTGTCCAATTGAGGGCCACGGCCTGCCCCCATAGCTGCTGCCCCAATCAGTGAATAGCTCAGCAGACTCGGCAGTCGCCACTGTTAGCGGTGGCCACTGCTGAAGCTGCAAGCTGAAGGTTAGGGTGCCTCTATGTCAAGGCGCCTTGAAAGATCAGGCAAGTTAATGTTAAGCAGCTGGAGTCAGGGTGGGCAAGTGCCGGCGATTGGGGATGGGCAACTTTAAGCAGTGGCACCATAGCCATTGCTGCCGGGGGCCCCTCCGGGGGCCACAGATGGCAGTAAAGGAGGGCCTCACCTAGAGGAACCCACTGAGAGGCCATCAAGGTTTTATCTCACCAGTCTCCCCACATGGCAGCGAGCCATCCCAACATGGACAAAATGCCAGCAATGGTGGGAAATGGTCCTTCCTTGGGCACTTAAATAACTCAATTCGCTATCAGTTGGGTGACCATGCCACTGTTTCCTGCCACTGGTAATATGACATGGGTGCGGGAAGACATCAGACTCCCATTTTCCCCCCACTAAACTACCAGCCCTACTGCCTCCCAGTCCAACGCCATAGGGCTAGAAAATTCAGCTGTGTCACTCTATACTTGATTAGTTCTATTCTTAAATATTTATTCATAGACAGGGAATATATAGCAAAAGCTTCTCTTTCCACCCCTACCATATTAAGGTGGGCGGGGAAGGTATCAGGCAGCCCACTCACCCCAAGGCCTAATGAGGCCCTTAAGTGGCCAATTAATGGTCATTCCACCCCTGTACTAATAGTTGCAGAGACCCAAGGATCAATCAATGACTCTTCTTTTCCTTCAGCTGTGCACTGTTCATTGCATTTCAGACATGACTCCAGCTTCCACGTGTATACTGAGGACACCAAGCTCTCTCTCCCCATCATAGTCATAGAGTCATAGAAGTCTACAGCACAGAAGAAGGCCCTTTGCCCCATCGAGTCTGCACCAAGTACCTAACTATTCTAAACCCATTTTCCAGCACTGGGCCCATAGACTTGTATTCCATGGCATCACAAGTGCACATCCAAATACTTCTTAAATGTTATGAGGGTTTCTGCCTCTACCACCCTTTCAGGCAGTGAGTTCCAGATTCCCACCACCTTCTGGGTGAAAAAATTCTTCCTCACATCCCTCTAAACCTCCTGCCCCTCACCTTAAATCAACGTCTCCTGGTTATTGAACCCTCCACCAAGGGAAAGAGTTCCTTCTTGTCTACCCTATCTATGCCCCTCATAATTTTATACACCTCAATCATGTCCCCCCTCAATCTCCTTTGCTCCAGGGAAAATAACCCCAGTCTATCCAATCTCTCCTCATAACTAAAACTCACAAGCCCAGGCAACATCCTGGTAAATCTCCTCTGCACTCTCCCTCTAGTACAATCACATCCTTCCTATAATGCGGATTCCAGAACTGCACGCAATACTCTAGCTGTGGCCTAACCAGCATTTTATACAGTTCCAGCATAACCTCCCTGCTCTTATATTCTATGCCGCAGCTAATAAAGGCAAGTATCCCATATGCCTTCTTAACCACCTTATCTACCTGTCCCGCTATCTTAAGGGACCAGTGGACATGCACACCAAGGTCCTTCTGATCCTTGGCACTTCCCAGGGTCCTACCATTCATCGTGTATTCCCGTACCTTGTTTGTCCCGCCCAAATGCATCACCTCACACTTATCCGGATTAAATTCCATTTGCCACTGATCAGTCCATCTGACCAGATAACATCTCAACATCTTAACAGTCTCAACATTTCTTCTGCTTCAGCATTATCAAGTTTTTAACCTGACTTCCAGATTTTCATGAGCTACAATTTGCTCTAGCTAAACATTGGGAAAGCCAAAACCATCACCTTTCACTCCACTGTGTCCTCTACCATTGACCTAATTTCCCTCCCCAGCCACTACCTCAGGCTAACCCAGATTGTTTGCAACTTCAACAGTCTAGGTCACCCTGAGGTGTATTCCCACCACATATTCTCTCCAATACTAAGGCTGCCTATTTCTATTCCTATAACAGTGCCCACCTTTGCTACCATCTCAGCTCACCCTACTCTGGCTCCTGCATTCATGTCTTCATCACCTCTGACAATTCTCAGGCACCCTCCACAAACTTAAGTTCATCCAAAACTCTGCTTTTCTATCCTGTCCAACACCCAGGACTAAGTCTTTGGACATGGACAAGGTTAGGAATGAAGGAGGTTTCCAGACCCTGTTCCATAGGGTGGCCAAAATGACTGATAGGTGATGGGCAGGCAATTAGGCTCATGAAGACCCTTGTTAAATGTAAGAAATAGAGAATGACTGTGATTTTCCAGTCAGTCTCAGTTTCTCAATGCAACGGGGAGACAGTTCAACTGCCCAGAAACCCCTGTCACCCTTAATTGGACAGGAAATCTGATCAAAGTGTCAACGAATGAATATTTTTGCCTGGGGGCATGTTCAGAACCTGGGAACAGTCCTGGCTCCTGTTTCTTTCCCCCCCCCCACCAACTGCCCAAAGCAAACATTCAGCTCCCATTGCCCCTGCCTGTGTTGACTGCTGTGATATGAGATACATGTATATTTAAAGGTACTTATCTTAAACTGCTGTCACTCACTACCACCTTGACAGGATGTGAGTAATAGTTAGTTGTAGTTATAGTCTGGAAGTAGCTGTAATAGAGATCAGATGTCCTATTCTTAGCCTTCTAGTTAGTATTACTTGTTACATAGTCACATCTTCAAATGAAGAACTCACTTTATTGTTTCATCAACCCTTGTCGTGTAACTGGTACTTTTACATAAAAGAAAAGAATGTAACAATGACCTACATTGACTCCTGGTCCCCCAACATCTATGTTCAAAATTCTCATCTGCAGGATTTAATCTTTCAATGCCTTGCCCTGCTTCATCTCTGCAACATCCCCAGCCCTACAATCCCACAAACTCTCTGTTTTTCTCCGACTTTGGCAGCTTGAGCTTCCCACCTCACTTCACACCATCATTGGTGGCCATGCCACTCTGTGTCAGTCACATACTGGGTTGGTTTATATAGCCCCCTCCTGCATTCTTGAAGATGGGGAGGCTTGTAACTTAAAGGGGGTGGCCCTTCCATTGTCTCCCCACCTGCTCCTGTCCTGTCTCCCATATTAAGGTGGTTATTTCCATGCAGACTGGTTCCAGAATGTTGTCTCTAGACTGTTCTCTCAGTCTATTGCCATGTGACTCTATGCATCATACCATGGGTAGCGCTATTCTCCAATCCCATATTAACTCTTGCTCTGTGAAGCACCTTTCCATTATAGTGGCATGCAGGCACATACAACATCTCACAACAACCCCCTTTCTTCTTCAAAGAAAACTTTCCTTTCCAATGGAGTATAATTATTTGTAATACAATCTTTACTTGCTATCCCTGCTCACTCATCTCAAGTCTCTGACTTTATAAATTCAGGCATCCTTGAGACAGTTCTCCCATTTCTTGTTTTGTCATATTTGGAGGAATGGTAGTAGTACTCTGTGTTTCTGGTACTTGGTTAGCTCCATTTGATTCACTTTTTGTGCTCCTTTGAGTTGCATTTCACTTTATTAACAACCTGTCTACTTTTTTCAGATACTGCGAGTTTGTCCCATTCCTTCCAAAGGGAAGTTCATTCCTAGAGTGACATCAGATTTTCTTTTTCTGTGGTGTCTGTCATGTTCTCGCTGAATAATGACGATTTGCTAAGGGAATCTTCATTTCCACTTGTTTCACATTTCAGTCAAACACTTGTTTGCTGTTTTATTTTCAAACCATTTTGCAAGCTTATGAATCTTTTCACTCAGCTCAATGGTTCTCAGTACGTCTAAGGCATCCAGTGCTCTTTCTTCTTCTAGTTCCTTGCACTTCATTGTTGGGTTTACATTTTCCAATCTTATTTTTGTCTTTTTTTTCTCAGTCTGCAACAGAACATTGTCCGTGTCCTTCTCCGTCTGCAACAGAACCTTGTCCGTGTCCTCCATTTTGGCCAGGTCTGTCTACAGCAAAGTTAAGTTGTTTCAGTTCTGTAATGGTGCTACTCATAGCTTCATTATCCACTCTTAGTTTGGAAAGCTTGATGGCTTTTCCTTTCAATGCCTCCGCTTTTCCATTCAACTGCTTCTTCAGCTCTTCAGTCTATTTCTTGTAGCTTTTGGCTTCCTCCTGGAACATAGTACATTGCTGAGTCTTCTCTGCAAACTGGTTCTTAGCTTGTTCAAAGTGATGTGAAATTCATTTTGCTTCTCTTCGGAATGTACCATAGGAATAAACTTTGACCTGAGGGACTCACGTAGCCTGTGAAGGTCTGTCCTCAAGTTTCTTCTGCTGTTTAAGACAGTCTTCATTTCTTCATGTTGCTGAATGGTTATACATTCCTTTTGCATTTGACCTTGAAAAACAATCAGTCATTCTCTCAGTGGCTCATTTTCTTGTTGAACTCTTGCCAACTCACTCTGGGCTTCAGTGCATCATTTTGTTGCTACCAATAATTCAAAAGCAGGTTTTTGTGAAGTGAATATTCAACATTCTCTGCAGCTCCTCATGTTTTTCCATGGCTACATATTGATTCCTCAAGGATCTCTTCAGGGTCACAGCTTCTTTGCATGCCTTTTCTGCATGTTGTTTTGCCTGGCTGTACATCTGGTTGAGTTTTCCCAACTCCTGCTTTGATTTGCCAACTGTGGAATTGAGTGTCATTATTTCCTCCTGATACCTTTGTGTCGACTCTGAAATTTGTTTAGCTCAGATGTTGAACAGCTTGGTTCATTTAGGATTTAGGAAAGTTAGCTACACAGCCTGCCACTGGATGTTGATCACCTGTACATATTGTTGACTATTGTCAATAAATTCCTAAGAATGTCACCCTGCCTGTGGCTCCTTGTTCTGATGCGCAATGTTCTTGTCACTCAGATGTGAAACCTTTCTGCACATGGTAAAAGGCAGGCGTTTCAGTCCAGGGCCTCTTCCCTGTGCTCTGTGCAGCCTTCAGACCAAAGTGATGGTCCAGCCTCACACTCCCTGGAAACATTACTGATGCCTACACCTTGGTGGTGCTGGTCATTGCTGCCAGAATATAGTGGGCAGGCGTCACAGGGTTCTCTCATACTCTCTGTATGCTCTCAGCACCTTTAAAGGTGGAGCTGGCCCCCATCACACCAGCATCTGCGAAGGGCTCAGGTGCTGAAAGCGGACACAGCATCAGATGTGTCTAAAGTTTCATGGCTGTGTCCCTGAGATGGCCCTGATCATGGAGCGCAAGCGAGCTGCCCCCGGCCAGACAGGAGTCAGTCATATGTGAAGATTTATGGAGTGTCCTCACTGCATGTTGTTATCATCCTCCTGCAATCGAGCGACTATTAGAGCCTCCACTGCATCTCCATGACAGGAACATTCTCACAGAGGGTATTGGCGCTGCGATAAGCCAGACTGGAGTCAAACATTCACAACTGTGATGTGAGGATCTACGGGGGCACCTCACTGCACGTCGTCATCATCCTCCACAAATCTGGCAGCTCTAAGGGCCTCAGAGTGCGCCTGCCTCATCTAGCCAGTGTGAGAACCTCATCCTGTCATTGTCACAAGCGAGGACCCCTTCACCCTCGTCGCGGTGAGCATCCTCCTCATCAAGGAGATGTGCAGCTCCTCCATCTCCACCTGAGCCAGCTCCTCACCCTGTTGCAGCACCAGGTTGTAAAGGGCGCAGCAGATTGATGTGTGACACTCTCTGTGGACTGTATTGCAGGGCTCCACCAGACCGGTCCCGGCACCGGAACCATATCTTCAGCATTCCGATGGTCTGCTCTACCAAGCTGCAAGCTGCTGCATGAGCCTCATTATAGCATCACTCTGCTGCAGTCTGAGGCCCCCGCAGTGGTGTCATCAGTCACGGCCTCTGCGGGTAACCCTTGTCCCCGAGGAACCAACACCGCAGCCACTGTGGACCCTGGAAGATTGCAGGGTTCTGCGAGTGACTCAGGATGTAGGCTTTGTGCACACTCCCTGGAAACCATGCACACACTTGGATGTGTTTCTGGTGGTTGCACACCAGCTGCACGTTCAGTGAGTGGAAGCCCTTGCAGTTGATGAAGTCCACGGAGTATAGCGATGGACACCTGAGCACCACATGAGTGCAGTCAATCACACCCTGCATCTGTAAGAATCCCGAGATCAGGGCAAATCCAATGGCCCTTGCATCCTGGCTGTCCCGGTCTCAGGCAAAATGTACAAAGTTACATACCTTGCAGAAGATGGCGTCCGTGATCTCATGGATGCATTTGTGGGTGGCAGATTGTGAAATCCCACAGAGGTCACCTGTGGAGCCCTGAAAGGAGCCAATGGCACAGAAATTGAGTGCCACGGTCACTTTCACAGTCATTGGCAGTGGATGCCCTCCATGTCCCCATGGTGCCAAGTCCTCCAGTAAGTGACAGATGTGAGCCACCAGGTCCTTAGACATGTGCAGTCATTGGTGACACTTGGTCTGAGTCACCAGCTTCAGTAGACCCTGGGTGTCGCTAGGCACCAAGCAGCCTCTGCTCACTGTCACTCCTGGGCAACGTGTGCAGGAGCCCCTGCTGCCCCTTCTTCATGAGGTTGCTGCTTCTGCCTTTGCCCAGCCTGGTGCCTCAGTCCCTCTCTCCTCCGTCTTCCACAGTCTCTGTGGGCCATCAGGCATACAGCTAGGCCACCAGGATCCATGATCCTGATGTGGTCCCCCTGTAGCATGAAAGAGAGAGAGAGAGATGTGGTTATCATGGCTGTACTTAGCATCTTTCCTGGCCCTGTGTGATTGCTCCTTAATGCTTCCCAGAGGGTGCTGGTCACCCCTCGAATGGCCAGAGATGAGTGCGCTGCATGGCTGCCCTGTCAGCCTGCGACATGGGGGATACTGGCCCAAACCAGGATGCTGAAATTGTAAGGGGCTGTGAGCGCCTCCAGCAGTGACTGCTAAATGGCCAGTTTTGGCGAGGAGAGTGTACAACATGTTCAGCCCAAATGCTCCACGATCCAATAATGTGGTGGCGGACTCGAAGTCTGTGCTCGGGGTTTGGGGGTAAGGATATAGAGTGCTTGGTGGCCCTTTGGTGCCTCCGTGTTCCTTACATGGATGGGCAGGCTAGGAGCCTGATCCCAATCATATCACTACGTCAGTGCCTGATCTGTCTTAGTTGCAGAGGCATGGTCAGTTTATACTCTAATGCATGGCCACCCCCCTCACTTACCCTGCCGCCCACCTTGATTGCCTGTGCGTGGGGTGCAGTGCCAGGGCAGCACTCGACCCCCCCTCAGCAGTCGCCTCCAAGGCTGGCCAGCACTTATCCCCAGACACTATCCCCATCCCCCAGCAGTCGCCCCTGAGGTCAGACATTTGTTGCCTCAGGTCTCCGGTGCCTCTGAGGCCTGTAAACAATGGGCAAGCTGTGGAGAACACTGCTGCTCACTCATCTCAGTTCCCCCAAAGTGAAGGCTGCCAAGTTAAGCACGTCGGCGTGCTTTCCCGCCTACATAGATGGACGATATGGTGCGTTTCCAAGAGCCTGGTGGGGCGGCCTTTTAACTATATGCTAATGTATAACAATTAGCTCCCTGCTGACCGATGGTGGGAAACGCAGCCCGCTATTGGTGGTCTGAGCGGACGACTGCGACCTGCCTCCACACCGTTGTGAAGCAGGTCACGTTATATTTTCCATGCACAACACCTATCATGCCCACCGCCAACTGGCTCAGAGAATTCCACCCATAGTCAAACAATGGGAATTCGTATTCATTGGGGAAAATATGTATAAAAGGAGTGAAGGCTGTGTGTAAGGGTAGGCATTTTAAGATTTAAGAAGTGTGAAAAGTCTTCAGCAGTTACGCCTCAAGCTGCTGTCTTCAAAGGACTGAAGTTAAGAAAAGTCACTTTGAATTCGACTGGTTCAGGGTATTGTGTCACCTTGCCTTCGTCTTTTAAAATCTATGTGTCTTACTGTTGCCTTAACAAAAGTAATTAAGAGTCAGATTAAGTAGGGGATTTAGTAGTTAGTATAGTAGTAATTTGTAGACATTTGTATGTGCTTAAAAATCATTTTTCTTGTTCATAAATGTTTAACCTAGTTTTACAAAAATCTATACGACTTGGGTGTCTTATTAATACTGAATTCAAGGCACGCGTCTCGAAATTTACACAAATTGCAAAACAAGTTGTGGCAGTTGTTTCAAGTTTCCCTTTGGGATTTGAGCAACTCAGTATTTACCATCGGCTATGCCATAACACCCTTGCTCTGCCAAGCACCTTTGCATTACAATGGCATGCAGGCATATACAACATCACAACACCAATAACGTTTTGTTTAAAGTAGACAAAGTTGAAGATCCAAGACACATACTAAGTGAAGAAAGCCACAAGATTCCACAGGTTTGGAACAAACAAAGATAAGCTTTATTATACATGCTGTTACAGCCGGTCCCCAAGCCAGGTCCCCCCAAATTGTTATGATCCCGGACAAGATACCCCAAATTGTTACGCTCCCAGGTAGGAGGGATGAACTGGCTCCCCTCCTTTATTCAACCTTCTCGGGTTGGTCACAACAAGGTTAATTTAAATAGGATCCCTTCCATCGTGGATACCTTTTCCCAGTCCAAATGTATTTATATGTTTTAGAAGGAGCCAATTTAACCATGCTTTCTTGTCAAAGAAAAAGTTTATTAATTACTAAAACCAGAGAAAAAAGTAATCAAAACACATACACACAGATCAGAAATGAGTTGAGTCCAAAAATAAAAGTTAGAAAAAAAAATGAATCAGCCTTTGGCTTCTCCATGAGCAATAGATGGCAAAACGTTGTAGCCGTTAAGTTGGGTGATTCTGGTAAATCTGACTTTGGCAGCTGAGCAGTCAGTTTCAAGAAACTTGGTTTTGCAGGTTAGTTGCAGGAGTTGTCCTATTTCTTTTTGATTGTGGCTTTGCTGACTTGTGACTTGCCTCCAGCAACAGAGAGAGAGAGAAAATGTTTACCTGCAGGGTGCATGGATGCCTAGTTGCTGTTCTTCTGCTGTATACTTCGCAGCACAAACTTGCACCCCAGGACTAGATCAGGTTTGCAGCTGGCTTTTTAACCCCTTTCCTTTTATATTCCTGGAATGGAAAAACAAATATGTCTTTCGCCCAGAATCTGCTTTCTTTCAACTCAGATCATATCCACATTCTGAGACATAACTCAACAGGAGATGGTTTCTGCTCAAATGGTAATCAGTCTCCATTATCTCTGAAAGCACAGGATCAGAGTCTTTTGCATTGCACCTCTTCCTTTCAAGTGTCTCTGTCTGAAGTGGGCCTTGCCACCTTTTTGTATGCAACATTACAGGGCTTCTCTGGATGAGTCAGTCAAGCACAATCCACATAGGAATTGTCCAAAAAGTGGTTACTTTACAGTCTCAGCCAGCTTTTGCTTGTATGTCCATTTAAAAAGACACATGTCTTCCTCAAAAAGTTCAATGTGCCTGTAAGGAATTCAGGCTCTGACTCACTGTGATGACAAAGCTCAGAAAGATAAAACACTTTACAATATCTACCTTATACTCTAACATTCAGGTTAAGTATGAGGTACATGTTAGTTAACAGGCAAACTGTGGTCGAACACACCACACTACAGAATAAATGTCAAATGTGAGCAAAACATGTTCCATGAATTTCTCATCAGCCCACCCAGATGGTAATCATGCTCTGAGTCAACGAATCTCACTGAAACTTTGAATCACTCAACAAGGTTTCCAAACTTCACCTTCGAAGATCTTGTCTTGGAATTCTCTACAAAAGACATTCCAATCTGAACATTTTCAACAATGACCAACCTCAGAGGGCTTTATTCTCACCTTCCAAGATTATTCCACTGGATTTCCAAGTACTCTCAAGCATCAATTTACAAGCATAGTTTCAGATCTTCAGCTGTGCCAATCAGAACACTGCTGCTCCAAGGTCCCACAGCATGTTGTCAGGCGTCACCAACTTTTAGCTGCCTTCTCGAATCTTCAGATCTCCTTATGAGCCCTCTTTGATTATCAGGGCTTCTCCTGAGCCCACCTCACTTAAAGTCTGCTCCCCTCAGCCCTTTCTTTAACTTGGAGCATGCTTCTCTGCTCCTTTCTTTTTACTTAACTGGGACCTGTTTCTGTCCTTCCATCTTTGCCCCTCACCTGGGACACTTGCTGACTGACTGACTAAAAAAATTGGCTGCCCACTGACCCTTGAACTGATCTGGTGACCTATCAAAACACTCCAAGAAGGTCCTGCCCTTGTTACTAGGCAGGAACAAATGTAACAAGCTTGGAAACATCCTCTACCTTAAATGATACAATCTCCATAGACTGTTAACTTAGCACACAGAGGCACAGAACAAATGGAATACATAACAGTACAATAAATAAATCCAGCTCTTAAAGTTGAATAGACTAACTTCTAAATTAAAATAACAGATTGTCCCTGATACTTGGCAGTTCTGATGGATGGCATGTATGCAGTTGCACTCATCCACATTCTCACTATTGTCATTAGTGGGTGAAAGATTAGGTACCTTTCCTTTACAAAAAGTCTCCTCAATAACTCTCTGTACCAATTGTCATAATATTATTTAATTTCCATTTGAATTTTTATACTGGGCCAGGGTAGAATCTTGATCAGTGCTCCATCAAAAGATGCCATGAAAAATGTCATTATAGGTGACTGTGGAAAAAATTCAAAGAGCAGCTACAATAACAGACAAAAGCACTTGCTGATTATGTATTTGATGTAAGATCAAACTTTAGCAATGCCATTGGCAATGTTACTGCTGGTTACCATGACTATTTCTGCTATTTAGGCTGCAGGATTACAGTTGAATTCGCTGCTTATAGTTTCTTGTTGACTCCATGGATCAAATCCTTCAGTCAAAGCCCATTCATTTTTAGCATGCCCCTCCCCCTACCCCAACCCCAACCCCAACTCCATTTCCTTCAGTTATACCAGGGGCCCTCAATCCAGGATCAGTGACAACCAAGGGGTCCATGAGAAGGTTTCAAGAAGTCGTTCAAAAACCAGTGCTGAGCAATTCTGGGGTTGAATCTGAGCAATTTATAAACAGTAACACACACACACACACACACACACACACACACACACACACAAACAAATAAGAATTGAGGAAATTGAGTCAGAAGTGCAGGAAAACAAGCAAAAAATTCTTCTGGTTTCCTAACAATTTGACAAAGAAGTGGAGCGTAGTTGGAAACAGTTGAATCACACAAACAAAGTTTGAATTGAACTTTGAAAGGACAGAATCAACAAAAAGATCAGGCCATAACAGTTCTTCTGAATGGCTGAGATATCAAATCTGAACCTCCAGGCTCCTATTGACAAAGCAGAGGGGGGAGATGAGAGTATGCTACGGACAAAGCACTGACACCCAGTCCAGCTCATGTATATGAAGCTCCTCTGAAACCTCTTTTCAAACAGGAATTCTGATCAGTTTCAGAAACTAAAATTGCCCAGCTTTTTTTATGGGGTTTCATTTTCAGATAAGAGCCATTTATTTTCCTGTATGGGTCTAGAGAGTGATAAAAGAGTCTGGTTTGACACCCACCTCTCTCTCTCTCTCTTTCAGGTGGGGATGACAATGCAGTCTAGCTCCTGGGGGTCAACAAATTGATTCTACATATTAATGGTGTGAACACAAATCCAGCCTAGTCTGCTAAGAAATACCTCCAGAGTAACTCTGCATTTCACCTATTTTTCTTTTAAATATAGAATTACAAGTATTTCTGATAAATTTTGCATCTGGTAAGAAGGGGGATAGCAGGTCGAGGGAATTTAACTATTCGATACTACTAGCCAGCTATAGTATATCTTATTTTCCCCAGACTGAGGAGGAAACTCCCTACCCAGTAATAAGTATTTTTCAAAACTCATGATGGAACAATCTGCTACACACCTGTGGGCTACAAACCCCTTTAGTGAGAATGTTGAAACTGAATGATCGCCCTCTGTCCTGTCAATATTATTAGACAAACTCAATGATATTTCATGCGATAGCTCCCTCAGAACCAAGTTCAATAAAATGTCCCTGGAGATATTTTGGTGAGGAAGCTCTGATGAATACAGCACAGCTTCTTCTGCAGCACAGACAGTGTTGATCCCATTTAATACAACCTTATGTGGAGCTGGATTTTCAGTAATTACCTCAATAAAAACAAGGCACCGGGCCAGGATGAATATTGACCACGAAATGCGCGTGTGTTTGTCGAAGATACCTCCAAATCTTGGCACAATTATTGCCCAGCTCCAGCAACAAGCACCATATTAAGTTAGTAAGTCATAATAAATATATATTTAATTCTTCAACTAAGTTGCATACAGAAAAATACTTGTGTTGTATTATGGAGGGGGAGGGGGTGGGGGGGCGGGGTGGTTCCAAGAATTTTTTATCCATGGGAGGGTGGGCCTGAAAAGCAAAAAGATTGAAAACCCATGAGTTCCGCTGCTCAGCAAAAATTGTGTGTACCAACCAGCAACTGCTGGAAGAAGGAAGAATCCTTTGCAAAGGGAGAAATGAAGAGTGCCTGAAAGTTATATTTAAAACTAATGGGATTGCCTGCATGGTGTCTCTCACCTGCACCCAGCAACTCTCGGAGCAGCTAATCTGGGTACATTCGAATTGAAGTTTTATGCATTCTTCCTCTTTCATCAACTTTCGACCTTTCTTCAAAGGATTTCAATAAAATGGTTGATTTTCTCACGGTAAGACATTTTGGATAGTGTGCTGGCAGTCAGAGCAATGCAACAGCCTCTCACTGATCAGCTATTTAAATCTCTGGCTGCAGTTCAAGGTGCTGCTCAAGTTACTCAGCTGCCACCATCAGATATAATGAACAGTCAGCTTTTGAAACCATTTCAGGAGCTGGTCAATTTAACCACTAGACTTAAACAAATTCCCCTGTAGTTACTACAAGTTTGCATTTTCTGCAATCAATCGAACACACTATGCCTAAAACACTAAGAAAATTTTTTGTGTCATGGTTGAGATGGCCAAGGCTTGTTCTAACAGGGGTTGCAGATGATATTTGATATTGGTAGCCTCTTTACTTTTGTTAGAAATATATATCAAATAGTAACAGTAATATCTATGATTGGAGGTAATCTGCATTGTTACTAACTGATAAAAGTGCCAAATGCACTATAAGTTAATTTACACTATGGGGACAATTTTAACTTATAACGTCAGGTGGGAAATGGGTAACTTAATGTTGGCCACCCATTTTTCACCCCGCTCCTGATTTGAATCTCCATTGAAGTGCATCATAAAATCTATCAACCCTCCATTAGCCTGCACACAGTTCCAATTTTACTTACCCTCTTGCTGTTCTTTTTTGAGCTCTTGGAGTAAAGGTTGGTGATCCAGCTGACCAGTCCACCCACCCCCACAATGCTGATTGCCCACCAAATCTACTGGCTGAGAACCCAGGGAGAAATACTCAGAGCAGAAGCAACAGAGCTGAATTCTGCGAGTGGGGCTGAGATCAGGTGGCAGTACCTAACCTTTCTCCCATTCCATCTTCCCATCTTCTCCGCCCTGCTCTTCTCCAGTCCTCTGACCATCCCTCCCCCCCCACCCACCGCCCCCCCCACAAACCCCGCCCCCCCCCCCCCCCCAACAACTCTATGTTGCCTGCTTCCTCCTCCCTCTTTTACTCCATCTTCTTCTTACGACCATTATTTTACGCTTGCCAGATTCATAGTGCTGGTGTCACTGATTATAGGATTTCTTCTGTGGTGACTTCTGTCTCCTCTCCCTCTCTGGTCTTTAATTCTCCTCTCCTAATATGTTTTACTGAGATCTTGCGGCACATTGGGTAGCATCCCTGCCTCTGAGTCAGAAGCTCCAGGTTGAAGTCCCACCACAGGACTTAATGCCCAAGGGAGCTGCATTCATAATGTGACCAAACAGGTTGATTGTCAAGCTGAAAATCCTTCCAACACACACCAATGGCTGACAGCAAGAGTGGGAGAGATTCCTGGTCAGTCGTGAGATGGAAAGAAAGTCAGAGCCTCTAACATCACTATCCATAGCTCCAAACAACCACATGCATGTAAAGGTACAACTCAAACTCCCTGAGTGAACTGTCACACACCACCATTATGCTTTACATTCCTCTTTCTCTTCCTGTCTTCAAACATTATTCTATTGTCCCTCTCCCCCCAGTTCAATCATACTCTATCTCTGGGCTTTATTCATCCTTTCAATCTCTTACTTCTCCAAGTGGCTACTTCTGGGCTCCTTCATTACAATTCTCCATCAAGTCTGGTCCAGTTATCTCCTTGTCTACTAACTCTGTCTCACCTGAGGACTGTACTTTATCATGGCTCATGTGTGAAAAGCTACAGGTGATCAACTAGTTTATTAAAAAAGACTCCTTTAGAATGAGTCATCATGAATTATAAGTTTTTCCTCAATTGATGGCCACTTTAGAGCCACCAATATTATGCCATTAAACTGCTACTGTGATGTGTTAAATCAGATCTTACCAATTCTACTTTTGAAGTGTGCAGCCTATTCAAATTTCATCTGGCACAAAAAACATGCAGATTCTTTTCAAACACAATTTTGCTTTAGGGAGACATGTCAGCAAGAAGAACTTCAGTCTTTCAAGCTTGATATATTGCGGACAGAATATAAGATGCTTTCTTACCTCAATTTCTCTCAATGTCATTTTCTTCAGTTGAAATAAAACTTCCACAGTCACAGCTGTACAAAGATAATGACCAAAACCTACAGAAAATCAAAATCCATACTGGTTTTAAATAAACTACACAATACAGTTTTCCCAAAATAAATGAATCAGATTGACAAATACCCTGTGATGCATACTAAAATAAAATTGTCATCTTTGCAGATGTACCTGACCTATTAAGTATTTCCAGCATATTATGTTTCTTTTTATTTCCAGTTTCCAGCATCTGCAATATTTTTCTTTCATAAAATTGGGATCTTCTCTTTAAGCTGATAATACTTATGTTCTAGGCCATCCATTTCTGTATTTCAACCTTTGCATGTAAGCTGCCTATGTAGGCTATAAAACCATTACTGGTGAAGACATCTGCAAAAGAAAATGGGATACACTCCCACGGTACAAGATAATTCAACATTTATTAATAAAATTCTTGACTATTGTACTGTGAGAGGTGCATCACTGTGGCTTGCTTACTAAGATGCTAAACGTAAAAGCCAAATAAGACCCTAATGGAATGGATTTGCAAAATAATCAGCATAATAATAATCCAATTAATGATATTTTCCCTAGCTTGTAGGCTGGGGACCATGCACAAAAGCCTAGTGGGCATAGCTGTCACAATTGCGTAGCATTAGCCTTTCACTTATGCTGGCATGCAATGTTATTACCCAGCAGCAGTTGGCACTCATTTTTCTGTTTTTATGTTTTTGCCTGAGGTTTCAGTGATGCCGGATACAGTGAAATAAGATTAAAAGAGCATTGAAGGAAGAGGCAAAGCAAATGATATATTGGGGAAAACAGATGCTGTATTCTCCTCCATCCAAAAAGAAATTAGAAAGCAAAGATTCTAGAGCAGGAATTGAGTGTTCACAGAACAAGTGAATCCTTTTTCCCCTTCTCTCTCTCATTAATTTACCACAAGTTCAAAACATGATTGTTTCTCAGTCAGCTATTTTAACAAAAGCTAGGGGCTGATTGGCACACACTTCGGGATATTCAAAAAATAACTCAAATTGGATCCTCAGTTTTGAAACAGTTAATTTAACTACTAGAACATTGTGTTAATGACTCATCGATAAATACAAGGTGTGTCCAATTTTAAGTTTGGCAATTAAACAAAAAGATTAGCCAATCATAATAGGGCTGCAATCATGATCACCGCTATTTAACTGCTATAAATGATGAAAAGCTTGTGAATCAAGCTGTGGAGTATGAAACATATTTTTTAAAACAACAGGGCATAAATGGACATGAAGAAAGGCATGATCATTAATAAATATCATGATAAGATAATATAATGCAGGATGGACCATACACTGTAATATGATGTTGTTAAGCTTGAAGGCTGAATCAAACAATGGGTATCCACAAAATAGTCATGGATCTTACAAGCCATCTCCTGCAGTGAAGAATTGTTGATCTAATTAGGAGAGAGGGTCTCAAAGGCATTCTCCTTGAAGAGATTTCAGGTGCATGTGGTATATTAATCATATATTCTGTGGTATGCATCAGATGCTGTATCAAGTTCTGTCGAAGGGTCATGAGGACTCGAAACGTCAACTCTTTTCTTCTCCGCCGATGCTGCCAGACCTGCTGAGTTTTTCCAGGTAATTCTGTTTTTGTTTTGGATTTCCAGCATCCGCAGTTTTTTTGTTTTTATATCCATTAATCCTGCCTGCCATGGCTGTGTGCATAACTGAGCCTTGAGGGAAAATCCAACAATTTGGTAAAATTGTAGTTGCTAATCACTGCTGATGTTTATGTAGATAAGTGTTTGGTGATGCAAGTTTTCAGTTGTCTGTAATGGAGCAATATGTCAGAAACATCTGACACCTGAGATGGCTCCTTTATGTGACCAGCAGGTCCTTATATCATAAAATTTCATGCAGTGGTGACCTTCAGTGCCACTAGTTGCATAACCAGATGGCAGATGGTGCCTTTAGGTCTATTTTGCTTAGCCAAGTATACCAACGCACAGACTCCCTGCTCAGCCTGTGAGCCTATTCACCCACTGCTTCTTTTTCATGCCCGAAAAACTAACACTGTTGCAATAGAGCTGCTGCCTGGGTTAACATTTGAAGTAAATTCTTGTCCTCTGTGTTCCCAGACTGTCCCTGCTACACAGTAGGATACCGAGTAACATATCCATCTTCTTGGGTAGAAAATTTGTACGATTCACTTTTGTGGCTGCTGTGATAATATTTCAAAGTCTTAGGAGTTAATGATTGCTTTTTCAATTTATTCTCAGTCTATGCAAATGTGTCCAAGTTTCCATGATGGCTTTGAAAATTGCCAAGTTAAATTAGCTTTTTAAAAAGTAATTTTTAAGTTTTGCAGCCCATATTTGGAAAGGATCAATCTGCAGATTAGCACTGATTACAGTCGGGTAGTCCATTTGATGTCTCTACCACTAGTGGGCCACTTACTAACATCTGCTTGTTCATTAAAATTAGTGAAGAGATGAAAAGATAGACAATGATGTGAGCAACAAATAAAAAGGAATCATTTGGATAGCATCTTTCTGAAAGGTGTAAATTTACTAAATCCCATTTGTTCTTTGCAACAGCCTAGTTAAAATCAATCTAGTTATAAGCAAATCGGGTTGTCAGCAACTGTTTGCCCATCAATACTTCCTATACATACAACTGGTTCAACCCTCATTACAATAAACAAAAAAGAAAGTAGGGCAGATTTTATATTTTAAAAAAATGTGCATGTGTGCCAAATGATCTATAAATCTGTTTTTCACCAAAAGTATTCAAACACTCTGCACCTGACCGTAGCTTTTTTGATGTAAAATCACACCCAGCTTCACCAGGCCTACAGCCCTGCTTAAGTCTCGGTCTTTGGAAAATCATGGGAGATATATTAGTAAGGAGGAAATCATAAGGGCAAAAATGCCAAGTCAGTAATATACTGCGACAGTAAATTGTTAACACCCTCTGTTTATAAGGAAATGAAAAGCAAACAAAAGAGGTTCCATATCCATAACAAACCTTTATAATATTAATGAAGTGTGTAGCAATGCTTCAGTACAAAGGCATTGGAAAAAGAAAAAAACACACTTTTAGCATATGTAGAACTCAACTATCCATCAGAATCAGGCCCAATATATTTTCTCTGATTGCCCATTTTCTTTTTATTATTTGCATACTTTCCAAACAAAACATCAAACGTTTCATAATGAGATTTGCAATATTAGGAAATGTGCAGCCATCATCACAACAGCCTGTTCCACTATTCAATGAAACTATTGCTGATCTTTGATCGAACTTCATATATCTGCCTATGCCCAAAATCCTTGATACCTCTGGTTAACAAAAATCTATCAATCTCAGTTTTAAAACAAACGAAGAGGGCACTCAGCAGAGCGCATACTGCTGGGTAAACTCAACGTTATTATAATGACGCAGTTCCTCCATGAGGTTTTTCCCTGCCTGGTTGATGCTTTGCAATTACAAAGCTGAGAAAAGAAATATTTTTATCAACAACTTCCATCTCACTGAGGAGGCTTCAAGCCAATCTATATCCAACCACCTGCTCTGAAAACTCTGCTCACATTTTGACAGCTGTGAAATGTTCCACCGCAGCAGCTGAGACAATCAGCAACATTCTAAAACAACCAACAACATCTTAATAAAACAACACACAACATTGTAAAAAAAAAGGTCAATTCACCCTAACTCCAGGATCCAGATCCAGATTCAGATCTATAAGTTTGTTTTAGCCATACGCTACCTGTGTACCAATTTCTGTTGAAATCCATCCATTATTTTTTGAGATATATTTTTTAAAGACTAACAAACAGCAGAAGAGACATTATCTCCACCAACCTTCACTGATGGAGACAATTAACAATTGTTCAAACATCAATTGTCATTTGCTGAAGGGAGTTCCAAACTTCTAATACCTTTTGCATTAGAAGTGTTTCCAAATTTTACTCCTGAGAGTGCTGCCTTTAATTTTTAGACCATGCCACCTAACCATAGACTCTTCGAACAGTGGAAGTAGTTTCTCGCTGGGCGGGCCCACTGGCAGCGGGCATGGTAGGTGGTGCGTGCAGAAAATATGGCAGGACCCGCTTCACAACAGTGTGAGGCCAGGACGCGATCTTTTGCTGAACCTGCTGACAGCGGGCCGTGTTTCCCACCAACGGTCGGCGGGGAACTAATTGTAATTCATTAGCATATCATTAAAATTCCATTCTGCCAGGTTCTTGGAAACCCGCCGTATCATCTGTCCACATTGGCGAATAGCACGCCGACATATTTCACAACAGCACACAGGCAAACAGGCAATGTGCACTTGGCGGCCTTCAATTTGGGGGGGCTGAGATGAGTGAGCAGCAACGTTCTCCATAGCTCGCTCATTGTTTACAGGCCTCAAAGGTGCTTGGGCGGGGGGTGGGGGAGGGGGGGGTGCTACGGGTGAAACTGATGCCTGGCCCAGGAAGCAAATGTTGAGGTTGAGGGGGGTCAAGTGCAGCTCTGGCACTGCATCCCGTGCACAGGCAGTTGAGGTAGGAGGCAGGGTAAGCGAGGCAAGTGACCACCCATTAGGGACACCTGTATATACTGACCATGTCTCTGCAACTAAGACAGATCAGGCGTAGCCACAGTGATATGATCGGGGTCAGGCTCCTAGCCTGCCCGCCCATGCAAGCAACGCAGAGGCACCAAAGGGCCACAAAGCGTCCATATTTTAGCCCCCATGCCCGCCACCGCCCTTCCAACCCCAGGAGAGACTTCGAGTCCACCACCAGTTTATTGCGCTGCAGAGTAGTTGAACAGCACACGTTGTACAATCTCCTCGCCAACGCTGGCCATGTAGCAGTCACTGCTGGAGGTGCTCACAGCCCTTTGCAATCTCAGCATCTTGGTTTGCACCAGTGTCCCCATGTCGCAGGCTGACAGGGCAGCCATGCAGCGCACTCATCTCTGACCAGCCGAGGGGTGGCCCGCATTCTCCAGGAAGCATTAAGGAGCAGTCACACAGGGCCAGGAAAGGTGCTAAGTACAGACATGATAACCATGTCTCTCTCTCTCTTTCATGCTGCAGGAGGACCGCATCAGGATCATGGATCCTGGTGACCTAGCTGTATGCCTGATGGCCCACAGACTGTAAAAGACAGAGGAGAGTGTCTGAGGCTCCTGGCTGCACAAAGGCAAGAGCTGCAACCTCATGAAGAAGGGGCAGCAGGGGCTCCCACACATGCTGCCCAGGAGTGACAGTGAGCCATAGCTGGTTGGTGCCTAGCGACACCCAAGGTCTATAGATGCCGCCTGCCATTCCTGTGGATGACTGAGAACCAATGTCGCTGATGACTGCACATGTCTAAGGACCTGGTGGCTCACATTTGCCACTTACTGGAGGACTTGGTGCCAAGGGGACATGGAGAGTATCCACTGCCAGTGGCTGTGAAAGTGACTGCACGCTCAATTTCGATGCCAGTGGCTCCTTTCAGAGGTTTACAGGTGACCTCTGTGGGATTTAACAAGCTGCCACCCACAAATGTATCCATGAGATCACGGATGCCAACTTCTCCATGGCAACAACTTTGTGCATTTCGCCCAGGACTGGGACAGCCAGGATGCAAGGGCCATTGGATTCGCCCTGATCTCGGGATTCCCACAGGTGCAGGGTGTGATTGACTGCACTCATGTGGCGCTCAGATCTCCATCATTACACTCAGTGGAATTCACCAACTGCAAGGGCTTCCACTCACTGAATGTGCAGCTGGTATGCGACCACCAGAAACACATCCAGCAGGTGTGCACGATTTCTAGGGAGTGTGCACAACGCCTACATCCGGAGTCGCTCGCACATCCCTGCAGTCTTCCAGCATCAACAGAGGCTGCAGGGTTGGCTCTTGGGGACAAGGACTACCCGCAGAGACCGTGGCTGATGACACCAGTGTGGCGGCCTCAGACTGCAGCAGAGCAATGGTATAATGAGTCTCATGCAGCAGCTTGCAGCTTGGTGGAGCAGACCAGCGGGATGCTGAAGATGTGGTTCCGGTGCCTGGAGCCCTGCAAAACAATCTGCAGAGGGTATCGCGCACCGTCATTGTCTGCTGCACCCTTTACAAACTGGCGCAGCAACCGGGAGAGGAGCTGGCTGAGGGGAAATGGAGGAGCTGCACGTCTCCTTGATGAGGAGGATGCCATTGGGATGAGGGTGAGGGGTGGTGACGACGATAGGATGAGGTTCTCGTTCTGGCTAGATGAGGAAGGCACACTGGGGAGGCCCTCGGAGCTGCCAGATTTGTGGAGGCTGATAACGACAATGAGGTGCCCCGTAGATCCTCACATCACAGTTGTGAACGTTTGACTCCAGTCTGGCTTATCACAGCGTCAATATCCCCTGTGAGAATACTCCTGTCATGGAGATGCAGTGAAGTACCTAATAGTCGCTCGATCGCAGGAGGATGATGACAACATGCAGTGAGGACACTCCATAGGTCTTCACATAGCCTTTGAGAATGTCTGACTCCTGTCTGACCGAGGGCAGCTCACTTGCGCTCCATGATCAGGGACATCTCAGAGACGCAGCCATGAAACTTTAGATACATCTGATGCTGTGTCTGCCTTCAGCACCTCAGCCCTTCAGGAGCTGGTGCACAGCATCACTGGTCACAGATGCTGGTGTGATGGGGGCCAGCCCCACATTAAAGAGGCTGAGAGCACAAAGAGAGAATGGGAGAACTCTGTGGTGCCTGCCCACTACATCCTGGCAGCAATGAGCAGCACCACTGAGGTGCAGGCATCAGTAATGTTTCCAGGGAGTGTGAGGCTGGACTATCAATGTGGTCTGAAGGCTGCACAAAGCACAGGGAAGAGGCCCTGGACTGAGACACCTGCCTTTTATCTTGTGCAGAAAGGTTTCACACCTGAGCGACAAGAACACTGCTCATCAGAACAAGGAGCCACGGGCAGGGTGACATTCTTAGGAATTTATTGAGAGTAGTGAACAGTATGTACAAGTGATCAACACTCGTGGAGACTATATAACTACTTTTACCTAACTTTCCTGACCCTGCCACTATGTCTTTGTGCTCCTTGGACACCCACAGCAGAGGTGGAGGCAGCCTGCTGACTACGATGCCCTGTCTGTGATGATTTTGGCGAGCATCCTCTGGAGGGCCAGGGCTTGGAGGGCCATGGCCTGCTTTCAGGGTCCTGTTGTGTGGCTATGGCACCCTCCTCAGACTGTGAAGATGGATCTGTGGAGGTCACAGGAAGATAAGATTCAGATGGGCCAGTCACTCCCAGAGTCACCTGGGTGGATGGCCCCGGAGTGTGCACCTGCTGATCCTCCTCCCTATGAGTGCCCGAGGGCCCCTGCCTGACTCCTTGAGGAGAAGCAGTAGGTGGAGAGAAATCGAGCTGCCCTGCACCCCTCTCACGTATCCACTGTAGGCCAAATATTGCATTAATGATGGAGTTATGACAACGCAGCAGTGCAGGAGTGATGTCCTGAACCAAGGTCTCCATGGTGGCTACCATCCTGCCAGTGGTAGCCTCAGTGCATTGCAATGCCGGTGCTATCACCTCAGCCTGAAGACGGATGGATTCCTCCATCGTGCCTTGCAACCTGAGGAGTGCAGTGACATCCCCTCCTGTTGTTCCCTAGCTTGCCTTTGCAGCTTCAGCAACTGTGACATGACCGAGTCCAGAGGCTCGTCATCTGTCTTGGACTCAGCAATGCTCTAGCCTCCAACAGTCCTCCGAGTGCCTGAGACCTGGGAAGTCCCTGCCTCCACCTGCTGTGGATCAGAAAGTGTGATGTGCTCACTAGATTGTGATCCCAAGGCTACTCTAAAGCTAGGTCCCACCAAGGTATGGGTGGAGGGTGTGGGTGAGCGCTGTGACAGCAATTCAGGGAGGGTGCCTTCAGATTCCTCTTCAGAGGTTTCTTCGGAGCTTGACTGGAGGCCCTGGGTCACGGACTCTCTTGGCCACTTCTCAGATGTGTCTGTGAAAGCAAAGGGAGATAATTAGTGCATGGCAGTAGCCTGTGAAAGAGGACACATTACTCACGGCATGGTTATCTGATGGATGTTGCACTGCTGGATCCTCACTTGATAGAGCAGCACCGACCTCACTGTCAGCACAGGACTGGTCCCGGTCATCGCCGGCCAGCTGGATGGCTCTGTTTTCAAATTCTGTCAGAACTTTGATTTCCAGCATCCCTCCACCTGTCCACGACCTTTCCCTCCTGTTGTGAGCCAGTTTGTCCTGCATGGATAGAGATGAGGAGAGTGTATCAGGACGCCTGCCGGGCCAGATGATAAGTATGCCTGGCCTGTGTGGGTGGTGAGTGATCCCATGGATGGGATGAGGACAATGACTGTGTGTGTGAAAGAGTGAATGGTGATGTCCCTTGCACTGGCAGTGAGTGAGGGCCCTGTGGGTGTGTGATGGGTTTGTGAGTGTGTGAGTTGGGAGTGATGAAAAGAGTGACTTATCCTGGAGGAACGGAGGAGATCATTCATCCTTTTGTGGCACTGGGTGGCTGTCCTTCTCTGCATGGCATTCGTGCTGACCACTGCTGCCACCGCCTCCCAAGCCGGGTTGGTGACATTGCTGCCAACCCTGCGGCCAGAGCGGGTGTACAACAAATCCTAGCAGGCCTCCACAGCATCCAGCAGGGGTTTGGGGGACCTATCGCTGAAGGTGTGTGGTGGGGGGGGAGGGGCTGCAGTCTTTTTTCCTTTGCTGGCCATGTCTCCCGGGCAGCGATGGTGAGCTGGTGGTGATGAGCGCTTCGCTGGCGGCTGCCTTTTAAAGATGGCGGCCAGCGTGATGCAACAGCGGGATGATGGCGAGCGGGTGAATGAGAGCCCGCCCGCCATGGAAACTGCGTGTTTCCTGGGAATGTATAAATAATGAGGCGGGCTCGGGAAGATACGGTGTGAAAACCCGCCATTTTTATCGGCGGGTAGGATTCCATTTTACCCGCCCACTGCCGCACTTAGTGCAAATCTGGGCAAATTCCTCTCAAATCCCCATAAAAACCTAATATCCAGCCCTGGTTACAAGACATGCTCCCGTTCATTGGTGTCCTGTGATGCAGTTGATCTACCCTCCTGATATTGACTATCTAAACCCCTTTGATTGATATTCCTATGCTGGTGCATGTGGTGACCTAAGTGAGTGATACAGCATAATGTGACTTGCTACATTATCCCATTTCTGTGGCAGGCCAAATTGGTTCTTGTGGGATGCTTACAGAAACAGAAGAGGAACATATATGCTGAGTGCTGACTGCAGGACACCACTTCATATAGTTCCTTCCTGTATCTATGTGTCGTAATGGTGTTTTGGAATGTATACATACCTATATATATATGGACTATATGGACTAGCTATATAAATGCTGTGTCTACAAGAGCAGGTCAGAGGCTAGGAATCGTGCGATGAGTAACTCACCTCCTGACTCCCCAAAGTCTGTCCACCATCTATAAGGCACAAGTCGGGAGTGTGATGGAATACTCCCCACTTGCCTGGATGAGTGCAGCTCCCACAACACTCAAGAAGCTTGACACTATCCAGAACAAAGCAGCCTGCTTGATTAGCACCACATTCACAAACATTCACTCCCTCCATCACTGACGCACAGTAGCAGCAGTGTGTACCATCTACAAGATGCACTGCAGGAATTCATCAAGGCTCCTTCGACAGCACCTCCTAAACACATGAGCATTACCATCTAGAAGGACAAGGGCAGCAGGTAGCTGGGAACACCACCACCTGGAGGTTCCCCTTCAAGCCACACACCACTCTGACTTGGAAGTATGTTGCGTTATAGGATTATATTCGCTGGAGTTCAGAAGAATGAGGGGGGATCGCAGGACTAGACAGGGTAGATGCAGGAAGGATGTTCCCGATGGTGGGGGAGCCCAGAACCAGGGGTCACAGTTTGAGGATACAGGGTAGGATACATTTAGGACTGAGATGAAGAGAAATTTCTTTACCCAGAGAGTGGTGAGCCTTTGGAATTCGTTACCACAGAAAGTAGTTGAAAACAAAACATTGTATGCATTCAAGAAGGAGTCAGATATAGCTCTTGGGGCGAAAGGGATTAAAGGACATGGGGAGAAAGCGGGAGCAGGCTATTGAGTTGGATGATCGGCCATGATCATAATGAATGGCGGAGCAGGCTCGAAGGGCCAAGTGGCATACTCCAGCTCCTAGTTTCAATGTTTCTATGTTCCTTAACTGTTACTGGGTCAAAATCCTGGAACTCCCTGCCTAACAGCACTGTGGGTGTTCCTACACCACATGGACTGCAGCAGTTCAAGAAGCCAACTCACCACCACCTTCTCAAGGGCAACTAGGGATGGGCAATAAATGCTAACCCAGCCAGTAAAGCCCACATCCCGCAAATGAATAAAAGAAAGTGTGTGTAAATGAATGAGTGATTGAGTGAGTGTGTGATTAAGAGTGAATGAATGAGTGAGTATGTAAGTGAAAAAAGAATAGCAGAAAAGGATTGGACCCAGCCACGAGCTTTGGAGAATTCTATCTTCACAGCCCCACATCATCCTCATTCTCTGGTCCCAAATTTAAAGGCACATCGACAATTGTGGATGGGCAACAAATGCTGGCCTTGCCAGTGATGCCACATCCCATGAAAGAATTTTTTAAAATGGACTCCTTCTATGCAGGTTCATTCTCTCCTGTTTACTGTCGCCTTGCCCTACAAGCAGAGAACTGTTATTGAGATGAAATGTCAGCTAGGAGGACATCTGCAAACCTACCTGGCAACCCAGTATGTTTCTTAATGAATTAGCATATAGCTAGGATCATTTAAAAACTTGCTTTTTGGGTGATGTTTATGGAAGAGGCAAGTTTTGGAAATGGATGGAGAATGAAGAGAGAAGTTAAAGGAATTAAAAAAAGATGGAGAGCAAAGGGAATTGAAAGGAAAGAAGGCAGAAGCCTGGGGCAGCGCTTTGGAAAGGAACAGGAGGGCCGCTGAACCAGAGTTTTCAGAGGAAGATGAGAGAAGTCAAGATTAATGTTTTGTGGTGAAGGGGAAGGAGAGTGCCAGAATTTACACAAACAATAGAGCAGATGATTGTCCCAGTGTCAACTGAGAAGGCAGGCGGAAGGAAGAGACCAGCATTAAATGACATAGGGAATAAAAATAACATCATGACTTAGAGGTGGCTAGAGGAGGAGACAGTACGATGTGCAAAAGGATGAAGAGTTTAATGGGTCGCACCACTGCTATGAATTAGATCCACAGGGGGAAAAATACTTGAGAAGGAGACGAACTGAGGTGGTCATAGGAAAGAGCCTGATAAGGTTAGATTTGAAAAAGTGGCCTTTGAGGGGAGATTTGGGAAAGTGGCCAGTGAGGTGAGATTTGGGAAAGAGGCCGGTGAGGTGAGATTTGGGAAAGTGGCCGCTGAGGTGAGATTTGGGAAAGAAGCCGGCGAGGTGAGATTTGGGAAAGAGGCCGGTGAGGTGAGATTTGGGAAAGAGGCCGGTGAGGTGAGATTTAGGAAAGAGGCCGGTGAGGTGAGATTTGGGAAAGAGGCCGGTGAGGTGAGATTTGGGAAAGAGGCCGGTGAGGTGAGATTTGGGAAAGAAGCCGGCGAGGTGAGATTTGGGAAAGAGGCCGGCGAGGTGAGATTTGGGAAAGAAGCCGGAGAGGTGAGATTTGGGAAAGAGGCCGGCGAGGTGAGATTTGGGAAAGAAGCCGGCGAGGTGAGATTTGGGAAAGAGGCCGGTGAGGTGAGATTTAGGAAAGAGGCCGGTGAGGTGAGATTTGGGAAAGTGGCCGGTGAGGTGAGATTTGGGAAAGAGGCCGGTGAGGTGAGATTTGAGAAAGAGTCTGATATAGTGAGATTTGGGAAAGTGGCTGCTGAGGTGAGATTTGGGAAAGTGGCCGGTGAGGTGAGATTTGGGAAAGTGGCCGGTGAGGTGAGATTTGGGAAAGTGGCCGGTGAGGTGAGATTTGGGATAGAGACCGCTGGGGTGAGATTTGGGAAAGTGGCCGGTGAGGTGAGATTTGGGAAAGTGGCCGGTGAGGTGAGATTTGGGAAAGTGGCCGGTGAGGTGAGATTTGGGAAAGTGGCCGGTGAGGTGAGATTTGGGATAGAGACCGCTGGGGTGAGATTTGGGAAAGTGGCCGGTGAGGTGAGATTTGGGAAAGTGGCCGGTGAGGTGAGATTTGGGATAGAGGCCGGTGAGGTGAGATTTGGGAAAGTGGCCGGTGAGGTGAGATTTGGGAAAGTGGCAATGTTGAGTTTACAATTTGCGGAAGGACCATCTGATTGGTCTGCCTGTAAGTTCAAATCTCACTTTGTTTTTCCTTTTGCTTTGATCATTGATCAAACAATTTTCAAATATAAAACGCGGAAGTGAACAAGGGTGCATTAACTTTTAATCCAAAAGTATTAATATTTACAGGGTAACTTGCTCTAGACAACAACCCACATGCACCATCCTCCACAACTCCCCCACTCCCCACACCCATACACACAATCACCTCAAGAAAGACATCACCAACAGCAATCAAACATTTTAATTTCCTGCTTTGGACTTTCAATGACTTGCTTTTTTCCCCTTAATTTGAATGAAATAATATTGGGTATATGTATAGCTTAAATGATCACTTCATGTAACAACTTGCATTCACATGTTGCAGGGTTGTTATCAGTGCTACTCTAGATTTGGCAAACTTTTCAGGGCCAATGCCATGTGCTTTGATAAAAACAAAAAAACTGCAGATGCTGGAAATCCAAAACAAAAACAGAATTACCTGGAAAAGCTCAGCAGGTCCGGCAGCATCGGCGAAGAAAAGAGTTGACGTTTCGAGTCCTCATTACCCTTCGACCGAACTGGAGTTCTGTTGAAGGGTCATGCGGACTCGAAACGTCAACTCTTTTCTTCTCCGCCGATGCTGCCGGACCTGCTGAGTTTTTCCAGGTAATTCTGTTTTTGCCATGTGCTTTGAGTTTGTCGGTCAGCTTTTGCTGGTTTTCTAGTTTGGCAGGTATGATCCCTCATATCTTCCACCCCCTCAAAGGGCAACTCCACAGCATCAGTGACAGAGGTTTTGTTTGTGAATGCTGGACCATTTTCTGACAATTAAAATGATTACCCCTCTATGGTCTTGTTGCTGAAGGAAGAAATAAACTCACCTTTACTTCGTTGCCTTTAAGAGCTGTAGCTGGATTTCCTGACCCTCATGAAATGAGGAAGTTCCCAGCGGGAGACTGAACTCATGCTGGGAGTTGGCATTGAGTATATAATTAGGCCAGCTGTTCCAAGCATGTGTCAATGCAAAGCTCACAGTGTGTCAGGACTAGAAAATCTATGTTTATATCTCTGTAATATCAAATTCACAGTTAGTCAACTACAGTCTACTTTTGGAACAAACCAAACTCGTGTTCCATTGATTATAATTACATTGGTGGGGAAAGTTTACCAGCTCTTTTTTTCTGTGATTAGGTAATGCTGGTAATTTTCAAGGCTGCGGGGCCTATTTTTGTTAGGTAAGTGCATGAAGAGATACAGAGCAAGGATAAGGAAATGGAGTTAATCTATTATACATGATCGGTGATCAAACAGAATGACACAACAGGTTTGAGGAATAGAGTAGTCCACTCCTGTTCCTATACTGTACTGCCTGTCCTTAGTTACATTGAGTAGATGGTGGTGGGCTTTCTCATTAGGCTCCTGTAACTCTTCCTGATCGTACTACAAAATATTTACAGCACAGGAATAAGCCATTCAGCCAAAAATTCCATGCTGGTAATCCCCATTGGTGTCAAGTAGGGAATTGCAGGGCCAGAATCTTCTGTTCGGTGTATGGGGCCCGCGTCAAATGATGTGTGGTGACATCGGGCGTGGGTCCCAACGTTACCGCGTGTCATTCTGATCTTCCATTCAGCGGGAGTCGGCTGCGCACCCGCCAAACTGGCAAAGGCCTGTTAAGGCCATTAATAAAATAATAAACCCAATTGACAAAAAGCTGCCCGTCCAACCTTCGCATTTTTCATGAAACCTCATCCACGAGGGGAGATTCACTAATTAAATAAAAAAAATTATGAATATTCATAAACATGTCCCAGCCCATGTGACGCTGTCACATGAGGGGACATGTCTGAATAATTTAATTTTTAAAAAATTTTTCCAGCTCCGTGCCTCAGGGAGATTTCTTGGCCCACCTGACGGGGAGAAAATTCACCCCCAGGATTCTGAAACAGCAGCAGTGAAGCACTGCAGATGTCATCAAAGATGTTATTTAACAATAGGTAATTGCATTGCTCACCATGTATTTTTGAACAAGTTTTGCTTACAAAAGGAGCGAAGGAGTTGGATTCTGGCATTCTCCACTGTTTTTATAGTCCAAGTTCATACATACATAAGGAATTCAAAAGAGGGATTGTAATTCTTCTACTTCTAAAATTAAAAAACAATTTCACTAAATAATATAAGCCAGTTGCAGTTTATAATAATAATTTTGTTTTGACTTATGTCACGACTGGTCCCCAGGCGAGATTCCCTCAAATTGTTATGCTCCCGGGTGACGAGGGATGAACTGACTCCCCTTCTTTATTTAACACCTTGGTTGGTAGCAACAAGGTTAATTTAAAAAGGATCCCTTCCCTCCACGAATACCTTTTCCCAGTCCAAATGTATTTGTTTTAAAAGGAACCAATTTAACCAGGCTGTCTTGAGTCAAAGAAAAAGTGAGTGTATTAGCTACTAAATGCGAGGAAAAATACACACAGATTTGAAATGAGAAAATGAGTCCAAAACTAAACATTTAAAAAAAATAGGAATCAGTAGATGGTGAAACGTTGCAGCCGTTAAGTTGGGGTGATTCTGGTAGCGCTGACTTTGACAGTTGAGCAGTTGGGTTGGGGATTCTTGTTTCTGCAGCTTAGCTTAAAGGACTTGTCCTCTTTCCTTTTTGACTGTGGCTTTGCTGACTTGTGACTTGCTTCAAGCAAAGGAGATCTTTTTACCTGCAAGTACAGGAATGCTCAGTTGATGTTCTTCAGCTGTGACCTTTGCAGTGCACACACACCAGAACAGAACACCAGACTAGTACACAGGGCTTGGGTTGCAGTTGACTTTTTAAAACATTTTTCCTTGTATATTCCTGGAAGGGAAAAAAAAGCAACATGTCTTTCTCTCAGATTGGTTTTCTTTTCAACTCAGTTCATGTTCATAGTCTGGGATATAACTCAGCAGGAGGTGGCTTTGGCTGAGATGGTAATTATTTTCCATTATCTCTGCAACCACATGAGATTACAGTTCAGTTTGCATTGTATCTTTTCATTTGAAATGCCTCTGTCTGAATTAGGCTGTGTCACACCTTTTAGGTGTGACATTCTGTTCTCTCTCAACTAGTTGGCCAAGTGTAACCCAGATAGGAATTTTCCAGCAAGTGGTTACCTTAATCACAGCCAGATTTTGCTTGTATGTCCTTTTTTAAAAAACACGTCTTACTTAAAAGTTCAATATGTCCACAAGTAATCCTAGGATAGGGTCCGTGGTCATGACATTTATGCCCAGAAGGAAATTTAACTCTAATATCAACTGAGATAAATGTGTAGTCCATTAGTTTCATTAAATACAGGACCACAAACAATCCCAATTTTCATTATGTGAAAAAAAAATCATGCATTGGATTTTATACACTGTTCTTCCTCTCCTCCTCCTCAAGAAGCACTTTTGAAAAGTCTGGCATGCAGCAATAACACACTGGGGCGGGGGGGGGCGCAGTGGGGGGAGTGGTGAGGGGGTCGGCCTAAACAAATTCAGGGTTGGGCTTCCACCCCTCGGTGGGCAGGAAGTCTAACCTTTGAGAGCTGCTGGCCAATCTGATTGAGAGAAAGAGGTACATTCCGAAGTTTTGGGGATGGGGAGGGATCATAGAGCCTAGGAAGGGAAGAGCGGGGGCTGAGAGGTCAGGTTTTGGAGGACAGGCAGGGAGGAAGGAAGGGGAGTGACATTTTGGGGAGGTGCACACAGGTCATCCTCTGATTGACGTGCATGCCCCTTCCTTCCCTTTTCAAAGAAGCCCTTCGCACTCCGGCCTGCCTGCCACTGCCCAGTGTTTTATGGCTGTAGAGGCTGATTGAGGCCATGAATTAATATTATAGGAAACAAATTGAATGTGGGCAGGAAGAAGGTGGGCTGGGCACTTGATACATTTTACATGCCGCCCCCTCCCTCGCTGTGGGGGCAGTAAAGTCCAGTCCCATGTCATTTGATGCTGCAGAAAGCTCCTTATAGAAAGCAAACTTCATTGCATTATGCCCTTAACAATTAAGCACCAGAATTCAGAAATGTGTTGAATATTATTGAAACTCTATATAGGAAGATCAAATGGCTAAAATGTTAGGCTATCATATGCTGGTCTCTGGCCCAGCAGGAAGGCAAATGAAATAATTTTATTCCTGGTTTGGTGTAGTTAAGATAAGCAGTCATTTAACTTGAAGAATTGAAACTCAGTCAAATTAATGGTGTTAGTACATTAAAGCATTTCTCTCCATTGATCTGCTTGAGAAATCTAAAAAATATTTTGCCTCTTTATGATATTGCTTGACCACAAATTATTCAGCCCTTCAGTTTTTAAGATCGAGCAGACATTTCACAATCTGTCTATGACCGGGAAATTTGATCAATAATGTTTAAAGAAATAATTTTGCCCGCAAAATTTTTTAATTGATTTTTGACTGAAGCAATAACAAATATTGGAATATTTTAAGCTCCCTATAGGGACAATTTGTAAATTCCAGCTAATTTCTGTCACAGAAACATAGAAATATAGAAAGGGATGTGTCACAAAATCATTTGGCCTTTTGTATCGTTCCCATCCAGGAAAGAACATTGCAGTCTAATCCCACCTTCCAGCTCTTTGTCCATAGCCCTGTAGGTTACGGCAGCTCAGTGCAAATCTAAGGGCAGAATTTTGCCCTCGTCAGGTGGGTGTGGCGGGCAGGCCCGGGAGTGGTCTCAAAGCCGCCCGCTGCCGGGTTGGGAACGGCAGGAGTGCGAACGCTGATGTTCGCGCATGTGCATGGGCGCGCATAGCGAAAGCTCCCTGAGGCGCAGAACTGCCTCAGGAGGCTGAAATTTTTTATCAATATCAGTAAAGAATTTTAAACTAATGAAAACATATCCCCTCATGCGACTCTGTCACGTGAGCAGGGACGTGTAAAATAGGAGTGCAGAATGTTTTTTTAAATCACTGAACGAAACCTCATCCCTCCTGTGGATGAGGTTTCGCCAAAAATGCAAAGGCTGCCTGGCCTTTTCGGCCGCCCACCTAACCAAACGGTTGGATGGGCAGTGACAAATTCCAAAAAATTACTTGAGTAAGGGCCTTAATAGGCTGCTTAATTGTGGGCAGGCGCATTGCCGATTCCCAGCGAAATATTGCGCGAGCGCACGATGACATCAGGACACTCGCCCAACGCCATCGTGCGTCATTTTACGCTCATTTGGGTCAGGCTCATGCCCACCAGATGAGCGAAATATTCTGCCCGAAATGTTTGGTTGATGCAGTTTAGAATCTGTGACAGCTGAAATAAACACCTGAAAGTGAAAAATGTGTTGCCTCAAGAGTTTTTATGGATTATGCCAAGATGTATACCATTGCTGATATTCCTTATTAGTAACATTACAAGCATTTGAAACTGTACCAATTTATCTAGACAATTTACTTAATTGAATGGAATAATATTGAATCTGTCCTTGGTTTATCTGAATTTTAATTCCTGCTTCCAAATTGAAGTCATTGAAGGTCATTGTGGTATATTTATCAATAAGCCTTCCTCTGATCGATTTGTTAGTATGTGAAGATAATTGTTGATTACACCATCATTTGATACACAGCAAGGACAGCATTGCATCCAAAAATGCTAAGTATTGTGATGAATTACTTTTCTTTGAGATTTGAAGTATATTGATGTAGCAAGTAAAAGGAGAAGTGCATTTTGATTTAATTGCTGTTAGGGGAGGCAGTGGTGTAGTGGTATTGTCACTGGGCTGGTGATCCAGAAGTACTGGGCCATGTTCTGGGTTCATAATCCCACAATGGCAGATGGTGGAATTTGAATTCATTAAAAAAAAACATTGCTGATTGTCATTAAAGCCCATCTGGATCACTAATGTCCTTTAGGGAAGGAAATCTGCCATTCTTGTCTGGTCTACATTTGGCTCTGGACCCATGGGCAATATGGTTGACTCTGAAATGGCCTAATAAGCCACTCAATCTAAAGGGCAATTAGGAAAGGGCAATAAGTGCTGGATTAGCCAGTGATGCCAACGTTGAATGAATAAAAAAGAGGTGATCATATTGCTATTGGTCCTCACTCCCACATGATCAGGAAAATCAACCACTAACCATCAACAACAAAGTAATTCTCATTAAGCTTTCAATATTGCTTTAATTGCCAAAGAGCATTTTCATCCATGTTTTCACACCATGTAAAAGCTTCATTTTCCAGCTTGGCAGTTTTGTACAAAAGCTTACATACCAACCTGCTGCTATAGAAACATTTAATCCTGTACATGAGATTCTAAATACTGGCCAAAATTTTACATTGAATGAGCGGGCGCACGCCTGACCTGCGATCGCATGAAATTGTGTGAGAAGACATCACTCGCGAGCAATATTACGGTCAGCGGGCACATGCAGGAGTCGGAAGCACGCCCACTGACAAATAAGTGAGCAATTAAGCTCAATAAGGAGCCAACTGTAAGCGATTTTACGTGGACCATCCACTTTTACAGTTGATGGGCAGCCAGGCGGCCTTCCCATTTTCGCTACAAACTCCACCCAGGGCGGGACAAAATGCCTGGAGTTAAATGAAGTAAAGGAAGAGATGTTTGACGGATACGGTGTTATGTAGCCTGCTGTCAGGTGCTTGAATTTGCAGCATTGACACAATTCGTAGCAGATCATTTACATAATTTCATTTATAGAATACTGGAGCTCCCTGAGGCAGCTCCACAGCAGCTGTCAGCCTTCAGGGAGCGCCCGGCTGCCCCCTGACTTCTCTCGGCGCCTGCCCTCTTCCCACACCCCTGTCCCCCACAAGCCCCTAGCAGCGCTGAGCCTTTCTCAGCTCACGTCTATCGCTGGCTGCCAGTTAATTAGCCAGCCAGTGTGAAATCACACTCGGGGGCCGATCATGGCTGGAAGCGTAATCGCGTGCACCCAACGAGCGCAAGATTCAGGCCATTTTTTCTGGACAGCCTGGGCTAAATTCCTGCCATGACCATGACATAGGTTTGGATTTTTACTTATCAGACCTGCCTGGAGTGGCTGCGTCAGAAAGATGTGGGGTATCCACAAACATGTGGGACGTCAGCACTTGGTGTCAGCCCACATCATCCATACCACCAACGCCCTCCTGCCCCCACCCAGTTCGAAGCCGGAGAAGGGGAAGGGCATTGATGAGGTGCTGGGGTGGAGGGAGGGTTGTTGCTGATCCTAGGATCTTGGGATTAGGGTTGGGAGGGGAATCAGAGGCCTGGGGGGGTGAGGGAAGAGAAATTGGGGCCTAGATGGTATGGGGGGTGGGGGAGTAAGGTAAGGGAGGAGAATTTGAGGGCCTGGTAGGTGGGGGGGGGGTGGGGAATGGAGGAGAGATTAGGGGCCTGGGGGAGAGGTAGGGGAGGTTTGGGGCCTGGGGAGGAGGGAGGGAGGGAGATGTTAGGGGCCTTGTGTGGGTCAGTGGGGGAGAGAGGGAGGGGATGTTAGGGGCCTCGGGCGGGGAGGCGGGGGAGGAGATGTTAGGAGCCTGGGGGATCAGGGATGAGGGAGATGTTATGGGCCTAAGGGAGAGGGATGAGAGGTTGGGGGCCTGGGGGGAAGAGAGGAGAGGTTAGGGGGCTGGGGCGGTGGGAGGGAGGAGGGGTTACGGGCTGGGGTTTTGGGAGGAGGTTTGGATCCTGGGGGTAGAGGGAGGAGAGTTTGAGGGCCTGGAGGGAGGAGGAGAGGTTGGGAGCAGAGGGCAGGGTGTGGGTGATTGGCTCCTGGAGGAGAATGGTTTGGAGGTCAGGGGGTGAGATGGTCTGTGTTATCAGTGTCTTCAAGGGGTAACTCGAGGGTGGGGTTGAGCAGTTTCCCAATCATAGATGCTTCTCAGGCTGGACCTAGGAGGTAGATGTAAGTGCCCTCATCACCTGCATCCATCATGTCCTCGTCTTGAAGTATCTGTGGGTTTCCCAAGCCTTAGGAAACCTGGCTGACCACGATTAAAATTTAAAAAACTAAATGACAATCAATCTTGCTGACCCATTATCATACTTAAGTTATCATTTCACCTCGTGAGGTTGGTAACTCACTCACCTTCCTCCCTGTCTCAGTTAAAGCCAGAAAAGGATGGGTTGGGGGTGGATTGAATCTGGAATCCGATTTTTATGCCTCCCGTTCCTTACACACAGCCCAAACCTGCTTGATTTTGTGGTTAGCTTCACTGCAATGTTGTATGCCTGTAGAGAACTGGTTCGATTGACTGTCACCTTGCTTGTAGACCATTATTCCTCTCGGTCCTAGTTCTAGTGAGTATTAATTGCTTCAGTTGGTAATATTCACAAGGGATTTTTTCCCTCCCTCTAAATTGGGCATTTCCAATTCCTTTGGCAAGAGATCTGTAGCTCCCATTGTAATCTGCAGGACTTCATCAAAATTAATTGCTCAGCCATTAAAGTGGTACTTGTGCCAGTTGGAGTCGACTCAATTCAATTCAAAGCTTCCTTGCCACATCTACCTCAGAATTGCTGACGCGCCGGGGCATCAGAAAACTATCTACAAAGAAGCAGAGCAACGTTAGTCATTCAAGGATCCCATGCCTTGCTAACCTAGCCCTGAAAACCCAAATGATTTTTATTTGTTCTGAAATTCCTTATTCACCAGTTTATTCTATTTGAATTTTAAAGAGTTGCAAATTTGGAAAGGGCTTTGTTACCTCACTGCTGGATGACTCCTGAATCTGAACCCCAAGGTCTATCAGTGTGAACAACTTGCAATGTATGTAAATTAGTGGGAAAATGGGTACAAAGTATATAAACTGGATCATCTGCTCCCAGTCACTATTGTACCAGTCTAAGCAGGGCAGATAGAAGGTAGTCATTGTGGTACCTTGTTTATTTGTTTCCGTGATTTCCTGTCCCCAGGAGGAGACTTCAGTGTTTTTGGGTGGACACACAGAAATGAGGCAGTAAAAATCTGGTGATGTAGATATCGCATATTTCCAAACATTCTCACCTCATTATAGTACCAATTCATTCCTCATCATTATAAAAGGCACACTCTGTTGTTAGGTCTTGCAGCAAAGGTGGAAGATAATTTAAAGCCCCCAGAAACCAGATCCATATTATTTTCAGAATCCTTATTTATAATTTCATTTCAGTGACATTTTGTGATACGTCTTCCTTTAAAGCTGCCTTTGTGCCAGTGGCAATAAAAACAGAAAACTCTGTTAATATACAATAGGTCAGTGAACATCTATGAAGGGGAACAAGTTAGCACTTCAGGTTTATGCCCATTACCGGGTTGAAAACTGAAATGAGGAAACATTTTAGTAAGTTTGGAAAGATAGAGAGAAAAAGAGGGTGAGTAATGATAAATGTGTCATTAGTGGAGAGGGTGTAAATGTGTTGAATGATCCACAAATTAATGATCAAAACAGGATTGTGAATTCAGTTTCCAAATGGAGGATGGTGCATGAACATGAACTCATACATCGGTCACTTCCACCTGTATAACACACATTGGAAGATGTTTGAAGGGATGGTGTGTTTCAAGAGTTCCTCCAGCATAACCAACTTGAGTATTGCATGATGTAGTATAACACCACTGGGGTGCACAGTGAACTTCTATAAACAATTTCTAAACTTCTTAATCTAATGCTGCTGAGGAGGCAACAGTCCCATTCACCCTTTAATACATTTAAAACGCAATCTCAACTGAACACCAGTGAACAAATTTGTGTACAATAATGCAAGAGAAAGCCTCTTCTTTGGCTGGCTGGAACTCCTCAAGTTTTCTGTTCTGCATCAATCTCAACAAGAAACTCCGTGAACAAATTTTCAGTGCACACGGTCGTTCTGTTATTCCCAAATCCATTTTACCTGTGGTATAACAACCTTACATTTTTGCTTGCAGGCGATATGGATGATTATGGATATAATACTTGTAAAAAGAAATAGGGGAAGAGAACACTATGGCCCTGAAACCACACTTTAAGAAACTGAATGGATGAAGGCTGAATGCATTTTTCTGAAATCCTTCTGTATCTTTATTTTGAATGGTTAACACCTGCAAAAAAACAGAAAATGCTGGAAACACTGTGGCTAAGGGTTAAATCTAAAATGCTAACTTATTTCCTTTCTCCACAGGTGCTGCCTCACCAGCTGTTTGTTTCCAACACTTTGTTCGCAAAATTCAATAACCACCCCGCCCCCACCCCCAAAAACAGGTATGAGGATTGTGACTCGCGATTAGCCTGTGCCCATTGCTTTCACAGGCAGCACACAAACTGCTACCTGTTAAATTAAATGGTAGCATGAAGTGTGCAGCCTACGCTAAGCATGTTGTTGAGTGGCTGCACAACCGGGCCTGAATTTTTCAGGCAGCAGGTCGGCTTGGCGGGACCGGGCGGGGACAGGCATGGAGCCGATCACCGCCATTTTACACAGGCGGGCCAGTTAAGACCCGTCCAGCGTAAGACGCAAGCTGTAGCACTCAGCACTACCTGTGCAGGCGGGGGGAGAAGGGAGAGTCGGGGCCAGCATGTGCATGTGTACAAAACAGCACATCAATCTCCCTGAAATTATTAAATAAATGGTTTAAAATTTAATTAAACATGTCCTCTCAGGTGACTGTGTCACATGAGGTGCAACATATTTTTATATTTTGGAAATTTTTTAATTTAATTAATAAAAGCTTTAGGAAACCTCATCCCGCTCGTGGATGAGGTTTGCTAAAAAGCGCCAAGGCTGCTTGGCCTTTTTGCCTGCCCTCCAACATTAAGGTTGGACAGGCAGCGCTAACAATTCCGTTAATCACTTCCTTAATGGCCTTAATAGGCCGTTTACATATTGGCGGGCACGCAGCCAACTCCGGCGCGCGCCCACCGAGCGAAACATCGTGAGACAGCTTGATGATGTCGGGATGCACACCCGACGTCATTGTGCGTCATCTTACGTGCCAGCATGTCAGGCCCGCCCCCGCACGCAACTGAAAAATCCTGCCCCTGGGCAGGGAGCACAAAATCGTGAGGTGCTGGTATAAGTTAAGCTCAGCCTAGGTTTCTTAAAGCCACCTCGCACCTCTTTAAGAGGGGCTGTGCTCTGGCTGACGCAATGCTGGAAGCCATTCCACAACAGATGCTGACCTTGGAAAGACAAAAAAAATGGCACAACATAACAGAGAGTGGGCTCTGAGATGTTCCGATGCTGCACTGCAGGCCTAGGTTTGGCAGTTGGAGAGGAGAAGAGAAGTGCTCTATCCACATGGAGTCTGGAAGATCTCCAGATAACCTTTGTGAAGGCAGTGGGGCCGGAGAGCCATGGTGATCAATGCTCCAAATACCTGGATGCAGTGCAGCAAGAAGTTCAATGATGTCATACAAATGGTCAAGGACAGTAAATCTATCTTCAAATGTCAAATCCATCCAACTGCGCCCCTAGCCTCACACTCTGCTCTCTGTACCACATCCCAACACTCACCTATCAACAACCTCTACCAATTAGATGCCAGCTCGCCAGAGTGCAAGGTCACACGTGACTTCTGCTACAAAGGACTCAGATGAGGAATTGGATGGGCCAGCATGAAGGAAACTGCTAATGGATATGCAGATTGAAATGTTTGGTGCATTGGCAGGCCTGTCAGAAAGCCTGCAGCTAATGGCAAGGTGCCTGAAGGAGTGCAGTACTAACTTGGCACAGGTGTAGAGCTTGAAGCCCATTCTTTTCTATCTGAAAGTGGTGGCCAGCTCCATTAGCACAATTGTGGGCCCAACTATGATGCAATGTCTGATGGCCAATGTCACAGAAGCCACCTAAAGTCTGAGTGCAGCAGTGGAAAATCAGACTGAAGTTGTGCAAGCTCAGCTTGCTGCCACACAAGCTCAGGTTTCTCTCATGTAAACTCAAAGCAGCCTAGCAATTAGGGGACCGGCAATTTTTTTGTGGAGCACAAACCTGCCGTTCTCTCTCAGGATGATAGCATTCATCATTGCACAACCATCAGACCCCAATGCTCGTGCTATTGCCCATCAGCCAGCCAGATCAGATTGCTGTCGCCCATTCCGAGAGGATGCAGTTTGAAGCTCTAGCGCCAAAGCTACTCAAGGTTTTCCTCCAAGGCCACTTGCACTCTCCTCCCGCTGATTGTCAGCAGCCTTCCACCAGCCATGCTACATTCACTGGGGTAACACTACATTGAAACACTAGGACATGGAAAGGCACATAGAGGGCAGGCACTAAGGGAATGCTGAATGGTGATTATTTGATGTTTGTATCCAATATAGCCTCGCTCAATTCATAAATTTGGTTTTGGAATGTTTATTTTGTGGTGGCTTTTATGTTCATATTGCGACCAAGTATGGGATGGTCAGTTTGTGTAGGGCTATTGGTGACTGCGGAATTGGGGTTCCATTTATGTGTAACGCGGTGGGATGAGTCAATCAAGATAACGTGGCTGGAAGGGAGATGCATTTATTTACTTCTTACTATGTCAGGGAGATATAATAATTTTCATAATGTTATTGAAATCTGTTATAAAATAGTGGTATCTGTGTCTATGTGTGTGTGTGTGTGTGAGACTTAATTAGATTAAAGGCAGTTGGCCTGAAGGCATTAATGTGGTAGGAGATGAGCTAGGTTTGAAATGTTAAGTAGGTAAATATAGATGTCAAGGAAACTTTTGCATTTTTAAATAAACCAGACTAGATTGTTTTCAAAAGAGGAAGTGAAATGTGTCACCTAGCCAGGTAAAGTTTAGAAACCGTGTGTTTATTTTTTCCAAAGATTACTGGTAAAACTTAGTACTGTGAGAGATTTTTATTAACAGAAAAGTAAAGTCCAAAGACATAGTGAAACAATGGGAATTTGCACTCAAAGGGGAAAATATGTATAAAGTAGTGAAGGCTCTGTATAAGGGTAGGCACTTTAGGATTTAACAAGCATGAAAAGTGTTCAGCATCTATGCCTCAAGCTGCTGTCTACAAAGTACTGAAGTTAAGAATTTATTTTGAATTGGATTGTCAGTATATCATGTTTCTTTGCCTTGGTCTTTTAAAATCTATGTGTCTTACTATTGCCTTAGGGAAAGTGTAACTGAGCCAGATTGAGTAGGGGATTTAGAAGTTATTATGTTAGTAATTTGCAGACATGTGTATGTGATTTAAAATAATTTCTCTTATTAATAAATATTTAATCTAGTTTTGTAAAAATCTAAGACTTGGGGGTTTTACTACTATTGAATTCAAAGCATGCATCTCAAAATTTATACAAGTTGCGGCAGTTGTTTCAAGTTCCCTCTGGGATTTGAGCACTCAGAATTTTACTATTGGCTGTGCCATTATACCCCAGCTCTTCCTTCTCCCTGCTACTCCCCAGCTGGTGGCAAAGTCTGTGCCCTCATGATGGTGAGATTGTGCAGTATTCAACAGACCACAATAAATATTGACACATGCTCTACCGAATCCTGTGGGACTACTTGGAGCAGCCCGGGCAGCAGAAGCATTTTTTAAGCACAATGGTCTGTTTTATGATGTGGCAGATGATGTGTGCCAGGCAAACCAAATCCACAACGGAAGCTTGATCACACAATCACAATGGTTTTGCAATTTACATTTATTACAAGAAGTGGTGTGCACTGAATTCAGAAGTACTGAGTCCACTATGACCTTTAGAGATTTTAAAAATTAAATTAGAATATTTATTAACAAAATAAAAGATTTCAAACATATACATAAGACTACGAAGTGCTTACTGCTATAACAACTCCTAAAGTTCCTAATTAACCTGACTCCCAGTTATACACCCCCTTTAAGGCAACAGTCCAAAATAGCTTTTAGATTTAAAACAAACCCAGCAAGTTAACACAGTACCCACTTGATAGTGCAATTCCAAATAGCTTCCCCAGCTTCAGTTACTTTACATAGCAGATTTATGCATAAATGGTGGAGGCTTCTTGACTCTCCTGTTAGATCTTACATGGCTCTCTCCTCACATTCCCTTTCCTTTTTAAATGTTTCCCTGTCTTAAGGGGAGGTGGTGGTGTAGTGGTATTGTCACTGACTAGTTTTCTAGAGACCCAGTGAAATGCTCTTAGGACCTGGGTTTGAATCCTGCCTTGGCAGATAGTGAAATTTGAGTTTAATAAAAACCTGGAATTAAAACTCTAATAACAACCATGGGCTGAATTTTCTGGCTGGAGCAGGAATGGCCATGGACCCAATGGGGTCTGCGCCACCATTTTATGCGGACTGGCCCAGCGTGAATTGTGGCTCCCGAGAACAGCGGGAGTGGGCGGGTCTACAATGACCACCGGGTCCAATGGTGACCCGATCGCCTGTTTAAAAAAGTTGCTTCAGCCTTTCCAAGGCTGTGAATCATGGCCAGTGGACGGGCTTCCCAGAGCGCTGCTGGTGAGCAGGCCAGACAGGAGGGGAGGGCGGGGGGCACCGTGCCCCTCGTTTCTCTGACGATTGTCTTGCTGCCCTCCTCGAGGAGGAGACAGCACAGTGGGATGTCCTGGCACCCCAGGGCGGGAGGAGGAGGAGGCCTCCCCCACATGACCAAACATGCCTGGAAGGAGGTGGCAGAGGTGGTGAGCTCCCACGACGTGGTGCGGCGCACCTGGGTCCAGTTCAATGACCTGTTGCACTCAGGAAGGGTGAGTATTATGTTGGCATTGGTCACTTAACCCAGCAGGTCGGCTTTCCCCCCTGGTGCCACCCACCCTCCCCCACACCCCCCCCCCCCCCCCCCCCCCCCCCCCCCCCCTCCCCCACACCGCCCCCCCCCCCCCCCCCCCCCCCCCCACCCCCAAAGTCTGAGTGCAGTGACTGCATTGAATCATTGACATTCGCTGGTTGGGCCAGCAGATATTGCCCATGCTGAGGCAATGAACCATCTGCTGCACTCTGTGCTCTAAGCCTCCTTGCTATGGAAGCTTTGACCGTGTGGTGCCTAATGTGATGTAGGCAGCATTTGGCCAAGGGGGTTTCCAGTGAGGGTGATAGGCCTAGCATCTCTGTGTGAGTGTTGGGCAGCTGCAGGGTGAGAAGACACTGGAGACCTGCATTGTCCCACTCTGGTTGGGGTGGGCCGTCCGTGAAGAGAGTCCAGGTACAAGTAGCACTAATCAATGCTCTTCTCTTCTTTTCAGGAGAAGAATGCACATAATGCCACCGAGTGGGTAAGGACTGGTGGTGGGCCGACACTGTTAGCGATTCTCAGCCGCTTCAAGCAGGAGGCCCAAGATTTGGAGAGGCGCCATGCGCCCAGGTCCACTGGTGTCAGTGAGGCAGGGGCACCATGGGCAGGTATGTATGCCCAGCAATGAGATCACCATTAGTGTCCCAGCAGCCATGGCAGTGTTGAATGTTCAGTGATTGAAGTTTGCAGCATGGCTTGACCATTGCTTATGGAAGGATGAGCGCATAATGAGCTGGGGTTCAGGGATGCACATTGACATTGTTTCCATGTTAACTGATCCAATCTCCTTGTTCTTCCTTTCAGCATCAGCAGAGCAGGGTTGGGAGGAGGAGCAGCAGAGGCTCCCTCTAACACCTGAGGACCCTGAAGTCTCACCAGCATCACACCATCTCTGCCAGGCAGGCACCAGTGCAGATACTAGCACCTTGGTGGGAATTAGAATATCGGCTAGTGTCCCAGGGCACAGCGGTAAGGGCATTTCACAGTCGCTGGAGGAGCTGGCAGAGACAGAGTATGCCCATGGCACCAACAGTCAGAAGACAGCAGGGGACCAGGCACATGCTCAGTCAGTGCCTGATGATGTGCCTCTGGAGTTGTCCATGACACAGCAAGCCCAGGAAATGCAGCCAGGTGTATGAAAGCATCTGGGGGAGATACATAAGGCTATGCTTGGCTTGGTGTCCATGGTGGAGGAGTCTACCTGGACTATCGCTGAAGCAATGAACTTCGTGTCTGAACGCCACGCGTCCTCCTTGGATAGAGTGGTGACTCTTGTGGAAAATCTCCTCCAGGAGACCCATCAGGGCTTCCTGTCCACAGTGAGCAGGGAGATCCAAAGCAACCTCTCGTCAGCACAACAGCTGCCTGTCGTCTCTGCGGACCCTTCTCAGGGAGCTCCTGATAAGAGGCGGCAGCTCGTCTGCCCCTCTGCCAGTGACCATTGCATCGGTGAGACTGTGCCAGCTGTGGAACTGGCAGCTCCCTCCCAGGCGGGGTCAGCACAGGCTTCACGGGCCAGAGGATGACCGCCAAGGTCATCGAGGACAACAGGACAGCAGACTATCTCAGATGCCACGCCCAGCGAGGGGGGAGCACCAAGATGTAGCAACAGAAAATGTAAGCATAAGGCACCTTAGGCACACCACATGCTTATCACTGGTGCTTTTGTGTTGGACCACAATGAGGTCTTTATGAGTTGGTGTGATTTTGAACACCTTTTTCTGTTTGTGACATTAAGTTTCTTTGTTTGCAAAAATAAATTCAGACATGTCACCATGGCTGAGGGTGCCTCTTTTATTCTGCAGATGGATGGTTTCCAATAAAGTAATGTATGCTTTGTGGGACATTCAGCTTTATTAACAAGGACCTTAGTTAATGTTCCTAACCAGGCAGATTTTGCACTTAGGTCTCAAATATGTAGCATACAGCCCAGGCTTGTCCTGTAAGTCCATCTGTGGTGTGCGAGCTGAAGGTTCGTTGAATTAAAACTTCCTGGGTGTCCCTGCCTCCCTGGAGTATGCCTGGGTCAGTGTCTACCCCCTCAGCATTTCCCTGTATGTGCATATCCTCAGACACACTGCTGGAACCATCGCATGCGTCCACAGCCAATGCGTCTACGTCTTCATCATCCACAGTGTTCCCACTTTCCAGAGCAAGATTGTGGAGTGTGCAGCATGCAACCACTATCAGCAACACACAATCTGGGGTGTTTTGGAGTGCGCCCCCTGAACAGTCCAGGCATTGGAAGTGCATCTTGAGAAGACAAATGGCTCTCTCCACCACAACCCTTGTACCGCTCCTATTGTACCGCTGCTCAGCTTCTGTTCTTGGATGGCGGAGAGGCGTCATGAGCCACCTTCTGAGGGGATAGCCCTTGTCACCCAGCAGCCATCCATCCAGCCGGGCTGGAGCACTGAAGAGCCCTGGCACCTGGGAGTGTCTGAGGATGTAGGCGTCATGGGAGCTGCCTGGGTACCTTGCACAGACTTGTAGGATCAGCATCCTGTGATCACACACTATCTACACGTTCATGGAGTGGAAGCCCTTCTTGTTGACGAAGGCACCGGGCTCACCTGCTGGCGCCTTGATGGCCACATGTGTGCAGTCTATTGCACCCTGGACGCAGGGAAAGCCAGCAATGGCCACGAAGCCTCTGGCTTGCTGTGTCTGGCTTGCCTGTTCCCAATGGTAGAGGATGAAGGTCAATGCACGCCTGAACAGAGCGTCTGTAACCTGCTTGATACAAGTGTGGTCAGTTGATTGGGAGACTCCGCAAAGAACACCCTCCGAGCCCTGGAAGAGTCAGAGATATAGAAGTTGAAGGCAGCTGTGACCTTTAGAGCCACTGGCATGGGATGTCCACTCGCATAGTTCGCGGAGATCTCAGGCCCAATCATTTGACAGATACAGTTGACTGTCTCCCTTGAGAGACGAAGCCACCTTCGGCTCTGCACCTCAGGCATATTGAAGTAGCTGGTTTGCTGCCTGTATACCCTGGCAGCAGGATAGAGGCATCTTCTGCGGCCCCTTCCACCTTGGGCTACCTCTCGGCCCTGCACTCCTTGTGCTTACGTCTGACCTCCCAAAGGTGGCTCCTCTGGAGGCTGCATGTGCACTCCTGGCCTTGTCCATCTTCCAGCTCTACCTTCCTCCTCAGAGGAGGTGCCTCCAGTGGAGAGTTCAGCTCCCATTCCCAAGCTAAGTGCAGGCTTCCTGAAACATGCAGGCCCAAAATAGATTCCTCACTGCAGAGTGCTGAGCTGAAGGTTGTGAGTCCAGACCAAGCAGTGTTATGTGTTTTGAAGTATTGCAGATCACACAGGCAAGTATCAGTAACTTTGAAACATCATTATTTTACAGAGCACACTTGCGACCCCACTGAGCCCTCTTATCCCGCCCGTAAATGAGATTTATACAAATGTGTCCTACCCGCCTGCCTGTTGTGCCCATGCACCGACCCGAAGATTGCATGGGCGTCGAAAAATCGTGGTCGATTGGAGCGTCAAGGGCCTTAAATGGCCCATTAATTAATGGCGGGCACATGTCAGAAAGCATCATGCGCCCATCCAACAAAATATCATGGTGGTGCACCATAACATTGGGACACTCTCCCAATGTCACTGCATGTCATTTTACGTACGTGCATACGGGGCCCACCCCCACACGCCAACGGGGAAATTCTGCCCCATGAAACCGTTGCCAATTGTTGTAAAAACCCATCTGGTTCACTAATGTCCTTTAGGGAAGGAAGTCTGCTGTCCATCCTTGGTCTGGCCTACATGTGACTCCAGATCCACAGCAAAGTGGTTGACTCTTAAATGGCCTCTGAATTAGAGCAATAAAGGCTGACCTAGCCAGTGATGCCTGCATTCCATGAATAATAAAAAAAATGTAAATTCTATTGTTTCATATGCCTTTGAAACTGTATTTTCCACATAATATAAAAAATTCCATGTTGCCAATATTGTCAGTAACCTTTGGGAAAAAATAAACACACTCCTTAGCCTTGCTTATCTGGCTAGTTGTTAACAGACTAATATCCCTTTGAAATCCAAACAATCCCTTCATTTATCTAAAAAAAATGCAAATTCCCTTCACATGTTACATGCTAAGCCAGCATCCAATTTACTTATTAGCATTTCAAGCATATTTCTACACCTTGCTTCTTTTGATGATTTCAAGCCTGCAGATTACTTAACTCCAAATGTAATTAAATCACACAGACAGAACCACCTATTCTTACATCCATAAACCTACTTCACAATAAACCAGGAAAATATTATGAAAATTATTATTCTTTCATAACAGTCTGCTCTAGCATATTTTGTGTGACAGCAAGTCTTTCATTATATGCATACTTCCCACTTGTGCATGGGCTGTGCGGAGGAGTCAAGAGACTTGTCATCAAAACATAACCTTTGTTGCCCATTATCCACTCTCTGGTTTGTAGTGGCAGCTCAAATGCAGGTCACACAGCAGATTGTCACAGAATGAAGGCATCATGATTGCTGTCAGGAGACTGGACATTAACCTGCATTATATGCTGCATATGGTTGCACACCAGCTCGACGTTGAGGTAGTGGAATCCCTTTCGATTGCAGTACATCTCAGAGTTAACAATGCAGCATTTGCAAATCATATGCAGTCAATGGCACCCTGCCGCATGGGAATGCCTGTATATACAAAACTGTGTCCGCACTCTGCCTGCTTCTCTCTAAAGAGAGAATGAAATATCTTCAGCTGTCTTGCAATAGAGAACCTCAGTAACCTCCCTTATGCAACAGTGGACCACAAACTGGGAGATGCCACAATCTGCCTACAGTGCACTTTTCTGACAGACGCTTACTGCAAGTGCACTGACATCCTCACCAAAATGGTGCCCAGCGCAGCGAGCACCAAAAGTGCACATGGGCATCATGGACACCATTTTAGATGCAAAATGGTACTCGTGATGTCGAAAAACCAGGCGCAATGGAGCCGAATTTTGCAGCTATATTATTTTTTGTTTCATACTTCCAGCAGTGCAGTATATATATTTTTTTTCCTTTCTTAATAGAGTAGAGAAAGGAAGTTCTGAGGAACAAATTCAATATTTGCATGCTAATATGTTTGTGTCATTTCAGGGTCTATTGCAAACTAAAATAGCAAGTTCAGATAGTTCTACACATACCCCCTATTTCTCATGCTAATTTAAAATATATAGGATTAAATGCTATTTAATATGAGTTTTTGCCTGTTCCATTTGAAGGTAATGAGCCTTGGTACATTCTTATTTTGCAAACAAGATCTTAGAAACATTTTTATCTTGGAAAATGTGGCAAATTCCTCCTCTCCTGCAGTGCTGCTGATGGATGATGACTGATGATAATTGTCTTTTTCAAAATAATTCTGTGTAACTAATCAGTGTAATGATGACAACAGCTGTGGCTCTTAATGAAGTTACAAACTGTCAGAAAAAAGCTGATAATTGTCCTGTGGAAAAGCTTAGTTAATTATGGTAATCACCACTGAACTCTCATGTTATTGTTTGGATAGACTTGGCTGGGGATTCAAATGAAAAGCTGTCACTTGCCAAGCCTTTTACCTGTTAATTGCGAAAGTCTTTTGCACACAAAACGGTTTTAATGGCTTAGGGTTTAAGGGGGGGGGGGCAGATTTTGCTGGAGCAGGGTATCTTGCAATGTATTCACTAGTCAGACATATTTGTGGGAGTTTAGGTTTTAAAATTTTTGTGACCACATCGTCGCTGGGAGTGTGAGCCGACAACGGCGCAAAGAGGGCATAAGGCATTCTGGGATCTCAGTGAACAGCGTCTCCTTAACTAGTGAGATTGAAGAATTGAGAAATAAAGAGAGGAAGGATTATGAATGAGAGTGAAATAGGCAGATAAATTCAATGTTAAGTCAGATACAGAAAGAAATAAAGAGAGCGAAAATAAGATTGGATAAAGGGAGAGAAAGGAACAGCAAGAAATAAAGCATTTGAAAGTCTGACATTTTGCAGGCCATGTGGTGTAGGTGCTGTTAGGGAGTTCCAGGATTTCGATGCAGCAACAGTGAAGGAACAGCAATATGGCTGCAAGTCAGGATGGCATGTGATCTGGAGAGGTGCTTGCAGGTGGTGGTGTTCCCATGCATCTGCTGCCCTCTCGCTTCTAGGTCATAGAGCTTATTGATTTGGGAGTTGCTGTCGAGGAACTCCTGCTGAAACGTTCATAATTGGCAATCCCTTATGTGGAGGATGATCCTTCCTTGCAGATGACTGGGTTTAAGTGAGATATGAGTATTTGCTATGGGTCTGCAGATGGCTTATGAGCCCTACCTTAGCCTTACAGGTCCTCCCACACTGAGGAAGTTGGTTGTTGGCCGTTAGAGATGGTGGCAGATTGTTGGCTCAAGCAGCTGCCCTTTCTTTCCATCTCTTTCGCTGTTCTCTCTCAGTGGCTGCTCTTGTTGATTTCTTTTGGCATATCTTCACGTGCACATTTTTTCCCTTTTGGGGAATTGTGGAGAGATGGTGGAAGGATTCCTGGGCTGATTATTTGCCTGTTGAATGACATATTGAATGCTCCTTCCAACAAGTCCTAGCATGGGACTTGAGCCCAGAGCTTCTGGCCCAGATAGGGGGCTACTATTGTACTATTAGTCCTACTGCTCTTATGGTATAGAAGGTCTTGACACCATTTTTGATGGTGGATCACTATTTTGGTCACAATTGAACATCTGCTTTCCATGTGTTGAAGTTAGAATAGCAGATCTTAATGAAGACTTTAAGATTGTCTTTGAAATATTTCCTTTGGCCCCCATGTGAACAGGCCCCCAGTGTAGCTCTGAGAAGAGCACCTATTTGGGCAATCTACATTCTGATGAATTGCCGCGTCCATCTCAGCTGCTGTGAGATTATCTCAGCCTCTCTACTTGGCATGTCTGTATTTTGGAAGGTTCTCATGTTTGTTCTTTCGTCCGCCCACTTGATTCACCAAACATGCAGATCTCATAATCTTGTGAATCATTGCAGTGTATTTTGAAGCTACCAGCATTTATTGCCCTTCCCTAATTGTCCTTGAGAAGGTGAGCTTCCTTCTTAACTCACTACAGCCTGAGATGTAGGTACACCCTCAGTGCTGTTAGGAAGGGAATTATAGAATTTTGACCCAGTGACAGAGAATGAACAGCAATATGTTTACAAGTCAGGATGGTGAGAGGCTTGGAGGGAAACTTCCAGGTTGTGGTGTTCCCATCTATCTGCTGCCCTTGTACTTCTAGATGGTAGTGGTCGTGGGTTTGGAAGGTGCTGTCTAAAGAGGCTTGGTGAGTTCTTGGCAATGCATCTTATAGATGGTACACATTACTGCCATTGTGCATCATGCAGGGAGTGAATGTTTGTGTAAGGAGTGCCAATCAAGCAGGCTGCTTTGTCCTGGATGATGTCAAGCTTCTTGAGTGTTGTTGGAGCTGCACTCGCCCAGGCAAGTGGAGAGTATTCCATCACACTCCTGACTTGTACCTTATAGATGCTGGAAAGGCTCTGGAGAGTCAGGAGGTGAGTTACTCATCACAAGATTCCTAGCCTCTGACCTGCTCTTGTAGCCACAGTATTTCTATGGCTAGTCCAGTTCAGTTTCTGGTCAATGGTGACCCCCCAGGATGTTGCTAGTGGGGAGTTCAGTGATGGTAATGCCATTGAATGTCAAGGATCAATGGTTAGACTCTCTCTTGTTGGAGATGGTCATTGCCTAGTACTCTAGTGGTGCAAATGGTACTTGCCACTTGTCAGCCCAAGCCTGGATATTATCCAGGTCTTGCTGCATTTGGACATGGACTGCTCCAGTATCTGAGGAGTCCTAAATGATGCTGAACATTGTGCAATCATCAGCGAATCTCCTCTGCTCCCCCTCCAGTGCAATCATATCCTTCCTATAATGTGGCAACCAGAACTGCACACAGTACTCCAGCTGTGGCCTCATCAAAGTTCTATACAACTCCAACATGATCTCTCTACTTATGTAATCTATGCCTCATTTGATAAAGGCAAGTGTCCCATATGCCTTTTTCACCACCCCACGAACATGCCCCTCCACCTTCAGAGATCTATGGACACACACGCCAAGGTCCCTTTGTTCCTCAGAACTTCCTAGTGTCATGCCGTTCATTGAACACTTCCTTGTCAAATTATTACTTCCAAAGTGTATCACCTCACTTCAGGGTTAAATTCCATTTGCCACTTATCTGCCCATTTGACCATCCCATCTATATCTTCTTGTAGCCCAAGACACTCAAGCTCACTGTTAACCACCCAGCCAATCTTTGTGCCATCCGCAAGCTTACTAATCCTACCCCCCACATAGTCATCTATGTTGTTTATATAAATGACAAATAATAGGGGACCCAGCACAGATTCCTGTGTTACGCCACTGGACACTGGCTTCCAGTCATTAAAGCAACCTCTATCATCACCCTCTGACTCCTGCAACTAAGCCAATTTTGAATCCACCTTCTCAAATTACCCTGTACGCCATGTGCATTTGGCTTCTTTATAAATCTCCCATGTGGAGACTTTGTCAAAGGCTTTGCTGAAATCCATATAAACTACATCAACTGCACCACCCTCATCTACACACATGATCACCTCCTCAAAATATTCAATCAAATTTGTTAGGCTTGACCTCCCTCTGACAAAGCCATGCTGACTATCCCTGATCAAACCTTGCCTCTCCAAGTACAGATAGATTCTCTCTTTCAGAATTTTCTCCAATAGTTTCCCTACCACTGATGTGAGACTCACTGGTCTGTAGTTCCCTGGCTTATCTCTATAACCCTTCTTAAATAGCGGAACCACATTAGCTGTTCTCCAGTCCTCTGGCACTTGCCCCGTAGCCAGAGAGGAATTAAAAATTTGGGTCAGAGCCTCTGTGATCTCCTTCCTTGCCACCCTCAGCAGTCTGGGACACAAATCATCCAGACCTGGATATTTGTCCACTTGTAAGCCTGCCAACATCTCCAATATCTTGTCACTTCCTATATCAATTTGCTCAAGAACCTCGCAATCTCTCACCCCGAGTTCCATACCTTCATCCTCATTCTCTTGGGTGAAGATGGATGTGAAGTATTCATTCAACACTCCACTGATGTCCTCTGGCTCCACCCATAGATTGCCCCTTGGGTCCCTTATGGGCCCTACTCTTTCCCTGGTTATCCTCTTCCCATTGATATACTTATAGAATATCTTGGGATTTTCCCTACTTTTACCAGCCAGAGCTTTCTCATATCCCCTCTTTGCTCTCCTAATTGCTTTCTTAAGCTCCACCCTGCACTTTCTGTACTCCCTTAATGCCTCTGCTGATTTGCTCCTCCCCTTGTACCTGCTAAAAGCCTCTCTTTTCCTTCTCATCGTATCCTGAATATCTCTGGTCATCCATGGTTCTCTGGGCTTGTTACTCCTTCCGATCACCCTAGAGGGAACATGTTGAGCCTGTACCCGCCCCATTTCCTTTTTGAACGCCCCCCCCCCCGCACTGCTCTTCTGTAGATTTCCCCACAGATAGCTGTTCCCAGTCTACCTTGGCCAGATCCTGCCTTATTTTACTAAAATCCACTCTCCCCCAATCCAAAACATTTTTTTGCAACTTGTCTATTTCTTTGTCCATAACAAGCTTAAATTGTGCCATATTGTGGTCGCTATCACTAAAATGCTCCCCCACCACCACCTCAGCCACCTGTCCAGCTTCATTCCCCAGAGTCTTGTGTTGCTAGGTCTGTTCAAATCAATCCCTATTAGCACAGTGGTAGTACCACACAATACGATGGAGGGTATCCTCAATGTGAAGACGGGACTTCGTCTCCACAAGGGCTGTGCTGTGGTCACTCCTACTAATACTGTCATGGACAGATGCATCTGTGGCAGGCAGGTTAGTGAGGATGAGACCAAGTATGTTTTTCCTTCTTGTTGATTGCCTCACCACCTGTTGCAGCCCCACTCTACCAGTTATGCCATTTAGGACTCGGCCAGCTCGGTCAGTAGTGGTGCTACAGAACCGCTCTTGGCGATGGACATTGAAGTCCCCTACCCAGAGCACATTCTGTGCCCTTGCCTCCTCAGTACTTCCTCCAAGCGGTGTTCAACATGGAGGAGCATTGATTTATCAGCTGAGGGGGATGGTGCATGGTAATCAGTAGGGGGTTTTCTTGCCCTTGTTTTACTTGCTGCCATAAGACTTCATGGAGCCGACAGTTCATGTTGAAAACTCCCAGGCCAACTCCCTCCTGACTTTGTACCACTGTGCCGCCACCTCTGCTGGGTTTGTCCTTTTTGGTGGAACAGTGGTATATAGTTTATAAGTATGTAAGTTGTATGCAAATCTCCAAAAAGTTGAAGAGGAATGGCAAATATGTGTTCATTATATCCATCATGACCATGACTATCATAAAATAAACCAGTTGTATAGTAATTGTGACCCCTTTATCTTGCATCAATGTCTCCAATGGTAAAAGTGATGCTGAAACCAAAATCAACTTCTGGAGACACCTTGTTTCTCTGGTTTGCTTCACAGCAAAATTGTGGTGACAAACCTAAATGGCCCTGCCAGCAGAACTTTCACCTTTCCGCTCTTCACCTCACCATCTGTGGCAGAAGCTTCCACCATCTTGCACTCATCTTTCACTAAACCCTTTGTCATGTTGCATCTCTCTCCGTCTTCAACGATTCCCTTAAAGTCTCAGCGTGACTGTTCTTTTGCTCACCTGTCCCCAGCCTCTCACACTTTCCCTCTTGGACCTGATGCTAAACCACAAAACGCCTGGAGCTGTTTTGCTGTGTTAATAGTGCTATTTAAATGCAATGTGCTGTTCTTGCTGGGACTGACTGTGGTTTCCCAGCCAGTAGTACAAATCTTAGCCCAACACTAAGGAAGGTCTAGGCCAGAGTTGCAAAGTCGTAAGACTTTGTGGTAACCCCATATAAATAAACCTTGAGCATACACAGTAGGTCTCTTGTCCACTGTGCAGGAGTGGGTTTAGTACCCCTGGAACTTGCACAACTTGGGACTATTTGCATTCTAATATCTCCTTGTTATACAAGAAGGCTGTAGGATTCAGTTGGACAAGTGCAAATTTCATAGCCAACATTATTCACTAAAAAATGAAACATAGGATCACGTTTTAAAGGGTAATTATTCTGTTCCTGGGAAAGATGATAAAATATCAAGGGTTCATTTTTAAATCAGCCTATTGGCAATCTGAAGATGGAAGACCCTGGATGGTATTGATGCCAGATGGCAAGTTCTCATGTGGATTGAACTCAGTAGTAAACCTTATCACTAGTGGACATCATAATGATGAATTATTAAGTCAAGACACTATTTCTAATATCATTGAAGTTCTGGGCCAGGATTTTGCCCTCGTCGGGTGGGCTCGGCAGGGGCGGTGGGGAAGCGATTACACATTGGCTGGCCGATTAAGGTGCACCCAGTGTGAAACGCATGCTGCAGTGTTGCCTGTGTGTGTGGGGAGGGGAGGAGGGCAAGTGCGCAAGTTCATGCCCATGCAGATGCACGCAGGAAATACCCCCTCAGGCACAGAGCTGCCTCAGGGAGATGAAGATTTGTGAAGATTTTAAAAATGTTAAAAATATGTCCCACATGTGAAAGAGTCACATGAGCAGTGTCATGTTATGAATTAAATTTAAACATTTTTATTTAATTTTTATTTGCTGTTGGAAACCTCAGCCTGCCCGCGGATGAGGATCCCTAAAAATTTCTGAGGCCACTTGGCCTTTTTGCCTATTCGCCAACTGTAATGTTGGACAGGCAACAAAAAATTTGACTTAATTATTACTTTAATGGCCTTAATAGGCCTTTTAGCCATTGGCAGGCGCACTGCCAACTCCTGCGCGCACACGGCGACTGAAATATCGTACGAGTGCGCAATGATGTCGGAACACTTGCGCAACGTCATCGTGCATCATTTTACACTCGCTCAGGTTGGGCCCACCCCTGCCTGATGAGCAGAAAATCCTGCCCCTCCGCTACTTGCAATTCAAATTTGGGCTTGGTTTTCAACCCAGAAATTGAATTAAATCAATTTGTTTGGAGATGCATGTTTTTCACTGATATCACTTATATGACAATGTAAGCATTGAAATTTGTTTTGAAACACCAGAGCCTATACAAGCAATCCATAGTGGGAAGAAGGTGGGGTTTACGCATTATCTTGCGGGGTTCACATTTCAATTAATTTTAATCTCATTTCACTGTGTGTTTTGTGACAACTCAAAAAACGATCTGTGCTACCTGGAAAACCAAAGCGAAAAGTAAAAATAAATTGCATCTAGCGTGGAAAATTTATAATACATAACTACTAAAAAATTCTGAATTTGTGAGTATTTATGATTATGGGCTGGAGTCGAGGAGACTCCACAGACTTTTGAAAATGGTGGCTGAGACCCGATTCCGGGATTCCCGATGCCCCTAATTTTCATTAGCCCAGTATAAGGGTGCTCCTGGTGTGGGTTGTGAACTCGCACCCTGCATTTCTGACCCAGCCATTGCGGGGATAGGCATCTCCTAGTCCCCTGCAATTTTCATGGAGTTGGACCAGCCGTTCAATGAGTCATGGTTCACTGTCTTGGTGAGTTTCTTCAGTCCATCTTGTAGATGGTACACACTCCCTCCACCAATGAACAGTGGTAGCAATGTGTACCATCTACAAGATGCACTGCAGAAACTCACCAAAGCTCTTAGGCAGCACCTTCCAAACCCAGAACCACTACCATCTAGAAGGACAAGGGCAGCAGATACATGGGAACACCACCACCTGGAAGTTCCCCTCCAAGTCACTCACCACCCTGACTTGGAAATATGTTTCCCTAGTGGGGAGGTGGTGGTATAGTGGTATTGTCAATACCTAGTGTTTCAGAGATTCAGAGTGATTTTCTGGGGACCCAGGTTTGAATCCCACCATGGCAGATGGTGAGATTTGAATTCACTAAAAAAGTCTGACGATGACTATGAATCCACTGCTGATTTTTATAAAAACCCATCTGGTTCACTAATGTCCTTTAGGGAAGGAAATCTACCATCCTTATCTGGTCTGGCCTAAACGTGACTCCAGACCCACAACAATGTGGTTGATTCTTAAGTGCCATCTGAACAAGGACAATTAGGGAAGGCCAATAAATTCTTGTCTAGCCAGTGATGCCCACATCCTATAAGTGAATACAAAAAAAAGAGGTGTCATGAACCACAGTCTGGTATGATGGAACCTTTTGAAGGGTAAGTTCAAATGGTCTTACCCATGCCCCTAATGCCAACCCATCACCCATCCCCAATGGCCCCTCACATCATCAATGCCAACCTATGCACCTCCACACACCTCAATGGCTGCTCACAACCCCAACGGTAACTGACGCTGCTCCAAACAACCCCAGTGACCTCTCACACCCTCCATTGCAACCATTGACATTTCAATGCCCATTTACCCAGTAAAGAACATTGTACAGAACCAATGAACCCTCTAGTAACTATGCAAAAAAGCTTTAAAAAAAGTCATTCATTCATTTATTCATGCAAAATAAGAACTCATGGTGTAGAGGGTAACACATTACCATGGTTAGAGCATTACCCTTGGTCTCTGGATTATTAGTCCAAGATGTCCACTTTGGCACAAAGAATAGAAAAGTAGCATATTATTTAAATGGAGAGATTGCAGAACTCTGAGGTATACAGGGATCTGGGTACTCTGGTACATGTATCAGGAAAAGTTAATATGCAGGTACAGCACATGATTAGGAAGGCAAATGGGATATTGTCATTTATTGTAAGGGGAATGGAATATAAAAGTAGGGATGTTTTGCTGCATTTGTACAGAGCATTAGTGAGACCACATCTGGAGTACTGTGTACAGTTTGGTCTCCTTATTTAAGAAAGGATATAAATGTGTTAGGAGCAGTACAGGGAAGGTTTACTCAACTGATACCTGGGATGGGAGTGGTTATCTTATGAGGGAAGGTTGGGCAAGCTGGGCCTGCATCCATTGGAGTTTAGAAGAATGAGGGGTGATCTTACTGAAACATATAAGATCCTGATGGGACTTGACAGGGTGGATGATGAAAGGATGCTTCTGCTTGTGGGAGAGACTAGAACTAGAGATGCATTTCAAAAATAAGGGGTCTCCCATTTAAGACAGATATGAAGAGAATTTTTTCTCTTAATGGTTTGTGAATCTTTGGAACTCTCTCCCCTGGAGAGTGGTGCAGCCTGGGTCATTGAATATTTTTAAGGCAGAGGTAGTTAGACTCTTGATTAACAAGGAAGTCAAAGGTTATAGGGGGTAGGTAGAATGTGGAATTAAGACTACAATCAGGTCAGCCACAATCTTATTGAATGGCAGAGCAGGCTCGAGGAGCTGAATGGTCATTTCCTGGCCCTAATTCATATGTTCATATGTTCTTATAACTTTCTTACAAAAATACCCCTTAGTTCAGCCCTATAAGAGTGCCAATCAACCAGCACTTTAAAGTATCAATAGCAGAAACTGCAAGTACTTGACACCTCTTTATCTTGTGTCAATAAACAATAAGCAATTGAGAAATAAATCTAAGGGAGAAAGCTGACAATCAAGTGATGTTTTCCCATGTGTGCAGCTATTTCAGCAGACTAATGGATATCTGGCCTTCCAGCCAACCCTTATCATGCATTCTTGGCTGAGAGCCCAGGCATCCATTAGTTTGTTGAAACAGCTGCGCCCAAGGGGAAACATTACTTGATTAACAGCTCTCTATTTTAGATCTATTTCTCAATTGCTGGGAGCTTATTTACACAAGATAAAGAGGTGTCAAGTGCTTGAAGTTTCTGCTATTGATACTTTAAAGGGCTGGTTGATTGACACTTTTATAAGGCTACAGTAAAAGGGGTTTTTGTAAGAAAGTTATGAATGAATGACTAGTCTTAAATAATTTTTTCACTTGTGACACAGTTACTATAGGCTTCATTGGTTCTGTACAGAGTGTATATTGGGTTACTGCGCATTGAAGTGCCATAGGTTGGCATGGAGTGTATAAATGGCCATTGAGGGTGGGTGGAGGGGCATAGGTTGGCATGAATGATATGAGCAGCCATTAGGATGGGTGGAGGGACAGAGTTTGGCATGGAGGGTATGAGGGATCATGGGAGGTGGGTGGGGACATGTGATGGCATGGGTTGGTATGGAGAAGACATGGGGAATGTGTTGGGGATGAGGGCTAGAGGGCTTTATTTCTTTTATTGATTTTATTGAACTGGGACAAAGTCCCAGAGCACCAAGGCAGGCCAGTTAAACAGCCTGCCTCCATATCCGGCAGCCCCTGTGACTGCCTCTGAACTGTTTTCTGGAGCGGCGGGCTCAACTCCAGTTAGCATCCTCCCCTGCAACGAAAATCCCGCCTTTGCAGGAACTTTCTCCCAAGGAGGACATGCTGGGCTGGGAAATTCCCCGGCTCCTGCTACCTGCCTCTGGGATGAAAACCCTGCCCTGTATTTTAGATTCATTGTTTACAATTTTCAGGGCAGCCTTTCCTGTTTTTTTCTCGTTCTGGTGAGCATTGTCCTAATCCTACTTGTTTTGTTCATTTCAGTCAGACGATCCTATAATTTATCAAATGTATGTCTCTGACAAATGATTGGTTGCGATCCTGATTGTCTGGAAGTTCTCACCATTTTCTAGGCTGACTGATCTGACATTGTGATTAATCTGTGAAAATGCATCTTTGAACATAAGAAATAGTGAGCACCTATCCTACAAGCCAACACTGCCATCTGTCTGTGAGGTCAAAGTGGCCTCCAAAATATAATTAATCAAATGATATTTTGAATTCCAGAGAAGGAAAGATAATATTTCATTTTATTCTTTATTACTTAAACTCTTCCAGGTAAATCTCTTTTTATATCCCCACTTTTGGTTACCTACTACTCATCTTGCCTTTCATCTACTGTGAGCAGAATGCATTAGAAATTTCTCCATAGCCATTGGCACTGTAACAATATTGATATAATCAACAGGCCACCATTGGTGGAGGATCACTATTGTAACTGGTGGAATTCTGTAGCTAAATGTAAGAATATTGAAAAACAAGTTTTACGGACATAGAAATTTAGATTGTGGGCAGAAGTTTTCACTGAGCAGGCAGGCCCGCACCAGAGCTGCTCAAGCGTAAAATAGCGCATGATGACATCAGGCAAGTGTCCTGACATCATCACGCACACGCACGATGATTCGGCCAGCAGTCGCACGATAAGCTCAGAAACATGCCTGCCAACAATTAAGAGGGCAATTAAACCTATTAACAGTGCAATTTGGGGAGCTGATGGCCTATTGGTATTGCTGCTGGGCTAGTAACCCAGAGCCCCAGGGTAAAGCTCTGGGGACCTGGGTTTGAATCCTGCCACACCAGATGGTGGGATTTGAATCCAATAAAAATCTGCAATTAAAGTCTAATGATGACTATAAAAACCACTGTCAATTGTTGTAAAATCCCATCTGCTTTATTAATGTCCTTTAGAGAAGAAAATCTGCCGTCCTTACCTGGTCTGGCCTACATATGACTCCAGATCCACAGTAATGTGGTTGACTCTTAAATGCCCTAGGGCAACTCATGATGGGTAATAAATGCTGACTGAGCCAGTGGCGCCCACATTCCATGAATGAATAAAAAAAACAGATTTTTTTGTTGACCATCCAATGTCACAGTTGGCAGGTGGGTGAATCAGCTGGATGGCCTTTGCATTTTTCAGGAAACCTAATTGCATTTTCATCACCTACATTTTCAGGTGGCTGATTATGAAGCTTTTTTCTGGCTTCTGTGACCTTTACTTTAGGTTGTTCAGGCCTTCAGCTCCGAGGCAGCTCTCTGCCTTCAGGGAGCTTTCTGTGAGCGCTCGCCTGTGCCTGTGCTGACTTCAGCGCTCGCCCTCCTCCTGCCCCCATCCCAGGAGCACTGAGCCTTTCACTGTGCATTTCACACTGGCTGGCCATTAATTGGCCAGCCAGAATGAAATCACATTCAGGGGCCGATCGTGGAAGGCGGTCCATTGCCCGGCTGCTCCTGACCCCGTCAATCACGCCCACACACTGACCTAAAAATCCTGCCCTGTGTGCTTTGTGAAGCTGTATTCAAAAGTAATGAGAATGGTTTAACCCATCTCACCAGCTGGAATGGAGAAGGTGCACAGTTAAATAGCTGTGCAAAGATCTACCTTACCATTCTCACAGGATCCCCACCTCCTTTAGGCCTTCTTGTAGACAGCTGACAGCTGACTCAGCCAAGATTATGGGATGCTATAGGCTGCCAATGGTATTTCTTTGGTCAACTTGGTGGGCAGGAAAAGAGTCCCCATAAGATGGATAAAAACTTTCCTTTTTAGGTGCCGGTAGGAGCAAGGGTACATCTCCCAACTCAGAAAGGAACGTGTGGGCCTTTTGTTGTCTAGCTGTTGCCTTTCTCACCGTTGAACAGCCTGATCCCTCCTATGACTCGCCATTGCTCTAGAAAGCAACCTCCGGGCTCCTTGATTTCAATCTGCCTGAAGAAAGCCAGCTGCCTATTTCTGCCCTTTTCATGTAGGCAGCTGGCCAGCAGGATCTATGTTAGGCCTGGCCTTTAAAATCAACCAAGGATTCCCACGGACACCGTCGGACAGAGACGCCTTCACCTACCCTCATTTCCTACTCAGTAGTTAAAATCCACCCTAAAATTACAAGAGGCAGTAAAGAAGCTGCTGAGCATGGTGTTGTTAGAGGCATTGTTGCAAATGCACTTTGTATTGCCGATTAGATGACACACTTTGTGAGAGTGTGATAGATTTGCCTCTTGTCACTGTGAAGCATCCCTCCCCCACCTGGAAGTCCAGCAAGTAATAGTGTGAGTTCAGATTAATACAGGCACCATTCAAATTGTATAACTTGCTTGTCATATATGGGTGATAATACTACACAAAGGTATTGCTTTCTTTGAGTTGAAATCATGCTTTAACGTTTCATCCAAATCTCCAGTATACATCAGTTTTTACACATCTACACTACACTGCATAAATGCTTTTGTGGGAAGTGATTTGGTAAATCTTATATCATTGATTTTAAAGCTCATGATCTGTATCTAAATGCAGCAATGTAGCTCATGCGAAAAAAGAGACACTTGCATTTATCTAGTACCTCTTATAATTAAAGGATATCCCAAAGTGCTTTACAACAAATGAAATCTCTTTTGAAGTGTAGTTGTAACGTAGGGAATGCAACAGCCAATTCCAAAAAAACCAGCAATGTGATAATGACCAAAAAACTGTTTTTCTGATGTCGATTGAAGAGTAAATACTGGCCAGGACATCAGGGATAACTCCGCTGCCCTTTTTCAAATTGCACCTTAGGATTTTTTTTACATCCACCAGAGAGGGCAGATGGAATCTTGTTTTAACATCTTATCTGAAAGATGGTACCTCCAACAATGCAGCACTCCCTCAGAACTGCATTGGAGTATCATCCTAGATTGTTGCACTCAAATCCTGGAGTAGGACTCAGAGGTAAGAGCGCGACCAACTGAGCCATGGCTGACACACATACATGAGGAAAGGAAAGAGGTATATTTGTGTCTCAAGACATTTTAATGATTTCCAGTCACTGTTGGTGCAAATATGATGCATGGACTTTCTGGCTCTTCTTCCACCTCAAATGAAAACAAATTTCATAAATACATTTTCATGAAAACTTTTAAGCTTTTATACTTTAATCAGTAATGATAACTATGATAATATACCAAGCCAAGCTTAAGTATTTTATTCTCAGTTGACAAATTCATGAACTTGTACTCAATACCTTACATCTCATCAATGGTGTGCAACATTCAAAGTGAAACAATTTGTGCTGATAGATATTAGCTTGTCTTTCATTTGCTGCCATAAAGCACTTTGGTTCCATTAGCTCCTTTTGCCATAGGTGTACAGTTACAGTCCTCATTATCAACTTTTGTAGTTCAATTATACAATGCTCCTTCAGCCAAAAATGAAATGTGTCTCACCTTATATCTTCACTACTGGGCAATGTTCTAAAATATTGCTTCCTTGAAATGCTGTAATGTAAATTTTAGCCAAGGATCTCTACTACTGATGACAGTCAAATAAAAAACCAATGGGTAAAGTAATCACTGCATCAGAAATTCTTTAATAGCTACTGCATTGTTCAGTTCATTTTGCTTAAAGAATGTATCAGGTTTTTTTTCTGCTACTTTTGTCATTATTTAAGTTACTAGAATGCTGTTCACTGCAGAAATCCTTACCGGTATTTAATGGGGCTGGAGAGCAGGCGAGAGGCGCCCCCCCCATCGCCTCCTTTGGGGGAGGACCACCGGTATTAAGTGTCATTCAGGAGGCTGACAGCTGTCCATTGAAGGTAGCGCCAGAGGAGCTGTGGCTGCTGTCGGCAATGTACCCAGGAAGAGGCCTAGGATCACTGAGGGACTCAGGGACACAGGTGAGGGAGGGCGGGATGGGGATCACGAGATGTGGTCACAAGAGGTGTGGAGAGTCCACAGCAAGGACAGTGGGGTGGCTCCCAGCAGGCATCCCCCACCCTTCCTGATACTGGGTCCCTCAATCAGGCACTGAGTGCCTTTAAATGAGGAATACCCAGGAGCCCACAAGTAAACATGCCTGCGGCTGGTTGAATACCAGCACGGTGGGATGAGGCTCTTAAGTGGGCATTAATTGCCTACTTAGGGGTCTCAATTGGTGGCGGGGTGGGAAGGCTGTCCACAAACCAACCCACCCCAGACTTAATCAGGACAGAGGCAGGAAGGCGGCAGGGTCCCCACCCAGCACCTTCCTGCCCAATTAAATGCCCCCCAATTCTAAACTTGCCTCAGGGAGGGCATTAAATTCCACCACTTGTTTCTCTAAATGAGTGTTTCTCTATAAACACTCCTAGGTTTGGATTTATACCTGCACAACTGGTTAAATGATTGAAACAAAGAGCCACCCTGAACAAAGGGGTAGTATCAGGTCAAAGAATCACCAAACTTGAAAATAGAATAAACAAATATTCAGGAAGTAAAAAGAGAGTGAGTTATTTATGTTAAAAAGAAATGCAGATTTGCAAAGAATTATCATTTAAGGAACCGTGATAAATCAATATCTAATAAATAAAGATTAATCTTAAAGAATGCATTAATGTACATTTTATAAATATACGTCCTTGTTTTTGTTATTCCAGGTGGAAACTTTACATTTGGCCCTGCTTGCTACAGGACCAGCCTTACCAATGTGGCAAGCTTAAAGCTATAATCCTGAAGCAAATTATGTAAGACAAACCAAGGATCTGCTATGCAGACTTCTTCCAATTGTTATGATCTTTGAAGAGAATGGTGACTTTTATAAATATATTTGAATTTCCAGTGACTGACTGAAAGGACTACATGACAAGATTTCAAGTATTAAGACTTATACTGTAACAAGCAGCCTAAAAGGGTCATGAACATATACATATTTTTTTAGACAATTTAAAATACAAATATCTTTCCCCATGTAACTTTTCATACAACCACCAATCCCACACCATAGTTATACTGTCTCTTAAATGGACACTTTATACTCCCAGAATCAGTCTAAAGTTAGTCTGTACTCCTAATAGCCTGCTCCCTTTTGCTTTTCCCAGCTGGGTAATTTTAATCCCAGTACTGACTTTCACTGTGAGGGTTTCACTGGAGATTCCTTCCCTCCAGCCCAAGCCAGGCAAATTTTCCATCCTCCTTTAAATCCTCACAAATTTGGTCTCTTCAGTATGAGCACAAGCTCCCACCTACATTCTGTGTGGTGAACAATAGAATCAGCTTCAGTTGCAGCACTGCCTGCCTCTAGCTCCTGTTCTCTCTTACTCAGGATCTTGCAGACTGACTTATGTCTTTAAGGTTTGGTGATATATTAGGAACCTGCAAGCTGCTACTCCAATAGCTTGCTGATGACATTTCTCCTTTCAAATCCCATCTCCTTGGCAATGTGAATCACATGAGCCTTGCATCCAAGCAGAATGTTAATTAGTTATCCTCTGGGCCCTCAACTCCATTCTATCTTGGAATTAAACAGACAATTTGAAGTATAACCATTCATAAAACCTGACATTCCTCACATTTCCCTGTGAGACTTGGAGACTAACTGTCTATCCACAATCAGATCAAATGCTGCTGTCATTGTCTACAGCTGGGAACATCTTGAACCTCTCAGCAAGTCTCTTGACTTGACTTCCTTTTGTCTCCATAACAATCAAGCCACCGAGGCTTGTTGTTGGACAGAATTCAGAGCAGGTCACATGAACCCCTTCATTCTTCCATTTTACCTTAAATTTAAGATACAGTCCCAAAACATAACAATCTTATGCACTTTGCATCTGTAACACAATGGCAAATAGCTCTCACCTACTAAATTGAACTGCTTTCTACAAGAATCCCAGTAGATTCAAAAATCATGACAATTGCTAGTCCCTTTGCACTCAGTTTCATTCATTTTTATTTGTGATGGTGTTCCTATAAACAAAGGGGTTTTCACAGGAGAATTTTCTTAACCATCAATCAAGGAATATAAATAGAAGTTACTGGACCGAAAATGTGCAAGCTGACCAAATATGCATGAAGGGCAATCAGCAATAACTCATTTTCAAGGGACCAACAATGGAGGCAACATTTGTCTTTTGAATTTATTTTATTTGTTTTTCAGTTGGAGACAAACCTTGCTAAAGAGTTGATTGCAAGGTCTAACCATTGGTGTGTTAGTCGTTACTACTGAAATTGATAAATAGTTTTCAGGGTGCATGGTTGAATGAGTTGAAATGAGGTGGAGATAAACCAGCCGATGATAATCTAGCTGCTGGGGTTTATACTGAAGGCATCTGCTGCAGGGTGTTCAATAAAAATTACATGCCCAATTTTGGTGAGATGTACCATTAACATGATGAATTTGAAGCCTCTGTGCAAGTGTGCTCTCTGTTAGGGCCTTGTACTGGAAAGAGAGGAAGAAAAGGAGCACAGCTACAGATTTGGCTAACATGTTTGGGGTTTCATGGCTGTTGTTGAAAGACCCCAGTCCTAAAAATCTGATAAGATCCTGAATATAAGATAAGCCACATATCCCTCAGTCTTCTTCGGCTTGTTACCTGGCCCCCTTAAACCCTCCGGTCTGTGAGAGGTCCAGGTGAAGGCCACCTTTATAAGTAACCTGGAGGTGGGACACCATGAAAATTGCAAGAGCAGACTGAGATAGCAGAACCAGAACTGTGCCCTTTGCCCTGTTCCAGCCCAGTGGTAGGCTCCAGATTCACAGAGCAACAGAAATGGGATCTCTGTCCCTTTTCTCCTCCTAACTGTCTCTGCTCGGGAAGAGACATTATGCAGGAGAAATCAGCCATGTAGCTGCAGATCAAAATTGAGCATGGGGATGATTTGAACAGGAGTTATGTTTCGGACAGATTAATTTGTACAAGTAACATTCACTTTCCATTCTCTACATGTAAGGCTGAACTACATGACAAAGAAAAGATAGTGGGAAGGTTTACAATTCCCCTGTGTAATATTTATACCTGAAATCCTGGGAAAACAAGGCTTTCTTTCAAGAGTGTGTAGCTCTGATTTATTTGTCTGCTTTTATTTACTCACAGCCTATCAGTATTTCCCAGACAGTTAAGGCGCATATATTAACATGCATGGCTTTTAATAATTAGCGAAGATTTAAATGGAATCATTTATTTTTCTTTAACTTTAAGAGGGAAGCTTCCCATTTAAATATATGATCTTAAGGTTGGAAATCAGTTTAGCATGATCAAATCAAACCTGAAAATGCAAGTAATAAGTGCTGCATAATTAACCTCAGTTGAAACCAATTGTAGGTTTCAATCATAGCTGGGAAATCGCACTGGAACTTGCAAATCCAAAATGTAATTGTAAAACTCTTCATTATTTTAACAACGTAATCAGCTCCACAATATATTGAAGTGTCATGAGTGAATTTACGTGCTCACAATAACAGCAGCACAAGTAAGACCTAAAGTTTACAGCTAAACTGTAGCTAGCTTTTGACTTTCTCCTCTAATCAAGCACAGATAGAATGGCTCTGGGAAGGCAGTGTTGATCAATAGAAAGACAGATCAACACTATTGCTGCGGGAACATACAATTTTCCCCCTGTCAGTAGTGTTGTACCAAGAGCAAAGATAAGGTCAGATAGAAACTGGCCTTATCTCTGTAAACACTGAAGGCAGCCTTTGAGTCACTGTAACCATGACTACATGCTGTCTTCAGCTGGCTGGTAATCCAGCTATGCATGACTACATTTTTTAAATGTTACTTGCAGAAACCATAGCAAACATAGAACTTGGGTACCAATTGCATCCTTTGCTTACCAGGGACAGCTAAAGAAATTGTCCACTACAGCATGTCTGCTCTGTGGATAATAAAACATTTTTTCTCACCAGGAGTGAAAAATTAATTTTGTTGTGTGATAGTTGGTTCCCTCCAAACTCATTCCACGAGAATGCCACTCTGGGAAAAAATTATGCTCTTATGTGAAAATATCTAGCATGTCCTAGTTCTAGTCATTGCAAATTATTATGTGTTTTGTTTACTAGCATTTTCTAACCATGTAACATGGGGGAGGGGTAAAAACAAGAAGCTGTACTGTATTGCTACTGTGAGAGTGTATAATATAACATTGTTTTCAGAAATCAACTCAGAAGAGAATGGGGTGATGAATGCCGCTTCATGATTGTAATTTTTATGATCTCAGCTGCTTGTCAAGAAACAAACACAGAGTTGAAAATCCCTTCTCAAAGGGAAGATGGAAAATTGGCTTCTTCCCCCAATACCTCCCAAATCCTCAACCTGCAACCTCTAGAAGGACTAGAGCAAAAGATGCATACGAACACCATCATCTCCATGTTCCCCTCTAAGTCACACACCATCCGGATTTGGGCATATATCACCATTTCCTCATCATTGCTGGGTCAAAATCCTGGAACTCCCTAAAGCACTGTGGGAGAACCTTCACCATATAGACTACAGCTGTTCAAAATTGTGGGTGCCGCCTTCTCAAAGTCAACTAGAGATGAGTAATAAATGTTTGCAACTCCTATATCCCAATGATGAATAATAATACTAAAGAGACACGGTAGAAGAGGTAAAGCAACACAATCTGTAAAGGCCTGAATGAAAAGGAAATCTAATTTACACATGTGGCTCTTTCCTCTTTTCACTTGCTTGCCAATTTAATGGAAAACCAAATTCTGACATCATCTGAGCACAATAAAATAGAGACACAAAATATCATGATGGAGAAATGGTTTGTAGGCTAGCGGATTGTCTATTCACAACATTTTTCCTTGTTTATGAGCACTGGGCACCTGCTTGAAAATCCACCTCATGTATGAAAGCAGTAATTACATCATGGGCGGACTTAAGATTTTTTTCAGGCCATTGAAGGAAAAAGGTGGAGATATGGCATAGCATAACTAACAGGGCATAAGTAACATTCACACCGCACAAGTGCCAGGCAATGAACCTCTCCAACAAGAGAGTATCAAATAATCTCCCCATGACATTCAATGGCATCACCATCGCTGAACACCCCGTTATCAACATCCTGGAGGGTTACTATTAACCAGAAACTGAACTGGACTAGCCTTGCAAATACTGTGGTTACAAGAGCAGGTCAGAGGCTAGGAATTCTGAAGTGAGTAACTCACCTCGTGATTCCCAAAAGCCTGTCCACCATCTACAAGGCACAAGTCAGGAGTGTGATGGAAAACTCTCTATTTGCCTAGATGAGTACAGCTCCAACAACACTTAAAAAGCTCAACATCATCCAGGACAAAGCAGTTTGCTTGATTGGCACCCCATTCACTACCTTCAACATCCACTCCCTCCACCACCGATGCACAGTAGCAGCACTGTGTACCGTCTATATGATGCATTTCAGCAACTGACCAAGGCTTCTTTCACAGCACCAACCAAACCCATGAGCACTATCATCTAGAAGAACAAGGGCAGCAAATGCATGGGAACACCATCACCTACAAGTTCCCCTCCAAGCCACACACCATCCTGATTTGTAACTATATCGCCGTTCCTTCACTTTTGCTGGATCAAAATCCTGGAACGGCCTTCCTAACAATGTTGTGGGTATACCTACACCACACGGACAGTTCAAGAAGTAAGCTCACCACCACCTTCTCAAGGGCAATTAGGGATGGGCAATAAAATTGTTGGCCTAGCCAGTGATGCCAATGCCCCGTGAAAGAAGAAAACAAAGCATAGCTCTGTACTGTTATCTGAAAGAAGACAGACTTACAGACAACTCTTGAAGAGAGAGTATTTTAACCAACATCAGGAGGTAAAGAATGAAGTGTTTGATCATAGTGATGACATAAAAGCCTGGATTAAAGCTTGAAGTCCAGCAGTGTCAGTCAAAAGTATTCCTCATACATGTCACACTGTTGCACTTAGACTGTAATTGTCTTTTTTCTTGTTCCTTTTAGATTTCTGCTATTGATCCAATGTTCCAATCTGTTTCAAATAATTGCTGCTTTCTTCTGAGAATGGGTCAGCCATTGGGGAGCCTAGATGAGGATCAAATCAAGCCTGAGCTTCCTTAGGAGTCTGTTTTACTATTGTATCGGGAGCAATGAATTAAATAGGTGTTACAATTATTATTAAAAGTTTTAAATTATATAAATCATTGCACTTTAATTATAAGAAGCAAACCTATCTTTATGCACAAAATTTTATCCTAACGAGCACAATAAATATGAACTGTCTTAGTCCAAGTAAGGTATTAAAACGTCAAGGCTAGCATGTCATGATATTGTCTGTCCATGGTCAACCGTACAAACCATTTTTCCCCTTGTGGTACTATAATAGTGAATAACTTTGATCTCTGAAGTAGGTTTGGAAATCAGTAGAGTAAAAATCAGGAGGATTTTATAAAGGGCAACCAATGTATCCACCCAGACAGAAAAGACAAATATCTATTGTAATGTTTTCAGCTTTGAAGGATTTATCTATCTGCTCCATCTACATTGATAGTGAGATATATCTTTAATTCTTTCTCCATTTATATCTTCTAATTATTCAACCTATTTAGATCAGGATGGCACATACCCGCCAAGAAATTCAATTGAGCAGGATGCATTTTTTGGATGAAATGATGAAATCCTTCAGTATTTCACACTCGCCACAGCTACGACTCTTCATCTGCCCATGATGGTCAGTGCATCACTCTCCACTGAAGGGATAAATGGTATACAGGTGGGTTAGGCCAGCCCTGATCACCACCTCCTGCCATGTGTTTCACTCGGTTGTCACCTGCAAGAAACAAAGCACCATGTAAGTAAAATCCTTGTGAGGTTGTTAATGAAATCCTTGTGAGGTTATTTGAGAATGTGCCTATCATAGAGAATATGCTGCGTGGAAAATGTGAGATCTAAGGGAATGAGGATAGCAATAGGAGCAAGCTTAGAAATTGCAGTGTGTGTGAAGCGGAGTGAAGCCTGGTGTAGTGCTTGCAGTGCTTGTAGGAGAGGATAAGGAAGCAGCGGATGAAGATATTGTGAGTAGCATGGCTGCACATGTGAGCAGGCATTAATTGATGTGAGAAGGAAGATTCTTACCTTGACAACTCTGGTTAGGTCATTAAACTTTTTTTTCTGTTTTGTAACCATGTTCTGAGAACTAATCTCCTGGCATTTACCTTCTCAGCAACTTGGTTCCAGCGGCGGAGGAGGTGTTGCCTGGAGGACTTTCTGCCCCATCCCTGCCCTCCCCTACCCCTTGGCTGGGGGAACAGGATCTCCCTCCCCTGATCAACAAACAGACTTGAACAAAGTCTACAAAGCTGCATCTGAGAACATGGATGCCCTTTCTGTATCTTTTCCAGTCATTTTATCCCATTGAGAACATTTCATTGCTGTCCACAGCTAGAGTGCATCTCACCTTTAAGAGGTGCTGGCTGCCTTTAAGTGATGTCAGTCCAGGTGATTCTCTGTTTCCCCCCCAAACCCCAAGAACTACAACCATGCCCCACTCCCACCACGCCCCCACCCTCCCCCAACCACACACACACACACACAAATAGACATGCTGCAATAAGTAGAGTGGGTAATACTGCATACACACCTGACTCATTCTGTTGAGCTGTCAGCACCAATCGTACCTGATCCCTATGATTATTGGAACTGACGTAAGCAGTATGTGCCCTGTGTAAAGTATTTCTTTTTACTTTTTTAACTATTTAAATGAGATCAACCAAGATTGTAAATTTATTCAACTGATTTAATCACATTAAATCAGTTCAGGTTTACAGATAGAGATGCGTACAACCTTTAGCTCAGGAGGATAAGTTGAAGCTCAGAACTGCTGATTCTTCTTTGGGAGAGCATAAGAACATACAAAATAGCAGCAGGAGTAGATCACTTAGCCCATCGAGCCTGCTCCACCATTCAATATGATCATGGCTGATCTTGGGCTTCAACGCTATTTTCCCACCCACTCCCCATATCCCTTAATTCCCTGAGAGACCAAACAGTTGTCTATCCTAGCCTTAAATGTATTCGACAACAGAGCGTCCACAATCCTTTTTGGTAGAGAATTCCAAAGATTCACAACCCTTTGAGTGAAGAAATTTATTCTCCTCCCAGTCCTAAATGATTGGCGTCTTAGCCTGAAACCGTGCCCCATGTTTTAGATTCCCCAGCCAATGGAAACAATCTCTTAGCGTTCACCTAATCAAGCCCCTTCAGAATTTTGTAGGTTTCAATGTTTCTTGTACTCCAATCCCCTTGCAATAAAGGTGAACATGCCATTTGCCTTTTAGTTGCTTGCTGCACCTGTGTACTAACTTTCTGCATTCCTTAATTCTTTACCAACATGGTAAAGTTAACGGTGGTAAGAGGTTAATAATCCACCTACTTCCTGCATCACACTCTTCTGGTCTGACTTGTGCACAGAATATATTGTGTGGAAAAGTCCTTGCTCCCTTTCTGTCTGTAAATAAAAGCAGGTAAAACTAATAAAATGATATATGACCTTGGTATAGAAAATAAAATATTTCCTTGATAGGTTTTCTAGCAATAGTTCTCAAGGGGCTCCATAATGTTACTGTTTTTGATAATATTGCACTGAACAATTTTCACCATAATCATTTTACTGAATCAGCTTACATATAATATTTACAGCATTGATTATGGAATAAATGCGATTTTTTATCTGAAATATGTAATTATAAATCTGCCTTCTGACATATGTTATAACAAGGAAATAAAATAACAAGAATTGACTTTCAATAATTTTACCAAAGCTGGGGGCTATCAACCAGCTCTGTTAAGATTAGCCACTGAACGTGTGTTCAAAAGAATATTGATTTAGTGCATTCTCCTCTGTCAATGGAACAAATGAAAAGTTAAAAGCATGTCAACGTTATTGGATGGTTCATTTACTTGTCAAATATTTTAAACAATTCAGGCTGTCGCCTTGAAGGAGAACTGGCTATTGAACAAAAACTGTCTTTGCTTTCATGCTCAAAAATGCCCATATAATCTCAGACATGATGCCTATCAAGAAAGCCAAGCCATCCCTTTTAATTAACTTGGGCATTCCTCACATTAAAGAGCCAATGTAGTACAACAATAGGAATAGCATGTAGTCATGCCTTTCATCACAAATAACAGGCTTTGGTGGGTACATGATAAAGATATTCAAACTCTACCCAAACAAAGCATTCAAGACTAAGGGTGGAATCGCCCCAGAATTACAACAAGTGTGGTAGTGGTAGCGTTTTACCTGCTGGCCAGATTGGCAGGTTTTCATGCCATATTGTCCGCTTCCCGCCTAATTAGTTATGCAGCCACAGGAAACACGCTGTCTCACTGAATCACCCGCCATGCCGTTACCTCACTGTTTCCTCCCTTCGGGTGCCATATCTAAACTGCAACACAGAGCTCTCAATGTTTGCAGCCCAGGACTGCTCCCAGTGAAAGCCAAGAAGAGTTCAGTGACTCATCACTAGAATGCCTTTTGGAGGCCCAGCGTGATGTCCTCCACCCCTGCTCTGGCTTCGGGAGGTCCAGCAATCTCACTACTCTAGCTTGGGAGGTGGTAGCAATGGTGAACAGTGCCAATGCTGCACAGAAGAGGTTGGCCATCCAGTGCAGAAAGAGAATAAATGATCTTATCCGTGCTGCCAGGATAAGTCAACCATCTGATCACTCTAAACTCTCATTACATATTCACTAGCATCACACTCACTGCCAGCTCAAGGGACATCACCAGACACTCTCTCACACACTCTCACAACTCCATCTGGCCTCATCTCCTCTGGAAATTGTCTCCCCAGCCCTCATCATCTTGAGGCCACTTGCACAGGTCAACATGTGCCCCCCGCACCCCCCCCCACCCACACACACACACACCCTGGGATTCTGCCCTTTCCCAGTACAAGCCTAGCCCTGCGGCCCCTTCCCTTGCCTGAGGCCACTGCTCCCCTTCTCCAAGCAAGCCCTAGCCCTGCAGCCATTCAAAAGCTACCCCCACCTTACATCAGTTCTGGTAGGTGGAGACCTGCTCATGACCCCCTTAAAAGTGATGTGGTGCTGCTTGCGAGGCAAGGTAGGCAAACAAACCTCGAAGTCCCGAGCAAAGTGCAGCTCACCAGGTGCACGTCACTTATGTACAGTCGTGAAACACGTTGACATGCGACATGCCCAGATGATCCAGCGTGGGGGGGGGGGAATGATTCCAGCGAGCAGGGCTTATAATGAGATGCTAAAGTATTGAAGTTAGGTTCCCGATGTGCAGTGGCAGGAAACGCGGCCTGCCATTGATGGGTGAAGCAGACAATCTCAAACTTGTTTCACAATGGCGTAAAACCAAATTTTGGCCTTCTCGCCATATTGTCCGCTCATGCTGCCAAACATCCCAATGGGAGCAGGAAAGTTCGTCCTAAGGCATCCTTTTAATTCAGTGACAGACTGCTGATTGACATTTGCCACTAGAGACCACATCTGGTTGTATATGAATTTATGGGGTTGCTACCTTCACAGTCAGTGTGTAAGCTGTGCCCCTGATGGATGGAGTCTGCACATCAAATGCCCACAACATCCAACTGGTCGGTCCTAAGACAATTGATGGCCAGGTGGCATAAGCTGGTGCTGTATATGCCAGGAAACCCTGTTGCTCGCTCAGAATTCAGCACCTCAGGAGGGTACCACCAGCAACAACAACTTGCATTTACATAGGACGTTTAATGTCTTGAAATATCCCAAGACAGTTGGTACACCATATAAGTCCCTGGTTTTTCACCCTCCATACAGGCACACTTAGGCACCAACTGGTGATATTTTACCCAGACAAGAGACCTGGACTGTAAAAAAGTTTAAATTTTAAGTAATGTTGTTTTGTGAAAGTTCAGCTCCCCTGTCCAGGTCAAAGGCCTATGAAAGCCATTGGTCAAATCAGGGAAGATAGCATGGGTAACCTCCCCACCTATGGAAGGGCATTGACATTCCAGCTGGTATGGTCAGTCTACAGACGAGGTCCTTGAAATGCTATCTGCACCTGACTAAACCATACAAAAGAGGTGAAGCCTCACTGACCCTAAGTCCAGCTAGGTTGGTAATGGGGGGCATTGCCGGGCATGTTCCTGGCATAACCACTGAGATTGTAGTCCAAGGAATTTCGTGACCTGAGGAATTTCAGGCCTCTTAATAAGCAAACTGTATGATATTGTTTGAAATCTTATCTAGTAGGACCGATTGCTCTGAGCTGTGCCTGCATCATTGCTTCCTGTTGCCAAGCTTGGTAAAGGAACCACTGAGTCTTAAATTACAAGAGTGCCGACTTTTATCTTCGAGGATATATTGAATTATAATTAACCTCTTCACATTAATCAGCACGCTTAATGGAGTTTCATGAAAAGCTAATGAATCCTTTTCCATCTTCTGACATAAAGTGAAATCCTGAGGGGATTTGTTTATTAGGAAGCTGACAGCAAACTTAAATTATTGCCTTAAATTTATAAATCATTATTTGGGTCAAGTACAGTTTGTATTAATTGATTCAACAATACCAGCATATATGGATCTTAAATATAAGCAATAGTAATATATTTAATCCTGGATTTTTTGATATTACAAAAAATAATACTTGTGAAACTTAATGAGGTCCTGAGGGAGATATTCTTTTAAAAAATTATAAGAGCATGATAAAGAGTGCAGTTTTAAAGGGGGTGCAAAGGCAGAGAGATCTGGGGGTGTTTATGCACAAATATTTGAAGGTGGCAGGACTGGCCAGCAAAGAAGTTAAAAAAAGCATGATTGGATCCTGGGCTTTATACATTGAGGCATAGAGCACAAAAGCCAGGAAGTTCTACTAAACCTAAATAAAAAACTAATTTGGCCTCAGCTGTCCTATTCTGGGCTCCTGACCTTAGAAAGGACATGAAGGCTTTGGAGAGGATGGCTGCAGGGATGATGGATTACAGTGATATGGTTAAATTGGAGAAGCTGGGCTTATTCTCCTTAGAGCAGAGAAAGCCAAGATAAGATTTGATAGAATTATTGAATATCGTGAAGGGTTCAGGTAGAGGAAATAAAGAGAAAATGTTTCCAATGGTTGTAGGGTCAATAAGCAAAGGGCTCAGAATTAAGATGAGCGGCAAAAGAACCAGAGGCAACATGAGGAAAAATCTCTTTTTAAAGCAACGAGTGGTTAGTATTTGGAATGTGCTGACTGAGAGGGTGATGAAAACTGATTCAATTGTCATCTTCAAAAGGGAATTGGATAGAAACCAGAAGGGGAAACAATGCAAGGATATGGAGAAGAAGCAGAAGAGTGGGACTTACTGGATTACTCTTCACAAGAGCCAGCACAGACTCAAAGGGCTGAATGGCCATTTTCTTTGTTGTACTATTCTATGGTAGTGTTTCTGAAAAATTGATAAATACTCATTGAAATTTAGGACAGAATCATGTGCCTCCCCTGTGGCACGTTTGATGCCAGAGGGCTTTTAATCAGGCGGAGGGTGGGAGGTGGGGACTCTGTCACCTTCTTACCTCCACCCCTATTAAGTCCCACCCAACTGCCAATTAATGCCCACTTAAGTGGGAAGCCCCGTCACCACTGGTATTAACCCAAGGGTGGGTGGCGGGGCTTCCCACGTGGAAAGCACGGCCAGCAAACCAGTGTGGGAATGCTTGCTGGCTCCTGGCGGGGGTGGGGATGCTGTCCCCTCATTCAAAGTGCCTGATCGAGGGACCCGGCACAGCAAGAGGTGACTGAGAGCCACCTCCCCCCACTTTGCTGCTGACCCTCCTCCTCCCTCTGCTGCGATCCCCACCCTGCAACACTCCTCCCACCATCATTGGGCCTTGGGTAGGTATCAGCAGTCACCATTCCCCGTTGGAGCTGCAGAGTACAGAAAACCTACCTGCCCCTGATTGACCAGCAGGGCTTCCGCCTCTGGGGTCCTTGATCCTGGGGGAAGAGTTACTGCTGACCTATCGAGTGCCTGAGTAGAACAAGATACAAGGGCCTTCCTGAAGAGAGGCAACAAGGGGCTCTCACTGGCTGACCATCATTGCCTGCACAAGATGCCAACCCAAAAGTCAGTGCTAGGAAAAGCAGTTTTCCCTTACTTTTACCCAAAGCCCAATTCTGTGAGGTTGGCAAAATCATGGCTATGTTTATCTGTGGTGCAAATTGCCTCTGCTTTTTGCACGTGGGAAATACGCACAAAACCCAGGCAAGCAGCTCTGCTGGCTGAAGATTACATAATCAGACATGGGCAGCACTCTTGACTGCTGCTACTCTTTAAAGGGGAGATCACCTTTTGACCTGCCAAGGAACTCTTGCCTGTATCTAGAAATGGATAAACAATGAAATAATGTTCAAACTGCCCCATTGACTGACCACTCCTTGCATATCCTACTGCATAGGCAGACATTGGCTCTTTTTTGGGTGGAATGTTGCGATTCTGTTAAGATAACCAAAATGGAGGCAGATGGTTACATGAGTCAATCTAGCCTCCCAAATCCTTTATATCTTGGAGTTGTTAATGAAAAAAAATAGTGATATAAAACTGGAGTGTTAGTAAATCTCTCTCATTTGCAAACATGCTGTTCTTCAACTGTATTTCAATAGAAATACTTATCTGTGACATCCTCAGAAAGTGAACATTCAAAAAACGCTTACTGATTCCTGCAATACTTTCATACAATAGACAGACATTGTCTTGATGATACATTATAAACATTTGGCCTTCCCTGAGACAAGAGGAGGCAACATGGACACTGGCCAATCACAATAACTTACCTCAAAGCTCTCACCCTGACCGTAGCAACAGCAGCACAGTTACCAACGCACTGGAGAATTTAGGGATTAAGTTGCAGTCACAAGTCAGGAGAGTGGATATAAGAAGAGAGGTTCGGGAATGTCACAAATCCATGTTACATGCCTCCTGTGTGATCTGATCCCAGAAGATTGCAGTCAGTCGAACTCAATACACTTTTGGCAAGCTATATCCTAACAGTCCCTTCTTCCTAGCTCCACTTCAAAAAACTAGCCTTCCTGTTCTTTCAGGATTATAACAACTATGTTATATCATGCAGCATTTTGGCTCATCTCGACATACAGGCAGCTGCTTCTTTTATCTTTTTATATGCATCAGTCAGCTACTTCACCGCTATTTGTTCTTTCCTGTTTTTTGTAGTTTTATTCAATGTTATCCTTTGTTTTTATATGTTTCCAATGCCCATTTCACAGTGGCTTTCCTCTTGTAATGTCCTGTGACAGTTCAGATTCTGTTCATCTTGCTGAAAATACATTCCATTGGTTTTTCTCACAATCCCTTTTCTAGGAGGATATTTCCTATAAAGCAAATCCTGGGATGATGAAAGGAATGGTATTGCAACAGGTTAAGCCGAGCATTGGACAGAAATTTTTGCTCGGTGGGCAGGTGTGCTCCCGGCCAGCTCAAGCCGAGCATGCCGATGTCAAGGGCCATTAAGTAACCAATGAAATTAAATTTTTCGCTGCCCGCCCAACCTAACGGTTGGTAGGCAGGCGAAAATTCCAAGTGGCCTGGGCATCCCATGGGCGGGAGGAGGTTCCCAAAAGCAAATAAAAACTTGAATTTTTCATTAATAACATGTCCCTGCTCATGTGACAGAGTCACATGAGGGGACATGTTTCATTCCATTTTTATTTTCTTTTCACGTCTCTTCATCCCCCTGACGCAGTTCTGTGCCTCAGGGAGATTATGAAGCGCTCACTCGCTCACATGCATGAAGTTTGCGCTTGGCCCGCTCACCCTCCTCCCATCCCCCCACCCCACACTCAGTGCTGCCGTCGCTTTTCACACTGGGCGGGTCTTAATTGGCCCACCAGTATGAAATCGTTGGCCAGTGCCAATCGTGGGCAGCGGTCTGCTTCCCAACCACCCCATCCGCCCCCACCAAGGGCAAAATTCTGCCCCTTATTTCACAATGAATCCTTGTGTTGCAATAAGCATGTGCTAGATTGAGTCAGCTCCCTCAGATTTCAACTAACAGTCCTTCAGTTATTTTTCAGCCCGATAGTGAATTTTATTATTGTCTGACATTAAAAATGGTTTGAAATATGCCAAAAATGCGTGGAGCAACACATTATTTTAGATGTGATTAAAAGTAGCAGAAAACTAAAGCCCCCAACTTACTTTTAGTGGCCATAGTGACATGTTATCACATTCATATAACAATCCTTAGCCCACTGTTTTAACCAGGGACTGGATTTACAAGGGCAAGGTGGGAGCAGGGGGAGCTGGACCCCCACACCAGGAGCAAATGTCAGGGATAAGCCCATCTCCACTTTGCCGGCTCACCCATAGTCATTTAATGGCCATTAATTTTCTTTTACTCATTTACAGGATGTGGGCATCACTGGCTAAGCAGCATTTATTGCCCATCCTTAATTGCCCTTGAGAAGGTGGTGATGAGTTGCCATTTTGAACCTCTGCAATTACCTGAGGCAGGCCTTCCACCCCCATCAGAGAGCGGGTCCTGCCTCCAAGAGCTGACAGACAGTCCAACGACCAGCTGTTCTCTCGTACCAGCAGTGCCACCGCGATCAGCTGGCATCATAGCCAGTGACAAAGAAGGCATGCTGCAATGGAGCCCATACTTTAAGGTAAGTCCCACCGAGGCCAGGCTGGCAGGCACGAGTGAAGGTCAGGTGAGTTGGGTGGGGGGGTGAGGGTGGGAGCATGGTGGACAGGGGGACAGGGCAACAGGGTAGGGTAAACCTGAGGTGGGAAGACCTTGGAATGGGGGTCTCGGATGTACATAGCGGGCCCATAAAGGTGCACCCCCACTCCGCCCGCCCAGTCATCCACCCACCCAATGAAACCTGCCAAGCTGGGCACTTTATGCCAACCTCCCCTGCCATGGTAAAATCCCAGTGGTGGCAGGAGAAGGCCTTTAAGTGGCCATTAATTGGCCACTTATGGCTTCAATTGGCCCATAGGTGGTCTCCTGATACCCACCCTGCCGCTGGCAAAATTGCGGCGGGGGTGGGCGGGTAGGCACTGGAAATGGTGCCTTGGCATGGTGCCCAATTTTATGGCCTCTGCCCGTCTGCCAACCCATCCTCAGGGGCCATAAAATCCAGCCCCATGGCTCTGAAGTAAACAGGCTATCGTTCCATAAAAGTATCCAACAAAGAAATGTCACACCCCAATATCTCAAACAATAATTTCCAGGTTTATGTTTGAAAACATGGAAATAAACACCAGTTTTGCCTTTGCAGAACATTTGCATATGTTGCACAAACTAGCAGCACAATGTGTGCATTATGGGTTACAGCATAGTGTGGAGATTCACATCCTTCCAACCAGCTGGACATTCTTTTCAGGATTGCTGATGAGCCTGCAGATGAATGACAATGTGAATGTGCTCAAGTTGCCAATGTGAGAGCACTGCATGTAATCCTAAGGTTTTTTATGATACATATTGCAATCACAGCCTCATTAAAATACTATTATCTGCTACTTTATAAAGCAAAATTGTGATTATAGTCACATCTCTTAACATCTTCCAGCCTAACTATTAGATTAACCACAGTGGTTCCAGAAATGTTATTTTGAGATTCGCAGTCTTTTTACATTCAGCATGTACAATATAGTGAAACTGTAAGAAAATAATATTAGGAATTTAAGTAGGTCAATAGAAATATTATTTAACATATTTTAGAAATGCATTCAAATCTACAGAGATTTTCAAATGTATTCTGCATACTTTAAGCTATTTTTAGGCAACAAGTTATGCATTTCACAAGGAAAGAAAATATTTTTCTGAAACATTGGAAGGAATTTTATGGAGGGGAGGGAGTTCTCAGCCGTTGGTGCAGGTTGGGCAAGAGAATATCATTGCTTCCTTTGAGGAAGGCTCACCAAATTGACATTTTGTAATTCAGAACTGGAGCATTGCTGAAAAGAGAGGAATAGAACCACAGAACCATAGAAAAGTTACAGCACTGAAGGAGACCATTCGGCCCATCTTGTCCATGCCAGTCCGAGGACACCCAGGTGCCCTTTCTAATCCCACCTTCCTGCACCTGGCCCATAGCCCTGCAGCTTACAGCACTCAAGGTGCTGATCCAGGTACTTTTTAAAAGAGTTTAGAGTTTCTGCCTCTACCACCAACTTGGGCAGCGAATTCCAGACATCCACTAACCTCTGGGTAAAAAAGTTCTTCCTCATGCCCCCCTACACCTTCTGCCACTTATCTTGAATCTATGTCCCCTGGTTCTAGAATTCTCCACCAAGGGAAACAATTTTATCCTGTCCACTCTATCTATTCCCCTCATAATTTTGTACACTTCAATCAAGTCACCTCTCAGCCTTCTTTGTCCTAAGGAAAATAACCCCAACCTATCCAATCTCTCCTTGTAGCTACTCTTTTCTAACCCTGGAAACATTTTTGTAAACCTCCTCTGCACTATCTCCAGAGCTATTACATCCTTCCTGTAATGTGGTGACCAGAACTGCAAACAATACCCCAGTTGTGGCCTCACCAGTGTTTTATACAATTCCAACATTATATCCTTACTTTTATATTCTATACCTCTGCCAGTGAAGGAGTGCATTCCATATGCCTTCTTTACAACCTTGTCTACTTGATCTGCTGCCTTCAGGGCCCTGTGTACTTGTACACCAAGATCTCTCATTTCATCTACCCCTCTTAGTATATTCCCATTTATTGTGTAATCCCTGTAACTGTTTGACCTCCCTAAATGTATGACCTCACACTTCTCTATGTTAAAATCCATCTGCCACTTTACCGCCCATTCCACCAATCCATCTATATCGTTTTGGAGATTATGGCTATCCTCTACACTATCCACTACTTGGCCAATCTTTGTGTCATCTGCAAATTTCCCAATCATGCCCCCCACGTTCACGTCCAAATCATTAATATATAACACAAACAACAAGGGTCCCAACACCGAGCCCTGTGGAACACCACTTGAGACAACTTTCCATTCGCTAGGGCATCCATCGACCATTACCCTTTGTTTCCTGTTACAAAGCTAACCTTTTATTCAGTTTACCACATTACCCTGAATCCCATGGGCTTTTACTTTCCTGACCAATCTGTCATTTGGGACCTTGTCAAATGCCTTGCTAAAATCCATGTACACAACATCCACTACAATAACTTCATCAACCCTCCTTGTCAATTCCTCAAAGAATTCAATCAACTTTATGAGGCAAGACCTTCCTTTAACAAATCCATGCCTGACTAGTCCATGCCTTTCCACATGACAGTTAATCCTATCTCTCAGGATTGATTCTAATAATTTGCTCACCACCGATGGAAGACTAACTGGCCTATAATTGTTTGGCATTTCCTTTGATCCCTTTTTAAACAATGGAACTGCGTTTGCATTTCTCCAGTCCTCCGGTACCTCCCCTGTATCTAGTGAAGATTGGAAAATCATCCTCAGAGCATCTGCTATCTCCTCCCTGGCTTCCTTCAGCTGCCTCGGAAACAATCCATCTGGTCCTGGTAACTTTCAAGGATTTCAACCCTTCGAGTATTTCCTCTCTCTCTTTACGGCTATCCTAACCAATATCTCGCAGTGTTCCTCCTGGACTACTATATCTACATCCGCCCTTTCCTTTGTAAACACGGAGACAAAATATTCATTGAAAACCCTTCCCACTGCCTCTGCATTGACACACAAGTTTCCATCTTTATCTTTGATAGGTCCCACTTTTTCCTTAACTAACCTTTTAGCATTAATGTATTGGTAAAACGTCTTTGGGTTATCTTTAACTTTACTTGCTAATCTTTTTCCATGCCCTCACTTTGATTTCCTTATTTCCATTTTTACTTCATCCCTGCACTTCCTATATTAGTCTAGGCTATGTGTAGTGCTTAGTTCTTTGTGCCTATCATACGCTTTCTTTTTCTGTTTGATCTTCCCCTGTATTCCTCTAGACAACCAGGGAGGTCTAGCTTTGGCAGTGTCACTCTTATTTTTGTAGGGGACATGTCTACTTTGTACAATTAGGATCTGGCTTTTTATAGCTTCCCACTGGTTTTCCACTGTTTTGTGCTCCAGCAGTGCTGTCCAGTCCACCTCAGCCAAGTCCCTTCTCATTTCTGCAAAATTTGCCTTCCCCCAGTTCAAGACTTTTACTCCTGCCTTATCTCTGTCCTTTTCCATGGTAATGCTAAATCTAACTGAATTGTGATCACTGTCCCCAATATGGTCGCCAACTGTCACTTCACCCACTTGCCCTTCCTAGTTCCCCAAGACTAGGTCTAGAATTGTATCTCCTTTCATTGGGTTTGTCACTACTTGGTTGAAAAAATTTTCCTGGACACACTGCATGAATATTTCTCCCTCAGTGCCCCTTATATTGTTTGAATCCCAATTGATATTAGGATAGATGAAGTCCCCTACTATTATTGCCCTCTTGTTCTTACAAGCAGAAATTTGCCTACATATTTGTTTTTCTATCTCCCTTTCACTATTTGAGGGTCTGTGGTATACTCCCAGGAGTGTGACTGCCCCTTTTATATTTCTAAGCTCAATCCATAAAGCCTCATTTGTTGACCTATTTAGTATATCATCCCTTCTCACAACTGGAATTGATTCTTTAACCATTAGTGCTACCCCCCTCCTTTTTTATCTCCTACTCTATTGTGTCTGAAGACTCTATAACCAGAGATATTAAGCTCCCAGTCTTGTCCCTCCTTTAGCCAGGTCTCCATTATAGCAATGACATCCTGCTGCCATGTGTCTACCTGTGCCTTTAACTCATCTACCTTGTTTGTAACACTCCTTACATTGAAGTATAAACAGGTTAACCCCATCAATTTCCCTTGCTGGACACTTTGTAAACTTTGCTTCTCCTGTAACTCCATGTCTATCACAATCTCCCTAGCTAATGTTCTACCTCCATTTTTCTGATCTGAATCTGACCTATCTGATCCTATTCCTGGGACCCCATCCCTCTGCCACACTAGTTTAAATACTCCCCAACAGAACTAACAAAAGCCTCTGCAAGGACTCTGGTCCCAGTTCTGCCTGGGTGCAGCACATCCGGTTTGTACAGGTCCCACCTTCTCCAGAACCGGTCCCAGTGCCTCAAGAATCTGAATCCCTCCCGGCTACACCATCTCTCCAGCCACGTGTTCATTTGGTCTATCCTCTTGTTCCTGCTCTCCCTAGCACATGGAACTGGGAGTAATCCTGAGATTACTACATTTGAGGTCCTGCATTTTAATTTATCTCCTAACTTTCTATACTGAGCTTGCAGGTCCTCATCCCTTAGTTTACCTATGTCATTGGTACCAATGTGTACCACAACCACTTGCTGCTTACCTTCCCTCCCCAGAATGTCCTGCAGCCGCTCCATGACATCCTGGACCCTGGCACCAGGGAGGCAACATACCATCCTTGATTCACATTTGCAGCCACAGAAGTGTCTGTCTGTGCCCCTAACTATTGAATCCCCTATCACTATAGCCCTGCCACTTGTTTTCCTCCCGCCCCTTTGAGCAGCAGAGCCAACCATTGGGCCGTGAACTTGGCTGTTGCTGCTTTCCCCTGAGAGGCCATCCCCCCACAACAGTATCCAAAGCGGTATATCTGTTAGAGAGGGGGATGACCACAGGGAACTTGTACACTACCTTCCTGAGTCTTTGACTGTGCCTAATGGTCACCCATTCCCTTTCTGCCTGTGTACTCTTCACCTGCAGTGTGACCACCTCGCTAAATGTGCTATCCATGACTTGCTCAGCATCATGGATGCTCCACAATGAGTCCACCCGCAGCTCCAGCTCCAGTTAGCTAGAAGCTGCATTTGGACACACTTTCCACAAACATTGTCAACAGGGACGCTGGAAGTGTCTCTCATTTCCCACATCCTGCAGGAGGACCATATCACGGGTCTGAGTTCTACTGCTATGACGTCCCTCTCGATTAAGCTAGTTACTCCCTTAAAATATATGCTAGCTCGGGGCCTTATTTATGTTAGCTAGGAACCTTGTTTCTTGACTAATTACACTTGTACAGTACTACTCTATACATTTTTTAGCTCCTATCTCAGTACTAAGCAATGAATTACTTTAATAGATTGAAAAAAAAACTCACCAGAATTTATTCGTCAATCTGCTGTTTTTGTAAAAATCCACTTTCAGAAGAGTGTCCCTCACAGGTCTGGTGCACTCCTGAAGGTATTGCCTCTCCCACTCTCTCTTTTGTTTTTGGTTTGAGGAGGAGGGAGGGATGGAAACACTACAACAATGTAATGTTTGGGGCTATTCGGTTCTTTGACAATGGATCCCCCTAGATACCCTTCTGAGTTGCGGTGACAGCACTGACTTCTCCCAGAATGCTTCTCAGTCACTTCTCACTACTGCCCTCAGTTGGATGCTCTTCCTCCTGTTGAGTGCAAGGATCCTTCTCCTCAATCCTGAGGAGCAGTGACTATGCTGACTTCTCCAAGGATGCTTCTCAGTCATTTCTCACTACCACCCTCTGTTGAAGCTTTTCATCTTGCACTCTTTAGGACATTTCGCAAGAATACCAATACAAGGGAAAACAACAATTTATACTGTATGAGAAAAGAGTGCTAATTGGTTGGCAAGTGGACTTTGATTGTTAGAGGCGTTGCCATGGAGAATGCACCAATTGATGATGATTAATGGTTAACTGCCAAGCATCTTTTGAAATTTAAACTAGGCAGCTTGAGCCTGATTGGTCAAGCCATTGCCATGAGGAATGAGTTACCGAATGGCTATCACTTATTTTGTTTAGCTGAAACAGGCACAATGTGTGTACATGTTCTACAGATGGCCAGAAAACTGTGCACACAGCACCCCCAAAGTCATAAAGTTACCCCTAAAATTCTAGTTGTATTATTGTTATTTTCCACTCACCCTGCACCAGAGAATGGAAAAAGTAATGTTGGCTTGTAAGCAATTAAATATTTGATAGCTTTGCTGTAAATTTCTTTTAATTTGCTAGCCAATCTTACAATCCAGGAACAAGCTATTAACTGTGATATATGCCCAAAGGGCATAAAAACTTATAGCCTAGAAATCACACAATATTAATGCTCAATTGGCTCAATTACTTTGCCCATTAATTTAATGGAAAGGTTTGTATGTTTGAAACAAATGGGCTAAACCTCCTTTTAAAATAATGGGCAAAGCATTTTCATAAGAACACCTTAGTCCTTTGTATTCTAATATCTCACAATCATTTCTAGGTTTATATTTATACAACAATTTATACTATCAATGCAAGTCATTTCATAATGTTTTTAATTGATTAAGGAATCATTTTAACATTAAGGAGAAAGGGAAATTCATAGTGTCAATTTTGGTTCAGTGGTGGCATTTGCACCTCACCACTAAAAGGCTGTGGCTTGAGGATCCACTCCACAAACAAGCACATATTCTAGACTGGCACTTCAGTGCAATACTGAAGGAGTGCTGCACTGCTGTCTTTCAGGTGTGATACTAAACTGAGGATCTATCTTCCTGTTCAGGTAGATGTAAAAGATACTACAACATTATTTGCAATAGAACTGCTGCCCTGGCCAATACTTGGCCCTCAACTAACACTAGTAAACATATTAAGTGATTGCATATTGTATCCCATTACTGTTTGTAGGACCTTCCTGTGTGCAAACTATGTTTACATGACAATTGTGATTACAGTTCCAAAAGTATTTTGTTAGCCATAAAGTGCTTTTAGGATCATCTGAAAACCATTATATAATTGAAAGTTATTCTCCTAACATGTACAAATGACATCTTAGAAGTGTGACATTAACTCATAGGGCAAGAAATCAGGTTGCACAGATTTTCAGGTACATGCGGTCATGATTTGTTGATATGCTGATAGAGCTGAATGGAATGAGGAAACTCGTGTAAAACATAGACCAGTAAGGTTGAATGGCTTATTTCTGTGGTGTACGCTATGTCGTTCTGTGTAAAGTGCTTTTGGTTCATATCAATTGTAAATATATATCTTGGATCTGATGTTACCTGAATTGAATTTAGTCACACAATATTAGATTGTCTCAAGGAAGTAGCCTCACTTTATTCATCTTCATGCCAACTGCAAAGAACGTCTTAAGCTTAATTTTTAACCCTCTTAATAACAAACAGCCAGTTGTGCTTCTGGATAAGTCCATCACGCTCCATCCATATCAATTCTTCATCCCATACCCACTCTGACCTCTCTGTCCTCAGCCTCCTACATTATTGCAATGAAGCACAACACAAGCTTGAGGAACAACATCTTGCCAATAGGCAGTTTTCAGCCTTGCAGCCTTAGCATTGGCTGGAATTTTCCACCGCCATTGGCAGCGGGCATGTTTAGTGGTGTCAGCCGACAACATGACGAGGAGGCCAAAAATTGGTTTTACGCGACGGTGAAACCAGTCTGCGATCACCAACTCCACCTGTCAATGGCGAGTGACGTTTCCCACTATCCGAAGTTGGGAATTTAATTTTAGTGCATTTCCATCTCATCAATGTGCCTGCATGCCGGAATCATCCCCTCATGTCAAACTTACTTCCTACATTGGCGTGACTTCAGAATGGTATGGCTTATGACTGCCTTTAAAAGGCATGCACCTGGTGAGATCAACTTTGAGGGGAACTCAGGGGTAAGCGCACACAACCTTACACAGTACCGTGAGAATCGCCCATAGGACATCAAGGAAGAGGCACCATGCATTCAGCAGGGACACAGGTAAATCATTTTTTCCCAGCTGGCTTTCAGTGCGGTGCCGGGCCAAGGGCTCCAGTGTGGGTGGGACGGTGGGGGGGCGGGGGGTTGGCGGTGGGGAGTGGGTGGGTGGCGGAGGGGGTGGTGGTGCAGGTGGGGGGGATGCAAAGCAGCACAGACTGAAGGAAGTACACGAGCACATGCCAGTGTGGGGGATGAGGGGAGGTGGGGGAGGAAGGAAGGGTGGGGGAAGTGGCCACACACTTGGAAAACCTTGTCAATAGTGAGCATTCTTCCACAGCTGAGACAGTTAAGCAGCAGCTTCATTGGCATGCTTGGATTCAAGCCTCTGAAGCATTTCTGCCCACTCAAGCAATGCAAAAGCATGAATATGTCACCCAGTGCTCCAGAACTTTTCACCCCTTAGGTGCAGACTGAAATTAACGAGCATTTTAGGGGCTGCAGAACAATTGGACGACTGAGCAAGTTGTAGAATCCCATTGCGAAAGCTAGCCATGGCGAGTCACTGGTGGAGACGCTCACAGCCACTTGCAATGTCCTTATTAAGGCTTGGACGAGTATCCCTCATGTGTAGCCTTGCAGTGTGGGTTAGGAGAATCATAAGGTCAGAAGTGGGGATGTTCGCTACTGATGATTGCACAATGTTCAGCACCATCCATGACTCCTCAGATACTGAAGTAGTCCATGTCCAAATACAGCAAGACCTGAGAAGTATCCAGACTTGGGCTGACAAGTGGCAAGTAACATTCAAGTGCCAGGCAATGACCATCTCTAACAAGAGAGAATCCAACTGTCAGCCCTTGATGTTCAATGGCATTACCATCACTGAATCCCCTTCTATCAACATCCTAAGGGTTACAATTGACCAGAAACTGAATTGGATAAGCCCTATAAATACGGTGCCTACAAGAGCAGGTCAAAGGCTAAGAATCCTGCGATGAGTAACTCCCTGACTCCTCAAAGCCTGTTCACCATCTACAAAGCACAAGTCAGGAGTGTGATGGAATACTCCCCACTTGCCTGGATGAGTTCAGCTCCCACAACACTTGATACCATCCAGGGCAAAGTAGCCCACTTAATTAGCACCACATCCACAAACATTCACAACCTCCACCACAGACACACGGGTGGCAGCAGTGTGTACCATCTACAAGATGCACTGCAGGAATTCATCAAGGGTCCTTAGATAGCTCCATCCAAACCCACAACCACTACCATCTAGAAGGGCAAGGGCAGCAGATAGATGGGAACACCACCTCCTGGAGGTTCTCCTCCAAGTCTCTCACCATCCTGATTTGGAAATATATCGCCGTTCCTTCACTGTCGCTGGGTCAAAATCCTGGAACTCCCTTCCTAACAGCACTATGGGTGTACCTACACCACATGGACTGCAGCGGTTCAAGAAGGCAGCTCACCACCACTTTGTCAAGGGCAACTAGGGATGGGCAATAAATGCTGGCCCAGTTAGCAAAGCCCACATCCTGTGAAGGAATTTAAAAAAATGCCTGCACTTGGGCTGACAGCACAGCATGCAGTCCAGTGGCCGAAGCTGCCGGCAATTGGTCAGGTGGAATGGGGCAGAGATGGGTGGGGTTTCGGACAGCCATGAAGTGCACTAAACACTGGGCATCCAAGTAGTGGCCAGCGCCCTCTGGCAAGCATATAGTCCATAAGACCATAAGACATAGGAGCAGAAATTAGGCCATTCGGCCCATCGAGTCTGCTCCGCCATTCAATCATGGCTGATAAATTTCTCAACCCCATTCTCCCACCTTCTCCCTGTAACCTGTGATTCCCTTACCAATCAAGAACCTATCTATCTCGGTCTTAAATATACTCAATGACCTGGCCTCCACAGCCTTCTGTGGCAATGAATTCCATAGATTCACCACTCTCTGGCTAAAGAAGTTTCTCCTCATCTCTGTTCTAAAAGGTCTTCCCTTTACTCTGAGGCTGTGCCCTCGGATCCAAGTCTCTCCTACTAATGGAAACATCTTCCCCACATCCACTCTATCCAGGCCTTTCAGTATCCTGTAAGTTTCAATCAGATCCCCCCTCATCCTTCTAAACTCCATCAAGTATAGACCCAGCGTCCTCAAACGTTTTTCATATGTTAAGCCTGTCATTCCTGGGATCATTCTCGTGAACCTCTTCTGGACCCTCTCCAGGGTCAGAACATCCTTCCTGAGATACAGGGCCCAAAATTGCTCACAATATTCTAAATGTGATCTGACCAGAGCCTTATAAAGCCTCAGCAGCATATCCCTGCTTTTTTATTCTAGTCCTCTCGAAATAAATGCCAACATTGCATTTGCCTTCCTAACTACCGACTCAACCTACAAGTTAACCTTAAGAGAATCCTGGACTAGGACTCCCAAGTCCCTTTGCACTCCAGATTTCTGAATTCTCTCTCCATTTAGAAAATAGTCTTTGCCTCTATTCTTCCTACCAAAGTGCATGACCTCACACTTCCCCATGTTGTATTCCATCTTTCTCATTCTCCTAACCTGTCCAAATCCTTCTGTAGCCTCCCCGCCTCCTCAATACTTCCTGTCCCTCCACCTATCTTTGTATCATCTGCAAACTTAGCCAGGATGCCCGCAATTCCTTCATCTAGATCATTAATGTATAAAGTGAAAAGTTGCGGTCCCAACACTGACCCCTGCAGAACTCCACCAGTCACCAGCCACCATCCTGAGAAGGACCCCCTTATCCCCACTCTCTGCCTCCTGCCAGACAACCAATCTTCCTTCCATGCTAGTACCTTGCTTCTAACACCATGGGCTCTTATCTTACTGAGCAGCCTCCTGTGCAGCACCTTGTCAAAGGCCTTCTGGAAGTCCAAATAGATAACATCCATTGGCTCTCCTTTGTCTAACCTACTCATTACCTCCTCAAAGAATTCTAACAGATTTGTCAGGCATGACCTCCCCTTGATGAAACCATGCTGCCTTTGCCCTATTTTACCAAGCACTTCCAAGTATTCTGCCTTGAGATGCAGCCAGAGCTGGAGATTTAACCAAGAGATGTCCTTAGGATACATATGCTGATTCACGTGTCTCTCTCTTTGATCCTGCAGGAGGAGAACATCAGGATTATGGAGCCTGGTTATTTAGCGGTATGCCTCATGGCTTACAGGGAGCAAAGAAGAAGAAGAAGAGTGCACTGCCGACTCCTGACTCATCAAAGAGAGGAGCACCTCCCTCAAGGTGCAACAGGGCTTTCTGCGCATGCAGCTGAAGATACACAGTGAGCCATGGCTCATAGACAACTCTCTAGAACCAGGGTCTATAGACGGCACTTGTCATTCCTGCAGATGACCGAGATCCAGTGTCGCTGAAGACCGCGCATGTCTAGGGAACTGGTCATATGTGGTCATATGTGCCACCTGCTACAGGATTTGTCACCATGGAGACATGGAGGGCATCCACTGCCATTGGCCATGAAAGTGATCATGGTGCTCCATTTCCACGCCAATGGCTCCCTCCAGGGCTCTACAGGTGACCTGGGATCTCACAAGACTCCACCCATGTGCAACCAGGAGGTTATGGATGCCATCTTCGTGAAGGCACAGAACTTTGTGCATTTCAACTGGGATCAGACAAGCCAGGAAGCAAGAGCGCTGGTATTTGCGGCAATCCCTGGTTTTACACAGGCACAGGGTGCCATCAACTGCACTCACATGGCACTTAGATCTCCATGGCAACAATCAGGGCAGTTTGTGAACCGCAAGGGCATCCAATTGCTGAATGTTCAGCTGGCCTGCAACCATTACAAACGCATCTTGCAGGTCTGTGCACGATTCCCAGCGAGTGTTCACAACTCCGACATCCTCAGCAGGTCTCAGATCCCTGATATCTTCCAGGGTCCACAGAGGCTGCAGGGTTGGTTCCTCAGGGACACGGGCTACCTACAGAGGATGTGGCTGATGACGCCCATGCAGCAGCCTCAGGCTGCAACAGAGAGACAGCACAACGAGGCTCAGTCCACAAACTGGGCTTCAGTGGAGCAAACAATAGGCATATTGAAAATGAGGCTCCAGTGTCTTGACATGTCTGGTGGAGCAGTACAATACAGTCCCCAGAGGGTGTCACGTATCATCGTAGCTTGCTGCGAGCTACATGACCTGATGCTGCAATGGGTAGAGGACCTGGCTGAGGGGAGATGGAAGAGCTGCATGTCTCCTCTGCTCAAGAGGACGTCAAAAGGGATGAGCATGATGAGGCCCTCGAAGGTGAGGTTGCCGATGATGAGGCCCTCGCACTCACCAGATGAGGCAGGTGCACTTGGGAGGCCCTCATAGCTGCAAGATTGGTGGAGGATGATGACGAGATGCAGTGAGGACAGTCCTGACATCCTCACCTTGCATCTGTGAACATTTGACTCCGGTGTGGCTGATGGCTGCACACATACCCTCAGTGCTCAGGCTCATGTCATGGAGACACTGCAAAGCCCTAATAATCACTAGATTCCAGGAGGATGATGATGACATGCAGTGAGGACACCGCATAGATCTTGACATGGCCTCTGTTAATGTCTGACTCCTGTCTGACTGTGGGCTGCTCGCTTGCACTCTGTGATCAAGGCCATAGCATGGAGAGGCATCCGTGAAACTTTAAATGCACCTGCTCCTCTGTCAGCCTTCAGCACCTGTCTGCTTCAGGACCACACCATCACCGGACACAGGTGATGAAGAAATGAGGGGGCCAGCCCCACCTCAAAGCTGCTGAGAGCACAGAGAGAATGACAGAACTCTGTGATGCCTACCCACGACATTCTGACAGCAATGACAAGCACTGTCAAGGTGCAGGCATCACTGATATGTCCACAGAGTGTGAGGCTGGGCTATCACTTTGCTCTGAAGGCTGCACACTGCACAGGGAAGAGGCCCTGGGCTGAGACACCTGCCTTTATCTTGTGCAGGAATAAAGGTTCCACATCTGAGTGACACAAACACTGCCCATCAGAGCAAGGAGCCACAAGCAAGGAGACATTCTTGGGAGTTTATTTACAATAGTGAACATTATGTACAAGTGATTGATACAGTTCCCAAGCTGTGCAAATGCATCTTCTTAACTTTCCTAATCCTACCGCTATGTCTTGGTGCTCCCCCGACCCGACAACTGGAGTGGAGGTGGAGGCAGCCTGCTGACTGCTACGCCCTGTCTGTGATGACCTGGGGGGGTGTCCACTGGAGGGCCGAGACCTAGACAGGCCCAACCTGTTTTTGGTATCCTGCTAGGGGCCAGGTACACCCTCCTTGGCTTGTGGAGTTGAAGATGATGGGGTCAGAGGAAGATGGGATTCTGATGTGCCAGTCTATCCTGGAATCACCTGCGTGGTTGACCCTGGGTGTGGAGCTGCTGATCTTCCTCCCTATGGGTGTCCGGCGGCCCATGGCTGACTCCTTGGGGAGAAGGGAAGCTGAAGTGTGGTCGAGTTGCACTGTAACCCTCTCGCATTGACACTGTTGGATGCCAACTATGGAGTCAGCAATGAAGTTTAGCCCACGCAGCAGTGCAGGACCAATGTCCTGGACCAAGGGCTCCATAGCAGCCACCATCCTGCTGGTGTCGATCTTGGTGTGTCACCATGATGGTGCAAACAGCTCAAACTTAAGACAAACAGACTCCTCCATCATCCTCTGCAATCTGAGGAGTGCACCAGACATCCCTTCCTGATGTTCCCCTGATAGTCTTTGCAGCTCCAACAACTGATTGAGGACCGAGTCCAGAGGTTCATCATCTGACTAGGACTCAGCAGCTCCCTTGCCTCCAGCAGTCCTCTGAGAGCCACAACCTCGGGTGTCCCTGCCTCCACCTGCTGTGGAACAGATTGTGTGCTGTGCTCACCAGATTGTGATCCTGAGGCTACTCTACATCTGGGCCTCACCCAAGTTTATGTCGTTGCACTGGTGGAGGGCGTGGGTGAGCGCCATGACAGGTCTTCAACGGTGCTGCCCTCAGGGTCCTCATCCGAGGTGCAATCGGCGCTGGAGTCGGGGTAAAGGTTGCCTGAGGGTAACGTGGCAGATGCGTCCAAGAGAAAAAGTGGAGATTATTAGTGCTTGGTAGCCGCATTACGCACAGAACGGTGGACTCAGAGTAGTGTTGATAATCTGGTGCAGGATCCTCACATGGATGCTTGCCGCCGACTTCACTGTTGCTGCAGGAATGGTTCACATCCCCCCCGGGCAGTTCCAATGTGTGACTCTCGAATGGAGCAAGGACCTTGATGTCCGGCACTCCATCCCCGATCTGGGACCTCTCCCGTTGATTGTGCGTGATCTTGTCCTGCATAGAGACAGATGGAGAGAGTGTGAGCTAAGCACATGCCAAGCCAAATGAGATGGATGCCAGTTGTGCGTGTGTGCTGAGTGGAGCCATGGATGGGGTGACGAGGCAATCTCCAGAGGAGATGAAGCCAGATGGAGGCATTAGGGTGTGTGTGAGAGAATGAGTGGTGATGTCCCTTGAGCTGGCAGCCTGTGAATGTGTAATGAGCTTGTGAGTGGGTGAGCTGAGAGTGGTGAGGTGGTTGACTTACCCTGGCGGCACAGATAAGTTCACTCATCCTCTTTCTGCACTGGGTGACCGACCTCTTGTGTGGCACTGACCACTGCTGCTACCACGTCCCAAGCCGGAGTGGTGAGACTGCAGCCAGAGCGGGGTTAGAGGTCATCGCGGTGGACCTCCACAGCATCCAAAAAGCATGCCAGGGGATGTGTCACTGAACTGGGAGGGCTGCACTCTCCTTAGCTTTTGGGGCCATGTCTTCACTGGAGCCATCCTGGCCTGCAAGCTTCATGAACTATGCGCACGGCTAGAGTTTAAATGTGGTGCCCAGTGTGAAGAAGAGGTGAGATAACAGCATGGCGGGCAAATTTGAGGCTGCCCACCAGTGATACAGCGTGTTTCCCATGACTGCATAATTTGTGAGGCAGGAAGGGGACAACATGGTGTGAAAACCTGCCATTGCAGCCTGTGCATTGTCATGAAACTATCATATTTTTCATAATATTATTGTGGGCTATTGTAGACTCACGTGTGTGTGTATGCGTGTGTGTGTGTAGCTCTGTATGCGGCTGTTTTCATTAAATTCGAGACTGGTAGGTTGAAATTGTCAGAAGAATTAGGTATAAAAAGGCATTTCAAATGCTAATGAGTGAGCTAGGTTAAAGTCAGCACATAGGGTGTGAATGAAATTTGCATTTTTAGATAAGGGGAAAAGTTGTTGGATTTTCAAAGAGACATGATAAGGTTTCTGCAACTGGCAAGATAAATAGGGCAAGATTATTATGTTGATTTTTCCCAAAAGTGCTGACCATAGTGACAACATAAAAAATTTTTATTGGAAAAGTAAATTCCAAAGACATTGAGGAACAATGAGAGTTACGAATTAAAGAGGAAGAAACATATTTAAAGAAGAATAGAAGGCTGTGTGGTGTGTGGCTGTGTGAGATCTGAAAGGTACACTGTGTGAAACAGACTTGAGGAAAAGCCTCTAGTCACTTTGCAAAAGTTTGCTGTTCCTGTAACCAAAGTGTGTTAAAAGCCTTTAGAATTCCATTCTCATGTGGGTGCTTGTGGTAACCTTGGTGGATTGTCTCTATAAATTTAAAATCTATTTTTGACTGTTGCCTTAAAGGAGGTGTGTAGCTGAGTGTCTGGTTAATTAGGAATTTGGGAATTGTTATAATATTGAGTAACTTTCTAAATGTAATCTTTCGTATGTGTTTTATTCTCTTATTTTGTTAATAAATGTTTTAATTTAATTTTTAAAATCTCTAAATGTGTTAGTGGACTCATTACTTCAGAATTCAGTGCACAAACATTCTTCTTATAAATACAAATTGCAAAACCATTGTGATAGCGTGGCCAAGTTTCCCTTATGGATTTGGTCAGCCTGGCAAATACCTCCTGTTGTATCATAACAGAGTAAAATATTGTTTTTCACGCCTGCTACTGCACTTAGTGTAATTCTGGGTCAATTCTGCCCATTGAGTTTAGCAACGTTAGACCTTAACCATTAATCTAAATTTTACTCAGACAGCAAATGCTATTAATAGAGATGGCTGCAACAGAACGACTGGGGGCAGAGAACATGTGGGATTGTACTTAGGGTGAGGATTCTCTGTCAGTATATGGCAGGTTGGGTGGTCTGCGCTCCTGGGGTTCATCTGCTTTTCTTCCACCACATTCCTCTGCCAGAGGAGTCTTCTCTTCTCCATATTTAACATGCTTTCCTCCTCCTATTTTGCTGTAACCATTTACACCCCCTCCTGGACACATCCATGGCAGGAATCTTAAGGTAGATGAGTTTCTATGTGAGTGGCAAGTTAAAAGATTTGAAACTGCCAACCGAGAACCTGCCAACTTCTACCTGTGAGATGTGTTGATCTGTCACTTAACTGTATAAAATGGTCATTAGCTGCTGTTTTAACCCAGGATTCTGGCTTTAACACAAGTTTTGTGAAACTTGCCAGGGTAAAAAGGGTGAGAGGGCGGCAGGAATTGATGGGGTTAAGGAAATGACAGGCAAAAAATGTTTTAAATACTGGCATGTATCCTGTTTCCTTGCCTGCGTGAAAGGCTTTTGCTGACAGCACTTGGTTGGGGATTGTGCTGTCAGTGCTTTGGAGGTATTTTCCAACATTTTGAAGGTCTCCCAAAAAGAGTACTTTGGGAGTATTTTGCCTTTGATCTGCACTTCAGCCTCCTGTCAGCCTTCACAGTAACCTGGGAGCTGCCTATGCAGCTCCACTTTGGACCACCGATGAGGGAGAAGAAGAGCAGGAGCAGCAGCAATCATCTCCTCCACCCCCACAACTGTCAAGGTAGAGATGACTCAAGAGCCACCTTTGATACTCTACCTCTTCCTTGGGTTCTGTGCTATTTTCTCCTGCCAGGATAGAAAGAAAAGATATGCGAGTGTGAGAACTGAAATGTTTTGAGAGGCTGGAAGGACATTTGTGAAAGGTCACTGAGAGGGATGTGTGTGATGTTGCTATAAGTGAGGGTGAGTGTTGGTAGCGGCTGGTCATGTGGGAATGTGAGAAGGTGCCTCGACAAGGTGAGCCAGTATGAGGAGCGATGTAGGCGACAGCTGGGGAAGGCAGGGGGATGAGCTTTGCACTTACGTGTCGCATGTCATGCATCTTTCCTGTCCTGAGTAGGTCATTAAACCTCCTATGGCATTTCATCCAAGAGTGAAAGACCACAATCTTGTTGTTGACCTCCTCTGCCATTTCCAGCCATGCCTGCTTGTTTTCTGCAGCTGCCTTCTTCCTCCCATCTGCAGAGAACAGAATCTCCCCCGCAGGCCCACTATAGTCTGCAACATCATCTCCAGGGGTGCATTGTGGAAGCCTTGCCACATTGAGCTTCCACCTGTACGGGTTTTGGCTCTGTCAAAACATGTTGTTCAATTCTGGCCCTCACAGGGTCCCTTTAAATATTGGAGCTAAAAGAGACTGATGCAGGTTGTCATCATATTTGCTTGCTTTAATTAGTCAGGTCACCTAGCTGGAAGTCAGATGCAAATGCAATGATTTGGTTAAAACCCACTGATACACTCGCTGCTGAAATTTCCAGATTCCTGATGCCCTCCTGGCCTCCCCTGCTATGATGGGACTTGAAAACTAAAATTTAGCCCACATTTTTAAAAAAAATTCATAGGATGTAAGGGTTGCCTTTGAGAAGGTGGTCATGAGCCCCTTTCTTAAACAGCTGCAGCCCCTGTGGTGTAAATGCACCTACAGTGTACATGTCTTCTTATCAACCTCTTTCGCCTTGCACCAGGATCAAATATGACATTTAACCCTGTCCTCCAACATTTAGTCCTTTTCCTGCTTCCTTTTACCTGGTTCTTCACTTGCCTTAAAGTTGTTCATCTTGAACACCTTCCAGTTCTGATGAAAAGCATTGAGCTGAAACATTGGCCAGAATTTTAAATCTTGTGGGCGGGTGGGTGCCCGACTGAACAGATGTGAAACAGCACGCGATGATGCCGGGCAAGCGTCCCAACATCACTGCACACTCACACGATATTTCACTCAGTGGCCGCACAAGGTAGTTGGAAGCACGCCCGCCGACAACTAAGTGGGCGATTAAGCCCATTAATGATGCAATTAACAGTGATTTACATGTCCCGTCCACATTTACGGTTGGTGGACGGGCCATTCTCCCAGGCGGCATTCACATTTTTGCTCAAACCTCGATCCAAGGCAGGATGAAATCTCCGTGGGGAAATAAAATAAGAAGAGATATCGGGGTACAGGTTTTTTAATGAGGTCTGCTTTCAGGTGCTTGATTGTGCTGCATGGGCATATTTTGTAGCATTTTTGTCGTGTCCTGTAGCCTGTGGAAGTCTGCAGCTCCAAGGGTCAGTTGTCTGTCTTCAGAGAGTTCACTCGAAGCACTCACCCGCACCCCCTCGGTTATGTCAGCTCCCACCCCCACCCCGTCGGCACTAAGCATTTCAGCACACGTTTCGCACTGGCTGGCTGTTAATTGGCCAGCCAGCGTGAAATTGTGCTCAGGGACCAATTGCAGCTAGTGGCCCATTTCCCGCCTACTCCCGGTCTCGCCAATCACACACTCCTGACGACCAAAAAATTCAGCCCATTAACCCTGTTTCTCTCTCCACAAGATACCTGATCTGCCAAGTGTTTCTAGTAGTTCTTGCTTTTATTTGAGATTTCTAGCATGCACAGTATTTTTCTTTCACTGTTCTCGACCTTTGCTTGGCATTTGGTCTTGCATATGCCTGTAACTTTAATTGGATTTAATTGGTAAAAAACCACAGTCCTGATTTTGTGAGAATAATGGATTGCTTGAAAGGAAGAGGGAAAATCTCATATTTAAAGGACTTTTATTCAAAGCACTCCTTTTTACAGAAGAACAGAACCAGATTTTTTTGCTGGCATTTTTAAAACTGTCCATCTTACTGTCAGCATAGAGTTCCTTAAGTCCATGCTAGCCTATTTCAAGAATGTCAGTTATAGGCTACATCCCCAAACATCCTGGAGATACTTCATTGTAAATAGCCAGAGATGTGGCTTCATAAACGCCGGAGTGCTCCTTTGAAGATGCTTGATCATGGAAGACACACTTCATGCAATATGCCCAGTATGTTAGGAAAACCTTTAACGTAGAAAATGTCTGCTCTTTCTGCTGAAGTGTATGTAACTGGGAATGTGGCAAAAAAAACAGCGACAGCTTAGTTAAACACGATGAGCATCAGGGTGACATGATATACATATATATATATATATCATAGGGGATACTGAGAGATTTCCTGAGTATAATGTGAATGGTCCTTTCATACTGTATTATCCTCTTTCCCCAAGAGAATCCTGCTCCTTTTTGGGAGATCCAGTTTGCCCTGAACAGTATAATGACTGAGCTCTGTGATGGCAGCTATGCATGCAATTTAAAGGCAAAGGTATTGATCACCTTCATGATTTTCAACTAAGGCTTGAACAAGAACCGCATGATCCTTACCATGCAAGCTTTTCTATTTTATTGGCTATTTGTTTTTAGATCCACTTATACCTAATTGTAATAAAGATGAAAAGTCCAATTACTGTTTTCTACCCTTTGGTCTCACTTATTTCATATCGACTTATTATTCAGATTAGGACCCTGAAGAAATCTGCCAGACATCCATTGTGCCTTTATTTTACCAGATAGTTCTAAGCACCTTCATTGCAGCAATCATATCCTGCATTTGTAACAGGACTATTCTATCACTGTCAGATGAAGCTGCTAAAACGTACAATTAAAAAGAGCATCTAGTTATCATTATGCAATGGGCTATTTCATGCTTGACATGGTGCACATAAAATCTTCTCATGACAGAGTGTTCTGACAGCCCTATTTTTGTCATGGATGAAATGGGATATGGCCTTTTCCAATATGGAAATAATTTTCACTCTTTTAAGTATTTCACATTCTTGGTCTCAGACTGACAACAATTATTGCCACCATTCATTGATCCTATAGTTACTGACTGCAGCTTGAGATTCTACAAGAATGAAACAGGATCCTAATGAATTCCTAAGGTGAGGTTTGAAAATTAGATTTATTTTTCCTCTGAAAATCTTTTAAGATCTTTCAGGGTTGCCGTTCCTTCATGATCATAATTATGTAGCATACTGAAGTCAGTGGACCATGCTACCTGACAGGAGATTATCTGTCACCAAGGCTTTTTTTTTCACAAATCTACTGCATCTAAGCATTATGCCTACTGGGGCTTGCAGTACATGGTGTCATCTGTCATTGTACACCACACATTACTTTCCTGTTTCACCCTTATAAAAATGCTAACACGGTATTGATGCTCCATATAGTGATTTTGATCAGACAACATGATTGTGCTTGAGATTTTTAGTTTGCATTCTTTGCTGATATCTAGCAAATTCAGACAAAATAACCAATTACCCTGTTGATAGGGAAAGGATAAGTTGATTTGATTCTGGGTTAGTCCACAAACTATCTCACAAAGCGTTTTAACTATTTTTCCCTTTAAAACAGGAAATGTAAAGTATATTTTGACTCTGACACTAATGCTTCACTATGTATGTATATTTATTTGTAAATCAGCATATCTCCACATCCATAATTATGAGAAACATCAGCTGAAAAAACAATGTGACAATATTTGTGCATTTGGAATAAGTGTATTGGTCTAATGTAACAAGAGCAAGATTGATTAGGTCAACTATTGTGGCCTTGTTGTATCACCCATATGAGTTTGAAATTGGCATCTATTTTGACTAATGCTGAGCTGAGATGCTCCAATTATACTGCCAACTCTCCATCATTCCCCAGCTCAAACCATTACTTACAAAAAAGCACAGCTCTGCTCAGCAGGTTCCAATTGTAAGCTAAATTTAATAAGGAAGGGGGGGCACTAAAACAGGTGTTAAGACTGTTATTAGCATGTTTAAGGGCTTAATGCTGTTTCCAGGCAGGCACATGTTCAGGGCACTCGGAAGTAGTGCAATAACACCACCCGAACATAAATTTGCTGCACAAAAATTCAGCATATTGAAGGCCAATTCTCCCCTTATGCTCAATATAGCAAACCGAAAAGTATCTATAAATCAGAGGGTCAGAATTCTTGTCCATGTTCTCGGGCACAATCAAATTAATTTTACTTGAGTTTCCATCAATAAATTTAGTATCTCTGCAGTAAGGATGTGCTATTTCTCTTATGCAATTTTCCCAGTAAGTAAAATGTAGCTTCTTGGATTACTAACTGTGTTAAATGCACAACATTCTTCCTATGTATGTATGGAGCATTTGCTCTCAAAGAGTCAGTGGAATTCAAGCATGCAAGAAAGACAGTAAACACTTGCTTGTTTCCTACTGATGTGTTGTCAAGTCAAACAAATCAAAGATGGCTTTGGTAAAATCACCTTGTAGGTCTATAAATATGCAAGTGAGGCTGATATCCAACAGCATTTTTCTTTCAACATACTGTATAATAATCTTTATCTATCTATGTATATCTATCTCTTTATATCTTTATACACATGAAAAATCTTATATATATGCACTTGCTGCGTACCAAACTTATTCTACATTTCTGCCACAATTTTGTGTCAGTTGTTCCCTTCATAGATTCCTTTGCCCGCATTTATAATGGAAACTGCCAGGTGAGGCTGTCATGCTGTAATTACATAATCATGCCACTTTAGCACCTCAATTTTGCTTTCCCAGCTCCTCAGCCTGTATTACATGCCTATTACATTCTAATGCTGCAACTAACTCTACTTCTCTGTTTCCTAAACTGTTGTAAGCCATTAAAGTACTAAGTAAAAAATAAGGACAGAACACTTGACTTTAAAATGGGGACTGAAGTACTGGTTTAATTCACTTCACCTGAAGATCACACTAGGGCCAGGATTTCCCATGCCTTCTGGCGTCAGGCATATTCGGTGGCGTGATCGGAGAATATGGCAAGAAGGCCGAAAATCAGTTTCACAGCGTCGTGAAACCAGATCGCGATCGCCTGCTCTGCCTGCGGATGGTGGGCTGCATTTCTTGCCATCGGACATTGGGAAGCTCATTGTAATACATCAGCATATCATTATAAGGCCAGCCCACAAGAATCACCTCCCCAGCTGCTGGATCGTCCGCCCAAGTCGGCGTGATTGCATGACAACATGTTTTACAAGACCATATAAAAGACATGCACTTGGCAGGCTGCACTTTGAGGGGAACTCGAAGGTGAGTACACAGCAATGTTGCAGAGCACTCGCCCAGATTGTCTGTTGGACTTCAAGGTTGAGGCCTATGGTGGTGGGAGGGAGGGGAGCAAAGGCTGCCCTGTGGTTGAGGTGACTTGGGGGTGGCAAGGCTGCCATGTGGTCGAGGTGACTTGGGTGAGGGGCAAGGTGTGCACTGCGGTTGAGGCGACTTGGGGGAGGGGGGGATCAAAGGCAGCCCTGTGGTTAAAGGTGGCACTCAAGCACATGCATAGTGGGCGATGGAAGTGGCCACCCATTAGGGAAACCTTGTATAAAGTGAACTTCCCTCTGCAGCTGGGACAGTTCAGGTGCAGTCACATTGATATGATTGGAGTCAGGCCTCTAGCTTATCTGCCCACTCAAGCAACGCAGAGGCATCAAAGAGCCACCAAGTGCTCCAGAGCTTTTCACCCCTCAGACATAGATTGCAAAGTAGTGAGCATTTTAGTGGACTGCAAAACAATTGGATGACTGAGCATACTGTCAATCTTCTTGCCAAATTTGGCCAGGGAGCAGTCACTGGTGGAGGTGCTCACTGCCCCTTACAAAGTCATCATCCTGGTTTGGGCCAGTCTCCCCCATGGTTCAAGCTAACAGTGTAGCCTTGCAGTGCAGGTTAGGAGAATGCCTATGCCTGAGCTGAGAGCACAGCACGCAGTCCAATGGGCAAAGCTGCTGCCAACCATTAAGGTGGAGTCAGGCAGAGCAAGATGGGGTTTTGGGTAGCCATGCAGCGCCATAATTTCTGGCCATCGAAGTGGTGGCCAGCACTCTCCAGGATGCATTAAGGGGCCTTCAGACTTAACCATGAGAGGTTCAATGCATCTCTCTCTTTCATCCTGCAGGAGGAGTACATCAGGATCATGGAGCCTGGTGAAATAGCTGTATGCCTCGTTGCTGGGAATGCATAATTAATGCGGCAGGTTTGGGACAATACAGTGTGAAAAGCGCCATTGCATAGTTTGACCCTGTGTTGAAATCTGGGATGATTCTTTCCTTGGTCTCAATTCCCCAAATGCACCAGCAGGTGAGATTATTATGACATGGCAGGTGATGTGTGCCAGCTGGACCAAATCACGAGGGAAACTTGGTCGCGCTATCACAACGATTTTGCAATTTGTATTTATTACAAGAAGGTGTGTGCACTGAATTCAGAAGTTATGAGTCCACCACAACCTTTGGAACTTTTAAAAATTAAATTAAAATACTTGTTAACAAAATAAAAGGCTTCAAGCACATACATGAGACTACAATTACTATTATAACAAATCCTAAAGTTCCTAATTAAACCAACTCCCAGCTATACACCCCCTTTAAGGCAACTGCCCAAAATAGATTTTAGATTTAAACAACACCAGCAAGTTAACATGGTACCCACTTAACAGTGGAATTCCAAATGGCTTCCCCAACCTCAGTTGCTTTACACAGCAGGCTTATGCACAAATGGCTGGAGGCTCCTTGAAGGCTGTTTCACACACTCCTGTTAGATCTTACTTGGCCCTCTCCTCACATAGCCTTTCATTGTCGATTGTTGTAAGGACCCATCTGGTTCACTAATGCCCTTTAGGGAAGGAAATCTGCTGTTCTTACCTGGTCTGGCCTACATGTGACTCCAGACCCACAGCAATTTAGTTGACTATTAAATGCCCTCTGAAATGGCCTAGCAAGCCACTCAGTTGTAGCAAACCACTACAAAGTCACAAAAAAGGAGTGAAACTGGACGGACCACCTAGCATCGACCTAAGCACTGAAAAAGACAATGGTAAACTCAGCCCTGTCAATCCTGCAAAGTCCTCTTTACTAACATCTGGGAGCTAGTGCCAAAATTGGGAGAGCTGTCTCAGATACTAGTCAAGCCATGGCCTGACATAAGTCATACTCACAGAATCCTACCTTACAGATAATGTCCCAGGCACCGCCATCACTATGGCTGGGTATGTCCTGTCCCACCAGCAGGACAGACCCAGCAGAGGTAGGGACACAGAAGTATACAGTTGGGAGGGAGTTGTCCTGGGAGTTCTCAACGTCTTATCACATCAGGTCAAACATGGGCAAGGAAACCTCCTGCTGATTACCACATACCCACATACCAGCCTCCCTCAGCTGATGAACTAGTGCTGCTCCATGTTGAACACCACTTGGAGGAAGCACTGAGCATGGCAAGAGCGCAGAATGCACTCTGGGTGGGGGTCTTCAATGTCCATCACCAAGAGTGACTCAGTAGAACCGCTACTGACCAAGCTTGCCGAGTCCTAAATGACATAGCTGCTAGACTGGGCCTGTGGCAGGTGGTGAGGGAATGAACAAGAGGGAAAAACATTCTTGACCTCATCCTCACCAACCTGCCTGTCTAAGATGCATCTGTCCATGACAGTATCGGTAAGAGTAACCACCGCACAGTTGTTGTGAAGATGAAGTCCCTCCTTCAGATTGAGGGTACGCTCCATTGTGTTGTGTGGCACTACCACTGTGCTAAATGGGATTGATTTTGAACAGACCTGGCAACTCAAGACTGCGCATCCATGAGGCTCTGTGGGCCATCAACAGCAGCAGAATTGTATTCGAACCCAATCTGTAACCTCATAGCCTGGCATATCCCCCACTCCACCATTACCATCAAGCCAGGGGTCAGCCCTGGTTCAATGAAGAGTGCAGGAGGGCATGCCAGGAGCAACACCAGGCATACCTAAAAATGAGGCGTCAACCTGAAGTTATAACACAGGACTACTTGCGTACCAAACAGCATAAGCAACAAATGTTAGACATAGCTAAGCGATTCCACAACCAACAGATCAGATCTAAGTTCTACAGTCCTTCCACATCCAGTTGTGAATGCTGGTGTACAATTGAACAACACACTGGAGGAGGAGGCTCCACAATTATCCCAATCCTCAATGATGGGGGCGCCCAGCACATCAGTGCAAAAGATAAGGCTGAAGTACTTGCTACAATCTTCAGCCAGAAATGCCGAGTGGATGATCCATCTCGGCCTCCTACGGAGGTCCCCAGCATCACAGATGCCAGTCTTCAGCCAATTCAATTCACTCCACATGATATCAAGAAATGGCTGAAGGCACTGGATAGTGCAAAGGCTATGGGCCCTGACAATATTCCAGCAATAGCACTGAAGACTTGTGCTCCAGAACTTGCCACGTTCCTAGCCAAGCTATTCCAGTACAGTTACAACATTGATATCTACCCGGCTATGTGGAAAATTGCCCGGGTATGTCCTGTACACAATACGCAGGACAAATCCAACCCGGCCAATTACCACCCAATCAGTCCACTCTCCATCATCAGTAAAGTAATGGAAAGGGTCATCAACAGTGTTAGCAAGCGGCACATGCTTAGCAATAACCTGCTCACTGACCAGTTTAGGTTCCTCCAGGGCCACTCAGCTCCTGACCTCATTACAGCCTTGGTTCAAACATGAATAAAAGAGCTGAACTCCCGAGGTGAGGTGAGAGTGACTGCCCTTGACATCAAGTCAAAGTTTGACTGAGTGTGGCATCAAGGAGCCATAGGAACATTGGAGTCAATGGGAATCAGGGGAAAACTCTCCACTTTGGATTCATACCTAGTACAAAGGAAGATGGTTGTGGTGTTGGAGGTCAATCATCTCAGTTCCAGGACATCAGTGCAGGAGTTCCTCAGGGTAGTGTCCTCGGCCCAACCGTCTTCACCTGCTTCATCAATGACCTTCCTTCCATCATAAGGTCAGAAGTGGGGATGTTCACTGATGATTACACAATGTTCAGCACCATTCGCGACTCCTCAGATACTGAAGCAGTCGGTGTCCAAATGCAATTAAAATTTGGACAATACCCAGACTTTGGCTGACAAGTAGCAATAACATTCGTACTACACAGGTGCCAGACAATGACCATCTCCAACAAGGGAGAATCTAACCATCACCCCTTGATGTTCAATGGCACTACCATTACTGGATCCAAAACTGTCAACATCCTGAGGGTTACCATTGACCAGAAACTGAACTAACCAACCCTATAAATACTGTGGCTACAAGAGCAGGTCAGAGGCTAGGAATCTTGTGATGAGTAACTCACCTCCTGATGTCCTAAAGCCTGCCCAACACCTGCAAGGCACAAGTCAGGAATGTGTTGGAATACTCCCCACTTGCCTGGGTGAGTGCAGCTCCTACAACACTCAAGCAGTTTGACACTGTCCAGGACAAAGCAGCCTGCTTGATTGGCACCACATCCACAAACATTCACTCCCTCCACCATCAGTGCATGGTAGCAGCAGTGCATTCCATCTACAAGATGCACTGCAGGGTTTCACCTAGGTTCCTTAGACAGCATCTTCCAATCCCACGACCACTACTATCTGGAAGGACAAGGGCAGCAGTTTGATGGGCACACCACCATCTGGAAGTTCCCTTCCAAATCACTCATCATCCTGACTTGGAAATATCTCGTCATTACTTCAGTGTCGCTGGGACAAAATCCTGGAACTCCCTTCTTAACAGCACTGTGGGTGTACTTACACTACATCGACTGCAGTGGTTCAAAAAGGTAGCTCACAACCACATTCTCAAGGGCAATTAGGAATGGGCAATAAATGCTGGTGCATCCAGCACATCCCATGAATGGGTATTTAAAAATTTTCCCTTATATATGTTTCTCTCTGTTAAATATGTAAATTCTATTGTTCCATATGTCTTTGAAACTGTATCTTCCTCATAATATCAAAACTTTCATGTTGTCAATATTGTCTGTAACCTTTGGGAAAAATAAATACACTTCTTAGCCTTGCTTACTTGGCTGGCTGTGAACAGACTAATATTGCTTTGAAATCCTACAATCACTTCCCTTATCTAAAAATGCAAATTCCCTTCACACGTTACATGCTAAGCCAGCATCCATGTTAACTCATTAGCATCTCAAGCACATTTCTACACCTAGCTTCTTTTGATGATTTCAAGCTGGAAATCTACTTGACTCCAAATGTAATTAAATCACACAGACAGAAGCACCTATACTTACAGCCATAAACCTACTTCACAATAAACCAGAAAAATATTATGAAAATTATTATACTTTCGTCACAGAGATCAACTGATATCTTGTTAAAAAATTTTGTATCTTTCTCATTATTCATTCATGGGATGTGGGTATTGTTTGCAAGGCAAAAAATTAATTTCCCACACTTACTTGCTCTTGAGAAAGTGGCGGTGAGTTGCCCTCTTGAATCACTGCAGTCCATGCATTGCAGGCACACCCACAGTGCTGTTTGTGAGGGAGCTCCAAGACTTTGACCCTGTGGCATTGAAGGATCCACAATATATTTCCAAGTCAGGATGGTGCGTGACTTAGAAGGGAATTTGCAGGTGGCCTGCTGCCCTTGTTCTTCTAGGCAATAAAGTCATGGGTTTGGATGGTGTTGTTAAACCATCCTATCTGGAAGGACAAGGGCAGCAGTTTGGTGGGCACACCACCATCTGGAAGTTCCCTTCCAAATCACTCATCATCCTGACTTGGAAGTATCTCGCCATTCCTTCAGGAACCTTGACATTGCCACTCCAAGGTAAGAACATTCATCCTTAGATATGGATACAAATCCTGCATACAAACCACACCTCAAGGAAAAGCTCGGTACAATTGTAGCAAGGCTTTTTATTTTTGTTCTCCAATCCCTTTACAATAAAAACCAACATACAATTAGTCTCCTTATTGCTTGCTAGCTTTGTGTTACTTGTACAAGTGCACCCATGTCTAAACATCAACAATTAAAAGTTTCACATTTTTAAAAAAATATTGTTTTTTTTATTCTTACTAGTAAATTGAATATCCTCACACTTCCCCACATTATGGGCAGAATTTTGCCCTAGGATGGCGAGCGGGCAGCCAGCTTACCCCCACCGCTGAAACAGGGCCCACCGCCATTTTAAGTGGGCGGGCCAATTAAGGCCCACCCAGCAGCCTGCCCAACGGGAAGAGCTATGCGATTACTGTGTGGGGGAGGGGGGATTCCCCATCTGTCAAAGTGCGCTCCTTCACGCATACGCATGAAAGAGCACACATCTCCCTGAGGCAAAGTCCTGTCTCAGGGAGAATAGTGACAGTGGAAAAAACTTTATAAATAGAAACATTAAAAAATTATTAACATGTCCCCCTCATGTGACAATGTAACACGAGTTGGGACATGTTAATAAAGAACACATAAACTTTATTGATTTTTTACAAAACAGACATAAAACTTCATCCCGCCAGTGGATGAAGTTTCATAAATAATCTGGAGCTCGCTGGGGCTTCTGGCCTTCCCGTCAGCCTTAAGGTTGGCCGGGCAGGTCTTTGATTACTTAAATTAGCCTGTCAATGGCCTCAATTCCTCCCGATGTCATCCCGCGTCATTTTCCCCACGGCGACCAGGCCCTGCCCCCAAATCGCTGAGGAGAAAATCCTGGCCTATACTCCATCTGCCACCTTGTATAAGGTTACTCATTTAAGCTGCCTATATCCCTTTGAAACCACTTTGTGTCCTCCTCGCAGCTTACATTCCCACTTAACTTTGTATCATCAGCAAGCTTTGAAGATACTGAGAGTAAGGTCTAAGGAAGTAAGGAAGTACAAAGAGCTCATTGAGTGCAGCTAGAGACAAAGTGGCTAGACTTTATGTGCCTCCGGAGGGCATGTTTTAGTCAGAGGGGCATGTAAAATAAGGCAGGTGCCCAGTCCACCAACTTCTTGTCACCCCTGAGTGCACCCCCATAACACAGTAGCTGGACATACACCAAAATCAGCAGCCCTCCCACCAAGTTGTAAATAGCATCGATCCTTGCAGCACTCCAATAGATATAGCCTGCCAATTTGAAAATGGCCATTTTGTTTAATTCATTCATGGGATGTGGGCATCACTGGCTAGGCCAGCATTTATTGCCCATCCCAAATTGCCCTTTTCAGAAGGCATTTAAGAGTCAACCACATTGCTGAGGGTCTGGAGTCACATGTAGAGGAGAGCAGGTAAGGACAGCAGATTTCCTTCCCTAAAGGACATTAGTGAACCAGATGGGTTTTTACAACAATCAACAATGGTTTAATGGTCACTGTTAGACTTTTAATTCCAGCTTTTTATTGAATTTAAATTCCACCATCTGCTGTGGTGGGATTCAAACCCAGGTCCCCAGAACATTACCCTGGGTCTCTGGATTATTAGCCCAATGACAATCCCATTACACCATTGCCTCCCCATTAGCCAAACTCTCTGCTTCCTGACCATTAAACAATCCTCCATCCATGCTAATATATTACCCCCAACTCCATGAGCCCTTATCTTGTGTATTAACATTTTGTGTGGCACCTTATCACATGCCTTTTGGAAATCAAAGCATACTACATCTACTGGCTCCCCTTTATTCACCCCACCAGTTACATTCTCAAAAAACTCTAATACATTTATCCAACTTGATTTCCCTTTCATAAAACCATGTTGATTTTTGTCTGATCAACTCATGGCACTATTGTAAACAATGTAAACATTTAAAAATGGTAACACTTATCTCTTATACATATCACTAATAATTCTCTATAATGGCAGTAGGTCATAGTCTATGAAATTCGGATATTAACAGTTTTACTAAAACAAAATGGTGTCCTGTCACACAACCATATTGTGCTGTACGGAGTCCATGTCCCCTTGGTGAGTTCCTATGCCTTGAAAGTGAATACTAAGCATAGCTGTTCAACTGTGTAAAAGTTCCTATTCCCAGAATGTTCCCCTTGAACTGGCTTCCAGTACTGCTGTGACCAGCTTTCAGGCTGTGATTTTTAGCCCCATATTAATACCTTCAATACAAGAGCAGGTCAGAGGCTGGGCATCCTACAGCAAGTAATTCACTTCCTGACTCCCCAGAGCCTTTCCAAGGCACAAGTCAGGGGTGTAATGGGATAATTTTTACTTGCTTGGCTGAGTGCAGCTCCAAAAACACTCAAGAAGCTTGACTGCCCACTTGATTGATACCCAATCCACCACCTTAAACGTTCACTCCTCCCCCACTGATGCTCCATGTCTGCAGTGTGTACCACCTACAAGATGCACAGCAATAATTCCTTAACTCATCTTCAGCAACACTTTTCAAACCCACAACCTCCACCGACTACAGGAACAAAGGCTCTCCAAGTCACACAGCATCCTACCTTAAAACTATATCACTGGTCCTTTACAGTCACTGGGTCAAAAACCTGGAACTTCCTCCCTAACAGCACTGTAAGTGTACCATCCTAAGGCTTCCCATCCTAACTGCTATGTCTGTCTTGGATCCTGAATGCTTTGCTGCCTTAGCAATCCTCTGGCCACACTTCTGCCTCATCTTGTCCGCAGCATTGATATTTTATTGACAGAAATTCTTAGAAGGTTTTCCCCTTGGCTTTGGGAAATTTCCTCTTTGCTGATGCTTTTTTTTTCAAATATACTTACTGTAAGCCTCCTTTACCCTCCCACTCCAAATGCCCTCCACTCACCTTTTCCTACAATCCATACTGCCACCCTCACTACCACCATCAGAGTGCCATCCTTCAGTCCAGTCTTAACGGTTTTGTGCTCAACTCACTCAAAATATAAACACCAAATCCAGAACAAAAATCAAATTGATAAATACTTCAATACAAGCTGTATCTGATAATTTACAGAGATAATTACAAGCCACCCCTTTGCAAACCTTTAGTGGCTATTTTGTTTGTTTGCTCTTATAAATTGTATTCCAGTGGCTACAACTTGAGGGAAGTGGAAGGAATCTAATCTTCCACTGAGAACATCACAGATGACCTAGAGAGGCTGGAAGCCTTGAGGGCCCAACTTGAGCATCTCAGCATGGGCACAGACTGCCTGGCCCAGCTAGCCCTGTGGCATTAACAAGGGCATCATTGGAATGTGTAATGATAAAAGAAACATGCTGTTATAAGAGACAACAGGTACCTCTCCCATGGAAAGGCCACTCTCATTCTGATAAAAGGCCTCAGACCTAAGCCATTAACTTTGTTCCTCTCTGCACAGATGCTGCCAGCTCTGCTAAATGTTTCCAACATTTTCAATTTTTATTCTACTTTCACAGGGCTGTGCTTCAGCACTCCTGAAGGCAGACAAAGTACAAGAGTGATATGAAGCTCTCCGAGGCTGTCATCAGTGGCCCCCAAAGCCAAGGTGGTAGCCATTTGAGTTTTCATGGCAGTTGTGACAACAGTCAGGAGAGTCTCTATGACAGGAGATGCCACTATTGTGTTGATGGAACTGACCATTCAATTTATGTTGTGCTCTGCACAAAGCCTTGAAATAATTTGGAAATGGGCCTCTCCATGCTCTGTGACATGCTGCCTAGTGCTGCTATAATTTTCTGTTATATGCCCATTAGCCTCCTATGAAAGCCTAGGCCCTCAAAGTAAGCATCAGCATCTTTTGTAGTGGAGTCAGTATGCAAATTCACTCTCTGGCAAGCTGACAACTAGGGCATTCTAATTCCCCTGCTGTTGCTTCTGCACACTTGTGGCCAGTAATTCAGCACCTATAGTCTAGCCTCTCAGATAGGTATTATTCCAATGTCTGAGCTAGTGCTTACAAGGGCAAGATGGTGTAATGCTGTACTATCAGGGAGACATTTACTTTCTGAAATAACAGGTTATGTCCACAACATCAGCACCTGAAAGGAAAGAGAAAAACAAGGGTAATTTTTTTATTGTGCAAAAGGAGCAGCAAGCAAAGTAGCTAGTGAGAACACCTGTAATTTGTCATTCAGAGTGTACAGGTTAAGATAGAAGAAATAAAGGAGAAAAAGAGTAAAAGTTGTGAAAACTGCATGACATTTCCTGCAACACTGCCAATCACCACAGCCATGACTCTACCCCTGTACACATTGACCAATCTGCTTTCTTTGAGGCTGAGAAGGTGTGCAGGCCTCCTCTGCTGGCAGTCAATTGCCTGGAGTTTTGGGCAGCCTTTTCCTCCAAGAAAGAAGGAAGTGTGTTCACAATAGCTTTCTGAGGTGCTTAGAGAATGTGCTTATTATTGTGAAATAGCTTGTATGCAGAGTTTTTGATGTGAAGTATTGGGAAGTGAAGGTTGCAAAAGTGAAGACCACGTAGTAGAGGAGTGGATGTAGTGAAGTGTGGTGCACTGCTTGTAGGGACTGAAGGGAAATGGGAAGGGAAATATTGTAAATAGTAAGGCTGGATCTGATGAAGGCATGAGCAGAGACTAAGGGAGCACATTAATACGTTGACAGCTCTGGTGCAGCCATTGAACTTCTTATAGCATTGCAGTCATGATAGGGAACTACGATCCTGACATTGAACTTTTCCGTGATGTCTTCCCATTGATGGTGGAGTTGCTGCGTGGAGGGTTTTCTGGCCCCTGTGGGAACCAGATCCCATTTCTCTAATCCACTGTTTGCTCCAGGACCTACAAAAACTTGGTACTCACCCAATATTTGTTGCAGCCATCTTTGTGTACAGAGCTGTCTCCCTTGTCTGCAGTTAGACTACACCTCCCCTTAAAGAGGTGCTGCCTGTTTTTAAGCAGCCTCAGGCATCACCAGTATCTGACTGCCAGAACAGGTATGCAGCCAATGAATAGCACTGTCTGTATTCCTGACTCATGAACACACAGCATGATTATTACATTATACCTGGATACGACCAAAAGACTTTTGTGTTGCAAACCCCGCTGACCCATTTTTGGCTGCAATCAAATTCCTATCATCTAGGGATGATAATACTAATTATGTCTAACAAACATTCAATGCAGATTGTGAACTGATCTGTAGGGCTGCTGAGCCAAACGATGGAGCAAGATGGTAAACTACTCTCAGTAATGGTTGAATCAGCATGCAGAACACATTCCAAGGTAGCCTCTTGTTATTTGAGCTGTTGTTCAAATACCCTGTGGACTAAAGTGTTGCCAAATATAATTGCAGTGCAAACGTGGCTGACACAAAACAGAAGTTAGATGAGACCATCTACTCTAGCTGGACAATTAGAAAATTACTGAATCATTGCCAAACTGGCAAAACTAGACTGTAGTTATACCACCCAATTTTCCCCAGTGCCAATGCTGCAGGGTGACTGCCCCATTAGCAATATCAGAGTAAGCTGTTCAACTTAATACAAAAGCAAAACACGGTGGATGCTGGAAATCCAAATTAAAAACAGAAAATGCTGGAAATGCTCAGAAGATCTGGCAACATCTGTGGCGAGAGGAGCAGAATGAACATTTCAGGTTGATGACCTTTTGACAGAACCTGCAATAAAGTGTCAGCTAAGGCTGTGTGCTGAACTCCTGGAGTGAGGCTTGAATCTACAACTGAAAACAGAAGAATGTTAGAAATACTCAACAGGCCAGGCAGCATCTGTAGAGAGAAAAACAGTTAGGAATGTAGGGGTGTGAGAACATAGCTGTAGGAGTAGGTCATTTGGCCCATCGAGCTTGCCCTGCAATCAAACAGATCATGGCTGATCAGCTACCTCTACTCCGTTTTCCCCATTATCCCCATATCTCTTGATGCCATTAGTATCCAGATATCTATCAATTTCTGTCTTGAACATGCTCAATGATTGATCTTCCACAGCCCTCTGGGGTAGAGAATTCCAAAGATTCACCACCCTCTGACTGAAGTAATTCCTCCTCATCTCAATCTTAAATGGCCTGCCCCTGTGTCCCCTGATTCCAGGCTCAGAGGCCAGGGGAACCACCCTATCTATATCTACCCTGTGTTGCAACTGGTCCCGAGGTGAGTTTCCCCCAATTTTTTATGACCCTGGACGAGGTACACCAAATTTTATGCTCTCGGGTGAGGAGGGATGAACTGACTCCCGTTACTTATTCAATCCCTTCAGTTGATCACAACAAGGTTAATTTTAAAAGAACCCTTTCTCTTGTGGATACCTTTCCCCAGTCCAAATGTATTTATGTTTTAAAAAGGAGCTTTCTTGGGTCAAAGAAGGGGTGAGTTTATTAGTTCCTTAAATGTGAGAAAAATATAATAAAAATGCAACACACAGACACAGATTAGAAATGAGAAATTAGTCCAGAAATAAAGGTTTAAAAACTATACAAATCAGTCTTTGGCTTGTCCGTGAGAAGTAGATGGCGAAGTGTTGCAGCCGTTATGTTGGATGATTCCAGTAGAGCTGATTTTGGCAGTTGAGTAGCTGGGTTGGGGATTCTTGGTTCTGCAGGTTTGCTGAAGGAGTTGTCCTGTTTCCTTTTCAACTGTGACTTTGCTGACTTGTGATTTGCCTCCAGCAATCAAAGAGAGAGACTTTTTTATTTAGCTGCAAGCATAGGGATGCCTAGTTGATGTCCTTCAGCTGTGACCTTCACAGCACACACTAGCACCAGAACAGAAAACACACCAAAACTAGCACACAGAGACCAGGGTTGCAGTTGGCATTTAACCCCTTTTCTTGTGTATTCCTGGAGCAGAAGAAACAACCATGTCTTTCACCCAGAAACTGCTTTCTTTCAACTCACATCATGTCCACAGTCTGGGATATAACTCACAGGGGATAGTTTCTGCTGATATGGCAAGCAGCCTCCATTATCTCCACAATCACAGGCGATTACAGTTCAGTTTTCACATTGCATCTTTTCCTTCGAAGTGTCTCTGTCTGAAGTAGGTCCTGACATCTTTTTAGGTGCAACATTCTGTTATCGGAACTAGTTGGTCAAATGTAATCCACATAGGAATTTTCCAGCAAGTGGTTACTTTACAGTCCTATCCAGCTTTTGCTTGTACACCCTTTTTTAAAAAAAAAACACGACTTACTTAAAAGCTCAATATGTCCGTAAGTAATTCGGAGCTATGATTCGTGCTCATGACACATGTCATGCCCTGTTAGAATTTTGTATTTTCAATGAGGTCACCTCTCATTCTTCAAAACTCAATCGAATACAGGCCCAGTTTCCTCAGTCTCTCCGCACAAGACAATCCCGTCATCCAAGGAATTAGTCTGGTGAACATCTGTTGTGCTCCCTCTATGGCAAGTATATTCTTCCTTAGGCAAGAAGATCAAAACTGTAGACAATGTTCCAGGTGCAGTCTCACCAAGGCGCTATACAACTGCAGCAAGACATCTTTATTCCTGTACTCAAATCCCTTCATAATGAAGGCCAACATATAATTTGCCTTCCTAATTGCTGCTGCACCTGCATGCGAGTTTTTAGTGACTCATGATCAAGGACACCTAGGTCCCTTTGGACAACAACACTTCCCAACCTCTCACCAATTAAGAAATACTGTCTTTCTTTAGGAGGGAATCTGACTTATAGGCATTCAGTCATAATCCCACAGATGGTAGCTTCGCACCATTGGCTCCTCAGCCAAGCACATACACCAAATGTCTGAACCTGTGGTTCCTCTCGTACTGAGCAGGATTACTATTGCAACAATGCAGATCATCAGTAGGGTAAAACTAACCTATCTCATGACAGTCTACTTCCAGCTCCCATTCACTATTAGTGGGTGAACAATCAATGTTTAATGAATTCTGCTTCACAATGATAGGAAGAGCCGACATCAAAGGATCAAAAACCAATGTCACTACGAATACTTGGCTGCCTCAAGCCTTTCTCTACCAAAGTAAATAATTTCACATTTATTCACATTGTATTCCCTCTGCCATGTTCCTGCCTACTCATTTAGTATGTCCAAATCCCCTTGAAGTCTCCTTGCATCCTCCTCACAACTTACATTCCACCTGGTTTTAGGTCATCAGAGAATTTGGAAATATTACATTTCGTTCCCACAACCAAATCATCTATATAGATTGTGAACAGTTGTCACCCCCAGCATTGATCCTTGTGGTATCCCACTAGTAACAGCCTGCCATCCTGAGAATGACCTACTTACACATACTCTCTGTTTTCTGTCTGTTAGCCAACTCTCAATGCATACCATTATATAAACTCCACTCCTATGTGCTCTAATTTTGTTTACCAACCTCCCTATGGGACCTTATGAAAAATCTTCTGAAAATCCAAATACACCATATCCAGTGCTCTCCTTTATCTATGCTACAAGTATCATCCTCAGAAAACTCCAAGATGATTTCCCTTTCATAAATCTATGTTGACTCTGCCCAAGCATATCATTATTTTCTAAGTGTCCAGTTACCACATATTTTATAATAGATTCTGACATTTTCCCCACTACTGACGTCAAACTAACAGGTCTATAGTTCTCTATTTTTCCCTCCCTCCCTCCCTCCCTTCTTAAATAGTGGGGTTACATTTTCTACCTTCCAGTCTGCAGGAGCCCTTCCAGAATCAACCTGAGACATTAGCTCTGTTTCTCTCTCCACAGTTGTTGCTGAACCTGGCTAAGTATTTCCAGCACATTCTGTTTTTATTAGCTGTTCAACTTGTTGTGCAGTTCATTTTAGTCATGCCTTGCTTAGAGAGCTGAGATTCTTGTCTTATTTCACCAAGTATGTCCTCTAACTTTTATTTCACGCTCTTGACCATAAACAATTAAATAGTAAAACCGATTATTATTTGAACAGGAAAGCTTCATTAATATAAAGTGTAGCAGCTGTTACAGTAAATTAACATCAAAGTACAAAATACTGTCTGCCCCCCTATGAGGAACTCTAATTGATACATTATGTGGCTCTGAAACGTTCTCTTTTTCAGCAGTGCACTCATGTGTTCCACTGCATCAATTGATGAGTTTTTGCAAATTATGTTACAGGTTCATAAGGATATGACATGTTTCACAGTGAAACCCCAGAGGAGAGGGTAGCAATGAAGGTAAACCAGATGGGATTTAAATGCTAAATGTCTTTGCCATCGTTTAACTGGTTGCTTCATCCCTCATTTATTCACCATCTGTTATTTAGAAACTTAAAGTGATCATGCTTCAAATATTCCATCATGGCTCAATTCTGATATGAATGTTTCACCCCTTTTTTACCGACAAAAATATTTAAATTTCAAGTTTTAAATATGCAGAATATATTGTTATAAAACCATATTTTTAAAATAAAGCTTAGGCATTTGATCGTAACTTTTAAAATGGTCTTTCGTGTTTAATTTTCTATTTAATTGGTTTCAGTAAAACCCTTAGAGATAAGGTATCACTATTGATTATAATCCATTGTTGAATGATTAATTAAACAGCACTTTTTCCTGCAGATGGCCTCAGGTTGAGTCAGCACTTCTTTACCCTGTTGTGAGTGACATTTCTTCTGAGTATGTTAACTGGCACAAATATTTGGGATAAAGCTTAATTGATGGAAAATTGTTATGAGTTGGGTGTGCTGACATTGGTTCCTGGTATCAGCTTCTGCTTTGCAAAACTGTCTGCCAGGAAGCGTGCACTGGTGCAACTTACCTCATTGCTCAACAGTTTGTTTCTGCTAAATTGATCAAATGTTCATGTGACCAGCAGACAGAATCCAGGGGAAACATTTCAAAGTTTTGCAGCATATGCCATTCCACTTCATGTGGAGTCACTGATATCTCTTCCCTTCCTTCCCTCCCCAACCACCCCGCCATTCCCTCAACCCACAAGTTTAGAAACAACTGGTCGTGCTATTTGTGTAAAAATTCTGAACTTATTGGTATGACACTTCCTTACCTGCTATTTTTAAAAAGGCATTAAGCTATTTAAAATGGATGAGTTCATACCTCATTAAAGTAACAGATAGAAGAATGTCATCATGTTGCATTAAGTATTCAAATCACAAACATTAATTTGTAGGCTCTGAGTATTTTGCCATTGTTCAAAATTATAATTACGTTCTTGTTTTCTTTAACCTGGTGTTCAGTATGAGTTACAAATGAAATAATGAGGTCTGTTGAACTGCTGAACTGTGAAATAAATTTTACGAATTAGTGCTTCCTGTGACACAGTTTTGCTCAACAGGAATGAATTTTGGTGCACAGGCCACCGCACCCAAATTAAACTTCATTCTATAAGTTCCTGCCAGTTAGCACGCATAGGAGAATTACAATAAACAATACGCTAAAGGAATGCTGGCTCAGTCCATTCCGGACAGGCAATAAAAATATACCAGCTTATAGCATGATGCAGCATTCTATCTGGTGCTGAGATTAATCCAATAGTCTTGCTTTGGGAAATCAAGGGAAATAGAGGTGGATGATAAAAAATTCCAACTTTTGCAGTGATTGCATTTCTCTAGCAATGCCACTGTTGAGATAATTGCAATCTTTGCCGCATTGTAATGAGAGCCACATCATTCAGTCACTCAATGCTAAATAGAAAAAAATCCATAGTTTCAATTCCTCAATCTTTCAATTCAGCCGGGCGGTGCAGTTGAGAAACACATTTCAGTTATTACTCTATTAAAACACAACATGAAATCCACCACAGGCAAGAGAGAAGAAAATCTCCTCTCGCAGATTACACTTAAGGGTCGCAAGTAAACGAGGTCATTAATGTTGCTAGTGAATAGGCGCACAATATAAAATGTTCTTCGGCAATCCCTTACGTCGAAAATGATTCTTCCTTGTGGATGACTAGTGGGATTGAGATGTGTGTGTTGGCTGTGAGTGTACAGATAGTTTTTGAACCCAATCTTAGCTTTGCGGGCTCACCCACAATTACGACATTGGTTGTCAGCCAGGGCAGTTCATGACGGATTATTTGTTTGAGCAGTTTCCCTCTCTTTCTGTCTCTCTCACCCTTCTCCCTCAGTGACTAGTCTCATTGATTTGGTCGCGATTCGGCATCTGCCTCCCATGTATTGATGTTAATAAGAGCAGATCTTCATGATAACTTTGAGATTGCCTTTGAAACATTTCATTTGACCCCATGTGAATACGTTTGTTGAGGTAGTTCAGAGTAGAGTACCTATTCGGGCAGTCTTGAGTTGGGCATTCTGATGGCATGTCCCATCCATCTCAGCTGATGTGAGATTATCATCGCTTCTATACTTGACATATCTGTGTCTTGGAGGGCGTACATGTTTGTTCTTTTGTCTTCGCACTTGATTTCCAAGATCTTTCTAAGGCAGTTTTGATTATGGTTGTCTTAGGACCTTGATATGGTGTCTATAAGTTTCAGAGAAGCATGGGGAGAATCACTGCCCAATAGACATTGAGTTTATTGTAGGGCCTGTTACCATATTTCTCAAAAACCCATGAACGAAATCACCCTTAGCTGAGCTTGCACATCGGATTGGGTGATGTACCTCTTCATCAATGTCAGTTTTTTAAGATAGATAGCTTCCAAGTGATGGAAAGTGAGAAAAATTTTCCAACACTTCACCATGGACCTCAACTGAAGGAGTAGGATTTTATTCAGTTGGCGTGGGTTGGTAGAGGGCTTTGGTTTTCCTGGTATTCAGGGCAATCCGATGTTCTGGTCGGGTTCTGTGAGTACATCAGCTATCTGTTGGAGTTCCTCTTCAGAGTGAACACAAACTTGTGCATCATCAGCATTATGTAATTCCATTACAGAGATGGTTGTTGTTTTGTCTTTGGCCTTCAGCCAGTTGGGTTTATAGAGTTTATGGAGCTGCTACAAGAAAGATTGAGAATAGTTTTGGTACAATGACATACCCTGTCATTGATGCCTGTTTTTACAAGGGAAAGGAGTATATGGTGGAGCCATTCCATAGTACTATTATTTACTTGTTATCATTTAGGAGGCAAACGAAGTTTATGAACTTAGCTGGGCATCCATATCACTGCAGCACCTTCGAAAGGGCAATTCAATCTGCCAAGTCAAAGGCTTTTGCCAAAGGAAGCAAAGATCTGCTCCCGGCGCTTTTCCTGAAGTTCTATGAAGATCATTTTAGTTGTTTTTCTAGGTGGTCAGAAACCATGCAGGAATTCTGCAAGGACTTCCTTTCCAATTGATGAGAGCTGATTAAAAAGTGACCTAGCTAGGACTTTGCCAACAGTTGAGAACAATGCTATGTCCTTATAATTGCTATAGTTTGACTTGCCTCTTTTCTTGAAGATTGTCATCGTCATGGTGTCTCTGATGAGACCTGGAATTTCTACATTCTGCGAGAGCTTCGTAAAGAGGGCATGTATCCAAGAGATCATTATGTCTCCTCCATGTTTCAGTGTTTCCACAAGGATACTGTTAGGACCAGGACCTTTGTTGTTTTTTAACTGATTGTCAGCAGTTAACAGTTCTTCAAATATTGCATCATTGTCTAATTCACTTCGGATTATATTTTGCAGGAGATTCTTCAACAGGTCAACATGGAGTTCAGATTGAAGTGCTCTTTCTAGTGGGTATTGATACTGTCCATGTCTTTGAGGAGAGTCTTCCCATCTTTGGATGTTGCCAGCATTAGTCCCCATCATCGTCACCACCCGAGGGCCACCTCTCCTTCATCCTGGTCGGTGTGCTCCTCATTGGAGGAGACTTGCAGCTCCCCCACCTCCTCCTCAGCCAGTTTGTCTCCCCGTTGCAGCGCCAGGTTGTAAAGGGCACAGCAGACGATGACAATGCGTGACACCCTCTGCGGGCTGTATTGCAGGGTTCCACCAGACTGGTCCAGGCACCGGAACCACATCTTCAGCATCCCGATGGTCTGCTCCACCAAGATGTGAGTTGCTGCATGAGTCGCATTATAGCATCGCTCTGCTGCAGTCTGAGGCCTCCGCTTGGGTGTCATCAGCCATGGCCTCTGCAGGTACCTTAGCCCCCATGGAGCCATTTCTGCAGCTTCTGTGGACCCTGGAAGACTCCAGGGATCTGCGAGCGACTCAGGATGTAGGCGTTATGCACAATCTCTGGAAACCGTGCGCACATCTGCAGGATGTGTTTCTGGTGGTTGCACACCAGCTGCACATTCAGTGAGTGGAAGCCCTCGCGGTTGATGAAGTACACTGGGTGTAGCATTGGAGATCTGAGCACCACATGAGTGCAGTCAATCGCACCCCGCACCTGTGGGAATCCTGAGATCAGGGCGTATCCAATGGCCCTTGCATCCTGGCTGTCCTGGTATCGGGCAAAATGCACAAAGTTGTGTGCCAGGTAGAAAATGGCATCTGTGATCTCATGGATGCATTTGTGGGTGGCAGATTGTGAAATCCCACAGAGGTCACCTGTGGAGCCCTGAAAGGAGCCACTGGCATAGAAATTGAGCGCCATGGTCACTTTCACAGCCACTGGCAGTGGTTACCCTCCATGTCCCCTTGGCGCTAAACCCTGCAGTAAGGGGCAGATGTGAACCACCAGGTCCCTAGACATGTGCTGTCGTTGGTGACACTGGTTCTCAGTGATCTGCAGGAATGGCAGGCAGTGTCTGTAGACCCTGGGTATCACTAGGTGCCAACCAGTCACTGCTCGCTGTCACTCCTGGGCAGTGTTTGTGGGAGCCCCTGCTGCCCCTTCTTCATGAGGTTGCTGCTCCTGTCTTTGCCTGGCCAGGTGCCTCAGTCACTCTCTCCTCCGTCTTCCACAGTCTCTGTGGGCCATCAGGCATACAGCTAGGTCACCAGGATCCATGATCCTGACGTGGTCCTCCTGCAGCATGAAAGAGAGAGAGACGTGGTTATCATGTCTGTACTTAGCACCTTTCCTGGCTCTGTGTGACTGCCCCGTAATGCTTCCCGGAGAGTGCTCGTCACCCCTCGGATGGCCAGAGATGAGTGCGCTGCGTGTCTGCCCTGTCAACCTGCAACATGGGGGACACTGATCCAAACCAGGATGCTGAGATTGCAAGGAAGGGACTGTGAGCGCCTCCAGCAGTGACTGCTAATTGGCCAGCGTTGGTGTGGAGATTGTACAACATGTGCAGCCCAACTTCTCCATGATCCAATAATGTGGTGGCAGACTTGAAGTCTGTGATGGGAGGGTGGGGTGGGGGTGGTGGGCACGGTATGGTATGGAGCGCTTAGTGGCCCTTTGGTGCCTCCGTGTTGCTTGCATGGGCGGGCAGGCTAGGAACCCGACCCCAATCCTATCACTGTGACTGCGCCTGATCTGTCTCAGTTGCAAGGCACGGTCAGTTTATACAGGGGTCCCTAATGCTTGGCCACTCCCCTCGCTTAACCAGCCCCCCTCTTCGATTGCCTGTGCGCGGGATGCTGCGCCAGGGCAGCACTTGACACCCCCCCCAATCACCTCAGCAGTCGCCTCCGGGACCAGGCATCAGTTTCCCCTGCCCCCCGATGCCCCAAAGGCCTGTAAACAATGAGCGAGCTGTGGAGAACGCTGCTGCTCACTCACCTCAGCTCCCCCAAAGTGAAGGCTGCCAACGCACGTTGCTTGCATGCTGTTGTGAAACACGTCAGCGTGCTTTCCCGCCGACATGGACGGACAATACGACAGGGTTCCATGAGCCTGGCGGGATGGCCTTTTAATTATATGCTGATGTATTACAATTAGCTTCCCACCAATCGACGGCAGGAAACGCAGCCCGCTGTTGACGGGCTGAGAGGACAATTGCGACCTGCCTACACGCTGTCGTGAAGGGGGTCACATCATATTTTCCACACACGCTACCTATCATGCCTGCCACCAGAAGGCTCAGAAAATTCCACCTCTTGTAGAGATCCAGTGCAATGCCTCTTATTTAAAAATCTTCCCAAGGCTAATTTCTACCCCCATAAATTCAAGCTCTGTTCCCAATTTGAGTATGTAATCTATTGTGGCACTTCTATTCAATTCTAAGCCAGTGTTGCACTGTTGGTGGTACCATCCTTTCTAGCAAACATTACACTAAGGCTTAATCTGCTGGCTCTGATGGATATCAAAGATCCTCTGACACCATTCAGAGAAAATCAGGAGGCCAACATTCCTCCCTCAACTAAAACCACTAGACGGGTCATTCATCTCATAATTCTTAATGAGGTCTTGCCATGCAAGTAATATATATTCTGTTTCCAACATTAAAAAAAGCTTCACAGTAAATCACTGCCTGTTAAATGATTTGAAACCTATCTGAAAGATGCAATATGATGCTACAAAAATGCAAGGTTTTCATTTGCATATTCATAAGTAGTTTCACACATCTTCAACATACCAGATTGTATTTACAAATATTATAATCCCGAGAACTAAACATAAATCCCTTTGACTGTCTACAATTCCCGTATCATGCCAGGAAAAAAAACAGAAATGATAAGAGCAAAGCTGAGCTATCACTGTGCCTGTGCTGGTAATTATATTTTAAATTAATTTGCTTGACTTAACAGTTACTCTTACAAGAGGGCAGTTGTTGACTTCCATAAATGGAATCGTTGATAGCAATAAATTCCTTTCAGATTCTTCATTTATTAACTGCAGAACTTTAACCATTCAATATAGTAATACCTTTTATGTTTTTTTTTAAAACAAGTTACTTTTGTCAAAAACTAAGAACTGATAATAGCTTTTAAAATATCATGCATGGGGCTGAATTGTTATCCAGCCTGACATAAATCCAGGCCATAGCACAAATGTGGATGAAAGGAGCTCTGTATCTGCATCATGCCAAGAAAACTATGTTTTCCACTCAGATCTAGTACAAACTCTCAACGCAGCTTTGCTCTGACCAATCACAACTCTCATACAATTAACGCTTTTAGCATGCCAAGCAACATGTTAATGATGCTCAAACTAATTTGAATTCTCTGCTGCAGTGAAGCACTCCACAAAATCCATGGGAAATTGGCAGTGGAGGCAGAGCAAAGCCCAGACAGGCAGTACAAAGCTAGATTCAGGAGGCAAAGATTGACAATTGAAGCTTGACATAATACAGGGAAACATTTTTTGGAACAGCACAAAGGCCACCACTGAATAATGAAGAAGAGGACCTGGGAGAAGACTGCTTCCAGAGCTGTATTATCAATTCCTAGGTTAAGGTTGACTTGTTAGGTAGGGCCGAGTGTTGCCTACAGAAATGAGAAGAATCAGCTGATCCGGAACAATCAGGAGAGAAACAGGGAGTACACCAGCTATCTCTCATATGACCTGTTTCTATGTCAAAGTGGCTTAGCAGTAGGATATGATAATCATCAACAAGGCAAAGGTCAGAAGTGCATGTCTATTAAAATTGTCTGTCCCTTTTTTAATGTCAGTACAATCAGTTAGAAAATTACATACAGATACATGGTGGAATTATTGTATGCAATGCCCAATTTAATCAGTGATGCTTTCTTTCTGAAACAGCCTGCACCACAGATTAATAAACAATTGATCAGTGTCCAGGAGGTTAACTTATTTAAGTAAAACAATACAAGCTGCAAACTACATCAAAATACGTAGTCAATAGTTAAAGATTCACGATTGCCATGTCCTGATTTGTTGCCACCAAAGTGAAGCAACAAATAAATTTTAATAAATGGATAAAAACTGGCCAACTTCACCCAAAACATCTGAAAATAATGAACATGAAAAGGTCATTCACCTCACTGAGACCACTCATACAGACAGACCACATACATCTTACACCATCAAAGAATGTCCCCAAATAATTTAATCTCCTGAAGGAGGTAAACATAGACATGTAAAACTGCCAAGGTATAATGACGTGAACATTTTTCCATGGCCCCAGAAGTAATTAAGTAAAATGTCCAAGATGTCAACTAAATGTCTAAAGCTTACTGTTATTGCACTATTTGATTCGCCGTAGGTGACTGCAAATTCTGGGCATGTTTCCATCTGCAAACCATCCCAATATCAATGTTATTAATCACATGTGGAAGCCATGCAATCACTTGTCTGCACAGCAGGCTGTCTGGTGGAGCATCAAAATCAATTATACCTCTGAGCAACATACGAGTGAGTTAATCAGGGCCTTTAAACCTCTGCATTTGTGATGGGGAGAGCAGACCAAGAGATAACAATCCATTAATCCTATTAAATGGAGGCTACCAAAGTGTGAATGGCTTGATCAAATGACCAAGGGTTGGAGGTTACCAACAATGAAGTTCAGGAAATTTAAGATGTCCAATACAGGTCAGAAAGGCACCCTCTCCAAAAGTGACTGGTTCAGGAAGCATGAGATCAGACTGTAATCAGATTCAATGCTGTTTACAGGACTTATCAGTCTGGATACAAAGTTGGGAAGAAAACGGCTGACCTATAGAAAGCTGCTAAAGTAAGTCGACACTGCAGATCCTACAGCAATAGCTGTTGCAATTATGCATGCCACAAAATCGACCGTCATAACCTGTGAACCATTTTGTGGTGCACTTAAATATTCATAAATATTGATCCTATGTAAGTCTCTGATGAAAGGAACAATCCATGAATGTTGAATATGCATCGCATCCAAACCTAAGGTAGATAATTCATTAAGTTTACATCTAAGGATCCTAAAGGGAGCTAGAATAGAAACAGTGAAGGTTTTGGCTCTAATTTCCCATTGTGCTATGCAAGAGGGAAATAGTGTGAGAAGGCGTAGTCATGAATGAGCCAGCTTCCTGTAAAGTTCAGAGTTTGGTGGCTGGGCATATCTGGGCTAGTGCTGGAGCAGATATGATGTCATGTTGGAGTTGTGAGGATAGTGAGGATAGGTGAGACAAAAGTAATGAAATATAAGGAGCCTGACTTCATTTGAGTGTCTGGCTTCTTCCTCCGAGACATCCCTTAGAATGACAGCAAACAAAACCTTGTTTAGCTGAGTAAATAATAACGTGACTCCCTGAAGAAATAGATAATGAAAGCACAGCTATTGCTATAATTTAAATCCACATGAATATTGCTGAAATGTGGTTTATGAATTTCAGTACCAGTGTGATGCTAGGTATGTAGGCCATACATCCCAAAGACTGGCAGATCTTATTGAACATTATGTCCCAGCCACTGTTCGTAACAGGCAAGATACAGATCGTACACAACCAGCCCGTGTTTGCAAAACTCAAACACAGTATCCATCATTAGATGTGATTCCATGATTGGACAACATTTGCTAAACAATCCTGAATGCACTAAGAATTACGCTGGCAACCAATTTAAGATTATCAGTCAGCCTTGCAGTGTGACACACTTATGTGTGCTAGAAGCTACATATAAGAATACACAGAGCCCTGTTCTTTGCAGACAGTAAAAACATGTACACATTGCGCCTGTTTCAACAAAACAAAATAGATGACAACCATTCTCTGGTTCATTCCCCAGGGCAATTAGAGTCAACCTGCCTAGTTTGAATATAAATAAAGCTTGGCAGTTAACTGTCAGTCATCAGTTAACTGGTGCATTCTCTATGGCAACACCTCTACCAATCAGAGTCCACTTGTCATAGAATCAGCACTCTCTTCTCACAAAGTATAAATTGTTGTTCCCTTTACATTTGGTATTCCTGTGAATTGCCCTGATAAGCACAAGACAAAAAGCTTTGATAATATGTTTTTTCAGCAATACTCAAGTTCAGTACCATCAAATGACTAATGCACATGAAAGTGAAATGACCTGTGCTCTGCCTTTACCAATTTGATCCCTTAATGACTCACCTCCTATTTCATTATCACCTACCACCTTTCCAGCATGTCTGCTTGCAAATTGCAAACCTTCCTTTTTGTGTGTTTTCAACAGTGCCCAAGATTACTTTTCTCCTGCTGTTCTTTGGTGCTTCTTGCATGCTATTTTTTTCCTTTGCAAAGAGAGAATGCAGTGTTAGGGGAATTTATTTGCTAGTCACATTTCTTTTCACCCAGATGACTGTATCTCATAGTTATATTCTTTCTGGTGAAGGCTTCATTAAACAAATCTTTCACTAACCCATCACAGTAGTGTTATGGATGGGAGAGATACAGGCAAACTGTACTTACTTCCTCTCACCACTTGTCTGTAAGCAGAAGGTGTTTTGAATTGTTTTAAAGTATGCAGTGGTGTGTTTTCCCAAACCCTCAGTGTGAGAGATCCGGTTTACTAATAACCTGCAGCAAACTCACATTATGATTAACTCAGAAGGTTGGTTTATTTCACATTCAAAACCCAGGGGAGGATTGTTCACAACTCCCCACTCCACTATATATAAACACACACACACACACACACACACACACACACGCAGAGTAAGGGTGGGGTTTGGGGGTAGAAAAAAGAGTTTTGCAGCTATGGATAGTAACAGTACAAGAACCAGTAAAATGAATATTAGTTTACATGATTTCCATAGTCCAAGAAGTCAAAATCCAATGAGGAATTCTTTCATGTAGATGCTCGAGTTCAGCTGGCTGAAGACCGGAGCTGTAAAGTTTGCTTTACGTTTGATGCTGATACTGCGGATGAAGTAGACGCACAGAGACTGGGTCAGTTCTGCAGGCAATGGTAGGATGTCTTCCAGCAGAGATAGACTTTGAAGAGCAGGCTGTTGTTATGCCTGGAGTTCGGCTTTTGGGAGGTTCAACCAGTTGGATGTTAAACAGCAGACAGCTATGAGGCCAAAGATGCAATGGTAAAACTGTCCAAAAGGCCAGCAGCTTGGGTCATGTGACAAGGTCCATTAATGGTTAATTGCAGTTTAACAATCAGTTTCTGTGCTTGTGGCCAGAATTCCATTGTTGCTTCTTAGGAGAGAGACAAGGTGGTTATTAGCATCTCTTCCAATATAATGAGTTTGGTCTATCTATTTGGTGATAGTTCCGGTTGGGGAGCCAGTTTGTCTGCACTTGCTCTGCTTTAGTTGATTACAAGGGGTCTGTACAATGAGGTGTGAGATTCCCCTGGCTGAGGGAGGAATTCTTTTGTGTGTTTGGAGGCTGCAGACAACCTCTGAAAGTTCTGAGTGGATGACCCAGGGATGTCCAGCTGCTGCTCGTCCTCCCTTTCGGTGCCCAAGGGCCCTAGTCTCACTCCTTGAGGGTAAGGAGCATCTGGAGGGAGGTTAAGGTGCCCCATTCCCCTTTCGTGTTGCCATTGCAGGAACTCACCCATGACTGCCACGATGGAGTGCAGGTCTGTGCGCATCTCTGGCAGAAACTGGGTATATTGCTGGATCGGGGTCTCCATGGCATCTGCCATCCTTCCCGTGGAGACCTCCATGCGTGCATTTGTGGACAACGCTTCATCAGACAGCAGGTAGACAGACTTGTCCGACTCACGTGTCACTCTGTTGAAGGCTTCCAGCACCTCTGCCTGATCTCGCTCAGCCTCTTGTTGACTCTCTGCAATGAGTTGGAAGGCCAATTCCGGAGGCTTGTCATCTGACTCAGACCTCACAGATGCCTCTTCCCCAGCAGTCCACTGAGTGCCAGGGAGCTCAGCTGAACCCGCCTCCCCCTGCTGCAGAAACATGTTTGTGTGGTGGGCTCCAGATTGTGACACCCTTCCTAACCTAGCACTGATACCCACCAAGGTGTGTGTTCCTGAGCTGGTGGAGGGTGCAGGTGTCTGCTGTGGTGCCTCTGCAGGTGTGCAGCTCTGGTCTTCTGCTCTCTCCTTGCTCCTCTCTGGGCCAGGGCTGGTGCTAAGGTCTGATGGGGAGTCTTCCTGCTCAGTGCTTGGCATCTTCCTGGAGGCACCTGTAAGTGAGACAGGAGAGTACAAGTGACAGCATCAGCTGCCTCCAACATGGAGGCACATTTGATTCTCAGGTTTCCACTGAATGGATGAATCTTAAATAGGTGGACATCCAAGTGCGAGCTCCCCATCGTCAATGGCAATGTCTCACTCCATCTCTGTGACCTCAGATGCCCTCGCCCAGAATTCAGTGAGAGACCTCAGATATGCGCCCCTCCCCCCAGCTCCTGTCTTCCGCCACTTTCTGCAGTTGCAATTGACCCTGTCCTGCTCAAAGACAACAGAATATGAGTTTGAGAGGGCTTGCATGTTGCATGCATTGGAACATTATAATTTGGTTCATTTATCATACTTACCTTTGTAAGATAGCCCACTTTTGTGTGGCAGGTCATCACTGGTGAGCATTGTGCAGAAGGCTTTTGGACCAGCTCCCTCCAGAATGCTGAGCCCATCCACATGCAAGGAAAAGGCTCAGACAGGCATCTGATTTGTGAAAGTTGTTGGTTCCCTCTGTGCCTAAGGCCTTTTCCCCCTCCACGATGCCTACCATGTAGTGTTCCACGTCTATTGAAGGGTGGAGGAGGCACATTGGTCACTCCATTGCAGAGTGGATGCATTGCAGTTGGCCTGTGACACCCAACAAATGCTGTTACCACTGAGGCCCTTGTACCCTGACATATTGGTCTCTTTGTGGTTTATGCAACCACCTGATGAGATTTACCCCTGGTTGAGCAAATAAGGCCATTTATCCTCTTCCGGCATTGTATGGCCAGCCTTTTGTGCACCCTCTGGGCACTTATGGCATTGGCCACCTGCATCCATACAGGGTTGGTCTCCCTGCTCGATCTTCTCCTCCCATCAGCTGGGAAAAGTACATTCCTCTGGACCTCCACATGGTCCAGGAGGAAACACAGGGAGGCGCCACTAAACTTAGGCACTAGCCTCTCAGCTCCCTTTCCACACATCCCACATTAATGTATTGTGGCTGCCCAGATGCCTTTTAAAAAGGGTGCCTGCAAATGATGGCATGGCACACGCCATCCAGCCTGTCCCGCCACGGAAGACATTGTAAAACCCCAGGCTGCATAATTAATGATGCCAGGGATGGAAGATACCATGGGATTTCCCATCAGCCTCCATTATGGGAATTACTCTCTGTCCCCGACCCGCCCCTGCCCCCTGGATGGGAGAATTCTGCCCAGGATTATTAATATTGTTGTAGTGCATGCCCACATCTGTAGGGGCACATCAGTGGTACCCACCCCAATCCAGTGTTGAATGATGCAGCAGTCCACAGCTACCCAGCTATAAGCCACACAAGGCTTGTACCTGGACTGAAGAATTTTGCTAGCTTTCTGATTCTTAGCTCCAAAGAAAGTGAGAAACACAGTAAATGAAGATAAATCAATCTCCAATCTTTGAGATTCTCCTTGGATCATCCTAAGAACCTCACCTTTGCCAACTAGCGAGAGTTCTGTTGAAGCCTTGTAAGGAAATAATGGGCAGAAATCCTGGTATAGTTTGGGAATTCCCCCTCAGATGCCCTTTTGCTGTAGATGGAAGGACAGAACATTCCCTCATTCACACCCTTCTCATGAACCACCCCGCACACACGGCCCCCACCCCACCGACCCTGTGCCCCCGCCCCCCCCAAGTGCTTATTGACACTTAGGAATCCTAAGTTCACATCGCTTGTTCTCCACTTTGCCCTATGTGTCTGAATTTTGGGGCCTGCATGTGCTCTCCACAGCTCTGTACCTTACATATCTGTGGTCCATGATGGTTGAAAAAGGTTGGACAGACCTATCTGACCCTTGCTCCAGGAGGGCAGTTGGATCATGTTTTTCCTCAGGTGCACATATCCTATAGAATGATATCTAGTTGATGCCTGAGTAGCACTGCTTATCCTTAAAGATAAGTTTGCACAGAAATACAAAGTAAAGGCAGACACAATCCAAGTGATTAGACAAACTCAGATTGCTGTGGGGTAACCATATCCTCATACTGCTGTGGGGTAACTACATCCTCAAATTGTAGTGGAGTAATGTTATGAGACAGCCTTTGGTAAAACTGAGTTATTTAAAAATCCCAAAGGGAAACATTAAACAACTGTCAAAACCTATATTTTTAAGTGGTATGTTTGAGATGCCGCTATAAATGAGGAATCAGACCACCAGTTCTTGAGAGCTTTTATATAAAACTAACTGAAACATTTTGTTAATTTACACAAGTTAAATATATACATATGGCTGAAAACTGCTACTATCATTTTTAACAGTGGAGCAACCACTTGGCTAAAATTTGGTACAAATTGCTGGTAAAATCCACTCATGCCCAGAAATCTCAAAACTTCTCATTTTGTTGTGAGGGCTGGGAAATCCACAATAGCATTGACTCATCTCTCATCTTACCGTGTCCAGTGGTAGATATGTAACTTGCGCTTTCGCAAATTCACTGTTAGCCAAGTTTATCACCAAATTAGCTTCTTATATTCGAGTAAATAATTGTTCCAGATGATGTAAATGCTCCTCCCACATCTGATTGAAAACAATTAGATCATCAATATAAACCATACAATTGCTTAGACCTGCAATTACTTTGTTTGCCAGTCTTTGAAATGTCGCAGGTGCATTCTTCATACCAAATGGCATGACTTTACACTGAAATAGTCCACTTGGCATTACAAAAGCTGATATCTCCTTTGCTCTCTCCGACAACGGTACCTGCCAATATCCTTTTAGCAAGTTAATCTTCATGATAAATTTCGATTGTCCCGCTTTTTCAATGCAATCTTCCAATTGTGGTATGGGATATGAATCGGCTTTTGTCACCGCATCACCTTTCGATAGCCCATACACAGTCTTTGTGTTCCATTTGGTTTTGGTACCAGTACAATAGGTGAACTCCAGTTACTGCAACTAGACTCAATTATATCATTTTGAAGCATGAAATCAAATTCTTTTTGCACTTGTGATAACTTTGCCAGATTTAATCTTTAAGGATGTTGCCTTATTGAAGATGAAATTTCTATACATACATCATATAAAGCTAAAGCTGTCTTTCCCAACTTATTTCCACAGGTGGGTTTGTGTGGCTGCAATAGCTTTTCCAAATCACTTTGACCCTTACTTGGAAGGAAACTCAATATTTCATTTAAATTTTCAAACACCCTCTCAATATCCAATTTGATTAGAGGAAAATCAGTTTCAGAGTCCCGCACTCCTACCTCTTTCTCATCTTCCACCATCATTAATACCTCTTTTTGTTCCTCTTCCCTGTCAAAGTATGTTTTAAGCATATATACATGACATACCCTCTGCTTCTTTTTTCTATCTGGAGTATTTATTAAATAATTTACTTCATTCAATTTCTTTTCAATCCTGTAAGGCCCGCTAAATTTTGCATTTAATGAAACACCTAGTACTGATAACAAAATTAGTACTTTCTCTCCAGAAACAAAACTGAGTTTTAGCTTTCTTATCTGCCTTCACATTCATCACTTGCTGTGATATCTTTAAATGTTGCCCAACCAACTCACATGCTATGTTCAATCTTTCCCTGAAATTTGATACGTAACCTAGGAGAATAGTTTCTGAATTTTGACCCACCAATTTCTCATGAATCAATTTCAATAGTCCCCTTACCTCATGACCATAAACTAGTTCAAAAGGGCTAAAACAAGTCAATGCATTAGAAGTATCTCTAATAGCAAATAACAAAAATGAATTCCTGCATCCCAATCCTGTGCATAATCCTGACAGAATGTTCTCATCATAGTTTTTAAAGTTTGATGTCATCTTTCCAAAGTTCCTTGTGACTCCAGATGATAAGCTGTTGACTTAAACTGTCTTATCCCCAAACTCTTCATTATTCCTTAGACAGCTATGACATGAAATTTGACCCCTGATCTGATTGTATATCCTTAGGTAAACCATATCTTGTAAAAAATTGAATTAACTCCTCCACAATCTTCTTAGTTGCAATATTTCTTAAAGGTATCACTTCAGGAAACCTGGTAGACACATCCATTATTGTCAATAAACACTGATTTACACTTTTAGTCTTAGGGAGGGGTCCTACACAATCAATCATAACCCTGGTAAAAGGTTCTTCAAATGCTGGTATTAGGATTAAAGGTGTCGGCTTAATCACTGCTTGTGGTTTTCCTGTTATATGACATGTATAACAGGTTCTACAGAATTTGACTACATCCCTATGCAATCTTGGCCAAAAAAAGACTCTGTATCTTTTCCTGTGTTTTTCTAATTCCTAAATGTCCCCCCATTGGAATTTCATGAGCAATCCTCAGATTTCATTTCCATACCCTAATGGGATAACAACCTGATGCACCTTCTTCTAGCTTTCATTTGCTGAGACATAATCCGACCTCCACTTTCTCATCAAATTACCTTTCAAAAAACAATAACATACTGGAATGCATTTTGCTTCTGTTTCTGAATAAGCTTTCTCATATAATTGTTTTAATTATAAATCGTTTTTCTGTAATTCACTAACATCTTTGAGTTAAACATTTCAGCTGAATTTTCCTGTATTCCTTCCCCCTGAACAATGTTATCAAATACAGTGCCAGCTAATTGGAATTCAATACCCTCTTCTTGCCTTTGAATTGTCTGCTTATCTTGTTTATCTTGCTTCCTGATGAGCCTTTAATCTCATTGTAACAGAATCCGGAAACAATCCAGGATGTTCCTTCTGTAACACCTCGGTTAAAAATACTTCTACAGGTTGCTCAACTACCACAAGCATCGCCCACATTTGTGATCCAGCTACATCATTACCTAGAATAAATTGATCCACTGCAATGGGCATTTTTCCACCAGTCCAATTATAACTTCACCTGTCTTCCATTTGCTCTTTAAATTTACCTTCCACAATGGATAGATTTAGCATCTCCATGAACCCCACTTATTATTACCTTCTCCTGCAATACACCCCTTGAACAACAAATATCACTATCCCACAACATTAAGGATTGGCTAGCCCCTGTGTCTCTTAAAATGTTAATGACTTTACCTATATATAAATAAAAACAAAAAACTGCGGATGCTGGAAATCCAAAACAAAAACAGAATTACCTGGAAAAACTCAGCAGGTCTGGCAGCATCGTCGGAGAAGAAAAGAGTTGACGTTTCAAGTCCTCATGACCCTTCGACAGAACTAGGTGAATCCCAGGAAGGGTTGAAATATAAGCTGGTTTAAGGTGGTGGTGGGGGGGGGGGGGGGGGGGGTGGGGCAGGGGTTTGGGTGGGGGGAGAGAAGTGGAGGGGGATGGTGTGGTTGTAGGCAAAAGCAGTGATAGAAGCAGATCATCAAAAGATGTCACTGACGGCAGAACAAAAGAACACATAGGTGTGGAAGTTGGTGATATTATCTAAACGAATGTGCTAATTAAGAATGGATGGTAGGGCACTCAAGGTATAGCTCTAGTGGGGGTGGGGGGAGCATAAAAGATTTAAAAATATTTAAAAATAATGGAAATCGGAGGAAAAAGAAAAATCTATATAATTTATTGGAAAAAAAAACAAAAGGAAGGGGGAAGAAACAGAAGGGGGTGGGGATGGAGGAGGGAGGTCAAGACTTAAAGTTGTTGAATTCAATATTCAGTCCGGAAGGCTGTAAAGTGCCTAGTTGGAAGATAAGGTGTTGTTCCTCCAGTTTGCGTTGGGCTTCACTGGAACAATGCAGCAAGCCAAGGACAGACATGTGGGCAAGAGAACAGGGTGGAGTGTTGAAATGGCAAGCGACAGGGAGGTTTGGGTCATTCTTGCGGACAGACCGCAGGTGTTCTGCAAAGCGGTCGCCCAGTTTACGTTTGGTCTCTCCAATGTAGAGGAGACCACATTGGGAGCAACGAATGCAGTAGACTAAGTTGGGGGAAATGCAAGTGAAATGTTGCTTCACTTGAAAGGAGTGTTTGGGCCCTTGGACGGTGAGGAGAGAGGAAGTGAAGGGGCAGGTGTTACATCTTTTGCGTGGGCATGGGGAGGTGCCATAGGTGGAGGTTGAGGAGTAGGGGGTGATGGAGGAGTGGACCAGGGTGTCCCGGAAGGAACGATCCCTACGGAATGCCGACAGTGGGGGTGAAGGGAAGATGTGTTTGGTGGTGGCATCATGCTGGAGTTGGCAGAAATGGCAGAGGATGATCCTTTGAATGAGGAGGCTGGTGGGGTGATAAGTGAGGACAAGGGGGACCACATCATGTTTCTGGGAGGGAGGAGAAGGCGTGAGGGCGGATGCGCGGGAGATGGGCCGGACACGGTTGAGGGCCCTGTCAACAACCGTGGGTGGAAAACCTCGGTTAAGGAAGAAGGAGGACATGTCAGAGGAACTGTTTTTGAAGGTAGCATCATCGGAACAGATGCGACGGAGGCGAAGGAACTGAGAGAATGGAATGGAGTCCTTACAGGAAGCGGGGTGTGAGGAGCTGTAGTCAAGGTAGCTGTGGGAGTCGGTAGGCTTGTAATGGATATTGGTGGACAGTCTATCACCAGAGATTGAGACAGTGAGGTCAAGGAAGGGAAGGGAAGTGTCAGAGATGGACCGCGTGAAAATGATGGAGGGGTGGAGATTGGAAGCAAAATTAATAAATTTTTCCAAGTCCCGACGAGAGCACGAAGCAGCACCAAAGTAATTATCGATGTACTGGAGAAAGAGTTGTGGAAGGGGGCCGGAGTAGGACTGGAACAAGGAATGTTCCACATACCCCATAAAGAGACAGGCAGAGCTGGGGCCCATGCGGGTACCCATAGCCACACCTTTTACATACGTGATTCCTCTGACACCTTACGTCACATCAACAATTTCCAGTTTCCTGGCCCTAACCGCTTCCTCTTCACCATGGACATCCAATCCCTCTACACCTCCATCCCCCACCAGGATGGTCTGAGGGCCCTTAGCTTCTTCCTCGAACAGAGGCCCGAACAATCCCCATCCACCACTATTCTCCTCCATCTGGCTGAAATTGTTCTCACACTGAACAATTTCTCCTTCAACTCCTCTCACTTCCTCCAAATAAAAGGTGTGGCTATGGGTACCCGCATGGGCCCCAGCTATGCCTGGCTCTTTATGGGGTATGTGGAACATTCCTTGTTCCAGTCCTACTCCAGCCCCCTTCCACAACTCTTTCTCCGGTACATCGATGATTACTTCGGTGCTGCTTCATGCTCTCGTCGGGACTTGGAAAAATTTATTAATTTTGCTTCCAATCTCCATCCCTCCATCATTTTCACGTGGTCCATCTCTGACACTTCCCTTCCCTTCCTTGACCTCTCTGTCTCAATCTCTGGTGATAGACTGTCCACCAATATCCATTACAAGCCTACCAACTCCCACAGCTACCTTGACTACAGCTCCTCACACCCCGCTTCCTGTAAGGACTCTATCCCATTCTCTCAGTTCCTTCGCCTCCGTTGCATCTGTTCTGATGATGCTACCTTCAAAAACAGTTCCTCTGACATGTCTTCTTTCTTCCTTAACCGAGGTTTTCCACCCACGGTCGTTGACAGGGCCCTCAACCGTGTCCGGCCCATCTCCCGCGCATCCGCCCTCACGCCTTCTCCTCCCTCCCAGAAACATGATAGGGTCCTCCTTGTCCTCACTTATCACCCCACCAGCCTCCGCATTCAAAGGATCATCCTCCGCAATTTCCGCCAACTCCAGCATGATGCCACCACCAAACACATCTTCCCTTCACCCCCACTGTCGGCATTCCGTAGGGATCGTTCCGTCCGGAACGCCCTGGTCCACTCCTCCATCACCCCCTACTCCTCAACCCCCACCTATGGCACCTCCCCATGCCCACGCAAAAGATGTAACACCTATCCATTCACTTCCTCTCTCCTCACCGTCCAAGGGCCCAAACACTCCTTTCAAGTGAAGCAACATTTCACTTGCATTTCCCCCAACTTAGTCTACTGCATTCGTTGCTCCCAATGTGGTCTCCTCTACATTGGATAGACCAAACATAAACTGGGCGACCGCTTTGCAGATCACCTGCGGTCTGTCCGCAAGAATGCCCCAAACCTCCCTGTTGCTTGCCATTTCAACACTCCACCCTGCTCTCTTGCCCACATGTCTGTCCTTGGCTTGCTGCATTGTTCCAGTGAAGCCCAACGCAAACTGGAGGAACAACACCTCATCTTCCGACTAGGCACTTTACAGCCTTCCGGACTGAATATTGAATTCAACAACTTTAAGTCTTGACCTCCCTCCTCCATCCCCACCCCCCTTCTGTTTCTTCCCCCTTCCTTTTGTTTTTTTTTCCAATAAATTATATAGATTTTTCTTTTTCCTCCTATTTCCATTATTTTTAAATATTTTTAAATCTTTTATGCTCCCCCCACCCCCACTAGAACTATACCTTGAGTGCCCTACCATCCATTCTTAATTAGCACATTCGTTTAGATAATATCACCAACTTCCACACCTATGTGTTCTTTTGTTCTGCCGTCTGTGACATTTTTTGATGATCTGCTTCTATCACTGCTTTTGCCTACAACCACACCATCTCCCTCCACTTCACTCCCCCCACCCAAACCCCCACTGCCCCCCCCAACCAACCCCCCCCCCCCCCCCGCCCCACCCCCCCCCCCCCCCCCCCCCACCACCACCACCACCACCTTAAACCAGCTTATATTTCAACCCTTCCTGGGATTCACCTAGTTCTGTCGAAGGGTCATGAGGACTTGAAACGTCAACTCTTTTCTTCTCCGACGATGCTGCCAGACCTGCTGAGTTTTTCCAGGTAATTCTGTTTTTGTTTTTAATGACTTTACCTACTCCACTCTGTACATGGAAAGACTTTCCCTTCACATAAAAAATCTTTAAACATTTCTGCAACCTGCTTCTCAGAATTCTCTTGAGTAAACTGTGAACACATTCCCACTTCTTTACCTTTCACTGATTCTCCCTGTTTCACTTGCACACAAATCATTAGTTCCTCCTGTGCAAAAACCTCAGAAACCACAGTACTTTTACTTCCAGAGCTTTTCTGTACCCCAACAACTCCAACAGATTTTCCATGCAATCTCCAACACACTGGCTTTGTGAGCCCTACTTTATTACAATGAAAACACCTCAATTTTTGAATGTCACTTCTACCTTCAGCGCCTTCCTTTTTATTCTCAGAACAAACTTCCTGGGAACTTCCAGCTACTCCTTCTCTTCCCTAGCTACCTACCTTCCTTTCAGCTTCCCACTTTTTATCCTTCTCCAATTTGAAAGGGTGATGAAAATAAGGTTTAGCTCTATGGACTAACCCATAATCATCAGCCATCTCTGCTGCTTGTCTTACAGAATCAACCCTCTGTTCCTCCACATGAGTTCTCACTATTGAAGAGATTGAATCTTTAAATTCTTCCCAAAGAATTACTTCCCTAAGAGCTGCATTGGTTGTCTCTATTTTTAACGCCTGTATCCACTAGTCAAAATTATTTTGTTTTACTCATTCAAACTCAATATAAGTTTTCCCAGGCTGTTTTCTCATATTCCTAAATTTCTGCCTGTATGCTTCAGGAACCAACTCATATGCACTCTAAATATCCTTTTTCACCACATTATAAATCATCGACATTTCTTCTGATAGTGAATCATATGCCTCAAGCACCTTACCTAACAACTTAGACTGTAATAATAACATCCAGTTTCCCTGTGGCCATTTCATCTGTTTAGCTAGCTTCTCAAATGAAATAAAGTATGTTTCAATATCTTTTTCCTCAAACTTTGGAAGAGCTTGCACAAATTTAAACATATCCCCATTGGGTTCTACTCTAGAGATAATTTCTTCCTCTACCACTGGCATCTCTTTTTTAACTGCCAACATTTTCAGTTGGAATTCTCTCTCTCTATCTTTCTCTTTCCTTCTTCATTATCTTCACAATTTCTAATTCCCTTTTAAAAGCCATTTCTCTGCCCTTTGCTTCTATTTCAAGCTTTTTCATTTGCAACTGAAGTCTCACTACCTCCAGCTGTGACTCACTAGTGTCAGGTTTCACTTCTAACTGTAGATGCTGTGCTATACTTTTAATTATATCTGATTTTCTCGCCCCTGCAAGTAACCCCAATTTTAACTTACCTGCCAACTCTGTTAACTTACTTTTCATTATTTTCTCCAATCCAATCAGAGTTATCTCTTCTACTCACAGACAAGTTTTAGCAATCACCAAAGCCATCTTGTAGTCTCACCATTTCTAAAATACCTCACCAACTCCTGAATTCAAAGTGTTTCTCGTACTCTTAACCTTAAGATTCACCAATTTCAAACCAATCGAGGAATTCGAAATATTTTTACCCCAGCAACAGCCCCCAGTTGTTATGAGACAGCCTTTGGTAAAGCTGAGTTATTTAAAAATCCCAGAGGGAAACATTAAACAACTGTCATAACCTATATTTGTGAGTGGTATGTTTGAGATGCAACTCAAAATTCAGGATTCAGATCATCAGTTCTCGAGGGGTTTTATATTAAACTAAATGAAACATCTTATAAATTTACACAAATTAAATATATACACGTTTACAAATTACTACAATCATAACTTTTAACAAATTCTCAAACTAATCTCCATTAAGGCAACAGCAAACCATAGACTTAATCAGACACCAGGCAAAATATAAAAGAAAATACTCCAGATGCTGGAAATCTGAAACAAAAACAGAAGATGCTGGAAAAACTCAGCAGATCAAACAGCAACTGTGGAGAGAAAGACAGAGTTCACATTTTGAGTCCATATGACTCTTCTTCAGATCCGCTGACCCTCTGAAGAAGAGTCATATGGCCTTGTAATGTTAACTCTGGGCAACATTTTCCCCCCATTGGGGGGGAGGAGAAGTGCGGGAGCGAGTGCAAGCGGGCAGGCTTCTGATCGGCGCCCCCGGTCAGGGGCACGCCACCATTTTATGTAGGCGGGCCAATTAAGGCCTGCCCAGTGTGACATGTACCAGGAAGCACTGTGCACTCCCTGTGCAGGTGGCAGGGGATTCCCATGCACGTGAAAGAGCGCACAGATCACCCTGAGGCAAAGTGCTGCCTCAGGGAGATCAGCTCCGATTTAAGACTTTGAATAAAGATTTTTTTTAAATTTCCCTGCTATGTCCCCTCACGTGATGCTGTCACATGAGTTGGGACACATCCATGACTTTTATTATAAAATATTCTGCATTTTTTAAATCACTCATGGAACCTAATCCCGCCCATGGATGAGGTTTCATGTTTTTACACAAGCCCGCCAGGGCTCCCGGCCTGCCCACCAACCTTAAGGTTGGACGGGCAGGTCCATTAATTAGTTCAATTTGTTTTTTAATGCTTTAATAGGCCGTTGACAGGTCGGCGGGCGCACACCTGACTCAGGTGCACGCCTACCGAACTTGCAATCTAAATGACGCAGGGTGACATTGAGATGCATGCCCAACCTCACCCTACAACATTTTACATGCCCCGCCCCTGGTCGCCGACTGGAAGATGCTGGCTTCTGTCTTTCTCTCCACAGATACTATTAGACCTGTTGAGTTTTTCCAGCATTTTCTGTTTTTGTACCAGGCAAAACATTTTCACCTGACAAATTCAAACTGAAGTTCCTTTCACTTTGGTCCCTGTGGAGACAGTTGTAGGCTTATAACTGCTTTGATCTTACATTGCCTCTGCTCTGCACACACTAAAATAGCTGATATTATACCTAGCACAGCTCATTGAATGTAAATTCTCATTGTATCACTAGTCTCTTTAACAATAAAATGCTTTTCATAGCACCAATTTCATTAGTAATATAAACATTTTGTTTGGACTCTGCTAACTAGGTGCCTAATTTCACTTGTGTACTTAAATGCTCTATTAAAAAAAATGTAAATGCATTCTAACTATCTTACATCTCAAAACTAGTACACATCAAAGTGCCTAGGTTAGCTGGCTTTAATCCAATTAAAACACAGCCACAGACCAAGCCTCTATTTTAAAAGAAAAATATTTTCCAATAATATAATATACATTAATAGCTTCATGACAGGTAACTATATCCGCAGATTGCCATGGGGTAACTACATCCTCAGATTGCCAGGGGGTAACTACACCCTCAGATGTCCATGGGATAACTACATCCTCAGGTTGCCAGGGGGTAACTGCATCCTCAGATTGCCAGGGGGTAACTACATCCTCAGATTGCTAGGGGGTAAATACATCCTCAGGTTGCCAGGGGTTAACTACACCCTCAGATTTCCATGGGGTAACTACATCCTCAGATTGCCAGGGGGTAACTACACCCTCAGATTTCCATGGGGTAACTACACCCTCAGATTGCCATGGGGTAACTACACCCTCACATTCCAGTAGGGTAACTACATCCTCAGATTTCCACAGGGTAACTACATCCTCAGATTCCCGTGGGGTAACTATATCCTCTAATTCCTGTGGGGTAATTACATCCTCAGTTTGAAGTAGGGTAACTACACCCTCTGATTGCTGCGGGGTAACTACACCCTCAGATTGAAATGGTTTAAATACACCCTCAGATTCCAATGGGGTAACTGCATCCTCAGATTGCCATGGGGTAACTACATCTTCAGATTGAAGTGGGGTAACTACACCCTCTGGTTGCCATGGGGTAACTACACCCTTAGATTATCATGAGGTAACTACACCCTCAGACTGAAGTGGTTTAAATACACCCTCAGATTCCACTGGGGTAACTGCATCTTCAGATTGCCATGGGGTAACTACATCTTCAGATTGAAGTGGGGTAACTACACCCTCTGGTTGCCATGGGGCAACTATCCCTCAGATTAAAGTAGGTTAACTACACCCTCAGATTGAAGCGGGTTAAATACATCCTCACATTCCAGTGGGGTAACTACACCGTCAGATTGAACTGGGTTAAATACATCCTCAGATTCCAGTGGGCTAACTATACCCTCAGATTGCTGTGGGGCAACTATCCCTCAGATTAAAGTAGGTTAACTACACCCTCAGATTGCTGTGGGTCAACAACAATTATACACCTGCCTGCAAATAGTAATATCCTATTTATTTGCATTACCTTTTCTAAATTGCTAGAGATATACACATTTTTACCACTTTCTGCTCTCCTCTATGCCAATACTTCACATCCAGGTCCTGTGTGAGTCTGAAATCTTCAGCCTGGGATTGGATCGCCCTCCTGGGTGGAACTCTGAATTGTAAATCAATGCTCACTCTGATTCGGTCTCATTTCCCCGGGAGGGGACATGACATTATTCGTGTGGCAGTTCGCTGCACAATTCTAGCTGCAAAAGCGCAATGTTATATGAGGGTCTATTCAGTAAGTTTCTATTCTGAAGCTCTCTTCTATTGAGATGCCAAGTGGGTTTATCGTGTCGAAATTACTATTCAAGCTCATGTTCATCAACCTTCTGCACTAAGGCACAAACTATACATCAGTTCGCAGTGACCCGATGACAGAATTAAAACATAATTTGACGGCCGTTCCTGGAATTAAATTAAGATTTGAATCGTGTAAAGCTACGTTCAACAGTTGGCACTTCAGAAATTGCTAACTAGATAAAATCCATTCTATCCGCACCGAATCTTAACTTAATGGCTATTAAAACGTTAAAGTGTTAAAACTGTTCAAACTTCCCGGCTCTGTAACATTGTGCCATGGCTATGTCATGCTGGAAGTTCCATCATGTAACCACCGTTCTGCCAAAATGGATACCAGTTGTACGCGTTGGGCACAAATTAAAATTGCTGTCAGGAGATTATCGGTCCGAAACTGTTTGATATTCAATCACTGTTTAAAACGTTTCTCATATTTTTGTCTTCAGTAAAATCACAACAGGTTATTTTTGGCCAATAACAAACTCCGCGCGGCTGTTCCACAAAATAAATAGCGATAATCCTCACAAACACTGAGGAAATCGATTTATTTTCTAATTACTTGAATGCCAATTAATTTGGATGGGAAAACCATTCAACAGCGGGAAGTTAGGCAGATTATTTTTAGAATTATTTATTTCTGTCCTCGCTGGGGATGCTGAATGAAGGTAGGTAAGAAAACATCACAGCAGGGAATATTTTAGATAAAAATAATTACTAGTCATCCGATGTTGGACGAAACACCGTCATATAAACTGCGGGGATTCTTGAGCTCATGTGTTTGCAATGAAAGCAGAAACTGAAAGCAAACACAGCTTTGCCATAACATTCAGCCTGCGTTTTAACTCTTGCAAGAGTGTAGTAGAATTGTGACCGGGAGAGCTGCCACACATTAACGCAATCAGACCGAGTTAATCAAGATGTCTTGTGCTTTGCGTTCCCACCAGGGAAGAACAATAGTATTGTGTGTTGTGTATGTGCATGTCGTTTGCATATATTTTGGTGCATGTTAATTTCTCAGCACATGTAATCTCACAAACGATTACAACGTGTGTAACGTCTACGTTATTTGATTAAACGACCTGTTTACATCTTTGATCGCCTGAACATAACTTGATCTTAACCATTCAGACCACTTGATTATAACATCCTATGCCCTCTGGTTGAGATAGGGAAGATCTGAACTGCCTTTCAACACGTTGACACCGGTGCTGTTTAGCAACATAGTTCTCAAGGGCTTCAGCACACGCTCCAATCACCACACGGAGCTACCAAAGCAAAGTACTGTGGGTGCTGGAAATCTGAAATCGAAACAGAAAATGCTGGGAATTCTCCGCAGGCCTGGCATTCAGAACTGATGTCAGGTCACTGAGCTGAAACGTTAATACTGTTTCTCTCTCCACACATGCTGTTGTCTGAGTATTTGCAGAGTTTCCTGTTTTTAATACACATTGCTGATAGATCATGTTGTGCCACTTCTGGTTAGAACATTAAATCCATTTTAATAGCGAATTATGCGGTTCATCCAAGGTTAAAATAATAAACTTGGAATATTATAAAATGCGCCATTAGTTTTGTCGCTATGTATCTCACATTGTACCCAAAAGCGAAAAAGTCTCATTTCATTATCCCCCTACCCCAGGAACAGGGTATCAGTGAAATCCGAAATCTTACCAACTTGCTTTGTAATAGTCGTGGCAATATTAGTTGAACTTACAGAGCGGTGGACATAAAAACCGTTAGCTATTCGTTAGACAAGAAACTGACTTAACTGAATATCAGAAATACGAAGATGTTGTTTTATATAGTTTTGGTATCTTACTGAATGAGGTGAATTATTTGTTTAATGTGTGAAACAAAATACATTTTTGAACATAGGGTTTTAAAATTGGGGATTTCATTTTCAACTTATCTGGAACCGGACTCGGCATCCCAGGGATTATTAATTTATTCACTGGTGCCTTTTGAACTGAACCCACTGTAAAAAGTGAAATCATATTCCCCTGGTTTCATTAACATACACGTCTCTGCTGTCCTAAATGTCCACACCGATCATTGGGAGTATGTCTTATATGAATCTAATGAATGCTAACAGGAAGCGATTGAGAAATTGATTAGCACAGTGAACTCGCTGGAGCAGGTCCACACCCCGACAGTGCGCTGTTACTGGGATATGGTGCTGAACATCGAGGTCGGGCACCCCAAGCCGAAGGCTCTAAGCCTAAAGACACTGTCAGCAAATGAGCAAGATTCTGGTGGCACCAACACGTTTCCAATCGGAATCATCAAGTTTGCGCTTGTTGTTTATAAAGTTATCTTCAAATCAAATTAGCCGCGTTGCAACATTCAAAACATTGCCGCGCCTATTAATCCTCAAGTGCTCAGCACTGGGAAAAGGCAAACCATTTAATGACAAGAATTCCCACAATAGGCACTGTTCCAGCATTTAGCTGCAAATGCTGCAGTGGTTCCCCAACTGTAATCAGCGCTCGGAGGTTCGGTTCAGCCCCTCTCCCTCATTTTGTAATAGGAATACAGATTCCTCAATACTAACTGCACCACATGTCACGGGGATAGATTTTCCTGACGCTAGCTCCAACTGCAAAGTTTGCCCATGCAAGTGCATTTCTTACTGAAATCGAACCCCGCCCCCCGCCCCCACCCCCCCCCCCCCCCCGTATCTCAGCAAACAGCTGCTCCAGTCCCTGCTGCCGGTTTTATTACATCCAAATTACTATGTGATGGCAGTTAAAATACAACGCGAGCATTACTGTGTACGAGGTCACTGGCTGAAGCCTGTAACCCCGCCCAGTTAAAGACACGACACTTATTCTGAAAAAAAGCCACATAATTCCATTGGCTTGTATTTATTTAGTGAAGAACCGGCAACGTGGGAAGAAAGGAGATGCTGTAGTTGATAACGGAAATCATATATATGAAACGGTATCAGAACAGTGATACTGGTCACTTTACCAATCGGCTGTAACATCTGAAACCATTCGCTGCCCCCTCTAAATCTCTACCCTACACTTGATGAATTATGAATCTTAAACGATATATTAACCATTTCAAAATGGCCAGTTATCACAATGTCATTCAAACGAATTACGCATTCAACAAGAATATATTTAAATAAAATTAAATATGATTACTGTATGTCACATGCTTAAGGATTTCAATACGTTTAATCAGCTGAGTCCTCACTTTCGCTCCTTGCCCTCATAGATTTAGATACACTGGGAACGTGAATTTACAGAATGCCCGATCTTTAGTCCAGTCTTACTTAGACAAGTTTAATTAAAGAGATGATTTTGTAAAGGCTGGGTTATAGGGACAAAGAGCAACGTGTTTCGTGGCTCTATTACCAGGACTATAGAAATTATCATCGGAATAGCTGAAACCACATAGTAACATTTCTGTGCCCTCTGGCGAGAAGTTGATCCACTTATTTAAACTCCAAAGCAAAGCACCGTGATCCGAAGTTTGGGAAATGGGGCCTTTTCTTTGGCGTGTGCAAGTTAAGAAGATTATAAAGACTATTTTCAGTTTATCTCTTACCTCCAGAGCACTTACTATTGACTGTGCTCCTTATCTAACGCTGCCAGGATTCTAAGTTGTGCCTGCAGTTGAAATCGTGGGTTGTGGTGAAGTGAATTCTTTGAGCTTTTCATGCAGAACTTGATTTAAAAACTGGTCTGCGGCGTCCCCTTTACAATGGGGAGATTTGATGTGTTTTTTTTTGCTTTCTGATATTGAGTGAAACTTTCCCTGTGCTGAAATCGGGAAAACATGTCCCATCCCTTCATTCAAACTGAGCTTGGTCAAACTCCCTAAACCCTTTTGACCTCCCCGTGTCCATCCCTATCCCTTTGTCGTTAATACAATTTGTTGTAACGATTAACACTTGAAATGGGACGGGACAAGCGTGATTTTTTCCCCCTTTTAATTATCCATTTTCACAAAGTGGTTTGGCTTCTGAAAAGTCCAGTGTGAAGCCAATGAAGTGCAGGCATAGTGGAGGCTTCACATTTGTGTGTTTTGAACAGCAATGTTGTCGATAACGTGCGTTCGTGCTTATCGCAATATTCAAATTAAAAGTAACCTCTAGCTCTTCTTGCTGGCATTACTTGAGAAATGCTAGTGATTTACGTTCCTATATCGTGCGTCCAAGTGTTCAGAATTGAATCTTCAAAATAACGTGCCAGCCTATTGAAATGATAATAATTCCCACTTGGCATTTTCGACCAGTCCAGCAACTGGGATGTGTTTGACCTCTACACGGTGTCAACTTGTTGAAAGTGGATAGAAAACGCCAATAGGACCCAGAATGTGTAAAGGCCAGAGTAAAAAGGAAGGGGCCGTATAGCGACGCCCACTGCTATCTCAGTGGATGTGACTTTGAGATGACATTGACGCTATGTAGATGAGAGCATTAGGCTGGGCGCCGCACGCTACGCTCTCGCTGGAGGCATTCGAGTTGCGCGGGAGCCTCATCCCTCCTGCTCCCTGCCCCTTCTCCTTCTCTCCGCACGGCGAAGCTGAGCAAGACACGCCGCACACTCAGAGCCACACTGTGGGCAGACACTGCGCCCAATGCTCTCCGCTCGTGGGCTCGCTAACACGAACAATAAAAAGCACAAGAGTTGCCACTCGACTAGAGGAAGGAGCAAGTTCGGACAGTAGGCACGGGCTCACTCTACGCTTTGGAACAGTAAGTGGACGGCTTGATCCATATAACATTTGCAGAGAGTGAACTGTTTCAGTCATTTATGTGAAAATAGAGAGTGAGGGAGACAAAGTAGCAGGAGGCCAACAGGCTGATTTGCAGCGAATAATCGCACCGATTTGAAGCCATTCTAACCACAACGCGACCTGATAGTTTCCTTTATACATTGATTTCACTGAGGGAGAGGGAAACTTGTTAGTGTGTGAGAATGTGCTGCTGTAAGGGAGTTTGCTGGCAATTGCTAAGGTTTTTAAGTCCAAACGCTAGGGTTAAGACGCTTGACGATTTCCTCTCCAGGAATTCAGCGTGGGAAGGGGCGGGGGGGGGGGGGGGGGGGGTGGAGGGGGGGGAGGGGGGGAGGGGGCGGGGGGGGGTGGGAGATGCTGGCGATCTTTACAATGATCAATTGAAAGCGACAAGGGATATTTTTATACACATCAGGAATAAGCAGATTGACGGGCAAACCTCGGGGCTTGAGGCGTCTTGTCCATGCAGCTCCGGCTAGACTCTCTGCTTAAATGTGATCGCTATCACTTTGTGACAATGTGCACAAGACTGCACATGGGTTAAGGAGACGACAGGTCTGCTGCATGCAGTTTATATTGTGCCCGCCGAGGAGCGGGGCTCTGTCGCGAATGAACTCTTGGTAATATTTAATTGGCATGAAGTAGTAGATTTGTGAGGATGTGTTCCGGGATAGGCGATTGTGTGAACGTGGGTGAGATTTTCACGTTGTCTTTAATAAAGGTTAAACCGCCTCTTTTTTTTCCGAAAAAGGTTTTCTTGTAAAGAACTGGAAAACAATGAATAGTTAGGATGGCCTCAGGCTCACGGTGGATTGGGCTCCGGAATCGAACAGCGACGGTTACTGTTTTTTTTAGGCAAACTCTAAAATGAGGGGGATGTGTCCCAATGCCATCAATATAGGCAAAGCGAGGGCAGAGTGAAAGCACGTGCCTTTGACTGTTTCTGTCGTTACCAACTCTAGCCTTGCATCTCCTTGTCTTCTTCCAGCATCTCTCCCATCTGGCTACATCTGGCTGCGAATTCAGCCATTCCACAACCGGCCACGTCCGGCTGCCGATCCGAAGTCGTCTCCGTTCGTTTCTATATTTTCTCACCTGTACCTGCTCACACAGAACCGCGAAGCTGCTTTCCACGTGGTCTGGTGCTGAAAATTTCCGACCAACCCCCAGACGCTCGGCGCCCAAACTCAAAGGTATGGCGACCAACGGGGCAAAAACCCCCGACGGGCAAATTTCCACCGAGCTGCACGACGCCCCCACCTCGAACGATAAACCGAAAACTCTGGTGGTGAAGGTGCAAAAGACTAGAGCCATCCCCGAGCGGGAGAAATGGGGAGGAAAATTTGACTTTCTGCTGTCCTGTATTGGCTATGCAATTGGTCTGGGAAATGTGTGGAGGTTTCCTTATCTTTGTGGGAAAAACGGCGGAGGTAAAAAAAGAACTTTTCATTTCACAATACACTTTCTAAATAAACCAAATACTTTAAACAAACATATGCCGAAATATCGCATCTTTCGTGGATTCGAATTTTTAAAAACTAGAGTCACTTGTACCTTAATTATCAAAGCCCTATGCAAATATACTGAGATAAAATATTCCCAACAAATTACTGCATCAATTTTACATGTGAAATTGGAATAGTGAAATCCAGGTGTATATCCAATTAGACTTATATTTTCTAACCGAGTGCATTCTTTTAAGTCCGAGAAAAGTAGTAATGCAACACATTTTAACGCGGTGATTAAGGTATATTGGTGGCATGACCAACCCTTTACATGTACTTTACATATGAGACTATTCATCAAGTATCTGGATCTTGCCAGTTCTCCTGGATTTTGAGAGGCTGCCTATTCCCCATCAATTCCTAACGTGCCGTTCCTTGTTCTCCAAAGGGGCCTTTCTCATTCCCTACTTCTTGACGCTGATCTTCGCTGGGATGCCAATCTTCCTCCTGGAATGCTCTCTGGGCCAGTACACATCTGTCGGAGGGCTCGGTATTTGGAAACTGGCGCCAATGTTCAAAGGTATGGTCTAAATCAGCACCGAGAGCAGGAGCGTCGCATATTTCTAAGCGGATCGCAGTGTAGGGAAAACAAAAACGATGTCATTGGGAAATCCAGTATATGGCTATTCCCTGCCTGATATAAGGGGGAAGGATTGTTCTCTATATAACGGCATTCTAACCTAATTCAAAACGATTTCTCTACAAAGAGCGGCGGTGGTAATGCTTTCACCATCGTTTACAGCCACTGTCATGGATTTATTATGAAGGAGCTGTTATGAAATCCACACACAAAGTATTAATGTTAATATCTCAGTGGCACATCAGTCCGAGTGTCATTGCAATCGTTGGAGCCAATGTAGTTTGAATTTTTCCAAGTTGAAGAAGAAGCCAACCAGCTTCACAGGAGGTATCTCAGGTGCCAGTAACACTGTGTATTTCACTTTGCATTTCATAAAGTCTTCCCTGGAAGCCCTTGTCAGGCGCGGCCGCCTGTGTTAACGCGCTCCACACTGTAGGGATGAATGGCACAACCTGTTGTATTCACCTGCTCGGTTTAACATTTCGGGTTTCTCGATATGTCTTCTGTTTACAGGCGTGGGTCTCGCAGCAGCAGTCCTCTCTTTCTGGCTAAACATCTACTACGTCGTCATAATTGCTTGGGCCATTTATTACTTGTATAATTCTTTCACATCAGTAAGTTGTTTCTGCTTCTCTTTGAGCGCGAGTTAAGCTCCCTTGGCTCTAAAAAAAAGTTCACTTGGTGTTAACGTAACCATATTCTCATTCTCGAACACAGCTAAACACTCCGCCACCCTGAATTAATATATAGTGAGTGACAACTGGAGGGGGAAGTATCACATATATGATAACTGTAATCATATGGCGGGTTTGGATTGAACTGGCAAATAAAAGCTACAAGCAATGAAGATTAATTGGTGAACATGTAAATGGCGCGTTGTTGAAAAACAAACAAAAAAAATCAATTCTAACGTTTCGTAAACAGGATCTTCCCTGGCAAAGTTGCGGTAATCCATGGAACACAGAGAACTGTTTCTCAAACTACAGCATGACCAATGCAACTAACCTCACCAGCCCAATCGTGGAATTCTGGGAGTAAGATGGCTTTTACCTCTTTGGATTTTTCGGGGTGTTTTTTTTTTGTTACCAATTTAAAGTTTACTTTAAGAAAAATGCTAGGTCAAGGATGAAACATGTTATTGAGGAACACATAACTATATCCACAGACGAAACATGCACCAGTTAACAGATGGATTGGATGAGCCTGGACAAATCCGACCGCCTCTTGCAATAACACTGGCCATCGCCTGGGTTCTTGTGTATTTCTGTATTTGGAAAGGTGTCAGCTGGACGGGAAAGGTAAACTCATTCCTTAGAGAACAATTCTCGAGCATGGTTAGTCCAGCGGCATGAAACTAGTTGAAATCACATGACGTTAGGATGTCCCCTCATTACCTCCTATCTGTTTTTGGTAATGGTTTGTAACATGGACCAGATATATATTTGGTGCTGAAAGACGCCATTCGGCCCATGGTGCTTGTGCTGGCTTTTCACTAGAGCAAACCAAAACGGCATTCTTTCCATTTCCCTGTTAGTTCAAAGGACTTTTTTTGTGGCCTCACCACCTCCAACCGTAATCATTCTTTACACAACAGATAAAGGACATCTCCCACTCCAGGCACCGTGCCCTAAGATTGGCCCGTGGTCATGCTTGGCCAGTACTGCAGTGGTTTGCTGTTGCTTTCGGCTGGCCAGGTGTCTCTCCTGCCCTTACGACCTGGATTTGCAATTTGATCATTAACCTGCTTAGCCAGTTACGCACTGGCCATCAAATCCCCCAGGGGCACTGGAACCTGGAGCTTCCAACTCAGAGGTGGGCAAGCTCCCCACAGCCGTCAAAAGTAGCTACTGATGAGCAATGGTCTCGGGGTCTGCAAAAATACGGACATCCATTTTCACAGCCTCACGCTCCAACCATCCATGATCCCCTATCATCACCATCATACATATTAACGGATGCAAGTTGTATAATTTATATAATTCCAACTTTTCCCTATCCGGTAGACCTAAGGCCTGCCTTCCCAATGAAATTACAACGGTCTCGTTGGAATTAATAGTGGCAGGAATCTAATAAAGGCTTCACGAGACAATTAAAACTTTGAAGATGTTATATGCTGCTCAGAACATCACACCAAAGATGTGAACATCTGACAACCAGGACTTATACTTAATTAGCATATTTTATTGCACGAATCTATTAGTATTAATCCTTTGAAAAAATAATGTATTAAAAATCTATAATACCAATAGTTTTTAATCTAATCCTGATATCGATAAAGTAGATAAAAAATTACCACGATCTTCCTAAACGCTCCGTGTCTTTTCACAGGTAGTTTATTTTTCTGCAATCTACCCCTATGTTATGCTTCTTATCTTGTTTTTCCGTGGAGTGACACTGCCTGGGGCCCGTGAAGGAATTCTGTTTTACATAACCCCCGATTTCAGCCGCCTTTCAGATTCAGAGGTATGTTAGCAGCAATCTTGATGTTTAGCTCTCTTATAAAGAGGGAAACGAAGCCACTTTAATTACTGTGCACCATCTCGACCATTTCTCTCACAGGTATGGCTGGATGCAGCTACACAGATATTTTTCTCATACGGCTTGGGACTTGGCTCTCTGGTGGCGCTTGGAAGCTACAACACCTTTCACAATAATGTTTACAGGTAACACACCCCTACAGCTGTCATTGTTATAAATCGCATATTATACTGACAGTATTCTTTCCCAGAAAAAAATACAGAATCACGCAGCACAGAAGGAGGTCGTTCGGCCCACCGTATCCATGCCAGCCCTTTGAAAGAGCCATCCCTTTGCCGTGTTCTTCTCCCATTGTCCTGCAATGCTTTCCTTTTTGAGTACGTTTCCCGCTCTGTTGGTAGTCAACGCAATCTTGGGACCCATCACCTCAGATACCATGTATATACCTCACCAACTTTAATTTACTTTCTTTGCAGTCATTCGAATTTGTCATTCAGATGAATATTTTGCACTCATCTCTAACCCCCATTATGCAAACCCTCTCCCCCTCCCCTCCCCCACCCCACTCCCATTATTCCTACGGAGGGGAGTACCTCCCGATTACAATGCTTTTCATCCAAAGGTCTGATGAATCATTTATCCTTTGGGAATAAGTCATTTGAATTAATTATTGTCTGAGTTCCATTAATGATGTACAGAATTGAATTGTAGAAATTTATAGCACAGGAGACCATTCAGCCCATTGTGCCGATGCCAGCCAGCAAGCAGCTGTCTAGCCAAATCCCACTTTTCAGCTCTCTGTCCATAGTCTTGTAGGTTAAGGTGCTTCAAGTGCATATCCAAGTACTCTTTAAATGTTAGGAGGGTTTCTGACCCTACCACCCTCTCAGGCAGCGAGTTCCAGATCCCCACCACCCTCTGTCAATATTTCCTCAAATCCCCTCAAAACCTCTTAGCTCTTAACCTAAATCTAGGCCCCCTGGTTATGGATCTATCAACCAAGGCAAATAGAGCCTTCCCATCCATTCTATATAAACCACCCATAATTTTATACACTTCAATTAGTTCTTCCGTTAGCCTCCTCTGTTCCATAGAAAACAACCCTAGTGTATTCAATTTTTCCTCATAATTAAAACTCTTCAACCCAGGCAATATCCTTGTAAATCTCTCTGTATCCTCTGTAGTGCAATCATATCTTTCCTATAATACAGCAAGGTTAAATCCAAGTCCCCAATTTTGGTATGGTTTGATCCATTAAAAAAGGATTTTCTCATTTCATTAAAACCAGCTGGACTATGTCACTTGTTCGTATTGGCAAGATTAAAGACTGTTGAGCATGTTTTTGATTTAAATTGAGGGAACCTAACCTTTAAAATCAATGTTTAATGCACATCAATGCCTTGTTTGGCAATAGTGTTGTAAAGAGGTGGCTTATTATGATGCTCACTTCAAAATTAGATCAGTCATTTGGGGTTGGTTCTCACTCCTGTGCTACCCATTGCTGGATGTGGCTGTGCCTTTACTTTCTCCAAGTTGTTCCATTGACACAAATGGAGACCCCGATAGAAGTCAGTCAACATTTGTGGTTTGAAATCATGTAAAGTTATTTGTATCCACCTCACAAATAAACTCAAACTAGATCATGAGTAAACTGCATTAGAGAAGACAAGAAACTGATCTGCTTCCCCAGCCTTTGTCAATGCCATTACCAACTGCTTGAAGGTGCATAGGGGCCGCTTGTTGTTGAGATTCATCCATTTTACTCCTGACCCATTGAGAAATTGTTTTCCTCCACTAAATGTTCCTATTAAATGTCAGCAACTCAATAGTTTGCTGAATCATAAGCAGGGATCCAAGTCCCACTACTCCATGGATTTACGTGTTGGTGCTACATTGTTGCTGCCCCCAAAATAATTCAGTAACATTACATGCTCTAGAGACAAAAGCAATGTTTCTTTTCTCTCCTTATTTCAGGGACTCAATTATCGTCTGCTGTATAAATTCCACCACCAGTATGTTTGCCGGTTTTGTCATTTTCTCTATCGTGGGCTTCATGGCCCATGTGACAAAAAGATCAATAGCGGACGTGGCTGCTTCAGGTATGTTAATCCCATGCCTATGCTGTTTTGCAGGGTAAATTCATCGCTAATGTACAGATTTAGACCTACCTTGACCTTATTGTAACAATAAAAGTATGGGTCACATCTTTCATGCCATTCCTGAATGATGCTAGTGAATATCTGATATTGTATACAAGACATTATTTTTTCCCTGATGCCTGCCCTCTAAAAGAGATTTCCGATGGCTTGGTATTTGAACTTCATTGATAAAACGTCATGCCCATTTCTGAGTTTGGGAGTACCTTTTGCACTTCTTTACTGAATGTGCTACCTTCTCTCATCTTCTAAATTCTCAAGGATAGCAGAAATATTTGTTCCTCTAACTTTAAACGAATTTCGCTCCCAAAAGGAACCATTCCCAAAATCTACTCTTGTGACGTGAGCTCTTCATTATGCCACTGAAGAGGAAGAACTTTTCCGGGGTCATTGCACATACTGTCACTCACACAAAAGACAATTTGCTGGCCACTAGGGACTGTTTTACAAAATAACTGTGAAATGATTTAGCCTTATAATCAACCTGAGGAAGCTGGAAGCGATCTATCTGCCTGTGTCCAGGACACGGACTCTCCAACCTCCATCAACATTAAGAGTACCACACTGAAATCTGTGACATTTCCTTGTCTGGGGTAGACCAGTAGTTGGATAATAGGCTTGGAAATTTGCAGCCATATCTAAAGGGCAAGTCTATAGAAATGGAGAACTTTTAGAGTCAACATGACATTAGGTTGAAAATGAAAATTAAAGTTCATCATGCTGCTAGGTGTAAAGTCGCTGCACTTGAATTGCACAACAATTGCATAGTTATAACCACCACAATGAACTGGAGAAGTTTCGTGTGCAATATTCTGACACCATTCTTCATGGTCAATTATATGCTGAGATTCAACACTGACATCTTCATCAGGGAAGCAACAGCCAGCATTGACCACATGTTGCTGTAAATGTAAATGAGATATGAAAATGCCATATAGCAGACTTCTTAAAATGAGTTACATGAAGAGAAACACTCCCTTGATGACCAAACTAGAAGATCAAGCAAGAACAGAAGAACAAAATCTGAAGTTGGAATGTCCAGATACTAGTTTTTATTGCTATGCTTTTGGGAGGACCTAAAAACCTTAGGCTACAGATCTGAGACTAATACTCTTGCAATCATCATCGTTATTACAGTTAGATTGCCAATATTGTATGCTCATTAAATCTGTCAAATTGAATGTATATTTCGTGCACATAAAATACAGTGTTGAATTCAGACAGGTCCTAATGTAATGGTGGCCAGTCAATGTACAGAGTCATGCTTTCCTTTAGAGAAAAGGTATTTGAATGAGGTGCAATATCCAATCAGTTGTAGAACTCTCACTCACTTTTCCAGTTGTAGAACACTTATGCATGTGAATTCTCCTCACAACCATTTGAAATATGTCATATGAGATGTTTTGAAAACTACCTCAATTTTATGTGCCTAGAAAATAGCCAAAAAGCCAAGGAAAAGTATTATGGGATATAAAATTTGTTAGCTTTTCTGGAGATTAACACCACTTTGATTAATATGAACTTTGCAGCATTTTAATGGGTTGAGTCTTGATCATAAACCTGTACATGGTCTGTGCATGGATAATATTTTCTCACTGAATGCTTTTTAATGCTTTTAGCTCTTTTAATAGTGTATTCCTTTTAATAGTGAAAATTAGCTTAATTGAATTATATTACAACATTTTTAATATTATCCATGTTTGCTCTTGAAAATAAGACAGATAATACTTGATCTTTTTTTCTTTTCTAAGGACCTGGCCTGGCTTTTTTGGCATACCCTGAGGCAGTGACACAATTACCAATATCTCCATTATGGTCTATTCTTTTCTTTTCAATGTTACTTATGCTTGGGATTGACAGCCAGGTAAGCTCTAGTTTTAGCCCTTTATGTTTTATTTTATCTGATAGATCAGTAATAAAAATTGTCGGTTGTTCACTTTTAAATTGCATTAATTGTCAGGTAGTTCTTTTTTTGATTAATTGCATTAATTCATTACATTTTTAAAAGAAAATAAAAATGGTGCAACAAGGATACTTGTACATATTTTCTGAACAGCTGTTACTAATAACATTTAAAATGTGTTCAATATAGTTAAACGTTCAAAAATTATGCTGTTTGAACAAATTTGAACTGTTAGACTTACAGCGAAACATGCATTTCACATTACACTTAAGCAAAAACAAGTTAATTACATTTTATACTACAATACAGAATTACAACTCTACATTTATAGAGCCGGTAGGTTTAACCAGAGATGAATCCTGCCATTTGCTCGAAATATTCTATGTGAATCTAATGATTTAGGGGGATAAATACCAAAAATGCCTTTACTGATTGTGTCTGACAGGTGCAGACATATCCAAGCCTTGCCTCAGCAACACATCAGCACTGGACAGCCTCCTGTTGCTATGGGTAACACTGCTGATTACCCCTGGCTGTGTTCTTGCTGCAAGCTCTAGGATGAAGTGCTGTAATAAAAATCGCATTTCTTAGTAAAATCAATGTTTTGTGTGTCAACGGTAGTCCAAGTTAGGCTGTCTAAATATGCCAGTGTGAAGAATTGTTCTATTCACAATGTAAGCTTCCAATGAAAAAAATGCACTGTAAAACCGTCTAAATAAATTCATGCTCGGTGCACAGGCTGAGAAGGGTTCCATGTAAGATAAGAAGATGGGTTTGGCAGATGGCAAATGCAGCAGTGTGGTCAACATTTAACAACAAGAGTGACTGCAGCAGACAATTACTTTTTTGTAACATTTGCCAATATTCACATAGGAAAGTGAAGACATTCTGGGGCACACTGCCCTGGATGATTTTGCTGCAAAACAGATTAGAAAATTGATTTGTCCCCAGGTTTTGAGGTAAATATATTTTATTAAAAACAACTAATAAATATTTAAAAGATAGAATTTGAGGGGAGACATTTTCTTCTTTCAACATTATTACTGTAAGACAGTTCAATGTTGATCTTGCTGAACCATGTACTTTGTTTCTTCAGCTATAGGTTCATATACCAACATGCTCAGCATATATTGGAGTAGTAAGATGCAAACTTGCATATGCCACTCTGCACATAGTGAGTTCCCAAACTCAGGTGTGCTAACAGGTGGAGAAGTTGAGTGAAGGTTAGATACATTACCACTAGGCTGAAGAGCAAATCACCTTGAGTTTCTGTTATTCACCTCTCTGCATCCAGTCACAGAGTCAGATTTCCAGAAGTCATGGAGCTCAATGTACAAATTTAAAGAACAGTAGGCAAATGACAACAGGGTGTTGACTTACATATACAAGTGTAAACACATGCATTAACATGAAAAAACTATTGCAGAACTTTTCTCCACACTTATTGTAAAAATACTATTTGGCCAATTTGCCTTTCCATAATTTTGTTTGGAGGTTGTTTGTGGGACAGCCATGAAGACTTGTGTGAGAGAAGGAGAAGATGATGAAAAGAGAGGAAAAATATTTTACAGGTTGAGTAATATAAAAGATTGCAAATTTATTCAGAGAACAGACTGACACTCAATGGAAACAAAAGAGGAAAATAAATTTAAAATCAAAATTAGGTCAAAGCATGAAGAAAGCAAAAGGCAGCCATTGGAAAGGGGCTGAAGCAGTTTTCACTCAAAAGCTATTCTCTATCTTTGATTAGGACCCTGCCACTTGTAAAATGCATCGTCTTCAGATTATTGACTAACTTCTGAATACGGTGCTGTCAAGAAGTTACAATGATTACTGATTTGATAATAGGGAATGCATAAGTTTATACATTTTATTTTATTTTTGTAAATAAGCTTTTGCATTTATAATTGAGCTCTTTCAGTTTACAAACAAAAGCTTACCTAATCTAACAGAAAAATAAACTGACATTCATTTGCAATACTTATTAATTTTCAGTTTTGCACAGTAGAAGGCTTTATAACAGCTTTGGTGGATGAGTTTCCCAAATTGTTACGAGGAAGAAGAGAAATTTTCATTGCTGTGGTCTGTGTTATTTCATATTTGATTGGACTCTCAAACATTACCCAGGTAAATTGCAATAAATTTCATGAAGCTGTATTAAGTATGAAGTTTCTAGGTTTAAGCTGATTTCTAACTGAAAAAGTGACAGATACACTGTAACATTTTGCTGCTGTGGTTATCTGACTATGATTTTGGCTCCGCTGAAATTGAAACAATGCAACCTACAGCGTCTCTATATAAAAATATTATTTTAATGGATATTTATGACATTCTGGACATCACAGAGCCAAGTTTAACTGCAATCACTCAGTGTAAATGGGACAGTAGCAGGTCAAAAATGTAATCGGGTCACTTACTGCCATGTTTATGCTGCATTCCGGCCATCACCATTTTAGTAAGAGCCTTTGGCTTGGCTGCCAGAGTGCCCATCTCTTTCACTCTTATTATGAATATTGGCATCCTATGAAATATATCAGACTCCGACTGAAAATCTGATGGACAAATAGAGTGTGCTACCATGCAGTTCCACCCTTTTTGTTGGCATTGAGCAGTGGAACTTAAAGGCCCCACTAAAACACTCCTGTCTGCTACCAGTCCTTGCATGTCATTCCCCACAGCCTCAGCCAGCTGATGCCACATAGGAAATAACTACTGTAATGCCCTGCCCGTCCAGTGAGTTGCGCTGGAGCACTTTTAGTATGTGCAACTTATTAGATTGATGCAAATGAAGACCTTGGAATGGCATTGGCCTTTTCCAGCCCATTAGCTACTGGTTTCTCACCAAAAGTTAAAAATCAACTCTGCATCTGGGAGCATCAGAAATATATGTCTACAAGAGTGCAGTCATTTCAGATAGTTTCTTCAGAGCGAGAGCTGAAAATTTACAAAGAAATCTTCAAAATTCCCTTGCAAACAACAGTTAATCCCTAACTGATTCAGGGGCCAGGATTCTATGGCCCCGCCCACCCCACGGGATAGTATGGTCCCGCCAAGCTGAATGGAGTTTTAGATGGCACAGCGTATCTGCCGGGGGGAGACACGCCTTGGCGCGGCTGTGAAATCCTGGCCAGGATTTTTTATTCACAGAAGTTAAACTTTCTGGGCTGAATTTTCCCCCCGTCGGGGGTGGGAAGTTGATGGGCGGGCATGTATGAGCGCACTTCCGATTGGCGATCCCGATCAGAGGCACAGCGCCATTTTACGTGGGCGGGCCAATTAAGGCCCACTCAGCGTGAAGTCTGCACAGAAGCGATATGCGTTCCCTGTGCAGGTGGGGGGGGGGGGGGATCCCAAAATCAAGAGTGCGCTCTTTCTAGCATGCGCACGAAAGAGTGCACTCATTTCCCTGAGGCTAAGTGCAGTCTGTAAATGTAAAAAAGACAAAAATACAAAAATAAAATTTCCCTTACATATCCCTTCATGTGACACTGTCACATGAGTTGGGACATGTCCATAATTTTTATACAATCTTTATTAAAAATTTTTAAAGCCTACATGAAACTTCATCCCACTCATAGACGAGGTTTCATGATTTTTCTAGTTGCCGCCGGGCCTCCTGGCCTGCCCACCAACCTTAAGGTTGGACAGGCAGATCCTTTCATTGCTTAATTGACCCTGTCAATGGCCTCAATTGGCCATTGACAGGTTGGCGGGTGGGCAGCTGATTTTGCTGCGCTCCCACTTTCCTGAAAATTTAAATCGAACACAGTGATGTCAAGAGTTCTCCCCAACGTCACCACGCGTCATTTTACATGCTGGCGAGCGGGCCCAACCCCCATTCACAGACTCATAAAATTCTGCCCTCTGACTTTAAAGGGACTGGTATGGTTAAATATATTTGTACTTTACCTGGTATCATTACAAAACAGCACATTGTCTGATTTCCTATAAACAACCCTATGATAACGCTGCCACAGTGCATTTCAAATTTAAACGATATATGAAAATTAAAAATCCCGCATTCAGACCTAAATGTTTTTGCTAAAACGGTATCACTTGACTCTTTTTAAAAGAACGGTTTCACTGGATAATTTACCTAAATAACGGGCAGAGCTTTCTGAGGGCTCTGTCCCACTGGCCTCCAAATCAGCATGATGCCTTGCTAAAATGCTTCTGTCCATTAACTTACAAGACAAGGGGCCTCGGGAAGTTCTGTCCACCATGTGGTGCATGGTGGAGACATGCAACCCATGAGATTAATCAGGGAAGACTCCAGTAATAACAAAAATTGAAAAAACAGTGAGGGTCACTGTCATTATTTTAAATATTGTGATTTTAATGAAAGGTCTAGTAATTCTCAAAATTAACAAAGTTTACTATTCCTAGTTTAATTGAAGTTAGTTTCGAATGTGTAATTGGATGGTAAAGAAGGTTATTAAAATGTCCTTTATCTGGTCTAGAATGAGCATTGAAAGCTTCCTTCCTGTGAGGAGTCCAAACAAAGTGTGTTTGTATTATCTAAATCCAGTTCTTAATGGGTTTGAGGCAATAGCACATAAATTGCTTGTGTTTGTCCAGATAGTGATTGACAATGCCACTTAGACTGCTATGGGAGTAGCCATTTGCACTAGTGGAATAGCAGTTGTTCTTCTGAGGCTAGGGTAAGGACTTGGGCAGTCTAAAGATTTTTTTTCCCTTACTTTAAATATTTTAAATATGTGAAAATTTGATACAGAGTTCAAAAAATGTCAGATTTCAGAACTATCAAAAACAATGCAGTTAGCAGCTTTGAGCAACATTTCATATTTTCAAAATCTGTTCAAAAAGCATTAAAATGTATCTGTCCCTTTTTCAAACCAAAGCTGAGGAAATGTACAGAATCGAGGGTGTTACAGCACAGAAATAGTCAACTCAATCAAAAATGTTTTCCCTGATGCTTTTCCCCAACATGAGCCATCTTTTCTAATACTACTCTCTTCCCATACTTTCTAGTATTTCTCCTTATCAAGCAATTGACTGTTTCCCTTTTGAATAATTTATTGACTTTATTTCAATAATTGTTTGCAGCAAAGAATTTGACATTCAAATTATTTTCTGCATGAAGTTTTTTTCCCCCTAGCCATGCTTCTAATTCTTTTCAGATTAACTTAAATTTGTCCCACGTTGTTTCCACACACTGATCAATGGAAACAATTATTACGATTTACCCTGTCAAAGCCTTTCATAATCTTGAAGATGCTTTTCAGGTCATTCATTAACCTTCTCATTTTCAGTAAAAAAGCCCTAACTTCTTAAGTTTCTCTTCATTACCCTATTGAACTGACCCCTCATGAAACTATTTCTTCAACTGCTTTTATTCCTTCTTATAATGGATGACTAAAATTCTACTCAATACTCCAACAGGGCCTAACGACAAAGTACTGCTTTAACATGACTTCCTTGCTCTTGTATTCTGTGCCTCTGGGTATAAAATCAAGTATTCTGTTTGTCTTCACTTGGCCTTATCCACATGAGCCACAAACTGTGCTTCTGCACACCAAGGTATATCAGATCCTCTCCAATTTTTGAATTCTTACCATTCAAGCTGTTCTTCTTTAGCAATTCTATTATCTGCTCCTTTAGTTCCAAATTTAATCTAATCTCTCTATTCATCCATGGAACACTAGCCTTTGATATACCTTACGCTTATCATTTGGATCAGAACAAGTGACAGAATAATCTTTTCCCCGTTTTTTTCCTTAATGCAATGTACATCGTGTGTTCCCTTTCCATCTCCTGCTTAACTGTTTCTTATTGCTGATTTCTGATTCTATTTGTAGCATACATACATTGGGAAAACAATTTTTTGAATGTCCAAACTAGATTTCATCAAGACCAGAAAATGGTGGGTAGAATTTTCCCCCTATCGGAGGGGTTGTGCGGGGGTGGGGGCAGGGGCGGGCGCAGGTAGGCGCAGAGCCGATCGGCACCCCTGATTGGGTCCACACCGCCATTTTACGTGGGTGGGCCAATTAAGGCCCGCCCAGTCTGACATGCGCTGGGAAGTGCTGTGCAGCAGAGGTGCCTCAGGGAAATTAGTTTTAAGTTTAAACAGTCTAATAAAGTGTTGTTATAATTTTTATGACATGTCCCCTCATGTAAAACTGTCACTTGAGCTGGGACATGTGCATCAATTTTAATAAAAAATTTTCTGAAAATTTTAAATCATTCATGAAACCTCATCCCGCCCATGGATGAGGTTCCATGAAAAATGCGAAGGCCGCCTGGGCTCTTCACCTGCCCGCCAACCTTAAGCTTTCTGAATCGGCTTAATTAGTTCATTAATGGCCTTAACAGGACTTTGACAGTCTGCCTAACTGAAAATCTAAACGACGCTCGGTGATGTCAGGACGCACGCCCGACATCACCCCGTGTCATCTTACACCTCAGCGAGCGGGCCCCGCCCCCTCTTGCCGAGCCAAAGATTCAGCCCAGTATGTTTGATATGTCATAGTTAGGCCAAACAAACTAGCATTGAAATTAAGGTTAATAGTTACTTGATTTCAATAGAATACATGTTTGGCACATAAGTGTAGTATAATTATATGGCAAATAAGTGTAGAAGTGCACAGAATTGGTCATAAGTTGCTGGCGTTGCTTAAATTAAAAACTGAGAGGTTTGAAAACAATATTTAGTAGGAGTATAATTCTTCTCAGATCTTTCCACGGGAATGCAGTAGAGAAAATGATAATTATTAACCATCATTAGTCACAATGTCACAATGGGGTTAATAATGTTTCCGTGCCTATGCACATAGGCACCTGAAGCAGCTATAAATTTGTCAGAGGTATTGTACAAAATGTATTAATGGTAACTTTATTTTTGTGATGTGAAGCTGTGCATATATTGCAAGCTTATTTTAAACAGAATTATCCAAAGAACAGCTATAGTCAGGCTAGTTAATCTGCCAATTATATTTAGGATAGGTAAAGACATGCAACTAAGGTGTCAGTTATAATCTACAATTGGTGTACAACTAGGAGATGCTGAAGAATGATGAAGATTGAAAAAATAAAAGCTATCTAAGCAATGTATTATCATTTTTTCCCCTAGGGTGGTCTGTATGTCTTTAAACTTTTTGACTACTACTCTGCTAGTGGAATGTCTTTGCTCTTTCTTGTTTTCTTTGAGACCGTCTCAATATCTTGGTGCTATGGTAAGAATTATACATCCTGATTTTTTTATATCATGAAACTTTCACTGTTAAAAGTATTTGAACCTATGTGAAAGACACCAATATTTTTTCCTTCAGCCATCATGAGGTTTCACCAAGCAGCTCAACCTTGAGGCCCAACACAGGGGGAGGGAAAAAAATTGATACCAAATAGTTTGATAGCAGGTCATTTCACTGAAGACCTAGTTCACACACATTCTGCAGAAGTTTATTAAAACAATTGGGGAACCAAAATTCAGCTATGTAATTGGGTTTGCTTCAGTGCATAATCAGAAATAACATCTAACCACATACAAGCATTTCAGGTAGCTGAGCCCTGCTTCCTCATACAACCTACTAATAGTACATTTTAATTACACTTATCCAGAAAAATCCTAGATTCTAATTTCCAAAGTATGCTTTTTTTTGTGTAATTTTACAACAGTTCCATCATGTCCATGAGGCTACATAGAATTTGTGTTCTAAAGAAATTGTAATTGTTTGAAGAGTTACAAGATTCATTGATTACAATCAATTCAAACCTTTAGTAGACGATCTCAATTAAATCCGTTTTCTGAAGCATTCATACTCACCGGCAGAATTTTTAGCTCAACGTGCGGGCGCGCGCCCAATCCTCTCAAGCGCGAAATAGCATGTGATGACGTCGGATGAGCGTCCCGATATCATCCCACACTCACGTGATATTTTGGCCGGCAGATGCGCGCAGAAATTGGAAGCATGCCCGCCAACAATCATGAGGACAACAAAGCTCCAAGGTTCCAATTGTCTCCCAATTTTTTGTGGTCCATCCAACCTTACAGTTGGCGGATGGGCAGGTCCGTCAGGTGGACTTTGCAATTTGATGAAAACTCATCCAAGAGCAGGATGAGGTTTCTGTTATTAATTTTTTTTAAAAATGAATGGACAGAATTTTCATCATGTATCTGCTCAGGCGACTGATTCTGACACATGGACGTTTTTTCTGGAATTTAAAATCGTTATTTATTGCTTTTAAATTTTTCAGCTCCCTAAGGCAGTTCTCTGCTTTCAGGGAGCTTTGATACCGTGTTCCCCCACGTCCATGCTTATATCAGTGCCCGCCCTCCTCCCACCCCTAACCCGGCAGCACTGAGCATTTCAGCGCGCATTTCATGCTGGCTGGCCTTTAATTGGCCAGCCAATGTGAAATTACGGTCAGGAGCCATTTGTGGGCAGCAGTCCATTCCCTAGCTGCTCCTGGGCCTGCCAATCGTGCCAGCACGCTGACCTAAAAATCCTGCCCTATGTTTTTAAAATAAAGGTATACATATTTTTATACATGTACAGAATAAATGACAGAATATTATTAGTCATTGGTACTCAGGTACTGATAGCAGATAGCATCAACACTATACTAGTTAGCTACATTATTGACACAAAGATTATTCTTTGCATGGGTAATGGGTAATAGAAGGAAATTGTAGGCAATGTTGAACATTTGTGTTGGGCTGCTTTTGTTGTTGTGTCCTCTCTTTGAAACTCGTCTCATCTCCCTGTTTTCTCATGAAGTTGGCTCAATCAGCAGCTAAGAGTAGCTCACATGACATCATCAAAGCAGGCACCTGAGTTGGCGCTCTTCACCACAAGCGGTTTGATCAGTATAGCATCATAGGCTGTACAGTTGCTTGTAACTGTAGTGGCAGCTGATTACCACTACAAAGAAGGAAATGTTCATATGCTCAGCAGGAGTGGTAATCTACTCTACATGAGAAACACAAATGTTTGATTGTTAATTTGACATTTAACATTGTAATCATCACATCCTCTTGGAATAGTGTTCAAAAATAGGAGCTACAGTTTTGCGTATCCCAGATCTAACTAACAGTCAACAGTTGGTCTTGACCATTTTGGCTAGTACTAGCCATCTCTCAATCAACTCAGTAGATCATAATTATGGAGGCCAATGATATTTCATTCATTTTTTTTTCAAAGTGGATTTGTTAAAGGATATAACTTGCAAATATCTCAATCTGAGGATTTGAAATGGAATAGAATTTCTGAATATAATTGGAATGACAAAACTCTCTTGAGAAACTCGGCATTGATGCTTTTATACTTGGATATAGAGTCAAAAAGATCATTGTTTGACTGCAATAAAAAAACAGACAGATTGGTACTATTGATGCCATTGCAGACTATCAATGTCAGGCAACCAAAAAAAAATCATCAATGTGTCAGACCATTTTTGGGTTGTATAAAACAAAAGATTGATTATTGACAGACTTACTGCAATCTGAATTTGCATTGAACGATGAGCACCCTTATTATGACCACAAGAGCATTTCCAACTTTTTCCCAGTTTAAGGACGTGGATTGTTTGCATTAGCTGCAATCCTCTCAATCCATGTCAAATCTGGTGGCATAAAAGTGAGTGATCAAGAAAGAAGGTTCTGTGACCAACTCAAAAAACTCAGGAGCTGAGACCATCCGAGCTAATTTTGATTGACAAACTACAGAACACAGTGGACTCCACCATTCTTGGCCTGGCAGATTAACTTTTGTAATCTTGTGCTTTTTACCTGCTATCTTGCCACCAATGTAAATGGTAACCTTCTTAAGTCAATCAACGTTTCACACTTTGTTCAAGCTATGATGTAGTTTTGTTTCACATCTTGGCTCATCTTGAAGGCCTGATGTGTGGCAGTAATACTGATCTTTGCAGCTGCTACCTTTACTTCATGTATTCTGTACTCATTTCCTCTTGACTACCATTTTCTCAATTCCAAGGAGAGAATTTTCTCCTCATTGGGGGGAAATGGGTGGGAGTAGGCGGGCGTGCAACTGATCGCCGCCCGCGATCAGCTGGGCACCACCATTTTGCGTGGGCGGGCCCAGCGTGACACACACCCGGAAGCACTAAGCGTTGCCTGTGCGGGTGGGGGGAGGAGGCTGAGTTGGGGCCTGTGTTCTTTTGCACACGTGCGCGAAAGAGCACAAAAATCTCCCTGACGCACAGAGCTGCCTCAGGGAAAATATTTTGATTTTTAAAATTTTAATGATGAGAAAAGAATTTTTAAGATATGTCCCCTCATGTGACAGTGTCACATGAGCTGGGACATGTCAATGAATTTTAGTTTAAAAATTTATTTAATTTATAAACCCTTCATGAAACCTCATCCCGCCCATGGACAAGGTTCCATGATAAATGCAAAGGCCGCCTGTGATCTTCGTCTGCCCGCCCATCTTAAGGTTGGACGGGCAGCTCCGTTAATGATCTTAACTGGAATCTAAATGGCCTTAATAGGTCTTTGACAGTTCGGAGTGGGCTGCATGCCCGCCGAACTGAGGATCTGAATGACGTGTGGTGACGTTGGGATGCACGTCCAACATCACCGCATGTCATTTTACGCGTCGGCGAGCAGGTCCTGCACCCATTCGCAGAACAGAAGATTCTGGCCCAAATGTATTTCTGGGCTAGTCTGTATATCCATTGTAGAAGAAAGTGGTCATTCCAGATGATAAGAACATCCTGCTAATGGTTCAGCTGGATGATGATGCTGCTTCAATCTTTAATATCCCAAGAGCTAAGCAACATTTAAGCACGTAATTCACAAACAAATTAGTTTGTGACATACACTGTGAGAACAAATGACAACTCTGCTGAGGGTTAAATTGTTATTTACTATTGTTGGAATACTTCTGACAATCAACATGAATGGCATTCGATAAAGATTCTTGCCAAGCTGCTGATTTTTGTTCCTAGTACCAAAGCATCATTCATTAAACAAAGGGGAATTTTGCCTTGATGTTGAATTCCCTGAAGAGAATGAACTGATCATTTTTTTTCTCACATAAACCGCCAAAAGGCAGCAGAGGATGCTTTGGAAATTGCCCAAGTGCATGAAGTACAGAACAAGAATTCCAGAAATGCTAGGAAATATTTATTGAATATTTTTTCTGGACAATCTATCTATAGACCTAAACATTTTACATCGGCAAATGTTCAGTAAGTTCAAAGTGCACAAAGCATGCTGATTAGCTCAAATTTCATATTTACTAAAAAAAACACTTGAACATTTGTATCAGTATCTCACAACAATTTTCCATACATTAAATTATCGACCCACCTTATCCTGAATTTTTTTCCAGATGTGCTTTTAAGCCACTGTGTTGATTGCCTACTGACCACACGATATGCCATCAAAATGAAATTTAAAACATAGTAAATAATAAGTTAATTAATCGTCACATTTGCCACCCTTCAGTGCCTGAAACAACATTTACCACCCCCAAGGCCTTGGCTACTGCTCTGATTTCCATTCTCAGAGCTTGCTTCATTCACTCTGACTTTGCAGCTCCAGAGCATATGTAACCTCAGTGCCTCAAGGAGGGTCAAGCCTCCAGTCATTAAAAAAAAAACTGCCAGGGTTCTGCCTAGGAGAAAAATAAATAACTCTCCATTTCCAAAATTAAAGAAAGAGAATTTGGCTACAGAAACTCCAACTTAAAGAAAGGAAGTGAAGGAGGGTGGAGAAAGGCCATGGGAATTCCCAACTTTATTTTGCAACTCCCTACTGTTGCAGGGAATAAATAATTGTCTGACTTTATTTATTTCAACAGACAACTTAGGCTGCGCATCATAAAATTAGGGCATAAGGAGTTAAGAAGGAAAGAAAGGAAGGCACCCCAAAACGGCACTATTTAGAGGGATGGGGGAAGCAGACAGGCCCTCCTGAGGATGAGGAAAGAACAAACACAGAAACCCTCTGAAAATAAAAGAAGAGAGAAGTGGGTCACATTGATGGAGTGGGTCTCTCCAAGTTTGCAGATACCTGAAGTATGGCTGCTGCCTGGGTACACATTATACTACAGCTGAACCTCCAATTTTCCATGTGTAATTCCATGGGAGCACCACTAATGCTTATTCAAATGTAAATGTCAGGATGTGAAAGCGCAGAACAAAACACTTTTCTGAATTAAATTTCACAACAATAACAGTTTTGAAAATCAAAATAATGTTTAATTACAAAAGCCTAGCTCTAAAAATCTAGTCTGTGGTTATATCTGCCCACCTTAGCAGCAATACAATCACCATATGGTCAAATAAATGAGCTCAGAGAATCTGCGTAAAAATTTCCTCTAGCACTTTTGAAATTATTTCTGAAATAGGCCAATTCTCCACTGTAAGAGAAAAAGTAGGGAACATGGCAGATGATCAAAATACCTTGCTTTTGCTTCAACTTAGTGCTGATACAAATGACTTACAGCTACCTTTTTATTTGGTCAGTTTAATTTTTTACTTGGTAATTGCAAATTAGCTACACTTAAATATCTTGTGGGAAGCATTGTTCTGGTTTCTATGTGGAGTGACATTATCAATGCATTTAAAAAGTACTACATATTTACTAGAACAATCTGTTCTCCTTTTATGCAAATATGTAGGTTCCTTTTATGCAAATGTATGGGTAGCTTAATAGATATATAGTGCCAATGCTTGACAAATCTTCAAATCAGAATGAATGTTTGAATAGGGAGGATTCTTTCTGTTGGATAATTCTTGGCTGTCACAGTGGCAGACTATGTAAACCTAACAACAAGCTGTTAAACAAATTGCCAAGTTTTTATCAGCTGGAGGCAGCAGTGAAGATTTGTCCATGGATGGAGATTGAGCTGGAAGAAGATAGTATCCAAGATTTTTTTTGTTAAACTTTCAGTAAGCTGACAATATGAAGGAAACAATAAGGCCTGAAATCAATGAGCAGTGGAAATTGCAACAAAGAGAAAACACTGGAACAGAAATTAGTAATTGATTGCGGTAAAAATGATAGATCATGGTCAGTCTAAGTGGTAAAGTCAGGCATTGTCACCAGCGCACTGATTAAATAAAATGCAGGTGGTAACAGTAACCAAATAGCAGCAGGATTAAATGTGCATGAGGGCACAAGACAATAGATATCATAAATTCAACAATAGTTAAGAGAAAACAGATATAAGTGAAGATGACTTTAAGGTGATTGACCAGATAAAGGTTAGCACTGTGGCACTTAGTGTTGCATAGATCTACATTACTTAAACCTCTATTATACTGGTTGGCGTTATGGATCCTGGAATCATAGAGTAGGACAACGCACATCCCAGCATTGTTTCATACAACACTAAGGAGACTGATGTTATTGGTATATTGGAAGGTAGTGCAAGGAATAATGACAAGATAAAGAAGAATATCTAACAGCGACTGAGAAGAAAAATTATGTGACAGCTTTTATTCATCAGTTCAATAGTTTCCAAAGCTGTCAGCTGCACAACCAAAACGATCAATGTGAAATGAATTGTTGCGCAATTCCCTGTCAAACCTTTGGTCCAGTGAACATCTCCACATTATTTGTTCCAATTTGCCGATGAAACTGCATCTCAACCCAGCATGCTGTTAAAAAAATACACGCAGGAAAAAAAAACTATCTGAAACAAAAGGATATAAGATCCCAAGGGATCATATGATAGATGCAAAAATAACAAATGTTGACTATTATTCAGCTTTATAGCTCAAATTATATTGAATGACATCTACAAATTTATAGCAATTTCTGATATGCTGATTTCATCACTGCAATTGATCTCCCAATAAATGGATGCAAAAGTCACTTGATGAAAAAATGTGATGGTTATGCAAAGCCTGCCAAGTGTTGGAAATCCTAATTCCAAGTCTCAGATAGATGCTCCTTTGTGTAATCTTGCGGAAGATTACTAAGTGAATGATACTCCCCAAAGGGTCAATCAAAAAATGAAGATTTAAAGAAATTCTAAACACATGACACTACATCTTCAATGTGAGCATGAAGATTTCATTGTGTTTCTGGACAACAAATACACAAGAACACAAGAGATAGGAGCAGGAGTTGACCATACGTCGAGTATTCTCTGGCATTTAATGCGTTTCCTGGCTGATCTCTTGGACTTCAAATTCACTTTCCCGCCTGTTCCCCATATCCTTTAATTCCCTGGGAGACTAAAAATCTGTCCATCCCAGCCTTAAATATAGTCAATGATGGAGCACCCACTGCTCTCTGGGGTAGAGAATTTCAAAGATTCATAACCCTTTAAGCGAAGAAGTTTCTCCTCATCTCTGTCCTAAAGGATGACCCCCTTATCCTGAGACTCGGAATTTTCCGAGCCTGCTGGCAGCAGGCATGATAGGTGGCATGTGTGGAAAATACGGCGCTACCTGCTTCATGACGGTGTGAAGGCAGGTCGCGGTTGTCCGCTCAGCCCGCCAACAGCGGGCCACGTTTCCCGCCATCGGTCGGCGGGGAGCTAATTGTAATACATTAGCATGCATTTAAAAGGCCATCCCACCAGGCTCTTGGAACCCTGCCAAATCGCCCATCCATGTCGGCGGGAAAGCACACCCACGTGTTTCACAACAGCATCCAAGCAACATGCAGCCTTCACTTTGGGGGAACTGAGGTGAGTGAGCAGCAGCGTTCTCCACAGCTCACCTATTGTTTACCAGCCTCGGATGCCAGGGGGTTGGACAAATGATGCCTGGCCCCGAAGGTGACTGCTGAGGGGGTGGGGGGTGGGGGGGGGGGGGCGGGGTGGTGGGAAATGTCTAGGCTGCAGTCTTTTTTGCCTTTGCTGGCCATGTCTCCCGGACAGCGGTGGTGAGCTGGTGGCAATGAGCGCTTTGCTGGCGGCTGCTTTTTAAAGATGGCAACCGGCGTGATGCAACAGCAGGGTGATGGCGATTGGGCAACTGAGACCCCACCCACCATGGAAATGGTGCATTTCCCAGGAATGCATAAATAGTGAAGTGGGCCCGGGAGGATACGGTGTGAAAACCTGCCATTTTCGTTTCCAGCTAGGACTCCATTTTACCTGCCCACTACCGCACTTAGTGCAATTCTGGGAAAATTCCGCCCACTGTGCCCCCATGTTCCAAATTCTCCAGGCAAGGGAAACAGCTTTGTAGTGCTGGCCCTGTCAAGCTCATTCAGAATGTTTCAATGAGATCACCTCTCATTCTTCTGAACTCCAGAAAATAAGGACTCAGTTTATTCAGCCTCTCATCATAGGTCAACCTTCTCATCCCAGGGACCAATCTGGAGAAATAAATGGTTGATGCCCAATTAAAAAGTGAATATATTGATGTAGCAGTCTGGAAGTACATGAGAAGACTTCTCAAGCAATTAATCTCAACATCTCTTAAAATGGAGCAGTGATTCCTTTTCAAATTGAGTGCCAGTAGAATAACAGAATCCAGCAATGTCTCTGCCTAGCAGATTACTTCAACATCGATTTGTTGCTGACAAAATATAACACACAATTTAAACATGTAAATTTCACAGGTAATTATTTAAATTCCGAGACTGGAAACTTTGAACTTTTTGATGTATTTCAGAGTTTCTGTTTTGAATATTGCCAAGGGGTGCAGTGTGGCTGCTACAGTTATATTGATACAAATGAGGTTCAGGTATGCATCAATGCTAGTGTCAGAACAGCCCAGGGATCAGATCTGTATCTCATGCCTGCATATATGGAAACAAGCTCTGTGAGACCTCTTGCCAAAGCTTGTCTCAGAGTGCTTTCACTAGTCTGAACTGCCTTACACATTTAACATAAATCCAGAGTTATGTTGCAGCCTGACTCCAGAGTGATTATCAGATTCCAATTCTGGGTTTAGGGTGCATTGCTAGTAGAGCACGGGCTTGAGGTGAAACAACTTCACATTAATTCTCCTGTTGTAGAGTAAATGCACCCTCACACTGCTCTGAGTTGGCACTGATCATCACTGTAGGTCAGCCCATGGCGCAGCCGTATGCTAAATGATAATCAGCAATTTTCTTGGAGATTTATAGCTTCACTGCCATTTTCTCATGATGTTTGCCTTGGGATACAAGACACAGTAAGATTTGTAGATGGGAGCAGACAGTTGCAAAAGGACATAGAACAGTCTAAGTAAATTAACAAAACAATGGCAGATAGGGTTCAGGGTGGACAAGTGTGAAGTCATCCAGTCTGGATCTGAGAAAGTCAAATCAGAATATTCCCCTAACGTTGAAAGATGAGGAGTTCCAAAGGAACAAAGAGATTGAGGTATCCATGTGCAAACATCACTGAAAATATTGTTAAAAAGGCTAATTGGAATTTTGGAATAAAAACAAGAACAAATAAAACAAAAGATTTCCAGCATCCACAGTATTTTGCTTTTGTGTTGTAATGGAATGTTGACCTTTATCACAAGGAGCTGGATTTTCAAACTGAGGAAGGAATGCTTCAGTTGTACAGAGAATATGCAGATCCCAACTCAGCTCCGAACTCAGTTCTGGGCATCAAACCTCAGTAAAGATATATAGGCCTTTGATAGGGCACAGTGCAAATTCACCAAAATGATAACAGGATATAAGGAGGTAAATTATGAGGCCATGGTGCAGGGATGAATCATTTGAATGGAGATAAGAAATAGTAAAAGAAAGAAGTCACTGGAGGGAGTAATTTATGGACCTCCTAACAGTAGCTACATACTAGGGCAGAGTACACATCAAGAAAAAATAAAGAAAGGTAGTGCAATAATCATGGGTGACTTTAATCTTCATATTGATTGCACAAATCAAATTTGCAATGGTAACCTGGAGCATGAGTTCAGAGACTGTATTCAGCATAGTTCCTTAGAACAGTACTTTCTGCAACCTACCAGGGACCAGGCACCTGGTAATGTGTAATGAGACAGGATTAATTAAGGACATCTTAGTAAAGGATCCTCTAGGCAAGAGTGATCATAACATGATGGAATTTCATATTCAATTTGAGAATAGGAAATGTGGGTCCATAACTAGTGTCTTAAACCTAAATAAAGGCAATTACAAAGGTATGAAGACAGAGTTGGCTAAAGAGGACTGGGAAAATAGGTTAAAAGGTAAGACAGTAGACATGCAGTGCTGACATTAAAGGATACATTTCATAAGTCTTTACAAAGATGTATTCCATTGAGGAAGAAAGACTACTAGAAGGATGCACCATCCATGGCTAATTAAGGAAGTTAAGGGTGGTTTCAAATTGAAAGAAAAGTCATTTAGTGCTGTGAAGATTAATGATCAACCAGAAGATTGGTAAAGTTTTAGAAACCAGCAAAGGATTATTAAAAAAATAATAAAGAGGGAGAAATTGGAGTATGAGGCAAAACTAGCTAGAAATATAAAAACAGACAGCAAAAGTGTCTACATGTATATAAAAAGGAAAAGAGCAGCTATAGTGAGCATTGGTCCCTTAGAGGGTGAGACTGGGGAATTAAGAATGTGAAAAGCGTGCCAAGTATCATTGAAAATCAAGACACAAAAGGGAGGGAGGAGCTTTGAACAATCAGTATCATAAAAGAAAAAGTAATGGAAATACTGATGGGACCCTGGAACTGGTGGGTCTGCATTCTAGGGTCTTAAAAGTAGTGGGTGCAGAAAGAGTGGATGCATTGGCTGTAATCTTCCAAAATCCCCCAGATTCTGGAAAGCTCCCAGCAGATTGGAAAACTACAAATGTACTATGACTGTTCAAGAAAGGAGGGGGGATAGAAAGCATGCAGAAATTATAGACCAGTTAGCCTAATGTCTGTATTTGGGAAGATGATACAAACCATTATTATAGAGGAAGCAGTAGGACATTTAGAAAATCATAATACAATCAGAGTCAATGTGGTTCCATGAAAGGGAAATCATGCTTGACAAATTTATTAGAGTTCTCTGAGGATATAACAGATCGGGTGAATAAAGAGAAACCAGTAGATGCAGTGGTTTCCAAATGGCATTCGATAAGGTACCACATAAAAGGTTACTACACAAGATAAGAGCATATGGTGTTGAGGTGATATATTAGCATGGTTAGAAGAGTGGCTAGCTAACAGGAAACAGAGAGTCCGGATGAGTGGGTCCTTTTAAGGCTTGGAAACTGTAACTAGTGGAGTGCAACAGGGATATGTACTGGGGCTTCAACTATTTGCAATCTATATTAATGACTTGGTTGAAGGGACAGGCTTTATTGTAGCCAAACTTGCTGATGATAAAAAAAATGGGTAGGAAAGCAAGCTGTGAAGAGGATACAAAGGCCAGAATTTTCCAGCCTCTCAAGACAGTAGGATCTTCCGGTCCTGCTGATGTGAACAGAGATTTCAATGGCTCGCCAGCCCCACTGCAGGGGGGAGGAGGGGGAGAAGGGGGCGGGGGGGGGGTTGGGGGGGGGTTGGTGCTGGAAAATTCCTGCCAAAGAGTCTGCAATGAGAAATAGATAGGTTAAATGAGCGGCCAAAAATTTGGCAAATGGAGTATAATGTGGAAAAATGTGAGCTTGTCCTCTCTGGCAGGAAGAATGCAAAAGCAGAGAATTATTTAAATGGAGAGAGACTGCAGAATGCTGTGGTACAGAAGGATATGGGTGTCCTTATACATGAATCACAAAAAGTCAACATGCAGGTACAGCAAGTAAATAAAAGGCAAATGGAATGTTAACCTTTACTGTAAGAGGGATGGAATATAAAAGTGGGTGAGTCTTGCTTTAAACGTACAGGGCATTGGTGAGACCACACCTAGAGTACTCTGTGTAGTTTTGGTCACCTTACTTAAAGAGGGACATACTTGCATTGGAAGCAGTTCAGAGAAGAGTCACCAGGTTGATTCCTGGAATGAAGGGGCTGGTCTTATGAGAAAAGGTTGAGCCTATACTCATTGGAGTTTAGAAAAATGAGAAGTTATCTAATTGAAACATATAAGATTCTGAGGGGGCTTGACAGGGTAGATGTTGAAAAGTTGCTTCCCATTGTGGGGAATCTAGAACTAGGGAAACTGTTTCAAAATAAGTGATCTCTCATTTAATTCAGAAAGGGGGAATTTATTCTCTCAGAGAATTGTGAATGTTTGGAATTCACTCTCCACAGTGAGCACTAGAGGCTGGTTGATTAAATATAATGAAGGCTCAGTTCAACAGATTTTTGATTGAAAAAGGAGTCAAGGGTGATGAGGAACAGGCAGGAAAGTGTAGTTAAGGCCAAAGAGATCAGCCATGATCGTTGGATTAGCAGTGCAGGCTTGAGAGGCTGATTAATGGCCTACTCCTGCTCCTAATTCTTATGTTCTTATAAACTCAGCTTATCAATTACATTGTTAAGGTTTGTTAATGTCAATTACATTGTTAAGGCCAAGAGAAACAAGTGATGGGTATTATTTGTCTTTGAGCACATAAATAGTGATAGCTGGGTCACTAGGTTGTGTGGGAGGAAAACTATGAGACTGAACAAGTTCATAAACTCAACAAAGAAGAGATCTGTGTCTTGGTTTCAGCTTCACTGACTGAATTGAATCCTGTTAACATCTGGGTGATCTAATGGAGGTATTTAAAATGATTAAGGTATTCAATAGTGTAGATACAGAGACACTAATTCCTCTGGTGTGGGAATCCAGAACAAAAGGGCATAATCTTAAAATTAGAGCTAGGCAAATCAGGGGTGAAATCAAGAAGCACTTTTTCACACAAAGGGTCGTGGAAATCTGAAGCTCACTCCCCAAAAGGCTATGGATGCTGAGTCAATAGAATTTTTCAGAATTAAGTTTGATTAATTTCTATTCATTAAGAGATATCAAAGGATATGGAACAAAAGCAGGGAAATGGAGTTGGGGTGCAGATCAGCCATGACCTAAACGTATGGCAGAACAAATTCCTGGAGCTGAGAGGCCCCACTTCTGTTCTGCATCAGCAGCAATATTAATATGTTTAAAATAAAGTTTGTCACCTCTGCTTTAAAAAAAATGGAGAAAGAAATTCAATGCAAATTATACTCAACATTTGTACCCTGGTATTCCATGACATATTTCAAGGCCATTAAAAATAAATTACTTGAGGAGCATAAGTTCAAGCAAAAATGTGGCACTCCATGGTAGCTGACCTTAATATGACCAGAGATAGTGTAACACAGATTCAACTGATTCTAACAGGTTATCATACTGTGCAGCTAATAGCCCGATAATGGTAGCTTTGGTATAATTGCATCTCTAGGCTTATATTCATAGAAATAGAATCAATTTATAATGCTTCTATTAAATATTCAGGTGCAGTCATCAAATGATTCCATTTATTTTGCTGTGTATGAAATCTTCAGCCAGCTTATATTGTGCAGAGGTGATCTGTTACTGATATCCATGTTGATTATGCAGCTGTAGCAACCATAAATGCAACAAATGACAGATGCAAGTGTCCCGCCTCCTGGTACTGCATATGTGCTTTATTTTAAGATTTTTGTTCACCAGGAATATTGTTTCAATGTTTATCAGCTCTCACTGCTTTTATGATGTGCTTACACATAAGGGGGTGAATTTCAATTTTGGTGTAAGAGTCCAGAAAAAGAGAGAGAATCCCCTATGGATATTTACCCCATCCCATCTTTTTAAAATGGCAGATTTTAAACAGAATCTTCATTCTCCACCCATTACAATTCAACTTTCCTGCCAGAACAAGGGAAGGTTCATACCATCAGGATAGTCAAACTTCAAATAAAAACAGAGTGAACTGGAAATACTCCGTCAATCTGACAGCCTCTGTGGAGATAGAAATAGAATTAACATTTCCAGTCAATGACATTTCATCCAAACTCAATCAATAGGCAGGTTTGTTTGGCAAGGTTATGTAATCTTCAGTAATTCAAATGGGAAAAAGTGAGCAGTTTCCTTTTCATTGTTTGTGTTTGTTAAGAGAAAGGTGAGCAGAAGAGAAAGAAGGGGTTTACAGAAAGAAGCAACACAATATAGAACACATTTCTGAAAAATGCATTTCAAAGAAATTAAAGAAACAAGTCAACATGTTTTAACTAACAATAAGACAGATTTGTTTTGTGACTGTCCCACTAATGTCAGGAAGAAAGAGATCCTGCAGAGAATGTCACAACTGGGAGAGACAGTTGTGAAAAAGAATTGAACGGATGAAAAAGTCATGATAGTTGGGAATGAAAGTGAAAAAATAAGGCACGATGAAATCTTCAGCTGAGGAAAAACTCTGAATCTGGAACAAGATCAAAAATTAGTATCAACCTGGAAATTGTCAACGCCATTGTTCATCAGGGATAACAACCAAGTAAACTAAGAGTTCATGGAACAATTAAACAATTAAATAGTGCTGAATGGTTGCTGGACTTTTCTCCTGCAACACTCAGCTAGATGACCTAAATTATTTTTCATTGTATTAAAAATAAGGATTCTTTAAATTAACAATGAAGAATCAAATAATTATCTGACTCAATATTTCACTCCCAAGATCTCATGAAAGGCTTCTTCATTGTTTCAGCCTATTAATATTTTGTTGTAAAGCATCACATCAAAATATTCCTGATGGTCTACATTTTCACTGAGTAGTCTATCAAACATAGAAATGCCCAGTATTTACTTTCAGGCATCCTGTCCATTCCAAGATTTACAATTGTGGTGCAAGATCCTTCTTAATGTCTTAATCTTCTTACCTTCAAATAATAATCATGTTACTAATTCAGTTAATTGGAAAAGATTCAGTCGCTTGCTGCAAACTCCTAGAGGAACATTCAAAATTGTTGCCAGTCAAACATGGCATTCGTGAGAATGAAACAATCTATTTTTGCAAAAGGATAAATTCTCAGAAACCAGTTGGTTTTAGAATCAGCATAATCTCCTCTGGACTATCTCAGGCATTTTTCTGTATTTTCCTATATAGCTTTTTCTCACCAAGGCTAGAATATTTGACAGGCTTATTTCTACCTCAATGTGTTTGTTTTAAGATTTCCTAGGAAGGAAGACTTAAGTATTGCTCAATATGCAGCGTCAAGCATGCGTAAGTGAGCCCAACTGATAATCTTAAATTGGTTGTTAGTGTAATTCTTAGCATGTGTGCTAGAAGCTACATATTTTCATATGCAGAACCCTGTCCTTTGCAAACAGAGAGAACATGTCCATGCATTGCTCCTTTTTCAACTAAACAAAAGCTTGGGGGACAGCCATCCCCTGGTTCATTCACCTGGCAATGCCTTGACCAATCAAAGCCACTTGCCAACTGATCAGCACTCTCTTCTCATGCAATATAAATTATTGTTCCCTTTGAGATTTGGTATTCTTCCGAATCTATTCTGAGTGTAAGATGGAAAGCTTCAACAGCATAAAGTCAAAATATTGTGGAAATCTGAAACAAAAATAAAAAAATGCTGGAAAAAACTCAGCAAGTCTGACAGCATCTGTGGAGAGAGAAACAGAATTAACGTTTTGAGTCTTCAGCTCTAAAGAGTCATACAGACTCGAATCGTTAACTCTCTTTTTCTCCATTGATGCTGTCAGACCTGCTGAATTTTTCCAGCATTTTTTGTTTTAGCTTCAACAGCATGTTTCTTTTATCAGCAGTACTCAAGTTCTGTACTATCAAATGGCAAAAGAAAACTTACTTTTTACTGATACTCAGAATGTGATTCCATTAATGAGAGATTGAAAATAATAATGAGAGATCAAAAACTGCCTCTCTAGCAGTGACATGAGAGAGATGGATACATTTTGTCTTTGTTCTGTGACCAAAAGGTCGAGGGTATAGTGAAGAGAAATAGCATGACCAGAGGGCAATATAAAATAATTAATTACAACTGATGAGGGGAAAGCGGCTGTGCAAAAGGACTGTACATCAAACTAAAAGACTGTTGAAAGTAATAGCTGAGCAGTAACAGGGTAAATGTACAAAGAATAATAGATACTTCATCAGGATGGCGAGCCCAATGGTTGTAATTGTTAAATGATCACAGTGCACTTGTTATTAGGTAACTGAGAAACACTGAGATAAAAACAAAAAAACTGCGGATGCTGGAAATCCAAAACAAAAACAAAAACAGAATTACCTGGAAAAACTCAGCAGGTCTGGCAGCATCAGCGGAGAAGAAAAGAGTTGACGTTTTGAGTCCTCATGACCCTTCGACAGAACTTGAGTTCGAGTCCAAGAAAGAGTTGAAATATAAGCTGGTTTAAGGTGTGTGTGTGGGGGGCGGAGAGAGAGAGAGAGAAGTGGAGTGGGGGTATGGTTGTAGGGACAAACAAGCAGTGATAGAAGCAGATCATCAAAAGATGTCAACAACAATAGAACAAAAGAACACATAGGTATTAAAGTTAAAGTTGGTGATATTATCTAAACGAATGTGCTAATTAAGAATGGATGGCAGGGCACTCAAGGTATAGCTCTAGTGGGGGTGGGGAGAGCATAAAAGATTTTTTAAAAATTTTTTAAAAATAATGGAAATAGGTGGGAAAAGGAAAATCTATATAATTTATTGGAAAAAAAAAGGGAAGGGGGAAACAGAAAGGGGGTGGGGATGGGGGAGGGATTTGTTGAATTCAATATTCAGTCTGGAAGGCTGTAAAGTGCCTAGTCGGAAGATGAGGTGTTGTTCCTCCAGTTTGCGTTGGGCTTCACTGGAACAATGCAGCAAGCCAAGGACAGACATGTGGGCAAGAGAGCAGGGTGGAGTGTTAAAATGGCAAGTGACAGGGAGGTTTGGGTCATTCTTGCGGACAGACCGCAGGTGTTCTGCAAAGCGGTCGCCCAGTTTACATTTGGTCTCTCCAATGTAGAGGAGACCACATTGGGAGCAACAAATGCAGTAGACTAAGTTGGGGGAAATGCAAGTGAAATGCTGCTTCACTTGAAAGGAGTATTTGGGTCCTTGGACAGTGAGGAGAGAGGAAGTGAAGGGGCAGGTGTTGCATCTTTTACGTGGACATGGGGTGGTGCCATAGGTGGGGGTTGAGGAGTAGGGGATGATGGAGGAGTGGACCAGGGTGTCCCGGAGGGAGCGATCCCTACGGAATGCCGATAGGGGGGGTGAAGGGAAGATGTGTTTGGTGGTGGCATCATGCTGGAGTTGGCGGAAATGGCGGAGGATTATCCTTTGAATGCGGAGGCTGGTGGGGTGATAAGTGAGAACAAGGGGGACCCTATCATGTTTATGGCAGGGAGGAGAAGGCGTGAGGGCGGATGCGCGGGAGATGGGCTGGACACGGTTGAGGGCCCTGTCAACGACCGTGGGTGGAAAACCTCGGTTAAGGAAGAAGGAGGACATGTCAGAGGAATTGTTTTTGAAGGTAGCATCATCGGAACAGATGCGACGGAGGCGAAGGAACTGAGAGAATGGGATGGAGTCCTTACAGGAAGTGGGGAGTGAGGAGCTGTAGTCGAGATAGCTGTGGGAGTCGGTGGGTTTGTAATGGATATTGGTGGACAGTCTATTACCAGAGATTGAGACAGAGAGGTCAAGGAAGGGAAGGGAAGTGTCAGAGATGGACCACGTGAAAATGATGGAGGGGTGGAGATTGGAAGCAAAATTAATAAATTTTTCCAAGTCCCGATGAGAGCATGAAGCGGCACCGAAGTAATCATCGATGTACCGGTCGTTGACAGGGCCCTCAACCGTGTCCGGCCCATCTCCCGCGCATCCGCCCTCACGCCTTCTCCTCCCTCCCAGAAACATGATAGGGTCCCCCTTGTCCTCACTTATCACCCCACCAGCCTCCGCATTCAAAGGATAATCCTCCGCCATTTCCGCCAACCCCAGCAGGATGCCACCACCAAACACATCTTCCCTTCACCCCCCCTATCGGCATTCCGTAGGGATCGCTCCCTCCGGGACACCCTGGTCCACTCCTCCATCACCCCCTACTCCTCAACCCCCTCCTATGGCACCACCCCATGCCCACGCAAAAGATGCAACACCTGCCCCTTCACTTCCTCTCTCCTCACTGTCCAAGGACCCAAACACTCCTTTCAAGTGAAGCAGCATTTCACTTGCATTTCCCCCAACTTAGTCTACTGCATTCATTGCTCCCAATGTGGTCTCCTCTACATTGGAGAAACCAAACGTAAACTGGGCGACCGCTTTGCAGAACACCTGCGGTCTGTCCGCAAGAATGACCCAAACCTCCCTGTCACTTGCCATTTTAACACTCCACCCTGCTCTCTTGCCTATATGTCTGTCCTTGGCTTGCTGCATTGTTCCAGTGAAGCCCAACGCAAACTGGAGGAACAACACCTCATCTTCCGACTAGGCACTTTACAGCCTTCCAGACTGAATATTGAATTCAACAACTTTAGGTCGTGAGCTCCCTCCCCCATCCCCACCCCCTTTCTGTTTCCGCCTTCCCTTTTTTTTCCCGATAAATTATATAGATTTTCCTTTTCCCACCTATTTCCATTATTTTTAAAAAAAATTTTAAATCTTTTATGCTCCCCCCACCCCCACTAGAGCTATACCTTGAGTGCCCTGCCATCCATTCTTAATTAGCACATTTGTTTAGATAATATCACCAACTTTAACTTTAATACCTATGTGTTCTTTTGTTCTATTGTTGTTGACATCTTTTGATGATCTGCTTCTATCACTGCTTGTTTGTCCCTACAACCATACCCCCACTCCACTTCTCTCTCTCTCTCTCCGCCCCCCCACACACACACCTTAAACCAGCTTATATTTCAACTCTTTCTTGGACTCGAACTCAAGTTCTGTCGAAGGGTCATGAGGACTCGAAACGTCAACTCTTTTCTTCTCCGCCGATGCTGCCAGACCTGCTGAGTTTTTCCAGGTAATTCTGTTTTTGTTTTTGTAACTGAGAAACACTGTTTATCACATTCCCAAATTAACCAAAAACAGACACTTCAAATGCATATTGTTAAGAAGTAGTCAGCTGTCAAAGGTTAATCTATTTGTGCAAGTGCCGAACACACAGACACCAAATAAAATCCTGCAAGATAGCTCTGACGCTCAGGCTTTACAGAAGTATATTTGTTTAAACCACACAATTTACAAATTCCATCTGTTCTTAATGTGTCATTAGGCTATATTGATTTGTCCACAATGTTTTAAAATTGCTCAGTGATAGATTGTGTACCATTAAAATGTAGAAAAGTACCTCCTTAACTTTCAGATCACTTCTTCATTAATCCATGCTGTTGGGAAAAATACATGTTCATAATATTGTATTCAGTTGCAACACATTTCATTATATTTTAGGGTTTTAATTTAACCATTGCCACTACCCTCCACACAGAAAACACATTATCTGTAGTAATGTTTGATTTGTTTAGCAAGTTAATAGTATAATAAATTAATGAATTATTACACTCTATTTAGCTAGTACTGAGTGTCAACCCAGATGTGAATGTGCTTCATATTATAGCATTTACTTATTTGGAATGTGAATACCAGTAAATTGATATTTTCTTCCTTCAGGAGTGAACAGGTTCTTTGATAATATCGGAGAGATGGTTGGCCACAGACCTTGTCTATGGTGGAAACTTTGCTGGTCCATTTTCACTCCAATTGTTGTGGGGGTAAGGTATAGCATGCATACCACTTAGTGTCAAAGGAATTACTTATTAGTCCAAATAAACTGCAATGTGTTCCATTACATGCATCACAAAAGTTACTTCACAAATCAGTCGTAAGGGCTAGTTGTGACATTTCTTGAGTGGTCTCAGTTGCTGGAAGGGGTGAGAAAAGGCTACACCATGGAATTTTCAGGTCCTGCTGGTGGTGGGAATGGAAGTGAGTGGGGATGGAAATTATCAGCACTGGCTGACATGCAAGTTTCCCAAAGCCCTCTCCTGGCGCCAGCCAGTTTTACAAGGATTTGGGGGGGAGGGGGGGGTGCGGTAGAAAGAGGGTTGGGCGTCCCGGAGGGCCAGACCAAGCCATTATGAAGGCCAACTAACATTGTTAAAGAGCTCATCGGAACATAGGAACAGGAGAAGGCTGTTCAGCCTTTCAAGTCTGCTCTGCCATTCAATTAGATCATGGCTGATCATCTGCCTCAACCCCACTTCCCACATTATCCCCATATCTCTTGATGTCATTAGTATCTAGAAATCTATTGATCTCTGTCTTAAACATGTTCAATGATTGAGCTTCCACAGGCCCCTGGGGTAGAGAATTCCAAAGATTCACCACCCTCTGAGTGAAGAAATCCCTCCTCATCTCAGCCATAAATGGCCTACCCCTTATTTTGAGACTGTGTCCCCTGGTTCTAGATCTCCCAGCCAGGGGAAACATCTTTTCACATTCACCTTGCCTAGCTCTTTGAGAATTTTGTATGTTTCACAGAAATCACCTCTCATTTTTCTAAACTTTAGAGAATCCAGGCCCAGGCACCTCAATCTTACTTCATAAGACAGTCCTGGCCATCCCAGGAATTAGTTTGGTGAACTTCTGCTGAACTCCTTCTATGGCAAATATATCCTTCCTTAAGTAAGGGGACCAAAACCATACACAACGCTCCAGGTGCAGTTTCACCAAGGCGTTATACAATTGAAGCAAGACATCCTTACTCCTGTACTCAAATCCTCTTGCGATAAAGGCCAACATACCATTTGTCTTCATTATCGCTTGCAGCATCTGCACGTTAGCTTTCAGTGACTTCTGAACAAGGACACCCAGGTCCCTTTGCACATCTATACTTCCCAATCTCTCATCATTTGAGAAGTGTGCGCCCCATCCATTCCTCCTACCAAAGTGGATAACCTCACACTTACCCCCATTATTTCCCATTGCCATGTTCTTGCTCACTCACTAAGCCTGTCCAAATCCCCTTGAAGCCTCCTTGCACCCTCCTCACAGCTAACATTCCCATCTAGTTTTGTGTCATCTGCAAACTCGGAATTATAACATTTGGTTCCCACATCCAAATCATTGATATGGATTGTGAACAGCTGGGGCCCACATACTGATCCTTGTGGTTCCCCACTAGTCACAGACTGTCAATCTGAGAATGACCTATTTATTCCCATTCTGTTTTCTATATGTTAACCAATCCTGAATATTACCCCCTATGCCATTTTCTCTAATTTTGTTTACTAACCTCCTGTATGGAACCTTATCAAAAGTGCCCTGAAAATCCAAATATATCACATCCACTGGTTTCCCCCTTATCTAATCTGATAGTAACATCCTCAAAAAACTCCATAGGTTTGTCAGACATGATTTCCCTTTCATAAATCCACGTTGACTCTGCTCAATCAGATTATTATTTTCTATCACATCCTTTAGAATAGATTCTAGCATTTTCCCTACTACTGATGCCAGGCTAACATGTCTGTAGTTCCCCGTTTTCTCTCTCCCTCCTTTCTTAAACAGTGGGGTTACATTTGCAACCTTTGTAACTGCAGGCACCATTCCAGAATCTATAGAATCTTGAAAGACAACCACCAATGCATCCATTATCTCTATAGCCGCCTCTTTCAACATTCTGGGATATAGGTCATCAGGTTCCAGAGATTTATCAATTTTCAGTCCCATTAATTTAATTTCTCTGATAATACATTTTTACCAATACTAATTTCCTTCGGTTCCTCATTCTTACTAGTCCCTTAGTTTGCTATTATTTCTGAGCGATTTTTTGTATCTTCCTCCAGGAAGAGAGACTAAGTAATTATTTAGCTTTTCTTCCATTTCCTTATGTTCCATTATCAATTCTCCTGTCGAGCCTGTAATAGACCCACATTTGTTTTTGCTGACCTTTTCCTTTTCTCATACCTATAGAAGCTTTTACACAGTCCATTTTTATGTTTCTCACTAGTTTACATTCGTATTCTATTCTCCCTTTATCAGTTTCTTGGTTCTCCTTTGTTGAATCCTAAAATGCTCCCAATCCTCAGGTTTAATATTTTTTTGGCAATTTTATAGTCTCTTCTTTTGATCTAATACAATCTTTAATTTCCTTTGTTGGTCACAGTTGATTCATTAAGAGCTGCTTAAGGAGGATGTTGTAACTTTCATGAGGGTGCACAGACTACTTGCGCTATCTGTGGCAGACCAGATGATAGGAGTGGACAGACAGTAGTGAACCAGTCATGGCCACAACAGGAAATTAGTTAGATCCAGGACTTGAGCACAAAACTCTATGCTGGTACTCCAGTGTGATACTGAGGGAGTGCTGCACTGTCAGATGTGCCTTCTATCAAATGAGACCTTAAACTGAGGCTCCATCTACCTACTCGAGTGGATGTAAATATTACCATGGCACTACTAGTGAGAGCTTTTGGTGTAGTGGTAATATCACTGGATTAGTAATTCTAAGGTCCAGGCTAATGCTCTGGGGACATAAGTTCAAATCTCACATTGGTAACTGGTGGAATTCAAATTCAAGCAAAATAAAAAATCTGGCATTGAAAGTTAATCTCAGTAATTACAACATGAAACTATCAATGTTTGTCATAAAAACCTATCTGGTTCACTTTTCTTTGAGGAAGGAAAGCCAACTTACCTGGCCTGGCCTACATGTGACTCCAGACCTACAGCAATGTGGTTGATTCTGAAATGGGCTAGCAAGTCACTCAGTTCAAGGACAATTTGGGATAGACAACAAATGCTGGCCTTTTCAGCAATGCCTATATCTCATTAAATAACTTTTTAAAAAATCAAAAGAGCAGATGAGTTATCCCTGGTTAATATTTATCCCTCAATCAACATCACAAAAAGCAGATTATCTGGTCATTATCACATTGCTGTTTGTGGGAGATTGCTGTGTTCAAATTGTTGTGTTTCCTACATGTCAACAGTGCCAACAATGGTAAAAATAATTCATTGGCTGTAAAGCGCTTCGCAACGTCCAGCGGTTGTGTAAAGCACTATATAAATGCAAGTCTTTCTTTTCTTGAATAAAAGGGTGAATGATGCAGAGGGGGCCTCACCCATTGGGAAACAAGTGCCATCGATTCAGCACATGTAGCGGGGAGAGTAGACAGCAAGCGCGTGGGCAATATGGGGAATCATCATCCTCCTGGCAATATGGGGGCTTAAGACGAGTGTTCAAGACTGCCGAGAACAATTGGGTGGGGACGCGGTGGAGAGCAGGGCTGAGTGGGTTGTAGCACGTGAATACAGGGAAGACTGCAGATGGCAGTGAGGGCAACTGTCAGATTTTGGGCCCAGTGGTGATGAGAAGCATCACCATCTGCAGGAAGGGCACAACTGCTGCTGCTGGTCTAGGTGGAGCCTCCTTTTCTATGACTCCTGAGGCGCTGCAGCTGTGCCCATCTGAGGAGGGCCGAATCTGTGCTCCAACCTCCAAGTGCGACTTCCCACATCTGCCTCTGCCTCAGCTGCTTCCTCCTGCACACTAGTGCCATGCACCTCACCCAGTGCTACCTTATCTAACCATGCACCAGAACCCACCAAGGTGAATGTGTCTGAGCTGGTGGATAGTGTGTATATAAGGTGTGATGGTGTTTCGCTGCTGCTCCTCTTGACCTGGTGATGGTGCGGGGATTGATTCACTTGACTTGATGTCTGCACCTGTGGGAAGAAGGGAACATGAGAACTAACCTCTGTATGTGCTGAAGCTTCCCAATGGAACTCTGTATTCAGTGTGCCATCACACAGGGTGGAGTGTGATGCTTTCCTTTAATGAGCACTTTACTCTCTCTAATTACCATACCCACAAGAGTGCCCATTTCACCATTGCCATGATCTGCGATCCTGCCTATTTCCATCACTCCCTCCTCCATGGGTGTGATGACTTGAAGGTAAGGTACCCCTCCATCGTCTGGGCCCTCTCTTACTCATTATGTGCCCACTGCTCCTACAAGGACAAGAGACAGTGATATAAGACACTGCTGTTCTCCATGGTCAATGCCAGCTGTTCCAAATCATTAGAATGCATGTATCGGTGCTGGCAGGTCACATAGTATATTGGAACATTTTCAAAGCTGTCCCCTTCATAGTCCTGGCCATCTCTTTGTGAGCCGGTCTAAAGTTCTGCTCATTCTAAAAGCTGCATTTTTTTCCTAGGCCTCCCCTTCTGGGCCTTTACATTAGTATTAAACTTAATATTTTACATCCAGTCAACAGATTTTCCAGAGAGTTGCATATTGGGAGGTAACCCCCAATCAACAATAGTGGTGTAACCCCTTATCAACATTCATGGGGTTACCATTACCAGAAACTGAACTGGACTAGCCATATAAACACTGTGGCTACAAGAGCAGGTCAGAAGCTAGGAATCTTGTGAAAAGTAACTCGCCTCCTGAATCCCCAAAGTCTGTCCACCATCTACAAAGCACAGGTCAGGAATGTGATGGAATACTCTCCGATTGCCGGGATGAGTGCAGCTCCCACAACACTCAAGAAGCTCGACACCTTCCAGGACAAAGCAGCCCGCTTGATTAGCACCCCTTCCACGAACATTCACTCCCCCCACCACCAACGCACAGTGGCGGCAGTATGCACCATCTACAAGATGCACTGCAGCAACTCAACAATGCTCCTTAGATAGCACCTTCCAAACCCATGACCACTACAATTTAGAAGGACAAAGGCAGCAGATAGATAGGAACACCACCATTTGAAGTTCCCCTCCAAGCCACACACCAACCTGACTTGGAAATATATCATTGTTCCTTCACTGTCGCTAGATCAAAATCCTGGAACTCCCTTCCTAATGATGATTGGTGGAAACTATGGTGTAGTAATCCAGAAGCCCAGTCTAATATTCTGGGGGCAAAGGTTCAAATCCCAACACGGCAGCTGGTGGAATTTTAATTCAAGTAATAATCTTGAATTGAAAAGCTAGTCAATAAGGGTGACCATGAAACCATTGTCAATTATTGTAAAAACCCATATGGTTCACTAATGCCCTTTAAGGAAGGAAACCTGCTGTCCTTACCTGGTCTGGCCTACATGTGACTCCAGATCCACAGCAATGTGGTTGACTCTTAACTGCCTTTGGCAATGGTGTGGCAAGCCACTCAGTTTGAGGGCAATAAGGGATAGGTAAAAAATGCTGGCCTTGCCAGTGATGCCCACATCCATGACTGAACTTAAAAAAAAGCGCTGTGGGTGCACCTGCACCATATGCACTGCAGCAGTACTAGAAGGCAGCTCACCACCATCTTCTCAAGGGCAATTAAGGGTGGGCAATAAATGCTGGCTTAGCCAGTGATGCCTACATCTCATGAAAGAATAATATATTTGAGCAGTTTGTGGTACTCACTGAAAAATATGATTCATCTGATTTCTCGGTGACAATGTGTGTTTATTGATGTTCTCTTCTTTGATATTTCTACTGATGGCTGTAGTTTGTAACCTCTTTGTCTTCAATCAGTGGTGCCACTTACTTAACATTAGTTATTTCAGTTAACCACTATTAACTTACATAAACTGTAGGATGTTATAGACATTTTGAAATCTAATGCTGTGTCACATACCAAGCTCTTATTTATATAACTATAGATGTCTTGATAGAGTTCATTAAGTTGTCATACAAATATAACAAATTAAATAATTATAATAATAATCATTACCTCCTTGTCCTCGGTCTCACTTTTCCACCTGGCCTTTGCACTGAGCTACAACCTATGAAGGTTGGCTGCCAGGGTGAGATTTAAGAAAGGTAAAGATACTAATTAATTTGATCTAATCGTTAATGTACATCAGATGGATCTAAAGAGTGTCAGGCTGCACATCAGGGAAAAGAGAAAAAAGGAGAGATTTAGAGAAAAAAGGAAAGAGAAAGAAAGTTGAAGACACAACAGTTGGAGAGAGTGTGTAAGAAGCATGCAGAATGAATAGAGGTAAAATTGGTCTTCAGCATGAGCAAATTGACTGCAATCTAAATGAGAATCAGGCAGGATGTAAAACAGGCTGGAGATTTTCTATTGCCTATTTTGTACTTCCACTCAGGCTAAATTCCAACCTCAGAGAGTGGGAGACAAACACAGCCACACAAAGAAAAGAAACAATTGTTTTTAATTTTTAGTGAATAATATCACAACAGATCAACAAACATACACCAGTGTTATTTAACATCCAATGTCTAACAATCTTGACACAAATTTCCTCTTAAAAATCAGATAGCAGTGCATTCAATTCCTTACTCTTACTTGAATGCAAAAGCCCATGCTGACAATCCAGTGCAGGAGCAAGGAAGTGCTGTACTGTTAGAGGTGCCTTCTTTGGGTAAGATGTTAAACTGAGGCCCTGTCTGCTCTCTCATGTGGGTATAGAAGATCCCACAGCTCTGTTTCAAAGAAGAGCAGGAGACTTCTTAATATTTATACCTCAATCAACATCACACAAACCAATTATCTGGTCATTATCACATTGCTGTTTGTGGGAGTTTCCTGTGCACAAATTGGCTGTACATTACAACAGTGACTACACTTCAAAAGTACGTCATTAGCTATAAAGTGCTTTAGGACACCTTGTAGTCATGAAAAGTGCAAATCTTTTATTTTCCTCCAGGATTTTGTTGAACTGTGAACAGCACTAACTATACTTCAAAGGAATGCATTGCATGTGAAGTGTTTTGACATGTTTTCGCAAGATACAATATGATAGAATATAAATTCTAGAAATTCTGTATTTCCAGGGTGTATTTCTCTTCAGTGCAATTCAAATGACACCACTTAAGATGGGGAGCTATGTTTTCCCCAAATGGGGCCAAGGTGTGGGCTGGTTTATGGCTTTATCATCCATGATGTTGATCCCTGGCTATATGGGCTACTTGTTCCTCACTTCAAAGGGATCTTTAAAACAGGTAAGTGAGAACAGTTGATAAGCTACATTTAATAAATTTATGGTGACTTAACTCCTGAAATGTGACCAGGATCCAATCAGTTAAATGTGCATCCAGATTGACTGGAAGTACAAATGCAAAATACTGCAGATGCTGGAATTCTGAAATAAAACAGAAAATGCTGGAAATACTCAGCAGGTCAGGCAGCATCTGTGAAGATGGAAACAAACATAATGATTTGGGCTGATGACCTTTCACTGGAATGGGAAAGTTATGGGAGAATTACTCGCTGGGCTACAAATACTACACAAACATCTATGAATTTTATCTTTGCGGCAATTTATTGTGATATTTATAAAATTTAAACACATTGCTGGCTTCCTTGTCCCTGTGTATACTATATCCCCCGAAGCCTCCAAGTCACCCGTATTTAGCATGACTTCCACTTCAGTGATAGGAGAAGGAAATCTAGGAGCACTTTGAATACAACGTAATTCCACATTTTTACAATGGAATCAATGAAGAATATATTTCCTGCCTGGTAAGGATTTTTTTCAGTCAGTCACTTGCACGGTCTTAGAGATTTGATCTTTTATATCTCCATTCATATACATTACCTGATTATGTAAATTATAAGGATGGGGAAAGGGTGTAATTTTGCAATATCTTCATTCACTTGCATATCAGTTGATCCTTCAGTGTGGTCCACAGTGAATGTGGAGGTGCCTCAGGCCAAGAAAGGTTGATCTACATGGGTATTTCTGTAACCTCCGAAGCACAACATTCCCGAGGCCATCAAAGCCAGTTCGGAATGTCAATTTTCATTTAGCTGTATTAAGCAGTTCAGGGCACAATCATAATTTGTCATCTGAATGAATCGAGGTGCAAATGGAATCCAAAATGAATGATATCTCCTGGCAGCTAGAAAGTACGTTCTTCATTTTATTTTGAATTATGCAGTTGGAGAGGTTCATCATGTTCAAAATATTCTATCCAAGTTTTTTCTCATCATTTTAAAGATTAAAATTGGTGCTATTTTCTTAGAAAAAAGGGTGGCCTTGAATTTTTGTTAGCTAAATCTCTAAGCTTTTCTAAAAGAAATATTATTATTGACTTGAGATTAGTTATTAATATATTCTAGCATATTCATTATTATCTATATTCCAAGCCTTTAAATCTGCTTTTACTTTTATGTTTTTGGTTTTTAGCGTCTCCGACTTATGACTCAACCAACTGAAGACGTGAAATGCCGGGAGAATGGACCTGAACAACCCGAGCATGGCAACACTCCAAGTGATGAAGCCTATATGTAGATTATTTATTAAATATAAGATACTAACACTGCCCAGAAAATGAATCTTTCACTGGTTGATCGAGACCAAGGACTGTAGTTACATTATTGTGCACCTACCTCCTATCACAAATATGATCAATAGTTGTACAAGGCTATAAACTTTTGTTGATGGACATCAGTAAAACTCTTAACAAAAAAAGTTTCAGATCAAGTTTTGATAACAATGTAATTTTGGCAAAGAACCATCAATAGAGTAAGACTGTTAGCATTTTTAAACTATAGTTTTCTCTTTCAAAGAGCCAGCACAGGCACAATGGGCCAAATGGCTTCTTTCTGTGCTATAAGACTCTTTGATTTTATGACCAAGTAGGCGTGATTAGAGTCACTGACTTACTTTATACAAGTCAACTCATTCAGTCTGTCAAGTTTATAGCACTAAGGCCATTAATTAAAATTATGGTTTTGCAATAAAATTACAGAATTTTCTTACCTACTCTTTAATATTCCTGTCACACCTTCCAGGAGTCTACTTAATTTTCTTCCTGTAACCCCTACACTCCCATAGTGGATTCTACAACCTGCAGGAATCTTCTGTCCACCTAACATCCATTCTTCAGCCCTATGTCCATGTATCTAATCCACTTCCTGGTCCATCCAAGTACCATTGTCAGATGCCAATGTGGGGATTCACTATGTTTCCAGTGAGAGAAAGCAAAGTACAGGTACTAGAAGATAGAATAAATGGAAAGATATTCTTTTCTATATTGTTAATAAAATTTTATAATCTAACTTAGTGACTATTTAAACAGTCCCAAACTTTAACAATGTGATTTGCTGTCTCTTGCTGAAGAGTGAGTAGAAAAAGCACTTAAGGCAGTGGCAGTTGACAGCAGATGCCACACAGACTGCGATAAGGAGCAGAAGTTTAGAGGAAAGGCTGGTGACAATGAGGAATGAGAGGCAGTTGTATGCAGCATGGGATACGAACAAGATGATGATGCACAGGCATGGGGAATGAGATATAGTGCCTAGGGTCAGAGGGGAAAAGAGAGGCCTGTAGATTGGAGGTCAGCTTCCTTAATATCACTCACCTGGTTTCCCCAGAATTTTATATGTAAAATGTTGGAATTTTTCTTCTAATGTCATTTGTTCATTTTTCTGAGCTTCAGTGTTCAACAATCCCTAATCAAACTACCACTTGATCCCAAAGGCAATTCATTAACTTTGAAACCCAGCTTTGACTAACTAATTCCTCGACTCCACCAAATCCTCATGTTCTTTGTTTTCAAGCACCCTATGATCAAATACAACCATTATATCTTGATTAGGTCAGCATTTAAATATATTTAAATATTTGTATGAACATTTTATTCACTCAAACATTACTTTCCGTTTCAGTTAGTATAAAGAAAGTAGATGCAGCAAATATTTTGGAATTGCTATATTTGAAGATCCCGATCTGGGCATTAACAATGTACTTTATACCCCAGGGAGTGGTAAATTACTATTGATTTCATTATATCATGTAGCAGCAGTAGATCAAGGCAGTGCTTCTACAATTTTCTACTTTGAGACAGACATCAGCTTGTGTCTATGGCAGCTACGCAAATGTGACAGGGAAACAGAACCACGGAAGAAAATTTAGTATATTGTACAATGTATTCTAAGTAAAAGCATAGAAAGTACATGTGCATTGATTAAGCATTGGTTGCTTAAAAAAAACTATTACAACTATATCTGTCAAAATGTTGTTGTATAGCAAGTGTGTAAAAATAAAGTATAAATGTCTGCATCTTATTTAATGTAGTTTTGTCAAAAAAAATAACAATTCTTCCATCATAGACCTTAACACTGCAATAACTCTTAACACAAACACATAATTAAAGTGTTATTCTTTCAACATCAGCTATGTATTTAATTTGTATAAAATATATTCAATATATAATGAGTCTAGTAAAGAGAGTATTGTTTTGTAGATTTATAAATGTTAAATTGATCAAATGTACAGTTTTCAACGTATATATTAAATGGTGTAGTTAAGTTCTAAATGGTGTTATTGATACCAGGGCATGATTGTCATATATCTGTTGTCAATTTTTTGGAAAGCAAATAAAAACTTTATCTTACACTGTAATTACATGGAGGTATACCTATATCAATGTTAAGGATCTGCTTAGTTTCCTTTCATGGAGCTAAGTAATAAAGTGAAATATTTTCTGCAGCCAATATACTTGAGTCAAAGTCAATATTCAATGCCTTTCCATCACACCTGTGCCAAAGTTGGCATTTGCAGTTCATATATCACAACTGAGAAATGTCAGATACATCTCATCTGAAGCATTTTGCCCAAATCAAAGTGAGAGGCTTAAATTATGTTTACAATTGGGTGTCATTGGATACAGTCTTTGAGATCAAGCAGCTTTTTGCAAGATTGAGTCATCTTCTTGAAAGCCACTTTTGACAATTTCATTTCTATCCAAATTATTTTGTTATCAATGGCCATTGCACCACCTTGTGAGAGGCTGCGCCATACAGAATAGAAAGATCCCACGTTTAATCCTTCATTTGTACTAAGTTACTCAGTAGCGGTAGCAATGGTAGGTGCAGAGATACAATTTGGGCACAGTGAACTCAAGCAAGGTTAGAGGATAAAATGTACAGTGTACTTAGTCCTGATTTTGATTCAGTAATCCCTGCTGAAAAGGGTACACATGTGGATGCTGAATGACAACAAGATCAGGATCAGGTGCAATGCCCCTCCTGGTTGATTAATCTGTTGACGCTCACTATTCTGAGTCACACTTCAAGGGTGGATACTAGAACAAAAAAGTGGGTAGATGAATTGTCCTAATGGAACTGTAACCCTGAAAGGGCAAAAATGGAAAAGCAAATAAATTTATTGAAATTAAGAGCTACTGTCTTGATATTGTCTGAAGCAAGGACATTGTAACAAGATAAGATAGCGGACTTTTTATCCATATCCAGTTATCCAAGCTCACTATTTATTGAAGCTGTTTACTGGACCTGTCAGTGTGTCTTGCACATACAGTCATTTGACTACACTGGATATTGGTGTCCATGCTGAACTACTGTAATATCTTCCCCTATCCAAACAAGCATTGTTCCCACCCAACTTAAATGGTGATGAACAATAAAACAACTAATGGGAGGAGAAGGATCCACAAATATCCCGATACTGAATGATGGGGGAGCCCAGCACGTCAGTCAAAAAGACAAAGCTGAAGCATATGCAGCCAACTTCAGCCAGAAGTACCAAGTGGATGATTCATCTCCTCCTGAGATCCCCAGCATCACAGATGCCAGTCTTCAGCCAATTCGATTCACCCGACATGATATCTGTGCTGAAAGCACTGGATACTTCAAAGGCTCTGGGCCTTGACAACATTCCAATAATAGTTTTGAAGACTTGTACTCCAGAATTAGCCAGGGTATTGCAATACAGTTTCAACACTGACATTGTGGTAATGTGGAAAATTGCCCAGGTATGTACTGCTCACAAAAAGCAAGGCAAATCCAACCCAGCCAATTACTGCCCCATCAGTCTACTCTCAATCATCAGCGAAGTGATGGCAAGTGTCGTTGACAGTGCTATCAAGCGGCACTTACTCAGCAATAACCTGCTCACTCATGCTTACCTTGGGTTCCTCCAAGACCATTCAGATCCTGCCCTTATTACAGCCTTGGCCCAAACATGAACAAAAGAACTGAACTCAAGAGGTGAGTTGAGAGTGACTTCATTTGACAGCAAGGCAGCATTTGACTGAGTATGGCTTCAAGGAGCCCCAGTGAAACTGAAGTCAATGGGAATCAGGGGCAGCTTTCACCACTGGTTGGAGTCAAAACTAGCACAAAGGAAGATGATTGTGGCTGTTGAAGTTCAATTCATCTAAGTTCCAAAACATCACTGCAGGAGTTGCCCAAGGTAGTGTCCTAGACCCAACCATCCTCAACTGCTTCATCTAAGACCTTCCATCATAAGGTCAGAATTGGAGATGTTCATTGATGAGTGCACAATGTTCAGCACCATTTATGACTCCTCAGATACTGAAGCAGTCCATGTCCATATGCAGCAAGACTTGGACAACATTCAGGCTTGGGGTGATAAGTGACATGTTACACTTGCACCACATAAGTGCCAGGCTAGGACCATCTCCAACAAGAGAGAATCCAACCATCTCCCCTTAACATTCAATTGCTTTACCATCACTGAATCCCCCCTATCAACATCCAGGGGGTTACCATTGACCAGAAACTGAATTGGACTAGCCATATAAATACAGCAGTTACAAGAGCAGGTCAGAGACTGGGAGTTCTGTGGCAAGTAACTCACCTCCTGTCTCCCCAAAGCCTGTCCACTGTCTACAGGGCACAACTCAGGAGTGTGATGGAATATTCTCCCTTTGCCTAGATGAATGCAGCTCTAATAACACTCAAGAAGCTCAACACCATCCAGAACAAAGCAGCCCGTTACATTGGCACCCCATCCACCACTTTAAACTCTCATTCCTTCCCACACCGACGCACAGTGGCAGCAGTGTTTACCATCTACAAGACGTACTGCAGCAACTCATCAAGGCTCCTTTGACAGCACCTTCCAAATCCATGACCACCACCATCTAGAAGAGCAAGGGCAGCAGATGCATGGGAATACCACCATCTGCAAGTTCCCTTAAAAAAACACTCACCACCCTGACTTGAAACAATATCTCATTCCCTCACTGTCGTTGGGTCAAAATCCTGGAACCCCCTTCCTAATAGCACTGTGGGTGTTCATACAACACATGGGCTGCGGTGATTCAAGAAGGCAGCTCCCCACTGTCTTCTCAAGGGCAATTAGGAATGGGCAATAAATACAGGCCTTGCCAGTGACACCTACTTCATGTGAAATGTTTTTTTAAAAAATAACTTGAATAACCAGGGCACAAAGCTGAAATGTCTTTTTTTGGTACTGAAATTATATAAGTAATAGTAAATTTACATTAATACTGTTGGGCCCCTGCTTCTAATTATCACCTTGAGTCCAACTAATCTAAAAGTCCAACAAAGTTTTCAGGATATAGTGTTGAAAGGGGTGATAAAACTAAGCAGTTAACCTCATAATCTGATTCCTTGGTGTACCAGTGACAAAATGTGATACTGCCTTCCATGTCTCACACACTTGAGTTTCATGTAAGGCGTAGTATTCACACCTCAGGATGTCCCAAAATATCTTAGAGCCAATGAAGTACTTTTTGATTGTAGCTATTGTTTCCATGTAAGAAACATGGCAGCCCCTTTGCATAAGTGCTACTCTGGTGGTTATAAGTACTTGCTTAACATCTTATGGTTTATGTAACAAAGAAAGAAAACGACTTGCATTTATATAGCACCTTGCAGCTTTCAACACCCCCAGATGTCTCAAAGCACTTTACAGCAAATGAATAATTTTGAAATCTAGTCACTGTTATAATGTAGGAAATGTGGCAGCCAATTTGCATTCAGCAAGGTCCCAAAGATAACAATGTAATAATATCCAAATAATCTGTTTTGTGATCATGATTGGCCAGAATACTGGGGATAACTTCCCGGCTCCTCTTCGAAATAGTGCCATAGGATCTTTTATATCCACCTGAGAAGTTCAACGTCTCATCCAAAAGAAGGTACCTCCAAAAGTGCAGCACTCCCATGAGCAATTGAAAGTCAATTATTTTAAGTACAGATGTTTTACAGCTATGATCCAGAATCAAATGTTTTATTCAAACAAAGAAGTTCCATTCCATATTTTTGTATTTAAAAGGTAGTGTTGGCCAGGGGCTGCAGCCGAACTGCTGTCACAGGCAAAAGCAACTTTTGACCTGAAGTAACCTGATTCGAGTCATTGGCCTGAGCTGGCTGGAACCAGTTTGAAGTAGCTGAATTTCTTGGAAAAAAGGGAATGTGAAAAGACACAAGTCCTTATTTAGGAAAGGAGTAATGAGGTAATGCTACCTAAGTCCTTGGGACAGAGCCAATGAGAAGATGCCACAGACTAGGCAAGCAAGCCTAAACCAACTGGAGAGAGACAGCACAGCTTGAAGAGATAAGATTCAGTATAAGATTGGAGAATTTCGGCCATGGAGGCAGCAAGAACTCCGAAGAACAACCATCGCGGAAGTGGAAGGACCTACGTCAGCAACGTAGAGACGCAAGAGGGAGAGAATGGAACACTTGGCCAGCGTCAGCTCTCCTTTTCAGGTATGAGCTTTTATATTCTGTGACCACTCAGGCGGTGTCAGAGAAACCTAGTGGATGTGCGTTTAGATCCTAGTTTGGAATAAGACTGTATAACCTGGTGCAAACTGTATGTCTATATCTAACCAGACATATAAGCTATACGTATATGATCTAACAACATGAATAAAGCAAATTTAGAGTTAAGAGAGAATTGACTTTTCTCCTCTTTGTACTAAGCCAACAACCGTTACCGGTGACCTCCGGCAACAATAGCATCAGTTACCAACTTTTCCTCTGATTTATTTTTCTCTCAGTACAGTTTGTTTTGACTGGTCTGATGTAGTGCAAAGATCTTAGAGTGATAGAGATCTTTATTGGGAACCAAACTATAACAGTAAAAGTTGAGGACAATCTAAGCAGTTTTATGAAGCTTAAAAGACAGGTCACACAGGGTGTGTTTTCTCCCCAGATATATTCAATTTGCACAGTGAAAATATTCTTAGAGAGATTGAAGACCTTCTTGGATTATTAGTCGGAGGTTACAGCTTTAATAATATAAGATACACCAATGACACTGTTCTTACTGCCAACTCTGAAGAGAAACTGTAAAAGATTTTCGATAGAGTAATGAGTGAATGTGAGCAAAAAAGGCTGAGCGTAAACTGTAAGAAAATAAATGCCTATTGGTGTCCAAAAAGAAAGTCATAGCAGAATGTAAGATCACAGTGAAGAATGAAAAGGTCACACAGTAGATAACTTCTGTTACCGAGAAAGTATGTTAACATTAGACAGAAAGTGTCACCAAGAAATAAGATGAAGGATTGGAATGGCCAAAGATGCATTTCAAAAAATATAAACATTATGATCAACTCAGAGTTAACCTTAGAACAAAGCTCAGAATCCTGGAATGATATATCACACCCATTTTTACATACTGAAGTGAGTGTTGGACCATGCAGAGAAGAATTGATGCTGCAGAGTTGTCATTTTTGAAGTGAATAATGAAAATATCCTTGGACAGTCACACTATCATTGAAGAGGTGCTAGCAAAATCTGAGACCAAAAGAGCTCTGAAAGGTCAGGAAGAGACAGTTTGGAATTTCTTGGGCAGGTAATAAGAAATTGTGATTTAGAAAGCCTGATGCTGATGGGGATGATTGATGGTAAAAGAGATTAAGATAGGCAAAGAACAATCTTTCTAAAGAGCCTCTCAAATTGGATGAATGTACCGCCAACAAAGATGATCCACACCTCCAGGGCAACATTAACATGGAGGTCCATGATCACCAGTGCCTGCTTAGGGCATGGTACCTGAAAAGAGTGAGAGGTGGAGTGCAAAGATCTGTTTTTATCAGCTTGTTGATCCAAACTGGTTCATTATCTATCACTATTTATAATAATACTGAGGTGAAATTGTACATCCTGCAGAAACCCAGCCTCAACTCTGAGTTCAACAACTTAGGTCATTACCTCTGCTCCCATCTTCTTGGAAAGTAGTTGTTGGTCATGGTTCTGTTGTACAACAGCAACAAAAACAACAACTTACATTCATATAGTCCCTTTAACGCAATAAAACTTTCCAAAGTGTTTCACAGGAATGTTATAAAGCAAAATTAGACACCAAGCCACAAAAAGCGATATTAGAAAGTCAAAATCAAAGAGGTAGTTTTTGAGGGGTATCTTAAAGGAAGAAGGAGAGGGAGAGGGGTGGAGAAGTTAGGAAAATTATTCCAGAGTTTAGGGCCAAGGGAACGGAAGACACGGTCACCAATTGTGGAGCAATTAAAATCAAGGGTGCTCAAGAGGCCAGAATTGGATGAGGGCAGATATAGCTCACTTGTAGGGTTGGAGGAGATTACAGAAATAGGAAGGGGGGAGCCCATGGAGGGATTTGAACACAAGGATGAGAATTTTAAAACTAAGAATCAATGTAGTCAGGAGCACAGGGATGAAAGTTAAATGGGACTTGATGCAAGTAAGGACTCGGCCAGCATGGTTTTGGATGACCTCAAGTATGTGGGAATGTAACCATTTACACCTCCCCTAGACCAATCTTTTGTTTATTTACTTATCCCATTACCTTCCCCTTTTCTGTGTATCATTATCCCTGTTGTCATTCCTGCCTCCTCCATATCACAGGCCTTCTCCTTTGGTCTCTCACCCTACCCCATCAAGCCCTTTGTTTGCCCTGTATTTCCTTAAAAGTTGTTAAATCTCTAACACTCTCCAGTTCTCATTAAATATTAACTCACTTTCTCTCGCCACAAATGCTGCCTGACCTGCTGAGTGTTTCCAGCATTTTCTATTTTTATTATTGGTGAAATGATACAACTGGCATTCTATTGAATAAATGAATACAGATATTGTGGCAAAGCATTGGTGGATGAGGGCTCTGGAGGTTAACTTGGATAGTCCTTGGCACCTGAGGACTGGGACATGCGAATAACTCTTGCTCATTCATTGCAATGCAGACAAGGCACTAACTTTATGTTGTCTGCTCATTTTCATGATTGTCATGTGCAGCCAGTGCTCCTCACACTATTCATTGGCTGCACGCAACATCAACATCATGAGTGGCTGGCACTACTCGCACTTTACATTCATATATTTTGCCATAATATAACACACTTAGCACTGTAGCAAGTCTTGCACCCACACTGGCAGCTTACATGCACTGGCAGCTATTCAATGACAGCCACATCACTCAAATATATTGGACACCATATAAACACTTACTGATACACGTCCGTCTTTCTTGCAAGAGAAGATGGTGTACAGAAAATGGAGCAGGAACTAATGAGAGGGGTAGTGATGTATCTGTATGTTTTAACTCCCAGGGAGAAGACTGTGCCGGCCATTGTGAGAAGGACTATTGCTGATGCCATAGCCACCTAAGGAGCTAAAGAATAAAATTCAGCATACAAGATTATGGTTCTTTGAAAAACAGAATTGATAGCGTGGCAAATTAACACTCTTACAGAAACCTGGTGGCGGGAGCAGCAGTGCAGAAGAGAGGGAAATCTCTTGTTTCAAAAAGTTCAATTCTTAAGTTAAGTTGAGGGTATCCGCACATACCTAATCCTCCTTCTCTCCTCCCACTTCTCCCTCATCTTTCCATCTATTTTGACTTACAAACAGCAAATGATGTAAGCTTGCACTTCTTACTTCGTCCTCTCCCCTCACCACAGCTCTTCTCCTCCTTCTTTTCATTTCAGATACTCAAGCACTAGACCTTGCCCAAGCAGTGGAAGGAGAGTCAAAAGGAAGTGAAGATGAAAGGACACCATCACCTTGATTTCACAGTGACAACCATCCACTCAGAGACTGGCATTGTGTATAACTTGGAGGATAGGATAGAGGCAGGATTTGCACACATTGCAACCCGGGTATGACTGTGCTGGAGCCAGAGCTAAGGTAAAGGATAGTATGGGTGCCAGCCAGCTGGAGATCACACAGAAATGCCTCCTCCTTCTTCTAGCAGTTTGTTCTGTTCTGTGTGAGCTGGAGCACGGGATTAGAAAATGACGACACTGGCCTAAAATCAGCACTGGTTAATGCCAATGATCTGCCTGCTCTGCAAGCTGTCATCCAGCATTTATTCCACTCTCCCCACCCCTGCACCATCCCCCCTCAACCACCCCACTCCCACCGATGGCAGCAGTGTGTATCATGTAGGGGATGCACTGCAGCAACTGCAGCAACTCACCCAGGTTCCTTCAACAGGAAATTCCAAACCCACAACCACTACCTCCTAAAAGGACATAGGAGGCAGCCGCATGGGAACACCACCGCCTGCAAGCTCCCCTTCAAGCCACTCACTATCATGACTTGGAAAAAGATTCCTTCACTGTCGCTGGATCAAAATCCTAGAACTCCCTCCCTAACAGCACTGTGGGCGCTCCTACACCACATAGACTGCAGCAGTTCAAGGAGGCAGCTCACCACCACCTTCTCAAGGGCAACTAGGAATGGGCAGTAAAAATGCTGGCCTAGCCAATGATACCCACATCCCACGAACAAATGGATAAAAAAAGACTATTGAAATGAAATATGTTGGCTACGAAATACAATGAGCGTTGGTTTTCAAAAAAAGGCCAGTACTGTAAAATAATACTGTGAACTGCCACAGCATGTGTGTATCAGCAGATGTCCAATCTCAAATCAATATGAAACATAATGTAGTTAGATCATCAATGTTCACTTTTATATAAGTAAAAAGAGGTAAATGAGGGCTTAATATGTGAAAGCATTGTTATTGTAAAGCTACAAGCAGCATTACACTAAAATAGTAAAAAGTTATAGGAAGATAATATCAAATATTTGACTTTGCACAGTAACAGCCTCACGAATTGTTGAGAAGTTTAAGATGTTTTGTCATCAGCAGCTGTTAGCATGGTTGGCAAGTGATAATATCTCATTTCTAAGGAGTAACTAATTTCCTTCTTTCACAGAAACAGAGAGGAATTAATTTTAACTTATGATCATATGACAGCCTGAGTTCGCCCTGAACAAATAGTGTCCCCCTGCCCCTCCTCCATGCAACATGATTGGTTCAGCCTGTGCTGAGAGGGCAGAATTCTCATCATTGTGCTGAATAAAAATAGAATTCTGTGGCTGATAGGGGCCCCCATGTGGAAAAGGTCTAACCTGAGCCAGTTACCTTACTGGGGATGGGACCTATTTAATCGCCCTGCGATATAGTGATGACCATATCCTCTTCCTTAACAGTATAAATGATGCTCCACATAACTCAGCAAGACAAGTGGGTACACACTGAAGTTTTTTGTCCTGAAACTCTTATAAAATGTTTATGTGCAAGACGTTTACTGGATGCACACTATGAAATGTATTAAAGCAGCAGGGTAAAGCTAACCTCACTTGAATCTGTTTAAGGGACTGCTCAATGCCAAAGATGGGATACAGGCAGATTGAAAAAAAGGCTTTATTGACAAACTTGGCCACACTTGCTATGTGTGTCATATCTGAGAGGTAATCTCCAGGAGGTGTTCCTGTTTGTGTATATTCGGGTTTCTTGGGCTGTGGTTCTTTTTGTCAAGCCTGCCCATGGGTCTAAAGACGAAGGCAACTCCTGGGGATTGCGGCAGTGAGAAGGGGTGGGGGGGGCAGTGAGTGGGTGGAGGGGGCAGTAAGTGGATGGGGGGGGGTGCAGTAAACGCGTCGGTGGGGGCAGTAAGCAGGTCAGGGGGCAGTAAGCGGGGAAGGGGACCAGTGAGCGGGGTGGGGACCAATGAGTGGGGTGGGGGGCAGTGAATGGGGTGGAGGGCAGTGAGCAGGTGGAGGGGGGCAGTGAGTGGGACAGAGGGGCAGTGAGCAGGGTGGGGGCCAGTAAGAGGGTGGGGGGGGCAATAAGCAGGGGAAGGGAGCAGTGAGCAGGGTTGAGGGGAGCAGTGAGCAGGATGGAGGGGCAGTGAGTGGGGTGGGGGGCAGTGAACAGGTGGATTTGGGGCAGTGAACAGGTGGATTTGGGGCAGTGAGTGAGTGGGGGAGCAGTGAGCAGGCGGGGGGCAGCGAGCAGGTGGAGGGGCAGTGAGTGGGTGGGGGGGGCAGTGAGCAGGTGGGGGGGCAGTGAGCAGGTGGGGGGCAGTGAGCGGGTGGGGAGGTCAGTGAGCGGGGTGGGGGGGCAGAGAGTGGGGTGGGGGGGCAGTGAATGGGGTGGGGGGAAGTGAGCGGATGGGGGGCAGAGAGTGGGGTGTAGAAGTCAGTGGGCGGGGTGGGGGGCAGTGAGTGGGTGGGGGTGCAATGAGTGGTGGGGGGTGGTGAGTGGTGTGTGAAGGTCAGTGAGCAGCGTGGGGGGCAGAGAGTGGGGTGGGGGGGCAGAGAGTGGGGTGGGGGGGGCAGAGAGTGGGGTGGGGGCAGTGAACGGGATGGGGAGCCGTGAACGGGATGGGGAGCAGTGAATGGGTTGGAGGGGGCAGTGAGCAGGTGGATTGGGGGTCAGTGAGCGGGTGGGAGTCAGTGAGCAGGTGGGTGGAGGTCGTTGAGAGGGTGGGGGGCAGTGAACAGGTTGGGGGGGCAGTGAGCGGGTTGAGGGGGCAGTGAGTAGGGTGGGGAGGGGTAGTGAGTGAGTGGAGGGTGCGGGGGTCAGTGACCAGGTGGGGATTGCAGGGGGCATCGAGCGGAATTGGGGGGCAGTGAGCGGCTGGGGGGTAGTGAGTGAGTGAGGGGGCAGTGAGCGGGTTCTGCGGGCAGTGAGCGGGAGCAGCGAGCAGGGTTGATGTCGTTGGGGGGGGCAGTGAGCAGAGTGGGGGGGGGATGAGTGGGGTTGGGGTTGGTGGTGGGGCAATGAGCGGGTTGGGGGGCCAGTGAGTGGGGTGGGCGGCAATAAGCGGGGTAGGGGGACAGTAAGTGGGGTTGGGGTCAGTTGGGGGGGGGGCAAAGAACCCGGTGGGGGGGTAATGAGCAGGGTGGGGGGGCAGTGAGTGGGCTGGGGGTGGGAGCTCAGTGAGCAGGGCAGTGAGCTGGGTGGAGGGGGCAGTGGGAGGGGTGAGGGGGCAGTGAGTGAGGTGTGGTGGGGGTGCAGTGAGTGGAGTGGGGAGGGGGCAGTCAGCGGGGTTGGGGGGAGGCAGTGAGTAGGGTTGGGGGGGCAGTGAGCGGGGTTGGGGGGACAGTGAGCGGGGTTGGGGGGACAGTGACCGGGGTGGGGTGGGGTGGGCAGTGAGTGGGGTTGGAGGGGCAGTGAGCAGGGTGGGGTGGGGGGGGGGCAATATGCAGGGTTGGGCGGCAGTGAGTGGGGTGGGGTGGGAGGCAGTGAGCAGAGTTGTGGGGGCAGTGAGTGGGGTGGGGTGGGGGGGCAGCGAGCAGGGTGGGAAGCAATGAGCGGGGTGGAGGGACAGTAATTGGGGTTGGGGTCAGTGGGGGGGGGCAAAGAACCTGGTGGGGGGGGGGCAATGAGCAGGGTGGGGGGCAGTGAGCGGGTTGGGGGTGGGGGCTCTGAGCAGGGTTGGCGGGGTAGTGAGCTGGGTGTGGAGGAGGGCGGTGAGCGGGGTGGAGGGGGCAATGGGAGGGATGGGGGTGCAGTGAGTGAAGTCGGGAGAGGGGCAGTCACGGGGTTGGGGGGAGGCAGTGAGCAGGCTTGGGGGGGCAGTGAGTGGGCTTGGGGGGGCAGTGAGCGGGGTGGGATGGGGGGCAGTCTGCGGGGTTGGAGGGGCAGTGAGCAGGGTGGGGTGGGGGTGCAATATGCAGGGTTCGGGGGCAGTGAGTGGGGTGGGGGGGCAGTGTGCACGGTTGGGGGAGCAGTGAGCGGGGTGGGGTGGGGGGCAGTGAGCAGGGTTGTGGGGGCAGTGAGTGGGGTGGGGTGGGGGGGCAGTGAGCAGTGTTGGGGGGCAGTGGGCGGGATTGGGTGCAGTGAGAAGGGTGGGGGCAGTGAGCGGGGTGGGGGGGTGAAGTCAGCGGGGTGAGGGTCAGTGAGCGAGGTGAGGGTCAGTGAGCGAGGTGGGGAGTGAAGTGAGCGGGGTGGGGGTGCAGTGAACAGGGTGGTGTTGGGGGCAGTGAGCGGGGTGGGGGTGAAGTGAGCGGCCTGCGGGGCAGTGAGCGCGGTTGGGGGGGTCAGTGAGTGGGGTGGGGTGGGGGGCAGTGAGCAGGATGGGGGGCAGTGAGCAGGGTGGGGAAGTGAGCAGCCTGCAGGGCAGTGAGCGCGGTTGGGGGATCAGTGAGCAGGGTGGGGTGGGGGGGCAGTGAGCAGGGTTGGGGGGCAGTGAGTGGGGTGGGGTGGGGGGCAGCGAGCGGAGTTGGTGGGCAGTGGGCGGGGTTGGGGGGGGCAGTGAGCAGGATGGGGGGCCGTGTGCGTGGAGGGCAGTGAAGTGAGCAGGGTGGGGGTCAGTGAGCGGGGTTGGTGGGGCAGTGAGAGGGGTTGGGGGGCAGTGACAGGGGTTGGGGGCCAGTGAGAGGGGTGGGGCGGCAGAGAGTGGGTTGGGGGCAGTGAACGGGATGAGGAGCAGTGAATGGGATGGGAAGCAGTGAACGGGTTGCGGGGGCAGTGAGAGGGGTGGGGGGGGGCAGTGAGCGGGGTGGGGAGCAGTGAACAGGATGGGGAGCAGTGAACGGGTTGGGAAGCAGTGAATGGATTGAGGGGGCAGTGAGCAGGTGGGTGGAGGTCAGTGAGAGGTTGGGCGAGCAGTGAACAGGTTGGGGGGCAGTGAGCGGGTTGAGGGGGCAGTGAGCATGGTGGGGAGGGTAGTGAGTGAGTGGAGGGTGCGGGGTAAGTGACCAGGTGGGGGTTGCAGGGGGCATCGAGCGGAGTTGGGGGGCAGTGAGCGGCTAGGGGGCAGTGAGATAGTGAGGGGGCAGTGAGCAGGCGGGCTGTGGGGAGCAGTGAGCAGGGTTGGGGTCGGTGGGGGGGGCAGTGAGTGGGGTTGGGGGTGAAGTGAGCGGGGTGAGGGGACAGTAAGTGGGGTTGGGGTCAATGGGGTGGGCAAAGAACCCAGTGGTGGGGCAATGTGCAGGGTGGGCAGCAGTGCATGGGTTGGGGGGGTCAGTGAGCGGGGTGGGGAGGGTGGCAGTGAGCGGGGTGGAGGGGGCAGTGGGACGAGTGAGGGGGCGGTGAGTGAGGTGAGGTGGGGGCACAGTGAGTGGAGTGGGGAGGGGTGCAGTCAGAGGGGTTGGGGAGCAGTGAGAGTGGTGGGGGGGCAGTGAGCAGGGTGGGGCTGGGGGGCAGAGAGTGGGGTGGGGGAGAAGTGAGCGGGGTTGGTGCGGGGGCGCAGTGAATGGGTTTGGTGAGGGGGGGCAGTGAATGGATTTGGTGAGGGGGGGGCAGTGAATGGGTTTGGTGAGGGGGGCAGTGAAAGGGATTGGTGGGGGGGGCTGTGAATGGGGTTGGCAAGGGGGGCAGTGAATGGGGTTGGTGAGCGGGGCAGTGAGCGTGGTGAGGGGGCAGTGAACGGCGTTGGTGCGGGGGGAGCAGTGAGCGGGTGTGGTGCGTGGGGGGAAGGGCTGTGAGCCGGGGTGATGTGGGGGGGGCAGTGAGCGGGGTTGATGCGGGGGTGGGGGGGGCAGTGAGCGGGGGTGGTGCAGGGAGTCGGGGCGGGGGGGGGGGTGGTGAGCCGGGGTGGTGTCGTGGGGGGGGAGGTGAGCGGGGTGGTGTGGGGGGGAGCCGGGTGATATGGGGGGGTTGCTCTCCCTCTGGACATTGGCTCGGATCCCAGGCCGGCGCTGGAAATCGCTGCTGCTTCCAGCCACCCAGTTGTTTTAGTTACTAATCAGCCCCCAAGCGGCTCGAACAGTCGATTCCGGCTCCTCCCGCCCGCTTACTCTGTTGTGGTGGCAGCGAGAACCTGAACTGAGAAGTTTGAAGAAGATCAAGACCAGAATCTCGCGAAAAGTCTGAGACCACATCTGGTAAGAAGGGGAAACTCTGGTTCAATATTCATGGGCTTGGAGATTGAAAGATAAATTTAACGGGGCGGCTGTGCAAGTTCGCCCACTCCCTCCAGCCTCTGTTAACCTGAAGCTTTGGTTGTTTTATGTGGGCGTTTCTGACACCAGCAGCAAGGCCAGAGTGGGAGCCGGGAGCCGCACCGACCCCCAGCACATGTGGGCAGCGTGGGCGCCGGAAAGACCAGCCGAGACCCCAGTCTCCACTCAACTTGTGGGTCGCGACTTTCGTTTCTTGGATCAGCAGCAGTCGGGTAGAAAATTGGGACATAACAATGAATGTAGCCCAGAAAGATAAATCCGATCATACTGTCTTCAACGGGACTGCCAATTCTAGTTGTAGAATTAGCTAAAAGCAATTTTATCTCCAGGCTTAAAGAGTAAAATATTGGCCTTTGAAAAAAAGTACACTTTCCTCAGCATTAAAGAGCAACCTTTAATATTGAGTGTCTGTACCTGGGTGTGGGGGGGGGCGGGGATACTAGACATGAATGGACTGGCACACTGGGATTTGAAAGGGGGAGGGGGTGTAAACAGCCGACCACATTTCCCCTCCCCGCCCCTCCCTCCCGCAGTGATGCTGCCTCTGGATATCTTTGTTGTTCCAAAGTAATTGTAGGAAGAAGCGCGTTTCACAGTGGGCTGCTGCTGTGCTGATATGGATTGCACTGCCTGAAACGCTACTGGAAATGGAATTTTCCAAAATTAGAAAAAGATCACGGGAAGCTCTTTCAAATGGGGTGACCCAGACACAATGGGCCGCATGTCCTCCTCCTGTGCAGTTCGATTCTGTGACCTGCTGGTGCCCAATCTCCCTCACGCGATCTGTGAACACAAATACATCCCAGAAATAAGCTCGCAAGCACTGTGTGTGGAATCAAGGCAGATACAGTTGAAAACTATTCAGTGTCTGCAGGTATTTGAGGAGAAATGAAGTAATTTACCCTTTAGCATTCCACAACTGACTTGTGGCATGCTGGAGCGAATGAAGCATTTAAGACACTTGTCATGTTATCTGCCAGAGTGTCCAGCCAGTGCAAAGAGAAAAGTTAGGACTGAGGCTCCACTTTCCATTCATTTTATTACAGATTGCGCGATGAAGTGCCATCAGATCTGGCTGCTGTCCGTCTCCTTGGCGGCTCTTGCCTGCTGTAACCCTGTCCCGATTCAAGGCCAGGAACAAACCTTCAATCTCCTACCAGATGAACTCAATCCAGCGCCAGAAGGAACTGGTGTCTTTCAGATTGTCGGTAAGCTGCGTATCCGTGTCCACACAATTGGAATAAAAAGATAGAGATGTGCTCTGTGGGTGCACAGTGGAGTATAAATCTGGACGCTTTAATTATTTTCGTTTTAAATTTAGAAGATAATCTAAAGCAAACATTCTGAACACCTTTAAAGTAAAGGGTTAAGAACTTTTAAAAACATGAATTAGCTGCAAATTAACTTTACATTAGCTGTAAAAGTATCATTCTCTTTGATTCCATCTGTGGGAGATGTCAGTTAATTGCGCCCATCAGGTCTGGTCAAACGACATATCTCGCTTCCCTCAAACTTGAATTCCAAATTCACCCGACTTTAATTATAACTTCTGTGAACATATCTTGCGATTTTTCTTACTATCCTGACCTTTCAGTCATTCATATACCAATAAGTAACGACATGTCATATTCAGTTCGATGCATTTCTGTCCATTGCTGACCTGAATTCCCAGCAGAGTTGAACCATGTCTGAGAGGCGTTCCCATCCTAATGGGAGTTAGCTATTGTAGTCATATCCAGGGCCACTAAGGAGAGCAGTGCAGTTCTGTTGAAGAGTCATACCGACTCGAAACATTAACTGTGTTCCTCTCTACAGATGCTGTCAGACCTGCTGAGTTTTTCCAGGTATTTTTGTTTTTGTTTTGGATTTCCAGCATCCGCAGTTTTTTTTTTTGCTTTTGTGTTAGAGCAGTGCAGGGTTTATGCTCTACAAAGGAAAAAAATGCCAGTTAGCATTCAATCGTCACGGTCGGTGGCTGTCTGATCTCTGACCTTGTTTTCTTAAGTTCTTGATGAGGCTACATCTTTAGTGAGCAGCCCTCCACTGCACGAAACCTGCCTCTCCACTTGGGTCTGTGCACAACACTGGTCAGATTCTGAAATATTAACAAAAATCTGGATGAGCTCAAGATAATTTGGGCCAAAAGATGATCTTTTGAGGAGTGTCTTTAAGAGATCAAGTGGCACACCAGTGACAAATATTTTCTCAACAAGTAACTGGCCTTAAAGTGTGCATCTTGTAAAAGAACAGTGAAGATAAACAATGCAAAGCTAATTCACAATGGCCAGTGATTAGAAATACAGACTTTCATTTAATTTTTACAGTCAATAATCTTGTAAAAGTGGGTTTGGAAGGGTTGGTGCAATCTTCGATTCCTCCTCTATCTGCCCCCAGACACCTATGGCCCCCAGTGTATTGGGAACACTCTACCTAAGCCTCTGGCCAGCCTGGCTCTGAGGCCATGAATTCACATGTGCGGCCCTGGTATTGGTCTCCACAGTTGGCCAGCTGCTTCCTGCTTGCACAGCTGCAATAAAGCGAATTGCCAGCAACAGTCTCTGTGCCTGAAAAAGGTTGGCAATAGGAAGAAGATGAGCAATAATTAAATCAACACAGAATTAACAACACTGAGGGAACAGGGACAGGAAATAATTCAAAACCACAAACAAGAAAAACAAGAGCAAGTGAATGGAACTCTTAAGAAAGCACAAACGCAAGAGTAAATAAGGAGAGAAGGTAGTGGTGGTGCTGAGGACAGTTAAGAATGATCAGGAATCAGCACAATGAATGAAGAGTGAAGATATAAATAAAGACAAGGAACAAAAATGTGAAAATAATAGAAAATAATAGAAACATAAATAAGAACTAATAAAAGAAATGAGAAAAGATGAATAGGGACAGCGGTTAGCAAAAAATACATTAAATAGTGGTCATAATGCAGGGGTCATTCTGTAAAGAGCGACCTTTGTTGTTGGATAGCTTACTCTTCCTTCAAGTGGAATGAGCAAGATGCTAAGGTAATGTTTCTGAAGTTCTCACCAATTCCAAAGTGTAGGATCGCCCTGGGCTAGGTGTAAGATCATACCTGATCATGGGCCTATTGCATCCGATGCTAATCATGCCTTTACTTTAAGAGGAAACAACTACAGGTGGATAAAATTCACAGAGGCAGAAATCACCCAGATGTGCTAATCGGGAGTGAGGTGATATAGGTTTGTTTGGATGGAGAATGTTCATTTATGTCTTCTGGACGGTAGCCTAGTGCTGGTAGTATATTCATCTCTGTGTATCTGGGAGAACATCACCTTTAAAGTTGATTTCTCCAAAGTGTACGAGAGAAATTGAGGCTGTAAAAGTGGGTGTAATGACAGAAAAGATACTTTAGAAATATAAACTATTTGCAAACATTAAAATATTTTGTGAATATTTACTTTGCACATTTGCCTGCATAATTTAGAAACAATTTGCATTCACACAGTGTCTTCCACCTCATTGGAACATCCAAAAGTATTTCATAGTCAATGAAGTACATTGGAAGTGTAATCAATGATACAGTAAAGGGGAACACAGTAGCCAAGTTCCACACTGTAAGATCCCACAGTTGAAAATGAGATAAATGACCAAATGGTGGTGTTGGCCAAGTTTAAATATCAGCCAGGAGAACTCGCCTGTTCTTCAAATAGTACCACAGGATCTGTTACATTTCACCAAAGCGGGCAGGTGGGCCTCAGTTTAACTTTCGGTAACTTTCATTCTTGTGGTGTTTCTCATTATATGCTGCTTTTCCTTAAAAAAAAGTGCATCGATTTTTTAAACAGTTAAATTTAGAAGTGTAATTGTCCACATTAATGGTACAGGCAAAAAGCACAGTTGTTTTACAAGCTCTTATTTTGTGTGTATCCCACAGAGATACCAAGTGAATTTACAGCATATGATGTGAACAAAGATGAATCAATCAGCCTTAATGAACTATCAAAGATCACGGAAACGAATGAAGATGATGCAGTCCAACCATTCCACACTGCTGACGTTGATGGTAACATCAACCAGTCTGGGACATATTTCAGTATAAAATGAATAGAAAACCTAGATAGCTAATGACAGGCAGTGCGTTTAAATGAGTGTTTGATATATAAACTTCTGAGCAATATTAATCAAAATCATACATTGTTATGTGACCTCCAAAGCTAGGAATGAAAAGCTTAAAAATAGGAGCCGTGCAAATGATCGTTAATATGGGATGGATCATTTAAAATATATTTTATAAAAACTAATGCCGTGACTATGGCTCTGCTGCTATGATATTTGTAAATTGGATGACACTATTTGTAGCCATTGTTTGTGCTACAATCTATAATAACTATGATTTTCTTTTCATCAGACGGATATCCAAAAGCTATGGGAAAGTGTCTGATGTATCAAGAGGATGTAAAGTATTCTGCTTGGTTGTTTTTTAGTACAAGTGTAATTCAAACCAATCAAAATCACCATCACAGAGGCGCTGATATTCTGAAGGGGTTCTTTCTGTCTCCCATGGTTACTCCATGGAAATGACATTGGAAGTTGTTTTCAGCCATTTTCATTGTTTCTGAAAGAGTTCAGCCTGTTACCTGCCAGTGTCGTGGTGGGAAACTACAGGAATCACTGCAGAATTTCAGGACCTAACTGTACATTTCACAATTTCTCAAAACAAAACCCGAGGAACAAAAGTTCTTTGGCACTGTAGATGTTCATCCATCCCGCTGGAAATCAAATTTGTAAAGTAATGAAGAAAAAGATCATTACAAAACGAATTCATCCTGACTGTTCCTCTGAAATAAGCTTTCCCTGAATAATTAACATGGATTTTAACTGTAGGCAGCTTTGATCCAAAAATATAGGTACAGGATCACTTAATTATTTCCTATGGATGTCTCATTTTATTCAATCCTTCTGACAATATTGAATAAATATTGTAGCCTGAGGAATATTTTGAATGCAGTGAAATGAAACATTTCATACAATGGGTCTTCAGCAACCTGAGGTCATATCAAACTTCAGGGTAATGACAATCTATAGTGAGACCTGTTGCTAAGATAATGACATAATCAGGTTGTTTTTTTTATTCATTGGACGTGGGCATTGCTGGCTAGGCCAGCATCTATTGCCCATGTCCAGAGGGCATTTTAAGAGTCAACCATGTTGCTGTGGGCCAGATCAGGTAAGGAGAGCAGATTAGTGAACCAGATGGGTTTTTACAACAATCAGCAATGGTTTCATGGTCATTGTCAGACTTTTAATTCCAGATTTTTATTGAATTTTTATTATTATGTTGGGATTTGAACCCAGGTCCCCAGAGTGCTCTAGTGCTGCTCTGTGCCATCATTCCCCCTAAGCTGCTACATTCAGAAAGAGACCCAATTTTCCTTAACTGTTATTTGCTTTCTCTAGTTTACAAAGTATTTTATGTTTTGTAATTCAGTAAACTCCACACATGTGCAGATCATGTTTTGAACTAAAAATAATGAAAGAATGAAAAAGTCTATTCCCACAACAGACCTGTTCTTCCAAAGACTCTGCAATTTGCCTTCTTATGGGCTCCACCCAATTTATATGACCTACCAACATATGTTCCCATCAAATCTACCGATATATTTTACTATTTCCCTCGTGTAAAGTCATATTATGTTGTTCAACCTTAGAGCATAAGTTACCCATTTTCAATTGTTTGTTTTCTATGGTTCAATCAGCTCACAGGCTGTTATCACAGAGTAGCTGATCATCTTTATCCCTATTTTGCCTTACAACCAGAAATAATTTTTCTTCCTGAATCACGTTTCATATTGGCATGAATGTTATGTGCAAAATTTTCCTGCTTTGCAAAGCAACAAAAAACTTAAAGAGTCATTTATTTCTCTTCCCTCCTAGGTAATGACCTTCTCACCAAACAAGAGTTCGAGGTAGCTCCATGGTTATTCCATATTCCAGAGGACATTATCAACCCAGTGAAGGAAGACAAATATGGACATCTATTATTTGAAAAGAAGATGAATAATTCAACACAGTGAAAGTGCTTTGTTTAACATGCATCTTCCAAAATATTATTCCCCGCTCCTTTTAATATCATCTTAGCTTCAGAAAAAGTTCCTAAATTTCTAGAAGCTTCAGAGAATTCTGCAATCCTTCGGGTTAGTCATTTTGACATTTAAGTTTGTAAGGCTGAAATTCTTAAAGTATTTTGATAATAATGGCATGATTTCAGGAAGAGCTTTATGACATGACGTTAACCTACTTTGAAAATTTCCAGATAGATTTTAGAGACTACTTACATTTTGTCAATCCTCCTTTTCCATACTGTTCCTTTTACCTTTTCTCTACACCAATACAAAGTTCTGGTCAGAACACATCTGGAGTACTCTGAGTACTATAGCACCACACCAAAGGAAGGATTAGTTGGCCTTGGAATGAGTGCAGCATAGGTTTACCACAATTAAAACCTGGACTCCTTGGCTTAAATTACAAGGAGAAATTACAACTAGCTTTGTATTCCCTGGAGTTTAGAAGGTAAAAGAGTGAACTGATCAAAGTTTTCAAGGTGTTAAGGGAAACAGATAGGATAGATAGAAAAAATATTTTTCACTGGGAGTCAAGGACTAGATCTAAAAATTAAAGTCAGATCATTAAGGAATAAAATTAGGAAACACTTCTGCATATAAAGGTTGGTAGAAGTTTGCTACAAATGGCAATTGATGCCAAATCAATTGTAAATTTTAAATATGAGATTTTGTTAACCAAAGATATTAAGGGATAAAGGGCAAAGGTAGGTACATGAAGTCAGATTGCAGTCAGGCCATTGAGTGTTGCAACAGGCTTGAGGGGTTAAATGGTTTATTTTTGTTCCTATGCTCCTTCTGATCCCTATTATTTCTACCTTCATTTTGTATTTTTTTTTTACCCTTGTAACACAGTTTCAACTATACATAATTTTTTTTAAAGCCTTCCATTTCAGAGATAGGACTGTGGAAGTAAAACTTAGATCTTTGGCTGAAACTAAAAGCTGGCTTGTCAGCCAATCAGGTGACAGTATATTGAACATTGACCTGGTTCAGCTATTGAAGGTCCTAAACTGACATTCACAAGATTGAAAACCCCACTGAAATAATGAGTACAACAGAGCAAATGATGCTAAAAATCTTACTGCCAGGTTTAAGGCATTAAAATTATTCAGTACACTTTTGATCTTGAGCAATACATATTGCTAGAGGTTGACTTGGAGAAAATTGAAAGAATTTTAGAAGCAAGTAAGTTTTTACAATTGGAATGTACACTGGGTAACACACAATAATCATGTGCAGTATGGTTTGTGTATTTCTCACTGTTAATTCCTGTCTCCACCCTATGTAAATGTTGGAAGCTGTATCAATTGTTTGCATTCTACAACCACGAGAACAGACCTAAGAGTTTGGGGAAAGATTCCAGACTAACATCTGAGCTGTTGAGCATCTGCTATACAATTTGTCTCTTGTTTGTACATATGCTACATAGTTTCATTAAAAGTGTAGTTTAACACTAGAAGATTAAAGGAATACTTTTTTGTTAAAGCATTTATTAAAGAAATAATTTTAATTGATCATCACCAGATGTTGGCCCACAGCTGGTACTCTTACTCTCAAGTCTAAAGATTGTGCGTTCAAACTCCATTCTAGGTGCTTGTGGGGGCTGGAGGGAGAAATTACCTCCTTCAACTGGTAGAAAACAAGCATAACCAGAGTTAAAATTATGTGTTATGAACATTGAACTTTAAAGTACAATAATGTTCTAAAATTTTTCCTTTCACGTAAGGTGAAAAAAAAATGCTCTGGAGAAGCAGATGGTGATCATATGAACCTTTGCCTGGGCACGGGCCCATGTGATCTTGTTGTCATGGGCAAAGAAAGCCAAACTGAAACATATTAAAAATCAAGTGACAGTTTTCACATCTTGCCACAGCTAATTTTTAGAGACACAGAGAGAGAAAGGAGTTACTGCTGTGTGGAGAAGCAGTAGCTCCTGCCGTGAAGAGTGGAGTGAGCTGTGTTTGTGTTAATAACTAAATGGAATGCTTGTAAAAGTTGGTTTTCTGTTCAAAAGGAAGGGGAATAGACTGATATTACTTTTGGGAATTTAAGGAAGAAGGAGTCACCAAGGTGGGTCTTTCTCTTAGAAGTAGATTCTGGAGTACTCAGACTGAGTGGAACGATTTTCAAAGAACACTGGAAGATTCGACCTGGTGTTGCAGGGAGAATAAAGCCTGTTGGAAAGCTGGGACTAACATGGGTCTTAGGCTCAGGTTTTCACCACAACGGCACTTTCCATTTTCGCAGAGGCAGGAATGGGAGAAAGGCACATTTTGTGCACATGTGGCTATTTAAGTCAGCAGCTGCCTCCATTCTAGTCTGACTTTGGCAGCCTAGGAGTGTGGATCCCAATGTGTACAAAGTAGACATGGTAAAAGCAGATCCAAACTTGGCATATTTCTTTGGATAGCCAGGGGACCTCTTTGGATTGGTAGGGTGCCCCTGTGGAATTTGCCTTAAAATTTTATTCACAACCCCAGAAGTGGCACTAAACAAATTCCAATTGTCTTCCCTTAACCCAAGGGATGGTGGAGGTCCTGGTCTTCAGAGGGCAATTATTGTTGCCCGTCCTGACTTGTGCACTCAAGCGCCAGGAAGAAATGTATGTTGGTTTAGGTGCATAAGGCTTTGTGCAAAAGAATGCAGAAGATGGTCATGGCATCCTTGCAGTTAGAGGCCATAGAAGCCAGTCACCATGAGTGGCCAGAGGCCAGAGGGAGGGCAGAAGGTCAGAAGGAAGAGGCTGCTGCCCATGACCAGGAAGGAGGAGGAGAAGCAGGGCAACTAGGTATTACCCTGTGGGAAGGATGTACAAACCTAGGACATCATAACTCAATATAATGGAGCACCAGTGTCGAAGACAACTGATGCTAAGATGGTGACAAACATATATCACATGATCCAGCAGGAACTCAAGCTGCAATCCATCAACCCCCATGCCCTGCCAGTTGCTGGTGAAGTTAACCTTTATTTTCAACTTCTGTGCCTCAACATCTTGAGTGCTCCTCAGGAGACCTCTCTGGCATATATCAGTCAGCAGCACCCAGCTGCATTAAGGCTGTAACTAATGCCCTGTTTGCTCGTGTGGGGAATCACATGAATTTACCTATAGATTTGGCATCTCAAACGCAGAGAGCGACTGGCTTTTCCCAATTAACAGGTCCAGGGTGTTATTGATTGCACCCATGTTGCCATGAAGGTCCCAACTCAACATGCGGACACAACTGGAAGTCCTTCCACTCAATGTACAGGTGGTTGGTGACTGCAAGGTCTTCCTTCATGTATGTACAAGGTTTCCTGGCAGCTGCTATGACTCCTTCATACTAAGGGGTACAGAGGAGCTCCCAACTCCCTCAGCTAATTCAGCCACCAATGCAGATCTGTGGTTGGCTTCTAAGGGACAAGGGCTACCTCTCAACAACTTAGAGAATTACCACCTTTAGGGACCATAAATGGAGGCAGAGTGCAATTACAACAGCAGCCTTGTCATCACCAGGAGTACCACTGAACAGGCCATTGGCATTTTAAAGATGCACTCCAGGTACCTCAATGGTTTAGGTGGAGCTCTGCAAAATGTTCCAGCAAGCATATCAAGAATAGTGGTAGTGTGCTGCATGCTACACAACATTGTCCAGCATAGGGGCCTACAAATCGATGACCTGGATTGTTCAACAAGGCCTGGACAATATTTAGAGTTGGGCTAATAATTGGCAAGTAACATTTCCACCACACAAGAGACAGGCAATGACCATCTCCAACAAGAAAGAATCTAACTATCCTCCCTTGACCTTCAATGGCATTACCATCACCGAGTCTCCCACTCTCAAATCCTGGGGGTTACCATTGACCAGAAACTGAACTGGACTAGCTATATAAATATTGTGGCTACAAGATCAGGTCAGAGCCTGGGAATTCTGTGGCGAGTAACTCACCTCTTGACCCCACAAAGCCTATGCACCATCTACAAGGTACAAGTCAGGAGTGTTTTGGAATACTCTTCACTTGCCTGGATGAGTGCAGCTCCCACATCACTCAAGAAACTCGACACCATCCCAGGTAAAGCAGCCCATTTGATTGGGACTGATCCACCCCCTTAAACATTCACTCCCTCCACCACTGACGCAGAATGGCAGCAGTGTTTACCATCTGCACGATGCACTGCAGCAACTCACCAAGCTTCTTTTGACAGAATCTTCCAAACCAACAATCTCTACCACCTAGCAGGACAAGGGATAAAGGCAGCAGATTCATGGGAGTGCCACCACCCGTAAGTTCCCCTTTAAGTCACACATCATCCTGACTTGGAACTATATCACCATTCCTTCACTGACACTGGATCAAAATCCTTGAACTTCTTCCCTAACAGCACTGTGGGTGTTCCTACAACACATGAACTGCAGCGGTTCAAGAAAGCAACTCACCACCACCTTCTCAAGGACAAGACTATTTTTTTTTGCCTGCTGGCAGCTGCCCATCTGCATATTTCACCCAATTCAGAAGAACAGCTGGTTACTGGGATGGAACTGAAGCACAACAGTTAACATCAACCAGGCTTTCCATGGAGGAGCCCAGGCTGCCTTGCTGCTCAGGAATTAAAATTCCCTATTGGATATCAAAGTGAATCAAAATTTGTCTTTTCAGGAATTGGTCTGAAAATTAGAATTCAATCACCCTTCTGTTTGCTACAGGGTTCTAATTGGAATGTGTTTGAGTGTCTGCAGCTCACATACTGGTGAATACAAAAACATCATCATCATGTCTTACTTAGAAAGTATAAGTTTGGCATGTGTTGGAACTGTCACATCTGCCTTCTCAAGTAGATGGAAAACATTTATGACTCTATTTCAAAATGAGCAGTGGAATTCTGGCCAATATTTATCCTTCAAACAACAAAGCTAAAGTAGATTATCTGATTATTATCACATTCCTGGTCATGGGAGGCTTCTGTGCGCATATTGGCTGCCATATTTCCTGCATTACAACAGTGAAAACACTTCAAAAATTAATCTATTAGCTGAGGTCATGAAAGGCACTATCAAAATGCAAGCCTTTCTTTTTATTTTTCAAGGCATTATCTTAAGTTTATTGTTAGGATGTATTATCATTAACCTCCGCCATCCCTGACCTGGAAGCCCTTGATTCTACAGAATAGGACAGCATTGGCCCAAAACCTTCTCAAAAATAATTGAAATCAAATTTTAATTGATCCTTTGTCTGCTGTATTATTTTCTGAATACTTTGGTGAATGAAATACCAGACGTGACAATGAAAGCTCAATGTGTAATATCTCACATTAACACATTGTCATCATGTGTCTGTATTTCATCTTGTAAAAGAGATCCAGCAGGATGGTTTGATTCTCTATTCAAACCTGAAACAAAGCCAACACACAAAGATGTTGTCTAGCTGGTTAACAGCATGGTGTAAAGTAAAAATGTTTTGCACGGCATATTTCGATTGTATTAATTAGTCAATGCAAAAGTAACTTATTATTGTCTGGATTGCTAACCATTGTTATAATTGTATTCTTATCACATGAATGACTGGGATTTACTTGCTGTCCCATTTTTAATTTATTTCTTATGCTCCAATCCTTACCATCTTCATCTCAAATAGATTCGCACCATCAGCATAAATAGTATGACTGATTTTAAGAGGTGACATTTTGACTTAACCATTGTATATACAAACTAATATAAACATCAGCCTTGTATTGTGTTGCATCCAATCTTAATTGTTAAAAGGTCACTATTAGGATGTTGCACATATGGCACGTTGAAATTAAATGTGTGGAGTAGCTTTGATTTAAACGTATATAAATATAAAATATCTAGTTCAGGGTAATCACACAAATCGGTGTGATTTGTTCTTTATTTATTCCCTTGTGAATGGCTTTACACGGCCAGTTATTTTCAACCATTTTTATGCTGAGAAGAAAAAAATGGCCTTTCAAATGCAGTTTCATAAATCCTAATAGCAGAGAATGTTTCTCTGTTGGATACTCTTGTGTATGGTAAATGCCTGCCTTTGGAAATTGATCTGATTTTAGAAATCTCAGCTAGGAAGAAAAGATTTCAGGATTCCAAACCTGCCTCACTTGCCATTATACATCACCTAAGTGATAAATCATTTGGACAACACCATATGGAAACATTATTATAACAAGCTGTAATCCTTATTTAACAATGAGGCAATTAGACAATATTGGGTGTTATTCCCATCTGTGCTAGACTATGTTCCCTGCCTAAGAGATTCAGGGGTAGACTATGACGCCTCATGCCCAGCAAAAAAAGTGTTGTTGATACCCCAGGCGGGAAATGAATTACTGGCTTATTTCCCCTGTGATGAACCACCTTCCCTTCTTAAAAGATTCAGGAGTAAAGCTGAAGGCCTCCCAACTGAAAACTGAAACAGTGTTAGTGCTGGAACTTGGCAGGGAATGAACTGCAATCATTTCCAAAGCCATTATGGTCACTGCAACCTTCCCCTGATCTATCGAAGGGCAGCTGGAGTGCCCACCTGTGTCAGGTGTCAGCCTCATTTATAATGCAAATAAGTGTGCTATGATGTACAGAGGACCGTTATTGACATTTAGGACAGTACCAGGTGGAGTGTACTCTGTGCAGCTGGATCATCGGCTCAAGAGAACTCAACAGGTATGTTATGGGCTAGGAGGAGCAGAAGTATTCCTTCAGACTCCACAGCTTCAGTATGGGCCCTCCCATTGCCCAAGGGTCAGCCCCATGGGCCTACATTCTTTTGGCCCAGATGTCGTCCAGTCTTGACAATATTGCAGTGCTTCAAAGTCATTGTGCTGCCCTGCCCTGCTGACTTCTGCCAGTAATCCATCACCTGATGCTAGTTAGACCTCAAGCAGGACCAAGCCTGCAGTCAAGCCTCTCGATCAGTCATCTGGGTTGCTTCCCTCACCAGCTGCCCCTGAGTGAAGATCTGCTTTGTAATGTTTGTGTTTTCAGGGAGGGAAAACCTGATAGACATTTATAGCCAGTAGAGAGCCATTAGGAGAGCTCTGGTCCTCCCATAGTATTTTTAACAGGATCAAGCTCAATTCCAAAAGCCCCTCTATACTAGATTGTGTGGTAAGCGTTTCTGCAAATTGAGAGAATTACCATAATAGTTTTTCAAATGTATGAGGTGCTTAAATAAATAATTATGACTTTTTAAATAAGATTTCTTCATTTTGGAAAATTCAAAGCTCTGAATTGCCAAACAAAATGAGGCACCTACATGGGAGAAAAGAGAATAGAAAGATATATTGAAAGGTTGATGTGAAGTAGATGGAATAGGAGGAGACCTGTATAGAGTATAAACACCAGCACAGACTAGTTGGGGCAATTGGCCTGTTTCTGTCTCGTGTATTCTGCATGATTCTGTGAACCATTAAATCTGCCACACATTTCCAGTCTGTTAAAATGTATCCTTGCATTAGCTCTTGTCTGATAAGAAATTACGCTGCATTGCATTGCAGCATACAATACTCTGCCCTGCTGAAAAAGAAAAATCCTTTTTTCTCTTAGGCAAAAGTAGGTCTACCACATTTATACTAATTAACTAACAGAATGGAGTTTTCAGATCTCTTCAGCGTTCAATTTTGTGTGCACTGTACTATGAAATTGAACCAAGACATTTGCCTCACAAAATATTATTTAGACGTTTGAACTGCATAAAAAGTAATCAACCTTTTATAAAATGTAATAAACCAGTTTAGGTTCTTGTGGACTTTAAAAGAAAACATAAAAATCTCAAATAAAATTAAAAAGTGGCAGAAATAAATAACACCAATAAAATCTATTGATCTTATAAGCTTAACACAACAGCACCTGTGGGGTTAGAGAAATTAAGCTCCTACAAAGGGCTGAGACCCATCATGTCCATGGGCAGAATTTTTAGTTCAGCAGGCGAGTGCGTGCCTGACCTAATTGGACGCAAAATCGCGTGAGGTGACGTTGGGCGATCACCCTGATGTCACCCTGCGCTCACACAATATTTCAGTCGGCGGACACGCGCCAAAGTTGGAAGCGTGCCCGCCGACAACTGAGAGAGCAATTAAGGTAATTAAAGGTGCAATTGTCTCCAAATTTTCATGGGCCGTCCAACCTTATGGTTGGTAGACATGCGAATCGGCCAGGTGGACTTTGCATTTTTCATGAAACCTCATCCAAGTGCGGGATGAGGTTTCTGTTTTAAATGAAAGAAAAATAAAAATCTATGGACATCATTTTTATCATGTATATGTTCAGGTGGCTGATTGTGACGCTCGCACATTTTTTTCCTGATTTTAAAACCTTTATTTAATGCTTTTCAGGTCTTCAGCACCCTGAGACAGCTCCCTGCCTTCAGGGAGCTTTTTCTAAGCGCTCGCCCGCACCCACACTGACATCAATACCCACCCTCCTCCTGCCCCCAACCCAGCAGCGCTGAGCTTCTCAGTGTGTGTTTCACTCTGGCTGGCCGTTAATTGGCCAGCCAGCGTGAAATCGCGGTAGGTGGTCGACCGTGATCGGGGTTCGTTCTCTGGCCGATCCCGGACCTGCCAATTGTGCCCGCCCGCCGCCCTAAAAATTCTGCCCCAGTGTCAGTCATTTTCTTGGGGGTTACATCACTTTCCTGCCAGAGTTCCAGTGGAAGACCAGCAGAACCCACATGGGCTATCAGGACTAGTGTTCTGACAATCGATGACTGTTCAAAACAAATATTTGTGCACAATGTGAGCTAAATTTTGTTACTTTTTTCCAAAAAGCCGCATAATATAATTTATCAATAAATATATCTAATCCAAGTTAATTCATATTTAAAGATAGTACAAAACTAATAATTTTGATGTTTTCCATAGGACAAGATAGCTTATCTTTTCTATGTAGATAATTAAGTTTCAATGTGAATATTTTAAACTGTTAAAATAACCAGGATTCAGAGTAATTCTAAATCCTTGCTTCAACTGGCCTCCCTCCGCAAGTGTGTGCCTCTTAACTTTCTGTTATATTACTTTCTAATTATTGCTAAAACAATGAGTTTCTTAACTTCCTTCAATATCTAGTCTGAGTAATGTCTCTATGGAAATAATCTATCAGATGTATCACACTGCTTTATTCCCATGCTGAGAGCAGGCTAGCTGCATGATGGCATCCATCAAATTGAAATATGAATTGTAGGGTCTTAATAACACTATTGACTTTTTCTTCATTCTCATCAAACCCCAGCTGAGTGACTACTAGCTGCAGCCTGCCTTTTACTGTTGTGTTCACGAATGGACCCAGCACAAAGAAATAAGATAAATAAGTTAGAGGCGCAAATTCAGCTGAAAGGATATCAGGTAATCGCCATTGCAGAGACCTGGCTGCAAGCGGGGTGTGTTTGGGAGTTAAATATTCCAGTTTGTAAGATCCTTAGAAAGACCTGGGAAATTGAAAAAGGAGGAGGCATAGCAATATTGGTAAAAGGTACCATTACCGTGATGGAGAGAAAGGACTTCAGGAATAGTGAACAAACAGTGGAAACAAAATAGATAGAAGTAAGAAACAGTCAAGGATGTAAGACTCTGGTGGGATTATTTACAGACATCCTGACAGTAGTGATGGATTGATGTCGTTGGGTTACATGTAAATGATCATGGGAGCATGTAGCAGAAACAATATGGCTGCCATAGACAATTTAAATTTTCACGTACGCTGGCAATGGTTTCTGAAATTTGTTAGGGGTCATTTTCTGGAATAATTTGGGAGTGGTGAGTAACAAATCATAATTAGTTAACAAATTAGGTAAGAGATAGTATTAAGCTAAAAGCAAGGCTTACATGAAATAAATCATGAAAAAAAACTGAAAGATATATCAAAATAAGCAACAAATGTTTTTATGAATTTGTTAAGAAAAAGAGTGGTAAAAATTAATGAGGACCTACTACAAACCTGTCAGTTTAGCATTGGATGTGGGAAGTTACTGAAATCTATGATCAAAAATAGAGCATTTGGAAAGTTTAGGAGATCACTAGCATGATAGGCAGAGCAATATCTGTGAATGCTGTTGAAATGGACTTACAAAGGCATTTGATAAAGTTCCAGACAAGAGAATGTGAGCACAAATTAAACACAACAGGATTAGAAATCAATCTTGTGACATGAGTTGTTAATCAGTTGAAAGGTACCAGATAGGGATAAAGGGAATGCAACCTAATTGTTGTGACAAGTGATGTTTCCCAGGGTTCTGTATATATTAATACCTTAATCTATACATTAATATCCACATAAATTAATGGCTTTTATGAAGGAATGAAGAGTTATATATCCAAGTTTGTAGATGGCACTTAGGAGACACAGTAAGTTGTATAAATGGGAAATGGAAGTTACAAAGGGACACAAATAGATTAAATGAATGGGCAAAACTAAAGGCAGATGGAGTTCAATGTGGTGAAGTATGAGGTCATCCACTTTAGATCCAAGGAAAATAAATTAAAATGTTTTTTTAATGATAAGAAACAAGGAATTGGGTGTTTGGGTGTCTATGTGTTCACTTAAAGTTAGTGCAGGTATAAAAAGTAATCACAGGGTCCTGTGGACTGTTGGCCTTTATCTCAAGGGGACTGGAAAGGGGAACATGTTGTGCTTCAGATGTACAGAACTTTGGTCAGAACCCATCTGCTTTCAATGTTAGGACTGCATCTCAGGAAGGACATATTGTTCTCAGAGGGGGCACAGTACAGAATCACCAGAAATATATCAGGACTTGAAGAGTTTAATTAATGAGTAGAGGTTGCATTTTTCTTTACTGGGCTAATCTATTGAAGGTATGTGAAATGATAAAAATACTCAATATAGCAGATACAGAACCTCGAGATAAAAACAAAAAACTGCGGATGCTGGAAATCCAAAACAAAAACAGAATTACTTGGAAAAACTCAGCAGGTCTGGCAGCATCGGAGGAGAAGAAAAGAGTTGACGTTTCGAGTCCTTATGACCCTTCAACAGAACTGGGTGAATATTAGGAGAGGGGTGAAATATTTCCTCATTTGTTTTGGCAAGGAGTAAGGGAGCACAGTTTTAAAAATTAGAAATCAGCCATTCAGAAATGAAATCAGGAAGTATATTGCCATACTCAGAGCTCAACCAGCGCCCAGACTCCACCTCATCTCAACACAGCTACGAAAGCTGTCAACCTCACACCCACCTTTCACAGTCTCCAAATGCCTCCAGCCATTCAGCTTTGGCAGGCACCACCAAAAAAACAGCATTTCACAATCACTGACATTCTTTCCTCTCTCTTACACAATACAGTGGTACACAAGAGAAGGAAGCAGAATAGAACCTGTGGGGGACAATGACACAGGTATCTCCTGAGATCTTTGCAGGAGATGGCTCTTCACACCATGATGCCTGGCATCCAGCACCACTGAGAACATTGAGGATGATGGTATGTTGTTGCCATATGCTCCTTCGCAATTGGCAGCTTACCCTCATCCTGCTAAAGATGAGCAAACTGCTCTTCTCATCCTCTTCCCTTGGCACAATCTTCCCTTTCTGATTTTCTGATCTCAGACACCCAAGAGGTGTTGCCTGTCCAGCCACAGCAGCCCGGGGAGGAGGAAAGACAGTAACAGTACAACACTGATGAAGAGGCCTGTCACTTGATCTAACATCATAGCAACCAGCTTTGCTGGCAGTGCACATGCCTTGGAGGTGAATACTGTTGCGATCAGCACATGGTGAGTCATCAGACATGAGTGGGCTGCAGCTCAGCCAGGCAGAAAGGATAGCTCATGTGTTGCTCGCCAGAAGGCAAGGTCATGGACGTGCTTCTTCAGGGTGGACTCGAATGAGGACCTTGATACAAGAGAACACTAATAGGCAGCACACCAAGATGCTGGGTGCATTAGCTGTCCCGTCAGACAACCTCCTGTTACTGTCAACGATCATGGAAGAATCCAGCTCAAAGTTAATATAGGACATTACGCAGAGCTTGCCCTCTCCACAGCTCCTGTTCCATCTCGCAGGCCCAGAGACACTGCAACAGCAGCACCCTCATACCTGTTGCAGGCTTTGTGTGGACAGATCACCAAACCCCCTGCCCTATCTGTGAGAACGCAGCAACATTCTGCTCCAAATTCAGAAACTCACTGTAAAACCTCCAAAAAGGATCCAGAGTAATTGCAGAAACTTTGCAAAAGCAGAAGTTATTCAAAATTAACTTCCCTGCATTTTGGGTGCTTGATCCTTTAAATAATATCGGTGTTGGCCCCTTTTGCAGCTGAGAACTCGATCTTTGATGAATGATGTGTGAATTCATCCATGGTGCAGATTTAGACGTTGGGCTGTGTCAGATCAGCTGACAGAGCTGTGTGATGACATGATAGCACAGCTCCAGCTGCCCCTGGTGCACGCAGGAGACGGCCACACAAGCAACATTCTCAAGATGGTATGCTGCATGGGCCACACTGGCAGCAGCTGGTGGTGTACAGCACACCTCCTGGGTGGCATTTGGTTTCTGTAGTGCCACTGGAGACACATGTTTCTTGTCCCAGATGCTATCAAAGTATAATAAGGTTTCATCAAGGAAAGTATCACCATATTGCCATGGTAAACTTGTCAGTGTGAGTGTTATTCATGGCTCAGTTGATAGCACTCTCCCCTCTTACTAAGAAGATTGAGGGCTCAAGTCCCACTCCAGGAACTTGAGTACAAATGTTTAAACTGGTACTCCTATACAGTAGTAAAGGCTGCACCGTTAGAGGTACTGTTTTTTGGATGAAAGGTGAAATAAAAGTCCTGTTAGCTCTCTCTGGTGGGCATAAAGGGTAGCAGAAGAACAGGGTTGTTTCCCTGGTGTCTTGACCAGCATTTATCGCTCAATCAACTAAATTGAAAAAAATCTGATTATCTAGTCATTGTCACGTGGCTGGTTTGTGGAAGATTGCTATGTGCAAATTAACTGCTGTGTTTCCTACATTACAATAGTGACTACAGTTCAAAAGTATTTCATTGGCTGTAAAGCTCTTTTGGATGTGCAGAGTTCATGAAAGGTGCTATACAAATGAGAGCCTTTCCTTGATTTGTTCCTACCTGTAGTAAGGGCTTGCATCACTTCTGTTTGTGTACATATGAAGAATAAATCAATGTCCAAAACTTTATCAATAGTGTTAATGGTTAACAAAGCAACTGCAGCAGATGTTAGCTGTGACTCAGTGACAGCACCCTGGCTGCTAAGTCAGAAGATTGGTGGTCCATATTCCCCTAGAGACAAGCATAAAATCTAGTGTGCAATTCAAAATGGTGCCAAGGCAGCATTACACTGTTCCAGATGCTGTCTTTCAGATTTGATATAAAACTAAGGCTCTGTCATCCCTTGCCAGTGAATGCAGAGAATCCCATGGCACTATTGGGAGAAAAGTTTTTTTTGCTGGTATCCTGACCAATGTTGTTTTTCAACCAGCAAGTTTGTGGAGTCAGGCTTGAACTCACAACCTTCTTGCCTGGAGGGATGAATTCTACCAAAGAAAAACAGAAAGAAAGACTTGCATTTATACAGTGCAATTTCATGACCACTGGATCTCAAAGTGTTTTACAGACAATGAAGTACTTTTTTGAAATGTAGTCACTTTTACAATGTAGGAAACATGGCAGGAAATTTGAACATGGGAAACTCCACCAAAAGCAGATAATTGGGTATTTTTCATGATGTCGATTGAGGGATAAATAATTGCCAGGATATGGCTGGGGGTGGGGTGGTGGAGTGGTGGGTAACTCCCCTGTTCTTTTTCGAAATAGTGCTATGGGATCTAAAACATCCATCCGAGCAGGCAGATGGGGCCTCAGTTTAATATCTCATCCAAAGGATAGTGCTCTGTCAAGCCAGGGCTGACACTCTGCAACTCACTAGTCTTGAAGGCCATAAGACCATAAGACTTAGGAGCAGAAATTAGGCCATTCGGCCCATCAAGTCTGCTCCGCTGATAAATTTTTCAACCCCATTCTCCCACCTTCTCCCCGTAACCTTTGATCCCCTTACCAATCAAGAATCTATCTATCTCGGTCTTAAATACACTCAATGACCTGGCCTCCACAGCCTTCTGTGGCAATGAATTCCATAGATTCACCACTCTCTGACTAAAGAAGTTTCTCCTCATCTCTGTTCTAAAAGGTCTTCCCTTTACTCTGAGGCTGTGCCCTCGGGTTCTAGCCTCTCCTACAAATGGAAACATCTTCTCCACATCCACTCTATCCAGGCCTTTCAGTATTCTGTAAGTTTCAATCAGATCCCCCCTCATCCTTCTAAACTCCATCAAGTATAGACCGAGTCCTCAAACGTTCCTCATATGTTAAGCCTTTCATTCCTGGGATCGTTCTCGTGAACCTCCTCTGGACTTTCTCCAGGGCCAGCACATCCTTCCTGAGGTACGGGGCCCAAAATTGCTCATAATATTCTAAATGTAGTCTGACCAGAGCCTTATAAAGCCTCAGCAGCACATCCCTGCTTTTATATTCTAGTCCTCTCAAAATAAATGCCAACATTGCATTTGCCTTCCTAACTACTGACTCAACCTGCAAGTTAACATTAAGAGAATCCTGGACTAGAACTCCCAAGTCCCTTTGCACTCCAGATTTCTGAATTCTCTCCCCATTTAGAAAATAGTCTATGCCTCTATTCTTCCTACCAAAGTGCATGACCTCACACTTCCCCACGTTATATTCCATCTGCCACTTCTCTGCCCATTCTCCTAACCTGTCCAAATCCTTCTGCAGCCTCCCCGCCTCCTCAATACTACCTGTCCTTCCACCTATCTTTGTGTCATCTGCAAACTTAGCCAGGATGCCCTGAGAAGGACCCCCTTATCCCCACTCGCTGCCTCCTGCCAGACAGCCAATCTTCTATCCATGCTAGTACCTTGCCTCTAACACCATGGGCTCTTATCTTACTGAGCAGCCTCCTGTGCAGCACCTTGTCAAAGGCCTTCTGGAAATCCAAGTAGATAACATCCAATGGCTCTCCTTTGTCTAAGCTACTCGTTACCTCCTCAAAGAATTCTAACAGATTTGTCAGGCATGACCTCCCCTTGATGAAACCATGCTGACTTTGCCCTATTTTATCATGCACTTCCAAGTATTCTGAAATCTCATCCTTAATAATGGACTCTAAAATCTTACCAACGACCGAGGTCAGGCTAATCGGCCTGTAATTACCCATCTTTTGCGTCCCTCTCTTTTTAAACAGGGGGGTTACATTAGCGATTTTCCAGTCCTCTGGGACCCTCCCTGACTCCAGTGATTCCTGAAAGATCACCACTAATGCCTCCACTGTCTCTTCAGCTATCTCCTTTAGAACTCCGGGGTGTAATCCATCTGGCTCAGGTGATTTATCCACCTTCAGACCTTTCAGTTTTCCTAGCACCTTCTCCTCGGCAATGGCCACCATACTCACCTCTGCCCCCCCACCTGACCCTCTTGAACTTTGGGGATGTTACTCGTGTCTTCCACCATGAAGACTGATGCAAAGTACCTATTCAGTTCCTCCGCCATTTCTTTGTTCCCCACTACTACTTCCCCAGCGTCATTTTCCAGCGGCCCAATGTCCACTTTTGCCTCTCTCTTACCCTTTATATATCTAAAAAAAATCTCTTGCAATCCTCTTTTATATTACTGGCAAGTTTACTCTTATATTTAATCTTCTCCCTCCTTATTTCTTTTTTAGTTGTCCTCTGTTGGTCTTTGTAGGCTTCCCAATCTCCTGGTTTCCCACTGCTCTTCGCTGCATTGTGTGCTTTCTCTTTAGCTTTTATGCTGTCGAGCACAAATAACTTTTAATGTTGTGCAGTAACAAGGATTCACAGTATGACAAGAGAATGTTATTGCAGCTGGCTTGCATGGAAATACTTTTGTTCGCTTTTGGACACATTCACTTACTGGATCAGAAAGAATTATCAGATAAATAGCTTGAAATCTGAAATAAAACAGAAAGAGCTGCAAAAAACTCAAGTCTGGCAATATCTTTGAAGAGAGAAAGGATTATGACACTTCTTCAGAACTGAGTCATCAGATACTTAATTGAATCGGCATGGTAAAATTTATATTATAAAATTAGGTCCTGACTTGAAGTCGCAAATAATCACTGTGTTAAATTTAACCAGAATTAGCTTCTGATCAACGTTACCCCTCAGAATATTGATAGCGGGGATTCCAAGATGGTAATGCTATTGAATGTCAAGGGGTAATGGTTAGATTCTCTCTTGTTGAAGATGGCCATTGCCTGGCACTTGTGTTACAGAAGAGCCACTTGCCACATATTAGCCACTTATCAGCCTAAGCCTGAATGCTGTCCAGGTCTTGCTGCATTTGGACATGGACTGCTTCACTATCTGAGGAGTCGCAAATGGTGCTGAATATTCTGCAATCATCAGCGAGCATCCCCACTTCTGACTATTTGATGGCAGGAAGGTCATTGATGAAGCAGCCGAAGATGGTTGGGCCGAGGACAGTACCCTGAGGAACTCATACAGTGATGTCCTGGGAATGAGATAATTGACCTCCAACAGCCACAACCATCTTCCTTTGTGCTAGGTATGACTCCAACCAGTGGAGAGTTTTCTCCTGATTCCCATTGACTCTTGTTGTGCTAGGGCTCCTTGGTACCACAGTTGGTCAAATGCTGCCTTGATGTCAAGGAAAGTCACTCTCACCTCACCTCTGGAGTCCAGCCCTTTTGTCCATGTTTGGATCAAGGCTGTAATGAGGACACGAGTTGGGAGTCCCTAGTGGATCCCAAACAGTGAGCAGGTTATTGCTAAGTAAGTGCCGCTTGATAGCACTGTTGATGACCCCTTCCATCACTTTGCTGATGATTGAGAGTAGACTGATGGGGTGGTAATCGGTCGAGTTGGATTTGCCCCTCTATTTGTGTACAGGACATACCTGGGCAATTTTCCACATTGCCGGGTAGATGTCAGTGTTGTAGCTGTATTGGAACAGCTTGGTTAGAGATGTGGCTAGTCTTAGAGCACAAGACCTCAGTACTATTGTCGGAATATTGTCAGGGCTCATAGCCTTTGCTATATCCGGTGCCTTCAGCCATTTCTTGATATCACATGGAGTGAATTGAATTGGCTGAATATTGGCAGCTAAGATGGATCATCCACTTGGCACTTCTGGCTGAAGGTTGTCACAAATGCTTCAGCCTTATCTTTTGCATTGATGTTTCAGGCTCTCCCATCACTGAGGATGGGGATATTTGTGGAGCTTCCTCCTCCTGTTAGTTGTTTAATTATCCACCACCATTCGTGACTGGATGTGGCAGGACTGCAGAGCTTTGACCTGATCCATTGGTTGTGGGATCGCTTAACTTTGTCTGTCCTATGCTACGTCTGCTGTTTGGCTCGCAACTAGTTCTGTGTTGTAGCTTCCCCAGGTTTACATCTCATTTTAGGAATGTTTGCAGCTCCTCCTAGCATGCCCTCCTGCACTCTGCATTGAACCAGAGTTGATCCCCTGACTTGGTGGTAATGGTAGAGTGGGGGATATGCCGGGCCATGAGGTTACAGATTGTGCTGTTGCTGATGGCCCACAGGGCCTCATGGATTTTGAGTACCTAGATCTGTTTGAAATCTATCCCATCTAGCACAGTGGTAGAAGGGTGAGGTGGTGATGGCATAGTAGTATTGTCACTGGACTAGTAATCCAGACACCCAGAGTAATGGTCTAGTGCTCAAATCCCACCACAGCAGATGGTGGAATTTGAATGAAAAAAAAATCTGCATTTAAAAGTCTAATGACAACCATGAAACCACTGTCAGAAAAAAAAACACATCTCAGAATCACACAGTGCAGAAGAAGCCCATCAAGTTTGCACCAACATGCAAGAAACACCTGACCTGCCTATCTAATCCCATTTATCAGCACTTGGCCCATAGCCTTGAATGTTATGACATGCCAAGTGCTCATCCAAGTACTTTTTAAAGGATGTGAGGCAACCTGCCTCCCAGGCAGCGCATTCCAGACCGTCATCACCCTCTGGGTAGAAAGGTTTTTCCTCACATTCCCCCTAAACCTCCTGCCCCTCACCTTGAACTTGTGTCCCCTCGTGACTGACCCTTCAACTAAGGGGAACAGCTGCTCCCTATACAGGCTGTCCATGCCCCTCATAATCTTGTGCACCTTGATCAGGTCGCCCCTCAGTCTTCCCTGCTCCAATGAAAACTGTCCAAGACTATCCAACCTCTCTTCATAACTTAAATGTTTCAACCCAGGCAAACATCCTGGTGAATTTTCTCTGCACCCCCTCCAGTGCAATCACATCCTTCCTATAATGTGGCGACCAGAACTGCACACAGTACTCCAGCTGTGGCCTCACCAAGGTTCTATACAACTCCAACATTACCTCCCTACTTTTCTAATCTATGCCTCGATTGATAAAGACAAGTATCCCATATGCCTTTTTCACCACCCCACCAACATGCCCCTCTGCCTTCAGAGATCTATGGACACACACGCCAAGATCCCTTTATTCCTCAGAACTTCCTAGTGTTATGCCATTCATTGAATACTTCCTTGTCAAATTACTCCTTCCAAAGTGTATCACCTCACACTTTTCAGGGTTAAATTCCATCTGCCACTTATCTGTCCATTTAACCATCCCATCTATATCTTCCTGTAGCCCAAGACACTCAACCTCACTGTTAACCACCTGGCCAATCTTTGTGTCATCTGCAAACTTACTAATCCTACCCCTCACATAATCATCTATGTCGTTAATATAAATGATGAATAATAGGGGACCCAGCACAGATCCCTGTGGTATGCCACTGGACACTAGCTTCCAGTCACTTAAGCATCCTTCTGTCATCACCCTCGGTCTCCAACAACTAAGCCAATTTTGAATCCACCTTATCAAATTACCCTATAATGTGCATTTGCCTTCTTTATAAGTCTCCCATGTGGGACCTTGCCATAGGCTTTACTGAAATCCAGATGAACGATATCAACTGCACTACCCTCATCTACACAACTGGTCACCTCCTCAAAAAATTCAATCAAAGTTGTTAGGTATGACCTCCCTCTGACAATGCCATGCTGACTATCCCTGATCAAACGTTGCCTCTCCAAGTGGAGATAGATTCTCTCCTTCAGAATTTTCTCCAATAGTTTCCCTACCACTGACATGAGACTCACTGGTCTGTAGTTCCCTGGCTTAACTCTAGAAACTTTCTTAAATAGCAGAGCCACATTAGCTGTCTCCAGTCCTTTGGCACCTCCCCCGTGGCCAGAGAGGAATTAAAAATTTGGGTCAGAGCCCCTGCGATCTCCTCCCTTGCCTCCCTCAGCAGTCTGCGACACAAATCATCCGGACCTGGAGATTTGTCCACTTTTAAGCCTGCCAATACCTTGTCACTCCTATATCAATTTGCTCAAGAACCTTGCAGTCTCTCTCCCCGAATTCGATACCTTCATCCTCAATCTCTTGGGTGAAGGCGGGTGTGAAATATTCGTTCAACACTCTACCAATGTCCTCTGGCTCCACCCATAGATTGCCCCCTTGGTCCCTATTGGGCCCTACTCTTTCCCTGGTTATCCTCTTCCCATTGATATACTTATAGAGCAGAATGTTCTGCCTGGCGGGCGAGCAGGCCTGACCCAATCTCCAGCAGGCGAGGAGCCGATCCCCGCCTCTGTTTTAAGTGGGCTGGCCAATTAAGGCCCGGCCAGCGTGACATCCGCTGGGAAGCGCTATGCGCTTACTGACTGTGCGGGCGGGGGGATTCCCCAAATGTGAGAGTGTGATCTTTTGCGCATGCGCACGAAAGAGCGCGCATCTCCGTGAGGCTAAGTGCTGCCTCAGGGAGATGGCTGAAAGGTTTTCAAACTTTAAAAATAGAAAAATAAAAAAAAATTAACATGTTCTCCTCATGTGACAATTTCACACGAGACGGGACATGTTAATAAATTGCATAAAAACTTTAATAAACTTTTTTAATATCGACATGAAACCTCATCCCGCCCGTGGATGAGGTTTCATGTTTTTTCTATTCCCTGCCAGGGTTCCTGGCCTGTCCGCCAACCTTAAATTTGGGTGGGCAGGTCCTTTAATTGTTTTAACTACCCCATCAATTGGCCTCAATTGGCCATTGACAGGTCGGCGGGTGGACAGCTGAATGCGCTGTGCCCCCACCTTCCTGAATATTTAAATGAAGCAGGATGACACCGGAGGTTCCCCCGACCTCATCCCGCGTCATTTTCGCATTGGCGAGCGGGCCCCACACCCAAATCGCCTACAGGAAAATTCAACCCATAGAATATCTTGGGATTTTCCCTACTTTTACCTGCCAGAACTTCCTCATATCCTCTCTTTGCTCTCCTAATTGCTTTCTTAAGCTCCACTCTGCACTGTCTGTACTCCACTAACGCCTCCGCTGATTTGTTCCCCTTGTACCTGCTAAAAGCCTCTCTTTATCTTCTCATCGTATCCTGAATATCTCTGGTCATCCTTGGTTCTCTGGGCTTGTTACTCTTTCCTATCACCCTAGAGGGAACATGTTAAACTTGTATCCTCCCCATTTCCTTTCTGAACGCCCACCACTACTCTTCTGTAGATTCCCCACAAGTAGCTGTTCCCAGTCTACCTTGGCCAGATCCTGCCTTATTTTACTAAAATCCACTCTCCCCAAATCCAAACCATTTTTTGTCAACTTGTCTATTTCTTTGTTCATAACAAACATCTGGGTCACTAATGCCCTTTAGGGAAGGAAATCTGCCATGAAATAGCCTAGCAAGACACTTAGTTGCATCAAACTGCTACAAAGCCTCAAAAAAGGAATGAAACTGGATGAATGAATCCCCCGCCATTGACCTAGGCACCCAGCGACAACCCTGTTGACCCTGCTAAGTCCTCCTTATGAACATCTGGGGACTAGTGCCAAAATTGGGAGAGCTGTCTCACAGACTAGTCAAGCAACAGCCTAACATAATCATCCTCACAGAATCATATCTTACAGATAATCATAAGATCATAAGACATAGGAGCAGAAATTAGGCCAATCGGCCCATCGAGTCTGCTCCACCATTCAATCATGGCTTATAAGTTTCTCAACCCCACTCTCCCATCTTCTCCCGGTAACCTTTGATCCCCTTACCAATCAAGAACCTATCTATCTCACTCTTAAATACATTCAATGACCTGGCCTCCACAGTCTTCTGTGGCAATGAATTCCATAGATTCACCACTCTCTGGCTAAAGAAGTTTCTCCTTATCTCTGTTCTAAAAGGTCCTCCCTTTACTTTGAGGCTGTGCCCTCGGGTCCTTGTCTCTCCTACTAATGGAAACATCTTCCCCACATCCACTCTATCCAGGCCTTTCAGTATTCTGTAATGTCCCAGATGCCACCATCACTAACCCCGGGTATGTCCTGTCCCACTGGCAGGTCAGACCCAGGAGAGGTGGCAACACAGTGATATATAGTGGGGAAGGAGTTGCCCTGGGAGTCCTCAACATCGATTCCAGATGCCATGAAGTCTCATGGCATCAGGTCAAACATGGGCATGATGATTACTATGTACTGCGCGCCCCTGAGTTGATGAATCAGTGCTACTCCATGTTGAACACTGCTTGGAGGAAGCACTGAGGATAGCAAAGGTGCAGAATGTATTCAATGTCCATCACTAAGGGTGGCTCAGTCACACCACTGCTGGCCGAGTCCTAAAGGACATAGCTGCTAGGCTGGCTCAGTGGCAGGTGGTGAGGGAACCAACAAGAGGGAAAAGACTATTTGATCTCATCTTCACCAACCTGCCTGCCACAAATGCATACGTCTATGACAGTATTAGTGACCACCGCACAGTCTTTGTGGAGATCAAGTTCTGTCTTCACATTGAGGACACCCTCCATCGTGTTGTGTGGCACTGCTATCGTGCTAAATTTCGAACAGAGCTAGCAACTCAAGACTGGACATCCATGAGGCGCTGTGGGTCATCAGCAGCAGCAGAATTGTACATGAACACAATCTGTAACCTCATGGCCCAGCATATCCCTCACTCCACCATTACCATCAAGCCAGGGAATCAACCCTTGTTCAATGAAGAGTGCAGGAGGGCATGCCAGGAGCAGCACTAGGCATGCCTAAAAATGAAATGTCAACCTGGTGAAGCTATAACACAGGACTACTTGTGTGCCAAACAGCATAAGCAGCAAGTGATAGATAGAGCTAAGTCCTGCCGCATCCAATCGTGAATGGTGGTGGACAATTAAACAACTCACTGGAGGAGGAGGCTCCACAAATATCCCCATCCTCAATGACGGGGGAGCCCAGCACATCACTGCAAAAGATAAGGCTGAAGCATTTGCTACAATCTTCAGCCAGAGGTGCCAGGTGGATGATCCATCTCAGCCTCCTCCGGAGTCCCCAGCATCACAGATGCCAGCCTTCCACCAATTCTATTGACTCCACATGATATCAAGAAACGGCTGAAGGCACTGAATAGCACAAAAGCTTTGAGCCCTGACAATATTCTGGCAATAGCACTGGAGACTTGTGCTCCAGCACTTGCCATGCCCCTAGCCAAGCAGTACAGCTACAACACTGGCATCTACCCGGCTATGTGGAAAATTGCCCAGGTATGCCCTGTACACAAAAGCAGGACAAATCCAACCCAGCCAATTACCTCCCCATCAGTCTACTCTCCATCATCAGTAAAATAATGGAAGAGGCCATCAACACTGCTATCAATCAGCACTTGCTTAGCAATAACCTGCTCACTGATGCCCAATTTGGGTTCTGCCAGGGCCACTCAGCTCCTGACCTCATTTCAGCCTTGGTTCAAACATGGACAAAAGAGCTGAACTCTCAAGGTGGGGTGAGAGTGACTGCCCTTGACATCAAGTCCACATTTGACCGAGTGTGGCATCAAGAAGCCTGAGAAAAACTGGAGTCAATGGGAAACAGGGGGAAAGCTCTCCACTGGTTGGAGTCATACCTAGCACAAAGGAAAATGGTTGTAGTTGTTGGGGGTCATTCATCTTGGCTCCAGGATATCACTGCAGAAGATCATCAGGGTAGTGTCCTAGGCCCAACCAGCTTCAGCTGCTTCATCAAAGAGCTTCCTTCCATCATAAGGTCAGAAGTGGGGATGTTCGCTGATGATTGCACAACATTCAACATCATTCCTCAGATACTGAAGTAGTCCATGTCCAAATGCAGCAAGACCTGGACAATATCCAGGCTTGGGCTGACAAGTGGCAAGTAACATTCATGCCACACAAGTGCCAGGCAATGACCATCTCCTACAAGAGGGAATCTAACCATCGTCCCCTGACATTAAATGGCATTACCATCACTGAATCCCCCACTATCAGCATTTTGGGGATTACCATTGACCAGAAACTGAACTGCACTAGCCATATAAATACTATGGCTACAAGAACAGGTCAGAGGCTAGGAATCATGCGACGAGTAACTCACCTCCTGACTCTCCAAAGCCTGACCACCTTCTACAAGGCACAAGTCAGGAGTGTGATGGAATACTCCCCACTTGCCTGGATGAGTACAGCTCCCACAACACTCAAGAAGCTTGGCATTGTCCAGGACAAAGCAGCCTGCTTGATTGGCACTACATCCACAAACATTCACTCCCTCCACCACCGACGCACAGTGGCAGCAGTGTGTACCATCTACAAGGTGCACTGCAGGAATTCACCAAGCCTCCTTAGACAGCACCTTCCAAACCCATGACCCATCTAGAAGGACAAGGGCAGCAAATAGATGGCAACACCACCACCTGGAGGTTCCCCTCCAAGTCACTCATTCTCTTGACTTGGAAATATATCATCATTCTTTCACTGTCGCTGGGGCAAATTCCTGGAATCCCCTTCCGAACAGCACAGTGGATGTACATACACCACAGGGACTGCAGCAGTTCAAGAAGGCAGCTCACCACAATCTTCTCAAGGGGAACTAGGGATGGGTAATAAACGCTGGCCTAGCCAGCGAAGCTCACATCCCGTGAATGAATAAGAAGAAGCAACACTATGGAGGGCATTCTCAATATGAAGATGGGGCTTGTCTTCAAAAGGACTGTGCAGTGCTCACTCTCACCAATGCCATCATGTGTAGATGCATCTGCAACAGGTAGATTTGTGAGGACATGGTCAAATAGGTTTTTCCCTATTGTTGGTCCCCACACCACCTGCTACAGGCCCAATCTGGCAGCCATATCTTTCAGGACTTAGCCAGCTTGGTCAGTATTTGTGCTACTAGGCCACTCTTGGTGATGGGCATTTAAGACCCCACGCAGAATACATTCTGTGCCCTTGCCACCCTCAGTGCTTCTTCCAAGTGGTGTTCAACATGAAGGAGTACTGATTCATGAGGGAGGTCAGTAAGTGGTAATCAGCAGGTTTGCTTGCCCAAGCTTGACCTGATCACATGAGTCTGGAATCAATGTTGAGGATTCTCAGAGCAATTTCCTCCCCACTGTTTACCATTATACCACATGCTGTCACCTTTGGCAGGTCTGTCCTGCTGTTGGGACAGGATATACCCAAGGATACTTGTGGTGCAGCACAAGCTTTTGCAATGCAACTTTTCAGTAACTGATACATTTTCCAGTGGTTGATAATTAATAACAACCTGATGGAGTTTTCAGCTGTTCATTCGAACATAAGAATACTATCAATAATATCATAAAATGAATAGCACCTTATATATGCTATATAATTTCACTATAATTAACAAACAGAGAGTTTTCCTCCATTGACTCTGCTGTTGTGCTGTCTACTACAAACTATGCCCCTTTGTTTGGTACCTTTCCAATATCAGTATCTGCTATTTACTTCACAGAACTCTCATTCTTACTAAACCTAATTAAACACGAGTTTTGATCATGGAAATCCCGATTTCATCGTTAACTTTTGTGGCTGCTACTTGTAGTTTTTCCCACTTTCATCATGTAGCTACAATACTTCTTTCATGCTTCATAATACTACAATTGTGCAATTCAACAGGACTGGACCCAGCCCAGTAACTCATGCCCAAAAAGGAAAAAAACAGTTCTATTTTGTTCCAATGAATCCCTCAAGGTCTTTTTGTTTTCCACATGGACAATTTTTATTAGGAACAACTTTCCAGACAAAAACCAATTGCATTGTTACCTTGCTGGTCCTGCTTTCTACCCTTAATGTTGCCTATTAGCACATTCTTTAGATAATATCACCACCTTCCACACCTCTTTGCCCTTTTGTCTATGACATCTTTTGGCTATCTCCACCTATCACTGGCCCCCTATTCAGCTCTACCTGTCCCACCCCCCTTAAACCAGCTTATATTCCACCTCATTTCTATATTTCCCCAGTTCTGATGAAGAGCCATACAGACTCGTAACATTAACTGTCTTCCTCTCCGCAGATGCTGTCAGACCTGCTGAGTTTTTCCAGGTAGTTTTATTTTTGTTTTGTAAATGGGTTGTTTGATTGCCTGTACCTTAATGGGTATACTTAGTGATTAGCTGCCAAACCAGTTCAAACAAAGCATAGAAAGTGCCTTTTGTTCTTCAGCCTTTAAAAGAAGCTACACAATTTAACAGCTTCGAAAAAGAAAAGACACAGGGCCAGGATTTTGCCCTCATCAGGTGGGCTTGGTGGGGGCAGGCGGGAGTGGTTGGGAAGCCGATCGCCACCTGCGATCGGGGCCGGACCGCGATTTCACACTGGCAGGCCAATTACAGCCCACCCAGTGTGAAACGCGTGCTGCAGCGCTCAGCGCTGCTTGTGTGGGGGTGGTGGGTGGGGGGAGGGCAAACGGGGAACTTCGCGCAAGTGCGCACAGGAAAAACTTCCTGAGGACAGATCTGCCTCAGGGAGACGAAGATGTAAAAAATTAAAAATAAAGCATTTTAAGATGGTAAAAAACATGAGCAGGGACATGTTGGAAATTAGTATGACATTTTTTTTAATGACTGATTGAAGCCTCATCCAGCCCGTGGATGAGGTTTTGCAAAAATTGCAAAAGTCACTTGGCCTTTTCGCCTGCCCGCTAACCTTAAATTTGGGTGGGGAGTGAAAGATTTAATTCAATTAGGTTGTTAATGGCATTAATAGGTCTTTTAATTGTCAGTGGGCGCACTGCCAAAGCTGACCAAAATATCATGCAAGTGCGCGATGGCATCAGGAGGCTCGCTCGATGTCATCGTGCGTCATTTTGCGCTCGTTCGGGTCAGGCGCACACCTGGCCAATGAGCGGAAAATTCTGCCCCAGATGTTGGAAACCTAACAGAAAAATAGAAAATACTGCAAATACATGGAAGGGCTATCAGCATCCAAGCAAAACAGATCAATGCTTCAGAACTGTATTCATTACATTTGTCATTTCTTTCGCTTTCAGACACCGACTGATCACCAGAAGCAAAATCCATTTCTATCCAGCCGCACCGCTTGTATCACATATAAATAAATGGTCTGTGGTAGGGTTAGAGCAAAGTGAAACCCAACTCCTTCCTGAGTGGCTCAGTTGGTAGCGCCATCATTTGTAAATCTGCAATTTGAGTGCACAAGTCTCAGCTGAAACTCCGGAGCTGTGCTGAGAGAGTGCTGCGCTGTCAGCAGAATCATCTTTAGGATGGGATGTTAGATTTAAGGCCCCACCTGCCTTCAGGTGAATGTAAAAGATCCCATGGCACTATTTTGAAGAGGAGCAGTAGAGTTACCCCTGGTGCCCTGATCAATATTTATCGCTCAGTCGATATCACAAATAAAAAAACTATGATCTGAACATCATATATCACATTGCTGTTTGTGGGAATTGGCTTTGTAAACATTGTTATGATCTAAGACCAAGCCTCCAGTTTTTGGTACGATCTGGTTAGAGAACAATAACGTTTTGTTTAAAGGAGACAATGTTTGACATTCAAGACACTTCAGGCAGAATTTTACAGCCTTGGCACTGCAGAGGCAGGACCATAAAATGCAGCGAGCCATTCAAAAGCCCATTGACTCTGGCGAGACCATTAAATCCTGCCAGCGTAAAGCTCCACCTTTACCAAGAGAATAAAGCCACAAGATTCTACAGGTTTTGAACAAACAAAAATATACTTTATTACACAAGTTCAGAAAGATAAAATAATTTACAATATCGATCTTATTCTCCAACATTTGGAGTTAATATGAGGTATCTATGAATTAACAGACAAACTGTGTCGCCATACTACACTGCAAAATAATTGGCAAATATGACCAAGACAGAGACCACGGATTTCTCAGTAACCCACCCAGATGTCAGTAGACGCTGTGAGACAACCAATCTCACTAAAACTCTATCCCACATGCAGGATTCCAGTCTTAACCTTCAAAGATCTCACCTTGGAATTCTGTCCAAAAGTTGCTCCAATTCGGATGGTATCAACGATGGCCCACCTTACAGAGTTTTAATCTTGCCTCTCAAAACTCCGTTCCCCTGGATTCCTAAGTGTGAACCCAAGCACCAACTCACAAGCAAAGCTTCAGGTTGCCGGCTGCGCCGAGCTGAACCCTACTGCTCCAAAGGGGCACCTTTGCCCCAACAGCCCATAGCCCAGAGTCACTAGCCTTCTGCTGTCCTCTTTGATTGTCAGAGCTGCTCCTGAGTTCTCTTTGATCTCCCAGGATCTCCTGAGTCATCTTTAATTTTCAGGGCTTCTCCTTGGCCCTCACCACTTAAAGTCTGCCAACTGCAGCCCTGTTTCTGCTTAAAGCCTCTTTCTTTACTCCATTCTCTTCTTAACTGGAGTCTGTCCCTGTCCCTGGACTCCGTCCGCTGCCTGGGACTCCTCTTTTGGGGCCTCTCCCTGTCCCCTCTTCCTTTCCTCTGCCTGGGACTCTTGTCTTCAATGGGTGTGTCACTCCTTATCACATGACCTGGCATTTTGTGCCATTTTCCCTTTTTTGCTTAGGTACATTGGGCACGTCCTCAGCCCAAAGAACTAAAGATGCTGAATTGCGTATGCGCAGCCCATTCCCGGTCCGCACATTTGTGGAAACTCCGAGATCTGTCGAGACTTGGCGTTCCTGACCTCTGCTTTGGCCGAGTTGGAAAATAGGCTTTCGTATCAACATTGGCTGCTGTGTCTCCCTACATTACAACAGTGACTACAGTTCCAAAGCACTCCATTTGCTATAATGTACTCTGGGATGTCCTGTGATCATGCAAGATGCTATATAAATGCAGGTTTTTCTTTCTTTGAATGCCATTAGCCCTACCCTCTATCACCAATACTGCTTATCCTAAATTAAGTGGGAGATATGTCTGAGGTCTCAAATTACTTACGAAAATGTTCAGACCAGAGTACTGCCGTGTGCCAGGCAGAAAGAAGACATACTTTTCCTTAAGCTTACATTAAACTTGGTTGGAAGAGTGTAATATTAAGCTTGGGTGTAACAATGAAATAGGCCAAGTAGGAATTAATCAGAGTGGGAATGGAAGGGAAAGTTAAAGAGCTGAGCAGAAATGTGATTAATCTGAATTTGATTTTGCCAATATACATGGCATAAGCAGTGAATCGCAGTACCCTAGATGGGAAGAAGTACAAGTGAATTGCTGTCTTACATGGAAAGAGCATTTAGGAAGAGGAAAATGGACATACATTGCACACAGAAAGTGCAGGAAAAGGCCAACTGGAAGTTGGGATGGTAGCAGTGTCAAGGGAATGGTTCCTCTGGGAAAAAAGGAAGGTAGGAAAGGAAGGATATGCTTTGTAGTGAAATAATTTTAAGGTTGCAGAATGTGAAGTTGTTAGGGTAGAAGTTGGGAGATGTTTTTTAGAACTTCCAGCAATTTCAAGTTTTTATAAAATTAATTTTCACATAACTCTGTACATGTTACATAAAGTGTTCTAATGCTCAACCATCAGATTTCAGAATAATCAATTTCTAAACCCTGCAAAAAATTAAATGCATTTATCAAAGACAAAGTCCTGCTTTACCAGTTTTTCTCAACCTGACTGAGATGTGACTGCCAATTGCCAGCTGCTGAAACCTAGGGCAGAGCTTTTAGGTTGACAGGCTGGCCCAGGATTGGCCAGGGAAAGGGACCGCCGACTGCAATCGGCCCCCGACCGCAATTTCACGCTGGCTTGCCAATTAACGGCCTGCCAACGTGAAGCGTGTGCTGAAAGGCTCAGGGCTGCCGGGGTGGGGGCAGGAGGAGGGCAGGCGCTGATGTCAGCGTGGGTGCAAGGGAGCGCTGGCAGAAAGCTCCCTGAAGGCAGAGAGCTGCCTCAGGGAGCCGAAGACCTGAAAAGCATTAAATAAAGTTCTTAAAATCAGGAAAAAAATATGCAAGCATCACAGTCAGTCATATGAACATATACATGATAAAAACGCTGTCCATAGGTTTTTACTTTTCTTTCATTTAATAATGGAAACCTCATCCCGCACTTGGATGAGGTTTCATAAAAAATGCAAAGTCCGCCTGGCCGATTCATCCATCAGCAAACCGTAAGGTTGGATGGTCCACAAAAAATCGGAAATAATTTCACTTTTAATTACCTTAATTGACCTCTTTATTGTCGGCGGGCACACTTCCGACTTTTGGGCACGAAATATCGCGTGAGCGCAGGATGACATTGGAATGCTCGCCCAACGTCACCTCGCACAATTTTGCATCCGATCGGGTCGGGCGTGCATTCGCACGCCAAGCTAAAAATTCTGCCCCTGGCGATCTGAACTTCAAGCTGCGTCATACCAGGCAGCTCACTACTTGGAAACATAACTGACTTGTAACAGAGTGTTGAAGGTCAATGTGGATCCCAGGTGTTTTTTTCCTGTATAGGATAGTGACTTCTGCCTGAATTGTACAAGAAGTTTGTCTTCTAATGACAAAAAGCAGAATGCCAATTATTCACGATAATTACTTGCCCACAGCAACATGCCATTTCTGAGAATTCCATTTCATTAGTAAGTCATTAATCATGGAGAACAGCAGGCATTCTTCAGTCCTTTGTCAGAAAAACAGTTCCATCCTTCCCCATGCCCCTTTCCCCATGATGGTTAATTATCTTCAAGGAGCATCCAGTTGCCAATACTGGCTTTCACCCAGATGATCACCATCTAAATTGACCACTGTAAGACTGCATGCATATCAGAGATGAAAGTACAAACAATGTCATTTTGACAATGTCCCTTTGATAACTCAGTTTATTTTCTGTTTGTATTCTTCACATTAAGACACACTTAGCACATGTTTTATTATCGATTTGGACTAATGAGTTCCCATAAAAGCATAATCATCAAAAAGTTCATTGGTAGAAATTGGCAACTGAAGGAAAATTCTGTGGGAAAGAATTCTTTCCTTACATGTTAAGATTTTTAACTAATAAAGGCTGACAGGGATGATTGTGTCTTTTTTTACATAGATACTGGAAATCAGTCGAGAGTGATTTATATTAATTTATTTTATTGTGCTTTTGAATTCAAAGAGACAAAAGGAAACAAGATGGTCAATATCGAGCAGACATTAATCATTTTGTACATGAACTAGATTTCTAGCAGACAAGCTACCCGAGGCTACGCTGAACAAGAACCAGTACTGAAGCAAGACTATAGTTTACGTCATTCTGATAATGATGGTGTGAAGGGGCAGGTGTGGAGTGATAACAGTGGAAAAATTATTTAAATTTTCTTTTAAGGCGTGTTACTTGAAATTTAAAGTCAGTTGTTGGTGCATGCCCCTGGGAGAGAACAGAAGTTAGAGGAGCTGAAACTATATTGTTAAGCCTAAGGTACGTTATGCTACAGTGTGATTTTTTTTGCAGAGATGAGTACTGAAAATAATACTAAAAAATACTAAATAATAATACTACTAATAATACTTAAAAATCAGATGTACCTACAAACCTAATTCTCTTGTCCTGGACTAGAATTATGGATACAGGAATTACATTCAATTGAAAAATAAACTTGATTGAGACTCCCATATTCTTACAATAAGATTATAAGAATACTTCCTTCACAAAGTAAGAACAGTCAAGTTAGTCAAAGAATGTCTAACTAAGGGAATTCTGCACAAAGAAATGGTGATCACAGAAACATTATGGCTCTGGTGTTCAGGTTAGAGTCATTGATGGCACAGAGACCTGGAGTAGAATCTTCCATTCTTGAGCATAATTTGGGTGGTGGGAGTGGAAATGAGAGTGACTTGCACCCAGGGGTGGAATAGCTTGCACTGTTCAGCTCATTACATATGCATGTGCGAGGAGCAGGGTAAATCTTGTGGCAGGTGTGTGCAAGAAGTCACCGCCTCTGCCCTTACCTCATGGGGTCGAAGGCCACCATATTTAAAGGGAACCCAGATAGCCATTCACTCACTGCAAGCCAGGAGATTCTGCATCTGTCAGAATGTCGCAGAGAAGATAATGTGAGGCCCCAAGGTTCGGCAATGCCTCCCTGCAGGTTCTCCTCCAGGCCTTCCAGGGAAATGGGAGGTCCCCTTTCCCAGAGATGGCAGCAGGAGGCCCTCCCAACTGACCGAGACGGCCTGGGTGGAGGTCACAGCAGAGGTTAGCACCTGTGGGGCCCATAAAAGAACCAGCCAGCAGTGCTGAAAAAGGATGAATGATCTGCTGTGCTGCGCCAGGGTAAGTGGCATTGTCTACTCATTGCAAACTGACATTCATCAGGGCATCAGGCAGTGTAAGTGTGCGAGAGCACAGGGATGTCAGACAGGAGTTTAGGTTGCAGGACTCAGCAGCAGATGGGACATGTGCACTAAATGTGTGCCAGCCACTTCACGCTCTCAATGTTCTATCGGTTGAAGGACATCCTGCTTGTTAATCACTTACTGGGGAGCACTCAGGAGCTGGCATATGCATTCATGCTCCTAAAGTGGTCATGTACCCATTGGGATAACAATCAATCCTTCTGCCTGTCTGCAGGATAAGAACATGCACAACAAGAAGGAGTGGGCAAAAACCAGTGCCAGACTGCCATATATATTAGAGTCCTCACCACCTTCAAGGAGGAGGCCACACAGCTAGCCAGGGAGGACCGGGACCCTGCACGGGCTAAAGGTGAGACAGGATTCCTCCAGCAAGTCAGTGAGGTTGCCTCCAACCTGCAGTTGCCTGAAGCGCTGACAGAGTGAGACATTGTTTTAATAACGGAGCTTGCTTAGGCATCCACTAAATCTTGCTCTTCTCCAATCCATGTACCAGCAAGAAAAAGGGGAGGAAAAGAAACCAGCAGACCTAAAGTTCCAGCTCCAAACCCACCTCTGAGGATAAGGACTCAGGATTCTCAGAGGATGCACTGTCATGGCTTTCGCCTGCACTTTCCACCAGCGCAGGGACATTCACTTCGATCGGTGCATGTTCTAGAGTAGACTCAGGGTCACAAACTGATGGGCACATCACAGGCACATGTCCACAGCTAGTGGAAGCAGTGACAGCCAAGGGCTCTGAAACTTGGAGGACTGCTGGAGACTAGGCCCCTTCTTAGCCCATGCAGATGCCAAGCCATCTGGACTCAACCATAATAGACATGTTGGAGATGCAGAGACAGGCAAGGGAACATCAAGCAGAGATGCCAGAGGCAGTCCACAGAATGGACCGAAGGCTGGAGGAACCTGTCCACAGCCTGTAGGTTGTCCTGGTTCTGGCATGCGAGTGCTCGGCTGCCTCCAGGGTAAGGTTGGTGGCCACATTGGAGACCCAGTTCCAGCAGAACACACACAGTAGCTGCTGGATATATGCTCGTATCTATACACCACTCTAACCATGGCTGCAATACAGCAGTCAAGAAGAAGACAGGGAAACTCGACCTCCCTCGAAGTGCCCCTTCTCCTCAAGGAGTCACAGAGGGAGGGGCACACACTGACAGGGAGGAGCAGCGCCAGCAGGAACCCTGGGTTTCATCCCAGGGCACTCCAAGGGTGTCCTGCTGCTCAACCTCCCCTCTGCCAGTGACCTCATCACCTCCAGCAGGTCAGGCCGAGGAGGGTGTACCTGCACCTGTGCAGGAGGCCCTTAGCAGGCTGGGGCCCTCTTAAGCCTCGGACCACCAGTGGGCACACGCTGATGTCACCTCATTCAACAGGGCCTAGCAGGCTGCCTCTACATCAGCTGTGGATGTTGGGGCTGCATCTACGTGTAGCAATAGGAAAAGCAAAATTAAGATGTTTTGAAGGCACATAGGTGGCACGGGTGTACAAGCATTGTATATAGTTTTGGCACTTGTAAATATATGTTCACTTGCACTGTTTGGAAGCTTCCTGGATTCCATCTTCCTACTAGTTGCTTCAATGGTCGTGTGCAATTAAGGTTTTGGATCTTGGTTCCCCATCAGAGTCTGATAACGTCTTCCGATACAGTCACTTCTCTCACATTATCAATATTGTGATACTGAATATTCTGATGAAGATCCTTAAGCACTGGCCATCATGTGTGAGTGTGCAGCTTGGACACGCATCATGCAATCCGTCACTTACAGCACACCAGGTCCTGAGTGCAGAGTGTGCAGTGAGGTCATTGCATCTCCTGCTGCTGTTGCCCTGATGCGAGATGTAAAGTGGATGCAAAGAGTCCTCAAGAGGAGTTAAACAGGATATGTGAGTGGCAAGGAATACTGTTGATGCAGTGTAAGGGTTAAAAGAGTGAAGGTCTCCACTGTGGCCTGAAGAATAGAAAACCAGAGTCTTCCCTAGGTGTTAGGAAAGTGACAAAGTGTACACATCCACTTGTTCCTGGCTGTCCTTCTTCAATTGGAATATTGAGCTAACATGCAGGTGAAGGCTGCAAGTAAGGAGGCAACCTTTTTGAAACCTCACATGGAGAATTGTTTGGCCTCCATGTCGCCTTCTCAAGGGTAGGAATAGACCTTGCATAAAGGGGTTGCAACCAAAGTGCACCGGACTTCAGTAAAGGACCATGGTAATATCCCATCAGGTGAGAGCGGATAGAATGGGCCTGTGTGCTGGACCGTGTGGAGGATGGACAGACTATCTATATAAAGCAGCAGGTGCTCATACAGGACTCTGCAGGGCCTATACAGGAAAGATGTATAACCTGGCTGGGGTGTCCAGAATGACAGAATACAGTCTCATAACAATACTAAGGATGTCTAGGACTGAGATGTGTAGGAGCCTCTGCAATCAGAGGGTGAGAGTGGTTGGTCCTCCACACTCCATAGTGCAGTTGAGGCACTGTCATTGATTGGGCTCCAAAGTTACTTCCATACTTTTCATGATGCTACATATGTCAAGGAATATGGGGTTACTGAGGGTGATTGGCGATTAGGGACCAGTTACACGAACTTCCCTGATCAAGGTGCATGGAGGATCAATCTCGAGGGGCCAAATGATCTACTCATGCTTTCCTTCCCTGTGTAACCATGTTTCCGTTTCTGCATGAAAGACCTCTCTGCAAGGACTAACTCCCCATTGGGAGTGAGGGTGACTTGAGTGCGTCCCTGCTAGATAAGATTTCACATTGCGTTGCACATGCCATGCATATGGATTTTGCGAGGAATGGGGAAAATTTCATTTCTACTTGCAGGTGGCCAAGGTCATGGGAGATGGAGTGCTGTGCAGGTTCTGATGTGTGCACTTGGTGCAAGGGGCCGGTATGTCAGCACAGTTTGGTGCATGTAAAGGGCTGCTCCACCAATAGGGCTGACATTAAGTCGTGCAATTTCATTCAGCTGTCATAAATCAAAGTACATGAGAATAAACTATAATGTGTTTTAGAACTAAGGGGACATAACCTGTCAGCCACCAGAGGATTGAAAACTAAATAGTGAAGGGTAAGTATCAGCAACTCACTCAGCTTGGAATCTCATGGCTATTAGATTGCCATGGGCCTGTCTGCTGTGTTGTACCCTTGCAAACGTCTCTGAATGTGCCTGCGCAACACCCTGGCCCTCATCATCACCATCCCCTTCCCCGTCCTCATCTTCAGAGGAGACATCTCTGTCCTCCATGTCTCCATCTGCAAAGACATCCCCCCCTTGGTTGCACAAAGCTGCCCAGGGCAGAGCAAACAGTGATGACCCGGGATGCCCTCTGTGGTGAGTATTGGAGAGCCCCGCCTCAGCAGCCCAAACACCTAAATCTCATCCATTGGAGGCCTATCGCCTGCTCAGTGGTGGCCTTTGTGGAGGCATGTGCGACATTGTACCTCTCCTTGGTGGCATTCCTTGGACAGCGAACTGGTGTCATCAGCCAGGTCTTCTGGAGGCATCCCTTGTCCCCAAGGAGCCAGCCCTACAATCGCTGAGGTCCTTCAAAAGCCTGTGGCACCTGGGAGTGGTTCAGGATGTAGGCATCGTGAGAGTCCCCTGAGAACCGAGTACAGCCATACAGGATTTGTCTTGGGTGATCACATATCAGCTGTACGCTCAAAAAGTGAAAACCTTTCCTGTTGATGAATGTGACTGGCTGATGCCAGGAGGCTCTCAACACCACATGAGTGCAGTCAATAGCCCCTTGCACTTGCGGAATCCTGCACTTGCAGCAAACCCCAAACTTTTGGCTGCCTGGCTCTGAGGGTCCGAGCAGAATTTGATAAATTGGTGCATCTGTTATCTCTCAATTACACTTGTGCATCGCTAACTGGGAACTGCCCCAGTGGAGCCCTGGAAGGAGCTACCGGCCAAGGAGATTAGGTCCACGGTGACCTTAAAAGCCACCAGAATGGGATTGCCTCCAAGTCCTTACAGACCCAGGTCTTCATGGAGCAGCTAGCATATGCGAGCAACCACATTCTGGGACCTGCTAAGGTGCCTCCAGCATTGACTTCTGCTCACCTGCAAGTAGCTGCGCCACCTGTTATATACCCGACTCAATGCTCGCCATTGCACTGGTCACTGACCACCAGCACCCTGGCCTTCTTGAGGCCCCGCTGCTTCTTGCTGCTCAGGCCATTGCTCCTCCTGGCCCTAGCGTAACCCGCATTGGCTCCTCCTCATCTGGACAAGAGAAAGTAGAAAGGCATGATTGCCTGGATCCTGCATCTTCTAAGCCTGAGTGAATCTGTGAACAACTTGCAGTGATCCATCTCATCAGGATATTCTTTGTAGATTTAGCTCCATTTCTGAGCCTTTAAGCCAATGCTAAGCTCTGTGCTTGGCATCAGTCTAGACATAGACTCCTCAACCCACCTAGTTCCTCCTGTTCGTACCTGGAACGTGCATGGAGACATTGCGCATTGACTGGGATAATGACAGCCATGTGTAAGAACCCTCCCTCAGGCAGTATCCAGCTTGCCTCCATTACCATCAAGACTCTATAGTGAGACCATTGCCATCATAGAAAGACTTACCACATAGGCCCTTGTCAGCCATGACCATTCTCCAAGGAGAATGGAGGTTTGGAGTCTGGATGTTGTTGCCATTGACTGCCTGTGCCCCTGGGAAGCATCCACCTTCCTCCCTCCTTCCCTTCTTCCCTTCATCCCTGACTCTGACGGTAGCACATGCCAATGTATGGCAGCTCCAGACTTTGATGGGTTCTCACTAGAATGTGATTCATTAGTCATGGAGCAATGCTGATTTTTTAGGCGTTGGGACATCGAGAACAGAACTCAGCTAAGCCTGGTTCTCCATGGAATGGACTAAAATTTAAAGGGTGCTCCTTTACTCGGCCCAAAAAAGTGAAGCATTTACTGCTCCCACCCGGAAAGAGACCCCTCCCATATCAAATGCTTGAGAGGTTTTATGAACTGCATAACAACCTTGAGAGCTTCAGCATGGTGCCTGTGAGGTTTTCCAGTGTGTCATCCACCTTCTACCTTCTCCCTGTTATTCAGCAGGTTCCCCCAATCCTCCTACACAATTAACGCCTTGGCATTCCTCTCCCACCTGTAATCATTCAACCTCCCACCATCACGCTGAACCCTATTGCTATCTATGTAGACATTCCCGCTCTCTCTCCTGTTCCCATAACAGTCAAAATGCCCATACCTTTCCTGATCCTGACTCTTCCTGTTATCGAGGCCAGCTGCACTCTGACTTTCCATGACATCCTCCATGGGTCCACTCACTACCTGCCCATGACCCTAGCACTTCCACCCTACCTGATCTAACTCCTTCCTCTGACTGCCATTGTACTCTTTACCCCCCCAGTACCCTCATTCAAACCCATGGGATCAAATTCGACAGATCACTGACCCCACCCTTTAGACCCTTATTTCTACCACGCTCACTGTCCAGAAAGCCCATCTACCACCCCACAGCAGGACCAAGACATGCTTAACCTCCTGAACAGCCCCAGACAGTCTGCCTTCTTTCCCCAAGTATCATCCTAACAGCCCCAGACAGTCTGGCTTCATTCCCAAGAAACCCTCCTGCCCTTCCCCACTGATCCTGCCTCCCTTGCCCAGCCTTCACGCAGCTTGGGCTAATGGCACCCGATCTCAATCAATAGGTTGACATTTATGAGCGATCCCTAAGAAGGCCAAAGCAGCAATTACTCAACCCAAAGTCCAGGAAGAAGTCTACTCCATCAAGTCCACATCACTTAGATGGAGTCTTAGAAGTAAATGCACAAATTTCTCAGTTGTGGAGAACTAATTGGAGGGGGCACATAATCCTGGTGAGTTGGTTTTTTGATGTGCATGCCTGACATCCTGACACTGTTCATCAGGAAGTTCGATTTGGCTTTTAAGTTCTGAAAACCTAATTGCAAAATTTCATCAGGAAACTGATTTTTTGGCCTCCCACTAAATTAAGTCCCCCAATCTCCAAGCTTCCAACTTGAGGTGGGCCCAGAAGATTCAGTTCCCGATTGTAGAGGTTCATCCAGTCACTGTTGAAAAGCTACGATGATCATTGTCAAAAAAGTAGGGACACAAAGACTGCATACAGGGAAACAGGCCCAAGGTATTGAATCCCATGCACTAATATTGGAAATTTGCCACCCGTAGTAGGAGGCCTGCTGTTCGACTGTGTAGATCAGATACCTTCATTTTGTTGCTTTTCAGTTGATTACATCTGCTCACCACATGCAATCAGAAAGACAATAAGTAGCTAGCTGCAGCTAATTTCAGACTGTTTTAGTATATACCTCTTCTTTAACAAACACACATCAAGTGCTTCTAGTTAAATTCGCTTTCTCAGGCTAAAGTTTCGGTTGGGTGACAGTACAAGTAAAAGACACATAATGGGCTAAAATTGGTTTGATCCTGATTTTGGGCAGTGGGAGTGGGTGGGGTGGGGGCTGCTGTTACAATTTGTGAAATATCGGAAATATCTCAGTCTAACTGAGGCAGGCAATACACAAATTTCTATGGTTGTGGGGTTCAGCAGTTTGTGGTGTGCTGCTGGCTGGCTGACTGATCAGCAGGGGGTTCAGCAGCGTGCATGGCTAGCAAGTGTTCTAGCTAGCCTACATCCCTTAAAGGCATTCTGTCTCTCTTAAGGGGGAGCTGCACTGATTGAAAAGAAGCTGCTGCTGACTATCTCTGCACAAACTGGCTGTAAGGAGAAGCACCCTAAATGAAGCAACATGAAGCAGGGAGGGTTCCCAGGTTCTCAGATACAGCACTTAGTCTAGGAGCTTGACAGGAGAGAGGCCATGTTTCCATGGAGGGCCAAGAGGCTCTCAAGCAACACAATCAAAAGGGAATAAGAGGAGGGGGCTAGCGAAGTCAGTTCCCAGAGTCTTCAGGGATCTGGCAGCAGTGCCACAAGAAGTTCAATGACCTCAGGTGGTTCCTCAAGGTCAATGAATGCATCTTCACATGACAGCTCCTATTCACCACACCGCCAACCTCTCAGACTGTTCAATGCACCACATCTTTAACTCAGCAACTGTCCACAGCAGGTAAGGTTCAAGCCTAAAATTCAGATACTCCACTTCACCCTCACACACCCACCAATAATGCCAGCCTTACACATATGCACACCTCTTGCTGCTGCCTTTAGTTAGTGCTAGTGAGTGGTTGGGGGGTGGGGAGGTGCAGTCCCTCGTGTAGCTGTGCACATGTTCACCTGGGGGTGTTTAAGAGGGGGTTTTAACAGGACCTGAGAGATCCAAAATGGCAGATCAGGTGCCATTGACATCACTATAGAAGTTTTCAATACACATGTCTCACCCATGTCAACACCTTTCCAAGTATTGCGTGCAGCATTGGCTGCGTCACAAGTGGGTGGAAGCAGTCTGTCCACATTTCCGGTGTTCCGAGCTTCTGTAGCACCAGCACCGGTGGCTCTGTGAAGCCGATTTTGCAACCTGAGTTCCTTAGCAGCTTTTAAATTATTTGCGTGACAATGGATAGCAACTCACAGTTTGACATGGCTTTGAAATTGCATCGCTCTACGTATCTCAAATATCCACGGTGGTAGTCTAATTTATTTATTTTATTTGTTTTTGACCTTCATTTTATTTTCTTTCAGCATTGGATATTATTACCATTGAATGAGCAGTAATTTCCTCCATCTAAATATTGGGGACACTGAAGCTTAAAATCTTTAAATCCCCTGATATTTTTTTAACGGCTGTGTCATCATTTCAGGCTTTCTCCTTCAGTGAATTATTTCCCCACTAACTTGCTATGCTGGTGTTGTGGTAATTTTCTCAGCATGGCTTGTTTTTTTTGTGTGTCACACTTGATAGAGGAGGTTTATCAGACAGAAATATGTATGTGACTTGAAAAGTGAAGAAAACAAAACACACAAATGTGCTATTTCATGTGGAAGTAACTAGGGATTCAACATCTGCAGCTAACGTTCCATTTAATAGCTTGCAAACCAAAATAAATATATTAGCGTATCTAATCAGAAATAAAATGTAGTATTTTTTAATTTTAAATGTATTTCACCTTTAAAAGGTAGATATTGGATTGTGCCCTGTCAAAGATTTACTATTTCTTTAAGCCATATGGATTAACTGATGTTCAGAAAGAACTCAATAGAGCTGATATCAGCAATTGTGTTTTCAAACTCACTATACTTCATTATGGTGTGCCAGTATACCCAATTAACATTTATTTTAATCTCATAAAAATGACCTTTGCAACAAATTTGCTAAATATACTTTAAGTTCACTGTCGAAAATACAAATTAACCCAACTGGTTTAAGTTGTTCCAAAAATCACTTTGCTGTCAGTTTCATTTCTGCAATGTTTCTCAGTAATTTTTTAGTCCCAAAAAAAATCTTGTTCACTCACTGCCACTGGAGATGTTGCGCTATTAAGATATTTTTTATTATCGTAACCTCTCAATAATGTCAGTGACATACAGCACCTAATGAATCACAGCTTATTTCCTACAAGGACCTGATTTTGAACAAATTGCCAGGGAGGCACTTCAACCCAAGGACCAAAGGAACTTTGGACAAAGCTCTTCATCCTCCAGCAATCAATTGTAGAATAATATAATGGTTCTTTCTGAATAGAAAATAGTACGTTCCGTAAATCACCTTAAAGAGTCAAGAAAATACCTTCTAGCTTTGATTTTAACTCAGGTGGACCAAGTGGATGGTGGGAGGAAAGTTCCCATGGACTCCTCAGTGTGAGGCCTGGGCCATTTTAATTTCTGGGCCTCACCTGTATTTCTCTGCACTGTCTTCCACCCAGGTGATTGATGTCTAACAAGGTAAGTGAGGAGGGCGCTATAAGGAACCAGGTTGAAAAGGACGAGAGGAAGCCTGGGAGAGTGAAGGCCCAATGTTTTCTTGTTGGGCCACAAAAAACCTTAAGAAAATGTGAAAGTGAAACTGCCTGGGTTTCTTTTGATTCGAGAGTGATTGCTGCCCACTTTTGCTGATGGGCTCAGTGTTGTGAAGGCCTCCCAATCCCAGGAGTTAAAATCACATCACAGTGTTATGGTGACATTAAGCTGTGGCTTTCAGGTCTCCTCTAGGGTTAACTTGAGCAAATCAGGAGAAAAATTATCACAGCGTGTTTTTTTAATATTTTCTTTGAATTTTTATTTACTCACAACGAAAGCATCAGTGATGAGGAAAAGGCTGTTTGAATGGGAGGAGCAGTTGGAGGAAGGGGGTCATGTGACAAAATTCCAGGAGTTCGCCCAAACAGAGTTGGCAACCATGGCTTCTACACCGATGGAATCCTGGCAGCATAAATAGATGAGGAACACAGCTCAAAACCCCACCCTCATCATTTTAACTTCTTGCCCACCCTGTTCACCCAGGCAGGCTGAGATAAGCTCGGGTTTTATAAATCACTCACCAAAAGGCATAATTGATGAGTTTTGTCATTTCCCATTAACAGTGTCCCTATGATAAACTGCTAACCAGCAGAAGTAAACAAAGTATTTAAACAAACAAAGGCCAGGACTTTCCATGCCCGCTGGCATCGGGCGTGTTCGATGGCGTGAGCAGACAACGTGACAAGAAGGCCAAAGATCGGTTTCACAACATCGTGAAAACTGTTTGCGATCGTCCACTCAGCCCATCGATGGCAGGGCATGTTCCCCGCCATCAGATGTTGGAAACCTCATTGTAATACTTCGACATATCTTTATAAGGCCAGCGGACTGGATAGTCCACCCACGTTGGTGGGAAAACAAGCCGGTGCAGAATACGTCTTGACAACTGTGATGTGCACAAGTCACGACTTACCGGCAGGGACTTGCCCACATTGCAGACATCCGAGGGGCTGCAGCCCGACAGCATTGGGACCCTGGAGGAACGTCCATGGCATGCTGGATTGATGGTCATGGACATGGCTCTGCTGTGAAGCAGCTCACAGAAGTTGGAAAGTTACCACTTTGGCTCACAATGGATGATGGTTGAGGTGGCGGGAGATGAAGGTCAAGGATTGACTGGGAGATAAAGAGGTAATGGGGGGGTGAGGTTGGGGGTTGGGGGTAAATGAAGGTGTCGGTGGGTTTGAGGTTGGTGGGGAGGAAGTACAAGGGGAGGTGTGAGTAACGGGGAAAAGATGGCAACTGGAGAGATAGCTATAAGGGGAGGGTGGAATGTGTAAGGGAAGGAGTTCAGAGGGGGAAAGGAGTGCAGGGAAGGGAGAGAGTCCAGGGATAGGAAGGAGTGCAGAGAGGGGAAAGAGTCCAGAGAGAGGAAGGAGTGTGGGGAGGTGTGGGTGCCCAGGGGCAGGAAGGAGTGCGGAGAGGGGAGAGAATCTGGGGGAAGGAAGAAGTGCGGAGAGGGGAGGGAGTCCGGTGGGGCAAAGGAGCGCGGAGAGAGGAGAGAGTAAGGATGGGGGAAGAAGTAAGGGTGGAGGAAGGAATCAGGAAGGGGGAAGGAGTAAAGCTGGAGGAAGAAGTGAGGGTGTCTGAGGGAATCAGGAAGGGGGAGGGACTAAGCAGGGCAGGGGACTCTCGGGGCATTGGGAGCACTAAGGGAGGGGAAGGGGTTTCAGGAGGGAAGGGATTCCAAGGTGGGTAAGGGGTCTGGATGGGGGAAGGGTTCTGGGGAGGGAAGGGGCCTAGAGGGGAAATGTCCAGGTGAACATGCAAGAGAGGGGTGGATAGACCATGATCACCTCCTGGGGAGCAAACTGAGATTGGGCATGGTATGGAGGAAGGGTGAGAATGACCGAGGGAAGAGTGAGGCACTAGGGTGGGAGGGTGAGGGTTCAACAGTAGCAGTAGAAGGGATTACGATGGTTGATGGGAACTCGGAGGCAGACACGGACATTAGGGGTGTGAAGGAGAAGGTCGGGGGGGGTGAACATGGATGGGGGTGGGATTTTCGGGAAGAAAGGGAACATACACGTTCACCTGGACATCCTCAAAGGAAAAGGGCTGCGGCAGGTAGGTCCAGAGGGGAGGTGGAAAGTGATGCCAGGGGGATCAACTCTGATCTGGGAAAGGAAGTGGATGACTGAAGGAGGGGAAAAGATGGGTGAGCGCATGAGAAACAAAACCCAGACCGTGCTGACCAAATCAAAAGTGAAACCACAGTCGTGGTGGATGAGATCAGGTGCCGCATGGCAGTGTGATCATTGGGTGAGCAGAGATGCAGGTCAGCTCAGATGGACAACTGAACCCCAGCAGGCAGCATTCAAAATGGCCAGGACATTGAGGTGAGTGTGATACATGAAGGAGTCGCGTGCGTGAGAGAATGCTCGCACGAGGCTCTGAAAGGCCCTGACACACACACACTTCTCCCTCCAGAATCACTTACTGGGCAGCTGCTCCCTCTGCACTGACAGAGGATGAGATCGAGGAGGTCACAGGCAAAGGGAACTTGGAGGGAGAGGGCAGCCTCTGAGATTCCTGAGTGGATGACCTGCAGGTGTCCAGCTGCCTCTCCTCCTCCTTTCGGGTGTCCGTGGACCCCGCCCTGACACCTTGAGGGGAAGGAGCACCTGGAGGGATGTCGAGGTGCCCTGTTTCCCTCTCGCGTTGCCACTGCAGGAACTCACCCATGGCTCCCGCGATGGAATGCAGGTCTGCGCACATCTACACATTCTGCTGGACCAGAGTCTCCATGGTGTCTGCCATCCTTCCCAGGGAGACCCCCATACGCACACATGTGGGCAACACTTCATCGGAGAGCAGGTGGTTGCACTCCTCTGACTCACATGACACTCTGCTAAGGGCATCCAACAGCTCTGTGTGATGTTCCCATGCTTTCTGCTGACTCTCCAGGATGAGTTGGAAGGCCGAATCCAGAGGCTCAACATCTGACTCAAAACCCACAGATGCCTGATCCCCAGCAGTCCTCCGAGTGCCGGGAACTCACATGAATCTGTCTCCTGCTGCTGTGGACATGTGTCCGTGAGGTGATCACCAGATTGTGAACCTGAGCCTGCTTTAGATCTAGATCCCCCCGAGGTGTGTGTCTCTGTGCTTGTGGAGGGTGTGGGTAAGCGCTGTGACAGGTCCTCCAGGCTGCTTATTTCCAGCTCTTCAATGGAGGAGGTGTCCTCTTGGATGGAGGTGAGGAAATATGTGGAGCTGAGGGACTGGCTGGCTGAGGGTGTCAATCTCTTGGCAGAGCTTCCGGTAAACCAAAGTAGAGATAATTAATGCACGGCAGCTGTGTCAAAAGCAGGAAAGAGGACACACATATTTGCCTTGAGAGAAGGATGAGATGGTGCAGGATCCTTATGACCTCACCGATGACCTCACCGTCACTGCAGGGTCGGTCCATGTCCTAACCAGTCAGCACAACGGCATGCTCCTCAAAGTGAGTGAGGGGCCTAATGTGGGCCACTCCACCCCCGGTCTGGGAGCTCTCCCTGCTGATGTGAGCAGGCTTCTCCTGCATGAAAACAGATGGAGAGAGCGTGAGCAGGACACATGGCATGCATGGAATGATTGTATGGCGGGCAGAGCCATGGACAGGATGAGGACGCGAACTCAAGAGGGTGTGAGCCTGATGGGGATGTGAGGGTGTGTATGAGAGTTAGTAGTGTTATCCCTTGAGGTGTGAGATCCCTGTGGATGTGTGATGGGTTTGTGAGTGTGTGAGTTGAGAGTGATGAGAAGAGTGAAGTACCTTGATGGATGCGGCCATTAATCTTGTAGCGGCACTTGGTGACTGCCCTCCTTTGCAGGTCATTGGTGCTGACCACCGCTGGCACTGCCTCCCAAGACAGGTTAGTAAGGTTGCTGCCCAACCTGTGGCCAGAGAGGGGGTAGAGGACATCATGGTGAGCCTCCATTGTGTCCGAAGGGCACTTGAGGGATGCATCATTGAACCTGGGGGCTGCAGTCTTTTTGTCTTTCAGGGCCATTTCTTCTTTGCAGCAGTCGTGGATTGGAAACAGTGAGAGATGTACACACAGCTGCTCTTTTAAGTATTTGTGCCTGGCATGATGAAGCAGTGAGGTGATGGCATGGCGGGTGATTAAGAGCCAGCCTGCCATGGAAATGGTGTGTTTTCCAGGAATACATAATTAATGTGGCACATTTGGGATGATACGTTATGAAAATCTGCCATCAAGGTGAGTAAACCATTCTTTTACCCACCTACTACTGTGCTTAGTGCAAATCTGGGACAAAAGAGTGGAATTTACTGCTCCCTCTGGAGGTAAGCTGGGAGGTGGGGGTGACTGTATAATGGGGTGGAAAGATGTAGGGTGGAGACCCTGTCATCTTAATGACTCCCCCCAATTAAGTCTGGCGTGGCGCTGCTTGTACTGGAGAGCTCCTGGCCTCTGTTTGGGACATCTGCCCCGCAGCAGAAAGTGAGATGGAAAATTGCCCCTGGTGGTGTTGAGAACCCCAACAGCAGCCAGTAGGCTGCCCACTGGGACTCAATTCTGACAGAGTTCCCAAAAATGTCTCTTCAGCCGGTGGATAGACCCAATGCCGCGACTATTAAATTCTGCCCATGGCTTTTCTTCTTGACTCTATTTCTAAGTGTTCACTCCCAGCTGAGCAATTTCAATTAAGTGACTCCATTTGTTGTTCATCTTCAAAAAATATTTCATTACTCTAAATGCCTCAATAAAGGTGGCTTATCACAGAAGGGTTAACACCAGAGATTTAACTCAGTTTATTATGTTCTCGAATAGTTAGGCTTGCTCTGAACTGTAATGTTAAATAATGTGTATATTTATGTGGCATGAAAACACCATTTCACAGAATCAATTATTCTTGCGGGGGAGGGGGTCCAATCATGAAGGGTTAGTACTGGATTCAGAAAGTGGCTGGAAAGGTATTTATTTCCTTATCCAGCAGTCCCTCACCTCGATTTAGCTGACAAGGAAACCCGACCACCAAGAGTTAAATTTCAAATTGTGAATAAAACTGAGGCACACAGCCTCATTGTAAAACTTAAAGCTCCAACATGTCTCCTCGGAGAAGGTTAGCTGCCAGCCCACAAGCTCACTTCAGCTTAAAACCAGACATGGCTGGGCTGGAGATGGATTGAGGTGAGGATTCAGACTTTTAATGCTTTAAATTCTAAACCTGACCCACACTCACCCACTCTTTGGGATTAAATTCCCCCCATTGTGTTTATCATTGCCAGAATAGGTATCTATGTAACATTGTGTATCGTTCTGGTTGGCTGAGTTGTATTAACATACCCTGACATCCTAAATGCAAATTTTTTCTTCACATGCCACACAAAGTAATACTGGAACATATATTTTAAAACATCAACAGGGTTATCCATTTCTCCAGTCTTTTCCATAGAAAACTATTTATGACCTTATTTTGTCTTAACTAATGTATACACTTAACAGTGATCAGTGCTTTGTATCACAATATATAATCCTTTGTTATGGTATGTAAGTTACTTTGATTAAAAATAATTGCCTGGAGATCTTTAAGACTTTATGCATTGCTTCAGGAGGAACCATTTAGTAGCAAAAAACCCTGAATTATGCGGTGACAAGCCGAATGCTTCTTTGCAGTTATCTCACAGAAACATACACAACATAATTATGATAAAAGCATGAGTCCTAATTGCTTTAACGAGCTCAGGCCAGAATATTGTTATAACAGAGGAGCTCCATCTCTTCATACATCCTGCGGATTCAGATTCAGGTTGCACATTTAATATCTTCTTCAGCTGTATTCAAATATTTGCAAGTCGAATTATCTCATTAATGCTTACCATTCAAATGTGACAAGTAAATTGAGCATCTTTTACTCATGAGGCAACAAAGAAGTTCACTGAAGTAGATTCCAGACCTAAAGTGCCTGTGAATTGAATCTTTTGAACCTATTAATAAAAGAGATTTGAGCCTAGGTTTTCTGCTGCCCAACTTCAGGTGAATTTAGGGTGAGTGGTTGCAAGACATTGGCTGAGGGAACCATTCCACTGGCTTCCTGTGGGCCACGGTTCCTTCTGAGATTTCTATCACAATTAATGGGGAGCACTGAGTACAATGCATGTCTTTTCATTCCTACCAGAGCAAAGCTGGATGCTAAAAAGAAACACCATGAGGTGGAATTTTACAGCCTAGTTGTAGCAAGGGCAGAGCTGTAAAATGCAGCAAGCTGTTCAAAACTCCATTGACTTGGTGGGACTGTAAACTCCTGCTGGCGTAAAATTCCACCCCATGTATTCCCAGGGTATCATTGTAGTGGTGAGAGGTAAATTGAAAATGTAAACAATTGCAGAGTGCAACTAGTACCCTTTCCTCAAGAAGTAGATTTTACATCGTTTTTTTTTCCTTTGCACCAAAGGGAGATGACCATGCTTCATTACAGCTGTTTTCTTTCCCTTCCTAAGATGTACCCCCAAACGCAGGAACCTGCCAAAGGATTCCAACGCAGCAGAAAATTTACTGGGATCAGTGAGTGGGACAAGTGGGTGTAAAACCTGCCTCACCAACTATCCACTGGGCTTCAGGTTCAGAAAGCATTTGTGTTTTCAAAGTAAGCCCTCTGGGTTCTTAGTCCCCATGGCCTGTGCAGCAATGGGAGGAGGCGTCTTCTTTTTGTGGGTGTGGCCTCCTTGTGCTGCACATCATCTTGCTCTTATGCTCAGTAAATCTAATTTCATACACCCTTTGTACTTCTTTGGTAAATATCTACCCCCTATAGCTATCTAGCTGGGCTACTACAGCAAAGTCTTAGAGTTATGATGGGTTGTCAAGTAATCTGCTTCCTCCAGGTTCAAAGAAGGATCTGAGTCTGCTTGTTGTGTTCCTGTGAAGACATAAAAAGAGGCCTGCATTAAATCAAATGCATATATATGTTTCTTGACATTGTCTATTAACATTGGTTTAGAAGGTGAAAAAAAGACATGAGACCATAAATGTTCAGTTGGAATTAATCCATCTGTATCTCCTGTTGTTACCTCGGTCAAGTTCCTTCCTTGCAGTTTGAAAGCCCTTCCCCCAAACCGAGAGACTTCCTGAATGGTAGCGGATCTTCCTCCTGTGGCATTGGCCTGTCTTCTATTAAAATGGCTTTCTCCTGTAGAATGAGACCTTTGTTACACAAAGCAATGTTAAATCCTGGACACCTTGCAGCATTAACTAAAATGCAGCAAAGAGTTTCCATGAGGTTGCATAATGTTACTGCATGAGGTACTTTGAAGCTTTATAGCCTTCCAGGAACTTCTGTAGAGTCAGTGTGGAGACTCTGAACAAGGAAACATCCTTAAAAGAACTTGCATTTATATAGCACCTTTCATAACTGCAGGATGTCTCAAAGCCCTTTACAGACATTGAAGTGATTTTAAAATGTTGTTATTGCTGTAATGAAGGAAACATTCTGCCCTAAGTGGCAGTCACCTCTCCTGATTTATATTAGCCAGGAACATCTGATCTGGGTCGGAATCCCTATTTTCTACCCAGATCAGACAAAAGGTTACTTACTTACCTTCCTACAATTTTTCAGGCCCGTCTTTCAATGGAGGGTCCTTCCAAACTCACGCAGTGCAGCAATCCTAGTAGGGAGCAGTGGAGAGAAGCATCGTAGAAGCCACACCCCCCATTTTACCGCATTGCTGCCATATTCTGGTAAGTAGAGAGTTTAAATGTCCTAAAGCCACTTTGAGAAGCTACAGAGAGAAGGTAAGTGGGAAAAGTAAGTGGGTGTAGTGGTAGGGTGGCAGATAAGTGGATGATTGGCGAGGGTGGCAGGTAAGTGGGTGAGGGGGTAGGGTAGCAGCTGGGCAGGTAGGGGCAGGGTGGCAAGTTGCCAGGTAAGTTGTGAGGTGGTAGGATGGCAAGTGGGTGGGTGAGGGAGTGGGGTGGGAGGTGGGTGAGTGAGGGACTAGGATGGATGGGAGGTCAGGCGGAAGAGTCAGCTGGTCGGGTGGGTAGTCCACTGAGGGGATTGTCATGGAGTCGGGGAGATAGTCGCGTCGGTGGGGATAGTCGGCGGGGGGTGTGGGGGGTGCTTGGGGATTCAGGAGTCACTAGTATAGTTAACCAGAAATTAGAACTGCTTTTAATTATTCTAACTTTTCCTGGGTAATGGTTCAGGCAAGTAAGTCAGAACCATCTAAAGTCTCCGCCTCTAACTCAGAGGGTTATAGACGCAGAGGAATTGCCCATTGGAAATCCAAACTTCGTGGGAAATTCCCACTTAGTCAGTGCGTCAGGGCTCTGGGGGGCTCAGTTGCGCTTCTTGGAGTTCCGTAGGATGACCACGCAGAGATCGGAAGTTCTGGGCAATATTGAATTTGAAGGTGGACTTTACAATGTTTTTTTGATTCTCCGTTAATAGTGTTGAAGTACTGGGAATCTGATTATATTTTGCAACTCCTTAGCAAAGCAGCGGTACTTTGAGAAATGATTCTGGATGCTGAAGATGATGCCCGTGGATGGTCTTTGGTGGGGGCGGCGCATTGTAAAGAACTGCTCTGGTGGACGAGTATAATTGCATTAAAGAGAAGCACCGCAGTCATCTGTTTCCAGTTACTCTGTGCCAACAATGCATTGCAGAACACTCAGGCCACCACTTACTTCCCCAGTGTGAAGGTTGCTAATTCCCATTGAAATCTGAGTCAGATTGTCAATTTTGTGCAATTGGTGCCTAATTATGGTCAATTCTCTATTGAGGTTAGTGAATGTGAAATTGATGAGAGAAAGTGGAACAAGATACCAAAATTGCAGTGCAGCAAGCACATAAATACAATGATACAGTAAAAAGCAATGACTAATTACATTTTATAATGTTAATAATACCTTAAGAAAAAGCAGAGAACAGTAGTTTTGCATTATCCCACAGAATCACAGAATTGTTATGGTGCAGGAGGAGGCCATTTGGTCCATCATGTCTGCACCAGCTCTCTAAATGAACATTATGACTTAGTGCCATTCTCCTGCCTGTTCTCCATACCTTTGCACATTGCTTCTATTCAAATAAGCATCTAACGCAGTTCTGAATGCCTCGGTTGAACATGCCTCTTCACACTTCCAGGCAGTACATTCCAGGCCCGAACCGCTAGCTGTGTGAAAAAGCTTTTTCTCACATCATATTTGCTTCTTTTGCAAATCACTTTAAACCTGTGCTCTCTCGTTCCCGATCCTTTTATCTGACAACTTTAAGTGATGGAAACATATTTGATACCAAAGTTCTATGCTTAGTTTATGCAAGCAGTTCATGAAATTAACCATCTTAAGAAAATGCTATTAAAGATTTACAAAGTAAGTATTTCAGGTTGTCAATCTCAACTTTATGGTGCCTGAATAATAACTATACACACAGATGGTTTAGCAGCAGCAAAGTAGGTGTGCTAAGCTCTATCTAATTGCAGTTCCACTTTATCTTTGCTCAAAGCCATTAAGGCATATGAGAAAGTCATGTTGTGTAATCATGGAAGCATTAAAACCTCCCTAAAACCTGCCCTTCTTTCCCCAAGGCAAAAACTTTTAATCTTTTCTGATCAGAAAATACCAGAGGTACTCTTGAAGGAATATAGGGAAGCTTTATTCTGAAAGAAAAGAAATACAACCACATTGCTGCAAGCTATCAAATTCTTTCTACACTGTAAAAAGATTTTCATTTGGTAACTCGACACTAGAAACTGCCCTTGAAAAGTTATTTTGGACATAACTGTGAGCTACAAATGATTCTTTGGGGGAGTTCTCACCTGGTCATTTATCCTCAGCACTACTGTTTCCATTCTGAATCAATGTGACCTGCACTGTGGATTGTTCAATGGAGCATTAGGAATCATTATTGCACAGAGCAATGGTTAGTTGGTTTAAATTGACAATTAAATCCCTAAACTTTGCATTGGAGAGTGTTATCCCTGGGCTTTCTCAACCATTTTCCTGTATAATGAAATCAGTGAGAGCTAGAGCAAAAGATTTGATAATCAAGCACTGGAAGTGCAATTTCGAGAAGTTAGGAAAAAGACTGCTGTTATGCGTGGAACAGAAAATCACCTTGCTCAAGAATACTAGTTCAGCTAGTTTGGGAACAAATCATTCAAAGAGTAATGTAGAAAACCTGGATACAAGTCAGGAAGAAAGGTGCAAAGCTATGTAGTATAAGTGTGTTCAGGCAGAGCAAGGGTTAATGTGGGACGGAGAACAGTACTGCCCACAGTATGATGTAAAGGGTCACATGATAGTAGATTTTGTGTAGTAGAGTCCAGCAGAAGCCAGCATGGAGACAGCACCCATGCAGGGCTGTAACTTGAAGATGTATATAGTTATGAGGTGTTAATAAACATTTTATGTTCAACCATACAAGCCTCCAGACATATTAGTGAGACATCAAACGACCTTACAACATGGTGTCAGTGAAGGATGGACACTGAAATCTGGAAAGCATGAAAAAGTAAAGACTCTGCAGATTGACCTGAATTGAAGATACAGCTGGAGATCACCTATAAAGGTTCCAATATCAGACCTGGTCAAAATCAGAGACAGAATTATGAGATCTAGTCAGGTTTCAAAAGGCTGAGCAAAATTCAAAAAAGGAGAAAAGAGCTGAAGGGCAGGAGAAGAATCCACTGTGTAGATGAAAAAAAACCTGAGTGAACGTAGAATCAAGGGACCCAGCCAGATCGCAAAAAGGATGAGAAATATACAGTAAAAAGGCAGAAATTACCTTTTAAAGTAGGCAGCAATCAGAATCAGCACTAGCACTATGCTCTGGTATGCTAGTGCTGATTCTGATTGCTGCCTACTTTAAAAGGTAATTTCTGCCTTTTTACTGTATATTTCTCATCCTTTTTGCGATCTGGCTGGGTCCCTTGATTCTACGTTCACTCAGGTTTTTTTTCATCTACACAGTGGATTCTTCTCCTACCCTTCAGCCCTTTTCTCCTTTTTTGAATTTTGCTCAGCCTTTTGAAACCTGACTAGATCTCATAATTCTGTCTCTGATTTTGTCCAGCTCTGATACCAGAGCACAGGTGGAAGAATGCTGCAGCGTGGCTCCACAACCAGCACCATAACATGTGGCAGCCAAGATCTACTGAATGAAAAAAACTTAAAATGGCAGACAGAGCTGAAAAGCGCCTTCCCAGATTCCCCGGCTTAAAAAAGCAAGTGGCTTACCCAAACGACTTGTTTTGAAGATTTCCTGCAGAGTTGTTTAGTTTAAAGAGTTGGGTGCACGATTGGTGCAAAAGCCCACCAAGGCCCGATAGGTGCAGGAAGAACAAAGAGAAGAAAATAAAATGCCTGCAGTGAAGCCATCCTGAAGGAAAAATAATATAAAGGTGTGCTCCCCTCCGATGGATAGTAAATTAAAACTACCAGACCAATTTAGGCTCATGCAAGGAACAAACCAAACCCAAAATTAGGGTTCATGTAGAAGAACATTTTTAGCTTACAGGAGTACATCAGGATTAACTCATAAATCAGAAAAAGTACAAGTTAATATGTTTTTATACTCGTTTGGTGTATCTGCAGATGAAGTAATCCTAATGCAAGGCATTGACGCATCCTCAACCAACTTTGATGAGATATTAAAAGCCTTTGACAAGTATTTTAATTTCCAAGTGTTGGAGAGCACAGACCTACTGAAGGATCACCACATGCTACAAAGATTTTTCAGCTCAAAGTTTGTTCCTCTAGAAAATTGCAAAGTGGAGGAAAATTAATTTAATGTCACTCTGAAAGAACTGAAGAACCAGTTGACAGAGAAGACTCAGCAATGTTCTATATTCCAGGAGGGAAATGCTAGGCTGCATTGAAAGAAGGAATATAGTTACAATACTTTCCTGGTGAAGGGTTTGAGACAATGAAAACATCTCTGAACAACAGAGTTTTGGAATTTCAGGAGAAAAAGGAAAAGATGAAGAAATCTTGTGTGCAGGAGTAACAAAAAATAGAAAACTTGCAGCTCCAATTTGACAGTCAGAACAAGAGTTTCCTACTTCTCTAGCATACCCAAGTGAATGTAGAAGTTCTCACTAAAGGAGCGTGAAGAGTCTCAAAAATAATTAGTAGAAGTAAAACAAAAGAATGTCAGCTTGAAGGATAGCACACAGGAATTAGGCTCTGCTAAGGCAAAGCTGTTCAGTGCAGAGAACCAACTTTCACGAACGGAAGGTGAGTTTGCTAATGAAAAGTTAGAACTGGATGAACTTCAAGTGTCAGAAGTCTTGACTCAGTATCATGAAAAATGCCTGGAACAGGAAAAGGAATTACTGATGAATCAGAACAGTTGGTTGAATGCAGAATTAACAACCAAAACTGATGAAAAGGTGGAAGTTCATCATGAAAAGAGCAATTAAATTCTTGAAATTCCATCCAACTTGAAGGACATGAAAGATGAAATGCGCACTATGGAAGTGCAAATCCAGACTTTAAAAGCAGATAGCTCTGAAACAAAGAGAACTGAACTCACCAGAGTAGTTGCTGAGCTGAACGAAAATATTCATAAGCTTAAAAAAGGATTGGAAAATAAGAGAATCAAAAAATATTTGGCTGAAGTTGTGAAACAATTGGAAATGAAGGTTCTATTTTTGAAATGTTAACTTCCAGCAAAGACGTGGCAGACCCCGTGGAAAAAGAAAATCCAACTCTACTCTAGGAATGAACAGGGTGAACATTCCCTTTGGAAAGATCAGCACAAACTCAGGGTGCCTGAACAAAACAGACGGATCTGCTGGAAAAGAGAAACACAACTCGAATGAGCGCAAAAAGTGAATGAAATGGAGACAACGAAATGCTGGAAACACCAAGTACTACAATTTCAATGCCAAACCGACAAAGTCAACCCAAAGCAATTGAGACTCCCACCCCTCCAAATATCCCAAGAACAAGATCTGGAAGAATTGTCCTCCAGACCATCTGGGTCAGAAAAGGTACCGTGGAATTAAAGAAGATTGTCTTGTAAATATATTTGGGTAAGTATTTGGTGGGGGGACTGCAGTATAAGGGTATTTGGGCAGATCAAGGGTTAATGTGGGACTGGAGAATAGTACTGCCCACAGAATGAAGTAGAGTCACATATACATAGTAGAATCTAGCAGAAGCCAGCACCCATGCAGAGCTGTACCTTGGAGAAGTATATAGTTATGTGTTGTTAATAAACAGTTTATGTTCAACCATACAAGCCTCCAGATCTCTTAGTGAGACACCAAACAAGCCTTACAACAAACTATGGACAAGATGGCTTTAAACAGAAGATAGGCCATTGCTACCCAAGAAGGGTCATCTGTCATCAACACAGTAATACAGAATTATATAGAATTTACAGCACAGAAACAGGCATTCTTGCCAGTTGGTTTATACTAGTGTTTATGACCCACATGGGCCTCCACCCACTGTAATTCATCTAACCCTATCAACATATCCTTATATTTCTTTCTCCCTCATGTACTTATCTAGATTCTCCTTAAATAATCCATGCAATTCACCAAAACTACTCCTTGTGGTAGCAAGTTAAACATTCTGACCACTCTCGAAATAAATAAGATTTCCCTGAATTCCTTTTTTTAAGACCGTTCTCAATTAAAAGATCAAGAGCAGGTAAGAGGCCAGAGGGAGAGGTCCAGGTGGAGGGAGAATACTGGAGGCGGGTGAAAGGATCCATAGAATGGGGGAAGGACTCCTGCCCAAAGAAATAAGCACGGAGACAAAGGCGGCGGAAGAAGAGTTCAGCATCGTGCCGAGCCCAGAATTCATTGAGGTGAGGGCGTAAAAGTATGAAACTGAGTCTTTTGCTGAGTACTGAACATTCAGCATCAGAGAGGTGAAGGTCAAGGGGTATGGTGAATACATGGCAAGGACTGGGCTTAGAAGATGGGATGGAGTCAGAACGATGGGAAGGGTTGGGGCGTTCTGGATGGGCGTTGGTATCAATAAGTTGTTGGAGCTTGCATTCCTCAGCACCTGATAGGAGGAGACAAAGTTTCTTGTTAAGGCATCACATGAGACGAAGAATAAAATGAAACCAGGGACAAGGACAACTTTGAGGTAGGGTGAGTTGGTGCTGATGGAGGAGAGGTCGAGGGTGTTCATATGACGGCACTGAATGTGGACCTCAGGATGCGGCAAGAACAGCAGTCCAAGGAGCATTGTATGTCCCGGAGATACTCGTAATCCTGGGTGGATTCGAAACATGAGGAATGGAACTTCAGTTGGAATCCACGTGGGATAAGTCAGAGATGGAGACAGTTACTGAGGAAGGAAATGTGGCTGTGAAAGCAAGTTTTGGTAAACACCTTGTCAAACACCAGGAGGGAAATGCAAAGCAGTGAAGGTGAACAGGGAGAAAGAGCCAAACGGAAATCCTGTTGGAGAGAAGAGCAGTACTTCTTCAAGCTAGGCATTCCTGGAAGAGAAGTGGCAGTGAATTAAACACTAAGATAAAAGCAAATTACTGCGGATGCTGTAAATCTGAAAGAAAAACAGAAAATGCTGGAAAAGCTCAGCAGGTCTAACAGCATCTGTGGAAAGAGAAACAGAGTTAACATTTCGAGTCTGCAAGACTGTTCAGGAGTCATACGGTCTCGAAACATTAACTCTGTTTTTTTTTCTCTCCACAGATGCTGTTAGACCTGCTGAGTTTTTCCAGTATTTTCTGTTTTAATTTCACATTTCCAGCATCCCCAGTATTTTGCTTTTATCCCTGAATTCCTCATTGGAATAATTAGTGACTATCATATCTTTGTGACCCCTAGTGGAAACATCTTCACTTCATCCAACCCTATCAAACCCTTTCATAAATTTAAAGACTCCCAATAGGTCACCCCATCAGCCTTTTTGTTTGTAGAGGAAAAAGCCCCAGTTTGTTCCACCTTTCCTAATAGTTATAACCTCACAGACCTGGCATTATTCCTGCAATTCTTTTTTGCCCCTTGGGTTATAAAGCTGCAAGGACAATGCTCAGGAGGGGCGGCAGGAGATGGTGTAAGTTCCTGTCAAATGTTTGTCATTCTCTTGTCTTTCCATCTTCCCAATCCCAGTACTTGTGAACTCTGATAACCTTCCCTGACAGATGAAAGTGATGATTTTGGTGGATGAGTGTACCTTAAGTTCTTTCTCATTTGCTCCTATAGTTGTCCTTCTTTGTATCTTCAAGGTACAGCACGGCATGCAAATGGCAAGTGCTCTACAAAACCTGAGGAAGCAGCTCACTTAGCACCCCATCCCAATTCCAACATCTGTATGCAACAGCAAACTTCACCTAGAGTGAGCAAATGTAATATAGAGAGAATATGAAGGGAACACTGAACTGAACTCAGTGAAAAGAGAACAACATGTGTAGATGATGCAGAAAGAAGAAGAAGAGACGGAACTGCATTGGAGGATAAGAGTACCTCCTTCAGCAGTTGCAGAGTGGGTCCAGCTCTCTGTAGCTCTGCTTTCAAATGAATAATGCTGGCAGAATATGATGGGATGTCTGTTCCCATGTTCCTATTTGCTTACCAGCTTTTGCAGCATGGCAACATGTGGAAGAGTCCACACCTCATGTGAGGTTCTGATAAACAGTCTTGAAAGCTTGCAGCCATCCTTTGGAACAGGTGGCAGCTTCAGGGCCAGGCTTAGACTCAGTTGTGATGCCCAACATGCCAAATAGCCCAATAGCCCTCATTCTCCAGGCTCATTTTTGAACAGTAGTTGCAATCGTGAGGAATTAGAGGTTGAATAATGCCCACAGGAACTGTATCTCGGAACTAAATCAGAACAGAGATGGAAAATGGCAAGGGAAGAAATTGATTTTTGTATTCAAATGCATTAGTAAATATATATTCTGAAATATGGGACAACCTTTACTTCATCACATAAACAAAAACAGCCTGGAAATTGCCTGAGTTCCATCAAGAATCCTTCAGCAAAATGGCCCAAGATGATTAGCCATGTCAGCTGTAAAACATGCTCACAGAATAACACCAAATGCCTCAGGAGTCTTGAGAATTATAATTCAAGAACAGAACCTCTGATCAATGGTGCTCAGTGTTTCACATCTGAAGACCTGTGGGTTTTCTTTTGATCTGTTCATCATGAACAATTAACTGCTGGAGAGCAGCGATGGAGCTAGTTAAAATGGATAAAATCAATGAACACAGTATGAGGACACTACTGTCCTCTGTGAACAATGCAGCGAGGGTGTTTTTCTGAAAATTAAAGTCTAATTTTGGGAAATAATTCTGCCCAATTTAGAAGAGGTCAGCGTTGAAGAAAAGGGGCCAAAAATCTTTGGCCATGTTCCAGCAACATAAGTGCGTGTGACCTCTGCTCCTGACCCTGTCAGTGTTTCCAGGGTCGGTACGGGGTCACTTAAATTGAATGCTGCCAGCAGAGGCCCAGGGATTGTGTGAGCAGGTCACAGCTGGGCTGTGAATGAGATAAATGTGTACACTCATTTTTGCTTAGAAAATTTAAAGCAAACAAACCATCTGCTTTACGAATTAGATTTTGAATTAATGGTAAAATGAAGGATAAAAGCCTGTACATGTAGTCAAGTAAGGGCAGCTAGGAAACATTCAATGACTTGCAGGTCAGGAATTATACCATGGACTGGATGAAAGTATTATACTTCCACATTTCTCCAGCAATGCACAAATACAAGAGGTATCAAATAGGTACCAATTTTATTTAGTCTTTTGCCCTCTTCACTGTTGTTGGAAGAGTACAACCATAGATCTGGATTAAAAGACATTGGTCAGAATTTTCTGGCCCCTCCCTCCAGTGGGATCTTCTGGTGCCGCCAAAGTGAATGGACGTTTGAATGGCTTGGCGCATTTTCCAGCCCCACCCCCGCCTTGACAAGGCCGGAAAATTCATTGGTCTCACTCCTGTATTAACCCTTATATTAAAATGGTGCAATGGCCACACATAAGTCCATACTCAAGTGGTGAAACCTTCCTTTTCTACATTTGAAGTGTAGCTCAATATAATTAAATATCAGATAACTTCTGAATCAAAAATCTCTCATGAGTAATCTGCCAAGTAAGCAACTGCTCTAATTTATAAACCTATTGGAATTCATTATCAGGTGCTATGTTGATCACCACACGGCAAAATTATTACATTGAAAGCCATATATCTAAACATATAATTGTAGTATTTAATAAAATAACCTGCAAAAGGACAAGCCATCTACCGCAGTCCTATAACATAGGGAAGAAAACCTATTGGCTATAAGCCTGGCATGTGTAGCTGAACTTATCAGGGAATTACAAGGCCACCTTATCGCTTAGGTTCCTTTCTATTTTTAATTTGAAATTACAAAAAAGGTTTCCAGGATCAAGAAACCAGGAGCTAAGAGCAAAAATGTTAAGTTTCTTGTATGTTTTACACTCACATTTTTCACTTTGGAAAACATGTTTCACTCCTGTTTATTCTGGTTATAAAACGTTTTAATGCACAACATTCAGAGGCAGAATCACAGTAAGGGATCACTGACGCAACTAGGCTCTGAGTGGAAAAGCACATCAGTCACAATGGTACTTCAGGCTGCCCTAACTTACATACCAGGAGCCTGCAGCAAAGTATCATCACAATGAATTAAATCATAGGGTTCAAACATGAATTCCTATTATCGTGCTGTCTTAGGAACACCACTGTTCAAAGATGGCTGTATTCAATCGATGGACTTTGATTAATTGGAAACAAATTAAAAGCACACAATACAAAAACAGAATTACCTGAAAAAACTCAGCAGGACTGGCAGCATCAGCGGAGAAGAAAAGAGTTGATGTTTCGAGTCCTCATGACCCTTCAACAGAACTAGGTGAATCCAAGGAAGGGGTGAAATATAAGCTGGTTTAAGGTGTGTGTGTGTTGGGGGGGGGGTCGGTGGTTGGATGGGGGGAGATAAGTGGAGGGGGGTGGTGTGGTTGTAGGGACAAGCAAGCAGTGATAGGAGCAGATCATCAAAAGATGTCACAGACAACAGAACAAAAGAACACATAGGTGTTAAAGTTGGTGATATTATCTAAACGAATGTGCTAATTAAGAATGGATGGTAGGGCACTCAAGGTATAGCTCTAGTGGGGGTGGGGGAGCATAAAAGATTTAAAAATATTTTAAAATAATGGAAATAGGTGGGAAAAGAAAAATCTATATAATTTATTGGAAAAAACAAAAGGAAGGGGGAAGAAACAGAAAGGGGGTGGGGATGGAGGAGGGAGCTTAAGACCTAAAGTTGCTGAATTCAATATTCAGTCCGGAAGGCTGTAAAGTGCCTAGTCGGAAGATGAGGTGCTGTTCCTCCAGTTTGCGTTGGGCTTCACTGGAACAATGCAGCAAGCCAAGGACAGACATGTGGGCAAGACAGCAGGGTGGATGGTTAAAATGGCAAGCGACAGGGAGGTTTGGGTCATTCTTGCGGACAGACCACAGGTGTTCTGCAAAGCAGTCGCCCAGTTTACATTTGGTCTCTCCAATGTAGAGGAGACCGCATTGGGAGCAACGAATACAGTAGACTAAGTTGGGGGAAATGCAAGTGAAATGCTGCTTACGTTGACTAATTATTATCATTTAGGGTAGGTAGTACAGGGCCTGAATTTTTCGCTCGTCAGGCACACGCGATCGGGAGGCCTGAGAGTGGATGGGGAACGGGTCCCCGACTGTGATTTCACACTGGCTGGCCAATTAATGGCCAGCCAACATGAAACCTGTGCTGAGGAAGGCTCAGCACTGCCGATGGAGGCAAGAAGAGGGCGGGCGCCGATGTCGCCAAGGGTGCTGATGAGAACTTCCACTGAGCTCCCTGAAGGAAGACAGCTGTCTCAGGCAGCTGGAGACCTCCACAGAAAACAGCAAAAATGCTGCAAAATAAGTCCATGGAGCACAATCAAGCACCTGAAAGCATAGCTCATTAAAAAAAAACAGTCCCTGGATATCTCTTTTTTTTTATTTCCCCAGGGAGATTTCATCCTGCCTTGGATCGAGGTTTGAGCAAAAATGTAAAGGCCGCCTGGCCCATTGGCCTATCTACCAACCGGAGAAATGGACAGGCCACAAAAAAATCGCTTCCAATTGCTTCCTTTAAGTGCCTGCTTAACTGTTGGCGGGCTTGCTTCCGACTGCCACATGCGCCGGCTGAATGAGATATTGCACGAGTGCGCGATGACGTTGGGATGCTCGCCCGACAACATGTGGCGCTATTTTGTGGCCGGTCAGGTCGGGTGCGTGCCTGTCTGTGGGACATAAGCTTCTGGCCCAGTATTGAAATATTATTTAAAAACTTGTGTTATTCCACGTTGTTCATCTGCTTGTATTGCTTAAAGAAGCATTTCATTTTACATTATTGAGCTTTAAGGTTATGGAAGTATTTGGTAGGGTAGATGTGGAGGAGATGGGGTAATTTTACCAGGCCTTTGGAGGTCACTTTGGAGGCTATGTGATTGGTGGGGGTGGGAGGGGGGGTGGGGGTTTTGCAGGGGGGGGGGGGGTGGGGGGGGGGGGTGAGTGGGGGGGGGGGGGGTTGGGGGGCTGGGGTGGTGTGTGGTGGGGGCCAACAGGGAATGAGTGGGGAGGTTGGGGAGTGAGGAACCTTAGGAAAAAATGGCATCTTCCCACTTCCTCCTGTCCTTCTGGGGTCAGCTTCTGTGTGTTGATGCCAACTGGCCTGACAGCTGCGGGAAGCCAGTTGAGGTTGTTAAGGAAGCAATCAGTTGGCATTTTCCAAGGGCAGTGGAATTTTACCGGCATTGCACGGGACTCCCACAGTGTCTGCAGTCCGTTTGCTCACAGGAGGCATGTGCATCACAGGGATGCACCTTGAAAATTACACGTACTTTGCTTGTTAAAGGTGAAAATTAGAAAGCCTGATGTCATCTGTAAGCAGAGGTTTGCAACTGGATGATTACCCCCGACTGATGTCATGGATAGACCCGGCGGTGAAGAGGTGGCTGCTGTTTCCTCCTGGCATTTGATGCCTCATCCCACCCTCTCTCATCCCATTGACCTGAGCAACACTCTCACTGCAGCCACAGTGAAGGTTGCCAGCTGCCCTTGCAATCATGCGCACTAAAATCGCCCTCCGTCCCCGTCAACTGCCTCACTGTTTCTAATTAGGCAGTGATCCAATTGGAATTTAATTGGATGCCTACTGGGAGATTGTACCCCTTCTGTGGTGATCATGTTCGTAACCCAAAAATGGTCCTGGCATCCAGAGGAATGTTAAGGTGGGAAAATTCAGCCCGATGTATCCACTTTGGGTGGAGTCTAAAATTGGGGCCATTAATACAAGGGAGTAATTAATAAGTCAAATAAGGAATTCCAGAGAAACTCTATTTTTACCCAGAGAGTGGTGAGAATTTGAAAACTGCTACCACTGAGGCAAATAATTTAGATGCTTTAAGGGGAAGTTAGTTAAATACATGAGGGAGAAAGGAATAGAAGGATATGCTTATAGTGTTGAATGAAGAAGGGAGACAGAAGGTTTGTGTGGATCATAAATAACAGCGTAGATATGTTGGGTCAAAAAGCCTGTTGTAATTTCTATGTAATGGATTTTGTTAGACTAGTATGGGGACCATTTTGGTACTTCCAATTTAAGTCAATTGACCTACACCAATTTCTCTCTGAGATGACAGGCAAATATCATTGGGATTAAATATTAAAAATGGTATGGACATCTACGGGAGAATTTTTCCTATGGCGGGTGGACTGGGCAGGAGCGAGTGCAGGCGGGCATGGAGCCAATCACTTCCCGCTATTGGCTGGGCGCCGCCATTTTACGCAGACGGGCCGATTATGGCCCGACCAGCATAATACATGGCCGGTAGGGCTCAACACTATCTGTGCAGGCGGGGGGAGGAGGGAGAATCAGGGCCTGCACTCTTTCAAGCATGCACAGAACTGCCTCAGGGAGATTAAGTAGATGATAAAACTTTTTAATAAATAAAGTAAAAAATTATTTAAACATGTCCCCTCATGTGGCAGTGTCACATGTTTGTGAAGTTTGCAAAATTTGTTTAATTATTTTAATAGAACCTTCAGGAAACCTCATCCTGCCCATGGATGAGGTTTCCTGAAAAACACGAAGGCCACCTGGGCTCTTCGCCTGCCTGCAAACCTTAAGGTTGGATGGGCAGCGTTGTTAACAACTTCAATTACTTATTTAATGGCTTTAATAGGGCGCGCAGCCACCTCTGGTGCATGCCTGCCAAACAAAATATCGAAATGACAAGCGATGAGATGGGGACGCATGCCCGACATCATCACACGTCATTTTACATGTCGGCTTGTCGGCCCCGCCCCCACACGCCAACGGCAATATCCTGCCCCTTAAGTTTTTATGCGTGTTTTACAATAGCTGTACTGCATTTTGAAATGAGCTGCATTTCACAAACTGATCAGGGCCTATGACCCTATTGCATCCTTACTAATATGCTCTGACTACCACAGCATATAAATTTGCATCTTATACCCTGAGGGACATCCATGTTTAAAAGAAGCTTAATGTTATTCAGCAATGAAATTCGGCTATGAACAGACAGTTCAGACCTTTGGGGGAGAAACATAGATTTTTTTCTTTAAATGCATGGTCTGTCTCAACATCAAGTATTCCACAACTACATGATAGATTCAGTCAAATTTTCCTAAAGATCCTTCTGGTAGGATAAATAGCTTAGGGTGACACGAGGATATTTATCCATTGAACCATAGTGCACTTTACAGAGGAAAGAATATTATTTCTTGCAAGCAACATGATTAACAATTTCAGTTTCTATCCTTCAAATTTTTTTTTTATAAATGAACATTTTTCCTCTCACAAATATCTTTTTATTGCCAAACATTATTTTCTCTTTTCATGCAAAACATTTAGAAGCCTGGTTTAGTTTGTTTTATCTTGCTTTAACTGTTGAAGTTCTGAGTCCTGCTCCCATGTTTGTGACGGCAACATGGCTGCTGGAGGCAACTTTTCTTTCAATGATGACATGACACTAAGGTCCTTTTTTCTTCAGTTTTCTTGGCACCTGTTTGTTCTCCTCTCTGCTTGGAAACCTCATTGGGCTGCAGTTCCAAAGGCCATGTTTTCTTCTGGGAGGTTAAGCTCAACCATGAAGGGCATCACAGCCAAGCAAATTCCACTGCCATCACCACCACCACCACCCCACATCCCCCCAACCCCAACTCCTCACCAGATATACATGTACATGCACTTCCAACAAGTATCACAGCACAGCGATCAGAACTAACCCAGGATGCTGAGGTCAGTAAACAGAGCAGATAAAGTGTTCCTTTTACAGGGCTGACAAGTAAACTGGCTAATGTTCTATCACTAGAACCTTCTTTATAGCTGCTTGATGATTCTTTGGTGCCAACAGTTCACTGGGCATTTGGAGATCTACAAGGAGAGAAAGAAAGAAAGGTGATTGTAGTGTGAGTAAAGATTCAATACACACTGGAAAGGTTGCAGCAATATTTTGCCTAATTTTTAAATTATCCATGATCCAAAATTATGTGAAGAGCTATAAAGTACATCCACAGATGATGGGGCTATGGCACATGCCTGATGTAGTGTCCGGAACTCAGTGTCTCCAGAGGAACAGAAAGTTTAGCAGAGGGGGCTAAGAGACTGTTCATGTGCAAAGTTAGAAAATGAGTCTGAGCTCTTTAACACAGACTGTAAAAAATAAAGCACATTTTTCAAATTATAACAAACATTTCAAGCTTTGGGACTTATGATATATTTATTGTATTAAATATTACATACTAAGATTTGAACATATGAATTAGGAACATGAAATGGGCCACTTGGCCCCTCGAGCCTGCTCTGCCATTTAATAAGAACATGGCTGATCTGATTGTAACCTCAACTCCACATTCCCACCTACAGCCAATAACCTTCCACCCCTTGCTTATCAAGAATCTACCTACCTCTGCCTTAAAAATATTCAAAAGCTCAGCTTCCACTGCCTTGTGAGGAAGAGAGTTCCAAAAACTTACGATCCTCTGAGAGAAAAAAATTCTCCATCTCTGTCTTAAATGGGCGACTCCTTATTGTTAAACAGTGACCCCTAGTTCTAGATTCTCCCACAAGGGGAAACATCCTCTTCATATCCACCCTGTCAAGGCCCCCTCAGGATCTTATATGTTTCAATCAAGTAACCTCTTACTCTTACTATTCCAATGGATACAAGCTTAGCTTGCCTAGCCTTTCCTCATAAGACAACCTACCCATTCCAGATGTTAGTCTAGTAAACCTTCTCTGAACTCTTTTTAATGCATTTACCTCCTTCCTTGAATAAGGAATCCGATACTATACACAGTGCTCCAGATATGGTCTCACAAATGCTCTATATAACTGAGGCATAACCTCCCCTACTTTTGTATTAAATTCCCCTTGCAATGAACTATAACATTCTATTGGCTTTCCTGATTACTTGCTGTACCTGCACACTAAGCTTTGTGATTCATGCACTGGGACACCTAGATACCTCTGCATCTCAGAACTCTGCAACCTCTCACCATTTAGACAATATGCTTTTTTATTATTTTTCCTGCCAAAATGGACAATTTCACAATTTCCCACGTTATACTCATTTGGCAAATCTTTGCCTACTCACTTAATCTATCTATATACCTTTGTAGCCTCCTTATGTCCTCTTCACATCCTATTTTTCTACCTATCTCTGTGTCATCAGCAAATTTAGCAACCATATCTTTGGTCCTTCATCCAAGTCATTTATATAAATTGTAAAAAGTTGAGGTCCCAGCACTGATCCCTGTGGCACACCACTCGTTATCTCTTGCCAAACAGAAAAAGACCCTTCTGTGCCAACCCTCTGTTTCCTGTTAACTAGCCAATCTCCTATCCATGCCTCTATATCATGAGCTTTTATTTTTCACAATAACAGTTGATGTGGCACCTTATCAAATGCCTTCTGGAAATGTAAGTACAGTACATGCACCGGTTCCTCTTCATCCACAGCATATGTTACTTCTTCAAAGAACTTCAATAAGTTGGCTAAACATGATTTCCCTTTCACAAAACCATGTTGACTCTGCCTGATTACCTTGAACTTTTCCAAGTGCCCTGCTATAACTTTTTAATAATAGCTTCATAATTTCCCTATGACAGATGTTAAGCCAACTAGCCTGTAGTTTCTTGCTTCCTGTCTCCCTCCCTTTTTGAATGAAGGAGTTACATGTGCTTTTTTCCAATCTAATAGAACCTTCCCCGAATCTAGAAAATTTTGGAAAATTAAAACCAATGCAACTATTTCCCTAGCGACTTCTTTTAAGGCCCCAGGATGGAGTCCATCAGGACCTGAGGACTTGTCAGCTGCAGCTCCAACAATTTACTCAGTACCACTTCCCTGGTGATTGTAATTTTCTTGAGTTCCATCCTCCCTTCCATTTCCTGATTTACAACTATTTCTGAGATGTTACATGTATCCTCTATAGTGAAGGCCGATGCATAATAACTGTTCAATTCATCTATCATCTCCTTGCTTTCCATTATTAATTTCACAGGCTCACTTTCTATAGGACCAATGCTCATTTTATAAATTCTTTTCTTTTTAAAATATCAATAGAAACTCTTAATATTTGTCTTTATATTTATAGCTAGCTTTTTCTTGTACTCTAATTTTTCCTTATCAACATTTTAGTTATGCTTTGTTGTTCTTTATATCCTGTCTATATCCCTTTTGTGAAAGGGAAATCATGTTTAGCCAACTTATTGAAGTTCTTTGAAGAAGTAACATATGCTGTGGATGAAGAGGAACCGGTGCATGTACTGTACTTACATTTCCAGAGTGACACCCTTCTGATGTGCCACCCAGCTTTGTGCAATTATATGCTTTTTCATTAAGTTGATACTGGCCAGGATTTTCCCCTCGGTGATTTGGGGGCGGGGCCCGTTTGCCGAGGGGAAAATGACGCGGGATGAAGTTGGGAGGAATCCCCAATGTTATCCCGGTCCCTTTAAATATTCACTGTCCATCCACCGACCTGTCAATGGCCAATTAAGGCCATTGACAGGCTCATTAACCTTATTAAACACCCTGCTCGGCCAACCTTAAGGCTGGCGGGCAGGCCAGGAGCCCCAGCAGGCTGTAGATTATTAATGAAACTTCATCCGCTGGCAGGATGAAGTTTCATGTCCGTTTTTTAAAAATTTAATAAATTTTATGTGTTTATTATTAACATGTCCCATCTGGTGTGACATTGTCACATGAGGGGGACATGTTAATAATTTTAATATTTATCTATTTTTAGAGTTTACTTACCTCTCACGAATCTCCCTGAGACAGGACTTTGCCTCAGGAAGCAGTGCGCTCGTTCGCAAGCATGCGGGAAAGAGCGCACTTTGACAGCTGGGGATTCCCTCCACCCCCCCACCCCCCCTCCCCCCGCACAGGAAGTGCATAATGGCGGCGGGCCCCGTTTCAGCGGCGGGGTTCAGCAGCCTGCCCGCCGCTGAGACGGTGGGGCCCGCCCACCAGCCAAGGGCTAAATTCTGCCCACTATCTATAACTATTTTAATTATGATGGCGGGTCCTCCCCTTGGAATTTTTTCTTCTTATTGGATAGTATCTATTCTGTGTATTCTGAAATATCCTCTTAAATGTTTGCCGATGCATCTCTATTGACCTATACCATAACCTAATTTGCCAGTTCACTTTAGTTAGCTCTGCTTTCATATCCTTATGATTGCCCTTACTTAAGTTTAAAATACTGGTCTTAGACCCACTCTTCTCTCCCTCAAACTGAATGTAAAACTCAATCAAATGATGTTTGCTGCTACCAAGGGGAACCTTCACTATGAGCTCATTAATTATTCCTATCTCATTGCACAATACCAGGTCTCTGGTTGGTGCCAGAATATGCTGTTATAAGAAACTATCCTGAAAATATTCTATGAATTCTTCATCTAGACTACTTTTGCCCATCGGGGATACAGTGGTGTAGTGGTATTGTCACTGGACTAGCAATCCTCTAGGGACCCAGGTTCAAATCCCACTGTGGCAGATGGTGAAATTTGAATTCAATAAAAATCTGGAAAATGAAACTGCTGCTGATTGTTATAAAAACCCATCTGGTCCTTTGGGGAAGGAAATCTACCATCCTTGTCTGGCCTATGTGATTCCAGACCCACAACAATGTGGTTGACTCTTAAATGCCCTCTGAAAGGTACTCAGTTCTTGAGCACAAATTAGGGATGGGCAATAAATGCTGGTATGTAGGCATCACCATGAGCAAATAAAAAAGCAATATGATTTTACAGTTTAAAATCCCCCATGATTATCGCTGTATCTTTCTGACCAGCTCCCATTATGTCTTTATACCCTGTCCTACCCTACGGTTACAGTTAGGGGGTCTGTACACCACTCCCACAAGTGATTTCTTGCCTTTATCATTTTTCATCTCTACCCAAACTGCTTCAATGTCCTGGCGTCATCCCTCTCAACTGTGCCAATACGACATTTAATACCACCTTTTCCTAGCTTCCTGTCCTTCATAAATGTCAAGTGCCCTTCGACATGCAGGTCCCAGTCTATGTTACCTGTGACCATGGCTGGGGTTCTCCATGCCCACGGGCATCGGGCACGTTCGGTGGCACGAGCTGATAATATGGTGCAATCGGTCACACGATGGCGTAAAACCAGTTCACGATCATCCTCTCAGCCCACCAACGGCAGGCCACATTCTCTGCCACTGGAAGTCAGGAACCTCACTGTAATACATTAGCATATCATTATTAGGTCAGCTCCCGGAATCATCCCTCCACCTCGCTGGATCATCCACCCACGTAGGCAGGAAAACACACCAAGTTTCACAACAGCATATATAAGGCATGCACCTTGCGGGCTGCACTTCACTTGGGACTTCAAAGTTTGTTTGCCTACCTTGCTTCGGGCAGCACTCGCAGTCATCAGCGCCAGGCTTCACAAACAGCACCACATCACTTTTAGGGGGACACATGGCAGGTCTCTACCTACCAGATGAGCCATATGTGAGTGGCTTTTCAATGGCTGCAGGGCTAGGGCTTACTTTGAGAAGGGGGAGAAGTGGCCTCAGGAAAGGGAAGAGGCTGCAGGATGATGGCTGCACTGGTGAAGAAGGATACCCCAGGGTGTGTGTGGGGGCGCATGTTGATCTGTGCAAGTGGCCTCAAGATGGTGATGCCTGAGGATGCAGTCTCCAGAGGAGGGTATGTGTATGAGAATGGGTGGTGATGTCCCTTGAGCTGGCAGCGAGTGAGATCCCAGTGGATGTGTGGCTTGAGTGTGTGACTTTGGTGTGATGAGATGGTTGCCATGTCCTGGCTGCACGAATGAGATCATTCATCCTCTATCTGCATCTCTTCTGTGCAGAATTGGCAATGATCACCACTGCCATTGCCTACCAAGCCGGAGTGGTAATGTTTCTGCTCCTCCTGCGGCCAGAACGGGGGCATAGGACATCACAGCGGGCCTCCACAGCATCCAATGGGCCTCGATAGCTGCAGCTTACCTGCTTTTTGGGGGCCATGTCTTGTTTTCTGCAGTCCTGGGCTGGAAGCACTGAGCGAAGCTGTACTTTAAATGAGGTGCCTGGCATGATGAAGTGGAGAGGTGACGATGTGGCAGGCGAATCAGAGGCCACCCGCCATGGAAACGGTGTGTTTCCCGGGAATGCATATATAATGTGGCAGGTTTGAGATGGTGTGAAAACCCGTCATCACAGCCGGCGGGTAAAACATCATTTTACCCGCCCGCTACCGCACCTAATGCAAATCTGGGATGATTCCACCCCCTGCCTCTGTAATGGCTATCAGGTCATACTTGTTTATTTCTATTTGCACCGTCAGTTCACTTGTTGTTCATCTGCTGCTCCTTGCATGAGCAGCTTATATTTACACAGAGATTAGTAAATTCTGGAATTTATGCCTCATTCCACAGCCAATTTTCTGGTGCGAGTCTGGGTTAGGCAGTGGCAGAAAGCAACTCGGAGATGCTCTGTGCTGGAACGTGCCTTTCCCTTTCCTTTCAACGTGCTGAAAAGAAGCTGTACCCAATCATTTGCATGCTGAACATCCAAATGAGAGAAACATGGGGCAGAATCTTCAGCTCGGCGAGCTGGAGACGGGGCCCGCTCGCCGAGGTGTAAAATGGCGCGTGGTGACATCGGGCATGCGTCCCAACGTCACCATGCGTCATTCAGATTTTCAGTTCGGTGGGCACACTGGAATCGGCTGTGTGCCCGCCGAACTGTCAAAGGCCTATTAAGGCCGGTTAACTATCAGTTAGAACAATAAACTGAGCTGCCCGTCCAACCTGAAGGTTTCATGGAAGTTCTTAAAGGTTTGAAAAATTTTTTAAATAAAATTCATGGACATGTCCCAGCTCATGTGACAGTTTCACATGAGGGGACATGTCCAAAAAATTTTCATTTCCTTTATTAAAATTTTTTAAACTTAGACAAATCTCCCTGAGGCCCCCACCTGCATAGGTAGCGCTCGGCGCTGCCAGGTGCGTGTCACACTGGGCGGCCCTTAATTGGCCCACCTACGTAAAATGGCGGCGCCCAGCCGATCACGGGCAGCCATAGGCTGCGCACATATCCGCGCCCACTCCTGCACAACCCCGTTGACGGGGAGAAAATTCTCCCCATGGGGCAGAATCTTGCATTTTGGATCGGGACCCCCGACACTGGCATCAAATGCGGGTCCCAACCTTACAGTGTGTCGGGAACAGTCACCCGACAGTGATTTTGCCTTGATTAGTCAATTAGAGGCCTGAGGATGTGCTCACGTCCAATTAAGGATGGCAGGCTGTCTTTTGAAGCTGTAGGGCCAATAAGAGTTTCTTCAGCACGGAAGGAGCTGCAGCCTACCATTGCAGTAAGAGAGAGAGAGAGAGAGCATACCTCCAACACGAGGTGGCCACAGCTGGCTGGTCACCCTCCCCCTTCAGAATGTTCTGCAGCTGCTCAGTGACATCCTTGACCCTGACACCAGGGAAGCAACATACCATCCTAGTGACATGACTGCAGCTGCAGAAATGTCCATCTGTCCCCCTTACAATGAAATCCCCTATCATTATTGCTCTCCCACTCTTTATTCTCCCCACCCCCTCATGTAACTGAGCCACTCGTACACAGTCCGGGAATTCATCTGCCACAGTACTATTGCTAATTTGGTTTGCCCAGTCTATATGTAAATTAAAGTCACCCATGGTTACTGTAGCATCCTTGTTACATGCATCTCTACTTTCCCGTTTAATTCCATTTCCTACCTTGCCACTACTGTTTGGAGACCTATAGATAACTCCCACTAATGCTTTCCACCTCATGTTGTTTCTTAGCTCCACCCAGACTGATTTTTCTGAGGACTTGGACTTGGCTCTAGCTGCATTCCCCTGAGAAACAATCTCCCCCAGAAGTATACAAAATGGAAAACCTGTTAGAGAGGAAGATGGACCCAGGGGGCTCCTGCACTACCTACCTAAGAGTAAAAGCTGTCTGGTGGTCACCCATTCCCTTTCTGCCTATGCACTCTTCACCTGCAGTGTGACAACCTCACTGTACATGCCATCCACGAAGATTTCAGCCTTGTGGATGCTCCACAATGACTCCAGCTGCAGCTCGAGCTTCGAAACATGGATTTCGAGTAGCTGCAGCTAGAGGCGTTTCCTGCATTTGTGGTTACCCTGGAGACCAGAGGTGTCCCTAATTTCCCACATCGCACAGGAAGTGCATTGCACTTGGCTGCACTGCCCTGCCATGACTTGCCTTTAAATTTCTCTCTTTACTTTTACTTGCCCTAGGTTAAGGGATATTAAATATATACTAGGGACCTTACTTCTTTTACTTTAAACGCTGCTTAATCTAAACTAAAACCCAATTTTTACTTTAAAGACTGGATGTAGAAATATTCACCAGGTCCTACTTACCAAGGCTGCTGCTCATCTTGCGCTGGTTCTCAGTCCCACTCTGGTCTTGGGCCTGGTTCCCCTCTCTCTTTAAGGCCTCTGTTCCTCTCAAGTTATCAAATGCTAAGAGCAAAGGAGCATCTCCTTCGCTCCCTCCCTTAACTCCCTCAGTCACCCAGCTCCCAGCATTGTATTCCAAGTTGCACTCAAATGCTAAGTCAGACTCAGTTAGCTGGCTTTACATGCTCCTAAGACAAAGGTTAGCTGGCCCAGTTACAAAGGAACCAGTTGCAGCTGCTTCTTTAATTAACTAAGCTCAAATGCTCATACAGTGGAGACCTTGTTAAAATCCAGCTTTAGGCTGGAAACTTTAGAATTTAAACTGTAGATTTCAGTGAAATGCTAACTACAAACAAAACTGGATTTTTCCAAAAAAGATTTTTTTTAAATTAAGACTCCTTACTCACCATCCACCAGCATCCAGTTCTAAGTGCAAGGCATCTGTGCTTGCAGGTCTATAGCCCCTCCACCTCTAACTGCCCGGGCAGCATATTATAGGAGGCGGTTGGCTCGCCACCCCACCCCCTCCCCAGAAACAGGGTCAGTGTGGAGCTGACTCACTCTACACCAGCCCACCCCGGAGCCATAAGGCACTGCAGCCAGGATAAATACCCTGTCAGGGGGACTTCGGCCCCTCACTGGAGAGGAAGTCCTCCCCTCCGGAGCTGCTAGCCAATTGGATTGGCTGGCAGCTCCTGTCCCAGCAGCGCCAAGAGCTCATTAGTGGGCACTGCCAGGATTGCACTCAAGCCCAAGAAGAAGACCCAATGAATCCCAGTGAGGCAAGTCCAGAATCTTGGGCAGGGAGGGCTGGGGCAGTTTAGGGAGGGATGCGGGTTGGTGTGTTTTACAGAGAAGGTGGGCAGGAAGAAAAGGGGGATAGTATCTTAGGGGGGCTACCCCCTGATGTACAAAGGGCACCCTCCAAATGTAGTATGCCCCTTGCCTCCTGCCCTTTTAAAAGGTTTTTCAAAAAACGGCCTGCCCCATCCCATCTGACTCCCCGCACCAAACATATTATGACATAGGCAGCATATTATTGGGGTCAAGTGGCTTGTTAGCAAGCTCAATTGACCCTTGATAATTTGTTTAAATATGGCGGGCAAGCTGCCGACTTCAGTGCCCTCCCACCCGAGCTCGGGGCTGGGCGGGAAGGTGGTGGGATTGGCATGCCCCCTATTTCACGTTCCCACCTCCACCTCAAACAGGCCCAGCAGAGGCACTTAAAATCAACACCCCATCACCATTTTGAGGTGAACATCCTGCCCATGACTTCTGTACACAGCAGATAGAGCATAGGGCAAGAACTAAACGAGGGGCCTTGAAGGCAGCCTCAGAGTGTGCTCTTATACAGGCTCTATCAAATGTAGAAGAGCTAGTTGATAGCTAGTTGATAAAGTTTTTTAAAATTTGTAGACAGGATGCAGGCCACCTCTTTTTTCAACTGCAAAAGATCCTTGGGGCCCATAGTTGAACATGTTTACCTGCGCATTGACATAGTTCCCAGTCAGAAGGCAAAGAGCCCATCGTCCACATATCAGTGATTCTGGGCATGGAAATAAGACCAGGGTGAGGGCAACATGTGACAGATGGTGTACCTGTTTCCCTTTCAGTGAGGCAATGGTCAAGTAGACTCCTGGCTTATCCCTAGCACACTTCTATTATTTTGCATATCTTGCCTCTTGCTTGCACATTCCATTTGAAAAGATAATCATTTTCAGGTATTTAGCATTCAGTATCTTTGTGGTACTCTAATGTACAATTTTAGCATGCTGAAGAAGTTCTCAGGGTAGTTTTCATGAGCTCATGCTGGTTATGTGCAAAGCTTTAGCCAACCCTTTAATTCAAACATATCAGGTCACGATAACAGTGCCAATATTCTTTCCAACATGGTACTTACCTGCTGCTTTGGAGAGAAAGTCACCCCAGGCTGGGGGTGCACTCCCTAGTACCTAGTTTAAAAAAGGGAAAGACTGCAGAGCAAGTCACCTATACCCCTTTTCTCTCACAAGGCCGCCGCCAAATCCATCAGTGGAGAATATTAGTTGTCCATTAATTGTGTAGTTAATTGTATGTATGTGGTGGGCATTAACTGGGGATTCACTTGTTCCTATAAATAGGAGCAGGCTGAATCTGTGGTGGGTGGGTGAGGAGGTACATATTTGTAATGTGTATCTCTATAAATAAATGCTTATAAAATGTGTAAAGATTAGGCACCAACTCCATCCTTCCCACCTGGCTTCATGGAATAAAACAGAGAATGTGCATGTTACATGAAAGGAAATAAGAAAGCCATAAATAGAGAGATACCATGTAAGAATCAGAGTGGACATTGGCATATTAAGTGCTGCATGATTTACATGCAGTGAAATCTATTTGGTGTCATTACCATTAGTCAGCCTAACTGGTTGAAAAGCTTAACCAAATCTTTCATAGACATCGCTCACTAATACTGACAAATAGCCCAATACCAGTGAAGTGGTAACCTAGAGAAATAAATATACCAGGCAATCTTGATAATCTTTTGTAAGTTAGCTGTTCTTAAACTCGGACCACGCTAACAATGCAAAGATCAGAAGCAGCCATTCAGTTGTATGGTTTTGTTTTTTTTAGTTTGGAAATGGTTACATAATTCGGAATCACCAAACCAGCAATTTAAACAAGGCATGAAAATAGTTAGCAGCAAAGAAACTGCTTTTGTATGCTCAAAAAGCAGACTAAAACTGTAGTCATGGTAACTGCTGTAATTAAAAGTGACAGCATCAAAAAGCAGTAAGCCCATAATCCTTACATGGAAGTCAGGTGAGGCAGAGCAGGGAGCTCAACCGAAAACTGCTGCAAATTATTACTGATAGGTCTGGTTTTTTCGCTACATTATTTCAATCTTTAAGTTTAATCTGTGGTTTTTAATTATAATCCGTGAGATATTTAATGTCTTTTATGTTATGCTGCTACACTCCCCTACTTCACCTTCCTTTAAGTTATTAAGTAAATGTACCTTAGTAAATTTACATTCTTCTGATTTTTTTCTGAAAGTCAAGTTCTGCTGCCTTAGTGACTGAAAAACAATTTTCTGCCAACAATTTTTGGCCTTGGAAATAAACTAAATCTTTTGCAGCGGTATCCCATTGGCTCTAACTACTAACTATTTTTTCTGTTCCCTCTTTCCAAATTTAACAGAAGTCTCAAGCCCATTGACAGGAAATTCCAACTGAAGATTGCACCATCACTCATTTCTATCATTGCAAGCAGCAACTCAGCAATTAATAACCCACAACCTTTGGATCGTGACTTACAAAATTATAAGATCATAAAAAATAGAAGCAGGAGTAGGCCATTTGGCTTATTGAACCTGCTCCACTATTCAATAAGATCATGGCTGATCTGATTGTGACTTTAACTCACTTCCCTGCTGGGTCCCCATTGGCTCCTTATAAGTCAAAAATCTGTCTAAATCTGCCTTTAATATATCTAATGACCCAGCCTTCACTTCTCTCTGGGGAAGAGGATTCCAAAGACTGACGACCCTCTAAGAGAAGAAATTCCTCCTCATCTCCATCTTAAATGGGAGACCCCTTATTTTTAACATGTGCCCACTTCTAGATTCCGCTAGGAGGGGAAACATCCTTCTAGCATCTATCCTGTCAAACGCCCTCAGAATCTATATGTTTCAATAAGATACCTCTAATTCTTCTAAACTCTAATAATAAAGGCCCAACCCACTCAACCTTCTATCCATCTTCCACTTCCTCCGTAGGTGTCTCAACGGGTTGGCCCCTCAAGATGACAAAATTGTGCAGCATATATAGCAGACAATGAACAATTTTAGAGGTTGTCTGGGTGCTATACTACAGCACAATTTTAGATCTATCGATAGCAGGAGTGTTGTTTCAGGAGGGCTGCAGTCTGTTCTACCAGAGTGGAGATGTCAGTGATTGCACCTCATTTCTGGATCTGCGCTGGGGCTCCTGAGGAAACTCTTACATTTTTGATCTTTAGACACCATTAATGTGTAACAAAGTTGTTGAGATAAAAATACAGTAACCTTCCCTTGGTAGAGCAATACTATATTTTAGTAAATAAATTGGCAGTTCTCTGATGCAGACTTCATTATTTAATATGGTTGACTGACCTGACTAACTATCAGCTGGCAGGACAAAGATAAACACTTTGTTGAATTGTTGAATATGTCATCAGTCAAAGCCAATTTACTTTGAAATGAATGCAAGAAATCAAACTTTGCAAATTTGTGAAGTTGGAAGAAGCATAGAGAAAATGTGCATTTATTGGCACCTACTATAAATCTAATGTTCATTTGCTTTGTCTCCATCTGTTTAAAGAGTCAATAAAATGTAGACAACTATTTTCTCTACCTTCAACAAATGGATTCAAGCTATTATGTGGACCTCTTTTCTTGCTATTATATTTCAGCACAGTGACACAAGTAAGTAGTCAAGCAGTCTATGCAGACAAGAATAGTTGGCACTCAAGCCAAATTAAGTCTTTAGTCTCACGGGTTATTTTTCTTTCTTACAATTAAGGCCAATTTCTACCATATTACATAAAAAGCCCATGTCATGGCTGACAGCAGTTCTAAATTAACATCATTTGTTCATATTGTGAACTTACACAGTATACTGTAATTAGAGATGGTTTAGCTCTAGCATAAGGAACTGAGTGATTTTGTATCTGACTCATTAAATGCCTGGGTACAGAAGTATTTAAACTTTCACTAGTCTAAGACTCGGATAGATTTCATTTATTGTTTTATTTCCCTCAGATTTACTCCTATTTTCAACCGTCACCTGAAGACATTGACTCTGTTAAGATACAGTTCTATGGTAAATAGCATGGCTCATTACCTTACCCATTCTCCTTGTACAAGTCAGACAATTTCAACGGGCTATTCAATCATGACACCATTAATGTGTAACAAAGTTGCAGGCTGATCGGGAGTGAGTGGAACACAAACTAGGAGAAGGTTGTTGGGCAACCAGGACCAGGGTGGGGGTGGGTGCGGTCAGATGATTGGGACCAGAGCCTATTGGGCAACTAGATCGTGGGGTGATCGGGCAGCTGATTAGAAGCAATCAGGATATCGGGAAGTGGAGGTGTGAAGCAAATTGTGATTTTCATGTGGAGCCAGGAGGAGCATGCAGACACAGGCCCTGGATGCCTATTCTTTTGCCGATACATATGGTGGTTGGCACACTTCTGGTTTATATTGAACATCCTGCCTACCGCACTGGAGGCATATGCACCTGTCTAATGCCTAATAAATGAGCGCAGAGACACCGTTTTTATAAGTCAGTATCTTTCAAATAGGTTTGCCTTTATAATATCACTGTATGTTTCCTGAGTACCCATATGGTACGCAACCAGGCGGTTTGGGTACACAAAACTAGGTATTGTACCTAGATCTTGGATTACACAAATATTCAAATTTAGTAACAATGGAAAATGAAAAGAACCTTCACTGGTATTACTGTTACGGTTCGGTGCATGAACAATCCTGACATTCGACAAAAAGAGCTGTCACATGTCATCAACAAAACAGTAACCCAATGCAAAATGTAAAAGAACATTTCGAAACAAAACATTCTTAGTGACTGCAGCTGGAGTTAACCAGGTTCTATCTACTATTGTTGGCACTTCAATAATTCCCGCACAACTGGAAATGCGCCAAGGGAATAGTACAGGCAGAGAGACTGGATGGACTGAGGTTCTTCCTTAACCTGAATATGTTGCTGCTGCTGCTCGTCGGTGGCAGGAGGCTGTATGGCCAGCCTGCCAATGCAGCCAGCATCTTGGTGTGCATCCTTATCAGCGTTCTCCTGTATGTCACTCCACTGAAGCCATGATCTTAGACCCTGTCATGGAATTTGTCTGCAACCTTGCCGTCTGGTAAGCTGACAGAATATCCATTCTTCTCCCCCCGGCCTATCTGCTGCCCACTCCTGTCCGATGACTCACCACACACTAATCCCAATTTTTTATCAGCCTCTTAGGTACATGCAATGTCTGTGGCTGAGTGTTAGATCAGGTAACATCGCCTCTCAACAGCACATCTTCAGCAGCTCCTTCTGAAGCTCCTGTGCTTGGGCAGGTGGCCATTCTTGGGTGAGTGTATCAGAACCTTGCACAACATGCCAGAAAGCAAGATGGGAGTGAAGTGGGAGTTGAGATGGAGAATAAGACAAGAACATCATTCTCAATGGTCTCAGTGATGCCAGATGCCACTCACTCTGTCGGCGCCAGTCCCAGGATGTGGTACTCCATAAGCGTTAGGAGGTGCAGGTATCCTTGTCCCCACTGATTCTGCTTTACTCCAGGTGTTATGCGCCATCTTGTCCTGAGCTTTGGTGATGTGTCTGCACAGCTAAATAACTGGAGGTATATGGAAGCAGTGGAGACTGAGCATGAGACAGGAATCATTGGAATATGTGTGAGGATGAGGTGGAGTACCCAATGACTGGCCTGAGTCCTGGTTGCTAGGGAATGCTGATGAGTGAGTGATGGGATGGCACATTGAGTGTGATGCACTAAGCAGTGTGGGAGGTTGGCCGTTAGTGGGTACAGGATGCCCTTTGAAGATGCTTTCACTGACCTTGACCATCCAAAAGAGGTCATTGAACCTCTTGACGCACTGCCTCAAGTCCTTGGGCCAGATTGCAGGCATTGTCCTCCATGGCCACCTGCTCCCATTGCTGCCTGAGAGTTTGCATTGAAAGCCTTCTAGTCCCTTGAGGAAAGATGACCCTTGTCCTCTTGTCAACTTCCAGCATGAAGGCTTCCAGTGCCACAGATCTGAAGCTAGGAGCCCTCTCCTTTCTCAGCTGGTGCTCCATCTGTGAGGCTCCTACTTGCGGCTAGTGTCTGCACAGGCAGCCAGCAGCAGCTCCCTTCCTCTGAGTGCAGTGGAAGAGGAGCAGACTGTCTTTTAAAGGAGCAGGCTGGCTGTACCATGTGATGCTAGTGTACGCTGCTCCATTCCCTACTAGTACTCAGGCAGGCAGAAGCATGCGCCCCACTCACGAATGTGGCAAACATGCAAATGAAGAGGCAGCACGAAGTTTGTATGCTGCCATCCTCAAAAAGAACGTGCACACAAAAACGGACCTTAATGAATTCTTAGCTCAACATCTATGACTTAAGTTCAGGTAGCAATCTGATAGCACATAGCTGGTTTTGGACTCAAGGGTGGTGGCAGAGATTTTGACTTTAGAATCATCATCATGCACGTGGAATCCGATCCTGCACTGGTTGCTAATGTTGCCAACAAGCAACAGACACATGAAGAGCTGGAGCAAGACCAAGAATGGAACTTTCATAACCTGGCCCCTGCCACATGTTGTCCTCTGTAATTTGGCTTCCTCCTTTATCTATCATTATCTGAGTCAGGTCTGATTTTGTTTCAGTCCAGAGTTGGCAGACTGCTCCTAGGGTAAATATGTTCCACCTGAAGCCTGCCAGGGTATGGTAATGAGGCCAGATCAGGATCTCAAACCAGCCAGCCCTCCTCAGAATCCATGGGCTGTATATTCCCAGCTCCATGATGGCAAGCTTTAAGTTGGTGGGGGGCCAAAAAAATAGACATTTCAGGACGATTCCCTGATGGATTCCCGTCGCAGGGGGCCTTTCCCATGTTCAGGCTTGGAAATGGATCAGACTCCTGCCCTAGACAAGTGGACGGCCAATTGACATTGTTAAGTCCCCAATTCTGGGTAATTTTGCAGCCTCACTGGCACTTTGTCCAGAGTGGAGCAACACTCAACTACAGACAGAGATGGTCATCCCTGGACATGGCCTCCATGTGGCACGTCAAGAGGCTATTGGAATCAGAGACTCTATGGCACAAAGAGGGGCTTACATTTGTAAAAGATCGCTGTCATGGCTGAGACCAATCCAACAGAGTTTTCCCCATTACCCCACTTAACGTACGGGCCTAGATCCCAGTTTTTCATTCAATGATGTCCATCCCTGTGAGGGAATGTCCATGTTGTGGTGCCCTCATGATTCACGACCTGCATCAACAGCAGCCATCTGTCCCAGTAGAGCTGCTGAGGTTCCAGAACTACCAGCTTTCTTTTTGGGCCAGCAACATCGAGATCCCGCCTGTCATTCATAATAGAACAGCAAAATTGGAGGCTTCCAATCAGGAGGCCTCTTCCGTAAAGATTGCTCGTCCGGTCTTGATCCCAGCAGGTACAGGCTTGGAACCCCCATTTGATCCTGACGTCATGGCTTAGGAGTCTGTGTGAAAATACTGCCTCTTGCCTCTGTTTTTGTAAATCACCACGACTACTCCAGTGCCGATGCATTGAATTCAAAATCTTTATATTTCTTAGCTTCCTCACCCCATTCTGCCTTTGAAATACTCCTCAATTCTTATATCCCAGCCTGCGCCCTTTCGTTTTTCAATTCTGCCTTTTAACGCATTTGCTCCACCCAAATCTGCTCCCTCAGCTTGAATCAATTTTCTGGAAATCCCTCCCTAATCCTCTTCACATTGCTACACCTCTTCCCACTTACAAAAGCCTCCTCATAACCTCGAGCCATTTTTTCAATCATCTTCCACACTTGCTGCTTGGTTTCTCCTGTGTGGCAGCAAAATGTTCAGCAGATTAGAAGAGCCACCAATGCAAATTGGTGCTGGATAGGCTCAGAAATCTCCCCTAAAGTCCTATTTAAACTACTGCTCATTTTGCTCAGCTTCCAGGAAAATCGACGTCCGTGAGCCAGCATCCGATGTTTACATTACCAAATCCATCTCCCTTATCTCAGCAGAAGGATCAGGAATAGACCCCTGAAAAATAATTCTATCGCTGGGAAAGAGAAGCAGATGTAATGTTGTAAACAGCTCACAAATGCTAGTCTCCTGAAATGGGAAAGGAACGAAGGCCAGTATGAAAGTAGCTTGAGGGAAAGGTGGGGGGTGAGAAATTTATGCAAATTGTAAGTAGAAAAACTAGTGAAAGCTTGGTCTCATTTACCATAAATCCTGGGAGGCCAATTGCATTGGATCAGTTCTTCAGGCTTAGTGAAATTTACATATACTTCAAAAGGCAACGTGTTCCTAACTCAAAAAAAATCAGTAATTTGAACCAGTGAATGCAACTCTGAGCACTGGAAATCAGGGGGATTAAATGGAAGTGATAATCCTATAATCAAGAAGGCCTGCGATGACATTTATAATTCATAAATCAAGAGAGAAATATATTTTAGACAGAATATATTTGTCAATATTTTTCTTCCTGTTAATAAGAAAAGACACTTTTTCCAAACTGTGACTGCTGGACAATTATAGAGAAACCATCAATGCTGATTGCTTATAACATGCTTCACCTGACCCTTGTGCAAGGACACCATGAGCATGTTTTCATGCTTATCATCTAATTAGGATATCAGCCTCACAAAATCTGGAGCTAACATAAACAAAAGTGAATCAAACAAGCCTCTACATCATGGTTAATATTAATAACTGGTACACACACACTGTGGTGGGTATTGGTTAGCTCGGTTGGCTAGCAACAGTGCAGGTTCAGTTCCCATTCCGGAGCCTGTCCTTTGGGCCTGCCTCTTAGTCTTGCCCCTGTGAGAGAGCAATGGCAAATCACAATCGACAAAAACTGCTAAGAAGAACAGCTCAGGATTAAGCATCAGCAGACAGTGAGCCAAGGAGCTGCCTTTAGGCAGAGCACAAATGAATGAATGAATAAACACACATGCTGGACTGAATTTAATGTCACCGCCACACACCCCCCACCTCCCCACTCCCACAGAAAAGTCAGTTGCCAGCTCACCAATTTAAAAAGGCTGCCCCACTGCAATAAACTCTGGGAGTGACCTTTACAAGGTGAGAGTGGACTTGTGCCCCTCAGGGACAGGAAGTCTCATCCCCAAGAGCTGCTGACCATTCAGGAGGGCTGGCAGCTGTGTAGTGCCAGCAGCGCCAGAATGCAGTATTGGTCGCTACTGGGACTACGAGGGAGTTCCATGAAGATCATGGATTCTGGGCTTTTATCAGGGACCCTAGTGAGGGGGAAAGGTTCAAGAGGCGGGGGACTTGCACAGGGGGGCAGGACCATCTTGGAAAGTTCCCTTGATGGGCACAGGGGGCTGCCCAAAGTGGGTACCACCCCATCTTTTACTCAAGTTGGGAAAGCAGCGGGCTCGCCACTTTCCTTCCGCCTTACCCTGCCTGCCACCTTATGGCTGCAGAGACGGAATGAAGCCCTTAAGTGGCCTCTAAATGGTATCTTAAGGGCCTCAATAGGCCTGATTGGGGGTGGGGGGGGGAGTGCAGTCTGGCTGATGCCTTGCCTAACCATAGGGGACAGTTTGGGAGTGGGCAAGAAGGTGGTGGGCTGGCCACCCATTTTATTTTACATACCATCAGATACACTGGTATGGTAGGGAACCATAACCCACACCCGCCCACCAATTCCCCCCCCGCCTCGCACCCACTGACTGGACAGTCAGCAACCGCACTGTGGCCAATTGTGTGAGTCCTGACAAAATTAAATGGCAATCAGGCAGTCAGCCTTGAGGTTATTGGGTTTTTGCAAGTGAAAAGCACACCTCTAAGAGATGCCAGCCAATCAGAGGACCAGGCGAGCACAGATAGGCCCTGGCGAGGAGGGTGGTCAGTGTGGAGGTCAGGTGGGACCGGTGGGGCCCTCCATGGGTGCAAAGTGCCCAATCAGAAGGGCTCACCCAAGCCTGCAGTGTACACCTGGTGAGCTGCCCATGTGGTGTGGTGCCCACAGTGGTCAAATTACGCCATTGAGTGACCCTTAATTGGCTATTTCAGGGGCTCAGTTGGCCTAGGGGTGGGAAGGCTGACCTTAACCTTCCCACCCCTGACTTAATTAGGGGGAGCCAGGAAGACAACCGGTTCTCTACCCTGCATCTTCCCATATGCCCCCCACCCCCCGCCCACCCCCTGCCTCACCTCCCAGTCTGCTCCCGGATTGGGGAGGGGAACATTAAATTCTGCCCACTTTCTTCAACATAATATGCTATTTATGGATTAATAACAAGCAACGGTACCATGGAAATTGCATTAGTAACTACCCTTAAGTATTCTGAGGTCCTAATATCTACAAGACCACAATGTGCGACTAAGAGGAACACCTTACTCCACCAAGTTCTCCAACCTAACCCATATATCATGGTTCCATCACCATATTAAATTGGAGAGAGTAGTGATTCAAGACAGGAACTATTTTAGTGATTAGGTCATAGATGGGTCAAGGGCCTTCTGTCTATATTCTGACCTTAAGTTCTGCAACTAGCATACAAACATTAAACATATCTGAAATTTCCCTCTACGCTACTCGAGAAGAATCATTTATTTAAAATAAATGAGTTAGCACCTTGGCTTAAATGACTGATGAATTTAAGATAAAGCAATAAACATTCTTAATACCTCATAGCGTAACTTGAGCCTCTGTGACAGAAGATGATGCAGGATAAGCAAAGCCTATTTGTAAAATTAAATTGGAAAGCTAAATAATTTTCACATGCTGATAGTTTTTATTAGTATAATCTGCTTTGGACAGCCTGATGATACAGTGCAGTCATGCATGGATATATTGCATTACACAGCAGCAGAAGTTGGGCTTGTACTTCCCTACATGGTGCATTACCAGGCCACAGTTGTGCACAGAACATAAAAGAAAGGAGCAGGAATAGACCAGATGGCCTGCTCCATCATTTAACACGACCATGGCTGATCTTGGGCTTCAACACTCTCCTGCCTTAAATACAGTCCTTATGGAACATCTACAACCCTTCGGAGTAGAGAATTCCAAATATTCACAATCCTTTGAGTGAAGAAGTTTGTCCTCATCTCAGTTGTAAATGATCGACTCCTTATCTTGAGACTCCCCCATGTTCTAGATTCCTCAGGCAGCTGTAACAACCTCTCAGTGCCTACCCTGTCAAGCTCCTTCAGAACCTTGTATGTTTCAATGAGATCACCTCACATTCTTCAGTTTTAAACTCCTGAGAATATAGGCACAATTTACTCAGCCTCCCATCATAGGACAACCCTTTCATCCCAGGAACTAATCTACCTTCACTGTGCTGCCTCCAATGCAATTATATTCTTCCTTAAATATGGTGAGTAAAACTGCAAGGAACTGTCCAAGTGTAGTCTCACCAAAGCCTTGTACAATTGTAGCAACCTCTTATTCTTGTACTCCAATCCCCTTGCAAGAAGAAAACTTATTGCAAGTAAATGGCATAGCCACCTCAGACACTCTTCCATGCCCACCAATGGCCAATTATATGGGCAGGATTTTTACATCGACAGGCAGGTGCGATCAGTGGGTCTGAGATCGGCTGGGGAATAGACCGCTGGCAGCAATCGACCTCCAACCACGAATTCGCTTTACGCGGGTGGGCCTTACGTGACCTGCGGCCAGTAAAACTCAGTGCTACCTGTGCAGGCAGGGGGAGGAGGGAGAGTCGGGACATGTGCGCGACAGGACGCAACAATCTCCCTGAGGCACGGAGCTACCTCAGGGAGATTGAATGGATTATAAAACTTTTTAATAAATGAAGTAAAAATTGATTTAAACATGTCCCCTCATGTCACATGAACTGGGACATGTTTGTGAAGCTGGGAAAATTTATTCATTGAGTTTAAAAAAGCTTCAGAAAACCTCATCCCGCCCGTGGATGAAGTTTCCTGAAAAAAGCGAAGGTCATCCGCCAACTTTACGGTTGAATGGGCAGCGTTCTTAACTAGTTTAATTACTTTTTTAATGGCCTTAGTAGGCCGTTGACATTTCGTTGGGCACGCAGCCATCTCTAGCGCTCGCCCGCCAAAAGAAATATCAAGTTGACGCGCAATGACCTCGGGACACACGCTCGATGTCATTGCGTATCATTTTACGTGTCGGGCCCTACCCCACACACCAACCGGAAGATATGCGCTGTTCTTGAGCCCTTGGCCAAATCTTTAACCTGTTGAGCAAGACATAGTTCATGGCACGGGAATGGGGGGAAATAGGCGGGAAATACTTTAACAAGAGGAATTATACAGTCAATAAACTTTTTTTTCAGGTTTTCTTCTGACAGCTTCAATTCTAAAGCATTAGAACTGACTAATATTTGCACTCTGGTTTAGCTTAGATTTGCTGGTTTTCTTCAGGGCCTCTCTGAGGAAGCAAGTTAAACATATTATGGTGCCCTTTCTGAGACAGACCAAGATTAAAATTTTCCATACCAACATTTTCAACATTTCAGTTGAAAAATTGAGAAAAATATATCGTTGGATTCCACTGTTGCTGTTTCCTTAATCACACTAACAGCATCAGGTCCAAACCTGTGCAACTAGAGAATGAAAAAATCTGGCACAGAACAGAATAGGGGATACACAAGAGGCCAGAGCCTGAGAAATGGGGATTTTGGAAGAGCTGCAGGGCTGTAAGAGATTACGAAAGGTAAGGAGGGACAAAGCCACAAAGGGAATGAAGCATACGGGTAAGTGTTTTGAATTAGTAGTGTTGAGGGCCCAGGAGTTAATTTAGGTCAGCAAGAAAAATATATAATAGGGTAGTGGACGAGGTATAGGATAAGATACAAGCAGCACAAAGCTTTGAATAAATTATAGAAACTGGAGGTTTTAGACATGATGCATGCAGCTTTCCTAATTTATTACATTTTACATTGCATGGTGTGTGCAATTTTGTGGGGTTTACACGAACAGAATTGTTTATCAAGATGGAGTTATGATGTGATGAATGCATTACATCCTAACCTCTGAAAAACTCATCTCCTAGTCTTACCGTGCTAACACCCCTGTCCACCTTGGTCCCTGAACATTGCTGCTCCCGATAGTAGTGCAACAGGAAACTGACCTATCCATTCCAGTTTAAACTCCGGCCTTGTACCCTACTGCATCTTGTCCAAGTTCCCACTTGACAACAGTTTCGTTCCCTATTTAATAAATCCACTTCCAGCCCTGTGCCCTGAACCACCCACAAGTAATAGTAGAGGAGGTCTGCACCTGTAGGTTGTAAATGTATAAATACCTTTCTCTCATTGTGTGAAAACAGTAAAATCTGCATTTTAAACATTATGTAACAGTGGCTTTATTTGACTTTGGCAGATTATAAGAAGCTTATGTAAATGTACAGCAGACCTTAAATGTATATAGTAAGTCCACAGTTGTATGCTGAAAAATTAGTTACAGCTATAACCATAGCAACAGTCACAGCTTAGGGCTATTTCTTGTTCATATCAATAGGGTATGAAGGTTTACTTAGGATTTATCTTGCATTTTTAGCTATAACTCATAATTTTCTGGATCTCGAATTTTTATGTAGCATTTATGTCCTAGCGTTAATCCAATATAAAGGTGCATAACTAAGACTGTCCAGACAGTAACCACTACACATCTGTAGCTGTTCGCTAAACATCAAGAGCTGTAGGTTTCATTTCATCCGCCAGCTCAAGGGAAGCGTGAAAGCTACACCACAATTGGTGATTTTCTATCAGTCCCGCTAATCAATTTGTATTTCATTTAATCATTAAGATTAGCAACTGTTAAAAATGACAAAAATGATTGTTAACCTTTCCTTTGCAAAAAAGGAACATGTACCCCAACTATAGGTTGTGTTCTGTGCTGAAATATATCTGCTGGTAGATAAATGAAGGACTTAGTGCCCTCTAATGCAAATGCCTCCAAGTTGGACTCTAATGGCCTCTTGACACAGGAGAACAATTTGAATCTTGAACACAATGAAAATGGAGGTAATATTTGTGGACCTGATGCAAACACACATAAAATATTTGTAACATTTCCATCCCATGTATTTAACATTATAGCCCATTGTAAGTTGGCACCAGGGTGTATATACTTTAATAATATATTAACTGATATTCTGTTAAGCTTTGAATTTGCTGCTCTACTGTTAATGATTTTCAGCATTGTACATTTTTTACTTGTTTCTTCTTGTTTGAAATTTCTGAGGACAGTGATGTTTTTGTTTGCTTGATTTTCCTAATTCTAATCTGACTTACAAGTTATTTAAAATATTCAAGTATAATTTGTTTTCTTTGCAACAATTCTGTTGGAATCTTGTGCACTTCTGCTTCTTTTCCAATGTGCCTACAATTTAGCTTGTTTCCTTTCAAAATTGCTGCAACTGAAATGGCAAAAAGATAATTCAATACAGTCAACAAGAAAGCCGCTATACTATTGAATAGTCTCTAATGTCAGACCTCACCACAATCTATTCTGGAAACCAGAGATGGAACTCTATAAATGCTGGGCTTGTCCATAGTGGCCTTCCACAAGTCACACCTTTCAGCCAATTCCATATCAGTTGTCACTACTGAATGAAATTCAAAAAGTTAGGCTAAAGGCATATTTTTAAAACATTATATTGGTTGAAAGATGTAACCCAATGGAAATTTAAGATTAATCACTAACATTGATGTTAGGAAGACACAATAATGAGCTCTGGTCATCTTATTCAAAGCTCTGGAAACCATTTAACAGAAAGTGGCAATTTTTTTCAAATCTTATCAGAACTCTAACGGTAAGGGTGAGGATTATGCTGTTGCAAACATATCCCTCCACATTTCGCACAGCGTGGCAGAGGGATTAGCTGGGGTGTGGTTAAAATAACTTTTATTCAGCCCCTGCACTTTCATCATTGGTGCCACTGTGTAAAAAAATGGTGGTAAAAACGATTTTGAGTGACTTGATTGGTTCTGTGTGCATTTTGTTAAATAGGTCGATTTTCATCACTACTCTAAATTACTCAATTCCCATTTGTTGCAGTGAGCAATTTGAGCCAAAATGTGACTAGGGAGTGATATATGACTGGCAATCAAAGAATGATGTATGTACCATTGTAAAATGAGATTGACCAACATTCTTTGTTTCCAGCTCAAAAAATCATTTGGTTTATTCACAAAATCTTTTCTCAAACGTTTAATATGTTTGAGGAACTTATTTCAGTACAACATTTTACAAATAGACTATAATTAAGCTTACTTTGCTTATGTGGCAGGAAGTGTTGAAGTCTTGCAGTGATTGCAAGGAATTTAAATTGATATTTGAATGACTTAATGATTAACGTTTGGTAATTTATTGTACTAATGTTCTCAACACTAGTTCAGTGCGGATGATTAAAGTCCTCGCTTAATGAGTTCAGTATTTTTCACTTTCACAATTTATGCTGTGTGCTGTGACTGTTTAATATATCATAATGCTACCTTCCATGATTCGATATAGCTGATTCTTTTATTAATCTTTATGTATTAAAGTTCTGATATTTGATGAAAAATTTCATGGAACCATACAACATAGAAGGAGGTCATTGAGGTCATGGTGCCCGTGCTGGCTCTTTGAAGGAGCTCTCCAGTAAATGCCCCTGTTCTTTCCCCATAGAACTGCAATGTCAAGTATCAGAAAGTTTAATTTTAAAGACTTTGCAACCTAGATGCAATGAAGTTTGTTATTAATTTCAGATTATTATTCCAAATATCTTTTGTGTTACTATATATCCAAGATGCTATATATTACACCTTAAGATAAGATCAAGTAATGAGTATGAAAATTGTATTTCTGTGCTCTGTGTTACCCAGGTTTGCAGCTGTTTTGTTCATGCCATCTGTAAATGCTTTTTCTTCAGCTCATGTAGCTGCCTCTTATTACTGTGACTTGGGTTTCTATTTATCTTCAGTCCAGCTTCAAGCATCCCAGTTGCTTCCAGCCTTGGTCAAGCACCACTTGCTATATGGATTTTGGCATCTTTATTGTCCCTCGAGACTGTTGATATCTCAGTACTTGGAAATGCTTTTGACTAAAAAGACTTGGGGGAGAATTTTCTCTCCTTCTGGGGGGTGTTTTCGGGAGCAGGCGTGGGAGGGCGTGCAGCCAATCGGCACCCCCGATCAGCTGGACACCACCATTTTACATGGGCGGGCCAATTAAGGCCGCCCAGCGTAACGCACGTTTGTCAGGCAGGGGAAGTAGGCTGAGTCGGGGAGTGCCTCAGGGAGATTAGTTTCACATATAAAACATTGAATAAAGGGAGAAAAATAATTTAAGGACATGTCCCCTCATGTGACACCCCGTGTCATTTCATGCCTTAGAGAACGGGGCTTGCCCCGGCTTGCCAAGCCGATGATTCCATCCTAATTTCTTTTTCTTCTACTGTATGCAAGATTTACTTTTTTACTGTATCTTGTATATGCAGTGTCATAAATAGTAGGAGGGAAGTGTAAATTAATATAAAGTATTTGTTTTATTGAGCAACATATAACACTCTATAGATTCACTTTTAATGCTTACAGATATTTGTATCAGTGTTACATAATAAGCAGTAATAGTTAATCAGTGGATAATCCCATGGCGTGCAGGTTGCAAATATACATGGGTGAGTTCCTCATCTCAGCCATGCTGCTGGGAAAGGCACAAAATGGAGACAAAGGCAGAGAAATATAAAAGGTAAATTGCTATGGGTTTGTTTGTAACACCTCCTGGCATTTAGTTCATACACAACGCAGCTGCAGGGAGGCGTTTTACATCCCTACAGAGATAACCCCCAAGCCTGCAGATCAGAAGAGCACTACAAAGACAGAGGGCAGAATTTTGATTTCGGTGGGCGGGCTCGGTTGGCGGGACCGGGAGCAGCCGGGAAACAGCCAGCCACCACCATCCACCCCTGACTGCGATTTCAGGCTGGCAGGCCAATTAAGGCTCTTTCCACTGGTCAGGAAGGACTGAGCAATGGCTTGTCGGCCGCCAGGTCCAAAAGCGACACCAGCCGCATTAAAAATGCCCCAGAAAGGCTGCCATGGAAGAACGTCTGTTCTGCGTTGTATTGATGGAGTTGAGTGCAGCTGGAGAGGCCAGATGGGAGGTCAGGTCGGGAGGGCACTCGCCCCACCCCCCCGCTTTTCAGGTGGATGTTTCGTGATCCTGCTGGAAGGGATGCCTGCCAGGAGGGACACCCTTGCCCCCAGAGGTGGGAGGAGGAGGGCACTGCACCTCACAAGGAGGGCATGGGAGGAAGTGGCAGCACTGATGAGCAGCAATGACGTGGTCGGTGCACTTGGGCGCAGTGCTGGCAGCGGTTCAATGACCTGCAGCGCTCAGGAAGGGTGAGTACCGTGTTGGCATGGGTCAGTGTGCAGAAGTGTTAGGGTGTGCCTACACCCCGCCACAGTGGACTACAGGGGTATTAGAGCTGAGTGCCAACTGTCAATGACACTGAAGCTGGCCAAGGGGGTGAGCCCTGGCTGCTTGGACTGAGTGCTTTGTGCCTCGAGGGCCACGACTCAGATGTTCCATGTGAGGTGTTCCTCAGCTGGAGTTAGCCCAGGCTGCAATGGCGCTGCAGGTAGAGAATGGACTAATCAATGCTCCTCTGTCCTTTCTGGAGAAGTCAAGGCATAACCAAGCAGAGAGGGCATGTACAGGCGGAGGCCTGCTAACCTCCTGCTGCTCAGCAGGTTTGAGCAAGACGTCCTAGACCTTGAGAGCCGGCACGCTTCCCGTGCAACCAGGCATGGAGTGGCGGGGGTACCAGACAAAGGTAAGAGCGCAGTGCACAGAGTTTAGAGTTTCTGATTGTGCAACCATTCCAGTGTAATCTCTACATTGATGGGAGCCTCAAACCTGGGTCCCCATTGATCATTGAAAGATGATGGCACCATGATGCAGATCTCCATGGTCTCACCAGGGTGCCTGGCATGCACAGTGACAGTGTGATGACTTAAACTAATGACATGTCCTTGTTCTCCCTTTTAGGTTCACCAGCACACATTCGCTCTCTGGACCTCGAAGAGCCACCCCTGAGGCCGGAGGACCACTGGGCTTCACTTGCACCTGCTTCACACCCGCTCTCTGTACCAGGGACCAGCCCAGATACCAACACCTTGAATGGTATTAGATCGGCGGTTAGAATATCGGTGCACATTGGTGAGGGCACTTTACACTTACTTGAGGTGCAGGCGGAGGCAGAGAGTGCCCAGGATGCCGGCAGTCGAAGGAATGCTGTAGACCAGGGCGATGCTCAGTTGAAGGCTGATGATGAGCCTCTGGAGTCGTCCATTTGGCAGCAGATGCTGGATGTCCAGTGGGACGTGCGAGAGGACCTAGCGGAGATTCATTAGGATCTGCAGCAATGAGCTCCGTTGTGGAAGAGTCCATGCGGAGTGTGAGCACTGCGTTGACCTTCATGGCCGAGACCACTTCCTCCTCCATTAAGAGAGTGATGACTCTCATGGAGAGGCAGCTCCAGGGGCAGAATCAAGGGTTCCTGGGGTTGCACCCAGACCTGCAAGCCTTCACACAGGCAATGACCTCAGGTGGTCAGTGTGAGTGTGGGAGATGGATGAGGCACCCAGTATCGCAGATAGGTCCACCAACGGTGAGCAGGGAGGTCCAGAGTGACAGGTCAACAAGACAGCAGAGTCAGCAGGCTGTCTCCAATGCTGATGCCAGCGAGGTGGGGGGTGGTGCGGCACCAAGACGTAGTGCTCGGAAACATAAGCTTAAGGCACCATGAGCACGAGCAAGTCAGTTCACGGGTGATTTTCTGTTCATTTATGTTAGGTTTATATGTCTGCTGGTGTGGACATCAACACCAGTAATGGTAATGTCGTTATGATTTCAATGTGACAATAACATTAAATTCACTTTGGTTTTGATGGCCTGAGTATGCTTCACCATTTTTCTTTCTGGTGCAGGGTATGCCAGTATGTAATGCAGGACATGAGTGACTCTAAACTTCATTGCACAAGCATTGAGTGTACCTTGGGGGCAAAGGAAAGGGTCATCTCTGAGATCCAGGATGGTGGCGGCAGCCCTGGCGTGAGGTTGAAGTTGATCTTTGGTAGCCTAGCTGAAGGGGTGTTGGATCAAGGCATCCCTGCCTCCCTGGAGGTTACTGAGGTCTGCCTCCATGCCCTCAGTGTTCTCCTCACCGTGCTCCTCTTTGGACTGACATTGGATTCATCACCTGCGGCCTGTGCAGCTGTGTCAAGATCCTCTTCCTCCAGCGGGATCCCCCTTGCCAGAGCCAGATTGTGGCGAGTGCCGTATGCAACCACTATCAGTGATACCCACTCTGGGGGTTATTGCAGTGCTCCCCCTGAATGGTCCAGGCATCGGAAGCGCATCTTGAGAAGACCTCTCTACCACCACCCTTGTGGAGACATGACTAGTATTATAACGCTGCTCTGCCTCTGTCCTTGGGTGGCGGAGAGGTGTCATGAGCCATCTCTTCAATGGATAGCCCTTGTCACCCAGCAGCCACCCATCCAGTCAGGGTGAAGCATTGAAGAGCCTCAGCACCTAGGAGTGTCTCAGGGCGTAATCATCATTGGAGCTGCCTGGGTACCTTGTACAGACTTGCAGAATCTGCATCTTGCGATTACACACTTACTGCACGTTCATGGAGTGGAATCCCGTTCTGTACACGAATGCACCCGGCTGACCCGCTGGCGCCTTGATGGTCACATGTGTGCAGTCGATTGCACCGTGAGCGTGGGGGAACCCAGCAATCACTGCAAAGCCTCTGGCTTGCTCAGCCTGACTGGCCTCGTCCATATGGTAAAAAACAAAAGTCAGTGCCTGCCTGAACGGAGCTTCTGTCACCAGCCTGACGCAACTGTGAACAGAGACTCCACACAGATCCCCAGCTGATGCATGGAAAGAGCTGGAGGCATAGAAATTGAGGGCCTCTGTGACATTCAGAGCCGCTGGCATGGGATGTCCACCAGTCAGAGCTGATCTCAGGCCCAATCATCTGACAATTGGAGGTCACTGTCTCCCTTGAGAGGTGGAGCCTCCTTTGGCATTGCACCTCAGGCATATTGAGGTAGCTGCATTGCTGCCTGTAACCCTGGCAGCAGAATAGTGGCATCTTCTACAACGCCTTCTGCCTTGGACTTCCTGCTGGCCCTGTGCCCCTTGTACCTACGCCTGTCCTCCCACAGGTCGCTCCTCTGAAAGCTGTTTTGGGAGACGTGGCCTACTCTCCTTTCTGCTCCTCTCCTCCTCCTCAGGGGAGGTGCCCCCAGCAGAGACCACAATCCCCATTACCAGGGTATCGGAAAGTTGCCTGATACCTAGAAGGGTCCACATGGTCTGAATCCTCTCGGGGCCTTGGAGACACCAAAGAGACCTGAAATGAAGCCTGGAAATGCTAACAATGAATCCCTGAACATAGGTGAAGCTGCCAAGTAACAATAAATCACCAGCAGCAAACTATGCACCAAACTCCCCATTACTGTCACTGGCAATGCTCCTCACCCTTTTTACCCTTGACTGTGGATGAGGGTTTTGAAATTGTCAGTGGGCTGCCTGCCCATTTTGCCCATGCGACGAGCGTGAAATCTTATGGCAACATAAAATCACCATCGCTTGCCTCTTTAATGGTCTTAAGTGGCCTCTTAATTAATGGCGGGTGGGCTCTGGCACCCACGCGCATCTGCCAATTGAAATATCACGTGAATGCGCGATGACGTTGGGACACTCACTCGATGTCATTGTGTGCTATTTACACTCAAGCATGTCAGGCATGCACCCATAAGCCAAGGGAAAAATTCTGCCTTTGGATACATGCCTGTAGCAATATTCACACGCAAACATGGACAGGGGACTTAGCATGTCAGGGGAAACCAGTGCTTAGTTTCATGTACTTCACTTACTGCAGCAAAGTTAATATAACTGGGCCAAATACAAACTAACAAATCTTATCCACAGAGGTAGCTGAACATAACATTAATCCCAATGCCTTGGAATGTAAACCAGAAGTTCTATTTCTAGAACTATCTATCCTCTGGAATGATTTGCATCAAAAAACTTCAAATAAAATGTTTCTGTGTAAAAGAGCTTCTGATAATTATATGTTGCTGCAAAAACTCGTTAGCTTAGCATGAGAAGCTACTTATGTTTGTTGTCTTTGTAGATTAATATTGTGTTAATAATTCATGGTATACTGCATAAACATGGCAAAGCTACACATTAATAATAATACAAGTGACAAATCTATCAGAGACAGCATCAAATTGGAGTTTTCAGATACTGCTGGAGGGCTAATGTGATTCAGGTCACTGACAAATGTCAAGTATATTAAATAATGTCATAGGAATGCAGGAAATGGAGAGTGGCAACCATTGCTTGCTTCAAAAGGCAGCAATATTTGGAGAAGACCCTCAAGCAAGCACAGGACCAAATTCCATTTCTATTCTTGGATTTGACCTTTTAGCTTCTTGCTTGCATGAAATAATATTTGAACTCTATTACAGCACAAATTGGCTTGCATTAAAAGATCCAAATTAAACTAGAATAAAGTTTCTGTTGGCATAGCCACTAAGTTTCAAATTATAAGGAAATGTGTCATTTTATGCATTTTGAAAGGGGATTGTTTATTGTTTTTTATGAATTACATACAACAAAAACAAGGCTAAACAAAAATTAACTCTATTTAGAACCAAAAAGAAAAAAGAAAGACTTGCATTTATATAGACCACAGGACCTCCCAGAGCAGCCAATGAAATACTTTTGAAAGTGTATCAACTGTTGTAATGTATGAAACATGGCAGCTAATTCACACACAGCAAGCTCCCACAAACAACAATGTGATAATGACCAGATTATTTGCTTTTTAAATGTGGATTAAGGGATAGATATTGACCAGGGGCACTGGGAATAAGTCCTGTACTTTTCTTCAAAACTGCACCATGGGATCCTTTATGTCCACCTGAGAGACCAGATGGGCCTCAGTTTAACACCTCAGTTTAACACTTCTATCACTATAGCACCCCTCAATACTGCAGTACATTCAGCCTTGATTGTTGTGCTCAAGTCAAGAAATGGGCCTTGAACACACAACCTTCTGATTCAGAGGCACATGCCACCATCTGAACCACAGTTGACACATGTATATGCATATATATTTACCACAGCTATCACGGCCATCTTTAAGACCACCGTAACCCTGTGTTCCTCCTTTTAAAATAAACTACCCCCTTCTCCATGCCTTACTCTCACAGCCATTCACTGTTCTTAGATGTTTAGTATATTTTATAATTCCATATAGTTCCAGACCCCATTTGGAAAAATATCTTTGTCAATGCTCTGCATGAATTTCTGTTTACAAAAATATATTGCATGCAGAAAAGGCACAGGCAATAGTGATGATAATGGGCTTCAATTTGTTGAAAGTTAAACTCACAAATTTACTTTGCATTCTAAAAACAAGCAAACCAAATGTTGTGATGCTTACTTACAGACAAATAAAATGTTGCACTTCTTCACATTTGCTAATGCTGTGCAATATTGAAACACTGAAATTATTACGAATACTCCAATCCTGTTTTTGCGCGAGGCGTTTTTCTATTCCAAAAGTAATTTGATGCCTGATATCTGTTTCTTGAGACACAGGTTATTTCAGGCATTGTAATCAGTTCTCTCAGATCACATCAAGAGCGAACTTCAGAATGAAGACTACAGCAGAAAGAGTTGTTAAAGGGGATTAGAAATTTTTTTAGGTCTTCCAGTGAAAGCACCTTAAAGAAAGAGCTTGCATTCATATACTATCTTTTAAGTCATAAGAACATTGCTAAGCACTTTACAAACAATGAAGCATGGTCACAGCTGCTTAATAGACAAACACGGAAGTTAATTTGCACAGAACAAAGGACCATTAATGCTAATGAGATGAGTAGCCAAGTTGTAATAACCAAGAACTCCACTGTCTTTCTTCCAATAGAGCCATGGTTACTTATACCCAACCAAATAGGCAGGCAAGTTATTTATTTTAATTTAACATCTCACCTGAAATATGGCACTTCCAACAATGCAGCACTCCCTCAATTCTGCACCGAAATGTTACTCCAGATTCCGTGCCAATGTAATGGGCTGGGGCTTGAACCAGAACTAGCTCAAAGGTGCTACACTGAGCTAATGCTGATCACAAGGTGCCTTGCCACTGGCATAGAATTTTTGTAATTTATTCTTGGAATATGAGCATCTCTGGAATGGCTACGATTTATTGCCTATCTCCAATTGCCTTTGAGAAGGACGTAGTGAGCCACCTCTTGAACTGCTGCAGTCCATGTGGTGTAGGTATGCCCATTGTGCTGTTAGGGAGTAGAAAATATAGGCAATAATGGTCCATAGTTTACCGTAAAAAAAAAAGGCAAGGCTAATGCTACTCATTATTCCTGCACAAATGCTACAGCAACATCAGGTAAGGGGCAGATATATGGTTTAATGTAGAATTCCAGTGGTGCTGTCCAAGTTCCACTGCCAGTGGCTTTGCGGAAACAGCATGTCATGGCGTTCATAATTGAAATGCACTGAATGTCATGAAGTTCCTGTATTTGCTTGGTCAAAACAACTAAGTTCATCACAAAAAGTTAAATCTTATCCATTACACTCAAGTATGCACTTAATGACATGATGGATATTACTGTCAATGAACCCCTCTGGCACTGAAAATGTTACAGGTACATGGTCTCATTTCTTTAGGTTTTAAGTGTTGGAGATTTTAAAAATGTAAAATTAAATCTTCTTTACCTTTACTTTTCCTTTTTGTATTTTTTCTCTCTCTTTCATAACCCAACATTGCTTCCCTTTATTTGCCACTGCAATGATTTGGCAGCAAATTCTTCTATTCTAATTTACACTGCCTTTCTCAGTCCTTGCTCTGTTAATTTCAAAATTCTTCAACTGGATTGGTTGAAAAAGTTACATGGTTACTTGCCCTGTTCACTCAGTCTCTGATGCCTGGTTTCCTCCACACTGCAACATTATTGTTGTGATGTGATGTGCATGCACCTTTAAGGGAGCATATCTTAAACTGCTGTCAATCATCACTACCTCAACAGGATATGATGGATTAGCCCCATGACTTGTAGTCAGCCTGCAAGCAGCAGTGGCAGAAGTCAGATTTACTGTACTTAGCCTCTTAATGAACATTATCTGTATATAGACATTTCTTCAAATGAAGAGCTCACGTTATTGTTTTACTAACTTTTGTGTATGATTGATACATTTATGTTGAAGAGAAGAAAATTATAGCAAGATGGTATGGCGGCATCATGGCTTTTGAAGATTTGACTGAGCAGACTATAAGCCTCAATTCTTCGCACACAGCAGAAGAAAACAATTGGTGTGAAAATGAAACAACCATCAAGCCTCACCATGTGTAAGTGATTCTGCAGCTCTGGAGGAATCCTACACACACTCTACCTTCATTCTGGGGTTGCACTTCACTCCAGCCAGGAGGCACTGGGTTCCAGTAAGATTATTCAAACGTGGGAGAGCTTAAATAGTTAAAGTCTACCTCATGCAAAGTTTAAACAGGAACAGAAATTAAACAGCAGACTGCAGGAGATCTCACTTTAAGCAGAACTCCACAGACAGGAGAATCCATTACTGCTTACTCTCCCTATAAGAGGACTGGGGAAGTTCAATACTGCAGACTGGGCTGGGAAGAAGAATCTCTCCATTAACAGTTCCTAACAGCTAAAAGATGCTTGAAGAAAATTTTTTTTTTCATTGTTTGCTTTTATCTTTGAAACCATGTAGCTCAGAAAGAGTTCAACAGCACCATTGCAGTCAGGCAGTAAATTATCTTCAGCTAAGACACTGACCACTAACAGTACTGCAGTGCAGAGTTAAATTAACTCTAAAAGAGCTGGAAAAAGCCTGATTAACTGTAAAAAGCTCCAGATAGCATTAAAAACCCTGCAAAAAAAAAGATAGCCACAAAAGTTCCAAAACTCAATTAGAAGGTAACAAATCTCCCATCTGAGATTACTTTGTTCCGACAGTGCACTGAGCTATATTTTCTGGACCTTAATATTTCTGAAACAGATAAACAAGACATTAAAATTAAAATTGCTATAGCCAATGAAGGTCTCCACAGACTGAACATGTCACGTCAGTCCAAGAATCCAGATAAAATATGGTCAATACTCAAGAGTCAATTATGAGTGAAGCTCAACTTCAGAGTACACCATCTGGAATTTATGTCTTTTAGGCAACAACCGATAGAGACCATTGATCAATTCATAAGTAGATGAAGTAAACCATTCATGGTATCATCAAGACAATGACAAGGGCTGTAGACCGCAAGGAGCTCCATCAGAAATGTTGTGCTTACACTGGGAGAAGATCACCTAACTCTGCAACCAGATCATCCACCAACAGGCTACATTGCACTGTTTGAACTGAATACATATACCCATTCCGAACTTGCAAACTTGATACTATGGGGAAAATGTGGAATTACTATTCGGCAGCCAAGTGCAAACAACATTCCCCAGTCATCACTCGTTGATACTCCCAGGAATACGTGATGCCTTAATAGAGAAACAGGGCAGAATGAATGATGCCCATGACTGGCATGTGGGTAACAAATTGCATGATTGGAACATTGGATAGAAGGTTTGAATACAACACACATCTGATGGCACCTGGAAATCACCAGCATATGCTCAGAACCAAGATCGTATCAAATACAAACATTAAATCGCATGACAGTGCAACAAAACAGATGCCAAATCAAAACAGTACCACAAATGTCAGAAATACCGAGTAATCCTATTGCAACTAGAACATGGTCTAAAATAGAACCCCAAAAAGCAACGCTAATCAGAATTCTGAAAATATACAGCAGCCTCCAGCAAAGATCACCACAGCTAAAGCTGGATGGGGATAAGCAAACTGCCAATACGTTTCAGAGACTTGTCAATTTAGCGCTCTGTGTAAACTTCATTCAAACACAAGGTTATTTTGTTTTGCTGTCATGTAAATAGTTGGATTCTTTGAAGGTAAACATTTAGTTAGAAAAAAAAGGGTTATTGTGATTTGATGTGCATCACCTTTAAAGTCACATATCTGTCAATAATTAACATCTTGACAAGATGTAATGTATTTGTCCCATCTCTTGTAGTCAGTCTGTAAGCAGCAGTGGTGGAAGCCAGATATACTGTATTTAGCCTTATGGTGAACACTATCTGTATATAATCTTATCTTCAAATGAAGAGCCCACATTATTGTTTCACCAATCCTTCTGTTTGACTGGAATATTTACATCAAAGAGAGGAAGAATGTAACAATTAACAGCTCACAATTTCAGAAACTTGCAAAAGATATTTTTAAAAACCTGAAAATGCTGTAAACGCTCAGCAGGTTATGGCAGCACCTGTGGACAGAGAAACAGGGTCAGCGTTTCGGATGTGTGACCTTTCATCAGAACTGATGATGGGGCAAGAAAGGAAACAAAGAAACAAAAGATGTGCCTACAGCAGGTACGCAGCTAACAACAAGCAAAACTGTAGTAACTGAAGGTATAGCCTCTGTGATTGTTCTTGGAGGCTCTGACCAATGAGCCCTGAGTGCAGGTAATATGGGGGAGGGGGCGGCAGGGCTTCTTGTGGAGGACCTGGTTCAAACATGTAGCATCTGAAAAGCTCTGCATAATAAAGTTTATCTGTTTCTTGTTGGAACCTGTCCAGTCCATCAAGTCATTACAAAAACTTAAGAGAAAAACCAAAAGAAAATGCAAAAGATGTAAAGGAAAGGAAACAGACCAAAATCTTGGTGTCTATTTTGTTTCCTTTTCTTTGCATGTGTCAGTTTTTCTCTTATGTTTTGCTTACTGTCAGCAGCACACCTGCTCTCGGCACATCTTCTCTTTCTTTTGTTGCTCCATCACCATTCTCCTTGGCCATGTGAGGCCAACTCTCCTTATCATTCAATCTCTGTCTTTCACCCTATCTCAGACCTTCCTTTTGTCCTTGTCCCACCCACCCCTTTCTCAAAACCCATTACATCCCTAACTTTTCCCAGTCCTGATCAACGCTCACAACGCTGAAATGCTGACTTTGCTTCTCTCTCCACAGGTACTGCCATAATCTTCTGAGTATTTGCAACATTTTCTGTTTTCATTTCCGACTTCTGCATCCGCAGTATTCTGCTTTTCGATTTAAAAAATTCCTGAACAGGCAAGGAAAAATTTAACAAATGTCAGATGCTGCTTGATGTCTTTCCACACATCAAGTTATATATTATCCTGCAGTTAAAGTGATGTTATGTTTAATTTACCTTAGCCTTAAAAGCCACAAAGTGCAATTGCCCTAAATGGGCAGATCATGAGGCTGATTGCAGGTTTGCAGGTTCTCAAGTGACAACAAAATTCTGCCTCCAAATCTCTTCTTTAATGCTTTTTGATATTTTGAAATGTGACATCTAAAGTGTGACCAGTAACAGTCAAAACAATATGCACCCACTAAATAGTGGATCTCCCATGGCATTGCTCACAGAAAAAATAGAAGTTGTGTGAAATTATATAACATTAGATGCTTCGCAAATATGTGCAGATTTATATCTGGGAAAAGTACATACACATATTACAGCTCTCTCCTAAAGCTGATTATGGAAGCTGTGTGATCTATTTGGCTTATTCATCAATGACCTGGAAAATGATATTAACTGCACAGTAATTAAATTTCCCCATTTTTGAGTATTTTTAATGTTGTTAATGTGAGCTATCTTCTCTTCTGAGAGAAACGATTAACAATTTTTTATTCTTTGATCCCTCGTAAAAAAGTAGAGATGGATATAAAAAGTTATCACAATAGATTTATTTCTTCAGGGCTGCTATGTAGATCTTAGGACCCTTTTTCAATCTGAAGATAATTTCATCATACAGACTAACTGTATACCAGCTCTCTTTGGTTTAATAATGTGCATTTGGCTCCAAGCTTTTTCCTCTATAAGGAGATAGATGGAAGTCTGAGCCTCAGACACCTGAGCCTCAGTTTCTCATGATCTGATATAGTACAATTAATTAACCCTTTCTCAGGCAAATTCTAATAATACACAGTCCTCTGCAACACAAAATCCTGGCCACTGTGAATTTAACCTAGGATTTTCTTCTCCTGTGATTTATGAATGAACATTTTAAAATATTCATAGGCTATTTTATTTCCTGGTAAAGAACTGTAAATTATAATGTTACGTTGGCACATTTATCTTAGAGAAGGGGAGGTTGAGAGGAGATTTGATAGAGGTCTTAAAATCACGAGGAATCTTGACACCGTAGATAGGGGCAAGCTGATCCCATTGGCAGAAGAGTCAATGACCAAAGAACACCAGTTTAAGGTGATTAGCAAAAGAAGCAGTGGTGACATGAGGAAAAACATTTTTTATCCAATGGGTGGTTAGGATCTGGAATGCATTCCTTGAGAGTGTGGTGAAGGCAGGTTCAATCATTGCGTTCAAAAGGCAATTGGATAAACAGCTGAAGAGAAAAAAAACTTGCTAGGCTACAAGGAAAGAGCAAGGGAGTGGGACTATTGAGTTGCTCTTCCAAAGAGCTGGTATGGGCATGGCATGTTGAATGGCCTCCTTCTGGGAAATGACCCTTCTTACATTCTATGATAAGCCCCAATTTTAACTCAGAGCAAATTGCAAATGTGGGGCTGGTGAGGCAAGCCTCAAGCTTAACTCAGCTCGCCGATGTGAGGCCCAGATAAATTTAACTCCTGGGATCTTTTATAATGAACCAGGCTTGACTCCCACACAAAGCAATGACCATGGCATCAGACTGGCAGGTGGACTGTCAGGAGGTCATGACAGGTGACCTGAGGGAATGGTCTCCAGCGGTCAGGTATAAATGATCATTTAAGAATATTCATGACCTATTTTATTTCCTGGTAAAGAAATGGAGGGACTCAGCAATGCTCACAACCCTAAGTGCCTTTTTGGGGGCTGGAGGTGCTTCTCCTGGCCCACAGATAATATTACTTAGCTTTCTGGTCCACTTCGACACTGGGCATCGCACACAACTGCTGAGAGTTAAAATGTCACCGTGGTCTTAATCACAACACCAGGCCTCTCCTGCTTGTTGCAAAACACTCTGCTGACTAGACACAACGCATCTGTGGAGATGGCGCAAGGCGCATGGTGCGGGGCCAATAGGAGTTTACCTATCCCACGTGGCAAGTTTTTTTTGAGTGGTTTTGGGGGATATTATCAGCATTAAAGTATCCAATATTCACAATGAGGCAGTCTATGTTACAATCCCAGGTCAAACTATCAATTCACTAGACATTGGGAATAAAAGTACATTACTGATCGTAAGAGGCACAGACTCACTTCGGGGAATGACCAGCGACTGAGCCCAAATGAAAATCTACTGCAGACCTTTGAAATTGTTAGCAAGGAACTGACCGCCCTCCAAGGCTTTGCTCATATTAAAACTGAGCTGGCATTTGGGTGCTAGTGAGCAGAGCCGTGAATGTATAATGAAGTGAACATTCACAGAGCTCTGTTTTCCCTTGCCAGAGTATGGTGCACACCAAGTAGGATAACTTGAGTTGTCAGCTCTACATGGCTCTGAGCAGGTACTAGTCTCATACCAGTAGCTGCAGTAAAAATATCCCAAAAATAATATAGCACAAACAGGTAGTTTTGCTATTCAGAGTTGGTGATGGACACAAGCTTAAGGTTCAACAACATCTGCAGCTTTTTAAATTCCAGTTGTTGCCGACTATCATACAATGACTGTGATGAAATAGCAAGATTCACAGTTGATCTTTCTCTGTATAAAATTTATGAACAAGCTGCATGTAATGCTGGAGAGCATTTAGGAAGATGATTTTAGATGTAGCATAACATAGATGTAAATTTGCCAACTACCTTCCTGGACTGTTATTTTGGCAAGCAGTATCCTGCATAGATTTGCACAGAATTACATTGAATACACAGCACAGAAACTGTCCGTTGCTTATCAGTTCAAGAAAGGCATTGGGTTTATGCCTTCAATAACAGGGCGGCAGAATTTTTCTCTCATTGGGCATATGCGCGTCCGGCCCAAACAGGAGAAAAATAATGCACAACACGACAGTGACGTTGGGCGAGCATCCTGATGTCATCGCGCACTCGCACGATGTTTCAATTGGCGGGTGCACGTGGGAGTCGACAATTAAAAGGGCTATTAAGCCCATTGATTAATTAATGAAATTGAATTTTTCCCTGGCCGTCCAACCTTACGGTCAGCGAGCAGGCAAATAGGCCAAGTGGCCTTTGCATTTTTTTGCGAAACCTCGTCCACTGGTGGGGTGAGGTTTCGTCCAGTGATTTTTAAAAAAACTTTTAAAAATTTATTTTTAACATGCCCCTGCTCATGTGGCACTCACTTGAGGGGGCATGTTTTCCTTGAGCTGGATTTTTCAGTCGGCATGCGGGGGGGAAGGCCCGACACACTGGTGCATAAAATGACACGCGATGCTGTCGGGCGTGCATCCCGACATCATCGCGCTGAGTTGCGACATTTCATTCGGCAGGCGGGCGCACCTCGGAATCAGCTGTGCGACCGCCGATATGTAAGCGGCCTATTAGGGCCAGTAAGAAAGTAATCACTGACACTGTCCGTCCAACCTTAAGGTCGGCGGGCAGGCGAAAAGGCCAAGCAGCCTTCATGCTTTTTAGGAAACCTCATCCACGAGCAGGATGAGGTTTCCTAAAGCTCTTATTAAATAAATTTTTTAAATTTCATAAATATAAAAACATGTCCCATCTCATGTGACACAGTCACATGAGGAGACATGTTTAAATAAATTTTTAAACCTTTTGTTTAATAATTTCAAAAGCCCTTCAATCTCCCTGAGGCAGCCACATGCCTCAGGAAGATCATTGCGCTCTATGGCACGCGTGCGCGAAAGAGCACTAGCCCCGATTTTCCTCCTCCCCCCACCCAGACAGGTAGTGTTGAGCGAGGCCACTCACGTCTTACGCTGGGTGGGCCTAAATTGGGCCTAAAACAGGGGCGCGAAGCCGATCATGGGCAGCGATCGGCTCCGCAATTGCCCCCGCCCACTCCCACCGAGCCCGCCCACTGCCTGGAAAATTCATCATTTGTATAATTTTATTTTATAATTAATAATTATGTTTCCATTCTTAATTTGTAATGTTACAAATCATCACCCTGAGGTAGATCTGTGTCCTCAGGGAGCTTTCACTGAGCGCACTCACGCGCAGGCAGTGACTTCCACGCTGGCCCTCCTCCTCCCTCACCCAGGCAGTGCTGAGCATTTCAGCGTGCAATTCACACTAGCTGGCTATTAATTGGCCAGCCAGCGTGAAATTGCGGTTGGGGCCCAATCGCGGGCGGCGGTTGGTTTGGCGGCTGCTCCCGGACCTGCCAGCCACTCCCGCCCGACAAGGTAAAAATCCTACCCAGGGTATTCAAACTGTGGCCTGTGGCCCTGGAAGTCCAACCTTTGAAACCCAGGCAACACATTTCCCTATTTGTCCTAATTTATTGTTGAGCTTTGCAGGTTTGGAATGCTTAATAAAAGTTGCCATATTTTATGAATAAATCACAGTCAGACTTTGAAACATGTTAGTATTGGATCTTTGTACATCAGCTGAGTACATCATAAGGACAACATTAATCATCAACAGCCAGCGGGAATGGATAGCAATCCCATGCAGAATTTGCATTTAACTGCCAGGATTTATTTGAATGCCAGCAGGTCAGATATTTCCAAGAGAAAGAGGCAGCTAGACAACAGGGGAAGGGGGGGGGGGGTGGTGGAATGAAGATTGGGTGACCCAGAGGCTTCCAGCAAGCATTAGTAAATCTGGGCAGATAAAGTAACTCCAGGAAGAGTGGTTGGCTGGGGGTGGGGGTGGGGTTGGTGCAGGGTGTGTATGGAAGTGGGGGGCTGGTGGATCCCATGGCTCCTGAGATACAATCTTTCCCTATGGAGTTTGGAGGAGAATTCTTGTTACTCTAGGCTCACTAAAGAAAGGGGTTTCTCACGTAGTTTCAGTGATCTGAGTGGCTTTCCAATGGCGCAGTCAAGCGTTAAAATTCCCCCAGGATGTACATCATGGGACCCCGATCTGCATTTATTAAAGAGCCTCTTGCTGCAGTCTGGCCACAGCCTCATTTGCCGTCCAAACTATCAGTATTAAAATTGCAGATCATGGGGAACAGAACAGGAGATGATGCCACTCCATTTTAACTGCTCCCACAATTCGGAGCAGTTAAAATGACCCTGTAATCGTTTCTCCAAAATAGCACACTACTAAAAGCTGAGGGAGAGATGATCACCCAAAGCTACTGTAAAAAAAACCAAAATAACCAAATTAAATCAAAAGGACAATTTTGCAGCAATCAAAACACAAATTCCAAATTGTCTGCCCACAGGTAGACAATCAGTTTGTTTTTAAATGCTGCATATTGATGATCAAGAGTAATCTGAGAGTATACCCTAGAGCTCTAAAGATGGATGGACAGCTATAGGAATCTACCCTATAATATGGCACATCCAGGATCTGTGAATTACTTGGTCAGGTCCAAGAGTAGGCCAACCAAGAAATCCTATAATACAATAGAATCAAATTTTAAGTATCTTGTGCCAAATTCACCTATCTGTAATTAATGCCGCCACTTATAATGGTGAAGGCGCTAGATTACCAAGGAATAAGCAAAGCAAACTTTTAGAAGTAACTAAATATAACAAAATAAAATCAAAATAAAGTTATTTTGGGTGGGTTCGGCAGCCATGGAAGGAATCCAGTGAGCTTGTAGATGCTGCATATTAATGTTTAAGAATTGCTTGGATGTATTTAATCCTGCTGGCTTCTGCATCAGGCTTTTTATTTACAAACTTCTATATGATCTCTGGACCACATAACCTTTGTGTACTGGAATTTGTCCAAGTTCCCTTTAGTGAAATCAGAAAGAGTCTGTTTAAAATATCTGCCAAATCCTGATGACCTGGAATTCCTTTACTGTAATCTGACTTTCAAAGCTCTTGAATGCCAGCTAATTACACAGGAAGACAGTCCAAGAGCTTCAACAGCCTCAGCCCTAACTAAGGGCAGAATCTGAAGGCAATGGAGATTTCAGCTAGAGAGCCGGTTAGAGTCCCTCTTTTAGGGAAGACCCACTGCGTCTTGTTCCCCTCAAGTACTTGACAGGCCAGCGGCGGGACTTCCCCAGGGATCAAGAATCCTGGGGTGGAAATCCTGCCTGCCAAAAGCTGCTGGCCAAACAGAGGACTGCAGCTCTATTGAATAGCAGTGCCACTGGGGAGGCAGCAGCTGCTGTGACACCCACCCAAGGCCTAGGATCGTTGCTAGATCCCAGGTCACGGATAAGTGATGGGGTAGGGGGGTGAAATTGTGAGGGAGGGGGGGTCAATAGCAAATGCACGGAGACAGTTCTCAGCGGCATCACCGCCCCCCCCCCCCCACCCCACAACCCAACCCCCTCCCCCCGCCCCCCCCCTCCCCCAACCACCCCCAGCCCCCCCGCCCCCCTATTCCTGATCCACCCTCCCACTGCCAGGTCCATCAATCAGACACCGAGTGCCTTTGAGCAGGAGACACCACCTGGAACCCACAAGCCTGCACAGGTTTGCTCTCCATGCTCCCCACATGGCAAGATCCCCTCCCCTCCCAACCCACAATCACCATTAGGTTAATACCAAGGGGTGAGGCCCTTAAGTGGATATTAATTGCCTACTTAAGGGCCACAATTAGTGGCAGGGTGGTAAGGCCATCCATGGGCCTTTCCGGCATGGGCTTAATCGGGGTGGAGGATGGAATTTGGTGAGGTCTCCACCCGTCACTCTCCACCTGAGTGAATGGCCCCCACCACCAAACTCGCCACAGGGAAGGGCACAGGATTCCACCCTGAGTTGTTAGCTAACCAACTCACAAATAATTATCTTCTAATGGCACACAGTTTTTCATTATGTAGAAAAGGAAGAAAGACTTGCATTTATATGATGATCATAAATGTCCCAAAACACATTTCAGCCAATGAAGTATTTTTGAAGTGTAGTCACTGTTATAATGTAAGAAGTGCAGCAGCCAATTTGCTCATAGCAAGCTCCTAAAATGGTGTGATAATGACTAGATAAACTGTTTTTATGATGTTGACTGAGGAATAATTATTGGCCAGAACGTCAAAGATAACCGCGCTTTTTCAATATAATGCCAAGGGATCTTTTTGCATCACCTGAGAGGGGAGATGGGGCCTCGGTTTAAAATCTCACCCAAAAGGCAGCACCTCCAAAAGTGCAGCACTCCTTCAGTGACACACTTGACAGTCAGCCTCAATTTTTGAGCTTGAGCCCTGGAGTGCTTCTGACTCAGAAGCATGAGTGCTATCAATTGCACCACAATACATCCAACCAGCAAAAAGATTACACTGAGGTATTTTACTCTTTGTTAGGTAGTCAAACAAAGATTCATCATTTTTACTGATAATATAAATTCTACAACTGACTATAAAAAGTAATCCCAAGGGAGTTCTAAAAAGGCTTATATTTGAATGCATTAATGTATTTTATTACCTAGCATGCATATCAATTATTTTGTATGTTGGTGAATGCTCTGTTTCATGTTGTTTCTGTTCTAGTAATAAATTTTCCATTATCTCTTCTCAGCAATTGAAGAACAGCAATGCTTAGCTGCATCCTCCATACGAGATATACTAGAAATCTATTTTGTGTCCAGATTATTGATCATTTGGTCACTGAACCCTAATATTCTTTTCAGCATTCAAAAATACATTTCTCATCATATAGCATTTTAAAAACTCTAATGCTACGGATGACAATTAATTTGTACTTGCTTTTAAAAGAAACAATTGCTTAGGCATGGACTTCTCACATTCATGTTCTGCACTGTTTGCCCAATGAGATGGTGTACAGGCAATCTGCTTCAAAACATCTTACAATGCACCTCTCCTTTGTAGAGCCATACAAAAGTAATTTCAGATTTCCCCTCTCTTAGCTTTTTATTGACTACTCAAAGACTCTGACAGATCAGGAACTCAGCAGAGGCCATCATGGGATAGCAATCATTTTACCATTCCATGCCAAACTATTGTAATGAACTATGCTATAGGCACGCTGTATGTTAATTCTACCTCCAGTCTCCCTTACTAAAATCTGCCAAATTAGAACGATATTTGACACAGTACCAAAAGACTCAACATCTATGCTTTATTAAAGTGCACATTTTACACTGACTAATAAGAATTAAATCTCCTACTCTAGAGAGCTGTTCCCCTGCCCTTTCCCTCACTACCTTTTGACAAGAAAAGAATTAATTACCTCTCAGCTCCTCTACATTTGGGAGCACTACTGATAAAACCTGACACCACCATTGGGTGGCAGAATAACACTAAAAAGAAAATCAGCTCACATAAAAGCTTTGATTTGTAGTCGTTTTCACTGTGATTGTCTTTTGTTGCCACAGAAACAGTGACATATCTCATAGCAGAGGCAGTGGAGGTTAAAGGTGATTACATTAGAGCCCTCACTACCTATGTCCAAAAGAAAGACAACAATTTAAACACAGATGCAAGAAGTCATGTCTTGCACAAAGAAATGTGCATATAACAAGCATAACAATCAAAGGAGAAGCCATTTTTTTGACAAACATCCAGCAGTCCTTGCTGTAAAGTCACAGGTGCAACAGAAGTACTGCAATGATTCCTAATTGATAGATCATGTCTCCCTTTTGAATTGCTAGTGTGCACAATTTCATTGATGTGTAAAATCTGATGAAGGAACAGGGTTACCCCGAGCACAGCATTTCCTTCTGATAACCACACGCCGTTTAAACCAAATGTCATGGCGGGACAATCATCTACACATCGAGTTGGAATCAAATTCACTTCCCTCCTACCTTCTAGAAAATTAGGTTTCCACAATAAAATGCTCTCGCTGCAGGATGGGAACGCAGTAGGATTGTCCTGGAACAAGCTCCAGGAATTAAAGATGAATCTCTTGGACACTGCTTAAATTTACCTGGGAGGAAAACCATCAAGGGCTTAATCGTACATTTGTCTCATTTTTTTAACACTGCTGTTTATTAATCATAAAATATTGCGGAATGGAGATAAAGCTGTTTGACTGGGTGAAGTGGTTGAAGGTGAAGGGTCATATGATGAACCCTTCAAGAATATTTGCGGTCAGGATTGACAACTCTTCCTGCTTGTTATGAAACTAACATATTTTTGTATTGTATTATTGTGGCTTATTGCAAACTAGGTTTATGGCTGTGAGTGTGGATGGTTGTCCGTGTAGCTGATTTAATTGAATTAGAGTCAGATACACTGCAATCTTAGAATTATCAAAAGAAGTAAGGGGTAAAAGGCATTTGAAATGCTAATGAGTAAGCATGGATGAGGGCTTAGCATATAAACTGAGAAGGAAATTAGCATTGTTAGTGGTTGTTTGGGTTTCGAAGGGATGCTAGGATGTTTACAATTAACAAGATAAGCAAGGCCAAGCAGTGTGTTTATTTTTCCCAAAGGTACATATTGGCAAGATGAAAGATTTTTTATATTATGGGAAAAGTAACTTTCTAAAATCATATAGAACAAAGGAATTTACAGATTAAAGAGGGAGAAACATACATAAAGAGAGTAGAAGGCTATGTTGTAGGGCCAGGTAAGGTCGAAAGGACAGTGTAAAACAGCCTTGGGGAAGCCTCCAACCACTTTTGCAGAGGTCTGCTATGTCCAGTAACCCAAAGGTAGAGGAAAGCAATTGGAATTCCACTGTGGAGTGGGTGCTGCGGTAAACTTGCTGGCTTGCTAGTTAAATGTAAAATCTAATTTGGAGTGATGGCTTAAAGAAGGTGTGTAGTTGGGAGTCAGGTTAACTAGGAATTTTGGGATTTGTTATAGCATTAAGAAACTATGATCTTATGGGCAGAATATTATGCTCAGCATACCTACATTATCAGGCAGTCGCGCGGTATTTTGTCCAGTGGGCACGCGCCAGAGTCAGCTGCATGCCCACTGACAATTAAAAGGCCTATTAAAGCCACTAAGAAGCTAATTAAATTCAAATGTATGATGCCTAATGGCTGGCAGAGAGGCGAAAAGGACAAGCGGCCTTTACATTTTTCAGGAAACCTCATCCACAAGCGAGATGAGGTTTCCTAAAGCAAATAAACATCAAATAAAAATTTTATTTTTGAATTAAAACAGGTCCCAGCTCATGTGACAGAGTCACATGAGAGGGCATGTTTTATGACAATTTAATTTCCTTTATTTTTTTTTAAACAGCGCTTCATCTCCCAGCCTCTGACCTGCTCTTATAGCCATAGAATTTATATGGCTAGTCCAGTTCAATTTCTGGTTGAAAGGTAACCCTCCGGAAGTTGATAGTTTCCCAGGTTAGATTCACCTCCTGCAAGAGTGCCAGCACCTGCTGAAGCCACAACCCTTTAAGAAGTGCAGGCTACTTTTAAACAGGTGCAAGACAGCTTTAAGTGGTGCTGGCCACTCACAGTATTGGCCCCTCCTTGTGTGTCCAGCCAATAAACAATGTGGTTAGAGTTATCAGTGCACAATCAAATGAGCAGGCAACATGAAGTTGCTGTACTTGGCCTAAATAGCCAAGTGGTTATGGTACTGGGTTTGTAACCCCAAGAGTCAAGAGTTCAAATCTCACAATGGCTAAAAGAAATGAAGTTGCTGTGCTGCCTGCATCACAGGCATGGCTTAATTATACATCCCTATCCCCATGCTCTTTGTCGGGGTCTGTCCAATTTAGCCGGTCTATGGGTTGGATGGTTTAGTTTGTAATTAATTCCCAGTTTGACTGAAAATTGCAAGTTACTTGCCTGGAATTTACCTGAAAATGTTTGTGTCCTCCATGCTACAAGTACAGATTTCAACAGCAGCACTGTGAAAGGAAATTAGGCAGCACTTTAGTATTTGCACCTGTCAGAGAGATGGATTGCACAATTATCTCTTATATATATCTATGTTGTAGAGGCTTTTTAAAATAATGTGTCTCCAGAGATAATGAAACTATCAACTGAACAAATGTTACCTTCTGCACAATTTGAACTTGTACAGTTCAAAGTACCCTTACCCATTAAGAACATAAGAACATAGGAACTAAGAACTAGGAGCACGAGTAGGCAATTCAGCCCCTCGAGCCAGCCTCGCCATTCAATGCAATCATGGCTGATCTCATTTCGGCCTCAATCCCAATTTTCCGCCCTCTCCCCATAACCTTTCAACCCGTTACTAATTAAAAATCTGTCTGTCTCCTCTTTAAATTTATTCAGCATCCCGGCATCCACTGCATCCTAGGGTGGTGAATTCCACAGATTCACGACCCTTTGAGAAAAGTAATTCTTCCTCATCTCTGATTTAAATCTACCACCCCTTAGCCTAAAACTATGGCCTCTCATTCTAGAATGCCCCACAAGGGGAAACATCCGCTCCAAGTCTAACTTGTCTATCTCCTTTAGCATCTTATATACCTCAATTAGATCTCCTCTCATCCTTCTAAACTCTAGCAATTATAGGCCTAAACTGCTCATTCTCTCCTCATAAGACAAGCCCCGCATCTCTGGAATCAATCTAGTGAACCTCCTCTGAACCGCCTCCAGTGCAACTACATCCTTCCTCATGTAAGGGGACCAAAACTGTGCACAGTGCTCCAGGTGTGGTCTCACCAATGCCTTGTACAGTTGCAACAACACTTCCCTATTTTTATACTCTATTCCTTTGGCAATAAATGCCAAAATTCCATTTGCCTTCCTTATTACCTGCTGTACCTGCATAATAGCTTTCAGCAATTCATGCACGAGGACATCCAGATCCCCCTGCACTGAAACACTCTGAAGTTTCTCTCCATTTAAATAATAATTCACCTTTTTATTCTCCTGACCATTATCCACGCTAAACTCCATCTGCCAAATTTTGGTCCATTCACCTAACCTGTCCATTTCCATTTGTAAATGTCTTATTTTTTCATTGCAGCTTACTTTCCCACATTTTTTGGTGTCATCTGCAAATTTAGCTATAGTACCTTCTATCCCTGAATCCAAGTCATTAATATAGATTGTAAATAGTTGGGACCCAAGGACCGAACCCAGTGGCACCCCACTAGTTACAGCTCGCCATCCAGAAAAAGACCCATTTATCCCAACTCTCTGCTTTCTGTTGGTTATCCAATCCTCTATCCAAGCTAATATATTACCCCTAACACTGTGTGATCTTATCTTGTGTATTAATCTTTTGTGCTGCACCTTATCAAAGGCCTTCTGGAAGTCCAGATATACCACACCTACAGGATCCCCATTATCCACTTTGCTTGTCACATCTTCAAAGAACTCTAGAAAATTAGTCAAACACGATTTACTCTTCATAAAACCATGCTGACTCTGATGAATTGCATTTTGACTTTCCAAATGCCCCATTACTACTTCCTTAATAATGGATTCCAACAATTTCCCAATGACAGGTGTTAAACTAACTGGTCTATAGTTTCCTACTTTCTTACTTCTTAAATTTGTATCTAGACAAACTTTAAGACATAAAAACCAAAATGCTGGAAGTTCTCAGCAGGTCAGGCAGCATCAATGGAAAGAGAAACAGAGGGTGGAATTTCACACCGGCGGGATTTTAAGGTCCCATTGAAGTCAATGACCTTTTGAATGACTCGCCGAGTTTTATGGCTCTGCCCCCGCTGTGAGGAGATCGGAGTTCAGCTTGATGGCCTTTCATCAGTTCTTAGTATTTTCAGCATTTTCTGCTTTATTTCAGATCTTCAGCATCTGCAGTATTTTGCTCTTGTTAACTTTGTGAAATGCTGGCTTAGCAGCCAGGCCACCTTTTGTTAACAGCTAATGATTCCCTTTGTTTTATTGCTAAGAATGAGCCAATGTATGTCTTTTATCAGCTTTTGATTCTCTCAGAAGAATATTCTCAGCCCCTTGGAAGTGACTTTGGAGGCATGGGGACCAGGAAAAAACTGGAAAAGCTATTTGGGACAGCCCCACAATTCTGTCCCACCTCCAATGCAAGTGAGTTTTCCTGACCGGGGGCGGGGTGGGGTCTATTACGGGAATCAGCATCCCATTCCAAGAAGGTGGGCAACCAATTGATCCAATTAAGGCCCTGATCAAATGCCATTATCCCAAGCCAACAGAACTTGCCCAGTGTTGGCAGCCACCCCCCCACCCCCCACCCCCCCCCTTCACTGAGTCCAGGGCTAGCAAAGACTTAGAGCAAGTGGCCTGGCAGCCTCAAGCCCTTAAACCCCCTAGCAACAGAGCTGCAAGGTTGTAATGGTGGCAGTTGCAGCCACATTCATTCCTGTGGAGGTTGGCTGTAGCACCTCTGGGCCTTCATTTTTAAAATGTTCTGCAACCATCCAAGAGTACCTCCATTTTGAGGTGCCATTTCACTCACCTAGCTTCCTCAGCAGTGCCCACCTCTCTCACTGGGGCTGCTGCAGTGCTGTGGGCCTTCTCATTGGGCCTCCAGCCTCGCAGTCCTGACTGCTGTCCCTAATTGGACGGCAAACTGCAGGCGGTCCTTAACTGACTGCCTCCCATAAAATCACAACGTCATGCAAACAGCAGATACCACAGAAGTGGCCCCATCATTCCATTATTTTCCACCTTGGAAAGATTTTAGAATCAACTAGCAATCCAATGAATCTCAGAACATTGAATTTATAAAATAAGTTAGCAAAGGGTTGCATTCAATGGTTGGTCAATGTCTTTTGTGAAAACAGGGTTTCTCAAGGTGTACAGAATACTCAGCTACACTTAACTTCCCTTAAAGACTGATATTGTAGCAACTGTTAAAACCATTCAGCCCTTTCATACTTACATGCCTCCGGTCACCCCACTTCCCGTCACCATACCTCCACCACCATCCCCCACTCCCCCGCACCCCCCATGCCCCCACTATCCTCACCCCACCATATCTCAGTGACTTACTAAGCCATTAAGACCAGGAAAGAATCAGGTTCCATGCCTGTGCTAAGTTAGCTAATCCCAGCTAAGGTTGTGGTAAGGGCACTGGAACTGACTTTCAATGGTACTCTGGGTTAAGGGAGAGAAAAGAGCAAATCACGCCAGGCTTCTGTGCCTGATTGCCATCCAGTGACTTCTGGTGGAAGTCCACATGTGGCTGATGGGCAAGAACAAGATCAAGCTTTACTGCAATGCTTCCCATGTTTGAATAGTCTGTCACCACATACCATTAAAGGGCGCACGTGAATGATGGCAGTGGTGCAGGAGAGCAGTGGGTACCATTGCAACTGTACCCCAGCAAGGAGGCAATGTCTTCAGGAGAGGGGAGAAAAATGTGCAAATATAAAATCAGTCGGTTGTACTTCTGGTGTGCAGGTGGTAGAGATTTGACTTTCAAAAACTACTAACCTGCTAGAAAAATATAAAGAGTAAAAATAACGTCTCTTCTCCAACCAGGGCATTCGGAAGAATGGAATTCCTGCGTCAGGAAAAGGATACTAGTCGGAACACAAGTTCTCTTCAGCCTTAAGCTTTTTTCATGAATTTATGGTGTGAAGTCACTGTCTTGCAATCATTCCTTTGTATCTCCATAAAATGATTTTTTTAATGAAAGTGACTGCTTGAATAAATGAGCTGTAAAAATGGTGACAGAATTAAAAAAGTAATTTTAAAATAAAAATACCACAAGACATTCCATTAAACTTCACAGGTTTGGGTTTTACTATTTAGTGGGCATTACCTGCTTGAAAAAAAGATTTAAGGAATACGCAAGGTGACCATGTAAGGCCACATCTCTTCTATTAACTGGTTAGAACTACTACAAGGCTTTCTCCTTCCACAATCATAAAAAGGAAAATCATATCCCTTTCTCTTCAAGATATCACCGTTTCAAAAGTGATAGTTAAATGTCTGAGTCTGCTGATTGCCAGCTTCAACTGTACTTCCAAATCATTTCAATTCTTTCATTGTAATCAGAGGTTATATTGATGCTTTTTTAATGTTTTAAGACAGCTTGTCAAAAGCCATGGCCAATGACAGCAACTTACATTTATGCAGTGCCTTTAATGTAGAAAGGTGCTACAGAGAGACATAAGAAAAAGCAAGATTATCAAACAAATGAAGGAGAGATTAGGAAGGGTGACCAAAAGCTTGGTCAAGTAGGTCAATTTTAAAGGAGGACATGAGGTGACAATGTCGAGCAGTTTAGGGAGAAAATATCAAAGTATGGAGTTTAGGAGACTGAAGGCACAGCTGTTAATGTCTGGGTGGAGGTAAGTATCAGACACCAGAGTCAGAAAAATAGAAAATCTATGGGAGTTACAGCAATGATGAAAGTTAAAGAGTTATGGAGGGAAAACACTTTAAAGATGAGAATTCTACATTTGAGACATTGGGCAGAATCATCCCAGATTTGCACAGTGGGGGAGCAGGTGGGAAAAAAGTAATTTTACCCGCTAGCCACAATGGTGGATTTCTGTGCCGTATCGTCCCATTACTGCCTTGTTAATTATGCAGCCACAGGAAACATGGCATCTCACTGGCAGTCAGCCTCCAACTTGCCCTTCATGCAGTTACCTCGCTGCTTCCTCATGCAGGATGCCACATTTAAACTGCAGCCACGTGGACACTTCTCAATGCTTGCAGCCCAGGACTGCACCAATGAAGACATGGCCCCAAAAGCCAAGAAGAGTGCACCCCCCCCCCACCCCCACCCCCCACCCCCCAATTCAGTGACACCTCCCCAGCATCCTTTCTGGAAGCCGTGGGTGCCTGCCATTGATGGGTGGACTGGATAGTCGCAAACTGTTATTGAAACTGACTTTTGGCCCTCGTGCCATATTGTTTCCCCCCCCCCCCTCCACCATGCCCCCACCCCCACCCACCATGGCACCCAACACCAACAGGGCTGGAAAATTCCAGCCATTGGGTGACTGGGAGCCAATGTAGGTCAGTGAGGATAGGTGAGTAGAATTTAGTGTGGGATAAGATAAAGGCAGGAGAGTTTTGAATGAAATGATGTTTATGGAGGGTCACAGGAACATTGCATTTGATCTACATACATTCTATACCTAGGTTATCCCTTGAATATGATATGCTTTTACTATGGTTGTGTGGTGCATCCAACAGCGATCAGACACTATTAAGCAGTGCACTAACTTTCCATTTAACCACAGGCAACAAAATAAATTAAATCACAAATTACATGTTGAGAAGTTAATACAAAGCGAAAGCAAGCACCTGTTCTATGTAGGACACATCAAAACAGCCAGTGATTGAATTTGATTAAAATTTGGGAACAGCCAGGCTCAATCTAATGTAAACTAATCGATTAATTCCCTCATGTTGATTCATAATAGGCCTCTGGAATACATACAGTTCCTGAGTAAGGAGTGTCTGTCCAAGCTTCATTTTAATTTGTGTATCCAAAGAGGGTGACTTTCATTTTTTAATTTAATCTTTCAAGGAGTTGTTTTATTGAGGGATAAACATTTTTGAAGAGATGTCATATTTGTGAAAGTGTATCATGCATTATTTTGTCATGACAACTTTTTGCTCAAGAGATGACGAGGTTTGTTTTCTATCATTCTATCACATATTTGCAAGGAAATGGGGAAACAATGTTTCTCCAGTACAATTCTCAAACAGCAGTTGCTCCTCTGATGCAATTGCTCAATATTAAAGTATTTGCTCAGGTTTCACCTTAGAGACCTTGAACTTTCATGGACGCTGTTGCTACGGGTGGCAACTTCTACAAAACTTCAGGAAATAAAAATAAGGCAGCGGATCTTCAACTTCCTGTTGGCTGGAGAACCACAATGGAACATTTGTAGTTTCTGATTTAACTGCAAATGCACATCCTGGATTGCTTTTGTTTCACTTGGAGTGCATTTCTTGCCAGAGCTTACCATTGTTGGTGGAGAGAACTTAAGAGAAAATAATTTTGTTTATCCTTTTATGAAAAAATAATGTAATAGCTAAAACAAAACACTTCTGATATGACTCGTATATCTGTGGGATTCTGCACATCATTAAATCAGAGTTCAAATTTTCTGGTCCCAGTCACTGCGGTTTCTGAAGCTATGGCATATTTGTATTTGTTGATTTAACTGACTGAAAATAGAAAACAAACTGGCCTCTACAAAGACTAAACTAGTCATTCCAGCCTCGACAGGACAGAAGGAAGCATTCAATCATCATGTCTATGCCATCTTCTTGAAAGAGTATCCAGTTACTCCCACTATCCCACTCTTCCCCCATTGCCATGCATATCTTACCTTTTCAAGTATCTATCCAGCTCTTTTTTGAAATTTACTATTGAACATACTTTCACCACCATTTCAGGCAGAGCATTCCAGATCATAACTCACTGTATTAAAACAACTCTCACAATCTTCCCTCTATTTAATTTGCCAATTATCATAAATCTGGGTCACCTGGTTCTCAACCCACTTCTCAGTGGAAACAGTTTCTCCTATTTATTCTATGAGAAAGTCATCACAATTTTGAATAACTATTAAATCCTTCTTTTAACTTTTTCCATTCTATGGAGAACAAAAACAATCGCAGTTCTCTAGTCTCCTCATAAATGAAGTCCCACCTCCCTAGCATAAACGCAAAATACTGCAGATGCTGGAAGCTTGAATTAAAAACAGAAATTCCTGAAAGTACTCAGCAGGTCAGGCAGCATCTGTGGAGAGAGAATCCATTTTTTTTCTGATGAAAGGTCATTGAACTGAAATGTTAACACTGTCTTTGTAGATGCTGCCTAATCTGCTGAGTATTTCCAGCATTTTATGTTTTTTATCCCTCCTCCTGTTTTGTTAAATCTCCACTGTACCCTTTCCAAGGCCATGACATCCTTCCTAAAATGTGGTGCTCAGAATTAGGCACAATGCTCTAACTGAGGCCCACTGATTTATAAAGTTTTAGCATAATCTTCTTGCCTCTATTTTTAAAAGCCAAGTTCCCATTCCCATTTGTAAGTGCTTTACCAGCTTGCCATGCCACCTGTGTGTGTGAGACCCCAGGGGTTAGATCTTTTTCTGTCTCTGCTATTTTCACAGAGTGGGAAAGAAAGCAGGTTAGGAATGCCACACACTGCTGATTAGAAGTTACCGGAATCAGTTTGGAAATGAGCATTTCAAAACTCCTACAATTTTCAGCAAGGCAGCTGTGTGTTGTCAGCTTTCCTGAATCACAACCGCAGAATGGAGGCATGAGCCATGGATTGGAGGCAGGAAGATTGTAAAAAGGTGATTAACAATGGTGTTGCTTCCTTCACAGTTCATCATGAAATGCTGTAGCCTGAGTTATATTTGTGACAGTTTTATGATTAGAAAAGGTAAATGATTATTAGATAATATGCTTGGCAGGTAGTTACTCCTGACAACTGGCAAGCTGTTAAGTGAAAGAACAGCAATGTAAAAGTGCAAAAGTATTCAGATGCATTAGAATAGATTATCTGCTGGATAAAGTGCTATTCTGCATTTTACAGTATTGAAAGACTAGCCCAGAGTGAGATCAATAGGTAATTCTTCAAACTCTCCTCATGGCTTTCATTCCTTCTTTGGAAAACAGTTCAGTCATCTGTTTGGGTGTTTTAAAGATGCCTGAGCTTTCATTTATTCTTTGCAGAACAGCTCAATCATCTGTTTTGACTGTTTGAAGCATTGACAGATGTACAGCTGGAGTCGGGCGCTAATGGATTCTGCACTGCAGGGGTTGTTTACACAGCTGCCCAGGGGAATGTGATTTTGGTAGCTTAACTAGTTTTCAAAACACTAATGGATTCTGCCTGCAAAATTTATTTGCACAGCTATCGAAAATGTGAGTTTGATGGCATTCACAGTTTTATGAGCTTCTGAAGAGAATAATGTTTTTAAAGTGCCTATTCAATTGTTGTGTGTCTATTTTGACAGATATATGAGTCTTTTAAAGATCTCCAAATGTTATTATAGGCTTGCAAGTTCTGTTTATAAAATGGATGATTAGGTTAGGGGGTAGGGTAGTGGGTTGGTGGCATGAAGGGTAGGGGTAAAGGGGAGTAAGGGAGGTGAAGGGAATTAGTGGGTGAGAGTGACAGGATCTTTTCATGATCCAAAGCACTGGGCTAATGTTTCTGTGAATGTAGGCGGGCCTTTAAACCTGGCCCCCTTGTCATCAGCCCACCTCCATCTCCACTCGGTGACAGACCCAGCTTCAGGCCATCCGGTTATTGAAAGGATAAAGATCCTACATGCTGGCACTGCCAGAGGCGGGATTGCAACATTGGGAAAATTCCTATCTCCCAATTCCCACCCCCATGAGGAGAATCTGGTCCCAGATCTCTCTGTTCCTTCAGCCTTTAAAATTGTACCATATAGTTTATATTTCCTTTTCCCATTCCACACCCACCAGCCCCCCGACTCCCCCACCCCCCCACACCCCCCGCCCCCTCTAAAATTCCTTACTTCACACTTTTCTGCATTAAATTTCATCTGGCCATTTCAGCAGTCAATCTATGTCCTCCTGATCTCTGCATCTATCCTAGCCACTATTTACTACAGCGGTGAATTTTGTGTCATCACAGTCTTTACACACATCCAGCTCATTAAAATATACTAAAAGGAACAGAGGTCCTAACACTGATTTCTGGAGGCCACCACTGTTTGCTTGCCTCCAAAAAGACAATTCTCTGCTTCTGAGCTTTAGCCAGTTTTGTATTCCAAGCTGCCACAATCCCGTGGGCTCCAATTTTGCTAATCAGTCGATTATGTGGCACTTTATTAAATGTCTTTTAAAAGTCCATGTGCACAAAATCAACAGTGCTACCTTCATCAACCATCTCTGTCCTTTCATCAAAGAACCCAACAAAGCTTGTCATAAACATTTTGTCATTTAACAAATCCATGCTACCTGTCATTAAGTAACCCTTTCCCAGGTGTCTGGTCTGTAGTTAACAGGTTTATCTCGCTCTGCGTTTTTTGAGCAGAATTGTAATGTTTGCAACTTCAGTGCTCTGACACCACTCTCGTAACCAAAGATGACAGAAAAATAGTGACCAGAACTTGCACTATTTGCACCCTCACTTCCCGCAGTAACATATGATACACCCCATCCAGACCAGGTAACTTGACTACTTTAAATGCTGCAAACCTTTTAAGTACCTTCACTTTACCTATTTTTATCCTTTACAATTTCTCTGCACCCTCTTCCTTTACTGTGACATTGACAGCATCCTCTTCTTTTACGAGGCCATATGTAAAGTATCAATCAGTGCCTCAACCATGCCCTCTGCTCCTGCAAGAATATTGCCTTTTAGGCTCCTACTTAGTCTTAACCCTCCTTTGGCTATCCTTTTATTCTTTACGTGTTTATAAAATATTTCAGTGTTCCCTTTAATGGTGCCCATTTATCTTTTCTCCTACACTGATTTTCGGCCTCTTATTTTTTCCAGTGGGCCTCTGCACTTTCTGTAAACTGCTTAATTTGCTACTGGTTTATGAATCTGACAATTATTATAAGCCTCCTTAACATTTTAAGAACTACCATCAACTAAGTACAGGTATCAGTGTTCAACAATAAAATACTAGCCAGTTTCTAAAAAGCATTTTATAATTTTTAAGAATGATGAAATTTGAACAAAGAAGGGAAGTCAAGAGCAACTTATTCCACCAAATGATAATACAGCTTGGAGTAAGTTACTAAGAAAGGCCGCTAAAGTGGGCATTTGTAGATGGATTTGTTACAAAGTCATTTCTGCATGAATTATTCTCTCACATTCAATATTACTCTTCCTTCCAGTAAGCAGGTGTTGGATCCCTTGTGATTTTATGGCCAATATCTAGTGTGACGCTTGGATCTCAACCTCTTGTTATGTGAAGTGGGTTTATATTCTCACATTTCCTCTATTGTGTGTTTCTTCTTTCTTCCAGAAACTGGATTGATAAAATAACCAAGTGAGTCAAGGTCAATCATTAACCAACAGATTGATTTATTTTACACATAATGTGTCAACAAACAAAGTACTTTTTCGGGTGAATTTTAACCCATTTCATAATAACTGTTATTACATAGGCAATAATATAGACAAAACAATGGCCAGTACTTTACAGTATAGGTTTTACTGAATTTAAATGTAGACTAACACAATTGTTGTTAATATCTGTATTTTGAAGTTTATTCTGGAAACTATTAATCTGCTGAGTGCAATCATTCATGCCATGCATCATCCTTTTGTGGGAAACTGTTTTTGAACTTCAATGTAAAACAAATCTTAAAATCTACATTAATTCAAGAAATGATTATGTAAATTATTTCAATTAAGTTTTAATCAATAGGTAATAGAAGACTTCTTTGAAATTTTGATTAGGGTAATAGTATTTCCATTACAAATCAATTGATTTCTGACGGAATCTAATTAGGACCAAGGAGATAATCTTCAAAGAAAACTCCTATCAGTTTTAGATAATGGCACAGAAAATATCGCAGTTATTTTTTTTCATTCAGATTCAAGAACACAGTAGTGTCACTGTACTCTTTTGGTACACAGCACTTACATCAGTGATATGCTGGTGCATGGGGTTTGTCTTACTACAGCTCAATACAGACTGAGAACTTTCAGGGTGCAGCCAAAGTTTGCCAACTACCTGGGGTTTGGCTAGGTCAGGGAGATTAATTTAGAGTTCTGTCCAAATAGTGGCTTCACCATGTGGGGCTCTGGAGTCAACCAAACAGAAAATCATCCACATTTATTTACAGGCTACTGGGAATTCTAAAATCCAATAATTTACAGCCCCTCCAAGTTGGGTCCATTAAGGCCTATCACCATCAGCGTGCTGCAATACACCCACTTACAATAAAGAATATTTACCCCTCATTAATCAGTTGCCAAGGTTTTAGTTTATCCTGTAGGTAGTACGGATTTGTTTTTTGCTTCCAACCCTGTGTTTTGAGAGAAATAAGGGAGAAGAATGGGAAACAGTTCAAAAGGAAGAGGACATGAAATGTTACAAAATAAAGACACAAAAGTCACAAAAATAGAGAATGAAGAAAAGCAGGAAGTAGAAAGAAAACAAAGAAATTATCTGTCAGATTCGACCTGTTGTGTGATCCTGTTGTAATGTTATCAATTCTAATACCCCATCTCTGCTAAGCAGTCATTACTTCAGCAGCAGTATGTCTATAATCTAAAATCAATTTGATTATTATGTCATTTTCACTTCCACATATATGTGAGGATGAATTTAATAGAATCTTGATTCTGCAGGTCAGAATTTTTTTTTAAAGTCACTCAGAATGTTACATGGGCCTTGTTTTACTAAAGTTGTTTTACAGAACAAGAACCTTCAGGGAAGAGGTTAGTTTGTCAACTACCCTGGGACTTGGTTAGATCAGGGAGATATTTAGAGGCTGACATCTGGAGGAGATACAAATGGAAGATGCAATTTCAGGCCAGAGCAAGGGGTGAGGTTTATGGTCAAGACAGAGGGTGGGACTTCCAGGCCCCGCCCACTGCCGGGCTCGTTCGGTCCCTCCGAAAGCCAATGGACTTTTGGCTGGGTCGCTGAATCTCCTGTGGCGGGTTCTGCCATGACGGGGCCGGAAAATCCCAGCCGAAGTGTACTGAGGTGTGGAATAAGCAGGTGACGGAATAAGATGGTTTGGGACAAGGTCAGGTTGTTCATTCAAAATGGTTCATAAAAACATAAGAAACGGAAGCAAGAGTTGACCATGCGGCCCCTCACGCCTCCTCTGCCTTGATTGCCTAAGAGATCAAAAATCTGTCAATCCCAGCCTTGAATGTACTTAATGATGGAGCATCCACAGCCCTCTGGGATAAAGAATTCCAAGGATTCACAGCTCTCTGAGTGAAGAAATTTCTCCTCATCCCAGTCCTCAATATTGACCCCTTATTCTGCAACCATGGCCCCGTGTTCTAGATTCCCCAGCTAGGGGGAAACAGCAATGTCTATGCTATCAAGCTCATTCAGAATCTTGTATGTCTCAATGAGATCACCTCTCATAATTATAAACGCCAGGCGGTAAAGGCCCAATTTACTCAGGCTCTCATCATTAGACATCACTCTCATTCTAGGAACCAATCTAGTGAACCTTTGCTCTACTGCCTGCAAGGCAAGTATATCCTTCCTTAAAGGTGGTGGTGGTGGCGTAGTGGTATTTTCACTGGACCAGTAATCCAGAGACCAGGGTAATGCTCTGGAGACCAGGGTTTGAATCCTGCCACAGTAAATGGTGGAACTTAAATTCAATAAAAAATCTGGAATTAAAAGTCTAATGAAGACCATGGGCAGAATTTTCTAGATAGCAGAGCAGAAGTGGGCACCATTTTACAGGGCAGGCCAATTAAAGCTCCTGAGAACAGGGGGAGTGGGTGGGCGGCGGGAGTGCAATGGCCGCCGGGTCCAATGGCAGCCCGGCAGCCTGTTTTAAAAAGCTGCTGCAACTTTTCAAAGGCTGTGAATCATGGCCAGTGGAAGGGCTCCCCAGAGCACTGCTGGTGAGCAGGCCAGGCAGGAGGTAGGGCAGGGGGGCACTGTGCCCCTCGTTTCCCCGACGATTGCCTTGCTGCCCTCCTTGAGGAGGTGGCAGCACGGCGGGAGGTCCTGGTACCCCAGAATGGGAGGAGGAAACACCCCCACATGACCAAATGTGCCTGGGTGGCAGAGGTGGTGAGTTCTCACGAGGTGGTGCGGCACACCTGGGTCCAGTGTTGCAAGCGCTTCAATGACTTGTTGGGCTCAGGAAGGGTGAGTACTATGTTGGCATTGGTCATTTAACTCAGCTGGTAGGCTTTCCCTCCTCCCCCCTGAAGTCTGAGTGCAATGACTGCACTGAATCATTGACAACATGTGTCCTTCGCTGGGTGGGCCAGCAGGTATTGCCCATGCCGAGATTACCCTGAGAGGGTGGTGAAGAGATGGGTTCTGCCCCCACAGCAAGTGGTACACTGAGACCCACATTACTGTTTTGGGGGCAACCTGGAGGAGCTGCACCTAGGCACAGTGCTGGAACTCCAGGACATGTCAAAATCAGGGTGATGACATGCTGGGAGGGGAGTTTCAAGGTGGCGTGGCATCGATCGATCTACTGTCCTCTGCGCTCCACGTGCTTGAGCCTCCTTACTATGGAACGTTAGACCGTGTGGTGCCTAATGTGATGTAGGTAGCATGTGTCCAAGAGCGGAGGTGGGGGTGGTGGGGAACAGGCCTAGCATCTTTGTGTGAGTGTTGGGCAGCAATGGGGTGAGAAGACACTGGAGCCCTGCAATGTCCCACTCTGGTTGGGGTGGACCGTCCATGAAGAGAGTCCAGGTACAAGTAGCACTAATCAATGCTCTTCTCTCCTTTTCAGGAGATGAATGCACATAATGCTGCCGAGTGGGTAAGGACTGGCAGAGGGCCGGCACAGTTAGCGATTCTGAGCTGGAGAGGCGCCTTGCGCTCAGGTCCACTGGTGTCGGTGAGGCTGGGGTACCACGGGCAGGTATGTTTGCCCAGCAGTGAGGTCACCATTATTCTCCCAACAGCCATGGCAGTGCTGAATGTTCAGTGACTGAAGTTTGCAACATGGCTTGGCCATTGCTTATGGAAGGATGAGCGCATAATGATCCAGGGGACAGGGATGCACGTTGACATTGTCTCCACATTAACTGATCCACTGTCCTTGTTCTTCCTTTCAGCATCAGTCAAGCAGGACCGGGAGGAGGAGCAGCAGAGGCCCCCCTCTCACACCTGAGGGCCCTGAAGTCTCAATAGCTTCACACCATCTCTGCCAGGCAGGCACCAGCGCAGATACTAACACCTCGGTGGGACTTCGAGCATCAGCTAGTGTCCTGTGGCACAGCGGTGAGGGGCACTACACAGTCGCTGGAGAAGCTGGCAGAGACAGAGAGTGCCCATGGCGCCAGCAGTCGGAGGACTGCAGGGGACCAGGCACATGCTCAGTCGGTGCCCAATGATGTGCCTCTGGAGTCGTCCGCGATACAGCAGGGGCAGGAAATGCGGCCAGGTGTGCGGGAGCATCTGGGGGAGATACATGAAGCTATGCTTGGCTTGGTGACCGTGGTGGAGAAGTCCACAGAGACAATCGCTGAAGCAATGAGCCTCATGTCCGAGCGCCATGCATCCTGCATGGAGAGAATGGCGACTCTTGTGGACAGGCTCCTGCAGGAGATCCATCAGGGCTTCCTGGAGATGCGCTCTGACCAGCAAGCCCTCACATAGGCATTGATCTCAGCTGGTCATTGCCAGTGTGGGAGATGATCTGGGCATCAAGTTTCCCAGCTCGGTGCCCATCCATCCACAGTGAGCAGGGAGGTCCAAAGCGACCTCCCATCAGCACAGCAGCTGCCTATCATCTCTGTGGGGTCCTCTCAGGGCGCTCCAGATGAGGATGGCAGCTCTTTCACCCCTCTGCCAGTGAACGTTGCATCCAGTGAGGCTGCAGCGACTGGGGAGATGCCAGCTGTGGAACAGGCATCTCCCTCCCAGGTGGGGCCAGCACAGGCTCCATGGGCCAGAGGACGACTGCCAAGGTCAGCAAGACAGCAGAGTCAGCAGAATCAGCAGACTATCTCAGATGCCACTCCCAGAGAGGGGTCAGCACCAAGACGTAACACCCGAAAACGTAAACATAAGGCACCTTAGGCACACCACGGATTTATCACTGGTGCTTTTGTGTTGGCCTACAATGAGGTCTTTAATAGCTGGTGTGATTTTGAACACCTTTGTCATTTTGTTTCATTAAGTTTCTTTGGTTGCAATATTAAACTCAGACATGTTACCATGGCTGAGGGTGCCTCTTTTCTTCTGCAGGTGGATGGTTTCCAATAATGTAATGAGTGGTTTGTGGGTCATTCAGCTTTATTAACATGGACCTTAGTTAATGTTCCTAGCCAGGCAGATTTTGCACTGAGGTATCGAGTATGGAGCCTACAGCCCCGCTTGACCTGGAGGTTCATCTGTGGTGTGCTAGCTGAAGGTTCATTGGATTAAAGCCTCCCGGGTATCCCTGTCTCCCTGGAGTATGCCCGGGTCAGCATCTACCCCCTTAGCATTTCCCTGTGTGTGCTTATCCTCGGACTCACTGCTGGACTCATCATGTGTAGCTGCAGCCACTGCGTCGATGTCGCCATTGTCTACAGTGTCCCCACTTTCCAGCACAAGATTGTGGAGAGTGCAGCATGCAGCCACTATCAGCAACATGCAATCTTGGGGGTACTGGAGTGCACCCCCTGAACAATCCAGGCATCGGAGGTGCATCTTGAGAAGACCAATGGCTCTCTCCACCACAGCCCTTGTGGAGGCGTGGCACCTATTGTACCGCTGCTCGGCTTTTGATCTTAGTTGGCAGGGAGGTGTCATGAGCCTCTGAGGGGATAGTCCTTGTCACCCAGCAGCCATCCATCAAGCCGAGCCGGAGCACTGAAGAGCCCCAACACCTGGGAGTGTCTGAGGATGTAGGCATCGTGGGAGCTGCCTGGGTACCTTGCACAGACTTGCAGAATCAGCATCCTGTGATCACACTCTATCTGCACGTTCATGGAGTGGAAGCCCTTCCTGTTGACGAAGGCACCGGGCTCACCTGCTGGCGCCTTGATGGCCACATGTGTACAGTCTATTGCAGTCTGGATGTAGGGGAAGCCAGCAATGGCCGCAAAGCCTCTGGCTCACTGTGTCTGACTTGCCTGGTCCCAATGGTAGTGGATGAAGGTCAATGCACGTCTGAGCAGATCGTCTGTGACCTGCTTGACGTAAGTGTGGACAGCTGATTGGGAGACGCCGCAAAGATCACCCACCGAGCCCTGGAAGGAGCCAGAGGCATAGAAGTTGAGGGCAGTTGTGACCTTCAGAGCTACTGGCATGGGGTGTCCACCCACACAGTTCACAGAGATCTCAGGCCCAACCATCTGACAGATATAGTTGACTGTCTCCCTTGAGAGACGGAACCGCTTTCAGCACTGCACCTCAGACATATTGAGGTAGCTGCTTCACTGCCTGTATACCCTGGCAGCAGAATAGTGGCATCTTCTGCAGTCCCTTCCGCCTTGGTCCGCCTCTTGGCCCTATGCCCCTTGTGCCTGTGCCTGTCCTCCCAGAGGTGGCTCCCCCGGACGCTGCATGTGCAATCCTGGCCTCCTCCCCCTTCTCGCCCTCCCTTCCTCCTCAGAGGAGATCCCTCCAGTGGAGAGTTCAGCTCCCATTCCCAGGATAAGGGAAAGCTTCCTGAAACATGCAGACCCAAAAAAGATTCCTCACTGCCAAGTGCTGACCTGAGGGCTAAGAGTCCAGTCCAAGCAGCTGGGATGCGTTTTGAAGTATTGCAGATTACACAGGAAGGTTTCAAAAACTTTGAAACATCAATACTTGAGAGAGCACACTCACGGCCTCACTGAGCCCTCTTATCCCACCTGTGGATGAGGTTTATACAAATGTGACCTTCCCACCTGCCCATTGTGCCTGTGTGCCAACCCAAAGATTGCACAGGTGCCAAAAAATCGCCATCAACTGGCCTGTTAATTAGTGGCGGGCGGGCATCGGAGATCAACATGCACCTGCCCAATGAAATATCGCGACGGCACACGGTGAAATCAGGACGCTCAGCCAACATCACCTCGTGTCCTTTTACATATGTGCATGCGGGGCCCACTCCCGCACACCTACAGGAAAATTCTGCCCCATGAAACCATTGCTGACTGTTGTAAAAACCCATCTGGTTCACTAGTGTCCTTTAGGGAAGGAAATCTGCTGCTCTCCCCTGGTCTGCCCTACATATGACTCCAGATCTGCCGTAATGTGTTTGACTCTTAAATGCCCTCTGAGATGGCCTAGCATGCCACTCAGTTGTATCAAACCACTAAAAAGTCTATAGAAAGGAATGAGACTGGATGGACCACCCGGGATCGACCGAGGTGCCGGAAATGACAACAGCAAACCCAGCCCTGTCGACACTGCAAACTCCCTCATCACCAACATCTGCGGCCTTGTGAAAAATTGAGAGAGCTGTCTCACAGGCTAGTCAAGCAACAGCCTGACTTAGTCATACTCATGGAACCATGCCTTACAGATCATGTCTCAGCCACCACCATCACCATCCCTGGTTATGTCCTGTCCCAGTGCCAGGACAGGCCCAGCAGGGCTGGCGGCACAATGATCTACAGTCGGAAGGGAGTTTCCCTGGGATTCCTCAACATCAAATCTGGACCCCATGAAGTCTCTTGGCATCAGGTAAAACAGGAGACCTCCTGCTGATTACCGTTTAGCCCCCTCCCCCAGCTGATGAATCAGTGCTTCTCCATGCTGAACATTACTTGGAGAAGCACTGAGGGTGGCAATGGCACAGAATGTACTCTGGGTGGGGGACTTCAATGTCCACCACCAAGAGTGGCTCGGTAACACCACAACAGACTGAGTCCCAAAGGACATAGCTGCTAGACTGGGTCTGCAGCAGGTGGTGTGAGGATCTACAAAAGGGAAAAACATACTTGATCTCAATCTCACTAACCTGCCTGCCGCAGATGTATCTGTCCATGACAGAATTGGTCAGAGTGCCACCGCATGGTCCTTGTGGAGATGGAGCCCCATCTTTACATTGAGGACACCCTCCATCGTGTTGTGTGGCACTACCACCGTGCTAACTGGAATAGATTTCAGACAGATCTAACAACTCAAGACTGGGCATCCATGAGGCTCTGTGGGCCAACAGCAGCAGCAGAACTGTACTCGAACACAATCTGTAACCTCATGCCTGGCATATCCCCCACTCTACCATTACCACCAAGCCAGGGGATCAACCTTGGTTCAGTGAAGAGTGCAGGAGGGCATGCCAGGAGCAGCATCAGGCATACCTTAAATTGAGGTGTCAACCTGGTGAAGCTATTACACAGGACTACTTGCATGCCAAGCAGCATAAGCAGCAAGCGATAGACAGGGCTGAGCAATTTCACGACTGATGGATCAGATCTAAGCTCTGCGGTCCTGCCACATCCAGTCGTGAATGGTGGTGGATAATTAAACAACTCACTGGAGGAGGAGGCTCCACAAATATCCCCATCCTCAGTGACGGAGGAGCCCAGTGCAAAAGATAAGGCTGAAGCATTTGCAAACATCTTCAGCCAGAAGTGCAGAGTGGATGATCTATCTCGGCCTCGTCTGGAGGTCCCCAGTATCACAGATGCCAGTCTTCAGCCAATTCAATTCACCCGACGTGATATCAAGGCACGGCTGAAGGCACTGGATACTGCAAAGGCTATGGGCCCTGACGATATTTTGGCAATAGTACCGAAGACTTGTGCTCCAGAACTTGCTGTGCCCCTAGCCAAGCTGTTCCACTGCAGCTAAAACACTGGCATCTACTCGGCAATGTGGAAAATTGCCCAGGTATGTCCTGTACACAAACAGCAGGACAAATCCAACCCAGCCAATTACCGCCCCATCAGTCTACTCTCCATCATCAGTAAAGTGATGGAAGGGGTCATCAACAGTGCTATCAAGCAACACTTGCTTTGCAATAACCTGCTCACTGATGCCCAGTTTGGGTTCCACCAGGTTCACTCAGCTCCTGACCTCATTACAGCCTTGGTTCAAACATGGACAAAAGCGCTGAACTCCAGAGGTGAGGTGACAGTGGCTGCCCTTGACATCAAGGCCCCACTTGACCAAGTGTGACATCAAGGAGCCCTAGCAAAACTGGAGTCAATGGGAATCAGGCGGAAAACTCTCCGCTGGTTGGAGTCATACCTAGCACAAAGGAAGATGGTTGTTGTTGTTGGAGGTCAGTCATCTCAGTTTGAGGGCATCACTGCAGGAGTTCCTCAAGGTAGTTTCCTTGTCCCAACCATCTTCAGCTGCTTCATCAATGACCTTCCATCCAACATAAGCTCAGAAGCGGGGATGTTCCCTAATGATTGCACCATGTTCAGCCCCATTTGCGACTCCTCAGATACTGAAACTGTCCACAGAGTCACTGGGCAGAAACTTGGGGTTGGCGAGGTGGGGGGTGGGGGCGGGGCCCACTCGCCGATGTGTAAAATGATGCGCAGTGACGTTAGGCGTGCGTCCCGAAGTCACCGCGGGTCATTCAGATTTTCAGTTCAGCGGGCATGCATCAGAGTCAGCTGCGTACCCACCGAACTGTCAAAGGCCAATGAAGGCCATTTAAATATCAATTAAAATACGTAATTGAGCTGCCTGTCCAACCCTAAGGTTGACGGGCAGGCAAAGAGCCCAGGCGGCCTTTGCATTTTTCATGAAACCTCATCCACGGGCGGGATGAGGTTTCATGAAGGTTTTCAAAGTTAATAACATTTTTTATTCAAATTCATTGACATGTCCCAGCTCATGTGACACTGTCACATGAGGGGACATGTCTTGAAAATTTTTTTTGTCTTTATTAGAACTTTAAATAATCAGACTAATCTCCCTGAGGCAAAGAGCTACCTCAGGGAGATTTCTGTGCTCGTGCACATGCACGAAAGAGCGCAGGCCCCGACTCAGGTTATTCCCCCCACCCGCACAGGGAGCACTTAGCACTTACAGGTACAAATCACGCTGGGCGAGCCTTAATTGGCTCGCCCATGTAAAATGGCGGCGCACAGCCAATTGCGGGCGGCGATCGGCTGTGCACCCGCCCAAACCCCCCAGTGGGGAGAAAATTCTCCCCATAGAATCAGAGTCATACAGCACAGAAACAGGCCCTTTAGCCCATCGTGTCCATGCTGGCCATCAAGGTCCAAATGCTGCACGACCTGGACAATAGCCAGGCTTAGGCTGACAAGTGGCAAGTAACATTCGCACCACACAAGTGTCAGACAATGACCATCTCCAACAAGAGAGAATCTAACCATCGCCCCTTGATGTTCAATGGCATTACCATCACTGAATCCCACACAATCAACATCCTGGGGTCACCACTGATCAGAAACTGAACTGAACTAGCCATATAATTACTGTGGCTAGAGGGCAGAGGCTAGGAATCCTGCAGGGAGTAACTCACCTCCTGACTCCCCAAAGCCTGTTACCAACTGCAAGGCAGAAGCCAGGAGTGTGATGGAATAGTCTTTATTTGCCTGGATGAGTGCTGCACCCACAATGCTCAAGAAGCTCAACACCATCCAGGACAAAGCAACCTGGTTGTTTGGCACCCCTCCCACAAACATTCACTCCCCCCACTGACGAAGATGCACTGCACAAACTCACCAAGCACCTTCCAAACCCAAAACTGCTCCCATCTAGAAGGACAAGGGCAGCAGATACATGGGAACACCATCACCTAAAAATTCTCTTCCAAGTCACTCAGCATCCTGACTTGGAAATATATCGCCGTTCCTTCACTGTCACTGGGTCAAAATATTGGAACTCCCTCCCTAACAGCACTGTGGGTGTACCTACAGCACATGGACTGCAGTGGTTCAAGAAAGCAGCTCGCCACCATCTCATCAAGGGCAATTAGGGATGGGCAATAAATGCTGGCCCAGTCAGCAATGCCCACATCCCGTAAATGAATTTTTTAAAAATATGGATTTTGGTGTAGGATAGTTTTCTCACTAAGTCAGAGTAAATAGTAGGCATACAATGTTCACTTTATTGTTGAACAATGGGATTAAAAGAAAGCTTCACTCATAGTACTTCTTCAAAAAAAATCAAGTCACTCTTACAAAATTTACTCCACAGACTTGAGTCCCATGATCCAGGCTGACACTCCCAGTCCAGCACTCAGAGAATGCTGCACAGTCAGCGGTGCAAAACTACTAAGGCGATTCTTTGAAGTCATGGGCAGAATCTTGTTGTGGCACCAGAGGATCTCTCCTGCTGGCTAGAGAGTCAGTGAGAAACCCGAGCTGCCCCTTTTCAGAAGACCCACCTAACCACAAGCCAATCAGGCAGTGGTGAGGCCAGAGTTGGGCCTTCCCCTGGTATCAAGACCCAGAAGTAGGTGTGGGGTTGGTGGGGTGGTGGTGTGCAGAAGTCTTGCCTAGTGAGAGCTACCAGCCAATTAAAGGCCAGCAGTTTTTGCCCTCAGCAGCGCAACTGAGGAGGCTGTGGCTGCTGCCAGGACACCTTCCTCCCCCCATCCCGGAGCCCCACAATCGTGGAGGACCCAGTCTACAGTTAGGTTATGTTTTTGGGGGTGAGGTGGGGGTGGTTCACAGGAAGGGGCTTGCAGGGAGAGGGGGTCAGGGGGCCAGAAACAAGAACAGGGGGACCAATTCTCAGTGCACCCCACCCCATCCCAAGTCCAGTCCCTCGATCAGACATTGAGTGCCTTTGATCGAGGATCAACCCCCACTGAGATGACAAGTGGCCCTCACATTTCAGCCACCTTCCATGCCACATTGTGACAGGCCTGCTTGCAACTGGGTTAATCCCAGCGGCAGTGGGTCAAGGCCCTTAAGTGGTCAATAATTGGCCACTTAAAAGCCTCAGTTGGCAGCAGAGTTGTCACTGCAATAAAATTCCAATGGCTGTCATTTCAACAATTCATTCTGGAAAGAACCTTTGGGAAGGATAGCTTCAGCCCCACTGTCAATGTGAATGAGGTGTCATATAAAAACTATTGTGATGAAGCTAATCCATGAATGTTTCCTCCCTGCTTCATTAAGATCAATAGATGCTGGATGTGACATGAGAAAGAAAGAAATAATTGCATTCATATAGCACCTTTCACAACCTGGAACATCCCAAAAGGGCTTTACTCTTCTTTTGGGAAGACAGATTCCAGGAAGAACCCTTTTGTAAGCCACATTTATTGCACGTATTACAATTGGATATAATTCAGTTTATTGCTAATTGAACTTAATATCCATACCAAACTCAGAAATGTCATTTTAAGAGGTTTTGTAGCACACAAATTTTGAAATATAGTCTCCTTGTGTGTGTGTTCCATCACCATCAACAGCTGTCTTTTGATCCAGGGCTGATGCCTACCCAGAGTCATGAGTTTCTGCCATGGGTCTTCATGTGATTCATTGTTAATTGGATCCCAAGCCATTTGGTGAAGTATGAAACTAGATGCAAACATAGTTGTTTTATTTGCACAATGCAGCATTACACATGTCTACCTCCTATCTACCAACACCCAGTGTCCCAGAAGTCTTTCTTTATGTTATTTTGAGGAAACATGAAATAAATGAACAAATTAACTAATTAACACCCCTTGAAGGGGTACTGCAGCTGAAACAAAAATTGCAAATGAAAATTATCAAATTAAAGTAACGTTCCCAAGACTGATGATGCATTCAAGCCGCTGTGGTATCCATCAGTCACAGAAGGAGATTTCTTTTATGCCCAGAGATATGGCCTCGGTCTAACATCTCAAATGAAAGATGGCAGCACTGACAGTGTAGCATCCTCTCAGTAATGCAGTGGGAGTGTCAGCCTGGATTATAGGACTTAATCCTGTAGAGTCGAAGCTGAACCCACAACTTTCTGAACGAGTGGAAAAAGTGCTACTGACTGGCCAAGGCTGACCACCAAGTCTTTCATTATATGTGTTTAATCAATGCCCTTCATCTATGTGTCCTTAACCTTGATAATACACTTAACATACCATTAACACTGAACAGACCAATTTTTGACCTGCAGATCTTTGGGCTCATAGGGTAGGATGTCCCAGTAGGTAGTGGGATCCAGAGTGCAGGTTTTTGCTTCTTTTTCTTTCCTTCTCTGCCATCACTCTGCCTCATCATTAGGTGGTAGGACTCGAAGCATAATGGAACTTGATGGACAAGTTGTCACCATGTTGAGTGATTGACAACAAGCTCCTCCCAGTCATTAAGCTCAATGCTACCATGCTTCAAGGAGAACTTCAGGGTGTTTTTGAAGTATTTTATTTGCACTTCCCAGAATGTTGGCTATCTGAGGGTTAAGAGAACAGGACCAGGTGAAGAGATGACTTTCAGCCATGCAGAGTCAATGGCCAGTTCATCAAACTTGATTTTGCAAGAGTTTTGCTGCAATACCGCCATACTACATTCATCAACCCTCTCTGGTACTTCATCAAAGAACACAATCAGGATACGCAAACATGATTTACTTTTTTAAAATCCATGCCAACTATCCGTTATTAACAGTTGTTTCTCCAAGTGAGCATTAATTTTGTTCTTGATAATGGTGTCTAGCAGTTTTTCCACCACTGACATAAGTCTAATTGGCCTATAGTTACCAGGTTTATCCCTCTCCCATTTTATGAAAAGGGGTGTAACATTTGCAATTCTCCAAGTTAGTACCATTCCCACCTAAATTGAAGGAGGATTGAAAGATTGTGGTCAGAGCTTCTGCTATGTGCACCCTAATTTTGCCCAGCCTCCTAGGACATGTTCTATTTGGACTGGGTGACGTGTTAATTTTGAATGATGCCAACATGTTTAGTATCTCCTTTGTATACATTTTTATCCAATCCAATATCTCACTCACTCCTCCTCTACTACATCATTAACTTCATCCTCTTCTTTTGGGAAGACAGATGCAAGATATTCATTCAGTACCTCTGTCATGTCTTCAGCCTCCACAAGATTTCCCTTTTTGTCCCTAATCATTCCCACTTTCCTAGCTCATCAAAAAGAAAACCTTTTCCCAACTTTCTTTCTGAGCCCCTGAGTACATACAATCCATTTACAAAATAGTAACCCAATCCAAAATAATTGGCCATCAAAAGACTTGAACCAACTCTTACATCTGTTCATTTAAACCTGGGGCCCAGAATTATATTGTCTCTAAAATTAACATGATCGTATCACAGCCAAGACCAAGGGGGCAATTTAATCTTAGCTGCTCTGTGAGTGGACAGTTAAAATCCCCAAACAACTTACTCACCCTGAAGCTGCTAGTATCTTGACATCCATGTACATAATAGGACCATGACTGTCATATTAAAGGGGACTACTGCCAACTCAGTCAGATGCCATGGATATCCAGTGATAGCCTCATGGGAAGAAAGCCCACTGTCAATCCCACTGTCAGTGTGAATAGGATAGCTTGTTTCAGGCACTACTACCCCATTATCACTGGGCACGAGACCTCAAATCTCCCCTTACAGTTTGTAAGTAGGCATAGTTTCCTTCGGTCACCATAGCAAATGGCACATTAAAAAAACCCGAGAAAACCTTGCTTCATATAAACTGAGGCAGATTTGCTGCTGTCTGAAGTAATAACGATCTAGACCAGTCAGCAATAGGACATTATTGAAACTATTCAAAACCCTGACTCTTGTAAAAGAGAATGTAGCTCAGTTTTTTATGCCAATAGTCATGGAGAATGAAACAATTTGGATTGGAAAGAATGGGAGAACTTGGAAGGAGGAATGAAAATGATTTTGTGTTCTGACAATCCACCAATTGTTGTCTGTAATTCGTGAGTAAAAGAGGCATGTGCAGATTTCACACTCAGTGGATGCTGAGGTGCTGACAGGTGGCATTTGTTCTATAAACAAATAAAACTAACTCTTCATTATTTTCAGCAGAAATTAACAACTTTGAGCCATGATCTCCCAGATTATTCATTTCAAATCCTGTTTTGTAGCCTTGCCTGTAAAATGCTGTATTTATCCTGTAACTGCCATTACCAACATAGATGACTAAAAAACCAAGTACCATAAAGTAAGAGCAAATACTGAAATACCTTGTAAAACACAGTTAAGCCGAGTGCCATACAAAAAAGAAATTATTAACCTTCATTTAATGAAAATAGTTTACCTCACGGCTGAGTTAGGATGTACCAGCAATGTACTCAAAAATTACTCAAAAGCAGTCTGGCTTCATCAGTGCTGCTATAATACAGTTCGATGTTAGTGTGGGGGCCCAACTCGATACTGGAATGAGATGATGTGAAAATCCTCAGAGGAGGGGGTCCACTGTACTCACTGCACTTCAGAGTTGGCTCAGGCTTTCTCTCCCAATACCTTTAGGAAGATAGCTTCAGCCCCTCTGTCAGTACGAATGAGGTGTCATAAAAAACTATTGTTATTAAATTAATCCAGGAATATTTCCTCCTTGCTTCATGAAGATGGGTGTGACATGAGAAAGAAAAGATTGCATTTATATAGCACCTTTCACAACCTCAGAACATCCCAAAAGCACTTTACAGCCAAATAAGACATTTATAAAGATAGGTCACAGTTATATTATGTAAAACACAGCAGCCAATTTTCAGGCAAGTTCCCACAAACTGCATTGCGATGATGACCAGTTAATCTGTGCTTTTGTGATGTTGATTGACAGACGTATACTAGGCAGGTCACTGGGGATAATTCACCTGCTCTTATTCAAAATAGTGCCATGGCATCTTTTACATCCACTTTAGAACATCTCATCTAAAAGCCAATGCCTCCAACAGTGCAGCACTGGAGTGGTCAAGGTGGATTTTTATGCTCAAGTCTCTGAGTGAGTTTTGAACCCACAGCCTTGTGACTCAGAGGTGAGAGTCCAGTGTCATCCCAGTGTCTGAACAAACTAAGCTAACTCATTCAAAAAATAATTTGCTGACATTTCAGCTTCAATTGTCTGCTTATCATTGTGTGAATTGTTAAAAATACGAAGTTTGTAAAATTGTTATGTTTTGGGGCTGTCTCTTTATTTTAGAGTAAAAGAAGTTTGTAAAATTGTTATGTTTTGGGGCTGTCTCTTTATTTTAGAGTAAAATCGAGGAACGAAGGGAGTCATGTGAAATGTTCTGAATTCTGCCCAGCAACAAGCTTGGTGACTTGGTTGTTAAAGACTAAAGGGGGGCCAGGTTACTGGGAAGGAGGTGCAAGATATTCACACCTGTAAATAATGATCAAGGCAGCTTTGCTGACAGTGGATAGGCGGTTAGTCTCCAAGTCCCAGGGAGGGTCAGGTTTTGTAAACGGTAATACTTTAAACTGTCTATTTAATTTCAAGGTAGGTTGGAGCTGGGGTTCTAAAGGATAGGTAATTAGCATTTCTACCTAGATACAAGGCACATGTGATTCACACTGCCATGGAGATGGGCTTTGAGAGGGGAGGTGTCCATAGCAAGCCATAGTAGTATCAGGTTACAGGGTTTTTCTTAAGATACCACTGAACCTGACAGAAATAGATCAGTCTGCAAGAAACTGAGAGAGAAAGGCAGAGAGAGAGAGAGCAGAAAGATAGAGGCAGCTCATCCTGCACTTTAGGCAGAATCTTGGCCCTGTTGGTTGCCACGCAAAATGTGGGTGGGAACTCATACTCAAATTGAAGATAACGAGCTCATGAGGATTTAAATGAAGCTGGAAGATTTGCCCAGCTTGGCTAAAGGAAAGGATCTTCAATTCATCCCTCACTGTGAAAGTCAGTTGTTGGATTAGGAATTGCCCGCCTGGAAAAGGAAAAATGAAGCAAGCCATTTTTCGCTGAGAATAGCTTTTCACTGGTTCCTAGAGAATGAAGGGCGGAATTTTACACCAGCAGGTTTTATGGTGCTGCCGAAGTCAATGGACATTTGAATGGCTCTGCCCCAGCCAAAACGGGGCTGTAAAATTCCACCCAAAGCGTCCACTTAAAGGACAGAGTAAAGTATAACAGTGGAGGGGAACTTTCCCTCATTTTAAAAGTTAAATGGGGGGTCTTTTCTGCAGTTTAGAGTTTAAGTTGCCTACTAAATAATGTTTAGGCAATGTTACTTTTAGTTTGTTTATTACAGTAATAATCTTAAAACTTTAAATCTTGTTTGTGTGATGCTTCCAGACAGCCACTTTAAATTCAAATATCTTTCTAAAAATTATCAGTTTCTATGGGGCTCATAACAAATTAGGAGCTCATGCGGGAATTTGAATTCACAGGCTGAGATGAGTACATTGGGATTTGCCAGAACTTAAATGAACAAGATTTCACAGTGACTTTTGCGATATCCATCGAAAAGTTAAAGTGACTGTCTATTGCGGAAGTGTTCCTCAAAAGAGAGGACCTTGTTGAGGTTTTGGGTCAACATCTGAACATTGAGGTAGAAAAGACTAAGCCAGATAAAACACAGGCTGAGTTAGTCAAGATTCAGTTTCAAATGAAGCAAATGGAATTTGAGAAATAAAGAGAAGAAGAAAGGAAAATGAAAAATAATTGACTTCAAAAGAGAGGAAAAAGAAAGAGAAAACTAAAGGGAAATGCAAAATCCTGAATTAGAATGACAAAGAGTCAGAGAAGAGGAAAGCCTTGAACTGCAAAGAGAGAGGGAATCCAGGAAATTTGAACTGGACAGAGAGTCTTTGATTACATGAACAGGGAGTAGCTTTAAATTTTGGTTTTGATTTGGCAAGGAATATTCTCTTAACACCTAAATTCGGTGAGGAAGGAGTTGAAATGTATTTTGTATCATTTAAGAAAATTGCTATAAAGGTACAATAGCCAAGAGACATTTGGTTAATTTTATTACAAAGTGCATTGGTAGGGAGAGCAATGGCAGTTTATTCAACCCTTTCGGATGGACAGGCTGCAGATTATGATATGGTTAAGACTGTTGTGTTTAATGTATACAAGTTAGTTCTAGAAGCTCACAGACAAAACTTAAGAAATGGAAGAGACAGATTTTGTGGAATTTGCTAGAGAAAATAAAGTGGTATTTGATTGATGGTGTAGACCTTTGAAGCCTGAGCAAGATTTTGAAAACCTTAGAGATGTCAGTATAACATACCATGACATACCACATCTCCTGGTAGGAATAGCTACAAGTAGCAGCAGTAGAGAGGTAGTGTTAATGGCAGAATTTAAAAACAGTAAGATCCCACCTAGAAGACTGTAAAATTTCTAGATTAAGAAAAGCTGCTGTAATGGCTGCTGCTAACAAACCATCCCAAAAACACTTTGCAGCAAATTTTTGTTTGCGAACTCACACAGAAACTGGAGAGATAAGAGAAATGATAATGAACAGGACATTAGTTACAGTGAAGAGGCTAGCAGAAATGAGAAGACAGATGCTCCTCAGAATTGTAAAAAAGACAGTGCGGGAGATAAGAATGATTTGAGGGGACCAACATGCTACTTTTGCCATAAGACAGGGCATGTAAAAGCAGATAGCTGGAAATTAAATGCTAAACTGGTGGCATTTGTAGGCATGTCTAGTGTTTTTCCAGGAAATGCTGTGCCAGTCAGCGTAGCTTGAGACAAACTGGAACGATCTAATGTATTTACAGCAGTTGTAAATCAGAGCATAAAAGATTATGAGAGTTTTATATTTGAGTGTGAAATAACTCCATTTTTACCTGATAAAGCAACCAAAAAGATCATTATTTTTAGGGATATGGGTTTGGCTGAATCTCTGGTGTTAGCAAAAAGCGTGAATTTCTCCCCAGAAAGTTTTTTAAATGAAAGTGTATTGCTACAGTACATTGAAGGAAATTGTTTGCCTGTTCCATTATGTCGAGTGAATTAAAACTGTGCTTTCATCAGTGGTTCTGTTATTGTGGGAGTATTGTCAAAATTGCCTATTAATGATGTTGACCTTATCTTAAGGAACAATCTAGCTGGAGACCAGACATTTCTACAAAATGCCAACTTACTGCCTCCAGACATTTCCACAAAATCCACTGAAGTTGTTAAAGATAAGGATGTAGCAGTAAGATCAAGGACTGGAAAAACACATGCCTGACTCTGTTGTAAAGAATAACGGTTCAACTCAAGAAGTGCCCAAAGAGTCAAAAGCTCAGACTTTGGTGATTAATAAGACAGTGAAACCTCACACTGACAACAAAGAGTTAAAAACAACTCGAAACAATTGAAACTGTCTGAATTAGGCGTGCAGATAGTATTATGTGCTAGTCAGACCAAATGCACAAGGGAAACTTGGTCGCACTATCACAATGGTTTTGTAATTTGTATTTATGGTGAGATGTGCGGACTGAATTCAGAAGTAATGAGTCCACCAAGACCTTTAGATATTTTTAAAATTAAATTAACATAGTTATTAACAAAATAAAAATGTCAAACTCATACATAAAACCATGATTACTTACTACTATAATTACTCCTAAAATTCCTAATTAACCTGACCCCAGTTACATCCCCTTCAAGGTAACAGACCAAAATAAATTTTAGATTTAAAATAGAACCAGCAAGTTAACACAATTCCAATTTGACACTGGAATTCCAAATGGCTTTTCCCCAACTTCAGTTTTGTTATATATCAGACTTATGCACAAATGGCTGAGGGCTTCATTAAGGCTATTTTACACACTCCTGTTAGATCTTATATGGCCTTCTGACACATAACATCTCATACTCATTTATATATGTTTCACTCTTTTTAATATGTAAATTCAATTGTTCCATATGTCTTTGAAACTGTACCTTCCTCATAATATAAAAACTTTCATGTTGCCAATATTATCAGTAACCTTTGGGAAAAATAAACAAACTCCTTAGCCTTGCTTATCTTGCTAGTTGTAAACAGACTAAGATCCCTTTGAAATCCAAATCGCTTCATTTATCTAAAAATTCAAATTCCCTTCACACCTCCGTTGCTAAGCCAGCATCCATGTTTACTCATTAGCATGACAAGCACCTAGCTTCTTTTAATTTAAAGCTTGCAGTCTACTTGACTCCAAATGTAATTACATCACACAGGCAGACCCAACTATCCTTACCCCTCTATAAACTTATTTCACAATAAACTAGAAAAGCATTGTGAAAATTATTATACTTTCATCACAGGCAGACATTAGGCCACAGATGACAAAGCAGAATACAATAGCAGTACTCCAGGCTATTGGAGAAATAAAGGAAGGCAGTGTTTTAAAACAAAATGACCTGGCTGTAATTAATGCTGATACTGTGGGACTATAAGGAAGAGGTTAAGTTCTGGAACATAAATTAAAACTTCAGTATGATGAATTGGTTGTCCTTGTGAGGGATGAATTAAGCAAAGTTTGTGCTGAGTGAGGAAAAGAATTTAAATAATCTGTGTGCTGACTAGAAAAGAGTATCAGGATTTTTTCACTGACCCTATCGAGATTCTTAAAGTCAACACCCTGTTGACAATGTAATGTCTGGTTTTGAAGAAAAACAAAAGGACATACATCAGCCACATTAGAAGAACAGTTGTGACAAAAGATTTCACCACGATTTACAGCTTACACCAAATGGAATTCAAAAATCACAGGGATTGTCAGCAAGTAACAGTGTGTTTTTTGACAAAGTTACCCAGACTGAACCAATTGTGCCATCTTGTTAATAGAGAACTCTGGAATAATGTACAAACTGTGTAAAGTGAGAAGGGTGATATTCTATGATTGTTATGACGCAGCAGTTGGTAAAGCTGAATTCTTTACAAATCCCAGAGGGAAAGTTTAAACAACTGTCATAACTTATATTTTTACGTGGTATGTTTGAAATGCAACTCTAAATTCAGGAATCAGATCACCAGTTCTCGATAGGTTTTATATTAAACTAAATGAAGCATTTTAATATGTTACAACACATTAAACACATGGCTACAAATTACTACTATCATAACTTTTAACAAATTCCTAAACTACTCTCTATTAGGGCAACAGCACCCATAGACTTGACCAGGCAAAGCATTTTCCCCTTACGACTTCAAAATGAGATTCCTTTCACTTTGTTTCCGGTTGAGACAGTAGTAGGCTTACAGCTGCTTTGATCTTACATTGCCCCTGCCCTGCACACACAAAAACTGCTTTCGGTTATATCAAGAACATCTCATTGAATGTAAATTAACATTGTATCACCAGCCTCTTTGAACTCCACTTCTTCTAACAATAAAACCCCTTTCAAAGTACTCATTTTATTCTGAATATAAACATATTGCTTGGTCTCTGCTAACTAGGTGCCAGATCTCACCCCACTTCGTGAATACTCTATTCAAAAAATGCAAATGCACTCTACCTCTCTTATATCTCAAAACTAGTACACATCAAAGCACCCAGACTAGCTGGCTTTAATCCAATTAAGACAAACCCACAGACTAAACCTCTATTTTAAAAGAAAAATATTTTCCAATAATATTATATACATTAATAGCTTCATGACAATGATGCATAACGAAAGGCAAATCCACTAGCAATAAAGCAAATTGTCATTTTTATGAGAGAAAGAACTTTAATAACTCATATAACTCGGACTCTATATAGCCTAACTGTTACATGTGATTGGTGGTGATGGATTGCTCTGCATAAACATATTGATTTGGATTGTGTACTGCTGAGATGGGACAAAAGGGAAGAGATTGATAAATATATTGTGCGCAGTAAGTTAGTTGTTAAAATGCATAGAATGTTTTATACATTGGATAGCGTTTTTTTAAAAACTCATCACTTTGGTGATGACTTTTCATCTTTTAGTGGGGAGGCGTTTCTAAGATTTTTGTTTTGACACCATTTCTTTAATGCAGTGTAAATTGGAGGAATGACCTATCCTGAATTCTGCCCGACAACAAGCCAGGGTAATAAAAACAGAAAAGGCTGGAAAAACTCAGTAGGCCTGGCAGTATCTGGGAGAGGGGAATAGAGTTAACATTTCGAAGCCTTTTGACTTTTCTTCGGAGCTGAGGGTCTTGGTTGTTAAATGTTAAAGAGGAGCCCAGGTTGTCTTACTGAGAAGAAGGTGCAAGATATCCATACCTGTAAACACTGACAGGGCAGCTGTCCTGACAGCAGTTCTGCTGTAACAGAATGCCAGAGTGGGTCAACACCATGCCAGCACCCCCACTCCCCACCCAACCTTCTAATGTCATCAGCATCGGTAACTTCTCTTAAAGGCAGCATGCTGACAGTGTTGTGGTAATTTTTGTTAAAGTTCTCAAGAATTTTTAAAAACAATTTCTATGTTTAAGACATGTAATTGTTGTTATGAGTTTGTGGGGAGTGTTGGGGCTAGGGGTGCGTAGATGGACAGGAAGGGGGTGGGTGGTGAGCATTGTTGGGAGGGAGTGAGGAGGATGAGAAATGACCGGTATCGGGTGTAGGGGGGATGTTGGGAGGGGGTTCAGCATCGTTACGTGTGCGGAGGGAGTGAGCATTGTTGCAGTGGGGAGGGAGTAAGTATTGTCAGGGGGCGTAGAGAGCGTTGTCAGGTGTGTGAAGGGGCTGAGCATTGTTGGGGATGTGGGGGGGGTGCTGATGAGCGTAACAGGGGCATGTGGGGTGAGCAATGTCTAGGGTGCAGGGGTGAGCATTTTCAGGAGCGCGGGGGTAATAAGCATTGACAGGGGTGGGGGGGTGAGCAATGTTGGGAGTGATGGGTGGTGAGCATTGTCGGGGATTTGGTGGGGTGAGCAGTGTCTGGGGTGCAGGGTCTAAGCATTTTAGAGGGTGTGGGAGGTGAGCGATGAAAGAAGTGCAGGGGTGTTTGTCCGATGATAGGGGTGAGCATTGTCAGGAGTGTGGGGGTGAGCATTATCAGGGGGGCAGGGGTGAGCATTGTCAGGGATATTGGGGTGAACATTGTCAGGGGTGTGGGGTTGACCATTGTCAGGGGTGTGGGGGTGAGCATTGTCAGGGGTGCGGGGGTGAGTATTGTCAGGGGTGTGGGGGTGAGTATTGTCCGGAATGTGGGGTGAACATTATCAGGAGTGTGGGGGTGAACATTGTCAGGGGTGTAGGGGTGGTGAGTGTTGTCTAGGTGTCAGGAGGTGAGCATTTTCCTGGTTTGGGGTGAGGATTGTTTTTATTCATTCACAGCGTGTGTGCGCTTTGCTGGCTGGGCCAGCCTCTATTGCCCATCCCTAGTTTCCCTTAGAAGGTGGTGGTGAGCTGCCTTCTTGAACCACTGCAGTCCATGTGGTGTAGGAACACCCACAGCGCTGTTAGGAAGGGAGTTCCAGGATTTTGACACATCGGCAGTGAAGGAACAGTGATATATTTCCAATCCAGGCTGGTGAGTGGTTTAGAAGGGAACTTCCAAGTGGTGATGTTCCCATCTATCTGCTGCCCTTGTCCTTCTAGATGGTAGTGGTCGTGAATTTGGAAGGTGCTGTCGAAGGAGCCTTGGCGAATTCCTGCAACGCATCTTGTAGATGGTACAAACTGCTGCTACTGTGCATCAGTGGTGGAGAGAGTGAAGGTTTGTGGATGTGGTGCCAGTTAAGCGGGCTGCTTTGTCCTGGATGGTGTCAAGCTTCTTGTGTGTTGTGGTAGCTGCACTCGCCCAGGCAAGTGGGGAGTATTCCATCACACTCCTGACTTGTGTCTTGTAGATGGTGGACAGGCTTTGGGGAAACAGGAGGTGAGTTACTCGTCACACGACTCCCAGCCTCTGACCTGCTCTTGTAGACACAGTATTTATATGGCTGGTCCAGTTCAGTTTCTGGTCAAGGGTAACCCCCAGGATGTTGATAATGGGGGATTCAGTGATGGTAATGCCATTGAATGTCAAGGGGCGATGGCTGGATTCTCTCTTGTTAAAGATGGTCATTGTCTGACACTTATGTGGCACGAATGTTACTTGCCACTTGTCAGCCCAAGCTTGGATATTGTCCAGGTCTTGCTGCATTTGGACTTGGATTGCTTCAGTATCTGAGGAGTTGCAAATGGTGCTGAACATTGTGCAATCATCAGTGAACATCCCCACTTCTGACCTTATGATGGAAGGAAGATCATTGATGAAGTAGCTAAAGATGGTTGGGCCAAGGACACTACCCTGAGGAACGCCTGCAGTGATGACCTGGAGCATGATAGAGGAGGTGATGGCATAGTGGTATTATTGCTGGATAGTAATCCAGAGACACAACCAGCATTGTCAGGGGTGTGGGGGTGAGTATTGTCAGGGGGGTGAGTATTGTCAGGGGTGTGGGGGTGAGCATTGTCAGGGGTGTGGGGGTGAGCATTGTCAGGGGAGTGGGGATGAGTATTGTCAGGGGTGTGGGGGTGAGTATTGTCAGGAGTGGGGGTTAGCATTGTCAGGCGTGCGGGGATGAGTATTGTCAGTGGTGTGGGGGGTGAGTATTGTCCGGGTGTGGGGGATGAGCCTGTCAGTGGTGTGGGGGGTGAGTATTGTCAGGCGTGTGGGAGTTAGTATTGTCCGGGTGTGGGGGATGAGCCTGTCAGTGGTGTGGGGGGTGAGTATTGTCAGGTGTGTGGGGGTGAGTATTGTCCGGGTGTGGGAGTGAGTATTGTCCAGATGTGGGGGTGAGTATTGTCCGGGTGTGGGGGTGAGTATTGTCCAGGTGTGGGGGTGAGTATTGTCCGGGTGTGGGGGTGAGTATTGTCCGGGTGTGGGGGTGAGTATTTTCAGGGGTGTGGGGATGAATATTGTCAGGCGTGTGGTGATGAGCATTGTCAGTGGTGTTGGGCTGAGTATTGTTAGGGGTGTGGGGGTGAGCATTGTCAGGGCTGTGGGGGTGAACATTGTCAGGGGTGTGGGGGATTAGTATTGTCAGGGTTGTGGGGGATGAGCCTGTCAGGGATGTGGGGATGAATACTGTCAGGGATGTGGGGGTGAGTATTGTCCGGGTGTGGGGGTGAGTATTGTCAGGGGTGTACGGGTGACCATTGTCAGGGGTGTGGGGGATTAGTATTGTCAGGGTTGTGGGGGATGAGCCTGTCAGGGGTGTGGGGATAAATATTGTCAGGGATGTGGGGGTGAGTATTGTCAAGGGTGTGGGGATGAGCCTGTCAGGGCTGTGGGGGGTGAGTATTGTCAGGGGTGTGGGGGTGAGTATTGTCAGGGATGTGGGGGTGAGTATTGTCAGGGGTGTGGGGTGAGCATTGTCAGGGGTGTGGGAATGAGCCTGTCAGTGGTGTGGGGGTGAGTATTGTCAGGGATGTGGGGGTGAGTATTGTCAGGGATGTAGGGGGTGAGTATTGTCAGGGGTGGGGGATGAGCCTGTCACTGGTGTGGGGGGTGAACATTGTCAGGGGTGTGGGGGTGAGTATTGTCAGGGGTGTGGGGGGTGAGTATTGTCAGGGGTGTGGGTTGAGTATTGTCTGGGGTGTGGGGGGTGAGTATTGTCAGGGGTGTGGGGGGTGAGTATTGTCAGGGGTGTGGGTTGAGTATTGTCTGGGGTGTGGGGGTGAGTATTGTCAGGGGTGTGGGGGGTGAGTATTGTCAGGGGTGTGGGTTGAGTATTGTCTGGGGTGTGGGGGGTGAGTATTGTCATGGATGTGGGGCTGAGTATTGTCAGGGGTGGGGGATGAGCCTGTCACTGGTGTGGGGCGTGAGTATTGTCAGGGGTGTGTGGATGAGTATTGTCAGGGGTGTGGGGGTGAGCATTGTCAGGGATGTGGGGGTGAGTATTGTCAGGGGTGGGGGATGAGCCTGTCACTGGTGTGGGGCGTGAATATTGTCAGGGGTGTGTGGATGAGTATTGTCAGGGGTGTGGGGGTAAGCATTGTCAGGGATGTGGGGGTGAGTATTGTCAGGGGTGGGGGATGAGCCTGTCACTGTGTGGGGGGTGAGTATTGTCAGGGGTGTGGGGTGAGTATTGTCAGGGGTGGGGGATGAGCCTGTCACTGGTGTGGGGGGTGAGTATTGTCAGGGGTGTGGGGGTGAGTATTGTCAGGGGTGGGGGATGAGCCTGTCACTGGTGTGGGGGGTGAGTATTGTCAGGGGTGTGGAGGTGAGTATTGTCAGGGGTGGGGGATGAGCCTGTCACTGGTGTGGGGGGTGAGTATTGTCAGGGGTGTGGGGATGAGTATTGTCAGGGATGTGGGTGTAATATTGTCCGGGTGTGGGGGTGAGTATTGTCCGGGTGTGGGGGTGAGTATTGTCAGGGGTGTGGGGGGTGATTATTGTCAGGGGTGTGTGGATGAGTATTGTCAGGGGTGTGGGGGGTGTGAGTATTGTCAGGTGTGTACGGGTGAGTATTGTCAGGGGTGTGGGAATGAGCATTGTCAGGGGTGTGGGGATGAGTATTGTCAGGAGTGGGGGTTAGCATTGTCAGGCGTGTGGGGATGAGTATTGTCAGTGGTGTGGGGGGTGAGTATTGTCCGGGTGTGGGGGATGAGCCTGTCAGTGGTGTGGGGGGTGAGTATTGTCAGGCGTGTGGGAGTTAGTATTGTCCGGGTGTGGGGGTGAGTATTGTCCGGGTGTGGGGGTGAGTATTGTCCAGGTGTGGGGGTGAGTATTGTCCGGGTGTGGGGGTGAGTATTGTCCGGGTGTGGGGGTGAGTATTTTCAGGGGTGTGGGGATGAATATTGTCAGGCGTGTGGTGATGAGCATTGTCAGTGGTGTTGGGCTGAGTATTGTTAGGGGTGTGGGGGTGAGCATTGTCAGGGCTGTGGGGGTGAACATTGTCAGGGGTGTGGGGGATTAGTATTGTCAGGGTTGTGGGGGATGAGCCTGTCAGGGATGTGGGGATGAATACTGTCAGGGATGTGGGGGTGAGTATTGTCCGGGTGTGGGGGTGAGTATTGTCAGGGGTGTACGGGTGACCATTGTCAGGGGTGTGGGGGATTAGTATTGTCAGGGTTGTGGGGGATGAGCCTGTCAGGGGTGTGGGGATAAATATTGTCAGGGATGTGGGGGTGAGTATTGTCAAGGGTGTGGGGATGAGCCTGTCAGGGCTGTGGGGGGTGAGTATTGTCAGGGGTGTGGGGGTGAGTATTGTCAGGGATGTGGGGGTGAGTATTGTCAGGGGTGTGGGGTGAGCATTGTCAGGGGTGTGGGAATGAGCCTGTCAGTGGTGTGGGGGTGAGTATTGTCAGGGATGTGGGGGTGAGTATTGTCAGGGATGTAGGGGGTGAGTATTGTCAGGGGTGGGGGATGAGCCTGTCACTGGTGTGGGGGGTGAACATTGTCAGGGGTGTGGGGGTGAGTATTGTCAGGGGTGTGGGGGGTGAGTATTGTCAGGGGTGTGGGTTGAGTATTGTCTGGGGTGTGGGGGGTGAGTATTGTCAGGGGTGTGGGGGGTGAGTATTGTCAGGGGTGTGGGTTGAGTATTGTCTGGGGTGTGGGGGTGAGTATTGTCAGGGGTGTGGGGGGTGAGTATTGTCAGGGGTGTGGGTTGAGTATTGTCTGGGGTGTGGGGGGTGAGTATTGTCATGGATGTGGGGCTGAGTATTGTCAGGGGTGGGGGATGAGCCTGTCACTGGTGTGGGGCGTGAGTATTGTCAGGGGTGTGTGGATGAGTATTGTCAGGGGTGTGGGGGTGAGCATTGTCAGGGATGTGGGGGTGAGTATTGTCAGGGGTGGGGGATGAGCCTGTCACTGGTGTGGGGCGTGAATATTGTCAGGGGTGTGTGGATGAGTATTGTCAGGGGTGTGGGGGTAAGCATTGTCAGGGATGTGGGGGTGAGTATTGTCAGGGGTGGGGGATGAGCCTGTCACTGTGTGGGGGGTGAGTATTGTCAGGGGTGTGGGGTGAGTATTGTCAGGGGTGGGGGATGAGCCTGTCACTGGTGTGGGGGGTGAGTATTGTCAGGGGTGTGGGGGTGAGTATTGTCAGGGGTGGGGGATGAGCCTGTCACTGGTGTGGGGGGTGAGTATTGTCAGGGGTGTGGAGGTGAGTATTGTCAGGGGTGGGGGATGAGCCTGTCACTGGTGTGGGGGGTGAGTATTGTCAGGGGTGTGGGGATGAGTATTGTCAGGGATGTGGGTGTAATATTGTCCGGGTGTGGGGGTGAGTATTGTCCGGGTGTGGGGGTGAGTATTGTCAGGGGTGTGGGGGGTGATTATTGTCAGGGGTGTGTGGATGAGTATTGTCAGGGGTGTGGGGGGTGTGAGTATTGTCAGGTGTGTACGGGTGAGTATTGTCAGGGGTGTGGGAATGAGCATTGTCAGGGGTGTGGGGATGAGTATTGTCAGGAGTGGGGGTTAGCATTGTCAGGCGTGTGGGGATGAGTATTGTCAGTGGTGTGGGGGGTGAGTATTGTCCGGGTGTGGGGGATGAGCCTGTCAGTGGTGTGGGGGGTGAGTATTGTCAGGCGTGTGGGAGTTAGTATTGTCCGGGTGTGGGGGATGAGCCTGTCAGTGGTGTGGGGGGTGAGTATTGTCAGGTGTGTGGGGGTGAGTATTGTCCGGGTGTGGGAGTGAGTATTGTCCAGATGTGGGGGTGAGTATTGTCCGGGTGTGGGGGTGAGTATTGTCCAGGTGTGGGGGTGAGTATTGTCCGGGTGTGGGGGTGAGTATTGTCCGGGTGTGGGGGTGAGTATTTTCAGGGGTGTGGGGATGAATATTGTCAGGCGTGTGGTGATGAGCATTGTCAGTGGTGTTGGGCTGAGTATTGTTAGGGGTGTGGGGGTGAGCATTGTCAGGGCTGTGGGGGTGAACATTGTCAGGGGTGTGGGGGATTAGTATTGTCAGGGTTGTGGGGGATGAGCCTGTCAGGGGTGTGGGGATGAATACTGTCAGGGATGTGGGGGTGAGTATTGTCCGGGTGTGGGGGTGAGTATTGTCAGGGGTGTACGGGTGACCATTGTCAGGGGTGTGGGGGATTAGTATTGTCAGGGTTGTGGGGGATGAGCCTGTCAGGGGTGTGGGGATAAATATTGTCAGGGATGTGGGGGTGAGTATTGTCAAGGGTGTGGGGATGAGCCTGTCAGGGCTGTGGGGGGTGAGTATTGTCAGGGGTGTGGGGGTGAGTATTGTCAGGGATGTGGGGGTGAGTATTGTCAGGGGTGTGGGGTGAGCATTGTCAGGGGTGTGGGAATGAGCCTGTCAGTGGTGTGGGGGTGAGTATTGTCAGGGATGTGGGGGTGAGTATTGTCAGGGATGTAGGGGGTGAGTATTGTCAGGGGTGGGGGATGAGCCTGTCACTGGTGTAGGGGGTGAACATTGTCAGGGGTGTGGGGGTGAGTATTGCCAGGGGTGTGGGGTGTGAGTATTGTCAGGGGTGTGGGTTGAGTATTGTCTGGGGTGTGGGGGGTGAGTATTGTCAGGGGTGTGGGGGGTGAGTATTGTCAGGGGTGTGGGTTGAGTATTGTCTGGGGTGTGGGGGTGAGTATTGTCAGGGGTGTGGGGGGTGAGTATTGTCAGGGGTGTGGGTTGAGTATTGTCTGGGGTGTGGGGGGTGAGTATTGTCATGGATGTGGGGCTGAGTATTGTCAGGGGTGGGGGATGAGCCTGTCACTGGTGTGGGGCGTGAGTATTGTCAGGGGTGTGTGGATGAGTATTGTCAGGGGTGTGGGGGTGAGCATTGTCAGGGATGTGGGGGTGAGTATTGTCAGGGGTGGGGGATGAGCCTGTCACTGGTGTGGGGCGTGAATATTGTCAGGGGTGTGTGGATGAGTATTGTCAGGGGTGTGGGGGTAAGCATTGTCAGGGATGTGGGGGTGAGTATTGTCAGGGGTGGGGGATGAGCCTGTCACTGTGTGGGGGGTGAGTATTGTCAGGGGTGTGGGGTGAGTATTGTCAGGGGTGGGGGATGAGCCTGTCACTGGTGTGGGGGGTGAGTATTGTCAGGGGTGTGGGGGTGAGTATTGTCAGGGGTGGGGGATGAGCCTGTCACTGGTGTGGGGGGTGAGTATTGTCAGGGGTGTGGAGGTGAGTATTGTCAGGGGTGGGGGATGAGCCTGTCACTGGTGTGGGGGGTGAGTATTGTCAGGGGTGTGGGGATGAGTATTGTCAGGGATGTGGGTGTAATATTGTCCGGGTGTGGGGGTGAGTATTGTCCGGGTGTGGGGGTGAGTATTGTCAGGGGTGTGGGGGGTGATTATTGTCAGGGGTGTGTGGATGAGTATTGTCAGGGGTGTGGGTGTGTGAGTATTGTCAGGTGTGTACGGGTGAGTATTGTCAGGGGTGTGGGAATGAGCATTGTCAGGGGTGTGGGGGTGAGTATTGTCAGGAGTGGGGGTTAGCATTGTCAGGCGTGTGGGGATGAGTATTGTCAGTGGTGTGGGGGGTGAGTATTGTCCGGGTGTGGGGGATGAGCCTGTCAGTGGTGTGGGGGGTGAGTATTGTCAGGCGTGTGGGAGTTAGTATTGTCCGGGTGTGGGGGATGAGCCTGTCAGTGGTGTGGGGGGTGAGTATTGTCAGGTGTGTGGGGGTGAGTATTGTCCGGGTGTGGGAGTGAGTATTGTCCAGATGTGGGGGTGAGTATTGTCCGGGTGTGGGGGTGAGTATTGTCCAGGTGTGGGGGTGAGTATTGTCCGGGTGTGGGGGTGAGTATTGTCCGGGTGTGGGGGTGAGTATTTTCAGGGGTGTGGGGATGAATATTGTCAGGCGTGTGGTGATGAGCATTGTCAGTGGTGTTGGGCTGAGTATTGTTAGGGGTGTGGGGGTGAGCATTGTCAGGGCTGTGGGGGTGAACATTGTCAGGGGTGTGGGGGATTAGTATTGTCAGGGTTGTGGGGGATGAGCCTGTCAGGGGTGTGGGGATGAATACTGTCAGGGATGTGGGGGTGAGTATTGTCCGGGTGTGGGGGTGAGTATTGTCAGGGGTGTACGGGTGACCATTGTCAGGGGTGTGGGGGATTAGTATTGTCAGGGTTGTGGGGGATGAGCCTGTCAGGGGTGTGGGGATAAATATTGTCAGGGATGTGGGGGTGAGTATTGTCAAGGGTGTGGGGATGAGCCTGTCAGGGCTGTGGGGGGTGAGTATTGTCAGGGGTGTGGGGGTGAGTATTGTCCGGAATGTGGGGTGAACATTATCAGGAGTGTGGGGGTGAACATTGTCAGGGGTGTGGGGGTGGTGAGTGTTGTCTAGGTGTCAGGAGGTGAGCATTTTCCTGGTTTGGGGTGAGGATTGTTTTTATTCATTCACAGCGTGTGTGCGCTTTGCTGGCTGGGCCAGCCTCTATTGCCCATCCCTAGTTTCCCTTAGAAGGTGGTGGTGAGCTGCCTTCTTGAACCACTGCAGTCCATGTGGTGTAGGAACACCCACAGCGCTGTTAGGAAGGGAGTTCCAGGATTTTGACACATCGGCAGTGAAGGAACAGTGATATATTTCCAATCCAGGCTGGTGAGTGGTTTAGAAGGGAACTTCCAAGTGGTGATGTTCCCATCTATCTGCTGCCCTTGTCCTTCTAGATGGTAGTGGTCGTGAATTTGGAAGGTGCTGTCGAAGGAGCCTTGGCGAATTCCTGCAACGCATCTTGTAGATGGTACAAACTGCTGCTACTGTGCATCAGTGGTGGAGAGAGTGAAGGTTTGTGGATGTGGTGCCAGTTAAGCGGGCTGCTTTGTCCTGGATGGTGTCAAGCTTCTTGTGTGTTGTGGTAGCTGCACTCGCCCAGGCAAGTGGGGAGTATTCCATCACACTCCTGACTTGTGTCTTGTAGATGGTGGACAGGCTTTGGGGAAACAGGAGGTGAGTTACTCGTCACACGACTCCCAGCCTCTGACCTGCTCTTGTAGACACAGTATTTATATGGCTGGTCCAGTTCAGTTTCTGGTCAAGGGTAACCCCCAGGATGTTGATAATGGGGGATTCAGTGATGGTAATGCCATTGAATGTCAAGGGGCGATGGCTGGATTCTCTCTTGTTAAAGATGGTCATTGTCTGACACTTATGTGGCACGAATGTTACTTGCCACTTGTCAGCCCAAGCTTGGATATTGTCCAGGTCTTGCTGCATTTGGACTTGGATTGCTTCAGTATCTGAGGAGTTGCAAATGGTGCTGAACATTGTGCAATCATCAGTGAACATCCCCACTTCTGACCTTATGATGGAAGGAAGATCATTGATGAAGTAGCTAAAGATGGTTGGGCCAAGGACACTACCCTGAGGAACGCCTGCAGTGATGACCTGGAGCATGATAGAGGAGGTGATGGCATAGTGGTATTATTGCTGGATAGTAATCCAGAGACACAACCAGCATTGTCAGGGGTGTGGGGGTGAGTATTGTCAGGGGTGTGGGGGTGAGTATTGTCAGGGGTGTGGGGGTGAGCATTGTCAGGGGTGTGGGGGTGAGCATTGTCAGGGGAGTGGGGATGAGTATTGTCAGGGGTGTGGGGGTGAGTATTGTCAGGAGTGGGGGTTAGCATTGTCAGGCGTGCGGGGATGAGTATTGTCAGTGGTGTGGGGGGTGAGTATTGTCCGGGTGTGGGGGATGAGCCTGTCAGTGGTGTGGGGGGTGAGTATTGTCAGGCGTGTGGGAGTTAGTATTGTCCGGGTGTGGGGGATGAGCCTGTCAGTGGTGTGGGGGGTGAGTATTGTCAGGTGTGTGGGGGTGAGTATTGTCCGGGTGTGGGAGTGAGTATTGTCCAGATGTGGGGGTGAGTATTGTCCGGGTGTGGGGGTGAGTATTGTCCAGGTGTGGGGGTGAGTATTGTCCGGGTGTGGGGGTGAGTATTGTCCGGGTGTGGGGGTGAGTATTTTCAGGGGTGTGGGGATGAATATTGTCAGGCGTGTGGTGATGAGCATTGTCAGTGGTGTTGGGCTGAGTATTGTTAGGGGTGTGGGGGTGAGCATTGTCAGGGCTGTGGGGGTGAACATTGTCAGGGGTGTGGGGGATTAGTATTGTCAGGGTTGTGGGGGATGAGCCTGTCAGGGGTGTGGGGATGAATACTGTCAGGGATGTGGGGGTGAGTATTGTCCGGGTGTGGGGGTGAGTATTGTCAGGGGTGTACGGGTGACCATTGTCAGGGGTGTGGGGGATTAGTATTGTCAGGGTTGTGGGGGATGAGCCTGTCAGGGGTGTGGGGATAAATATTGTCAGGGATGTGGGGGTGAGTATTGTCAAGGGTGTGGGGATGAGCCTGTCAGGGCTGTGGGGGGTGAGTATTGTCAGGGGTGTGGGGGTGAGTATTGTCCGGAATGTGGGGTGAACATTATCAGGAGTGTGGGGGTGAACATTGTCAGGGGTGTGGGGGTGGTGAGTGTTGTCTAGGTGTCAGGAGGTGAGCATTTTCCTGGTTTGGGGTGAGGATTGTTTTTATTCATTCACAGCGTGTGTGCGCTTTGCTGGCTGGGCCAGCCTCTATTGCCCATCCCTAGTTTCCCTTAGAAGGTGGTGGTGAGCTGCCTTCTTGAACCACTGCAGTCCATGTGGTGTAGGAACACCCACAGCGCTGTTAGGAAGGGAGTTCCAGGATTTTGACACATCGGCAGTGAAGGAACAGTGATATATTTCCAATCCAGGCTGGTGAGTGGTTTAGAAGGGAACTTCCAAGTGGTGATGTTCCCATCTATCTGCTGCCCTTGTCCTTCTAGATGGTAGTGGTCGTGAATTTGGAAGGTGCTGTCGAAGGAGCCTTGGCGAATTCCTGCAACGCATCTTGTAGATGGTACAAACTGCTGCTACTGTGCATCAGTGGTGGAGAGAGTGAAGGTTTGTGGATGTGGTGCCAGTTAAGCGGGCTGCTTTGTCCTGGATGGTGTCAAGCTTCTTGTGTGTTGTGGTAGCTGCACTCGCCCAGGCAAGTGGGGAGTATTCCATCACACTCCTGACTTGTGTCTTGTAGATGGTGGACAGGCTTTGGGGAAACAGGAGGTGAGTTACTCGTCACACGACTCCCAGCCTCTGACCTGCTCTTGTAGACACAGTATTTATATGGCTGGTCCAGTTCAGTTTCTGGTCAAGGGTAACCCCCAGGATGTTGATAATGGGGGATTCAGTGATGGTAATGCCATTGAATGTCAAGGGGCGATGGCTGGATTCTCTCTTGTTAAAGATGGTCATTGTCTGACACTTATGTGGCACGAATGTTACTTGCCACTTGTCAGCCCAAGCTTGGATATTGTCCAGGTCTTGCTGCATTTGGACTTGGATTGCTTCAGTATCTGAGGAGTTGCAAATGGTGCTGAACATTGTGCAATCATCAGTGAACATCCCCACTTCTGACCTTATGATGGAAGGAAGATCATTGATGAAGTAGCTAAAGATGGTTGGGCCAAGGACACTACCCTGAGGAACGCCTGCAGTGATGACCTGGAGCATGATAGAGGAGGTGATGGCATAGTGGTATTATTGCTGGATAGTAATCCAGAGACACAACCAGCATTGTCAGGGGTGTGGGGGTGAGTATTGTCAGGGGGGTGAGTATTGTCAGGGGTGTGGGGGTGAGCATTGTCAGGGGTGTGGGGGTGAGCATTGTCAGGGGAGTGGGGATGAGTATTGTCAGGGGTGTGGGGGTGAGTATTGTCAGGAGTGGGGGTTAGCATTGTCAGGCGTGTGGGGATGAGTATTGTCAGTGGTGTGGGGGGTGAGTATTGTCCGGGTGTGGGGGATGAGCCTGTCAGTGGTGTGGGGGGTGAGTATTGTCAGGCGTGTGGGAGTTAGTATTGTCCGGGTGTGGGGGATGAGCCTGTCAGTGGTGTGGGGGGTGAGTATTGTCAGGTGTGTGGGGGTGAGTATTGTCCGGGTGTGGGATTGAGTATTGTCCAGATGTGGGGGTGAGTATTGTCCGGGTGTGGGGGTGAGTATTGTCCAGGTGTGGGGGTGAGTATTGTCCGGGTGTGGGGGTGAGTATTGTCCGGGTGTGGGGGTGAGTATTTTCAGGGGTGTGGGGATGAATATTGTCAGGCGTGTGGTGATGAGCATTGTCAGTGGTGTTGGGCTGAGTATTGTTAGGGGTGTGGGGGTGAGCATTGTCAGGGCTGTGGGGGTGAACATTGTCAGGGGTGTGGGGGATTAGTATTGTCAGGGTTGTGGGGGATGAGCCTGTCAGGGGTGTGGGGATGAATACTGTCAGGGATGTGGGGGTGAGTATTGTCCGGGTGTGGGGGTGAGTATTGTCAGGGGTGTACGGGTGACCATTGTCAGGGGTGTGGGGGATTAGTATTGTCAGGGTTGTGGGGGATGAGCCTGTCAGGGGTGTGGGGATAAATATTGTCAGGGATGTGGGGGTGAGTATTGTCAAGGGTGTGGGGATGAGCCTGTCAGGGCTGTGGGGGGTGAGTATTGTCAGGGGTGTGGGGGTGAGTATTGTCAGGGATGTGGGGGTGAGTATTGTCAGGGGTGTGGGGTGAGCATTGTCAGGGGTGTGGGAATGAGCCTGTCAGTGGTGTGGGGGTGAGTATTGTCAGGGATGTGGGGGTGAGTATTGTCAGGGATGTAGGGGGTGAGTATTGTCAGGGGTGGGGGATGAGCCTGTCACTGGTGTGGGGGGTGAACATTGTCAGGGGTGTGGGGGTGAGTATTGTCAGGGGTGTGGGGGGTGAGTATTGTCAGGGGTGTGGGTTGAGTATTGTCTGGGGTGTGGGGGGTGAGTATTGTCAGGGGTGTGGGGGTGAGCATTGTCAAGGATGTTGGGGGTGACTATTGTCAGGGGTGGGGGATGAGCCTGTCACTGGTGTGGGAGGTGAACATTGTCAGGGGTGTGGGGGTGAGCATTGTCAGGGTTGTGGGGCTGAGTATTGTTAGGGTTGGGGGATGAGCCTGTCACTGGTGTGGGGTGTGAGTATTGTCAGGGGTGTGGGGATGAGCATTGTCAGGGGTGTGGGAATGAGCATTGTCAGGGGTGTGGGGTGAGTATTGTCAGGGGTGTGGGGGGTGAGTATTGTCAGGGGTGGGGGATGAGCCTGTCACTGGTGTGGGGTGTGAGTATTGTCAGGGGTGTGGGGATGAGTATTGTCAGGGGTGTGGGGGTGAGCATTGTCAAGGATGTAGGGGGTGACTATTGTCAGGGGTGGGGGATGAGCCTGTTACTGGTGTGGGGGGTGAACGTTGTCAGGGGTGTGGGGATGAGCATTGTCAGAGGTGTGGGAATGAGCATTGTCAGGGGTGTGGGGTGAGTATTGTCAGGGGTGTGGTGGGTGAGTATTGTCAGGGGTGGGGGATGAGCCTGTCACTGGTGTGGGGCGTGAGTATTGTCAGGGGTGTGGGGATGAGCATTGTCAGGGGTGTGGGAATGAGCATTGACAGGGGTGTGGGGGTGAGCATTGTCAGGGATGTGGGGATGAGTATTGTCAGGGGTGGGGGATGAGCCTGTCACTGTGTGGGGTTGAGTATTGTCAGGGGCGTGGGGGTGAGTATTGTCAGGGGTGGGGGATGAGCCTGTCACTGGTGTGGGGGGTGAGTATTGTCAGGGGTGTGGGGGTGAGTATTGTCAGGGGTGGGGGATGAGCCTGTCACTGGTGTGGGGGGTGAGTATTGTCAGGGGTGTGGGGATAAGTATTGTCAGGGGTGTAGGGTTGAGAATTGTCAGGGATGTGGGTGTAATATTGTCCGGGTGTGGGGGTGAGTATTGTCCGGGTGTGGGGGTGAGTATTGTCTGGGGTGTGGGGATGAGTATTGTCAGGCGTGTGGTGATGAGCATTGTCAGTGGTGTTGGGCTGAGTATTGTTAGGGGTGTGGGGGTGAGCATTGTCAGTGGTGTTGGGCTGAGTATTGTTAAGCGTGTGGGGGTGAGCATTGTCAGGGGGGTGGGGGTGAGTATTGTCCAGGTGTGGGGGTGAGTATTGTCAGGGATGTGGGGTTAGCATTGTCAGGAGTGTGGGGGGGTGAGTATTGTCAGGGGTGTGGGGGGTGATTATTGTCAGGGGTGTGTGGATGAGTATTGTCAGGGGTGTGGGGGGTGTGAGTATTGTCAGGTGTATACGAGTGAGTATTGTCAGGGGTGTGGGAATGAGCATTGTCAGGGGTGTGGGGGTGAGTATTGTCAGGGGTGTGGGGGTGTGTATTGTCCAGGTGTGGGGGTGAGTATTGTCAAGGGTGTGGGGGTGAGCATTGTCAGGGATGTGGGGGTGAGTATTGTCAGGGGTGGGGGATGAGCCTGTCACTGGTGTGGGGGGTGAGTATTGTCAGGAGTGTGGGAATGAGTATTGTCAGGGGTGTGGGGGTGAGCATTGTCAGGGGTGGGGGATGAGCCTGTCACTGGTGTGGGGGGTGAACATTGTCAGGGGTGTGGGGGTGAGTATTGTCAGGGGTGTGGGGGGTGAGTATTGTCAGGGGTGTGGGTTGAGTATTGTCTGGGGTGTGGGGGGTGAGTATTGTCAGGGGTGTGGGGGTGAGCATTGTCAAGGATGTAGGGGGTGACTATTGTCAGGGGTGGGGGATGAGCCTGTCACTGGTGTGGGAGGTGAACATTGTCAGGGGTGTGGGGGTGAGCATTGTCAGGGATGTGGGGCTGAGTATTGTTAGGGTTGGGGGATGAGCCTGTCACTGGTGTGGGGTGTGAGTATTGTCAGGGGTGTGGGGATGAGCATTGTCAGGGGTGTGGGAATGAGCATTGTCAGGGGTGTGGGGTGAGTATTGTCAGGGGTGTGGGGGGTGAGTATTGTCAGGGGTGGGGGATGAGCCTGTCACTGGTGTGGGGTGTGAGTATTGTCAGGGGTGTGGGGATGAGTATTGTCAGGGGTGTGGGGGTGAGCATTGTCAAGGATGTAGGGGGTGACTATTGTCAGGGGTGGGGGATGAGCCTGTTACTGGTGTGGGGGGTGAACGTTGTCAGGGGTGTGGGGATGAGCATTGTCAGAGGTGTGGGAATGAGCATTGTCAGGGGTGTGGGGTGAGTATTGTCAGGGGTGTGGTGGGTGAGTATTGTCAGGGGTGGGGGATGAGCCTGTCACTGGTGTGGGGCGTGAGTATTGTCAGGGGTGTGGGGATGAGCATTGTCAGGGGTGTGGGAATGAGCATTGACAGGGGTGTGGGGGTGAGCATTGTCAGGGATGTGGGGATGAGTATTGTCAGGGGTGGGGGATGAGCCTGTCACTGTGTGGGGTTGAGTATTGTCAGGGGCGTGGGGGTGAGTATTGTCAGGGGTGGGGGATGAGCCTGTCACTGGTGTGGGGGGTGAGTATTGTCAGGGGTGTGGGGGTGAGTATTGTCAGGGGTGGGGGATGAGCCTGTCACTGGTGTGGGGGGTGAGTATTGTCAGGGGTGTGGGGATAAGTATTGTCAGGGGTGTAGGGTTGAGAATTGTCAGGGATGTGGGTGTAATATTGTCCGGGTGTGGGGGTGAGTATTGTCCGGGTGTGGGGGTGAGTATTGTCTGGGGTGTGGGGATGAGTATTGTCAGGCGTGTGGTGATGAGCATTGTCAGTGGTGTTGGGCTGAGTATTGTTAGGGGTGTGGGGGTGAGCATTGTCAGTGGTGTTGGGCTGAGTATTGTTAAGCGTGTGGGGGTGAGCATTGTCAGGGGGGTGGGGGTGAGTATTGTCCAGGTGTGGGGGTGAGTATTGTCAGGGATGTGGGGTTAGCATTGTCAGGAGTGTGGGGGGGTGAGTATTGTCAGGGGTGTGGGGGGTGATTATTGTCAGGGGTGTGTGGATGAGTATTGTCAGGGGTGTGGGGGGTGTGAGTATTGTCAGGTGTATACGAGTGAGTATTGTCAGGGGTGTGGGAATGAGCATTGTCAGGGGTGTGGGGGTGAGTATTGTCAGGGGTGTGGGGGTGTGTATTGTCCGGGTGTGGGGGTGAGTATTGTCAAGGGTGTGGGGGTGAGCATTGTCAGGGATGTGGGGGTGAGTATTGTCAGGGGTGGGGGATGAGCCTGTCACTGGTGTGGGGGGTGAGTATTGTCAGGAGTGTGGGAATGAGTATTGTCAGGGGTGTGGGGGTGAGCATTGTCAAGGATGTAGAGGGTGACTATTGTCAGGAGTGGGGGATGAGCCTGTCACTGGTGTGGGGGGTGAACATTGTCAGGGGTGTGGGGGTGAGCATTGTCAGGGATGTGGGGGTGAGTATTGTTAGGGGTGGGGGATGAGCCTGTCACTGGTGTGGGGGGTGAGTATTGTCAGGGGTGTGGGGATGAGTATTGTCAGGGGTGTGGGGTTGAGCATTGTCAGTGATGTGGGTGTAATATTGTCCAGGTGTGGGGGTGAGTATTGTCTGGGTGTGGGGGTGAGTATTGTCAGGGGTGTGGGGATGAGTATTGTCAGGCGTGTGGTGATGAGCATTGTCAGTGGTGTTGGGCTGAGTATTGTTAGGGGTGTGGGGGTGAGCATTGTCAGGGCTGTGGGGGGGTGAGTATTGTCAGGGATGAGTGGGGTGAGTATTGTCAGGGATGTGGGAATGAGTATTTTCAGGGGTGTGGGGGTGAGTATTGTCAGGTGTGTGGGGATGAGTATTGTCCGGGTGCGGGGGTGAGTATTGTCAGGGGTGTGGGGTGAGTATTGTCAGGGGTGTGGGGGTGAGTATTGTCCGGGTGTGGGGTTGAGTATTGTCAGTGGTGTGGGGATGAGCCTGTCAGTGGTGTGGGGGGTGAGTATTGTCAGGGGTGTGGGGGTGAGTATTGTCAGTGGTGTGGGGCTGAGTATTGTCAGCGGTGTGGGGGTGAGCATTGACAGGGATGTGGGGGGTGAGTATGGTCAGGGGTGGGGGATGAGCCTGTCACTGGTGTGGGGGGTGAACATTGTCAGGGGTGTGGGGTTGAGCATTGTCAGGGGTTGGGGGCTGAGTATTGTCAGGGGTGTGGGGGTGAGTATTGTCAGGGGTGTGGGGGTGAGCATTGTCAGGGATGTGGGGGTGAGTATTGTCAGGGGTGGGGGATGAGCCTGTCACTGGTGTGGGGGATGAGCCTGTCAGGGGTGTGGGGATGAGCATTGTCAGGGGTGTGGGAGTGAGTATTGTCCAGATGTGGGGGTGAGTATTGTCCGTGTGTGGGGGATGAACCTGTCAGTGGTGTGGGGGGGTGAGTATTTTCAGGGGTATGGGGGTGAGCATTGTCAGGGGTGTGGGGTTGAGTATTGTCAGGGTTCTGGGGATGAATATTGTCAGGAGTGTGGGGGTGAGTATTGTCAGGGGTGTGGGGATGAATATTGTCAGGTGTGTGGTGATGAGCATTGTCAGTGGTGTTGGGCTGAGTATTGTTAGGGGTGTGGGGGGAGCATTGTCAGGGCTGTAGGGGTGTGAGTATTGTCAGGGGTGAGGGGGGTGAGTATTGTCAGGGGTGCGGGGATGAGTATTGTCCGGGTGTGGGGATGAGTATTGTCAGGGGTGTGGGGGTGAACATTGTCAGGGGTGTGGGGAGTTAGTATTGTCAGGGTTGTTGGGGATGAGCCTGTCAGGGGTGTGTGGATGAGTATTGTCAGGGATGTGTGGATGAGTATTGTCAGGGATGTGGGGTTGAGTATTGCCAGGGGTGTGGGGATGAGCCTGTCAGGGCTGTGGGGGGGTGAGCATTGACAGGGGTGTGGGAATGAGCATTGTCAGGGGTGTGGGGTGAGTATTGTCAAGGGTGTGGGGGTGAGTATTGTCAGAGGTGTGGGGGGTGAGTATTGTCAGGGGTGTGGGGGTGAGCATTGTCAGGGATGTGGGGGTGAGTATTGTCAGGGGTGTGGGGATGAGTATTGTCAGGGGTGTGGGGGTGAGCATTGTCAAGGATGTAGGGGGTGACTATTGTCAGGGGTGGGGGATGAGCCTGTCACTGGTGTGGGAGGTGAACATTGTCAGGGGTGTGGGGGTGAGCATTGTCAGGGATGTGGGGCTGAGTATTGTTAGGGTTGGGGGATGAGCCTGTCACTGGTGTGGGGTGTGAGTATTGTCAGGGGTGTGGGGATGAGCATTGTCAGGGGTGTGGGAATGAGCATTGTCAGGGGTGTGGGGTGAGTATTGTCAGGGGTGTGGGGGGTGAGTATTGTCAGGGGTGGGGGATGAGCCTGTCACTGGTGTGGGGTGTGAGTATTGTCAGGGGTGTGGGGATGAGTATTGTCAGGGGTGTGGGGGTGAGCATTGTCAGGGGTGTGGGGGGTGAGTATTGACAGGGGTGTGGGGGTGAGCATTGTCAGGGATGTGGGGGTGAGTATTGTCAGGGGTGTGGGGGTGAGCATTGTCAGGGATACGGGGGTGAGTATTGTCAGGGGTGGGGGATGAGCCTGTCACTGTGTGGGGGGTGAGTATTGTCAGGGGTGTGGGGTGAGCATTGTCAGGGGTGTGGGCTGTGAGTATTATCAGGGGTGCGGGGGTGAGTAATGTCAGGGGTGTGGGGGTGAGTATTGTTTGGGTGTGGGGGTAAGTATTGTCAGGGGTGTGGGAATGTGTATTGTCCGGGTGTGGGGTGAGCATTGTCAGGGGTGTGGGGATGAGTATTGTCCGGTGTGGGGGTGAGTATTGTCAGGGGTGTTGGGGTGAGCATTGTCGGGGTATGGGGAATGAGCATTGTCAGGGGTGTGGGGATGAGTATTGTCCAGGTGTGGGGGTGAGCATTGTCAGGGGTGTGGGGGTGAGTATTGTCCAGGTGTGCGGGATGAGCCTGTCAGGGGTGTGGGGGGTGAGTATTGTCAGGGCTGTGGGGATGATTATTGTCAGGAGTGTGGGGTTGAGTATTGTCAGGGGTCTGGGGATGAGTATTGTCAGGGGTGTGGGGGTGATTATTGTCAGGGATGTGGGGGTGAGTACTGTCAGGGGTGGGGGATGAGCCTGTCAGGGGTGTGTGGATGAGCGTTGTCAGGGGTGTGGGGGTGAGCATTATCAGTGGTGTGGGGTGAGCATTGTTAGGGGTGTGGGGGGTGAGTATTGTCCGGGTGTGGGGTGAGCATTGTCCGGGTGTGGGGTTGAGTATTGTCCGGGTGTGGGGGTGCGCATTGTCTGGTTGTGGCGGGTGAACATTGTCAGGGATATGGGGGTGAGTATTGTCAGGGTTGCGGGGATGAGCCTATCAGGGGTGTGGGGATGAGTAATCTCAGGGGTGTGCGGGTGAGTATTGTCAGGGGTGTGGGGGTGAGTATTGTCAGGGGTGTGGGGATGAGTATTGTCAGGGGTGTAGGGGTGAGTATTGTCCAGCTGTGGGGGTGAGTATTTTCAGTGGGCTGAGTGTGAGTATTGTCAGGGTTGTGGGGGTTGAGTATTGTCAGGGGTGGGGGGTGAGTATTGTCAGGGGTGTGTGGGTGAGCATTGTCAGGGGTATGGGGTGTGAGTATTGTCAGGGGTGTGGGGGGGTGAGTTTTGTCAGGGGTGTGGAGGGGTGAGTATTGTCAGGGGTGTGGGGGGTGAGTATTGTCAGTGGTGTGGGGGCTGAGTATTTTCAGTGGTGTGGGGGTGAGTATTGCCAGGGGTGTGGGTTCCGGTGAGCATTGTTTGGCCTATGGGGGTATGGGAGGGAGAGTGCAATGTCGGGCTGCAAGGTGATGAGCAGTGTCAGGGGTGTGGGGGGTGAGTATTGTCAGTGGTGTGGGGGCTGAGTATTTTCAGTGGTGTGGGGGTGAGTATTGTCCAGCTGTGGGGGTGAGTATTTTCAGTGGGGTGGGTGTGATTATTGTCAGGGTTGTGGGGGGTGAGTATTGTCAGGGGTGGGGGGGTGAGTATTGTCGGTGGTGTGGGGGGTGAGTATTGTCAGGGGTGTGTGGGTGAGCGTTGTCAGGGGTATGGGGTGTGAGTATTGTCAGGGGTGTGGGAGGGTGAGTTTTGTCAGGGGTGTGGGTGGATGAGTATTGTCAGGGGTGTGGGGGGTGAGTATTGTCAGTGATGTGGGGGCTGAATATTTTCAGTGGTGTGGGGGTGAGTATTGCCAGGGGTGTGGGTTCCGGTGAGCATTGTTTGGCCTATGGGGGTATGGGAGGGAGAGTGCAATGTCGGGCTGCAAGGTGATGAGCAGTGTCAGGGGTGTGGTGGGTGAGTATTGTCAGTGGTGTGGGGGCTGAGTATTTTCAGTGGTGTGGGGGTGAGTATTGTCAGTGGTGTGGGGGCTGAGTATTTTCAGTGGTGTGGGGGTGAGTATTGTCAGTGGTGTGGGGTCCAGTGAGCATTGTTTGGCCCAAGGGGGTACGGGAGAGAACGTGCAATGTCGGGCTGCAAGGTGATAAGCAGTGTCAGGGTTGGGGGGGTGAACATTGTCAGGGGTATAGTGGTGAGTACTTTTAGAAGTCCAGGGGGTTGAGAATAGTCAGAGCTCTGGGGTCCGGTGAGCATTGTTTGATGTATGGGGGCATGGGAGGGAATGTGCAATGTCGGGCTGCAAGGTGAAGAGCAGTGTCAGGGTTGTGGGGGGCAGTGAGCGTTGCCCGGATGTGAGGGCAGGGAGCGTTTTGGGGGATATTAGTGGGTCGCTGGGGTGGTGTTCTTTAGGTCTTTTTGATACATCTTCTGCTGTTAATCACCGTCCTATGCCTGAGATTAACCACAGGAGACGGATGGGGTAACTATCTAGGTAAGTCTAGTACATCAAACTCAAGTCCCTGGCACTAAAGTCAGTGTCAGAGACATTCTCAGAGTGGCCTGGGCAGCATAATTCTACCCATCGGAGGTTTTAAACTTCCTGGGGTAACACTGCGCTTGTGCTCGGATCGTGTCTTCCTCGGGGTCCCGACACAATACAGAGGCGAACATCTCAACATTCGTTGTTACTGGAAGATCTGGGCCATTGGACTAGATGACCAAAAGCTCACTCAAAGAGGTAGGCTTTAGTGACAATAATGAACGTTTCCTCCAATTAATATATTTAAGGCTACCTGTTGGTATTGTAATGTTGAACAATGGAGTTTAGGGCATTGTCTCCCCTTAGTTTCAAAGTTAAGTTTACCTGATGAATTGAATTCAAGATTCTGCTGGGTTTATAATGGGTCAGAAGTGTTAACATGTTTCTCACACACTAATCCCAAATTCAAAATCTCCACCTCCCTTCCTGAAGACATCAACCCCCTTGCTTGGGCACATTTGCGCAAATACAAGGCACCGGCAACCTTGCCCAAGCATCCATTATTCATATGTGAGTCCCTATATTATGTGTTGGCAGGCAAGCTAGGTTGTAAATAACCCAAAGATTATTGAAAATACAAGTCATTTTTTTAAAAATCAGCCCATTATAAATAAGATATTTAATACACAAGCAGCTACATGCATTTTCAGCACTGTATATGCCAGACCTCTATAATTATGCCTCACAGCTAAGATGGATTTTCTCGACTAATCAAAACTACAATATTATTTTCTTAACGTAGACATGTACCCTGTCTTTGGCAGCCAGCTGAGAATGTAATGACTGCAATAGCTTGTATAGATCAAAAGCCCTGTAGCTAAAATCATACAGGTTGTCATAGCACTGCACTGTCAGGAGACTAAGAGAAGGTTATTGTCAGGGAACAAAGCAGTTGAAGATGTCCTATACAATTAAGCAAATAGAAAAACAATTTAATTGTAGATCCTTTGTGCAAATTCAGGGTCTAAGAAAAGAGAGGGAGCCTTTTCTTAAAAGAGTCTTCAGTCATTAGAGGAAAGCACAATCTAATAGCTACAGAGAAAGTTGAAAATACACAGGTTGATATTTGAAAAAAGAAAGGAAAATTAAAAGGGAAAGGTATGTTAACAACTTAGGTGTGAACCTTCATCAATAAATATAGAGAAGAATTATGTAGTAAAAGGGTCTGGCACATCCAGGGTTAATGTGGGACTGAGTACAGTACCGCCCATGCAGTGATGAACCGCACCCAGAGTCACTCGAGTGTTGGATAGAGCGGTGTGTACCAGCAAGCATGGAGACAACTCCTACCTTGTACCTTTACTGTATATTTGTAAATAGTTCCAAGGAACAATAAAGACTTACAGTCAACCTATGCATGACTACAAAGACTTCTTCAGACCAATCAAACTGTAACCAACACCCTACAACAGGTTAGACCAGAAATTTAAACCCCCATGTTTTGCTTTCAAATTCGGATTGACCTGTTGTGCGTTATTGACGTTTTCAGTGACGATGGAATGTAATCTCTGATTGGATTTGGTTTTGATGGTCCTGCATGTGACAGGGCTTGCAAAATAATAATGGCCATTTGGCGAAGTACCTTTGAAAGCCTGGTATTCATGGAATTGCACGTCAGCCAAAGAACTAACAGAACTGATCTTCACAGAAAAAAAAAATCAATGTTGACAGGATTATGAGGGCCTAAAAATAGGGTCAGTAACTTTAAACCTGATGATTGGTCCATTGTATTTTTCACGGGAGCCTATCGCTGGGCAATTAAAGCGCCGGCTTGATGCAAGCAGTAAGCTTCTTACCAATGCTGATCAGGGTCCAAATGATATAGTTATGTTTGCAATTGTAGGGGTCACCTGAGCAAAGTTTATAACATGAACTATCCAACCAGGTGTACTAGCGTTCCAGTCAGGAAATGGCTAGTGAAATGTTAGCCAATTGTTTATTCATGAAGCCAGGAGTCAGAGAATTTCTCCTGTATTGTTGTATGCCGCTGCTGGCCTGGTCTAGTCTGGCATTCCCCCCAGCCATTTCCTCCACACCCCTTCCCCAGTGCTGCATGAGCCCATAACCCAAGTACCTACCTGCATCCTTGTTTGGTATCTACAATTTGCCTGCCAAGTTCAAATGAGGCCGATGCCTTAAAATTGCAGCTGCCTCTTTGGCACTGAAGGAGGCGGCTATTCAGTCAGCCACCCAAAGGGCAAAGTCAATCTCAGCATCTCTCAGAGAGGAAATGGGGAGAGAAAATTATCAAGAATAAAGAAAATAACCAATGCAGAGCAGTAAAATAATCCAACATCAATGGTGTTGAAAGGGGGGCCGAGTTGTGCTATTGGTGATAGAATTGATCTGCATACGCTTCTTGGGTGGAAATATTAAGTTTATTTACAATATACTCAGCAGCAACTACACGTGTGCTTTCAACTCCAACTCTTCTCTGACTGCTGAGGTAGCCTGCGCTACTCTCCTATTGGTTATTATAGATCATGTGATCTTCCTTAACAAGTATTATTCTTAAAGTACATTACACACTAAATAAAACCATAATTACTACATTCCTCCCCCTTTAACTCAGCTATACATATATTTCCAAGTACATATTTTTCAAGATAACATAATATTTACACTGAGTAAGCAATTTACAAGTTCAGTCTTTCAGGTGGTTTCCTGGTACGTGTGGAACATCACAGCTCAACAACTTCAGATTCTTTATCAGGAACCTCCTTTCCCGGAGTTGCCTGAACATCAGGTGCCTTGGTGGGCACTTGCATTTCTGTATCTTCAACTCTTACAGGAACGTCAGACATGTCAGTCCTGGGTTGAGTATCCTCAACAGGAAACGCAGACCCAGTCATGATCACTGGTAGAATCAATTCTTGTTGATTTGTCTCTCTCTTCCTTATATGGTCCACATGTTTCCAGATGATCTGGCCTTTCACCTCCACAGGGTAAGATAGAGGTCCAGTCACCACACTTATTTCACATGGTAACCTCTTTGGTCCTTCTCCGAAGTTTTTCACATATACCGGCTCTCCCACGGTAAATTTCCTCTTGCGACTATGCCAGTCGTGTCTAATTTTCTGGCTTCCCTGACTCCTTTCCAACTTCCCCTCAAAATTTGGCATTAATAAGCTCAATCTCATCCTGAGACAGCGTTTGAACAATAACTCCGCAGGTGTGACACCTATTGTTGCATGAGGGGTAGTCCTGTAATGAAAAAGAAAGTGTGCTAGCTTGATTGCCAAGGAATCGCTGGTTAACTTTTTCATGCCAGCCTTGAACGTTTGAACCACCCTTTCAGCCGATTCGTTTGAGGAAGGGTGGTACGGTGTAGTTTTTACATAAGTGATACCATTGAGACTGATAAACCGTTGAACCTCAGCAGCTGTAAATGCCGTGCCATTATCAGAAGTGACTACTTCTGGTCCATGAATGGCAAAACTTTGACGTAATTTCTCAATTGTAGCCGCTGACGTTAGTGACTTCACCTCATATATGTCCAACCATTTTGAATGGGCATTGACAATGAAACATTGTTCCAAGGAAACATCCAACGTAGTAAATGTGTAACCGCACCCAGGGTCGACCTGGCCACTCCCATGGGTGTAACGGAGCTGCCACTGGCAACTTTTGCAGTTGCTGGCATTACACACAGTGCTTTACTAAACTCTCTTTTTTGGCCATCCATCCCAGGCCACCATAGATAGCTATGTGCTATGGTCTTCATTTGGAAAATTCCTGGATGGGCACTGTGTAGTTCAATTAAAAGCGGCTTCCTTCCCTTTGAAGGAACTATCGCTCATGCTCCCCACAATAAGATGCCGTCCTGGCTGAGTATTCCATGTCTTTTGTTGAAGTATGGTTCCATTTCATCAGATACGGACTCCTGTGACCAACCATGTAGCATTTGTTCTCGTACCTGAGATAGGACAGCGTCCCGACTTGTCCAGTCTCTGATCTGTCGAGCACATACCCCGTGAGAAATCTAAGAAATTTAACAGTAAAACAAGTTCCTATAGAATTGGGATGTGCTCATCATTTTCTTGTAAGGGCAAACGATTAAGGATGTCGGCAGTTACGATTTGATTGTCAGGCCTATGTACAAAAGTGTATTCGTATGCTGCCAGAATTAAAGCCCTTTGTTGTATTCTTGCTGAGGCTATGGGCGATTTAGCCTTGTCCTCACTAAATAATCCTAGCAATGGTCCATGGTCTGAAACGATTGTAAAATGGCAGCCATGTACGTATTGGTGAAATTTCTTGACACCAAAGATGATGGACAGGCCCTTCTTTTTCTATCTGCGGATATCCCTTTTCTGCTGTGGTGAACATTCTTGATACGTATTGGCCATTCTGTGCCATCATCCATCCAATGAGAGAGCACTGCTCCCACTCCATAGGGGGATGCATCAGATATCAGCACCAATTCCTTTGTCTGATCATAATGCACGAATAGATTGGACGAGTGCAACAATTGTTTCACCTTCATGAAAGCTTCTTTCTGAGGCACCGCCCAAGACCAACGTTGATTCTTTTTGAGTAGAGAATGCAGGGAGCCAGCATTGTAGACAAATTGGATAAGAACTGCCCATAATAGTTGATCATTCCTAGGAATGATTTGAGTTCTGAGGTGTTCCTTGGTGCAGGTGCCTCTCTTATGGCTCTCATTTTCTCCTCAACCTGGTGACCCAAATAGATTACGTGCACTTTTTTTTTTAAACACACTCCAGCTTGCAAGAAACATTTTAAGACTTTGACTAAGTTTGCCAAATGCTCTTTTGCAGTGAATCCTGTAACCAATACATCATCTAAATAGACTACAACCTGGAGCAGTCTCTGGAGTAAGATTTCCATTGTTCTCTGAAAGATGGCACAAGCTGAGATGACACTGAAAGGCAATATTGTTATAACCCTTTCTGGGTATTAATTGTGACAAATTCCTGGGAGGCATTATCTAAATCTAGTTGTTGATAAGAATGACTCTAGTCAAGCTTTGTGTACATTGTCCCTCCTGCCAGCTTGGCATGCAGGTCTTCAATTTTTGCAATGGGGTGCTTGTGTAGCTTAGCTACTTTATTAACCTTCACTTTGTAGTCTCCACAAATTCGGACACTTTGGTCGGGTTTAAGGATGGGAACTATGGATACTGCCCATTCTGGGAACTATACAACACCCAGTTTCTCTAGTCTGTTCAGTTCAGGGTCGAATTTTCTTGCAGTGCCTACGGCAACGGTCTCGCCTTCATGAAGCGAGGGGTTGCTTCCGGATCCACATGAATCTTGGCCTGCAAGCCCTGGATTTTCCCCAGTTTGTCCTTAAAGATGGTGGCGTACTTTCTAAGTAGCTCTGGTAGCTCATTTGCTCTCAATGGGAAAATTTCAGACCATTCTAACTTAATCTCCTTTAGCCAGTTTCGCCCCAGGAGGCTTGGCCCTTCGCCTGCCATCACCATCAAGGTAGCTTTGTCAATTAGCTTCCATAATAGGCAGTTACTCTGCTTATGTCTTTTACTTGAATGTCTTCACCTGCATATGTTTTGAGCTTGGCAGTTGTTTCTTCTAAACTTAATTGATGTTCACCATTATTCAAATATCTGAAGGTGTGCTCCCCAATTACTGTAGTGGAAGCTCCCGTGTCCACTTCCATTCTAACAGGTTTGCCATTTACTTTCACCGTGACAAATATTGGTTCTGCCTTTTCAACTTTCAGATTAAATGAGTAAATGTCTGAACTTGTTTGTTTCACGCTCTTCTGTATTGTAGATTTCATTGGGCTTCTTGTTTTGTTTACAAGCCTGATTGGATCTTTCCTTGCTTTGCCTCATCATATGTCCATTTCTGTGACAATAGTAGCATTCAATTTTTTTAAACTGCCAATCGCTAAAAGACTGCTTGTTTCCACCTCTGCTAAAATTATTCTTCAATTTTGCTGCTAAGTTATTTTTCTTTATTCTTCAGACAGCGGAGGCTGTTTCCCGCTTCTCGGCAAAGTCTTGCATTTTCACACCGCTTTCAACTGGGGTTTCCCGCCTGATGTGAAGGACAGCACCATTTTGCGCACCCTGTATTGTTTCTGAATCACTTACTGTGCTTTCCATGGCTAGTGCTATCTCTAGCACCTCCTTGAAATCCAAATTCACTTCGGACATTAGTCTTCTCTGAATAATGTCCTCTTTCACACCACACATTAAACGATCTCTGGGCATGTCATTCAGGGTCTTACCAAACTCACAATGTTCCGTTAGCTGCTTCAAATTTGGCATGTAGCATGCAATTGTCTTATCCGGGGCTCTATTTCACGAATTAAACCTGAACCTCTGCAACCTGACTGAGGGCTTTTGTTGAAAATGACCCTTCACATTGTCCAACAATTCATTAAAATTCTTCAAAACTGGGGCATTGGGTGCCATCAAACTGAATTAGGCTTTACGTTTTGCTTCCAATACACAAGAGGATTGCTTGCCTCTTCTCTTCCTCCGTAATCTCGTTCACTTGATAAAAGAACGTGAGGTGTTCTATGTAATGAGACCAATCATCTGTGGCTGGTTCAAAGGAATCAATTCTCCCAAATTGTGGCATTTTGAGAAAGGATAACTTCTTCAATTCTAACGGAATTTGCTACTTACAATCACTGGGCAAGGTACAGTGCCGATTTCTTTTTAACTTGATTTCTCTGTTTTATCCTTGTCACCAGTTTATTGCTACTATTGTTGCTACTATTGTTGATCTGCAGGCACTTCTTGGGTGGAAACATTAAGTTTATTTACAATATACTCAGCAGCAACTACACATGTGCTTTCAACTCCAACTCTATCTCTACACTGACTGCTGAGATAGCCTGCGCTACTCTCCTATCGGTTACTACAGATCATGTGATCTTCCTTAATAGGTATTATTCTTAAAGGCACATTACACGCTAAACAAAACCATAATGCTACATATGGTTTCTGATCCCCTTTCCCCTGAGTAGCTCCACCTGATTTTGCAATGTCCTGCCACCAGAGGGTACACTCCATTGTGCCAAAATCATTTTGGGACCTGAGATACTGCAGCCCACATCTTTCTTGTTTTTCTCAATTATTTCATAAATTCAGTGAAAACTTGCACATCCTCAATATGAGATGTCTAAAATTACCATGCACACTGTTGCTGTTAGCACAAATTATAGTGTCACTCTTTGATTTCTTTCCCTCGGTCTCTTTGGGCAGTATTTTCCATTCCGGGACTAAGTCCCATAGCAGGGGTGGAGACAGGGAGAGTTACCCGCCACAGATGCCTATGGGAATTCACGCTGTGCCTCATTAATTATGCAGTTGGGGTTTCCCAAAGTGTCATGTGGCGAGGCAGACTGGATGGTACATACCCAACCGTCATATCCGGGCACCAGACAGCAACCTACCCAACGTTGAGGGAGGCAATGGCTCGTAGAGGACAGGGAACTCCGGCTCCCAAATTCAGTGACACCTCCCTGGGTGTCCTGCTTGACGAAGTGGAGGCCAGGAGGGATGTCCTCTATCTAGAGGATAGGATGAGAAGGCCAAGCAGGGAGACAGGCCCAGCATGGGAGGAAGTCTCCAGGGCAGTCAGTGCCCAAGGTGTGCACTGGAGGACTGCCCTGCAGTGCAGGAAGCGAATGATTGACCTCATCCACTCCACCAGGGTAAGTGAACCCAGAACTGCTCACACTCTCCTCACTGAATGGTAGAGGGGACATGGGTCTCAGTGGCAACGTGATAAGGTGATGCCTCATGGCTCCACTGCAGTCTATTTACTCTGTAGGTGGAGAGGCCACTGTCAGTTCCTGACTCTCCAACACACAGAGCTCACGTGACCGGGAGGTGGGTGGGGAGGGGAAGGGAGTCAAGTGCTGCGGGCACCAACAAGCACCACTAATGAGATGCCTCTGTGAGCCTTATCCTTATAACCTGCATGGGCTCACCGCTCTGGAGGGCACTGCCCCAAAACCCTTATGGACAACCTGAAGAGTATGTCACATGGCACACAATCCAGTGGGTTATTTGTAAGACTGGAAACATGATAAAGATACATGAAACCCAATAGCTCTCAACCCCATCTTCTCCCTTTGTGCAGGGTAAGTTAAGGCACAATAGGAGAGAGAGGGAGAAGACAGGAGGGGGCCAGCCACACTTCAAAGACCTCACTGACTTCGAGGTGCTGGGGAGGAGGCATCTGCGACGTCCAAGTTGGATGAGGCACCTCTGGAATCAGTCACCCTTAAGATGCTGATGAGGCAGGTGGGGGAGCATCAGGCAGAGGTGGCGGAGGCTCTCAACAGAGTGGCACACGAGGCAGAGGTGTCCATGCTTGCATCGAAGTCACCATGGGGAAGGTGGCAGACTCCATGAAGACCCTGGTCTAGCAGATTCTGCCGGAGATGTGCACAGACTGCACTCCACCGCTGTAGCCATGAGTGAGCTTTCACAGTGGCTACATGAGAGAGGGACGGGGCACCTCGACCTCCTTCCAGGTACCCCACCCCTCAAGAAGTCAGTCAGGGACCCTTGGGTACTCAAAGGGAGGAGGAGCAGCAGTTGGGCACCCCTGGGACCTACACTCAGGACTCTCTGAGGGCATCCAGCCATTCCAAATCCCTCTTGCCTGTAACCCCGTCAGCTTCATCTGCTGTGACCACAGAGGGAGCAGCTGCCCCACAGCGGGACAGCCAAAGTGAGCCGGGGTCCACCAGGCCTCGGGTCTCCAGAGGACGGCTGCCAAAGTCATCCAAGGCAGCAGGGCAGGGCAAACAGGTCAGCAGGCTGCTCCCACCCCTGCTGTGGATGCCAGGGGAGCATTTGGAAGAAGTGGCAGGGAATAAGAAATAAAGAAGTTTTGATTTCACATGTGGTTGCACGGGCACAATCATTGTTAAACTTATCACGCTTTTCTAAATATAGCTCACTTGCAGTTTAATTATATCTGATGTGGTTTATTTGTGACAGTCCTTAAGCCTGTGTGCTCCCACTGCAACCCCCCCCCCTTCTTCTGAGGGACACCCAATGACCCCCGGAATCAGGCATGTGCAGGGAGGTAAAGGTCTTTGCCAGGGCCCTTGCAAGCCATGTGCAAGAATTCTCCCACACGCTGAGCCTTTACCCTTCACACGCTCACCTGTCCCGAGGTCTTAGCATTGTAAGCATTACGTGCTGTGGTTCCCCTTCAGTTGTCCAGCTGAGCTGTCCTGCATCTCTGCCCGCCCCTGATAACCCAACTCCATGCAGTATCTCGAGATCTTCACCACAAGGCTCTGCAGAGTTGTGAGCAGCCAAGGTGCAAATAACATTCCCATTTGAGTCTAATACCTTTTCCCCTCCCCCTGTCACCTACACCCTCCCCCCGGATAATCATTGACCCATCCAGGAATCACTTTAGACCTCTCCACAGTTACCCTTCCACCCTCCCCCATCACCCTCCATCCCATGCTGCTCAATGTTGAAGTGCCTTCTACCTTCCTGAAGAGCCCACCCCCCATGACAGTTGATCTGCCCCCACCATCATTCTTCCAACCCACCACAATCTGTTTGTCCTTTCATCTCCCCTCCAACAACCCTCAGGGCCCCTTCACCCAACATGGCAGAACCTTCACCCGCCAAAATACCATCTTCCACTGCCCCCCTTAACCCTCACCATCCCTTCCTTTCAACGCTTCTGAGTTTTCCCTCCAGGACACATCTATTGACACCATGGACCCCTCCCTCTGAACCCCTTTCCCCTCTCCCCACGCATGCCTGTTCACACCTATACACCCCCCACATGCCCATTCACACCTGCACCCCCCAAGCCCGTTCACACCTACACACCCCCCCATGCCCTTTCACACCTACACCCCCCCCATGCCCATTCACACCTACACTCCCCCAAGTCCGTTCACACCTACACAACCCCCCATGCCCGTTCACACCTACACCCCCCCATGCCCGTTCACACCTACACTCCCCCATGTCCGTTCACACCTACACAACCCCCCCATGTCAGTTCACACCTACACCCCCCCATACCTGTTCACACCTACACCCCCCATGCCTGTTCATACCTACACACCCCCCCATGCCCATTCACACCTACACCCCCCCATGCCGGTTCACACCTACACCCCCCCATGCCGGTTCACACCTACACACTCCCCAAGCCCATTCACACCTACACCCCCCCATGCCCATTCACACCTACACCCCCCCATGCCGGTTCACACCTACACCCCCCCATGCCTGTTCATACCTACACACTCCCCAAGCCCATTCACAACAACACACCCCCCCATACCTGTTCACACCTACACCTCCCATGCCTGTTCATACCTACACACCCCGCAATGCCCGTTCACACCTACACCTCCCATGCCTGTTCATACCTACACACCCCGCAATGCCCGTTCACACCTACACCTCCCATGCCTGTTCATACCTACACACCCCGCAATGCCCATTCACACCTACACCCCCCATGCCTGTTCATACCTACACACCCCGCAATGCCCATTCACACCTACACCCCCCATGCCTGTTCATACCTACACACCCTCCAATGCCTGTTCATACCAATACACCCCTAATCCCTGTTCACATCTACACACCCCACCATGTCGATTCACATCGGCACCCCCATCCACACTCTAGCATGACCCCACGCCCCCTCCCACTGCAAACTACCTCACCCATTACACAACCTCCCTTTCTCTTTCTTTACCCTGCCACCCCCACCGCCCCCCCATCTCCCCCAACCCCTCTGGGCCTCCACACCCACTGCACCTCAACATTCTTCTCTTCCCCTGTCTAATTTCCCCTCCGCAGCACAGAGCATTGCTGCCCAATAGTAACTCCTGTAGCCGTCCACCTGCTGCAAGAAGATCCACTTCCTGGAAACTGCTGCAGCTCAAAGATCCACGTGGTTAATCTCCACGCACTGCTGCATGTGATGTTCCAGGCTCCAGTCACTGGAGGCCTCCATCTTCTCTTCTGATTCCACAAGCTGCCCCACGCCTTCTCCAGGTGAGTGCTGACATGTGCAGACATGTTCTGGACTGGTGTGACTTGCCGCTGGCGGCATGGACGATCAGGGAGGGTAGGAGTTTCGATTCCAATCAGGTCTTCATCCCATTAACAGGATGCAAATCAGTTTCACACCGGCCTCTGGCAAGAATGGCAAGTTCCCACCATCATTTTACACCAATGGGAAACCGATTTTTCAGCTCCCGCTGTATTGCCCTTCGCCCATTCTCACCCCCCCCCGCCCCCCCCGCCCCGCCCCACCGCCATTAAACCTGCCACAGTGGGGACTGGAAAATTCCACCTTTTATCTCTCTTTCCGTACCTCAACTGATATTGAATTCTCCTATTCTAATTTAAGCTTCCTTCTCAGCCATTGTGCTGTCAATTCCATAATCCTTCAATCTGATTGATTGAGGAGATGCATAGTTGCTTGTTCTGGTCCCAGAGATCCAGTTCCTTCACTACAGCATTATTACTTTCAGCAACATGCTACCCTAAAAATTGTAAAAGCCTAAACTTGCAAGGGCAAGTCTAACTAACGGCAAATGCTGTCAGATTGCACTGCTCTACCAAATAATGGCCCAACAAATATTAATGCAGGCACAAGTTACCATGGTGACATTTTAAAACACAATATTAATGTTTGCATTATTCATTAGCAAGCGGTTCTAATTTATTTTTCATTGCCTACACTGGGTAGTCATTCAAATTATTTTCCACGGCGGCTCTTTCAGATACCATTCACAGCATCAATTTAAAACTTGATTAACCTTCTTCATCTCAAAATGGGCCTCCTATGCTTCATTGCAAAGAACCTAATGAGATTTCTTCTTCACAGGGTATGCGTAGACCCTTTCTAATCTCTAAGATAGCTAGGTTTCTCTGAATGAAACTGGCCTATACATTGAACAATGACGTGCCATGTAAAATGTGACTAATGAAGGGGATTGCAAGCACTTTTTCTTCATGGCCAATTACATGTCCAGCATGGACTAGATATACATTTTAAAATGTGTTTTCATTTACTTTGCCTTCAGCTGCATTGCCAACAGAATTTGAGGCTCTGCACTAATCAGGCAGCATTAATAACATGACCCTGTTCCAGGTCTGCAGTCTCAGAAAACTTAAAATGGGCAAAACAATAAACAAGAAATGTATAAAAATAATTAGGTTGCTTAGGTTAATTAATCTATAATAATTAGGTTCAAGGGCCATATTGCTAAGGGCTTAGGTGAAATCCTGCATATAAATGTCATAGGAAACCAAACATTCTAGAGTATGTGGCCAATTGGCAACAATTTGGATAGCAATACTGCAATAGGTTTAAATTTTGTTTATTACCCTAATCAGACAGTAAATATTAATGTGTTTACATCAAATTCCTTTGTCTACTAATTTAATTAGGCTATGGCACTAGCTAGCATCATTACAAACATCAGACAGCATAATTTCAATCTGAAATGCTATTATCAGAGTACATATTTAATAGAAAGTGGCTTCAAATGATCATTGCTGACTTGACCATTTCCAACCTAGGTGTCCATAATCCGTTTTTAAGTCTCTAAAAAACAAGCAAATGTTATCTTTAATAAACCTAGCACTTACATCCCTGCCCCGGGCACTGGTGTCTGACATTTGGAGTCCTGTGTATGTCATGATTGGCTTAATGAGGAATGAGAAGAAAATTCCTAAAACAGGCAGAGGAGCTGGCTGTCCATTCCTAGGACTGGCCAGAAATAGCAACAGGCACGTTGGGAGTGGAATCAGGGTGGTAAGTTCAGCGCCATGACTTTTGGAGCATTCGTGTCCCAACTCTACTATTTGTCAGGCAGGCATCTCATGGAGCAGTGTTGATCCTGACATCAATTGAAATAGAACTGCCATTACAGGAGGTATCACAGTCCTAAAGCATTAACTCCATTTCTCTTTCCACAAATGCTGCTGGAACAGCTGAGTGTTTTCATCATTTTCTGAAACAAAAACAAAAAGTGCTGGAAAAACTCAGCAGGTCTGACAGCATCTGTGGAGAAAGACAGAATTAACATTTCGAGCCCGTACAGACTTGAAACGTTAACTCTGTTTCTCTCTCCACAGATGCTGTCAGACCTGCTGAGTTTTTCCATCACTTTTTGTTTTTGTTTCAGACTTCCAGCATCTGCAATATTTTGCCTTCATCATTTTCTGCTGTTTTGGAAACACAGCAAGTTTGATTCATGAAGAAGGGTCAAGATTGTTGATCCAACAGTCTATTCCTGCTTTTATGTTCAGTAACTAGTGGAGATCCGCAGAGATCAGATCTGGTGTCTAGTTGGAAGTGGGTACTGATCGCAACATGCCTTGTGACCAATTATAGAATCATAGAATGGTTACAGCACAGAGGGAGGCTGTTCAGCTCATCGTGACCATAGCAGCTCTTTGCAAGAGCCATGTAGCAAGTCTCACTTTCCTGCCCTTCCTTTGCAGCCCTGCAACATTTTTTTGCTTCAAGTGCTTATCCAACTCTCCTTTGAAAGTCCCAATTGTATCTTTCTCCAGCATATTCTCAGATACGTTTCCCAGATCCTCACCACCTGCCGCATAAAGAAATTATTCCTCATGTCACCATGCTTCTTTTGCCTTAAATTAGCGTCCTCTCGATCCTTCCACCAATGAGAACAATTTCTCTCTGTTCATGATTTTGAACACCTCTATCAAAACTCCTCTCAAGCTTCTCTTCTCTAAGGAGAACAAACCAACTTCTCCAATCTACCTACATAAATGAAACCCCTCATCCCTGGAGCCATTCACATACCTTTTCTGACCATCCCCAAAGCCTTCACAGTCTTCCTGAACTATACAGTCCAGAATTGGACACAAAGGGTGGAATTCAATCCAGCCCCGTCGCAGCCAGACCCACACTTAAACACACCAGAAAGACCTCGGGTATATGTACACAAATTGTTGAAGGTGGCAGAGCAGGTTGAGAAAGTTTTTAAAAAGGCATGTGGAATCCTGGGCTTTATAAGTAGAGGTGTACAGTACAAAAAGAAGTTATGATGAATATTTTCACACGAGTAGTTGGAGGCATTCAAAAGGGCATTAGATGATTATTTGAATAGAAACAGGTGCAGGGGCACAGGGAAAAGGCAGGGCAATGGCACTAGGTCATAATGCTCATTGGCAGAGCCAGTGCAGACACAATGGGCCAAATGGCCTCCTTCTGTGCCTTTAAGACTCTGTGATTCTGTGGTGCTGTGATTTATACAACACTAGTTTGGCTGTGACTGGAATCTAAAGCAGGATTAAATCAACTGCGGCTAGAAAATAAAGCGGGATTAAATCGGATGGAGAACTGGCAGGGAGCTCTGTCAGATCTTGGAGGAGGCCCAATGGAAACAAGTGCCCTTCATAGCAGCCAGGCCCATTTAAACATGTGAGAGGCCCCACGTCTGTTTCCTGGCAACAGCAAGTCTCCCTCAAGTAAGTCGGAGGACGGAAGGGGCTGATGTGAGCTTCCGGGCTGTTGGCAGCATGAGGTCAATTAGGCTCATTAAAGAGACGATTGGCACCCTTTATCCTTTAAATGAGAGCCACACAGCTTTCCCACACCTCCCCAAGGCTGCTCATGGAAACCTCCATCTTGAGGCCCCCTCTGAAGGGGTATTAACTTTAATAAAATAAACGGTGGCCACGGCTGCGAGACCGAGCTGGGGGGGAGGGATGTGCGGTAGTTAAAGCGAGAGGCCTCACAGGTCCCCCAGGCCAGTCACTGGCAAGCTCCCTCCATGGCACCTGCCGGGATTGCCCCTCACTGTGGCGGGGCCGGGCAGGGGGGGCGGTGTCAGCAGCGTGCCCAATCAGCCCACAAAAGGGTATTTAATTATACAGATTGGCTACCCCCTGCCAGTACTCACCCACCTCCAGGAAGATTTCCAGAGGCAAGAACAGCTCAGGCCACTGACCCTGTGTTTATTTCTTTGAAATTCTTCTCGGCCCCGACTTGCGCCCCACCCCTACAGGACCGGGAACATTCCGTCCATCGAAAACAGCCCTGGTGACTCATTCAGTTTTTATTTAACAGTTGTGCTGATTTCCACCAATAAAGTTCCACATTTTAAAATGTTTCAAAACCAAATTTTCCGATTTCATCCAGAAGTTTAAACAGTTACCATAGCACATGATTTTCTGAGTTTAGTGGGCTTTTCAACTGCTTCTGGTGTGTCTCCTCTAGAGTGATCGGTATGCTCCAATTTTAATTCCAAACCAGCTTTAAGTGGATGAGCTGCAATGTGAGTTAGAAATGCACTCACTGCTTTAGAAATGAGGCTCAGAGTATGCCCCCATTTTAACTCCTGTTCCTCATTTAAATCCTCACGCCGCCACCACTGCTCCCACCGCCCCCACCCCCCAACCCCCACTCCAACCACCGCCTCCTCCCTCCCCACCCACCCCTCTCAGAATTTCTAAGAGTTGGGCAGGAAGTATTGGAAGAACAGATGCCAAAAGTGGGCAAGTGGCAGGATCAACTGCAGGAGCAAGCCCACACAGATCTCATGATCTGAAAAGAGGTGCTAGTCCGTGAGGAGGCAGTGGGGGTGGTGGGATCCTTATGCACCTTGGAGCAGCACTTTCAGAAAAGTTAAAAAATAATTATTGCTTCATTGGCCTGGTGGGAAACTCATGGCACTTCCTGCTCAGGCTGCCGATTAATATTGGGATTGCTCCCTGATGCCCTCATTGTGTTCATGTCGCAATTGTAAAGAAGGGCCCCCCATTGGATTTGGGTGTGTCCTTGCCGCATTCTCAGTTGAACAGGATAAAGTTGGCCTCCAGCAGCTGCAGGACAGAAAGTACCCTGGGAATTTTTAACTGTTCACTTGCCCAGCTTCAACTAGGCAGAAAGAGTTAAAATTGTCCTCATAGGATTACCAGCCCTCCGGGATTGGCCTGGAGTCTCCAGGAATTGAAGATCAATCTCCAGGACTCTGCTATGTGCAGCTCTGGATAAATATCACAGGTACATTAAAAAAGATAGTTTCTTTTTAATTTTCTTTGAACAATTCTCTTTACCAGATATAAAATTATTGAAAATTGGGTTGGGGGGGTAAGGCTGTTTGGCTGACAGTCAACCATCATCCAATTGGGTAATGAGTCTTTCTCCTTTTTGATTGGTGTAGGAAGCCAGAGCGCCTCAAGGATGGATGTGTTGGTCGACTAATGGTTGCAGCATGGGGACAAGTCATGTGAAACCTCCAGGAATACATTTAATCGCGGTTGGCAACCCTGGGTCCTCGTGGTCTCTCATTCCCTTCTAATATATTAAAAATATATTTTTTAAAAGTCAATAATCTCCATGAAATAAATAAAGCCATAAAACAGTCTAAAATAATATTATAACAGATTAGAAAAGAGGTTAAGGCATTGAAAGCAGTGGGAAAGTGCACAAACATTCACCATGTACATTTGAAAGTCCCTCCTCCACCAATGGATGAATCAACAGATTATTTATCTGCTCGTGTGCTTGCTTCACTCACACAGCCTACAAATCCTGCCCAATTCAGCTGGGTAGATTATAATCCATGAATACCATATGACTTAGGTCAGGTCCATAGCAGTTGGTGCATTGCAACAGTAATCTATTACCAAAACAAAAACAGAATTACCTGGAAAAACTCAGCAGGTCTGGCAGCATCGGCGGAGAAGAAAAGAGTTGACGTTTCGAGTCCTCATGACCCTTCGACAGAACTTGAGTTTGAGTCCAAGAAAGAGTTGAAATATAAGCTGGTTTAAGGTGTGTGTGTGGGGGGGCGGAGAGATAGAGAGACAGAGAGGTGGGGGGGGGGGGTGTGGTTGTAGGGAAAAACAGGCAGTGATAGAAGCAGATCATCAAAAGATTTCAACAACAATAGTACAATAGAACACATAGGTGTTAAAGTTAAAGTTGGTGATATTATCTAAACGAATGTGCTAATTAAGAATGGATGGTAGAGCACTCAAGGTATAGCTCTAGTGGGTTTTTTTTATAATGGAAATAGGTGGGAAAAGGAAAATCTTTATAATCTTTAGTAATCTATTACCTATTGGGCGTTTTTCCCCAATATCTAGAATTCATTTAATTAAAAAATGATTGGCGAGTATTTGATGACAATGCTTTGAAAAATGTGCTTGCTCCAAATAGTATAGAAAAGCAAGTCTGCAAGATAGCTTTTAAAGATGAATGACAAAGTTCTGACAATCTCCTCTTGTAAATTTCAGGCACATTGGTGCTTGTGCCATGCAGAAGATTCCAGGCATATTTCCCATAGGACCTGACAACCAGACATCAATAATAATAGATGCAATTTGTTTTCTTGTTTCTCATGGTGATCCACAGAACGGCTACAACAAATCCGTTTGGTTTTATGCCATGTTAATCTGGCTTCAACACAAAAAATCTCCACTGATATTACATAATCTGGCCTGACTGCTGCATCTATGCACAGCTCAAGTCATGTTTCACATGTGATTGATGAATGGAACAATGTTAGCAGTATCTCCAATTTTATCACAACCAGAGAACTACATCAATGCCATTGACAGAACCATAGCTATGATGCCTGTGATCAATCTAACTGGCAATTAGGGATGGACCATAAATGCTGGCCTAGCCAGTGATGCCCACATCCCATGAATGAATAAAAAAAGTGGGGTGTTTTTCAGAAGAAATGTACTGACAGCAGATTTACAGGAGAGAGGGACAGTAACTGAGGAGAGGGAACTGTTAACACCAGCTAACATGGGAATGGATGGGAGGGAAGTTGGGTGGTCAGCAATTTAGTGGGAAAAGGATCAAGGAAAGAAGCTTTATTTTGCAAATCACAAAATATTACAGCTCGATGGATATCTGCTTTACAAACCCATTCCAGCAACATGGGTATTTGTTTTAGTAACCTACTAAAGTCACATCACAAAAACAGAATTACCTGGAAAAACTCAGCAGGTCTGGCAGCATCGGCGGAGAAGAAAAGAGTTGACGTTTCGAGTCCTCATGACCCTTCGACAGAACTTGAGTTCGAGTCCAGGAAAGAGTTGAAATATAAGCTGGTTTAAGGTGTGTGTGTGGGGGGCGGAGAGATAGAGAGACAGAGAGGTGGAGGGGGTTGGTGTGGTTGTAGGGACAAACAAGCAGTGATAGAAGCAGATCATCAAAAGATGTCAACGACAATAGTACAATAGAACACATAGGTGTTAAAGTTAAAGTTGGTGATATTATCTAAACGAATGTGCTAATTAAGAATGGATGGTAGGGCACTCAAGGTATAGCTCTAGTGGGTTTTTTTTTTTAAGTAATGGAAATAGGTGGGAAAAGGAAAATCTTTATAATTTATTGGAGAAAAAAAAAAGAAGGGGGAAACAGAAAGGGGGTGGGGATGGGGGAGGGAGCTCACGACCTAAAGTTGTTGAATTCAATATTCAGTCCGGAAGGCTGTAAAGTCCCTAGTCGGAAGATGAGGTGTTGTTCCTCCAGTTTGCGTTGGGCTTCACTGGAACAATGCAGCAAGCCAAGGACAGACATGTGGGCAAGAGAGCAGGGTGGAGTGTTAAAATGGCAAGCGACAGGGAGGTTTGGGTCATTCTTGCGGACAGACCGCAGGTGTTCTGCAAAGCGGTCGCCCAGTTTACGTTTGGTCTCTCCAATGTAGAGGAGACCACATTGGGAGCAACAAATGCAGTAGACTAAGTTGGGGGAAATGCAAGTGAAATGCTGCTTCACTTGAAAGGAGTGTTTGGGTCCTTGGACGGTGAGGAGAGAGGAAGTGAAGGGGCAGGTGTTGCATCTTTTGCGTGGGCATAGGGTTGTGCCATAGGAGGGGGTTGAGGAGTAGGGGGTGATGGAGGAGTGGACCAGGGTGTCCCGGAGGGAGCGATCCCTACGGAATGCCGATAAGGGGGGTGAAGGAAAGATGTGTTTGGTGGTGGCATCATGCTGGAGTTGGCGGAAATGGCGGAGGATGATCCTTTGAATGCGGAGGCTGGTGGGGTGATAAGTGAGGACAAGGGGGACCCTATCATGTTTTTGGGAGGGAGGAGAAGGAGTGAGGGCGGATGCGCGGAAGATGGGCCGGACACGGTTGAGGGCCCTGTCAACGACCGTGGGTGGAAAACCTCGGTTAAGGAAGAAGGAGGACATGTCAGAGGAACTGTTTTTGAATGTAGCATCATCGGAACAGATGCGACGGAGGCGAAGGAACTGAGAGAATGGGATGGAGTCCTTACAGGAAGTGGGGTGTGAGGAGCTGTAGTCGAGATAGCTGTGGGAGTCGGTGGGTTTGTAATGGATATTGGTGGACAGTCTATCACCAGAGATTGAGACAGAGAGGTCAAGGAAGGGAAGGGAAGTGTCAGAGATGGACCACGTGAAAATGATGGAGGGGTGGAGATTGGAAGCAAAATTAATAAATTTTTCCAAGTCCTGACGAGAGCATGAAGCGGCACCAAAATAATCATCGATGTACCGGAGAAAGAGTTGTGGAAGGGGGCCGGAGTAGGACTGCAACAAGGAATGTTCCACAAACCCCATAAAGAGACAGGCATAGCTGGGGCCCATGCGGGTACCCATAGCCACACCTTTTATTTGGAGGAAGTGAGAGGAATTGAAGGAGAAATTGTTCAGCGTGAGAACAAGTTCAGCCAGACGGAGGAGAGTAGTGGTGGATGGGGATTGCTCCCAATGTGGTCTCCTCTACATTGGAGAGACCAAACGTAAGCTGGGCGACCGCTTTGCAGAACACCTGCGGTCTGTCCGCAAGAATGACCCAAACCTCCCTGTCGCTTGCCATTTTAACACTCCACCCTGCTCTCTTGCCCACATGTCTGTCCTTGGCTTGCTGCATTGTTCCAGTGAAGCCCAACGCAAACTGGAGGAACAACACCTCATCTTCCGACTAGGGACTTTACAGCCTTCCGGACTGAATATTGAATTCAACAACTTTAGGTCGTGAGCTCCCTCCCCCATCCCCACCCCCTTTCTGTTTCCCCCCTTTTTTTTCTCCAATAAATTATAAAGATTTTCCTTTTCCCACCTATTTCCATTATTTAAAAAAAAACCCACTAGAGCTATACCTTGAGTGCCCTACCATCCATTCTTAATTAGCACATTCGTTTAGATAATATCACCAACTTAACTTTAACACCTATGTGTTCTATTGTACTATTGTCGTTGACATCTTTTGATGAAGGGTCATGAGGACTCGAAACGTCAACTCTTTTCTTCTCCGCCGATGCTGCCAGACCTGCTGAGTTTTTCCAGGTAATTCTGTTTTTGTTTTGCTTCTATCACTGCTTGTTTGTCCCTACAACCACACCAACCCCCTCCACCTCTCTGTCTCTCTATCTCTCCGCCCCCCCACACACACACCTTAAACCAGCTTATATTTCAACTCTTTCCTGGACTCGAACTCAAGTTCTGTCGAAGGGTCATGAGGACTCGAAACGTCAACTCTTTTCTTCTCCGCCGATGCTGCCAGACCTGCTGAGTTTTTCCAGGTAATTCTGTTTTTGTTTTGGATTTCCAGCATCCGCAGTTTTTTTGTTTTTTTTACTAAAGTCACATAGCTGTCTATTTGGTAACCCACTAGAACCACATGGGTATATGTCTGTTTCAGCAGCCCATTACATCTACAAATAAAATAACTGTTTAAGGAAACCATTAAACCTACATGGATCTCTATTACAACGATCTTATTTATTAGCCTGGCATGGCATGTGGCTATCTGACACACCCCAGATATTAAAATAATTAGGTGAGGAAATTTTTGATCTTCCAAAGCACTTAATTCAGAAATTGTCCTCCTGGGTTGCAAACTGCCAATATTACTGTCTTATATAAGAAGAGTAAGAGAAATAAACAAGGACATTTCTAGGTTTACTAGTTTAACATCAGTTGTGGGGAAGTTGGTAGAGCCTGTTATTAGGGACTAAGTGACTGAGCATTTAGACAATTATAAGCTGATTAGAGAGGGCCAGCATGGATTTGTCAAGAGTTAGTCATGCATAACAGACCCAGTTGATTTTTTTTTTGAGGAGATAACTAACATGGTAGATAAACGAGTGTCTATGGATACTATTTATATGGACTTGAAGAAGGCATTAGACAAGATCTCACATAAAAGATTCACATTAAATTAGAGGCAATTTATTGGCTCAGATAGGGAATTGGTTACGAGACAGAAGACAGAGAGTAGGGATAATAGGTACGCACTCAAATTAGTCAGATTCAATTAGCTCATCTTGTTCATGAGCCCCACCTCCATCTCCCTTGATCCTTTTCCCACTAAATTGCTGACCACCCAACTTCCTTCCCACCCATTCCCATGTTAGCTGGTGTTAACAGTTCCCTCTCCTCAGTTACTGCCCCTCTCTCCTTTAAATCTGCAGCCAGTACATCTCTTCTGAAAAAAAAACACTGGAGTCATATGTATCCTAGACCAGGTAAGGACAGCAGATTTCCTTCCCTAAAAGGACATTAGTGAACCAGATGGGTTTTTACAACAACCAGCAATGGTTGCATAGTCATCATCAGACTTTTAATGAATTCAAATTTTACCATCTGGCAGGATTCAAACCTGGGTCCCCAAAGCATTACCCTGGGTCTCTGGAATACAGTCTAGTGACAATACTACTATGTCACTGCCTCCCCAGTTGAGCACACTATCATTGCAGATTACTGCTATATCTCCAATGTTCCTTTCCTTTCTAAAGCCCTCGAAAGTGTCTTGCCTCCCAAATCTGGGCCCATCTTTCCTGTAATTCCATATTTGATTCCTTCCAATCCAAAGGGATCTTACCAAAGTCATTAATGGTGAGTGTGGTAAACTTTTGTTCCTCGCTTTTCCTGATCTGACCAAGCCTTCAACACAATTGGCAACACCATCCTCCTCCAATGCCTCTCCTCCATCATCCAGCTGATTCCATTCTTTTCCATGCAATCATAGTCAGGTAATCACTTGCAAAGTCTTCTCTTCCCATCCCTGCATTGTTACAACTGTACAGAGCTCTGGTTGGTCCCCAAATGGAATACTGCATTCAGTTAGGGCACCATGCTTCAGGGAGGATATATTGACCTTGGAGAAGGTGTAATGCAGATTCACCCAAATAATACCACAGCGAAAAGGGTTAAGTTATGAGGACAAGTTACATATATTAGGCTTGTATTCCATTAAAATGGAAAAATAAGGGATTAGCTAATTAAGGTTTCAAAGATGATTGAATGATTTGATAGTGAAGATATTGAGGAACTTTTTTCTCTGGCGAGAGAACCGGAGCTGAGGGGCTTAACCTTAAAATTAGAGCTAGATCATTCAAATGTGATGTCAGAAAACACCTCTTCACACAAGGGCTAGTGTAAGTCTGGAAATCATTCCCCTAAAGTGTTGCTGAGGCTAAGTCAATTGAAAATTTCAAAACCGAGATGGATAGATTTCTGTTAGGTAACTACATTAAGGGCTACGGAACCGAACCATGTAGATAGAGTTAACATCCAGATCAGCCATGATTTAATTGAATAGCCAAAAAGGTTCGAGGAGCTGAGTGGCCTACTCTCAGGTCCTATTATTGTTTGAAAGCTACCTGAAAGTTTGATTTAATGAACATATCATTGCTTTAAAAATTACAGAACCAAGGTTGCTTTTCTTTTAATCACTGAGAGCTACCTTTCCAAAATCTTGAAATCATCTTGGCATGAGAAACTATGGGCAGAATTTTCTGGTTGATGTGTGGGTGGCGGATCCTGCATGCCAGCCTTTAAAATGCCGCCTGCTGACGTCACGCAAGCGTCCCGAAGTCAGCGCACGGCATTGCGATATTTCCGTCAGCGGGCATGCCCAGCAGCGGGACGTGTGCCCGCCATTAATTAAAAGGCTCGTTAAGGCCCTTAACTGCCAATTCTCCAGGATTTTGAGGGGCCCGTGCGAACTTCAGGTTGGCGCACAGGCCCAACGGGCAGGCGGGTAGGAGATTTTTTTTAAAAAACTCATGCACTGGCGGGATATGTCGACTCAGAGCGGTTGTTCATATTTTCCACGACGTTTTAATTGCAGAAAGTGTTTTCAAGTTGCCTGTTTGATTGTTAGCAGTTCACATCGATCTCCAAGAGCTTTTTTTGTACTTTGAAACCAGTCTGCAGACAGTAATCTTTCTCGGGCCGGCAGCTTTCCAGAGGTCTCCATTTAGCCTGGGGGTATGGGTTCTGATATCTCCACTGAAGGCAGCTCCTCTGAGGAGGAAGGGAGGGATAGAATAAGGAGGAGGACAGGAGTGGACAATCAGTCTTCAAGGGAGCCACCTTTGGGAGGCCAGACGCAGGCACAAGGGGTGCAGGGCCAAGAGGTTGTCCAAGCTGGAAGAAGACGCCACTATCCTGCTGCCAGGGTATACAGGTGGTGAAGCAGCTACCTCAATATGACTGAGGTGCCGCGCTGAAGGAAGCTCCATCTCTTAAGGGAGACAGTTAACTATATCTGTCAGATGATTGGCCCTGAAATATCTCCTAACAGTGTGGGTGGGCACCCCATGCCAGCAGCTCTGAAGCTCACAGTTGCCCTCCACTTCTATGCCCCTGGCTCCTTCCAGGGCTCGGTGGGTGATCTTTGCGGTGTCTCCCAATCAGCTGCCCACACTTGTGTCAAGCAGGTTACAGACGCTCTGTTCAGACATGCATTGACCTTCATCCACTTCCGCTGCGATCAGGCAAGTCAGACACAGTGAGCCAGAGGCTTCACAGACATTGCTGGCTTCCCCCGCGTCCAGGGTGCAATAGACTGTACACATGAGGCCATCAAGGCCCCAGCAGGTGAGCCCAGTGCCTTCATCAACAGGAAGGGCTTCCACTTCATGAATGTGCAGATAGTGTGTGATCACAGGATGCTGATTCTACAAATTTGTGCAAGGTACCCAGGCAGCTCCCACGACGCCTACATCCTCAGACACTCCCAGGTGCCAAGGTTCTTCAGTGCTCCAGCCCGGCTGGATGGATGGCTGCTGGGTGACAAGGGCTATCCCCTCAGAAGGTGGCTCATGACGCCTCTCCGCCATCTGAGAACAGAAGCTGAGCAGCGGTACAGTAGGAGCCATGCCTCCACAAGGGCTGTGGTGGAGAGAGCCATCGGTCTTCTCAAGATGCACTTCCGATGCCTGGACCGCTCAGGGGGCGCACTCCAGCACCCCCCAGATCGCGTCTCTCGATTAGTGGTAGCATGCTGCACTCTCCACAATCTTGTGCTGGAAAGTGGGGATGCAGTTGACGATGAAGACCTTGATGCCCTGGATGAGGTTGCACATGATGGATCTAGCAGTGGGTCAGAGGATGAGGAAGCACAGGGTGAAGATGAGGGGCAGCACGCCAACCCGCTATTACACCAAGAAGGCAGGGACACCCGGGGCAATTTAATCCAGCGAACCTTCAGCTAGTTCCACACACATCGATCAGCAGGACCAGCATTGTCTGGCGCTTCCACACGTGGCACTTAGGTGCTACATCTTCCACCTTATCAGCTGCAACTAAGGGCTTGGTACAGAAACATCAATGTCCACTCAAACACTCATGATATGTCTATGAAAAAGACAAATGCAGCACAAAGGAAAAACCCTCAGCCATGGTCAGAAAAGTGGACTTTATCCAATATACAACAGAAACGTCTCTATTGCAAACATAAGTATATTTTTCCCTATTTTCCCAACATAAAATCACGTGGACAAACACGTGGAGTGCCTAACGTGCATTATGCTTACGTTTGCGGGTGCTACGTCTTGGTGCCGCCCCATCGCTCGGAGTGGCTTGTGAGCCAGCCTGCTGACTCTGCTGTCCTGTTGGTGTCGATGACCTTGGCAGGCATCCTCTGGCCCGTGGAGCCTGTGATGGCCCCGCCTGGGAGGGAGTGGCCAGTTCCAGGACTGGTACCTCCCCAGTTGTCGCAGCCTCAATGGAAGCAATGTTGACTGGCAGAGGGGCGGAAGAGCTGCTGCCCTCATCCGGAGCGCCCTGAGAGGATCTCGCAGTGACAACAGGCAGCTGCTGCACCGACATGAGGTCCCATTGGACCTCACTGCTCACTGCAGATGCAGATGTGCCGACGCTTGGTGTTCACAACATCTCCCACATTGGGAATGACCACCCATGGCCATTACCACTGTGAGGACTTGCAGGTCAGAGCGTAACCCAATCAGAAGATTCTCAATCCGATCAAACTCCCTCTCCATGAGAGTCGCCAATCTCTCAGTGGAGGAAGTGTGAAGCTCTGCCCTGAGTTTCATGCCTTCACATGCACTCTGCCTGGACTCCTCCACCACAGAGCCCACTGAAGCATACCCTCATGCAACCCTGCCAGATGCAAACGTGATTCCTGCCGCCTGTCCTGCAGCTGCTGCATTGGTGACATCTCCAGAGGCACATCATCTCCGCCGGACTCAGCATGTGCCTGGTCCCCTGCAGCCCTCCGACTGCTGGTGCCATCAACAAACTCTGTCCCTACAATCTCCTCCAGCGATTGTGAAGTGGCCTCTCCACTGTGACCTGGGACACTAGCCGACGGTAAATTTCCCACCGAGGTGTTTGTGTGTTGCCTGGCTGGCTGAAATGATGTGCCGCAAGTTGCACGTCTTGGGCCTCAGGTGTGGAGGGGGGGCTGCGGTGTCTTTGGGCGCAGCCATGTGGTGGTGATGCTGAGATTAACAACAAGGACAGTGGCATCAGTTAGTGTACAGTCAGTTAAATCTTTCATCCCTTTCCCCCCCAGCCTCATAAGTCACTCACCCTTCGAGACCCTAAGAAGATGAACATTGGTGGGGTGGAAAAGAGACAAGAGGAGGCCCAAACATTAGACACGCATACAGACAGGCTGGTCACATGACCTCAGGAGTACCACATGGCATGTTATGTGCCATTGGAGTGGGGAGAGTGCAGAGGTTCCTGACCTGGATGCATGCTGGTCTGGATAGTTGCGGTGCTGAGGAAACATGGCAAACACTTGCGACATTCGTCGTGGATCACAGGAGATTGACAGGTCACATTATTGACCTTCATACCGTTAGGAGGGGCATAGACCGGGTGGGCAGAAGGCAACATTTCCCCTTGGTGCAGGGATGAGTAACGTGGTGGCATTTATTTAAGTTGAGTGCCATGAGGCTCACAGCTGAGGTGCTGAGGACCTTTTGGACAGAGTAACGTGGGTTCCAACCCCTAAGATGCAATAAGTCTCTGGCTGTGCAGCAGCAATGCCATGTCATGTTAGGCCATGGGGATAGTGATCACAAATGGGATATGGTGATTTTGGAAGGTGGTGGAGACGCGATTCCTCAAGGGGATGAGGGACCTTTGTATGACACACATGTCAGAGTGTCTCTGTGAATGAGCAGTGTTGCAGCATTAACAATTGCAGCAGCCATCAGTGGTTTGGATGGTGGGCAGACAGAGTGGACGGGACTGTGGACCTCAAATACCTGGCCGCTGGACCCCAACCTCACCACCACCTGCCACCCTGGCCTCCTGCCTCCTCCCCAGCTCCATGGCCTCCTCAAAGGTCGTGAGGCATTGCAATAGGGCATGCCCACCTCCAGTCCTCTGGCGCTCCTGCTGATTGTGCTCAGTTTTTGACTGCAGAACAGAGAAGAGGATTTATTGGGGCTGATTGCGCATGTACTCTGCACACGCATGCCACACCCCAACTACAGTGGCCTATCTGAGGCCTCCAGTGGCCCCTGTCTACACTACAGGTGATCAGTCCCCAGAAGATAGTATGGCTGGTCCCAACCCCCTCCCCCAACGGCCACCTTGGACACATTCGGCATCCATCACTTTGAATAACACATGGGTCTTAGCACCCATGGCAAGGAGGCGCAACTAGGTGCGGCACCAAGGCCAGCAGATGGCTCTTGGCCATGACACCTTGAGGCTCCCCTTCCAGCATCTCATCACCATCAATATGACATGTGTTGGAGTTCTGAGTATGTGTCTAGCTGCCTCCCCTGCAGGTTACCCCCAGACTACTCAAATGCGACAAACACCAACATATGCTGTGGGGAGAACCCACCTTCTCCTCAACCACTAAGGCTGATGTAAGCATGGTCAGTACCCATTTGCCCATCCAGCATGTGTCAAATGCCCAATGCAGTAACGACACTAAGACGTTGGTGGAGGGGAGAGGGGGGGTGGGTGGGGTGTTGCTGTGTGCGGCTCAAAGGCTAAGGCTACCTTCTGGGTCAAATGGCCAAGACCGACATGGTACCCACCCTTCCAGAGTGCAGCAAATCATTGAATCTGTTGCAGCACTGTGTGCCTGTGTGCCGCACATCATCATGGGCACTTACAGCATCACTAACCTCCTCCCACACCTGGCTGGTGACATGGGGGGCCCTCCTCCTCCCACTTCCGGATACAATATATCCCGACGAATAGACACCTCTTGCGGGAGGACAGCAAGGCCTGCATTGGAGAAGTGAGGGGCACACTGGCCCCCCACTGACCTCTCCTGCAGCCTGCCCCCCTCCTCCTGCTCATGCTCCTGTCCTGTGACAACTGCCTTTCTCTCTCCCCGAGTGGCCATGGTGCACTGCCTCAATGAGGCTGCCTGGCCACTCTTTATACAGAGTGCCGGTTCCCCATTGGAACCGGAGGTCTGAGCACTCCCGCCTCTACAACAATTTTCTCATTCTCCACAGGAGTCGCTAATCCGCTGGGTGGGCCTTCTTTGGCCAACCCGTGGAAAATGCCGGCGCAGCCCATTTGAGGGGTGGGGATCTGCTCCCCGCCCGCTGCCGAGTCAGTGTGGCCCACCCGCCGGACAAACACAAAGTTCAGCCCTATGTATGTTGTTCTCTGAATGATTACCATAAGCTAAATAGTTAAGTACTATATGATGATTAAACTAAGATAGCAGAAATGTGTGCAACAATTAACCATACATTCAAAGCATTGAGAAGAATTTGCAAAGGTAAAGAAAATATTGGAGTGAATAAGTTGTGGCAAAGGGCACAATATCAGCACTCTCCAAAACGTTAGTGAGAGCAATCACCAAACTTATCAAAAGATGGAGAAGCAGTAGAAATAATTCAAAGGACAGTAAAGACCTTCTAGACATCAGAGTGTTCATATAATATTCTCCATCAATTCTTATTCATTGTGATTTCTTTCAAAAGCATTCATCATGAATGAAATGCTGTCATTCCATATATTATTAAAATTGCCATAGTTACAGTATAAGATAATTCTTCAACAAGGATGCAATGAATATTCAACTAGTCTGATCACAAAAAGATTTATTTACAATTTAATCCCATCTAGTTCACATCATTTTTTGGAAGATCAGTGAGGAAAAATTCATGAAGAACAAATCAGACAATTGAAATCCTTCAGAAAATCAATTGCAGAAGCTTTGGTTAGTTCTTATTCTGGTCTTAAATAACTAAGTCATCAGCTTGTCTTTCTGCATTTATATTACATATTTTAAACTTTAAAAAATGATGCAAACTTTGTCTACAAAGGTAACAATGGTTTAGAGGTACTTTATTGACTTCAGTTCAGTTTTCAATGAATTTACTCACTGGATCTCATGTAAGACTGGAGTACTTTTAAATTGATTACTTCTCTGAAATGGGAAAATAAAATCCCTTTCTGGCCCAGGCGAACCTGCCTCACTCACCTTTTCCCTGGGGCTCCATTGTCAATCCTTGGGGCCGGGACTTTCCCCTCAGTGGGCAGGCCTGTTGGACTAGCCCAGGAGCGGCCGTAAAACTGACCACCGCCCGCGATCGGACCCCGACCGCAATTTCACACTGGCGGCCAATTGAGGCCCACTCAGCGTGAAACGCAGCTTCGCACAGGCCGGGGTGGGCCATTCGGGGCCGAGGGCCTGTCGGCTACTGAGTGCAATAGCGACTCAGTAGCTGGGAAGCCCCAGAAAGGCTGCCAGGGAAGGACGTCTGTCTGCTGTTGTAGCGATGGAGTCAAGTGCAGCTGCAAATGCCAGGCAGGAGGGCAGGTTCAGTGGGCACTCGGTCCCCCACTTTTCTGATGAGTGCCTCGCTGTCCTCCTGGAGGAGGTGGCTGCCAGGAGGGGCACCCTTGACCCCAGAGATAAGAGGAGGAGGCCACCGCACCTCACCAAGAAGACATGGGAAGAGGGGGCACTCCTGGTGAGCAGCCATGACGTGGTGTGGCCCAAATGGTTGCAGCGCCAAAAGCGCTTCAATGACTTGCTGCGCTCAGGAAGGGTGAGTACCATGTTGGCATGTGTCAGTGTACAGAAGTGTTAAGGTGTGACCATCCCTATAGGGGGCTAGAGCCTGAGTGCCAACTGTCAATAACACCGGAGCTGGCCAAGGGGGTGAGCCTTGGCTGCTTGGACTGAGTGCCTTACGTCTCGAGGGCCATGACTCGGATGTGCCCTGTGGGGTGTTCCTCAGCCAGGTTGGCCAGGCTGCCATGGCACTGCAGGTAAAGAGTGGACTAATCGATGCTCCTCTGTCCTTTCAGGAGAAGATGAGCCATAACCAAGCCAAGCAGGCACATACAGGCGGAGGCCCGCCAACCTGCTGCTGCTCCCCCGGTTTGAGCAGGCGCCCTTGAGCTGGAGAGCTAGCACACTCCACATGCAACCAGGCATGGAAAGGCTGGGCTGCCAGACGAAGGTAAGAGCGCAATACACAGAGGTGAGAGTTTTGGATTGTGCAACTATTCTAGTGTAGTCTCTTCACTGATGGGAGCCTCGAACCTGGATTCCCCATTGATCATTGAAAGACGATGGCACCATGATGCAGATCTCCATTGTCTCACCAGAGTGCCTGGCATGCACAGTGACAGTGTGATAACTTTAACTAATGACATGTCCTTCGTCTCCTTTTTAGGTTCACCAGCAGGCGTCTGATCTGCAGACCCCGAAGGGCCACCCCGACACCGGAGGACCATCAGGTGTCATTTTCACCTGTATTACACCTGCTCTCAGAAGCAGGCACCAGCGCAGATACTAGCACCTCGGTGGGCATTAGAGCAGTGGCTAGTACCTCAGTGCACACTGGCGGTGGTACTTCACAGTCGCTTGAGGTGCAGGTGGAGGCAGAGAGTGCCCAGGGCGCCAGCAGTCAGAAGGCTGCTGGGGACCAGGACAATGCTCAGTCGAAGGCTAATGATAAGCCTCTAGAGTTGTCCATTAGGCAGCAGATCTGGATGTCCAGTGAGATGTGCGGGAGGATCTGGCGGAGATTCATGAGGGTCTGCGTGTCATGGTCTCCATGATGGAGGGGTCCATGTGGAGCATGAGCACTGTGTTGACCCTCATGGCCGAGCTTACTGCCTCCTCCATTGAGGGAGTGGCAACTCTCATGGAGAGGCAGCTCCAGAACAGACTCAGGGGTTCCTGGGGTTGCGCTCTAACCTGCAAGCCTTCACACAGACTTAACCTTAGGTGGTCAGTGTCGTTGTGGGAGATAGATGAGGCACCCAGTATCCCAGCTAGGTCCCTGTCCATCACTGATGTGCAGGGAGGTCCACAGCAACCTCACGTTGGCACATGAGCTGCCTGTCGCCTCTTCAAACTCCTCTCAGGGTGCTCTGGATGACAGCAGCAGCTTCCCCGCCCCTCTGCCAATGACCATTACATCTGATGGGGCTGCGGTGACTGAGGAGATGCCATCCGTGGCACTGGCTGCTCCCTCCCAGGCAGGGCCCACACAGGCTCCACTGCCAAAGGACAACCGCCAAGGTCATAAATGCCAACAAGACGGCACAGTCAGCAGACTGCTTCCAATGTCATTGCCAGAAAGGGGGGAGGACCTGGACGTAGCACTCACAAACAGAAGTTAAAGGAACTATGAGCTCAAGAGAGTCATGGGTGATTTTATGTTCATTTATCTTTGCTTTAGCTACACTGGTCTGGGAATGAAGACTAGAGAAGTCTATATAAATAATTTGGAATTGTCCACGAGATGAATTTTGTTTTTGTCGTCATGGTCTGAGTATGCTTCACCTTTTTATTTTATTGGTGTAGGGTATGCCAGTATGTAATGCTGGATGAACTTTATTGCACAGGCACTGAGTGTTCTTTGTGTTCAAATGTGTTCGAATGAAAGGGTCCTTTCAGACATCCGGGATGGCATGCAGTTAAGGCTGATCTTTCATAGCCTAGCTGAAGAAACGTTGGATCAAGGCACCCCTGGTGTCCCTGCATCCCTGGAGGTTACTGAGGTCTGGCTCCACACCCTCAGTGTTCTCCTCACTGTGCTCATCTTCGGACTCACTACTGGACTCATCATCTGTGGCCTGTGCAGCTTCCAAGATCCCCTTCCTCCAGTGGGTCCCACCTTGCCAGTACCAGATTGTGGAGAGTGCAGCAGGCAAGCACGATCAGTGACACCCGCTGTAGGGGCTATTACAGTGCTCCCCCTGGACAATACAGGCATCAGAAGCACATCTTGAGAAGACCTTTGGTCTTCTCTACCACCGCCCTTGTGCAGGCATGACTCGTATTGTAACACTTCTCTGCCTCTATTCTTCGGTGGCAGAGAGGCGTCATGAGCCACCTCTTCAACGGATAGCCCTTGTCACCCAGCTGCCATTCATCCCATCGGGCTGGAGCACTGAAGAGCCTTGGCACCTGAGAGTGTCTCAGGATGTACTCATCATGGGAGCTGCCTGCGTACCTTGCACAGACTTGCAGAATCTGCATCCTGTGGTCACACGCTACCTGTACAGTTGGAATGGAAGCCCTTTCTGTTGATGAAGGCACCCAGCTGACCCGCTGGTGCCTTGATGGCCTCAGACGTGCAGTCGATGGCGCCCTTGACTCAGGGGAGCCCAGCAATCTCTGCAAAGCCTCTGGCTCACTCAGCCTGGCTGGCATCATCCATACAGTAAAGAATAAAGGTCAGTACTTGCCTGAACAGAGCTTCTGTCACCAGCTTGACGCAACTGTGGACAGCTGATTGGGAGACACAGCACTGATCCCCCATTGACCGCTGGAAACAGCTGGAGGCGTAGAAGTTGAGGGCCACTGTGACCTTCAGAGCCACTGGCATGGCGTGTCCACCCATACAGTTGGAGCTGATCTCAGGCCCAATCATCTGGCAAATGGAGGTCACAATCTCCCTTGAGAGGCAAAGCCTCCTTCAGCATTGCACCTCGGACATATTGAGGTAGTTGCATCGCCGCCTGTAAACCCTGGCAGCAGGATCGTGGCATCTTCTGCATTCCCTTCCACCTTGGACTACCTGGTTGCCCTGCGCCCCTTGTGCATGCTCCTCTCATCCCACAGGTCCCTCCCCTGGAGGCTGCATTGGGACACCTGGCCTCCTCTCCCTTCTGCCCCTCTCTTCTTCCTCAGAGGAGGTGCCTCCAGTGGAGACCACAATCCCCATTACCAGGGCAAGGGAAGGCTGTCTGATACCTGGAAGGTTCCACACAGTCTGAATCCTTTGGGGGCCTGACAGACAGCGATGAGACCTGAAATGAAGTTTGGAAATGCTAAGAATGAAGCCCCGAACAGAGATGAAGCTGCCAAGTACCAGTAAGCAACCAGCTGCAAACTATCTCCAAAACTCCTCACTACTCACACTGGCAATGCTGCTGACCCTTTTTATCCTGCCCTTGGATGAGGTTGTGAAAATGTCAGCTGGCCGCCTGCATGTTTTGCCCGCGCGACGAGCATAAAATCACACAGGCAAGGTAAAATCACTGTCAGTTGGATTGTTAAGGGCCTTAAGTGGCCACTTAATTAATGGCAGGCAGCACTCCAGCACCCGTGAGCACCCACCGAGCAAAATATCACGCAAGTGCGCGATGACGTCAGGACACTCACCCAATGTCATCGTGCACTATTTTATTCCCATTTGGGTCGGGCACACGGCTGCCCACATGACAAAAATTTTGCCCATGGTGTAGGCCATAATGCAATACTGGCAGTAGCCACTGGTCCCAGTGGCGCTGCTGGCACTGGAGAGATTCCGGTCTCTGATTGGCTGGCAGCTCTTCGTGACGAACCATCTGGTAGTAAAAAGGTGTTTGGCATAACAAGGGTTAATGTAGGATTGCGGAAATAGTACTGCCCACATTATCATGTAGAGACTCACATGATAATAGGCTGGGTACAGTAGTTGACTAGTGGAAGCCAGCATTGAGATAGTACTTATCAGGGCTATCACTTGGAGATGTAATATAGTTATGTGTTATCAATAAACACTTAATGTTCAACCACACAAGTCTCCAGACCTCTTCACGAGACACAGGGCAAACACTTACAACATGGTGGTAGCAAAGGAAAGAACCCATAACCTCAAATGCTGGAGGAGGACCCCAGAATCTTAAAGCATGAAAAGATAAAGAAACTGCAATCTAACCTGTGAGAAGTCAAAGACAAAGCTGGAGATTGCCTATAAAAAGCTCCATTTCCAGACCTGATCGAATACAGAGTCAAAGGACCTAGCCAGATCACAAAATGCTGAGCAAAATTCCAAAAAGAAGGAAGAAGAGTAAAGAGCAGAAGAAAAACTCCACTGCGCAGCTAGGGACTCCACCACAGTACATGGCGATCCATTGTGAGGACCCATCGTTTGCAGAGTCAAATGAACTAGCAGGGTTAAAGTTCTGAGCCAAAACCAGTTTTAAAAGTCTTCAGTGCTTTAAATAAAGTTAGACAAGCCTGTTTCCCAAATCACCATGGCCAGCCTGGGCTCAGAATCGGCGCTGTACCACCTGACAGCTGAGCTTGCTTAGAGGGAAAAAAAGAAGCCAAAGCCAGGGACTGGTTATTATACACCCGAAGGCCCCAAATTGTTGATTCAATGAATTGCTGCAAAAAATAAATCCCAAAGAGGTCGGGACTGGGGTTACAACAGGAGCCCAACAAGACCCAGCAAGAGCAGAAAGAAGAGGAAAAAACAGCTGCTGTGGTGCCAGCTTGGAGAAAAACTAAATAAACTTCAAGCTGCACTCCCCTGTCATGAAGAACAGCCATATATAGTAAATTAAAACTACCAGACCAATTTGAGTTCATGCGAGGGCCAAACCAGAAGCAAAATTGGGCATCATGGGGAAGATTTTTTTTCAGATTACAGTAGTACATCAGGATTAAGTCAGGAATCAGAAGAAGTACAAGTTAGTACATTTTTATACCTATTTGGTGTATGTGCTGATAAAATAATCCTAATGCAAGGCATTAATGAATCCTCAGCCAGTTTTAATGAGATATTAAAAGCCTTTGTCTAGTATTTTAAACTCCAAGTTGTGTAGAGTGCAGGCCTTAAAAAAGGTATAGAACACCCCCAATAAAGCACCAAAAGGGCAAGGAGACCCCCAGGGCGAGGGAGACAAGGCACAAGCGAACCGTAAGATAGTGGCAGATCATGTCAATGCAATGAAGTGCACAAGCCAAAGGGTTTAGTGCAAAGGAACGAAGAGGCTGAGAAGCAAGTGAAAGGTTTTAAAATAAAGCTTTTTGAAAATACTGACACATTACCCAAACTACAATAACAGGTGACAGTGCAGAGTGAGCAGATGTTTGTGAATAAAGGAAAGCTCTCTAATGTAACCCAAAAGGAACAAAACCTGCAGAAAGAAAATGAAGCTGTTCCACAGGAAGATGTTTGTATCAAAGCCAAGTTGGAAGAATTGAACCAGAAGTATAGCCAGGCACAACTGCAGGCAGGAAAGGCACTCAACGAAGTTGCTGCTCTGAAAGACTCTTTGAAAAACCATATGTGCTCTTGGAAAAACATGAAGAGTTAAAAAATGTTGAACACTACTTCAGAAAAAGCTGTGTTGGAACTATCAGTGGCAACAAAGCAATGCACTGAAGCATAGTGTGAGTTGGCAAGAGGTCAACAAGCAAATAAGCAGTTGATGGAACAATTGATTGTCCTTCAAGGTTAAATGCAAAAGGACTATATAACCCTTCAGCCACTGGAAGAAATGAAGACTGCCTTGAACTGCAAAACAAAGTGGAGGAGACTGATGAATTACAGGTAGACTCAAGATGAAAGAAGTAAGCTTCGCAAAGGAAATGGAAACTTGCTGAAGGACCTCCACATGGTCCAAGGATCCTTCAGGCCAAAGCTAGTACCTCTGGAAAATTACAAAGAGAAGCAAAATATACTTAATGTTACTCTGAAAGAACTGAAGAATCAGTTGGCAGAGAGGGCTCAGCAATGTTCTGTATTCCAGGAGGGAAATGCCAGACTGCAATCAGACGTCCAGGCATTGAAAGAGGGAATACAGTAACAAAACATCCCTGCTGAAGAGTTTGAGACAATGAAAACATAATTGAACTACAGAGTTTTGGAACTACAGGAGGGAAGGGAGAAGATGAATTCTTGTGTACTGTAGAAAAGTAAAAAACTTGCAGCTCCAATTCAACAGGCAGAAAAAGAGTTCACTAACACTCCTGCAGTGTATCCAATTGAAAGTTAAAGTTCTCACAAAGGAAGGTGAAGTAAAATTGAAGAACGTGTGCTTAAAGGATAGCACACAGGAATTAGGCTCCGCTAAGCAAAAACTGTTCAGTGTAGAGAACCAACTTTCACATGAACAAACTCATCGCCCTAATGAAAAATTAGAATTTGATGAACTTCACTATCAGAAGTATCTATTAAATATCATGAAAAATGCCTGATTCAGGAAAAAGGATTGCTGATGAATGTTGGTTGGTTGAATGCAGAATTAACAGCCAAAACTGACGAAATTCTTGTACATCGATCCAATCTGAAGAACATGAAAGATGAGATGTGCAGTATGGAAGCGCAAATCCAGACTTTGAAAGCAGATGATGAAAATTCTAAGAAACAGTTTGAGAATCTAACGGAGTGAACTGAACGGGTCTAAGGAGCAGCCAGTGATTATGGAAGAAAGATATCGGAAGAAACTGAATGCCCAGGCGAGGTTGTTAAGTTTGTATAAGCATTCCGCTGATAACTCTAAAACAAAAGCAACTGAACTCACCAGAGTAGTTCCTGAGCTGAATGAAAAGATTAATAACATTGAAAAAGGATTGGAAAATGAGAGAGTAAACAAATATTTGCATGAAAATTTGAAACAAGTGCAAACGGTGATCCCATTTTTGAAAAGTCAACTTCCAGGAAGGACATGGCAGATCCCTCAGAAGAAGAAAATTCAAGTCACTCTGTAAATGAATGGGGCAAACATTCCCTCTGGAAGGAATGGGACAAATCCATGGTGTCCAAGCAAAGCAGGTGGACTGTCGATAAAGAGAAATGCAAAGGAGCATAAAAAGCAAATCAGATGGAGACACCCAAGAACTAGAAACACCAAATACTACGATTTCAACTCCAAGACAACAAAATCTGCCCAAATCAACCGAGCCTACCATTCCTCCAAATGTGACCAGAATGAGAGCTGGAAACATTGTCAAGCCTCTAGATGCCTGAGTTTGTAAAGTCAGAGACTTGAGTGGGGGTAAAGGGATAGCATGATTTTAATAGAAATATATTTGGGTAAAGACTTGCGGGGAGATGCTGTATAAGGTGTTCAGCATAGCAAGGGTTAATGTGGGAGTGGGAAAACAGTGCCACCCACATTATGATGGAGAGTGTCACATGATAATAGATTTTTTTTATTTGTTTCTTTATTGGCTGGGCCAGCATTTATTGCCTATCCCTAATCATCCTTGAGAGCTTGGTGTCTTGCTAGGCCATCTCCAGAGGGCCTTTAAGAGTCAACCGTATTGCTGTAGGTCTGGAATCACATGTAGGCCAGACTAGGTAACTAGGACATTAGTGAACCAAATGGGTTTTTATGACAATTGACAATGGTTTCATGATCATCATTAGACTGTTAATTCCAGATTTTTCACTAAATTCAAATTTCAAACCTGGGTCCCAGAGCATTATCATGGGCATCTGGAGTACTCATCCAGTGAAAATACCATAATGCCACTGCCTCCCATGTAGTTTAGTAAAGCCAATATGGAGATAGTACCTATTCAGGGCTAGGTGCATACAGTTATGCATTATCAATAAGCACAATGTTCAACCACACAAGCCTCCAGACCTCTTAGTGAGACACAGAACAAACCATTACAACACCATCTGCTCTCCAGCAGGATTTCCAGGGGGAAGTTCCTCTCACAGGAGCCAGGAAGCCCGACACTGATCAGGATTAAATCCTATTGGGCCTCCTGGAAGTGGTCACAGTGGGCCAGCCACCAATTTCCAGTCAGTGGACAAGCCCCTCGCTGTGACCATTAAATTCTAACCTTTAATTTCCTGTTTCATTCGCACTCCACAGCTCAACAGAAACTTAAGGAACAGCTCCATAACTTTCAATTAAGCACTTTACAGCCTTCTGGACTCAGCAATGATTTCAGCAATAAAAGCAGAAATTGCTGGAAATGTTCAACGGGCCTGGCAGCATCTATGAAGAGAATTCAAATGAAAGATCATCAACATGCAATATTAACTCTATTTCTCCCTTCACAGGTGATGCCAGACCTGCTGAGTATTTCCAACATTTTCTCTTTTGATTTCAGACTTCCAGCATCTGCTGGAACATGTACACACATTGTGCCTGTTTCAGCTAAACAAAATAAGTGACAGCCATTTGCAGACTCATTCCTCAGGGCAATGCCTTGACTAATCAGGGTCAAGCTGTTTGGTTTAAATTTCAAACAATGCTTGGCAGTTAACTGTCAGTCACCATCACTGGTGCATTCTCCATGGCAATGCCTCTAACAATCAGATATTCTATCAAAGTCCCTTGATGAGTTCAAGACAAAAATCTTCAACATGTCTCTTTTACTGACAAAAAAAAACCTCTGTTCTAGGAGATACAATAGCTTTTTTCTGAAATTTCCCTAAGGGCTCTTTATGAATGCTTGGCTGATTTCCACAGCTATAATTGTCTCAGCAGGGAGGTTCTAAGTTCAATGGGGTTATTAAAGGATTAGCTGTCTTTGATGCGGGGTCTGTAAATTTGCTCTTATAAGAGCTTAGCCACTTGAGATTTTAAAAAGTTTGAATGGGCTTTCATAAATGGGATTTTTTAAAAATATAGTGAAGCCTGTATTACAACCTTTTTTCATTTAATCTCAACACTGCTCTTGGGATCTGTCCATGTTGGATACAGGATGGTTTGGCATGGAGGGTGTAAGGGATTTGGGGGTTGGTGGGGAGGCATGAGCTGACATGGGCTGGCATTAAGTTGGCATGGGGCTATAAGGGGCCATGGGGGTGGGTGAAGACATGAATTGGCATGCAGGGTATGAGAGGCATGGAGGTGGCACTTGGAGTGGGTGGGTTGTGAGGGGTGAGAACCAGACAGCCAAAATTTCATGTAACAACTGGGATGAAGCCTAAGAGAATCAAGACAGACCTTTTACCCAGCCCATCTCAGGATTCGGCACTTCCGACCTGCTTCCAAGAACGATGAGCCCAACTCTATCCCATACCCGCCCACCCCACCTCCTTCCCGCACCATGTCCACCCCAACCCCAGGGCAAAAAGTGGGTCTGATGGGGCACTTTCTACTGATGCGGGTTTGCCAAGCCTAGAAATTTCCCGACTTGAGCCATCCACTTTGGTAGCAAAATTCCAGCCCAATGTCTTTTAAACTTGCATGCAGAAGTGTGGAAACTTGATTTACACTGGAAGTAATTTGCCTTTGAAATTGCTCAGTCTTTTGCACTGGTTCGGTCAGTTTGGAGTGAATCACGCTGCTCCCCTCCTGTTATTTATTATTCACATTGGGAATGCACGGCGTGGCTTGTGGTTTCCACACCTGCAGAATAAATTCTCAATTCTGCTAGAGTAAATCATGGGTAGTAACAGTTATATCATGGCAGTTTTTCAAAAAGGCATGGCAGAAATTTAGAAAATGTCAGCTGTCATCCAGTTCTATGATTTTTTTTTGGCTTAAGGGATGCAACATATAAGAAATAAGAAATTTACAAATGGATATGGACAGTTTAGGTGAATGGGCCAAAATTTGGCAGATAGAGTTTAAGTGTGAGGTTATCCATTTTGGTTGGAAGAATAAAAAGGCGACTTATTATTTAAATGGAGAGAAACTTCAGAATGCTTCATTGCAGAGGGATCTGGGTGTCCTCGTGCATGAATCGCTGAAAGCTAGTATGCAGATACAGCAGGTAACAAGGAAGGAAAATGGAATTTTGGCATTTATTGCTAAAGGAATAGGGTATAAAAATAGGGAAGTGTTGTTGCAACGTTACAAGGCATTGGTGAGACCGCACCTGGAGTACTGTGCACAGTTTTGGTCCCCTAACTTGAGGAATTGATGTAGTTGCATTGGAGGCAGTTCAGAGGATGTTCACTAGATTGATTCCAGACCTGCAGGGCTTGTCTTATAAGGAGAGATTGAGCAGTTTAGGCCTATACTCGCTAGAATTTAGAAGGATGAGAGGAGACCTAATTGAGGTATATAAGATGCCAAAGGGGGTAGACAAAGTAGACGTGGTGTGGATGTTTCCCCTTTTGGGGCATTCTAGAATGAGAGGCCATAGTTTTAGGCTAAGGGGTGGTAGATTTAAATCAGAGATGAGGAGGAATTACTTTTCTCATAGGGTCATGAATCTGTGGAATTCACTACCTCAGAGTGCAGGGATGCTGAATAAATTTAAGGAGGAGATAGATAGATTTTTAATTAGGAACAGGTTGAAAGGTTATGGGGAGAGGGTGGGAAATTGGAGTTGAGGCCGAAATGAGATCAGTCATGATCGTATTGAATGGCGGGGCAGGCCCGAGGGACTGAGTTGCCTACCCCTGCTTCTATTTCTTATGTTCTTATGACTTCAAGAAGGCATGGATTTTTAAGCAAAATCAGAATTCGTGCTGACAATAACACTGTAAAGTTATATAATCAGTATTAGAGTCTTACCATCTTGATATGAACCAGTGCACAATGCTATGGATTCACCTGTTCTTGTGAAGCCAGGCAATGGTAGCTACCAAAGCAAATGGATCCAAGCATATAGAAATATAGTACACCAAAACTAATTTATAAATGTATTAGTCAAATGATTTCCTTCACTGCCAAAGTTATTTGGTTCTTTGTTGCGGAGGTTTTACAGTCCAAAAAGTGCTATGTGTGACCAGTAATGGTTCTGTCACAATTTCAAACTATAATAATGTCTCTATTGTTAATATTTATTGATGAGATGTTCCTCATTACTTTAAATTATTTTATCCTAACTCAGTAACTTGGTTTCTTTGGATTTCACTACAATCCAGTGCTGTATTTGGAATCAGAAGTTGTATTGTGAGGTAAGTGAGGTCCATAGATAACTCAGCTGCATATGTCCACAGTCACAGCAGTTCGTGATGATACATTAACATCATTAATTGTAAAGGCATTAGTGTTAATCTCACCAGAAGCACTTGCTGAAATCCAAAAGCACAGTTTTTAGCCTATTGAACCTGGCAGATTGAACTCTTGCTTTCATCAAGCCTCCCCCAGTCCACATCTCAATGTCATCTACTCATCCAATTTTTCTTCTTCCTCTTCTGTTTTTACCCTCAATTTCTCCTTCAACTGTTGCCAGAAAAGTCTTTGTTTCCAATGTCTTTAATTGACTATATTTCTCTCTCTAACTATACTTAGCAACCCTTTAAGTCTACTTAACAGATAATTCAGTAGCCACCAGCTACTGGTTCTGAATGCCTTCTTAATTCTTCTTGTATTTTTGTACTTCAGCCTGCGTGAAGGTGGAATAAAGAGATAAAGAGATCACATGGTAGTTAGAAAAGAGATTCCACATAAATGTTTTACAGATATTGGTCCAGGTTTAGTATTAAGACAATTTGTGAGTTGCTATTTGTTATTTGTATTTGTTATTTCTATATATTTGAGAGGTTGTAAGCTAAGCATTCTATAATCAGGGGAAATATACTGTATGGACTTTCTGCAAATATGAGTACATTACTTCTAAATTAACTTGATTTGCAAATTATATCTTAAGTCACAAGGCCTGGAACATGTTTATCCTGTCACAATGCAAAGACAAAGAGAACATGAGAGAGACAAAAATAAATCAAAGGTGAAAGTACCCAACTGGAAGAGACACCACTTCACTGATTTGAGAAAGGGTCAAGCATAGATGAATTGGAGAGAAGGTTGCCCAAGAAAACAGTAAATAAGCAATGACAAGCATTCAAAGCAGAGATAATTTGGATTTTGCCATAAGGAGGAAGAATGGGGCTACAAAGCTGGAGTTCCCTCAATGACAAAGGAAGTAGAGGTTAAAATAAAACAGAAAAGAAGTTTTATGACAACTATCAGGTACAGATTAGAATTAAAAAAACAAGTGAGTGAAGGGGAGATTTTAAAATGATATAGAAAGAGCAAAAAGAAAGTATAATTAAAGATTAGCAGGTAGGATTAAACAGGAACCCAAATATTTTTTATCAACATATAAAAAGTAAAAGGATAGGTAAAAGAATAGTGAGGTCACATAAGGATAGAAAAGGAAATCTTCTTTTGGAGGCAAAGAGCATGAATTGTTATTTTTATGTCAAGTATATTCAATTGTATGTAGGCATACATGTAGGAGAAATTATTGGAGTTTCATTTGATCAGATATAAAAAGACACTCACTAAAACTGGGGTGTAGTTGAGTTAGGAGGTTTGTACTTATAATGTTTCATGCTAAATAAATAATAAACTAGGTAAAGATTGACTCCAGTACCACCCTTCGCCAATTCTGGGCATCACACTTTTGGAAAGTTGTCAAGAACTTGGAGATGGTACAGAGGACCTTTATTGGAACAATAATAGGAGTGAGGGGCATCAGTTATGTGGAAATAATGTGGAATCGGGGATTGTTCTTTTCAGACCAGGAAAAATTAAGCGGAGATGAAATAGAGGCATTCAAAATTGAGGGGTTTTGATAGTTTCTCATGTTATGAACAACATATAATTTTTGAGTTGAGTGTTTGTGTTGGGAAGGGTAGAATGGTTTCAGTTTCATTTAGGTTGTTTGTGAACTTTGGCGCCTGGGAGTCTGGGTAGACACCTGAATAAAGGTCAGGCCTTTTGAGTTTGTTTGTATGTTTTAATGAGGTTTTTTATTGATGTTTTACAACCCCTGAAGTTAAAGAGATGGGCTAAAACGGGTCAAAAGTTTAGTGATTGTGGGGAGAAAAACACAGTAGAAAAATCTTTATTGTTGCCTAGCAACAGTCATCCAGGGACACAGACAAAAGAAAAAAAAACAGTAGAAAAGACAGGGGAGGGAGATCAGTGTGCATCAGGGAGAGGGGACAGGAATTTTAAGCTCGCTGATCAGAAAAACTTTAAGCCTCTAGGGAAAGTAGTTAAGTAGGGGGAGGCAATGGTGTAGTGGTATTGTTGCTGGGCTAGTAATCCAGAGACCTAGGGTAATTCCCTGGGGACCCGGGTTTGAACCCTACCACAGCAAATGATGGAATTTGTCTAATAGTGGCCATGAAACCATTGTCGATTGTTGTAAAAACCCATCTGGTTCACTAATGTCCTTTAGGGAAGGAAATATGCTGGCCTACGTGTGACTCCAGACCTACAGCAATGTTGTTGACTCTTAAATGCACTCAATTGCAATAAATGCTGGCCTGCCTGGCTAGCGATGCCCACATCAGTTATGGGACTCAGTAAAGTGACCAATTCAACAGAGATGCTACTGGGAGACTGAGTTTAGGAAACTCATTTTGTTTGCTTTGTATTTGAAGAAACAGTGGGTTTAGAGCATGGTTTTTTGGGGTCTCAAAGAGAGAAATGAATTGGTTGAGAGGTATGAGAATGGACTTTTAAAAATATTTTATGGAATATTGTGTTATTTTGTAAAGAAGGTTGGGTGTCTGTGTGTGTGATTCAATTAAGTTGGGCAAGCGATTATTGGAGACAGGTTGAAAAGGATAGGGGTGTTAAGTTTGAGGTACAAGTAATTAGGTTAGATCTAACATTTGCATTTTTAGATAAGTTGAGAGTTTGTTTCAATGCCAAAAGGGAGTTCCATAGGTAAGCAGCAGTGGGGACATTATATTTTATTGAGCCAAAAGCAAAGACAAGATGGAAACATGAAAGAGCTTACATTTGGAAGGGTTTGAGTTTCAAAGAGTTGTGAGAACAATGAAACTGAGATGAAAGGGGAAAATATGGTATTAAGAGTTGCTGTTGAGCTGGACATATAGAGATAGATGAAGATAGCTGGAGCTGTGTGAACTGTTGCGCTGTAGCTGGAGCTTGGGGCTGGGAGAGGGTGAATCACCTATTGGGTCTTGGGTTGCAACAAGCAGTTTTATTCTGAAGTGGATTCCACCACACAGTAGAAGTGGGTAAAGGTCGTGTGGTACACCTTTATTGAAGCTATAGCAGTTTGCCTTGTGTAATATTACTGGATTTCATTGTAGACGTCTATAAGGGAGTGTTGCCTGGAAGGTGTTTACTTGTTTGACCATGTAGAGATTTTTGAAGGAATGTTTTGTTTTCTTTTATTTTTGTTAATAAAACTTTTACTTGTAATTTTCAAAATCCTAAAAGTGTTGCTGGACCTCTTACTGCTGACATCGGTACATCTACTTCTTGTTTTCAGAATTCAAAAAAAAAGGTACAGCTCATAAGCCAAGTTTCCCTCTGGGATTGGGTTGCACAACAAATAACACCATATGTGGTCATTAAAGAAGCATCAAGTGAATGTTCAGGAATTCATCAGAAGAAAACCATTTGCAACTCTGCCAGTCCAAAGCGAGAAGACTTTGGGCGGAATTGTCCCAGATTTGCACTAAGTGCAGTATCAGGCATGAAAAAAGACACTTTACCTGCCAGCCACAATGACAGGTTTTTGTGCCATATCATCCCCTTCCCGGCACATTCACGGGAAACACTCTGGATCACTGGCAGGCAAACTCGGATTTGCCCACTACGCCATGACCTCAGCGCTTCCTCGCTCCGGGTGTTGTATTTAAAACACACCAGAGTGCAGCCTACTTCATGTCTACAGACCAGGACTGCTCCAGGTGACAGATGCCCTGAAAGACAGGAAGATGGCAGCCCCCAAATTTAGTAAAACCGCTCTGGGGCATCCGCTGGATACAGTGGAAGATCTCGAAATAAGCAGTCTGGAAGAGCCATCACAGTGCTATCCCATGCTCTCCACCAGTGCAGAGACACACACCTCAGTGGGACCTAGATGTAGAGCTGGCTTGGATTCACAATCTGGTGTCATCGCACAGCTATGTGTCCACAGCAGGAGGAGGAAGGTTCAGCCGAGCTACCCAGCACTCAGAAGACTTTTTCTCTAGTGATAGTTATTGTATTTATTTCCTCCCCCTCTTTTTCCCCTTGATTATTTCGTATTTTTGGAATGCTATTAGTATCTTCTACCATGAAGACTGAAGCAAAGTATTTATTCAACTCCTCTACCATTTCCTGGTTCCCCATTGTATTTCCCCAACCTCATTCTCTAAGGGGCCTATGCTCACTTTGGCCTATCTCTTCCTTTTTATATATTTAAAGAAGCTCTCACTATCCATTTTTATATTACTTGCCAGTTTACCCTCAAAGTTTATTTTCTTCCTCTTTATTATTTTTTGGTCAGCTTTTGTTAGTTTTTAAAACTTTCCCAATCCTCTGGCTTACCACTAATCTTTGCCATATTGTATGTTTTTACTTTCAATTTGATATTGTCCTTAATGTCCTTGGTTAACCATGGTTGGTTTACCCCCTTCTTTGGTTAATGTGCTGCCTTTTTCAGATGTCCTCATTATCTCCTGATTTATTCTCTCTCCTACAGTATAGCTATTGTCAGGGGGCCTATAGAATACTCCCACCAGTGTCTTCTTCCCCTTGTTATTACTTATGGATTCTACATCTTCCGTTCCAAGATCCTTTCTTTCTATTGTAGTTATTCCATCTTGTACTAACAAAGCTACCCCACCGCCCTTTCCTTCCTGCCTGTCCCTTTGAAAAGTCACATGCCCCCTGAATATTTATCCAAGCTCTGATCTACTTGTAATAGCTATAAGATTCCACTCATTAACCTCTATTTGTGCCATTAATTCGTTTGTTTTGTTCCAAATACTACTTGTACTTAAGTAAAGGGCCATTAATTTTGCCTTTTTACCATTTTTTCCCTCTTTGACCCTATTTAATGCTTTTTTTTAATGTTTAACACTCTGCCTCTCCCTGTCACATTCTGGGTATCATCACCTAAGTAGCTGCCCTGCAAGGCTGCCATGTCCTTTTGCTTTGTAAGCCTACATATCCCCTTTCCAGGAATATCCCCCCCCCCCAATCTATTTAGTTTAAAGCCCTTTCTACAGCCCTAGTGATTCAATTCGCCAGGACACTGGTCCCAGCATGATTCGAGTGAAGTCCGTCGAGTGAAGGGACAGCTCCCTTCTACCCCAGTACTGTGCCAGTGTCCCATGAACTGAAATCCATTACTCCCACACCAATTTCCACGAGGATTCTGAAGCAAGAAATGTGTCTGTGGCAGGGTCTTTCGGGACCTCGTGCAAGTACTCTCCCACGCACGTGAATCCTTCATCCATCACACTCATCTCACTGTCCTGAGCATTTTCAGTGATGCCTGCTGGGGTTCTCTTTCAGTTGTCCATCTGAGCTGACTTGTATCTCCACTCATCCATGGATTGCACTCCCATGCAGCACCTGTGCCTGTACAACACGAAGTTCTGCTTACTTTTGCTTTTACAAACATGGTCATGGTAATGTTCTTGATTAGCTCCCCCGTCCTTTCCCCTCCCCAGTCAACCATGTCCTTTCCCACATTACTGTGGACTCCCGACAAAGGATCACCTTCCACCACCCCACCTACCAACTCGAACCCTTGTCATTCCAGAATGTTCCCTACCTCCCAGAGAACCCCACCTCTGTCCACATTGACCTCCCCAACCTCCTCCTTCCCACCCCCAAGGTCCATGTCTGCCTCCCTAGTTCCACCAACCACCTTCGCTGCCCCTTCTACTATTATCGATGCACCACTACCTTCCCACCCTGCCGGCACCTTCTACCCCCTTTCACACTCACCATTCCCTCCTACCATGCACACTCTGAGTTCACTCCCCAGGAGACAATCATTAACACCATAGACCCCTCCCTTGTATTTTCAGTTGGACCTCCCCTGCCTTACTCCCTCCTCCACCCTTACTCCCTCCTCCCCCCCGGACACCTTCCCCTCTCGAAATTTCCTCCTCCCCCCGGACACCTTTGACTCCCCCCACCCCCAACCTCACCCTCTAACAACATTTTTCCCCTCTCTAACCACAACACCTCCCTCTCCCACTCACACCTAGACCTTCCTCGCCCCCACACTCGCCGATCATCCATAGCAGGCAATGGCCAAAACTGTGATATTCCGAGGCAGACCCAAAGCATCAACAGAGAACTCCCACTTTCCGAGAGCTGCTTCGCAGCGGAGCCATGTCCATGAGGATCCACCCAGCAAGCGATGCACGTGTTCCTGCAGGGTCCGGTAGCTGTAGGGCTCCAGCATCTTCTTTGCCTCAGATGTCTACGATCTGAGCAAGGCTTAAAAGTTAAGTCCCAACTTCTGCACATCACACTGGTCTGGACATGTTCTGGGCCAGCGTGTTTTCCCACCAGCATTACAGTAAATTAGGCATGTGGGGAGGATTCTGGTTGAGCCTTACTTTGCATCCTATTAGTGGGTTACAAATTGTGTTCACTCTGGCCTCCAGCAGGATTTGCAGTCCGTCCCATCGGATGATCCCACTGTGATTTGACGCCACCATGAAACTGATTTCTGCCCCTCAAGCCAAATTCTCCCCTTCCCCCCCCACCCCCGCTTGCTATGGTGCCGCCGCCAATGGGACCAGACAATTTTGCCCTTTGTGTCAAGCTAGTGGTAACTTTTCATTGGTTTATGTGTCTGTACAGATATTGCTGGGGTAAAGGGATAATGTGAACTTGAATTGTCTTCTTGTGTTTGTCTGGAGATCTTTTCAACCTTTTTTTCTGGTGAAATATTGTTCATTTTTCTTGTTAAATAAATATTTTATTCTTTGTATTAAAGGTTCATCAGCAGACTCCTGTGAATTTGTTCAGTAACTTTCCTCCACTGTTTCTAAAAAAGAAATTAGGATCACTGTGGGATCTGTAATACTCAGTACATGTTGTATGTCCTCTGGCAAGTGTATTAGTAACCAAAAGTCATAGATTAAAAGAACTGGCAAAAGAACAAGAAAGGAAATGAGGAAAACTTTCCTCACAAAGTGGACTGTTAAAATCTGGAATGCACTCACCAGGAAAGGCTGATGGGATAAGATTCTATGGGAACTGGCAATTGGATGTGGACTTGAAAAGGACTAGTTACAAGGTTACTTTGAAAAAGTAAGGATATCCTTTAATGCCCTTTAGGGAAGGAAATCTGCTCTCCTTACCTGGTCTGGCCTACATCTGACTCCAGACATACAACAATGTGGTTGACTCTTAAATGCCCTCTGAACAAGGGCAATTTGGGATGGGCAATAAATGCTTGCCTAGCTAGTGATGCCCACATCCCATGAATGAATAAAAAAAAATGTGGGACTAAAATTAGAAAGTCCTTTCAAAGACCTAGCACAGACATGATGGGCCAAGTGGCCTCCTTCTGCTCTGTAAGTGTCTATGATGTGAGGGCTTGTTTCAGTTCCAGAAAGACATTGCAGTAATGAGGTTTTCAGATTGTAGTCAATTCTACATTACCAGATATGGAATATAAAGTCAGGTTTGGTTTATAAAGATTGATAGTTCACTTACAGGGCCATATCTTCAGTAAGCCAAAGAGTATAGCTGAGTGAATCTTAAGAACATAACAACTGAGTGAAGGAAGGAATTTTCAAACAAAGGCAAGACAATGGGAAAAACAGAACATGATTCTTATTATTTTCCACAGAGTTAATAACACCTTCAATGCAAATTTTCAAAATTAACCAACAGTGCAAATGTTCTTTTGGGCTATCGAATTCTCTTGTTGTGCTAGTGAGTGTATTTCATTAATTCAACTCAAAAGGAAACGTGCAGTTATTGAAAATCTAGTTCTAATCTATGTCTACCAGTTACTGCTCATTTTGAAAACAGATCATTATGAATAATGTACATGTTCAAGTTGTTGCCAACTAACACCAAGCTACAACTTGATCGTGCCAGTTGATCAGTCCAACATTATACAGCAACGTAAATAAGTGTAAATGGTTTAGTTAAATTGCTGTTTGCAAATTCATTAACATATACTCACATAGCTATTGAACTTCATTGAAGGTCCACTTGAAAACATATATATTATCACAATCTTCAACGTCAAAATTGACCCTTTGGCCTACCTAGTCTATGCCAGTGTTCATAATCTAAGTCCCTCCCATTCTTTCCACTTGCCCCCAAACCTCTCAATTCTCTTTGCCGTTATATATGAAAGAAACCTCAACCACAACAACAACAACAATAACTTGAATTTGTAAGGTGCCTTTAATGTTATAAGACATCCCAAAGCATTTCACATTTGGAGATCTTAGGGAAAATGACCAAAAACCTGGTCAAAAAGATAGTTTAAGGAGCATCTTAAAAGAGAGGAAGGTGGAGAGGCTTCAGGAGGGAATTTTACTATTCTATAAGATTTTAATTAAAGTGTGGTATTTCAAAAGTTGGTATTTATACTAACAGATGGCAATTAAAGGATGGAAGGGATGCACTGTGGCATTCAGCTTCTATTCCCTGCCTCCTCATTCTGCAGTCATGGGCATGTACGCTGCAGCAGCAAATAGCAAGTACAACACAGGAAAAGATGGGTTGGAAATAAGTTCTCCTATTTTGAGGCATTTAGCTGACAGAATGCTACCAGCAGGTGGTTGAATCAGAAGGCCTGATTCTCAAACACATTTGGGCCTTCACTTATTGTAATAGGTGTGGCCAGCTGGTACCTATTGGGTCTCCAAAGGCAGCCCACACAGTTCCGTCCATCCACCTTGAGCCACCAACCTGACCAGTAGCGTCCCTCGGGCAAGCGCCAAGAGGAGAGGGAAAGGAAAATGGGAGGAATGTAATTGCCGCTTTTTATTCTTCTGTGGGATGTGGGCATCACTAGCAATGAGAGCATTAGATGCCAATCCCTGATTGCCCTCAAGCAGGTGATAGTGAGCCGTCTTCTTGAACCATTACAATCTATCTGGCGCAGGTACACTGACAGAATTCCAGGATTTAGACTCAGTGACAAAGAAGGAATGGTGACATAGTTCCAAGTCAGGATGGCGTGTGATCCTTAAGAGTACAGTGGTGCCAGGAGGAGCTTTCTTGTGTATCCTGCCTCCATTAGTTTTGTTTAAAAAAAACATTAGCAAGCAGCCATCAACAAAAGTTAAACTGCATTTATGCTAGGAAGGAGTTCTAAGACAGGCATGCTAGCAGCCTAATGTCTGTTTTGGGCCTCTACCAGGGATTCCTGCAAATTGTCTGCCCCCATACAAGGATGGACTTATTTCAAGGGGGTTTGGAGCATGGGGCTTGGTCCCGCAAAACTTGTCCATCTTTGTCCAAGTTTGACCAGGAAATGGCTGGAACAAAGACTGATTTCTACCTCTAAGCCTCAATATTTTCTCAGCTTTTTCATAACTTTTTCATATGCTTAGTGGCTGACAAAATTTGCAAAAGAGAAAAGTTGTTAACCTTCTACAACTGAAACAATACAGCCTCTTTGGCACAATCCTGCTGATGTGCCTTTATTTCCCTTTCTCTCTCAAATATGGGTTTGTAAATGTGATCAGTTCTAACTCAGTTAAGAATGCTGCTAACTAACACTAAGCTACAACTTGATCATGCCAGTTAATCAGTCTAACATTATACAGCAACGTAAATAAGCGTAAATGGTTTAGTTAAATTGCTGTTTGCAAATTCATTAGCATATAGTCACACACCTATTGAACTTCATCGAAGGTCCATTTGAAAACATATATATTATCACAATCTGTAACATCAAAATTGACCCTTTGGCCTAACTAGTATTTGCCATAAGTCCCTCCCATTCTTTCCATTTGCCCCCAAACCTTTCAATTCTCTTTGCCATTAGAGATGAATGAAACCTCAACCACAACAACAACAATAACTTGAATTTGTAAAGTGCCTTTAATGTTATAAGACATCCCAAGGCATTTCACATTTGGAGATCTTAGGGAAAATGACCAAAAGCTTGGTCAAAAAGATAGTTTAAGGAACACCGTAAAAGAGGAGAGGAAAGTGGAGAGGTTTCAGGAGAGAGTTTCAGGGCAGCTGAAGACATAGCCACCAATGCTGGAACTACTAAATCTGTTCAAGAGACCAGAATTGGAGGTGTGCCAATATCTCAGAGGATTGTGGGCTGCATGAAATTGTAAAGAGACAGTTGAGGCCTTGGAGGGATTTGAAAATAAGAATAAGGGTTTTAAAATTATGCTGTTGCTTAACTAGGAGTCAGTGTGTGGGTCAGTATGCATAGAGGTGATAAGTGAATGCAACTTACTGTGAGTTGGGATATGGCAAGCAGAGTTTTGGATGGCCTCATTTTACTCAGGGTAGAATGTGAGAGGTTAGCCAGGAATGAGTTGGACTAGTCAAGTCTAGGGGTTTCAGCAGCAAATGAGTTGAAACAGGGATAGAGTTGAACAATGTTACAGAGGTAGAAATAGAGGGTTTGGTGATGGCACAGATATGCAGTTGGAAACTCATCCTGGGGTTAAATATGACACCAAGGTTGTGAACAGCCTGGTTCAGCCTCAGTCAGTTGCTAGAGAGGTATGTCTGTGTTCCACTGTTTACTCGGCACTGGATGTCTGCCAAGCAAATTAGAGACAGTGGAGGGGTTGAGAGTGGTAAAAATGAGGTAGAGATGGGTGTCATCAGCTTTCATGTAGAAATTATTTTCAGATGATGTCATCAAGGGACAGGATTCAGATGAGAAATAAGGATCTTGGGGGATACCAGAGGTAATGTTGTGGGAAGAGAAGCCATATCCAGATGATTCCATAGCCACTATTAAATAAATAAGAATGGAGCCAGGTGAACACATCTGGACAAAAGTGAAGAGGATTGGAGGAGGATGGTGTGATTAGCCATCACAAAGGCTGCAGACAGGATGACGAGGGATAGTTTATCTTTGTCACCATCACATGGGATGTTATGGGTGGCTTTGATAAGAGCTGTTTTTATATTGTGGCAGGGACAGAAACCTGGTTGGAGGAATTCAAACATGGAGTTCCAGGATAGATGGGTGCGGATTAGGCAGGAGACAACACATTCATGGACTTTGGACTTAATTGTATCAATCTAAACAGATTCAGCCTCTCCATGTGGCAGGAATTTCACCATTCTGTGTGAAGAAATTCTTCTTAACTTCTCTATTTGATTTGTTTGTAGCTGTTATATATTTATGCCCCCTTATTCTGGACTCACCTACAGTTTGTTCTCATCCATTCTATCAAACCTATTTATAATTCAATCAGATCTCCTCTTAATCTTCTCTTTTTCAGAGAAAATAGCCCCATCCTTCTCAGTCTTTCCTGACACTTGTATATCTTGAATTCTAGTAACATGCTTAAAAATATTAATTGCACTTTTTCCAGTTCTTCAATGTCCTTTTCATAATACAGAGATCTGTCCTCCAAATATATCTAACCAAAGTTCCATATAAATTTAACATTCCCTATTTTGTGTTATATTTCTCAAGAAATGTATCTCAATATATTTTTGTACTCTTTAAGGATTTATTCATTTCTATGGTTACTTATGGAAAATGCAATCTCAGCTCCCCCACCCCATTTAGTTTCTTACTTTCCAAAGAATGTGGTTTCCATATAATTCCTATTAAATTGAAACACCTCATGCCTCGCTTCATCGAATTTCATTTGCTATTAACCTCTTCATTCTGCAAGGCAATTGAATTATTCTTATATTCTGGTGCAGTTCTCTACATTATGAGCTCTACCCCTCAATTTTGTATCATCTTCAAATTCCAACACCAAGCCTCCAATTTGCAAGTCCAAATCATTTATGTACATGGTGAACGATAAGTGAGTTTTTTTTTCATTCATGGGATGTCGGCATTGCTGGCCAGGCCAGCATTGCCCATCCCTAATTACGGTTCCAAAGATGGTGGTGAGCCGCATTCTTGAAACGCTGCAGTCCATGTGGGTAGATAAACCCACAGTGCTGTTAGGGAGGGAGTTCCAGGATTTTGACCCAGAAGAAGTGAAAGAATAGTGATATATTTTGAAGTCAAGCCAGTGTGTCACTTGGAGGGGAATTTGCTGGTAATGGGCATTCCCATGCATCTGCTGCCCATGTTCTAGGAATTAGAGGTTGCAGGTGTGGGTGGTGCTGTTGAGGGAGCTTTTGCAAGTGGCTGCTGTGCAACTTGTGGATAGTACACACTGCTACCATTATGTATCAGTGGCAGTGGGATTGAATATTTAAGTTGGTGGATAGGTGCCAATGAAACAGGCTGCTTTATCCTGGATAGGTTTGAGCTTCTTGAGTGTTGTTGGAGCTGTACTTATCCAGGCAAATGGAGAGTATTCCATCACACGCCTGATTTGTGCCTTGTAGATGGTGGACAGGCTTTGGGGAATCAGGAGGTGAGTTACTCACCACAGAATTCCCAACATTTGCCCTGGTCTTTTAGCCATAGCATATATTTGGCTAATCCAGTTAAGTTTCTGTCAATGTTAGTCCAGGATTTTTATGGTGGGGGATTCACTAATTGTAATGACATTGAAAGTCAAGGGAGGAAGAGTAAATGCTCTCTTGTTGAGGCTGGTCATTGTCTGTCTGGCACTCATGTGGATAGAATGTTGCTTGCCCTTATTAGCCCAAGCCTGAAAGTTGTCCACTTTTCACTCCTTATGAACTACCTCATTATCTAAGGAATTGCAAATGGAACTGAACATTGTGGAATCATCGGAGAACATCCCCACTTTTGACCCTGTGATGGAGGAAGATCATTGATGAAGCAGCTGAAAATAGTTGGGCCTAGGAGACAGTCCCTGAGGAGCTCCTGCTCTGAAGAAGCATCATACAGACTCAGAGCATTAACTCTGTTTCTCTCTCCACAGATGCTGTCAGACCGGCAGAGTTTGTCCAGCATTTTCTGTTTTTATTTCAGATTTCCAGCATCCGCAGTATTTTGCTTTTAAATCATATTGAATTCCTGAAGTAATGTCCTTGAGCTGAAATGACTGGCCTCCAAGAATCACAACTATCTTTCTTTGTGCTAGTTTTGATTCCAGCCAGTAGAGAGTTTTCCCCCGATTCCCATTGACTTTAATTTTATAAGGATTCCTTGAGAACGTACTCATTAAGTGCTGCCTTGGTGCAAAGGGCATTCACCCTCACTCATCATGATTCCACATGATTTGTTGCAGGACACAACTTTCCACCTTCCGACAATCCACTCTTGTACTCCATTTTTTGGTTTGTAGCAAGCTGTCAACCTATTAATCTACCTGATCTCTCATTGCACAGGCCCTGACCTGATATTAGTTGCTTATGTGGAACCTTATCGAAAGCCTTCTAGAACTCCACCTCCATAAGTTCATTGTCCTTGTCTAGTCTTTCTGTTATTCCTTTAAATAATTCAATAAGCTTGGCTAAACATGATTTACCTTTTAGAAATCCATGCTGCCTATTTTTTTATTATATTCTTCATCTCGAGATGTTTTGTTATCTGACTTTTTAGTATGTTCCTAGAATCCTTTCTACTATTGTCATTATGATAAGCTACCATGGGGTGCTGGTGGTGTAGTGGTAACGTCACTGCACTAGTGGCCTAGAGACCCTGGGTGTAGCTCTGGAGGCTGGGGTTCAGATCCCATCATGGTAAATGATAGAGTTTCAATTCAACAAAAATCTGGAATTAAGAGTCATTGTTGTAAAAAAAATCTGGTTCACTATGTGCCCTTACTGCTAGACTACATTTGACTCCAAACCCACCCACAGCAATGTGGTTGACTCTTCAATGTCCTCTGAACAAGGGAAATTAGGGATGGGTGATTAATGCTGGCCTAGCCATTGATGCTCACATCCCATGGATGTTTTTTTTTAAATGTAGCTCTTTGCATTTGTGAAAATAGGAAATATATATAGATTTCACTTATGGCACTAATTTTTTTCTCTACTAACATTTTATATATGGGTATTAGTGTTTCTCCTATCTCATCTCAAGTTTGTCCGAATGTTTGATTGTGGTCTATCAGAGTCCAATTGCAGACCACCTCAAAGATATTACAACATAGAAACAAACCATTGACTGAGGGAACATGAAAGAGCTGGTGTCAGTTCCAAAAATATATTACAGCAATAAGAATTTTTTTGACCGCAGGCAATGCTGTAGTATGAGATATGGCGTATAAAGTCATGCTTTGGATTATAGGAATTGCTGGTTCGCTTGCAGGATTGGCTTTTGGTACTTAGAGCAAGAGAACTGTGAGTGAAACCTAAAGTTGTAACAACTAAATAAAGATGAGTCCTTTTAAACAAAAACAGATCAATGAAAATTAGATAATGTGATTCTGATTGTTTCCACCAAGTTAATCCTCCTCCTTCAGGTACTATGCACTAAGAGTATGGTCTCGGTCCTTTGCCTCCCTCCCAAGACCATGATAGGGTTCCCCTTGCCCTCACTTTTCACCCCACCAGCCTCTACATTCAAAGGATCATCCTCCACCATTTCTGCCAACTCCAGCATGATGCCACCACCAAACACATCTTATCCTCACCTTACCACCCCCCACTCACCCTCCATCAGCATTCCGTAGGGACCATTCCCTCCATGACACCCTAGTCCACTCCTCCATCACCCTAACTCCTCATCCCGTTCCCACGGCACTTTCCCATGCAATCACATAAGGGGCAACACCTGCCCCTTTACCTCTTCGCTCCTCACCATCCAAGGCCCCAAACACATCTTTCAGGTGAAGCAGCACTTCACTTGCACTTCCTTCAATTTGGCCTACTGCATTCACTGCTCGCAATGTGGTCTCCTCTACAGTGGGGAGACTAAACGCAGACTGGGTAACCGCATTGTGGAACATCTTCACTCAGTCAGCAAGCATGACCTAGACCTTCCTATTGCTTATCATTTCAACACTCCATCCTGCTCTCATGCTCATTTGTCGGTTCTTGGTCTGCTGCAATGTTCCAAAGAAGCCCAACACAAACTGGAGGAACAGCAACTCATTTTCCAATTAAGCACTTTACAGTCTTCCAGACTTAACATTGAACTCGACAACTTCAGATCATGAACTCTCTCTTCCATCTTTAATTCTTAATCAATTTTTAAAATTTTTATTTATTTTTTAAAATCCTTTTTCCCCAACACCCCGTCCCCCAACCCCACAGGACCACTTCTCACTTGTTTCTATGTTGTGCTTTCACAGAGCGCTGACCCTTGTTCCGCTATTAATACACTCTGCTGTTTTACCTTTAAGCCACTATCGGCACATTCTTTAGTCTTTAACACAGCCACTAACATTCCCTTTGTCTAGTGTCAATGACATCTTTGTCAATCTCTCCTGAGCTCCCCCCTATCCTTGACCTTCTACTTTGCTCCACCTGCTCCACCCCTCTTAAAACAGTATAAAATCCATCTCATTTCTACTTCTCTTTAGCTCTGAAGAAGTCATACAGAGTTGAAATGTTAACTCCGTTTCTCTCTCCACAGATGCTGCCAAGTCTGCTGAGTTTTTCCTGCATCTTCTGTTTTTATGTCCTAAAAGGGGATTGGCAACAATAGACTTCCATTGGATTGGGCCTTGGTTATGCTTGGCAAAGTACTGCAGTGGTTTGTCATTACCTCCTGAATAATGGCTGACCAAGAAAGTCTCCGCCTCTTATCAACTGTCATTAGGTATATTGGAAGGGTTTACAGGTTGATAACAATCTGTTTGACCACATCATGAACACACCTACCGTTACGATCAAGGCAAGTGAACCTGGAGCTTCTGGTCCAGAGGTAGGGATGTTACTACTGCACCACAAGAACTCCATATCAAATTTAATCTGTCTTATTTATTACCACAGAGTAATAAGACATTAGGCCCAACTAGTCCATTTCAATTTGTATGAGGCATGTACAAGGTATGTTGTATTTGGAAGTTAAACGAATGATATCTAACTGAAAGATTATTTTGGTACTACATGTGACATGCTCCCTGGAAAGTTAAATAGGCAAGTTTCTTAGCTCTTCAATGAATGTTTTTGGTGGATTTCCTAGCTCTGATTTCTCCACCACGCCTCCCCCACCCCCACCTTTATTTTCTTTCATAAACGTCACCAGCCTGCAGCTCTAGGTCAAGGCGTCTCAAGTATTCCAATGTTTGTCATAACCAGCTTGAGGCAGATGGGAATGATCACAGTTGATGGGACGGAGTTATTCCCTGTTAACTCTGAAGGTTTTGTGATTACATGCAAGTGAATAGACGCGTTCATTCAAATTAGCCAAATGTATATATTCCCATAATGGCACTTTCTGAATATTCATCGGTTAATCGGAAGACTGCTTGGGTTGCAAAGCAGTCGTTAATGTCCCACCTCCCCATTAGCTACTTACCGCTCACTTTAGGTATAATAGCCAAAACAAATGTTAGTAACCCAGTGCAATATTAAAATCTATGCATTGCCACAGAGATTAAGATTCATGTTATCTTTTGTGCGCATTAATTTGCTCTATATGGGAAGACAGAGAAATGCTATGGCACAAAGAGTGGCTTTATATAGGTTTTTTCCCGAGGATTTACGGCATAGGTAAATACGGTAAAGGCTGTTCTGCGCCTCCTCTGAACAGAAGTGAGTCGTTTTGAATGGATGGAAGGAATATCTGAGGGGCTAAAAGTGATTAGAAATTCGTGCACCTTCAGTTTAGTCCATACACATCTCGGAGGAAGCTCTTGACTCGATTGTTTAAAAGGTACGTAATTTACAACGTTCGTATGTATTAACTTTAAAACAGATGGACTGCAAAAAAATGGTGCATACAATAGACAGGATTTCTAAATGAACATCATTACACAACGATCATTTACGAACCTGGTGTGTCTTAAAACGGAACCACATTCGTTGTGTTAAGTACCAAATAACAATAGCAATGAAAAAAGTTTGGCTGAATTCAGTAAAAATAATTTTCGCAGACTGAAAAGGTGGAGGTTATTTCCAATATGCTGATTTTTATTAGTTAATACATTTACCTTAAATTATTAAATGTGGACTGTTTAACACAGAAACAGACTTGGATGCAAACTGTGGAACGCGCCTTATCTGAATATGATTAAGAAGACAATTTGTTATTTCTTAAAAATATATTAATGACGAAATGAGATGAATACAATTAATGAGAACTTTGAAGATAAAATGCTGCAGGATAACATTTAGAAAAGTAACTACAGCCAAAGGAATAACGTAATGGATGAAGTTGGACGGGGATGTGTCAGAAGCAGTAATGCTGTTGGCTGAAGCTGTAGGTTCTGAATGCGCCCAAAAGTGAGCTTTCCATTTCTACAAAGATTTCAGCAGACAACTCTATTGTTTGACATTTGTAGGACTCTTAATCTTTAAATTCCCTGCTCGCATGCCTCCCTGAAACACATCAAATGTCAACTCTTCGGTAGTCAAGACAGTGGATATCGTTTTATGTCGTTTTATTAATGTCAGCCTGGTTATTATTTTAAGCCTCATTAAAATCGGCATTCTTTTATTTTTGGTCAATTTTTAAAAATTGGGAACCTTTGGCCAAGTATGTTCTTCACGGAAGCAAAAACACACAAGACCAGAATTTCCTCTGTCAGCGCAAGTCGGACGCAAGACGCTGGATTGGCCCATTGTGCGCGATTCTACCAGTAAATTACTTCAAGTTTCCTGGGAATCTCATTAGATTACACTAAAGTATTAAATGAGCGCAAAGTCCAAGGAAAACGCCAAACTCGAAGGCAAATAAAGCTTCAATGAACAGTCATGCATGTCTGGAAGAGTGTGTTAAAGAACCTGCAATTGGGAGAGCTTTCCGATTTTTAATGAGACTTGTGCATTCCAAAATAATACATTCCAAGAAACAAAGAATATGGAGCTAAACTCCCGAGCTGAGGCGAGAGTGACTGCCCTTGACATCAAGGCAGTGCTTGACCAAGTGTGGCATCAAGAAGCCCTAGCAAAACTGTAGTTAATGGGAATCGGAGTGGGGGAGGGGGAGGGACACTCCACTAGTTGGAGTCATACCTAGCACAGAGGGAGATGGTTGTGGTTGTTGGAGGTCAATCATCTCAGTTCCAGGACATCACTGCAGGAGTTCCTCAGAGTAGTGTCCTTGGCCCAACCATCTTCAGCTGCTTCATCAATGACATTCCTTCTATCATAAGGTGGGGATGTTCGCTAATGATTGGACAATGTTCAGCACCATTTGCGACTCCTCAGATGCTGAAGCGTCCATGTCCAAATGCAGTAAGATGTGGACTAAGTTTGACAAGTGGCAAGTAACATTCGCGCTACACAAGTGTCAGACAATGACCATCTCCAACAAGACAGAATCCAACCATTGCCCCTTGATGTTCAATGGTATTACCATCACTGAATCTCCCACTATCAATACCCTGAGGGTTGACCAGAAGCTGAACTGGACTAGCCATATAAGTACTGTGGCTACAAGAGCAGGTCAGAGGCTAGGAATCGTGTGACAAGTAACTCACCTCCTGACTCCCCAAAGCCTGTCCACCATCTACAAGGCACAAGTGTGATGGAATACTCCCCACTTGCCTGGATGAGTACAGCTCCCACAACACTCAAGAAGCTTGACACCATCCAGGACAAAGCAGCCCGCTTGATTGACACCCCATCCACAAACATTCACTCCCTCCACCACCAACCAACAGTGGTAGCAGTATGTACCATCTACAAGATTCACTGCAGGAACTCACCAAGGTTCTTTCAATAGCACCTTCCAAACTCAGGACCAGGACAAGGGCAGTAGATAGATGGGAACACCACCACCTGGAAGTTCCCTTCTAAGTCACTCACCATCGTGACTTGGAAATATATTGCCGTTTCTTCACTGTCACTGGGTCAAAATCCTGTAACTCCCTCCCTAACAGCACTGTGGGTGTACCTACACCACATGGTCTGCAGCGGTTCAAGAAGGCAGCTCACCACCACCTTCTCAAGGGCAACTAGGGATGGCCAATAAATGTTGGCCCAGCCAGCGAAGCCCACATCCTGTGAATGAATTTAGAAAAAGGTCTCAGCGAGGACAGTTTTCTAACAGCGCTCAAGGAAGTGCAAGAAAACACCAGAAAAAATTATATAAAACCTGAAAGTGCTGGAAAAAAAACTCAGCCAGTCTGGCAGCATCAGTGCAGAGAGAAACAACTAACTTTCTGGGTCCAATCTGACTCCTGAACTGAAGAGAGATAGAAATGTGTTGAGTTTTATGCTGTTGGAAAAGGTGGGAGCGTCAGATGGAGGGAAAGGGAAGGTAAGGGGTCGGTTGGAGCAGGCATGTCCAACCTTTTCACATGGCAGGGGCACATTGCAATTTTTCTCATGCTCGGCGGTGGGGGGGGGTCGATGAGCAAATTAAGGTGTGGCACAACATTAAACATGAATTTTTAAAAAGCTGCCATACAAAATGAAACTTGCTGAGCAAAGAAAAGTCACAATAAATTGATCATTTTTTTTAAAATGAGTAATAAATAAAGACAACCAGTTGAGTGTGAAAGGGTGAGTGTGTGTGTGTGTGTGTGTGTCTGGCCCACTCTCAGTCTCAGGAAGCTTGCTCACTCATCCTCACCCCCTTTGAGAGTGAGAATGCTTGTGTGGTGATAAGGGTGAATGAGAACCCTGAGACTGGAGGTGAGCCAGACACACACACACACTCCCCTCCCTCTCGCCCCTTTTAGCACGCAAACACACACACTCACATGCACGCATTCACTCACTTGCCCTCACACACACAAGTGGACTCGCTCGCTCGCTCACCCACCCACACAAACACAAACACTCAATCACTCGGCCACCCTCGCACGCACACACACTCACTCAACCGCCCACCCTCGCACACATGCACTTCACCCACTCAACCGCCCGCCCTCACGCACCCACACACACGTACACGCACTCACTGACTCACTTGCTCGACCTCATGCATGTGCACATACACTCACTCAACCACCTGTCCTTGCACACACGCACTCACTCATTCAGCCACCCGCCTTCGCACACATGCACTCACCCACTCAAACGCTCACCCTCACACGCTCTCGCGCATTCTCACTCACTCAACTACTTGCCCTCATGTGCACACACTCACTCACCCACTCACCCTCGAATGCATGCACACGCACTCACTCACTCAACCGCACGCGCAGGCACTCAGTCATTGAACCGCCCGCGTGCATGCGCATGCACTCAGCCACTTAACTGCCCGCTCTCATGCACATGCATTCACTCACTCACCCTCAATACACACATACACACTCACCCACTCAATCACCCACTCTTGTGCACGTGCATACGCACTCACTCACTCAACCACCCAACCTTGCGTGCATACGCATGCTCTCATTCACTCAGCCACACACCCTCGCACACACTCACTCACTCAACCACCCACCATCATGCGTACTCACGCACTCTCACTCACTCACTAAACCGCCCACCCTCACACACTTGCACTCACTTACTCACTCAACTGCCTGTGTGCATGCGCATGCACTGACTCACTCAATCAACCACCCACCCTCATGCGTACTCACACAAACTCACTCACTAAACCGCCCGACCTCACGCACATGCACTGACTCACTCACTCAACCACCCACCCTCACGTACACACACACTCACTCAAGCACGCACACGCACTCACTCACTCAACTGCCCACGTGCGCACACGCACTCACTCACTCAACTGCCTGCGTGCACGCGCACACACTGACTCACTCACTCAACCACCCACCCTCATGTGCACACACTCACTCACTCAAGCACGTGCCCGCACTCACTCACTCACTAAAGCACACACACGCATGCACTCAGTCAGCTGCATGTGTGCATTCAGTCACTCATCATTCAACTCCCGCATACATGTGCACGCACTCACTCACTAAAGCGTGCACGCACTCACTCACTCAACTGCCCACCTTCAGATACATGCATTCACTCACTCAATCACCCACCCTCATACACATACAAGCACTCGCTCAACTGCCCGCCTTCAGATACATGCACTCACTCACTCAACCACCTGCCCTCGCACCCACACACACACTCACTCACTCAGCCACCCACCTTCACATGCACACACGCACTGGCTTGTTCAACTGCCCACCCTCGCGCACATGCACTTACCCACTTAGCTGCCCACCCTCGCGCATACACACTCACTCACTCAGCCACCCACCCTCACACACTCACTCACTCAACTGCCCGCCATTGCACACACACACTCACTCACTCAACCACCCGCCCTCATGCACATGCACTCATTCACTCAACAACCTGCCCTCATGCACACACACTCACTCATCAGCCACCCGCCCTCACACACTCACTCACTCAACAACCCATCTTCACACACGCGCACTGACTCACTCAACCACTCGCCCTCATGCGCACTCAGTCACTCACCCACTCATCTTCAGGTACGCACACTCACTCACTCAACCACCCACCCTTGCGCACACTCACTCACTACTCAACCAGCTGCCCTCACGTGCACACACTCACTCACCCACCCGCCCGCCCTCATGTGCATGCACTCATTCACTCAACTGCCTGCCCTCACATGCACACACATACACTCACTCAACCACCTGCCCTTGCATGCACTCACTCACTCACTCAACCGCCTATGCACACTCACTCAATTTCTCACTCAACCGCCTGCCCTCACATGTACACACACACTCACTCACTCAACCACCTGCCCGCGCATGCGTTCATTCACTCTCTCACTCAACTGCCCGTGCACACTCGCTCAATTTCTCACTCAACCGCACATGCACACACTCACTCACTCAACCATCCGCCCTCACATGCGCTCACTCACTCAATTATTCAACAGCTCACCATCACACATGTGCACTCACTCAACCATCTTCTGACACACTCACTCACTCGACCCACCCTTACGCACGCTCAGTCACTTACTCAACCACCCGCCTTCAAACACATGCACTCATACATTCAACTGCCCTCCCTCGCGCATGTGCACTCACTCACTCGACCGCCCGCCATTTCACACACACTCTCACGCACTCAACCACCTGCCCTCGCACACTCACCCACTCAGCTGCCCGCCCTCGGGCACTGACGCACACACACACTGTGTGTGCTGCGGGGTGGAGGAGGGGGTTAGGTGTGATGAGAGCAGAGGAGAGACCTGGAATGGGGTCCAAGGTTTAGCAGTACCTGAATGCGGATGCCTGCCAAGAGCCAGGATGGGCATGGCCGGAAGCGGGAGGGACACAGCCGGAGCTGGGCCAGAGGACTGGGAATTGCAGGAAAGTGGACGGACCCGCAAGAAAGTGGATGGACCCATGGGAAAGTGTTGTGGCTGGAGGCCCCGTGCACTTCAGAGTCTCTCCATCTGCACATGCTAGCAGTTCCTGATGTTCAAAACTCCTTAAATCACAGCCTGTTTCTCTCCCTTGTTTGCTGCTCATAGGCTCAGTAGGGAGCCTATCAGCAGCAAACATGGGAGAGAAACAGGCTGTGATTAGGTGAGCAGTCCCCCACAAAAATCATCAAACTCACTGACCCATCTTAGCGGCATCTTCGTCACTCAATCTGGGGGCAAGCCTGGGAGGGTGGGGGATATTAAATTACAAAGATGTCATGGAACAAAAGGCAGAGTGGGAATGGTAGTAGTAAAGGAATAAAGCATTGGCTCAGCGTCAGTGTCAATAGCAGAATAAAGTTCAGCGCTGTCTGAAAGCAAAACATGAGAACAAGATACAGACTGGCACTAGGGGAATAAATACAAAATGGAGGACAGAGTTCATGGTCTGAAGTTGTTGAAATCAATGTTGCATCCAGGAGGCTGTAAAGTGCCAAATTGGAAGATGAGGTTTTGTGCAAATTTGTAAGTTGAACATTGTAACAGACTGAGGGCAGAAATGTGAGAGTGAGTGCAAACTGGTGAACTGAAATGGCAAGTGACAGGAAGGTCGGTATAATGCTTGCAAACTGAACAGAGGTGTTCCGCAAAGTGGTCACCCAGTCTGTATTTGTTCTCCCCAGTGTCAAGGAGATCGCATTGTGAACAGTGAATGCAATAGGCTAAGTTGAAAGAAGTATAAGTAAATCGTGACTTCGCCTAGAAGGAGTGTTTGTGGCCTTGGACAGTGACAAGAGGGGAGGTAAAGGGGCAGGTGTTATATCTCTTGCGAGTGGCCTGATCGGAAGATGAGGGGCTGTTCCTGCAGCTTGCATTGGGCTTCACTGGAACATTGCAACAGTCTGCAGATAGGAATGTGAGCATGAGAGCATCATGGTGAATGGAAATGGCAAGGTCAGCATCATGCTTACGGACTGAAAGGAAGCGTTCTGCAAGCAGTCACCCAGTCTGCATTTGGTCTTCCCAATGTAGAGGCCACATTGTGTGCAGTGAATACCTGGAAGGAGTGAACTTGGTTTCTGCTGCACCTAAAAATCTGGTCATAATTTGAAGAGAAATCTCTGTGTAAGTGAAATTACAGAAACTTCACATACATGGCTCTGTAGCTTGGGGTAGGCCTTTATTATGAGGGAGATATCTTCAGGTGGAAGAATCGATAACTGATTTTAAAAGATCAAAGAGATTTGAAAATATCGCACATATGTGTGTAACTCATGGAATAAAAGGGACAGTAGCAACATAGATACAAAATTGGCTGAGTGATAGGAAATAGTAGTGGTTAGCGGTTGTTTTTCAGACTAGAGAAAGGTTTATGGTGGGGTTCCCCAGGGGTCGGTGTTAAGACCCCTGCTCTTTCTCTTCTATATTAATAACCTAAACCTTGGTGTTCAGAACACAATTTCAAAATTTGCAATGATACAAAGCCTGGAAGTATTGTGAACTGTAAGGAGAATAGGAAAAGGTTCTGCAAAAGGAAAAGACAGATTGGTGGAATGGGCGGCAGGTGGCAGACGAAATTTAGTGCAGAGGAATGTGAAGTGATTCATTTTATTCAGAAGAATGCAGAGAGACAATATATTAATAGGATACAATTCTAAAGGGGGTGAAGGGGCAGAGAAACTTGGGTTTATATGTGCATAAATCATTGAAGGTGGCAGGGCAGATGGACAGAGCAGTTAATAAAGCATATGGCATCCTTGGATTTATCAGTGTTGGGGGGGAGGCAATGGTGTAGTGGTTATGTCACTAGACTAATAATTCAGAGGACTAGGTTAATGCTCTGGGGGTGTTGGTTCAAATCCTACCACAGCAGCTGGTGGAATTTAAACCCCATTAATAAAATCTGGGAGAGAATTTTCTCCCCATTGGATGGGCTGCTCGGGAGTGGGCGCAGAACTAATCAGCTCTGTGCCGCCATTTAACGTGGGAGGCCACTGTGTAGCACAGCTCCTGAGGATAGTGGGTGGGAGTGCACTGACCGTCAGGTTCAATGGCAACCCAGCAGTCTGTTTAAATGAAATGCTGGCAGCCTTGCAAAGGCTGATCATCATGGCCAGTAGAAAGGCTCACCAGAGCACAGCTGGAGAGCAGGCCAGGCTGGAGGGGAGGGTAGGGCAGTGGGGCAGTGGGCAGTGTGCCCTTCACTGTTCCGATGACTGCCTAGCTGCCCTCCTGGAGGAGGTGGCAGCACAGCAGGAGGTCTTCATTCTGAGGGACGGGAGGCGGAGGCCCCCCTACCTGACAAAATGTGCCTGGGAGGAGGTGGCAGCAATAGTCAGCTCCCATGATGTGGTGCGACGCATGTGGGTCCAGTGCCACAAGCATTTCAACAAGCCCTTGTGCTCGGTCAGGATGGGCACCATGTTGACAGAGGTCACTTAATGCAGCCATCATCCCCCCCCCGCCCCGCCCCCCACCACAAGCCCCCTGCCCTGCCAGCTCTGAGTGCAGTTAGAGCATTGAATCCTTCATGGCATGTTTCTCTCGCTGGGTGGGCCTACAGATATTGCCCAAGCCTGGTTCACCCTGAAAGGGTAGTGCTGGGATGGATTCTGCACCCACAGCATGTGTGACACTGACACCCAGAGTAGAGTTTTGGGAACAACCTCAAGGATCTGCACCTAGGCAGAGTGCTGGAACTGTGAAACATGTCAAAGTCAGGGTGCTGACATGCAGGGAGGGGAGCTTCCAGGTGGCGGGGCACCAATCCATCTGCTGCCCTTGGCGTTCCATGTGCTTGCACCTCCTTACTTGGCAAGGTTAGACCATGTGGTGCCAAATGTGATGGAGGCAGCATGTGGGCAAGGGGGGGTCAGCCCTGGCTTCTTGGTGTGAGTGTGTGGCAGCTGCGGAGTGACAAAGAACTAGAGCCCTGCAATATCCCATTCTGGTTGGGGTGGCAGGGATACGATGGAATCCAGGTACAGGCTGGACTAATAAATGCCCTTCTCTCCTTTTCAGAGAAGACCGTGCACAATACTGCCGAGCAGATGCGGACGGGCAGAGGCCAGGCCCAGTTGGCCATCTTGACTAGATATGAGCAGGAGGTGATGGATTTGGAGAGGCGCCATGTGCCCAGGTCCACCAGTGGCAATGAGGCTGGGTGCTACAGAGAGGTGTGATTGCTGAGCACTGAGGTCACCAGGTGTGTCCCAGAAGCCATGGCACAACTGAATGCTCAGTGATTGAAGCTTGCAACATGGGTAGCTCATTGATTATGGAAGGATGAACGCATAATGATCCAGGGGTCAAGCATGCACATTGACATTGTCTCCACTTGAACTAATCAAATATCCTTGTTCTTCCTTTCAGCATCAGCAGAGCAGGGCCTGGAGGAGGAGACAGGGGGGCCACCTCTCACCCCTGAGGCCCCTGAACAATTGGACTCACCAGCGTCTCACCAACTATGCCAGGCAGGCACAAGCGCAGATACTAGCACCTCGGTGGGAATTAGATCATCGACTAGTGTCCCAGGGCACAGCGGTGAGGGCACTTCACACTCGCTTGATGTGCGGGCGGAGATAGAAAGTGCCCATGGTGCCGGCAGTCGGAAGAATGCTGGGGACCAGGCACATGCTCGGGTGGTGGCTGGTGATGTGTCTCTGGAGTCGTCCGTGAGGCAGCAGATGCTGGAAGTGCAGCAAGGTATGCGGGAGGATCTGGCGGAGATACATGAGGCAATGCGTGGCATGGTCTCTGTGCTGGAGGAGTCCACACGGAGCATCACCGATGCAATGAGCCTCGTGGTTGAGTGCGATGCTTCCTCCGTGGAGAGATTGGTGACTCTTGTGGAGCGGCCCCTCCAGGAGACCAATCAGGGCTTCCTGGGGTTGCGCTCAGATCTGCAAGCCCTCACAACGGCATTGACTTTAGCTGGTCAGTGCAGTGTAGGAGATGGTTTGGGCACCAAGTATCCCAGCTCGGTGCCCATCCATCAACAGTGAGCAGGGAGGTCCAAAGAGACCTCACATCGGTGCACCAGTTGCCTGTCATCTCTGTGGGCTCCTCCTAGGGCGCTCCGGATGAGGGCAGCAGCTCCTCCGCCCCTCTGCCAGTGACCGTGGCATCCGATGAGGCTGCGGCGACTGGGGAGAAGCCAGCTATGGAACTGGCAGCTCCCTCCCAGGCAGAGCAACAAAGGCTCCATGGCCAGACGACGCCCACCAAGGTCATTGAGGCCAACAGGACAGCACAGTGAGCAGGCTGTCTCAGATGCCAGTGCCAGCGAGGGCAGAGCACCTAGACATAGCACCCACAAGCATAAACTTAAGGCACCTTAGGCACACCAAGGGTTTCTCACTGGAGATTTTATGTTGCCCTGCTATTAGTTCATGACCACTTGGTGTGATGCAGAGCAGCGTTGTAATTTTTTTTAACTTCATTTTGTAAAATCATTAAATTTTGATACGTGAGCATGGCTCAGGGTGATTCCTCACTTCTGCAGGTGGACAGAAACACATGATGTTATGAGTGAGTTGTTTGACATTGAGCTTTATTGACAAGGCTCTTGGTTAATGGTTCTACCCAGGCAGATTGTGCACTCAGTTATCGAGAATGGAGCCTGCAGCCCTGGCTTGTGTTGAAAGTCCATCTGTGGTGGGCTAGCTGAAGGTTCGTTGGATTAAAGCCTCCCGGGTGTCCCTGCCTCCCTGGAGTATGCCTGGGTCAGTGTCTACCCCCTCATTGTTCTCCTGTGTGTGCTCATCCTCGGACTCACAACTGTGGACTCATCGTGTGCAGCCGGAGCAACTAGGCCTACATCTTCTTCCACTGCGTCGCCCTTTTCCAGCCCAAGATTGTGGAGAGCGCAGCATGCAACCACTATCATTGACACACGATCTGAGGGTACTGGGGTGTGCCCCCTGAGTGGTCCAGCATCGGAAGCACACCTTGAGAAGACCAATGGTTCTCTTCCCCACAGCCCTTGTGGAGGCGTGGCTCCTGTTGTACCACTGCTCAGCCTCTGTTCTTGGATGGCTGAGAGGCATCATGAGCCACCTGAGGGGATAGCCCTTGTCACCCAGCAGCCATCCATCCAGCTGGGCTGGAGCACTGAAGAGCCCTGGCACCTGAGAGTGTCTGAGGATGTGCGCGTGATGGGAGCTGCCTGGGTACCTTGCACAGACTTGCAGAATCTGCATCTTGTGATCACACACTATCTGCACGTTCATGGAGTGGAAGCCCTTCCTGTTGACAAAGGCACTGGGCTCACCCGCTGGGCCTTGATGGCCACATGTGTGCAGTCTATGCGGGGGAAGCCAGCAACCACTGTGAAGCCTCTGGCTCACTGTGTCTGGCTGGCCTCGTCGCAGTGGCAGTGGATGAAGGTCAATGCACGCCTGAACAATCACCTGCTTGATACAAGTATGGACAGCTGATTGGGAGACTCCGCAAAGATCACCCACCAACCCTTGGAAAGAGCCGGAGGTATAGAATGTGAAGGCAGCCGTGACCTTCAGCACCACTGGCATGGGGTGCCCACCCACACAGTTGGCGCAGATCTCAGGGCCTATCATCTGATAGATGGAGATGACTGTCTCCCTTGAGAGACAGAGCCTCCTTCAGCACTGCACCTCAGACATATTGAGGTAGCTGCTTCACCGCCTGTAAACCCTGGCAGCAGGATAGTGGTGTCTTCTGCGGCCCCTTCCACCTTGCACTTCCTGTTGGCCCTGCGCCCCTTGTGTCTGCACCTCACCTCCCAAAGGTGGCTCCTCTGGAGGCTGAATGTGGACTCCTGGCCTCCTCTCCCTTCTGGCCGTCCTATACTCCTCAGAGGAGGCACCTTCATTAGAGAGCACAGCTCCCATTCCCAGGCTAAGGGAAGGCTTCCTGAAACCAGCAAGACCCCAGAATTTATGTTTACTCAAAGTCCTGACCTGAAGCCTGTTACTCCTGCCCAAGCAGCTGTGAAGAGTTTTGAAGTATTCCTGCTCACACAGGCAAGTATCAGCAACTTTAAGCATTAAATGTCTGACAAATAACACTCGCGACCCCACTCATCCCTCTTATCCCGCCCATCGATGAGGTTTGTACAAATGTGTCCTACCCGTTGCCCCCATGTGACATCCTAAAGATCGCTCAGGCCCCGAAAAAACCCTGACAATTGGTGCCTCAGGGGCCTTCAGTGGATCGTTAATTAATGGCGGACGCGCATCAGTGATCATCGCGTGCCCGCCTACCTAAATATCGCATTGACGCGCGGTGATGTCAGGATGCTCGCCCGACGTCGCCACGCGTCATTTTACATGTCGGCATGTGGGGCCCACCCCCACACGCCGCTGAGAAAATTCTGGCCCTGGAATTGAAAGCTAGTCTCAGTAATGGTGATCATGAGACTAGCATTCAGTTTGAGAGTGAGAAACTTGGGTTGGAAACAACTGTGCTAAACATAAATAAGGGTAATTACAAAGAAATGAAGGCAGAGTTGGCTGGAGTGGACTGGGAAAGGGGTTTAGCAGAAAAGACAGCTGTTGAACAATGGCAGATGTTTAAGAAAATAGTTCATGACTCACAAACAAAGATATATCTCAGTGAGGAAAAAGCATACTAACCAGGAAGGGGGTAATCCAACCATAGTTAACCAAGGAAGTTAAGGATAATATCAAATTGAAAGAAAAAACGTACAATGTGGCAAAGATTAGTGGTAACCCAGAGGATTAGGAAAGTTTTTAAAAACAACAAAAGATAACCAGAAAAAACAATAAAGAGGGAGAAAATAAACTTTGAGGGTAAGCTAACAAGTAATATAAAAACGGAGATAAAAACAAAAAACTGCGGATGCTGGAAATCCAAAACAAAAACAGAATTACCTGGGAAAACTCAGCAGGTCTGGCAGCATCGGCGGAGAAGAAAAGAGTTGACGTTTCGAGTCCTCATGACCCTTCGACAGAACTAGGTGAATCCCAGGAAGGCTTTTTTTTATATAGTGGGGGTGGGGGGAGCATAAAAGATTTAAAAATATTTTAAAATAATGGAAATAGGTGGGAAAAAGAAAAATCTATATAATTTATTGGAAAAATCAAAAGGAAGGGGGAAGAAACAGAAAGGGGGTGGGGATGGAGGAGGGAGCTCAAGACCTATAGTTGTTGAATTCAATATTCAACAGTCCGGAAGGCTGTAAAGTGCCTAGTCGGAAGATGAGGTGTTATTCCTCCAGTTTGCGTTGGGCTTCACTGGAACAATGCAGCAAGCCAAGGACAGACATGTGGGCAAGAGAGCAGGGTGGAGTGTTAAAATGGCAAGCGACAGGGAGGTTTGGGTCATTCTTGTGGACAGACCACAGGTGTTCTGCAAAGTGGTCGCCCAGTTTATGTTTGGTCCCTCCAATATAGAGGAGACCGCATTGGGAGCAACGAATGCAGTAGACTAAGTTAGGGGAAATGCAAGTGAAATGTTGCTTCACTTGAAAGGAGTGTTTGGGCCCTTGGACGGTGAGGAGAGAGGAAGTGAAGGGGCAGGTGTTGCATATTTTGCGTGAGCATGGGGTGGTGCCATAGGAGGGGGTTGAGGAGTAGGGGGTGATGGAGGAGTGGACCAGGGTGTCCCAGAGGGAATGATCCCTATGGAATGCCGACAGTGGGGGTGAAGGGAAGATGTGTTTGGTAGTGGCATCATGCTGGAGTTGGCGGAAATGGCGGAGGATGATCCTTTGAATGCGGAGGCTGGTGGGGTGATAAGTGAGGACAAGGGGGACCCTATCATGTTTCTGGGAGGGAGGAGAAGGCGTGAGGGCAGATGCGCGGGAGATGGGCCGGACACGGTTGAGGGCCCTGTCAACGACCGTGGGTGGAAAACCTCGGTTAAGGAAGAAGGAGGACATGTCAGAGGAACTATTTTTGAAGGTAGCATCATCGGAACAGATGTGACGGAGGCGAAGGAACTGAGAGAATGGGATGGAGTCCTTACAGGAAGTGGGGTGTGAGGAGCTGTGGTCAAGGTAGCTGTGGGAGTCGGTAGGCTTGACAGTCTATCACCAGAGATTGAGACAGCAAGGTCAAGGAAGGGAAGGGAAGTGTCAGAGATGGACCACGTGAAAATGATGGAGGGGTGGACATTGGAAGCAAAATTAATAAATTTTTCCAAGTCCCGATGAGAGCATGAAGCAGCACCGAAGTAATCATCGATGTACCGGAGAAAGAGTTGTGGAAAGGGGCCGGAGTAGGACTGGAACAAAGAATGTTCCACATACCCCATAAAGCGACAGGCATAGCTGGGGCCCATGCGGGTACCCATAGCCACACCTTTTATTTGGAGGAAGTGAGAGGAGTTGAAGGAGAAATTGTTCAGTGTGAGAACAAGTTCAGCCAGACGGAGGAGAGTAGTGGTGGAAGGGGATTGTTTGGGCCTCTGTTCGAGGAAGAAGTTAAGGGCCCTCAGACCATCCTGGTGGGGGATGGAGGTGTAGAGGGATTGGACGTCCATGGTGAAGAGGAAGCGGTTGGGGCCAGGGAACTGGAAATTGTTGATGTGACGTAAGGTGTCAGAAGAATCACGGATGTAGGTGGGAAGGGACTGGACAAGGGGAGAGAGAAGGGAGTCAAGATAACGAGAAATGAGTTCTGTGGGGCAGGAGCAAGCTGACACGATCAGTCTACCGGGACAGTTCTGTTTGTGGATTTTGGGTAGGAGGTAGAAGCGGGCCATCCGAGGTTGGGCGACTATCAGGTTGGAAGCTGTGGGAGGAAGATCCCCAGAGGAGATGAGTTCAGTGACAGTCCTGGAAACAATGGCTTGATGTTCAGTGGTGGGGTCATGGTCCAGGGAGAGGTAGGAGGAATTGTCTGCGAGTTGATGCTCAGCCTCCGCGAGGTAGAGGTCAGTGCGCCAGACAACAACAGCACCACCCTTGTTAGCGGGTTTGAGACGATGTCAGGGTTGGACCTGAGAGAATGGAGTGCAGTAAGTTCAGCGAGAGAGAGATTAGAATGGGTGAGAGGAGCAGAGAAATTGAGACGACTAATGTCGCGCCGACAGTTCTCAATGAAAAGATCAAGAGAAGGTAAGAATCCAGAGGGAGGGGTCCAGGTGGAGGGAGAATATTGGAGGTGGGTGAAAGGATCCGTTGAACGGGGAGAGGACTCCTGCCCAAAGAAGTGAGCCCGGAGACGAAGACGGCGGAAGAAAAGTTCAGCATCGTGCCGAGCCCGAAATTCATTAAGGTGAGGGCATAGGGGTATGAAATTAAGTCCTTTGCTGAGCACTGAACATTCAGCATCGGAGAGGGGAAGGTCAGGGGGTATAGTGAGTACACGGCTGGGGTTGGGATTGGAAGATGGGGTGGGGATGGAGGGACAGGCAGGGGTGGAGGGTCCTAGATGGGTGTTGGTGTCGATGAGTTGTTGGAGCTTGCGTTCCTTAGCACTTGAGAGAAAGAGAAAAAGTTTCTTGTTGAGGCGTCGGATGAGCCGAAGGATAAAATGTGTTCTGAGCTCTTGTTTTTTTAGGTGGTAGAGGTCAGGGGTTTGAAAGGTAAGATCGAAGAAATCATGGCAAGTTGCTGAACATTCCAAAGAAGAGCCTTTTGGACTCGAAACATTAACTCTGTTTCTCTCCACAGACACTGCCAGACCTGCTGAGTTTTGCTAGCAATTGCTGTTTTTATTTCAGGTATTAAGTTGCATGGCAAGCAGATGGGTGAGTTTGTCATGGGCTAAGCTTTTTAGGCTGGCATTGGTGACAGGTAATTGTCCCTTTAGCACTGAGTCCCATTGAGGAAAGGCTAGCAGTTAGGGTGAGATGGGAATAAGTCCAAGAGATCCATATGAGGTCAATGTTTTACAAAGGCTGTTAACTTTAATGATAAACTGTAACACTTATCTCCTTTACCTAAACCAACATTGCTGCTGGTTTAAAATTTAAGGCTGCTCCACAGCAACTCTCAGTGCATGCAGGTTTGACCAGTTTCATTGCTATTAACTCTTAACATATGATAGAGTATAGCTGTAGTTAACCAATTAAATTTTGTCATATTTAACATTGAAAAGCCTTTATTACAGTCCCACTTACAGGTGGAAAGGTGCAGCATTTAAATGCTGTCACTTCTATTATAATGATTATTATTCGATGGCATGAGAACTTGCTGAAGGAAGACCAGAGGGATGTAGACCAAGAGGAAGAAGGAGAATGATGATGTTAGAGAACTTGAGTTTGAAAATGGGAGGCTCAAACGAGCAACTGAGAAGGAAAGCGCTAAACCACGAGGTTTGGAGAAATGAGTAGAGGACCTGCCCTTATGCAGATCACTACTACTACTTTAATAATGCACTTGGACATACAGTTTGATATAGAAGGTTTCATTGCATTTTGAGTTTTAAATTGTTGTGTGGGTCTCAACAGTTTTGGTATACAAAAGGTAATTATCTCACCCAAGCCACAATGTGGACATGTAGCTCTAAGAGCTATAATGGAACGTGCTTTCAAATATTTTCCATCTCTGCCCTTGCTTGCACTTGAGACACAGGTGATTTAGAATCATTGGATGAGGAAACTGATGGGTCAATGGATTTCAGCTAGAAGCAAGTCCACTAGTTTACCGTGAATGAATAAGTCAACATATATTTTATTAAATGAGATTTCAGGCTTTGTACCGTTGCTTTGGGGATCACATTATGTAATTCCGGCTGCTTCTAATTAGACCCACTGGCAACTATATCAAATTGCATTTTTATTACATTTGAATTGCAACATTTCCCAGGATTGTCCCGCGTGTTCTGGGAATTTTACTCCATTATTATGTCCATTTTGTCACCTTGGCCGTAGATAAAACCTCCAAATAATATGATTATCAGTGTGCTTTTCAAGTGGTTATGTTGAATTTGAATTGAGTCTTACACGTCTAAATATTTGAAGTCTTAGTTTTATAGCTAGAAGGAGCAACATGACACGGAACTCCTTTTTGTTTGATGCACTGATGTTTACTGTTATTTAAATAAGATTTAGCCTGTATAACTAAAGAGGCTTGAGGAAATGAATGTCCTACTTCTCTTCCTGTGTTCTACATGACAGAAAGAGGCAGTATTTTCCAAAGTAATGATGCCATGTTCTCTGTAACTGGGGAAAGTTACTGTCATTGAAGAAAGCATTAAAAGGGATGCAGTTCAGGGGTTAGTAGCAAGATAACTGTTTTAATATTTCTACTTAAAGGATACTCAACAGAGTAGTATAAGGGTCTGTGGTATATAGAGTTAATGTGGGACTGAGTACAGTACCGCCCACACACAGATGTAAGAGAGCACATGCCCCACACCCAGAGTCAGCTGAGTGCTGGACAGAGCCGTGTGTATCAGCAAGCATGGAGACAGCTCCTAGCTTGTGCCCTATTCTCTATATTTGTAAATAGTTCTACAGTTAACCTACATTTGACAGCAAAGGCTTCTTCGGACCTACCGATCTGTACCAATACCTACAAAAAAGTCACACACATTCACATGAAATATTGCAGGCATGAAAGCATAAATCTGTGAATGTGCCCTATTGCACATGAGAAATATGATCAGACTTGGATCAAGGATAGAGTTGTACTGAAAATCTGGCTATGACAGACAAGTCTCAGATTGTAAAATGAACAAAATCTGGCTATGAGAGACAAGTCTCAGATTGTAAAATGAACCACATGCAACATTTTTAAAAATTTTCTTCTTATCAATTGCCTATTCCTACTTCTTCTTAGGTAGTCCTTTGGGATCGAGTATTATTTGCTTCCCATCCTGTTCGATGGACCCTAAGATGGCTGAAAAGTCCAATGCATGGTTTGCCGACGCTGCCACGTGTGGGGCAGATGGTGCTTGAAGAGTTGGGTAGATGAGTTGTTCGGATGCTAGTGCATTGCCTCCGATGCCTTGACGTCACCTCTGCATGTTTCCAATGACACCATATGTTCGGTGCCTTCCTGAACAAACCTCCTCTATTTTAATCAGCACAAGCCTGGGATTCCTGTGAGTCGGGAAGGATGTTTGATCACTTCAGGGATGCTTTGAGGACATCCCTAAAGCGTTTCCATTGTCCTCCTGCGAGTCTCTGGCCGTGGCCAAGTTCTGAGTAAAGCAGTTGTTCATGAGTCTGGAGTCAGGCATATGAATGACATGTCCTGCCCAGCGGAGCTGTTTTTGAGTGATTAGCGCCTCGATGCTGGGCATAAAAGCAAAATACTGCAGATGCTGGAAATCTGAAATTAAAACAGAAAATGCTGGAAAAACTCAGCAGATCTGACAGCATTGGTGGAGAGAGAAAAAAACAAAGTTAACATTTCGATTCCATATGACCCTTCTTCAGAGCTGAAGAGAAGTGGATTTATACTGTTTAAGAGAGATGGGGCTGGTGAAGTTGGATAGAAGGCCAGCAATAGGTGAGGACAAAGGAGGGATTGACAAAGATGTCATGAGCAAGAGGACAAAGGGATTGTCAATGGTCATGGTTAGTGCTACAAAAGGTGCTTTAGGGCGTAAAGGTAAGAAAGCAGAATGTGATTACAGCAGAGCAAGGAAAGCATTGTGTGAAAGAACAACATGGAATAATTGACAGATGGCCCTGTAGGGGATGGGGTGGAGGGAGGGGCGATGGTGGGGGGGTGGGGAAAGGATGGAAAATGGGATACAAAGAGGATAAAAATACAGAAAAATGAATAAAAATAAAACTAAAACCAGTGATTAAAAAATAGAAATGAATGTAGAAGAAAGGGATGAAAATAAAAGGGCTGAGGATGAAGGAGAGAGTTCATGGTCTGAAGTTGTTGAACTCAATGTTAAGTCCGGAAGGCTGTAAAGTGCCTAATCGGATCATGAGGTGCTGTTCCTCCAGTTTGCGTTGGGCTTCACTGGAACATTGCAGCTGGCCAAGGATGGACATGTGGGAATAAGAGCAGGATGGGGTGTTGAAATGGCAAGTGACAGGAAGGTCTGGGTTATGCTTGCGAACAGACCAAAGGTGTTCCACAAAGTGGTCACCCAGTCTGTGTTTGGTCTCCCTGATGTAGAGGAGACCTGCATTGGGAGCAGAAAATGCAGTAGACCAAATTGAATGAAGTGCATGTGAAATGTTGCTTCACCTGAAAGAAGCGGTTGGGCCCTTGGATGGTGAGGAGGGAGGAGGTAAAGGGGCAGGTGTTCACCTTCTGTGATTGCATGGGATGGTGCCATGGGAAGACGATTGGGTGTGATGGAGGGATGTCCCAGAGGGAATGGTCCCTACGGAATGCTGGCAGGGGTGATGAGGGGAATAGGTGTTTGGTGGTGGCATCATACTGGAGTTGGCGGAAATGGCAGAGGATGATCCTTTGAATGGGGAGGCTGGTGGGGTGAAAAGTGAGGACAAGTGGGACCCTATCATGGTTCTGGAAGGGAGGGGAAGGTGTGATGGTGGATGCGCGGGAGATGGATCGGATGCAGCTGAGGGCTCTGTCAACCACAGTGGGGAGGAAAGCTCAGTTAAGGAAGAAGGAAGACATGTCAGAAGCGCCGTTTTGAAAAGTGGCATTATTGAAACAGATACGATGGAGACGAAGGAACTGAGAGAATGGGATGGAGTCCTTACAGGAAGCGGGGTGTGAGGAGCTGTAATCGAGGTAGTTGTCGGAGTCGGTGGGCTTGTAATGAATGTTGGTGGACAGTCTGTCACCAGAAATGGAGACAGAGAGGTCAAGGAAGGGAAGGGAAGTGTCAGAGATGGACCATGTGAATGATAGAGAGGTGGAAATTGGAAGCAAAATTGATAAATTTTTGCAGGTCCTAACAAGAGCATGAAGCGGCACCGAAACAGTCATCGATGTACCAGAGAAAGCGTTGTGGGAGGGGGCCTGAGTAGAACTAAAACAAGGAATGTTCCGTATACCCCATAAAGAAACAGGCATAACTGGGACCCATGCGGGTACCCATAGCCACACCTTTTATTTGGAGGTTCTTTTTTTTCTCCAGTTTTTTTTCTCCATTTAGAATAGATTAAGGTAAGGAAAGGTAAGGGTTCCAGTTTTTATTTAAAGTACATAAATAATTTAACTTTTTTGACTGTATTTAACTTAAAGTAAGGTTCTTTTCAACTAGAGGCAAGGCAGGGCAGCTCAGACCCATGTTATGTACCGCCTGCAACATGTGGGAAGTCCTAGACGCTCCTTGTGCTCTGACCGACCACGTGTGCAGGAAGTGCCACCAGCTGCAGCGACTTGAGCTCTGGGTTTTGGAGCTTGAGCAGCAGCTGGAGACACTGAGGGGCATCCGCGAGGCTGAGAGTTTCGTGGATAGCACGTTTTGGACGTGGTCACCCCACAGCTTACTTAAGTGCAGACAGAGAGGGAATGGGTGACCATCAGCCAATAGAAATGTGTCAGGCAGGTCATCAGGAAATCCCCAGGGTGCATCTCACTCGAGAACCGTTTTTCTGTGTTGGAAAACAGGGAGAGTGAAGGTTCCTCTGGGGAGCGCAGCCACGCTCATGGCACTGTGAGTGGCTCAGCTGCACGGGGGGAGGAAAAAGAGGGGAAGAGCAATAGTGGTTGGACACTCGATAATAAGGGGAACAGACAGGCGTTTCTGCAGCCGTAGACATGACTCCAGGATGCTATGTTGCCTCCCTGGTGCCAGGGTCAAGGATGTCACTGAACGGCTGCAGGGCATTCTAAAGGGGGACAGCAACCAGACAGAGATCCTGGAACATATTGGTACCAATGACATAGGTAGAAAGAGGGATGAGGTCCTGCAAGCAGAATTTAGGGAGCTAGGAAACAGATTAAAAAACAGGACCTCAAAGGACCTCTGGGTTACTTCTAGTGCCACCTGCTTGTGAGTATAGAAATAGGAGGTTAGTCTAGGTGAATGCGTGGCTGGAGAGGTGGTGCAGAAGGGAGGACTTTAGATTTCTGGGACATTGGAACCGTTTCTGGAGGTGGTGGGACTTGTACAAGGTGGACAGGTTGCACCTGAAACAGAATGGGACCAACATCCTTGCAGGGAGGTTTGCTAGTGCTGTTGGGGAGGGTTTAAACTAATTTTGCAGGGGGATGGGATACTGAGAGGATGTTCAGCAGTTGTGGGGGGTGCACAGCCAAAATTAGAAGAGAGAGCAAGTGAGTCTGGAAGACATAGAAATTATAGGCCAATTAAGGCACAAGGGAGTTTGGCAAGGTTGGATGGTATTTATTTTAATGCAAGGAGCCTGACGAATAAGGCAGGTGAGTTGAGGGCATAAATTAACACCTGGAGGTATGATGTCATTGCTGTCAGAGAGACATGGTTGAGAGAGGGGCAGGATTGGCAGCTCAATATTCCAAGATATAGGGTCTTCAGGTGAGACAGGGAAGGAGGTAAAAGAGGAGGGGGTGTTGCAATATTGATCAAGTAATCAATTACAGCAGTAAGGAGGGATGACATCTTAGAAGGCACCTCAAATGAAACCATATGAGTACAACTGAAAAACAAAAAAGGAACGATCACATTGCTGGGAGTGTACTATAGGCCCCCAAACAGTCAGACAGAAATAGAAGAGCAGGTATTTAGGCACATTTCAGAGAAGTGTAAAAATAATAGGGTCATAATGCTGGGGGATTTCAACTCCCCCAACATTAACTGGGTTAGGTATAGTGCGATAGGTTTAGAGGGAACAGAATTCTTAAAATGCATCCAGGAGAGCTTTTTAAGCCAGTACGTAGAAGGTCCTACAAGAGACGGGGCGGTCCTGGACTTAATTTTAGGGAATGAAGTCAGGCAAGTGGTAGAGGTGTCAGTGGGGGAGCATTTTGAAGATAGTGATCATAACGCCGTTAGATTCAAGGTCGTTATAGAAAAGGATAAGAATGGGCCAGAAATCAGAGTTCTAAATTGGGGGAAGGCCGATTCTAATAAGATCAGATATGATTTGGCCAGAGTGGATTAGGAGCAGCTATTTTTAGGTAAATCTGGATTAGAGCAGTGGGACTCATGCAAGAAGGAAATAGGGAGAGTACAGGACCAACATATTCCAGTAAAGACAAAGGGTGGGACCAACAAATCCTGGATGTCGAGGAATATACAGGATTGGATAAAGAGAGAAAAGGAGGCTTATGACAGATACCGAGGGCTCAAAACAGCGGAAGCCCTAGAGGAGTATAGAATGTGTAGGGGGGAACTTAATAAAGAAATTAAGAGAGCAAAAAGGGGGCATGACAAAACATTGGCAGGTAAAATAAAGGAAAATCCAAAGTTATTTTACAATGCATTAAGAGTAAGAGGATAACTACGGAAAGAGTAGGGCCCATTAAGGACCATAGTGGTAATTTTTGTGTGGAGCCGGAAGACGTAGGTAGGGTTCTAAATGAATACTTTGTGACGGTGTTCACAAGTAAGAGGGACGACGTGGGTATGGAAATCAGGCAGAAGGACTGTGATATAATGAAAGAAATTAGCATAGAAAGGGAGGAGGTTCTAAGTGGTCTGGCAGGCTTAAAAGTAGATAAATCTCCAGGCCCGAATGAAATGTGTCCTAGGCTCTTGAGTGAGGCAAAGGAGGAGATAGCAGGGACACTGGCAATAATTTTCAATACTTCTCTGGCCACAGAAGAGGTGCCAGAGGACTGGAGGACAGCCAATGTGGTACCGTTATTCAAGAAGGGAGGAAGGAATAAACCAGGGAACTACAGGCCAGTCAGTCTAACCTCAGTGATGGGGAAACTATTGGAAACAATTCTGAGGGGCAGAATTAATCTACACTTGGAGAGGCAGGGATTAATCAAGGACAGTCAGCATGGTTTTGTTAAGGGAAGGTCATGTCTGACCAATTTGATTGAATTTTTCAAAGAGGTGACCAGATGTGTAGATGAGGGCAATGCATTTGACGTAGTCTACTTGGACTTCAGCAAGGCTTTTGATAAGGTCCTGCATGGAGACCGATAACGAAGGTAAGAGCCCATGGGATCCAAGGCAATTTGGCAAATTGGATCCAGAATTGGCTGAGTGGCAGGACGCAGAGGGTGATGGTCGTGGGGTGTTTTTGTGACTGGATGCCTGTGTCCAATGGGGTTCCACAGGGATCAGTATTGGGTCCCTTGCTGTTTGTGATATATATAAACGATTTAGATTTGAATGTAGAAGGGTTGATCAGTAAGTTCGTGGATGACAGGAAAATTGGTGAGGTGGTAAATAGTGAGGAGGATATAGACAGGCTGGTCAGATGGGCTGATCAGTGGCAAATGGAATTTAACCCAGATAAGTGTGAGGTGATGCACTTGGGCAGGACAAACAAGGCACGGGAATACACAATGAATGGTAGGACCCTGGGAAGTACCAAGGATCAGAGGGACCTTGGTGTGCATATCCACGGGTCCCTTAAGGTAGTGGGACAGGTAGATAAGGTGGCTAAGAAGACATATGGCATACTTGCCTTTGGCCAAGGCCTAGAATATAAGAACAGGGAGGTTATGCTGGAACTGTACAAAATGCTGGTTAGGCCACAGCTAGAGTATTGCATGCAGTTCTAGAATCCGCATTATAGGAAGGATATGATTGCACCAGAGAGAGTGCAGAGGAGATTTACCAGGATGTTGCCTGGGCTGGAGTGTTTTAGTTATGAGGAGAGATTGGATAGACTGGGGTTATTTTCCCTGGAGCAGAGGAGATTGAGGGGGGACATGATTGAGGTGTATAAAATTATGAGGGGCATAGATAGGGTAGACAGAAAGGAACCTTACCCCTTGGTGGAGGAATCAATAACCAGGGGGCATAGATTTAAGGTAAGGGGCTGGAGATTTAGAGGGGATGTGAGGAAGAATTTTTTCACCCAGAGGGTGGTGGGAATCTAGAACTCACTGCCTGAAAGGGTGCTAGAGGCAGAAACCCTCGTAACATTTGAGAAGTATTTAGATGTGCATTTGCGATGCCATGGCATACAAGGCTTTGGGCCTCGTGCTGGAAAATGGGATTAGAATAGTTAGGTACTTATTTGACTGGCACAGACTTGATGGGCCAAAGGGCCTTTTTCTGTGCTGTAGACTTCAATGACTCTATGACTGCAGGAAGTGAAACAAGTTTAAGGAGAAATTGTTCTGTGAGAGAACAAGTTCAGCCAGGTGGAGGAGAGTGGTGGTAGATAATGATTGTTCAGGCCTCTGTTCAAGGAAGAAGCGGAGAACCTTCAGATCACCCTGGTGGGGGATGGAAGTATAGAGGGATTGGACGTCCATGGTGAAGAGGAGGCGGTTAGGGCCAGGGAACTGGAAATTGTTGATATGACGTCAGGCATCAGAGCAATCACGGAAGGTACTGGATAATGGGAGAGAGAGAATGGAGTCAAGATAGGAAGAAATGAGTTCCATGGGGCAGAAACAGGCTGACATGATCGGTCTACTGGAACAGTCCTGTTTGTGGGATTTTGGGAAGGAGTTAGAAGTGGGCTGTTCGGGGCTAGGAGACCATGAGCTTGGAAGCTGGGCATATTGGCTTGGGAGAGGACGCTGCAGTTCGACCACTTTTCTTGCCAGAGGATTTGGAGATTCTTGCTAAGGCACTGCTGCTGGCACTTCCCCAGTGTTTTGAGGTGCCCACTGTAGGTTTTTTAACTGCTGCCCAATAAACCATGATCTTAGTCTCAAGTGCTCAAACTCTTCCCAACAAGATCATATAGTAAGCTAAATATTCCACATGCATGCTGGCACTGATGAAGCTCACTTGCTGACAGTGTTGAAAATTGCAGACATTGCACTCACTGTTACCTGATATGCATTGGTGACAGATCAGGTTCCATACTGCCAGCACCTCATCAGAAAATTACTCCATTCGATGGTCTTATGCAAATAGAATGACCATAATTTTTAACTTAGACTTCAAACATCCCTCGTAATAGTTACTTGGAATGACTAAACCATTGAATGCCGCTTTCCCACTGGCTCTGGTGGGAACTGCAAGGATCTCACGATAAAGTTTGGTCACAACACATTGTCAAGTTCAGAGGTGTCTATTATCTCTGTAAAACAGAATTTTTGAATTAAACTCTCTTCCAATCAACTTTGTCCTTGGTTTGGCATCATTATATTGAAAAATACTGTCTCATTCAGTCATGTAGAACAGAGGAACACAAGCAGGACATTCATCTCCTCAATTTAATTGAATTCATCATTCAATTAAAGAATAGCTAACCTGTATCTTGATTCCATCTACCTACCTTGGTTCATATCCCATGTGACATAAAGTTGCACAGATAAAAGTTGATGATCATAATTGCACAGCTTCGTTACAGTATCTGAAGATATAAGCAATACTGTTAACATTCTCATGAGAACCTCAGGAAGGTAAACCCTAAATTATATATTATTTAATAGAAAGATATTTTTTAAAACAACAATGTTTTAACAATCAATTGAGTTCAAAGAATTTCTCCATAGACTATTCAAGATTAACTCACTCTATTAAATCAACGGGTACATTTTCATCTCATCACCTAGACATTCAGCTTTGTCTCTGGGTGGAGCATAGACAAGGGAAGATCTAGCAGGGGTGAGAACAGACTAGGACAGAATACACCTGAATTTGCTTCCATTTAAATTATTGGAATGAAAATCAAGCAAGCTCTGTAACTGATGTGTAATCTTCTCCACACAATTCTATCCTTGCTCTCCCACCTAGTTTGTTCTTAATGCCAAGGTAGTAGAGGCAAAAAACATCAAGTGTTAGTGCCATCTTATAATGCAAGTATAATCTAGTCACTGGATAAAAGCTTCTGTGTAATTCACATTGCATCCAAAAGGGTGCTGCATCTTAAATCCTAAACTTTTGAACTGTAAGATCATTCTGTGATGAACTTCAACAACTCTGTGAGAGTAACATACTTTATGTCGTTTTCATGACACACACTCAAGTTTAAATGTTTGGTGTTTCAATCATATATTTAAATGTTTTGGCTTCTTTAACTTTCCTAAGAAAACCTCTCAATCTGTTTAAAGTTGACGTTTCCTGTTTTTGTTTCCAGCCTTTCTGTATAAAACATGACCGCGTGACCTTAGCAGCCCTGTTTTCCGCACTATATTACTTAAAAGCATTTACTTCAAATCCCACTTGTCACCACATTCCTACTTTTTTGGATCATAGAAGAACCAAGTTGATCCAAACTATTTTTGCCACAAACATTCCTGATGCTTATAATGTTCATAGAAAGAAAGAGCTGGGAAGTAATTCATTGGCTGAGAAGTGTTTTAGGGCATAATGCCTTTCATACACAATGCCCTCAAACACTTCCCAGCCAATGAATTACTTGTTTAAATATGCCACTCTTAACAGCATAAAAAATTGGAGCAGTATACCATACAGCTCCTCAAGCCTACTCTGCCATTCAATAAGATCATGGCTGATCTTCCACCTCAACTCCACTTTCCTGCTTGCTCCCTAAAATATGATCCAATGTCAGAATTGTGCCTCCCATGCTTCTCATTTCATGTGCCATCTTGCCAGCTTTGATCCCAACTCCCCCAGCAACAATCCTCGTGTGCTGTCTCTCCAGAACTTCTATCTCAACACAATTTGCAAGGTACCACAAATGAAAATATGAGAATTAAATGACTGGAATATTAAATTTGGTGGCGTAGCTTAGGTACAAATACTAGCAGGACACTGAGACACTTTGATGTTCTCCAAGTAGTGCTGTAGAATCTTTTGGTAGATGTATAATGTCGTGATCTAACATCTCCTCTAAAAAATAGCATCCCACATTACTGTATTAAAGTATCAGCCAAGATTATGTGCTCGTGGCTGAAGTGGGGTTTTTGGATAACACACAGCCATGAAAAATGTTTGTACTGTCATGTTCAGGCTGACTGTGCTGTGTCCAGAGCTCAGTCTAATCAGAAAAGAAGCTCTGCTGCTGATGTTACTCAGAATTTTCATTTCTCTGTTCCAACTGCTTCCCAGCTGTTTCTTACAGCTCTCACGGCGGCTTTTAAAGTCAGCTGGGCTGCAGTGTCATGTTTGCAAGGTGTTATGTATTAAAATCTTGATTTCCTGTTCAGAGAACATCAAGCTCTGTGCAGCCAGTCGTGCAGATTAATGATAGCTCTCATGCTAATTTGAGCTGGTCCTTTTGAATGCTGAGGAGTAATATGAATGTATTTGAAAAAATGCCCATTGGTGCCACAAAATATGAAACATACGTACAACCATCAGATGCCAAATAACAAAAAGGTAAATACCTCTGTTTCCTACTTTCTTATCTCTTGAAAGTAATTCAGCTTCTTCACAACGTCTGACCCCATTATAAAATCATTTTACCTGACAAGCATGTCAATACTGAATGAAAATTCTTGTAATGGTTTCTAAAAATGGCTCTGATTGTGAACAATTATTCAATTTTCCTACTCGAAATGGATAGCTGATGCCATGTTTTATTAAATCCTTTCCCATTTTTCTTGACTCAGCAGTATTCTTATTGCTCTCACATAAATGCCTGGCTATAACACAATGGCCGGATTTGTGCTCTGGGCCCAAGTCCAGTGGCAGAAGCGGGAACCCCAAGGGGGCGGGTAAGCATGCCAAATTGTGGGCTGCTCACCGCGTTAATTATGCAGCCAGGGGTTTGACGCTGAATCACGTGGCGAGACAGGCAGGAAGTCATGTGCCCCACAGTCATGCCTGGGTGCCATATTTAAAAGGCAACCAAACATTCATTCGTGCATCCTACCGGGACCCTGTAACACCAACATGTCCTCCAGGAAGCAGCGGGCACTGGCTCCAAGGTTTCATGACACCTCACTGGAGAGTCTCCTCCAAGCCATAGAGGACAGGAGGGACGTCCTCCTTCCAAGGGCTGGGAGGAGGAGGCCCACCCGACTCACCGCAGCGGCCTAGGAGGAAGTTGTCAGGGTGGTGAATGCCACAGCTGTGCAAAGGAGGACAGCCCTGAAGTGCACGAACCAAATGAACGACCAAATCCTTGCCACCAGGGTAGGTGAACCCTCTCTATACTCACCTGACCAGTCTCTGAATGGCTCATGAGACCTGGGTATCAATGGCAAGGCCAGCACCTGTGCTATCCTTCCCTAAAAACCCTTCATAAGGTGCTGGGATGCTTCCTCATTGCCCCCATGCAGTTCATGTGGTCCATTGCTAGGAGGCAACTGTAGGTTGCTGACCCGACAACACTGAAGGCACAGCCATTGTGGGTGGGGCAGGGGAGCATTGTAGTAGAGGGAAACCTGCAGGTACTACTGATGCCATGCTTCTGTTGCCCTTGTCCTTCTAGCTGCTGGAACCAGCGGGTCTGAAGGAGGCTGCTGAAGTAGCCTTGGGGACCATTGTGCATCTTTCACATGGCACACACAGCTGGCAATGGTGAATGGTGGAGGGGCTCAATGCTAATGGTGCTGGATGAGGTGTCAATCAAGCAGTCTGCATAGTCTTGCATGGTGTCCAGCTTCCTCAGTGCTGTTGGAGCTGCACTTATCCAGGCAGGTGAACAGTATGCCCTCAAACCCTTCACTTCTGTATTGTACATGGTGAACAGTCTTTGGGGAGTCACAAAGTCTCTTATAAGCCACAAAATTAGCAGCCTACGACCTCCTCCAACATCACAATCCATCTTCCCATCTTTACGCAGAGGAAGACAGCGCACAACAAGCGTGAGAGGGAGAAGACAGGAGGGAGCATGCCCGAAATCCACCCCCTCACACAGTTGGCTGCCGAGTTGGCCGGGGTTGGGGGAGCATGACCCTGAATGTGCTGAAGGCGAGTCAGCCTCCCCCAAGCATCCAGTGAGGAAGTATGCCAATTGGAACCTGAGGGTGAGGCTTTGTGCTATGTGGGAGGCCGCTATGCAGTCACTCATTGTCTCCTCTCTCAATTCCAGGTTCCAGCAGGAAGAGGACGAGGCCAGTCCCCACACCTGAGCTCAGTCCCCACATCTGAGCTCAGTCTCCACACCTGAGCTCAGTCCCCACACCTGAGCTCAGTCCCCACACCTGAGCTCAGTCCCCACACCTGAGCTCAGTCTCCACACCTGAGCTCAGTCCCCACACCTGAGCTCAGTCCCCACACCTGAGCTCAGTCCCCACACCTGAACTCAGTCCCCACACCTGAACTCAGTCCCCACACCTGAGCTCAGTTCCCACACCTGAGCTCAGTCCGCACACCTGAGCTCAGTCCCCATACCTGAGCTCAGTCCCCACACCTGAGCTCAGTCCCCACACCTGAACTCAGTCCCCACACCTGAGCTCAGTCCCCACACCTGAGCTCAGTCCCCACACCTGAGCTCAGTCTCCACACCTGAGCTCAGTCCCCACACCTGAGCTCAGTCCCCACACCTGAGCTCAGTTCCCACACCTGAGCTCAGTTCCCACACCTGAGCTCAGTTCCCACACCTGAACTCAGTCCCCACACCTGAGCTCAGTCCCCACACCTGAGCTCAGTTCCCACACCTGAGCTCAGTCCGCACACCTGAGCTCAGTCCCCATACCTGAGCTCAGTCCGCACACCTGAGCTCAGTCCCCATACCTGAGCTCAGTCCGCACACCTGAGCTCAGTCCCCACACCTGAGCTCAGTCCCCACACCTGAGCTCAGTCCCCACATTTGAACTCAGTCTCCACATCTGAGCTCAGTCTGCACACCTGAGCTCAGTCCCCACACCTGAGCTCAATCCCCACACCTGAGCTCAATCCCCACACCTGAGCTCAGTCCGCACACCTGAGCTCAGTCCCCACACCTGAGCTCAGTCCCCACACCTGAGCTCAGTCCCCACACCTGAGCTCAGTCCCCACACATGAACTCAGTCCCCACACCTGAGCTCAGTCCCCACACCTGAGCTCAGTCCCCACACCTGAACTCAGTCCCCACACCTGAGCTCAGTTCCCACACCTGAGCTCAGTCCCCACACCTGAGCTCAGTCCCCACACCTGAGCTCAGTCCCCACACCTGAGCTCAGTCCGCACACCTGAGCTCAGTCCCCACACCTGAGCTCAGTCCCCACACCTGAGCTCAGTCCCCACACCTGAACTCAGTCCCCACACCTGAACTCAGTCCCCACACCTGAGCTCAGTCCCCACACCTGAGCTCAGTCCCCACATCTGAGCTCAGTCCCCACATCTGAGCTCAGTCCCCACACCTGAACTCAGTCCCCACACCTGAGCTCAGTCCCCACACCTGAGCTCAGTCCTCACATCTGAGCTCAGTCCCCAAACCTGAACTCAGTCCCCACACCTGAGCTCAGTCCCCACACCTGAGCTCAGTCCCCACATCTGAGCTCAGTCCCCAAACCTGAACTCGGTCCCCAAGAGCTCTCGGAAGATGATGACTTCTCACCTGTACAGCCATCACAGCATTCACCTTCACCCTCCACAGGTCCAGAGACACACAGCTCAGTGGCTCATATATCTAGTTTAGACTCAGGCTCACACTGTGGTGGTCACTGCACAGAGGAGCCTATGACAGCTAAGGTCTCCGACACTCGGAGAACTGCTGGAGAAGAGGCTTCTGTTAAGCTTGAGTCAGATGTTGAGCCTCTGCGGGAGATCATGGCGAAGATGTTGGAGTATCAGCGAGATGCAGGGGAACATCAAGCAGAGGTGTCAGGGACCCTCAGCAGAGTGGACTGTGAGGCGGAGGAGTACGTCCGCGTGCTCCCTGATGTAGTGGCTCCGACATGTGACTCTTGGAGGTCTCCATGGGAAGTATGGTGGACACCATGGAGAACTTGATCCAGTAGAACACCTAGTTTCTGCCGCAGATGCGCTCAGACCTGCACTCCACTGCTGTAGCCATGGGTGACCTTTCGTAGTGGTTGCATGAGAGGGGGACGGGGTACCTTAACCTTCCTCCAGCTGCCCCTTTTCCTCAAAATGTCAGGGAGGGGCCCATGGGTGCTCAAAGCAGGGGCATCTGGCGGACACCCATAAGGTTCTCCAAGGGTCTCCATGTGTTCCGAGTCCCCTCTGCCTGTGACCCCATCAGCTCCAGTCTCTGGGGCTGCTGAGGGTGTGCCTGCCCCAGAGCAGGAGATCCAAAGAAGGCCAGGGCCCTCCAGTCCGCAGGCCTCCAGTGGACACCTGCCAAAATCATCACAGCCAAGAGGACATAATGTTCAGCGGACTGCCTCCAACCCTGCTGCAGATGTCAGGGAAGCACCTAGATGCAGTGGTAGGGTTAGGAGAATTAAGAGGCATTAAGTTCACTCTGATTATATGGGTGTAGAACCATTGTAAATAGTTGTTGAACCTCTGTAAATATATTAATCTTCACCCAATTGAGTTCTCCTGAGGTTTCTTTTTTGCTGCTGTTTGGGTTATTGCTTGTGCACAACAGCACAGCAACACCACCCCCCCCCACCCCCCCAACCCCCACCAACTCTTCCAGGGGGTGACCTAGGCTGGGTGAATATGCCCCTGAATCATGCTTGCACATGGAGCCCACACTCTTCACCAAGGCCCTTGCGGGCCAAGTGCAAGAAGCCTCCCACATCCACTGTTTACCTTCCCTCTACTGCCCTTATGAATGGAGAGAGAGACCTCTTCCTTGTCAGGGCAGATTATCAGGGGTTTCTCTTCAGTAGTCCAATTGAGCTGACCATCAGCTCCGCCCACCCGATGACCCTCCTCCCAAGCAGCATTTCTTGAGCTGGACATTGAGGGTGTGGGCTCAGTGCTGTCCCTACACATGGGGGTGGTGGGTGTGAGCTTTCAAACCAGTTCCAACACCCTCTACCCATCTCCAGTAACCCACACTCTTTTCTCCCCCTAACATCACCATCAACCCGCACCCCACCATCCCCAGTGTGACCTTTATCCTCCCATCTGTGACCCTTCAAACACCCGCCCCTCCCACCCTGCCTCACCCTTCAGCCCATCGCCATAACCCTTCACATGCCTTCCCTCCCCGATGACCCCACGCCAGTTGCAGTCCCCATGCCCACCTGATCCTGTCCACCCCTAAGATACGTTTGCACCTCTGGGCCACTCCAAACACCCATCTGGCCCTTCACGCTCCCACCCTCCACATCCCACTGCTCCCTCTAATAGTTACAGTGCCCTCCCACCACCAGTACCCATAGTTTGCCTGCAAAATTCCTCCCCCCACCACCTCACTGTCCCATGCTTCCCCGCCGCCCCTCCATTGCTCCTCAGTCCCTCCCCCCCCCCCACCTTCCCTTGCAAGGTTCTATGGTTTAATCTACCCCCTACCCTGGTCTTCCCACCCCTCATATTCTCTCCCTTCGCCCTTCCCTCCCCCACCTCTTGTTCCAGCACCCCACTCCTCCCCCATATCCCGCCACCCATCCCTCCCCACCGCCCCCACAGTCAACACGCACTTTCCTCCCTGTGGACCGGCCTGCGCCTTAACAGTAAGTTCTTGCCATCCCACCGGTAGTCATGTTTCAGATCGGTATAAACTCCCACGTTGGTGGGGGCGGATTATATGGTGGGGTTGGGGAGGGGTGGGGTAGGGGGGGTGGTGTGGAATTCCAATCGGCTGCTCATTTTCATTCTATTAATGCGATGCTAATTGGGTTCCCAACAGCCTTCAGCAGCAATGGCCAACCTATCATTATCCAGCCTTGATGGTTGTACCGCAAGTTCCCGCTGTCATTTCCCACCGTCAGAACCTGATTTTGTCCATCCCCTTGTATTCTCTACTCCCCCCCCCCCACCCCCCCCAGCCACCACAAACCCTGGTGCTGGCAGAGGTGGAAAATCCAGGCCAATACCTGGGTTCTCCTGTCCTGTTGCATTTGTTGGAATCAGACTGCAGTCACGAATCAGTGTGATTTCAATTGACTTGTTTAACGTAGTAGTGTTTCAAGTCTTGAAGCACCATACACAAAAAACAACCACCCACACACAGTTTGCAGCCCACTCTAGGTTGAACTTCAAAATGTTATTCAGCAATTGCAAAACATTGCTTGTTTATAACAACAATTCCAACACAATATAAATATAGTTATTAAACAGTCTTAATTTAACTCTTGCCCTGCAGAATAAAGACAACTTTCATTAGTAATGTTGTAATTGAGGTGGTCTTGTGGTACAGTGCAGCGTCCCTACCTCTGGGCTAGAAGCTCTGAATTTAAATCCCACTTCAGGGCTTGATGGCCACAGAAGGTGCGTTCACAATGTGGCCAAACAGGTTGATGATCAGCCTGCAAATCCTCCCAATGTTCCTGATGGCAGACAGCAAGAGCGGGAGAGTTTCCTGGTCGGCCAGACTGCAGAAGGCAATGGTGAAACACTGCAGCACTTTGCCAGGCATAATCATGAATTGATCCAACAGTTGCCAACACTCTCTTAGGGCATGGTATGAGGAGGGGAGTTGTGATTGAAATGTAAACATGAGTATGAGTGGATTTGAAACTGAACTTAAGCTTTTCAGAAATTCAATCCAGAGCCTGAACTCCAACTGCTAATGCTACAATATACAATTCAAAATGACATTGACTCTCTCCACTGTAGCTCAACTTTGGTGAAATCACTCCATGGGCTTACAAAATGACTTCACCTGCACTAAACAATATGGGCTGTAGGCAAATAAAGAATTTAAAAAATAAAATTCCAGAATATTTTGTGTTGCAGGCGCCAATTACTGGCACCAAAGAGATTTTCCCAGAAGAGCTTGTTCCAGGTTATTAAATACAGCCATAATTTTACCAGCAAAAACCAAAGAATCCAGTGGTAAATGCAGTAACTCCAGGCTTTTACACTCATGGAAAAATCAACAAACTTAACGATCTTGGTAAGATAACTGCGTTTTTTCTCTTGGTTTGTTTTAGGGTTAAAGACAAAGGCTGTAAATGCTGGGCAATGGTATGTTTTTCCACTTTGTTCAAAGTGTCAAGACTGAGAAGTACCGGGTAAGGTACAGCTTGGGTTAAACATCATTCTGTATCATTTCTGGAATAATGAGTATCTTGCATACTTACTTTTAAATCTGCACAGTTTGTATGTTAATGTATATTTTTATAAACTTATGACTAGATTTTATGCAGTAATGCAGGTTGGAACTTTAATCAGCTGGCCATCATCCAGGTGAATCAATAGTCCAGAATAGCACTTTGAATGTATTTTTAATGCTTAACTGAATTCACTTAGCAAGAGATACATTTAGGTCAAAAAGCAAGATCTGAAATAGCAAGATGCATCAGGAACTAGAAAAACCAGAATTGTATTTTGTGATCAGTTAGCACGATAGGCCAGTGTCAGAAAAAGCACCCAGGGGAAGGGTGCAAGGGGAAATGCTGAAAAGGTTAAGAAGAGGGAGAAGGAGTATACCATGCAGGGATTTAAGCACAAGTATGAAGTAGATTTATAGACTCATAGACATTTACAGCACAGAAGGAGGCCATTCGGCCCACCATGTCCATGACAGTCAACAAAGGTCTGACAACACTAATCCCATTTTCCAGCGCTTGCCCCATAGCCCTGGAGGCTATGGCAATACAAATAGCAGCATGTAGCTCTGATGCAGAACTGGGAAAGGCACGTGCACACCGAGCCAAATGGCTTCCTTCTATGCTACAATTTTTATGATATTTTGAGCATGAAAACAGGAATCTAATGAAGTTTTCAAAGTTGTTAATTATTATCTAAAAGTGGGATGAGATTTTAGCTGACCATGTGCTTAACTGCATATCAAAAAATTCAAAATGTTGAGCAGTAGTTATTTTGCTTCTGGTAAACCAATTCTTTATAAGCTGTAAATAAATAATAATAATAAAAACAATTAAAAGGGTTTATTTACTTGCACGAATCCCACGCCCCCCCAAATTGTTGTAAAATATAGGCACCAGGATGTCCTCACATCACGTCATGAAAATTAAGCTTTGGCCCTGTTACTTTCATGACCCCTGGTGGCATTCATAAAACTCAGTGAGAACATAAAAATAAAACTTCATCAAAAACCTGCCTACCTGCAGCCCTATAAAATATTAAATGCAGACATTAAACCTTGTCCTGATTTTTTTTTAAAAATAAAAGTGGATTCCTGCATTAGAGTTGTAAAAGCAAGTTAGAACAATTACGGCACAGAAAGAGGCCATTCAGCCCATCCTACCTGCGTTGGCTGAAAAAACTAGCCGCCCATTCTAATCCCACTTTCCAGCGCCCACTCCATAGCCTTGTAGGTTACAGCACTTCAGGTGCAGATCCAGGTACCTTTTAAATGAGTTGAGGTTTCTGCCTCAACCACCAATCCAGGCAGCGAATTCCAAGCACCTACAACCCTCTGTGTGAAAATGATTTTCCTAATATCCTCTCTAATACTTCTACCAATCATCTTAAATCTGTGCCCCCCGGTAATTGAACTCTCCGTTAGGGGAAACAAGTCTGTCCTATCTACTCTGCCTAGGCCCCTCATCATTTTGTACACCTCAAGGAAGTCACCCCCTCGGCCTCCACTGTTCTAAGGAAAACAACCCTGACCTACCCAATCTTTCCTCATTGCTACAATTTTCAAGGCCTGGCAACATTCTTGTAAATCTTCTCTGCACTTTCTCTAGAGCAATTGGGCAGAATTTTGCCCTTGGTGGGTGGGGGCAGGCAGGGGTAGTCGGGAAGCCAACTGCCGCCCGCAATTGGCACCGCACCGCAATTTCACGCTCAGTGTGAAACACAAGCGGCAGCGCTGAACACTGCTTGTGTAGGAGGGGAGGGGAGTGCAAGCTGGCTGAGCGTGAACTTCAGGCATGCGCGCGAATGAGCGCTTCATAACCTCCCTGAGGCACGGAGCTGCCTGAGGGAGATGAAGAGGTATAAAAAAAAATAAAGGAAATAATAATGTAACGAAACATGTCCCCTCTCTGGCAATTGAGCAGAGATGTGTTATTAATGAAAAATTAAAGTTTTTATTTTATTTTTATTTGCTTTTGGAAACCTCATCCCGCCGTGGATGAGGTTTCCAAAAAAATGCAAAGGCCACTTGGTCTTTTCGCCTGCCCGCCAACCGTTAGGTTTGGCGGGCATTGAAAAATTTACATTAATTGATAACTTAATGGCCTTAACAGGCCTTTTAATTGTCGGCGGGTGCACTGCCGGGTCTGACCGTTGACACAGCTGACGTCAACACATGTCATTTCACGCTTGAGCGGGTCGGGCAGGTGCCCTCTTGCCAAGTGAAAATTTCTGCCCATTTTGTCCTTCCTGTAATATAGTGACCAGAACTGTACGCAAAACTCCAGCTGTGGCCTATCCAAAGTTTTATATAATTGCAGCATTTTTTCCCTGCTTTTGTATTCTATACCTCATCCAATAAAGGAAAGCACTCCATATGCCTTCTTTACCACCTTATCTAGCGGTCCTGCCACCTTCAGGGACCTGTGGACATGCACTCCAAGGAAGTGTAGTCGAGGTAGCTGTGGGAGTCCATGGACTTGTATTGAAAATTTGTTGACGGCCTATCTTCAGAAATGGTGACTGAGAAGTCGTGGAAGGGAAGGGAAGAGTCAGAAATGGACCAGGAGAAGGTAGAAATTGGAAACAAAGTCAATGAAAATTTCCAGTTCATAGCAAGAGCAGGAAGTGACACCAATATAGTCATCAATGTACCAGAAAAAAGAGATGCGGCAGAGGGAAGGTCCCTGAGTAGTGTTGGAATAATGAGTGTTCCACATATCCCACAAAAGGACAGGCATGGCTAAGACCCAAGCGGGTACCCATAGCAACACCTTCTATTTGGAGGAAATGAATGGAGTTGAAGGAGAAGTGAGAACAAGCTCAGCAGGCAGAGCAGGGTGGTGTTGCCTCCCATTCAGAAGAACTGAGAAGTTCTGAGACCGTCTTGGTGGGGCATAAAGGTTGTCTATAGTGAAGAGGAATGGTTAGCACCAGGAAACAACCAGTTTCTTCATCTGCGACCTTCCCCACCAGCGCTTCTGACATGTCTTCTTTTTTTCCCCAACTGAGGATTCCACCCCCCACCGCTGACTATGGTTGACAGGGCCCTCACCATGTCCAAAATATTTCCCGCAATTCTGCTCTCACCCCTTCCCCTCCCTTCCAGAACCATGATAGGATTCCCCTTGTCCTCCTCTTCCACCCCGCCAGCCTCAGTGTTCAACAAATCATCCTCTGCCTTTTCCGTCAGCTCCAATGTGATGTCACCACCAAACAGATCTTCCCCTCCCCTCCCTCTTCAGCATTCCAAAGGGGCCATTCCCTCCATAATGACCTGGTCCACTCCTCAGTCATCCCTAACACCCCCTCCCTTCCCTACAGCACTTTTCTTTGCAAGTGCAAGAGATGTAACACCTGTCTTCTCACCTCCTCCCTTCTCACCAACCAATACCTGAAACATTCCTTCCAAGTGAAACAAGGATTTTCTTGTGCTTCTTTCAATTTAGTATACTGTATTCATTGTCTCCTCAACATTGGGGAGACCAAAGATAAACTGGGTGACCTATTTGTGCAAAACCTCCATTCAGTCTGTAAGCATGACCTCGAGCTTCCTGTCACTTGCCATTTTAATTCTCCATCTGACTCCTCTTCATATCAGATTCAAAATAGAATTCAAAAATATCTTTAACTGTCAATGCAAAATACCATAACACAAATACAACATTAATGTCTCAGGAAATAAAGATATATACCCTCTTTGTTATGGTACAGTGGATGATAAATGCTAAGCTGCTCAAATCCCAGAGGGAAACTTGAAACAACTGCCTCAACTGTTTTGAAATTTGTATTTTTATTTTGAGATGCATGCCTTGAATTCAATAGTAATAAGTGCACTGAGTCTTGGAGTTTTTACAAAACTAAATTATACATTTATTAATAAAAGAAATAATTTTAAGCACATACATTGGCCCACAAATTACACCTATGATAATTCCTAGTTCCCCTAATTAATCTGACTCCCAGTGACACCCTTGTTAAGGCAACAGTAAAAACAAAATAGATCTTAACAGACCCAGGCAAAGCATATGATACCTTGGACAGGGATGTTCACCATGAATTCTCATAGCTTCGGTTCCTATAGACAGCAGCTGGAGGCTTTTCACACTTGTTAGATCTTAGAATGCCGTCTTCTCTTACTCTTACTCTTACACATAGCCTTCTCTCCTTTATACACATCTCTCCTTTGAATGAAAATGTCATTGTTTCAATATGTCTGGACTTTACTTTTCTAATAATAAAAACATTTCATAGTACCAATTTTATCAGAAAGCTTTAGCAAACGTAAACACACTTTTTGGCTTCTTCTGTCTAAGTGAAACATTTCACCCTCTCCTTTGAAATTCAAACTACTCTGGCTTATCTAAAAAATGCAATTTTCTTTTACACCTCCTTCTAAAACTTCAACAATGTTTACTTATTTGGCATTTCAAACTAGCTTCTCTTCTGATACATAAAAGCCTTCAGAGCAGCTATCTTTAATTCAATTAAGCCACACACACACACACACAGACTATCCAGACTGCACTATTCCTACTTTACAATAAATCCCAATAACATTATGAAAATTATTATATTTTCATGACATTTTTCACAAAGGCTAAGATGCAAAAGATGTTTAAAATAGTTTGGCAAAGTTATTGGGGTAGGGGAAAACAAAAACAAAAATACCTGGAAAAACTCAGCAGGTCTGTTGAAGAGTCATGTGGACTCAAAACATTAACTGTGCTCCCTTCCACAGATGCTCACAGACCTGCTGAGTTTTTCCACGTATTTTTGTTTTCGTTTTCGATTTCCAGCATCCGCAGTTTTTTGCTTTTATCTTACTGGGGTAGGGGACCTTAAACCATCAATTAACATCTTTCCTCTTCCACCTTTACGACCTGAAATCATCTGAGAACCAACTTCTTGTAATCTTTAAAAGTGACATTTAAGGAGAAAAGACTTGTTATCTGCTTGAAACATGTGCAAATGTCAGCCTTCTCATTTTTAATTATGGTTTACAGTTTTTTAAGTGTTTAAAAAAAACCTGTTAGTTCAGACTGTTGGTTTAAACTGTTAGTTCAGCTGTGACATAGCTGTTTGCTTGTATACAGTTGTCACAAGTTGTTACTTATAACTTATTATTGTCCTGGCTGCTATACAATGCCCCATGTCAACACACACACCATCATCTCTTGGAACTATATCACCATTCCTTCACTATCATTGGTTCAAGATCCTGGAACTCCCTCCCTAACAGCACTGTGGGTGTACCTACACGACATGGATTGCAGCGGTTCAAGGAGGCAGCTCCTCACCACCTTCTCAAGGGCATTTAAGGCTGAGCAATAAATCTTGCATCCAAAGAATCAACTTTAATAGAAAAAGCAAATTTTATGAATCTACAAGTTTAATTGAAGCAGACTTGTTTTCGATAATTTTAAAGACAGTGGCTGAGATTTTCCAGTCCCGCCGGGAAATTCCCACCCAAAGTCAACGGACCTTTGGCTGGTCCATCAAACATTCCGTCCCACCCACTTCGATTCTCACTGCAGGCAGGACTGGAAAATCCCAGCCAGTGTATCTAATTAGATAACTCTTAAACGAACTGTTTTAATCTTAATAGCTATTGAATATGCCAAGTAATGACTCACAGACTTTTGTTTTTCAGATTCATTCTTTAACATGCCAATCAGGAGTATTGGCCCTGACAAAGTTATGTGCTCAGGCTGTAGAAAATAATCTGCCTTGACAATGATGAATATTACTGCAATATCAATTAAACACATCATAAACTACACAGTGTTTACAACAGAAAACTACACAAAGGAAGATTACCACCAGCAACGTTCTGCCAAGAAAATTTTACTTGGCCTGGCCTTAGCCTTTTTATCTTTACTCACTGTCATCATGAATGTTTTGGTGCTATATGCTGTGAAAAGTGAGAGAAAACTGCATACTGTTGCAAACATGTACATAGTTAGTCTATCTGTTGCAGATCTGACAGTGGGCATGACAGTCATGCCCCTTAATATTATGTACATCTTAGAAAACAAATGGAAACTAGGAAGAATGATTTGCCAGTTTTGGCTTTCTATGGATTATATGGCTAGCACAGCTTCAATTTTTAGTCTTTTTATCCTATGTGTGGATCGTTACCACTCAGTTCATCAGCCATTGAGATATTTGAAGTATCGAACCAAAACCAGAGCTGTTGTGATGATTGCAGGAGCATGGCTTCTTTCACTGACTTGGATCATCCCCATCTTAGGATGGCACATCTTTGCAAATGGAGGTATCAGGTCTGTGGCAAACAATAAGTGTGACACTGAATTTCGTTATGTCACCTGGTTCAAAATTCTTACTGCAATCCTAAACTTCTATGTCCCATCTATACTAATGCTATGGTATTATACGAAAATTTATATGGTTGTAAGAAAGCACTGCCGACAACGAAACAATATCGGGGGACCTATGTGCTCAGGCATTGACAGAAAAAATTTCAAAGGGAATGTGAATCTATCATGGCACAAATGTGAAACCTGTCTGAACCAGCAAGGCGAAAATTCATATCAAGAACTCCCAACTACAGAAGCTAAAAATACATGCAAACTTTCACAGTGCAGGTTTAACTGTTCTGACTTAAAACAAATCAAAATGCCTTCTACTCTAGTAGGTAACGAGAACATCCCAGCTGAAAATAACCAAGACATTGGTGCCTTTTCTATTTCAGCATCAATGCGACAAATTTCAACTGACTTTTACTATAAGTCGTTGTCTCTCAATAAGGCACAAAATCAGCATGTGGAACCAGACTACAGACCAAATTATTTTGTGGCCTCAAAAGAAAATCTTACCCTGGATAATCCTGCTGTTACAGCAAAACTAAAGTGCTTTCCTTTAAGTGTTCAGTACAGACAGCAAGGTAGTAACACTCAACAAACATACGTGATGATGAAAGAGCATAAAATGGTTGCAGAGGCTTCAGTTGATGACAAATGCAAACTATCAGATATCTCTGACATACAAACGTTCAATAAGGTGCTGCTTCAGTTTGGTTCTATGCCTTGCCCACATCCAAAAGCAACATCTTGGGTCCATGAATCTGAAGAAACTATAGGAACAGACAGTATTAATCAATTGAAGCAATCATGGCAGAGGTTTTTCTCATGCTCTGTGCAGCACGTACAACGCTTTCTCATAGTAAGAGAAAGAAAAGCTGTCAAGCAATTGGGTTTCATTGTGACAGGGTTCATGGTATGCTGGATCCCCTACTTTGTGACATTTACCGTAATGGCTTTCTGTGATACATGTGTCAATCACAATTTACATATGTTCACAATATGGCTGGGTTACATTAATTCAACACTTAACCCATTCATCTACCCTCTGTGTAACAAGAACTTTAAGAAAACATTCAAAACCATTCTTCATATTCAAACTTAATTTATAACTTGTGGATCACTGGATGTGAGCCAAACATTGCTTTGGAAAAAAATCCCCTTTGGTTTCATTTTCATAGCCATGAAAACTTACTAAATTGAAGAATGTTAATTTACTTTATAAAATTTTATTAATTGATCCAGCAATTCTTAAAAATTTTAGCAAATCAGTTGGTCAGAAATACATGAAAAATATTTGTAACCATTTCCACAATTCATCAGTGTAAGATGAAGCAAGTAACTTCTGGAATTATATAGCTTATATGAAAAATGTCATAGTGCCATTTAGTTAACCTACAAATAAATCGACATAATGGCATTAGCCATAAAATATAAACATTGCTGAGGGTGATTTTTCAACATCAATGTGAAGGATTAAGAGATAAATAAATACAAGATAAATATAAAAATCACAGATTCTGTGTACACCTTAGCATTGTGAGAGAATTGTGCTGTGTGCATTTAGACATGGCAATATCTTGTACTTAAGTTCCAAAAAGTGCTAACAAATAATTTTTTTTTATTGTCTTGAACTGAAGCGGGAATATTGTAAAAATTATGTTGCTATTTATTGCATGGTATAGCTTTTAATTAAAAAGCAAAATGTTTTCTTTTCAGCCATAATAGAGAACTTTCTTCTGAACATAAAGTTTAGAAATTGGTAAAAACCCTTTGTTTAAACAACTCTGGCCCCATTTGATTAACTTCAACCCAGCTCATTGCATCTCCCAATTGATTTTGCTCTCCAAAAACATATTCAGATGTCTCGAGGATCTGCCCTGTAACTTCTTCTGTACATCTCAAGGAATTCTCAACTTGCTCTAAATATTTAATTCATATCACCTAGTTTTGGGATCCTTTATGGGGTAGTCCCCTGGGGACCTGGGTTCGAATCCCGCCAATAAAAATCTGGAATTAAAAGTCCTCCCACAGCTGATGGTAAGGGAACAGAACATACTCTGGGTGGGGGACTTCAATGTCCATCACCGAAAGTGGCTGAGTAGCACCACCACTGGATGGGTCCTAAAGGACATAGCAGCTAGCAGATGGTGAGGGGAAACAGCAAGAGGTAAAAACATACTTGACCTCATCTTCACCAACCTGCCTGCTGCAGATGCATCTGTGTATGACAGCATCAGGTAGGAGTGGCCACCGCACAGCCATCGTGAAGATGAAGCCCCACCTTCCCATTGAGGGTGCCCTCCATTGTGTTGTGTGGCACTACCCCTGTGCTAAATGGGATAGATTTCGAACACACCTAGCAACTGAGACTGGGCCTCAATGAGGTGCTGTGGGCCATCAGCAGCAGCAGAATTGTACTGGAGCACAATCTATATCCTCATGACCTGGCATTGGATTGTGCAAAGGCTATGGGCCTTGACAATAGTACTGAAGACTTGCGCTCCAGAACTTGCTGCGCCTGTAGCCAAGCTGTTCCAGTACAGCTACAATGCTAGCATCTACCCAGCTATGTGGAAAATTGCCCAGGTATGTCCTTAACACAAGAAGCAGGACAAATCCAATCCAGCCAATTACCACCCCATTGGTCTACTCTCAATCATCAGTAAAGTAATGGAAGGGGTCATCAACAGTGCTATCAAGTGGCTCGTGTTAAGTAATAACCTGCTCACTGATGGGTTTGGGCTCTGCCAGGGTCACATAGCTCCTGACTTCGTTGCAGCCTTGGTCCAAATATGGACAAAAGAGCTGAGCTCCCAAGGTGAAGCGAGAGTAACTGCCCTTGACATCAAGGTTGCATTTGACCGAGTGTGACGTCAAGGAGCTCTAGCAAAAAAACTGGGGTTAATGGGAATCAAGGGGACAACTCTCTGCTGGTTGGAGTCATACCTGGCACAAAGGAAGATGGTTGTGGTTGTTGGAGATCAGTCATCTCAACTCCAGGACATCACTGCAGGAGTCCCTCAAGGTAGTGTCCTCGGCCCAACCATCTTCAGCTGCTTCATCAATGACCTTCCTTCCATCATAAGGTCAAAATTGGGGGTGTTCGCTGATGATTGCACAATATTCAACATTTGCGACTCCTCAGATACAGAAACAGCCAATGTCCAAATGTAGCAAGACCTGAACAATATCCAGGCCTCAGCTGACAAGTGGCAAGTAACATTCATGTCACACAAGTGCCAGGCAATGACCATCTCCAACAAGAGAGAATGTAACCATTGCCCCTTGACGTTCAATGGCCGTACCGTACTGAAACCCCCACTATCAACATCCTGGGGGTTACCATTGACCAGAAACTGAACTGGACTAGCCATATAAATAAAGTGGCTACAAGAGCAGGTCAGACGCTAGGCATCTTGCGACATGTTCCTCACCTCCTGAGTCCCCAAAGCCTGTCCACCATCTACAAGGCACAAGTCAGGAATGTGCTGGAATACTGCCCACTTGCCTGGATGAGTGCAGCTCCCACAACACCATCCACAACAAAGCAGCCTGCTTGATTGTCACCCCTTCCACGAACATTCACTCCATCCACCACCAATGTACAGTAACAGCAGTGTGTATCATCTACAAGATGCACTGCAGGAATTCAATAAGGACCCTTCAACAGCACCTTCCAAACACACGACCACTACCACCTAGAAGGACAAGGGCAGCAGATAGATGGGGGCACCGCCATCTGGAAGTTCTCCTCCAAGTCACTCACCATACTGACTTGGAAATATATCGTCGTTCCTTCACTGTCACTGGGTCAAAATCCTGGAACTCCCTCCTTCATAGCACTTTGGGTGTACCTACACCATATAGACTGCAGCAGTTCAAGAAGGCAGCTCACCACCACCTTCTCAAGAGCAAGTAGGGATGGCGAATAAATGCTGACCCAGCCAGCGAAGCCCACATCCCATGAATGAATTTTTTAAAGATGTGTATAATATCTCCGAATCACCTCTTTCACAACAAGAATGAGCTCAAGTTTCCCCATAATTTCCCCAAACATTTCCCCGTAAATCTGATTCCTGAGACAAGGGGGATTGTATTTCAACTTTAGGTTTTCAGCACGTTGTAAACTCAATGCTGGATAATCGGTTAGGAATAGTTAACTTTAAAGTGAAATCTGAAAACCTTGTTTTAACCAATAGAACTCCGCCACGCAATTTTACCTTTTTTAACAAAACAAGTTATTGTACATAAAAGACTTAAAATAAGCAATATTAACTTAATTTGGTTTATAATTATTTTTGTTATGCACTCAGGTTTACTTCTTAAGTATTACTGAAAAAAGATATTTGTTGAAGCTTTTCGTCTTGCACTCATCAGGACAATTGCAAGAATACCAATGTCAGGGGATGGACCAACTTTATACTGTGTGAGAAGACAGTGCTGATTGGTCAGCAAGTGGACTCTGATTAGTAGAGGTGCTGGCACGGAGAATGCACCAGTTAATGGTAACTGACAGTTAACCACTAAGCATTGTTTGAATTTTAAACCAGGCAGCTTGACTCTGATTGGTCAAGGCATTGCCCTGAGGAATGAACCAGCAAATGGGTATCACTTATTTTGTGTAGCTGAAACAGGTGGAATGTGTGTACATGTTCTTTCTGTCTGCAAAGAACAGGGCCCTGCGTATTAATATATGTAGTTTCCAGTACACGCAAATGTGCCACACTGTAAGCATGACTGACAATCTCAAACCGATTGTCAGTGTAACTTTTAGCACCCTGAGGATTATTCAACAAATATCCATTCGAGGAATCACATCTAATGTTGGACACGGTGTTTTGAGTTTTGCAAGCATGGGCTGGTTGAGTACGGTCTGTACCCTGCCCATTGCAAACAGTGGCTAAGACATGCTGTTTGATACAATCTGCCAGTCTTTGGATGTATGGCCTGTATACCTTGCATTGCACTGGCACTGAAATTCATATACCACATTACTTATTTGTGTGATAGGCAGAATGCCTTTTTGGCTTGACAGTAGCATCCCATTAGTGACGAATGCCACTCATGTTGCTATTGCACAGTAGCAGCATGAAACAGCTAGCTTCACCTTTTGCTCAAATTTGTGAGATACTTTGCCCTTCCAGGGTAATCTGAGGTAGACTGGGCACTTTTCAGGGCCGAAAGTGAAAGTCTTAGGTCTGTTCATGAGTTTGCGTGATATACAAAATGATCTGATCAGGGTAGCTATTATCCTGCAGGATGTCTTTGATGCGCCATATTTCAGCATCAAACTTGCATGGTGAGCAAATGGCTTGGATCATATTCATGAGTTTGCCGATAAGGCCAATTTTATAACGCATGGAACTGTAAGAATCCCAACGCAAGTATTGACCAGTGAAGGTAGGCTTGCGGTAGACCATGGTAGAGAACTCCTGGCAGATTTGTCAACTAGTAAGTCAAGGAAAGGGAGTTCATTTGATTGCTCCATTTCAAAGGTGAATTTGAGCGCAGGATGGAGCCCACCAGGACATGCAAGTAAATTATTAAATGCTGTTATGGATTTAAATATAGCAAATGTATCATCTACAGGGCAACACCTCTACCAATCAGAGTCCACTTGCCAACTAATCAGCACACTCTTCTCATATTGTATAATGTTGTTGCTTTCCCTGACATTAGTATTCTTGCGATTGTCCTGATGAGTGCAAGATGAAAAGCTTCGACAAAATGTCTTTTTTCAGTAATATTCAAGCTCTATACTACCAAACAACTATTTGTTTACTACTTACTTCCCCCAAGAATTCTCTTTAAGACACATCAATCTTTAAGTTATTTACTTCTGTAGGGACCAGCCATAAGTATGCTACAGTCCCCTGAAATGCTCCTAATGTGGTCTCCCCTACATTGGAGAGACCAAACGTAAACTGGGTGACCGCTTTGCAGAACACCTGCGGTCTGTCCGCAAGAATGACCCAAACCTCCCTGTCGCTTGCCATTTTAACACTCCACCCTGCTCTCTTGCCTACATGTCTGTCCTTGGCTTGCTGCATTGTTCCAGTGAAGCCCAACGCAAACTGGAGGAACAACACCTCATCTTCCAACTAGGCACTTTACAGCCTTCCAGACTGAATATTGAATTCAACAACTTTAGGTCCTGAGCTCCCTCCTCCATCCCCACCCCCTTCTGTTTCTTCCCCCTTCCTTTTGTAATTTTCCAATAATTTATATAGATTTTTCTTTTCCCACCTATTTCCATTATTTTTAAATATTTTAAAATCTTTTATGCTCCCCTCACCCCCAGTCGAGCTATACCTTGAGTGCCCTACCATCCATTCTTAATTAGCACATTCGTTTAGATAATATCACCAACTTTAGCACCTATGTGTTCTTTTATTCTGTTGTCTGTGACATCTTTTGATGATCTGCTTCTATCTATCATTGCTTGTTTGTCCCTACAACCACACAACCCCCTCCACTTCTCTCCCCCCAACCAAACCCACCCCCCCCAAACACACCTTAAACCAGCTTATATTTTACCCCTTTCTTGGATTCACTCAAGTTCTATTGAAGGGTCATGAGGACTCGAAACGTCAACTCTTTTCTTCTCCGCTGATGCTGCCAGACCTGCTGAGTTTTTCCAGGTAATTCTGTTTTTGTTTTTATCTCCTCAGTTCCAGCTATTCTCAGAAGGTAAAACCGTCAGATACCATCTCTTGACTGTGGATGCCTCAGTCCCTTTTCAGGTTATTTTTCTAGTACTTCCAAGCTAATTACTTTCTTTTGCAATAAGACACGAGAGGCCCACTGTAGGTTCTCCCATCGGCTTCAAACTAGGCAATCTTCCAGCTTCTGTTCCCACACAATATTCAAACTGAGATTGAGCCTCCCCTGCCCTCCACACAGTCAACGATGAAGCTAATGTTTCACTCTGCTGGCAGTGCAGGGCTATCTAATTGTCATTTACATTGGGTAGCTTCTCTCTGTGAGATGGAAAACCACATCAGGTCCAAACTCCAACTAACACTCTAAGCAAAAACACCCAGGGCAGAATCTTGGGCTCGCCAAGGCATAAAGTGACGCAGGGTGATGTCGGGTGTGGGTCCCAACGTCACCGCGCGTCATTTAGATTTTCAGTTCAGTGGGCGCACAGCCAACTCTGCTGCATGCTCGCTGAGCTGTCAAAGGTCTATTGAGGCCTGTTAAAAAGCAATTAAGGCAATTAGCTGAGCTGCTCGTCCAACCTCAAGGTTAGCGGGCAGGCCAGGAGCCCCAGCGGGGAATAGAGAAAGCATGAAACCTCATCCACTGGCAGGATGAGGTTTCATGCAGGGATTTTAAAAGTTTACTAAAGTTTTAGCGTAAGTTTTGAACATGTCCCATCTCATGTGAGGGGGACATGTTTAGGATTATTTTTTTTCTACTTTTAATGTTTTTAGAACTGTCAGTGATCTCTCTGAGGCAGCACTTAGCCTCAGGGAGATGTGCGCTCTTTCATGCGCATGCGTGAAAGAACGCATTCTCGCATTTGGAGAATTCCCCCCGGCCCGCACAGAAAGCATATAGCACTTCCTGGCGGACATCGTGCTGGGCGAGCCTTAATTGGCCTGCCCACGTAAAATGGTGGCGGGGCCCGCTTCTCTGGCAGGGATTGGCTCCCCACCTGCCAGAGATTGGGTCAGGCCCGCCCACCTGGCAGGCAGAAAATTTTGCCCATGAAGTGAATGAGTTTTACGATCTTTCAGGGTTTACTGAATGCTTTTAAACTAATGTAGATCTACCTCCCAAAACAAAAACACCTCTCTGGACTGAATTACTGTTATAGTTGCATTCCTGAGAAGTGCAGCTTCAAGTGAAACAATGTTAAGCATTACAATCAAAGTAAAAGCTGTATCACAGAATCACACAGTGCAGAAGAGGCCCTTCGGCCCATCGAGTCTGCATCAACACGTGAAAAACACCTGACCTACCTACCTAATTCCATTTACCAGCACTTGGCCCACAGCCTTAAATATTATGATGTGCCAAGTGCTCATCCAGGTACTTTTTAAAGGATGTGAGGCAACCCACCTCCACCGCCCTCCCAGGCAGTGCATTCCAGTGTAGTTAGCTTCTTTATGACCTGTCTCATCAAAAAAAAAATTAAAACGTTATATGTTGTAAGTAAATACTGTATATTCTTAAATTCCTATATTCATAAATGAAATAACTTTTAAATAAAATAAATTTTAAAATATAAAAAAAATACTCTTTCTACTTACCTTGCGCTTGCCGATCCTGCTGCTCCCTGGCCCTCCCTCATGCTCAACCTCCCACTTGCTGATCCTCCTGTTTGCTGCCTCTCCTGCTTGCCACCCTCCCATTCACTGACCCACCCACTTGCCACTTCCCTCTCCCAAACCCTTGCTATGAGCGCAGTGCTTGAGCTGCAAGGGGTCCTTGCTAAACTACATAGATCAACAGCTGGGCTTGAAGTTTGCAAGGAAGTGGGGTTGTCACTGGTTTTGGGGATTTTTTTCATATAGCATTGCAGCAAATTGCTGTTGTGTAGAATTACATGAAGTGTTTGGGGTTGGGGTCGGCGAGAGGGAGGAAGTAAATGAGAGAGTGAGAGGAGCTACGAATGGGAGTGTAGAGAAGGGAAGCAGTGAGTGGGAGGGTTGGGAAGAGGGGGAGACGCTGATTGGGTCACACACTATGTGGGCCCCGGCACGAAACAACGCTAAAACGGAAATCCCGATGCCTCGTGCACATACAAGCCCCATTATATCTGTGATGTTAAAACAGAATAACATAAAAGGGGGAACTTAAAACGGGAACTTATTCTACTCATTCACTGGGTTTTATGTGCTTCACAACTTGCAAACCCCCCTTTTCTGATCATTACACTGTGTAACTGGTCTATATACAATACAAATTCCTTATACCTGGCACCTTACTCACAAACTTACTTATATGTTTATATATTTAAACAGTGCCATCTACTAGCCCAGTTTCCTACAGCATCCAAATCTTACTAGTGGGGTTGTTCATTGTATATGCTCTGCACTTAACTTAATCATCTACAAATAAAGGAAATCTTGCTTTCTATACCCTCATGCAAGTCCAAATAAATAACAGGAATACAATTTGCCAATATATATTTTTTCCTGCAGGTAATGGAAGCTAGTGTGTATAATTGAGAGTCCTCCTGTTCACCAACCCTCCCCCTCCAACCCCTCACAAAATTTGGTCCAACCCCAGAAACTTTTGGTTGCTCTTATTTGCATCGATCAGTTTTCTTCCTGGGCATATGGATACTTTTCCATTTCAAAAAATGAGATTTTGTTGAAAATAACGTTGGAAACTCTAACTCTTGCTGAAAATTTTGTTCCCTGCTTATCTCCTTATGCAAAGCTAAATTTGAACTGCGTGGATAGCAAACTCTAGCAGGCACGACATATCCAAATAATAACTCTACATTTAACTAGATCAGGAATTTAGTCTGTAAAAATCAATTTAAAACACTCAATTATACCTAAAATGGCTTATGCAAAACTAAGCCCCTTGATTCATTGCAGATAATTGTTAGTGTGGAGAACAGAATTTTAGATGATTGAGGTTTCTTCGTGTATATATTTGATAAATACACAATAAAGAATTTGTTAACCTATGCACAGTATAACTATGTATATCTGACACATATAGTGAAACCTATTTATTATGAGTATAATTTCAGAGTCTCCAAACTCACTCATTGTCTTACAGAATGAATTAATAACATCTTTTCTTTCTTTAAAAAAAACCTCTTTTAAGCCCCCATCTTACATTTCTGGGTCTTTTCTCAACTTCACTACCTGGACAGAGATTCCCCATTTCTGCACTGTATCTTCTAAGGAACTCCCAGAGAAACAATGCCTATACTTGTGCAAGCATAGGACTAGGCTTGTTATCAGGAGGTTTTCTTTTTGCACAGAAGGTTGTCAACAATCGGAACAAGTTACCATCTAAGTGTGCAATAACGGTTTGAAAGGGACTGGATGTGTTCCTTACTGTTACTAATATCACTGCATACAAAGGATATGTGGGATGTCGGGTATACACCTTATGGTCAATCTCACCTCTTTTCCCTTTGGGGGTTGGAGAGCAATTTCTGAGATGTTGGTGCATCTGGAAGATGTTGAATGCCTCTGTGAATTGTCATGACAGCAGACTGCAGATACCAACTACCTACAGGCATATTGAACTTTTGTTTTGAAGGAAGACATGTGTTTATAAAAAAAATAAAAGTAAAGACTGATTAAAAGACCACTTTCTGGAAAATTCCTATGTGACAGACCTATCCTGGGAGAACATGGAATGTCACACCTGAAGAGGTGTCAAGGCCCACTTCAAACAGAGACACTTGAAAGAAGGGTATGGAAAATGCAAAAGACTGGACCAATTTAATGGTCACAACGTACCGCCATCTACATACCACCATCAAGGACAAGCCAAGGACTGATTTGTATACTTTTAAACTCTTATTTGGACTCTTAACTTCTCCTTTCTGATCAGAGTGTGTATGTGTGTCTCACGTCTTCATTATTTTTCCTCGGGTTTTAGTAACTAATAAACTTACTCTTTCTTTCACTCAAGTAAGCCTGATTAAATTGGCTCCTTATAAAAAGTAAATACATTTGGACTGGGGAGAGTTATCCACGGGGAAGCGATTTTTAAACTAACCTTGTTGCGACCAACCGAGGGGGTTGGATAAAAGGGGATCCAGCTCAGACTCCTCACCTGGGATCATAACAAAATTGGGGTTCCATCCTGGTCATAAAAATTGGGGACCTTGTCTGGGACCAGTTGTAAGAGAAGTATTCATCATGGGGGGTGGGGGGGTGGTTGTAGGTTATAATTGTTTATGTAATTTTTGAGGATGTGATAGCCTGGGAATCATGTTACAATCCAAATTCCACTTTATTTTTCCTAGTTTTGAGAAAATAAACTATTAATTGTGAATTTTAAAAGTGCTTACAATTTGCCAGAAGTTATAACTTTTAAGATAAATTGAAATTTTCCTCTTCCCAGAAATGTACTGTCCAAACAATTTTGTGCCATCAACATTTGGGGCAAATTTAACCTTACCTGCCTGACAGGAAATAGAGGAATCAGCTACCCCTTTTACATCCAACCCTGTCAGTTTCCCACCAGGCAGGCTAAACTACAATTACCCCCTCAGATCTTCCCCTTCAAGTTTTCATTACTTCAGTTATTTTTCCTCCTGAAGAATTTATGTTGGGTGTACCTGACTGAATGTCTTGATTGCTCATTGAAATGTGTTTATTACAGGTCAGCAACAGCAAACAGTCAGTCTTGAATTTACAGTTTGTTTTCTTTCTCAGGAGTATATGGAGTCAACTATGATGACCAGCTGACAAAGGTTAATTGTTTCACAAAGACCTGAGTAGTAATAGGAATGTTGTAATTATCCACATGAGGGCGGGATTATGTTCAGTTACGACGGCCGCATAATCAAATTTCCTGCCAACAGTCACTGGCATAGATTCGTTCACAAATAATGGTCACTTACACGACAACAATTATGCCCAGCAGGAACCAGACGATGAAAGGGGAAAGATGGGGAATTTGGTTAAGTATCGCCCTGAAGCAACTGCTAGGACGTGCATGAGGGTGATAGGTGCATTTTACATCCAATTAATTTGCATCTTTGAATAGAATTACCTCACAAATTGAGATCTGCTATTCACTAGATGGGGAAAGCCTGGGACCAAAGCTGTGCCCTATCAATCCATGGTACAGTAGATTAGAGCATGCAATCACTATGCAGCTATGTTGATTTTACTTTACTATGGCCTGAATTTTTCAGTCAGCGTGCGGGGGCGGGCCCAACACATCGGCGCATAAAATGACGCTCAATGACGTCGGGTGTGTGTCCCAACATCACCACGCTGTCTCGCTATGTATCACTCGGCGATAGCTCCGTGCCTCAGGGAGATTGAAGCGCTCTTTCGCACGCATGCGCGCTAGAGCGCTGGCCCTGACTCTCCCTCCTTCCTCCACCTGCACAGGTAGCGCTGAGCGATACACTCGTGTCCTTCGCTGGGCCGGCCTTAATTGGCCTGCCTGCATAAAATGACGGCGCGGAGCCGATCGCGGGCGGCGGTTAGCGGTCAGCTCTGCAACCGCCCCACCCGCTCCCGCCGAGCCCGCCCGCCGACTGAGAAATTCAGGCCTATGTGTTTCTCTGTTTTATCTCAATTCAATTTATCTTAAAGCAGAACTTTAAAGCTTGTCAGGCTTTTCAAGCTCTGTGGTTTGAAGATTGCAGCCAAACTCACAGAGGCAAGTAGTAGCAAAAAGCACTGCCACTCAGCTGACACTGTCATTTACTATGTGAAGATTATCTACTTGATTATATTCTATTAATGACTGAAACACTCAATGTTACCACAGGAGCAAAATTAAACACTACTGGAATGGCAAAAAAAGTCAATTCCCTGTGCTTGTCCTCACTTTGTTCATAGAGTGAGGTTTTAAAGATTCTTTAAAGAATTCTTAAAGATTCAGAGCCTGTTATGGACAATGAAATTGTTAATAATCCACAATTCTCCCCATCGCTAATGCATGACATTGTTATTAAAAGAGAGGCATTACATACATATTAGGAAAATACAACATCATTTTGGGCACCTACCTTATTTAATGAATGTGGTTTGCAACTGAAAATATCATCTTGGACCAACCCTAAAGAAAGGAAAGCAGATCATGCAAGACCTTTCTCGGTGGACTGTCACTTACTTGAGGAAAAAACAGCTGCAGTGAAATTACTTTTCAGTTTCACAAAATTATATGCAACTTGATGTAAAATTTCAGAACCAATTCAAATTCAGTATTCTTATGACAAATTTCAAGGGGTTAACTACGGCAGCATGTCTTAAATGTACTGTTGATGTTTTCAAAATTGTCAATCTCACTTTAGTGACATCAGGATTGATCATAAACTGCACAGTGCTTGCAGTCTTCTTGAGGGTTCTACCAAATGTTGAGTCCAATAAATATTTCATCAACCAGAATTTATTTTTAGGCACCAGACCTGATGGGGTAAAGTCTGCATCTTGACCACAGGGCGATAATCTGATAGAATTAGATTGCTTGACCCAATTTGCATTCCATTGAATGGTAAATAACCGCCAATGTAGTGAAGACAGAAATTAATCCAAATTAACTCACTAAACATTCCACCACTGAATTGTTTTGGCAACTTCAGTGCACAGATGAGTATAATTTAATCACTCCTGCATTCCAACTTAATTTAGAACTTCCCTTTTTCTCCTTTTCTCTCCACTCCTGTCTCTGCTTTCTGCCTCTGTGCTTGCTTAAAATCTGTTACATCTCTAACTTTTGCCAGTTCTGACAAATGATACTGAACTGAAACACTGGCCTGACTGTTAGTGGCTCTTGGTGGTGGGAATGGAGGCGGAGGGGCCAGTAAAATAGTGAGCAGCCCTGTTGGGGCAGCTTCCTGACAGTCCCAGCATTGGGATGTTTCCCAGCGGTGGGCAAGAGGCAGGCCAGGATGTGGTTTGTCTGCCCATCTCCCGCTTTGCCTAATTAAGGCCCCCGCTGCATGGGGAGGCAACCAGCTTCATGGAGGCTGACTCCCTGTGGCTGGCCTTAGGATTCATCAGAGTTAACAGGCTCCATGGCCCAGAAAAGGGGCTGCAGGCAGGAAAGGCAGCCACCCACCCCCTCTGGTGGGCTTTCCCCTATCATTGGTGGGCCCTTTTGCCCCTGGCCATCGCGAATTTACTATTTTTACTTACCTGTCCGAGATTGCCCCTATTTTGAGTTGCGATCACTGACCTGCCTCAGTAAGCGCCCACCTCTCCTGGTGGCGCTGCTTGAGGCTTCTGAGCTGGTGACCCTCTAATTGAGCCAGCAGCATCAGGAACCTATCTGCCAACCTTAATTGGACGATGGGCCCAGAGGGTGGAGGCAGCCAATTGGGAGGCTGCCTCCGGTAAAAGCGCTGAGCCGGTCCCACTGGCGGCAAGTACGGTCTCGGGGTTTCCATCTTGTCCCGATATCAGGGTCCTGAAACCCACAGTAAAATTCCACCCATTAACTTTGTTCCACTCTCTACAGATGCTATCTGACCAGCTTTTTAATTCCAGCATTTTCTGTTTGCACTTCAGATTTCCAGCAACTGCAGTGTTTTACTTTTGCACCTATTATTGGTTTCAAGAAGAGAAAGATTAGAGCAAATTTTCAGATAGTAAAACTTGCATATTCTGAAACCCACTTTGGGTGAATTAGAAAACACCAGATTAATTTAGAACACCTGGGACAGAATTTTCTGCCCGTCAGGCGGGCGGGCCCGACCCAATCACCGGCGGGCGGGGAGCCAATCCCCACCGGAGAAGCAGGCCTTGTCGCCATTTTACGTGGGTGGGCCAATTAAGGCCCGCCCAGTGTGACGTCCGTCAGGAAGCGCTGTGCTGTGCGGGTGGGGGGTGCAGCCTCAGGGAGATCGCTTCCACGTTGAAAAATATTAAAAATAGAAAAAGAAAATTCCCTAACATGTCCCCCTCATGTGACAATGTCACATGAGATGGGACGTGTTCATAATTTACATAAAAACTTTATTAAAATTTTTAAAACCCTACATGAAACCTCATCCTGCCGGTGGATGAGGTTTCATGTTTTCTCTATTTGCCGCCAGCCTTAAGGTTGGACGGGCAGGTCCTTTAATTGTTTAAATGTTCCTGTCAATGGCCTCAATTGGCCATTGACAGGTCAGCGGGCCCACAGCTGATTTTGCTGCATCCCCGCCTTCCTGAAAATTTAAATGGGGCGGGGTGACGTCAAGGGTTCCACCAGACATCATCCCGCGTCATTTCAGGCAACGGCGAGCGGGCCCCGATCCCTGCTTGCTGACGGCAAAATTCTGCCCCTGGTCAAAAAATTGAAAGGTGACATAAGGGAGAATCTTTGGCTCGGCGAGCCGGGGTGGGGCCTGCTCACTGAGGTATAAAGTGACACAGGGTGACATTGGGCATGCGTCCCAACATCACCGCATGTCATTCAGATTTTCAGTTCAATGGGCGCGCAGCCGACTCTGTCAAAGGCCATTTAACTAACAATTAAAATAATTAATGGAGCTGCCTGTCCAACCTTAATGTTGGCGGGCAGGTGAAGAGCCCAGACGGCCTTTGCATTTTTCATGGAACCTCATCCAAGGTCAGGACGAGGTTTCATGAATGATTTTAAATTTTCTCAAAAATTTTTATTGAAATTAATGCACGTCCCAACTCATGTGACAGTTTCACATGAGGGGACATGTCATAAAAATTTTTTCAACACTTTATTGAACTGTTAAAACTTAAAACTAATCTCCCTGAGGCTCCTCTGTGCTTCAGAGAGATTTCTGCGCTCTTTTGCACGCATGAACGAAAGAGTGCACTCCCGACTTCGGGAACCCCACCCGCACAGGGAGCGCACAGCGCTTCTGGTTATGCATCACGCTGGGTGGGCCTTAATTGGCCCACCCATGTAGAATGGCGGTGTGGACCCGATCAGGGGCGTTGATCGGGTCTGCACCCGCCCACGCCCGCCCCAGCACAGCCTCCCCAACGGTGGCGGGGGGGAGGAATTCTACCCATAATCTTTAAATGTAGAACTTCATGTAGACTTGTGGTGTTACACAGAATTTGGCTCAACACAAATACCTCTAATCACTTGATGTCAGAAACACTTCACTTGCTTTAGAGTAACCTGATAAGTAATTATTCATCAACACTTGTCCCAGCCAATATTTAACTCTCAACCAGCAGCTCTAAAACAGATTATCTGGTTATTATCGCAATGCTATTTAAAGGACCTCGCTGCGTACAAATTGGTTGCTGCGTTTCCTACATTACAACAGTGACTACACTTCAAAAGTACTTAATTGGCTGTAAACACTGTGGCATATTCTGATCTTGTGAAAGATGCTATATAAATGCTAGTCTTGTGCCTTGTGACTTATTAAAATGCAAATTATTGTTGCTAAAACAAATTATCAACCGAAATACACGCATATTTTAAAAACCAAATATTATGCAAAATATTTACCTGAATAATACATTTAGCAATTTGCAATAAATAAGAACAGAAGAAAAGACTAATATGGCATGAGCACATTGTCAGCAAAGAAAATGTTTCCAGTGTTTGTTGATCAGTTCTAGACTATCGAAAACGTGCATATGTCAGTTTGAAAGTTTGGAGTTTTCCAACATGATATGATGGTGAAAATAATATGTAAAGATCAAACTAAGATAGTTTGATCCAGAGAACTTCTGAAGAAGAGTCATATTGGACTCGAGACATTAACTCTGCTTTTATCTCTACAGATGCTGCTAGGCCCTGCTGAGTTTTTTCAGCACTTCCTGTACTTATTTCAGATTTCCAGCATCCACAGTATTTTGCTTTTATTTTAGGCGCTATTTTAAAAGCAGGTAGCTCGTTAACACTCCTCCTTCACACCAAACCACATTAACTGCCCATTTGTCTTTCGGCCATCCTTGTTTTCAAACCCCTCCATGTCCTTGACCCTCCCTATCTCTATAATCTCCTCCAACCTACAACCCTCAGTGATAACTGTGCTCCTCCAATTCTGACCTCGTGTGTGCTCCCAATCATAATTGCTCCACCATTGTTGGCTGTGCCTTCAATCGCCTGGGCGCCAAGCTCTGGAAGTCCCTCCCTACACTTCTCCGCCTCTCTACCTCGCTTTCCTCCTATAACTTATTGGCCAGTAACTTCCGTGGAGTGGCAATCGGAGTCGGAGTGCCACTCTGCTCATACTTACTTAGCTGGAAATGAAGCTGCTCTTTACTTGCCCGACCTTCTGACTGAGGTTCGACGAGAACAATGTAGTGCAGCAGGTTCCCGAGGCCTTGTGCTGAGGCAGGAGAGTCGGACATAAGGAAGTCATGTCTCCTTTTTTACAGCACTAGCTGCTGTAAAGCGGGTAAGTTTAATGATCCAGCCTTTTTGAGAACCCGGAGAGAAGGTAAGTTTCTAAGGTAAGTGGGTAGGTTTGGTGGGTGTGGGGGGGAGGTGGTTGGGTGGTTGGGAGGGGGTGGTCAGATGGTGGTTAGTGGGGTCGTGTGGTGAGTGGATGGTGGTCAGTGGGGGGTGGGGTCAAGTGATCAGGGGGTGGTCAGTGGGGGTTAATGGTGGGGTGGGAGGTAGTCACGGGGGTTGAGGGGTAGTGGGAGTCCCATTGGGGAGGGTTGGAGGGAGCTACCAGTACAATGGTTACCCAGAAGTTAGAACTGGTTTTAATTCTCCTAACTTTTTGTAGGTAACTATTACTCTTTGCGATTTATATTGTACATTCTGATGATTCCCATTGCAGGGTAATTGCCCAAGGAAGTCTGAACTTCCAAGACAATCCTTACCTGGGGACTTTTGGGGTGGGGGATCTCCAGCACATCTTTGGGGTACCCTCCGGTTAAGACACACTGGAGATTCGAGCTTACAGGCCATTAAAACATATATCTTTGCAAGCGGGTTATCTGACCTAACACCGCCTCATGTGGCTTGGTGTCATACTTTGTTTCATAATGCTCCTGTGAAGTGCCTTGGGGTGTTTGGTTAAATAAAGGCGCTATATTGCAGTAATTATGGTTTTGTTAAGTGTGTAATGTACCTTTAAGAATAATACTTGTTAAGGAAGATCACATGATCTGTAGTAACCAATAGGAGAGTAGTGTGAGGTACCTCAGCAGCCAGAGTAGAGATGGAGTTGGAGTTGAAAGCACACGTGTAGTTGCTGCTGAGTATATTGTAAATAAACTTAATGACCAGAATTTTTGGCTTGTCGGGCAGGCGCGCGCCCAACCCAAATGAGCATAAAATGATGCGCAATGATGTTAGGCGAGCATCCTAACGTCATCATGCACTTGCGCAATATTTCGGTTGGCGGGTGTGCTCAGGAGTCAGCAGCTCGCCTGCCAACAATTAACAGGCCTATTAAGGCCATTAAAGTACCAATTTAATTAAATGTTTTGCTGCCCATCCAACCTGATAGTTGGCAGGCAGGCTAAAAGGCCAAGCAGCCTTTGGATGTTTTTTGCAAAAAAATCTCATCTACAGGTGAGATGAGGTTTCATTCAGTGATTTAAAAAAAAAATTCAAATTAATTTCTAACTTGTCCCTGATCAGAGTAACATGAGGGGACTTAATTGGCCTGCCAGCGTGAAAATACATTCGGGCCCTGATTGTGGGCGGTGGTTGACTTCCCAACTGCTCAATGAGGGCTTCCCTACCGAGCCTGCCCAATGAGGGCAAAATTCTGTCCAATGTTTCCAACCAAGGACTATCCGCAGATCAACTCTGCCAACAATAGTGGCAACTCAGCCACCCTTACAACAAACTGGAGACAAGGATAAAACAGGATTGAATAAAAGAAATCAAGTTAGAAAGAAATCGGCACATTAATTCGCCCAGTGGTTGTAAATAGCAAGCTCTGTTATAATTGAAGAAGTAATCCCCTCTCAAAATGCCACAATTTGGGAGAATTGATCCTTTTCAACCAGCCACAGACGATGGGTCTCATTACATAGAACGCCCCACATTATTTTTTCAAGCGAATGAGATTACGGGGGAAGAGAAGAGGTGAGCAATCCTCTCGAATATTTCTGGGAGCAAAACCTACAGTCTGATTCAAAGTTTGACAGCATCCAGAGCCCCAGATTCGAAGAATTTCTTTGAATTGGTGGACTTCGTGAAGGATCATTTTCAACCAAAGCCCTCAATCATGAATGCAGAAGTTCAGGTTTAATTCAAGAAATAGAGGCCCGGGTGAGATAATTGTATGCTTTGTGGAAAATTTGAAGCTGTTAATGGAACATTGTGAGTTTAGCACGACTCTAAACGACATGTTCAGAGATTGTTTAGTGTGTGGTGTGAAAGAAGATACTATTCTGGAAAGATTATTGTCCAAAGTGAATCTAGATTTCAAGAAGTCTATGGATAGCACTGGCTATGGAAAGCGCAGTAAGAGATTCAAAAATACAGGGTGCGCAAAACGGCGCTGTCCTTCACATTGGACAGGAAACCCCAGCTGAAAAGGGTGCGAAAATGCAAGACTGCCGAGAAGCGGAAAACAGCCCCCTTAGCTGGAGAATAAAGGAAAATAACTTAGCAGCGACATCGAAGAATATTTTAATATAGGAGGAAAACAAGCAGTCTTTTAACGATTGGCATTTAAAAAAAATTGAATGCTATTATTGTCAAAGAAATGGATATATAATGAGACAATGCAAAGAAAGATCCAGGCAGGCATGTAAACAAAAGAAGAAGCCCAATGAAGTCTACAGTGTAGAAGAGCCTGAAACAACAAACTCAGACATTTACTTATTGTTTAATCTGAAAATTGGGAAGACAGAGCCAATATTTGACACAGTGAAAGTTAATGGCAAACCTGTTAGAATGGAAGTGGACATGGCAGTTTCCACTACAGTCATTGGGGAACATACCTTCAGATATCTGAATAATAAGTGAACATCAATTAAGTTTAGGAGAAACAACTGCCAAACTCAAAAAATATACGGGTAAAGACATTCAAGTTAAAGGTATAAGCAGAATAACTGTCCATTGTGACCTATCTGTATGCCTGATGGCCTGCAGAGAGCAGAGAAGATGGAGGGAAGAGCGACTGAGGCTCATGCCCGGGCAAAGGCAGAAGCAGGAACCACATGAAGAAGGGGCAGCAGGGGCTCCCGCACACGCTGCCCAGGAGCGACAGCAAACCGTGGCTGTTCGGTGCCTAGTGACACCCAGGATCTATAGACACCGTCTGCCATTCCTGCAGATGACTAAGAACCAGTGTTGCCAACAACTGCGCATGTCTAGAGACCTGGTCATTCATATCTGCCACTTGCTGCAGGACTTGGTGCAACGGGGACATGGAGGGCATCCACTGCCAGTGGCTGTGAAAGTGACCGTGGCGATCAATTTCTATGCCAGTGGCTCCTTTCAGGGCTCCACAGGTGACCTCTGTGGGATATCACAAGCTGATACCCACAAGTGCATCCATGAGGCCATTTTCTCCAAGGCACACAACTTTGTGCATTTTGCCCGGGACCAGGATAGCCAGGATGCCAGGGCCATTGGATTTGTCCTGATCTCCGGATTCCTTCAGGTGCAGGGTGCAATTGACTGCACTCACGTGGTGCTCAGATCTCCAATGCTACACTCAGTGGACTTCATCAATCACAAGGGATTCCACTCACTGAACGTGCAGCTGGTGTGCAACCACCAGAAACGCATCCTGCAGATGTGCGCACAGTTTCCAGGGAGTGTGCATGACGCACGTCTCCTCCAATGAGGAAGACACTGAGGGGGATGAGGATGAGGGGATCTTTGGAGGTCACAATGTTGGGGATGAGGCCTTCACACTGGCTGGATGAGGCAGGCACACTTGGGAAGCTCTCATAGCTGCCAGATTTGTGGAGGATGATGACGACATGCAGTGAGGTAACCCCATAGATCCTCACATTGCAGTTGTGAACATTTGACTCCATTCTGGCTTATGGCAAAACCAATACCTTCTGTGAGAATGCTCCTGTCATGGAGATGCAGGGGAGGCCCTAACTGTCGCTCGATTCCAGGAGGATGATGACGACATGCAGTGAGGGCACTCCATAGATCTTCACAAAGCCTCTGAGAATGCCTGACTCCTGTCTGGCCGAGGACAGCTCGCTTGCGCACCATGATCAGGGTCATATCATAGAGACACAGCCATGATACTTTAGAAGTTCTGATACTTTGTCTGCCTTCAGCACCTGAGCCTTTCATGAGCTGGAGCACAGCTTCACTGGTCACAGGTGCTGAAGAGATAGGGACAGCCCCTCCTTAAAGGTGCTGAGAGCACATCAAGAGAATGAGAGAATTCTGTTTACGCCTGCCCACTACATTCTGGTAGCAATGACCAGCACCGCCGAAGTGCAGGCATCAGTAATCTTCCAAGGGACTGTGAGGCCGGACTGTCACTTTGGCCTGAAGGCTGCACAAAGCACAGGGAAGAGGCCCTGGACTGAGACACTTGCCTTTATCTTGTGCAAAAAGCTTTCACATCTAAGTGACATGAACACTGCTCATCAGAACAAGGAGCCACAGGCAGGGTGACATTCTTGGGAGTTTATTGACAATAGTGAACAGTCTGTACAAGTGATTAACACCCATGCCCAGGCTGTGCAACTAATTCTCCTTAACCCTGCCGCTATGTCTTGTTGCTCCCCAGACATCCACAGCAGAGGTGGAGGCAGCCTGCTGACTGCAATGCCCTGTCTGTAATGACCTTGGTGAGAGTCCTCTGGAAGGACGAGACTTGGAGATCCCTGGCCTGCTTTCGGGGTCCTTCTGTGTGGCAGTAGCACCCTCTCTGACCTGTAGAGCTGGTGCTGCTGAAGTCACAGGAAGAGGGGAGCCTGATGGGATGGACACCCTTGGAGTCACCTGGATGGATGGGCTGGAGTGTGCATCTGCTGATCTTCCTCCCTTTGGGTGTCCGGGAGCCAGGCTGACTCCTTGAAGAGCCGGGATAGGTAGAGTGAGATCGAGCTGCCCAGCACCCCTCTCACGTACACACTGTTGGAGGCCAACTATGGCATCAGCAATGGAGTTATGCCCACGCAGCAGTGCAGGAGTGACATCCTGGACCAAGATCTCCATGGCAGCCACCATCCTGCCAGTATTGGCCTCAGTGCGTTGCAATGCCGGCGCTATCACCTCAGCCTGAAGACGGATGGACTCCTCCATCGTGCCTTGCAACCTGAAGAGTGCAGTGGACATACCTTCCTGATGTTCCCGAGCTTGCCTTTGCAGCTCCAGCAACTGTGACATGACCGGGTCCAGAGGCTCGTCATCTGATTCAGACTTAGCAATGTTCTGGCCTCCAGCAGTCCTCCGAGTGCCAGACACCTGGGAAATCCCTGCCTCCTCCTGCTGTGGATCAGACAGAGCGATATGCTCACCAGATTGTGATCCTAGGGCTACTCTAAAGCTAGGTCCCACCATGGTGTGTGTCTCTGTGCTGGTGGAGGGTGTGGGTGAGTGCTGTGACGGGATTTCAGGGAGGGTGTCTTCAGATTCCTCTCCAGAGGTTTCTCTGGGGCTTGATTGGAGGCCCTGGGTCATGGACTCTTTCGGTTGTTTGGCAGATTTGCCTGCGATAGCAAGGAGAGATAATTAGTGCATGGCAGTGGCCTGTGCAAAAGGACACATCACTCACGGCATGGTTGTCTGATGGATCCTCACTTGGTAGAACAGCGCCGACCTCACCATCAGCACAGGGCCAGTCCAGATCATGGCCAGCCAGCTGGATGGCTCTGTTTTCAAAGCATGTAAGGACCTTGATTTCGAGCATTCCACCAACGGTCTGCGAGCTCTTTCTCTTGTTGTGTGCCAGCTTGTCCTGCATGGATAGACATGGAGAAAGAGTAAACAAGATGCCTGCCAGGCCAAATGATTAGTATGCCTGGTATGTGTGGGTGGTGAGTGGTCCCATGGACAGCACGGGATGAGGGCAATGATGATGCGTGTGAGAGTGAATTGTGATGTCCCTTGAACTGGCAGTGAGTGAGATCCCTGTGGATGTGTGGTGGGTTTGTGTGTGTGTGAGTTGAGAGTGATGAGAAGAGCAACTTACCTTGGTAGATCTGAGGAGATCATTCATCCTTTTGCGGCACTGGGTGCCTGTCCTCTTCTGAAGGACGTTGGCACTGACCACCGCTGCCACCACCTTCCAAGCTGTATTGGTCAGGTTGCTGCCCATCCTGTGGTCAGGGCGGGGGTATAGGTCATCCCGATGGGCCTCCATGGCATCCAGCAGTCACTCGACGGACCCGTCATTGAAGCAGGGGGCTGGAGTCTTTTTTCCTTTGTTGGCCATGTCTTCCGTGCAGCAGTGATGAGCTGGAAGCAATAAGTGCTGTACTTGTGGCTGGAATTTAAACATGGCACCCAGCATGATGCTGATGGCGAGCAGGCGAATGAGTGCCTGCCCGCCATGGAAATGGCGTGTTTCCAGGAAGTGCATCAAATATGAGGTAGGTTTAGGACGATATGGCATGAAAGCCTGCCATCGTGGCCGGCAGGTAAAACGTCCTCTACCACACTTAGTGCAAATTTGGGAAAATTCCGCCCTATGTCAAAGTTTTGCCATTCACGGACTACCAGAAGTAGTCGTTTCCAATAACGGCAAGGCATTTACGAGTGCGGAGTTCTTTGGTTTATCAGCCTCAACGCTATCACTCATGTAAAAACTGCACCGTACCACCCTTCCTCAAACAGACTGGCTGAAAAGGCAGTTCAAACATTCAAGGCAGGCATGAGAAAGCTAACTGAGAAAGCTTAATAATGCCAAATTTAGAGGGGAAGGTGGAAAGGAGTCAGGGAAGCCAGAAAACTAGACACGACTGGCATAGTCGTGAGAGGAAATTTATCGTGGGCGAGCTGGTATACATCAAAACTTTCAGGGAAGGACCAAAGTGGTTACCGGGTGAAATAAGTGTGGTGACTGGACTCTATCTTACCATGTGGAGGTGGAAGGCCAGAGCATCCATAGACATGTGAAACATTTAAGGAAGAGAGAGATAAATCACCAAGATTTGGTCCCACCGGTGATCATGACCAGGCCTGGGTTTCCTGTTGAGGATACTCAACCCAGGGCAGACATGTCTGATGTTCCTGTAAAAGTTGAGGATACAGAACTGCAAGTGCCCACCATAGCACCTGATGCTCAGGCAACTCCGGAAAAGGAGGTTCCTGACAAAGAATCTGAAGTTGTAAAGCTGCGACGTTCCACATGTACTAGGAAAATACCTTAAAAACTGAACTTGTAAATTGCTTACCGAGTATAAATATTGTTACCTTGAAAAATATGTACTTGTAAATATATGTATAGCCGAGTTCAAGGGGGAGGAATGTAGTAATTATGGTTTTGTTTAGTGTGTATCGTATGTTTAAGAATAATGCTTGTTAAGGAAGATCACATGATCTGTAGTAACCAGTAGGAGAGTGGGGCGGGCTACCTCAGCAGTCAGTGTAGAGATAGAGTTGGAGCTGAAAATACACTTGTAGTTGCTGCTGAGTATATTGTAAATAAACTTAATGCTTCCATCCAAGAAGTGTCTGCAGATCAACTCTATCAACAATAACACAACTCAGCCATCTTTACAACATGTATAGATATAAGTTGTGTGTTGTAAGAGGCCGGCGCAGGATGGCTCTTGTTTTTATCGCTACAGAGCAACGGTTTCTGTACTCAGTATAGGAAAGGATTTTTTTTGTTCTTTTGCTTTCCTATAGAGTCCCACGAAGCTGTGGAAAGATGTTATATAAATGTAAAGCTTCTTCAGTCTTGTCTGCTCCACAACTGCTCTCCCCTCAGGATCAGAGAAAAAGGGGCGGGGACGATCCCGGTGACGTCCTCTGGCTGCGCCGGGACGAGGGTTGGCTGACGCACTGTGTGCGCGCCCGGCGGCCATCGGCTCAATGCGGAAGTGGCCGGGATGGAGAGCGCTGTTTTGGCGAGGCTAGCGCTGCAGTTTGCTCCCTTCAGCAGCGCTTTGGATGCAGGCTTCTGGCACGAGCTCACCCAGAAGAAGCTGAATGATTACAGACTGGACGAGAGTCCCCGGAACATAAGGGGCTCTTACTATAACGGTACTATCACGGGAGAGTCATGGGTTTAATTTGCAAAGATCATTCACCCCCCCCCCCCCCCCGCTTATGCATTATTACTGGCTTTATACTAAAAACTTACTTTAATACAACATGCAGCAAAATAAAAATAAATAAACTGTTTTTCCTTATTCGAAAGGTGATCCTGCTGGACTGCCAACTCGACTAACTTTGGAGTTCAGTGCATTTGATGTGTGAGTAATTGTACTGTGGGATCATCAGTAAATTATTTTGCCAGCATTCAAAGGATGTTTAAACGCTTTTCATACCCTTCGATCACCGTGGTGCTCCTTAGTTGTCATCAATTTTAAACTGAGTCCCAGTAGATGTCAGTTTTAATTGTTTCCAGTGCTGTTATCTGAAGACCTGTGAACCATGAGAACCTTGGTAAAGAGCTGTAGCAGTGTCAGTACATATTCTTCACCTACATTGAATTGGCATTGACTGTAATAGCTTAAGTGCTTTTAACAGGATATTGCTGCTGCCAACAAACTTGTATAGCAACCCCTTTCCTTATTATTTGTAAACAAATAATTAATTTGCATTAAAATGTCACTGTAAATGGCACATTCCCTTTGACATTCCTTGATGTGGTAAATGTAAAACTGTACAGAATAAATAAATCATCTTCAGCCCCCGTGTAGGTATTCCCTGAATAAAACCAAAAACTACATCTTTGCAAACGGATTATTGCTACTTTGAAGTATCATAAATGCAGGCTTTGTTTAAAATAGGCTGAAGTAAATTGGGAATTCTTTTGCTTTTTTCATGTGTTAGAAGTAAAATTATGTTCTCCAGTGATTCCTAATTCAGTGCATTAAATTCCAGGAATAGCCTTTGTTACAAAGATAGTTGCATAACCATCTACAAATACAAAGAAATTTCCAACTACCTCATCCACAAAGTAACAAAATGCCATGGTTAATGTCCCTTTATGACTATGATTGAATAACTCAATCTTGTGAAATGCACAATAATTCCACAAATATGTTAATTAAGGTGAACCACTGAAAAGTTTTAATTTTAATAAGTTATTGAAGTCACAATTTGTGGCGAGATGATCAACATAAGTGGATAATATTGATACATATGTTTTTGATCATGTGATCAAAGACTTTTGATCTATCCTGTGAAGTATGTTATTTTGTTAACTATAGATATCACTATAACTGGACCCCGATGCCAAAACTTTACTAAGCCTTTATTACATTGGCAGCTGTGCAGTTCAGCCCAATTAGAATGTCACCCATCCACTGCTTTTCAACCATTTATTCCTTGATATGGTAAATGTAAAACTACAAAATAAATCACCTTCATGGTATTCATGGGACCTAGCAGTATTCCTTATTCATTGATCAAAGAGATCCTTGTGCTTCACAACTTTGAGATCGACAGACATATTTTCGAATGCTCCTGCTGAAGATTTATGGATAGACTTCATAATGTTTCTTCTTATATTTTGGCAAGTTCTAAACTGAAATGCACATGGATAACTGGGTGTCAAAGGGATTATACGTGTGGTGGTTGAAACAGTTTTCTTTTGCATTGAGGATCATGTTTGAACGACTAGGTTTTCCTATGTTTCTCTTCAGTCTAGGCATTATGTGGAAATTGAAAACAGGTATATTGTTACATGTAGAGTGTACTTCAATGGCACCATTATACCATGGGATGGCTGCTGATGAGGTCAGTAACATAGGCAGCAAGTCTGCAGTATTAATGACACTATTCCCATGAGAAGCAGCAAACTCCTCTGGTATGGGTTTTACATGCAAACTCTAACCCAAACTGGTAACTGCAATTTTTAACAGCACTTGAGTCAGATTCATCTTTTTGGGTCTAGCTGTAGATGGGCTAACCTGGCTGATTATCTGTGCTTTTTTTTAGCATTGCTGGTCTGAATGTTGTTGCTGAAGGCCCTTGACCAGACCATTTCGACATATGCCATTGTGCATGTGATTTGGAAAAAATCTGCATGTGCTCATTTTTTATACCACCCTACAATAAAAACAGGGTGGAAGCAGCACAAAAGAAGCAGACACTTCCATTGGAAATGGAACCAAAATATAAAAAGGGTATAAATCTGTCCATTTTTATACAAGTGTCAGTGCAACTTAAATTAAAATTTAAATGATTATTTTGTGTGCTTAACTGATCGTATAACTTAGTTGATTTCTACCAATTGATTATTAATTCAGGAACTTAATTTTCACATTAAATCAATCTTTTTTAGCTCTCAATTCATTGTTTCCCTTGTTAATACTGGCTACTTTGAATTGCAATTCATGTGGTTCTGCTAATTTTGAGGGTTTTTGTTTTGCTTTGAAGTCCCTGCTGTTTCAATGAAATGTAATGTATAATGGAGCAGCCCTGTTGAATCAATGTGCTCAAACTGAAGGAAACTTCAACTGAGGTCCTAGCCACTTATATATATGTGGCAGGAACCACAAACTGTTCTGTCAGCTCTTTTAAAGATGTGAAACCCTTGTCGGATACATTTTTGGATGCCCTCTAATACTTTGGCCAGCTTCATTTTATTGTGAGCCTTGACTACGAGTGCCTTTAGACTATTTTGGTGAGGGCAGACATCACAGCTGTGTCTGATATGCTCCTTGGCCAGGGTTCCCCTCCCTATGATAGGGATCTTGTGGTTCTGCTGCCAGCCCAGCTCACATCAGGAGTGGAATCTGAGACCATCCAGGTCCATACGCCTCAGTTACTCACTGGGTAAGGTTAACCATCAGGAGGCCTGCTCTTCTGTATTAAAGAAAACACAATTGAGTGTACTGATCTTAAAACCTATTGTCAACTTGCCTATTTGTTCTGACAGTATGACTGCATACAGTCAAATTTGGTGTATTCATTAGACTTGTGACACTAATGGTACTTGTCAGCTAGCAAAAGATCATTCTCAGAAAAGCAAAATCTACCAGCAGAGTCATAAACTTCATTTTATTGCTAATATGCCAGTCAACTTCATTTTATTGTTAATATGCCAGTCATCAGGGTATAGTTAAATTTGCTCAATGGTCTTATGGGTTTCTTTAGTCTTTCAATCAAAAGACACTTTGAGATGGTAATGTGGTGGCAATGTCACTGAATTAGTAATTCAGAGGCCCAGGCTCAGGGGACATCAATTAATAAATCTGGAATATAAAACTAGTTTCAGTAAGGGTGACCGTGACAACTATCATTGATTTTTGTATAAAGCCACCTAGCTCACCAATGCCTTTTAGTGAATGACATCTGCCGTCTTTATCTGGTCTGGCCTACAAGTGACTCCAGACCCATAGTAATGTGGGTGACTCTTAACTGCCTTCTGAAATGGCCAAGCAAGCCATTTAGTTCAAAGGCAGTTAGGGATGGGCAACAAATGCTGGTCAGCAATGTCCACATCCATGAAAGTAATTTTCAAAAGTTGAATCCAGACTAAATAGCTTACACCTGGAACTACTAAAGTGTTCTCAATATTCTCCTTTCTATTGTACTGCTCAAAGGAATTTATTCTACATGTTCACTTAGGAATGCTGTGACCCCACCTCGGTGTTGCCCTGCTTTCGGCACTCTGTATAATACCAATACATTACAGTCATTTAAATCCACTGATAAGAAGGCTTTGCTGGAACAACTGGGAAAGGAGGTGAGTGGCAAAAGGGTGCATTCTTTATTCACAGAGGGAACTAGGTGTTTGGGTTTGTAAGATGTATAAAGTTAAGGGGCATATGTCAGTGTTTAAAAACATGGTTTGTTTACTACTGTGTTGTTTGAGGAGAGTGGCTGCAAGATGTGTCCTCAGTGCACCATTAACCCCCTTTCCATACATTGGTTTGGATTAGCTGATCTACATAAATGTTTTCCACTTAATTCATGTGGTGAGGAGCCTGATCTGGATCACAAGAAGTGATGATTGTGATTGTTTTACCCACACTTAGATTATATAGAGGGCAGATATTGATATCTTGCATGTTCTAAATGTGGTCTGATAGGCTATTATGAACTCAGATTTGCCGAATTTACATTAGACATAATTTGAGTTAATTGGGAGCTAAGTTAACTCAACATTTTGCACAAATTCAGTCCCCTGTGAATTCACTAGAGTCAATAAATTCAGTTCTTTAATTCCACCATTGAATCTGTTATGATCAGAGTTAGCATTTGTTTAAAGTGGTTCTTTTATAATAGCTGTGTATACTGCCACAGAGTAACTGTAGAAATAGAGATAATTCTCTAATTATCTCTAAGCTAGTTCCTCGATTATTGAACACAGTAACTAAAAAATGAGCAGGCACAACTTATTGCAATGTCCTGTTCTTCTGCGTGTGTATATTTGAAACTGGATACAATAGCTGTGATGTATGTTCACTCATAATAAGTTATAACATGTTATAACTTAGAAACAGCCCATTTGGCTAATCAAGCATGTGTCTGTGTGTGCGAATGCTGTAGCTGATCCAGTTTAAACTCCATTCTTGATCACCTTTGAAGGATTTAAGAATAGTTTTTAAACTCCCATTTGTTCTGTTTCAAGTCAAATCTAATTACCTCTCCTGTAGATTTGGGACACTATAAGATCCGGCAGAGCAATTGAGGATCCTTCTTTGTTGAACACTTTTCTTTTGCTGACTTTTGCAGTAAGTATTTTTTTTAAACCAAATATAGAGCTATTATATTTTCATAGTTTTCTGTAAATGAGATTATCAGAAATGATGAATTAAATAAATTTTAAATCCATTCAGTTATAATAAGTGATCCATTAATTCCTATCGTTCATACTTCAGAGGATCAGTGTTCTTTAAATAATGTTACAAATATTGTTGTAATTTAATAGAGGAGCACTTATTTAGTAGCTTCTCCGGTCTCAGACCGATTCACATCCCCTTTATTATTTTGACGTGCAGTGACTTTTTTAGGTAAATGTTGAAGGTCTCTTTAGCAATGAGATACATGATCAGTTCATTTGTTTTCCGAGGTATTGGTTGAAGAAGGAATGTTTACGTAGACACTGTTAGATATAAGTAGCAAGCATTTCTGTAATGCCTTTCGTGCTCTCAACGAATCACACACTGCTTCACAGCCAGTTAATTACTTTTGACGTATAGCCACTATTGTCATGTAGGCAAACACAACGGCTAAGGTCCCATAAACATTGAGTGACCAATATGTCTGCTTTTGGAGTTTTTGATTGAGAGAAAAATGTTGGCTTAAACCCTGTTCTTCAAATAGTGGCTTGGGATTTCTTACATCCACCTGTACAGGCTGACAGGATCACACTTTAATGTCTCACTTGAAAGAGCAGCTTGAACAATAAAGTACCCCCTTGGTATCATGCTGAAATGTAAATCCACATTATTTGCAAAAATCTTAGGAGTTGGGTTTGAACCCATGACCTTGTACCTCAGAGGCAAGAGTGCTGACCCAAACTGGCACTTGAAGTGTCTGTTTATTTCAGCGATGGTGCCTGATATTCTTCAGATAATGTCATGGGCTCTCTAATGTCTACATGAACCATTGGAGCAGTCAGGATCTCTCTTTATCTGAAGGACAGCCTCTCTGATGTGTAACATTCTTATAGCACTGCAGTGCAACATTGGCCTTAATTGTACTCAAATCTCAGAGTGAACTTGATCCCCACCCTCTAATCAGAGGCAAGTCTGTTACCTGTGGTCAAGATGAAAGCAAGAATATCTACTTGGTAGATCTCCCTAACTATGTAATTAAAAGAATTGAATTTATTTGATGTCACACCCATTGGACCTGCTTTCAATTCTGCAAGTGGATAGATTTTGAAAGATTTAAAATTTCAAACATTGTGCTTGGAGCATCATAGGCTCTTTGTCAAATTTTAATAATTGGCTTAAATAACCATGAACTATTTGGCTAACTGTGCTGATTTGTTCAAATATCCAATTTCCACTAGACAGGTAGGAAAATTAACATTACAAACTAGAAACTTGCATGAAACCAAGCAATCAAATTGTTCAAAGCTTTTTCAAAGCTACCTTATTTAGAACCAGCAGCTAATCAACATTTTTTTCGATTTCTTTCACCGTGTTGTTCATCAGTTATTAACATAGTTCCAACAAGTAAAATATAAATTATTTACTTTTAAAAAAAAATTTAAACTTACATGTAAAGTTGACCATGCCTTGTTGGAATGCTATTCAGTCAGGTTCTCCCAGGAAGTCCACCCTTGCTCAGGGGCCTGGGATTTAAATTTTGCTTCTTACCTGGACTTGGCTTTGTTCGGCAGGGCCTTCTCTTGCAGTATTTATTTTTCAGACCTTTACGCATGCAGTGCACAGTGCACATCAACCTGCCCTCGGCCTCCTGTGCTCCTCCCTTGTCTGGCACCCTTGAATTCTTCCTCAAATATTTTTCCACTTCCGTAGCTCAGATTTGAATCTGAGCATAAATTAAGTGTATTAAACTCAGGAGCATTATTTTTTCATGGAAATTTGTTGCCGACATTTTTGGAATTATTTTTATCCTGTACGTGGTTGGAATGGCAGTAATCCCTGAATTACTTAAATCTAGCTGTTTAGGTGATATGGGAATAATATATGCTTATAACATGGATTAACAAGGGATGAAGGTTTAACTAAAATCACTTGAGGAAAAATGAACGTTTATGTTGTGGAGTAAAATGCCAGCTGTAAAGCTTCTCCTGTGCCTCAGATAGTTAATTGCCTTTAAAAAAGATGTGTCCTGTTTCTGTTACAAGTATTAGCAAAAGCTAGCATCTTGATGGTTTAAGTTAGTCCTAAACAAATAGATGAATAATGTCTTCTCAAAAAATAACAATTTATACTAGAAGCTAATGCTCCCGTAGCAATATTGAAAAATTCCATAAATAGAAGAACTCATTTTCAAAACATCCAACACTTTAGCTAAGCTTTTGACTTGTGGTACTCTCCCTTTACTGTCCTTGACAATTCCCTATCATGTGATTGGTTTGCATATGTGAGAGTGGTGTCTGCACCACCCTGTCAACTTCATTATAAACAAGACTGTTGAGATTCTGTGAAAATAACATTTGCCACAGTCATGGTCTCTGCCCATCCATTTTCTTTCCAGCAGAAAAATATGAGCATTGTTTACAGAATTGAGTTGACTTGTTTCATCCCTTACACCAAACTCCAGAATTGCGTGCTGTGTTAGGTGAAGTTTGACTAAATATTTACACAAATGTGGTTTGAAAGAAGAATTTCCTTTTGTTTTGGGGAAAAAATATGGATGTGAGACACTGAGCCCATGTAAACCAGGAACATCCAAGGTTTGATTCCTACCTGGCCTATCCCGCTGTTAGCTGATCTCCACTAAGGTTATGATAGGAGCTCGAAAATAGATTTCAACACCTGAAGGCGAGTCATACAGGCTCTGAAGAAGAGTCATATGGACTCGAAATGTTAACTCTGTTTCTCTCTCTCAGGTGCTGCCAGAGATGCTGAGCTTTCCCAGCATTTTCTGTTTTTATTTTAGGTTTCAACACCCGCTGTTAAGAAAGCAAACTGTTTCTAGTGATTTTGCTGGAAGTATATACGTGAGGATGTCGGGTGATGACAAGATATGGCTCTTTTCTGATGCCATCCACAGTTGAATAGTTTGCCTTTCATTTTACTCCACATACCATGAACAAAATACCCAGCTCTACTTATGTTGAATGGATGTGTAAATGTTCTGTGAAATTGGAAAACGTTTTGCATTTATATTTAATTAGTGTTTATTTTTAAAAATGTTATTCTTGAGAGCTAATTTGTTTCATTGAAACTTTATTTTGCAGGATTTAAAGAAATATCATTTCTACTACTGGTTTGCTTTTCCAGCATTGTGCTTCACTGAAGGGATACCCATAGTTCAGCAACCAGTCAGCTTGGCAGAAAAATTCTCCACATGTCAGGTATTAAAGAATGGAAGCCACAGTGTGGATCCTTGCTCTTATAAAATACTTTCAGGATTTTGATAATGTTTCTGCCCCCAAAGTAATACACCAAAACCATATTTTGAGTCCATCCATTCCCTTTTAATAAGTAAGATAAAAGCAAAATACTGTGGATGCTGGAAATCTGAAATAAGAACAGAAAAAGCTGGTAAATCTCAGCAGGTCTGACAGCATCTGTGGAGAGAGAAACAGAGTTAACGTTTCAAGTCTGTATGACCCTTCTTCAGAGCTAAAGAAAAGTAGTAATGTGATGAGATTTATACTGTTTAAGGGGAGGGTGGTGATGGAGCAGGTGAAGCTGGATAGAAGGCCAGCAATAGGTGGGGGCTAAGGAGAGATTGATGAGATGAAAAGACAAAGGGAGTGTTAATGTTAGTGATAAGGGATAAAGGAGGTGCTGATAGTGGCATAAAAGTAAGAAAGCATAATGTTTAATAGTAGAACAAGGGTAAGCACTCTGAAAGAACAACATGGAACAAGTAACAGATGGCTCTTTTGGGGGTAGGTTGGTGGGAGGGAGTAATGGTTGTGGAAAAAGGATGGAAAAAGGGGATAAAACAATGAATAAAAATTTTAAAAATGGATAAAAAACAAAAAATAAATATAAATCTTAAAAAAGGCAGGGAGGATTAAAAAAGGTGTGAAGATAGAGGAGAGTGCTTATAGTCTGAAGTTGTTGAACTCAATGTTAAGTTCGGAAGGCTGTAAAGTGCCTAATCGGAAGATGTGGTGCTGTTCCTCCGGCTTGCGTTGGGCTTCACTGGAATGTTGCAGCAGGCCAAGGATGGACATGTGGGCATGAGAGCAGGATGGGATGTTGAAATGGCAAGCAACAAGGAGGTCTGGGTCATGCTTGCGGACAGACCAAAGGTGTTCCGCAATTCGGTCTCACGGTCTGCGTTTGGTCTCCCCAATATAGAGGAGACCACATTGGGAGCAGCGAACGCAGTAGACCAAATTGAAGGAGATGCAAGTGAAGATGTGTTTGGTGGGGGTATGATGCTGGAGTTGGCAGAAATGGCAGAGGATGATTCTTTGAATGCAGAGACTGGTGGGGCGAAAAGTGAGGGCAAGTGGGAATCATTATGGCTCTGGGAGGGAGAGGAAGATGTGAGAGCAGAGGCACAGGAGGCGGGTCAGACACAGTTGAGGGCCCTGTCAACCACAGTGGGTGGGAAACCACGGTTAAAGAAGAAGGAAGACATGTCAGAAGCGTCGTTTTGGAAAGTGGCATCTTCGGAACAGAGGCAATGGAGACAAAGGAACCGAGAGAATAGGATGGAGTCCTTACAGGAAGCAGGGTGTGAGAAGCTGTAGTCGAGGTAGCTGTGGGAGTCGTTGGGCTTGTAATGAATATTGGCGGACAGTATTTCACCAGAAATGGAGACAGAGAAGTCAAGGAAGGGAAGGGAAATGTCGGAGATGAACCATGTAAAGGTGATAGTAGGGTGGAAATTGGAAGTGAAATTGTTCATTTTTTCCAGGTCCTAACAAGATCACGAAGCGGCACCGACTCAATCATTGATGTACCGGAGAAAGAGTTGTGGGAGGGGGCCTGAGTAGCACTGGAACAGAGAATGTTCCACATACCCCATCAAGAGACAGGCATAACTGGGACCCATGCGGGTACTCATAGCCACGCCTCTTATTTGGAGGAAGTGAGACAAGTTTAAGGATAAATTGTTCAGTGAGAGAACAAGTTCAGCCAAATGGAGGAGATGGGTGGTGGATGGTGATTGTTCGGGCCTCTGTTCAAGGAAGAAGCGGAGACCCCTCAGACCATCCTGGTGGGGGATGGAGGTGTAGAGGGATTGGACATCCATGGTGAAGAGGAGGCGGTTAGGGCTGAGGAGCTGGAAATTGTTGATATGACCTAGGGCATCAGAGGAATCACGGGTGTAAGTGGGAAGAGACTGGACAAGGGAGAGAGAATGGAGTCAAGATAGGAAGAAATGAGTTCTGTAGGGCAGGAGAGGTTGACACGATGGGTCTACCGGGACAGTCCTGTTTGTGGATTTTGGGAAGGAGGTCGAAGTGGGCTGTCCATGGTTGGAAGACTGAGGTTGGAATCTGTGGATGGAAGATCTCCAAGGCAATGAGCTCAGTGACAGTCCTGGAAACAATGGCTTGATGTTTGGTGGTGGGGCCATGCCCAAGGGGAGATAGAAAGAAGTGTCTGAGAGTTTGCACTCAGCCTCTGTGAGGTAGAGGTCAGTATGCACCTCCTTCAGCACTTACCACTACTATTAACACTACCTTTGTCTTTTCATCCATGACATCTTTGTCAATCCCTCCTTAGTCTCCACCTATCACTGGCCTTCTTTCCAGCTTCACCTGCTCCACCCCTTTAAACAGTTCATATTTCTACTTCCCTCTAGCTCTGAAGAAAGGGTCACGTTGACTCGAAACGTTAACCTCCTTTTCATAACATCCGGCCTTAAAACTGTAGACTATTTTCATTAGGATTGGTTGCAGAAAAGAGATGCACGTTTTGAACATATTATTCAAAACTCTTGTTAAGTTAAGGCAACTTTAATATTTACTAATATAACTTCTTTCTTTCACTTCTTCAGAGCGGTGAGCTTGTGGTGATGAGTACAGAGGGTGGATCCCAATTTAGTAGTTTATAAACCTGTTCTGTGAATCAAATATGTTATGGAGAAAAATAATCACCTTTTACTGATGTGCTTTCTACAGAAAGATCCTTGCCAGCTTTGTGTTCTTTCCTCAAGTTTTGGATCCTTACTTGTTAATCCAGTTACCTTGTAAAGGTTGGGTCCCCTGTATTTGAGTATTTTTGCATGTGATCTCATGCCAGCAGCTCGTGTGTGTCAAGTTCTAGGAATCAGAAGACCACACATGAAGAGGACAGGAGGACAGGGCTGGGGGAGGAGGTAGAACCAAGAGTGGGGAGGGGCTGGAATGGATGAGACCAAGGGTAGGGAAGGGAGATGTTGGTGAGGGTTGGGGGGTGGAGACTGAAGGAGATTTTGGTTGGGGTGGGTGGTGGAGAACAAAAGTGGGGGAAAGGGTGGTAGTGAAGAATGTGGCGGGGAACCAAGGGCAAGGAAGGTAGGGGGACAGACCAAGAGCAGGGGATGAGTGGGGGAGAGACTGAGGTGGGGGAGAAGGGTGAGGAAGTGGAGGTAGAGGAGGAGGAAGATGGCAAAGAAGTCAGATAGAAGGAGAGAGTGAGGAAGCGGGTGTTGGGGAAGGGAGAGGGCAAGGAAGTAAGGCAGGAAGAGGGCAAAATAGTGGGGTGGGGTAGAAGGGAGAGAGTGAGGAAGTTGGGAGAGAGTGAGAGGAGGATGAGAGAAAGGGCGGGGAGGTGATGAAAGCAGTGGAGAATTAGGAAGGAGGTGGGGGAAAGGGAGAGACTGAGCGCAGAGGAAGAAGACACTAATAGGGGCATGGAGGCTGGGCATGTGGTCGGTGGAAGCTGGAGGGAACCTTGAGAGGCAGGGGTATGGGCTCAATCCTGTACTCACCCAGCATATTTCAGGCCAGAAACCGAGAGTGTAATCGACTCACTCTGCACAGATTTGATATCGATCCCTGTGTGAATTGTTTGGCTTGGTTACTCACTAGATAAACTTGGTGAGCAGCATGTCTGCTTTTTTACCCTCCATTCATGGAACTATGTTTTGAAGTGGGTTTTACTATTAGTGCCAAAATAATGGTCATATAATTGGCTTGCAATCTTCTATTTGTCTTTTGTAAACTGAAAATTTTTATTATTCATTCTTGGAATAGATGTCACTGGCAAGACCAGCATTTGTTGTCCATCCGTAATTGCTCCAGAAAAGATGCTAGTGAACCGCCGCCTTGAACTGCCTTAGCCCATGTGGCATAGTTATTCCCATAGTGCTGTTAAGCTGGAAATTCCAGGAATTTGATCCAGCAACGATGAAGGAATGGCGATATGTCCTCAAGTTACTATGGCGTATGACTTAGAGGAGAGTTTGGCAGTGGTGTTGTTTGCATAGAAACTTAAAAAATAGGAGCAGTAGGCCATTCGGTCCTTCGAGCCTGCTCCACCATTCATTATGATCATGGCTGATCATCCAACTCAATTGCCTGCTCCTGCTTTTTCCCCATATCCTTTGATCCCTTTCGCTCCAAGAGCTATATCTAATTCCTTCTTTAAACATACAATGTTTTGGCCTCAACTACTTGCTGTGGTAGCAAATTCCACAGGCTCATCACTCTCTGGGTGAAGAAATTTCTCCTCATCTCAGTCCTAAATGGTCTACCCCACATCCTCAGACTGTGACCCCTGGTTCTGGACTCCCCCACCGTCGGGAACATCCTTCCTGCATCTACCCTGTCTAGTCCTGTTAAAATTTTATAGGTTTCTATGAGATTCCCCCCTCATTCTTCTGAGCTCCAGCGAATATAATCCTAACCGACTCAATCTCTCCTCACATGTCAGTGCCACCATCCCAGGAATCAGTCTGGTAAACCTTCGCTGCACTCCCTCTATAGCAAGAACATCCTTCCTCAGATAAGGAGACCAAAACTGTACACAATATTCCAAGTATGGTCTCATTGAGGCCTTGTATAATTGCAGCAAGACATCCCTGCTCCTGTAATTGAATCCTCTGGCTATGAAGGTCAACATACCATTTGCCACCTTTACCACCTGCTGCACCTGCATGCTTACCTTCAACGACTATTGGACGAGGACACCCAGGTCCCGTTGCACATTCCCCCTCAATGCATGCCATGCATCTGCTGGCCTTATCTTTCTAGGTTGTAGGGGTCGTGGGCTTGGAATGTGTTGTCAAATTGCTGCAGTGCATCTTGTATATGGTACACGCTGCTGCCAGTGTGCACCAGTGTTGGTGGAAGTCAATGTTTTAAGATGGTGGATGGGATGCCAGTCAAGTAGGCTGCTTTGTCCTGGGTGGTGTGGAGCATAATTAAGAAGGCTAATGGAATGCTATCCTTTATTACAAAGGGCATTGAATGTAAAAGTAAAGATGTTATGCTTCGGTTATACAGGGCTTTGGTGAGACCACATCTTGAATGTTGTGTGCAGTTTTGGTCTCCTTATTTAAGGAAGGATGTCAACGCGTTGGAGGCAGTTCAGAGGAGGTTTACTAGATTGATACCTGGAATGAGCAAGTTGTCTTATGAGGAAAGATTAGACAGATTGGGCCTGTTTCCACTGGAGTTTAGAAGTGTGAGGGGTGACCTGATTGAAGTATATACGATCCTGAATGGCATTGATAAGGTGAACATGGAAAGGATGTTTCCTCTTGTGGGTGAGTCCAGAACTAGGGGGCACTGTTTTAAAATTAGAGTGTGATATTTTAGATCAGATATGAGGAAAACATTTTTCTCAGAGGGTTGTGCGACTTTGGAACTCTCTGCCTCAGTAGGTGGTGGAGGTGGGGTCATTGGATATTTTTTAAGGCTGAGGTAGATTGATTCTTGTTAAGCAAGGGAATGAAAGGTTATGGGGTTGATGGGAATGTGGAATTCAAAATGCAAGCAGATCAGCCATGATCTTAATGAATGGCAGAGCAGACTCGAGGGGCTGAATGGCCTACTTCTCCTATTTCGTACGTTTGTGTTTGGTTGGAGCTGCATTCATCCAGGCAAATGTACTTGTGCCTTGTAGGTCTTGGACAGGCTTTGCGGAGTCAGGAGGTGAGTCACTTGCCTCAGAAATCCCAGTCTCTGACCTGCTGTTGTAGCCACAGTATTTATGGGACTGGTCCTGTTAAGTTTCTTGTCAATGGTGATGTCCAGGATTTTGATAGTGGGAGATTCAACAACGATAATGCCGTTAAGTATCAAGGAGAGGTGATTAGATTATCTCTTGTTGAAAATGGTCATTACCTTGTACTTGTCTGGTGCAAATTAAGATTGCATAAGCACCTGAAAAGAGCAAGTTTGCAGAGCTACAGAGAAAGGCCAGGGGAGTGGGGCTAGCTGAGCTGCTATTGCAGAGAGGTGGCATGGAACTGAACACTCAGCAATCGTTAAGGAACGTCCCTACTTCTGACCAACTGATGGAGGGAAGGTCATTGATGGAGCAGCTGAGGACGCTGCCCTGAGGAACTCCTGCAGTGGTTCATTACAAATTCCATCAGGATAAACTTTAAAGCAAAATTGCATGTATTAGACGCTGATTTTTTTTTATTACCTAAACAGATCCATACATTACAAGATGCTTACAATGAACTTTGCCAAAAGGAGGAAGTTACAGCCGTTCCTTATTTTCTGGTCAAGTACAGGGAAGATTCTGTTTCGTTGGCATCTTTGAGGAACTGGAATGAATTTTTCAAAGGCCAGACCAAGGTACAAAGTTGCATCCAAGGATTAGATATGTAATGAACAAATGATTTGGTGGGTGATTGAAGGTAGTCCTGAATTATGTTACTGAGTAGCTTTAGGCTGCTTAAAAACTGACCATCAGCTGACTCATTCATGCTGGGTGTGACCCAATGTTACTTTGTAGCTGGCATTTATTTTCATCTTGCTGAAACCATCAACCATCTGCACTGTTTCTGCTGCTGGACTGCAGTCATTTGATCTGAAATTGACGTGCCTGCTTACATAAGTGCAGCTTTTTCTACTAGAAATAAAATTGCATACACTTGTAAAAACCCATCTGGTTCACTAATGCTCTTTAGGGAAGGAAATCTGCCATCCTTACCTGATCTGGCCTACATGTGACTCCAGACCCACAGCCAAAATATTATTTGTTAAGTTGTGGAATTCAGGAAATGTATGGAAGAGAATTTGAGGCCTTGAGCTAAAATATTTTACCCTTCTGCTGGTTCAAATTTTCACTCAGTGCTCAATCCCTTGGAAAGTGACCACCATCATTTTACAAGCAAAGCTCATCAGGTTGTATGTCTGGAAAAATAAAATTCATCACCTCCCACCTGTATACATTTGAACTCTTTACCAAAGATTTCTGAAGACTTACCTGCATACCATAGGATCAACCTTTTTTTTTATTCATTGGATGTGGGGATCGCTGGCTAGGCCAGCATTTATTGCTCATCCCTAATTGCCCTTGTTCAGTGGATCTGGAGTCACATGTAGACCAGACCAAGTAAGGATGGCAGATTTCCTTCCCTAAAGGACATTAGTGCATCAGATGGGCTTTTACAATAATCGACAATGGTTTCATGGTCATCATTAGACTTTTAATTCCAGGTTTTTTTTTAATTGAATTCAAATCCACCATCTGCTAGTGGTGGGATTCAAAGCCGGGTCCCCAGAGCATTACCCTGGGTCTCTGGATTACTAGCCCAGCGACAAGACCACTACGCCATTGCCTCCCCCTAACCTGTAAAGAAATAAACTAGTGTCTAAGTTGGGGGAGACACTTGGACTGCTGCCGAGAATACATTACTTTGGGAATCCTGTAAAACAATTTGAAGGTAAAATATCCAATTATCTTATGATTGCAATAGTAAAATGTAGACATCTTACAATATGGGCCTGTAATTGACTACATTACAGGTCGAGTATCCTTTATTCAAAGCCCTTGGGGCCAATTGCATTTTGGATTTCAGATCATTTCAGTTTTAAGACACTGCATCGAAACTTACAATACAATAGCCTAAGCCTAGGCTAGCCACAGTCTAAAGTAAATAAAATGGCTACAAAAGTAAAGTGCATCACTGAATAATAGGTACAGAGTACCTGTAATACGTTTCTTTTTGACATATTCACCACAAAAATCATAAGGTAAATAGTGCAGACAAACAACTAGACTTTCCATGCTAAAGGTCGATGAGTTTCAAAAAAAAGTTGCGGTTTTTGGATGTGTTCAGTTCTCAGATTTATGGATAAAGGATACTTGACCTGTACACCGTTAGTCGTTCCATTCTCATTTTTTATTTATGCTTTGTCAGCCACTTCCTATTAAAAGCAATTTTCTTCTGCAGGTCACGGTTGGTGTCTATGATCCTTGTACATTAACCCAGTATCCAGGGTGGCCTCTGCGAAACTTCCTGATCCTGATAGCCTACAACTGGTAATTGTTTTTGTCATTTATGTTGTCCTGGTTTAATATATTTTTGGAAGGGATTTTTTTTTCCGGAAAAAGGATTGCTACATTTGTGACCTATAGATTTATTTGAAGCAAAACAAACCCACATTTAGAAAGGAATATACTAAACATGAAATAAAAGAAGACTTGTTGATTTGCTGTGTCTTGGACAATATAATAATGCTGCTTGATGTGGTTTAGCTCAGATAAAACGTTTTTACAGCAGTGGTCAAATTTTACCCATTATCTCTGTGAAAAGTAAATCATTCAGTTTTTGAGACAAGAGCAGTGAGCAGTTCTGTCCACCCTTCTTCCCACACCCCACCCTCTATTGCTGTCTCCCATTTGGTCCTATGCTAATTTAGTGTTGCCTGCCTTAAAACTAGAGAGAAAACGATTTTACTTGCTGCTGCTTTAATTAAAACAAGTAGACTGGTATACTTTTGACAGTTGCAAGTGATTTATTTGTCATGCTGATGATGAAAATTACCCACTTGTTCTTAGTTTGAAAGTGAGTTGCTCCCCTTGCAGCAAAGAATTGCGATCATGTATTTTAGCATTGTAGGCTTGGGTTTGCTTTACTGATGTTAGTGATGCACTAAGATGAAGCCTCTTGCAATTGTTTTTAAAATTCTGAAAAATGTGATGGCCCTGCATTCTTGCATAATCATTACTTTCAGTTAAATGCCTCTAACCTTGGCACATAACATTCCTATAGGTGGTACCATTGGGCCTTTCTCATCTGTTTTTGAGTGTTGAGTGTCAGCTGTAACTTAGTGATAGCACTCTTAACCTCTGAGTCAGAACATTGTGGGCTCAAGTCTCATTACAGAGACTTGAGCACAAATTCTAGGCTGCCACTCCAATGCAGTACTGAGCGAGTGCTACACTGTCTGAGGTGCCGCCTTCCAGATGAGGTGTTAAACCTAGCTTCCATCTGCATGCACAGGTGGGTGTAAAAGATCCCCTGGCATTATTTTGAATAAGAACAGAGAATTCTCCCTGGTGTCCAGGCCAGTATTTATAATTAAAACATTATCTGGTTATTATTACATTTCTGTTTGTGTGTACCTGTTGACTGCCATGTTTCCTACGGTGGCTATACTTCAAAAATTACTATGTTGGCTGTAAAGTGCTTTGAAACATCCTGAGGTTATGAAAGGTGCTAAATAAATAAAAAATCATTTCTTTTTGGGAACAATTCAGCTATTTCAATTGATGTTTCGAGTCCGTATGCCCCTTCATCAGGGTCATATGGGCTCGAAATGTTAACTGTATTCCTCTCTGCAGACGCTGTCAGACCTGCTGAGTTTTTCCAGGTATTTTTGTTTTTGTTCTAGATTTCCAGCATCCACAGTATTTTGCTTTTATCGGTTATTTCAATGTCTTACCTTTCTTTGGGATGATAGGGGCAGCTTTCTGGACACACTCGAAGTTCTCTGCTTCAGAGACCGAACTATGCAAGGGGTCAGGGACACCCAGCACAGCATCATCTTTGAAGTAAAACTTCCACAAATAGCATCAGTTACAGGTAATCAAAGATCAGCACTGCCAAGTAATTTGAAGAATGTTTCTTTCAGAACAATATAAAGGTAACTTGGATATTGCTGTGATAATGATGGTGAAACTGTCAACATTCACCATCATTCTGCACTGAAACTGACAGGAGCTTCAGGAGTCTGCAAACGTGCAGAATAATGTGGTAATGCGGAAGTTGCAAGTCTACGCTGCTCCATTGCAATCATGAATTGATGAAACCTTCCGCTTCTACGCTGTTTAAGTCTTGGTCTTAAAAAAAACCCTTGAAAAGTTATACCTTGTTGAATTAGGTGCAATTGGATTTTTAACAGCATATTAACTCATCACTAAACACATTCATTGGCCCTGAAAAGCTAATGTTTGCGGGATGTGAAATATTGTTTATCTTTATTTTAGCATTTATTTTAATCTAGTCACAATCATTTATTTGATAAACCTACTTTAAAAGTGAAGGATATTAATGCTTTTAACTTCTTGGCTTGTTGAGTATAAATGCTGCAATGTGATTGGCTGTCTACCTGCTTGCTGAAGTCACTGCAGCTGCACGCCAAGATACCCTCTTGGCTTGGTGCCAGATTTAAACTGCCATCGGGAGAAGTGAAAACCACATCACACAAGGTTGTTCAGCCTAAATGGGCGGCTTTCTTCGAGGTCAGCAGCAAGTGCCCTTGCTTTGCTGCTGACTGCAAAACCCAAGCCCATGAAGTGGAAGGAAGATTAAAGATCCTGCTTAGTTCTCAATATCATTAAGAGTTGCTTGATGCACTATTCATGGAAATAAGTGGTGTCTTCCTACTATAACTGATCAAGCTTTTCTTATATAATTGGCAAAAAGGCTGTGTCCATAAACATACTCCCCTGTGATCCAATACCTGCACTCTTCAATGTAATCCCCCAAATTGTTGTGTTCCTGGAGATTATATGCGATACCAGTCACGTCCATTGACATTTTATGGAAGGCAGAAAATGCCACCTTGTCAGATCAATGTGTAGAGAGACTAAAGCAAATAGCCAATTTTCTTGACAGGTTGAATAATACATTAAGACACAGCAAGGTTTTGCAAATACAATACTTAAAGACAAAATCACTGAGCTTAGAAAGGGTGAAAATACATACTTTAGAACCTTAAGCACCATGACTTTTGCCATATGTTAGAAAGATTGAAAGAATTCATTTTTGTATTTAACCAAGGATATTTGGTGCACGAAAGTACTTCCAGCTTCCTGTAATCACAGGAATTGTACTAAGATGAAATGTTGCAGTTATAAACCTTATAAATTTGGGAACTGTTAAACACTTAGTCTGTTTTTCCAAGACTAGTTTATAAAATAGTTGTTCCTTTGTGAGAAAAGCTGACCTGCTTTCAAAAAAGAAAAGGGAATGTTTGAAGTCTGAAGTAAAAACAGAAAATGCTGGACTTGCATAGTAGGTTGATCAACATCTGAAAGACAAAGAAATTGGGACTTGGATGGGACCACTCCTTTGTACCATTTAGGTAGTGGTCCCCCCAAATTCTATTTCTTTCTTCAAATGCCAATTGACCTGCTGTACAATTTCACCATTGCTTTTATTTTCACAGTTTCAAAATGATCTATTGTGGGTCAAAAGCAATCCTAAATAATTAAAATGAATTTACAGATTGTCCAAAGTGTGTCGGTTGGGAGAAAAACCAGAAAGGAAGCTTGGGTCCAAGGATGGTCAATCTCAGTGAATGTATGGATCCAAAGAGGTAAATTAGCATACTTCATCCAGTCTAATCCTTTATATTAAGCATATTTGGGGCTTGGACTTTAATCAGAAACCCTCATATAAAGTACTGTAAAATGTTAGAAAGCGATCAGAAGATCATAAGAAATAGGGGCAGGAGTACACCAGCTGGCCCCTTGATTCTGCTCCGCCATTCAATAAGATCATGGCTAATCTGATTGTGGCTTCAGCTCCACTTTCCTTCCTGTTCCCAAAATTCTTGACTCCCTTGTCGATCAAAAATCTGTCTAACTCAGCCTTAAATATGTTCAATGACCCAGTCCTCTCTGCTGTTTGGGAAAAAGAATTCCAAAGACTAATGACTTTCCAAGAGAAGAAATTCCTCATCTCCGTCTGAAATGGGAGGCCCCTTATTTTTAAACTGTGCCCCCTAGTTCTAGATTCCTCCATGAGGAGAAACGTCTCAGCATCTACCCTGTTAAGCCCCCTCAGAATCTTTTATGTTTCATTAAGATCACCTCTCATTCTTCTAAACTCCAATGAGTATAGGCCCAACCTGCTTAACCTTTCATCATAAGACAACCTCTTTGTGCCAAGAATCGGCCTAGTGAGCTTTCTCTGAACTGCTTCCAATGCAAGTAAGGAGACCAAAACTGTACACAGTACTCCAGATGTAGTCTCATTAATGCCCTGTGCAGTTGTAGCAAGATTTTCCTGCTTTTATACTCCATCCCCCTTGCAATAAAGGCCAACATCTCATTTGCCTTCCTAATTGCTGTGACTGTGTGCTAACTTTTTGTGATTCATGTACAAGGACACCCGAGTCCCTCTGTACCACAGCATTCTGCAGTCTCTCTCCATTTAAATAATATTCTGCTTTTTCTATTCTTCCCACCAAAGTGAACAGCCTCACATTTTCCCATGTTTTACTCCACCTGCCAATTTTTTGCCTATCCTCTTAACCCATCTATATCCCTTCGCAAATTCTTTGTACCCTCCCCACAGTTTACTTTCCTACTTACCTTTGTATCGTCAGCAAATTTGGCTACAATGCATTCGGTCCCTTCATCCAAGTTATTAACATAGATCACAAATAGCTGAGGCCCCAGCACTGATTCTTTTGGCTCTCCATATACATATTGTTTAACACCTTCCAAAGCCTCAATACATTCTTGCTAACTTGTTCAAGTTGGAATTTCTTGTACTTTTATTCAATTTTTGACCATCTTTTTTGTCAACTCCCAGAAATGATAAATGGCAGACTAATTGTGATCAAATTAACTTCAAATATTTTGACATAATTTAAACTGGAGCGAAACTAGACTTTATTTCCCTGAAGGTTGTTGGAAAATTGTATACACTGTATATCTTTGACTTACCAAATGTTATCCGAGAAGCTGATTTGTATTACATAATTCTGAAAATAGGAAGTTTCTGGATGCGTAAAATATCACCTCAATGGACAAGGACAGAGGAGAGACTAATGAGCAAATTTTATCTCACTGCACATTATGGATGTCACTTCAAAGACCTGCAGGCATGGTCTTAAATGTGACATTTTCATTAATTTGCATACATGCAGTAAATCTAATATTGTAAATTGAGGCTTTTGAAACTGCAAAAGTTTTATTTTAAGCTGACCACCACCATTTGAAAAAAAAAATTCTTTGGTGCGCAAGTCATTTTTTAAACAAAAAGGTAGAAATATGCTTTTTAATTAATATGAATGACAATTCATTAGTAGGTCACAGTGCTTCAGTATGATTTTTTTCTGAGGTCGGCAGCTATATTATTGTTTTTCTGTTCTATTGAAGACTGGCTGAGTCATCGGTTGATCTCAATCTTAAATTAATGCGTTGGCGTCTGGTACCAACCCTTGGCTTGGAGAATGTTGTGACCACTCGGTGCTTGCTGCTTGGAGCTGGGACTCTGGGCTGCAATGTAGCACGGACCCTAATGGTAAGGAAGTTTTCTTATGCCTGTTTGAATTTTTTTAAGAAGATGTGATTATCATAAACAGCATTTGTTGCAATTACAAATTGAAATTTAATCAACTAGTAGGGAAAAAAATGGGGTAGAAATTCATCTCGGGCGGTGGCACCTAACAGGTGGTATTGAATTGGTTGTGTGTTATACACAATACCTGACAAAATTCTATTGACTGAAATGGAACTGGGTATCAGGCTCTTAACGGGTGGCTGATACCTCTCGTTTTGTGCTACCACCCAAGATGAATTTATACCCTATTACGCTCAGATCAGAATTTCTAAATTACAATTTTATTTCACACTACAAAATCATTCTTGAGACAAAGCCTATTGCAGTTTATATACTGCAATCTTTCATGAGCTGCTAATGCTTAAAATCTGACTACTGTTGGGCACTATGCTTCAATGTATTTAGCAGTTTAAGAGGTAATGTCAGAATTCTAGGAATGTCAATATATTAAAAGTAGTTTTGGTTCAATACAGTTATGTTTGGTTGAAGTAGGCATTAATCTGCTATCAGCTATTACATAATCTGTAATCGGTACCAGTGAGATTTGACATAAATCTTATAATTTGGCATCCCTGCTGTGCTGTGCATATTTATTATAAAATACAAATTATTTTTAATCAACCATATGCATGCTACACTTTTAAATTTTAAAATGGTGCATATTCTGTGCGGTTTTAGTATATTGGTGAGGTTATGCTGAAAGGAATTTTCTTCTTAAAAGTCTTATCATCATTGAATCATATAGCTCAGAAGGAGGTCACAAAACCCATTGAACCTGTGCTGATTCTTTGGAAGAGCTGCGAAATTAGTCCTGCTTCTCTTCTCTTTTCCCCATTGCCCTGCAGATTTTTCTTCTTTAAGGATATATCCAATTGCATTTTGAAAGTTATTATTAAACCTGCTTCCATGGCCTTTCAAGCAGTGCACACCAATCATCATAACTTGTTGCATTTAAAACAAATGGTCTTCTCATCTCCCTCTGGTTCTTTTGTTCTTGTTTAATTGAATGTAAGAATTGAAAATTGCATATAATCTACAGCATAAAGAAAGGCCATTTGGACCCATTGGTCTGCCTGATGTCTGTACAACACATGAGGTTCTGCTTACTGTAATTACCTATCCCCATTCTGCCTCAATGATGTTTCACTTCTGGATGAAGATTTTTTAAAATTCATTCATGGGATGTGGGCATTTATTGCCCATCCCTAATTGCCCTTGAGAAGGTGGTGTGAGCTGGCTTCATGAACCACTGCAGTCCATGTGCTGTAAGTATACACAGTGCTGTAGTACCAAGTAACCAAAGGTTCTATAGGTAAAAAACTTCATGATTAGACTGAAACAAAAACAGAATTACCTGGAAAAACTCAGCAGGTCTGGCAGCATCGGCGGAGAAGAAAAGAGTTGACGTTTCGAGTCCTCATGACCCTTCAACAGAACGTTCTGTTGAAGGGCCATGAGGACTCGAAACGTCAACTCTTTTCTTCTCCGCCGATGCTGCCAGACCTGCTGAGTTTTTCCAGGTAATTCTGTTTTTGTTTTGGATTTCCAGCATCCGCAGTTTTTTTGTTTTTATCTCTATGATTAGACTGAGTTCCTTCTGGAATAACTTGTACTTTGTTTTTTTTTAGGGCTGGGGAGTAAGGCAGATCACCTTTGTAGACAATGCAAAGGTGTCCTATTCTAACCCTGTGCGTCAGTCATTATATGAGTTTGAAGATTGTCTCGATGGTGGGAAACCTAAAGCATTAGCTGCTGTGGAGAAACTCCAAAAAATCTTCCCAGGCGTGGTGAGCAGGCGTTTTACACTGTTTACACACTATTGTCATTTGTGCTGTGTGATACAGGCAAGGCTGCCTTTAGCTTTGAGCTGTTGTGGTGCCAGCTTATCACTGATTTAACGAGGACAGTAGATACATTATGGGGATGTATCTGGCAGTAAAAAAAAATGGATGCTATATAGAAAAGTTGAGATGGCATCCAAAAAAACGGGATCTCATCAATTAATGCTGTTTGTAAAAATGATTTTATGTAAGTGTTTTGACAGGTTTTATTAGAAAAATAAGTATCACTTGTCGTGTGACTGAGCCTATTATGTTATATGAGATTGTGTTTGAAGTTACTTAATCCTCCCTGGCTGCTTCGTAAATCCATCATATTCAGGTATTTTACATCAGTATAGCTACGCTTGTAGTCTTGTTGTATGGGACTGAGACAACTTTCTTACAGCATCAGATGGTAAATTCGCTAATACAATTTTTTTGTCAGGGTGTCGGGAATATTCATTCACAGCCATCCCCCATGACTCTTGGAAATAGTAGTATTTGGAAATTGAAGATTGGGTGTATTTTAAGCTTTAAATCCTTGAGATTGCACTCGTGAAGACAGGGGCCCAGCTGTTTTATTGAGAGTATTAAAATGCCCTTACATGGTTCTAACCCACATGAAAAGATGATTTTTGTTTAAACATTGTTCCCATAGCTGATGAGAAAGCAGAGTCCATAATGAAATCCACATTTCATTTTCTTCATATTACGTGACTTGTTGGATCCTTGTTAGCCCAAGGATGAGCATGGTATTGTTTTGTTTCCTTTGCGTCTTCTCGTGTCTCATTAGAAGCAGGTGTTCCCAGCACAGAAGGATATTGGATGACAGACTCTCCTTCCCAATTTCTCTTCTGGGTTTGATTACATGTACTGTTTAGCTTGATGAGTTTAAGGTGTTCTGTCCTGTTTAGAATTATTCAGTACTATTTATAAGACAGTTTATTTTACATAGGAACAGGTGTAAGCCATTCAGTTCTTCAAGTACCTTTAACTATTAAGTTTCATCCTGGCTGCTCTGTAACTCACCTTCGCACTTAGATTTGTTAGGCAAGGGTAACAAACCATCAGTCTCAGTTCTGAAATGATCTAACATCTGCAGCTTTTTGGGGGGAGTTCCAAGTTTCCACTACTCTTTTTACTAGGAATTGCTTCCTGATATCACCCCTGAATGACCGAGTTCTAATTTTAAGGTTATGTCCCCTTCTTCTGGACTCTCCCACCAGAGGAAATAGTTTCTCTCCATCTATCCTTCCAAATCCATTAATCATATTAAACACTTCAGTTAGATCACCCCTTAATCTTCGATACTCAAAGAAGTACCAGCCCATTATATGAAATGTGTTCTTGTAAATTAACCCTTTTAGCCCCAGTATCGTTCAGGTGAATCTGTGCTGCACCCCATCTAAGGCTGACATATCCTTCTTGAGGTGCAGTGCCAAGAACTTAATAAAGTGCTCCGGATGTGGTCTAACAAGAGATCTGTACATCTGTAAGGTGAAATATAATTTCCACTCTTTTGTATTCCAATCCTCTTGAGAAAAAGGCCAACATTCTGTTAACTTTTTGATTTTATTTTGTACCTGGCTACTGGCTTTTAGTGATTCCTGTACTCGGACCCCACATTTCTCTGCTCATCCACAATTTCCAGCTTCTCACCATTTAGAAACATACTCTGATCTTTCTTACGTCCAAGGTGGATGACCTTACAGCCATGTTGAACTCCGCCTGACACAGTTTTGTCTATTTAATTAATCCATCAGTATCCCTTTGCAACTTTTTGCTACCATTTACTGTGCCACCCAGCTTAATATCATCAGCAAACTTAGATGTATAGATCGCTATTCCTTCGTCCAAGACATTTAAAAATATAGTGAACAGCTGTAGCCCCAGTACAAAGCCATGGCGGGGCACCACTACTCATTGCCTGTCGATTTGAATACATACCCATTATCCCTACTCTACCTCCTTCCTCTTAACCAGTTCCCTATCCAAGTCAACATGCTGTCTGCAAATCCATGCACTCTAATTTTTGTTAACAACCTCTTATGTGGAGCCTTGTTAAATGCCTGCTGGAAGTTCTTGCTGGAATTGTCTGCTTAAAGTCTTATGCAAAAGGTGACACCTTTTAAGGGGCATTTGAACCCACGACCTTTTGACTTAGGGGTGAGAGTGCAGCTGGATCAAGGCTGAGACTAGACACTTTGTGGTCAATTTCAGGAGGTGGGACTCTATACGTTAAAAAGAGAGGAGTGAGCTCAAAGACTGACCTGGTCACGTAATTGGAAACAGACAGATCAGTGTTTTGGTATGCTTATAAATACATGGCCTTAGGTGCCCATTACAGTCACTGTACTGGGCCAGGAGTACCTTAATGCTGCTGAAAAAAGTTATCAACCTTTGGTAGCATCTCTGGGGATTAAGGCATTGTCTCACAAGAATGCTTGGTTTTCCCAGCTTTGCATGTGTGGCAAGCCTCCTTTCTATTTCTATTTCTAAAAATACAAACAGAACTTGCTTTTTTTTTGAAAAATCTCAGGGAACTTGCTTTAAAATAAATGTGGTAATAATATTTAAAATCGTATTAATTTCTACTTTTGAGAATTTACTAGTTTTCTAGATGCATTGCATTCAAGGGGAAGGGGAACAAAAAGGTTTTTTTTTATAACAATCAGTGGTTTTGATCCTACATTGTATAATCAGCATGAGAACCTTTTTTGGATTTGTGCTTGATTCATCTTCAAAGCTATTTAGACTTGTGCATATCCATAGGCTTTTCAAGACTTCAGAAGCCTCTCTTCTGTGATGCACATCACAGCATCAGTTGAATGCAGCACGGAATGAATTGGATAGTGGATGGACAAATTTGTTGCTTTTGGTGCTTAAAATGTAACAATAATCGTTGAACAAGCTGGTCAGATGTTGCTGCCTATAAATATAGCTTGCTGTCCTCAAATATAACTCAGCCAACTAGTGTAAATGATTGGAAAAGTTAGTGGGACACAGAGTCCTCTTGAAAATCTTCAACTTCTTCAGTTCGATGATCCAATATTCCTGTATCTTTACGTCAAAAAATACCAGCTCTGTTTGGTATGTTGCAAAGAAATCTGCCCCTTGGTGCCGGAGGCAATAGATTTCAACATCAGGCAAGCTAATGGACTTGATTTTATGGTAGCCTCTTTCCTCCCAAAGTATGCTTTCTGCAATCTCAGGAATATGACTGGTTTGTCAGTTCTCGATTATTTGTTAAACAGTACTACGGAAACTCTGTATGCAGAGTAAATCCTTATTTACTAAACCAATACCATAGAAGCATGCATTGGGCTATGGGAAACCTATGGTTTATATATCTTAGAATTATATCGTAGCTGTGCTATTAACTAAGCAACTAATCTCATTCTCCTGCTCTTTCCTCATATTTCTGCAAATTCTTCAATTTCAAGGATACAACCAATTCCATTTTGAAGGTTGCATAGAATTACATAGAATACACTTGCACAGAAAGATACCATTTGATTGAACCATTCTATCACCACATTTCAGCTTTTCAGAATATTTTTCTATTTGCTTTCCTTTCATGTACCCATTTAGCTTCTTTTTAGAAATATCTAAGCTATTTGCCTCGACCACTTCCCGTGGTAGTGTTCCACATTCTAACCACTCTCTGAGTAACGAAATCCCCATTATTGCCCTCCCTTTTGGATTTATTAGTAATTATCTTATATTTATGACTCTAGTTTTGTGTCCTCCCATACATTTTCTCCATGTGTAATCTACCCATTCACAATTTTGAAGACATCTGACTCTAAATCTTCTCTATTCTAAAGAAATTCCCCCCCCCCCCGCCCCCACAATCTGTTCAACCTTTCCCAATAGCTGTAATCTCTCAATTCTGGCACCATCATCTTTTTTGCACTTTCTCTAGTACTTCCATGTTTTTTGTGTAGGATGTAGGCCAGAACTGTATGCATTACTCTAGGAGCAGCTTGATCAGGGATCTATATAAGTTTAACATAGCTTCACTACTAAGTGCTACTAGCAAATCTACCTCCACCGCCCTTTTAGGCAGTGAATTCCAGATCTCCCTTGTGGTTCTTTTGCCAATTATTGTAAATCTGTGTCCCCTGGCTTCTGACCCTCCTGCCAGTGGAATTTACTCTATCAAAAACCCTTCAAAATTTTAAACACCTCTATTATGTCTCTCCTTAACCTTTCTGATCTAAGGAGACCAATCTCGGCTTCTCTAGTTTCTGCACATAACTGGATCCCCTCATCCCTGGTATTTTTCTAGTACATTGAGTGTGTCATTTGTAGCTCAGTTGGTAACATTCTTACCCCTGAGTCAGAGGTTGTGGGTTTAAGGCCCACCCCGGAGAGTTGAACATAAAAATCTAAGCTAACTACTACAGTGTAGTACTGAGGGAGTGCTGCATCGCTCACAGCACCATCCGCATCACAACACTTCAAAAATACTTCATTAGATGAAATGCCCTGAGGTTGTGAAAGGTTCTATATCTCTTTCTTTCTAAATCTCTGCATCCTCTCAAACACCTTCCTGGAGTGCAATGCCCAGAATTGGACACAGTACTCCATCTTAGGCCCAACCAATAGCTTTTGAATTCTGTCTTCAATTTATAAAGCCCAGGATCATATATCATTTTTTAAAAACTTTTAGCCAAGCTGATAAAGGTGTTGTGTATGTTAGCATAATATGTCTGTTCATGCACCTCCTTTAAAATTGCACAATTTAGTTTAAATTGCTTCCACCAAATTGCATCATTTCACACTTACATGTATTGCTCACCACATAAAGTCAGCTGAAAACTTTGTAATTATGTCCTTAACACAAGTTAAGGCAATTAACATATATCAAAAATAGCAGTGCTGCTAATGCCAACTCCTTGGGGACTGCAGAGTATACTTCACTCCTGTCTGAAAAACAACTATTCATCTCTATTCTGCTCTCTGTATCTAAGCCCATTTTGCATCCATGTTGCTACTGCTTCTTTAATTGCATTGGCTTCAATTATGTTAACAATTCTATTATGTGGCTTCATTAACCCTCTTTCAGCCCATATTCACAACATCAATTACACTTATCAATCCTGTTTGTTGCTTCATCAAAGAACTCTATCAAATTTATCAGACATGAGTGCCTTTAAAGAATCTGTGTTGGCTGTCGTTTATTAGCCCATTTTCTTCCTAGTGATTAATTTTGTACTGCATTATAACCTTAAAGAGCTTTCCCTGATGGTAGACTTACTAGCCTGTAGTTTTCAGGCTGGGCTGAAAAGTCACTGATGTGCGCTGTGCTTGCATTTGGGTTTTCCACGTGCGGTTGAATCCCCTGATTCGTTGAATGGGTGAATGTCCACTCCGGGGAGATGGTGCATTAAATGGGTGGTTGTTCGGGGTTTATGCAAGTGCAGGGATCAGGCAGTGTGCCTGCCTTGTGGTGTGATGCGAAATAACAACCACAGGACCTGGGAGCGATATGAAAGTGAGCCTATGTTACAAGATTGGTTCTGGCTGGAGAAGTGGAAGGAGTGTAACAGCACAAGTTTCAGTGGAGCTGTGAGAGCAAGAAGCTCAAGGGCCATAGTTGCTCGGTACTGCTGAGAGGTTGGGACTCAGAGAAACCCTGAAGCAGTGCTAGCTCCATGCTGTTGGAGAGCTGGGTCTCAGAGAAGACTAGGAGCAGTTGTCAGCTCAGTGAAGCTGGCTTGCTCTGTGAAGCTGGCAGTTGGGGCAAAAAAAGCCCCATGAGCAGTGATGCTGTGCTCAGAACTACAAGGCGGTGGGATTGTGCAAGTGATTTGATGCTGGATTGCAGCCTGGCCAACCCAGTAGGACACAGTCTCGGGAGAAAAGATTGAACAGCAGAGAGGTGAGCAGTCTTTGGGACAGTCCACATTGGAGCAGCTGTTGAGGGAAATCAGAGGCTATATCCTCAAAGTAGAGGAACTGAAATCCCTCACGAGGAAGGCAGAGTTTTATAGGAATTTGTGACCCACAGTGCTCACCGACACCTGAAGTGGTAGAATCTATTTTGGTTCTGTCTGCCATTTAGTGTGCAGTTTGTGGTGTGTTCAACCACAGTTTGCCTGTTAATTCATGTTGAACTCATGTTAGCTCTGTTTTTCAAGAATATAGGATAGATAAACTGTTTGCTTTGTTGGCTCTTAAAACCATGAAATCTGTGGCTTTATTCTCTTAGTGAGTGCCTGGGGTTTCAATTTTTTTCTACTTTAAGTAAGAAGTTACTGGTCCCTGACAGGTTAGTAACAACTATTATCGGTACAATTTCTCTATGCTTTCTACAGGCATCAGAGCCAGATTGATGATGCATTAACTTAGTTGTCCATGACTTTACCTGTTTTGACATCTAATGAAAAATACTTGATTGGGGCTACTCAATGCTGCACTATTGCAGAACTTAGTTTCAGCCAACAGAGGGTATTGACATATAGGGGAGGATTTTTCCTTCGTCGGGCAGGCTCAGCAGGGGCGGGCAGGAAGCCATCCACTGCTCGCGATCGAGTCCGGACCACGATTTCACGCTGGCGGGCCAATTAAGGCCTGTCCAGCATGAAACTTGCGTGGCAGCGCTCAGCACTGCCTGTATGGAGGTAGGGGGAGGAGGACGAGAGCGCGAGTGTGCCCTGGAAAAGCTCCCTGAGGCACAAAGCTGCCTCATGGGAGCCGAAGAGCTTTGAACATTAAAAATAAAGATTTTTAAAATGTTATAAAACATGTCCCCTCGTGTGACTCTGTCACATGAGTAGCGACATGTTATTAATGAAATGTTTTAATTTTAATTTAATTTTTAATTGCTTGTTGGAAACCTCATCCCGCCCGTGGATGAGGTTTTCTAAAAAGTGCAAAGGCCGCTTGGCCTTTTTGCCTGCGGGCAGCGAAAAATTTCATTCAATTCCCTTTTTAATGGCCTTAATAGGTCTTTTAATTGTCAGTGGGCGCACAGCTGACTCCTGCGCACGCCCACCAACCGAAATATTGCGCAAGTGCACGATGACGTTGGGACACTCACCCGATGTCATAGCATGTCATTTTATGTTCGGTCCGGTCAGGCACGCGCCTGCCCAACGAGCGTTATATTCTGGCCGTAGTGACAAATCCTCGTTACAGCTGGTGATCGAAATATGTGCTTAAAGCATTAATTTAGCATGTGTTGCCCACTAGCTTGTTGACCTGTAGCTTTTGTTGTTCAATGTTTACCATTCTTTTTTATGATTTCTGGTCCTTGTAACACATTGTAATTGTTAAGATTCTACAAACACCAGTCTGAGAATGGATATAAAAAATAGGATCTGAGTAGATCCTAGCCCCTCAAGCCTGCTGCACCATTCAATATGACCATGGTTGATCATCTGCCTTAACTCCACTTTCCCATCCACTCCCCATATCCCTTGATTCCCTGGGAGACCAAAAATCTGTCTGTCTCAGCTTCCAATCTATTCTACGTTTTTGTTTTGTTTTTGAAAATTTGAGTCAAGAAATTTCTCCTTATCTCAGTCCTAAATGATCAACCTCTTATCCTGAATCTGTGCCCCTAGGCAGGGGAAATAACCTCTCACTGCCTACATTATCAAGTCACTTCAGAAACTTGTATGTTTCAGTAAGTCACCTCTCAGTATTCTAAGTGCCAATTCATTCTGTGTCTCATCATTGGATGATCCTATGCCAGGTGCAAACCTAATGAGCCTTTGTTGCACCTTCAATATGGAGGCCAAAACAGCACACAGCACTGCAGGTTTGGTCTCGCCAAAGCCCTGTACAATTGTAGCAAAACTTTGCCATTTGTATACTTCAACCCCCTTGTAATAAAAGCCAACATGCAGTTTCTCTTCTTAATTGCTTGCATGCACCTGCATGCTAACTTTCTGTATTCCTTGTATGACTACACCCAGGTCCCTCTAGATATCAACATTTACAAGTTTCATGACTTTTTAAAAAATATTCTGCTTTTCTATTCTTACTATCATCGTGCATAACCTCATACTTCCCCATCTGCCATCTTGTTGCCCACTCACTTAACCTGTCCATATCTCTGTAGCCTCTTCGTGTTCTCCTCGCAGCTTACGTTCCCACTTAGCTTTGTACTGTGGTCAAACTTTGATCCATTACTCTCAGTCTCTGCCTAAGTCATTAATATAGGTTGTTTATAGCTGTGGACTGAATACTCATCCTTATGGTATTCTACTAGTCACAGCCTACCAATTTTAAATTCCTTGTTTATCCCTACTGTTTGCTTCCTGTCCATTATCCGATCATCTATCCATGGTAATATATTACCCCAACTCCATGAACCCTTGTGTGTTAACCCTTTGTGAGGCACCTTATCTGATGCCTTTTTGAAATCCATATTGCGTCTATTTATTCTCCTTTATCCACCCTACTAGTTAAGCCCTCAAAAAACTCTATTCAGATACAATTTCCTTTTCATAAAGTCATGTTGACTTGAGTGCATTGTTTGGTCTGTCTTAGTAAGAGATTCCAGCATTTGCCTGATGACTGGTGTCAGGTTAACTGGCCTGTAGTTTCACATTTTTTCTCTCTTTCTCTTGAACAGCAGAGTGACATTTGCTAACTTCTAATCCGCTGGTACGTTTCTAAGATCGAGAGAATTTTGGAAAATTGTAACCCACGCATCCACTATCTCTGCAGCTGCCTGTTTTAGAATATAGGCCATCAGGCCATGCAGATTTGCCAAATCTTCGCTAAATAGTGCAAATGTAAGCAGTCCTGAGTTGCATTGCCTGGTCAGCAAGACACTCTTCATAGCCGGAAAAGAGAGCTTTGTTCAAGTCAGCTCACGGATATGCAAAGCTTTACTCCGATTTAGCTAATTTTTACATATGTGTATGCAAATTAGGAACAGGAATAGCATGCTCCGTCTTTCAATAAGATCATGGCTGATCTGATTTTAACCCCAAATCCACATTCCTGCCTACCCCCAGTAACCTTTCACCCTCTTGCTTTTCAAGAATCTACCTAACCCTGCCTTAAAAATATTCGAAGCTTCTGCCTCCACCACTTTTTGAGGAAGAGAGTTCCAAAGACTCACAACCCTCTGAGAGAAAAAAAAAAATTATCCTCATCTCTGCCTTAAATGGGCAACTGCTTATTTTTAAACAGTGACCCCTAGTTCTAGCTTCCCCCACAAGGGGTAACATCCTTTCCACATCCACCCTGTCAAGTCCTCTCAGAATCTTTTATGTTTCAATCGAGTTGCTCCTTACTCTTCTAAACTCCAGTGGATACAAGCCCAGCCTGTCCAACTTTTTCTCATTAGACAACCTGCCCATTCCAAGTATTAGTCTGGTAAACCTTCTCTGAACTGCTTCCAATGCATTTACATCCTTCCTTAAATAAGGAGACCAATACTGTACATAGTACTCCAGATGTGGCCTCATCAATGTCCTGTATAACTGAAGCATAACCTCCCTACTCTTGCATTAATTTTGCCTCACAATAAACAATAACATTCTCTTAGCTTTCCATTTTACTTGCTGTATCAACATATTAACCTTCTGCAATTCGTGCACTAGGACATCTAGATCCCTCTGCATCTCAGAGGTCTGCAGTCTCTCACCATTTAGATAATATGCTTCCTTTTATTCTTCCTGCAAAAATTTCACATTTCCCTACATTAAAGTTAATTTATCAGACCTTTGCCCACTCGGCTTTTGCCCTCTTCACGACTTACTTTCCAAACTATCATTGTGTCATCAGCAAATTTAGCAATCATACCTTCGGTCCCTTCATCCAAGTTATTTCTATAAATTGTAAAAAGTTGAGACCTCAGCACTGATCCCTGTGACACACCATTCGCTACATCTTGCCAATCAGAAAATGACCCATTTACGCCTACTTTCTGTTTCCTGTTAGCTAGCCAATCGTCTATCCATGCCAAAATGTTATCTTCCCCCCCCACCCCCCAACATTTATATTTTAATGTTATCCATTTCCTTCCTATCATTAAAAAAAACTCCATATCAGGTTTTAAAAGTTTGTGGTTCAGTGCACCATATTTTAAATTTGGTTCTCATGGAGCTGAAATTATATCCATTTCATGTAAAAGAAAATGTAAGATTATCCACTGATGATGACTTTCTGGTTCTCACTTCAGTGCAAGTCAGGGAATTAGATCTCTATCCTGACTCCTTAGTTACACAGCCACTTGCATTAATGTTCTTCACTTTGGCATAGCATACCTTAAGCCTAAATTAACTTACTCAGAGGCCCAAAAGTGGATTCAGCACAGTAATTTCTATAAATGGAAGCTAGAAGTTACAAAGGGACATAGACAGATTAAATGAGTGGGCAAAACAATACAGATAGAGTTTAATGTGGAGAAGTATGAGGTCATCCGCTTTGTTTCTGAGTAATACACATCAGACTATTGGTGAGGTACTAGGAGGTGCTGTGGAGGGATTTAGGTGTCCATGTACATCTTAAAAGTTAGTGTATACACACAAATGTAATAGAAAAAGCTAACCTAATGTTGGCCTTTACCTCATGGAGATTGGAATGCAGAAATGAGGGGAAGATGGTGGCGTAGTGGTAATGTCACTGGAATAGTAATCCAGAGGCCCATGTTAATGCTCTGGAGACATGCGTTCACATCCCACCATAGCAGCTAGTGGAATTTAAATTAATAAAACCTGGAATTAAAAGCTAGTCTCAGTAATGGTGGTCATGAAACCATTGTCGATAGATGTAAAAACCCAGCTGGTTCACGAATGTCCTTTAGGGAAGGAAATCTGTCATCCTTACCTGGTCTGGCCTACATGTGACTGCAGACCCTCAGCAATGTGGTCAACTCTTAACTGCCCTCTGAAATGTCCTAGCCACTCAAATCAAGGGCAATTAGGAATGGGCAACAAATGCTGATCTTGCCAACGATGCCCACATCTCATGAAAGAATAAATGCTTAAAAAAAATGAGGAAATGATGATTTAGTTGTATAAAGCCTTAGTCAGATGCCATCTACAGTTCTGCGTTCAGTTTTGGCCACTGAACTACAGGAAATGTATACAGGCCTTGGAAGGGGTACAGTGCAGATTCACAAGAATAATTAAGTTGCGACAATAAGTTAACCAAGACTGTTAAACCGTGAAGGGATTTGATAGGGTAGATACAGAAATTATTTCCTCTGGCAGGATAATAACAAGGGGGCTTGATCTTAAAATTAAAGCTAGATTTTTTAGGAGTGAAATCGGGAAACTTTTCACATAAAGGGTGGGTGCTAATCTGGGACACTGCCAAAAGTGGACGAATTGAAATTTTCAAGACAGATGGATGGATTTTTGCTAAGTAAGGGTATCAAGAGATAGAGAAAGGTGGGGAAATTATGTTGAGATACAGGTCAGCCATTATCCGGTTGAATGATGGAACATGTTCAAGAGGCTGAATTGACTATTCTTTCTTCGTTCCCATGTTACGACTGAAACAGTGCCACACATCAAGTGCCAGCACCATGCTCTGGTGGCTGAAGGGCAACATTGTTTAAGGAACAGCACACAAATTGTTTGATTGTTTAATTTATAATGGCATAAAATGTGTCTTTTGGATTCGGGGAGGGAAGTTTTCAAATGTCACTTTGCATTTAAACACAGCACTGATTGTGTATATGATTCAGGACAACTGGTTTATGTTAGATAACTTTAAGAAGCACCAGTATAAAATATCCAACATACTAGATTTATTCTGGGCTGAAATCTTTATCAAAGTAAACTAATAGCCATTATTTATTTTCCTAACTCTACTGGTGCAGATTGTTTGATTGATTAGTTTTTTTTTGTGCTATTAAGTTGGCTCAATGTATTAAAAAAATCAGAAAATGGTTGAATTGCATAGGAGAGGATTAAGTTGTGATGCTTGAATTGTTTTGCATTTGCTGCAGTTATTCCTGCTTCACAGTATTTAACACTTAAGGTTATTTTGTAATGGCACAAAATCTAAATTCTGCTTAACTTTAGAAGTTAAAGTCACCCACAATCATTGCATTGCCTTTGTTACAAGCTCCAGTAACTTCTTGTTTAATGCTCTGTCCAATTGTATCACTATGTTAGTGGGGCCTATAAACTACTCCCACCAGCATTTTCTGACTCTTGCTATTCCTAATCTCAACCCATACTGATTCTACTTCTGATCTTCTGAGTCAAGATCCTTTCTCACTAATGTCCTTATATCATCCTTGACTATCAGGGCTACCCCTCCTCCTTCCATTCTGTGAGCTGTCAAGAAGGCAACTCACCAGCACCTTTTCAAGACAATTAGGAATGGACAATAAATCCTGGCCTTGTCAGCAATGTCCACGTCACTTGAATGAATAAAGAAAACGGACAAGTCTTGTACTTTGCCCACTGAAATTCTAGTGACAATACCGAAAAGGAGTTAATTTCTTTTTCAAAGGGAAGATAATGTGGGAAAAGGGAAGAAAACTCATATCCAGTTCCCGTGTCCCTTATTTGTGGTGCAATCGCCCAAAGTTGCACTTAACAGTTTCCCTTCAGAATGGTTTGCACAGAATCTAAGGAAGGTGGGGAAAAGTAAATGTTAGGAGCAAGTGTTCTATGTGGCTAGAGATATTTTATATTTAAAATCTATCGGCAGTTGATTATATTTATATTACAGCCTTGTTAATAGCATTATTGGCCGCCAGCCATAGCCGGTGCAAACTGCCAGCTGGAATCTTTGCATGTGGCTCCATTGGTTGTGGATTGTTCTCGGCTAAACCTTTCTTCATTAACTATTCTTGTGCCATAGAAGATTCTCATCACTGAGTTAAAATGGAAAATTTGAGTCATGGGGATAGCAGGAGTTAACTTAGAAACCTTTCATAAATGAAAGTACTTAATTTTCTGTCTAACTGAATAAAGCTGTTAAAGTCCAAGTCTTTACAGTGGTCCATTTTACAGAGAGTAGAAGTGGGTACATGGTGAAAAAAACAGCAAGACCAATAGATGAACCAACCAGTTAAGAGCCATGTACTAAAGTATTGATCAGCCCAGGAATGTATTCTATTGATTTTTGTTAAACTTTTTTATTGTATTGTTACAATTATACCTCTCAAGACTGAAGTTTTCTTTTACCAAGTAGAAGGATTTGGCATGATCTGGGCATGTGGCTGCCAACCTAGGACTTTTTTTTAAAAAAGATCATAAGTTCACCTTGGAACTGTAAACAAACAGGCCTCTTCCAAGAAATCACCTGACGTATATAAGTTGTGGTTTGTTTGAACTGTAAAGCACTTAACCAAAAGCTGGGAGGCAAAAAGGCAGCCACATGGAAGAGAGGGACAAATTTAAGTTGTGAACCTTCTTGTTTGGAAGGCAGTCTTGTTGGAGATTAAGCTGAGGAAAGAAGGCTACCTTGACTGGCTCCCTCTCTCTACCTTATCTAAAATAGTGTGTGGCCATTAACCTGTAGCCAGAGAACTCTTATCTGAGTGTAACTAGTCATTTGGATCTGCAAAGCTGAGGAGGTGATGACGTAATGGTGTTGTCGCTGGACTAGTAATCCACTAAATTCACTAATAAAGGGTAATACTCTGGAACCCTGGTGCAAATCCCCCCATGGCAGATGGTGGAACTTGAATTCAATAAAAAAAAATCTGGAATCTATCTAAAAATCATAAGTCTAATGATGATCATGGAACCATTGTCGCTCGTTGTAAAAACCCATCTGTCCTTTAAGGAAGGACAAAAGAGCTGAACTCCCGAGATGAAGTGAGAGTAACTGTCCCTGACATCAAGGCTGCATTTGACCGAGTGTGGCATCAAGGATCCCTAGCAAAACTGGAGTCAATGGGAATTGGGCAAAACTCTCTGCTGGTTGGAGTCATACCTAGCACAAAGGAAAATGGTTGTGGTTGTTGGAGGTCAGTCATCTCAGCTCCAGGACATCACTGCAGGAGTTCCTCAGGGTAGTGTCCTTGGCCCAACCATCTTCAGCTGCTTCATCAACGACCTTCCTTCCATCATAAGGTCCGAAGTGGTGATGTTCGCTGATGATTGCACAATGTTCAGCACCATTCATGACTCCTCAGGTACTGAAGCAGTCCAAATGCAGCAAAACATGGACAATATTCAGGCTTGGGCTGACAAGTGGCAAGTAACATTTGCACCTCACAAGTGTCAGGCAATGACAATCTCCAACAAAAGAGAATCCAACCATTGCCCTTTGATGTTCAATGGCATTACCATCACCGAATCCCTCACTATCAACATCCTGGGGGTTACCATTGACCAGAAACTGAATGGGACTAGCCATATAAATACTGTGGCTACACGAGCAGGTCAGAGGCTGGGAATTGTGTGACGAGTAACTCACCTCCTGACCCCCCACCCCCACCAAAGCCTACCCACCATCTACAAGACATAAGAGTGTGATGGAATACTCTCCCCTTACCTGGATAAGTGCAGCTCCCACGACACTCAAGAAGCTTGACACCATCCAGGACAAAGCAGTCTGCTTGATTTCACCATATCCACATTCACTCCCTCCACCACTGAGGCATAGCGGCAGCAGTGCGTACCATCTACAAGATGCACTGCAGGAATTCACCAAGGCTCCTTCGACAGCACCTTCCAAACCCGTAACCTCTACCACTTAGAAGGACAAGGACAAGGGCTCCCCTCCAAGTCACTCACCATCCTGACTTGGAAATATATCGTCATTCATTCACTGTCACTGGGTCAAAATCCTGGAACTCCCTCCCTGATAGCACTGTGGGTGTACCTACATCACATGGACTGCAGTGGTTCAAGAAGGCAGCTCACCACCACCTCCTAAAGGGCAACTAGGGATGGGCAATAAATGCTGGGCCAGTCATCGAAGCCCACATCTCGTGAATGAATAAAAAAAAGACCAGTGGTGAGGACATCCAGGCATCCACTGGGACCAGTCTTCACACGAGAGAACTCCAGGTTGACAGCGTCAAGACCCTGCAGACTTTATCCTTTGTTTTATAATGCCCATCCTCCAAAGCCCACCTCTGCAGAGAGACTCTATCTGTTTGCCCTTTGTCTGTGTGCGTGCCTGTGGGAATTCTTTAGGAAGAGATAGATAGTCATACTCCCCAATTACAACTGTGTGTTAACCAGTACTTGAACTTGTTAAAAGAAGTTATGTTTTAAAATAAATGAATCATTCTGAGCTTTTGAAAGAAGTCTGGTCAGTCTTTTTCCTTCTGGGTACTAGAAGTATAGGTACACAATTGGCCATTTGATGAGAAAATTAAACATTTAAATTTATGGTATGGCCTGCAGAGTAGTGGGATTTGATAATTCGCACATTCCTCCCCTCCCGGATGTAACTATGTACAGCACCAGTTGTGCTTCACAGAATTCCTTTTCACCTCCGCCCCCATAATCATGTTACTTCCTCATCAGGAAAGTAAGTGTAAAATCCATTGGATCTAAATAATTTTTCCATTATTCATTTTTGTGTAAAAAGCCTTGAGGTTTTTTGGACATTGTCACAGATGTAACATGATACATTCAAGTCAAGGGGTGACTCTGTAGCAGTCCCAGTCTGTTAGCATTAATGGGTAACTGCGATGGCACCAATCCACTGAAGTCAGTAGGTAATGCTGTAATGGTAGCTCCTCTTATTCTTACTTTCCTCGGAGGTGGTGTTGCAGCTTCTTACAAGGACACCCTGTTTTTTTTTAATATTCTCCAGTGTTGGTGGTGAAACTTCTCAGCTTCTTGCAGAAAACACGACTGACATATGCCATGTCGTCTGAATAACTGGAGCAAGGCCACAGAGGCAGCCTGTTAGACTTGCCATGTTTGAGATTTTCTACATCCTAGAGATTGCTAATTTTTGAACTTTTCCAGAAAATTTATTTTGGAATTAATTTCCTCAAATTACAGGTACCATAAATGCAGGCACAGATTTTTCTTTCAAAATGTTTTGGTGAATATTTGTGCAAATTGTGAGGGATGCTAACGCAGAGATTGGGACAAGTTTATATTTTGTCCACTCAGATTTAATATCACGGGCCTCCAGGTTGAGTTTAGCACAGCCAGATTTAGGGTAAGGTTTCCACTATTCCTTAATAATATTATTCAACCCCAGCTTCAGAAGAGTGTCTTTGTGTCTTTGCTACATCAATGTGATTTACCCCCCCCCCCCAGCATTTTCACACCAGTTCTATGGACATTGTTAGGAAGTTCCCATTGTGTTTCCAGATTAGGGATAATCTATACTGTGGACCCAGGGCCAAAAGTAACAAATTTGAATGATATAGATTTTGGTTTTGGCTTTCAACTAATACATTATAGTGTGTGGATGGGAGCGGGCAGGAAAATTGAGTTGAACCGCAAGATCAGCTATGATCATATTGAATGGCGGAGCAGGCTCAATGGGCCATATGGCCTACTTCTCCTATTTCTTGTGTTCTTGCGTGTGTGATCCCATGTTGTGTCTATAAATTGTGTCTCATTGATGTAGTGGAATACACGAGACAATACTGAACATTAACAAGCTGTTAAATAAAGTTCACATTTCTAGCCTGCATATCTGTTTCTGCTTGGTTACATTCCATCACAACTATTTTCACCAGATGCAGCTTCAACAAGCATTTCTACTGAATGTTTGGCTTTGGGGAGAAAAGATTTATTTTTGCATGACATCGAGACAGGTAAAGTTAGACCTACCCTCCCTTCTGAGAGATGTAATCACGTTTAGGCAATTAGTGGTTGTGCAAATAAATAGGAAGCTCATCACAAATTGTGCAATACGTTATCTGTCAGATTTTTACAGGCTGCTTTATTGCTCATTAAGTTCATAATTAATTGGGTAACATATTAGTCAATAGCTAGTGACACAATATGATGAATGACTAAATGTTACCACAGATTTGTTATATGTATGCTGAGGTCTGGGAAGAGACCTTGTGTTGTTTTGGTTGATCATAATGTCTGACACGAGAAAAGCAAGGGCTTTGAAGGAAGTAGGCAAAATCTTACCATTTTAAAACGAGAAGTTTAGCAGGACTGTGAGGCACTATAATATTTGATCATTCAGTAACCAGAATCTCAATTTTTTTTTATTGCGGCGTGCCACTTTTTACATTTGGTATATTTGAAAGTAAGCAGACTGATTCCTGTTTGTATAAATAAAACTGGTTTATACAGTGAGATATAATAGATTTTAGTCTTGGAAATAACTGCAAGCCAGCTGGCTAGACAGTATTAATTATTAGTGGCAGCATTTCATAATTGCTTATACAGATACTGAAAAATGATTGACTTTGGTAAACAGCACTTGATTTTCAGAACAAAGGGGGTGGTTTATTTGCTGCAATTCAGCTTATCCTTGCTTAGATTCTGTTCCTTTTTGCTTTCAAATATTTTAAAAATGGTTTCTATAGAAAAACATTGATTAGAATGAATCCTGGCGGAATATGCTGCCAAATCCTGTTTAACTTCAGTCTCCCGGCTATAAATCCAGCCAAGTAACAGCAGTAGGCTTTCCTTTTGGCCATATAATAATATTTAGCTTTTACATTCTATAAGACCCTGTAGTGTCGCATATCCCGAGACCGCTGATTTTAACTTTTCCTCAATTTTAACCAGTTGGAACAATGTGGATGCTCTGTTATGTTTTTTTTTGGTTGGTATGTGGTGTTACTAATATACTTTAAAATTAGGTTTAATAATGCTAATTAAATAATATTACTTATTTTCTTTGATAATATTTCTTAAGAAACCTCAATCATGGCTGAAAGTTAACTCAGAAGAACTAATTTATGTATCCATGTAGATTCCATTGCCATGGTAAAAGTACTAAGTACACCCAGCACTTTTAATGACAGTTTGGGCGCTCAAATAAATCTCTAAAAATGTAATTTATATATCATGGTGAACATATAAATAAACCTCAAAGCACCAAACTTAACTGCAAGCTTATCCATTTTACCTTTGAAATAAATACTGGCAACAGGTTTCTTCTGCATGCTCTTGGCCTTTTCTCTTGGGCCTGAAGATTAAGTTCTAGTCTATTTCCAGAGCTTGCACTGTTTTCCTGGACTCTCCTACTGATGTTTCCCAGACACAGAGAATGCTTGAATTCCGATTCCAGCCTGTTCTTTTTCAGCCTGTGATAATTAGCAGACTGCCATTTGACGCCTGGCAAAACCTCTCAATCTCATTTCGCCAGTGGAAAATCGGGAGTTTCAACAGCTTGATTTTTATTTCGGAAATTTCCGCTGCCAAATAAAAAAAACTGGGCCTGTACAAACTACTGGCTTTGTTAAAGTAGTGTTCCTGTTCGTGGAATAGTCTAAAAGTGGAGGTGCCGTGGAGGGGCGGGGTGGATAAGGACACAAAGATTCAACATAAGCAGACTCCAGTCACCTCCTGGGTCTTGATAGACTCCAGTCACCTTGCCCTGCACTGATTGGACCCCTTGATTAAAGCCAGTTTTCAGCCCTGTTCCACTAATGCTTCTAGATTCAACATTTTTCCCCTCTCCATTGCAACTCTTCAAGTTTGCAGACAACCTTGACCTCCTCGTGATTGATCCTAGGGTCCTGTTGCCAGTTGTCCAAGTACAAATAACCCAGTTCCTCCTGAGTGGAGGCTTCTCCCCTGGCCCCCTCCCCATCGCCACCACCTCCAGTGCTTTTAAGTTCTGCCAATCCCTTGCCTCACCTCTGCCTCAAGTGCTTTATGAGTTGTCAGTCCCTTGCGCACCAATTCCTCTCTTGCCTTCCCTTGCCCTCACTTGATTCCAGAACTGCCCTCCAACCTTTCAAAGGACGGCTGCTAATCTGCTGAATACCCTATTGCTTTAACAAAGTTGAGGGTCAGAAATTGAATACATCAGCAAAGAAACATATGTTGAAAGCCATGCAGAGACCCTGGGAGACATACAATAGAGCAGAATAAGAGAAGGAAGCACTTGCAAAAAGAATGCTGGAGAAAGAATGCGAAAAAGAATTAGACACATACACCAGATTGAAAACTGTGTGACAGCCTTACAGAGAAAGAGACCATGATAGGGTGGGGAATAAGCAAAGAAACAATTGAAATAATATTTGCATCCTTTAACTCCCCTGCTGATATAAAACCATGAATAGATTTATTATTATTATTATAATACACTCTTGGATATGGGCATCTCTGGCAATCTCTGCCTGCATTTATTGCTGATTTTTAGTTGCCCTTGGTGGCCCATTATACTTTGGGACGTCAGGTAATGATTTAAATTGTCTCTTTAAATACTTGGGAAAACATTCCCCCAATCACTCCAATTTAAAATTCTGTTCTCGTGGGGCAATCTCTTCATGGTTTCACCTATTGTAATCTATGTAACCTCATCCAGGCACTCTTAAAAAAAAACAGAGCGAGTGAGTGTTTATTATTGCCTGCAATTCTCAACAGTAAAAACATCATTGGCAGGGCATTGCTGGATAAATAACAACATGTTAACAACACATGCTGTTATTAATCTGCAAATTGGCTAGTAAATTCAGAGGATTAAGAGATTCACCGTGAGCTGCACATCTGCAGAATTTTCTGGTTAATTTATGCTGCTCAACTGCTTGCTTCAGACAAATGGTACCCCTCTATTCGTTACTTTGACGAACTTGCTGAATTTGCACGTAATTTGCCATTAATCTTATCTCAAAGTTTGAACTGGAACTTAATGGTGTAAGCACCTTTTTTAATGATGTGATGATTGTTAATGTAATGCCAGTCAACTTCTCTGACCCAGAAAGGGAACTATTTAAACTGTTCAATCTCATTCCTGCATGTGCCAAATAGTTGCCAAAAACTTTAAAAATGTGATTATTAAGATTTTTTTCTTCTTTTTTTTCCTTTTTGCTTCTTTTTTTCCTTTCTCAATCTAGCTTTTCTTTCCTCCATTTTGATCTTTCAGTACCTGGGTTGACTCTAACCCGCCCACCCGCCCAGATAGGCTTACCCAGCCACGCCAGCTCACTCTCCTTCTCTGTCGTTCATCTCTTTCTTTGTCAATCCTTTAGTCTCATTGGTCAGAAGAAATGCAGCTGACCCCACTGTTCATTAAGGTCCCAGATACCCTATTGCCCTGACTACACTGTTCTTAATTTGTATGTTCAGCAAGTTAGGGCACAAATAAATGTTGAGTTGAAAGTTGCAGGAATTAAACCCAATGCGTGGCAAGCATCGCAAGGTGCCAGATCCATTCTTGAATTCTGTCACTAGTGCTTGTGTTAGCTTTATTATAAAGACAATTTATTGAGAATATTGCACTGTCAGGATTTAGTCCAAAGAATCCTTTTCTATATTTTGCAGATTAGGTTTGAAAAGTGCATACTTTAAGGTGTAATTTACATAATTATTGTTACATTTAATAAAGAAACTTTAGTGATTTCCTCCTGCTTTGTTCTTGCAAGCATAGAATCATAGAAGGGTACAGCACAATAGGAGGCCTTTCGGCCCATTGAGTTTGTGCTAGTCCTCTGGAAGAGCAAACCAGTTAGCCCCAACCCCTTCTCTTTCCCATGTCCCTGAATTTTTTTCTCTTTCATGTAACAAAGATGCTCCTTTACTTTAAATTGCAGACTCCCTAAATTCTTGCCCACACTGAAAATTACTTCCCCTGGAATTCTCTGTTCAGTTCCCACATCCTTGCACCTCTCCCACTTTCAAAAGACTGCTTAAAAAATCTCTTTTACTGAGGCTTTTTTTTACCCTTTACTCTGTTACTCTTTATTGTGAAGTGCTCTGAGATGTCTTCCTACATAGGAACATTATTTGAGTTATTATGGTTTGTTACTAGTACTTTCATATGTCTTATCCATTCTGTGTTTTATTAATGACAAAGGTGGTTGCTTTGAGGTTTTTCAATTGTACATCAGTTGCTGCTAATTGGCAAATTGGATTTTTTGAATTTAATTGTTAAATTTTGTTTTAGAAATCTGCTAATTATTTAAAGCTAATAATTACACATGACTAAGTGTATTTGCCTTTGAAGTGTTCCAGAAATCTATGAACATATGCTCAGGTATGTCTGCACTTTTTAAGTATAGATGCTATATAAATCAAAAACCAAGCACAATGATTTCTAAATGGAATTTTGATTAGCTTGTAGTAACATGTATATCTCCTTTTAGATAGAGAACTGTTTTAAAAACTTTTTGCATTGTTCGTCAAAGGCAGTTGTGCCTACCAAGTGTCCTTACAAACTCATGGTTAGTCTTAAGTGCTAAAACCCATTGGTCTGTCTTTTTTGGGAGGGACAAGTTGGTTGCAGTTATTAATACTGTATGTTTGTTCAGCTTTCTATGAAATCAAAATTAATGCACCTAGTTTGGGAAGTTATATTTTCAAGGTTAATGGGACATGAGTACCAGTATTTGCAGACAGCAAATTCATAATCAAGACTCCAGGGTGTCAGGACAAAGTGCTTCACACAGAGAACCAACAAGCAAGCCCCCAAAGTATTTTCTTCCATTGACGCAAAAGCTTCAATACCAAAGTCTTCTTGTGACACAAGTTCTTTCTCTAGTGATAAGACAGTAGAATAAAGGACACTGTACCTAGGGTGGGGGTGAGATTGGTCAGTGTTGACACTAACTGCAATAATGGTTCTATTTCCCAACACTGAAACACTCACTTTGATACAAAACATTATCAGTAAGCATAAATCAAAATTCTTATTTGAATATAACCAGTTTAATATTTGTCTCGGCAATTGCTTAGCTAGTTAAATAGCCTGTGAGAACTCTGTGCAAACGAACCCTTGAATGTTGGCTATTTATGCAAGGTATCAGAGGGATGTTAGTTCCAGTGGAATTGTGCCAGTGTGAGTCATTGCCTTTAATGGACTCAGCTAGGGGGCATTTTAAACAAAACAAGAAAATGCACCACAGACAAAGCAAAACAGTTGGTTGGTCCTGTATTCTGAAATTGGATTGTTGCTAATGATCAGTATGTTTAAGATTGCAAAAGCAACCCTTGTTTCATTTCATCATCTCAAGCCTGGAGCTAACTAATGAAGAGAAATAATGACTTTCACTGGTAGTTGTGTAGCTGGAGTGTGTACTGGGAGCTTTTTGTTAATAAGCAGCAGGGAAATGTATTTCACAAACTGGAATTATTAGTCTTAGATGAATACCTAAATAATACAGTTTCCTTTCCTTTCTCACATAAAACATTGCTATGGCCTGCCTCCTTATTTACTTGGGCAATTTGAGAAATCTGTTGCTCCTGACATTAAAGGAAAGCCGACTAAGTCCTTCCAACACTGTCCTCAAACCTCTCATTGGTAGATCGGATGTGAATAATGGCAGATTTTGATACTAATGCTGGAGCATATCTGAAATGTGATTCATTCTGTCTCTATCTGAATCTGTATATGTTCTGATGATTATGATAGTTATCTGCAAAACAAATATCTAAATGACCCCTCTATGTTTTACAAACAAACAACAACTTCAGTTAATAGCACAAAGGCGACTGGACATTTAGAAACATTGCAAAATGGTTGGATTATTTATTCACAAAGCAGCTTGTTCAGTTACCACTTGTGCTTGTTAGTATCTGTTCCTAATGAGGAGGAGCTTCTGTTGCCTTGTGTATCTGTCCTGAATTTTATATACAGACCTCTGATCCTTTCCTTAGCACTGGCTGAGAGCTCTGCTCTCATGGTGTCTTTCTCTAGAATGCATTAGCAATTTGGAAAGTGACCAAAATTGTGTTTATCCTATGGTGAAGGGGATGAAAAATTATATATTGCATAATTTCTTTTGAAAAATCTTGGGTGATGCATTGCATTTTATTGCAAGCTAACACGCTCTCCCGTGCATTTGAGATTCCATGTTTTCCATCTATTTTTTGTTTTGTAAATGTGTAAGGTAGCGACTGAATGTAAAAGCATAGTTGTACTGCTGGTGGAATGGCTGAGTGCATCAGCATATTAAATTACTGATTGGTTGCAGGCTTCTTGTAAATGTTACAGTATGAATGCTGTTAAGTAATTAATGAAGTGGTGAGCGGATCATAAAGAATTCTTAATAAACTGATGCTGTTTTTGAAGAACTAAGTTTTTAGTTGGGTATGAGAGAACTTGTCAACTATTAGAAGAAACTGTTCTCGACAAACTGGGTTGGGGTGGGGTGAGAACCGAGGAAGGGAGATGGCTTTGGTTCCTGCTCACTGATAGCAATCAAACAAAGGCTTACAAGTGCAGGGTAAGATATAGCTTTCATTTATATAGCACCATTCACACCTTCAGAATGTGCCAAAACACTTCACAACCAATAAATTGAAGTGTAGCCGCTGTTGTTTTGTAGACAAACACAATAGTGGTGAGATAAGTGGGGAGTTGAACAATTTTTGAGGTGTTAACTGTGATGTAAATGTTAGCCAGGACCAGAAGAACTCCCTTTATTTTCTTCAAATACTGTAGTACCATGGAAAATTTTACGTGTACCTGAACAGGTAGTTTTCAAAAGGCTAGATTTTACTACCTCATCTGAAAGATAGCATTTACCTCAGTATTATGCTGAAGTGTCAATCCTGTAGTGAATTTTGAACCCGCTACCTTCTGACTCAGATGCAAGAGTGCTACCCGTGGACCAAGCTGACATCCCAATAGTTTGCTGCACTTGATATCTGGGCTCACATATTAATAATGGCCACCTGCTTAGGGATATTGAGGGTGTGATCAGGACTGTATCTCACCAAATAGAAGACCGATATAAGATCTCACCATGCTATTGAAGGATGGACAGGGATTTCTCTCAATGTTCTAACAATTGTCCCTCAATCAACACTTACAAAAACAAATTAACTGGCACCTTGATGTGTGCTAATTGGCTGCTATGCTTGCCTGCCAAGCTGTTACTATACTTCAAAAATAATTAATTGCTTGTCAGGTACATTGAGGCATCCTGAGGATGTGAATGGCTCTATATAAATTCTTATTATTAAAAATCTTCCATAATACACAGACTTCAGGTTCACAAACCTTCCTTCCTGTTGTTAGTATTTACCATTACAAATTGTTGTCTCCAAGATTCAAAATTTCTGTTCAACTTCCATTTTTCAGCTAATATAGTTGTAGATTCTGGAAACAAAGTGGCTTTGTGGAGTTAGTTTCTGAAGCCTGGTTCCCAACCTTCTTGCCATCTTATATGCCAAAAACTTACACTCATCACCTTCTGTAAGCAATGCCAAGGGCAATTTACAAGTATCACAATTCAAAATAACATACTGCCATTCTGCAAGCTACACTCCCTTGTAAAGATGACTTACTACTGATTTTTTTCCCATTGCAGAAAGTGGAAGGATTTAACCTAAGCATACCAATGCCAGGTCACCCGGTGAATTTTTCTGCAGTGACAATGCAACAGGCTCGGAAAGACGTTGAACAACTGGAGAAGCTCATTTGCTCACATGATGTGATCTTCTTGCTGATGGACACTCGTGAGAGTCGCTGGCTTCCCACAGTCATTGCAGCCAGTCAGCGAAAGGTAACACTTCCTGGGCACAGTATTGCTAGCGGCTCAATTTGTTGCCTATCAGCAGCGGCTCAGTGCAAAGAGTTCTGCCGCTGGAGAAAGAATCAGTAATGAAAGATTAGAGGTAAATGTCTTAGCTTGGGACAGATTTCCCTTTTAACTGACCAGTTTTCTGTTTTAATTTGGAAAATTAAAAATTAAAAAAAATATATATAGCTGCCACAAAAATACCACACACTTAAACCATGTTTTTCCTGTTCCATCTATCCTGAAGTTGCTGACTTGATATGGGGATGTGGTGCCACAGCCTTGCAATACCTCACTCAAGACTCCATTCTTCGTGCTTAAACCAAATTATTTACCATTGTCAGGCTGGTCAGCTGTGGGAATGGTAGCAGGGCCAAGCTTTTTATTATCTCCTCGCAATGTTTAACACGTACTTTTGAGCAGGGGTCACTAATATGGTGTGTGACTTGGAAAAGAACTTAAACCTAATGGTGTTCCCACAATAATGCTGCTCTTGTGCTTCTTGGTGGCAGAAGCCACAGGGAAGGCATCTGCTGTTGAAGTAATCCTGGTGAGTTGCTGTAGTGCATTTTGTAGATTGCACATAACTGCTGCTATAGTGCTCCAACAGTGGTGAGGATGGATAATGACTCCAGTGACCGGGACACTGACCAGTGAACTGTTCTGTCCTGGATATCAAACTATTTGAGTATTGTTGTTGCTGTGCTCGCCCAGGCAAGTGGTGAGCATTCCATTACACCCCTGACTTAAATCCCAAAGATGCTGAATTAGATTTTGAGGGACTGAAAAGCAAGGCACTCATTGCCTCTGCCCTGCTGTTGTACCCAAGGTTGATCCAGTTCAGATTGATTTCTGGTCAGTGGTGGCATCAAAGGTGTTGATGGTGAGGGGCTTCATGCTGGAGGTGCTGTTTACAGTCAAGAACAGATTGGATTTCAGTACTGGAGATGGTCACACCCTGGAGTTTATGTTGCATGTGTGATACCTTTGTTAATGAGACCTTGTTAAATCTTTCTTTTGTTGGTCATGTCCTTACCCATTGATTCACCAATGGAAATCCATCTTGCCTATGCATAGATAAAGGCTTCCTGCCAACAAACTCTGAGCTAATTTAAGATGATGGTAGAGGAATGTTTAAAATAGTGAAAACACGGGATAGAGCAGAGATCAGCAGAATATTTCTAATAGTTGAGGATTTGAGAACAAAATTAAATGTAAGAGACTGAGAGAAGAGAAGACAAGAGAAGCTTTATTCTGAGAGTTGAGGCTGTGGAACTCACTTCCATGGTTAGTGGTTGAAGCACAGACTGTCAACATTCAAGATTAGATTAGATAGCTAGATGAAGAAAAAAAGGGAATGAGAGGTAAAGGAATAGGATGAACAAATGTGATCAGGATTTTTGCTTAACTATGGCAACATTGGCCCAAACAGTCTATTTCTGTGTTCTGCACATTCTTTGTACTGGAAATAAAACTATTGAGGCATATTTTATAAATTAGCATTGCTGCTGCAGAAGTTTGGATGACAGGATGTTGGGAGTAAAAGGCCAGTGCACCTACCAGAATCTTCCATGTGCTAACATTAAAATCGACTTCATAAAGCATTCAAAAGCTTAGTGTAAAAGCAAAATACTGCGGATGCTGGAAACTGAAGCAAAAACAGAAAATGCTGGAAAAACTCAGCAGAGTCATACGCACTCGAAATGTTTTGTTCTCTCCACAGGTGCTGTTAGACCTGTTGAGTTTTTCCAGCATTTCCTGTTTTTGTTTCAAAAGTTTAGTGTGCCTGTTCCTATTTTGGTAAGAATCCATATTGGACAAAGAAGTGGCAGAGAAGGAATTAAAATGGGAGGTGGTGGAGAAAGCATTAAACATGAATGTAAATTACATTTTTTTTTCCTTGCAGTTAGTTATTAATGCCGCTTTGGGCTTTGATACCTTTGTCGTGATGAGACATGGCCTGAAAAAGCCGAAACAGGAGTCTGGAGAACCAGCTACAGTTGCTGCCACCATCAATCCCACTTTGGCAGGCTGTTCGCTCTTCTCAAACATTCCTGGCCACAAACTGGGCTGCTACTTCTGTAATGATGTTGTAGCACCTGGAGATGTAAGTTGTGTGTGAAAAATTGTCTCAGCCATAGTAGGACCCAAGAAGCAAGAGTTGAATTAGAAAATTGAAATTGAGTTTCTTCTGCTTTGAGCTACTTATATCTGACTAGGCATCTTAGATATCTTATTTGTTCAGAATCCATTGTACCTTTTTGTGACACCATATTGATGGAACTACAAAACTGTAAAAACTAAAATGGTATACAACATTTAATCAAACAGGTAACACTACAGTTTTTATATATATTTATATAACTGTTATAGAACCTTGCTCTTTGAGAGCAAGGCAGCAGCCATTAAAGGCAGATCTCCCTCACTTCTTCGAAATTGAAACTAACTAGAATTATAGGATCATAATACAATTCTCATTTGCACTGAAAAGAGAGTTTGTGTAATGCAAAAACACATAAGCTATATGTAATGTTGTCTAATGATTGAGGTAACACATAAGCTGTATGTAATGTTGTCTAATGATTGAGGTAACTAATAAATACAGGGAATGAAGCCTTTTTCCACATGTTCTGGAGCAGCATGATAATATTCCATTATACCAAGTACTGAATCGTTATTTACTTTATGCCACTTCTAGATTGCTATTTTGTCATGAGATCTAAATAATATTGGGAACAAGTATGTCTGGAGAGAAAATGTTTTAAGTTCAATTATTTTGCTGACTTTAGAGCAGTTGCATTTTAAGGTAGAGTTTAAAGAACTCCAATGAGCAATGGACCAGTGGTATAAAGGTAGTGATTGAATGATAGCTGAGAAGATGAAGATTTTTGGTTGATTTACAAAAGTTGAATAGAATTCGCAAAACTATAAAACCCAGAGACTTCAATAATGTGCAAAAGGTTCACTTTCAGGGAAGGCAAATAATGATGTCTTCAATAAATGTGCTATTTCTAGATGTAAAAGCACTCAAAAGTAAACATGGGTTTATTTTAATGAAGTTGTTCTAATCGCTCATTGGATGTTTGTTTTTCTTTAAAATGTTTGCAAAAATTGCTTTTATTTTTCAGAAATGTAGGAACAGGAGTAGGCCCTTGAACCTGTTCCACCATTCAGTGGGATCATGGTTGGTCTGCGACCTAACTCCACATGCCCACCTTTACCCAATATCCCTCAACACTTTTGATGAACAAAAATCTCAGATTTAAAATTACTAATTGGCGTGGCATCAATTGTCATTTGCTGAAGGAAGTTCGAGACTGATACAACCCTTTGTGGAAGTGTTTCCTAATTTCACTCCTGGAGGAACTGGCTCCAATTTTTAGATTATGATCCCTAGTCCTAGACTTCCCAATCAGCAAAAATGTTATTTACCATCTGCCATGTCTGTACCCTTTATATCTTGAAAACTTTGATCAAATTGCCCCTTAACCTAAATTTCAGGGAATACAATACTAGTTTGTATAATCGCGCCACATAATTGAATCTTTGAAGTCCAGTAAGCCTCCACTGCACCCCCGCCAAGGCTAGTATATCTTCCTAAGATGTGTCCAGATCTGCTCTCTGTACTCCAGGTGTGGTCTAACCAGGGCTTCATATAGCTGTAGTATAACTTCTACCCCTTGTATTCTAGTTTCCTGGACACAAAAGACCAGCATTCCATTACAAAGCATTGTGGTGAATTCAAACTCTAACCAAAAAAAATGATGGGTTGGGATCGAGTGAAATGCTAACACTTTTTAAAAAGTCAGATCTGATCCCAACCTGCCTTCAATCCACCTACTTATGGGTTTAAGAGAGGCAGGACAGACAGGCAGGAGGCAGGTTGATCCCTTAAATATTGTAATGAGGTTGGCAGTCTCCGATGCTTTGTAGGTTAACTCTGGCCGATCAGATTTCCTGGGCTTCCAAGGCAGCTGAGGGGAGGTGAGGAAAGCTTCTGGGAGAACTTAGTTGTCTTGATAGCATTGTTTGTGGGCTTTGATAAGTAGTAGTGCTTCCCCACCACCCCCGAACATTACGTTCTTGCCTTGGATCAAATTCTGATCAAATCTACCCCCTGGCCCCAACCCCACTCCCAACCCACCACCAATATAAAGACTCCCTTGGCTTGGGGATCAGACTCTCTCCCATCCATGCTTGAAGCAGCAGCTGTGGGCTTCTTACCTGGAACTGTGGCCTCCTGTGTGGTGCCCGCTTGACAGGAAACCAAGTCTGTCACTTGGTCGACTACTAGGCATGGATCTTGACATGGAACCTAAACTCCACAGCATGTGAGGAAGCTGGAGCTTCTAGGTCTCCAGGCCAAAATACTTCACTCCGCTCCCCACTTTCTCTCCTCCCCAACACCCCCCCTTCCCCAACCCACCTACGTAACCCACCTTTGTCAAGATCAGGGTCGTTGTGTCCTGGAACTCCCTCCCTAACAGCTTTGTGAGTGTACCCTACACCACATGGACCACAGCAGGTCAAGAAGGCAGCTCACCACCATCTTCTCAAGGTCAGTTAGGGGTGGGCAATAAATGCTGGCCAAGCCAGCAACACCCACGTCCCATGATTGAATTGAGAAAAAAAAACCATTTGGGTTCACTCATATTTATTGTAGGTTGGCTAGTCAGCAGTGTGGAGGAAAACAGAGCAGCTCAACCATGTTCTCCCTTGACGTCCGCCCACTTTGTTCACTGTTTTAACCAGCAGAGAGACACCATACACAGCACTTAAAGGCATCATGTAGATTCAAACTTATTGCTTTTGTGAAAAAGGAAACTGGAAGTTTCAGCTGTCCAGAAGTTATACTGTGACCTGTTGACCTGATCAGGGAACAACTGGTTTTTGAAAATAAGTAGGCATTAATGGTTCTGCGTATTGGGAATTTGCTGTACATACCACAGGAAAGTAAATGTGAGTTTGTGCCTGTGCCCAAGCACACCATTTCTGACCTTGGGCAGATTACTGGAGATAGGCCCAGGAGGTACCCACAGAGTTGAAGGATTAGTGGTGATGCTCAACACAAAAACAGAATTACCTGGAAAAACTCAGCAGGTCTGGCAGCATCGGCGGAGAAGAAAAGAGTTGATGTTTCGAGTCCTCATGATCCTTCGACAGAACTAGTTGCTCTTTGACACTTCCCCAGGGTCGGCGGTAGAGTAACTGGTGAACTTTCTGCCCTCTGGGGAATGATGCATGCAGCACAGGACTGAAAAGAAGGGGAACCTTTTTTCAAGCAGTATAAAAATAAAACCTCTGTACTCTTGTAAGGTGACGGTAATTGTTAATAAGCAAACGTCAAGAGTTTTGACAGATAGGAATGATTTACTGTATTTTCTGTCAGTCAACCAGAGACCGCACTCTAGACCAGCAGTGCACTGTAAGTCGCCCTGGTTTGGCCATGATAGCTGGAGCGCTTGCTGTCGAGTTGATGGTTTCCATACTGCAACATGCTGAGGGGTAAGCTGAAATAGTGGTGTGTAATTCCACATTTAATAATGTGTTTTTGTAATTGAAATGTGTGATTTTAAGTGCTTACTTACAGAGAAATCAGAGTGTTCTGGCACTTATATAGTTATCAAACCTGATGTTATCTGTTTCTCCTAATATTAAATGTTGAATTGAGATGCAGATGATTCAGTTAAAATGTATGATTCCAGCTGGTTACAGTTTCTTGCATTAGTTGAGGAATATCCATAGATGCTATGAATGGTCCGAGGTAGCTTTGAAACAGTAAGATCCTCCAGCTTATTAGTAGGCTTCTTATCGATTGTTTTGTTCAGTTTTTATATACTTTCTGAATGTTGTTGCATAAACATATGTTGTTCTGCAAGTCAAGTCTAACCCACTGTTTTTCTGTACATGAAACACCTAACCTAACCTCTCTCTTATTCACTCTCTATACACTTTATTTCCCTTTTCAAACTACTCAAAGTCTGCTTCAGCTGCGATTTGTGGAAAAGACCATTATTTTTAAATCTCTTCTTCCATTCTTTTGATCATTATCCTAACTTCACCAACCAATGAAAACAACCCATCACAGTTTACCCTCTTATAACCCTTCGTAATCTTGGAGGTCAATGTCAGGTCACCCCTCAATTCACCCCAGCTATTCAAGTCTCTCTTCATGGCTATAATCCCACATTCCTGATAATTCTCTAAAAGATATATGCCGTAGCTTTGCCATTGCTTCTATACCCTTTTTGTAATAGAGGTCTCAAAACTGCAATGTTCCAAATGTGACACAACAAAGAACTTTTACTAGTTCAACATTACTTCCTTCTACATTCAAGATACCAAACTAAGAAATTTGTTTCTCTTTTGTTTATGACCTTACCCACTTTTGCTGCCATTTATGTACCTGCACATCGAGGTCTGTTTACTTCCTAGCATTGAGGACATTTTCCCTATCCTTATTCTTACATCATTAATGTGTCATTCAGCAAAATTTGAATTTGCTCCCTCAGTTCCTATGTTAACAAATAATTTCCCCTAGTTTTCCGTACAATTCCCAGAGTCACGCAGTTAGATTAAATCCACAATTTTGAAGCATTTTACCTATATTACTTTCGACGTGTGAAAGCTAATGGATAATCGTCTTATCAGTACAACTTATTGGCATTGCAGTGGATATGCAGTAGCCAGCAGCAGTGATGACCGGCTAAATGAGCCTCCGACATCTCTTGGACTTGTCCCTCATCAGGTGAGTAATCTTGCAACCTACCGCTCTGGCACAGTGTGTTAAGAGCAGGTGTCTTATGCCATCTTTTTCAACAATGAGATTTGTGGGAAGTTACTGAAGTTTTTTTTAAAGCAGTTTCCATTTTCAGAGTTTATCTTGAGGACTCAAAGTTGTAAGTATAGCACACGGTGATTTTTATACCCAATTGTTGAACAAGTTGATCTGTATTTAGTTAACAGGAACAGGGAGTAGACAATTCTGTGCCTTGAGCATGTTCCACCATTCAGTTAGGTCATGGCTGATCTGCACCTCAACTCCATTTATCCACTTTTGATCCATATCCCTTGATTCCCTTTCTTAATAAAAGTCTGTCGACCTTGGTCTTGATAACTTCAATTGGCTCAGCAACAGAACTCTTTTGGGAGAACCAATTACAGATTTCCATGAGCCTTTACGTGAAAAAGTGCTTCTTGATTTTATCCCTGAATGTCCTAGCTCTAATTTTAAGATTATGCCCTCTTGTTCTAGATCCCCTGCCAGAGGAAATCATTTATCTAACCTGTTCTCATAATTTAAGTCTTTAAGCCCTGGTGAATATGCACTGAGGCTCTGTGCCCAAAACTGAACAAAGTACTCTGGGTAGAGTCTAACTAAGCTTCTGTACAACTGAAGCATCTCTTCCTCCTCTTTAAGATAAAGGCCAACATTTCATTAGCCTTTTTGATTTTTTTTTATACCTGTGCACTATCTCTTAGTGATTTATGTAACTGCATATCCAAATTCCTTTTCTTGTCCTCAGTCCCTGGTATCTCAATATTTAAGAAAATATTTTGATTTGTCTTTCTTGGATCCAAAGTGAACAATCTGACAATTCTCACATTGAAGGCCATCTGCCATAGTTTTGACCATTCTTTGCCTAATCTTTGTACACAACTCACTTCTGTCTCCTAACTTGGTATCATCTGCTACATTTGATATACACTTTTTCATTAATTAATCCAAGTTCTTGGTACATGTGGTTAAAAAAAAACTGAAGCCCCCATGCAAATACTGGGATCACATGCTGCCAATCAGAACACAATCTGTTTATCCCTATTCTCCATCCTCCTCCTCCCAACTAATTATCAGCATATGTCACAAGGTTACCTCCAATTCCAGGCATGTTTTTAGTTAATCACTTCTGTGAAATATTATCAAATGTCTTCTGAAAGCCCATTTAGACAACATGCAGAAGGAACCCCGTGTCGATCTTATTATTGAAGTACAACCTAATCAAAGAGAACATGGACTTGAGAAGAGAGGACATGTCTTGTCCTCCTGTACTTCACAGAATGATTACAGCTGACTCTCCAAATGCTCAGTCACGCTGTCCCTGGTGACAGGTTCCAGTAACACCCCACATCTAATGTTGATCTGACAGACTTGTAATAAACGTGAGTATAATTGTAAGCACAATTATACTGCCACAATATGGCAGTATTCCATACTTATCAGTATCTTGTTTGTGGTTCTCTGCCTTCTAGCTTCTACTTCCCCAGTGTTTTAATTACTCCAAGGAAAATATAAACACTTATTTTTAGAACAAAGAAAAGTACAGCACAGGAACAGGCCCTTTGGCCCTCCAAGCCTGTGCCGATCATATTGCCCGTCAACTAAAACATTTTGCACTGATGATTTAGGCATTTCTCTTCAGAACCCAGAAATTTTGCAGTTTTTTTCCACCCCACTTTTGAGAGCCCTACTTTGGAAGGATGTCAAGGACGTGGATTTGATACAGCAGCATTTTACCAGGAGGAGACATTATAAAATCTGCATTTTGTAGCCTGAGGAACTTCATTGAGGCATGGGGTCCAAACCTTATAATTTGACCAGTATTCATGGCACTGCTGCTTCCCAGTCAAATAAAATATTCTTGGAAGGATCTGACGCTTAACAGATTAGTTATAATAGTTAAAAGAAATTAAAGAACATGTGGAGGTTCTGACAAAAGGGGGAAAAGTCTGAGACATACCCAGGAGTGCAGTCTAATGAAAGTTTTTTAATGGTGAGACATCCTCATTGAAATATTGTCTTTTTTCTTTCTGCTTTCTAATGGGTCCTTCCATGCACTGAACCATTGTAGCCAAGAAATGTGATGGATAGGCAGGCTTCCGTCAATACAGCTCTGCAACCTGTCACCACAAAATGCACCATAGCATTAAGAGGTGATTCTTCCTTTCAACCTTCTCTCTTCTAGGAAGCAATTTTCTGCCACTGTGTTTCTGTGACAGCCTGGTTGAAATCAGAAACTTGTCATGTGTATATTTATGGGCACCTACCCAACTTCCTTTGTTCTGTGGACAGCATGTTGATGATTGAACTTGCTGTGCTACTATACAGCTGGATAGAAGCTCTTCAAGTCAGGTGTGACCAGAGCTAAAAGTCAATGAAGAAAATAATTAACGGAAAAACTGAGCATTAACCTGCATTTTTCAATTGATGATCTCAACAAAAGCTTGCCCAACTTCCTTCCTTTATTTTTGATTTGTGGTTAATGAAAATGACCCTTGGCACTAATAAATGTTATTTTGCCATTGAACGTTTTATTTTCATAGTTGTGTTCAGCTCTTATTCAGTTATGTGTTTAAACAGTATGATCATTGAAAATTGTTGAAAAAAAGTAGTGATTGGTCTGGTGCCTTGGAGACAGTAGCAGCTCAAGACTCTAGGTGGTGCCATATTCAAAGCGATATATTTGGTGCACGTAGTCAATGCCCTGAGGAAACAGAAATGGTTTCACTCGATGCATTCATTACAACCTGTCGAAGAATGGATTTTTGGGCTTGAATTATGCTTCACTATCATTACTGAGGTGAATGCAAAATTGGAATTAAACTGTTGAATTAGACCCATTAGTCTATAGCTCTGCACAAGCCTACTTACCCGCATCTACAGAGATCTTTCACTTGTGGCTATTTCTATATAGGCAGATAGGTGGCAGAGTTGGTTCAGTGTTTTAAAAAAAGGTGATGCAATATGTTTGAAAGTAAGTGTGAGGTAACTCTTTCGAGTACAAACCTGTTTCCATCTGTTTCAGATGAAGTTACATTGTTTCATAGTTTGCCATTGTGAGATTTGAACTCTTGATCTTGGGGTTACAAACCCAGTACCATTACCACTTGGCTATTTAGGCCAAGCAGTAAGTGTGAGGTAGGTAAAGTGACCTGAAATAGAGCTTAATTGGAGTAGAGATCAGCAAGATTTTGGGTGCACATGTTTGATGAGGATTTTGCATCTAACTATAATCTTCCAAAAACCTCTTGATTCGTGAACCATTCTTTCAGATTGGAACATTTCACATGCCATTCCATTATTTAAGAAAGGTGAGAGAGAAAAACTAGAGAATTATAGACCAGTTAGCTTAATATCTCTTGAAAAATGACTAGAGTCTATAATTAAGGATAGGGTAACTGAAATCCTTGAAAACATTCAGCTGATCAGAGAGTGTCAGTGCGGGTTTGTAAAAAGTAGGTCATGCCTGATGAAATTATTCTATTTTTGGAAAAAGATGACTGAAGTAATGGACAGGGGAATGTCAATAGATGCCATTGATATAGATTTCCAAAAGGCACTTGATAAAGTCCGTCATAAAAGACTGTTAGCTTAAGGTGAAGCTCATTGAATTGAAGGCGACCTATTAACCCAGTTAGAAAATTGGTTGAGCAGCAGGACATCGAGATTAGGGATAAAGAGCAGATACTGTAATTGGCAGAATGTGACTAGTGGTGTCCTGCATGGATCCATGTTTGGGCCTTAACTATTCATATTGATTAATGCTAACTTAGATGATGGGATAGAAAGCTCCAAATCCAAATTTCCCAATGGCAGAAAGAAAGGGGGCATTGTAGATAGAAGCCTAAAATTACAAAACAATACAGATAGATTAAGTGAATCGATCATTAAAATGTCATGAACAAGCACAGAAAATAATCAAAAAGTTTAACGGAATGCTTGCCTATATGTCTAGAGGTCTTGAATACAGCAGGCAAAAGTCATGCTTCAGCTATTCAAAGCCTTGGTTAGGCCACACATGGAGTACATAGGACTTAGGAGCAGGAGTAGGCCACTTGGCCCTTCAAGCCTGCTCTACCATTCGATACGCTCATGGCTGATCTGGTTGTGGTCTCATCTGCACTTTCCCGTCTGCCCCCCCCCCCCATAATCCTTGACTCTCTTGTCTATAAAAAATCTAATTCAGCAGTGAATAAATTCAATGACCAGCCTCCACTGCTTTCTAGGGAAGAGAATTCCACAGACTAACGACTCTCAGAGAAAAAAATTCTCCTCACCAACTCTTAAAAGGGTGACTGCTTATTCTTAAACTGTGTCCTCTACTTCTAGTCTCTCTCATGAGGGAAACATCTCCTCAGTATCCACCTTGTCCAGTCCCCTCAGAATGTTTCAATAAGATCACCTCTCATTCTTCTAAACTCCAATGGGTAGAGGCCCAACTTGTTCAGCCTTTCTTCATAAGACAACCCCTTCATCTTCAGGAATGAGTTGAGTGAACTTCCTGAGGACTGCCTCTAATGCAATTATACCCTTTTTCAAATAAGACCACCAAAATTGTACACAGTACTCCATATGTGGTCTCACCATGGCCCTGTACAGCTGCATTGAAACTTCTCTACTTTTATATTCCATTCCATTAATAAACACCAACATTCCGTTTACCTTCCTAACCACTTGCATTACTTGCGTACTAACCTTTTGTGATTTACTCGCTCTATTTAAATAATATTCTGCTTTTCTATTCTTCCTGGCAAAGTGGACAAGTTCACATTTTCCCACAATATACTCCATCTGCCAAACTTTTGCCCACTCACTTAATCTATCCATATTCCTTAGTAGACTCTTTACCGTCTCTTGACAATTTGCTTTCCCACCTGTCTTGGTGTAATTGGCAAATTTAGCTACCGTACATTCCGTCCATTCATCCAAGTCGTTGATATAGATTGTAAATAGTTGAGGCCCCAGCACTGATCCCTGTGGCACTCCACAAGTTACAGCATGCCAACCCAAAAAAGAAAGAAGTATAGTGAGCATTTCTTAGGAAGGATATAATGGCCTTGAAGGGAGAGCACTGTAGACTTACCAAAATGATTCCTGGTCTCTCATGATTAAGCCACAAGGAGAAATTACGCAAACTATGATTGTGTTGCCTGGAATTTAGAAGGGGTGTTTTGATCAAAGTCTTCAAGATGTTAAGGAGAAGAGATAGGGTAGATAAAGAGAAACTATTTTCACTGGTTGGGAAGACATGGGGCATAGGTTTGGCCCTCATTTTTAGACTTTTGGGAGTGGAATTTGGAAAATTCAGAAACACTTCTATACACACACAGATTGGTAAAGTTTGAAACTCTCTTCTGCAAATGGCAATTGATGCTATATCAACTGTTAATTTCAAAACTGAGATTGATAAATCTTTGCTATGTAAAGTTATTAAGGATTATGGGGCAAATACAAGTGTATGGAGATACGTTGAAGATCAACAATGATCTCACTGTACTGCAGAACAGGCTTGAGGGACTAAATGGCCTAGTTCTGTTCCTATGCCCTTACATGCAAAGGTCATTACCAGCATCCTTAGTTTTGTATCTGAAGAAAAAGAATACAAAACCAAAGAAGTGATATTGAACTTGTTTAGCGTCATAATTAGGTTGCCGTTAGCATATTTTGTCTCGTTTTGGATGCCTTTTTGCAGGAAGATTAGAAAATCAACAGAAGTTGCACTCTTGTAGATTCACTAGGACATGACCAATGGTGAAGGGTTACAGTTCTGAAAAGGAAATTGAGAGTTACAGCTGTTTTTTTTTTTATAAAGATGAGATTATGAAAAGCTGTGATGAGGTAAATGAAATCATAGAACGGTTACAGCACAGAAGGAGGCCATTCAGCCTGTTATGCCTGTGCCAACTCTCTAAGTATTGCTCAGCAAGTCCCATTCCCCTGCTTTTTCCACTGCAATTTTTTTCTTTTCAGACGATTCTCTAATTCCCTTCAGCAAACCACAATTGAACCTCCCTTTGCCACACTCTCAGGCAGTGCAATCCAGATCCTAACCACGCACTGCAAAAAAAAAGAAAACATTTCCTTCATGTTGCCCTTTATGTCTAAAATATTTTATTCCTGTGGCATATTGTTTCCATTTCCAATGGTCAGCAAGATAATAATGAAGAGTAACCAATTTAAGTTTTAAAAAATAGTATTAAATAGCTCTTTAAAAGCAGGAGTATGGGGAGAAAGGTAAGATTAGATTACCTGGCTCATGTGGAGAAAAATATCGGCACTGGTCAGACTGATCCCTGATGTTTAGATCATTGGCTGTGGCTGTAGGTTCTGCAGCTAGCCGCCCTTTACTGAACTGTGATCAATTTAACATTTTGCTCTCTTTTTAGATCCGTGGCTTTTTGTCGAGGTTTGACAATGTCCTTCCAGCAAGTTTAGCATTTGACAAGTGCACAGCATGCTCACCAGTGGTAAGTTTCTTCAGACTTAGACTTACAGAGAAAAAGTTTCAGAACAACAAAAGCTTAGTTTAAAATGTTTAGTTTCTGCAAAACTCCTTACAATCGTTTTATAAATATATGTTTCTAACTTTGAAACCAGCTCGTATGTTTTGGAATTCTCCTTTGATATTGTCACTGTAATATTTTTGTTATAGGCTGCAGGAGGACAGGGTTTCACAGTTTTGTAAAAAGTAGTTTTTTTTCATATTGTTAATTTTTCTTCCCAGTTTCTTAGTCCCTCCCAGAGCACCATATTCAGGTTGAGTGACTGAGACTCCTCCCAGGTCACTATAACCGATCGCCAAAGTGCTGTGCTGCTGTATCATTTATATAAAGCTGTTACTTAATGCCACATTAAAACATTAGTTGCATTTTATTTTTGTAGGCGATTGTCCAGAGAGTAATGTGCTTTATTCCAGTCTTTGTTGTAAATTGGCCATTTGCACTACATCAGCCCGTTTGAATGATTAATACTTTGTGCAATTGTAAACATTTATACTTGCTGCAGAGCAATATTTTAAAATAGATTTTGTTATTTGGGAAAAATGGGGCACATTCACAGCCTAGATGGAATGAGCAGGTTTAAAATGTTACCTTCTATTTGTATGTTTCAGTGAAACAATAGTTTTTATTTTAAATTTCATTTCATTGATTATATTTTCTTTTATAAGCCCCCTTTATCAGCAAATGTGCTCCAATAAATGCAGGGCTCAGGTTTTTTTTCTCTCCCATTGCCATTCTTTGGCAGATCTGGGATGGTTGGGCAGAGGTGAAAAGCTACTTGATATTTCACTGCAACCCTGCCTCTGTAGCTGCAGCAACAAACTACCCAGTGCCTTCAGCAATCTATCGAGCTCAGTAAATAAACTCTGTTAAAGCTGGGCCCCTGATCTCTCCTCTTTAATAGAGGATGGATGTGAGCTGGACCTTGAGTTAGCTGATTCCTTTTCCTCCTAAGCCACCTATACCTGCTTCTGTTCACTAGTTGCCATGTCTTGCTTCTCTCAAAGTCGCTATCCACATTCCTGTGTAATAGATATTATAGAAATGGTGCTTGGAAGAGTAAGAATGAATAATCACATCTTCACCTGGGCTTTCTATGTCCAACACCATGGAGCTCCATTCTGAATCACTTGACAGACCTAGGGAGAGAGAAGTGGGACAAAGGTTAAAATGTAATTTTGGTGGCGGTGGCATGTTAGGTCCAGTTCCCTTCACTGGCAGAAGAAGTTGACGTTCACTCTTGTGTTCACAGCAAGTGAAGGAATGATCATGAAAAGCCAAGTGAGGAAAAGGCCAGGCTCCCAGCTTTCCCATCTTCTGCTTCCTCCATATTGTACATGCTACGGATTCCATGGGCTATATCTTTGAAAGGGATGAAAGCATGCAGCCTCTCTCCCTCTCAGGCATTGTGCTTCTCCAGGAGGAGTAGAAGGGGTAAATAATGGACATTGACACAGGAGTACGAACCTTGTCAGAAAACCAAAGCGTTCTGTTGCTTCCTTGACTGCTTGGAAGATGTATTAAGCAAGCTCCTGAGAGTGGTTTTCTCCCCATGACCTGTAAATGAGAACTGCTGGCCTTTGAGACCTGCAGCATTAATTTCCTACCCCTTTATTGATCAGCCACCAATCCCAGGCATTACACACACCTGCAATTCAGCCAACCTATGCAAATGAAGCTGAACCCTGAAATTGATCCAGGTTCACTGCTTGTTGCTATCCGCATTACTATTCATGCTGCATCCAGATGCTTACAATTCAAAGACAGTGTACATAAGTCACCACATCTGGGTCTAAACATGAATCCATGCTGTATTAAACAGAGCATTTAGCAGCTGAGCCAACGGGGTACTCCAATTGAAGTTTATCCAAATGTGGACTTTAGCAAGTGTGATTGAATTCATATTTTTTAGCTGAGACACACAACTATATGGTACTGATTATAATTAACATTGGCGTGCTGTACAGGTTGTAAAAATTCCAGAAACTAAGACCAAATAAGCTCTGGGAAAAAAAAGTGTTGGGTTAAATGTCAGACTGAGGCACAATGTTTAGTTCTCAGAATTGTTAAATCCATAGAATCTGTGTCAGATGTGATTTCAAATTGTGAGTTTGCCCAAACTATAAACTTAATTCATCTGATTTTGGACCACAAGATGCTCCTTGTTTGGAGTGACTATAACAGAAACTCACTTGATCAATCAAGATGAAAGAGGCTTTGTGAAAATGGATCTATTTTATAATCCATTACTGAACTCATTCACCACCTGAATGCTTTAAGCTAATAAAATAGCCACATGCATCTCGCTAATTCTGCACTCCTCTAATTCTGGCCTCTTGAGCACCCTGGTTTTAATTGCTCTCCACCTTTGGTGGCCGCATCTTCAGTTGCCTAGGCCCTAAACTCTGGAATTCCCTCCCCGGACCTCTTTGTCTCTTTATTTTGTTTTCTCCATTTAAGACACTCTTTAAAACCTACCTGTTTGACCAAGCTTCTGGTTATCTGACCTAATATCCCTTTATGTGGCTCAGGTTTATATTCTGATTTAGTGTGCTCCTGTGAAGTGCTTTGGGATGTTTTATTGCGTTAAAGCTGCTCCATTCATCTAAGTTGTTGTTGTAAGTGTACTTGTATAAAATCTGCCAACTTGCTTCAGTAACCTGCTGTCTTTTAATCATGTCTTTGTAGTTTAGTATGTAACACAGAAAATTACTCATTTAAAAAAAAATACTTGATAGGCCTTTCAGTGGGATGCCACAGCCTGTGCTGTACGCAGCCAACTTTCACCAACTAAACTCACTTAAAGAATGGCAACAAAAACAAAAATTGCTGGAAAAACTCAGCAGGTCTGACAGCATCTGCGGAGAGGAACACAGTTAACGTTTCGAGTCCGTATGACTCTTCATCAGAACGGCAATAAAGAATGGCAATTTGGATGTTATACTAGAAGGTTGCTGGTGCCCTTGGAATGATAACCAAACATGATTCATCACCTTCAGGACGTGCCATGGAATAAAATGGACCAAGAAAATAAGCCTTCCTTAGCCAGCAATGCAGCGTTTTCTGTTGCATATTCAGCATTTTGTGTACGTCGTTTTACTGAGCAACTTGATTGATAATTCTGGATCTCTAGTTTTACCTTAAGTGTGGGAGCTAGCTCATTCTCACTCTCTGGGTGTCAGTGGTCCCACTCCAGCCTCTGTCAGAGGTTGAGAGTTGAAGCCCCATTCCAGGGACTTGACTACATAATCATGGCTGACACTCTAATAAAGCACTGAGGGAGGGCTCCAGTGCACTGGTGAAATTTATAGCATTTCTGTGATTATTTAATACAGGCAGGTTTTCATGTGGTGAGTTTCAGGCAGGTGCATTTGGCGGGAGGCTGCTGGGGGAGGTTTCATGAGTGCGAAACATACTTGCTGGTCTAAGTTTGCAACCAGGATACTTTAATTTCCAGGCTTCATCTGTGTGTTGCGGGTTAGCTGTCCAGCCACAACAGGCAGGTAGTAAAAGCCTGGCTGGTGGACAGGAGAGGAAGTTTGGATAACTGGAGGTTGTTGACCAGCACTAAGGGAAGTTAATAGGAGGGCTTGGGGAATAAGGGAGACCATGACCTCTCTTGTGGAGCACAGAAGGACATTCATTCCTACTGCCTCTGCCTCACAAAAGAAAGTTTTACTCTTACTTTGGATGAGGGTCCCTTCTGTCTGCAGACCTAATTCAGTCCAGTGGGAAAGCCAAAGCAACTTCCCCAGTCAGGCTCCAGTTAAATCATGATTCGGGTTTTTTGACATAATAGGAGCCTGATTTATATAAACACATGAGGCCACCCCCTTGTTTTAGGCATGCGCTTCATCTGTCTACGTTAACTCAACAGATTGAAATAGGAAATGACATGAAAGGATCAAGGTTCAAGTGGATGAGTTACCCACTTGTTTTTTGCAGCCCAGCAGCCTGATTTTTGCTGAGCAAGTAGGATTAAAATCAACCCTAGTGTAGCAGCTAACAAGACTTATTGGTTAGATCTCCTCTATGCCTCTAAGAATAAGGATATGAGCAAACTTCAAAAGGAAATGGGAAAGTTGATTTGCACTGTCCTTGATTGTGATTTTTGCCAATTAGGTCTATGAATTACTGTTATCAGGAGGATGGAGGGAAAAGTGTTATATTAAAATCAGTATGTTGTATAAATTCCTAATTTATTCATTTATAGAATCTTAAAACTGTGAAATTCATTAGCTCCCTCAGCCTTTCTCTTTTACTAAATTTTTCAGGCTTTAAAACATTGGGATCACTTGATTACTACTTACTAATTCAAACTGGCTAATGTTGCTACATTAATGGACTGTTTTATGTTGGATTCTCAATTAAACAAAACTTTCTGCTAACAACATCTTACCATTGATCCATTTGAAAATTTAATCTATTGCTCGAAAAAGCACAGATGAAACTGGGCTTGTACAAATGAATAACAAGCCTGATGAGTACAAATATTGTCATGAGATATGTTTAGTTTGAATGGTAGAACTGGCAACTTGTCTTTAGCTTGATTGATCAACTGTCAAAGAATCAGAAACAGCCTTCACTAAATTCGATATTCTTTTACAATAAAATGAGACCTGATTTTTGTCCAGACAAATATCTAAACATGTGAAGAAATTGAAATGACTATCATTAAATTATTTGAATTAGTGATATGTTTGTAGTTCAGCTTGAAGAGTTATTTCATCATTTTGAGATAGAGAATATCAGAGTCACAAATGAAGTAGACATTTGGGCATCTAAAGCAATGAAAGACTATTGCTTCACTTGTAGATTGCAACTTTCCTTAATATTTCACTCTCCTGCATCTTCCTCACTTTTGTCAATTGAAATTCAATCTTCTAAAAGGAACCTACCTTTTTGTAAACCCACCTTCCTGATGCATTATGAATCTGGCCCTGTAGATGGATGCCATTAATAGCCTAATGAATCACTGCAAGGACTAGTGTTTATGTTTAGCTTATACATCATACATGGTGATGGAATATGCATCCAATTCAGAACAGATGGCAACCTCTTCAACCTGAGATGACTGAAATCTTCAACTAGGGTATCGGAGATGATATATGAATTGCGGTTTGCTGATGACTGTGCCTGCATCTCACACTGTGAGCATGGCCTTCAAATGTTACAGAATACAGTTAGAGAGTAGGGTCCATGTCTCTGTTTGACACTATTAACTATGCATTTTGAGAGCCAAATTTAGAAATGGTAGACACGTTGAACAATCCATCTCAAAATAAATATTTCCCACTAAGGGTTTCACCCAGACAATAAAACAGCAACTCTGTGTATTTGATATTCAAAGCTTGAATATTTAATACATTTGTATTGACAAGACTGTAAGCATTTGAGGAAGCATTGTGCATGAGGTTTCAGAAGATTGTTAGCTGATACAGCAGGGAAACAAACAGATGGCTAGAAGTTCTGTCGAAGGGTCATGAGGACTCGAAACGTCAACTCTTTTCTTCTCCGCCGATGCTGCCAGACCTGCTGAGTTTTTCCAGGTAATTCTGTTTTTGTTTTGGATTTCCAGCATCCGCAGTTTTTTTGTTTTTATATATATATATATATAGATGGCTAGAAGTACTGGGTTGGCGAGTTTTGGAGCAGGCTGCTCTCTTCTGTTGCTATAGTTTTGCTGGTTCTCCTCTACAAAGGTTTTTAATATTTATATTCCAACGTTGTGCGTTCTCCTATTTATTTTATTAATTTGTCAATCTTGTAATTTTTTGCAGGTCCTTGATCACTTTGAAAAAGATGGTTTTCAGTTCCTAGCTAATGTATTCAACTCCTCTCATTCTTTCCTGGAAGATCTTACTGGACTGACTCTTCTGCATCAAGAGACACAGGCTGCTGAGGTAATTGCTTTGGCCATCTTGTCCTTGATGTACTCCTTCCTTATGTGGAGAACCATATTTTTTCTGGATCATTTTGGTAAATTACATAATTCAGAATTACAAGCAAAAGGTTTCAATTTGCATTAATACTGTTAAGTGTTTTTTCTGCTGATAGGTTTTTGATTTTTCCTAAAGTTGCACACTACTTGAGAACAGCTTTAACTTTCAACCAGAAGAACCTATTTTTATAATATATTCCAAGATAAGAATTTCTTTAGTGTTTATGTTTAGAAAACTTTAATTTGACATTCATAAAGATAGAAGTTGAAGATCAGGTCATTGTGACATCTCTTACACCAGGTGGAACTTGTGATACTATTGCATATTATTGCATAAAGGCAGAGTAGGCAAGATTTTGTTTGGGATTAGCATTTTATTAACTGGCACAGCAAAACACTTAGAGCATCTGACTTTGCAATTTGCCATGTTATTAAATTAAAGTTAATTTACTAAGTGAGTTGTCTTTAATGAGCATGCCAACCTATGTGGATCAATGTCCAGAACCCTCTTGATAGAAAGAGAAAATATTTTGAGATATTGACTGCCTACTTTTGTGGCAGTAGCCGAGAGAGAGAGCGTGCGTTGAATAAATTATGCAGAGGCCCTGCAACAGTGTGCCTCACCAAGTGTGATGAGGGGGAGGAAACTGTCTATTTGGATCTGTCAGCCTGTGTCTGTGTGTATGATGTAGTGAGAAGAGTATGTGTCTGGAGAGGGAAAGAGGAGAAATGTGAATGGAGAAGGAGAACAATAAACTGCAGATGGATAATTGAGGCCATGGGAAAGAGTGCAAATTGAGGACATGCATGGGTTGAAGGTGAAGAAAGGCTTCCAAGGTTTGGAAAGCAAGTTGGGAGTCTTGGACTAAAGAGACTGAGTATGGGTGGAGAGAAATGGGGACAGTGCGAAAGGGCTTAATGATACAGTGGCAGAGTGGAGACCACAGGTTAAATGTATTTAGAGTCAGCTTGTCTCCTGTGTTACTGTTTGGCTTCATGTAATAAGTAACATCATCTTCTTTAAAAGATTTTTGCTTGCAAGTTAGAACTGCTCACTAAGCTAGGCTGACTTTCTACTCTCTGAGCCACATCTGGTTTTAATTGAGTCTTAGAGGAACAATTTATGTATTTTAGACAAATGTTAGAGACTGGTTTACAGCTTCATCAAGTTTCAGAAGACTGGTATAACTTGATCTGTGTCATACATCACTGGGGCCAGTGTAAGACTTTTGGGAAACAGCTCCTTCTGTAACACAATGTCACAATAGCTGTTGCAAAATCCATAATGTGATAGAATTGCTAAATACCTGGTAAAATTTTAGTAAAGCTGTTTTACATCATGTATTTCCATACCCATATGTGTACATAGATCCATACATCACATGTTTCCATACATGTGCATACTTGATGTGCATGCTTATTTTAGACAGGTGGGCGATGAACATAATGCCAGAAAAAGTTTCAACTTTTGTGTCTTTTACCAACCTTTAAAAAACTACTGCCAGTTTACAGCTTACAGCAGACGATAAACCTCAGACAAGCAGAATCAGCAGAAACTCACCTTTCCAAGCTGGGGGCTTGGCTAGTTTTATAGGCGGGGACTGTTTCGGGCAAAGGGACTGTAGAACAAACGTAAAAGATGGTGGACAATCAAATGTAAAGTAGTAATGGATGCAACTCACTAATACTTGAAATTTCATGATATTTTGAGCCTTTTGATTTGATTCTGCCCGGAATAAACTGTTAGCTTGGCAGAAATCATGCAGAAAATCTTTGCTCAATGCTTTTAAATCTGTTGCTATCTTGATGTTCCTTACTCTTGTTCCACTTACTACAAGCAGAAATTAACTACTTTTGCCAAGGTGTATTGAAGTCAATTGCACTTTCTTGATTTTTAACCAATGATATGGCCATGTGAACATTGCTATGCATCAGTTGTGTTGACTAGTGGAAACAATGGACCATATTTTGCAGTTGCAGGGCAGCAAGCAGTTGGACTTGCCCTTTCCCGTTTATAATGATGACACTTTGTGCTGTGGTTGCTGTAAGTACATGCAGATAATGTCACAGTGAGGGGGAAACCAGGCATCTGGGTTTTGAAGAGGCAACTATTTAATTCCATAAGCAGTCAAATTGAAGGATTGTAACATTAACAGCATGAAAACTGCAAAGGAAGTGAAATCAATGCCAAATAAGGTACAGAAAGTGTTATAGATGGATGGAAATATTGGTTTAAAAGAGAGAGAAAAAATAGACAAAGGAAATGTTTTTTTTTAATTACATTTGTAAAATCTCTGGCAACAATTAAAACCTGAAGAAATGAGAATCCACACTTATAGTAGTTAACTTTCAGCACCGGAGAGGTTGTTTTGCAGTAATTAAGACATTCATGTCATTGAAAGGGTATTTAGAATGAAATGGGCAAGTCTGATTTTCTTGTAACAAGCTTAGTTCATCTCCAATATATAGGTATAGGAACTTCACACCATTCAGTGTATTTCAAACAGCAAGATGCCGTTTTCACAAAGCTACCTGCGGAACAGTACATTTCCGACAAACTTTTGGGATTCCGTGTTTAGCATCACATCTGCCTTCATCTGAAGTTTCTTGTATCGTTTAAAAACGGTGAGCACCAGTAGCCTCACCATAATTTTGACAGCAAATTATGGCCTAATGTTTTTTTCTTTGCATCAGACATCAACACTTCTAGGCCAAATAGGAACCCAAGGCTCCTGTAGTTTTGCATTGATACAACTTGATTATCAATCCCAAAGAAACCCTTCTCTTGCACAGTAAGACTTAATTGTTGTTTGTAATTAGCAATAAGTTCGTTGAACTACTAACTTGTTTATTCTGAATTTTAGAACAATTGAGATTTACCTACAGATTTTTGTTTCTGCTTAAGGCATCTTACAGAACTATCTTGTACCTTTTTATATAGCACAATTTAAAATGTTTGGACATCACTTGGCAAATTGTATTCCTTTGCTCAAAGGGGTTTCATTTTAATAATGGAGACATGAAACGGTATAATACGTGCTTGATTAATAATGAGCAGTTGTAGTGTAAATGGGGCCCTGTAGGTTTTCTGTTGTCTAGAAACAAGTTGTTCATTGCAGTTAAATTATATCCAGATGTAAGTTTCCAGAAGTTTAGCAGTTTGCCTTTTTTGTGCTAAGGTGCCATTTGTATATTTAAGGTAATTGTAACACATTCAAACAGCTGAGCATGTGATTCATGGAAAGTATTAGAGTGACCCTTTCACATAATGGATGTAATTTCCCTACCAACGGATAAATAGATGGTTGAAACTTTGCACTCCCGACAAAAGCTCTGAAGTCAATTAGTTTAATTTAAATCTGTTTTCTGTTTCACTGGTTTCAGCTTTCAAAATGTATAATAAAAAGCCCTAAACTCAGGGCTACGTTTAGGGTAATATTTCAAAGAATAAAAAAACATTGAATTTTATTTTTTTGCAACAACATTTAACATTTACATTGGCATTTCATTAATAATAATTGAGATAATGATTTTAATGCACATTGATTAGTTAGAAATTCATTTTATAGAAATCCTGAATTGCAGACATTTGTTATCTTTATGCTGTTTAGTTGGTAACCTATTCAAACGTTTTTGTAAAATGTTGTCATGGTGGAAGTTGTGCATCGTTAGGTTGAATATTCCAGAACGGTTCCATAGTGACATCTTGGTTGCTATGACAACATTTTCACTGTATTAAGATTTCTATTATGACTGAGCCAAAGTTTTGTTTTCTAACTGAAAAAAGCCTTGTTCAACCAGAATTAATTAAAATCTGAATAGTCTTTTAAGTACAGTAAAAAAAAAAACAGTTTCCAATTTTACCAGAGAATTTACATGCAAAATTATGTTAGAGATTTTCATTTGGCTGGTTACATTGTTCAAATTTACAGACTTTCTCTGTTACACTTGAATTCAGATATATAATTGCTGATCCCCCAGAGTACAACCATTGTTTTTTCATCGCCTAAGCTTGGTAAAATAATTACTCCATGAGTTGGTTTGATTAAAAGATTGTACTGTTTTGGTATTCAAATTTCCACATGTGACATGAAAGTAACTGTTTACTTCACAAAAGAAGTGAAGGTTTGATGCTTTCCTGCAGCTCTAAGTTGGTTGATGTGCAGACTATATAAATCCTATTGATCTGAGCTGCATTCCATTTCCCCTTATGGTTTGAGAAACAGGTCGGGAGAGTAGTCATTCTGAAAATTTAATCATTTTTACTTTTCAGTAACTCATCAAGGTGGCTTTTCATCATAACTGTGAGTAGATATTAAATGTTAGTCGATCATTCAACCACTCACATCTGAACCTGATCTTGTTTTCAACTCAAATTCACATTCTGCTAAAGCAGAGGTCACTGGATAGCAACGAGGAGTGCATTTTCCTGTCATTCTAGCTGAAGGCAATTGTAGTGTCTCTTTTATGGCCTGTGATCAGCTTTCTTGTTGTGGACAAGCAATTTTACCAACACAATTTCTATTGTGACACATTTTATGAGAGCAGTTTAATATTCTCTTCCAAGCCTGGTTATTTAAAATATTTTACAATAGTGCACTTGAAATTCTCTGTTATGACCTTAGAATACACAACATGTCATTGGCCTTGCTTTCTTCCTGATGTTATCCCGTTCTGTGAACCCAGTCAACATAAAGCTTATTGAGCCTTGAGGTTTTGCTCCAATGTAATTTTCTTGTTGCAGCGATGTAAGATGAACAATACAATGAGCAAATTTGACATCAGGTCAGCTATTTACACTTAAGGTGTAAAGAGAGCTCTATGAATATAAGAATTTGTAAGGAATTGCATGCAGGAATATTTTTTAGATATAATACTTATGACAGAGTTTATTTTTACTTCTGTAGAGCCAGAATTTTCTTTTTGAATTGCACATTGTAGTGAATATTCATATATCTTTCAGTCTCACTTTTGGGGTAGTTAACACACACTGCTCTATATCTGCTTGTATGATAATATAACTTAGGATGTCACACTTGAACTGGATAGTTGTGCCTTTGCACTGGTGGATCAAACAAACATTTGGTAAGACAAAGCCAGATATAATTCATTTAGCTTCAGTAAGTTGAGCATACAGAACAATCTATAATCAAACATACTTAAATCAATTGTGCAACTAATCTTCAAATAATAATATAAATTAAAAACGGTCCATAGGTCAAACATTTGCAAGGAAATTTCTTGCTAATTACCACCTAATGACCTTCCTCAACTGATTAGTTAGTACTCCTCCATGTTGAACACCACTTGGAAGAAGGACTGAGGGGAACAAATGCACAGAATAAGCTCTGGGTGAGGGACTTCAATACAAAAACAGAATTACCTGGAAAAACTCAGCAAGTCTGGCAGCATCGGCGGAGAAGAAAAGAGTTGACGTTTCGAGTCCTCATGACCCTTCGACAGAACTTGAGTTCGAGTCCAAGAAAGAGTTGAAATATAAGCTGGTTTAAGGTGTGTGTGTGGGGGGTGGAGAGAGAGAGAGAGAGGTGGAGTGGGGGTGTGGTTGTAGGGACAAACAAGCAGTGATAGAAGCAGATCATCAAAAGATGTCAACAACAATAGTATAAAAGAACACATAGGTGTTAAAGTTAAAGTTGGTGATATTATCTAAACGAATGTGCTAATTAAGAATGGATGGTAGGGCACTCAAGGTATAGCTCTAGTGGGGGTGGGGAGAGCATAAAAGATGTAAAAAAAAAAAAATAATAATTTTTTTTTATAATGGAAATAGGTGGGAAAAGGAAAATCTATATAATTTATTGGAAAAAAAAAAGAAAAGGAAGGGGGAAACAGAAAGGGGGTGGGGATGGCGGAGGGAGCTCACGACCTAAAGTTGTTGAATTCAATATTCAGTCCGGATGGCTGTAAAGTGCCTAGTCGGAAGATGAGGTGTTGTTCCTCCAGTTTGCGTTGGGCTTCACTGGAACAATGCAGCAAGCCAAGGACAGACATGTGGGCAAGAGAGCAGGGTGGAGTGTTAAAATGGCAAGCGACAGGGAGGTTTGGGTCATTCTTGCGGACAGACCGCAGGTGTTCTGCAAAGCGGTCACCCAGTTTACGTTTGGTCTCTCCAATGTAGAGGAGACCACATTGGGAGCAACGAATGCAGTAGGCTAAGTTGGGGGAAATGCAAGTGAAATGCTGCTTCACTTGAAAGGAGTGTTTGGGTCCTTGGATGGTGAGGAGAGAGGAAGTGAAGGGGCAGGTGTTGCATCTTTTGCGTGGGCATGGGGTGGTGCCGTAGGAGGGGGTTGAGGAGTAGGGGGTGATGGAGGAGTGGACCAGGGTGTCCCAGAGGGAGCGATCCCTACGGAATGCCGATAAGGGGGGGTGAAGGGAAGATGTGTTTGGTAGTGGCATCGTGCTGGAGTTGGCGGAAATGGCGGAGGATGATCCTTTGAATGCGGAGGCTGGTGGGGTGATAAGTGAGGACAAGGGGGACCCTATCATGTTTCTGGGAGGGAGGAGAAGGCGTGAGGGCGGATGCGTGGGAGATGGGCCGGACACGGTTGAGGGCCCTGTCAACGACTGTGGGTGGAAAACCTCGGTTAAGGAAGAAGGAGGACATGTCAGAGGAACTGTTTTTGAAGGTAGCATCATCGGAACAGATGCGACGGAGGCGAAGGAACTGAGGGAATAGGGACATCAATGTTCATCACCAAGAATGACTCAGTAGCACCACTACAGACCAAGCTGGCTGCATCCTGAAGGATTCTATTGCAAACCATCACCTAAACTTCCCTCCCCTGTCCCCTCCATCCTTGCCTCCAACAATAAGTGTGAGGAGCCCATTGACTTCTTTGTCACTAAGATTGAGACCATCCAATCAGCTGCTCTGCCGCATTCCTCCCTTCCAGTGGTCACTGGGCTTAGCTTCCTCTAAATCACCCTCCTGCCTTAGCCATGAACAAGCATCTTTCTCTAATTTCTCTCCTACCTCAACTCATACCCTCTCCAAGCTCATCTTGTCCACAAGACTCACCTGCTCCCTCGACCCTATTCCCATTAAACTGCTAACCACCCAACTTGCCTCCAGATCCCAATGTTAGCCAATATTGTAGTTGGTTCTCTCTCTTCAGGTGTTGTCCCTCTCTCCTTGTAAATCTGCTATCATCACCTCTCTCCTCAGAAAACCAACCCTTGATCCCATCGTCCTTCCAAACTAGCACCCCACCCCCCTTTCTGCTCCAAGTCTTTTAATGTGTTGTCTCCCAAATCCTTTCTGGGAACTACATGTTTGAATCTCTCCAATTAGGCTTCTGCTCCTGCCACAGTACTGAAACACCATCCTATGTAGCTATGACAAAGGTATCCGTCCTCATCCTTCTTGGACTGTCTGCAGCTTTTGACATAATTGACCACATCACCCTGCTCCAATGCCTTGCCGCTTTCATCCAGCTGGGTTAGGTCTCCTCTCACCTTGTTCCATTCTTAACTACCAATTCATAACCAGGGAATTACTTGCAAAGTTTTCTCTTTCTGCTCCCACAGTATTAATTCTGATGCCCCTAGCCCCCAATCCCCTCTTCCCCCATAAGAATCTATCCTTGGCTCCTTTCTATTTGCCAACGACGTGCTGTCCCTCGGCATGATGTTATTTTTCATGTGCATGCCCACAACACCTAGCTGTAATTCACAAACACCTCTCTCAAATCCTCCACTTGCTAAATTTTAGACTGCTTATCCATCATCCAGTACTGGATGATCAGAAATTTCCTCTAAATAAATAGCGGGAAGACTGAAGCCCTTGGTTTTTGGTACCCCTCTAAACTCCAATCCCTGGCTATCCACTCCATCCCTCTGCCTGGCAATGATCTGAGACTAAATCAACCTGTTTGCATACCTGGTGTCATATCTGACCCTAAGTTGAGCTCCTAACTACATATTTGTGCCATCACTAAGACCATCTATAAGACTGCCTCCATAACATCATCCAGTTTCACCCCTGTCTCAGCTCATCTACTACTGCAACCCTTATTCATGCCTTCATTACTTCTAGTCTTGACTATTGTACTTTAGTTCACTAGTGTACTTTGAGTTGGCCTCCCACATTCTACTCTCTCTGTAAGCTTAAGGTCATCCAAAGCTCTGCTGCCTATGCCTTAACTCACACCAAATCCCATTCCGCTATCACCCCTGTGCTCACTAACCCACATAGGCTCCTGGTCAAGCAGCATCTTGACTTTAAAATTTTCACCCTTGTTTCCAAATTCCTCTGTAACCTCACTCTCCCCTTTCTCTGTAATCTCCTCCAGCCCCACAACCCTCCAAGATTTCTACACTCATCTTATTTTGATCTCTTAAGTATCTTTGATTTTATTCGCTTTGTTATTGGTGGCTGTACCTTCAATTGCCTAAGCCCTAAGCTTTGGAATTCCCTCCATTCATCTCTCTGCTCTACCCAGCTTTCCTCCTTTAAGACACACCTTTAAAAGCTTATCTCTTTGACCAAACTACCTCTTTGACTGGCAAGCTTCCCTCCAAATCACATAGCATCTTGACTGTTCCTTCATTGCTGGGCCAAAATCCTGGAACTCTGTCCCTAATAGCACTGTGGATATACCTACAGCACATGTACTGGAATAGTTCAACATGATGACTCACCTCCACCTTCTCAAGGGCAGTTAGGGATGGGCATAAAGGGATGGCTTTTGACACCCACATCACATGAATGAGTAAAAGAAACACTTCCCCATGATTGGGGTGTTTTAGTTTAATTGAATAAAATGACTGCTAACAGACATTCAGGATTTCTAACAATTTGGGCTCTGTGCAAGCCCTTGTAGCTTCATCTTTACCAAATTTCCTTTGCAGCTTTCCTGTTTCAAAAATCTCACTGCCTGTATTGTATCATTTGCTAAACACGCCCAAAAAATGAATGTGTACCACAGCTCCTGGACACCTAGGAGTGTGTGGCTCACCAGCATTATGGGTGTGAAGAGTTGATCGATGACCAAGACTAAATAACAAACTGTTTATTATTTATGATGAAGTATTTATGATTACGATGAAGTAACATCAAAGTTAGCTCATTAGCATCTTGAGTGTTTATTATCTCTGACCCCTTTTCTGTTCATTTGCACCAATACAGAACATTTAAAGCAACTCTTGCTCCAATCTTTTCTGTTACGAAATGGTCAAAATATCTTGGGACATGATAGTTGTAATCCATATTCTGTTTAGAAAATGATCTAATGTAATCAGTTAAAGTATTTTCCTTTCGTAGTTCAATTATGTTGTCAACACAAATGTGATCCTGGTTCTTAGTTTGGACATGTGTGCTTTATGTTATAATACAGTGCAATGACTTCATTTCTTAGAATAGCACTGAATTGGTGATGCTTGTGTCTATCAGGTCATCTATTAATACAACCTTTAAGGGGGGTATTCCGGGTAACATTTGCTTGATGGTTATAAATGTCTGCTAAGTATAGGTGTCATCCTGTGGATTAAATTTGTGTACACAATATAAATAGTTAGGGTCTAGTGATAGACCAGTAAACTTTAGTTGTGTTGTGTATAAACTTAATTTACCATTACTGTAATATCTGGTTAATTATAATTCAGTTCAGGAATACAATTACTTTGTGCTTTCGCATCTAGCAGCTGGACAGAGAGACTACCACGGTCATTTAAAATTAGAAAGGAAATGCTTTGTAATCACCGTGTCTGGTGGCTGGGCTATGGTAGTAGGGTACTCTCACATTTCTCTCTAATATAGCATACTGAATAATGCATTAGGTATGTACACTATGAGCCTCTCATTCCTCCATGCATACACTGTTACAGCAGGCAGGCAGTGCTGGCTTTGCTGACCTCATCATTGCTGCAGACTTTTGAACTGTGAGGCGATTCATTCATGAATTAATGAAATATTTGTGCTGGCATTCCACAGTTTTCAACTTCACACCATGCTTTTCTGGTACAAATCAGTCAGAGACTTAGGTGCATAAAATCATTTTTTTTTAATTACAAGATACTGCATGGGCACTTGTCAGGTTAGATGATTCTGTAATGAGGAGGTATCAAGTTGCAGAGCAAAACAAGGTATAGCACAAAGACTGCAGGGGACAGGTGTGAGTTATTGGGTAACCCAAAACTGTGTCGTTTGCATTTTAATTTGAAATGGCATTGAGCTTGTATCTTGAACTATGAGTATTAACATTGTTGATGGGCAGCATTTGAAAAGTATTCATGTTTGTTGCTACAGGAATGCTAAAGGACCTAAAATGAATTAATTGATATTTTGCTGTGAACATCATTTGTGCCTCTTTTACCATTGTAAGAAAGTATTAGAATGTTCTGATTAATAACAATTTGAATTCAGTTCTTTTAATTACTGAGAGATACCATGTACTTTAGGGCATGAACCAGGAGCAGGATGGCTGTTGGAATGCAGGGGGCTGAAGGTTAGGTGCAAAATGGGTCCAAGGAATGGAACAATTTGATTGTGTGTCTAAAAGGTGCATCTTGAAGTCAGGATGCAGCTGAGGAAATTCCTCTTGTCAAGTAACTGGAAGCAGCAAAGCAGATGTTCTCAGGAATGAGGATAGTGAAAGCAGCAGATCCTGTCTCATATACTATGTTAATTGTATTATGTGTACAGGAAATATAAAAGGGACAAAAAAAGCTGAAAGTACATATTAGACATATTGTTATTGATAAATACGATATGCCAATGTTGGCTTCTCATCAGAATCATCCTTTCTGTTTATATATGTGTGAGTCTTGAAAGAGAGTAATGACATTCAATTTGAATATGGGAGACATTATAGCTCTATTCAACTTCCTTGCCCAATTTATGTTAGCAGTGAATTTCCAGCAGATGGTTGCTGATTTTTCTCCTCTCTGATCAGGGTGTGTAGGCCAATTCTTGTGTTCCTGTGCACAAAACTATCATCCTGGCTTTATTCAAAATAGACCAAGGGTATAACCTGGGGCCTTCGTGGTGTGTGTCGCTCAGCAACTGACTGGGTTAATTTGGTGGGTCATTAGGAGAGTGCTCTCTCACTCTGACTATACATCCTTCATTTTACTTTTTGTATTTCAGTGGTCTCCTCTTTCCCAATTTCTCCACCATGGGATAAAATTTCTCCCAAGCCTCTATGAATGACTAGAGAAAATTCATCAGGAAATGCACATAAGTAGCCAAAAATGACCACTTCCATCCAAGGGAGGTACTTGGCCTCTTCCTCAGTGGCCTGACTAAAAGGAACTTCAGTCAAGACCTCATATTCTGCCAGTTTATGTCACATTAAACATATCATGTACGGTATACTAATTGGCAGAAAGCATGCCAATTAGTGGGTAAAAGTGTTACTCTAATTAGCAGAACAGTAAATTAATAGTAAGCACAGAGAACAGTGTTAGTATTTTTAATCTAACTACTTTGGTACTACAAGTATATATAAGATTCTTGCACAACTGTAGATTCATTAAAAAAATCACCAAATTTTGTTTCTTCATTATAATTATGATTTAATGCTTGCACATTGCAATCTAAACTGTATTTTTTAAAAAAAGAGGTCTACATTTTATATTTTCTTTGAAAATAGCTTAAATGCAGCACTATAAATGAATATGAAGTAAATTATAGCTTTATAAAGTCAACCAAATGTAAATGTGTTTACAAGCCTATTATATGAGTCTTATTGATGTCTGGAGTTCTACTGGGCAGTCCAATTTTTTTTAAAAGAAGTCTAGACTTGTTTTCCCTGCCTCTGAATTTCATGTTTTGACCCCTAGAGCTAATAATCAGAAGCACTTCTAATTTCATTGACTTCTAAACTTGAGAGGTAATTTTAGATGCGGGACATAGTAATAAAAGATTAAAGCATTTGGCCACCTATGAACGTAATGATGGCCAAAGGGAGCCGGCCCTATTGCTGTCCAAATATTAAAAACCACCATGTCCAGAAACTGCATCTGTATCGCTCGCAGCTGCTGCCTTCACATAGTAATTTAACAGATGGTGTTGCTGAACGTTTGCTACAGGAGTTCCATTTGCTGCTTTATTTTAGCCACAGAGTCTCTGGGAATTTCTGTGTTAGCCATTCTGACCCAGTTTGTGATTAGGGGGAGTTCATTGTTTAAAGTATAGCGAACAAGTAGTCAGCTGCTGCAAAACCCACGCACGTAACCTCACGGTTTTGTAATGTTAAAGGGGCATTGTCAAATTAACAAAGAATTTTCGAAGGGAGTATGCCTTGGCCTATGGAGAAGTACAGGCGAGCATAGTAAATGATGCAGAGATTTTGTGCTGAGCATTTGCTGTTACACATTACTGACCACAGTAAAAACAAACATTCAAATGTGAAAGTTCATTGAATACATTTGTATTGCGACACCTGCATTGTTTGTTGCATCACAAATTTTTCCTGTTGCCTAATATGATTGCATTTGAACTGAGCTTTCAGAAGTTATTCGAAGAACTACTTCTGTCATGAGCTCTTCTCTCAAATTAGTTTCAAAGCAAAAATCCGCATTCAACTAGACTAGCTCAACAATCATCAATGCGGCACTGAACAAAAAAATTTTGATCGTTAGAAACTGTACCGGATTTATCCATGAATTTTCCTTTGCTATACGGGTGTATGCGTGTGTATATGTGTGTTTTTTTAATTATTCATTTACGGGATGTGGGCATCGCTGGCTGGGCCAACATTTATTGCCCATCGCTAATTGCCCTTGAGAAGGTGGTGGTGAGCTGCGTTCTTGAACCGCTGGAGACCCTGTGGTGTAGGTACACCCACAGTGCTGTTACAGAGGGAGTTCCAGGATCTTGACCAAGCAACAGTGAAGGAATCGCGATATATTTCCAAGTCAGGGCGGTGAGTGGATGGGAGGGGAACCTGTTCCCATGTGTCTGCTGCCCTTGTCCCTCTAGATGGTAGTAGTCATGGATGTGGAAGGTAAAAACAAAAAATAAAAACAAAAAAATAAAAACAAATATTTCACCCCTTTCTTGGACTCACTCAAGTTCTGTCAAAGGGTCATGAGGACTCGAAACGTCAACTCTTTTCTTCTCCGCCGATGCTGCCAGACTTGCTGAGTTTTTCCAGGTAATTCTGTTTTTGTTTTGGATTTCCAGCATCCGCAGTTTTTTTGTTTTTATCTCTGTGTTTAATTGACTGCCACTGCTCTTCAAGAAATGCCTACCTCCTTGAAGACGTTCTGTTCGTCTCTGCGACAAGATTTCCATATCTCTCTTTTGCCTTGCTCACCTTCATTGCTTTCCATTTCTCTCCTGGTGTTTGACAAGGTGTTTACTAAAACCCGCTTTCATAGCCATATCTCCTCAGTGACTGTCTCCATCTCTGACTTACCTCACGTGGATTTCAACTGAAATTCCACCCCTCATGTTTCGAACCCACCCAGGATTACAGGTATCTCCGGGACATAAAACGTTTCTCGGACCGCTGTTCCCGTCACATTCTGAAATCCACACTCAGTGCCATGCGCCGCCATATGAACACACTCGACCTCTCCCTCCAGCAGCACCGCCGTACCCTTTTTCAAAGCTGTGCGTGCCCCCAGTTTCATTTTATTCTTCGGCTCATCCGACGCCTCAACAAGAAACTTTTTCTCTTTCTCTCGTGCTAAGGAACGCAAGCTCCAACAACTCATCGACACCAACACCCATCTAGTACCCTCTATCCCTGCCTGTCCCTCCGTCCCCACCCCATCTTCCAATCCCAGCCCCAGCCATGTATTCACTATACCCCCTGACCTTCCCCTCTCCGATGCTGAACGTTCAGTGCTCAGCAAAGGACTTAGTTTCATACCCTTACACCCTCACCTCAATGAATTTTGGGCTCGGCATGATGCTGAACTCTTCTTCCGCCGTCTTCGTCTCTGGGCTCACTTCTTTGGGCAGGAGTCCTCTCCCCGTTCAACGGATCCTTTCACCCACCTCCAATATTCTCCCTCCAGCTGGACCCCTCCCTCTGGATTCTTACCTTCTCTTGATCTTTTCATTGAGAACTGTCGGCGCGACATTAGTCATCTCAATTTCTCTGCTCCTCTCACCCATTCTAATCTCTCTCTCTCTGAACTTACTGCACTCAGCTTATATTTCACCCCTTTCTTGGACTCACTCAAGTTCTGTCGAAGGGTCATGAGGACTCGAAACGTCAACTCTTTTCTTCTCCGCCGATGCTGCCAGACCTGCTGAGTTTTTCCAGGTAATTCTGTTTTTGTTATGGATGTGGAAGGAGCTGCCAAAATAACCTTGGTAAGTTTTTGCAGTGCATCTTGTAGATGGTGTACACAGCAGCCACTGTACATCAGTGGTGGAGGGAGTGAATGTTTATGGAAGGGGTGCCAATCAAGCAGGCTGCTTTATCCTGGATGTTGTCAAGCTTCTTGATTGTTGTTGGAGCTGCACTCATCCAGGCAAGTGGGGAGTATTCCATCACACTCCAGACTTGTGCCTTGTAGATTGTGGACAGGCTTTGATAGTCAGAAGGTGAGTTACTCCCACTGGATTCCTAGCTTCTGACCTGTTGTAGCCGCAGTATTTATATGGCGAGTCCAGTTCAGTTTCTGGTCAATGGTAACCTCCAGGATGTTGATAGTGGGTGATTCAGCAATGGTAATGTCATTGAATGTCAAAGGGCGATGGTTAGATTCTCTCTTTTTGGGGATGGTCATTGTCTGGCACTTGTGATGTGAATGTATATTGCCACTTGCCAATTCAAGCCTGGATATTGTCCAGCCTAGCTGCATTTGGACATGGACTGCTTCAGCATCTGAGGAGTTGCAAATGGTGCTGAACATTGTGCAATCATCAGCGAACATCCCCACTTCTGACCTTATGGTGGAAGGAAGGTCATTGATGAAGCAGCTGAAGATGGTTGGGCCGAGGACACTACCCTGAGGAATTCCTGCAGTGACATCCTGGGACTGAGATGATTGACCTTCGACAACCACAACTATCCTCCTTTGTGCTAGGTATGACTCCAACTAGTGGAGAGTTTTCCCTCTGATTTCCATTGACTCCAGTTTTGCTAGGGCTCCTTGATACCACACTCTGTCAAATGCTGCCTTGATGTCAAGGGCAGTCACTCTCACCTCACCTCAGAAGTTCAACTCTTTTGTCCATGTTTGAACCAAGACTGTAATGAGGCCAGAAGCTTAGCTGGTAGAACCTAAACTGAGCATCAGAGCAGGTTATTGCTGAGTAAGTGCCGCCTGATAGCACTGTTGATGACCCCTTCCATCATTTTACCGATGGTCAAGAGTAGACTGAAGGGGCGGTAATTGGCCAGGTTGGATTTGTCTTCCTTTTTGCATACAGGACATACCTGGGCAATTTTCCACATTGCTTGGTAGATGCCAGTGTTGTTGCTGTTATGAAACAGCTTGGCTACAAGCATGGCAAGTTCTGGAGCACAACCTTTCAGTCCTTTTGCCAGAATATTGTCAGGGCCCATAACCTTTGCATTAGCCAGTGCCTTCAGCTGTTTCTTGTATCACGTGGAGTGAATCGAATTGGCTGAAGACTGGCATCTGTGATGCTGGGGACCCCTGGAAGAGGCCGAGATGGATAATCCACTCAGCACTTAAGGCTGACAATTGTAGTAAATGCTTCAGCCTTTTACACTGATGTGTTGGGCTCCCCCATCATTGAGGATGAGGTTATTTGTGAAGCCTCCTCCAATGAGTTCTTTAATTGTCCACCATCATTCATAACTGGATGTGACAGGACTGCAGTGCTTAGATCTGATCCATTGGTTGTGGAATTGCTTAGCTCTGTCTATCACTTGCTGCTTATACTGTTTAGTATGCAAGTAGTCCTGTGTTGCGGCTTCATGGATGCCCAGTCTTGAGTTGCTAGATCTGTTCGAAACCTAGCTTATTTAGCACGGCGGTAGTGACACACAACACGATAAAGGTTATCCTCAATGTGAAGACAGAACTTTATTTCTGTGCAGTGGTCATTTCTACCGATAATGTCATGGACAGATGCTCCTGTGGCAGGCAGGTTGGTGAGGATGGAGTCAAGTCTGTTTGTCTTTCTTGGTCCCTTCACCACCTGCCACAGACCCAGTCTAGCAGCTATGTCTTTTAGGACTTGGCCAGCTAAGCCTGTGGTGGTGCTACCGAGCCACTCTTGGTGATGGACATTGAAGTCCCCCACTCAGAGTACATTCTGTGCCCTTACCACTCTTAGTGCTTCCTCCAAGTGGTGTTCAACATGGAGGAGCACTGCTTCATCAGCTGAGAGGGGAATGGGGTGCAGTACGTGGTAATCAGCAGGTTTCCTTGCACATGTTTGACCTGATGCCATGAGACTTCATGGGGGCCGGAGTCGATATTGAGGACTCCCAGGGCAACTCCCTCCCGACTGTGTAGCACTGTGCCGCCACCTTTGCTGTGTCTGTCCTGCCAGTGGGACATGGTATACCAGGGATGTTGATGCTGATGCTTTGGACATGACCCGTAAGGTATGATTCCGTGAATATGACTATATCAGGCAGTTGCTTGACTAGTCTGTGAGACAGCTCTCCTAATTTTGGCACAAGCCCCCATATGTTAGTAAGGAGGACTTTGCAGGGACGACAGGGCTGGGTTTGTCATTGTCATTTCTGGTGCCTAGGTCGATGCTGGGTGATCCATCATGTGTGTTTGTGTTATATACTATGGTCCCTGGAAAAAGGTTGAGGGGTGCTATTTGATTTGGATATGTATGGTGAATTAGTTTTAAATGTCCAGCATTAAAACCATAAGCGTTATGCTACATAATTGCTTTGAAGTGAAAATAAATTGTGGCACCTGTAAGCTGGTCTGGATTTTGTAGTCAGTGGTGAAGCAATGGTGCTCGATGCTGATCTGGAAGAAAGTTGCCCACAATGATCTAGTGATCTTTGTGGCTTGGTTTTCTTTTTACCTAAAGCAGTTTAAATCTGGCATCACGTCAAGGGGCATGCAGCAGCATTGATGTCTGGAAGCAGGTAAGTAGCCAATTACATTGAAGTATTTGCACATGTCAACCAGAAAGTTAAAAGCAGTTAGTATTTGCTAGTGCGGTTGGGTGCCGGGCTTTGGGGGGGAAGGTGGTTTAAATTAGATTGGCAGGGAATTGGGAACCTGAGGGCAAATTCAGAGCAGGAGATGGAGAATTAGTGAGTGACTCTGAAAGACAGAAGCAACACAGGTTAAAAAGTGTACAACATAGGAATTTGGCAGTGTTAAAAGGTACATACGTAAATGCAAGGAACATAATAAATAAAACTGATGAGCTGAGGGCACAAATAGACACATGGCAGCATGATATCATCGCTATAATAGGAACTTGGCTTAAGGAGGGGCAAAAATGGCAGCTCGGCATCCTCCGATATAGAGGGATATAAACAGTGAGGTTGTCTGTTTTTTCAGTCCATTGTGGAGTTTTACTTGGAGCTGGTGTACTTGGTCACCGCCTTTGTCCCTTCCGACACGGCGTGCTTGGCCAGTTCCCTGGGCAGCAGCAGGCGCACGGCGCTCTGGATCTCCCAAGAGCTGGTGGTGCTGCGCTTGTTGTAATGGGCCAGGCGGGAAGCCTCACCACCATGTGCTCAAAAATATCATTCACGAGCAAGTTTGTGATGCTCACGGCCTTGGAGGAGATGCCGGTGTTGGGTGAGCCTGCTCCATCACTTTGTAGATGTAGACCGAGTGACTCTCCTTCCTCGACCTTCGCTGCTTCTTGCCGTCCTTTGCTGGTGGTTTCTTTAAGGCTTTCTTGGCTCCGTTCTTGGGAGCTGGTCTCTTCTCATCAACAACCTTCAGTTTCAGACAGAGAAATAGTATTACTGGTTAAAGAATCAATTACAGCTGTGAGAAAGGATGATATGCTAAATGAAACATGTGAGTTGAGCTCAGAAATAAAAAAGGGGCAGCCACACTGCAAGGAGTGCACTATGGACCCCCAAATAGTGGAAGGGAGTTAGAAGAGCAAATATGTAGACAGATTTCTGAGTGAAAAAACAATAGGGCAGTAGTCGTTGGGGATTTCAACTATCCTAATATCATTTGGGATATGAACAGTGTGAAGGGCACAGTGGGTGCAAAATTTTTGAATTGCATTCAAGAGAACTTTTTTAGCTAGCACATAAGCCCAGTGAGAGGGGGTGCAATTCTAGTTTTAGTCCTAGGAAATGAAGCTGGGCAAGTGGATGAAGCAGCAGTGGGGGACTATTTTGGAGATAGTGACCATAATATAGTGAGATTTAGCCATCATATGGTAAAGGACAAAGAACGGGAATAAAAGTTCTAAATTGGGGAAGGACAAATTTTACAAAACTGACGGGTGAGCTGGTGAGAGTGGACTGGATACAACTATTGGAAGGAAAACTGTGTCAAATCAGTGGAAGGCAAAGGTGAGATTCTATGGGCATGGTGTAGATATGTCTCCACAAAGAAAAGGGGTGGTACTGCCAAATCTAGAGTCCCCTGGTTATCCATAAGCATACAGGCCAAGATAAAGCAGAAAAAAAGCTTTTATGACCTAATACTGTAGAAAGCCTAGAGGAGAATAAAAAGTACAGGACTCTAGTAGAAATGGAAATTAGGAAAGCAAAGAGAGGACACGAGAAAATATTGGCAGGTAAATTCAAAGAAAATCCTAAGATGTTTTACCAGTACATTAAGAGCAAGGGAATAACGAAGGAAAAGGGAGGGCCTATCAGAGATGTACATGGTAACTTGTGGGTTGATGCAGAAGACATGGGCAGGATTCTCAGTAAGCACTTTGTCTCTGTCTTCACTAAGGAAAGGGATGATGCAGACATTTGAGTTAAAGGGAAGGAGTGTGAAACATTAGGTACAATAAGCATAGTGAGAGAGGAAGTACTGGAGGGACTGGCATTCTTGAAGATGAATAAACCACCAGGGCCAGATGGATTCTATCCCAGGTTGTTAGAGGAAGCCAGGGAGGAAATAGCAGATGCTCTGAGGATCATTTTCCAATCAGTAGATACAAGTCAGACCCCAGAGCATTGGAGGTCTGCAAATGTTGTACCACTATTTAGAAAGGTGCGAAGGATAGGCCCAAAAATTATAGGCTGGTCGGTCTGACTTCAGTGGTGGGCAGATTATTGGAAACAATTGAAAAACAAGATAAACTGTCACTTAGAAAGACACAGATTGGTCAGGGATAGTCAGCAAGGTTTTGTTAGGGGAACATCATGTCTTACTAGCTTAATAGAATTTTTTTGAAGCAATAACAAGGGAGATTGATGAAGACAGCGCAGTGGATGTTGACTATATTGATTTCAGTAAGGTATTGGACAAGGTCCCACATGGCAGACTGGTCAGGAAAGTGAGATCTCATGGGATACAGAGGAAGGTGGCAGATTGGATTCAAAATTGGCTCAGTGACAGGAAACGAGGAGTAATGGTCAATGGATGTTTTTGCGAATGAAAAGCGGTTTCTAGTGGTGTTCTACAGGGCTCAGTGTTGGGCCCTTCCTGTTTGTTGTATATATTAATGATTTGGACTTAAATGTGGGAGGCATGATTGGGAAATTTGCAGATGACACAAAAATTAGCCATGTAGTTGATAGTGGAGAGGATAGCTGTTGACTCCAGAATGATATCAATGGTTTGGTTGAGTGGGTGGAGAATTCACAAATGGAATTCAATCTGGAAAAGTGTGAGGTAATGCATTTGGGGAGGGCAAACAAAGCAAGGGAATAATAAATAAATGGGAAGTTAGTGAGAGGGATTGAGGAAGTGAGACACCTTGGAGTGCATGTCCACAGGTCCTTGAAGGTGGCAGGACAGGTGGGCAGGGTGGTCAAGAAAGTATATGGAATTATTGAATACAGAAGCAGGGATGTAATGATGGAACTGTATAAAACGCTGGTTAGGTCATAGCTGGAATTTTGTGTACAGTTCTGGTCACCACATTACAGGAAGGACATGATCGCTTTCGAGAGAGTGCAGAGGAGATTTACAAGAATGTTGCCAGGGCTTAAAAATTGCAGCTATGAAGAGAGATTCAACAGGCTAGGGTTGTTTTCCTCAGAGCAGAGGAGGCTAAGGGGTGACCTAATTGAGGTGTACAAAATTGTGAGGGGCCTAGATAGGATAGACAGGAAAGACTTGTTTCCCCTAGCTGAGGGCTCAGTTACCAGGGGGCACAGATTTAAGGTGATTGGCAGAAGGATTAGAAGGAACATGAGGGAAAACCTTTTCACCCAGAGGGTGGTGGGCGTCTGGAATTCACTGCCTCAGTTGGTGGCTGAGGCTGAAATGCTCAAATCATTTAAAAGATACCTGGATATGCATCTGAAGTGCTGTAACCTACAAGGCTACGGACCAGGTGCTGGAAAGTGGGATCAAAATGAGCGGCTGGTTTCTTTTTCCTCTTTTTGGCTGATGCAGACAAGATGGGCTGAATGGCCTCTTTCTGCACGAACTTTTCCATGGTTCTTCACTTTTAATTTCAAATAGTGAAATAAATTATGATTGAATAAAGATAGAAACTAAAATAAAGATAAACAGACATTTAGAAAAAAGATAAATGTTGGAATGTTTTGTCATTTATTGAGAAATTTGACATTCCACAATATAAAATTAGCTTTCCTGGGCCACTGATGGTGTTGGATGGTAATTATGAAGTTAGTGCATGGTTTAAAAACCCAGTTATACCTCATTCAACAAGATGCAACTCTTTCAAGAGCTTTTACAGTGAGACTAACTGCGCACTTTAATTCAATTGATTTCCATGATTACAATTTAGGATGCCTCAACAATATGTATGCAGAGTCCAGAAGCCATTGTCAGTTTCACTGGGCACTGGTGAAAGTTGCCAATTTCACCATCATAAACCACAACAAAATCTGGGACATAATTTCAGACAACCAGAAAACAGCCATGAAAAAATCCATCCAGTTATTTGACAGAGAGGAAATATTGCTTCCATGCATTATGTATGACAAAATCAGAAACTGTTGTCTACAAACAGGCTCTTGCTTTTTGTTGCATGTAGTGTGTTTGGGAAATCATCTCTCCCAGATGGATTGTTTCTCTATTAATTATTCAGTTGGCCTGAGCTCTTCTTAGCAAAAAAAAAATGTAGAGTGGTGAAACACTGTTGTTTTTACTTTAATTTACTTTTTCACTGAAATTTGTGATGGTAGAGTTTCAACCCCAGTTTTTCAAAGATTCTTGCATCTGAATTGCTTTGGTTTTGATGTACTTTGCTTGATTATCCAGAAACATTATCAGCTGACTGCGGAACCAGCCACTGGGCTGTTTTTGCATAAATGTTTACTCATAGTTGAGTCATCATTGGAAAAGCAAAAACAGATGGCTCAGATGTTCTGTATTAAAACACAAATTGTGCACAGGACCCAGAAATACAATTGAGCAAAATTTGAAGTTAATGCTGACATTTTTGTTGTCAACCAACCAAATTATGCATTTGCCTATCTAGAGATTCCAGGAAATCACTTAAGTGCTAGTGTGGAAATTATGGACTCCTGTTATTGCAGTTGATTCATGTCTGTTGGCATGCATGGTTTGACAATTGTATTTGATACTACATTATGAAATGATACATTCATAGATGTAAGGTATTCATAGATACACTGCTTAAGTAATTCTCTGCAATTCACACATTTCATTTTCATTTTTTTATATAAGCAAAAAAAAAGTATTATTGCACATGTTTTGTTCTCCAAGAGTTAAATGTGCAACACCCCATTTTTTTTACATTTGTCCCCGGTTTCTCACAGCTCCTATTTTTTTTCCGTCAAAGTGCTGCTTTGTGATATCTTATAGCTGGTGCTGTTTGACAAATGCAGCTTTCTTTTCTATGAGCAACTTCAGTGTAAGACTAATCATGAGGAGTTACAGAAATTGTATTATTTTTGATCAGTGCCTGCTAATTAGCTTTTTTTTAAAAGACAGAACACTTAACTAAACAATCTTATTTATAGGCTCTTCCTTGCAGCACCAGAGCTTCAAAGAATTAGAATTAATTTAGCTGATGAAGGGCAAGAGAAGCTCCTTACATTGCTGCATAATGTGGAGGTCTGCGCTCCCAGCCCCACACCTATCCAGAAGAAATAGGAGCAGGAGTAGGCCTTTAGGACCAATGAGCCTGCCCTGCCATTCAGTAAGATCATGGCTGATCTGATTGTGGTTCCACTTTTCTGCCTGCTCCCCATAACTCTTGACTCCCTTGTTGATCAAATATCTGTCTAGTGAAGCCTTGAATATATTCAATGATCCAGCCTCCACTGCCCTTTGTAAAAGAGAATTCCAAAGACTAATGACCCTCTGAGGGAAGAAATTCCTCCTCATCTCTGTCTTAAATGTAAGACCCCTTATTTTTAAACAGTTCTAGATCCCACGAGGTGAAACACCCTCTCATGATCTATCCTGTCAAGCTCCCTCAGAATCTTGTATGTTCTGTTTAGATTACCTCATTCTTTTAAACTGCAATGAGTATAGGCCCAACATGCTCAACCTTTCCTCATAAGGCAACACTTTCATCCCAGAAATCAGCCTATTGAACCTTCTCTGAACTGCTTTCAATGCAAGTATATCTCTCCTTAATTAAGGAGATCAAAACTATATACAGCACTCTAGGTACGGTGTCACCAGTACACTGTACAGTTAGCAACACTTCCCTACTTTTATACATCTCCCTTGCATTAAAGGCCAACATTCCATTTGTCTTCCTAATTAATAGATGTACCTGCATGCTAACTTTTTGTGATTCATGTACTAGAACACCCAGATCCCTCTGTACCACAGCATTCTGCAGTTTCTTTCCATTTAAATAATATTCTGCTTTTCTATTCTTCCTGCAAAAGTGGACAACCTCACATTTTCCCACATTATACTCCCTATATATTATAAGTCATTATATATCTGCCAAATTTCTACCCATTAATTTAACCTACTTATATCCCTTTGTATCCTCCTCACAACTGTTCCCACTACCCGAAAGATATTGTTAACACTATCAAATGTCAGCAAATAGCAGAACGTGCTAATGAAAGGTGTTATGACATGGCAGACGTGTGCCAGGTGGATCAAATCCACGAGAGAAACTTGATCCTGGTATCACAGTGGTTTTGCAATTTGCATTTATTTTGAGATACATGCATTGAATTCGGAAGTAATAAGCCCACCAAAGCCTTTAGAGATTTTTTTTTTAAAAGCTAAATTAAAATATTTATTAAAAGAAAAGATGTCAAACACACATAAGATTCCAGTTATTTACTACTATAGTAAATACTATATCCTGACTCCTAAATACAACCCCCTTGTAAGGCAACAGTCCAAAATAGATTTTAAAGTTAGAAAGACAGGCCAGCACAATTGTCACCTTTAAGGGCTGAATGCAGCAGACTCATGCAGATCTGCTGGAGGCATTTCTGAGGCTGTTTCGCAAGCTTCTGCTAGATGTCACCGGGCCCCTCCCCATAGCTTTTCATTCTCCTTTATATACATTTTCCTCTCTTAATCTGTAAATTCCATATGTCTTTGAAAATGTACTTTCCCATAATATAAACTTCTCATGGTGCTAATATTGTCAATAACCTTTGGGAAAAATGAACACACTGCTTGGCCTAGCTTCTCTGGCTAGGTATAAACATCCTACTATCTCTTTGAAATTCAAACTGCCCTGATTTATCTAAAACTGCAAATTCTCCTCACACCTTACATTCTAAAGCTGCAGTCATGTTTATGTATTTAGCATTTCAAACCTAGCTTCTTTTGCTGAATCAAAGCCTCCAGACCAGCTGTCTCCAATTCAAATAAATCCCATATACATGCACACAAGCTACCTAAACCCTACTTTTACAATAAATCACGATATTATGAAAATTATTATGCTTTCATAACAGACGGTAAGGAGGAGAAAGAGAGGCAATCCTATTCACATCCAGTGATGATTCTTATCAGACAGGATAATTCTCCTTGTTCTTATTGATGAAGAACTATTCTAATGAAAAATTTAACTTCAATAAACACTGGAATCTATCTTCATGCCAATGCTGTAGATGATCAGTCTGTACTGTGAGCCGTGCTCTAATGTGACCCAAGGACCACTCATGGCCAACTTCTGTGGCTTTGTCCAAAGTCTTCAGCAGAACTGTTGCTCTGCCTGGCTGCCCTCAGTTTATCAGTTGCTGTCAATTGAATTTTGCTAATAGCTAGGTACCATGTGCATTTTTTGGTGAGCTAATGGATAGGAAATTCTACTCTGTAGACTTCAAACTTAAGTAATTGGATTCCAGATGTACCTCAAAAGTCTTAGTGATAGTTTTATTGCTTTACCAGCAGGGTGGGCCTGGTTTCCATTTTTTTTGGTCATTCTTCACAATTATGTTTGTTCAAATTTGGATCTTTTTAGCTTGGAGCAACATTTTGTGGAACCAAAATGTTTTTCTGAAGAAAAGAATTGATAATAACAGGGTTTAAAATTTCATTGATTTGCAGTCTTTGCACGTTTTTTGTCTAAAATGTTAAAATAGTATGAACCTTGCCCATTTTATTGAACCACTGAGAAATGTTCAATTGAGCTACTTTGCTTATTAATTCACTAAAAAAAAAATTCAAGCATGCAAGAAGATGAATATTTTAAAGCAGCATGCAGCTCCGTTTGAAAAACAAATTTGCTTTTGGTCAGCAGAAGTAATATTTTCTATTTAGGTGTTATCCGTCATCAGAATTCCTACTTATTTGTAAAGAAACTAAAAACACTGTTGGCTTACCAAAGTGATATTGCATGGAAATGTCGACTCCTAGTAAGCGTTAAGGCTTTTAGTTGTCACCAGCTGCATCCAGCCACTGAGAGGCGAAGAGGCTCTGGTTTGCAGGCCTTTCTATAGCCATCAGCTGTGTGGCTTTGTGATAAAGTGGCAGCAATTCAAATGAGGGGAGAGCATTAGTTTTTATTTGCCTGACTATTGCACAATATTGCACTGGCTGAGGCCTGTTTAACTCGCGCAACTACAAACTTCACTTCAGCAAGAACGTTGAGTGATCATCGAGTCTGCTGCTTTTCTGGCTTATATCAGTTTAATATCAAATCACACCAGCATTACAAGCAGTCTGCAGCGAGGGGGTTAGAAGTTGATGGTCCGTCCAAGTATATCATACTATGTAAAATGTAATTGTTGTAATGCACTTTACACTCCTTTGATATGGAAGTAGGGTAGAAGATTTCAACCTCTTTAAAAAGGGCTCAGTGACTTAACTGTTTTAATTGTTTAGGCTTCCACATTATTTCCCATATTAAATAGGAAATATGCACACATTTGGTATGGTTTTTCTTATTTTACAGTGTGTTCAAGTTTAGTATGTATTCAGAGCTAAAGGCATTTTGCAAAATGTTAAACTTCGGGTGTAATTTGAGTCTGATGAACCAAGCTAGCTCAGAGTGAAGTGCAGTGAGACCTAGCTAGCTCAGAGTGATGTGCAGCAAGACTCCTTTGGTCATAATGACCAAATTTGATTCTGACACCAAATTTATTGCAAAGTGAAATTGCTTACACTCTTTGATTAGTCAAGACTAGTTGCATGTAGGCAAACTTTCTGGGTTTTTTTAATTCATTCCAGCATCACTGGCTAGGCCAGCATTTATTGCCCTTGTTCATAGGGCAAATATTGCATATTGCATGCATCTGGAGTCACATGTAGGCCAGACCAGGTAAGGATGGCAGATTTCCTTTCTTAAAGGACATTAGTGAAACTAATGAGTTTTTTTACAACAATCAACAATTCTCATTGTTAGACTTTCAATTCCAGATTTTTATTGAATTCAAATTCCACGATCTGCCATGGTGGGATTCGAACCCGAGTACATTACCCTGGATCTCTGGATTACTAGTCCAGCAACAGTACCACTATGCCATTGCCTCCCCTTGTGCAACTCTGAATTAAGTATATTGGTCTGGACTTTGCTGTACTGATGAGAGTGAACCTGTCGGTGTTCCCCTTTATTACACTGAAGAGAGGCCCAGCAACTTCATGTACTTTAGTGCAGAAATCCTGAAGTTGCGGTGGGCCATTCTGCATTCCTCCAGAGCACTCGTTTTGAGCACACCGACATCAGGATTAAAATGAAAGAAATAGGTGTGGTGAAAGTTTGACCCAATTATCCAGTTATAACGACCTGTGCTGGACAGAATGTTTTAGGGTTGATTAATCCCCCATAGCTTGTGACTCATTAATTTCGTGATTTATTCAGGATACTGTTTATCTTGTGAAACATTGCTTCTGAAGAACATCTGATTATTTTTAGCCACCTTATGAAATCCAAATCACAGCTTATATTTTGCAATATTTTAAGAAAATAGTATGGGAGATGTTTGAAACCTATTTAATTCGCCACAAGTGAAATCAATTGTAATAGATCTTGGCTCCCGGAGTTGCTCAATTTTCAGTCTTTTCCAATGGACAAATACAAATCAGTTCACTTTCACAATGTAGCGAACTTGAATACGAATGACAAATTCCAAATTATACTTCAATGTTCATTGGAGAGAAACACAAGTAAACTAACCAGCAGCACTGGCCTGTATTTTACAGAGAGTGGCAAACGAACATTAGCCACTCAATACACTTGTACTTGCTCAGACTTTCTATGTGCTTTCAAACTGGACGTTGCAGGAATTGGAAAGCCAAAATAGCACAATACCCTTTAAAGAGAATCTAGGACCTGTGTAATATTTCTTAAAATTCATTCACGGGATGTGGTCTTTATTGCCCATCGCTAGTTGCCCGTGAGGTGGTGGTGAGCTGCCTTCTTGAACTGCTGCAGTTCATGTGGTGTATGTACACCCACAGTGCTGTTAGGAAGGGAGTTCCAGGATTTTGACCCAGTGACTGTGAAGGAACGGCGATATATTTCCAAGTCAGGATGGTCCATGACTTGGAGGGGAACTTCCAGGTGGTGGTGTTCCCATCTATCTGCTGCCCTTGTCCCAGGTGGTAGTGATCGTGTTTTTGAAAGGTGCTGCCTAAGGAGCCTTGGTGAATTCTTGCAGTGCATCTTGTAGATGGTACACATTGCTGTTACTGTGTGCGGTGGTGGAGGGAGTGAATGTTTGTGGCTGTGGTGCCAATCAAGCGGCCTGCTTTTTCCTGGACAGTGTCCAGTTTCTTCAGTGTTTGTAGGAGCTGCGCTCATCCAGCCAAGTGGGGAGTATTCCATCAAATGAGGCTCGCAATGGTGTGTCCCCTTTAACCAATCAGATTGAAGAACCCTCACTGAGCCACTCAGGAAGTGCCAGTTTAGAGAAGTCAATTCAGTGACAAATCATGTCCAGAAAGCAAACTAAAGACACCCAAGGATGGGATTAAGAGGGAGCAAAAGAAAAGAGAAAGGACGAAAAGTAAAAACAAATTTTAAATATACAAAAATAATTAAAATAATTATAAAAGTTAGTTTTCAGTAGTTGAGAGAGGTTATTTAGCAGTAGGTGAGACTCATCAGGCTGTTAAAGCTTTACTTACATTTGAGGGAACAGTCCCCAACTTTCCAAAGAGACTACTAGGTATCTATCATGTAAGTACAGCAACTTCACGCCATTCCATGTATTTCAAACACCATGAGTTTTGGTGTGATATTGTTATAATGAAGCTTCTGGATGAACAATGTCCAGATTTCCGTGTTTAATTGTGCACGTGGAGTCACTGGAATTTGCTATCCGTTGTGCACTTTAATAACAGTGAATGATGTTGGCTTCCATGTTAATTTTACTGCAAAGCCCAAGCCAATATGACCCTCCTTAATATCCACCTTATTGACTAAGCTTTGTCAAGACAATCAAACACTCCTCCTTTGACTTGATGTCTGCTTTTGCTCATGCTCCTGTGAGGTGGCTTGAGATGTTTTTCTGCTGAATAAATGCAGGTTGTTGTTATTGAAGTCATAAATTTCCTGAACATTTTCTGGTACTGAGGAGCCCCCCTTGACACCTATGTATATTCGAAGATCATGCGCGCACTGCCACTTCTGAAGAGTGCTGCAGAGCACCTGACCCAGTGGACCTGTATTTCCATCTTCATGAGGGGCGCAGAGAAATTGGGGGCAGAAAAGACAGCTCAGCCTTGTAGGATTGCATGCTGCAACCTGCTAAAAGGACTTAAGAAGATTCACAAAAGGCTTATTTATTACCGTACAAAAGATGCATAATAAAAGTAATCCGACCTTGACTTCTCCAGTCTTTAATTACCGTGCCAATGTCGCTGTTATTAAAATGCCGATAGAAAATGAGGATGTTGTTCATGCTTGCAAAATATAAAAGCTGCTGATCTTTTCAAGTGTTTAGCCACAACCTGGTGAGCAGAGTGTACTGTTAGTACTGGAGGATTCTCCCTTGTTAAAACCATAAAAGAAATCAAAGTAAGTCTACCATTTGCTTTGGTTTTTGTAGCCTAGAGCACACTAAGAGAATATTGTAGAGTTTGATCCAATCACAAGAAAATGCATTGAGCTAATGTTCACCTGAGAGATTATGTTAATTACAAGTTACAACACACTTTAAATACATCTTGAATCACAGGAGTTGCATTGAATGTTTTCATTTCTAACTGCACAAGAACTGTTTATAGTTAGCATTTGGGTAAAAATGGTTCTGCTTTATACATCCTTTATAACATGGTAAGGATGTAAATTAATTTTGCTGAATCTGATGTTTGTTTGGAATCTGCTGAGCCACTCAGGATTCCAAATGGACCCATTGAAATTCAGAATTTGATCACCAAACTGGCATTTGACTGTACTTCTAAATTCTTGTTGCCCGCTTCTTTCCTTGATTACTGTGTGATAACTGGCTGGAAGAATTCTGAGAATTTAAGAAAAGAGATGAGTAGCTACCTATACACAGTGTTTCCTGCATGTGGATATTTTTCTACCCTGTTTTTAATTCTCCTTTATTAGTTCCTGTAATGAAAAGTTATACCACCCTTGATAATGATCTAATTTTTAAAAATTATTTATTCATCCATGGGATGTGGGTATAGCTGGCAAGACCAGCATTTATTGACCTCAAGAAGGTGATGGAGAGTCGCTGCCTTGAACCGTTGCAGTCGCATGGTGAAGACACTCCCACATTGCTGTCACGGAGTGAGTTCCAAGATATTGAGCCAGTGACACTGAAGGAACACTGATTTTGTCCAAGTCAACAGCTTGTGAGATTTGGAGGGGAACTTGCAGTTGGTGGTGCTCCTTTGCACCTACTGTACATGTGACATGAACTTTTGAATTTTGATAAAACTTTTTATTTAATTAATAAAACCTTCATGAAACCTCATCCTGCCTGTGAATGAGGTTTCATAAAAAATGTGAAGGTTACCTGGGCTCTTCGCCTGCCTGCCAACCTTAAGGTTGGACGGACTGCCTTGACAATGATAATTAGTTTATTAATGGCCTTAACAGGCCTTTGACAGCTAGACGGGCACACAGCCAACTCTGGTGCACGCCCGCCAAACGAAAGATTAGAATGACGTGCGGTGATGTCGGGACACACACCCGACGTCACCATGCGTCATTTTACACATCAGACCCCCACACGCTGAACAGAAGATTCTTGCCTATGTTCTACTTCACCCTTAGTTACAATTGTTGGTGGTTGTCACTGGTTTGTAATTATTGAAGCCTAAATTTCACTTAGATGATTCATTTTTTCATTTAGTGAATGATTTCATTTAGTAGGTGTAGCATACCTGGATTTTCAAAAGGCTTTCGGTATGGTGCTGCACAAAAGGTTAATAAGCAAAATAAAGACTCATGGAACTGGAGGTAATATATTAGCATAAATAGAGGATTAGTTAATGGATAGAAAACAGAGAGTGAGCATAAATGGAGTTTTTTCAAGTTGGCAGGCACAGAATACTGAGGTGCTGCAAAGATCTGTGCTGGAGCTAAACTATTTACAATCTATATTAATGACTTAGACAAAGATACAGAGAGTACTGTATCTAAGTTTGCTGATGATACCAAACTAGATAGAAAGGTAAACTGTGGGGAGGACACAGAGAGGCTGCAAATGGCCTTTATTACAAGGTATTGGAGTACAAGAATAAAGAAGTCTTGCTACAGTTGTACACAGTTTTGGTGAGACCACATCAGGAGTACTGTGTGCAGTTTTGGTCCCCACATCTCCAAATTTAAGAAAGGATATACTTGCATTGGAGGCATTATAGCGAAAATTCGCTAAATTGGCCCCTGGTCTGAGAGGGTTACCCTATGATGAGAGGCTAAGTAAATTGGGCTTATATTCTCTGGAGTTTGGAAGAATGAGGCAAACTCATTAAAACCTACAAAATCCTGAAGGAGCTTGACAGGGTGGGGGCTAAGAGATTGTTTCCATTGTTTGGGGGAACTAAAGCAGAGGGGCACACTCACGAGTGAAGGAGCTGATTATTTAGAACTGAGATGAGGAGAAATTGCTTCACTCAAAGGATCATGAACCTTTGGATTTCTCTACCCCGGAGTGGTGTGGATGCTCCATAGTTGAATACATTTAAGGCTGGGTAGACAGATTTTTGGTCTCTCAGGGAATTAAGGATATGGGGAGCGGGCAGGAAAATGGAGTCGAAGCCCAAGATCAGCTATGATCATATTGAATAGTGAAGCAGGCTCAATTGGCCGTGGGGTCTATTCCCTCTCCTATTACTTACGTTCTTATGTTTTTTTTTAATGTTCAATCTTTCTTGTGCAGGTAAGTCAAAAGTGACAGACAGATTTGAAGTACCTGAACCATGGTGTTGAAATTATTCTTATCTGAAGCGGATGGATAAGTACTTAGATGATGTTACAGGACGATAGAGGAAGAGCAGGGTAGTGGGATTGATTTTGGGTTGCTGTAACATAGAATTGCGACAGCCATAGTGGACCGAATAGCCACCTTCTGTGCTAAAAACGTATTTGGTTCTATAAATGGCCACAAAAACCTGAGTATATCTGCCATTAGAATCTGTAGCTTTTAACAAGACTGCATTTTTGAAATTGTCTAACGTGCTTGTATCTGATCTTGATTTGGATTGGTGCATTTTGAGACTTTGACTTTTCAGCAAGTACCTGCCTTCTTTGCCTTGCCCACAACTCCACCCTTTTCAAGAAGGCTAGTAATAGGCCCAACATAGTCAAAAGTCCTTGGAGTCCCTCTGATTATCTTGAATTTGTACCTTGGGAACTCTTGAGGGCAGGGTCTTTTTTGATTTTGGGGCTTGGATGATTGTGTGCAGAATGAAATTGGTTTGGCAGTGTTCCACTGTCAACAACATGTAAACTGGGACCCTTCTAGATATAGGTTGAGGATGCCTACATTTCAGCAGGCAAGCAGAATTTGATTGACTTAAAAAAGGATTTGGTTCATCTTATAATGTCTTGTGCCTGTCTAAGTTTTATCTACAGATTCATTTGATCTGAAACAGATATAAACAGTCAAACTGAAGCTTTAGCTGCATCTTGAGGGAAAACATAGTTGTGTACATTAAACTGGACTGGTAATTTAATACCCTTCACTGCACAAATTGAATAAGGACAGATGTGAGTATAAATGTTCCAAGCTTGTGTTTGCTTTGGATCTGTTTACATGTGAATTATTTGTTGTATGTGGCAGCAATAAACGTTGAGCAGGAATAAGCCAGAGAATTATATGCAACACAATTTACTCACTACCAGTGATTAAAGAATAAGGCAACAGTGAACTTTCCCCAAAAGGTGATATTTTGCTATATTGATTATATTATTTCACTGATCTATGCAATCACAAGGTGGATACAGATAAGGAAGGTCATTTGGCTCATCCATGCAAGCAAAAGATTTGCATTTCCCTCGTCACATCATGTAACTGTTTCTTCGATGAGCTTAGGAATGTAACAAAAGAAACAGCCTATTCAGCACCTCAAACCTGTTCCACCATTCAGTTAGATCATGGCTGACCGGCACCTCAACTTAATTTACCTACATTTGTTCAATATCCCTTGACACTCTTAACCAGCAAAAATCTATCAGTCTTAGTCTTGAAAGTTTAAGTTGTCGAAATTATTTACTAACACTGCTGTGACGGACAAATGTACTGAGGAAAATCCACTTAAAAAGGTCCTACATTGTTCAGTTGCTTGCTTAGATATGTTCCGATGACTTAGTACATGTTCTTTTTGAAAGAGAATGGTTTCCTTTGTCTGAGATCATTACAAGACGTCTTAAACACCTAATGTTCATACATTAATTTGTACATGGCTTTGCCCTTCTTCCTATGCAGTATAATTGTTAAAGGGCATATAATGCCAAGATTACTTTATCTTTTCCAAATGCTGCCTATTAAAATAGTGACTGATTTAAAAAACTAGGTAGGTGTTTCATAATCTTAGAGGGAAAATACACTTGAATTTGAGTAAACAGTTTTCCAATTGGGAAAGAGGATAGTATTACCTCATTTGCAATACTATTATGAGATTTTGTAGGTTAGAAACGCCCAATAACCAACTGCTTTAGGCAATGAGCAGCTCTACTATGTAGATCACAGGGACCTCCTTTTGATGCTCAACTTATGAGTTAATTGACTTTAGGTGAGGCAGTTTGAAAGCCAGCAGAATTGCCGTTAGTAGACCACCATCTAGCTGCCTCTGCTAGAAGTGTGTGACTGTGAAGCATGGGCATGGACAAGATCAGACTTGTGATGTTGCTGCCTTGCTGGAATAAATTGCTAACACCCAGGACTGATAAAAGTGGGTTACCTGGGTGAACAACCAGAGAATGCCCCCTTGTGAATGTACGTTTCAACAAGGAGCCAACACGTTCAGGAGAGAAGATTTCATCCCTTTCATTAGCCCACATTTAAAGACTATGTTAGTCATACAGATCACAAGTCCCATGTTCAGTTTCTGGCCCATGCTCTGTCAGCTGACAAAAGTAATCCTACAGTTGGCCTCAGCAACTCTCGGCTCTTGAAGGGAAAAACAAGCCAGGCTTCTTACTCATGATCAACATTTAGTAATCTTTTCTGGAAAGGGTATGCATGTGGGGGGCATCGAGCATTAAAGTTTAACTTTCAGATCTGCTCACAGTGGAGGGAGGCTGGCAACAAGTCAGGGCCCTAGAAGTTTCAGCAACGTGTTTGTCAGTGGCTTTTTAACTCAGCCATAGCATTTCCATCTGACATCCGGGTTTTTGAACCAAGCAAACAGGCATGATGACAACCTGCATTTGCCTCTTTCAGCTCCACTATTTAGAGAGATTCTGCAAGGGTCAGATTGACGAATGATAGAGTGGTTTTTACAGGCCCAGAACCTGCACGGATGGAGGCTTAATGTGGAAAGGCACCACTGCGCTTCTCCGATGTGCCTCTGAAACTAATGTTTTGGGTTTTAAGGCTGCAGGGAGATGCTAATCTCCATAGACAGGAAAAAGAAGGCAACCTCGGAAGATAGGTGGGCATGGCTGGAAGTGGCAGAGGGAGTGAGGAGCAAATGTGTGTTGCCTTGCTCCTGGATACTGCTTCCACTCTTGATCTCTTGCCTGTCCCCCCGTAACCACCCCCCCCCCCCCCCATGTCCACCGCTGAGAGAGCCCCGCATGCTGCCATCTGTCCGGATGGTTGATTCTGCCCCGGAACATGTGCAAGCAGGGCAGTCCTTGACAGGGCCCTCGAGTTTCAAAGTCTAGAGGACGTTGGACACGAGCATCTCAGCAGTCAGAGCAGAGAAACGAGCAGCCAGATTCTAGCTCTGCTGAGGCCCCAGGGGCTGTACCATTCAGGAATCCTAGAAAAGGAAGAAGTAGGATTTGTAGTTGCACAAGGGTATTTATTCAGATGTTTAACACTTGTGTTACATGTCAGCTCCTTGACGATCTTGCAACAAAAATACATAATAATCTTTCAGTGGTTATGGATCGACTGAACGTTGTTGGAGTGGGGTCCCTTTCTGTTGAATTTGAATCCAGCTTGATGCGGGGATGCCTTGATTGGCACATGTGTAGCCTATGACCTCCTGGACCTGTGGGAATCCAACCACAGCAGCAAATCTGGGCACCCACTCATTCTAGTTAGTCTCATAGTGGTGAAGTGCATGTAATTTCCAGCCCTGGCAAATCTGGTATCCATCACCTGGGATGTGCACCTGTGTGCAGCCGATTGTAAGATTCTACAAATATCACTAGTGAATCCCTAGGCGCCAGAGGCAAGGGGGCCATGGTGACCTTGATCACATTGGGATTGCATACCCATCTAGTCAGTTTGGCAGGAGGTCTCTTCCAGGAGGCTGTCAGCAACCACCTGACAGGAAATTCCAAGTCTCTTGAGGCATTGGTACTCAATCATGTGTATGGGAGTGTTACTCTCTGCCTATAAACCCTTTTATTGAGGATGTGGCCTCTTGCGAGCTGGAGCCCTGTGCTCATGCACCCTGCCCTTTGGCGTGGCTGGTGGTTGAGGAGAAGGTTGCTATTGCTGCTCCAGCTGCTGTTGGTGGTGGTGGTGTTGCTGCTGCTGCTGTTCATCTGAGGTCCAAGATAGAGCTGCTTAAGTGGCTCTCATGCTGACCTGGAAGTTGACAGTTGGGCGGAGCACATCAAGGTAGCAGAAATGGCCTCCAAAGCAGTGAAAGGTCACTCTTAGAACAAGCCCAGTGAGCAAAAGCCTTTCGCTTATACAAGGAAGCAGGTGTCAGTTCTCAGCTTGTTAAGCCATTTTTCCTGTCAGTTCCCGCAGTCCTCTCGCCTGTCTTACCTGACAATTCCAGAAAGGCTGGAAAATCCATGTACAGAGCTAAAGTTAGAATCCGGGATTAAAACAGCAGCTAGTGATCTTCTAATATATTTAGATGGAAGAGCTGCCTATACCTCAGGGGTTTTCTGGATGCTGAAGAACACTCTCTGGTTAAAGGCGGCAGTCAGCTGAATCTGGCCAGCTTCCCTGCATGCCTGTAGTTTTAGTTATTTTAACCTTGCCTGTGCAGAAACTGGTTAAAATTCCCTTCCAAGTGGAGTTGGTGTTAATGTCCACAATTTAAGAGAGAATTTCACAGTGGAGAAAATCAGCAGGAATGTCCTCTCCTTCAGGCAACATTGGTGGAGGGCTGGGAGGAGGTTGTCTGCATGTGCTCAGTTATTAAAAAAAAATGAGGAAAAGATTGAAGGTGTTTATATTTAAATAATCATAATTAATTAAAAAATAAAACAGGGAATTTTTTTCTTTTCCTAAAACACATTGGCTTCGTGCTCAACTGGTGAGTGTTGGATAACGGATGTTTCGCATTTTTATCTCCACTGTCAGCACTAGTCTCTCAGTTAACACACAGCAAAATAGTAGAACACTTTCTCCCCTGCTCACTATTGTACCAGTGTGTCACTTTGATTTCCCTCACAATCATCCTATGATCAGTTGATTTAATACTAATTGGTGCCAAATTATGGATATCTATATGCTTTGCACATGCCCATTAGGAACTAAATTCATATTGTCCCAAACAAACACTACTAATTGCGTAGCTTTAATTTAAAGGCAGAGCAGAGGTTTTCTATCTAATCAACATTGAGACATGGGTTCAAATCCACCCTGAGGTAAAAGAACCAACATACCACCCAGAATCCTGAAGTAGCCAACATTCTGCTCAAAAAAGATGTACATGACCAGCTGAAAGGATTTTTGTTTAACAATTCAGTCCTTTCATTTGTGAGATTTGCTTAACCCCAGAGAAATGACAGTCAAACCAAGGAAGTTAAACCTATGTTTTAAAAAAAAACATTATGAGCCAAGCGTTATTATATTTCTTGCTGCTGTATTTGGTTCATTTACTAAAGGGACATACTTTCATATTGTGTTTTGTGAAAGGGGCGTGAAAATCTCATGTTTCCACATCCCTCAATTCTCCACACTCCCATTGATTCAATATAGGAACTGGATCTCATATTTCCTGAGATGTATGTCTCTGTTTGAACCTGTGGCATCACATGAATTAATAGTGTTCTCATGGAGAACAGCTGGTGTAATGGCTTTAGTTCCAGCATATTAAGCTCATCAGCTACGGACTTTGTTGACCCTTATGCCATGCTGTATGAGACAGAGTTGTCCTTGGACCAGGTTCCAATTTCCTTCCAAAAAAACTGTCTCTTGCATTCGGACTTTAGGGAAATGCATTGCTAGGCAAGGATTATTAACTGCATTCTCTGCTCTTGGAGTAGCAGGGGGAGAGCAATTAGCTAATCCTAATTGTCAATCTGTTGGAATACTGACTGCCCTTGTGAGCCCACTTCAGCATTTATACAGCCTTGCTTTGCAAGTTGAACTCCCTTTGATAAAAAATAAAGCAATTTTATTCCTTATTCGATTTTGTTGCCTCTTAATGTATTTGCTCCACTTTTGCTGTATCTATTATTTTCTGTTTGTACTCTATTTCTTCATGAGCTTGTTTCATAAATATGGTTGGAAAATTGAATTTTAAGTGTCAAAAAGCATATTATTTAACTAATTACTCTCAATCGGGTGTTGATGCAAATACTGAAGATGCTGAACTAATAATCCATCAAATTCTGGCATGAGGCATTAAACCACCTGAAAAAGGTGGCTTTACACAGGTTCAACTTCACACCGTGCCTGCAAAATCAAACTTTCATCTAGCTTGTTGAACTTCCAGAGAACTTTTTAAGCTTAATTTTTAACTTAGTAGCATTAGCAAACTCTCAATTCTGCCAGTGCTTCTTCAAAAAAAATCGACACTATTTGTATGCTAGTGAACATGGCACTGTGCATGCATGCCCAAAAGCACGTACCAAGGCCTGTGTGTCTGACAAAAAAGCAATTTAGAGCTGGCAGTATAAGTCAGCGCTTTTATTCAGAGGGCACCGCCTCAAATCGAGAGACACTCAAGGCAGCAGAGGCTAGCCAAATATCAGTTCTGTTGATGACATTTCTGGTTTCTGTGGTGATTGAGGTTTTCTTTTCAGAATTTGAAGGCATTCACAAATTGTTTAACTCTTTTGATTAAATAAGTAACTAATTTTAATGCCTTTACGTTTGTCTCAAAGTAATGTTTCGTAGAGGGTTATTTGAGGTTTATTTTTTTAAAATGCTCTTTTAAGTGGTGGACTGGAACTTACCAATATTTTTGTCAGCAATAAGACTGATAACTAATAAAATGAATAAACTTGAATTTGATAATATTATTGAATCTTGCTACAAACAACAGCAAGTTTGAAATCCATACAGTTTGTAACTGTCTTGCAAAGGAAAATATACATTAACCCAAAGTGCCATAAGTAGCTTTTTGCAGTTAGTGTCAGAGGCAATAAAATCTGATTTTATTACTATAGGGTAATTGATTGTGAACAAAAGTAAAGATTTTAATCTGATATGCAATGAAACGGACCAGTTGACCTTGGTTTATTCAGTAATAGCCTATTTGATTGAAGAATTACTCATGCATTGGACAGAAAGAAGTCATACTTGTGTTCGGCCTTCTTGTTGCAGACTGTTCCTTCCCTGTTTCTAAATTTGTAAAGTAATAGTTTTTCTGTGACCATGATGTCAAATAATATCAGTGTGGGACCAGGCTACTGTTTCTCTTTTAAGTATGCACAACTTACACCAACATGGTGTGTTGAATATTTAGTTGAAATCGGTTGACTTTCAAAAATGGATAATATTTGATGGGCGATTTTAGTTCTGCTCACTGCTTTACTGACAGTCATGCAAACGCTTATTCATGCAGAACAGCAAGTAATGTTGGCTCAAAAACATTTGATTATTGTATGCTAAACTGCAAATTTTACAAATGTCTCCTGGTGTTGATATATACCACACAGGAGAATAAATTTAATAGATGTAAAATCTTGAAGAGTCAAAACTTTGCCAGTTCCAAACAGGAACTTTCATAGCACAAATAAACACATACATCTGTTTGTGACTTAGTAGCTCTTTCATAACACTGTGCAAATAGAGGCTACAAGTAGGGAAACAGTGGATTACAGTATTCTCTTTGCATAATAAGTTATTGACTATGATGTTTTGTCAATTCTTGAAAATGATTCCATAATCCATATTGGTCAAATAAGTTCTGCAAGTCAGCTTCACAAATGAAATTAAGTTCGTTTTAACGCCTTGCTAATATATTTTTAAAATATTGTCCATATTTCATGTACAAAGTATTACAAAATAATTATAGGCCATTTGGCCCAGTAGATCAATGCTGCTGTTTGTGCTCCATATTAACCTCCTCTCACCTTCCCTCATCTATCCAACAGCAACATGTCCTTCTATTTCTTTTTCCCTCTTGTACTTATCTAGCTTCCCTTTAAATACACCCATGGTGTTCACTTCAACTATACTTTGTGGTAATGAGGTCTAACCTCTCTCTGGGTAAAGAAGTTTTTTTCTGATTTCCCTTTTGGATTTATTAGTGACTATCTTATATTTATGCCCCTAGTTCTGGTTTCACCTCCAAGTGGAAACATCTTCTCTACGTTTACCCTAACATTTTCATAATCTTAATGATTTTTTTTCAAGTCACTCCTCAGCACTCTCTTTTCTAGAGAAATAAGCCTCAGCTTTATCAATCTTTAATGATGGATCTAGCCTCTTAGTTCTGATATTGTTTCATAAATTTTGCTTGCATCGTCTCCAGTGCCCATGTGTCCTTTTTATAACATGGAGACCAGAGCTCCAGGTGTGGTCTAACCAAGGTTCCAAACAAGTTCAGCATAACTTTTCTGATTTTTGAATCTATCCCTCTAGATGGAACCTGAGTACTTTGTGACCTTATTAACTTGCATGGCTATGTTTAATAATCCGTGTATCTAAGCCCCCAGATCCCTCTCGTACTCTACCCCATTTGGATATTTTCCAAGCAGTATGTGACCTCTTTATTGTTCTATGCTGACTAATGCCAGTTCTGGCTGCAAGCTGTGCATTTTCTGAGTGCTGTCAGTAAGATGCTTGTCAACTGACTCAATTCAATTGCATGTTCACCACTTGAGAAGAAGCTGTACATTTGTATTGGCTCACCTCTATCTTCTAATGAGGCACTAATCATATAAAAAAAAAAACTACGAAAAGTCGAGATATTTGCAATGTCACCAAACCCAGAAATTCAAAATAACATGAACACCACATCACAGGTTGCCAATGAAGTTTGGAGCATTCTAGGAGGCACATAAATGTCCATGTTGGTGAACTGTAAAGTAGTGAGTAACCACACAAACTTGTTTTTATTTAATTATCAGTGGGTTGGGCAGTATCTTTGCACCTCTGGACTTGGGCTCAAATCCAGCACAAAATGATGATGGTGAAAGTCTGCTGCCTTTGAAGACTACATAAGCGTCCTTTGTGAAACGATTCTGGGCAGTCTTGACCCAGTTCCTGGCAGGCACAAATCCACAGCATAAACTGTGTGTGAGTTGGCAGTAAGCTGATGTATCATTCAGTCTGTGAAGATAACTGCTGTTGAAAGGAAATGTCAAACTGATGACATGGGGGTGCTGTTCAGAAGCTGAGTTTTCTGCAGATTTCTTTATAAGAATAATGAGAGCTTACCCTAAGTTAAGACCCCAAGCTCAATGGCAATTAGAATTGGGCAAAACATGCTGGGCTTGCCAGCGATGCCCACATCCCATGAAAGAATAAAAAAAAACATACATTTCTAGATTTAACCAGACCTGATGCTGCCTGAATGTCTTCAGCAGTGGCCTCTCCCCCCCACCACCCCCTGCACCTTCAGAGTCCCATAAGGATGACCACCATTATCCTCATTTTAACAAATACAAACAGCGCTTCCCATTTTTGTTTCTACCTCAACCACCCAAGCTCCAGTATGTGCCATTCTTCGCTCAAGGCTCCAATACACCAATGCTCTCTTTGCTAACGTCCTATCTTCATTGTCTAACATATCCAAATCCCTGCTGTATGTAACCTGCCCTGCTTTGCGTTCCACTCACCAATTACCCCTGTCATTGCTGATCTATAATTGGCGCCTTGTTTCCCCAACACATTCAGTATAAGATCCTTTTCTTTCCTTGCGTCCGACTTTACCCCTCATACTTGATTCCACTAATTATCACTTTTGTCCATGCCCCACCCTCAGTTCCACAATTGTTGGTAGAACTGGGACCTACGATGTAAAATAACCCTCTTTTAGCCTCAGCCTCCATAACTATCTACCTCTTTGTCTATTTCCCTCTGCCTTTCTCTTTGTCACTTTAAAAATCCACCTCCAAAGAAGAGTCATATTAGACTCAAAATGTTAACTCTGTTCCCCTCCCCACAGATGCTGCCAGACCTGCTGAGCTTTTTTCCAGCACATTCTATTTTTATTTCAGATCTCTAGCCTCCGCAGTATTTTGTTTTTATCAAAATCCATCTCCTTGACCAACCTTTTGGTCATCCTTCCTAATCTCTTCTGTCCTAACAATATGTCCATTTTACTTGCACCATTTGTGAAATGCCTTGGAACCTTAAAGACACTATATAAATGCAGGTTGTTGTATTAAAAACATAATCACTGGAGACTGATATGGTGCAATGCTTTTCATAATTGATGATTCAACTGGAGATGATAGAGCAGTTTGTGGATTTTTAGAAAGGATCTTGGTTAATAAAAGATCACAAGTGCAATTGTCTGAGTGAATATCTTTCTTTTGAATTAGTAATGTTTTATATTCTGTTCTAGATTATAGGTGAGCAGTATTGTTCTGGTTTGTCAGTGATTAACTTGCTCCGCCTTTGTTTCCCTAAACTGTTGAGAGAAGTGGGAAGTAGCCGATAGAGAGAAAATCCTGAAGCAAAAATTGGAAATACACAACAGTCCATTGCCAAAGAGGAGGAAAGTTTAAGCTTTCAGGTGGAACGTTTCATCACAGCAACATGGAGGATAATGGTTTTTTCTTCTAGGATAATTTTCTTTGATGTATTAATTCACAATGGTGAAACAACACAAGCTAATTTATGAATTTTATTTAAACCTTTGGTTTAAACCGCCGATTAGGGGTCAGCACTTCATTTAAAAAACGATTCATGTGCAGAAGAATGAAACCAAACTAGATTATATTACCAGGAACGAGGACTAGCAACTTGTTTGGTGTTGGTGGATAGAGAGCAGTAAGCAGGAACTTTTTAAATTAATACTTCATTTAATATTTACCTACCAGCCTTGCTAAGAAACCAGTTCTGGTTACTAATCAGGAACTGTTTATTTAAATGAAGCAGTACAATGCCAACTAAAATAAAGCTAAATTTCTCATAAATGATTTTTATAGTGTTCATGCCATATTTGTCCATGTTGCTCTAAAAATATGTTTTAAACTGCGCAGAAGATTAGATTGATGTAAGTTCTTGGCTCTGGTGTCTTTAGTTGGTGATGTTTTGCATGAGAGTAAGTCATTTCTTAAAATCTAGCAATTTGATTGTGACCAAAGGCGCTGTTTCCAGGTAGAACATAAGAAACTAGAGCAGGAATTAGGTGGCACAGCTCCATTCAATAAGACAATGGCTGATCTTGGACATCAATTCAACTTTCCCATTCGATCCGCTTACATATCCCTCAATATCCCAGATTGTAAGGCATTCAACAACTAGATTGGCACCTGGAGAACGTATTCTCCAGCTTAAGCAAACAATTCAACACTAAAATAAAAATGTTTTGCAATAATATATTGCCCTGCTAAGTATTTTGTTTAGTGATGGAAATCAGTGAATAAGTAAAGCTTTGAAATGGAATTGTCTTGAAATTTCCTGAACATATTACTTTGCACCTCATTTCATCAGCTCATTCCCTAATCTAGCAAGGAACTTCTTGATTCAACCAGTTCTCTAACCTTTCTGATTGTCATTATGTGAATATAGGAATGTAAACAATAGGAACAGGAGTAGTGCAGTCAGCCCTGCGAGCTGCTGCACAATTCAATAATTTAATGGATATTCTTCTATTTCAGCTACACCATTCTCCACTGCAAATGCCCTGATTTCTTTCATACCTAAAAACTATTGATTCCTGTCTTGAATGTCCTCAACGACTGAGCATCCACAGCTCTCCGGGGTAGAGAATTCCAAACACTCTTAACCCTTTGAGTGAAGAAATTTCTCCACATTTCAGACTATTTATTCTGAGATTGCAACGCTGAGTTCTAAACTCACCCATCAGGGGAAATGTCCTCCCAGCATCTATCAGATCAGTTGTGATTTCTTTGAATGGCAAAAAGATTGTTTGAGGGGCCAAATAGCATACACCTTTCCTTATGTTCCCAAGTCCCTTAAGAATTGTATTTAATTTTTCAATGAGGTCATGTCTCATTCTTATAAACTTTGGGTAACAAAGACTACGACTACTCAAATCTGCCTCATAAAACAAATCCCCTCACCGCAGAAATCAGTCTAGTGAACTTCATTGCACTCCTTCTAAGGCAAGTATATCCTTCCTTAGGTAAGGGAACCACTCTAGAATCTAGGAAATTCAGGACAATCAAAACCAATAGATCCACTATCTCTTTTAAAACCCTAGAATGCAGGCTATCAGGTCCAGGGGATTTGTTGGTTTTTAGTCCCATTAATTTATCCAGTATGATTTTTGTCACCCTTCATACCTATATAGTTTGCTTTGTTCAGATTTAAGACCTTAGTTTTGTACCTGGTTAAATCACACTCAAACTCAATATAAAATTCTATTATGAGCACTCTTCCCCTCGAAAGTTTTAATGAACTGTGGCTCTTTGACATTCTGATCTAGAAAACTACCTGGAATGCATTTCACAAACTCTTCCTCAACAGTATTACTGCAAATTTAGTTTGCCCAATCTGTATGAAGATTAAAGTCCCCCATGATTACAGTATTACCCTCATGTACATCTTTAAATTCCTGATTTATACTCTGCCCAACGTTACAACTATTGTTAGAGAGTTTAATATCTGCTCCCAAGAGTGCTTTCTGCCCCTTAACGTTTCTTAGCTCCACCCAAATAGATTCGACATCTTGATTTTCTGAGCGAGTATCCTTTCTCCCCACTCTGTTTATCCCATCTTTTATTATTCGGGAAATCCCTTCTCCTTTTCCATTTTCTCTACCTCTTCGTACAATCAACCATCCAGGTATATTTAATTTCCAGCCATGGCTCCGGTGCAGACATGTCTCAGATCAAACCCAATTTTCTTTCTGTTTTATTTCATTCATTTATTTTGCTGCTTCGCACTGTCTTTAGCTTTAACATCTTTCTATTTTTTTTCTTGATGTCACTTCAGTCGCTAATGCACTATTACCTTCGTTAAGTTCCCTCCCTGACCCACTGCACTTAACTTTACCTAAATCACTATTCTGTTCTATGGTCTTGACATTTCTTTCTTCTTTTGTAATTTATCCTTTCCTGACTCCTCCCAATCCACCTTCCCTTCATTCAGTTTAAAGCCCTGTCTAACGCCCCAGTATTCAATTTCCCAGGACATTGGCTGGGGTCTAGTTGAAGTGGAGTGTTTACCAACAGGACACCTCCCTATTCCCCCAGTACTGGTGCCAGTGTCCCATGAATCTGAAATGTGGAAAGAGAGAGCTTGAGAATGGCTTATCTTTTGAAGAAAGTTTGAACACGTTGGGCTTATACCCATTGGAGCTCAGAAGAATGAGAGATGGTTTTATTGAAACATATAAAATCCTGAGGAGACTGGATAGGGCGGAAATCAGGAGGATGTTTCAACTTGTGGAAGAGACTAGAACTAGGGAACACAGTTTAAGAATAAGAAGTCTACCGTTTAAGATGGAGGTGAAGAGAATTCTTTTTCTCTGAGGGTCATTAGAATGTGGAATTCTCTTCCCCAGAAAGCACTGGAGGTTGGGTCATTGATTCAAGGCTAAGTTAGACAGATTTTTGATAGACAAGGGAATCCAAGGTTATGAGGGACATACAGTAGAGTGGAGTTGAATGACAGAACAGGCTCGAAGGGCTGAATGGCCTATTCCTCCTATGTCCTAGAACGAGAAGAAATGAATGTGCTTGCACCTTTGCCACCCAATATCTGTCAAGCATCCTAGACTAAGAATTGCATGAACCAGCATATACGTGCTTGCTATTTATGGTCTGGATATGGTACAATTTCAAAACAAGTTTGAGGCTGCCCTCTAAACTTGACCATCCACAGCAGTGCCCTTAACTCTATTTAAATAAGCTTTTGATTGTGCATACGGGAAGGGAGAAACTCACTGGGTATACTTCACAGAAGATGAATTCCGCTTTTTATCAGCTCACTGCAGGGTTAACAGACATGCTGCCTGCAGATCCCACAGGATGGCACATCCGCTCATCCCACATTCCTTCAAACTAAAGGATGCAAACATCTCGAGTGCTCGCTGAGGAGCAGTCACACCCCCTTGAGATCTGACAGGGTAGTATATGCACATTTCATTGGCCCCCAGGATAGCTGACTCATGTCTCTCAGCTGTTCCAGTTCATGTTGCAAGAGTATGTTTCTGTCATTGAAACACTGTATATACTCATGTACAAGTCAAATTTTTGAGACCAGTGTTTCCAGGCCAAAAGACATGGGTTCGACTTTTACACAAGTAATGGTTTGCAGGAGATGACATGCTTGCTTGTTTAGGGCCCAAGTGAAATCCAAAAAAAGACTGTCACAATGGATTAAAGTAAAAGCCAACAGCACTCAAGAAACCATATTAATTAGTCACATTTATTCATTTTATAACATTATGAACTATTTACATTTCATCCAATGTAATATAAATTTATAATAAATTATCTACAGCGCTTCACATCAGAAATCTGCTGAATTCACTCCAATCACTATCTGAATCACAGAACAATTGGTCCCAGTCAACTGGTTGTATTACATTGTAGCATGGATCTTCCTTGTCTTCATCATCATCGACAGTAACTTTGGCATCATCATTCCACAAGTAATTTTGTCCCCTGTACTGTCGAGCACATGCGGCATTTCACATTTTAGAAATGATTTCTTGATAATATTGGGATTGAATTCATTCCACGCGTCTTTGATCCAATCACAACTTTGCCAGTGAGGGTGCTTGCATGTTTCCACCCTTAGTGAGTTTTTTTCACCTTGCAGCATGCAAACGTTCCACATCATTCAGGCACTGTCCTCGAGCGATTTATTTACAGTCATATCCGAGGGCTGAGCAACATCCGTAATGGCATGAACCAGCATGTACTTGCGTGCTTTTTGGAGGCTCTTTTATGGTCTGGATATGGTACAATTTTGAAACAAATTTGAGGCTGCCCTCTAAATTTGACCATTCACAGTGGTGCCCTTAACTCAATTTATATGAACTTTTGATTGTGCATACGAGAAGGGAAAAACTCACTGGGCAACAGCTACCATATTAGCTTTGGTTGATCTCACATCACTGACTACATTGTCAATGAGCTGGTTTTTTTAATTCATTCATGGGATGTGGGCGTCACTGGCCGTTATTGCCCATTCCTAGCTGCCCTTGAGAAGGTGGTGGTGAGCTCCCTTCTTGAACCGCTGTAGTCCGTGTGGTGTAGGTACACCCACAGTGCAGTTAGGAAGGGAGTTCCAGGATTTTAACCCAGCGGCAGTGAAGGAACGGTGATATATTTCCAAGTCAGGATGGTGAGTGACTTGGAGGTGAACTTCCAGGCAGTGGTGTTCTCATCTGTCTGCTGACCTTGTCTTCCTAGGTGGTAGTGGTTGTGGGTTTGGAAGGTGCTGTCTAAGGAGCGTTGGTGAATTCCTGCAGTGCATCTTGTAGATGGTACACACTGCTGCTACTGTGCGTCAGTGGTGGAGGGAGTGAATGTTTGTAGATGTGGTGCCAATCAAGCGGGCTGCTTTGTCCTGGACTGTGTCAAGCTTCTTGAGTGTTGTGGGATTTGCACTCATCCAGGCAAGCAAGGACTATTCCACCACACTCCTGACTTGTGCCTTGTAGATGGTGGACAGGCTTTGGGGGAGTCAGGAGGTGAGTTACTCGTTGCACGATTCCTAGCCTCTGATTTGCTCTTGTAGCCACAGTATATGGCTAGTCCAGTTAAGTTTCTGGTCAATGGTAACCCCCAGGATGCTGATAGTGGGAGATTCTGTGATGGTAATGCCATGGAACATCAAGAGGTGATTGGTTGGATTCTCTCTTTTTGGAGATGGTAACTGCCTGACACTTGTGTGGCACAAATGTTACCTGCCACTTATCAGCCCAAGCCTGGATATTGTTCAGGTCTTGCTACGTTTGGACACAGACTGCTTCAGTATCTGAGGAGTCGCAAATGTTACTGAACATCGTGCAATCATCAGCAAACATCCCCACTTCTGACCTTATGGTGGAAGGAAGGTCAGTGACGGAGCAGCTGAAGATGGTTGGGCCGAGGACACTACCCTGAGGAACTCTTGCGATGATGTCCTGGAGCTGAGATGACTGACCTCCAACAACCACAGCCATCTTCCTTTGTGCTAGGTATGACTCCAACCTGCGGAGAGTTTTCCCCCTGATTCCCATTTACTCCAGTTTTGCTAGGGGTCCTTGATGTCACACTCGGCCAAATGCTGCCCTGATGTCAAGGGCAGTCACTCTCACCTCATCTCAGGAGTTCAGCTCTTTTGTCTATGTTTGAACCAATGCTGTAATGAGGTCAAGAGTTGAGTGGCCCTGGCGAAACCCAAACTGGGCATCAGTGAGCAGGTTATTGCTTAGCAAGTGCTGCTTGATAGCACTGTTGAAGACCCCTTCCATGACTTTACTGAAAATGCATGATAGACTGATGGGGCAATAATTGGCCGGGTTTGATTTGTCCTGCTTTTTGTGTACAGGACATACCTGGGCAATTTTCAACATATTCTGGTAGATGCCACTGTTGGAACAGCTTGGCTAGGTGCACAGCAAGTTCTGGAGCACAAGTCTTCAGTACTATTGCCAGAATATTGTCAGAGCCCATAGCCTTTGCAGTACCCAGGGCCTCCAGCCGTTTCTTAATATCACATGAAGTGAATCGAATTGCCTGAAGATTGGCATCTGTGATGCTGGGGACCTCCGGAGGAGGCTGAGTTGGATCATCCACTTGGCACTTCTGGCTGAAGATTGTAGCAACTGCTTCAGCCTTATCTTTTGCACTGATGTGCTGGGCTCCTCCATCATTGAGGAAGGGGATATTTGTGGAGCCTTCTCCTCCAGTGAGTTGTTTAATTGTCCACCACCATTCATGACTGGATGTGGCAAGACTGTAAAGCTTAGATCTGATCCGTTGGTTGTGGGATCACTTAGCTCTGTCTATCACTTGCTGCTTATGCTGCTTGGCACACAAGTAGTCCTGAGTTATAACTTCACCAGGTTGATACCTCAGTTTGATGGTCCTGGCATGCCCTCCTGCACTCTTCATTGAACCAGGGTTGATCCCCTGGCTTGATGGTAATGGTAGAGTGAGGGACATGCCTGGCCATGAGGTTACAGATTGTGTTCAAGTACAATTCTGCTGCTGCTGAAGGCCCACAGCACCTCATGGATGCCCAGTCTTGAGTTGCTAGATCTGTTTGAAATCTATCCCATTTAGCATGGTGGTAGTGCCACACAACACGATGGAGGTGGGACTTCATCTCCACAACGACTTTGCAGTGGTCACTCCTACTGATACTATTGTGGACAGATGCATCTGCAGCATGCAGGTTGGTGAGGATGAGGTCAAGTATGTTGAACTTGTTGGTTCCCTCACCATCTGCCGCAGACCCAGTCTAGCAGCTATGTCCTTTGGGACTCAGCCAGCTCAGTCAGTAGTGGTGCTACCGAGCCACTCTTGGTGATGAACATTGAAGTCCCCCACCCAGAGTCCATTCTGCACCTTTGCCACCCTCAGTGCTTCCTCCAAATGGTGTTCAACATGGAGAAGCACTGATCCATCAGCTGAGGGAGGGCGTTAGCAGAAGGTTTCCTTGTCCATGTTTGACCTGACGCCATGAGACTTCATGGGGTCCGGAGTCGATGTTGAGGCAATTCCCTCCCAACTGTGCCACACCCTCTGCTGGGCCTGCCTTGTCGGTGGGACAGGACATACTCAGGGATGGTGATGGTAGAGTCTGCGATATTATGTAAGGTATGATTCCATGAGGACGACTATGTCAGGCTGTTGCTTGACTAGTCTGTGAGACAGCTCTCCCAATTTTGGCACTAGCCCCCCGATATTAATAAGGAGGACTTTGCAGGGTTGACAGGGCTATGATTGCCGTTGTCATTTCTGGTGCTGGGCGGTCTGTCCGGTTTCATTCCTTTTTTGTGACTTTGTAGCAGTTTTTTACAACTGAGTGCTTGCTAGTTCAGAGGCATGGAAGAGCCAACCAGACTCTCTTGACTAGGCTGGGTCTGCAGCAGGTGGTGAGGGAACCAATAAGAGTGAAAAACATACTTTAAAACATACCTGCCTGTCGCAGATGCATCTGTGTAGGCCAGAACAGGTAAGGATGACCGATTTCCTTTCCTACAGGACATTAAAGAACCAGATGGATTTTTACAACAATCGACAATGGTCATCGTTAGACTTTTAATTCCAGATTTTTATTGAATTCAAATTCCTCCATCTGCATTACCCTGGGTCTCTGAGTTACTAGTCCAGCAACAATACCACTACACCATCGCCTCCCCCTATTTAACATGTATTTAACATGTCCCAGGCAAGCAAACTGTTTTCTTTATGTAATCCTCCTGGTATCAAATTCCACACTTCTTTGATCTATTTCTTACATACACCTTCATGTTTGCAGCCCTCTCGTGAACATGGACGACAACACCTTTCTGAAATTTTCCTTCAGGGAGAGATTTTCACTCGAGTGTCACCATCGGCTTTAATTTTGTGCCAACCTCCATTCAAGATGGAACCACTGTGAACCATACCCCCTCATGGCCATACATCTTTACAAGGATGGATTTTTCATCAACCTCATTGACTAAGGATCTTGTTTACTGGCATGTTGAAGTTCACCAGTGTTTCGTCTGTTTTTCCAATGCAGGCCAGTCGATAAGCATTCTTCCCTCGGTGTCAGATGACAAACTGCTGGAATTTACTGAGTTTATCATCGAATTCAGATGGCAAACATTGTGAAATGTTTTTTTGTTATGGAGATGCCTTTTCATGAATCCTGTGCACCAGCCAACACTGGCCTTGATTTCTCGAATACCATCGTTCTTCACTTCTCTGAGGAGGTAGAGCTGGATGGCTCTACCATTTTGCCGGTGCTCATTAACCCATTCTGCCACTTTTTTCTCCAGTTTAAATTGAGATGTGTACTTATTTATTTTTGAAGGTATCGTGATAAGTAATGTGGTGCACATTAACCTTGTCGATTGGCTGGGCAATTACTGCTAAAATTGGCTGGGGAAAATCTGGTGGTCCTAGTGCATGCCTTGAAATTAATGAACCGTAGTAATTACCAATAAATAATTAGTAATCACGACACTGTTTAATCGCTGAAAATCTAGGGTCGACTTTTATATGAAGTATATGAAAAATTACATTTTTTTAGGCCAAAAGCCTTGAGGTCAACTTGTCCAAACATGGACAAAAGAACTAAATCCCAGAGGTGTGGTGAGAGTGACTGCCCTTGATCTCAAGGGAGCATTTGACCATGTCTAGCATCATGGAACCCTGCCAAAATTGAAGTCTATGGGAATCGGGAAAATCTCTCCACTGGCTGAAGCCATGCCTAGTACATAGGAAGATGATTGTGGTTGTTGGAGGCCAATCATCTCAGTTCCAGTAAAACGCTGCAGGAGTTTCTCAGGGTAGTGCCCTAAATCCAACCATTTTCAGCTGCTTCATCAGTGACCTCCCTCCATCATAAGGTCAGAATTGGGGATGTTCACTGATTATTGCACAGTATTCAGGACTATTCACAACGCCTCAGATACTGAAGTAGTCTGTGTCCATACGCAGCAAGATCTGGACAGCGTTCAGGCTTGGGCTGATAAGTAGCAAGTAACGCGCTACACAAGCGCTAGGCGGTGACCATGTCTGACAAGAGAGAATCTAACCATTTGTACTGGACATTCAACATCACTACCATTGTTGTATCTCCTGTCATTAGCATCCTGAGGTTACCATTGACCAGAAACTTAAGTGGACCAGCCATATAAATACTGTGGCTACAAGAGCAGGTCAGAAGTTGGGGAATTTTGCGGCGAGTAATTCACCTCCTGATTCCCCAAAGTCTGTCCACTATCTACAAGTCAGGAGTGTGATGGAATACCCTCCACTTGCTTGGACGAGTGCAGCTCCAACAACACTCAAGCCCATCCAGGACAAACAGATCGCTGGATCGGAATCCATCCACCACCTTCAATATTCACTCCTTTCACCTCTATGCACAGTGGCAGCATTGTGAATCATCCACACAATGCACTGCAGCAACTCGCCTTCGACAGCACCTTCCAAACCCACGATCTCTACCAATAGAAGAACAAGGACAGCAGACATATTGGAACACTACCACTGAACACCATCCTAGCTTCTCTGTCACTGTGTTAAAATTCTGGAACTGCCTTCCTAACAGCACTGTGAGCGTACCTACACCACATGAACTGTAGCAATGCAAGAAGGTGACTCTCCACTGCCTCAAGGGCAATCAGGGACGGGCATTAAATGCTGATCTAGCTGGTGATGCTCACATCCCAAGAACAAATTAAGAAATTAAAATACTGTAGGGAATGCTGGCCCAGGTACCTGTGTTCTGAGCTGTAGCACACAGTTACCATGGCTCAGTGATAGCATTCTGAAGGCAGAAAGTTGTTGGATCAAGTTCCACTGCAGAGATTTGAATACCTAATCTAGGCTGACAATCCAGTGTAGTACTAATGGAATGCTACACTGTCACAGGCATTGTCTTTCAAGTGAGATGTTAAATCATGGTCCTGTGTGGCCCCTCAGGTGGACCGTAAAGATCCCATGACAATATGCCACAAAGAACAGTGGAGTTTTTCCAATGTCATGGACAATGTTAATCCCTGGATGATGACCTAACGATGATTTGCTCATTTATGCCATTGTCTCATTGTGGGAGCTTGCTATGTGTTAAAAGGCAGCCACATTTTCTACATTGTAATAGTGACTACACTTCTAATATAGCCATTGCAAAGTGTTTTGCTATGTCCTGAGATTGTGAAAGGTGATGTATAAATGTAAGTCTTTTTTTTAATGGTGCCCTAAATTCCACAAGTTCAAAATGTCAAGTCTGAGCTGTGAAACAGGAATATTCCTCATTGCATTGATTTAATAAAAAAGATCTCTAACCGAAAAAATTTAGGCCCGTCTGGCTCACTACAGTGACTTATCCCAAAAATATTGGGCCGTAACCTCCAATGTCCCATGGGTCGAATTTGGGGGTTACCCCAGTTCCCAGGTAAAGGTTTGCATGGCAATTGTCCAGAAGTGCACACTTCCTCTGGACAATTGCCATGTACTGGTAACCATCCGAAAATGCAGTTTAAATTGCAAACTTTGGAGGGTTCCCTCAGGGTTATAGCAATAGTTACCCAGAAAAGGTTAGAAGAATTAAAACCTCTTCTAACTGCTGGGTAACTATTGTAATGGCCCTGACCAATCTTCCCCATCACCCTCAGCTGGACTCGCCTACCCTTGACTAACCACCCTCCCACATGGTATCCTCCCCCCATGGGATTCCCCCCACCCGCATGGGATTCCTCACTCAATAAGCGCCCCCCCCCCCACCCCCACCCCGGCCATACCCCGTTCGGGCCCAACTCTTACCCCACCCCCCCGACCGAGCCCCCAACCCCCACATGTCCAACCTCCACACCCCAAAATTCCAGCTCCCCAAATTTCCAACCCCAAACCCCCAGAATGTCCAACCCACTCCACCCCCCTCCTGATATCTGATCAACCCCAGCCCCACCCATGATGTCCAACACCACCCCCCCCACAACACAACCCCCGTTGTTCGACCCCCACCCAACCTCCAAACACCCCCCTGCCCTCCCCCACCAAACCCTTTTCATTTACTTTAGGCACTTACCTTCTCCCTGGCCTATCGATTTCAATGGGACCTTTAAACCTACCTGCTTTACGGCAGATAGTGCTGTAAATAAAGGGGGTGTGTCATCTTCAATTCGACGGTGCTGGACTTCGACACTGGACTTCAGAGACAGCTGCACTGCCTGGATCTCGTCCAGCCTGAGTTGGAAAGTCGGGCGAGACAGGCACGGAAGGAATTTGGCAAAGGTAAGTGGGCACTGAGTGGCAATCTGACGCTGACTGCCAGTCTGAAGAAGTTACAGCCCATTGTGTCATAACATGGGTTTAATATTAACATTTGCAAACCAAACTCATCTTAATCTAGTGGGGGTACAATGGAGTGTTGTAGCCAGGCACTATCATACATACATAAGAACATACTTCGAATTAGGAGCAGGAACAGGCCATTCAGCCCCTTGATCCTGCTCCGTCATTCAGTGAGATCATAGCTGATTTGATTGTGAATTCAACTCCACATTCCACCAATCCCCAATAACCTTTGACCCACCCCTAATAACCTACCAAGTGGGAGAATAAGTCAGACTTCCCAGCGAACCACTGATGTTCTCAGATGAATTGGGTGAATTCTGTAATTGGCGTAAATTTATTTTTGACATGGGCCATGGCATAGGTTACTGGTTTTGCTTTTGCTTGAGGTTTAGGGAAGTTTAAAAAGAATGGGAGGTGGGTAAGTGAGGAATAATCGAAACATTCAATTATACAAACATTCGTCTGCACAATATTTTAACTTTTAGCTGGTGCAACCAAATAAAGGTGAAATTAGCAATCTTTGCACTGAGGTTTTCTTACATAAAGACATTGGTGCAAATTGATGAATATGAGATAAAGTAGAGAAAAGATTGCAAGACCAATATAAAAGGCAAACTGTCAATATGTCACCAGTGCAGCATTGAGGCAATTTTTAAAGTCTGTTGCCATGTGAATTACATTTGTGTTTCCTTTTTCCCCACTATCATAATATAATAGTGTTTCAGGTATATCACTGCCCTTTTTAATATTTCATGGCAAAACTATTTCGCCCACTATACTATATGCTGGCAGACCTATATATTCAAAACACTTTCACAGAGCTCTCAAGTTGCAATATTTGAATAATCATTCTGTTTAATTGTCAAAGTTTATTACACCTATTACTAGTGGGAACAATGCAATCTTTCAATTTGCAGCGACAGGTGAAGAATATATTTCCTCTTGGCTCAGGTCCAAAAACACTCATTTGATTGAAATCCTTGCAGTCAGTTCCCATACAGTGTTTCATGAAGGTTTGTGCGTGCCTTTTGGGAAACCATCCAGCGGATGACAATGCCCAAAGGGCAAATGTTGAGCAGAAAGCTACTACGACTTAAAATATTTTTGAAGCTGGGGGAGCTCATGGTTAGTCTCATTTTTGTATAAAATGCATTTCATGGAATACAATGTCGGTACCTACCATACTTCATGGAGGGGGGTGGGGAAGGTTGCACAATATACATAGGCAATTATCAGCGCATTTCAAAGGAACAGCATTAGTGGGTACAATTTAAATGTAGGTTGATGAAGTTTGCTCTTTACACGTCAACTCAAAGCAACCGGTGTAGAGAGATGTATCTGCTCTCATTGTCATCCTCCTGAAATGATCAGTGACTTTTTTTCATTGACGTACTGACCTCAATTTTAAAATATTACATCTACTGAATGGGGCCTGAGGTGGTTGCGCTGAGCTGGACCAGTAGTGCATGCAGGGCATTTCAATTGACTTTAGTGCCCCTGGGCTAAAGGCAAGGAAAATAGCCAGGTTTTCTGCATCTGGTCACTGACTGACTGGAGGGAAAGTGAACACATGCAGATATTCAGGCAAGGGCTATTTTTGATTTTTAACCTGCCTATGGTCACTTGGGCAAGATGCTCAAGCTTGATCTGAAATTATAATGCACCAAGGACCGGTTTCTTAAGAAATGGAAGGATAAATTTGTTTAAAAAACACATTGCTGCAGAAGAAATTGATGATTGTAAAGCAGGCCTAAATTGATGTTGTGGCCATTGTAATGGTGGAAGCTTATTCAGTATGCTGTGTGCTATCTTATAAACCAGTCAAATGATACCATGCTCCAACTAAAAGAAAATGTTATGTAAATTATTTTAAGAATGTAATGATAGGGGCATGGAAATGTTTTGCCTGTATCATCTAGTGTAATACAATTGATTTGACAAGAAATGCTTTAGATCCTATCATCATGATCAGTTAATGCTACATGGGCCTGAATCTTCAGCTCGGCAAGCAGAGGCGGGGCCCGCTCGCTGAGGCGTAAAATGATGTGGGGTGATGTCAGGCATGGGTCCCAATGTCACCACGCATCAGTTAGATTTTCAGTTCGGCAGGAGAGCAGCCGAGTCGGCTGTGCGCCCGCCAAATTGTCAAAGGCCTGTTAAGGCCATTTAAAAAGGCAACTGAGCAAATACCTGAGCTGCCTGTTTAACCTTAAGGGCAACCTCAAAGAGCCCAGGCGGCCTTCGCATTTTTCATGGAACCTCATCCACAGGCAGGATGAGGTTTCATGAATGATTTTAAATTTTCAGTCAATTTTTATTAAAATTAATGCACATGTCCCAGCTTGTGGCAGTTTCACGGAAGAGGACATGTCATAAAACTTATTTCTCCACTTTATTAACCTTTTAAAACTTAAAACTTATCTCCCAGAGGCACCTCTGCGCTCTTTCGCCAGCGACATTCCCGACTCAGGGAAGCCCCCCCCCAGCCTGCACAGGGAGTGCACGGCACTTCCAGGTGCGCGTCACATTGGGTGGGCCTTAATTGGCCCGTCCTTAATTGGCCCGCCCATATAAAATGGCAGTGCAGACCCGATCGGGGGCGCCGATCAGGTCCACACCCGCCCCCTGCACAACCGGGGAAAAACCGGACGGGGGAAAATTCTACCCGTGAATTATTTGCATGGTCAGTAAAAATTAACTCTGACAAGTTTTTAAACCCCACGCAGTTTAAATAGTTGTGGAACGAAAACAGAAAATGCTGGAAAAACTCAGCAGGCCTGACAGCATCTGTGGAGAGAGAAAAACAAAGTCAACGCTTCGAGCCCATGTGACCCTTCTTCAGAGCAGACTCATATAGACTCGAAACGGTAACTCTGTTTCTCTCTCCACAGATGCTGTCAGACCTGCTGAGTTTTTCCAGCATTTTCTGTTTTTATTTCAGACTTCCAGCATCCGCAGTATTTTGCTTTTATCTTAAATAGCAGTGGAATGGTTTTGTTACCTTATTAATGGAGGATTGCGATACATTAACTGAGTTTTCACAATTCCTTATTTGAGCTATCAGGACTGGAATTGGATGAGACTAAACAGTGAAGAATTATTTCTGAAATGCTAAGACATTGCCATAGCTTCTAATCCATGAATTCCCAGGACAAGCTCACCAAGATACAGTAGGTCAGATGGTGGCACCTCTTAATGTTAAGAGTTAGTTTAGACCGTTTTATTTTCGAAGGAGAAACACTGCCTCTCCCCCTCCTCCTGCCTGCCCATGACTGGATGTGTTCATGTTAATTTTAATGAGTTTGCTCAGTTCATCTAAGTTACCAGAATAACTAGTTGAACTGAATGGTACCGAAGGACATGTGAGTAAAAACAATTGAATTCCCCTTCAACACAAATTGAAATAGAGTAGTTGGTAACATACATGCTTGTAAAAATAAACTTGCATGGCTTGGTAGTCCTGCTTGGCTTCAGTTAACCTGGGACTGGAGGGGGGAAAGTTTACAAATGCTTGCACTAGTAACTTGTCACCCCAATTAAAGAGCATGTGCATGGACGTTGAATCAATCCGGGAAAAGGTGCAGCATTTTCACCTAATATGCTTGCTTAGAAAAGAAACAAATGGTTCTAAAATTAGCTGAAGTTCAGTTCCAGAATGAAATATTAACCATTTGCATGCTTGAACAAATAAAATGGTCCTTGCTTCTGATTTCTATCAAGCTCTAGATTTCTTTCATTCGTTCATGGAATGTGGGCATCACTGGCTAGATCAGTATTTATTGCACATCCTTAATTGCCCTTGACAAGATGGTGGTGAGCTGCCTTCTTGAACCGCTGCAGTCCCTGTGGCATAGGAACACCCACAGTGCTGTTAGGGAGGGAGTTCCAGGATTTTGACCCAGGTACAGTAAAGTAACAGCAATATAGTCCCAAGTCAGGATAGTGAGTGGCTTGGAGGAGAACTTCCAGGTGGTGGCATTCCCATGTATCTGCTGCCCTTGTCCTTCTAAGTGGTAGAGGCCGTGGGTTTGGAAGGTGCTGACTAAGGAGGCTTGGTGAGTTCCTGCAGTGCATCTTGTAGATGGTGCACACTGCTTGTACTGTGCGTCAGTGATGGAGGGAGTGAATAATTGTGGATGGGGTGCCAGTCAAGTCCTGGATTATGTCAAGCTTCTTGAGTGTTATTGGAGCTGCATTCATCCAGGCAAGTGGAGAGTATTCCATCACACTCCTGACTTGTGCCTTGTTGATGGTGGGCAGGCTTTGGGGAGTCAGAAGGTGAGTTACTCACCTCAGGATTCCTAGTCTCTGACCTGCTGTTGCAGCCACTGTGTTTTTATGGCTAGTCCAGTTCAATTTCTGGTCAATGGTAACCCCCAGAATGCTGATAGTTAGGGATTCACAGCGATGGTAATGCCATTGAATATCATGGAGTGATGGTTAGATTCTCTCTTATTGGAGATGGTCATTGCCTGGCACTTTGGGTGCATGAATGTTACTTGCCACTTGTCAGCCCAATCCTGGATATTGTCCAGTTCTTACTGCATTTGGACATGGACTGCTTCAGTATCTGAGGAGCGGTGAATGGTGCTGAACATTGTGTGAACATCCCCACTTCTGACCCCCATATGATGGAAGGAAGGTCATTGATGAAGCAGCTGAAGATGGTTGGGTCGAGGATACTACCCTGAGGAACTCGGGATAGCATAACAACAAGATGCTTTTTGTTCTGGATTCCATGCCTCAGAATGAATAGAATGAAAACTAATGTGATATTATTGGTCAGGATTTTGTAGTCAGTGGTAAAGGGTCAGTGACCTCAAAAGAAAGCTGCCCACAAAGACCTAGTGAGCTCATCAGTTTCATTCTGGCGCCAACCAAAGGGCACTTCTGGCATCCAGAAACCGTGAAGTCATCAAACAAGCTGAGCAGCCAATCAGATTGAAAAATTCTTACAGCAAACCAGGAAGTAAAAAGACAAAATACTGAGGATGCTGGAAATCTGAAATAGAAACAGAAAATGAAGGTATAATGTGTGTTCATATTGTGGTTGGAACTATTGTGACAATGTCATGATTTCATTCTGCTATTTTTTTACAATTCATTTTGCTTTGGTAGATCATATGGTGAATTATGTCACTTGTGAGGAGTTTCTGTAACCTAATGTCCTTTAGGGAAGGAAATCTGCCATCCTTACCTGGTCTGGCCTACATGTGACTCCACATCCATAGCAATGTGGTTGACTCTTAACTGCCATCTGAAATGGCCTAGCAAACCATTCAAATTGAGGGTAATTAAGGGTGGGTAACAAATGCTGGCCTTGCTAGTGATGCCCACATCCCATGAAAGAATAAAGGGAAAAAAAGCCTGTTGCCCATCTAGAAAGGTCAAGAACCTGCTCTCAAAAGCAATTCAGTGACCAATCAGTGCTTATTCCTGTGGGGACGGGAGCAGGGTTAGAGAGTAAAAGAGGGTATCTTTGGGGCTGAGGTGACTACAAGATGGCACATCTGACAATCGAAGTTCAGGATCAACCTACAGTGGCAGGCTCTATAGCCTGAGTCCGTATGCCATTGCTGATGATTAACCATCCACATTTGCTCACTATTGGAACCTGGACAGGTTGTGGTTGCTAAGGGCTAGTAGGCTTCCTATTGTGTTCCAGATAACTCTGCAAATCAAAGGCCCAGAAAATGGGTGATCCTAGTTGGACAAGCGACAGAAAGCTTACCAGTATTCTGTATTGTTAAGCTGCATGGCTTTATCTTGTTAAACTCCAACAACCTGCATTTGCACACTGGGAGTCCCTAAACTTTAGCTCTATCAACATGTGCCTGAGTTCCCTAGACTTGGGTGAGTAGAATAGGCCCCTGCAGGGAGGGTATGTACTCTATAACAGATAAATATGTACATTCCTCGATTGCCAGGCTTTGAGACTACAATATAAGGGTTTCTCTCCTTTTCAGGTATTTGGCTTAGAAACAAAAGCACTGGTTCTCTTTGACATTGAAGTCTAATTTAAGTAGTTCCAGTAGAAATATGTTTCTCCCATGTTCACTTGGGTGGCAGTAGTGGTAGATAATTAGCTTTATTCCTTGGTTATATAGCCTAACTTGGTCTCTAGACCTGAAAAGCTAACAGCCCACAACCAACCACTCATGTTTATATAGCATTCGTTATATACAAAGAGACAACTTGGAGAATATTATAGGATGTTGACTAGTATGGGAATGCCAAACAGAAGGGAGGAAGGGAAGAGGATCAACAACAGTAAAAGTATGGTTGAAAGGTAGGGTTATCAAGAGGCTATTGAAGGGCTGGGATGGGAGATTGAACTAGGAAGTCCTAGGGGACATGTTCCATAGTGGTTATAGGAGCAGTCAATAATGTTGGGCTAGAGGGTGTGAGACATCAATTAATTGGATGTTGTGGGGGATAGAACACTGGAAGAAGTCATGGTAGCAAGGAGGAAAGTGATAGAGAGCAATGAAACTGTGGAAAGATTTGAAGTTGAATCCATCTGCTATAATGGCTATCAATATTTTAGACATGCCAGTGGGATTACAGAACTTGCCACCAAGCAGAACTAAATTCCTTGATACTTACCTTCCTTCTCGATGCTAATTCACATTTTGTTTTCAGGTGCTCACAAAAAATCAGAGAAGCTAAGCAGCACTGGCTATGGAGACCATAAGTACCAAGATTCTTAGCTACATAGCAGGCCTTTCACCTGAAGTGAGCATACTGTTAAACATACAAATAAAAATGAAATAAAATGTTTCTTTATGGCTCAGTGAACAACGGTACCATCTATTTTATTGATAAGCCATATGTACCAGAAGCCCAGCTTTGAGCCCCAGGCAGCACTGAGTTCACGGAATCATTATTTGATTTCAGCTGAATCAATAGTTTAAGGTGTTGCAGTCAACTTTATTGCCCTTGAATAGGGAGGGGAGTTTAGCCAGGATTCCCAGTCATTGTTGCAATCTAATGGCCTAGAAATTGTAATGGACAAAAGTCAGGTAAGCACATGCCCACACATACATATACACACACACACACACGTGTACACATAGTTAGTGACTTAATGTAAAAATAGCAAAACTAAGTCTGTGTAGCTGAAGGTTTTGAAACAGCAGTTGAGAAAAGACACAGGGCTGGGGAAATTCAGCCTTACCAGTGACAGAATACAGACAATAGTGAATCGGCAATACATTTTAGACTACACCCAGTTATGTTTCTGTTGAAGTGAAAAACTAGTTGCCAATTTACTATTGCCTGTTTTGTGCTACCTTCCAAGATCAACTTCACCCCTATGAGATCATTTGTATGATCCACATTCTTAACATCAAAGGGTCAGATCCTATTGTTAGATTTTAATACTTTATGGCAACTGAGATGCATAACACCTACCTTTCCTTGCACTTAAATATCGCATTATTCCAAAACATAAAAGTGGCCTATAATCAGAGAGCCATATTGCATTATTACTTATTTTCAGAAGGCATTATTATGTATTTTCAGAAGGTCTACATAATGGTTACATTGAAGATCATCCAACACAGATTTATAAACACTGTAATCCTACTGAGGCAAGTCCAAACAGCCCTCAGTAATCCCAATTTATAGACCTAGTTGTACAGAAAACCCTGCTCTTAAAACACATGTATCTCAGGATTTTCTAATTATAGGACAAACAAATAGAAACATGCAACCAATAATAATAATCTTTTCCATCTTCCAAATGGTGAGATTGTTCTCTCTCTTATGCAGGGGCATTGTAATTATTTTATCACTTACAATTATTTGTACAGTTGCACTGAATATTTACATTTTTAACCTTCAATGTCCTTTGCTGGGCCAAACAGCATTAGCAGGGAGGGAGAAATGCAGGGCATCTCATTCCAGCCATATAGTATGCTATTTTCTTCATTTTACTTAAACATGAAAGAGGAATGGCATATGAGAGAAACATAAAGTATAGCAAATTGGTTGACCTTATACTTTATGGGTTGATGGGGACTCCATGCTTCCTATTCTGTACATAATGACTTCTGTATTGGACTGGGTCTCCGAGCTTGGTGTTGAGTGAAGATGAGTCCTTCTACCTGAAGAGGTAGAGAAGATCAGTGGGCAAGTTGTCCCAAGCCAGTGTTGCTGACATCGTGCATCTGACCTCAGTCCAAACTCTGATTTGGAAATGTGAAGAATCTGGCTATGAACTTAGTTCAATAAATGGAAATGAAATAGCTATGCACTGATTGTATTGGGTATTTTGATTTCAATGAAAATAACAGGGTTCAAAATTATTTGAATAGTCTCTGTAATCCAGACCTTGGATTTGTGCAGAAATTAAACATCCATTTTTTTCATGAAACGCTGTTTCAAATGGCTGCTTTAATCTGTTGTTATTCTCTATCCTACACAAGCGTATCATATTTCATTGCCAAGCACTCTAACCATGCTATCTATTTATCTTCCAATATGTCATATTGTCTTTGTTTTCTTTGTTCTTCAGTTGGGGAGCATGTTGGAATTTTCATAAATATGTTTGGAGTAGTCAATCATGAGGTTGTGCAGCCTATAAAGGGTGCATATAATGCCTCAGGTTTATCACCAGTTTACCAGGATAATCAGAAATGAGGAAGAACATTCAGACCATCTTAATTTATCCATTCATTCCCCTATTATTCCAAGGGTTCAATCATCACTATTTTATCTGGAAGTCTATTGCTAGACACTTTGGTGAAGAATTTTCAGACATCAGCCCTAAAAGCATTTTTACTAGTTTGAATGTGTGTCCACTTGTTCTACCTACAAATTAATTAAAAGTAATATTCTGAGTTTATTTGTTCTATCCTCTTAACAATCATATATACTTCTCAGATGCCTCCTTACTAGGCTGAAACTTGCTAAATTTCTTGAGTCATTATTCATAACCCAAAGCACCTGATATTAGAGATCAGCCTCTTGGTTCCTCTTTGCACTGCCTCCAGGAGCTTGAATATTTCCCTTGTTTCTTGGCAATCAAAACTGGATGCAGTATTCGAGGTACAATTTGACCAGAACACCATAAAAGTTTGATCACTATCTTCTCTGATAGTAACCATGTAGTTCCATTAGCTTTGTTGATTGCTGCTCTACATTGATTGGGTCAATGATCAGCATATGTGTCTTGTCAACTATTTCTTCGTATGTGCAGTACTTTACACACTATGTAAAATTTCATTTGCCATTAGTCTATCCACTTATATATTTTTCTCAATCCATTCTGCAGTTTCTGAACTGCCTCTTTGATTCCACTTACCCTCCCAAGTTGGTGTCATCTGTAAAGTGGACCACTTTGCCTTGGGCTTCTGAATTTTTCAATCCATATAATTTTTGCAAATTAGACAAGTGGTTGCAACAACCCCTAAGGTTCCCCACTCAGTACCCACCCCATCACTTCTGCCAACTCTAATTTAGCTCATTGATTCCTACCCTTCAGCCAATTTCTTATCTATTCCTCAAGTTAATCCAAAATCCCTACAGCTTTGAGCTTAATTAACTATCAGCATTTTAGCTGGCCATTTGTTCTGAGCAAATACTAGCCCTCCAACATCCATTGATTCCTTAATACTGATTCAGTGCCTCTCTTACCTCGTACTGTGCAACAAGTGCTGTCTAACCCTATAAATTTATCTGTTTTGAACCACTTTACTTTTTTATTTTTGTCCGCAACAGAGCGACCATCCATTCATCATCTATTTGTTGTTTGAGATTGGCCACTAAATCAAACCACACCCTTCCCAAGTCCAGTCCCCACCTAACACGGAACCCTTGTCTCATTCTACGTTTTCCTTCTATCTCCTCTCTGCTTTCTCAAGCTTCTCATTATGACACCTACCTCCTGCTACTTCCAATTTCCATTAACCTTCCAGCCATCCAGCTTCCAGTATTGGCCCCAATTTTAACTAGTATTGTAAATGATTTCCTCTCCTCAGGACTGCCTCTACCTTTCAGAACTACCATCCTCAAAACAACCTATCCTTGGCCCTACTTGCCATTAACTACAGCACCATCTCCAACCTTCCTTTCCTCCATGATCCTTGGGTATGTTGCCTTCCAAATCCATGTTCACCTCCCTTGCAATTCCCTGTTGAATAAATCAAATCAAACTCCTGCTTCTCAAACAGCATTAAAATAGTCCTAACCAAAGTCAATTAATGACATTCCCTGTAACTGTGATCTTGATGCTTTATCCTTCCTCTTCTTTGACTGCTCTGTATCTTTCGACACATCAACTCCACCATCTTTCCCAGTGCCACTTATCCATTTTCCAGTTCCATGAAACTGTCCTTGTTTGATTTCACTCTTATTTACTCAGGCATAACCAATGAATTTTGAGCAATGGCACCTCTTCTCACACCCGCATACTTACCTTCAGAGTCCTCCAAAGAATCCGCTCTTGACCTCTTATTTGACTTTCTTATTTACAGCCATAGACCTTGGCAACATTATCCAAAGTCATGGGGTCAGCTTTCACACACATGCTGATGACTTCCAAATTTACTTCTCCACCACCTCTCGACTCTTTTCACTGCCTCCTGTGCTTTCAGATTGTTTGTCTAACGTCCAGTTTTATGAATAATAATTTCCTTGAACTAAGCATTGAGAAGAGAGAAGCTGTTGCCTTCAACCCTTACCACCAACTCCATCAGTCTTTCTGGCAATAGTCCCAGGATGAAGTGGATTGTTCGCAACCTCAACACCCTATTGCACCCCGGGTTCATTTTTTAACCCATATCCTTGTTATTGCAAAAATCACCTCAGTCTCTATTTCAACCTTTTGGTTACCTCTCTTAATCTCTTCTCCTTTGGTTCAGTGGTCATTTTGTTCATACCTTGGTGCATTTTTCTACACTAAAGTGCAATATACATGCAAGCGGATCCTGTTGTTCTAAGTCTTCCATCTCATCAAAGCCCTTGACTTTATTTGGGATACACTGAGAGAGCTTCAGCTTCAATCATACAACTAACAGCTCTATTGTTTCTGTGCATCTACATGCCATAAAATGACAATCATTGTCTTATGAAATCCAGCGGAAAGTTCAGTAACATGTGTAGATCAAAATAAGTTAAATTTTGGTTCCGAAACTACCAGCATTTTTATTCTTGAGATCACTAGATATTTCATCTGGAATAACAACATATCAAAACAAAGTCTTAGTATCTTCAAAGCTAATGGCAGCTGTGTGCTGCTATTCCGATTTGTGTGTGTACGGGTCATGTCTTCATTATCAGCAGCAATGTTCCTGAATTACAAATCTCATTGAACTCTCTCCTGTCATTACCTGCAGCAAAACAAAGTGTGTGTCCCCAGGTGCGTTCTCAAACAAAAGAGTTAATTATTTTCCTTAAGTCTAGGCTGCTTTGATGCCACCTGCATCTGTTGAGCCTTACTCTACCCTTCATCCAACAACTGTTTATCTTCTAAAGAGCTTGCTGCCAGGCTCATTTCAAAACATTTGCAGGTCTTAAAATGTAAAATAACCATAGATTATTGATGTTGCTTAAAAGGCTTGTCTGGAATAACCACAGAATGTTTTATGCCTTTGGTAATAACTGCTGTTTGCTTGATACCAAATACATGGCCATTGTTTTATTGGAAATGGTTAGTTCGTTTCATAAGTATCATAGAAATGACACTTTAAAAATAGATTGAACAGATTTTCGATAACTCCAGATTTTAAAGGCTCTTTGTTATCTTGCAGTCGCTTTGGTTTCTGTAACAGCTCAGAATATTTTGAGTAATGTTACTGACAGCCATGCACCAGTACACAGCCAGCAACTGTACACAGCATGCAGACTACACTTCCTTAAGTCTGCTCCTGATTTTAAAGTCCAAAATGTTCTTTCTCCACTACCAACACTGCACCCTGAGCAAAAAAGTTGGATTAATGTTGGTTCAAAGGAATTAACTTTTGCTGCTTTTGTTAATCCCACCAGTACAAGCTACATGTGCACATAAAATTAAGTGTTATGATTCAGGCTTTCTCCTAACACACAACTCCTGTTTCAGCCCTTTCTCCTATGAACTTAACCTGGGCGGCATTGGCAAGTCCAGCATTTGTTACCCATCCCTAATTGCCTTTAAACCGAGTGGCTTGCTAGGCTATTTCAGAGGGCAGTTAAGAGTCAGCCACATTTCTGTAGATGAAGCCTTGCCCAGATAAGGGTGGCACATTTCCTTCCCTAAAGGGAATTAATGCATCAGGTGGGTTTTTATGGCAATCGATAATAGTTTCATGGTCACCATCACTGAGACTAGCTTTATATTCCAGATTTATTAACTGAATTCAAATTCCATAGCTGCTGTGGTGGGATTTGAACCCATGTCCCCAGAGCATTAGCCTGGGTCTCTGGGTTACTAGTCCAGTGACATTACCATGGCACCACCATTTCCCTATGAACTTGTTTTTTTATACTGTCACGGACATTGACGTCGTTGGCTAGGCCAGCATTTTTATTATCCATCCTTATTTGTCCTTGTGAAATTGGTAGTGAGCCACTGTCTTGAACCACTGCTGTCCATGTGGTATAGGTACACCCGCAGTGCTATTAGGGAGGGAGTTCCAAAATTTTGACTCAGTGACAGTGAAGTAACGGCGATATAGTTCCAAGTCAGGATGATGTGTGGAATAACAATTACTCCTTAGCCAAGATATGTCATACTGATGATCATTGTGGGATGCACCATGTTTCCCTGTCTAACTTGAAATATGGAAAATAACATGTCACCAAAAGTTTACTTGTAAGCTCATGATATTGGATTTCTTTACTGTAAGATAACTCACAGAAGTGACAAGAAATGTGTTACTGAATATACATGCTTGGAAAACAATAATAAAATCAGTCCACAAATGAAGAAGGTATCCTTTGGATGCATTAGCATTTGAAAAATTGCCGACACTGCAAGCAAATTATGTAGTAACTTTTAATTTATTCTTGGGACCCATGGCTACTATAGCCTGTCCTTCTAAAGCTGGCAGCCAGCTAGTAACGGAACTAATATAAGCAAGAGGGGCTGTTTTTCTTGGGTTATAGCAGCTGCTGCTGATCTTTACAGGCACTTCTCCATCATGATATTAAATCATGAAGTCATCATGTGTGCACCCCAGCCTGTAGATGATGTCACAGTCCAATTTTGCTGTACATATATGATGGCCATTTGGCTCCAGCTGCTCTCCGCATGAATCTCCCCTCAGAATGCACTTTGCCGCTCGCTCAAAAAGAGGCTTGTGATGCACCTTCAAGAGAAATTCAAGAGTGTTGTTTTTGGTCTTCTCTCCCACAATCTGGCCTGCAGTATAAATGGTCCTTTTAGTTTCTGACTGCAGACTGTGGCAGCAACAAAGAAGACTAGCTGACTCATTAAAAGTTTAGATGGATCTGGTCAATGTTGTGTGATGGCCAGACCACTGACATGAGACAAAGAGACTTTTATACGTTGGACCTTCCTGAAGGCAGTTTTAAAATCATATTTACCCATATCTATCAAAATCTACCAAATCATTATGAAGCATTAGTTAATCACTGCTGCTATTTTTTGGTTGAATCTGTCCAATTGTTCTTCAACTGGTGGGGAAACTTGTAGAAACAATAATTCAGGACAAAATTAAGAGTCACATGGACAAATGCAGGTTAATTAAGGAAAGCCAGCATGGATTTCTTAGGGAAAATCATGTTTAACTAACTTGCTGGAGTTTTTTGAAGAGGTTACAGAGAGGATTAATGAGGGCAATGCTGTTGATGTGGCGTACATGGACTTCCAAAAGAAATTTGATACAGTGCTGCACAACAGACTTGTGAGCAAGGTTATAGGTCGTGGAATAAAAGGGACAGCAACAATATGTATAGGAAATTGGCTAAGTAACAGGAAACAGCAGTAGGTGATGCATGTTCTTCCAGCTGAGGAAGGTTTGTAGTGGAGTTTCCCAGGGGTCAGTGTTGGGATCCCTGCTTTTCCTGAGGTATATTAATGACCTAGACCTTGCTGTATAGGGCCAAATTTGCAAATTGATATGAAACTTGGAAGGATTGTAAACTGTGAGGAGAATAGAACTTCGAAAGGACATAAACAGGTTGATGGAATGGGCGGAGTTATGCCAGATGAAATTTGATGCAAAGAAATGTAATGTGATTCATCTTGGTAGGAAGAATGCACAGAGACAATATAAAATAAAGGGTACAACTCTAAGGTACATGCAGGAGAGGTGGGTCCTGTATGTTTATGTGCATAAGTCATTGAAGGTAGCCGGACAGGTTAGGAACATACTTAATAAATAACCAAAGGCTTCATTAATAGGGTCATAGAATGCAAGAGCAAGGAGGTTATATTGAACTTGCACAAGACACTAGTTTGGCCTCAGCCGGAGTATTGCGCCAGATTCTGGGTGCCATATTTTAGGGAGGACGTGAAGACATTGGAGAGAGTGTGGAAAAGAATCATGAGAATGGCTCCAGGAATGAAGTACTTCAGTTATGAAGATAGATTGGAGAAGTTGGGACTGTTTTCCTTGGAGAAAAGAAGACTGAAAGCAGAATTATTAGAGGTATACAAAATTGTGAGGGGTCTGAACAGAGAAGATAGGGAGAAACTGTTCCCACTTGTGAAAGGATCGAGAACGAGAGGGCACAAATTTAAAGTAATTGGCAAAAGAAGCAAAAGCGAAATATGAAAAACTTTCACATAGCGAGCAGTTGAGGTCTAGAATGCACTGCCCAGTGGTGAGGTGGAGGCAAGTTCAGTTGAAGTATCCAAAAGTGAATTAGACTGTTACCTGAAAGGAAGAATGTGCAAGGTTACAGAGAGAAGGTGGGAGAATGGCACTAAATGAATTGCTCATTTGGAGAACTGGTGCAGGCACGATGGGCTTAAATGGCCTTCTTCCATGTTGTAACAATTCTGAGATTCCATGAAGTACAAATTGAACATTCACATAGGTGATGACATCAGCTCGCCATATGGATGCACCATATTCGAACATTCTGTCTTCATCAGCATTTTCCTCTTTTTCAAAAGGCAAAACACGCCTTATATTAATCCCTTATTTGAACTTTTCTTCTTTGTTTGGGTTGGAATGATGCTCATTTATATTGCTCTATTTGAAAACTGCCGTAGATTTCTTCACTAATTTTGACTCTTGACAGAAAGCAAACTGAATAATTTGTTCATCCAGAATTGTAAGCTAATTTGTTTCTTGGTTTGAACATTATTTGACTGATCTGCTCACAGATGTCATTTCAATCTGTCTCAACTCTTTCAGGGTAAGGAATGAATACATTTGTGTACAGTTATTTGTATTCAATTGATATTTTTTGCAAAAAAAATGTTGACTTTGTGCCAATTTGTAAGTGCTGTAAAATACTCTTTCTTAATTCAGTAACAAAGCCAAAGCAATAAACAAGGGAAAAATGTTTCTCATTTGGTACTAAGAGCTAGAGACCTTGAACTAAAGAGACAAAGCATGCTAGTTAAATTTGGAAATGAGACTAAACAGAGGGAGAATTTTCATGAAAGCCGAGGAACCACACAAGGACCTGGATGAATTTGCAAATGAACAGAACTATGGTAGATTTAAATTCAATACAGAGAAATGTAAATTATTGCACATTGCAAGAACAGTGACACAAGTGTCTGACCATTGCGTGTTAGCAGTCAGAAAGAAGCATAATGTTGGGTTGCATTGCTAAATAATAGGGTAAGCTCTGAGGCAGTTATTGCTGAAGCCAAACAATGCTCTGATCAGCTTGTGCCTCAAATGCCTTTTAGTTCTAAGATAAAGGCAAAATACTGCAGATGCTGGAAATCTGAAACAAAAACAGAAAATGCTGGAAAAGCACTTAATGTCACCATTAGCACCTCCTTTAGCCAGTACCACCACTATTAACAACCCTTTTACCTTTTGTTTATGACATATTTTGCAATCTCTTCTTTGCCTCCACCTATTGCTATCCTTCTATCCAGCTTCACCTGCTTCACTTCCCTTAAACAATATATATTTCACCACATTTCTACTTCCCTTTAGCTCTGAAGAAGAGTCATATGAACACAATGTTAGCTCTGTCTTTCTCTGCACAAATGCTGTCAGACCTGCTGAGTTTTTCCAACATTCTTTGCCTTGTAGTTCTGCTCACTGGCCATAAGAAAAATATCCAGAGCCTTGAAGTGATGCAAAAAAGGTTGAAAAGCTGATCCCTAATGTCAGAGGACTAAGGTGTGAGAAAAGATTAGCAAAAATGCTGAGTCTTCAGTCCTGAAGAGAAATGAATGCAAGGTATGCAGGGACTGGAGAAGTGGACTGTAAGTGGACTGGAGAAGATTATTCTGGAGAGCAAGTTCGAGTTAAATCTTGACTGCAAGACAAGCCAGTAAAATACAAATTCCTGGTAGGTGTTATTCAAGAGAAATACTGGGATGGGGTACTATGGATTTCTATGGAAGGATGTACTGGATGGGCCTCTTTCAGTTGTTCTTAGCTTTGGATCTCAATACAAAGGCTGAATAATTACTTTTTTCCTTAACAGTTGAGGTAAATTTCCATTTTCTATTTTCAGATATGGGATATGAGTGATGATGAAAGCTTCTGAAAAACAGTCTTTGTAACCCAAAAGGAAGATGTTTGACACTCGTTGGTGAATTGAAGAACTAATCCAAGAGCTCCTTCCAGCACGTTTTATAATCCTGAAGTGCATTAACAGCCATCCTGGTGTAGGTCAAGGATTCTTTGTGATTTTCATTATAGTATTCAGCTTATTTAAGAAGCATTTTGTCTTTAAGAAATAAATATATCCTAATGCATTTTTGGAATTGTAAACGTGCAAATGGCATGGTTATTTCATCCAGATCACAACTCTGGAGATTATCATCAAAATATCAGCGATCATTGCAATAATCCTAAACTTTCTGAACTGAATGCTATATATATTTGAGTTCTGTTTGTTTATTTACAGACAGCATGGCTGAGGATATTTCATTTAACCCACACAGCTCAAACATGAACTCTTTGTTGAAGTTGTTTTAGCTCTTTAAAAAAAAACTTATACAGTTCCAGTATCTCCAATCAATTTTGACTCAATTTGTTCCCAAAGCAAAAGTGTTTTGTTTAATCAGGTTCGGTGCAAACCAGTGGTTTACATGGTCATGAATTTTAATTAAATATGAAGTTTATCGTTTGAACTACTGACTTTGCTTCCATTTAAATGTTTTTTTTATACTGAATTGAAGTCTGTTTCCTGTCCTACAATTCTTTATGCCTGAAGCAGCTGTATTGTGTACATACTGGTGTAATCTGCATGCAACACTTGCTGTCTTTTACACTAATTAAAAATGACATATTAATGTTCACACTATTAAACTTGACTCAACATTTAATTTCGCAAGAATAAAAAGTAAATCTGTGGTCCATGTATCAATAACTGTTGTTTAGATTTCATCTATGTAAAATGAAAGTCAGATGCTGGTGCCATGTGGGTCACCTTCCATTTTGGTTTGGTATGTGGCTGTTTGGATATAGTTGTTTCTGGAATTGCCCCGATTGCTCTTTGACCAATTCATTGGCTTCAAGAGGATCTAGCAAATAGGTTTTTGTTTTACTTTATAATATTGGGTACATTAGTTTACAGTGTGCCAGCAGTGGTAAGGGAGCTGAATTAGCATATATAGCTGAAATGTCAAGATTGATGAAATGGCTTGAGAAGGTGTTTCAACTACTGCCATTGAGCCATACTGCTTATGCTGCTATCAGGCCAAGTAACTGTGTCCAGCCAAGGCCATCAGTGGTGGTGTCAATATTTATTATTCTAATCAATTATCAACAACGTTGTTGAAATTACTTGATTATTTTTTACCTCTACACAGTAGGCAAGTCTATTAAGAAAAGTGTGTAAACTGTAAACATACCATTCCCTCGGTCAAATGACAACAATTGATACATTTTCAATAGCCTATTCCACTGAGTGCTAGAGGATAATAGATGAGTAGAAGCATTACATTATTTATTCTATATTTAGATACATGTTACTGGAAAACTGGAAATAGAATAGCCAGTGACACTGTTGTAATGAAGCTCAGCTGTGGTTTGAGGAACAGCACCTCATCGTTTGATTAGGCACTTTAGAACCTTCGGAACTCAACATCAAGTTCAATCATTTCAGATCGTAACCACTGTTCCCATTTTTTGGATAACCTGTTGGTAATGAAATCTATAAAATTCTAACAGGACTAGACAGGGTAGATGCAGGAAGGATGTTCCCGATGGTGGGGGAGTCCAGAACCAGGGGTCACAGTCTGAGAATACAGGGTAGACTATTTAGGACTGAGATGAGGAGAAATTTCTTCACCCAGAGAGTGGTGAGCCTGTGGAATTCGCTACCACAGCAAGTAGTTGAGGCCAAAACATTGTATGTTTTCAAGAAGGAGTTAGAAATAGCTCTTGGGGTGAAAGGGATCAAGGGAAATGGGGAGAAAGCGAGAGCAGGCTATTGATGGATGATCAGCCATGATCATAATGGCGGGGTAGGCTCGAAGGGCCGAATGGTCTACTCCTATTTTCTATGTTTCTATGTATGTAATGATTCTGCTATTGCCATTTAGACCTCCTCTAGGAGCATCTTTTGTTTCTTATCCCATTACCATCCCCTTTTGCCTTGCACCGTCATCCCTTTTATAATTTAATCTCTCCTGCTCTCCATCCTATCACAGACTTTCCCTTTAGTTCTTTCATCCGCCCCGCCACCCCACTTTCCCTGCTGCTGTACTCGCTTAAAACATATTACGTGTCTAACTTTTTCCAGTTCTGTGAAAAGGTCATTGCCCTGAAACATTAACTCTGTTTCTTTTCGCCACTTGCTGCTACCTGACCTGCTCATTTCCAGCATTTTCTGTTTTTATTAGCCACTGAACCTTTGCTTAGCTGATATGCTGGGTGAAAATTTTGCCCACCGGACATGGATGTTGTTGACCCTAATTGATTTTCGGGGGGGGGTTGGTCAAGTTAAATCAACACAGGTAGACTCCCAATGGAACTCCCCAGGATTTAAGATTCTGCAGTAACTTAAAGGGCCAGGTAGCATAAACAAAAAAGGAGTAGAGCACAAAGTCAGTAAGGTCCCTTTGGCTCAGAAGATGGTGAATTTACCAGCAAGGAAATGAAATAGAAGAGGCAAGCCTGTTTTTTGTGCAGGGCTGGAGGTTGCCAAGGCTAGTGGCTGCAGCACAGTGGGGGAAAACGACACTGTTAGGATGTGCCATCTCTGTAGCTGCCCCCCTCCCCCTCCTTTGGCAGCAGTCCAGTGCTGGAAGAAGTAGAGTAGCCTCATAAAACTTGTCAAGGTAAAAGTAAGCACCCACATTTACCACAACTTACAAGAATACACTGCTCAACTGTGCATGTTATTTTCTCACCTCTGATTTGCGCTATGTAACCTGGTGTCAATAGAGCACCAATAGTGTGTCCAAGTATCCACAAACATGTTTATATATCTGCTTGGAAATGGACCTCCCTCATAACCTCACCTGCATCCTCCACCCTTTCAAAGGCACATCTGGAACATTTTTGTTTACAGGATCTGTCATCACCCATTCACTATCCGCTCAGCATTCCATATGCTGCCTACCACAGATCTCTCATGCTGACTGAATTTCTTTCCAGGAGATCACCCATAATGTGGAGGGACAGGCTTCTTTAGGGCTCTTCCCCAAGTGGAAGACGCCCTATTGGGGAGGCCCATACCTGGGAGGCTGGATAAGCTGTAGGTTCTGCTGCAGTTCCATGTTTGCTGCAAGATCAGACTAACTGCAGAAATCCTTTTGCTGCTTTTTTGTTAGCAAGAATAACACTGTCTTACTGCCAATATTCTAATCCTTCTTCCTCTACTAGATGTAATACAGAAGAAAGAAGCAGAGTTGGAGGTCTAGCTCATACTGCTGAGGAGTACAATCTGGATCCTGGTGCCTTCTGTTTTTTTCCTCTTCAGAGTCTCTGCGGAGAGTGAAATTGTGAACACTCGCGCTGGACTGCATTGCAAAGATCCTTATGATCTATCTTAGCACCTAAAGCATACCTTCATGCTTGATTTTGTTCTATTACCCCACACAAAAGCAGAAAAGACCTCATTGTACCATTCCTCTTCTGGAACCCTGCAAAGGAGTCATCAGCTCAGGGCCAAAAGGGTTAGTCTTCATCATTTGCCTTTGTTCTTCGAAATCAGGTCGCACAGTTGACTGCTACAACATTGTCATGGAAGCTCCTGAAAATTGTGTGTTGACCTGCATTGTCTAATGCAGATGGCTGCACCCCTAGTTGCAGGATGGAACCCTTTCTAGTTTATGTGAGCGTCGGTAAACTTGTGTTTGTTGGGCCATGTAGACACTCGTCAACAGCCCTGAAACTGTGGGGAATCTAGAGATTTGATTCATTAGAAAACTTATGAAGTCTCTTGCTCGAGCAAGCAAATCATCAGTCATCTCCAGAATGCATCTGATATATGTTGCAGAAAACATCCTGAATCCTGAACATCATGACATCCTGAAAGGATTGGGAAGGGAGTGTAGGAGGTTGATACCTGCATGGAGCCATCTTCCTGCCCTTGCTGCCTAACCACCCTCGCACTCACCCCCCCCTCTCTCTCTCTGTCTCTCTCCCATGACCACCATCCCGCTATCACTGACCTGTTCCTGAGTCCATAGGCAATCCTGGGCCTTGGATGGGTTGTAGTAGTGGCAGAGACCACCACCTCCCAAGTGGTGCAGCTGAGCAATGAAGAACTGCAGGCCTCTGGCTGGCAGCTCTCACCAGGCAGGACTTCCGCCCCTAGGGTCCTTAAATTGCAGGGAAGGCCTGTCACTGCCCAGTTAAGTGCCTGATTGGTACATAATTCAGCCAGCCACCCAAAAAAAGGCAAAGCAGGACTCTCACCAACTGGCGGGTGAGACCCCTGTCACCTCCACTAAATGCTGCCCTTTGAGCCCAGTGGGTGGGTAACAGTATAGTGGTAGAAGGTGCTTGCTACTATGTGGCACAACTCCTGAATGATTTCCCTGTGGATGTGGAGTCTCCTTATGTCCCATTCCTGGATTGGATGCAGGTCGGACCATCATGGTCTGTACATTACCGTGGCAGGGTGCCGCTGGCTGGTTTGCACTTACGTCACATGGAGCCTTACCTGCCTATTGTCCATCTGTTGCTCCTCCTCCTTGTCCTCTATGGCATCAAATTACAAGGAAATGCCATCCTGCCAAGACAGCAATGGGCATAGACCTGAAAAAATACAAGGCAGACCGATATAGAGCAGGAGGTAAACCACTAAGCCACAAAAAGCAGAAAAAGTATATATATTTTTAGAGTTAAACAGTTCCCCTGCTGAGAATCACCAATTTCTAAATCAATGCATTGCCTAGGCCAGGGCTTTCCAAGCTATTGTACGTGCAGCTCTGGGGGTAAGGGAGACATATCTGGGGGTGGAGCAGTGGGTACACAGTAAAAATTGTCTAATGGTGGATATAAGACCCAATACCCACAGTGAACCATTTTTTTCCCTCGTTTATTTTATTAATTCATTATATTTTTCATTGTGTAAAAGAAATAAAAAGTTATGATTCTTCCCACTGGATGTTTGCTCTGCCTGTTTTAATTTTCCCAAATACAAAGATTTGTGATGTGGCCCAGGGACAGGTCAGTGCCCACTCTTTGAACTTTCTAGCAATGGTCGGAGGTCTTCACATAGGACTTGGCCTCTTCCAGGCTACTTGGCGCTGGCCAAGTTACCCAGAGCAAAGCGATGTCTGGGGGGAGCAGACCATCACCCGCACTTAGCTGGTCTTTTGCTTGGAGAAGCAAGGCAAGCTACCAACCGTCAGCGGTTTCCTGAGGGCATGCGTCCTCGGGTGGAAATGGAGCTGTGGAGTCTGGAGGAATGTGTCTCAACTCCAGAGCGTAGACCTCAAACATCAAGCACGGGCTCTGAAAGACCCCTGTGTTTCCAGACTGATTCTTCCAGGGAAGGAAGAGCACATTGCCCTGCAGGGAGTCTCTGCACTCCAAGCAGAGCCTATTTCCTCTGGAACCCTGCTGCAGGTCAGTAGAAAAGAGCCAGGAGAAACCAGTGGGGCTGGGCAGTTCCCAATACTATATGATGCAAGTCAGGAGACTCTGCTGAAAACCCCACCAATTTAGTGAGACATTCAGGCTTTTCAAACTTCGTTAATTTTTTTTACAAGCAGGTATTACCTTGATGAAAAACTGCAATTGTCTGCAGATGGAAGGCAACCTGATTAGCAAATTCAGACAAAAGTTCACAGTTTGGACATTTTTCTTTACGTTGAAAAAAAATGTCTTAAGGGACTTCACAAATGAAAGTTGGCAGGGAAATGAATGTGAGCCATGAAGGTGCATTGGTAAGGTGTATTATCATTTGTACGTTTTTTATAATGCCTGGATATTAACGGGTTTAAAATATTAAACCAACATGCTGGCAGAGATACAGGGGAAGCTGGTAGACCTGGAAGAGGTTACGGAATAAGTGAAGCTCGGATACCTCTGGTATACACCATGACAACAGAGACTGACTGACTGACTTATGCTGAGTTCCCTTACAGCAGCTGGAGATTAATGCATAGTTGCCAGAAAAAGTGGCAAATGTTGTCAATGACTTCATCATGCATTCAGTTTATGTATTTATACTAGCAAATGGATAGGCAGTTTCTGTGCCTGCCATCACTTGTGCACCTGCAGGCCATATTCCACCCTGACTGAATTATGCCGAGAAATGGTGGAGGGAAGGTGGACACCGGTAACCGGTACAGGCTGTCACTGCCTGTCCAGGGGCGTGGTTTCATCCAGTTTCATTTAAATCTAGAAAAGTGATAACTTATTGAAGTGACCAGCTGCTTTTCTAATAACATTATGACAACCCTTTCCCAGCCGTTTTCTGTGCTAGAAACAGAGCAATTTAGATTCTAATGGTTGCGACAATGTTTACTCTTCCTGAGACACTATAGCCTGGATTTTCTGCTCAGTCGCAATCGAAATTAGAAGCAGAACAGAGCTTGAATTACTTCCACAGACCTAATGAGCACTATGCCATTGTAATTTCTGGGGCCAGCCTAAAAACAGTATTTTGGGAAAACTTAAAAGTGTCAGAAGTGGCTTTGATTGGGAGCTCTCATGTTTCGGCAGCAGGAACGAGCATAATGCTGCAGGATTTAAAGGTCTGCAGCAGCTGGAAGGGGAGGCACCCTCAGAATTAGGTTTTGTGCATAGTGGAAAAAAATGTTGATCAAGTCAGCAGCAGACTCCAGGTTTTCTGATATAACTGGCAAATACCAAGCAACACAGGACCTGAAGAACACGGCCAGAACATGAAGTGTGAACTCAACTATTCCACGCATGGACCCCTAGTGTAAGAAAAGGTTTAATGGCCTTACCAGCTTAGAGAAAATAAGAGAACCAACTGCAACTTCCGAGAATGCACCATACCACGCAAGGAAGGGAAAATAGGAATGAGTCTATAGACTCAATGGAAAAACGTTGTTGGATGAACAGAAACGACCCGGGGCAGAATTGTCCAGTCCTGTTGGTGGTGCGGGGGCAGAAATTAGTTTCCTGCTGACATGAAATTACAGCAGGATCATCCAATGGTGTCCGCCATGGCAGAATGTAAATCCTGCTGGAGGTTGGCATGAACACGATTTGCAACCCGCTAATGGGGTGCAAAAGCAAGGCCCAACTGGAAACATCCACCCCACACCCCATTTACCATTACGCTGGCAGGAAAACTCATCGGCCCGGAATACCTCTGGACAAGCAAGAGGTGCAGAAGTCAAGACTCATCTTTAGGGCCTTGCTCAGATTGCAGACATCTGAGGCAAACAAGATGCTGGAGCTCTGCAGCTACCAGACCCTGGAGGAACACATGCATTGCATGCTGGGTGGATCGTCATGCACATGACTCTGCTGCAAGGCAGCTCTCAGAAGGTGGGAGGTCTCTGTTGATGCTTTGGGTCTGCTGCGGAACATCATAGTTTTGGCCATGGGCAGCTACGGATGCTCAGCGAAGCGGAGGGAGAGGCAGGCTTAGGTGTGAGTGGGAGAAGAAGCTGTGCTGTGGGGAGGGCCGGTTTGTGGGGGGGGGGGGAGGTGGAGTTGATGTTGGGGGTGGGCCAAAGGTGTCGGGAGAGGGGGGCTGAAAGTGTCGGGGGTGGGGGGATGCCAAAGGTGTTGGGGGCAAGGAGAGAGTAATGGGAGGAGAATGCTGATGCTGCAGGTGGGGAGGTAGGTGTAAAGGAGGAAGTTTAGAAGAGAGAAGGCATCCACGGGGAAGAGGGAGTAAGAGTGGAGGAGGGAGTAAGGGGTGGGGAATGTCCAAGTGAACATGTGAGGGAAGGGTCTGTGGAGTCAATGACTGCCTCCTGGGGAGCAAACTAAGGGTGGGTGTGGTAGGAGGGAATGGTGAGTATGAGAGGGAGCTGGAAGGGTCGGAGGGTGAGGGTGTGTCGCTAACAGTAGAAGGGGTGGTGAGGGTGGTTGGTGGAGACATGGAGTAGCCACAGACCCTGGGGTGGGAAGGAGGTCAGGGAGGTCAATGTGGACAGGGTTGAGATTTTCAGGAAAGTAGAGATTGTGCACGTTCACCTGGACATCCTGAAATGACAAGGTTTTGGGTTGGTAGGTGACAGTGGGGAGATGAAAGGTGGTGCCAGGAGGGTCCACAGTGATTGATGAAAGGATATGGGTGACTGGGAGGGTGGAAGGGACAGGGTAACTTATGCAGAACTTGACTATGACCATTTATTTCAAAATGAAGGTGAGCGGAGCTTTGTGTGGACTGGCATCGGTGCTGCATGGGAGTGCAATCATTGGGTGAGTGGAGATGCAGGTCAGATCAGATGGACAACTGAAAGAGAACCCCAGTGGGCAGCATTGAAAATGCTCAGGACAGTGGGATGTGTGTGATGGATGAAGGCTCCAAAAGCGCGGGAGAGTACTTGCACCAGGTTCCGAAAGGCCCTGCCACACATACACTTCACGCTTCAGAATTACTCATGATCCAGCTGCGTACAGCTGAACTGCTAGTGGGGGATGCAGGGGGAGGACTCGTGAAGCCTGTTGATAAAGCTGAAGGACACCATTACACATTATTCAGAGAAAGTGAATATATTTTCAAATTATAAAGTAACAAAATGTGTTCTCCCATGCAACCACCTGTGGTCAGAATTTAAATTTTCTAGGCCTACCACTTCTAGGTGCTGCCCTGACATCCGCTGCAGGGATGGAGACAGCCTGTGCAATGGTTGGCCCTGTTGCCTCTGATTACTTTGGTGTGTGCCCTCTGGAAAGCTGAGGCCTTGAGGGTCCCAGCTTGCTTTGGCTGTCCTCCTTTGGGTGAGCTGCTCCCTCTGTGGTGAAAGAGGACGAGGTTGATGGGGTCACAGACAAAGGGGACTCAGAGGGAGCGGACAGCCTCTAAGATTCCTGAGTGGATGACCCAGGAGTATCCAGCTGCCGCTCCTCCTCCCTTCGAGGAGGGCCCTGGCCTGACTCCTTGAGGAGAAGGAGCACCTGAAGGGACATTGAGGTGCCCTGTTTCCCCCTCGCATTGCCGCTTCGGATCTTACCTATGGCTAACACGATGCAGTACAGGTCTACGCACATCTCCACTTCCTGCTGGAACAGGGTCTGTATGGCTTCCACCATCCTTCCCATGGAGACCTCCATGCGCCCACATGTAGGCATCACTTCATCAGAGAGCAGGCAGATGCACTCCTCTGATTCACATGCCACTCTGTTGAGGGCTTCCACCAGCTCTGCGTGATGTTCCCCCGCTTTCTACTGACTCTCCACAATGAGTTGGAAGGCCGAATCCAGAGGTGTCATCTGACTCGGACCTCCCTGATGCCTCATCCCTCATCTGAGTACCGGGGAGCTCGACTGAACCTGCCTTTACCTGCTGCGGACACATATCCATGCAGTGACCACCAGATTGTGAACCCTAGCCTGCTCTACATCCAGGTCCCCCCGAGGGGTGTGCCGCTGCGCTGGTGGACAGTGTGGGTGAGCGCCGTGACGGGTCTTCAATGGTGCTGCCCTCAGGGTCCTCATCCGAGGTGCTCTCGGCGCTGGGATCGGAGTCAAGGTTACCTGAGGGCAAAATGGCAGACGCCTAGGACAGAAAGTGGAGATTATTAGTGCTTGCCAGTCACGTTGAACACAGAACAGTGGACTAAGAGTACCATTGAGAGAAGGATGTTATGGCACAGGATCCTCACTTAGGTGTTCGTCACCCACCTCACTGTAGGAACGGTCCAGGCTCTCTCCAGCCAGCTCCAACCCACAACTCTCGAACGGGATGAGGACCTTGATGTCCAGTGCCCCATCCCCAGTTTGGGATATCTCCTTGATTGTGCACGCTCTTTTCCTACATAAAGACAGATGGAGAGAGTGTGAGTAAGGCAAATGTCAGGCCAAATGGGAAGGATGCCAGGTGTGTGTGTGTACTGAGTGGAGCCATGGATGGGATGAGGAGGCGATCTCCAGAGGAGATGAGGCCAGATGGAGATGTGAGGGTGTATGTGAGAGAGTGAGTAGTGATGTCCCTTGAGCTGGCAGTGAGTGAGATGCCATTGAATGTGTGACGGGCTTGTGAGTGGGTGAGTTGAAATTGATGAGATGGTTGAATTACCCTGGCAGCATGGATGAAATCATTCATCCTTTTTCTGCACTGGATGGCCAACCTCTTGTGTGCAGCATGGACTCTGACCACCTTTGCCATCGCCTCCAAGCCGGAGTGGTGAGGCTGATGGGCCTCCTGCGGCCAGAGTGGGGGCAGAAGACATCGCGGTGGGGTCCAGGGCATCCAAAAGGCATTCCAGGGATGTGTCACTGAATCGGGGGCTGCACCCTTCTTGGTTTTTCGGGGCCATGTCTTCACCGGAACAGCCCTGGGTTGGAAACAAAGAACTGTACGTGCGGCTGCTCGGTGTGAGGAAGCAGCGAGCAAATCGCATGGCAAGCAAATCGGAGGCCGTCCACCAGTGATCCGGTGTGTTTCCCCTGGACACATTATTAATGAGGCAGGACGCACCAGGAAGGGGACGATCCTCCGCAAAAACGCACCATTGCAGTCGGTGAGTAAAACGTCTTTTTTCACATCTGCTCCCGCACTTTGTGCAAATCTGGGATGATTCCACCTTCGGGTTCAAATAGATATTTGGTGAAAAGTGTAAATGCAGACAAATGAAGTCACAAAAAAGCCAAAACATCATTTTGAGTTTTATAAACAGAGGTATAGATGCATTTGTACAAAACATTGATCAGAGCTGTGTACAATACAGTTTCGGATGTTCCATTATAAAAGGGAATTAAAGCTATTGAGACCATACATCGCAGCTTCATGAGAATGGTGCCATGGCTGGGAAATTATAGTTACTGGAGATACTAGAAATATTTCTACTAAAAGCTTTTATGGATTGAATAGACAAAAATTATTTCTTTTTGATGGAGAAATCAGTGATGAGACCATCAATTAAAAATTATTACTGAGAATGAAGAGAGCAGTTAGAAGAAATTTTGCAATTCCATAGGGAGTTGTTTAGGCAGAGACCATTACCTCTTTTAAGGGAAAGTTAGATAAATATTTGAAGCAGACTAATATCTTGATACTAATACACTGCTGTTGGGGAAAATACAAGTGGGGCAATGAGAATAGTTTTAGGTAGCTCTAGCAAGGAGTGAGTAGAAATCTGACATCATGGAACTCCATTAGATTTACACCTATAAATTAGGCAGATGCAAAGAAAACTCAATGTTATTCTGTGCCAGTTATAAGAATGGTTAACTTACAGTGGATCCTCATAATGCGTCCTTGGGAGATTGCCAAATAGATGAAGTTGTGAATGTTCCTAGTTCTGTTAGCAATTCTACATGGTTCGTGACAAAATCACAGCTTATCTGACTGGATGGTGGACAGGCCATCAGAAAGCACAGAGGAAATGAGGTGCTGGAAACCTAGACCTGAGTGTTATCAGCGTACATGTGGAAACTGACTCTGTGGAATTCTGCATTTTGGGCCAGGGCCCAAACTCCCCAGTAAATGTGATAATTGACCAATAGGAGGCCCTCCAGCATGGAAGGAGCTGCAGCCTGCTGTTGCAGGTAGGGGAGATAGAGGTCGCATCTATTCTGAGACACACTTTTGGCATCTTTAAAAAACCTGAAATTAGAAATGATCACAGCTGCTGGGCCTCCATTGTGAAGAAAAAAATCCCTCCAGGGGAGCCTGCAGCCATAGCCATAGCCAGTTAAGGGGTGGAGCGGGGTCCTCATAGTCTGTCTGGAGTGCTGGCACCCGCAGTCTGCTGCCAGGAAGCAGCCTCCAGGCAGCTGCCATGTTCCCAGCACCAAGAAGGGGGGTGGGGGGGGTGGGGGTGGGCGTGTGCCCACAGGTTAACTGGATAATTCCAGTCAGCTTCTGGTAATTGGCTGAAATAGCTACCCGCTGCGAGCAAGTAGGTAGCTGTTTTGCTCCGATCCAGCCTCCGGAAAAGTGTCTTGGGGTGGGATGGTGCCAGTGCCAGTGGTGTGAAATTTCCTCGCCCGCTTTCTTCCATTCCTGCCCCCATATTGGGGTGAATGTCCTGCCCCATGTCTGCCGATGATGTCGTCAAATCGATGAGAAAAAGGAGAAAGGCCAAGGATGGATCCTTAGGGATCACCGGATATTAGGGCTAGGATTCAACAAAATACATTGCTAGAGATATCCTGGCTACTATTGGATGAAGGATAGAAAAAAACCAAGCCGGACAAGCTGAAGGAGATGTGTGAAAGGAGGATTAGGTAATCAGCTGTATCAAAGGCTGCAGAACAGTGGAGGGATGAGGAAAGATAATGCATTATGGTTAGTCACAGAGTGTTAACAACTTTTGGTTTGACCAATTATGGCAGCCCGCTTGGAAAGATTGAAATAGAGAGTTGCAGAAGAAAGTGGGATGGATATGGATGTGATAACACATCCAAGGATTTTGCAGGGTTTGGAGATGGAGTGGTAAGTAACAAGGACAGAGGAATCAAGAGATGCTTTTTGGGAAGAGATGACAATTTTGAAAGATAGGAATCAGTGCTGCAAGTGAGGAAACCAATTACAGTCTCAGTTAGCATGGGGACCAGGAAAGAAATGTAGGTTGTCGAGAGTTTAATGGAAACAGGGCTGCAGGTGCAGGAGGTGGGTTTCATAGACAGGATGAGCTTGGCAGAGGTGAAGGTGAAATTGGGGAGGAACTAGAGAGAGAATGGGGTTCAGTTCTGGATTGGGAGGAGGTTTGTCTTGGCAGGCAAAGGGAAAGGGGGAATCGATCCTTAGTGAAAGACAAATTCACAAGCTCCTCACGCTTTGCAGCTGAGGGTGGAGGAGGCAGGGGGGAGAGGTTTAAGGAGATGCAAAACCAAGTAAAAAAAGCTTTGAAATTACTGTTAATGCTGTAATAGCAATTCTAGCTGAGATTTGTGCCTCTCATGCAAAAACCAAGTCTAAACCTGTACAGGTAATTAAGTGGTGACTGAGCCAATACCTTGTTTAAACAGAAATCTCATTAGTATAGTGTCCAACTGATTGAAGTGACAGGTAGATACACATGGAAAAAGATCAAATGCAGGACTTGAAGGTAAATCATTTTGCTGACTAGAAAAACATGTATACCTCACTCAGTTGGAGAATGCTTAGAAGGGACAAAGAAACATTCAGAAGCGAAATGAAAAAACTGAATCCTGGAAATCATGAGAAGTTAGCTATGGACACAGTCTGTTCCATGATTGTTTGTTAAGGTAAACAACAACTCACAAGTAGTAACATCATGAATGAATTAGATCTTCCTTATGAGCAGGTAAACTACATGTAACGTTATTCCTATTGGAGTATGATATGCATATAATGGAAGAGGAACCCTGTGTACCTGAACTTTAATATAAAATTAAGTCTGCCTCAATCGGCCCCCATCTTCATGGCCTGTCAGAGTTTGCCGGTAATGGGTCTCTATAGCTATGCAGCCCAGTATGAGCATCAGAGTTTCAGGAAACTCAACTTGTCTTTCAATGAGTTAGCGCCATGTTAAGCATATCTTTAACTACCCCGCTTCACATAGGAATGTGGACATGGATTCTAATGGAAGTTCATTAACCTAAACCATTAATTGTTTCCCCACAGATGCTGCCAGACCTGCTGAGTGTTTCCAGAATTTTCTGTTTTTATTTCAGATTTCCAGCATTCACAGTATTTTGCTTCTGGACAAACATTGGTTGAGGTCAAGAATTACTGTGCTGGGAAGCAGATGAGTCATACTTGAAATAAATAGAAAAGATGATAAAATATATTAATCTGATCTGTAAAATAGCTACTCCACTTCATTTCATTTGGTTATAAATTGCTGGGAGTCTTGATGTTACTGTTACGTTTAAGTACCTAAAAACCCTTTTGAGTCATGCATTTTACATCTGCATCTGGATATTTTGGGCAAAGATCTTGGGAATGAAATTGGGCTCGATAGCATCTGTTTCTGCCAGAGAACTAGTGCCTGGCTTCTCCCTCCAGCAAGCTGGCACCTAGCTGCTCTATCCTTTCCTCCTGCCCTGGCTGCAGTGCACTTGTTCCCACTGTCTCACCACGTGCAGATCCAGCCTCTGTGCTATCCTCTAAATTACGCACAGTGTCATATGTGAGCTAGTGGCTGATGGTGTGAAATGGAGTGACACTCTTCCTTCATCTTCAAAGTTTTCCTGCACTTCCACCACTGCTTGGTTAGATTGAAGCTTTGTGTGTCCAAAATAAAGAAGGGTCAAGGGTTGGGTCATGTTGAGGAGAGGGGAGAAAGCATGAAATACTTAGACCATCAGCAGTTTGTAAGTCAGAAGAGAGTTAGGGATGAGGGAGAAGTGGGATATGAGAAGGAGAATTAGTTCTGAGGATACTGTTATATTCAATGGATTCAGCCCTACAAATAGCCACAGTCTCAGCAATAGACCTTCCTACAATGGCGCACACCAAATTCTCCATGGAGTTTAAAACATGCATGTAGACCTAGTTCTCTTATTAGTTCTTATTGCCCCTGGCTGTTACCTTGTCTTGCAAGAGAGAATAAGTGTGTCAGTGAATGCTGTGTAAACTGTTAATGATGTAACTGCCCTGGTTGAATAGCTGACAGTGTGTGCAAGCCATAAAACTTGGGCCTGATACTTGTAACAGTGCAAAGCATGTGAAGGTGAGGTGAAGCATGTAATGTAGATACGATAGAAATTATTGGTAGATGAATGATGGGGGTGTAGTGAATTAAGCAGTGTCTGAGACTAATAGTGCAATTGGTGGGATATGGCATTTGAAGGTTCATTCACTGACCTTGACCACCTTTGCAAGGTCACTGAACTTATTATGGCCCTTCACTGGATGCTTGGAGCTATATACCTGGCATGATGCTCCACGGCTATCTATTCCCACTGTCTTTTCATCATGTGGCTGAGGATCCAGGGCATCCTTCCACCTCCCCAGTGCAACATCTAAAAAACCTAGGGGTGCGATCTCTCCCATGGCCAGTCAATCTTCTCTCTTTCCAAGGTCAGATTCAGTTGCAAAATTACTCTCAGCACCTACTTCAGTCACAATGCACCTCCCTTTAAGAGGTGCTGCTGGTTTTAAGTAGAGCTTGGACATTGGGCCTGCTGCTGGTGTGTGTGCAGCCAATGAACAGCTCTGGCAGCACTGGCTGCATGCAGCAATCATTATAATTAGCAGCCAGCACGCAGTTGATGCGCTGCCCGCTTTCTAATCAAAGGGCACAGGTTAATCATGCATTGTGATCCCTGCACCAATTTTCAGGGGCCAGTCAATTCATAGCCCCGTATCTTCAGTCCTTAAGTATTTGAGTTTATAGCTGAGAGCAATCCAAAATCTTTGCTCCTTCTGAAACAGCAGTACTAAAAGTTCACTGCATGGAAAACTAAAATCTGGAGACAATTCCCAAAACTTGATGTTGGCAATAGATTTTTTCTTCCCCTTGTTTTAACCAAATAAAATAGCTGCTATTTTCAGTTAAATTGGTTATTTTGATCCACACCTAATAATTAAAATTCAAATATTTTGAATGTATATTAGCAGCTGACAGCCATAGGCTAAATGGCGTGGGAACAAAGAAATTGAGAAGCGCTGTGATTAACTCTCCTCTACAGCCACTTTGGCTGACATCCCCGCCTGTATTCTTGAATAATTAATGTATAATGCATGCATGAAAGTTTTACGAAAAGTTTCACTGTTTTCTAATTCAAAATATTTTCTTGTTGATTTGTTTTTAACTGCCCAATGTTCTAGATCACTGGGCTGAGGTTACAATATCACTTCCAAGATAATAAAAGCAAAATACTGCGGATGCTGGAAATCTGAAATTAAAAAATAGAAAATGCTGGAAAAACTCAGCAGGTCTGGCAGCATCTGTGGAGAGAGAAACAGAGTTAATGTTTCGAGTCCGTATGACTCTTCTTCTGTAGAAAAGTAAAACAGACTTCCAAGATAATGTTATTCTAAATATTTGTAGGATTCTCAGGCTTAGAAACAGCACAATTTTAAGGAAATGCCAACTGAGCAAAATAGTAGTGGAACCACACCGGAAGATACCGTATGATTTCTGATATGTAAACAGAATGATTGTTATCAGATTGGCAAAGGTTTTTATGCAATTCCATGTAGATGGATCAAGACCAAGAGGAAGACCACAAAAATTCTGATTGGACTGTAATAAGGATGGTGTTATGGCCAACAACCACTATCAAATTTTGTTGCTATTCATTCATGGGATCTGAGCATTGTTGACTAGTCCAAGCATTTATTGTTCACCCCTAAATGCCCTTGAGAAAGTGATGGTGAGCTATCTTCTTGAACCACTGCAGTATGCTGTAGGTACACCCACAGTGCTGTTAGGAAGGGAGTTCCAGGATTCTGACCCAGTGACAGTGAAGGAACAGCGATATACTTCGAAGCTGGGATTATGTGTGTCTTGGAGGGGAACCTACAGATTCCTATGCGTGATAGAGATGGTGGTGGAATCACAGATGTGGCGGGTGCTGTCAAAAGAGCCTTGGTGAGTTGCTGCAGTGCATTTCGTAGATGGTACACACTGCTGCCACTGTGCATTGGTGGTGGTGGGAGTGAATGTTAAAGGTGGTGGATGGGGTGACAATTGAGAGGCTGCTTTATCCTGGGTGGGCTTCTTGAGTGTTGAAGGAGCCACACTCATCCAGGAAAGTGAAGAGTATTTTATCACACTCCTGATTTGTGCCTTGGATAGAGAGGACAACTTTGGGGAGTCAGAAGGGGAGTCACTCACTGCAAATTCCCCAGCCTTTGACCTGCTCTTGTAGCCTCAGTATTTATATGGCTGATCCAGTTAAGGTTCAGGTCAATGGTAAACCCTAGGATGTTAATGGTGGGGGATTTGTTAATGATTAATACATCTGAATGTCTTGGGGAAATGGCTTGACTTTTGTTGGAGATGGACATTGCCTGGCACTTTTGAATGTTACTTGTCAGCTCAGACCTGAATGTTGTCCAGGTCCTGCTGTATATGGGTACAGACTGCTTCAGTATCGAAGAGTTACAAATGGAACAGAAACACATTGCAATCATCAGCAAATATTCCCATTTTTGACCTTATGAAGAAGCAGAAGATGGTTCAGTCTAGAACACTACCCTGAGGAACCCCTGCAGCGATGTCCTGGGACTGAAATGATTGGCCCCCAACAATTACAACCATTTTTCTTTCTGCCAGCCTTGGCCCCAGCTAGTGAGAATTTTTCTCCTGACTAAATTTTACCTCTGGAATTCATCATTTGTCCATGTTTGGACCAAGGCTGTAATGAAATCTGGAGCTGAGTGGTCCTGGCAAAGCCCAAACTGAGCACTGGTGAGCAGCTTGTTGATGAGTAAGTGCCACTTGATAGCATTGTCAATGACATCCTCCATCACTTTGTCGATGATTGAAGGTAGATTGATGGGGTGGCAATTGGCTAGATTGGATTTGTCCTGCTTTTTTATTGTTGGGGATCATGCCTTTGCTGAATCCAGTGTGTCATTCAATTCTTGATATCACATAGAGTGAATTGAATTGACTGAAGATTGACATTTGTGATAATGGGGCTTGGCCTGAAGATGATTGCAAACGCTGTTGAAAGGCAGGCTGGAATTTTTACCCCTTATTTTCATAGAAGTAGTACAACTCATTTTCATAGAAATGAATTGTCTGAATTTATTTATTCATGATCATTCCATCAACCAAGTGGTGAATTTGCTTTTTATTTCTTCAGACGAATGGAACTACTTTTTAAATAATACCAGTGTATAATATTACATGTGGAGGATTTAAACAATTTGCAATCAAGCTTTTTTCTTTATTTGTTCATGGGATGTGGACACCACTGGCTAGGCCAGCATTTATTGCCTATTCCTAATTGTTCTTGTTCAGAGGCATTTAAGAATCAATCACATTGCTATGGGTCTGGAGTCACATGTAGGCTAAACCAGCAGATTTCCTTCCCTAAAGGGCGTTAGTGACCCAGGCAGGTTTTTACAACAATTGGCATCAGATCACTATTAAATTCAAATTTCACCATCTGCCACAATGGAATTCAAACCCAGGTCCTCAGAGGATCTAGTTCTGTTGAAGAGTCATACGGACTCAAAACGTTAACTGTGTTCCTCTCCACAGATGCTGCCAGACCTACTGAGTTTTTCCAGGTATTTTTATTTTTGTTTTGTCTCAGAGGATTAATCCTGGGTCACTAGTCCAGTGATAATACCACTATACCACCACCTCCCCAGTACACAGGCAAAGCAAACTGTGTGAGTAAGATGATTTTATTCAAAATAGTTAAGGTTTTCAATCCAGGATAGGCCTGCTGCTCTATTTTGCTGTTCTTCAGGCACCAAAGTCTTCCTTTTTAGTTAGTATTTTTATGGAAATGTCTTGGTATAGAAAATAACTACTGCAAAAATGTAATGGCGTTAAAGCTTATCAATACTAAATGACTGTGTCATTGAAACATCTTCAGAACAGCCAAACATACCGTAGATAATGGCATATAAATCGACCATTGAAGCCTCGAAAATTCCTATGCCGAGTATAAAATGTTACAACTTTTAGCTTGAAACCAGCTTCATCTTTCATTCTTTTTACCAGCGGACCAACTTCTGTTTGTTGTTCACAGTCTGCTCTGTACGGGCGTTTCTTAAAATCCCAAACAACTTCTTGGCAACATGACTTGCATCACCTACTTGACCCCATGCATCATCTTATAAGGTGAGTAAAATATGCATTTCCGAGGTGAAAGATTGAGGCCAACTCCAATGCAATTAAAGCATTTCTTAGTAGAAAAGGGTTCAACTTATGCACCAAGTATAGACGTAAATATGATTTTTGGAGCCATAAAATGGGACTGTCTTATATGCTGGGTCAACTTATATACCACAATCTATGGTAGATTCATGTCCTGAACACTTCCCAAATGAATGGAGAAAGTGGCAGAGTAGGCAGCACACTTTGATCAAATATTGCAGAGACATGTATATTATGTTTGCTGTAGAAAATGTCTTCAATCCAGGCCAATAAAATTTCTACCATGGGCTGCAAAAACTTGCCCATTGTTTCTAAATGTATGTTCTAATATTTCTCGTTGGCAGTACTGTGTGAAAGGCAAATTGCATCATCAAGCTGGATGATTAGAAAAGGAAGTAGAAATGAAATGGATGTGACTGACCCTGCTTTTTTTTCTCATGATGATCAGACTGCTGAGACTGAATTTCACCACGCAGATAGGAAACAGGAACTGGGCCCGTTTTTGCATCAGAGACACATCTCTGGTGAGAAACTGATTCAAGTTACGATTTTTGCGTGGGGAAGCCTTTAATTATTGTGGAGATAGGTTTCCTACTTACTTAGAGCTAGTGAGGTTGGGATCGGAAGCAGGTCAGATGAAGTGTGGAACTCATTTAGATACCCCACAGCATCCATCACCGAGGCTGCTGGTTGTCCTGAAGGAGAGACCTGTGGTTTGTGCCAACACCTTCCACTGCACCAGAGGAAAGCAAGATGTCACAGGGGAGCTGGAGGTCAGGCACCTGGGGCAGGACAGACCCTTGCTTCACTGGTGCTGATCTGAATCTAAAGCTGGAAGCCAGGAGGGAGAGGAGGGAGGTCCTCATCCCAGAGGCCACCTCATTGTACAGCACAGACACCTCTCTATTCAGCATCATTTCTATCTGCCTCCGCTTCCTCCTCCTTTCTCACCTCCTGCTCCTCTCCCAATCAGCTGCTCCATCCAGGGTCTCACCAGCCTCAAGGTACACACCTCTCTGCGATGCAGTGCAGACCATCACAATGACTAAGACCCTTGCAGGAGGGTATTGGAGGGCAGCACCTGATTGGTCCAGACACCAGAACCTCATCTTCCAGAAGCCTGGTGGCCTTTTGAATGGTTGTCTCAGTGAGCAAGTGACATTGGTTGTATTGCCTCTCAACCTCTGCCTGGGCTCCCATAACAGGGTCAGTAACCATCTCTTCAAGAGCTATCCTTCTCTCCCTAGGATACATGCATGCATTTTGGGAGTTGAAATGAAGATTTGAGGCAGCCCGGACCGGCAGAGAATGAAGCTGCAGGAAAGTGAGCACACACATGGAGAAAATCTTGATGTAGTCGCAGACAATTTGAATGTTGAAGGAGTGGAAGCCCTTCCTGTTGATGGATCTCACTGTCCAGTCGCTGGGTACCTTGATGGTCATGTGGATACAATCGATGTAGCTCTGCATCTTGGGAAGTCCAGCGCTTGTGGTGAAACCCAATGTCCACCAGCCCCTGCAAGGCCAGTCTGTCATTACATAAATGTCCTGTCCAGCTGTGGCAAAGTGATCATCAGTGGCCAGCACAATGCAGTGGTGAGCTGCTGTATTGAGATACCACTAAGGTCCACAGCTGATCCTTGGAAACAGCCAAAGATTCAAGACTGCAGTGACTTTGCCAGCCACTGCCAGGCATGGCAACCAGTGCTGCGAGGTGTGAGGTCTTCGACAATGAGCATAAAGATCTTTATGACCAACTACCTGGACAGTCGCAATCTCCCCTGCCTCTGGTTCTTAATCATTTCCAGGTAGCTCTGTCTTTGGCGGCAGATCCTGTGTTTAGGATTTGGCCTTGGTTGCCTTCCTGTCCCTCTTTCGTCTCCGTGTCCTCCTGGTCCTGGATTTTATGCTGCCCGCAAGCAAGTTTGAAGGTGAGGGGGTGGGGGTAGCCTCATAACATCCAGCACATGGCCTTCCTGCTGCCTACCCGCTCGTCTCGACCTGTATGAAATTTTACAGGGGTTGGCGGAGGTATCAGGCTGCCCACCTGCCATTGGGCTTATTGAGGCCCTTCAGTGGCCAATTAAGGGCTATTTTACCTTTGGCAGTGGAAGTCTTGTGCCAAGCGGGTAGCCTGGCAGCTTTAGCTAGGTGGGCTGGTGTCGGACAAGGGGCTGGGGGCTGGTGGGAACCTCCTTTGCAGGTTCCATGTATCCATTGGAGACAAACCCCAAGATTATACTTGTGCTTTTACCCTCACCACCGCCCCCCACCCCCGCTCCCCACACCTCCGTCAGCCTCTCAACCTAAGCCATCCCCCCCACCCCTTTCACCCCGTCACTGGAACCTGCCAGCCTGACCCCAACAATATTCCCCCAAATCACCTTGGTGCCCAGCTGCAGTGCTGATCTCCATTTGGGACTGCCTGTGGTCCAAGCAGTGACCATCGGGCCCACCTGGCCATCCAATTGGCTCTCTGAGGTGGGACTCCTTGTCCCTGTGGAGCCAATTGCCTGTTAAATGCCAACAGGACAGCCGTTCTTCCAGCGGGTGGGCTCCCCACAGACTTTTAAGCCAGGATGGGGGGCATCCCCACTGGACCCAAAACCAGATGGTCATACCCCCATTGCCAGCTGGATCTTCCTTCTGGGCAGGTGGCCACCCAGCTTTTCTTGACAGGTTTGCTTCCTGTCCTTCTGGCCCCACGATGCCAGGGGGCTGCCGACCCCCATTTAAAGCTCAGGCATTGTTTGCGCACTCTCCCTGCCACCTGTGAGTTGCCAAGCACTCCCTTACCAAGTGCCCATTACCCTTTGCCCCACTAAACCTCACTAAAGCTCTTAAGGAGGTTGAGAACATCTTTAATTGGAAGGAGAGCAGGATTCCAGACCCACTCTCTCCCCACCCTGGTGATTAATGCATGCATGAGGATTGGCATCTTGAAGATGACGTTTTCGGGGACCCTGCTCCTCCTTCATCCCCCGAATTCAGGAACCATGAAAATGCAGCCCCTGGTCACATCTTCACAGGAGGTAGAGGGACAGAGCCACTGAACCCTTATATCATTTAACACATTTTGCCATGGAGCTCTAACTCTATATAGATAAGTCTGTAAAAAAAATGGAGAATGAACCAATGTGATCTGTTGATGTGGAGTAGATTATCATGTGCTCAATTAGGATGCAAGGCAATGATCTGGCAATGACAACTTCATTATCATTGCATATAAGCTAATTATAATAGATGGAACATAGCAAGAAAGTCTTTTCCTCTTAATTGGAATAATGGGTTTTCTATAATATTTGTTCTTCATTTTGATAACAGAGCCAAACAAATAAAGGAAATTTGACGAACAGCGGGCAGGACTTTAAGAACGGAATTTACTACCCTCCTCCATGGTGAGTTTGGTGGCAGGGGTGGCATTTAATCAGGCAGAAGGGTGGTGGGCTGCCTCCTTACCTCCACCCCAATTAAGTCTGTGGCGGGAGGGTTTATAGACGGCCTTCCCTCCCCACTGCCAACTGAGGCCCTTAAGTGGACAATTAATGCCTACTTAAGGGCCACAACCTGCCACTGTTGGTATTAACCCATGCAGGGTTGCTTATGGTTTCTACTGAGTGCCTGATCAAGGGACCCGGCATCCCATAACCATCTCCCAGCCCTAGCTGCCGATCCTCATCTCTCTTTCCCTGTGACCCCACGACCCCCACCCTGTGTCAGCCCCCCACCATCACTCACCTCTGGCCTGAGATCCAGCAACAATCCTAGACCTCAGGTGGGTGTTTTAGCGGCAGCAGACAACACCCCCCACCCCGTCTCACCCAGTGGCGCTGCCGTAAGTGGAGCTGTGGCCTCTGATTGGCTGGCAGCCTTCAGCTCCTTCCGCTCCTGGGAGAGGCCTATGGCTACCCAGTTAAGTGCCTGAGTAACACTTAATTCAGCAGACCTTCCCTAAAAGATGCAACACAAGGCTGTTGCTGGCTCTTCTGCCAGCAGGCGAGACCCCCTTCACCTCCATTAAAGACCATCCTAAAAATGTTCAAGAACAGAGAGCCAGATTAAGTGAAATGCAATTTAATATGAATACATGTGAGGTACTACATGTTGGAAGAAGAAATAACAGACACAGAAGTGTGCCAAATGAACAGAGACCCAGCAGTTCATATATATTATTCTGCAAAGGTGTGAGTACAGAAAGATAAAGCTATATTAAAAATAGGCAATCACATTTTGGAGTTTATATAAAGGAACATAGAGCACAAGCACAAATAAGTAATGATGACTTTATACAAAACATTGGTTACACCACTTTGTGCTGCTTAGGTGCCCATTGTAAGGACATTAAAGTCATAGACAGCTCACAGTGTAGATTCACTCTGTAGATGTCAGGGCTGGAAAACTATGATCAAGAGTGGAGATTTGTGACACTGGGATGAGTTCCAGTACAGCAGAAAAGAGTAAGAGGATGTTTTTAAATTAAGAATTTTGATAGAGTTAATTTCCTCTGGTTAGGGAGTCAGAGACAATAAAAGTTAAAATTATTGCTAATGGAGCATGGAGAGAGAGAATTTTTTCTACATAGTGTTGGAACATAGAGTGTTTTTCCACAGGGAGTGGTTTTGTAAGGGAAAACTGGATCACTCCCAGCTCCACTCAGCGGTAAGTATAGAAGTAGGAGGATAAAGCAGATAAATTTGTGGTTGGAAAGATGTTGCAGGACGGAGAGCTTTAGATTCCTGGGTCATTGGGACCAGCTCTGAGGGAGGTGGGACTACTACAGGCCAGAAGTATTGCACCTAAACAGAACTGGGACTGATTTCCTTACGGGGCAATTTGCTGTGTTATTGGGGCAGATGTAAACTAACTTGGTAGATGTGTGGGAACTAGGGGGTAATATCAGAGACGAATACCAAGGTGCACAGAATACTGGGTGAGACAAATAGCACTAAAGTAAGAAATACTAAGGTATTGGGTGGGTTCGGAGTAAAGGAAAAAGTAATAAAGATAAATTAGGGTTATTGTGCATGTATGTGAATGTACAGAGTGTGGTAAATAAGATTGCTGAGTTACATGCACAGATTGCCATGTGGAGATGTGGTAATAACAGACCTGGCTCAAAGAAGGCCAGGATTGGTTATTAGACACAAGATGTTCAGAAAGAAAGGGAAGGGTAGGGGCGGCAGTATTAATTAAGGAGAACATTGCAGTGCTGGAGAGAGAGGATGTCTCAGAATGGTCAATTACATTGTTCAGTGCAGTCTATGAGCCACCAACTAATGGAAAAAATGTAGAGGAACAAATTTGCAAGGAAATTACAGAGAGGTGCAAGAACTATACAGCAGTTATAATGGAGGATTTTAATTATCTAAATATAGACTGGGTTAGAAGCAGTGTAAAGCACAGAGAGGGGCAAGAAGTCCTGGAATGTGTTCAGGAAAATTTTCTACAACATTATATTTCCAGTCCAATGAGAAAGGAGCCACTGCTAGACCTGGTTCTTGGAAATGATAGGGGCCAAGTGGATCAAATGTCAATAGGGTAACATTTAGAGGACGGTGATCATAAGTATCACAGGGTATAGGATGGCTTTGGAAAAGGACAAGAACAATCCAGGGTAAGAATAATTAACTGGGGGAAAGCCAACTTCAATGAGATAAGAATGGATCTGACCCAGATAAATTGGAATTAAATGTTGGCAGGCAAAATGGTAACTGCACATGGGCTCCCTTTAAAGAGGAGAGAGTTCAGGCATGGTCAAGGTATATTCTCATGAAGGGGAAAGGAAGGGCAAACAAATTCAGAGCTCCCTGGATGATGAAAGATATGGAAATTAAGATGAAGAAGAAAAAGTGTGTTTATGACAAATGTCAGGTGGATAAACACAGCCAAGAAACAGAATGAATATGGAAGATTCGGAGTGGAAGTGAAAAAGCAAATAAGAGAAGCAAAGAGAGAGTATGATAAGAGACTAACATAATAGGGAATCCAAAAGTCTTCTATAAGCAGATAAATAGTAAAAGGGTGGTAAAAGGAGGAATGGGACTGATTAGGGACCAAAATTACGTTTTACACATGGAGGTAGGGCATAGCTGAGGTATTAAATAAACACTTTGCATCTGTCTTTAGCAAGGAAGAAGATGCTGCACAGGTCATGGTGAAAGAGGAGGTACTTGAGACACTTGTAGGGTTTAAAATTGATGAGGAGATATTGAATAACTATCTGCACTTAAAGTTGATAAGGCACCAGAACCGGAAAAGATGCATCCAAGGATACTGCAGGAAGTGAGAGCAGAAATTGTGGAGGCACTAGCCATAATTTTCCAGTCTTCCTTAGACTCAGGGGTGCCACTAAAGAACTGTAGAACTGCATATATTACATCCTTGTTCAAAAAAAGAGTGTAAAGATAAATCCAGCAATTACAGGCCAGTCAGTTTAACTTTAGTGATGGGGAAGCTTCCAGAAATTGTAATTCTGAACAAAATTAATAGTCACTTGGGCGAATGAAGGTTAATTAAAGAAAGCCAGCATGGAATTCTTAAGGACAAATCATGTCTAGCTAACTTGCTGGAACTTTTTGATGAGGTAACGGAGAGGTTTGATGAGGGTAATGCTGTAGATGTGTTGTACATGGATTTCCAAAAAGCATTTGATAAAGTGCCACACAACTGACCTGTGAGCAAAGTTATAATTCATGGAATAAAAGAGACAGTAACAATATGGCTATGAAATTGGGTGATTGACAGGAAACAGAGAGTAGTGATTAATGGATATTTTTCTGGCTAGAGGGAGGTTTGTAGTGGAGTTCCTTAGGGGTCAGTGTTACGACCCTTGCTCTTACTGATATATATCAATGACCTAGTCTCACGACTCACTGGGGATAGTGCACTATAATATCAAGCCCCGCTGCTCCCCGAGCTGAGAGAAATGTGAAAAGTTTGATTAGACCACCAAATTGCCCAATTCTATCTAACTGTTTAATTTAGGTTATCAGAATACGAGGACAAGGTTTGTAAACTTAAAGAACTGTTTATTAAACAAATTGTCTTTAATCAGTGGAAAAATAAAGAAATATGAGCTGCTAACTTTCAACTCTATTACTTAAACTCTACCCCTTCTTAACCCCAATACACAAATACACACACATAAGACATACAGAATATGGATTTTAAGGGTGAGATAAAAACAGTTCAATAGTACCAATCCGGAGTACGGGATTAGATAGATTGATTTTGATTGATATCTTCCAAATTATTTGCAGTTCATGCTAATGACACGTGATAGTCTTCCAGCACTTTCAGTCTGCAGTTCACTAGTTGAAAACTTGCTTTTCAATGTCTCTACTGGTGATTTTCCCCTTTTCCTCTTGACAGGGTTTTCTTCAGAGAGAACAGGTTACAGGGATATGAAGAAGAAGCCAGCTAGCTAGTCTTGTAGATTTACTGGAATCTTACACACACAAGAGAGAGAGAGGTTTTAGGTGTGTTCTCTTTGGAGGCTAGGATCTCTCTGCTCACTGCTATTACACAAAACCTTGGTCAAACGATCAGGAGCCAATTAAAATATTGTTGCTAGGCAGTTCCCCTTAGTTCAGGGCCCCTTTCGAGCACCATTTTGTCCAATCTGGCACTCTCTGTTTCAGGAGATAGCAACATTAAATATTCCTTATCCTGTTCCAGTGAATATGTCTTTCAATTGCAACCATGGTCATTTTAAAGGCCACAGTCCAATTTTAAAGCCACAGTTTAAGAAAAAAAATTTTAAAAATGTCCTTTACATTAAAACCTTGGTATATAGGGCACAATTTCAAAATTTGTGGATGATACGAAACTTGGAAGCATTGTGAATTATGAGGAGGATAGTGTTGAACTTTGAAAGGACATAGACAGGTCCGTGGAATGGATGGACAAGTGGCAGAAGAAATTTAATGCAGTGAAGTGTGAAGTGATTCATTTTGGTAGGAAAACACAGAGAGACAAACTAAAATAAAGAGTAGAATTCTAAAGGGTGTACAGTATAGCAGAGAGACCTGGGTGTATATGTGGATAAGTCATTGAAGGTGGCAGGACAGATCGAAGGAGTGGTTAATAAAGCATACAGCATCCTGGGCTTTATTAATAAGGGCATAGAGTACAACAGCAAGGAAGTTATGTTAAACACTGGTTCAGCCTCAACTGGAGTATTGTCTCCATTTCTTGGTGCCACACTTTAGAAAATATGTGAAGGCATTAGAGAAAGTGAAGAAAAGATTCCATGAAAATTGTTCCAGGGATGAGGAACTTCATTTACATAGATTGAAGAGGATGGGACTGTTTTCCTTGGAGAAGAGTAGGATGAGAGGAGATTTGATGGAGGTATTCAAAATCATAAGAGGTCTAGACAGAGTAGACAGGGAAAAACTATTCCCACTGGTGGAAGAACCAAGAAGAGGGCACAGGTTTAAGGCAATTGGCAAAAAGAAGCAATGGAGGCATGAGGAAAAACATTTTTATGCAGTGAGTGGTTGGGATCTGGAATGCACTGTATGAGAGTGTGGTGGAGGCAAGCTCAATCAAGGCATTTGAGAGCGAATTGGGTTATTATTTGAAAAGGAAGAATGTGCAGGAGTAAGGGGAGAAGACCGCGGAATGGCACTAAGTAAACAGCTCCTTTGGAGACCCAACATAGGCATGATGGGCTGAATGGCCTCCATCTATGCTGTAACAATTCTGTGATTCTGTGAAAATTGAATAAATATTTGAAGTTTGGAAAGACATGAGGCTGCAGGAAGAGAGTAGGGTAGTGGGCTTAACTTCGAATGACTTCAGCAAAGATAATACATGAAAGCTGGGCTTCCTCCTATGCTGTAAACTTATATTGATCTGTGTTAAACAACATTTGTATATTGCTGTAAGGACTAATACTGGTGATAGGTAAAGACCCATAGAACAAATAGTAGAAAGTTCATGCACTAAAGCACTGTAACATGAAGTGTTAAAATATGGCTTCCTGCCTACAATTCCCTATACATGTTTTTAGTCCCAATAGGGCCCTCAGGGAAAGCATGGAACAAAAACAGACACTTTCCCACTGGAACAGAGGGAAAATTGGCAGCTGAGACTCTCTTGGGCACCTCTTTGCATTCAGCTACATTCAGCTGCATTCAGTAGAATTGATAGCGGCCAAGTTGTCTGGATGCTTGTCTTGAAGATGGGGAATAGTGGCTGACTTGAGGACTGATAACTCTATAAAAGGAGAGAATAAAACAAATACAGCACATTTTCTATACCACTGTCATTATAATTCATCAGTACATTAATAGAATAAAATGATCAGTTGGTGATAGTATAGTTCCAGTAAAAATGGCAAATTACAATTTGATTCTGTCTTTATAAAGTTCCTTTTTTAAGAAACTGAAATAATTAAACTTTGGAAAAGCTTTGTTACTTTGGCCAAAAATATTTATGAAATTTTGAAGAAATGCTACGAAGCTCCCATCCCTGTGCACAAATCCTTCCATGGCTTCACCCTTCACCTCTGTAAGCTCTTCCAGCCCTACCATCCTCCAGGATATATGTATTCTTCCAATTCTGTCATTTTGTGCATCTTCAATTTCCTTCACCCCATGGTAATATAAAAACAAAATACTGCGGATGCTGGAAATCCGAAATAAAAATTGAAAACACTGAAAGGTCTGAATACCTTCAAATAGTATTACTAGAAGTACTGCTGAAGGTCTGATAGAAACAGAGTTAACGTTTCGAGTCCATATGACTCGAGTCCATATAACTCTTCTTCAGAGCTCTGAAGAAGAGCCATATGGACTCGAAACGTTAACTCTGTCTCTCCCTCCACAGATTCTGTCAGAATTGCTGAGTTTTCCCAGCATTTACTGTTTTTATTCCTTCACCCCAACACTGGTGACTGTGGCTTCAGCTGTATAGAACTCTAAGCTCTGAAATTCCCTTCCAAAGCCTTTCTGCCTCGCTACCTCTCTGTCTTCCTCTGATGCCCCTTAAAACCTACCTCCAATCAAGCTTTTGGTCATTCGTCCTCATATCTCCTTATGTGGCTCAGTGGCAAATTCTGTCTGATGACACACCTGTGATGTGGCTCGGGATGCTTTACCAGAGTAAAGCCAGGTTGTCAATGCAAGTTGTTTTGAAAACAGAATTTTTAAAATCTCATGTCCGTGCCAATCTTGAAGGAAAATGAAGAGTGGAAGGGTAGTACTAGGGTTACCTTACATGAAGCTGTGGCTTATGACAGCTACACATTAGTTATAGTCTGAAGCAGAACCTTTGTGCAATAAACTTCATGCTACACTAGAATTATCAAATGTGCTAAAGGTACCTTGAAGCTTTATTTTTTCATGGGATGTGGACATCACTGGCAGGGCCAGCATTTTGTTGCCCATCCCTAATTACCCTTGAGAAGGTGGAGGTGAGCTGCCTTCTTGAACCACTGCAGTCCATGTGTTGTAGGTACACCCACAGTGCTGTTAGGGAGGGAGTTCCAGGATTTTGCCCCAGCGACAGTGAAGGAATGGCAATATAGTTCCAAGTGAAGATGAGCGTGTGGCCTGAAGAGGAACTTGCAGGTGGTGATGTTCCTGTGCATCTGCTGCCCTTATCCTTCTGGATGGTAGAGGTTTGGGAGGGTTCCCATATGGTCACCATTACTGAGACTATCTTTATATTCCAGATTTATGAATTGATTTTAAACTCTAGCGTGGGATTCGAACTCATGTCCCCAGAGTAGTAGCCTGAATTACTAGTCGAGTGACGTTGTCACAACACCACTGTTTTCCCCAAGATGGAGGAGATTACAGAGATAAGCAGAATGAGACCTTGGAGGGAATTGAATATGAGAATGAGTGTTAGTGGCCTGGGATTAATTGTATATTCAGATTATAGCCCACAGGCTCAAAGCAGCAAAATCGTATGTAATCCAGCAAGAGAAACTGCTCCCAGAAACAATTAGTAACCCACAATTAAAGCCCAAATTGTAAACCAACAATTCCTCGCTTTGAAACCCCAGGAAATGAAACCTGTTTATTGCTCAATCATCATGGGGATTAGTTTCATTTGTCAGCAATCATGGAGGTCATTGCCTTATGAAAGGGTTAACTGTGAGGAAGGACCTTATTGCTGCTGCAATACTACAATAACTAGAGAGGCAATCAGCATAAATATGTGCTTTTGCACTAATAACTTATTTCCAAAAAGCGTTCCATTTTCATGAGCACATGCCCTCCCTAGTGTCCTTGTTGATATATTACTTTTCAGTAAAATGGTTGTCAGAAGAGTGGTGGACCAGTTAGAGACCAAAATGGAGATCTATTGGTAGAGGCAGAAGGTATGGCTGAGGTATTGAATGAGTATTTAGCATCAATGTTTACCAAGGAAAATGACTTTGTCAAAGCTATGGTGAAAGAGAAGGTTATCGGAATACAGGAGGTGATAAAAATAAAGAGGAGATACTATTTCAGCTGGAAGTATTGAAGTGGATAGGACACCCAATCTGAATAGGATGCATTCTAGGTTGCTGAGGGAAGTAAGGGTAGAAATTGCAGAGGTGCTGGCCTCTTCCTCAGATACAGAGATGTTGCCAAAGGACTAGAGAATTGCAAATTTTACACTGTTATTCTAAAAAAGGAATAAAGCTAAACCTGGCAATTACAGGCCAATGAATTTAACATCAGTGATGGGGGAAGGTTTTGGAAACAGTAATCCAGGAGAAAATTAGCCACCACTTGGATAAGTATAGGCTGCTATTGACAAAGTGCCAGCACAGATTTAGGGCAAATTGTGTTTGACTGCTGTTGGTGTTGTGTATGTGGACTTTGAAAGGATGTTTGATAAAGGACATATATCAAGCTCGTTAGCAAAATTGAAGCCTATGGAATAAAAGGGGCAACAGCAGCTTTGATACAATATTGTCTATGGGATAAAACACAGAGTTGTGGTGAATGACAGATGTTTTTTTCAGACTGGACAGTGAAGTTCCCCAATGTTCAGTACCAGGACCACTGTTGTTTGATATACATTAATGACTTGGTCTTGGTGACCACAGGACACCATTTTGAAATTTGCAGATGCCACAAAACTTGAAAGTGTGGCAAACAATGAGAAAGATAGTAAAAGACTTCAAGAGGATGCAGATATGTAGATGGACTGGTATGACACATGACATAAAATTCAACACAGAAAAGGGTCCAGCGATACATTTTCTTAGGAGACACTAAATGTTAAGAGGGAGCGCAAGAAGAGAGGAACCTGGCAGTGTTTGTGCACAAATCTTTGAAAGTGGCAAGACAGGTAACAAAGCAACTAATAAAGCATATGGGATCCTGGGTTTTATACTGAGAGGAATTGAGTACAAAGCCAGGAGGCTATTCGCAACCCAAGTTTGGCCCCAGCTGGAATGCTGTGTTCAGTTCTGGGCACTGTACTTTAGGGAAGATGGAAAAATTTTAGAGTGGGTACAGAAGAGATTTACTGGATTGGCTCCAGGAATGAGAGATTCAGTTGCATGGCTAGACTGGAGAAGCTGGGGTTCTCCTTAAAGCAGAGAAGTTTTAGAAGAGATTTGATAGAGTTACTTAAAATCATGAAGGGTTTAGATTAGAACAAATAAAGAGAAACTGTTTCCAGTGGCTGAAGGGTTAATAACCAGAGGGCACAGAAAAATATTAGAGGGAGAAAATAAACTTTGAGGGTAAACTAGCAAGTAATATGAAAACAGACAGTAAGAGCTTCTTTAAATATATAAAAGGGAAGAGGGAGACCAGAGTCAACATTGGGCCCTTAGAGAATGAGGCTGAGGAAATAATGGGGAACCAGGAAATGGCAAAGGAGTTGAATAAATTCTTTGCTTCAGTCTTCATAGTAGAAGACACTAATAGCATCCCAAAAATACTAAATAATCAAGAGGCAAAAGTGGGGAAGGAAATAGATATAATCACTAGACAGGTTGCATCCTAGGATATTAAAGGAAGTTGCATCTAGGATATTAAAGGAAGTTTTTTTTTATTCATTCATGTGGGCATCACTGGCTAGGCCAGCATTTATTGCCCATCTCTAATTGCCCTTGTTCAGAGGGCATTTAAGATTCAACCACATTCTGTGGGAACAGAAACAGAAAATGCTGGAAAAACTCAGCAGGTCTAACAGCATCTGTGGAGAGAAAAACAGAATTAATGTTTTGAGTTTGTATGACTCTTCTTCAGAGCTGTGGGTCTGGCCAGACCAAGTAAGGACAGCAGATTTCCTTCCCTAAAGGACATTAGTGAACCAGAGGGGTTTTTATGACAATTGGCAATGGTTTCATGGTCATCATTAGACTTTTAACTCCAGATTTTTATTGAATTCAAATTCCACCATCTGCCATGGTGGGATTTGAACCTGTGTTCCCAGGGCATTACTCATCCAGTGACAGTATCATTATGCCACCACCTCCCCAGTAAAATAGCTGCAGAGATAGTGGATGCACTGATAGTAATCTTCCAAGAATCCTTAGGTTTGGAAAAGTCCCAGAGGATTGGAAAACTGCTAATGTAACACCCTTTCAAAAAGGGAGGGAGACAAGATACAGATACCTATAAGCCAGTTAGCTTAACACCCATCATTGGGAAAATGTTGGGGTCTATTATAAAGGATGTAATAGCAGAGCATTTAGAATTACATAATATAGGCAAGCAGAGTCAGCATGGCTTCATGAAGGAGAAATCATGCCTGACAAATTTATTAGAATTCTTTGAGAAGGTAACAAGCAGGATAGATAAAGTCTGCAGAAAGCTGCAACACAGAGGGATTTGGAAGTCCTTGTACATGAATCACAAAAAGCTAATATACAAGTTCAACAGATAATAGGGAAGGCAAATGGAATGTTAACCTTTATTTCAAAGGGAATGGAATATAAAAATAGGGAAGTCTTGCTAAAACTATACAAGTCACTAGTTAGACCACACCTAGAATACTGTGAACAGTTTTGGTCCCCTTATCTAAGGAAAGGTATATTGGCATTGGAGGCAGTCCAGAGAAGGTTCACTAGATTGATCCCAGGATGGAGGGATTTTCTTATGAGAGGTTGAGTAGGTTGGGCCTGTACTCATTGGAGTTTAGAAGAATGAGAGGTGACCTTATTGAAACATATAAAATTCTTAGGGAGCTTGACAGGGTAGATGCTGAGAGGTTCTTTCCCCTTGTGGGAGAGTCTAGGACCAGAATGTATAATCTCAGAGCATGGGGTCACCCATTTAAGACAGAGATGAGGAGGAATTTCTTCTCTCAGAGGGTAGTGAGTCTGTGGAATTCTTTACTGCAGAGGGATGTAGAGGCTGGGTCATTAAGTATATTCAAGGCTGAGCCAGACAGATTTTTAATCAGTAAGGGAATCAAGGGTAATGGGGAAAAAGAAGGAAAGTGGAGTTGAGGATTATCAGATCAGCCTTGATCTCATTGAATGGCGGAGCGGACTTAATGGGCCAAATGACCTACTTCTGCTACTACATCTTGTGTTCACAGATTTAAGGTGACTGGCAAATCAACCAAAGGTAACATACAGAACGAGTGGTTAGGATTTGGAATACACTGACCGATTGGGGGTGGGTATGGATTCAATAGTCATCTTCAAAAGGAAATTGCGCAAAAACTTGAAGAAGAAAAATTGCAGGGATGTTAATAAAGAGCAGTGAAATGGGACTAGCTGGATTGTTCTTTGAAAGAACTGGCACAGACTCAATGGACTGAAGGGCCTCTTTCTGTATTGTACTATTCTATGATTCTGTAACAGACCAAAGTTACATTATCTGCTCCGTTGGTGGGAAGTTCCTGATTCCATTGGAAATTAGGGTAAACAACTGACCGGCTCATTGGAGTGAGCTGCTGATTTTCTTCCCTATCCATCCTTGGGGAGTTCCCCTGCCGACAGAATTACATTTCAGAGCCATCTCAGTGCTGTTCCTTCCCATTTTCCCAGATACCCCGCCTCCAACCAGGCTCAGAAAATTCAGCCCGCTGTTTTTATATCTTGCTCCAATGCCAAAGATGGTACAGAGGAGATCTCTATTCCATATATTTGTATTGCCAATGAAGAAAAGGCTATAAGATTCCCATTAGCGTAAATTTCTGAAAAGGCTCTATCCACTGTCATAACATGATTCTGAGACCAATATATGGAGCTGTAAGGGAATCCTAAAGAACCTTTCAGCTGAATTGTCTAATTGATCCCAAGGCTTTGCAGTAGTTTTCTTTAAATACATTGGTTATCAGGAATATTTTGATATTATTCTGGACATACTACAATCAAAATGTAGTAATATCAAAACGTAGTCCTAAAGATTAGATCCCAACAACTGAATGGATGACCCTGAGGCCACATCGTCATTGAGCTGGCAGGTTACAGAAACCCACTGGGCATCCTGCCAAAGAAAAGGACTCAAAGCTCAGACTGTAGCACCTGCAGATGCTCTCAGTTAAAACCTTAAAGAAGACTGGGAAGGAGGATGTTGGGAAGAGAGCATATAGTGATCAGGAAGGCTGGGTAATGGTTAGTGGTGACCGGAGATGGTAGAGGAGGTTGGAATAATTGGAAGAATAGTTGCAGAAGCAAGCAGGGGCAGGGGAGTTCGGGGTTAAAGCTGATGTCCAGAAATGGCACAACTAGTTTTAATATAAGGTCAGGAGGAGCAGGAATCCTCCTTGTTCGTTGCAGCCTTCAGCATCAAGGCATTTGTAAACCTTGTTTCCTGACTGCAACCAACCCAGTGCCAGTTGCATTCTGGGAAATCCATTATTGGAGTGAAGCTTACAACAGGTGTTAAGCCCCTTATTCAAGTATGTAAAGATCCTAATACCCATTTCAGGTGTGGGCCCTGGACACCCTTTTTTTGTCTCCTCCCGTCAGGTTCTTTGAGAGCCCAACTTGGTAAATGTCCTATTGACTACAACCCAGGAGGTAACTTGGGAATGTAACTGATCTTTCACTGAAGCAGAGATAGATCCTTTAAGTGACATGCATCATCAACAGACACTCATGCCAGAGTACTTGAAACATTTTCCAGTCATATGAAGATATAAATCTTTCTTTGGCACTTGGCGGCTGATTCTTACATTAAACATTACATCTGCAGACAGATAACCCTGGGTGCCTTAATTTAATAAGCGTAATCAGTTGTCCATTTTGACCTTTCCCTCAATCAACAAAACAGCAGAGATAAAATTGTCTCCTCTTTTGATTATTTGGCAGTTTGCTGGTAACTTGCTGAATGTATTGAGCCTTTGAAAATCAAAGCTTGTTCTCTAGCTGGGTTTTTTTCTCTAATCCACCTATTACTAATGTCTACATTAATTAGTCATTTTAATTGTGTTGCTTCTGATAAAAAAGCATTTTCTTTATGATGTATTTATGGTATTAGTTTGTTTCTCTCTCTCTCTTCTGGCATAGTTTTAAAGGTTTGGTTTCTGCACAAAACATATTTTAGCTTGTTTTGATACACAGAAATATTAAAACTGCTTAAGCAGTTTATATTCTAACTTCTAACATATTCAAACAAATTCCACAATATAATTATATGATGGGCAGCTCATTTTTAGTACGGAGTTGACATATTTAGATTTCCTTTGTTCCAGCCAGTTTTTGAAAATACTTTTTAGACTATTTTATCCAAACAAGTACTTCATATGAAGCGAAGAGTCATGGGGTGTAAAGTTTGACTCAGTAGCACCCATTGTTTGGGCAATTAAGGATGAGTAATAAATATTGACTTTACCAGTGACACCCATGTCCCATGAAAAAAATCATGGTGTCATTTATTCAATTCCAATACTGATGTAATGCCAGTGGGTGCCATTTTGGAACTTAATGGACCAATCAATACCCTCTCTTGACCTCGCACAGCAGGAATGACCGCCAATGCTATTTAAAGTGTTACTTGCTGGTTGATTTCTTCTGACTGGCACTACAATTCTACAACTGTTGGGTGCTTTCCAAAGCTTGCAAATCACGTACAGGAAATCACGTAGCAGGTGCTGTAGGACTTTGTCCTGACTTCAAGACTTCTGCACAAGCCAGTTGCTTCCAGGACTTCCTGACTGGAAAAATGAGCGGAGGCCACCCAGAGCAGGACAAGCTGCTAGAAGGGGGACGGAGGAGGAAAGGGCAAAGGGGCCTCAGCAGGAGGCTGTATCTGCCCAGGCAGATAAGGAAGCAATTCTCCTACCTGAACTTCAGTGAGGAATAATGGATAATGCTTGCACATCAATAAGGATGCCCTTTCTGAAATCTCCCACCTGCTGCAGCCATAACTGCAACCTCCCTTTAAGTGGTGCAGTTTAGCTTTAAGTGGTATTAGGAAGTCAGGATTTTAAGCCTCTTGCTCATGCATACAGCCAACGATGCCACATGCATACAGAAATCATCACAATGAGCACAAAGCTGCCTGCGTTTCAATCAACGAGCACAGGATTATCACACATCATCCCAGTACCATTTTATGGGGGCCAACCAATTTAGCCCCCCCAAAAATGATAAAAAGATAAAATTGAACTATCACATAAGAGTTAATATGAAGGGACTTTGGGTGGAATCTTAACATCTTTAAAATTAATCATAGGTTGGGACCATTTCTGGGCCCCAACCCCGCACTTCTTGGCATACCCACTGGCACAAACATCCGGAAGGAAGCCTAATAGGTTGCGTCCATCATCCAATTAAGGATGGCAGACATATTCCTGAGGCTGCAAGAGCAGAGGACCTTGGCTAGACGGGAACCTGATTGACAGAGGCAGGAACTGTTATTGTAGGAGGGGAGAAATTGCTAGGGTGCCCTCCTCTTGATGCATCCTTTGAAGGTATCGCAATTTAGTTTAACTAAACTGTGGCCCCTGCTGCCAGACCACCACTGTAGAGGGGAATCCCCTCGACAGAATGGTGTCCGGTCACAACTGTGACCTGCACGTCCAGTGGGTTAGGAAAGTGTAGGAGGCCTTGCTGGTCCCCCAGCCAGCCATTAAGAAGCTGCTTCCAGGCTCCTGCTAGGCCTTGGCATCAGCAGGGGTGACTGTACCAGCCAGGAAGATCCTGGTAGCACTCCCAACCAGGGCACTTATAAAACCAGATTGCCCCCCACCCCCACCCACCCACCCATTGCTGGCACTTGCCACTTCCACCCTGCCTCCAGCAAGATTGGCTGGAATGGGAACTCATTGTGCCCTTCGCATCCTACCTTCCTCCCAGTAAGGTAGGGGACCAGTAAGATTCCATCCTTTTGTCTCCATTTATATTGTAGTTTCACACAGCAGATATGTGTTATGTAACTTTCTATCTTCCGAATAGATAGTAAGCTAATGATTATTCAAAATCTCCAGAGTTCCATTGTTTCTAGTCACTTATCCCTTTACTGTTTCACAAATCTGTTTAGTAGCTTATTGCCGATGCAGTCTAATGAAACCTTTACTCAACTGCCTTCTGAAATCAAGGAAGATCAGATGAGCACGTGACATAACCATTGAGTTAAAAATCCACAGAGGTTGTGTGTTCAATCTTTGAGCTTGTGACAAAGTACTTTGGTTTGGCAGGTTAACGCATACTGTTGCAAATTTCAGTCTGCCTTTGATAGTCAACACTCCCTGATTGGAGTGTGGGTTTTAAGAAAACTTCTCTGGCTGTTCCAAAACTGAATTGAGGTCTGAGACATGACCCTCACTGTGTCAGTTTGAAATAAATCGACTGGGAGGTATGACATTCCACTAGCTTGCCCATCCAGCTTTGGTACATGCTCTCGCCGCTTGCTCATGGCTTCTTTTAAACAACTTGTGCAATTTCACTTTGTTTTAAATTGCAAACATCAAATGTAACTCAGTTCCAAAATCCTTAAATTAAAACAACAACATAAAAATCAAAAACCCCAAAATTTACAGACTCCAAACCTTAAAGATCAGGCAAACACATCCAAGACTAAGCCTAAGAAAACTATCAAAAGCAAAGATCCCAAAGGGCAGCAATGCCTTCCCTGTGTGGTTTCTTTGTGATGTACCAATGTTTGAAACCCAGGGAATGCAATTTTATTTCCAAATGACACACTTTGGAAGATGTTGGCATTCATATAATGGAGTTCATGTAATTCATATTCATATAATGCAGGCTTTCTAGTTAAAAAGTTAGCAGCTGGTTCAATGGAAGGGGAAATGAATAGTCAAATGAAATTCGAAAGGCAACTTAAGTAAAACTTTGGGATAAGGACGAAGAATATGTTCTTATGCTAAAGAAGGAAGTTCAGTAACTGGTAGACAAAGCATACCAACTCTTTTCCAAAATCAGGACTAATAGTTAAAACAGTAATCTAGGACAGCAAAATTTAAAAGCATCAAAATTTATCTCTATAACCTTACAGTTGCTTCTTTCTGGTGAGGTCTACAAAGTCCAATTTTGGGGAATGGAAAAGTAAAGTACAATGTTTTTGTGATTTCACCAGTGAAATCAAGCTTAGATTGATGACTAAGATGTGGTGCCTCTATGCACCAGTGTTAGTTTAGATGTACCACAAGTTGGTCACAAAGCAACACTGGCGAGGTCTGACCTTATTACTTTCACATAATCTAACAAATAAAGACAAAGAGTCATTGAGAATTTTGTTTATTCATGTGGGCATTGTCAGCATGTCAAGCATTTATTATCCGTCCCTGGTTATAGTCACATATAGATCAGTCTAGATAAAGAATGACAGGGTTTCTTCCCTAAAAGATTAGTAAACTAATTTTTACTACAATCCATCATTTTTACTAATATCAACTCTTCTAAATTTCCAGATTTAAAAAAAAATCAATCTTAAAATTTCCACAGTAGGATTTGAACACTCATTTTCTGGATTACTAGTCCAGAAACAGTCATGACATTATAGGACCCTGCTATTCTGCTATTGGGAACTCTCAATGAAGACCAGCTGCTTCCTTCCAGTAAGCAGGCTAGATATGAAGATATCTCCTCTGCCAGCTGAGATTGATGATCTGGCAGCAAAACCTGTACTTTCTTCACCGTGCAGAATAAGGCCGAGGCTCAATGCAAAGAGAGATGTTGCAGACATTGCCTGCTCCAGCCAGGAAGGTGCCCAATGCATTAAAGTTCATGGCCAAGCTCACCTTCACAGCCAGTGACAATGTAATCCTCACCCTGCTCCGAGGAACCTCCTCAATGAAGCAGACATCGGAAGAACTGTTCCTTGCTGAGTTCAATGTAGAAGGACATTACACAGATATGGCCCTCTGCTGAGAGCCATTTCTCCCCCTCTTTCAGCAATTGTCATCACTGCTCAATGTCCCCGACATGCTGTGGGCCAAAGGGAACACAAACCATTGCGCTGATCTCTGGGAATGAGTAGTCTGAGCAGAACCCTTGAAATCAGATCCAAGATCTTCAGCACGTGCCACACTGCTCGCTCTAATTTTCAGCTTTAAATAGCAGCATACACCACCAAACTCTACAAACTCATCAAGCATCAACTGATCTGGAAGTAGTTGTTGATCCCTTTACACAGGAGTAGTGCGGGTCTGTTCCGCTGCTGAACACATTCAGGTGTGCGAGATAGGACTGGCACCAGTTGGAGCATTCAGCTCGAAAATGGCATAGCTGACATCAGATCAGCATTATCAATCTGCCTACTCTGCACACTACTGGCTCATGCTCCCTGGTGCTTATGCTAATACACTTACCAAAATGGCACCAGTGCAGCCATCAACATAAGTTTGTGAATGCAAATAAAATTTTGGGCCTAAAACAGCACCCATAGCACCAAAGATATGAGCACTATACAACTGAATTTTGCAGCTGAAGCTCAGTTATAGTGATTTTTTTAATATATATTGCAGAGAGCCAGAATATAAATGCGTTGTTCTCTGCTACTAGCTGGTAGCCAATTTGAAAGTGATTGTTCAATTTAAACATGGAATTATAGATTTCAGCTCAGGTTGTCACAGCCCCTCTTCTATATCGCAGTGACAGTTTTGTTTTGGATATTATGTTGTTTTCTTCGGAATTCCATTCGTGAGATACCGAAGCAGTGAGTACGTCTAATGCACTGGCCAACAGCACTTGTCCTGTTGTAGTACAGAAAAGAACTAAGGGAGGAAACATAAGAGGCAGGTCACTCTCACCACTGGGCCTATGAAATTATCTCTAAAGTGATTGAATCCTTGGGGGCAGGACAAAGCACATTAAACATAATTTAACTTGCCATCACATCTACCCAACTCTTCAAGCACTAGCTGCACATTGGACTTTTCAGTCATCTCAGAACCCATGGAACTGGAGTGGAAGTAAGACATCCTCGAACCCAAGAAACTGCCTAAGAACAACAGTTCTTTGTTTATCATTTTCTGAAGTCATTGGCTCAGGTAACATATCTCTCACTCATGAGTAATGATGTCATCATCACTGGTAAAATCTAAAGTCATATTAGATTGATCCCTTGCATAATATCCTCCAAACACCTTTCAGGTGATCCAATGTTCCCATCTATAGGGTCTGAGATATTGTCCTCCTTTGCTACAGAATTACTGATTATATTTGGGCCATTCACTGTCTATTGATTCACAATAGCAAAGCCAAAAAAACCGGATTGGATTTTCAGGTCAGGTCAGAAGTGACTCTTTCAATTGTAACATTTTATTTTGAAGTGGAAGAATGCAACTTTCTGCTGCTGCCAGCATATTAAATTTTTAATGTGCTGCATTATTTCCCATACACACTGATGCAAAAAGAACAGATAACAAATCTCAATGAAACTGCATGAGACAAATGATTTAAGAGCACTTTATTGTTCTTTGAGGCTACTTTAAGTACAAAAAGTGGCCTGTCAAAAGCTTTCTTTCCATTTTGGGTGAAACAAGGCCGCAAACAAGAGGGATAGAGTTCAAATTTACAAACTGAAACTAACAGTAAGTACACTGTAGACATTTCGGTTCTCTGTAGTAATAAAAATTGTAGACAAACCTGGTCTATACATTTTAGAATGTTTTGCAGTCTCCACGAAATTTATAATTAGTCCACAATCCCTGGATTGTTGTTTGTATTCTTGTTCAGTTGTCTCACATTAAAAAAACAGCCAAGTAACCAGACGCATAGAGTCCACAGACAGCATCTACAGCCTTCTACCATTATAATGCTCAGTAGCCTGTAGCAGTAATGAACTAGTGGCTATTAATGCTAACGCAGTGTTTCCATAGATAACTGTGTTCCTGCACTTTTTACCTTATAACAGACAAATCTACACCAAACAAAAAAGATCAACTTTTTTCTCCAAACAAAAAAAAAAATGCATGATTACAACAAAAAGGACAGGGAAAATTAAATAGCTACATATCATTAACAAATTAATTGTTCCTCAAAAAATACCTACGAATTTTTTTGTACATTCTTTACGCACAGCGTAATGATGGTCTTATAGTTACCTATATAAAAAGTGTTCATTTAGTGATTTTCCTACAGAGTAGGGTACTGAATGCCAAAGCAGACAAGCGGTAACTACCCAGTAAGGTGGCGATGAAATGTGTACGGTTTTACTGGGATGACGGAATGTATGGGCACATGTGACTTTCTCAAAGACAAAGGCTAAATTGGGAAGCTATAAAGCATTACACATCTGCTTTCTGTACCTCTGCCTCTAGTAGTAGTAGTTGTAGTAGCTATTAATACAGCAAACAAAATAGCATTATACTATTGGAGGAATGTACACCTTGGCACAGGGCTAGAATAAGCATAAAAAAATTAAAATGGTATCCACAAGCCATGACAATCTGCATTACCGCATTAAAGCCAAGCATTTCTCTTTGTTTCAAATAAAGTCATGACTTGTTTAACTGTAATTCTTAGTCTGATTTTACAGAAATTATGGGAGTTACTCTTTATTACTTTATTGAGCAGGTTGTTATGCATTGATTATTCAGTCATGCACAAAGCTATTGCTGCCTGTACCATGGAATTTATAATCTACTGAATATTATATGTGGGCCTTTCCTGAGGCTAGCCTCTTTTGCTGGCTTCTACCAGTGTGAATACATGCTTAAATGTCATTGAGTAAAACTGTACCAGCAGTAAGTATCTAGGACTGTTATTGATGAAAATAAACTACAATTCTGAAGAAAAAGCTCTAGTATTAATTTTCATTATGCCTATACAATATAGATACCAGCTATTTTTTTTAAATCATGCAGCTACTTTAATAGAAGCACTATTGACCTTCATATCTCAAATCTATTTGAACAAGCTGACAAATACAGATGAAGGGTGTAGGAAAACAAAATGCCCGTGTTCTTTGACAACAAATGCAGTCCAGTTGTGAGCACCAAGCACAAAATGTAATCTGAAGCTAGAGAAAGGCTAATACCTGTATGAGACTTTCCCTTCCAAAGCTGTTTTGCCTCTGTAAAGCGCAATACATATCATACTAAGCCCTCATTGTCAGCAGTCTGCCATCTAACAAAACAAGAAAATCTGATGTAAAGTTGACAAGCAACCTCACCACTCCCCAATAGTGCAAATCAGACATACAGTTCTTTTCAAGTATATAAACATACAAAATTACATAACAGAAAAGCAATGTAAGCAAACCACACACACTCTAGTCAAAGGAACTAGCGGAGGCCAAAGCGTTTGGGTCAACCAATCCTAACATGGCTTTTTGGGGCAGCAGAATTGCATCAGAGGTTTCTTTGGTAACTGAGGCAGGAGATTAGGATGCTACATCATACAATTTATATGAATAGTTCCTGCTATTTTTTTTTTAGGGCACCCTTTTGCAAATGCTAAGCAAATACACAAAAGTGTCTAGTTTAAAAAAAAAATCCCCCTCCCCACTTATTTTAGCAGTGTTCAAGCTCAGTCAAACCATGCATTTCACTCAGCACAGAATGCAACGTGGTCCACTCTTCATGAAACGACTGAAGGGGAGTGATTGTGATTGACGATGTGGGATGAAGGGGAGGACTGTCCTCTTCTTGAGCCAGAATCTGGGCTGCTAGAAACTCCATCTTTGGCAGCCTTGATTTGAAGCCATGTTTCTCCAAGAGCTTTGGCAAAGTGATCATCTACTGATCCTGTGATAGAAACCGAATTCGTCACAGGCTCTGGTTGTTTGTACCTCTCTCCAAGGCTTCGGCGAAAGTGTTCCTCCACAACAGGATCACAAGCTGTAGTAGTAGTTATGGAGGCTGTAAAGAAAAAACAAAATCACAATTTAAAAAGGATAGTAGAGGGAGGTGTTGGGAGAAATCAGGCCAAATTAAAGTAACATTTTCTAAATGTTGTCCCTATTATACCGAAAAAAAAATCCAAATCACAAACAATGAAAATAATCGGTCATGGTCACTTAAGCCCCACACACAATCTATGCAAGAACAGGAGTGGGCCATTTAGCTCCTAGAGTCTATTCATCATTCAAGGAGATCATGATTGATCTGTGATATAATCCCATACACCCATCTTTACATCCCTTAATATCTTTGATTAACAAAAATCTATCATTCTCAGAGTTAGTTCATAACGAAGTAGCCATTCATTGCAAATCATACACTTGCCATTATGGAAAGACACCAAGCACTTCATTACAAACAGCAGAATACCAAAACTATCTTCTAACTGTTGATCACAATTATTTTGTTCTGAGCCGTATTGTTATGGGCATTTTCCTTACTAGAAGCCAGCTCACAATCCCACCCAAACTAGTAGTGCTTTGATGTTAGCTGTGATGATATCTTGAGCTGAATTCCCCAATTAAGAACGAACAAATCTGAGGATGGAGGACAAAAGTACACTAAATCAAGCACCTCTCTCCATGGCGTTAACTCCTTTGACTGGTTCTCATTGGGATTAGCATGTTTCTTGGCACCAAGTGTCGTTCCCAATTGAGCATACAAGAACTGGCTGCATATATGTTATTTTGCACATGCCTTTCTAAGATTGTGGGTCTTCTGTATTCTCTAGCTCACTCTAACCCATATTCGCTGTATGTTATTGAACACTTTTGGAAGTATGTCTGACTCTGCTGTGAAGTAACATCGCTGTCAGAACAGGAGAAAGAGGGAAAATGGGAGGGGGAGGTGGAATTAGAACAATGTAATCAATAGTTGAAACCTATAAATCAACATTAGAAAACAGGATCCTCTTTCCTTTAAAATTGTTTTGAGCATAAATACACACACACACACACACACACACATATAGACACACACATACACACAAAATGTTAGATCTTCCATGGCATTGCTCCATTAACTGGAGGTTACACCATTTTGCAATAACGTGCTGTTGCTACACTACATGCTAAGGGTCCAGATTTATGGTGAAGGATTAAGTCAAATTGCATTTCATTTAACAAGATGCTCTGGAATTTTGGGATCAAATTCCATGGCTGTCCATTTGCCCATGACAACTGCAAGTCAGAGAACTGAAAGTATATATTTCTTTACTCGTGTATTCAATTTTAGCTCTTAAACCTTTTAGAAAGTGCAGTCCTACTTAACAGAAGTAGTCCACTTAGTATTTGCCTTTCAATGGCAGTTTAGGAGGCAGGTGTTTAATATCACCAAGTAAAGGAGTAGAAGGACCCCTGAGCTTTAGAAGAATGCCAGGAAAGAGAACCTGGGCTTGCAGGTAGTCGGTCTTGTTTGGGAGTGTGGCCGGGGGGGTGGGGGGGGGATGTTGGTAGAGCTAAGGAAGATGTACAAAAGAAGTTGCTGTATTAGACAGGATTAGACAGTTAGACAGGCGATTTGGCCATTTGGAAGCACTATAGTGGGGTGCAGGGTTTAATAGCAAATAAAAAAAAATGGAGCCTGGAATTTGGTAGCACAGATGTTTTGGGTTTTGACAGTACTGGAGTACAGAAACCGGGCAAACAAAACGGTTTGAGATCGGCAAAGTCAATCTAAGATAATCCAACCCCAACAACTGCTAGCTGTAGTCCCATACTCAATGCCTTCATCTTGTAGCCAATTTTTTTTTTAAGTGTCAACCATGTTTTGTACAGGACAACAACTTGCATTTATATAGTGCCTTTAAACACAGTCAAATGTCCCAAGGCACTTCATAGGAACTTCAAACAAAAATTGACACCAACCCACATAAGGAGACATTAGTACAACTGACCAAAAGCTTGGCCAAGAGTTTGGTCTTAAAAGAGCGGAGACATTTAGGGTGGGAATTCTTGAACTTAGGGCTGTTTTGCTGACGGTAAGGCCATCATTGGTGAACTGAAGGAAATGATGATTGCACAAGAGGCTAGAATCTAAGGGTTGTCGAACGAGTGGAAGTTAGAGATAGGGAGGGGTAAGGCCATGATTTAAACTCAAAAGAGATTTAATGTACCCCTCCTGTCCAGGTTATTTGGTTCAACGTCTGCTGTTGCTTATTAGGAGAATATTACTGCATCTTAGTTATCATCTTTCTTTCTACTCGCACACATGCATCAAAGGCATTATAATTCACATGACTATGCACATTTCCTGTTATCACATTTACTGCCATGAATTTGTCATGCATTGTGACACTTCGCAAAAATAAGAGCAATGCCAGCATGTTAATTTTAATCTATCCTCTGAACACTAGATGGCAGGTGATTTTTATCCAATTAATTTTTTCTGGGCCAGTGAATATTAGTTTGAATTTTAATACATTAATTTTCATCGATTTTTCTTCCTGTGCAGCTAACTTAATAACCATTTACCCCCAGGAGTATCCATCTCCATTTTTAGTAAATACCGACAACCATTTCTACTCCCTGATCAAAGGCCTGCAGTAACTGTGGGATCCAATCCAAGGTGTCTCCTGGCTCTTTCCACTCTTTGATTCTAGGCTCACACCCACCACCTCCTGTCTCCCTGTTAGACTCATGCCTTCCTGCTTCTTTGGCATTTGCCACAGTTCTTCAAGTCCCTGTAAATTAGGCATCAGGAAAGACAGGGAACTGAACAGGCCAACATTTCAAAATTATGGGGCATTGAAAGCTGTAAACTTCACTCAGCATGGTCAGGAAGCTAAAACGCTGAGCAGGGTCGCGAGGCCAACAGTATAGCATTTGAAAAGCCAGTTCAAAATTGTATGCAAACTTCAACACTTTTTTTAAATACATTTATTAAAATTTACTTCTGAAAGGATAATGTGTTCTTCCCCCTATTAAAATAGTATGTTGCCTTAGCAATCCCTTCCACCCTGTTCCCAAATGCACTTTACACCAGATTCAACCCCGCCATCCCAACCTAAGTCCTTCCAGCTATTAAATGTCAGCACGTGTTTCTGCTTCATCAGCATTCCCACCACCCACCCCAGAGGAGGATGTTCCATTAGTGTGAGCAATCTTTTCCCAGTTTGACCTCTGCCTGGCAAGCTCTACCCCATCACAAATTCTCATTTCTGTCAGCTCCTCTCTGTTCAGCATCTACAATTTAAAAATCAAGCCCTGTCCGTAAGCCCAGCTCCGTCACACTAAAATACCCGCCAGCCTCTGTCCTGACTATATTCTGCCCAATCGGCTCTACTCACTTCTGCCTCCCTCTCAAATTTTAAATAGTCTGCCCCCAACCTCCTACCCGCCCACCCCCAACCCCCCCTCTCAAATTTTAAATAGTCTGTCCCCAACCCCAACCCCATTTTGCAAATCACATTATAAAAACCAACTTGCAGCTCTCAGTAGTTCCATTCCCTTTTGACATGCCAATTGTTACTTGCCACTGGGAAGCAATGGAGAGGGACAAAAACAGAACAGCACATGGGAGAAGCAAATAGAAAAACAAAAGCAGTTGAAGTGCAGGTGAAGAAAGAGAGCCAAATAGACAAAGAATGAGTAAGCAGGCAACACACTGTACGTAATGCTGCAGAGATCTACTAGCTTGTATACTGCTACTAAAAATCTTACTAAAGCATATGCCTACCATCAACTTTTCTATTATATACTCCTAAATCCATAATTATAATGGAAACCGTCTATTGTAAGTAACAATATGCTATAATTACACTCCTCCACCAATGGAGAACTTCAGTATTATGAGTGACGGGAGGATGGAGGGCGATAGGTATACATAGAAAGTTTCCACTGTAATTTTGGACAAATAAGCATATGTTAGAAATGTAAAATTAAGTTCAAAACATGGGGCCTTAAAATAAGGATGGAATTATGTCTGCATGTCCTCATCAAATTATCAGACACTCTTACGTCTTTCGCTTGAAGACTATACTTTTTCTTGATTTGATTCCTTGCGTGCATCACAGGATATCCGCTAGCATGTTAAATATATACCTCCATGTTTAAACTCAAAAATCACCTCATCCAAATTAGACAATTCAAAATTTTTAGTACAGAGGCATAAAATTATAAGGCTGTACTCGTATGCATTTTATAAGTATTATATATTCATTATTAGAACAACAGAGTTGCAAAGTTGTACTTAAAAAGGAGTTCTAGTTTCTTTAGTGCAATAAAAGGAAAGATATTTCAACCAGTGGTATAAATGGCACAAATTTATCTTTCTTCCCAATATCTTATAGTGTAAAGCCATTTATGAGGTTAGGTTTTCAATGAAATGGCATTCAAAAATATTGATCATAAAATCTGTGCCAGCTTGTTTAAAATAAAAGACTATTTTGCCTCATTTCATTTGGACTGCACAATACGAAGGTGTAAAGTTTGCACACTGGATAAAAACTCAGCATCAGACGCTCCTCATTTATCCAGATTTTCTGGGTGAAATCAAAGTAAACTGCTGACGTAACTTGAACATGAGTTTGTTTTGGATGCAACCCAAACACTTTTATACTTTGGTCTATAATTCCACCAGCTTTATATCAAAATCTGTCCGTTGAAATGGATAAGCTAGGTTGAAAACTGACTACAGTAAGAAATACCTGCATAAGCTATGTTTAGAAAATGACTGCTTTTTTTTTGCTGTTGTGGATTGATGGTATTCTGTTCTAGAATGCTGGACTTTTATGCAATATAACCACACTCTGCTGCTACCACCTCTAAGTTAACAGTTGAATGTTCTTGTAATAAACAACCAGTTGTTTGCTTAATTAAATCTCAAGTAGCCTTTATCCTAATCGGCAGAAAGTATCTTGCATTTTATGCTTATGACAATATTATTTGGATTACTCAGATTACATTATGAAGAGGAACTCTGCCAAAAATCAGTGAGATGCACCAAAATATAAAAATCCAAATTAGGTGTAGAGCAGCCCATGGCAAATGGAGCAAAATCTTCAAAATGACCATACACATTAACAATTAGGTTCTTAGATGAAACTCATTATACAACAAATTGGAAAACGGAAAAAAATGGGAGGACGACATATATATAATAGAATGAGGGGGGAGGGGAAAGAAAAGAAAGTAGTGACAGTGACTGAGTATAAGAGGAGATATTTTGTAAGAAAATTCTCCAAAAAGTATGTCTCCTGATGGATAATGTACAGTGTCATCAACATTCAGAGAGATGGCAATTCCGTATTTCACTAGCTATGAGAAGGGTAGTGGTGGGGAGATAGCAGGTGCTATTCAAACTGGTGATATTATAAAGACTTTTGATTATGGTTACAGTAGAAACACATCCCAGGTAACTGGACACCTTCAGTTTGTATGATAAGATGGCATCTGCCTCCTTTTTCTGTAATTTGCAGTGGTATATAATTAGTGATTGTACAATTGTACTTTCTAGTACAATTTGCTCATTTAAAAACTATACACAAAGCAAGCAGTTAACTTTATCTATGCAAGGATGAAAAAACACTTAGTAGAAAAATAATTTCCTGATAACCTTTTAAATTGTACTTCAATTTTGATGAGAACACACTTTATTTCTACAGTGGGTGTGTTGAAACAACAGTGGAAGCTGAAAGCCACAGGAGAAATATAAAAGATCGTTTCTCATGACCTATATTGGCTTGAGCTAAAGCCCAGTTGCAGTGAGCCCGCTTTGTTAATTCACATTCACTTGGCACTACAGTACCATATTGTCGCCAGTTCTTGGGTCTATTCAGAATCCAAATTTGCCATGTAAAGTGCACCAAGCTGCATTCTTACGTATAGTTGCACTACATTCTATAGCAAAGTGCAGAAACATTTTAGAACTGTGCCAAATATTTGATGAGTTCTGTACCAACTTAATGCAAAGCTTAAAAAAAATTTAAACTCAAAAATTTGCTTCACTTCTGTTCACATGAGGCCCCTTGACTTCAAGGGTGAGTGCTGGAATGATCAAGAGAAAGTTGCACAGATGGAGAGTACTGTACTTTTAAAAATAAAAACACAGAGCCTAAGGGCATGGCTGGATTGAGTTAGATTGCTTACATAAACATCACTGAAATGCAACTTACAATTTGAGGGTCTCCTGTAGCTTGGGGGCATTGCTGGAACACAACCGCTGTGAGCAATAGGGCAATGGGAAAGGTTGCAGTTACGATTGTTACCAGATGCACATGTAATTACCGATGGGCGATTCTGAATGAACAAAACAGTGCGTTAGTACAGTTCCAACGACCCAATACTTAGCAATAATAGCTAATATTAATACTTAATTACAGGAAAATTCAAAACCCTGAATGTAATGCATTGTAGTTAAAAATTATAAAATGGCACCTTCAGTCTCAATGTAAAAACTCACCTCTCCATTAATTGTATGTGTTTTTTAAAGAAACATTATTATTTAATGAATATCATTAGCAGGACTGCTTCGTACAATCCAGAATTTATCCATTTCATTGTGGTAATTGCACTAGGATGACGCATGATCAACAGGATCCATTTGCAGTTCAAAACTGGGTTCCACGTAGACACCAGAGTCCCCAAGGTCAGGCTGATGTTTGTCTGGGTTGTGCACCTTCAAGGATCTAAGCTACATTTTTGCTGTTTGTTTTGACAGCTAATTAGGCTCTTAACCAAGAGTCAAAAGATTTAACTTTGGGTTCCCATTAGGGAGTTGAGCATATAAACTAGGATGACAGGGTATACTGCACTGTTAGAGGTGCTATCAGATGACATTGAACCAAGACTTCCATGCCTACCAGCTCAGGTGGATATAAAAGATGGCACAATAAGACTCAAAAGTGCAGCAGGAGAGGGTTCTTGGCATCATGACCAATGTTTCTCTCTGAACCAATACAACTGACTATATGACTACTCCTTCATTGTAACTTGTGGGATCTTACTGTGCAAAAACTGTGCCAATTTCCCTACTTAGTAGTGACAACAGTTCAAAAGTAATCTAATAATTGTAAAGCAATTTGGGTTGTACAGAGGAGGTGAAGAAATGTTCAAGTTCTTTCTTACAGAAAATTATTTCTGTTCTTTTATACCAAGAAACATTTTGCAATTGTACCACATCTTTGCTTTATTAGATGACATTTTATTTCAAAAGCTGAGAAAAAAGGCTCCCAAGCAAAAAATATGAAAACTACTGTTTTACTTTGAGTGCAGCATCATCTGTCAGTCTGAACAGGTTACAGATAGTTTTCTTTTCCACAGGTCTCCTTTCACAAATACTTAGAGACTGAATTCCAGAACACAGGAAGGACTCTCAATGGCATCAGGAACAATTACTAACTTTTTTCAATTCCGAAAATTACCACTTAGAGCCTAATACTCCTACCTCTTGCCTTTGGAGTCTATGTTTTCTTTAAAGCCTTATGCTACATTTATAGTTGGAAACCAATTTTGCATGCTGACTTGTTCAATCAGATGTTAAAAAACAAACTTTCATTTGTATAGCATCTTTCACAACCTCAGGACCTCCCAAAATGCTTCAGAACCTATGAAGTTCAGTCATTGCTGGTGGTGAAACGCATCAGGCAATCTGCACACAAGTGGGTAGAATATAGTTTGCACTTTATCCATTTTTTGTGTATGCAAGTGCACTGATTTAGCAGCAGTACTGCACAGGTATTTATCCCACTACTAAATCTGTGGAACTCTTTTTTTATTAAAAAAGAGCAGCCTGGGCAGATACCCGAAACAGGTCTGGTACCCCCTAAGGGTCAATGGCATTGGTGGAGCCCATATTGAAATTAGTCAGCAATGAACCTGCCACACTCAGGAGGTTTTCAACAGCTCCATAATGACACCACTCATCTCTCCACTCAAGTTCCACATGCATGCACAGTCCATGTTGACAGAGAGTATTGCAGCCTCCGTGAGGATTTTTGTTTAATAAATAAGCAAATTCTCAAGCTTCAAATGAAATAGCTTTGAATTCCCCTCCCCTTATTGGGACAAATTCTAGTAGAAATAATGCCAACATATAGAGACAGCAGAAGATGTGAAATTTGTCCCATTCACATAGCACGGCAGATTCCTCAAACCAACAATGTACAAACAACTCTAAGTCTTCTAAAGTCACAAATCTCCACTTCTATTTCTGCCAATGCACCTAAGTTGGCTACATTGCTGGACTATATGGATAGATTGTAGGCAGCTATGAAAGAAAAGAATGAACTTGCATTTCTATAGTATTATTCACTAGGAATAATTCACTAGGAAACTAAAGCACTTTACAGTCAATGGGTCACTTTTGAAGCACACTCACTAATAGTTTTGCTGGAAATCATGTCAGCTGGTTTATACACAAGCTCCCGCAAACTGTAATGGCATTGAAGACCAATTAATCAGATGCTGCTTTAGGATGAATGTTGGCCAAAACAATAGAACGCTCTCACTCTTCCAAAAAAAAGGCATAGGATTTTTAAATCCATCTGTACAGGTAGACAGTGCACCTCAGTTTCTGGCAATGCAGCACTGCCTTAATGGTACTGAAGCACCAGCCTAGATTACGTCCTGGCATGGGGCTTGAATCCACAAACTTCTGACTCAGAGGTGAGTGTGCTATGAACCAAGTCAAATCATCAGTATGGTGCAGCTTTGGACGCCAGAAAATACCTAGGAAAGTCATCTAGAAATGGGTTTCTGCTACTTAACTTCTGTGGCAGTATTGTGACATGATAACAGTTATAACAAAACTCATTAATGTGTATCCGACAGATTACTGAACAGCAGGGCACCACTTCGATTTTTTAATTCTCCCAAAAGGATGTTGCCTTTCTTCCCCAGTCAGTCAATCTGGGTATGGTGTGCGTTTGCACAGAGTAAAGATGAGTCAATTCAAGTGGCCCAAGAACACATCACCATTCTACCTTAGCACAAACATAGCTGACCTCTAACTTAAGAGTTCCAAAAGAGTGGAAAAGGAAAATTTTGCAGTATATATTTGTAAAACCAACCAAAAGGGCAGCATTTATACCTGTTGTCGTTCCACACCAATGCTGACTGTCCTAGTTGTGTCCATGCTATTTTTGGTCAGTGCTAGAGGCTGTTCCAATGACATACTTGGTAGTCCTATGCCAGCATAGGCATGGTTGCTGAGATGGCTCATGGTTGACACTGCAACACGTTCTATTGGACTACGACTTCGTTCTCTATGTTGATCTTTTCGAAAATCTCCATTGACTGGTTTGGTCCTGTATAAGTAGATTTGGTTAGTATTCATGAGTCACACAACATTTTTAGAAAATAATTACTACAATCTTGTGAACATGCAGCAAACCCATGATTGCTTCTCTAAAACAGAACCAGATAAGACATGTGGAGTTCTGTATTATAGATATCAACCGCTTGATCATTCCATCTAAGGAATTTACTAATGATGGGACATGGGAAGAAAGAGGGAAAAAGGAAATTTACTTCAGTGTAAAGCTAAAGCTACACAAAGTCAGCAACTTTAAGTCAATGAATTGATTATAACAGAAATGAACTAGCAGTCCACATTGATGGAGCTACAAATAACCTAACAGCCCGGGTCCCCACACAAGGCCTACAACTACAGATACAGTTGTGCTTTTCCAGCTTTGACTGTGAAGTAGTAGTAAGAATTCTGGAAATATATAAATCTATGAAATACCAGTTATCAAAAATCTGCATTTTTCCGCTTACTGGCTGAAGTTTAATGAAATTATTATACTCCAATATGCCCAGCCAGGTACTTCATTATTTTTAACAAGTTGCTTAAAAAAGTTTTACAAATATGTAAAACTGTACTTCTGTTTTGTGTCCAAAAATATACATTTGATAATTGATTAATATGATACAGTATTATATATAGTTAGGAATCATTTTCCAAAATGTTGTCAACTAAATAACTGATCCTATGTAAATGATAAAGATAAACAACTTAACAGTTTAACCACTGATTACACATCTACACAGCTCTTCACAGGTGAAAAGATAGTGGAATAGAAAAAAAAATGCAACTTTTGAGGGTAACTAGTGATGGGCAATATGTCTTGCCAGCATTGCCCACATCAGGAGTACAAATTGAAAAAGAAAAAGGGGGATTAAATACATTTAATTGATTACTATGTTCAGTTTGTGAAAGAAAAACTAGGTCCTGTCTTGGTGCCTATTAAGGCAGGTAAAGGAGATTACACAACATCTCATTAAGTAAGCCAGTTACCCATAGTGTTAAAATTATTGAAGGGCTGTTCCCCATCACAAATGATGCCCATGGCTCTGCTGTCCTAAATTGTGTTTTAATCATTAAAACACCTGTACAGCTGAATACATTAATGCCCAATTAAGTGTTGTCATTTCCACAAACAAGCTTTTTTTTTGCATGTAAATCAGTTTTCTCATTTTCTGTTGCTCGATGTTTTGCGACTGTTTTTGTTAAAACTTTTTTAATTACAGTATATTCAGTAATGTGTCATATAGGGGAACACAGGATATGTGGTTTGTAGTCAAATACTCAGGCAAACATGCATTACATCTTAACCTCTCATTTAAGCTTGGCATAGAATCCCCTAACTTAAGAGACAGTACTTGCTTTGTTGAATTAAACGAGATGTATTTAAACTAGAAAAATAAATTAAATATGCACAACATTCTATTTAACAACTGCCAGCTATATGCTGGATATTGATAAATAGTTCAAGTTTTTTTTTTACTCCAAGAAAATAAGACTATTTTCTTTTGAAGAGCAATATTTAGTAAAATAGCATATGAATCAGATTGACGTTTTGTTGCTGTGCAGGTTAAGCATAGATGTTAATAGTGGTATTTTCTTTCAGTAAAATCATGCTTTTCCATCAGCTACCCTCAATAGTCCCTAATGTAACACTGGGTTCATGAAAATGGTTCTGTCACATGATGCAGAGCTAGGGAAAAATGATCAAACCAAAAACTGCAGCAACTTTTGAAGACAATATCTGTCCTCATGGCAGAAGACACTAAAAGCATCTTAATAATGGGAAGCAATGAGCATGCAAAAGGAAGGAACTTCCTTAGAGAAAAAGTACTAACAAGTCCCCTGGACCTGATTGCCTGTATCCGCTCTCTCTCTCTCTTTCTTCAGGTACCCTGTCCTAATTGGTGACCATGGACCGTGGTTATGCTTGGCAAGGTGCTGCAGTGATTTGTCATTGCCTCCTACAGGTTCTGGCTGACCAGGAGACTCTCCTGCTCTTACCATCTTCAATAGGTGTATTTGGAAGGATTTGCAGGTCGATAATCAACCTGTTTGGCCAGGTTATGAACACACAGTACGTGGCCATCAAGTCCCAGTGTGGGGCCCGAACCCAGTACCTCTAGCTCAGAGGTAGGTGGTCCGCCGCCGCCACCACCAGGGAAAACCACATATATAATGCCCCTATTCAAAAAAAAAGGAGGGGACAGAAAGCAGGAAACTATAGGCCAGTTAGCCTAACATCTGTCATTGCAAAATGCTGGAATCCATTATCAAACAAGTAGTAGCAGGATATTTGGAAAATTATAATACAACCGAGAGTCAACATGGATTTTGTTTGACAAATTTATGAGCACTTTTTGGGGATGCAGCAAGCAGGATGAATAAAGGGGAACCAGTAGATGAAGTGTATTTGCATTTCCAAAAGGATTCAATAAGATGCCATATAAAAGGTTACTGCGCAAGATAAGAGCTCATGGTGTTAGGAATAATATATTAGCATGGAGAGAAGATTGGCTAAATAACAGAAGAGTGTGTGTCAGGATTAATGGGTCAATTTCAGGTTGGCAAACTGTGACTAGTGAGGTGCCACAGGGATCAGTGCTGGGGCCTCAAATATTTACAATCTACATTAATGACTTGGATGAAGGGACTGTGTGTATTGCAGCCAAATTTGCTGACGATTCAAAAGTGGTTGGGAAAGCAATGATACAAAGAGTCTGCAAAGAGAAATGGGTTAAGTGAGTGGGCAAATATTTGGCCAATGGAATATAATGTGGGAAAATGTGAGGTTGTCCACTTGGCAGGAAGAATAGAAATGAAAGATTATTTAAAATGGAAACAGACTACAGAATGCGGAGGTAAAGAGGGGTCTGGGACATGGAAAGTTCACATGCAGGTACTGCAAATCGAATGTTGGCCTTTATTGAGAGGGAAATGGAGTATACAGCAACAAAGTCTTGCTACATACAGCCATACAGGTTTAATTGGGGAGATCACACTTAAGTCTACAATGTACAGTTTTGGCCTCCTTTTTTGAGGGGTGTATTTTCATTGGATGCAGTACAGATGAAGTTCACTAGGTTGATTCCTCAGATAAAGGGGTTGCCTTACAAGCAGAGTTTGAGCAGGTTGGGCCTATACTCATGGAGTTTAGGAGAATGAGAGGTGATCTTATTAAACATACAAGATCCTGAGGGGGCTTGACAGGGTAGATGATGAGAGAATATTTCCCCTAGCAGGGGAATCTAGAACTAGGAAATATAGTTTCAGAATAAGGGGTCTACCATTTAAGATGGAGACAGGGAGGAATTTCTTCTCTCACAGAGGGTTGTGAATCTTTGGAACTCCCTATCCCAGAAAGCAGTGGAGGCTGGATCATTGAATATATTCAAGGCTGAATTAGAAAGATTTTTTGAACTATAGGGGCATCAGGGGTTATGGGGAACAGGCAGGAAAGTGGATCTGAGATCAAGATCAGGTCAACCATGATCTTAGTGAATAGGTGCTTGAGGCACCACACGGCCTTCTTCTGCTCCTATTTCTCATGTTCTTACCTAATAGGGTTCAGAATGGTGTGTTCAAACTTTGCATTTGAAATTTATGATGTAATTCAACCTTCCCTTCTGAGTATTAAAACCTTGTAATAGTCATGATTTATATTCCATGTAAAAATATAGATACATATATTCATCATTCCACATTTCCTGAAAATTACATCCTGCATTTCTTTTTGCTTCCCATAGGATGTATCCTTTAATACTCCGGTTCAGATGTTTTGCATTATAGTCACCTACCCCAGGCAGTCAACCTGTCAGCTATGAGAAAAAAAAACTAGAGATGTTCAGGGAATTGATGAATGTACATATGCAGGAGGGGGCACACACTGGTTTAGGCACTCATGATAAGAGTCACCCAATCACATGTTGACCCAACACCAAATCAGGACTGCATTAAGATCCACATTTGTTCTAGCTGGTCAATATTAGTGTAGAAATTGATTTGCAAAAATGTAAACAATTTACAGAGTGGAAATGACAATGAAAATGACCTTGAGCTAGCGACTGCCAAGAGCAAGCTTTCTTACAACTGTCCATTAAGGATCATTATGGTGTACACATCACGTGATGCAATGACTCCCTGAAATTTTGGGAGAGCATCATCACTACTTTCAACTTCAAAAATGAACCCAAACTAAACAAGCCCTCCAATTTAGTTTAACCTTTTTTTTGTTCTCCAGACCGTGACCCCAACCACCCCATTTTAAACCCATCATACTTAGATCCAAAGCACACACTCACCTAACAATACAAAGAATGTGTATTGATCATGTCCTCAAAATGCTTCACAATGAATTACACAGGAAAATTACCAAACACCACAAACACAAGGTTGTAACTCCAACTCCAAAAAAAACACAGAAAATAAAAGAACAAATAATTCAGTTCAAAGAAACTTCCAGCCAACTCCTAGACAACTGACATCAAGATCTGCATCTCAACAGTTATAATGAGGGAAACAGGCCCAACTCAAGACAGAAGCTATTGTAAAACAAGATTCTCACTTTATGAATGCCAGTGTTACACCCATCAATATGGTCTCTTCAAACACAACACACCACAACATCAAACCCTACAGTGTCACAGGCACAGGCACTGATTGGACAGCTGGCATAGAATAATGCTTCAAGATGGAATATGGAAAACACTTCACACACAACTTCTATTATTTACCCATTACTTCAGTCACGGGTTAGGATGTTCTTCACAGTTTTTGTGCCCAGTCTAGCACCATACAGTAACCACTATTGTACGAATAAACAAAATGCAACAGTGCACACTTCAAGTAAAACACATTTATCTACTTTGGTGTGGGGGGGGCGGTGTTTGCATTTTAAAATGTAGCAGTCCAGGAACTGTGCTAATTTACGATGTTGCTGCTCTTTTTTGAAAAAGTGGTAAACGTGAGCAGGGCTGCTTCTGTTAGTTTTGCGTGTACAGTATTCTTCCTTGCACACCAGACCATCAAATCCACCAAACTCTAAAGGGGGCCCAGTCAAGGGTTCACATTCTGCACCAGTATCCATATAGAGTTTAAAAGTAAAAGGAAGGTGGTTTGTCAACAATTTCTGTACTTGGGAGCTTAACATGCTAATTCGCCAATTAATAATTAAACCTCGATCTAAATCCTCATGGCTTTATACATTTTTTTCTGATTGTTTAAAATGAACAAACGGTTACAATATTGCACTTTTTTAATCTAGTAATACAATAGCTGGAAATAGATTGACATTGTACTGTTTCCTTCACTAATCTTCAAAATATAGCAGAAATGGTGATTTTAACTTGGTATGTGTATATTCAAAGCTTCAAACTTGGCACAGGAGCTTAATAGCATACAGAAAGTTCGTACAGAGAATTGCCAATATCACTGGCCACTCAGTACCTTTCTAAAAAGGAGTTTATTGGTGATTCCAGTTCCACTGGTTCAAGTTTTCTGTCCTAGAGCCTGGAGCAAGCACAATATATTCTCCAATCACCACTGCTTGTGAGCTAATGGTACAACAGGGAGATTGATGTTCACTGCTGAACAAATAATTTTACCTCTACAGAACACACTGACTCAAACTTGAAAATTAATTGCAGCTGAACATGGAACTACCATCTGTTTTTTAAAAAAAATAGAATGGAAGGTTTTGGTACTAACCTCACTTTAATCATTGTCAAAAAGCATGAAGGCAGCCCAACGTCCTCCCACAAGAAAGTCCTGGGCCCCTGAATCTTGGCAGGCTCTCTTATGAAAAGCTGGGCAGACAGGAGCCATTTCAACATAAAAGCCCCTTGCAAATGCAGGGAATCAGTGCACTGCACATTTTCCTAATCTCCTTTGAACTGCACTGCATGCAAATGAAGTTACTCACCGTACAATAATACAATATTTAGCTCAAGGTTTTTACATTAAAAGGCATTTGTCAAAGGAAATTGAAGACTTTAGGGGGTTAAATTTACACAAATAATTTTCTACACGGTGCCAACTGTTATTGCTTGTGGCATTTGCTGTCCACACAGATACGAAGCAACTGATTAATATAAAATGTCCTGAGAAAGGATTTCTGTCAAGCTTCCCAACTCTCCTGTAGACTCTTAACGCAGCACATTTGCCTGTTGGGGGAAGGCTGATGTCAGCGCTTGTGAACACAGCTCAGTGAAAGGATAAGGAGGCCTTTGTTTTCAGCTGAACTGTGAAAATGAGAAAATGGCTCCAGCCGACAAACAAGAAACCCACACTGCACAGGTCATCCCTAGCCCTTTGCTTAAAGTGCTCAACATAAAAGCTCCTTGCAAAACAAGAATCAGTGCACTACATTTTTAAAGCACAATTTATGTACTCAATATATTCCCTTGCACAGAAGATTTTTTTGTGTGTGTGAAGAAAGCAGGGGAAAAAAAAAAGTGAGCGAAAGCAGAGGATTCTGATAATAACAAGATTCAGTGAGTCTGGCTGTGAGGAGGGGGAGGGGGAAATTTCCTTAAGACCTGCCAGAAAGATAATAGTCAAATTCTCATGTTACCCAGTCCTGACAGAGTATCTTTCATGCATGTATGGAATTAAACAAACTTAAAAATTAAAGTGGGCTTACATTTTTTTTCATTTTATAATTGCTCCAAACAAGCAAGATAATTCATTTCTTCAGTTATTATGGTCAATCCCACTTGTGCTTGCAACACAGATGATTGCCCCAAACGGCTGGTTGGTTGCTACGAAGTAAAAGTAAAATTGAATGTGCCTCCACACTGTTCTAATGGTTGATCACATATCCCATTCACGATGGTTCAATCTGAAGGAAAATTGGAGGTCACCACATGCAAAGGTTTCTCGTGTTAATTTTAATGTTTATCAAAAATGTGAAGAGAGAGCAAGATGAGGATTCACTACACTAATGGTTGGAAAATGACTTAGAAAGGATTCACTTCTCTGTTCCCTCCAAAAACTTCCTGACAAGAGTAAATTAATAAAAACAAAAAAACTGCGGATGCTGGAAATCCAAAACAAAAACAGAATTACCTGGAAAAACTCAGCAGGTCTGGCAGCATCGGCGGAGAAGAAAAGAGTTGACGTTTCGAGTCCTCATGACCCTTCCACAGAACTTGAGTTCGAGTCCAAGAAAGAGTTGAAATATAAGCTGGTTTAAGGTGTGAGGGGGGGGGGCAGAGAGAGAGAGAGAAGTGGAGGGGGGGGTGTGGTTGTAGGGACAAACAAGCAGTGATAGAAGCAGATCATCAAAAGATGTCAACAACAATAGAACACATAGGTGTTAAAGTTGGTGATATTATCTAAACGAATGTGCTAATTAAGAATGGATGGTAGGGCACTCAAGGTATAGCTCTAGTGGGGGTGGGGAGAGCATAAAAGATTTTAAAATATTTAAAAATAATGGAAATAGGTGGGAAAAGAAAAATCTATATAATTTATTAGAAAAAAAAGGAAGGGGGAAACAGAAAGGGGGTGGGATGGGGGAGGGAGCTCACGACCTAAAGTTGTTGAATTCAATATTCAGTCCGGAAGGCTGTAAAGTGCCTAGTCGGAAGATGAGGCGTTGTTCCTCCAGTTTACGTTGGGCTTCACTGGAACAATGCAGCAAGCCAAGGACAGACATGTGGGCAAGAGAGCAGGGTGGAGTGTTGAAATGGCAAGCGACAGGGAGGTTTGGGTCATTCTTGCGGACAGACCGCAGGTGTTCTGCAAAGCGGTCGCCCAGTTTACGTTTGGTCTCTCCAATGAGTAAATTAATGATGTTTTACTCCACCATGAAGATAAGGAAGATCCCAGTTTTAATTTACAGTCTGTGCCAATGTAATAGTCAGGTGCTGTACTTGGTCATAATGTCTGTGAACATTGGATAGAAAAGTCAGTCAGGGCTCCAGCTCCAACCAAAAGTTGCAAATGTTTGGATCTTCAGATGACAAGATAAGACCTGTCAGGTTTATACTTGCTGGTAAATTAGCCCACCACCACAGTCAGGGCTCATGTGAAGGTAAGCAATTCAAATAGTCACTTGGTAGTACAGGGTTTGAGTACTGCTGAAAGAGAGACAGGCTATCAAATCTCTTCATCTTGGACTCATCAGGACAGATACAAGAATGACACATTTCAAAGGAAGCATCAATTTATGCTGCATGAGAAAAGGGTGCTGATTGCTTGGCAAGCTGACTCTGTCAACCAAGAATCAACTCATCAAACAATCCAGCACCCTTTCCTCATGCAGTATATATTGTTGCTCCCTTTGCAATTTGGCATTCTTGTATGTCCTGATGAGTGCAATGTGAAAAGCTTCAACAACATGTCTTTTTTCAGAAAGTAATGCACCTGAATAATAAAAAAAGTTACCAGCAACCCTGGAACAGAACCACAGCATAGATGCCACACTTGGACAGGGCTGGTGAAAAAAATTGGTGGGGTGTGAGCATGGTGGAAAGAAGATTTTCCCCAGTCACTGGTGAAAGTTGAGTTCAGGATGCCATTTGTGAGGTTATGGTCCTTTACTTCAAACTTTTCTAGCATCCTAGTCATTAGAACATTGTGATTAAGCCATTGAGCAGGATGTTCCAGTTCCATGTGAGTCAGATACATACTTGCCTAAATAATTCCAGTTTAGATGATTCAACCAAAATTCAATGCTGATATCTATTTCTATGCAAGTCAGTCTGCATTCAGTGTCCAATCTGTTCTTCTTTACACCACCAATTTTGCAGCAGAAGTGCATCCATATTAGATTCATGTCTGCCATGAACTGATAATGTAATCAGCTTTTTGATTTTTTTTTTAAAAAACAGCTTCATTTTTAAATTAAGTTTGCCAAGCTGCAACAGACATGTGGCTACTCCACAAAAATGACCTGAATTCAGTCTCAGTGCAAAGTAGTTTGAGTTGTAGATAACATTATCTTGAAGGGACCTTGGATCCCAAAGAAGCAGGCAAGATTTTAGTTAGAATTGAATAGCACCGTTACCTATAGACTGATCAGTAATGAATGAAGTTCAATATGCAATTGTACAAGGTAATACAAACTGGCAGTCAGATCTAGACACACACACTTTCTGAATGTATGGAACTTGCCAAGTGGGAAATGAGTTAGATCTAGAAATCTAGTTGGTTCACTGGACAAACTTAAATAACATAAGGGCTTCAAATCCACAGTAGATATTTGGTGCTCTGGTCAGGTGAGATAAGAAACAGTGTAAAATAGTCCAAGGCGCTTCACAAGAACGATTATCAAATAAAATTAGACACTAAGCAACGTACGGAGATATATTACACACATCTCCTAAAGCTTTGTCAAAGGGATAGGGTTTAAGGAGTTTCTTAAAATGCAGAGAGAGGGGTAGAGAGAGGAGAAAATTCCAGATCTTAAGCTCAAGCAGTTGACAGTATCGCTGTCAATGAGGCAGCAAAGAAAATCAGAGGTGCACAAGAGGCCAGACTTGGAGGAGAGCAGACATGTTGGAAGGCAGTATGCGGTTACAGACATAGGAAGGGGCAAAGCCATGGTGGGATTTGATAACAAAAATATAAGAATTTAAAAACTGAGGCATTGCTGGACCAAAAGTTAATGTAGGTCAGTAAGCACAGGGGTGAATGGGACTTGCTGCAAGTTAGCAGCACATTTTTGGATGAGTTCAAGTTTAGAGAGGGTTGAAGGCCAGCCAGAAGTGTATTGGAATATTCATGTCTAAATGGTAACAAAGGCATCCATCAGAGTTTCAGCAGATGAGCTAGGGCAAGGGCAGCTTTCGAATTACATTATGGAGGTGAAAGTAGGTATCCTTTGGTTCAACCAAACTCATCCTCTGATCCTGAGAGATAATTAGATCAAACAGTGGTACAAGGGAGAAAACAAATGACAACAGAGTTTTCCACTATTAAACTTTAAAATATATAAAAGCAGTGTTTTATTTTGAAAGGCCATGCTTCCATTCACTTTCTGCACCATATCAAGCCTGTGGACTTTCTGCAGGTTATCTGGTTTTGGATGACATCCACGAGTATGCAATGGTTTACACAAACCAGCTTTTAGTTCATGGGCCAAAGTGAGTTACGAAAGCCAGAACTTTACTGAGAGCTGTATTCTGTAGGAGCTAGGTTTCAAGGAAAAAAGCGAGCTCTGGAAGTAATTATATACCATCCGTTTTTACTGGCATTAAATTGCAGGGGTGTTTCCGTTTTTCTTTATCTTAAATACAGCTATTTGAACATGATTGTGACTCTCTGTACAGTCTGATGCAAGACATTATTTTCAGCTGACTTTGTGAAAAATGTCAAACTACTAGCACAAAACAAGGTGCAGCTTCCTCCTGAAACAAGAATAGACTATGTTCATCGGATAAACAGAGGTTTTATTTCTTGGTGAGCCAGATGTGTGAAAATAAAGTTTTCATTTAGCATACTGCATTCCAATTGGTTGATTCCATAAAGGGCAACTAAATCATCCCATAGTTCCAACCTGCTAGCAGACTGGAAATAAACTAGAATTACAAACGGGCATACAGACAAAAGAAAAATTCCAGCTCTCTTGCTTTGTGATATGCATAGAACCTCAGCTCTCATGTTGCAACTAATGGGAATTTCTAAAAAGGCCCAGAAAAACATGGAGTCAAACACACTCCCAAACGAAATTCCTTATTACTACATATAGCAAGCTCCATCATCATTCAGCCATTCTTTTTCCGCCTTCATATTTACTGAGATTCCCCACTGATCAAACTTTCGAACAAAATTAATTTCAGAAGTTACCAGGAGCATACTGCTCATTGAGCTAGTGAGTAAGCACAAGTAAAGAATGCCACCTTTGTTGCACTGTGCGTACACAGTTACTGGCACTGCACATTTCCAATGACGCTGTATTGGTTTCTACCGCCATGGATTTTTGGAAGAGAGGGAAATTATAACTGCCAAAAAGAATTGGGGTCAGTAAGCAAAGTTAGTCCCTTCCATACAACCAATACAAATAAAAATTATAATATTCATCCTGTTTGATATTGCAGGAGCTAAGTATGTAACTGATCAGGTGTTCAGATATATTCTTACACATACAACCTGATTTATTAACCACATTTCATAAACAACATGGGGACATCATCCTGTTTTGCGAACCAAGGCAGTTGTGGACTTCCATTGTTCTTCTCTATTTCACTGCCAGAAAACATATTGCATGATGTCACCACCCACTTGTAAGTCATGAATAAATCTTGTTGTGTTACTATACTGTACCATAAAAGGAAACAGATTGTTGTGAATGGAACTGCTAATTTTGTTTTAACTGTATGCAATTTTTAAAATTCCTCCCCTTTAAAGTCTGTAGACATATTTATATGTACGAGTTTTTGTCGTAACAATATTTTTATTACTACTGACACTTTTCACTTTTAATCTCCCAAATCATTTTCATTCTGAGGGCAACACCCACACTTTTGTATCAATTGCAAGCTCATCTGCGTTGTTTTTAAAGAAATACAATCTTATTTCTTGGGTTTCGTGGTATAATTTGAGTTAAACAGAGTAAATGAAACAGCTATGGAAAATTTCAATCCCAATACAGCCAGAAATACAAATTACTGGCTGTTCACGCTCACAAACAGCAAATTTCCTCCTCCCCCTCTACTTTCACCCCCAGTGACCTCATCAACCACCAGCCAATATTGTTCCATTGAGACAGACACAATAGACAGGTCAGAAAGTCACAGTTTACAGATCAACTGAGTCAATTCACCACAAATGGCTGAGAGGAAGGGTCTGGGAGGCTGCAGTGTTGAGGCTGCTGCTAAAAAGTCCTAATGGAAACTGACAAAGGGAGACATGCATCTCAGAATCCCAGATTTCCTTCAGATCACATCATAAATCATCTGGAGCTGCACAGTTCCCAAAACCAGAAGCAGCACCAAAATCTCCAGACAATTTGACTAAACATCCAGCATTTAGCAACTGGTTGAACTGACACATCAATAAATATTGTGATCAGGTTGAAAAGGCTGTTTTACAAGCTGGATACTGATTTTTTTTTTAATATATACTATTCATACACAACTTATTAAGTTGATAAACTACAGTGATGCAGCCTGAAATGAAAAAGAAACTGGCTATTCATCAAGGTCTTACTAAACATTAAAGATCTGAATATGCTTTATGACTACACACCACATTCTAAACGGAACTGGAATGCAAGGAATGTAGACTACTTCAGTTAAGCTCTAAAGCTAAGAACTGTAAGTAGTGATCAGGAATGTGCTGTGATCATTTTGTCTAGTCAGGAATAAGTGAAATCTTTCAACTTGATGCCATTCACAGTAACTACAGCGAAAGAAAATAAATCGAAACTTTTTCCTGTACTTATACACACACATACGCTAAATATATACGCACGTATACATACATGTATATTTTACATACGTACAATGTACATCCATATCCACTTACATGAATGCGTACACACATTAACTGATGAAACCGGTCACTGTTCTCATTATTATCCTGTTTGAATAGTCATCTCTGAAAATGATGCAATTTTACTGCAACATAAATTTTAATCAGATGTAGCCCAACTCTGGGAACACTTTGGTATTTTCCACATATCAAAATTAAAGAGTGGTATGGCACATCTAAAGTCAGAAATATTAGCCCGTACTACTTAAACTATTTTCCAATGTTTACCACTCGATTAATTGAAAACATTTTAATGCATTTTCCAAACCCTTTGGTTTTTATTTTCCTCCCCTCTTCTTCCTCAATTCAGCATTTCACATACTACACAATCTCTAACAAAAGCATTCAGCGAAGACTGAGAAGGAGCGTCTTAAAGCAGAAGGTTGAGGGTAACAATTCCAGTGCTTAGGGACTTGATAGATGAAGGCATGGAGCAAAGACATCGAAGCGTGCACAAAAGACCAGAGTTGTAGAAATGTATGTTCTTGAAACGGTTGCAGGGTTTGGAGCAGGTTACAAAGATAAGGAGGGGGAGGCTATGGAAAAAGAGTATTAAAATTAAGGCATTGGTAGACTGGGAGCCAATGTAGTTCAGGGAGGAGTGATGGTAAGCAGAACTTGGTGCAGGTTAGAATATGTACAGCAGTGTTTTGGATGAGCTCACAATTATGGAGGGTGGAAGCTGGGAAGACAGCAAGAAGGATATTGGAATAATGAAGTCTTGGGGTAACAATGTATGGATCCGGGTTTTAGCAGAAGATAAGCTAAGGAAAAAGGTGGAGATGTGTGCAATGTTCCATAGGTGGAATAAAGTGGTATTTGTGACAGAGAAGATAAGAGTGTTAAGTTAAACTCAGAATTAGATAGGATGTCATAAAGACAATGGGTGGAATTGTCCCAAATTTACACAAAGTGCAGTAGCAGGCGGGAAAAAAGTAGTTTTACTCACTGGCCACAAAGGCAGGTTTTCGTGTCGTATCATCCCATCCCCACCTTGTTAATTACACAGCCACAGAAAACAAGCCATATCACTGGCGGGCAGCCTCCAATTTGCCTGCCATGGTGTTATCTTGCCGCTTCCTCACACGGGGCATTATATTTAAAGTGTAGCCACGCACATACTTCTCAATGCTTGCAGCCCAGGAATGCATTAGTGAAGACATGGTCCCAAAAGCCAAGAACAATGCAACCTCCTGATTCAGTGACGCATCCCTGGGACACCGTGGAGGCCCACGCGATGTCCTCTACCCCCGCTCTGGCCACTGGAGGCCCATCAGTGTCACCACTCCAGCTTGGGGGGGGTGGTGGCTGAGGTGGTGAGTGCCATTGCTGCCTACAAGAGGTTGGCCATCCAGTGCAGAAAATGGATGAATGATCTCATCCATGCCGCCAGGGTATGGCGACCATCTCAACACTCTAATCTCACACACTCAAAGCCAACACATATTCACTGGCCTCTATCTCACTGCCAGCTCAAGGAACACCACCATTCATTCTCTCTCTCACACACCCTCGTATCTCCACCTGGTCTCATCTTCTGTGGAGACTGCTTCCTCAGCCCTCATCATCTTGAGGCCACTTGCAAAGATCAACATGTGCCCCACACACATCCTGGGATCTGCCTTAGGGATGGTCTGGTAGGTAGACCTACCTGTAAGCCCCCCTATAAGTGATGTGGTGCTGCTTGCGAAACCTGGTGCTGATGACTGCGAGTGCTGCCTGAAGCAAGGTGGGCAAAACCAACCTTGAACTCCTGAGCGAAATGCAGGTCGCCAGGTGCACGTAGCTTACGTACAGTTGGTGAAACACGCAATCACACCGATGTGCCCATGTAATCCAGCATGGGGGGGGGGGGGGGGGGGGGGGGGGGGGGGGGTGGAATGATTTCAGTGAGCAGGGGTTATAATGAGACCCACGCCCCCACCCCCCATGATGCCCATGGCAATGGGACCTTAAAATTCCAGCCAACTGCTTTGGTCTTCTGAATCTATAAAATGGGAGAAACTGCAGCTCACCCAAAGCTCTATCTCTGAAAAGCAGTCAGCCAATGCACGTGCAGTGCAGAGATCGAGAGGTGGTGCTGTCGTCTAACTGGGTATTGTCAGCCTACAAGTGGAACCCAATGCTGTGTCTTCAGATATTGTTAATGAGCAACAAGTAGATGAGAAATAGAAAGGGACAATATGATAATCCATTGCAAGGGATTCTCTGGTAGTGACAGGATAGCTGGACAATGGAGGAAAGTGTGGTTAAATGTGTGAAAGGCTGCAGACAAGTCAAGATGGATGAGGAGGTTTAGTCCACCATGGCTACAGTCACAGCGATTGTTACTTATCACTTTGATTAGGACTGTTTCATTGCTTTGGCAGGGTGGATGTCTAATTCAAATGTGGAGTCACAGAAAAGGTGGGCACAGGTGATTTGGGAGGCAACAACATGTTCACGGATAATACCAGGAGGAGTAAGAACAATTTGCAGTGTCAGCTATCATGGGGACCAGGAAGGAAAGTTGGATAGTCAACAGTTTAATGGGAATAGGGACAAGAAAGCACAAGATGAATTTCACAAACGAGTCAAGCTTGGAGAATGCCCGAGGGGAGACAAGAGAGACACTGCAGAAAGATGAGAATTCTGTGTTAGGACACAGGGGACCCGTGACTTTGTAAGCTTCGGGATGGGAGCAATGTGATAGAGGAGCTGAATGGATGGTCTCACTCTTTGTGATAAAGTAGTCCATGAGCTCTTTGGACTTCTCATTGGAGGAGAGGGTTTATGGAGACATTAGTCGAGACAAGAAACCTGGGGTTAATTTTGCATTCTAGGATGATACTGAAGATGTGAACAATTTTGACAGAAGAGATCAGCGCCCAATAGTGCTTGATGTGATCCAGCCAGGTTGGACTGTGAACAGCTAAACCTTTTTCGTGCTATATACTTGCAAGTCTTTGCCCCTAGCTAGGAGCCATTCTGGTAAAAATCACAACCAGAAAATTCTATGGGTTTCTTGAAATCTGGGCATTATCAAATGCCCATTCGCATCCTAATGGAAAATCCATTATATAATGTCTATAGCCAGTATTTGAAAACTTGCATAACAAATCTCTACTTTTCAAATCTCTTCAAAACAGAAACCTACAATACCATTTCAAACCATCAAAGCAATGATTTTCAAAAACACTTTCATAAAACTAGGAGCCGTCTCTCCACCCCCGCAGTACATTATGTCATAATTTTCAGTGAGAATATATTTTAGGCATACAACACCAACTTATAATAAATGCAATACACTTGCATTTGTATAGTGCTTAGTACTTCATAAATTCTCTAAGTACACCTGACAATGAATAACCTTCTTGCACTGTAGTGACTGTTAATGTAGACAATGGGCAGGGTTTTCCAGCCCCACCCACCGCAAGCATCGTCCAGTCGCTCTGAAAATCAATGGGCTTTTGGCTGGGCCACTGAATCTCCCGTCGCGGGTTCCTCCACAACGGGGTTGAAAATCCCAGCCAATGTAGTTTGAGGATTCTGTTAAAGTTCATGAGTCTTCCAGTTTATATTTCAGGTCTCCATTCTGACTTTTAACCCAAATTATAGACCGAGCTCAAACACAGCATCTGGAATGATAAGTTAAGAACTTTATGTTGAAACTTTATGTGGAATAACAGCATCATGGTAGAGGTAACTGATTATACGAGGCTCACACAACTGATGAAAGGCTAAAACTGTCCGCACAATTCAAGAAACTAAGATATGCAGATATAACAATAAAGAAGAAATGAATGCTCAACTTCAAGAGGAATGTTGCAAGTCATGCAGCTGACTTCACCATCACCCCCCATCTCCCTTCCCTCCCCACCGCAAAATGTGTGTGCTGGCTCTGATCACATATTCTTTATGCTCAAAACAAGATCCGCACAGTAAACAGAGACAGGCTGCATCTGCTCAAAAGGAACTGACCACCAGTCAGTGTTTACATATTAAATCAAAGATTTGACTACAAAATTTACTGTTATAAAGGCACACGACAATGTCCTTGGTGTATTTTTAGATTGCTCAGGTTGCTGTTGATTTTACCAGTGCTAGGGGTAATAATTTGGATTCAAATTAAATTTCTTTGTCATTGTCAAGGCTCAGATTACGACCACAATATGAACTACTTAAAAAGGCATGAGAAAATGGTTATGATGATTAGACACATTTTTGGCCACTCGAGAAAATATGCTGAATTGCTTACTATGGTAAATGTTTAAATAGAAGATGGAAAGGCTTAAGGAGCAAAGAACGGATATTTGAGAAGTATTTGATATTCAGATGGTATGAAACCATGAGTGAGTTGTTTTCAGCTACCCAGCCCTTGGGTCATGTTACTAACTACTAGATAGTAGGGGTTAGTATTTATTTATATACCACATAATCTTAAAGGATACTTTCATTCAATCAGGTACTTTTACATTATACTACTACTAGAAGAATTCTGGCCCAGGTACTTGCAAAGTCAGTCAACAGCGCAACCAAATATAAAAGAATTATCTAGTTGTGTGGTGTTCTGACTGCAGTGAAGATGAACATTTTTCCTTGGTCTCCAAAACCACCGTTGGGTACAGGCTTCACTAGTCCTTCTTCTAAATGGAGTTCAGTATGTCAACGTATTTGTATGAAGACACAAAGCAGCATCGTGATGCAAGTTCATATGATAAACGGGGCTGGCTCAATGCCTGCTCTTGGTGCCAATTTTTTTTTTTAAATAGGATTGTTTTGTTCATTCAAGTAAGAGGAATCTGCAGTCTGCTGCCTCTGCTCTCCCAAGATCAGCGCAAAGTGGCAGACAGAACCTGGGACATTCCTTGTCTGAATGGCTCAGCTAACATCTTAATAGAAGCACGTGGGATTGCAATTTACGTTCTGTTTACATTTCTTCTGTCATTGAAGCACAATCAGTTCTCCAAGAGATTATGGCAATGACGCCCTACATTTCACACATAGTTGGTCCCTTCTCTGAGGAGGAGGAGGAGGAGGAGGATTTGCAACAGCCGGAGCTATATGAACCAAAAGGTATTATGCGCCACAACCTAATCAACAGTTATAGACTTCATGCACAAGGAATTCCTTCAGTTGCACCTACAAGAATGCAAATACCTATTTGATTATTTTCAGCCTCTCATCACCACTTCAAGTTATCTTGTAGCCGCTTTCCCTGCACTCCCAAACAAATAAGGAAATTAGGAAGGCAGGTTGCTCCAAGGCCATTCCCAATTCCTTAGTGTAAATCAATTGCATGGGAGTTGCAGTAACTTGCCATCGACTTGGCCTATCCATTAATTGGGAACATGACTACTGGTGGCACCCCTATCAGGTGGCAAACCCACATTCCTCTCATCTCATGATGCCCATTTCATTAAAGTTTCAAGAGAAGTTACAAAAGAAGCACTACCAGATATCAGATTCAGCAAAAGCTTCTTCCATGCTAGGTTTTATTTTGCTCAATTGAAATCTGCCTACATTATGCAATCAGGAGTTTGTTATTAGATAGACATGAAAAAAAACTTTTGTTTTTCTCTACCTCAATCAAGTGCTGGTAAATGGGATTAGGTAGGTAGGTCAGGTGTTTCTCACGTGTCGGTGCAGACTCGATGGATCGAAGGGCCTCTTCTGCACTGTGTGATCCTGTGGTTCTGTGAATCTCATTAAAAGCACCAACTCTTGTGGAGATGTATCCCCATGGGCATCAGCAGCCTTAGCATCTTCTAATGAGTGACAGCAGGATGTTCAACCTAAGTGGATGTCACAACCAAGACCAATACTGTCCCCACACATCTTCTAGAGAAGGTGGAAATAATGAATTCCACCCCAACCCCCACAACTTAACCAGAGAGATTTAACCAAAGACAATTAATGCCACTGTCACTGTCCAAGTGATTATCAGCTGATTTAGTGCACATTAGGGATTAATCATAAGAATTTTCAGGTCTAAAATGGCTCAGTTCCATTCTGGGCTGTGTGCTGAACCATTGGAAGAACTTATGCCAGGCATTCTGCAAACAGAACAAAATCGAAGCACTAATAAAGTGCACAAGGTATCTAGATAATTCTCCAGAGTTACAGGAAATTGGCTGTCCTATTGAAAACTTGTAAATTTCCCATTAGGTTAAGGGATTTTAACTGGTGCACTTCCAAAATCGAGATTACTTCACTATTCATTATGATTTGATGAAAACAGTTTAGTGAATGGCTTTGGTGAGAAGGAAACATCTGTATTAAAATGAGTTCTATACTTATGTAGTAAACAGTGGTACAGTACTTACAAACAAATAACAGTACTTTCACCAGCTATACAAGGAAGCAAACTCTAGACTTGGTGAACGCAGCATCAGCATTCACAGGATAATTTTTAAGTCTGGTTCACATCGTTCTCTGACAAACCTTGTGTCTCGAAGGAAGGACTCCTACAGGGACTATGTACCAGAGGCTTGCTGCAGCCACTGTGGAAATGTATGCAGCAGCCATTATTTGACTTAGTAACAGTTGGGGCCATCACATTACAGCTGATATCCACAAACATGTACTTTCACCAGGAATCACTGGTGTGGCAATCTGGAGTGGAAACCAAAGTTGATTTTTTTCCTCCCCTTATTTAACTCCCAAACACTAATGCCATCAAGCTTAGAGTGACAATTTCAAAACAGATCAGGGATTCAACTCAAATTAGTTTGAATGGCATTGTGCTATGCAATGTGTTTACAGCATTTACTATCTACAGGGTGCACTGCTGCAAGTCCATTGAGCTAAGAGAAATAAGGCTTTCATTAACTTCTTAACCAACAGAGAAACTGTTTCAATGTAACACAAGAATATAGTTGGCCCATGATACTTCCCTTGGCCTATCCCAGGGCTGAAAAGCCTCACTCTCTAACCAGATACATGAATAATGGAGGAACTGGCAAGTTGCCCGAAATTGGTAAGATTCGTAGAGAATAAGCCAGATGAGTAGGCAGCTGTTGGCAGCCGGGGTGGGTGGGGGATGTGGATTAAAAATCAGATCAAATAAATTCAAAAGCAAATTTCAAAAAGCTCTTATTGTGCCTAATGCCACTTAAGAAAATGCAATGCTTTTTCTCTGTGCATAAATCAGTGTATAAAACCATGTGTGGAAAATTCCATTCATTGTAGCAGAGGGCTACATTCTGACACTGTGCGCTAAAGAAAGAAAAACAACTCCCTGCTTTCTTCATATTCTTGAATCCAGTTCGGATTCTGATTGGTACCTTGACCATGACAAGTGCATCTTTTAGGACGATTTACTCTGGTTAATATACAAACAACAGTTTTAGGAATATAAAAGCTGATTTATTCATGTTCTATGGCATATTTGCCTGTAAACCAAGCAAAATCTGAAATATTTTTCTAGTAGTAACTAAAATGTTACCATGTAAAAGTCCTTAGGAATTGGTGGGGGAAGTGTTGGGGAGCTGTGAGGGGTATGGTACAAATGAACATAAGAAATAGAACAGGAGTAGACCATTTCGCCCCTCGAGCCTGCTCCGCCATTCAATAAGATCATGGCTGACTTGTTGGTGTTTCGATTTCCACATTTCCCATCTAACCCCAATAACCTTTGGTTCCCTTGCCTAACAAGAATCTATCTACCTCTGCCATAAAAATATTCAATGACCCCACCTCCACCACCTTCTGAGACAGAGAATTCCAAAGTCCCACAACCCTCAAAAAATTTCTCATCTCCGTCCAAAAGGGTGAACCCTAATTTTAAAACAGTGCCCCCTAGTTCTGAACATGCCCACAAGAGGAAACATCCTTTCGACATCTACTTTGTCAAGGCCGTACAGGATCTTATATACTTCAATCAACTCACCCCTCACTCTTCTGAACTCCAGTGGAAACAAGTCCAGTCTGTCCAACCTTTCCTCATAAGACAACCCACTCACTCCAGGTATCAATCTAGTAAACCTCCTTTGAACAGCCTCCAATGCATTCACATCCTTCCTTAAATAAGGAGACCAAAACCACACACAGCAATTAAGGTGCAGTCTCACCAATGCCCTGTATAACTGAAGCATAACATCCTTACTTTTATGTTCAATCCCTCTCGTAATAAAGGAAAGCATTTCATTAGCCTTCTTAATTACTTGCTGTACCTGCACACTAACTTTTTGTGACTCATGTACTAGAACACCTAGACCCTCTGCACCTCAGAATTATGCAGCCATTCTCCATTTAAGTAATACTGTTTTTTTGTTCTTTTTGCCTTAGTGAACAACTTCACATTTTCCCACATTCAAATCCATTTGCCAGATCTTTGCCCACACTCAACCTATCTATACCCATGTGTAACCTCATGGCCTCTTCACAACATACTTTTCCTACCCATCTTTGTCATCTGCAAATTTAGCTACCATGTCTTCACTCCCCTCATCTAATTCATTGATGTAAATCGTAAAAACTTGAGAAGTTGTCTAGTACTTATAAAGATGTAAGGAAACTTGTTCTATGTGCATTTTTTTGATTTATTTTGCTCTCAGAATGTAGGTGATGTTAGTAAAATGCATTTATTGCTCATCCCAGATTACCCCTTCTTGGGACAAAGGGTCTTCTCCTAAAGACGCTCTAGTTCATGTGATGGCCCTTCCACATTAGTGTTAGGTAGGGAAGTCCAGGGTTTGTGGCTAGCAAAGATGAAGGAATAGCAATATGTAGCCAAGTGAGAATGGTGTGAGACATGATGTGGAACTTGGGAGGTAATCCCACAGCATTGCTACTCATCCTTCTCGTTGGGATAAGATCGAAGGGTTGGGGACATGCTGTCAAAGTAAGTTAGGTGAATTGCAGCAGTGCACTTATAGATAGAAAATGCTCCAACACAGTTTACTAGAGGTAGAAAAGGTGAACAGAGTGCAGTGACAGCAGTGCGGATCAAGTTGTGCAACACAAAAGGCGAATTGTACAGTGTGTATAAAGAATTACAATGCTGCAGACTAAAAGTGGGGAGGGTAGGACTCTGCTGTACAAAACAGAATGAAAGGGAATCAAGCATCCATAGAGCAATGCCATGTGACAGGCTGGGGAGGCAAGGATTAAATTATACAGTAGGGGTATAACGCAATGCGTGACTAGCTGAGGAAGGAGTCATGGTGCATGAAAAGCCATGTTGCAAACCAGGAGAAAGGAGTGTGGCACACATTAACATTGCCGCACAAGCTGAAAGAAAATCATCTGTGAAAGGCCAAGGAGAAATAAACCACTAGCTAACAGTGGATAAACAGAGATTTCAGAGGCTGATGTATTTCATATCCCTCTCCATCATCCCCCCACCCCACAAAAAAAGGTCACATTACACAATTCTGTTTTACACTGGAAAATTAAAATTGCAATCTTAGAGGCAACAATTTTGACAGATTGAGAGTTTGAATGTACTAGTCCCTTTTGTCTCAGGGTCACTGGAAAGCGGTTGATGTATAGAGAGTATTTGGGCAAGCATACTATTTAGTAAATAGGATTTTTTGGCCAAATGTTATTTTCCTCAGTAAAATCAGGGGCAGGGCCCAATTTAAAATGTGTGCAGATACTAGAGTTCAAGGGCAGGCTTTACTATCAAATGTGGATCCCAATTGCTGCTGAACCTGCTCTTTCCAGGTTGATTAAGCCACTCCAACCAGTTCCACCATCTTGTGTAACTTGCCCAAAAACTCCTAGTTTCCAGCACATGAAATGTTTCCAGTCAAGAAATACTTACACTTGAACATATAGCCTGCTTGTTTTAGAGGCATGTTCATTCTCGCTTTCCATATCATCACCTCCCTGGTCCCCACTGAACTTCCTTTTGTTGGGGCTGATAGGTGGAGGTCCTGTGCGATGGTTGGTGAGTGCAGAGGACACTGGGATCGACTGCATCCTACCGTCACTCCTTAGTGCTGCTTCACCTATGGATTAAATTTTTAGAAAATTATTCCTCTCAAACACCATCCTTCTTATTGCAGGTTGTAAATACAAACTGTGAGAAGACAGTTTAAAAAATGCTGCATATTAAAGACTTCAGTAAAGTACATTACATTTCATACAACGTTTTAGTAGTCACACTCTAAACGTACCACAAAAGGTTAACCAAACCCTCCATTTTGCATAAAATTTGCTACTTTGCTTTACTGCAATGAACTATATAACTCAAGTGCTGCTGTGGGAAATGTTGTTTTTCTTTCCGCACAGTAAGGGCTGTGGCAGAGGAAAAAGCAGCTTGCCAAACTAAACTTTGAGTTTTTGGACACTGTTAGTGTTCTACAGTATAATATATATATATGTAGGCATAAAAACCAAACTCTAAACAGGGTCTCACACCCTGCCTACATGGGAAAAATAGGAGCATGTACCCAAGTCTGCGACAAGGCCCACACCTCTTCCTCAAACTACAAAAAGCAAAAAAAAACCAAGCTGAACATTCAAGAGATTTATTGTTGATAGTTTTCCCCATTGCATTCAGTGAAGGGAAACCACAGTGCAGTTCACCAAACAAATGTCCTATTTTACTGGCTGGGTTGTCTCCTCCAGTCTAACCACACTCCATGGCAACCAAAATGACATCATGATTTTGGCAAGAAATGCTCCCGATAAACCTAGACTTCTTTTTGAAAAAAAGCTTCAGCAGCAGTTTGAATACATTTAATTTAGTTTTTGTCTTCTAGAACCAGATACTACACATTCCACATGCAGGATATTCATGTGACTTTTTACGAGTCATCAGTCTCATTACCAGGCAACATTTTGATGCATTTCCAAATTTTCCTTCCTGACTGCTTATTCATTTGAGGCAGCAAAATTCAATTACATGTATTCCCTTGCCCAGCTGAACAGCTATGTATAGAATTTCCACCCCTCCTCCCCATGGAACTTTAACCTGATGTTTGCCAAGTTACTTCTGCTCCCCAGGAAGGAAGCCCTCCCCCTGCCAACAGATGTGAAAAAGCTACAAAAATAAAAATGTGCCAGACAGAGCATATCAAAGCATTAAATGAACATAAAATAGAAACTTCAGAAATAAATTGAAGATGTTCTAATCAGGGTACAGAGGTTAAATTCACAAAATAAAATGTTTGCGCAAGTTATAATCCCAAAATGGGTAGTAAAATAAAGGCAGTGCATTATACTAAATGAGAACCAACAGCTTTTGCTTTTTCAAAATTCGATATATTAGCAGAGAGGTGCCCAAATTTTACTCTTCCTTGGGCATCACTGAGCTTTGAAGAGTAGATATCCAGTTTAAGCCATATCCCATTCATAAGCATACACCTTGAGCTATGAAAACTAAGAAATCTCAAGTGTTCCAATTGATGATTTATCCAACCAAGGAAGCAACAAAGCTTTTCTGAACATTCCAGACTTGAAGAGTAAAACATTAAAACAAGCAAATATGAAAAGTGGAAACTGGACTTCAATGAGATTGCCACATGTGGCACTAGGGCTACAATTCGGTATCCCTGTATTAACAGATTAACAGTGCTAGCAAATCAAAACACACATGGACAAGGTATCTATTGCAGCAAGAATTTGATTTGCTAAATTCTTGGTTCTGTGTAAGTTAACGTTCAACTGTAACCATACAAAGCAAAATGCATGTTTCTGAATGCAAAGCATTTTTAAGTACACTACTACACATTTTCTGAATACATTGCTTCTTCCACTGCCACATTTTATGAATTAATGTTTTTTTCAAATCCCATTTTTAATAAACACTGCAGATTTGCACATCCTCAGCTGCAGCCAATATTTTGGCTGTGATCAGCAGGGAAAAGGAAAGAGGAATGGGGGTTGGGGGCGGGGGGGGCAGAGGATAGAAAGGAACTGTCAGCAGTCTCAGTCAATTCCATTTAATTTAATCTGGGCAGACCACAGTTACTGAGATAGCCTTCAAAAGTTACCGCAGCAAGCAATGGAAAAATATAGCTGCAAAGCACACCAGATGTCCTAGGAGGAGTATGTCCAGGGATCTGTACAATGCATGCACAAGGCTCAATGAGAAATACTTCAATGAGAAATTTTATCATATTTTAATTGAATATGGATATAGAATTTATAGAATAATTTGGCTCAGACCTATTTATATCTGCAGCTGCTACATTCTATATCCTGACGCATATTACTGCGTGGGAACCACTCCACAGTCACACTGCCACATAAAAAAGGAACAGTGTCTCTGGGTACAATTATTTTAAAAATAGAAAACCCATAAAACATTTATTGAAATATAAATGATGGAAATGATTATTAACTAGTGAAGTTAACATTAACATCAAATGAAATTATCCAATGTTTAGGCACAAATTAAATTATACAAAAAAGCTCAGATTTTTTGTACATTCAAAACCAAATACAAGATGCCTTTGCTGAAGGGTTGAGTTTGTTTTCTTTAAACCAAAAAGCCCCGAAATCTTCAAAATAACTAAAAATGACTATAAAATTAGAGGATATTTGCGCCATCAATTAAGGATTATATATGTACAAATAACTCAAATACGGTTGATGTTTTGGACTGCCACACAGTTCAGACAGATCTCACTTTCAATTTTTATTTTTTGCAATTTGGTTGCCAATTTTAGCTTAAGATTGACCATCTGGCCACTTCAACTTTCTTGCCACCATTATGGAAACAAGGCTGCTGAACTTGATTTTAATTGCATTCTTAACCAGTTGTTTGATGAGACAGCTCACTTAAACTGTGAATCCTGGCTTAGCTGCCAAAGAACAGTGTAATATCTGCATTTGGTCTCAAATCAAAATATAATGAGAAATTGTTCTCATGCAAAACAGATGGAAATTCTACAGACTTATGCATGAGTAATTTTTCAGTCTAAATTTCAGTTGTAGTTTAACAAAGCACACTGTTGTTTGCACTACCAGTCTTTTTATTTCTGCCCTGCCTCGGTCTACTCCACTTAAATCTGTTCCAGGTTTGTTGGAACCGAAAAACACAGCTCAGATCACTGCCGATAGCACTGAAAATGACCTCTCCTTTTATCCCTTTGCAGGGAGATGAAGCAGTGAACATAAAGATGTCAAGTCAGTCTGCATAAAGTTGCAGATCAGGTTTTCCATGGCAGGATCTCTCTGGCTTAAGTGGATTTTGCTTCCCGCCAAAATAATGCACAGTAAACAAAAATTTTGTTAAAAATGTGTTTAAGGTAGTATCCAACCAAAAATGATTTACATGAGAATTATATATGTAGTTATATTTTAAAAAATGTAGGAACAATCATTCCAAATTTTCAAAGAGAAAGAGAAGATCTGCATTTATATAGTATCATTCACAACCTCTGGGCAACCCAATGGTCTTTATAGCCAGTGAAGTACTTTTGAAGTGTAGTCACTGTTATAATGTAGGAACCATGAACGCTAATTTGTACAAAAGGTTCCACAGACTGCAATTAAATAAATGATCAGATAATCTATTTTAGGTGCTCCTTGAGAGATAAATATCGGCCAGTCAAAAGGACTGATTTTATCTAGATGCTGTACATTTCACCACTATGTAGGCATTTTATCACGTTGCATTAATATGCCTATGTTTCAGTTAGCTTGATGGGAGAGTAAAGAGAAAACTTCAGATGCAGATTCTACTCAACAAGCCAAGCTGCAATCCAGAACTGGCATTCAAAAATGCCACCAACGCAAAACTAAGAAAGATTTTAGCACATCAAAAGAAATGTAGTTGCTTAATCCTGACAGAAAGTGAAACTCAACTATCAATTTTAGTTTGACCTTCTTCCTAAAATAAACAACCATTCTCACACTCTGCACACATTAAGCTGTTACCACATCATCAGGTAGGACAGCTAACAAAAAGTTAGTGCAAGTGATTCAGATCTCAGTTAAACACCTGTGCAAAACTGGGGTGGACAATGGGTTAAACATAATGCAATCTGCAGCCTAACAGAATGTTGCATTTCACAATGTGAATCTGTAGATGCAACTTATTTTAATCTTGAACAGAAAATTGTTTATTGTTTATAGCATTATAATACATGCCAGACTTCCAGTTACAGATGTTTCTCTGTATTTTTGGCCATCCTTCCTTCTTAAAAAGGAGTCTTTCCCACCCCTTTCCAGCAGCTCTGGAATACACTCAGTGTGTTTTTACTCAGCCAACTCCTTTTCGCCTGTCATCACAAAAGGTTTTTGAAATATGTTTTTCGACATCCATTTGAAGTGAAACTCTCAGAAGTCACTCACGTAATTCAGGACAGGTACTTTTCCTTAAGCTGATCAATTACTGTATTGGTCAAGTATTAATTATTCTTCTGTTCAATGAGCCAGCATTTGAGCTCCAGTTCTGTTCCAAGTTCAGGAAATACCCAAAGGTCAGCTGCTAAAATTCATTGTTTATTGTTTGGTTTCTACATCCTAGTAACCACAGTTCAAGGCCAAGGAGAGAGATACAGAAGGAGCATAGATCACAAAAGGATACCTCCTGTTGTTTTAGCCATCTGGACACTCAAACTAAACAAATGAAAATCACTACCAAGGGATGCTAGCCCCACCATGGGGAAATGACATCTCTGCATTATTTTCCAGAATAGAATTAACAGCAAGTTAAGGAATAACAAATCTACTACTGCACACACAACGCTTGAACTATCTTCACTAGACTCAATGAGCTCAACAAACATAATTTTCACAGAAAAAATAAGATGCAGATGTTGAAGCTCAAAATTCACCAAGTATCAAGTGTCTGTCATTTGACACGGTGCACCAAAGCAGGCAGCTGGTACAGGACGGTTCTGCTACATAGCCTTTTCACCCCAGTGCTGCTGGCTCAGCTTTTGTAATGGGCTTTTGAATGCCTGCATTTTCAGTACACAGGTCGCACTGAATCCCGAACATCAGAGTTAAAACAGCCACCAAAATTCACAGAAATTCAGGTCAATTATGATTTTTTTTCCGGGTCCCCAATTGTGGGACTCACCCACTTTTGATTAATAAGTCAAAATGAACAAAAATCTATTTAAAATTTTATAATGCCTCACAACTAACTTTTCATTTTGTGTGTGTAATGATGAAAGCTCCAACTGACCATTGTGAGCACAAAGCATTCAAATGGCCTGAACATTATAAAATTGTTTATCTTTTCTCTGCCAACCAAAGTCTCAGCCAAGAACTACAGAAAGAATTTAATGCCAGTTATATACAAAATATTGTAAGAATCAGCATGAATTTTTAGATCTTATTTCAATAAATGACAATTTACATTAAATTATATTTCATCATTGTACCTCTGCAACTCTCCAATTGAAATGGCATTCATATAGATAATGTATTCAAAATAAATTAAAACAAAATATGAATAAAGCTGGCATAAACCACAATTTTTGTAAGGAATGAGCTCCATACAAAACTTGGTTTCCAAGGAAAAAGTTTGGGAGCAGCAGTGGATATAGTGATTGATAAAGCATTTTTTAAAATCACTTTTCCCATATATATATGTTAAACATTAGTGCCCAAGAATGCAATTAAAATTCTAAGTAATATTCATTAATATTACAAGTGCATAATTTTTTTCTGTTAAGATGGAGAGCAAAAAGAAGCCAACACATGTACGATTCTTTATGCCAATTATGTGTGAACCAACCCAAGTGACCTCTGGCATTGCCATTAATGTGGCTGAATTACTGTTTGCTGAACAGAATTGCTTCCAGGTCACAACAGCTGCTAACACAGAGGCAGTTAGTAAAGAGAAAAGTAAAGTGGAACCATATATTCTGAAACTTCATAAAAAGATTAAGAATAAAATCTGTGCATTATGAATGCCTGATTCCCACCATTAAAAGTTTGCTTTGGTCTTTGATCATTATTCAAACATACAGTCAAGAGTTCCCAGGAGTCTGCAACAGCAAGTTTGCCAAACTGCAATTTGTTTGGCATCAGTGAGCTGCGTTAAAACTCTTAACGATTTCAGACTGAATTAGTATGCCCAAGAAGCTGAAAATTGGAAAACAGATGTGGTTAACTGATGTTCCACTAATTTCATGCACATCTAAATTCTGTGCAGACCAGAGTGGAACTGTCAATCATAAAGGAATAAAATCATAATAAGCACCAGAATGGGCTGAACCCTAAATGGGCTTCCATTTTATGTCAAATCTCATAGAAAACATTTAGATAAAGGAAACTTTTCTAACTTTATTGGCTCCAAATAAACTCCAATGAAAAAACAAACATTATTGATGTCCAGGACTTGTACACCTTGTATCTTTGCATGTTTTTAAAATGGTTGTAACACTTGCAAAGAACTATGGGTGCATTTTTATTTGTGGAAAATCCCAAAATTTTCCATTGTATCTTTTTGAAAACTAATAGGGCAAATGAAGGGGAAATCAAAGCTGGTAAAGTCCAAAAGAAAACAAAAACAAAAAAAAGGCTTAAAAAACTATTAGCCCTTTGTCTCCACTAGGTTTTCAACTTCACTCACTGAAAACTACAGTACTTGAATGGGAAATTAAATGGCAAAATGAATCCAGAAGGAATCAAGCTTCCTGTCACTTTTTAAAAAAAATGTCAATTGTAAGTTAATCATTTAAAACAGAAATGCTGCTTTCCCTTTGTTGCCTACTCTTAAACTTTTACTTGTGTTCAGGCTGTTATAGTAGTAACTAATTAACAGATTCAGCTTCAGTAAAGCCAGTATCCCAGCACAAGATGGCTTAGGAGTTTGCAACACTATCTGAATCTATAAGTCAAATACAGAGAGAGCCCCCATAAGCAATTAGCTCTGTTTTACATTTTTAATGAATGAAGTCCAAAAAATATGCAGCCTGAATTGATTTAGTAACACAAGCGTGGATAGCACTGTACCAAATGTGACTTATGAAATACTTCTGCCAAACAACCTTAAAATCACTAATACCTTTAGAATCTAAAAATCAAGCCATTACCACTCCTTCCAACGGTACATAAGAGTTTAACAAAACAGGGAGCCCAAATGCTACAATCTTGGATCATTACTGAACTCCGAAGAGTGCTACAAAACGCTGTGGGGGGGGTAAAAAAACAAACACAAAATAACTAAGGTGCAATTCTAGCCTGGGTTAAAAATTATATTTTCTTTACTGGCTCAACCATCGTCTCTTCCCGCATTCGAAAGAGGCACATCCTTCAATGTCAGAACTTTCTCAGAACTACACAGGAAATGATAAGCTAAACAAAGAGTCAGACTGTGCAAGTACAAACATGGCTCCTCAGACAGGCAGCAAATTTTCTTTGTTAGCGCGGCTGCAATCCTGGAGCCTTGGGCAGGGACTGGGACTGGACACGGCCTTTTTTTTTTGGCACACACAGAACAAAACCAGAGGGGGAGAGAGAGAGAGAGAGAGAGAAAGACGACAGGGCGAATTAAACATAAAAATCGATGCAATTTTTTTTTTAAAAAAAAATCTTAAAATATGTCGGTTTGTTAATAAAGAAAAGGGGAAGGAAGGAGGGAGGGGTGGGTGTGAATAAGAAATAAACCGAAACAAGCTGGAGTCTTACCTTCAAAGCAAAGGATGCCAATATTGTTGCTCATCTTGTCCAAGTACTGATAGTTCAACAGGTCCATTTTCTTTAGTAGCATTGACTGGGTCGCAAAAAGGCCCGCTGTTTGCTTCACCAGATAGCGCGCTTCAGACTAACTGCTCAGCTCAGATATCCACCCCCCCCCCCCCCCCCCCAAACAGCACACACACACACACAGACACAGACAAGGCCCCAGCCTCTTCAGATCCAAAAATTTTTCAAAACAAAATCGTCACTGGGCACGAAACTTTCTGAATATGGCCCAAAAAAATAAAAAATAAAATTCTTATTTGTACCCACAGATGTGTGTGTGTGCGTGCGTGTGGTTTTTTTTCACCGCTTAGTTTCTTTCTTCTCACCTTTTCCTCCCCCCCCCCACCCCCCAACCCACCCCCCAAAATCTCTCTTCCCTCTCTCTCTCTCTCTTTCTTTTCCCCTCCTCCTCCTCCTCCTCCTCACAGGCCAGAAACTCGTAAAACCGGGCTCTTCATCGTCAGAAGACTCGATGGTGAGGGAGACGAGACGAGCCAGCTCTCCTCACAGCCCGCTGCAAGTTTAACTGCACAGACATGCGGGCTATGCCTGGTATGATTCGTATGTAAACCAGCTTCCTCTATCTCGAGCGGGCAAGGCCAGCGAGCATGCTCACTAAATCCCTCCCAGCGCCTCCAAATGTCACTGATTTTTTTTAACCTTCTACTCTTCCCCCTCCCCCCCCCGCTCTCCCAACCACCACCACCACCAACGCCGCCCCCCCCCCCCCCCCCCCCCCCCCCACCCACAAACCCCAACCCCCCACCCCCTGCACACGATCAGACTCCAAATGCACCAACTAACTGCTGGAGGGAGAGAGGGTGGGGGTGAGTGAAGAAAGGGGCAGTCCCAGACCTGCCTTTGACAGCACACATTGCTGGCTCTGCCAAAAACACACACACACACACACACACACACAGCACAGCAGAGACTTTTTGTTCGCAAGATACAGTGAGTGAGTAGAAAGTGTACATTTTTTTTGTACCCTTGATGATTGCAGTATTTTTAAACCCCGCAGCTATTAACATTTTGCAAGTAACAAGCAAAACAGTCATGAAGTGAGCAGTGTTGGGACTGCACAACTTTTACACCTGTTTGTAAATCTTTTTAAGTTCGATCCAACATTTTGCACTGGAGTATGCATGGTTTTTTATCCCCTAATTAATTATTTTTATCTCCCCCGCTCCTCTTTATGGTTTCCCATAAAACATATGACTAAAAGGCCAGATACACAGTTGCTTCCAAATATCTGTAAAACCATTAGGTAATCCCACTGGAGGCCCAAGGAACTGGCCTCTGTCAGTAACTCACCCTTGAGGTGGGACTGAGTGGGTTGCAACTACAGCCATCTATCTGTGACAGCTGCATTATCCCTTGTGTGTGTCTAGTGGCCAAAACACATCATTGAAAAACTTTAACCTGCTTAAATGACCAGCAATGCAAAGTTACTAGAGCATAGTTTTAGTTTGATTTGTTTTGTTTTAAAATACATTGAGAGGTGTGGATTATTCAAATTTAAATTTTCTATTTAAAACACTGTTTATAGCAGGTGACTCCAAACGGTTATCTTTTTTAATTCATCCACAGGGTGTGGGCTTTACTGGCTGGGCCAGCATTTATTGCCCATCCCTAGTTGCCCATGAGAAGGTGGTGGTGAGCTGCCTTCTTGAACTGCTGCAGTCCATGTGGTGTAAGTACACCCACAATGCTGTTAGGCAGGGAGTTCCATGATTTTGACCCAGCAACAGTGAAGGAACAGTAATATAGGGCAGAATTTTGCCCTAAGATGGCGAGGGCCCCACCAGCTTGGCAACGGGTGGCCAAGCTGACCCCCTCCACTGAAACGGGGCCCGGCGCCATTTTAGGAAATCCCCATCTGTCAAAGTGTGCTCTTTCGCGCATGAGCACAAAAGAGCGCACTTTTCCCTGAGGCAAAGTCCTGTCTCAGGGAGAATACTGAGTGGAAAAACCTTTAAAAATAGAAACATTAAAAAATTATTAACATGTCCCCCTCATGTGACAATGTCACACGAGATGGGACATGTTAATTAAAAAAAAACACAAACTTTGTTAATTTTTTACAAAACAGACATGAAACTTCATCCCGCCAGTGGATTAAGTTTCATGAATAATCTGGAGCTCCTGGCCTGCTTGCCAGCCTTAAGGCTGGCCGGGCAGGTCTTTATTTACTTTAATTAGCCCATCAATGGCCTCAATTGACCATTGACAGGTCGGTGGGTGGACAGCTGATTTCACTGTCCGCCCACCTTCCTAAAAATTTAAATGGCCCAGGATGATGTCGGAGATTCCTCCTGACGTCATCTCACATTATTTTCCCATCAGCGAGCGGGCCCCGCCCCCAAATCACCGAGGGGAATATCCTGGCCATAGTTCCAAGTCAGGATGGTCAGTAACTTGGGAGGAGAACTTCCATGTGGGTGGTGTTCCCATCTATCTACTACCCTTGTCCTTCTAGATGATAGTGGTCGTGTGTCTGGAAGGTGCTGTTGAAGAAGCCTTGGTGAATTGCTGCACTGCATCTTGTAGATGGTACACACTGCTGCTACTGTGCATCAATGGTGGAGGGAATGAATGTTTATGGATGTGGTCCCAATCAAGCAGGCTGCTTTTTCCTGGACGGTGTCAAGCTTCTTGAGTGTTATGGGAGTTGCACTCATCCAGGCAAATGGAGAGTATTCCATCACACTCCTGACTTGTGCCTTGCAGACGGTGGTCAGGCTTTGGGGAGTCAGGAGGTGAGTTACTCGTTGCATGATTCCTAGCTTCTGACCTGCTCTTGTAGCCACAGTATTTATATGGCTAACCCAGTTCAGTTTCTGGTGAATGGTAACCCCCAGGATGTTGTTAGTGGGGGATTCAGTGATGGTAATGCCATTGAACATCAATGGGCGATGGTTGGATTCTCTCTTGTTGGAGATGGTCATTGCCTGGCACTTGAGGTGCGAATGTTACTTGCCACTTGTCAGCCCAAGCTTGGATATTGTCCAGGTCTTGCTGCATTTGGACATGGACTGAGTCACCACAAATGGTGCTGAACATTGTGCAATCATCAGCGAACATCCTCACTTCTGACCTTATGATGGAAGGAAGGTCATTGATGAAGCAGCTGAAGACAGTTGGGATGAGGGATTTTAAATGCATGCAGCTCTGCATTCAAAACACAAACGTCTGAAGAAAAAAAGCAATTTAGCATTTTTAATTGAATGGCCTGGTATTTGACATTAAAAGCTTTTAAAATATTGATTCATCAGTTTGATGTCACGATATCTATATTGATATAGAACTAAATTAAAACAGCATCTGTTGAGCCAATATTAATAAAAGTTAAATTACAAACTTACTATGCGTGCTCATCAGACAGAAGGAAACTTTTAAAATGGATAACAAAGCCCTATCAAAATGACCCAGAAGAGTGTGGCATCACCTGGCATTAATACAAAGAAGTGCTGCTGGATCAGGATGTGCATCAAACCATGTTCGAAAGCCAACCCCATAACAACACAGATTCGACTTTGCATTGACTCAGAATAGTGTGATTTAAGTTCCCAAATCACCATTAGGAGGTATGCTCACATATTTCAACTTCACGTTTCTTAGGCTCAGACCTAAAGCTTTGAACATTTTTGCCATAGGGAAAACAAAACGTCTCCCAGGTGGCTCAACAGGTTTATCCAATGACTGAGATACATAGAGCAAGGAGAGAGAGTTCAATCTCCACCTGTGCTGATTAAAATGGCCTCAGGCAGGCTGCTGTAAAAGCACTACGATTGTCTTCAATGCCTCTGCGCTGGGCCTTACTGATGGACAAGTGCAACAGTTGGTTGCCTTGGAATTATGAAAGGATCACCACAAGTGCCCTTTTAGGACACCACTAATATAAGGAAGAAACAAAGGGCTGAATTTTACAGGGTGCCATGGTCCCAACCATCCCCACCCCCCAGCTAAAATGTCAGTGGCGAGCCTGCCCACAATCCCAATGGCTGCCCAACAGCAATTTAACTCTGGGAGCAGTGTTAGGGCGAGGCTCAGGAGGATGTCCTGCCATAGGTAGAGCTGCCGGCCAATTGGATGGCTGACAGCTCTGTCGCCCCATCAGTGTCAGCAGAGCACTGACCACTGCTGGGACTACAGGTAGTCCCACCACCTTGAGGAGGCCAAATAAGTCCAGGGATGGGAGTCTTGGTGAGGGGGTTGAGGGAGGGAAGAAGGTGGGGAGGAGGGGAGGGGCTGATCAAAGAGGAGAGTGGGATGGGTTAAATCTAAAAGGGGTCCCTCCAATGGGCCCAGAGGGCCTGCAAAAGGAGGACCCCTTCCTTGCTCGGTACCAGCTCACGCTTCCTGCCTGGTATGGGCCTCCACCCATCACAGGTAAAATACCGGCGGTAGCCATTAATTGACACTTAAGAGCCTCAATAAGTCAGGGTGGGTGGGCCATCAAACACAACCCCAATCCCTGTAAAATTAGGTCAGGACTGGTGGGTAGGCAACAGGAAAGCTACCCACTGAATTTGGCATGCTTCCCCCACCTTCAAACTCACCGGGGAGCATGAAATCCAGTCCACAAGGTCTAATCAAACTAGAGGCAGCCAAAATAGGCAAAGTCCTAATAAAAGCAAAGGAAACCTTCCCAACTAAATCATAATTATTGTTATCAAAGTTAATAAGACAGTCTATATCCAGAGCTGCAGGTGGTGCTTTGGGCTCTGGGGGATATGGATTGGTTTGCAAGGGAGTCAAGAGGGGAGCACTGTAGAGAGAGAGAGAAAAATCAAGATTCCTGCTCAAATGCTATCCAATGACTCCTACTGGAATCCATAAAAAAAAATCCAGGAAGAAATCTGATGGGTACAAGTCAATGCTTTACTCCAACCATAGAAGACATTTTAATATGTTTTTTTTTTTAAAAATGCATTTGAAATCAGGGTCAAAAATTGCTTTATGTTTAAAATAACTTTTTGCTTTTCCAACAGATGGCAGCCACACTTCTAATACTTTCCTCAAGCAGCTATTCTCTGCGTGAGACAAGATAGTGAGTGTTGTCAGACTATTTGACCACGATTGAAGCTCAACCCAATCCTACCATCAGCTGACATCCACACGCATGCATACTTTCCTGCTAGTGATTACTGGATAGCAATCTGGAGCAAGAACCTTGGCTAGTTTTCTTCCTCCTAGTAGCTCAGGGGCATTGGGACCAGCTGTCCTATTGCCTTGACTGAGATAAGTTACCTCAACATAGACTATAGATTGAACCTTTGACCTTATTTGGTTTGTATGGTTCATGTCCTCACTCGGCAGTGCATTTAGCTGCAGGTCCACTGGAGTGATATTAAAAAGAGTTTCTGTGCTTTCAACCATTCTTGCCTTTAACACATTTTTGCTGTTACGTTTCCTTCCTTTCCTGATGAGCTGACCTTTCCTTTTTTTGGAGAATGCAAAAAATTCCCCAGTTTAATGATAGTTTTCCCCGCCTCCCAATTGATAGTGGCATTAATACCATCCCTTTTGTCATTTAATCTCTCCTGCCTTCCACCCTGTCACAGATCTTCCCTTTTGTTCTTTCCTCCCTACCCCTTTCCCCACCACTGTACTTGCTTAAAACCTGTTATTTATACCTCCAACTTTTTCCAGTTGTGATGAAAGATCATTGACCTGAAAACATTAACTTTTGTTTCTCTCTCCACAGATGTTGTCTGACCTGCTGAGTCTTACCAACAATGTATGAGGATAGTGGCATTTTATGGGCTCCAGGCCAAGCATTTTCAATTATTAAAATAACTGTAGAATATTGTTGACCTAAAAGTAAGCATTTTCAAAACGCAAACCTTTACTCTTAAAAAGGGGAAACGGAACAAATGACAGAACGTTTCTGAATTTAGAGTAACATTTGAAATTAGAACCAGCGAATACGCACAGCAGCACAACCTAGAGGGAATGTAGCAGAGATACAGCAACAAAAGATGTATCTGGAATTGTAATATTAATCAAAGAGGATATCAATTATAAAGATGTTTGTTTAAAACAAGGTCAGGAGCTCAGATTCAAGAATCAATCAATCAGTCTCTGCCCTTTAATGGTTGTTTTCATACTTTCAAACCAAAACTAGCTGGCAGTATAGTTTAAAAAAGTGAATGTAGACTGTGGTGTCAGATGGAACAGGTCTAGAAGTTGCAATCTTGGTCACAAAGAGCTTTTTCCACTGTAAAAATATTGTTCAATTTGAAGACAATTCTATGTCCAAAACTTGTTTATAAACCAGAAATTCAGGTTTATTAATGACATGTTACTCATGGTTAAAGAGCAGTTTTCTCACAAATTTGACCCTAGGAATTACTGGAGTGCCAAAAGACTAAAGAATTGCACTTAGTGTGTCACAGATTTCCCATAGTCTATCATACACTACATCAACCATGGCTCAGCAGGTACTAGAGCACTGTTTCCGCTTCTGAGTATACAGGAGTATTTCAGGTAAATTTGCCATATACAATAGAGAGTCGTCTGGGCAGGAATGGTGTGTGAAACATCAATACTAGTGATGTTTACAGGAGGCGGAAAAACATTTTGATTATCAAAGAGCTACAGGAAAATAATTTATTTGATTTTCATACAAAGTCTTTTTGGTGAAGAATGATTTTGTCTCCACAAACATTCGTTATAACAGTGTTGTATGTTCCTATTTATGGCACGTCCTTATGTTATACATCCAACAGTATTACTATTGTAAAAGTAGCACCACCTGCTACCCTCCATGCAGGTGAAAAGCTCATTAGGCATGGAATTTCCTGTGGCAGCTGGCATAAATCAGGAAGTTATAGTCAAAAGTTATGTCATTCTTGCAGCTATTTTGCAAATGTCTACTTACAACCAAATTTCCTGCCAATTTCATTAATATATACTGGAGCATAAAAAGTGGCATAAACAAGCAGATTCGGCACAAATAATTATGGCATTAATAAATATTAAAGAATGCAAATTCACGCTATGTATTCCTTCCTTAAGTATACAAACAAAAGTTTCAGACCAAATTCCTGTACAGTATGTTTAAGAACCTGCAATCATGGAAACTTTAATTTTTAAGGTGACATACTGATGCCAATAAAATGCATTCAAAGAATGAAAGTCAAGTACTGGTCACAGTGGGATATAAAAACAAAATCTGGGCTTAATTTTAAATTTGTGTAAATGGTGTTACACAGTGTAGGACACTTCAGCCTAGGCGTAAAGTCACGGCAATGAGGCAAGATCCATTGAAGCAAAGGGATTGGAGGACAGGGCAAATAAACATTGAATGTTGCACGATTATGTGCACAGTATACTTTACCAAGTTTGCTCAATCCTTTACATCAGGTATTTGCTTTATGCCTGATCACGTGCAAAATACAAAGACAAATTCAACCCACAGATAGCAAAATAAAATATTTACTGCACATCGCTAGCTGCCCTTGAGAAGCTGGTGGTGAGCTGCCTTCTTGAACCCTGCAGTCCATGTGGTGTAGGTACACCTACAGTTAGGAAGGAGCTTCCAGGACTTTTACCCAATGACAGTGAAGGAACAGTGATATATTTCCAAGTCAGGATGGTGAGTGACTGGTAGGGGAACTTCCAGGTTGTAGTGTTCCCATCTATCTGCTGCCCCTGTCCTTCTAGATAGTAGTGGTTGTGTGTTTGGAAGGTGCTGTCAAAGGAGCCTTGGTGAATTCTTGCAGTGTTTCTTGTAGATGGTACGCACTGCTGCTATTGTGCAATGGTAGAAGGAGTGAATGTTTGTGGATGTGGTGCTAATCAAGGGGGCTGCTTTTTCCTGGATGGTGTCAAGCTTCATGACTGTTGTGGGAGTTGCACTCATCCAGACAAGTGGGGAGTATTCCATCACACTCCTGACTGGTACCTTGTAGATGATGGACAGGCTTTGGGGCAGTCAGGAGGTGAATTACTCACATGATTCCTAGCATCTAACCTGCTCTTGCAGCCACAGTGGGATTTCACCAGCAGTAAGTTAAATGCAGTTCACAGCTCAAGACTGAGTGCAGTGAGACAGAGTGTTCAAATCCAGGAATTTGGTACATGAAGGAATTCATTGCAGTGAGGGAGGAGGTGCTGTTCTGGCCTTTTACATAGGAGTAGTCCAAAAGAGGGAGCCGAGGACAGCGAGACCTGAGAGCTGAAGCCCGGAACCACTAAGCAGGTATGCAGATATATAATTGCATGAGACTTAAGCTTTCTTTTCCCCCCTCCAACCTAGTGGAGTAGGTAAACTGGTACTGGGGAGATATAAGTACTATGTTGAATTTATAGTGTTACTAGAAAAATTCCATAATATAACTATCAATAATGATTGAGTGATATCCTTGAAACCTAATTAGTTAAATACAAACAAAATAAATATGCAGCACAGGTGAAGTGTTGCAGCTGTAGCATGTGGGTGCTGGTGATTTACAGCTTTGTGATCTACAATAACCACATCTACAATAAATGTCTGCAGATCGAGGAACATTGACTCAGAGTAGATGAGCTGTTCTGAGCTTCAGACATAACAATCCATCAGGGAGGGAGAAAGTTACCTAAACACTTTGTTCCAGGCTGCAATCACACCCCTCAGGCTAGGTACTTCAGATTTGGTCGTTATTCAGATCCATGCCAGTTGAAGAAGTTAAAACAAAGACACAGCTGCTTTCTTTGCTAGAGGGAGTTTATAGAATTAGTTCACAGTCAACACTGCTCCAATACTCCATTAGTCCAGCTATCCCCATTTATTCATCACCTGCTTAACAATGTGATTGCCATTAAACCTTAACAAAGTGATCAATAAGACATTGAAATTCTGTGGTCAGGGACAGGAGGTTGTGATTGTAAGAGAGGCGGGTATGCGGATCCAGGAGGTGACAATGGAGGAGCCTTAGCCCTTGCAATTGTCCAGTAGGTTTGAGGTTCTTGCAGTTTGTGTGGACAAGAGTAAGAACTTCAGAGAGGATGAGCAAACTAACCACAGCACCATGGTGCTAGGAGCCATTCAAGTGAGGGGAGCAAAAAGGAATGTTGTGGTAGTAGGGTACAGTATAGTTAGGGAGATAGACACTGTTTTCTACAACTGAGAGTACAAGTCCCGAAGGCTGTGTTGCCTGCTCTATGCTAGAGTTAAGAACATCTCCTTCGGATGGAGAGGAACTTGGAATTGGGGGAAGGATTCAGTTGTCATGGTGCACATAGATACCAATGGCATAGATAGGACTAAGAAAGAGGTTCTGCTGAGGAAGTACGAGCATGTTAGGGACTAATATTAAAAAAGCAGAATCACAAAGGTAATAATCCCTGATAACCACCTGAGCCTCAAGCAAATTAGCATAGGGTAAGCAAGATCAGAGAGTTAAATGTGTGGCTCAAAGATTGATGTGGGAGAAATGGGTTTTGCTTCATTGGGCACTGGCATTAGTACTGGGGAAAGAGGGGGCTGTACAGTTGTGACGGCCTTCATCTGAACCACTCTAGGACCAGTGTACTGGCAAATCATATAACTAGGGCTGTAGAGAGAGCTTTAAACTAAATAATGGGATGGGATGGGGAGAAAGATCTAAGCATCGTATTAGTGTTTCCTCTAAGCTGTGCGGCTGCATAGCTATGCAGCAAAAGAAAAGTTACTGCACAGACCACTTGCAAGCCTTCTGCTTTAAGATAACATGAGTGGCTGCGCAAAAAAAACTTGCATGTGCTGCAGACCACAAAAAACATTAGAAGGTACATTGATTGTAGGGCTGGAGAAAATTACAGAAATGGGTCTGGGGCAAGATCATGGAGGAATTTGAAAACATAGATGAAAATTTTAAATTAAGGCATTGCTTAACCAGGAGCCAATGTGGGTCAGCAAGCACAGGGGTGATGGGTGAATTGGACTTGGTATCAATTCGAACACTGGCAGCAGGGTTTTGGATGACATTAAGAGAAAGTAGAACTTCTGGTGTTGGGGGGGGGGTGGGGGGGGAGGAGGAGGAGGAGGAGAGATGGCCAAATCTAGAAGTATCAAAGGCATATTAAAAAGGAGGTCTTTGTGGTAGTGTAGATCTCTGTGTTCTAAAGTTCAGATTTGGGTCAGCCACGACACCAAGGCTACAAACAGCTTGGTTCAGTTTCTGTTTAATTTCAGACTTGTCAGTGACAGGGACGGACTGGGATAGATCAGTTCAGTCTATGAATGCAATTTTTGCTAGCTCAGTTAAGTTACTGAAACAGATAGCCTTTGAGATCGGAACCTGTCATAACATAACTAAAACTGCTGTTATGCCAAATTCTTAGTTGTGCTGAGTATTATTGCCAGTGTTGCCCCAGATCAAAATATCCAAAGTTATTTCCAAGAGAATGTCGTGCATTGATTTTACCTAGCAGCTTTATGGTGCTGCTATCCTTCTTGTTTAAACACATCACACAAATAATGCAAATTCCTATGCTACTCTTCCATTCTCTTAAAACAGTCACCTGTCTAAAGATGAAGCAACAAACTTTAAACTTCATTGCATTCAAGTGTTTGAGCTGTGTAAACTCAATCCTGATTAGTATGTGGCTGCAGAGTAAATCTTGATTCTCCTTGCTGTTGTGTAAAAAAAATGGCACCAATACTGCCTAACAGGTGCAACATAATAACATTTCGGTAATCAGGATCCAAAACCTTAAGGAAAGCAAACAGAGCACAAGTCCAATTCAGTCAATCTAGTCCAAATAGAGATTTTCAATATCTACCCCTGCTGTACTCGTTTTACTATTAATAATGTCCTTCCCAAGCTGTTCAAGGCAGAAGCATAACGATGCTATCCAGTTCCAAGACACTAAAGGAACATACTAGAGTAAACAGAGCGGTATTCTTGCATAGTAAGCAATTTATAAACATAAAACTGAAAGTAAAGTTAGTTTGGAAACTGCTAGTATTTCAAATCAAACCTGCCGAACAATCAGTTCTCATGTCAAAGATAATACCAACATTTTTGAGATGTCACCCAAACAATTTAGATACAATGACATTTCTTCCTCCTTCTGCAAACAGCTCAAGGGAAAATGTCCACAAACCACTGTATTAAATGAGACTAAATGTTGGCCTTCAGAAAACTTCATCTCAAAAAGAGACACCTAGCAGTGTGATCACACAAAACAATAATATAGGACCTGAAGGAATGTTATCATTTGAATAAAAACAGTTTTGAGCTGGAGCTTTTGAAAAGTACAAACTTTCATGCAAGACAAGCAGTTATGGAAAATTTAATGCCATTGTCTTTCTGTGCAATTGGTCAGCTTTGTCAAAACAACTTAAACTAAACTATTGTACGGGTTTGGTGTGAAAAAAATGTTTTCCACTTGGTGAAAAATTAATCTCAGTTGGTACTCTTAAACCCCTGGGGACCCACTCTGTTCCCATAACAGAAGGCATTAGGCCAATCAGTGCTTCCTGCACATTAATTATTCTTCCAACAAAAGCCCCATTGTTATAATGCTATAAAAGAGAAATTGTACAGTTTGAGCAGAATAATAGCTCCAGATGTGGCATAGCGAGAGCCAGTAATGAACATCTGTTCTCTAACTCTTCCTGGCTTATAACTATATTTCTTCATTGATCAAATGTGGGCAAGGTGGGTAAAACTTTTAGACCTGTGCTGAAGGTGGACCAGATCTTTTGACCTAGGATTAAGGAAGCTCTGCAATGTGATAATGGTGAACAGATGCTACATTTAAGACAAAACATATAAACACTCCCCTGCCTTTTATGTAATGTGTATACACTGGGGCTAAGAAAAATTGGCTGGTTCATCCCCAAATCTCACGAGCACATAAATCCCTCAGCAACCTTGCACTTCTTTGTAAATAGTAAGACAACAGATAAGGGCACTGTTTTGGAATACATTACAAAGCAAACATGTCAGTGGTCTAAGTTCTTTCACAAAAGGCTGATTTGACATATGTTGGTTGCAGAGCGAAATGGCAGAAAAAAAATGCTTTATTTAAATACTATTAAACGGCCCATGTCCACTTTCTTATGTAGTTTCCTGACAAAGGAATACATTAAGTAAAATGATATAATTGGGCTTAAAATTCAAAATTGTTGGAGCAGAACTACCTCAATTATCTTGACTATTGCTTGATATCAGAAAGTTCATTAAGACATCATATATGAGCTAGTTTTGTACAAACAGATAACAGTCACTCAAATAAAAATGTTTTGATATCTTAAAAAAAAGCAAGACTTGGATTTTTTTTTTATTCATTCATTCACAGGATGTGGGTGCTGTTGGCTAGGCCAGCATTTATTGCCCTGATTGCCCTGAGAAGGTGATGATGATCCACCCTCTGGAACCACTGCAGTCCATGCAGTATAGGTACTCCCAGAGTCCTGTCAGGTTGGAAGTTTCAGGATCTTGAATCAGCGATGAAGAAGGAACAGCAATACATTTCCATGTCATGAATGGTGTGAGACTAGGAGGAGAGCTAGCAGATTTCCATTCACCTGCTGCCCTTGTCCTTTCTGGAGAAATCACAGGTTTGGAAGGTGCTGTCAAAGCAGCCTTGGATGAGTTGCTGCAGTGTTTCAGGACATCCCAACGTGCAAATGCAGCAGCCAATTTTGGATAGAGCAAGTTCGCACAATTGACAGTGAAATAAATAACCAGATCCTCCATTCTTTATTTGTTGGTGGAAGCATAACTGTTAACCAGGAGACCTGGAGAACACCCTGCACTTCTTCAAATAGTGTCATAGATCTTTTACTTCCACCTTAAAGAAAAGATGGCTCCTCAATATAACTTTACTTCTGAAAGACAGCATCTCTACCAGTACGGCACAGAAATGCGAGCCTAGATTATGAGTTCAAGCGTCTGCAGGATGGCTCGAACATTCAACATCTGACTCAGAGGCAACCAACTGAGTCAAGGCTGATAGCAAATCTATAATCAATGTATAATCTGGATATATATGTATACAAGACGACAAGTCTAGGTCATTGCCAGTTAAAATTTGGGTTTAGAGCAATTGTGATGGTGGTACCACAGCTTAGCTTAGGGAAGGTATTAACCTTGTTTTTGGCCTGACCCTGCTCTCCAATCTATTCCAGACTCTCCAGTAGCACTTACATCTCTTATAACTCCCTTCAGTCGGGTTCCTCTTCTCCCTCTTGTCTGTGTACAGCAATGACAGCATGTGAAACAGTCAAACAGTTAAAACCTAACTTCCTGTCTGCAGAGATTCAGTAATGGATTGTTTTGGGTACAGTCCCACAGGCACTCCTCAAAGCCTCAACTACTTGGCAAGTTTAGGTTCACATAGAGGAATAGCCTTTTAGGTGAGACTTTGGAGTGTGTCTTTGTGACTGGACCCTACAGGAATCAACACCTCCTTCAGGAGGAGAGGGCAGGTGAGGGGGGAAAAAGGGGAATATTTTTGGAATTGGAATTCCTTTTTGAAAGGGGCATCGTAAAATCATGTCAAATCCAGAACACTATCCAGCAGCCTACAATGTCTGCACACTTCATGTGTTTACATGCCTGTTTGTTTTGTTTTGTGAGGGGAGGCAAGAAGGCAACCTTGATGATAAGCGTGTAGACCAATTCAACCACTCCTTTTCTTCGCAAAGAATGCAAAGTGCCGAGTAGATGAGCGTTGCTATTTGTATTTGTGCTTCTTCAGTGTTGTGTACTGAAGAAAGAACAATCTGTCCAAGGTCCCTTGTTACAGCACCGCATTACACCACCTGGCAGACTAGCGCAGACAAAGGCAATCGGAAGTCCTATACATTCTTAGCCCCACCCTCAACACTTAAGTACCACAATGAAGGTGCATTTCCACAAATGGGATTTCAAATCAAGAAAATATTGATTGCATCACTCTTGTAAATCAAACAGGTATAAGCTTTAGAATCATGATCCAATAAATGATACAGTAAAAGCAGTATCTGAAATGACCAAGTTAAAAAAAATTCAGTATTAGAGAGAAAAATGACAGCCTGCACTTCACTAATCAGAAGTGCACCCCCTTGTGTTGTAAAGTAAAATTATCCTTAGTCAAGACAAGTCCTGGAAATGCAAAGCACACCTTTAAAATTAAAGGCAGATTAACATTTCAGACAGTGCTAGCAAGGGGCAGGCAAAAGGATTTATGAATAAAACCGCTCAGTGATAAAACGTGTAATAAAGAAATGGAATAAAATGAAGTATTTGAATTTGCAGGAATTTAAAGAATTACAAATTCTTGTGGTGCTATTCACACCTCTTAGCTAGCAAAGTAATCAAATATGTCATTGCAAGCTACAAATATTGTTAGCAGCTCTTACCATGGAAAATGATCTAAGTTATTAGGTCTTACCTAATCCATTAGTGCATTGTGGTAGTTCTTCACACATCTGAGCACAAAATGATCTTTCTATGCTGACTACAGAGGCTAGTATGCAGCAAAATGTGCAATTGTAATAATCAAGTTGGGTCAGAGAGATTCTGAAGAGAGGTTTCACAGAGCTTATTTAATAGATAAAGCAGTGATAATATTTTGTGCTCGATGTTTTTCTTATGAATGTAGTTAGGAACTCTAATTCTTCTTTCACATTGCCAGAGATATCAGTGGGATAAAAATTGAGAAAATCTTTTGGGATCAACATTTTCAAGAGATGTCCAGAGAAATTCAAACAACAGACAAGTGCATCAAGGTTCTTTTCAAAAAAAACTTATGATAGAATGCAGGACAGGAAAGAAAATATTGTTCTGAAATCAAGCTAAGTTTTGATGATCATCACCACCTTCTCTCTTTAATTGGCAGACATGAGCAGTATCCCATGAATTCATAACAATAAAACTATATGTTTTCTGTCACGCTTTTCTGTTTTATTAAATGAACTTCAAAAAGATGTTATAAATATTAATTTATTACATTCTGAAATTACAGATTTGTTCCCTAGCATTTTTTTGATTATGATCTTCATCAGATTTTGAAATTTAACTCTGACAATGAAGTTGAGCACGTATGCCATTGGGCCTCAGTAAAAGCAATATGACTGGGCCTGGTTTCAGCTATAATGCCTTCATCAGAATCTGATCAAGGTCTACACCCAAAATGTTAATCTGACTTTTCACTTTACAAATGTTAACGGCCCTGTTATAATACTCATACTTTGAATTTTTTCTCTATTTTAGTTTCTAGGATTTTAGAAACATGATCTGCAGATATCCTTGTCAGCCTGAAATGAATGCTAACTGAAATTGGTCTCCCTTGATCAGTCTGCTTTGGCTACCCAAGTCAAGCTAATTGAGACCTACAAGAACCCTATCTTACTTTCTTCACTTAACAACCATCACCACAAAACGTGTCCCAAGAGAATCAGATCAGCTCAGGATCAATACCGAAGCAGCTTATTTATTTCAGCTTAAGCAAGGGATTTATCAAATAAGTGTCAGGGTCAAAAGTCATATAGAAGATTTATAGGTGGTATAAAATAACATGGAAAGGAGTTTATATTTATTTGCAACACTAGACTCTAGGTTTTCAAATAGAGATCCTCGACCCTAGGGGATCTTGGAGTCTGTGAAGTCATCGGCTATCTATCTCCATGGGGCAACCACACCAGCAGTGCTTAAAGAATTCTCTAGTTTTTCAACTTGTTGACTTTTTATCAAGTTGCTTCTACAGCTGTATACAAATAAAAAAATGTCTTTGGGAACATCACACTGCATTCCCGATACTGTTTTTTTAGATTCAAGGTAGGGATCGTTCAAGTGAGCCAATATTTGCACCTGTGCCCTACACAAAGTTTGCAAACTACTGCACTAAAGGAAGATTAAATACTACAGAATCCAAGCCAAAAATAAATTTGTCACCAAGCTAAAAGGGAACTTGAACTCTATCATTTTAAAAAGTTTGACTAAAAAAAGACATACATGTCATTGTGATAAATTAAAACTGATAAATTAAAAAGATCCAAGAGCTGTAATACATTCTCCTTCAAAAAGGTAAGATTTTTTATATTAAGCTGGATAAGAGAGCCTCAGGGAGGTAGGAGTGTCTACACCAAATTAAACATGGAGAAAGTAAGTGCCAACTTTATCTTTTTTTTAAAAAAAGTGCTATAAATTTGGAACGATTATGAAATAGCTTTTGCTGAGTAAGAGAGCCTTAAAACATTCTTAAAAGTGGGACTATGCGTAACACCTGCCCCTTATTATCACACTATCACAGTGTCAAGGGCCAGGATATTTATCAATTTCCTAATCCCCTGTATCTCAACTTTCTACATTTTTAACTACCTTTCTCCTGCAGCTTTCTGCTTCTCATACAAAATTAACCAAGTAGCTAAATTTGGGATTACACTCCTCTCCTCATAAGGCAGGACAAATAGAATGGGCATTTTGAGTCAGCAGAGGAGCCATCACTCACAAGAGACTATCACATAAAGCCCCAAATCTCTGGAGGCAGATATTCTTGGTAACTGTTGTTTCATGTAGTAATGATCCACAAGGTAGAATAATCTGAATGTAATCATTAAATGACAGTTATCAAGTAACAAGCCACTATTCTACACAAATGACCAGTTATAGCTAACTTTTTATCCAATATCTATTCAACTATCTGCTTGCCTAACCAAAGTTTGGAAACAAGTATTTCAGGATTCAGGTGTAAAAAGAAAAGGCAGGAGAATGGGTCAGATTTATCTAGCTAAACCAAATGTGATGTACATAAAAATATTGTAAACCCCACTTTTTCCTGTGAGAAGTGAGGTAGATGTTATTGACTGCCTCAGGAAGATACAATTTACAGGCCACGTTAGATAAGAACTTAAGGTTTAAGTTAAGCACTACTTTAACTCTGAGGATCCAGGGAGGAAGATTTGCCAACTCTTTTTGCTATAATTAATCAAAGTGGAGCACAGGTCTTTTAAGATTGATGCCATGAACTTGAAAGCACAGGACAGAAGTTGACCTCCATTGACAAACTCAAAGTATCCAGCAGAGGACTGATGTCCCCAATGAAGTCCAATACAACATGTATGGTAAGTAGTTCCCAAGCCAGATGGTGAAGTATGAAATTAGGTGCTAATCCATTTCTTGCTAATAGGTTTATTTACAGAATGCAGCATTACATATGTCTGCTTTTTACCTACCACTCCCATGTCCCAACCGTCTCTCTTTATACTCTCAGTACACTAATAAAAGACTTACCAATTAAGAGATTTCCCAATTAAATTAGCCAATTAGCCTCTTAAAGGGCACTGTAACAAAAACACAATTTTAAATGAACTAAATTAAAATGTCATTTTGGGGGCTGATGAAGCACTCCAGCCCCACTGTGCCCACCAGTCACAGAAGGCCTCAAGCCTACCCAGAGGACATCGCATGCTCCCCCTTCAGGGATACCCAGCCACAAACATTGCTGCAGAAGAGCGTCTCGCTTTATACTCGGGTATATTGATTAACAAATGGACAAATTAACAAATTAAAGGGATAGCCCCTTAAAGGGGCACTGCAACAGAACCAAAACTTGCAAATAAAAAACTAAATTAAAAATGTGATTTTGGGAGCTGAAGCAGCACTCCAGCCCCATGGTGCCCACTGGTCACAGAAAGCCTCAAGTGTACCAGTGGATACCATGTGCTCCCTCTTCAAGGACACCTGGCCATGAACAAAGCTGTGGAAGAGCTCTAGGTACTTAATTAAATAATGCTCTTCACCCATGTATTTTAACAATATAATTAACATACCATTACAAATAAGCCATCATTACATGTTGATCATGATGGTCTTAATTATTTTGTCAACTGGCCTTGGCCTTCAAATAACTCTCATCCAACATCCATCCTACCACAGGAAGTCTAGTCAGAGGTGGAAGACTAGCTAAAAGATGCTTTTCTTCTGGAGAACTAAAATGAAACTACAAAGAGGAATACATACAATATAGATTATTTTAATTTGAAGGCCTGACAATCAAAAAAATTTCTGGGACTGGAGATAATACCAGGGTTAAAATGCTTCACTTTTATATTCTCCTCAAACATAATCTCAGATTTGGGTAGTCTCACATTCCGAGGATCTTACATATAAACACCCAGTGGAGGGCACACTTGTGTAGATGAATCATTGCACTTGAATGCATTAAACAATTGTACTATTGTGTTAAATGACTCTCATCATGAATTCTTTCCTGATGTCAAGGTGTTTTCTGACTTCTCAAATAGGACTATGGTTGGGTATATATTTTTTTGTTGTCCTTTAAGAGGATGTGGGCATTGCCACCTTGGCCAGCATTTGGTCCCCATCCCTAACTGCCCTTGTGAAGGTGGTGGTGAGCCACCTTCTTGAACTTCTGCAGTCCACGTGGTACACCAACAGCGAGGTAAGTGCTGCAAAAAAAAAGAGGGAATCCAGCTGTATAAATTTGCCACGTTTGTGAGGACTAACATGTGGCAATTAGTGAGATTCTCCTGCAGTAAACAAAATCCATGTTTTTCTTTGAAGACCATTTAGGATGGTGCATTGAATATGCAAAAGGTAGTGAGCTGCAATAGAGCTGGACACACCAGGGGGAAAAAAAACATGCAATAATACCTGCAAAGAGGTAGATCTGGAGCTAATCATCTCCTGCTCTCAAGATACTCTACACTAGAAATTTGTGAACTATGGGAAAGTCAAAGCATTCACAACTTAATTTTCCTCTGTATCATATGCACTGTTCAGCTCCTTCCCTAATATTTTTAATTGGTTTCCAGAATGCCACAAAAAAAATCAACCCACTGTTCAAAAGTAAAAGACTCGCTACAGTAATTATATGAAGGAAATAGGAGCCAGCAGCAGTCCAAAGTACCACTAGTAGGTAGTACCAGTACCTGAGCCAACAGGCCTCCAGGCGGAATCCAGGTGAATCTCTTGCTGGTAGAAGTAGTTTACTACAGTAAGCCATTCAGTATGATTCAGTCTTGTGACGAAATCTTATATATTTTGGATTTTTTTGTTTGTGTGTTTTAGGGTTGCGGCTACAGCAATTTTGCACCTGTGGGGAGTGACCCTTGGTTGACTAGAGATTGTAACGTTTAACGGATAGAAATGTTCCAAGTGGTTACATCTGACTCTGCCTCAGGGCAGGGGGCTGAACCCTGTTGGGAGATATCACAGGTCCCAGGTCATTTCAAGGGTCAGTGAACAGCAGTTAATGAATAGCGAGTCAGGAGCAGATAGAAAGGACAGTCAGCACCATGCATCTGAAGTGCTGTCATTATCTCCAGGACACTGAAGGAGCAGACGCTCAGAGAAGCCCTGGGAATTGTTGATAACTCCATGCTACTAAGACCTGGAGCTCAGGGAAATCCAGGAGACAAATTTACTTGGAGCAGCTAAGAGTTGGGGCTCGAGGAAGCCCAGAAGTTATTGGCAGCAGCATGGCTGAGAAAATGGGACCATGCCCACATTTGGATGCTGAGTGCAGCCTGGCAAACACAGTGGGGGGCGGGGGGAATCATAGTCTTGTGAGGTCAGCACAGCTTGAAAAAAGATGACCAAGAAGGCTGGAGCTGGGAGCAGATTTGAGACACCCCTGGAATAGTGTACCTTTCGGGTGAGGGTTGTAGGCATGGAACTTGGGTGGAGTAGTGCTGCTGTTGACTGAGGATCAGACTAACTCTTGGAAGAAGAGGAGCTGAAATCCCTTGCAAGGAAGACAGAGTCTTTAAAGAATTTTTGTGACTCAGTGATGTCTGTCATCTGGGTGGGTTGCTGATAAATTTGGGGTCCTGGTGTTGTCTGCCATTTAATATGCAGTTTGTGGTATGTTCCATCCACAGTTTGCTTGTTAATTCATGTTTACCTCAAATTAATTCTGAATGTTTGGGTATAAGGCAGAGTATTGACCATTTGCTTTGTTGATTTTTGTGGCTTTATTCTCTTGGTAAGTAACTAGGATTTCTAATTATGTTTACTTTAAGAAAAAAAATGTTACTAGTCCCTAACCAGATGTAACAAATTTATGGGATAGTAACCGTCAGCCATAACAGACTTCGGGAACATTTTGTTTAGAGGTTCTGAATATAACATTAGGATTAATTGAAGGTGTACGTATTCATGTAGCTTTAAAATAGGAGTTTTGGGACAAATTCTGATGAAACCATCTCCAACCAAGGGCAGGGTTTGAATATTAGTTGAAAGTCGAAACAGGGCAGGGATCAAGCAATGCTTGATCATGTCAGTAGAGAGCCAGAACAAGCCATGGAGTTCTGGATTAGCTAGAGTTTGTAAAGGGTGGAGATGGGATGATTGAAAACGACAATGATGGCAAAACTTTATTTTTTTAATCTATATTGGATTCTGGAAATCATTATTACTGGTGTCAGCACCTGAGAAGTTAGTAATACAGAAAATGGCCATCAAGTCTGCACATTCAGCAGCGGAATCTAGACAGGTTTCCTGGATGATAATTGATGGAAGTATTGAATGTGATCAGGAAGCCGTTAACATGGTTCCTAGCAAACAAAAGGTGGTTTTGATGTGCTTAATGCAAGCTGAATGCAGAGGCATTTTTTTGTTTGCTTGTTTTATGAATCTATGTTAGGTTTCTATGCTTTGGTTATCACAAATGCATGAACTAGGAGACAAGCATTCTTATATCATAGTCAATTCTTATACAATTGTCACTGTTATTTAATTACAGGGAATGCAGTTCTTTGTGAATTGGTTTCGTTCAGTATATTTTCTAAGGATCTGGCATGGTGCTTCAATAGGTATTTTTGCCTCAGATGTCTCTCCCACAAGCAGAGGGTCTATTCTCATTTGATTCCATGGATTCACAATGCAAGGATACATCCACTTCTAAAGTTTAATGAAAGTAGAGAGATAGCTCAGGGAAAAATGTTTTATAGGTCTGAATTACCAAGGAGGATGGAAAAGTCAGATGAAAGATCATTGATCTGAAATGTTAACATTGCTTCTCTTGCCACAAATGCCATCTGACCTGAATATTTCCAACATTTTCTGGTTTATGATGGAAAAGTTTGTACTTATTGTAACATGTATTGTTTAAGAAATTTTGTTCATATAACTTTTGTGAGACAAATGGTGTTGGTTTACAGCTGAATTTATATTCAAGCTTTATATTAAAGACAGGAGAATTGCATGGCAGCAAATGGTACCTTTCAGATAGCCAGTGTACAGTGACAACGTTCCTATGTTTGATTCCAAGGTCTCTATCATTCACCCAGATTTGTGGGTCAGGTACAGTACACTCCTGCTTTTTCATATCACCTGGTTAAATATCACCTGGTTAAATATCCTATGTATGACACAGACATAACAAGAGTATAAAGAAATCTATTTGCAAAGTGATGAAAGTGTGGATTAGGGTTTTGAGGGAGAGTAGCGGTGGCACAGCTGGATAATGTTCCTGAGATGGAAAACGTAGCCTTGACATGTGATCTGATGCAGGATAAGAAAGGTAAATTCAGGGTCAAGCACAGTACACAGATTGCATACTGTCTGATTTAGCCTTAGAAGGGTAGCTGGTAGGTTGACTATGTTGGTGCCAGAAGTAAATAGATGCCATGAATAAAAGGTTTTAGAGCAGCTATGATTTCTCCATTGCTATGCAGATCAGAGGAAAGGAAGGGGTTATTTATGGCTTACCAAATCTACAAACTCTTAAATATGTATGTTTTTAATTAATTCCAGGGATAGGGCCATGCCAGGCCTGCTTTTCTTTTTCCATGTTTTAATACCCCATGAATTGGCATTCACAAGCTGAAAGTTAGCCCCTCAGTTATCTAAAACATGGAAAATGGGAGCCTCAAGTTTTGAAATACTACTCAATGAAACAAGGGTTATTTAGCGTGAAAATTTGTTCAGATTTCAAAACAGACTACGGGAGATTATTTCTAATGCCATGTTCTAAGGCAAGAAATCATTTGCAGTTAAGTATTTTTTGTAAACAATGGAGGATTTTATCATAAACTCATTAAATGCACATTTCACAATACATTAAATACACAAACGAACTATACACAAATGACAAGCTGCTTTGTGATGTTTCTATCGTATCTAGAAATTTGTCCTGGATTCAACTCGTGAACTTTTCTGTTAATGCTTTTAAGCTACCGTAAATTTGTCAAAATTGAATACATATTTGTATTTGCTGTTAGTGTAGCAGAAAAGCAGTTGAAATCATAACCTGGAACTAACCCTTGCAGCTGGAGCACCATAATGTAACCTTGAGTAATTGTAACAAAGGAGAATTCCTGGCTGACATGTTCTAAATGGAATACAAGCTGCTTTATATATTGCTTAATAAGTATGTCAAATCACATTTAAATTTATTAGCCTAGCCAATCCAAATCAGAAACAAATGAGTTAAGCACAATTAAATATTCTGTTTGACATGCCCTGATCATAACTCTTTCTGAAAAGGTGAAGTTGTACAACTCAGCAACAGCTAGTAGTGGAACACATTTTAGCCCACAAAGAGTGAGTTTGCCTGCAACAACTTACATTCATAGACTTTGTTTATTTTGACTGCCTTGCACCTCACGAGACCATGATTTTTGTCCAGTGGTCAACCCAATGTTAAACATTACCTGGTGTGGCTCAGGACCCCCACTCTGGTATGGCAATCTGTGGCATATTGGCTGCAGGTGAAGACAGTAGGCTGAGAATGTACAGGATTCGCTAGCCTCCGTTTTCTCTGGGTCTTCTTTTCGGCCAGTTGAACTTTCCATTTCCCTTCGCCTCTTCCAATGCCCCTCTAACAGTCAAACCTCCCCCCCCGCCACCCCCACCCTCAAGGTCACAAACTTTGGCAACAGTCACCCAGTTGTGTGTGCTAATGTCTGCCACCTTTGTGTCTCTCTCTTGCAGGTGTCCCTATAGTGGAGATATGGACATCCAGCAGATCATAACCCAATTGCCAGTTCACCATACAAAAGGTCTTTGGCTATACAGCCAAAGTCCATTCAATGAATGTGGCTAAGGCAGCAGAGACAATTTTGGCTTAGTAATGAGTATGTACTAAAGGAATTGGCATACCCCAGGACCTCCCAGTCGGTGACCTTGGCCTCTCAAGAGATGCTGAGGACACATCCAAGACTGCAAAGATGAGAACTATTCAGCCTTTAGCATATGTTGTTCAGGTCTCATTACTATAGAGGAGTGCACGGAGACCAAAGGCCTGGTAGACTCTCCATTTGGTGTTCTGAGTCAGGTGGTTGTTGTTGTTCCACACACTCTTACGCAGCTTGATTATATTCTTATAGCACCACTCACTTTAGTAAAATGTCCCAAGGTGCTTCTCAGGAGCATAATCAGACAAAATTGATATGGAGCCAAAGCAGGAGAAGTTAGGAGGGAAAGACTAAAGTGTGGTCGAGAAATAGGTTTTAAGGAGGGTCTTTAAAAAACTGAAGAGAAAGATTTAGGGAGGGAAGTCCAGAGCCTAGGGTCCAAACAGCCAAAGGCAGCCACCAGTGATGGGGTGACAGTAGTGAAGATGTGTAAGGCCAGAGTTGGAGGAGAGCAAAGTTTTTGAAAGTTGTAGGGCTGAAAGAGATTATAGAGAGAAAGCGCATGAAGGAGTTGAACATAAGCATTAGAATTTTAAATCTCAGACAATGCCGGACCAGGTGCTAATATAGGTCAACAATTGTGAGCAGGACTTAATACAGGAAAAATTAGCTGAAGTTTATGGAGGGTGGTGCTGATCAGGAAAGCATCAGAGATAAAGCATGGATGAGGGTCTCAGCAATGCTTAGGGCTAAGGTAGGAGCACAGTTGGGCAATATTACAGGAGGTGAAAATAAACAGTCTTTAGGATAAACAGGATTTGGGGTCAGAAGTTTTGCTTGTTGTTTTTCACCTTAGATGTGATCGTGGTCCTGGACTCTCATGTAATGCTGGAGGCAGTGCTGTTAGCAAACTATCTTTTCTTGAACATTATGCCAGCTATTTACCAGGTAGACTCAGCACGAGGTTCTACATGGAACACACTCTCTCCATGCTCTGTTATCATGTGATGTTAAATCACTGATGTAGGCTATATATTTACAGGTTTAACATTAACCCTCCATAGTACATCTCTCCCCAAGTCTCAGACTCAATAAATACTATTTACATTATCCTACAAAGTTCAGGTCAGGGTCAAAATTGGATACTGAGATTGCACTATGGTTGATTGGAGACAATGACCTCGAATAAGTTGGAATCATAGTCAAGGGATTGGTGAAGATAATGGCTTTGGTCTACCTATGTATACTTGTGAGAAATTGCTGCCCATTCAGGACTGGATTTGGGATATGGAATGCTGACAGCACTGAGGCCGTGGAAGGATCGAGAGAAATAAATGGAATGGTAAAGCCGGAGTGTTGTCAGTATAACATGCCTTTGGATTATGTCACTGGAGGAGCAGCATATAAATGAGGAAAAGGAAGGGACCAGGGAGATTCTCTGGTTACAATTGGGCAGTTCCACTCAAGCGGACAGTGGAGGAGAGATATTGGAAGAGGATGCTGTAGTCCACTGTGGCAAAGGCCGAGAGGTCAAGATGCAAGAGAGGGAATAGTATACTACAGTAATGGAGGATGTGGTTTGTGACTTTTGCTTAGGGCAGTTTCAGTGTTGTGACATGGATGGAAGAATGATTGAAGAGATTCAAACCATAAGGTGTGAGAAAGGTTTGCACAGATTTGAGAGCAACAATGTATTCAATAACTTGAGAAAAATGCAAAGTTGGAGATGGTGCAGTAGTTTGTAAGGGCAGAGGGATGAAGAATGTTTTATTTGAGGAAGGGGGTGTAAATGATGGCAGTTGTGGGATGCAGTACCTGGGGTGATCGAATTATACACACTAATAACATGGGAGCCAGGAAGGGAAGTAGGGTGGTCAGCAGTTTAGTGTTGAGAGCAGGACATTCGTATCATGGACAAGATGAACTTGGACAGGGCATGTGAGAAAATGGGTAGGAAACATTATACATATTTTGGGCTAGAGCAGGGAAAGCAGCAAAGGCAGCTGAATGGATAATAATAATAATAATAATAATATTAGAGTCCTTGCACGTTGGAGAGCAGAGGGGATAAAGGAAATGCTTGGTTGTGGAGCAAAGAAACCAGAAGATACCTTTGAATTTCAGGATGATCCTGGGATATTGAGCTGTTTAGGCAGAGAACAGCAGGACCTGATGATGTTTGACATGGTCAGCCACATTCTGGCAATCAAAAGCTAAATGGGTCATGCATCAGAGATACCAGAGTCTGCAACCGTAGGATAAGAATGTGAAGATGGGGGCCTTACTGTGGGAAAGATCAAGGTAAGAGAGAATATGTTTTTACTGATGATACTGGCAAAGACAGGAGGTGAGAGAAAGATGGAACAATTACAGAGGACTCCTAGTGAATGGAGGTGCCCAAGATTAACCAGCAGACCTCATACTGTGCTGCCAAGGAGGAGGGAGGCTATCCCTAGCACGATCCTTCATGTAGTGACCTATTGGTTGGATTATACATGCCAGAAAATCTATCAAACATAAAGGAACATACCAGCTACAATTGCAACTGTTTTCTGTTGAACTGCCCCGCAGAGCTCCTTAAGGGAATTCAGGTTGCCTCGTTGCAGTCTGGTAACAGCCAGAGACACAGCAATATTACATTTTGTCATGCAAACTGTCAAGGCATATTCAGCAGAGCAGGTTGGCATATGAATATAGTAACCCTTGCAACTTTAGGGCATGGTCAATCAGAGATACCTCAAGGCCACTTGAAAGGTGATTGTAGAGCCAGAATCAAGCTTTTGTGAGGGTGATGATCACAATCTGGTGGAGGATCCTTCAACTGGTGACTTATTCCACATTTTGGCTGCACTTTGTAAATTGTGTAAAATGAAGAAATATCACTAGACTGAGAACAAACTAATGTTATGATTACTATATTACAGCACTTCATTATTGCGTGAAAGTGACAGACTAGGTTGTGTACTTAAGTCCCATGAGTGGGACTTGAATCAATGACCTTCTGAATCAGAGGGTAGAATGTTGCCACTGAGCCATAGAATAACACAGTGAAACGAAGCAATTGTTTCTTTAAGAGTTCATTTAGTTGAGTTGTTAGTTAGAATCTTATCCAAAGGTTAAGTGATATAAATGTTGCAAGTTTCATTAATGGATTGAAAAACTTAAAACGAGCTATTTTTGACTAAACACAGACTGAAGTTTGTTTAGCTATTTGCATGACAGTTATTTTTGAATATAGTTGACAGTTATTAAAATCCAGAAGTTCCAGTAAATATATAAAGTACATAAACAAATAGTTGCACAATTAGCTAGCCAGCTGTTACTTTCTTAAGAACTTCATTGATAAATAGTTTTAAATTATAAATATTTTTGTTAAATAAATTTGCTTAATAGGGATTATAATTATTTTTGTTAAATAAATTTGCTTAATATCCCTTTGTATTCTAGCTGCAATTGAGATAAAAGGATAATATTCTATTTGCCTTTTTTGTACCTGTTAAACCAAAGCAGGCAAAATTATAAATCAACTGTCTTCTGTTGAACTGCCCCGCAGTCAACTCCTCAAAATGGGTCAGATTTGGTCTCAAAAACTTGACTCAAAAGCAGTATGATGAGGGTTCACAGTAATGTGGGAAGCCCGAACAGATAAAGGTTTATAAAGCCAAGCTAGAGACATACAGCTGTTTGGGTTTTATTTCTACAAGTCCCAGAAATTATTCAGAATCCTAACAATGTGTTCATACTGGCTCAGATTTTCTGGGGCATCTCAGAATAAGACGTCAGCCACTTAAGAGAAATTTCTTCACTCAGAGAATTGCAGTTCTTTGGAAAGTCTTTACCCCAGACAGCTCTGGATGCTCAGGCATTTAAAATATGTTCAGGACAGCGTCCAAAAGTCTATCAACCTCTAAGAGAATTAAAGGATATCAGCTACGGAAAGTGGAGTTTAAGTTGAAGATTAGGCATGATGGGCAAAAAATTGGCAAATGAAGTATAATGTGGGAAAATGTGAACTTGATCACTTTGGCAGGAAGAATAGAAAAGCAGCATACTATTTAAATGGAGAGAGATTGCAAAACTCTGCAGTAGAGGAGGATCTGGGTGCCCTGGTACAAGAATCACAAAAAGTTAGTATGCAGGTACAGCAAGTGAATAGGAAGGCAATTGGAATGTTGGCATTTGTTACAAGGGGAATGGATTATAAAGGTAGGGAAATTTTACTGCTTTACAGAGCCTTGATAAGACCACATCTGGAGTGGTGTGTGCTGTTTTGGTCTCCTTATTTGAAAAAAAGATATAATTACATTAGAAATAGTTCAGAAAAGGTTCACTCAACTCAATCCTGGGATGAAGGACTTATTTTATTAAGAAAGTTGATCTTATTGAAACATCTCAAGACCCTGAGGGGACTTGATAGGGTGTTTGCTGAGAAGATGATTCCCCTTAGGGGAGAGACTAGAACTAGGGGACACAGTTTAAAAATAAGATAGCTCCCTTTAAGATGGAGTTGAGGAGAATATTTTTCTGAGGGTCATTAGTCTGTGGAATTCTCTTCCCCTGAAAGCAGTGGAGGCTGGGTCATTGAATTTATTCAAGGCAGAGTTAGATTTTGGAAGACAAGGAAGTTGAGGATTATGGAGACAGACAAGAAAGTGGAGTTGAGACCACAGCCAAATCAGCCATGATTTTACCGAATGGTCTGCTCCTGCTCCTAAGTCCCATATTCCTATGTTTCTGTGTTGCTCTTATTGAATGGCAGGGTGGAACTGGCTTGGATGGTTGAATGGCCTACTTATGCTCATACGTTTTATGTTTTTGTTCAAATGCTATTTGTCTGTGACATTTTGAAATGTAGAACCTCAGGAAATGAATATATGAAGTGTATTTACTACAAATGAACTAAAACTGACTGCGACATTAACAATGCAAAACTTACATTTTGACAAATTCTATAACTGCAAACCTGTATCTTTGAAAAAAAAAGATTCCTGGCAATCTTGGATTCAGATTAATGTGTTATTTTTGATGATATAATAATTCCTGGTGGTCAGATTAATTAATTAGCTTAAATACTGCAATTTCCAGGCTGTTTACATTAATTTAAGACTTTGTACCCAAAATGAATTGGTAGTTTCTTGCCCAAGTAGAGTAACATTTGGCACAATTCATTATGATTTGTTACACAGCAATGCTCCATTAATAACTACAATAATGTCAGCAGATAGAAGCAAACTGCAGGCCATAGCAATACCTGGCATGTTTGGAGTCTGTATTTTTTGCCACTTGAGGTTTCTAAAGGTTACGCTATAATGTGCATTAATACATTGCCTTTAAAGTAATAAAATAAAAGGCACTTCACAGGAAGATTCGACACAGAGCCACATAAAATGATAGTAGAGCAGATGGCCAAAAGCTTGATCAAAGAGATAGGTTTTAAGGAGTGTTTTAAAAAGGAGGAAAGAAAGGTAGAGGGGCAAAGAGATTTAGGGAGGGAATTTCAGAGCTTGGGGCCTTAGTAGCTGAAGGCATGGCCACCGATGGTAGAGTGACTAAAATTGGGTATACGCAAGAGGTCAGAATTAGATGAATGCAGATATCTTGGAGGGTTGAGGAGCTTGAGGAAATTTTAAAACAGGGATGAGAATTTTAAAATCGAGACACTGCTTGACTGGGAGCTAACATAGGAAGTCCAACACAGAGATGATGGGTGAAAAGGACTTGGTGCGAGTTAGACATGAGCAGCAGAGTTTTGAATGATCTCAGGTTTACAAAGGAGTAGAATGTAGGAGGCCCTTAATTCAATTTGGTAATTTAGTTTGCATAAAGATTTTAAATGATGCAGTAATATTGCTGTTCACAATCAAATATTGGCAAAGGAGGGATTGCTGATTTTCTCTGCCATATGGAGTAATGCAGGAACAGGACAGTTCTTTGAAAATGATGAAAAATAATTAGGTTTTGATTGTTATGTGCTCAGAGAGTACAGTGCTTCTAGTGCAATGTCTTTATTAGAACTGAATGCAACATGGTTGCCCCAGTCTATGCCTCATGGCACAGGTCACATGACCATGACAAGCCAGGTAGGACCTTCATTGCATTTTGCATTTCAGTGGAGTCATGGAATTGTACAGCACAGAAACAGGCCCTTCGGCCCATCAATTTGCGCTCAACAGGAGGAAGGGCATCCAACAGAGGGCGCTGGTGAAAAGTGACTGAAGCATTCTGGGACAAGTCAGAGCAGTCACCACGACTCAGGAGGGAATCGAGGAGAAGGACTCTTGCACTCAACATTTGAAAAAGAGTGTGGATCTTGAAGGCAGGTCAGTTGAAAAAGAGTGCGGAGATTGAAAATAAAAGGAGGGGAAGCTGAAGAGGAGCGGCCAGTGTGAGAATGGCCCAGTGAAGGAGTGGAGCTTTGAGGCTTTGGCTTGAGAGGCTTCGGAGAGCAGAGGCTGAGGACGAGCTTGCTCCCAGTGAGGTAGGGCCGGGTAAAGTCCTTTAATTAAATTAGGAGTAGGTAATGGAGGCAGCAGTTGGGGCAGTCGAGTGCTCCGAATACAGCATGTGGGAAGTTATGGACAGCACAATTGTCCCTGATGACTGCACCTGCAAAAGGTGCATCCAGCTGCAGCTCCTGACAAACCGAGTTAGGGAACTGGAGCTGGAGCTGGATGAACTTCGGATCATTCGGAAGGCAGAAGCAGTAATAGACAGGAGTTTCAGGGAGACAGTCACCCCTAAAAGTCAGGAGGCAGGCAGCTGGGTGAATGTCAGGAGAGGGAAGGGGAATAGACAAAGAGCAGAGCACCCCTGTGGCTGTTCCCATCAACAATAGGTATACCGTTTTGGATACTGTTGGTGGGGACGACCTACCAGGAACAAGTTGTAGTGGTCGCATCTCTGGCACTGAGACTGGACCCTCAGCTCAGAAAGGAGGGAGGGAAAAGAGAGCAGTAGTGATAGGGGATTCGATAGTTAGTGGGACAGATAGGAGGTTCTGAGGGAGAGATCAAGAATCCCGGATGGTCTGTTGCCTCCCTGGTGCCAGGGTCCACGATATCTCGGATTGAGTTCTCAGTATTCTCAGGATGGAGGGTGAGCAGCCAGATGTCGTGGTCCATGTAAGGACCAATGATGTGGATAGGAAGGAGGAGGAGGTCCACAAAGAGAGTTTAGGGAGTTAGGTGCAAAGTTGAAGGACAGGACCTCCAGGGTTACGAGCTCAGGAGTGCTACCCATGCCACGTGCTAGTGAGGGTGGAAATAGGAGGATAATGCAGCTAAATACGTGGCTAAGGAGATGGTGCAGGAGGGAAGGCTTCATGTTTCTTGACAATTGGGCTCTGTTCCAGGGAAGGTGGGACCTGTTCCGACAGGACGGTTTGCACCTGAATTGGAGGGGGACTAACATCCTTGCAGGTAGGTTTGCTAGTGCTGCTCCGTGGCGTTTAAACTAGATTTGCAGGGAGAGGGGAACCAGAGTGTTAGAGCAGATAGTGAGGTGGAGGAGGATAAAGGTCAAGCAAGGAATGCGTGTATAGACAGAAATCAAGGGTTCGTACGTGATAGAAATGTTCTCAGGTGCATCTATTTCAATGCAAGGAGTATTGTCGGAAAGGCAGATGACCTTAGGGTGTGGATTGGCACATGGGATTACGACATTATTGCTATTAGTGAGACTTGGCTGCATGTGGGGCAGGACTGGCAGCTCAATGTTCTGGGTTCTGTTGTTTCCGACGTGATAGAGGGGGAGGGATGAAAGGGGGAGGAGTGGCATTACTAGTCAGGGAAAATATCACAGCTGTGCGTAAGCAGGACAGCCCGGAGGGCTCGTCTACAGAGGCCATATGGGTGGAGCTGAGGAATGGGAAAGGTGTGACTGCACTAATAGGGTTGTATTATAGACCACCCAATAGTCAGAGAGAATTGGAGGAGCAAATCTGTAGAGAGATAGCAGACTGATGTAAGAAACAGAAAGTTGTAATAGTAGGAGATTTTAACTTTCCACATACTGACTGGGATTCCCATACTGTAAAAGGGTTGGATGGCTTGGAGTTTGTCAAATGTGTTCAGGAAAGTTTTCTAAGTCAATATATAGAGGTACCAACGAGAGAGGATGCAATACTTGATATCCTATTAGGGAACCAGGCAGGTCAGGTGACAGAAGTATGTGTAGGCGAACATTTTGGGTCCAGTGACCACAATGTCATTAGTTTTAAGCTAATTATGGATAAGGAGAGCTCTGGTCTTCGAGTTGAGATTCTAATTTGGAGAAAGGCCAATTTTGTGGAAATGAGAAAGGACCTAGGAAGTGTGGATTGGTATAAGTTGTTTTCTGGCAAGGATGTGTTCAGTAAGTGGAAGGCATTCAAAGGCAAAATTTTGAGAGAGCAGAGTTTGCATGTTCCTGTCAGGATTAAAGGCAAAGTTAACAGGCATAGGGAACCTTGGCTTTCAAGGGATATTGGCGAGCTGGTTAAGAAGAGAGAGGTGTATAGCAGGTATAGGCAACAAGAAGCAAATGAGGTACTTGTAGAGTATAGAAAATGTAAGAAAATACTAAAGGAGGAAATCAGGAAGGCAAAAAGATGACATAAGGTTGCTTTGGCAGATAATGTGAAGGTAAACCCGAAGGTTTTCTAAAGTATATTAAGAGTAAAAGGATAGTAAGGGACACAATGGTCCCCTTGAAGATCAGAGGGGTCGTCTGTGTGTGGAGCCTCACGAGATGGGGGAGATCTTAAACAGTTTTTTTCCATCAGTATTTACTCAGGAAACTGGCATAGTGTATAAGGAAGGAAGAGAAACAAGCAGTAGTTTCATGGAACATATAGAGATTAAAGAGGAGGAGCTGCTTGCTGCCTTACAGCGAATAAAGGTAGATAAATCCCCTGGGCCTGACATGATATTCCCTCGGACCTTGAGGGAGACTAGTGTAGAAATTTCAGGGACTCTGGCAGAAATATTTAAAATGTCCTTAGCCATGGGTGAGGTGCCGGAGGATTGGAGGGTGGCTCATGTTGTTCCGTTGTTTAAAAAAGGCTCCAAAAGTAAACCAGGTAATTACAGGCCAGTGAGCCTGACGTCAGTAGTAGGTAAATTATTGGAAGGTGTTCTGAGAGATCGGATATATAATTATTTGGACAGCCAAGGGCTGATTAAGGATAGTCAGCATGGCTTTGTGCGTGGTAGGTCGTGTTTAACGAACCTTGTAGAGTTTTTCGAGGAGGTTACCAAGAAAGTAGATGAAGGAAAGGCTGTAGATGTTGTCTACGTGGACTTTAGTAAGGCCTTTGACAAGGTCCCACATGGGAGGTTAGTTCAGAAGATTCAGACACTTGGTATCCATGGAGAGGTTGTAAACTGCATTCAAAATTGGCTGTGTGGGAGAAGACAGAGTGATAGTGGATGATTGCTTCTCAGACTGGAGACTAGTGGTGTGCCTCAGGGATCTGTGCTGGGACCATTGTTGTTTGTTGTCTATATCAATGATTTGGATGATAATGTGGTGAATTGGATCAGCAAGTTTGCTGATGACACTAAGATTGGAGGCGTTGTGGACAGCAAGGAAGGCTTTCAAAGATTGCAGAGAGATCTGGACCAACTGGAAAAATGGGCCAGAAAATGGCAGATGGAATTTAATGTGGAAAAGTGTGAGGTGTTACATTTTGGAAGGTCAAACCAAGGTAGGACATACACAGTAAATGGTAGGGCATTGAGGAGTGCAGAGGAACAAAGGGATCTGGGAGTTCTGATACATAGTTCCCTGAAAGTGGCGTCACAGGTAGACAAGGTTGTAAAGAAAGTTTTTGGCATACTGGCCTTCATAAATCAAAGTAATGAGTATAGGAGTTGGGATGTTATGGTGAGGTTGTATAAGACATTGGTGAAGCCAACTTTGGAGTATTGTGTGCAGTTCTGGTCGCCTAACTACAGGAAGGATATCAGTAAGAAAGAGAGTGCAGAGAAGATTTACTAGGATGTTGCCAGGTCTTAAGGAGTTGAGTTACAGGGAAAGATTAAACAGGTTAGGACTTTATTCCTTGGAGCGTAGAAGAATGAGGGGAGATATGATAGAAGTTTACAAAATTATGAGGGGTATAGACAGAGTAAATGTGAGTAGGCTCTTTCCACTTAGATTAGGAGAAATAAACACGAGAGGATGTGGCTTTAGGGTGAAAGGGGAAAGGTTTAGAGGGAACATTAGGGGGAACTTCTTCACTCAGAGTGGTGAGAGTGTGGAACGAGCTACCATCTGACGTGGTAAATGCGGGCTCACTCTTAAGTTTTAAGAATAAATTAGATAGCTACATGGATGGGAGGGATCTGGAGAGTTATCGACTAGCTGCGGGTCAGTGGGACTACTGGAATAATATTTCAGCACAGGCTAGAAGGGCTGAAGGGCCTGTTTTCTGTGCTGTATGGTTCTATGGTTCTATGTCTGTGCCAGCCATCAAGCACCTATCTATTCTAATCCCATTTTCCAACACTTGGCCTGTAGCCCTGTATGGTATGGCATTTCAAGTGCTTATCTAAATACTCCTCAAATGCTGTGAGGGTTCCTGCCTCTACCACCCCCTCAGGCAGTGTATTCCAGACTCCAACCACCCTCTGGGTGAAAAAAAAAATTTCCTCAAATTCCCTCCTGCCCCTTACTTTAAACCTATGTCCCCTGGTTATTAACACCTCCACTAAGGGGAAAAGTTTCTTCCTATCAATCCCATCTATGCCACACAATTTTGTATACCTCTAACAGGTCCCCCTTCAGCCTTCTCTGATCTAAGAAAAACAACCCTAGCCTATCCAGTCTCTCTTCATAGCTGAAACGTTCCAGCCCAGGCAACATCCTGGTGAAGCTCCTTTGCACCCTCTTCAATGCAACCACATCCTTCCTATAGTGTGACTACCAGAATTGCACACAGTACTCTAGCTGGAGTGACGAATGAAATGTAATCCTGAACTGAGGTGATGCATTTTGGGAGGACTAACACAAATGAATGGTAGGACCTTAGGAAGTACAGAGGGTCCTTGGTGTACATGTCCATAGATCACTGAAGGCAGCAGCATAGATAGACAAGGTGGTTAAGGCGACATTTGGGATACTTGCCTTTATTAGCCCATCTTACCAGCCCATCTATATCATCTTGTAATAAGGCTTTCCTCCTCATGATTTACAATGCCACCAATTTTTGTATCATCTGCGAACTTACTGATATACCTCCTATATTCACATCTAAATCATTAATGTACACTACAAACAGCAAGGGTCAAAGCACTGATCCCTGCAGTACACCACTCACAGGCAAGTGATATCATGTGGAGTGAATCGAATTGGGCGAAGGCTGGCATCTGTGATGCTGGGGACCTCCAGAGGAGGCCGAGATGGATCATCCACTCGGCACTTCTGGCTGAAGATTATACCAAATGCCATATCTTTGCATTGATATTTTGGGCTCCTTCATCATTGAGGATGGGGATATTTGTGCAGCCTCCTCCTCCAGTGAGCTGTTCAATTGCCCATCGCCATTCATGACTGGATGTGGCAGGACTGCAGAGCTTAAATCTGATCTGCTGGTTGTTGGATCACTTAGCCCTGTCTATCACTTGCTGCTTATGTTGTTTGGCATGCAAATAGTCCTGTGTTGTAGTGTCAACTGGTTGACATCTCATTTTTAGGTATGCCTGATGCTGCTCCTGGCATGCCCTCCTGCATGCTTCATTGAACCAGGGTTGATCCCCTGGCTTGATGGTAATGATAGAGTGCGGGATCTGCTGGGCTATGAGGTTGCAGATTGTGTTCATGTATGATTTTGCTGCTGCTGATGGCCTACAGTGCCTCATGGATGCCCCCCCCGGGGTGGGGTGGAATACAATTCTGCTGCTGCTGAAGGCTCACTGCACCCCATGGATACCCAGTTTTGTGATCAAAATCCCAAACAATGATCAACTGGAATTTGAGGTGAAGAGTTGTAAGAGTTGCATGTTGTTAAATAGTGAATTATTTAAAACCTTAAACAACCACTTTCACTGATTTCAACTGCAGTTTCTTCTCTACACATAAAAAAGTTGCAGAAAACTTCATATTTAGACTTTGCCTGAAGCATTTTGTCACTACTGTGAAACAGCATGCTCCCAATTATTCAGTTCAATTGCAGCATAGATTTCTGGCAGGTACATCTTATCACCACTCTGCGTATTTGCTATGTTGTAGTGATTATTATCCAGTGACGTCCAATGAAAAATTTGCTACTACTACACAAAATCAGTAAGTCAACCCACTTCCTGGCATCTAGAATCTCAAACACGGGTATTGAATTCCGGAAATTAAAAGAAAACAGAAGGGTATTTTAACCTGTAAATGTAACTACTATAAAAAGGAGTGTTGATGGCACTCAGTGGCAATTCCAGCATTTACAGGGGGGTTACAGGGATAACTCATGCCAAAAAACATTTTGCAACAGACCCAATTCTCATTTACCCTAATCACGGTACTCGTGCTTCACAAAGACTGTTGATTTGCTATTGGAATAACTGATACTTGACAGCACTGTTTGAGAAATCTGTAAATCATGTTGAGCCCATCTTTTCACTGTAGGTACTCTTCTGTTGAGATTGTGTAACATTAACCAGTACATTGGAGGTGGGGGGTGGGGGGGGTGCCGTAGTGGGGATTCAAATGCAAATATGTTTTTGCTTTTCAGTGGGTTTATGCAACATCTTGGAGATTTGCTGTTGCAGCTTTAGCACTGCTTACTTAGAAAATGTGCCAATGCACAAGAGTTAATTACATTTAGTCTTCATTACATCAATGTTGGAAGATTAGGGTGCCTCAGGGTCAGTCTTAAGTCATCTGGTCTCTCTCTCTTGACAATATTTATCACAATTCACAGCTGGCTGCAATGAATTTAATCTCAAATTAAAAATCCAAAAATATTCCAGAAGTTTAGTGCAATCTTTATCAGCCTAACATTGGTCTACCCATTCTTATGATAACAGCCAATGTTACAACTGCTTGTGAACTGGAGAGCAAAAAGCCAATTAAATAGTTATACACATATAATACAAAAACTCTCATCATAATTGTCTGCTAGGGAGGAAACCTGCCTCTCTTTCAATTAGAAATGACCATATTGGAAGTAAAATGAACCTTTGTTTTGCCAGGTGGTCTGCAAGAAGAAAAGCAAAGCAATGAGTTATGCTATCCATTTAACCATTGATTGCTAATGGGTTTCCACAATGTTTTGTTATTGGCAGATCTTATCCATTCTGTCTAAAAGTCTAGAACTTCCCAAATCTCGCCAACAAAATGCAAGAGCTATCAATGAGATACGTGAGTGGGAGCATGTGACAAATTTGGCAGCATTATTTACTGAGACAAAGAAGAACATAAAGGTTTTGCAACGATCTGAGAAGTTCCCTGCCTAAATTTCAAATAATAAAGGGATCACCCACCCGAGCATTTATTCTTTTTAAGCAGAGAGAATACCAATTAGTGCAATAATATTCAAAGTAAGGAGCTTAGGGCCATACGAAAATGGATCAAATTCAAATGGACCAGGAACGAGCTTAAGAATAAAACTGAATGAAAGGCGGACAAGACAAGATAACCAAAAACTTTCAGTTTCAACCTGCTCTTCCGTCAAATTTAATGCTAAAGGAAGATGCTTGACTGAAGTGGCTGCTCAGAGAACCTTTAATGAACCAGTGTTAGACCTGGAGACATCAAGGTTTTCAAGAAATAGAACAGCACGACCCAATTTTTATGCCTGGACTTGTTCAGGCAAAAGCCAAACACCTTACATTGGACATTAAATATTTTTTAAAAGTTATTAGCCCAGAATTTACTGGAACGAGCCTACTAGTTAGGGTTTTGTCCTCACCCTTCATCTCAACCACTTAGCATAACTAATTTATGGAAGTGTGAACTGCTAATGAGCCAGAGACATGAGACCCTGGGGAATGAGAGGGCCAATGGGTCCTTTGATGATGTTGAAGGCTCATGTGGAGCCTAATTTCCTGTTTTCAGCAATCCAAATATACCAGTGATGTTGTGCAGTTTTATATCTTGTTTATCTTTGATGTGCAAACTTTAATAATTGACGTTGAATGTTACTATCCTGCTATTTTGTTTTTGCTGGCATCTGGGGTCACCAATTTTGAAATATCAAAATGGGAACACAGTGGGAAAAGGTTTGGAAAGCACTCCAATGTATCTGCTTATGATGCTGCAATTGTGTGCAGAGGGCTCTTAAAGATGAGGTTAACTGTCTTAACCATTAATGTTATTTATACAATCATACGATGTTGCGATTTTAGACTATAAGTACAAGTAATTTTGGATCTTCAGAGTTGACCTGGGAAGACCAGCTCCAAGATGTAATTCTCTTTTGTTTTCCTGACTGAATTTGCTTGGCTATATATGCTTATTGCTAATAAATTGCTAAACACAATCAGCATGTTACTGGTCCATAAGAACCATTGACTGAGCAGAAGGAATTCTTTCTGCCCACAGTTATTACTTGTCATTTTACTTCAGTGGCTGGTGGGCTGAGCCCTCAGCTAACCCACACAGGCCAGTAATGAGAGAATATGGAGTGGTCCGAAGTCAGAATGCAAAAGCCATGTTCCTGACTTTTAATCATCTGCACAGAATTGTCCCTGCAGACTAACTGGATGAATTTGACTTGGCAGGAAAATGGCTAGATTGTGGACCCCGGCGCTTCAGCCAGAGCTGAAGACTTGCACATGAACAACAAAAGCAGGCTAACTCTCAATACAGACTATTTACATGCTGTAAAACAAGGTGATTTTTACCTACCACAAGTACAGAAAGGCTCAGCATTATTGTCATATGAAATTAAAAGAAAAATTGTTTTAGATCGGAGGTATAATGATTTCCATAATGTTATAGATTGGGATAAACTAAACAAAAATAACTGGTTAATGTATTTTTCATCCTATGAATTGAATTTTTAATGGGATGACATTAATAATAGTCAACCACCTTGGAATGATTTCAGTTTATTCTGTAGCTGTAAGGAATCTTATATCAAGTCATGTAGAACGTATAGCGCAGAAACAGGCAATTCGGCCCAATGGCTTTATGTCTCTGTTTATGCTCCACTTAAGCCTCCCTGCACCCCTCTTCAACTAACTACCAGCACAACCTTCTATTCCTTTCTCCCTCGTGTTTTTTTTAGCTTCCCTTAAATGCACCCACGCTATTCGCCTTAACTAATCCTTGTAGCAGCGTGTTCCATATTCTAACTACTCTGAGTAAAGAAGTTTCTCCTGAAATCCCTATGCAATTTATTTGTGACTTTTATTCATCAACCCTAGTTTTGATCTCCCCCACAAGTGAAAACATCTCATTTAAGAATAAAATCTGTTGGAACACCTGGCATCAACCAAGGCACTGGAAACAACAAAGGCAAAGTTGACCCTGTAAAGTCCTCCTCCATAAAATCTAAGAACTTGTACCAAGATTGGGAGAACTGAGAACTGATGTAGTCATACTGCACAGTCAGGAGGGTTTTTGGCCCCTGGAAACCTTCCACATCAACTCCAAACCCTATGATTTCTCATGGCATCTGATCAATCCGGGCAAGGAAACCTCCTGCTAATGACCATCTTCTTTAACTAATCAATCTGTATTGCCCCACATTGAACACCACTTGGATGCGGCAATAAGAGTAGCAAGAACGTACTGTGGATGGGGGACTTCAAAGCACATCACCAAGAATGGCTCAGTAGCACCACCACTGACTGAACCCTGAAGTACAGATCTGCCAGACTGGGCCTGTAGCAGGTGGTGAGAGAACCAACCAAATGGAAAAGTCTACTTGACTTTGTCTTCACCAACTAACCTGTTGTAGATGCATCTGTCATTAACAATATTGGTAGAAGTGCACACTCCTTGTGGAGACAAAATCCCTCCCATCTTCATACTGAGGCCACTGTCCATTAAGCCAAGGGATAATCCTAGTTCAATGAGTGTTAGAGAGCAAGCTGGGGCAGTACCAATGATACCTAAAAATAAGGTGCTACAACACTCATTCTATACAACAGAAGCAGCACACTACAGATTGAACAAAGGGATCCCACAACTACCAGATCAGATCAAGCGACGTGCACCTGACAGGCTGCACTTCGCTCAGGACTTCAGGGTTTGCTTGCCTACTTTGCTTCAAGGAGCACTCGCAGTCTTCAGTGCCAGAGTTTGCAGACAGCACCACATCACTTTTTGGGGGGGTGCTCAGGGGCAGGCCACTACCTACCAGACCAGCCATAAGGCATGGTTGGCTTTTCACTGGCTGAAGGGCTTGCTTGGAGAAGGAAGAGAAATGGATTCAAGCAAGGGAAGAGACTGCAGGGCGAGAGCTGTACTGGGAAGGAGGGTATCCCAGGGTATGTAAGGGGGCACATGTTGATCTGTGCAAGTGGCCTCATGATGGTAAGGGCTGAGGAGGCAGTCTCCAGAGGAGATAAGGCCAGATGGAGATGTGAAGATGTATGTGAGAGAATGAGTGGTGGTATCCCTTGAGCTGGCACTGACCACCAGTGTCACCACCTCCCAAGCTGGAATGGTGAGATTGTTGGACCTCCTGCAGCAAGAACAGGGGTGGATGACATCGTGGCACATCACCGAAAGGCATTCCAGTGACTGATCACTGATCTCTTTTTGGCTTTCAGGGCCATTTCTTAAATGGAGCAGTCCTGGGCTGCAAGCATTGAGGGCCATGTAGACGGCTGCAGTTTATATATGGCACCCGGAGTGAGGAAACAGCGAGATTATGGTGTGGCGGGCAATTCAGAGGCTGCTCGCCAGCAAGATGGTGTGTTTCCTCTGGCTGCATAATTAATGAGGCAGGATTGGGACAATATGGCATGAAAACCTGCCATTGCGGCCGGCGGATAAAACATCCATTTTCCCGCCTGCCTTCGCACTTTGGGCAAAACTGTTCCAGATTTGCACTACATGGAAAATTGTCCAGGTACTTCCTGTCCTCAAAAGGCTGGACAAGGCTATTCAGCCAATTAACCAACCCATCAGTCCACTCTTAATCAAAGTGACAGTACTGTCAATAACATCTTCTATCAACTGGTACTTAACTCAGCAAAAAAACTATTCACAAATGCTCACTTTGTGTTCCGCCAGGGCCACAAGGAGTTATACCTAGCACAAAGGAAGGTTTGTGGTTGTTGGAGGTCAGTCATCTCAGCTCCAGGACATCACTGCAGGAGTTCCTCAGGGTTGTGTCCTCAGCACAACCATCCTCAACTGCTTCATCAATGACCTTCCTTACATCATAAAGGTCAGAAGTGGGGATGTTCGCTGATGATTGCAATGTTCAGTACCATTTGCGACTCCTCTGATATTGAAGTAGTCCATGTCCAAATGCAGCAAGACCTGGACAGTATCCAGACTTGAGCTGACAAACGGCAAGTAACATTCGTGCTACACAAGCGCCAGGCATGACCATTTCCAAGAGAGAATCTAACCATCGCCCTTTGACGTTCAATGGCATTACCATCACTAAATCCCCCATTATCAACATCCAGGAGGTTACTATTGACCAGAAATAATCTGGACTTGCCATATAAATACTGTGGCTACAAGAGCAGGTCAGAGACTAGGAATCTTACAACAAGTAACTCACCTCCTGACTCCCCAAAGCCTGTCCACCATCTACAAGGCACAAGTTAGGAGTGTGATGGAAAGCTCTCCACTAACCTGAATGAGTGCAGCTTCAACATCACTCAAGATGTTTGACACCATCCAGGACAAAGCAGCCCGCTTGATTGACACCACATGCACAAACACCCAGTCTCTCCACCACCAACACACAGTAGCAGCAGTGTGTACCATCTACAAGATGCACTGCAGCAATTCACCAAGTCTCCTTGGACAGCACCTTCCAAACCCAAGACCACTACCATCTTGAAGGATAAGGGAAGCAGATACATGGGAACATCACCTGGAAGTTCCCCTCCAAGTCACTCACCATCCTGACTTGGAAATATATTGCCGTGCCTTCACTGTCACTGGGTCAAAATCTTGGAACTACCTCCCTAACAGCACTGTGGGTGTACCTACACCACATGGACTGCAGCGCTGCAAGATGGCAGCTCATCGCCACCTTCTCAAGGGCAACTAGGGATGGGAAATAAATGCTGTCCCAGCCAGCAAAGCCCACATCCCCTGAATGAATAAAAAAAAATCTTAGCTTCACACCTCATTACAGCCATGGACAAAGGAGCTGAATTCCAGAGCGAGGTGAGAGTGAAGACACAGCATGTAGCATTTGACCAACTGTGGCACTGATGGGCCCTGGCAAATTGAAGTCAATAGGAACCAGGAGAAAATGCTCCACTGGTTAGATCATACCTTGCTCAAAAGAAAGATGGTTGTGGTTGTCAGAGGCCTCTCCGTCCCGGGACATTGAGGAGTTCCTCAAGGTAGTGTACTGGGCCCAAACATCTTCAACTGTTTCATCAATGACATTCCCTCCAACCTAAGGTCAGGAATATAGACATTTGCTGATGATCGCACAGCGTTCTATACCATTGGTTACTCTTCAAATACTGAAATAGTCCATGTCTGCATGCAGGAAGACCTGAATAACATTCAGGTTTGGATTAATAAGTGACAAGTTACATTTGTGCAACAAGTGCAAGGCAGTGACCAACTCCAACAAGAGAGAATCTAACCATCTCACTTTAACTATCAACAGCATTATCATCGTCTCTCCTGTCATCCACATCCCGCAGGTTACCATTGACCAGAAATATAACTAGACAAGCCACAAATACTGTGGCTACAAGAGCGGTCAGAGGCTGGAAATACTGTGGCAAGTAACTCGCCTCCTGACTCCCCAAAGCCTGTCCACCATCTACCAGACAAAAGTCAGGAGTGTGATGGAATATTCTGTACTTGCTGGCTGAGTGCAGCTCCAATAAGAATCAAGAAGCTCAACACCAACCAGGACAAAGCATTTCCCTTGATTGACACCCAATCCACGACTGTGAACATTCACTCCTTCCACTACCAATGCAGTTTCAGCAGCGTGCATCATCTACAAAATGCACTGGAGCAACTCAAGGCTCCTTCGACAGCACCTTCCAAATCCACGGCCACTACAACTTGGAGAAACATGGGCAACAGACACATGGGAACACCACCTGTACGTTCCCCTCCAAGCCACTCACCATCCTGACTTGGAACTATAATCGCTGTTCCTGGGTCAAAATCCTGGAACTCCCTCCCTATCATTGAGGGTGTACCTACATCACATTTGCTGTGGTCAGAAAGGTTGCTCCCCACCACCTGCTCCAGGGCAATTAGGGATAGACAGCAAATGCTAGCCTTGGCAGCGATGCTCACATCCCAAGCAGGAATTCAAAAAAATCTATCCTTTCAAACCCTTTCATAATCTTAAAGGCCTCTATGAAGTCACCCAGCAGTCTTCTTTTTTCCCCCCCAGGCAAAAAGGTTCCCAAGTTTGTTCAATCCTTCGTGATAATATTACCTCTCTGTCTGGTATCATTTCAGCAAATCGTTTTTGCACCTTCTCTAGGGCATCGCTATCATGTTTATAACTTAGACAATAGAATCTTCATCACAGCTGGGTCAAAATCCTTGAACTCCCTTCCTAACAGCACTGTGGGAGTGTGGATAGCACATGGTCTGCAGCAGTTCAAGAAGACAGCTCACCATCCCCTTCTCAAGACCATTTAGAGATGAGCAATAATAAATCTGGTCTTGGCAGTGATTCCCACATCCCATGAAAAAAAATCAAAAATAATGTGCATAGTATTCCAAGTGTGGTCTAATGAACGTTTTATACATTCTCAACACAATTGCGCTACTTTTCAATTCTGAGCGAGTGACCTGAATGCAGACCCTTGGCTCACTGTCTGCTGATGCTTCATCCTGGGCCAGGCAGTTTTTCTTTGTCAACTGTTGTTTGTCATTGCATTCCACTCTCAGGGGAAGGGCGAGAGGAAGCAGGTCCCAAGTTTACCTCAACTAGAACAGGAATCAAACCTGTGCTGTTGCTGGTATTCGGAACTGCACACCAGCTGTCTAGTCAACTGAGCTAACCAGTCCCCTCTCTCTAGAGATGAGCTCCAGGAATGTGTTTGTTTTTATAAAATGACCTGATAAACCCTGTGTTGCTTCTTTTAGTGATTTCTGTATCTATCCCTAGATGCCCTTGCTCCTCTAACTCATTACAGCCTTCATTTTTTTTTAGTTCAATCATAGGATGTGGGCTTCGCTGGCTAGGCCAGCATTTATTGCCCACCGCTAATTGCCCTTGAGGTAGTGGTGAGCAGCCTTCTTGAACAGCTGCAGTACATGTGGTGTAGGTACACCCACAGTGCTGTTAGGGAGGGGGTTCCAGGATTTTGACCCAGCGACAGAGAAGGAACTGTGATATATTTCCAAGTCAGGATGGTGAGTGACTTGGAGGACTGCTTCCAGGTGGTTATGTTCCCATCTTTCTGTTGCCCTTGTCCTCCTAGATGGTAGTGGTCATTGGTTTGGAAGGTGCTAGCTAAGGAGCCTTGGTGAGTTCCTGCAGTGCATCACACTGCTGCCACTGTGCGTTGGTGGTGGAGGGAGTGAATGTTTGTGGATGGAGTGCTAATCAAGTGGGCTGCTTTGTCCTGGATGGTATCAAGCTTGTGTTTTGTTAGAGCTGCACTCATCCAAACAAGCCGGGAGTATTCCATCACACTCCTGACTTTTGCCTTGTAGATGATCGACTGGCTGTGGGGAGTCAGGAGACGAGTTACTCCCACAAGGTTCCTAGCCTTTGACCTGCTCTTCTAGCCACAGTATTCATGTGGCTAGTCCAGTTCAGTTTCTGCTCAGTGGTAACCCCCACGATGTTGATAGTGGGGGGTTCAGCTATGATAATGCCATTGAATGTCAAGGAGTGATGGTTAGATTCTGTCTTGTAAATGGTCATTGCCTGGCACTTGTGTAGCATTAATGTTACTTGCCACTTGTCAGCCCAAGCCTGGATATTGTCCAGGTCTTGCTGCATTTGGACATGAACTGCTTCAGGATCTGGAGTCGTGAATGGTGCTGAACATTGTGCAATCATCATCAGTGAAAATCCCCACTTCTGACCTTATGATGGAAGGAAGGTCATTGATGAAGGAGCTAAAGATGGTTGGGCCGACGGCACTACTCTAAGGAACTCCTGCAGTGATGTCCTGGTGCTAAGATGACTGGCCTCCAACAACAACAACCACCATCTTCCTTTGTGCTGGGTATGATTCCAACCAGTGGAGAGTTTTCCCCCCAATTCCCATTGACTCCAGTTTTGCTAGGGCTTCTTGATGCCATACTCGGTCAAATGCTGCCTTTATGTCAAGGGCAGTCAATGTCACCCCACCTACATTATAGACAACAATTGACTAACAGGTTAATTGACTAAGTCATTTATTGTTAGGGAGGAAAAATAGCACAAAATATGTAAGCAACACTTCAGGATCAAAATATTAGCAATATTTTCAAAATTTTACAGTATCAAAATTTCAGTTTATGCTACTCCAGCTCAAATATTTCAGGGGTTTTAAAATAACATTTTTGTAACCTGACATTGCTTTTTTTGAAAACAATGATGCAAAATAAAGGGGACGATTTAATCCTCAAGTAGGAAGAATACAAAAGGACCTGCAATGTTCCAATGCTTTTTTTTTAAAACGTTAAGTTTTAAATTTAAAATCCTAAAATTTACATCACCAGCCCCACACAGAAATAGCTTAAATGATTTGAGAACATCATTCATGGAATATTTAACATTAAAAGCTAAGTCTGGAGATAGAAATAATGGATTCATCAAATAAAACATTTAGATATTGAAAGGAGAATGAGCATTATAAAAATACCAGTGGTACTTAATGTCCAAATCTGTACAGTATACAGCATATTATCTTACCTCTAAGAGACTGTTTAGATCTAACCACTTTTACCAAGTGTTGGTCATGCAACCTGTCTCCTTATTTGGCTGGGTTTCCAATTACACTTCTTTTCAGTGCTTTGGCACATTTTACCATGTCAAAGATGCTCTATAAATCCATGTTATCTATTATTGTTGTTGGCAAGGCTTCCCATCCCTAATTGCCCTCGAGGAAGAGATGGTGCTGATTTTTATTGGGATACAGCTCCATGGGCTTCAGCAACCCTGTGTTTTTTGCGTAACCCAAGTGGCTATTCTTATTAGATTAGATGGAAAGTTGCAGGGTATTCAACTGGGGAGGGCATCACCGCTCATCCTGATCAAATCCTTACTTAACACCACATGTGTTCTTTCCAGCAGTTAGGAATCAGGAGTTAGAACCTCAACGAATATTTTTCCTCCCTGGTCTAAGCAGAGAAGAAATCTATTTGTAGAAACCCAGAGATTAACACTGACTAGATTCAAACTTCAGACCACTGGGTCTACATGATCAGTACACATCACAATCTACATTTACCCATTACACCAGAATGTTATTTTAAGAAACTTCACACTCTCTATAAAGGCTTTATAGACAAGTGTTGCCATAGTTACTAAAACCTTATTACATTCACCACAAACTTGGCAAGTGAGGAAATACCACACCTAGTAGATTTTGAACTCTGGCACTTCCCAAAATGAATTTTTGGAATGATTATAGTCACTTCAGCCAAAAAACAATTACACCAAGCAAGTTATTTACTTTGTTTTCACAAGCATTATATCACAAATTAGTGGATTCCTCTCTTACAAAAAAAAGGCATCCAACTGCACAATGATCTTGAAATTAAAGGATTAAAGATTCTAGTAGTACAGAGCTTGAGTATTGCTGAAGAAATGAGACATTTTTGCCGAAGCTTTTGGTGTTGCACTCACCAAGACAATTTGCAAGAATGTACCAAATATAAAAGGGAACAAACAATTTATACTCAAAACTCATGAACTTAGGCTGTCACTTTCGACCCTGAACAGTGGCAGTCTATGTCATACTACCCCAGAAGGGCAAAGTATCTAAAAAAATTTGAGCAACAAGTGGAGCTAGCTGTTTCACACAGCTACTATGCAGTAGTGCCATGAGTGGCATTTGCCACTAACAGGATGCTGCCACCAAGCCCAAAAGACATTCTGCCTTTCATTCAAATGAATAACGTGGTATATGAATTTGAGACAGTGTGATACTAGGTATGTAGACCATATGTCCCAAAGACTGGTGGATCACACTAAACAGCATATCCCTTCTGCTATTTGCAATGGGCAAGGTACAGACTGTACCCAACCAGCCCATGCTTGTAAAACTAAAGAGAGTGTCTGGCATTAGATGTGATTCTGCAAATGGACAACATTTGTCAAATAATCCTCAGTGTGCTAAGAATTACACTGGCAGCCAAATTAAGATAGTCTAGCTCTGTGTGGTGCATTTGTATGAATCAGAAGCTACATATATTAATACACAGGGCCCTGTTCTTTGCAGACAGAAAGAACATGGACACACATTGCGCCTGTTTCAGCTAAACAAAATGAGTGATAGCCCATTCATTGGTTCATTCCTCAGGGCAATGTCTTGACCAATCAGGGTCAAGCTGCCGGCTTTAAATTTCAAACAATGCTTGGTGGTTAATGGTTAGTCATCAACTGGTGCATTCTCCATGGCAACGCCTCTACCAGAGTCCACTTGCCAACCAATCAGAACTCTCTTCTCATGCACTAAAAATTGTTGTTCCTTTTACATTTGGCATTCTTGTGACTTGTCCTGGTGAATGCAAGATGAAAATCTTCAACAAAAACGTTTCTTTTTTCAGCGATGGTTAGACTCTCTTCTTTCCTGCTTGATTTGTAAAACACTAAGCTTCTGATGACTAAGGACATGGTCAACTGTCTTATATAGAGAATGAAGATACAAAGGTCTGGATTGAGTAAAAAGATCTGAATCCTAACATTGGTTATAGTATTCATAGTATTCAGTATCTATAATTTCAGACAAAAATATTCCACAATAGTAAAGCATTTTTAAAAAGATGAAAATCATAACTTGTTTTATTTTTTAAAAAATTAAATCAGTAATCATGGGAACATCGCTTCACAGTTACAGACATCCACAAAGTTACCACTTCAAATTATGTTATATTTTACTGAAATTATGTATGCTACTGAACCCCGTGGACCATACAACAAAGGTTTACAGCACAGAAGACAATCATTGCATCTTAATTTGCAGTCCCTATGCTAGAATAATCAATCCTTTCTCTCCCCCTAGCCTCTTATCTTCATCTGCATCAATTTTTAACCAGTTTGGTTATTGGTTATTGCCTCAACCGCCCCATGTGGCAAATCACTGCATGCTCCAACAACATTCTACACAAAATGTCCCCAAATCTTTCTTAGTAACGATTTTAAGTTGATGATCACTCCTCACTGGTCCACCAACAGAAGAAATACTGTTTACCTGTTCATTCTGATCTAAATACTTCATAATTTTAAAAGCTGTTAAATCTCCGCTTATTTTTATGTCCCGGAGTGAAAATAATCCCAATATCTCAGCTAGTTTTCCATACCTGGCATCATTTGAGTGAATCTACGTGACATACTTTCTGTGGCTTTAATGTCATTTTTATAATTTATCCAGAACTGCTCCAAGTGTGGCCTAAACAATCCTTTCAAACTACCGTTTGAAATTGATATTTATCATTACTCCTTTACTTTTGTATGCCATGTTGCTATTTATAAAACCCAAAACACTGTACATAGCTTTTGTCTGTCATCATTCACATTTTCAGAGAAACTGGGGGGCTAAATCGGACAGACCTTGAAATTGGGTGTGGAGACCACGGTGCTCAATTACCTCATGGCCAAAGTGATGCAGGCAGCACACGAACTTCATGCTAGCTGCTCATTTCCATGACTCTGGTGTGCAGTCCTGGGCTGCATGTGCCACTGAGTGACTACGCATCTCGGCAGGGGGTCCAAGTTCATGTGAGGCTAGCACCACTTAAAGCTAGTCTGTGCTACTTAATGTCAGATGGCACTTTTTAAAAGGCAAGGTACAGTCTGGCTGCAGTAGTGACTGAAGCTGCTTGGGCAAGAATTGAAGAGCAGGAGGAAGGAACAGAAATGGCACAGCAGACCAGAAAGCATGCCCCCAGGTTTCAGACACTGTGCTGAAGTGGTTGGGGCAGGAGGTTCTCTTCCCTCAGTCAAGTGTTCAGAAGGCAGTCGAATTAGGCAGTCAATGCCACCAGTCTAGCACTGGGGACCTGGATACAGTGCTACAAAAAGTTTAGTAACTTCACATGAGAGGTCAATGTCAGTAAATGCATCCATACAGGCTGAATCCTATCAACTTCCCAGGAGCCTCACTCACTGTTTTACTCACCGCACCCCCTTCACTCACCCACCAACAATCTATATCAACAACTCAAACTTTACATTCACAATCTTAAATCCACTCTCACATACTATACATTGCTGGAAGCCACATGCACACATCTTACACACATTGCTAGTCAGCCTGCCAAAGCCACATGCGTGCTCCTCCTGTTTCTCTCAGTTTGAGAAAGAAGACAATGATGTTCCCTTACAAAAACAAAAACAGAATTACCTGGAAAAACTCAGCAGGTCTGGCAGCATCGGTGGAGAAGAAAAGAGTTGACGTTTCGAGTCCTCATGACCCTTCGACAGAACTTGAGTTTGAGTCCAAGAAAGAGTTGAAATATAAGCTGGTTTAAAGTGTGTGTGTGTGGGGGGCGGAGAGAGAGAGAGAGAGAGAGAGCGAGAGAGAGAGGTGGAGTGGGGGTGTGGTTGTAGGGACAAACAAGCAGTGATAGAAGCAGATCATCAAAAGATGTCAACAACAATAGTATAAAAGAACACATAGGTGTTAAAGTTAAAGTTGGTGATGTTATCTAAACGAATGTGCTAATTAAGAATGGATGGTAGTGCCCTACCATCCATTCTTAATTAGCACATTCGTTTAGATAATATCACCAACTTTTAACTTTAACACCTATGTGTTCTTTTGTACTATTGTTGTTGACATCTTTTGATGGTCTACTTCTATCACTGCTTGTTTGTCCCTACAACCACACCCCCACTCCACTTCTCTCTCTCTGCCCCCCACACACACACTTTAAACCAGCTTATATTTCAACTCTTTCTTGGACTCGAACTCAAGTTCTGTCGAAGGGTCATGAGGACTCGAAACGTCAACTCTTTTCTTCTCCGCCGATGCTGCCAGACCTGCTGAGTTTTTCCAGGTAATTCTGTTTTTGTTTTGGATTTCCAGCATCCACAGTTTTTTTGTTTTTATTAGTTTTGTTAAATGTCTGACCAATTTGATTGAACTTTTCGAAGAGGTGACCAGGTGTGTAGATGAGGGCAATACATTTGATGTAGTCTACTTGGACTTCAGCAAGGCTTTTGATAAGGTCCCACATGGGAGATTGATAACGAAGGTAAGGGCCCATGGGATCCAAGGCGATTTGGCAAATTGGATCCAGAATTGGCTGAATGGCAGGAAGCAGAGGGTGATGATCCAGGGGTGTTTTTGTGACTGGGTGCCTGTAGACTTGAACGTAGGAGGGTTGATCAATAAGTTCGCGGATGACACAAAAATTGGTGAGGTGGTAGGGTAGTCTTAGATTACAGGAGGATATAGACAGGCTGGTCAGATGGGCTGATCAGCGGCAAATGGAATTTAATCCAGGTAAGTATGAGGTGATGCACTTGGGCAGGGCAAACAAGGTACAGGAATACACAATGAATGGTAGGACCCTGGGAAGCACCGAGGATCAGAGGGACCTTGGTGTGCATTTCCACCAGTCCCTTAAGATAGCGGGATAGATAGATAATGTAGTTAAGAAGGCATATGGGATACTTGCCTTTATTAGCCGAGGCATAAAATATAAGAGCAGGGAGGTTATGCTGGAACTGTGTAAAATGCTGGTTAGGCCACAGCTGGAGTATTGCGTGCAGTTCTGGAATCCGCATTATAGGAAGGATGTGATTGAAGAGGAGATTTACCAGGATGTTATATTTCAACTCTTTCTTGGACTCGAACTCAAGTTCTGTCGAAGGGTCATGAGGACTCGAAACGTCAACTCTTTTCTTCTCCGCCGATGCTGCCAGACCTGCTGAGTTTTTCCAGGTAATTCTGTTTTTGTTTCTGTTTTGGATTTCCAGCATCCGCAGTTTTTTTGTTTTTAACTATAATGATGTTCCCTTTCCTGATGCACAGAGCTCCTGTGACCTCCCAGGTGCAGCGAGGGGTGACAAACTGCAAGTTGTTTGTTATGTTGGCTGTTCCAGTCTGGAAGAAATCGCTGGTGAAAACACTCAGCAACACTGTCGCCTTGGTGACCAGTGACAGCACAGCCGGCACCCTGCACTGAGGGCTGCAGGTCTGGTTTCAAATGGTGCTACAGTTCTGTGACCATCTGTTCGGTGAAGCACTCCTAGCTTAGGTGCAAATAGCAGAAGCACTTCCTGGAGATCCTCAGTGGCTAAAGGCCAGCTGCTGAAAACTCTCCTCCTCCTGTGAGTAGCTGATCCCCTTTGCTGCCTTTGTGCCATATTCCTCTGATGCTGTAGCCCAAGGGTGCTGCAACTATCACCCCCATGACTGGGTGCAAGTGGCATATTCAGAGGCCTTCTAGTAACAACCAATTCCTTCCTAACATCCAGCATACACTTTGCCAACTTTACACACTTTTCTAACAACCCACTATTTCCACAAAGACTACAAAAGCCATAAAACAGTAAGAAACAACAAACCTGCAAGTCAAATGGATCCTTTTAAATAGTACTGGTGATGATGGTGGTGGTGGTGGTGGAGTCCCTGGTACAGCTGAGCCCATGTTCATTTGTGTGTTTAAGAAAGGGCGTTAACTAAGAGCAGGATCATCAAAAATGGCAGGTCGTATAGCAAATTAGTGTAAGACACTGACTGGTGTCACAAACTGCCTACTCCACATACTTCTAACTTCCTCATGAGTTGCCTGCACTATCACCTCAACAACATTGGTGACTGGTGCAGGCTATGCTGGAAGTGGTCAGAAGCAGCACAAACAAGATTTTTCATCTAAACCAGCACTTTTCAGTGCTGAAACTGCCAGCACTCTGAAGTCAAACTTTGTGACCAATGTCTTTCTATTGAGGCAAGGATTCCATTTCTTGCTTTCCAAAATGGATTTACTCACACTTACGCACATTATTCTCCTATATACACATTGTGCTATCTTGCTTCTGTCTTTCTGAACCCAAGTCCTTTATGCTGCTTGCCAAATTCCCTGGATGTGTGCGTCAGCAAAATCAGAGATTGAGCGCTCCAGGGCTACTGGGAAAAAGGCAGAAAAATGGGATGAGTTGAGTGGCTCTCGAGAGCCAACATGGATATGATGGGCTGAATGATCTCCTTCTGTGCTTGCAACCAACCTATGATTTTTTGTTCAAGTTCAGATGATCCAAAAACAAAAAGTGAACCCAGCATAAACTCCTGTTATGCAACACTTCCAACAGTCTGTGCCATGTCCATTTATCCCAAAAAAAAAAGCAAAATGCTGTGGATACTGAAAATCTGAAATGAGTACAGAAAATGTTGCAATTACTCCACAGGGAAACAGAGTTAATGGGTGGGATTTTCTGGCCCTGTCCATCACTAGGATCTTCCAGTGCCACCGAAATTCAATGGATTTTTGTCTGGCCCGCCACATTCCACACGGCAGGTCCTGTCACGGCTGGAAAACCCTGGCCAACGTTCCTCATCTGAACTTGGTTTCCTGTCCATTAATTAACATCTTAATCCATGGTGCTGTATGTCCTTTCACACCATGTGCCTCAGATTTTCTAACAAGCCTTTTGAGATGTTGTCCAACACTTTACGAAAATCCATTACCTTTATCTTTCCAGTCACCTTTTTATTCATTCACGGGATGTGGGCTTTGCTGGCTAGGCCAGCATTTATTGCCCATCCCTAGTTGCCCTTGAGAAGGTGGAGTGAGCTGCCTTTTTGAACCACTGCAGTCCATATGGTGTAGGTACACTCACAGTGCTGTTAGGAAGGGAGTTCGAGGATTTTGACCCAGCAACAGTGAAGCAATGGTGATATATTTCCAAGTCAGGATGGTGAGTGCCTTGGAGGGGAACCTCCAGGTGGTGGTGTTCCCATCTATCTGTTGCCCTTGTCTTTCTAGGTGGTAGCGGTCATGGGTTTGGAAGGTGCTGCCTAAGGAGCCTTGGTGGATTCCTGCAGTGCATCTTGTAGATGGTAGACACTGCTGCATCGGTGGTGGGGGGAGTGAATGTTTGTGCATGTGGTGCCAATCAAGCAGACTGCTTTGTTGTGGACGGTGTCCAGCTTCTTGAGTGTTGTGGGAGCTGCATCCATCCAGACAAGTGGAGAGTATTGTACCACACCCCTGACGTGTGTCACGGAAATGGTGGACAGGGCAGGCACGCACACACACCATTAAAAATTGTCAAATTTTGCATTTCTAAATGATCACTGCTGGAACATATAAATGGGTTTGTTAGAGCCCAAAATTATTTCCTATGGAATGGTACAACAGAGCATCTTCCAGATCCCAATATAATACATTTTGGAATATCTGTCAAACACTACAACCCCATTTTACATCCATTTGACCCAATTTCCTTACTATTTTTAATGGACCTAGCAATTTCAAAGCCATCCTGCTCTACAGACCAAATCGATCATCTGTGCATACCCTTATAATCCAGCACAATAGTGTACAGTGCTTCAATCTTTGGAAGATTTTCCACTTAGACTTTAACAGGGATACTTCATAGAAACAGATTACAGAAAATAACTATTAAATGATCAACCGATGGCATATCTAACCACAGGTACAACCACCCAATGAACAACATCATGTTATAATAAGTGAATACAAACTGGCCTAAAACAAATCATGAGACCATATTTGAAACCTTATCTCAGTGCCCTCTAGCTTTTCTAGACCAATTCTTGCTTAATGATCCTCCTCTTTCAACAAGAGCAGAGGGTCACACCAGTGAAACACATTTTTAAAAATATATTTTAAACTGAGTATTATCAAGGACTGAGTGATCTATTCTTTCACATCTGATCCTCACCTAGACACCATCTCTGTTGGCTGCAAGTATCGTAGTAAATTATTGCCGATTCTGTTTGATTGGAATCAACATTTTTAAAAAAATTTGTACGGTCTCAACACAGCCAAATGTAAGTTTGTACCTACTGCACAAAAGTATCCTTCTTTCAGCGTAAATTTGCCACTTCAATCTGATGCCTCAACAATGGTTAGTTTAAGAAATAGAAGAAATCATACCAGTTCAAGAAAGGGTGTTTTAGATTGGGTGGGATTAAGCCATATTGGTGGTGTATTATAATGTGAGCCTTATTCTGAAGCTGTTTACGCTATATCTGAACCCAGCATTCTCTATGCTAATCCCAGGCATCCAAAGTGGCTATATTCCATTCCCCATCAAGAAACATCTGAAGACTTAATTTTCTGTATTTACATAACTGGAATTCAGCTAGAACCAGGTTCTCTTGGCTATTGTGCCCTCTGATCACCCAAATTGCATAGGACAGTCGTAACAAAACAAAGCCCGAATCTCTAGCCTTTACATTAAATTATAAGCACAAGTGGATTTCACTGAAAGCCTGGTGTACAAATGACAAGTGGTCACGGAGGTATATGGAAAGCTTGGCTAAACAAGCTGTTTGTAAACAGAGTCTTAAAAGAAGCAAAGGGAGGAGGGGAGGAATGATATCTCAGAGCATGAAGTTTAGATAGAGGCATGACCACAAACAGTAAGGAGCAAGGAATGTACAAGAGGCTGGAGTTAGATGAAGGTTGTGGGGAGCAGGTGGTGTGGAAGGATTCTAGGGCCACAGAGATCAGAAGGGCCAAGATCCTCATGTGATTTAAAAACAAAGATGGGAACTTTAAATTTGAGCTGTTGAGGGACTGGGACCCAATGTAGGCCTGAGAGAGCAGGTATGCTGAGCAGGCATAACTTGGTGCAAAATAGAATTTGAGCAACAGATTGTAATAAGTTGAAATTTATGGTAGGTGGGATATGGAAGGACTCTTCAAGTAACAGCATGAAAACCAATTTAACTTGTATTGATCTCATACATGCTTTCTTGTCGTGTGAAAAATGACTACTTTAAAAAAATCACAGACTTAGATAGTCTTGAATGTTGGAAAACGATATACATTACTTAAGTCAATATTAATCTTCCCCAAGAAACTTTTGTATTCAGCTGGTTGGATTTCAGTATAGAGAAAATAAAAGAGGAATATTTGCATTAAGTTGAACTAATCACAAAATAAAATTTTAAAACACTGAAAAAACACTTTTAAAAAAAAATTTGGCAGTCATGTTTATTCCAGACTGAATCACAAAGACTACTAGACCGAAACTGAACTAGAAAATGAAAAGCTCTTCCACAGACACAGATTCTTCCTTTTGCAATTAGTAGAACGATTCTTTTCATTTTCTTCATCTGGGAGTATGCAAAGATTGCCAAGTAGAATTAGTTATGATGTTTGATTTGCCCAAATGCCTGGAGAATAGAAACTTTGAAATCTAATACTTTAATGAAAATAATTACAATTTTGGCATGATAGTCCTACTGTGGGAAAATCTACACTGCAAATATAAAATGTCAAAAACAATTGTTGGGTAATGCAACATTACATACCTACCGCACAGCAAGCTATTCGTTCAAAAGGAAATGGCTTGTGAACTGGTGCAGGTTTATATCCCCACCCTGACTAGGGTGGGTAAAAGAATTTCCATTGCTGCCTTTACTTGCACAGAATGATTTCCCCATCAGCTAGTGTAACTGCAACCTTTAAGGTCTACTGCTCCACCAAAGAGGTCATTAAGGCTGTCCTTCTGAACTGTTTTGATTCAACTGTAACGCAAGATTTCACTGACATTTAAAAGTGATTAGTATTACAATTGTGGTCCTAACTCAGAAACCGGAACTTGACTGCTATCTCAAGACTATCAGTTTCTTTGGTGTAGGTAACATGATACGATAGTCTCAGTTTATTGGGGAACTTTACTCAATGGAAAAGAAAACAAAATTCCTCCATTTACTCAACCTACAACAGTTCCAACACCGGTCCAATTCTGTAGGCTAACTCGGAGTGTGTCTCTTCCGATGTCTAGAAGTGCAAGGGCAGCTCTTGAGTTAGGTCTGCCATCTTGATTCTGGCTGTAGATATACTGAGCACAGTACAAGTCACCAGAGTGCATTTTTTTTGTCACTGTTGGTTTGTGAAAATCTACCCCTGGTATTGTGGAAGATCCAGGCCAGGCATGAAAAATTGCAAATTAAACTTTGTGATAACTCCACATTCATTTCTACTTTTATCCAACTGCATGTGCATAAGTCTTGTACAGAGATTGTTGTGTTGAATTCAAACAATTAACATCAGGAACCAACAATTGGAAATGGTTCCATAATACACAAGAGACATTAAACACCTTGAGCAGCCTACACAAAGACAATTAATCCTTTCCCCATGTCAGCAAAATATAATAACAAAACACAGCACAGTAAGGGCCATTAAGAATAATTCTTTGATTATTAATTAACCTCACTGATTACAAATCCCGAATGTAGCTTCAGTCTCACAGCTAAAGAATTATAGATGTGTATTCTTACCAAAGGCCTTATCCAGGCTTCTATGTAAAGCAAAAAAAAAAACTCACTGATTTAGTGTTTATAGTCTTAAATGTCTCTCACACTGCAAATCTCAGAGCCAAGACAGAATAGTACCCCCATTCACTGTGTCTGTTAATTCACTGTCCCTGTTAATTCACTGTCCTCAGCTTGAACTAGGAAACAACAGCCAACAAAATACTGTTTAATTAAAACTCCTGTCAACATTCAGCAACACTGGCACCTTATAAATTCACTACATCAACATGGATGTGTTACATGGGACTTTAAGATTTAATTCAGTTTTGTGACAGTGTATTACAAAAAGTGGTAATCTATTGTTGAAGTAATGCTAAAGTAACTTTTAAGTTACACATGGTTAGAATTTTTGAGATCATAACAGGGAGATACAGAATAAGAATCAGGTCAAATACAGTTTCACACTCATTTAAGTATTATAAGTTCAGTGTGTGCTGTGAAAACAGTGTTCTCTAAAGCAAGAATTGACCTGTGTGAACTGAAACAGCAGTACTGCAGTAAAAGGGTCTGGCACATACAGGGTTAATGTGGGACTGAGAAAAATACTGCTCAGTGTGTAAAAAGGCACATGACCCAGATACAGGGATCATCGTAGTGCTGAGTAGAGTCATGTAAAGACATAAGAATGGAGGCAGCTCCTAGGGGTACATGTGTAAATAGTACTCGTAGTTAATAAAGACTTAAAGTTAACCTACAGAATAATACAAAGACTTCTTTAAGACATACCATTCTGTAACAAACACCATCCCAACAAGTACCAGTTATTTTCCCATTTCTCTTCAATGGCAACCACCTGAGGCTGAACCAGATGATTTGCAACCTTAGTGTTGGTTTTGACCCAAAGATGAACTTTGGACCACATGTCCACTTCATCATCAAGGCTGCCTGCTTCCATCTCATAACAACAACCGTTTATGCCCCTACTTTTGATCATCTGTTGCTCATTCACATCTTTGTTACTTCTAGACTTGACTAATCTGACACTCTTAGCCAGTCCCCATCTTCCAAAGCCTAGGCCTGAATTTTACCCTCAGGGTGTGCCCAAGGTCAGTGTGGTTGGAAGTGGACGTAAAACCCGCTCCCAGCCGAGATTGTGCTATGAACACGATCTTGCACTGGCTGGCCAATTAACGGGCAGCCAGCGTGAAACATGCCCAGAGAAAGGCTCAGCACTGCTGGTGGGGTTGGGAAGAGGGCGGGCGCCGATGTCATCATGGGTGCTGGTGAGCGCTTCCACTGAGCTCCCTGAAGGCAGACAGATGCCTCAAGGGGCTGCAGACTGCCAAAAAACAAAATAAAGCACAAAAATTATGGAAAAAAAATGTCCATGCAGCACAATCAAGCACCTGAAAACATACCTCATTGGGAAAATTTCCCAGTTATTTCTTTTTATTTTAAACCCTAACGGAGATTTCGTCCCACCCTTAGATGTTTGAGCAAAAAAATGTAAAGACCGCCTGGCCGATTGGCCCATCGCCAGCTGTAAGGTTGATGGGCCACGAGAAATCACTGACAATTGGGCCATTAATGGGCTTAATTACAAAAGTCAGAAGCACGCCCTGCTGAGCCAAATATCGCGCGAGTGTACGATGACATCGTGATGCCTGCCTGATGTCATCTCGCACGACCTTATGCCAGTTCGGGTCGGGCACATGCCCTACCTTGGGACACAAAATTCTGGCCCTATAAACTTAAGCTTATCCAAAACTCTAATGCTCACATCCCAACCCACACCAAGCCCCACTCACCCATCACCTCTTGCTCGTCGACCTACATTGGCTCCTGGTCCAGCAATGTCTTGATTTTAAGATTCAGTATTCACTATTGTTGCAGCACACACTGAACATATGCCCGAAAACGAATGTGGAGGCAAGTAACTCCATTTGAGCTGTTCTTCATTCAAATCACCCTAACATGATCTCAAAAGTTCTGAGAATTGTCACTTAAAATGCTCATTTAACATTATTTCAACAATAAATTAACATTTTTGTAATATATTGTTGCAATACTGAATCACATGTTTAGAAGTCCCATTTAGTGCATTCACGCTGGTGTAATGAATGAGGCATCAATGTTGCTGAATTTTGACAGGAGTTTTAATTAAACAGTCCTAGTTCGAGCTGTGGACACTCAAATTAACAGACAGTATGTGCGGGTACTGTTCTCTTTGCAAACCTCTCCATGGCCTCGTCCATCCTGCCTCTGCAGCCTCCTCCAGCCCTACAATCCTCCAATATCACAGAACCAGTAAAATTAGATGCGTATAACAATCATTTTAAATATTGATACAATGTTTTGTCCTCGTTCTATTTGACAAACTTCTAATATTTAATAGAAGTGGAATTGTTTCCTGTAGCAAGTGTTGTGTATTTTGTGCATGGGGTTCAGGGGCATATCACAGGTAAAGAAATAAAATGGTGACAAGATAGACAGTAGCCACAACGTCTCAATATAACCAGCCCTTTACCAGCGACTCGGTCCTTATCTTCATCAGCAAAATTAAAGTCACCCAGCCTGCTATAAATCTTCAAATTGTAGTGGCATTATCTATCCACTGTTTAAAAAAAAATTCAATGTAGTTTTGGCTTAAGTTAATTATTTCCATCATTGAGGGACAAAATAAAAACTCTGACCAACGGCCATTTTTTATTGGGTGCATTCATTATAACAAAAGACAACAATAACCCGCAATCTAAAAAGGTGTCATTTAGTACTATCTATTTAGCCATTGCTCACCTATCAAATTGCCACTGTGTTAAAGAATTAGTATACCAACAGATCACAAACATTCAACTTTACATGAAATTCCCCACAGAATCATCAGGACAAAAAGACAGAAGTAACACCGCAGTTTGCTTGAGATCTTGGGTGATATCTTATTTATTTATAATCTAATTTCCACTGGTGTGTAACCAAGTGCACCTTTAGGGATTGAGAGAATAACAGCAGCAGTACAGAATTATAGCAGCTTAAAATTCTATTAAAATGATGCACATTAGTCAACAGAAGCAAATGCAGTAAAATATTTTGTAAATAAATCATTTCCAATGTACTTATGTTCAATTTTTACCATTTAAACATAAATCGATTTGCCAATTATCCTACTCAAATACAAATATCTAACAGCAACTCAAAAGCTAAAATGCGTATTTATGCTCAACATCTTGGTTTAATCATGCCGATATATTCCAAGCCACAAGCCATCAGAATAGCCATTGACAGATTTACAGCATATTGATTGCTGCATGACCTTTTAACTATCTCTTCACCTATTGCCAGTATTGGAACTCTTCCAACTACCTGCCAGAAAATTACTGCCACAATCTAAACTTTCCAAAAGCTGTACATCGAACACTTGATTATAAAACTAACATGGGTTTCCTATCTTATGGAGCTCAGAGTAAGGTGCAGGAAATGGGTGAAATGTAGGTGACCCGATTGATTTAAGTGCAAGAAATTTTTTGTGCCTACTCGTCTGGAATTTTACTGAATAACGTTTAGGAGGCAATTCTCCCCGATAAGATAGCAAAGGAGTTTGTATTGTTCATTTTGCTTCTTTAAAATCTATGGCTCAAATAAAAATTACTACATTTGTCACACAGCCAAATGGTGCAAATTCTAACTATATTTCTCAACTCCTACCTACAGCAGATTGCAATATTATTCAACTAAAATAATCCTATTCAACACAATGTATTAAAGCCTGATTTTTGGGATAACCCTGAAAATAATTGTTATACCAAGAATATGAAGTATTAGTGATACAAAAGGCAGAACTCCCCCAACTGGGTATAGGGAGCTTGGGGAAGGGTGAAAAAGTCCCAAAATTGATATTAGGTTGGGATCCTGATGCAATCCCACCGTCTTCCAGCGTTTCCTGGGCCAGGATTGAATGTGAGTGGAACTGTCTGCTAAGTAATTAAGAATTGGTTGAGGTAATTAAGAAGCCAATCATGACCTGTTTTAAATAAAAACAGAAAATGCTGGGAAAACTCAGCAGGTCTGACAGCATCTGTGGAGAGAGAAACAGAGTTAACATTTCAAGCTTGTATGACTAGTCATGCAGACTCGAAACGTTAACTCTGTTTCTTGCTTCACAAATGCTGTCAGACCTGAGTTTTTTCCAGCATTTTCTGTTTTTATTTCAGATTTCCAGCATCCGTAGTATTTTGCTGTTATGACCTGTTTTAATCCTGCATCCTATACTTCCCAGCCAGGGAGACTGTTTCCCAAACTGTCAGAAACTCACGGGGGTCATTAAGGCAAGGAGGGCAGCAGGAATAGCTTCTTCAGTAAAACTGACAAGCTGGGAATACTTTGGTCAATTACACTCTAACCATGGCCATTGAGAGACTGCTATTCAAAACACTTATCTCAAAGTGCTTTCACTGCTCGACAGTTGCCAACTTCTTGGAATGCACTTTATCCACCTTCAGCTGCACTTCCTTAACGCCAGCCTTCACCACAGCATGGGAGCAACTTATGCAGCTCCACCAACCACCTCTGCAGAGGGGCAAGAGCAGAGGCCATACCACAGCCAACTGCTCCAATAGCACCAGCTGCCTTCTCCTCAGACAGATACCCCACCAAAGGGAAGAGGGACTGGACACCAAGATCCAGCTGGAAGGAGGCGAGTCCCACAACTCAAGTTTACAGGCAGAATGATCAGCTCTCTCGACATGCCATGAGTAACACTGCACCTTCTTAAGGGTGGTGGAGAATTAAATATGTACTTAATTGAAATAGGGCAGTTTCCCACTACACTGTAGTCACGAGGTAAAATTTGAAATCCTTATTTGCTAACAACAATCGACATAAAAAAGGTAACAAAAAAGTAATGATTTAAGCATTCTGAGTTTACTCACTATGCAGCTACTTAATATAGGCCAAGAAGATTGAAACCTGGCCCAAGTTAGCAGATCTAAGCTGGAGAGTTGATATGGCATTACAATTGATTTCAGCACTGCTGGAACAGTCAGTCACTATCCAGGAACCCCTGCTTGAAGTGTGCAAGCATGGACATCAGGTGGGGATACAATTGAAATTGACAGTGAATGAATAGCAGCAACATTCACAGACAAAAGAAATGCACAAAAATCTGGACAAAATAGTAACAGGTAACTGGTGGCAGAGGAGTCATAACCAAGTAAAAGTCAATGCCTTTAGGGCATAAGAAACAAGAGAGAAAGTCAGAGGAAGGGAGAAAATTAAAGAGATAAACTAAAAAGGTCTATTGGTCTTTTTAAAAGAGTTTCTTTTGGTAGCCCACCAACTCAGTGCTTTGCAGATACTGTACAGTGATGAAAGAGTTAGCTCAGAACCACAAATTACCACGCTCAGCAAATAGCAGCATGGGAGACCAGCCAGGAGAGCATTGGGAACCCATAGAAAACACATAACATCTTGTGTAAAGACTCCTCTCTGTGAATCCACTGAAAGCTTTGCAGAAAATCACAAAAAGTTATTTAGAGGCCAGGTATTAAAAAAAGAGAGCTAACTCACAATGACAACTACTGTAAAATCTCTTTCATCCGAGTCAAATTTATGTCAATGAAAAATGGACAGAGACACTGCATGTACATGTGGCAAAGTCCTGAATCATCTAATGTTATCAAAATGCACTCATTTCTATTACGGGTGGAGAACATATGCAACATGATTGAGTCAAAAGGTTTGGGATGGAAACTGTATGCCTCATCTCACTGCAGGCGACTAACTACCAGTGCTGATCACATTTTTCCTTTAGTATTGATGAGTCAAACTCCTATGACAATTTTTTCCAAGAATTAGTCAGAGGACATAATGCAATGATACCTTCAAAAAGGTGTTTGACACAATATATACTGTCTTATGGATGCACATTTATACTCCTGTACTTAACCAGCCTGTTATCAAGTTGTAATATAGACAACAAAATTAAAAAAGAAAGTTTTAACAACTACAGAAAATGAAACAATCCCAGAAAGTATTTCATACGCTGTTAAATTACAAGCAGTGGAAAAACTAAGACTCCACTTCTTCAGGGTTTTCTAAATAAGCCTTTAAGTTAGAATGGTTTTATTGATTGTCTGTGAAATTAGAAATTGAAGAATTATTATAAAGGAGCTTCTAAAGGGCCTGGCAAATAAAGGACTGGTAAATATATGAAAACCTTTGATTCTAAATGTTAACTAATATCCTTGACTGAGTGGATCATATAGCTTACTTGTGTGATTGCTGTGCATCCAGTTTCTAGCCGCCTGTCATTTTAAATCTCTGCCCACTTAGACTCTGGCCTTCCACATTGTTCCATTGAGCTTCATTGGAAGCTTGAGGAACAGCGCCTTATCATTCAATTGGACATTTTACAGCCTTCCAAATTCAACACCGAGTTCAACAATTGCTGATCATAGCCATCACTCCCATATTCTCAGACAGCAGCTGTTGGTCCGATTCTGCTATTACACCACCTCCTGGGACATTTGTTTCTTTACTTGGCCATTTCCCTCCCCCTTTGCTTCTCACCATTATCCCTTTGGTCAATGAATCATTCCTGCTTTCCAACCTATCACAGATGCTTCCCTTTGCTCTTCCCACACCCCCCAAGTTGTAATATAGGCAACAAAATGAAAAAAAAAACGTTTTAACAACTACAGAAAATGAAACAATCCCAGAAAGTACTTGCTTTAAATTTGCCGTATCTATATTTTTTTCCAGTTCCGGAAAAAAGGTCATCGCCCCCTCGAGACATTAATTTCTCTTTCCACAGATGCTCCCTGGCCTGAGTTATTTCTAGCACTTTTTATTTTTATTTCAAAGGGCTTATTTCATCTCTTTAAAGGTTCATAAACAGCAACAGAGCACCATAGCTTTTTCAGTTAAGTATTAGTCACTTCAGTGTAATGTGACGTGCCAGAGGTACAAACATACCTTCAAAGCAAATGAGTCCTACTTTGCTGGACAAGATACAAAGTTGACTTTTTCTTTGGAAGTTAGGTAATAAAACATAATTCTACACTTTTTTTTTTAAAAAAGTGCCTGATGACACATTAGCCGATCTGTATTATCATAGGTATTGTCTAATCTCAGTCTACATCAGCCAACTGAGACAGAGATAGTAGTTGAACAAAGCTCATCTGTTTCTTTTGAAACACTTTGTGAAAGACCAAGCATGTACACTTCACCCAAAGTGTTCATTTCCCAACCTGAAGTGCCAACGTTTACTGGATTTTTACAAATTCACAGGCTTCAGAAATGAAGCAAAAACAAAAATATCTGGAAAAACTCAGCAGGTCTGACAGCATCTGCTGAGAGGAACACAGTTGACGTTTTGAGTCCGAATGACTCTTCATCAGAACTAAGGAAAAATAAAATGAGGTGAAATATAAGCTGGTTGAGGCGGGGTGGGACAGGTAGAGCTGGATAGAGGGCCGGAGATAGGTGGAGGCAAAGAAGAGATTGCCAAAGATATCAGACAAAAGGACAAAGGGGTGTTGACGGTGGTGATATTAGCCAAGGAATGTGCTAATGTGCTATTTCTATTATTTTTAAATTTCCAGCCATTGTTTTATCTCAGCCTTTTAGCCTAATTTGATCCCTTCCCCCCACCCCACCCCCACTAGGGCTGTCACTTGCTCGTCCTGCTTTCCACCCTTAACGTCACCATTAGCACATTCCTTAGATAATATCACCACCGCCAACACCTCTTTGTCCTTTTGTCAATGATATCTTTGGCGATCTCTTCTTTGCCTCCACCTATCACTGGCCCTCTATCCAGCTCTTCTGTCCCACCCCCCTCGACCAGCTTATATTTCAAAACAAAAACAGAATTATCTGGAAAAACTCAGCAGGTCGGGCAGCATCAGCGGAGAAGAAAAGAGTTGACGTTTCGAGTCCTCATGACCCTTCAACAGAACTCAAGGTCATGAGGGCTCGAAACGTCAACTCTTTTCTTCTCCGCCGATGCTGCCCGACCTGCTGAGTTTTTCTAGGTAATTCTGTTTTGGATTTCCAGCATCCGCAGTTTTTTGTTTTTATAGCTTATATTTCACCTCAGTTCCATTTTTCCTTAGTTCTGATGAAGAGTCATACGGACTCGAAACGTTAACTGTGTTCCTCTCTGCAGATGCAGTCAGGCCTACTGAGTTTTTCCAGTTATTTATGTTTTTGTTTCAAATTTCCAGCGTCCGCAGTATTTTGCTTTTATCTCAGAAATGAAACTCTTGTCATATTAAAAAGACTAAATATCTCCACTTTCATTTAAAACAATGATCTTACTGAATAAGGCAACATAAATAATAATAATAAATAAAAAAACAGAAGATTCTGGAAAAACTCAGCAGGCCTGGCAGCATCTGTGGTGAGAGAGACAGAGGTAACATTTTTTGAGTCCATAGATTAGAATAATGTGCACACAATTTCTGGTGAGCAGGCAATTGGATCAAGAATTGTACATTTGCCTTTTAAAAAAGACCGTAGCCTAAATAAATCTGGACAATTTTCCCAGCAATTTAACAGTGGTAATGAGTGACTGACCAATGACATAACCAAAAGATTTTGCACTCCAAAAAAGGTCACACTCAAGAGCCTTCATGACTTAATTGTTGTAGCATCAGCTGGAGGAAGTGTAGTATTATTAAAACAAAACAAGTCCCTGATGTTATCATACAACATTTCCATCCAGGAATACTTTTCCCAAAACAAAACAAAATGTAGACACATATATACATCACAGAACAATGTAAAACAAAAAACTTTAATAGAAATGGGATTAAATCACTTTGCTGGCTTGACATTAATATTGAGAGCCTCAAATACCCTAACGTAAGGCCAGAGGAGTCCGGTAGCAAGTGAAAAGCCCAGCAAGGCCAGGAACGTGAAGGACTTATTGATCTTAAAGGCTACAGTACACACGACTGATCAACAACTCTAAAAAGATAAATTTTACTTTGCCAAATTTCAGTAGCTAAAAAGGGGAGATGGCAAAGCAATCATGTCACAAGATTAGTAATCCAGAGGCCCAGGCTAATGCTCAATTCCAACCACAGCAGCTCGTGAAATTCTAGAATATAAAACTGGCCTCAGTAAAGGTCACCATGACAGCTATCAATTGTTATAAAAGCCCATCTGGTTCACTAATGTGCTTTAGGGACAGAAATCTGCCATCCTGATCTGGTCCTACATGTGCATCCAGGCCAATAGCAATGTGGTTGACAGTCAACTGCCCTTTGAAATGGCCTAGCAAACCACTCAGTTCAAGGGTAATTAGGGATGGGCAACAAATGCTGGCCCTGCCAGTGTTGCCCACAGGCAATGAAAGAATAAAAGGAGAAAAGCTGAAGGAAACCTGAGAAGCTGCCTCCACAAGCTGAGAGAGACATTAAAACACAAACGATAACAGTAATTGTTTCTTCATAGCTTCCCAATATTAGCGGATAAGAAGGAGTTTAAAAAGATTACACTGGGATTGTTAACTTGAAATATAATTGGTGTTAAGTTTTACCTCTCTCTTAAACTGCTCTGTTGCCTGTCTATTGACTCCAAACATCAATGTCCTTTCTGAATACAAAATCTGCAAAGTCTTTGCAGCGCAGACCCAGGCGTCTTCAATTTTTCCATCTGCCGTTAGACGAACTGTGTCCCTTTTGGGCTGCCTAAATGCAATGAGCCCATATCCATGCATCATGGTATACAATACTATAATGATGCAGCATACTGACTCACAGAACTGTCTCCGCAAGAATTCTTAGGCTCACCAAATCTAATTTTTAAATGTTGCTCCTGTTTTTTTTGCCTCCGCTCTCCTGCAACGGAAATGCCTGGCCTCCATATTTTGAATAGACTTCCCAGGAGAGTAAAGGCAAGTGATGATGTAAATGTGAGAAAGCACCACATGGGGATCATCTTCTAGCACTCTTTCAGGGTCTGATGTACAAGGTAAAAGCAATATTTGCTGATCTCAGTGCAGGCAGTGGAACAACCAGCATAGTGTGCCCAAACAAAGACACAGTTGCAACGCCTCCTTCTCCCAAAGTCAAATAATTCATTGCCAATACATGTTTAGGCAAAATTAGACCAATGTATTTGGATTTCTTAACCTCTATATGCTCCTCATAAAAGTGTATTAAATGGCAGTGGTAAATAAAAACTCTGACACTTATAAATTAATGCGAGCCTGAACACACATAAATGAAGAGCAGAGCTACATTATGGCTATTTACACCACCCGCATGTAACAGGACTGTTCTTTCTTTGATTAGCTTAGTGTTGGTCTGCCGTATTGTACGATAGAGTTCAATTGGTTTCAAACGATGTAAATGCCACAAAATATAGGTCTATAAATGGAATGTTGGGTTAAGACAGGAGGTTTTACTAAAGTAAATGTGGAAAGCCAATCTTAACAATTACTTTCAATTAAACATCTGGCTTCACACTACCCAGCGGAGCCCAACACAGCTGGGAAACCTTAAGCTGCTTTTACCTTGTACAAGGCCTGTTCCTGCAGCCACTAAAAATGGGTCTTCTCACTAGTCAGTCCGAGTGCGTCCTGCTAGCTTTTACACAAAAGTTGAACAGGAGAGAAACTGCAGGATTGATTCCACTTTTGAGGCCATGAGGAAATGACAAATAAATTGGGCCGGGGTTCCAGGCTCTTGTTGTTATGCAGCAGTGCCCGCTGGAAGCATGCATGCACACAGGACAGACAGGATCAGATGTAATTCCCATGGCCCCAGTGTTGAAAGTACTCAATCCACTCACTGTCAAAAAATAAGCTCATACACAAAGAATGGGCACCTGTGCCAAGGTGATGTGAGGAGAAGGCAGAATTAAACTGAACAAAAATATACAGGGATCACAGCAGATTAACAGTTCACAGATCATTAAGTTGGACCTGTAAATTTGAGTGGCTATACTTGCAATACATAAGGAAATATTGAGCTTTTACTGTGAATCCTATAGGTTTCCCTGGAAATCCAGATTTACACAGATCCCTGCCAGCTGGAATACTTGTGCTTCAGGATCCTGCAATGCACATGCCCCACTGGAACCAATATAAAAGCAATTTACAGTCCACTTTAAACAGGTTTGGAAAATACTTATTTATTCCCCTTACATCCCTGGTCCCAAACTTTTCCATCATGAAGAATCTGCTACAAAAATTGACACAAAGCCAAGAACCTCTGACAGTGCCAGCTATGCAAAGGAAATGGATTACCTTCGCAGTATTTTAATAGTAAATGACAGAACAAATGACATGCAGATAAATCAACAAATACAGAAAAGCTCAAAGATCTCATCATCTTAGGACACTTCAGTTTGTCCTGGCTTACCAAACCACATTCTTACCATGATGCTAAACACTACATAAATGGCACAGCTCTTCTCTTCCAACCCTGCAAAAACCATATTGCACATTTACCCCTTCTCTGTCCAGCCCCACCCTCTCCCCACTCACCCCCAATTAATGTCAGCATTTACCTTCCTCCTTCCTTTAAAAAAGTGCTAATCCCAGTTTCTGCTACTTTATTGAGCCCTAGCCCTTGTGCAGCCTAATAAATCAAGATGGGAGCAAAGAATCAACGCAAGGTCTCTCTCTCCTTGATATTGCTCCTAGCATAGAAGTAGTGATTTCAGCCACTGTTTATTGTACGAGGAAACTCCTGTTCTTGTGAGTATTCCCTCCTAATATATATTTGACCAGGATCACTATTGCTCACACTTTTGAAGCAAGAGGAACCCCAGTCTGCTCTGGTACCATCCATATTTAAGGGAGCAGGAAAGAGAGGAACAGTTTGGGTCAGAGTGCAGTTGAAGGAGGGGGTGAAGAGTGAAAAAAATTAGGGCAGCAATGCTAGAGTCGGAGTTTAAGGCATGTTTAAGTAGCAAATACTGGCACAGCCTCCAAAACATTTACAGTTGGCATGCATGCGACAGCCCTTTGACTATGTGTCAGTTGGCAGTTGGGTTAAACTGAATCATAGAGTCATAGAGGTCTACAGCACAGATAAAGGCCCTTCGGCCCATTGAGACTGCACCAGTTAAAAAAGTGCCTAACTATTCTAATCCCATTTTCCAACACTAGGCCCATAGCCTTGTATGCCATGGCATCAAAGGTGCACATGCAAATACTTATTAAATGTTATGAGAGTTTCTGCCTCTATCATCCTTTCAGGTAGAGAGTTCCAGATTCCCACCACACTCTGAATGAAAAATTCTTCCTTACATCCCCTCTAAACCTCCTGCCCCTTACCTTAAATCTACATCCCCTGGTTATTGATCCCTCCACCAAGGGGAAAAGTTCCTTCCTGTCTACCCTATCTACACCCCTCATAATTTTATACACCTCAATCATGTCCCCCTCAATCTTCTCTGCTCCAGGGAAAATAACCCCAGTTTATCCAATCTCTCCTCATAACTAAAACTCTGCAGCCCAGGCAACATCCTGGCAAATTTAAAACAAAAACAGAATTACCTGGAAAAACTCAGCAGGTCTGGCAGCATCGGCGGAGAAGAAAAGAGTTGACGTTTCGAGTCCTCATGACCCTTCGACAGAACTTGAGTTCGAGTCCAAGAAAGAGTTGAAATATAACATCCTGGTAAATCTCCTCTTCAATCACATCCTTCCTATAATGCGGATTCCAGAACTGCACGCAATACTCCAGCTGTGGCCTAACCAGCATTTTATACAGTTCCAGCATAACCTCCCTGCTCTTATATTTTATGCCTCGGCTAATAAAGGCAAGTATCCCATATGCCTTCTTAACCACATTATCTATCTATCCCGCTATCTTAAGGGACTGGTGGAAATGCACACCAAGGTCCCTCTGATCCTCGGTGCTTCCCAGGGTCCTACCATTCATTGTGTATTCCTGTACCTTGTTTGCCCTGCCCAAGTGCATCACCTCATACTTACCTGGATTAAATTCCATTTGCCGCTGATCAGCCCATCTGACCAGCCTGTCTATATCCTCCTGTAATCTAAGACTACCCTACCACCTCACCAATTTTTGTGTCATCCGCGAACTTATTGATCAACCCTCCTACGTTCAAGTCTACAGGCACCCAGTCACAAAAACACCCCTGGATCATCACCCTCTGCTTCCTGCCATTCAGCCAATTCTGGATCCAATTTGCCAAATCGCCTTGGATCCCATGGGCCCTTACCTTCGTTATCAATCTCCCATGTGGGACCTTATCAAAAGCCTTGCTGAAGTCCAAGTAGACTACATCAAATGTATTGCCCTCATCTACACACCTGGTCACCTCTTCGAAAAGTTCAATCAAATTGGTCAGACATTTAACAAAACTAATAAAAACAAAAAAACTGTGGATGCTGGAAATCCAAAACAAAAACAGAATTACCTGGAAAAACTCAGCAGGTCTGGCAGCATCGGCGGAGAAGAAAAGAGTTGACGTTTCGAGTCCTCATGACCCTTCGACAGAACTGTCGAAGGGTCATGAGGACTCGAAACGTCAACTCTTTTCTTCTCCGCCGATGCTGCCAGACCTGCTGAGTTTTTCCATTTAACAAAACTATGCTGACTGTCCTTGATTAATCCCTGCTTCTCCAAGTGTATATTAATTCTGTCCCACAGAATTGCTTCCACCATTGAGATTGGACTGTCAACCGATATAATTCATACTTACAAATGACGTGACTTCTAAATTTCACACTTGTTTGCCAGGCCAGGTCACAGTGATCAAACCTTGCAATGGAGTGCTTGAAATTAGAAATCACCGGTGAAAAGAATCTCTTACCATCTACCTTTACTGACTTGGCCCTCAACTTGATCACAAATTAAGTGGCCTTTATCAATGTATCTCAAATGTTATTATCTGTGCCTCCAAACAAATACCAGCTTGAAAACATTGATCAGAAGTTGAAAATTGCTTGCTTCTGGAAGGAAGCAAGACTTGCCACTTCAATATGACTAATCTGTCAGGTCATTGACATGAGCTGCAATGGAGGTGAGGAGTGATTTCAGAAATACATCTCTTTCTGGTTTTAAGTCTCAGGTGATTAATTTTGATTTTAAGAGACTGCTAATGAGAGCTGTAACCACTCCAAGACCACCCCAATGAGGGAAATTGGAGGAAGGGGGCTTCCCGTGATGAGCTGCCTGGATAACGAAATCAAAATAAAAATGCTGGAAAAACTAGGAGGTCTGGCAGCATCTGTGGAGAGTGAAACAGAGTTAACTTTCCCAGTCCGACATGACTCACTTCCGAAGTGTCATATTGGACTCGAAACGTTAACTCTTGTTGCTCTCTCCACTGATGTTGCCAGACCTGAGTTTTCCGGCACTTTGTGTTTATTTCAGACTTCTAGCATTTTGCTTTTATGATTGGACAATGACGTCGTTTGATAAAATATCATTTGAAAAAAGTGTTGCATTAATTCTTCGAGATAACCTTGTAGAGATAATTGACTTTGGGGCAATTTTTGGAAACGCTTGAATGCTGCCGAAGACACTGTCTTCTGTACAGGAGAACAGGGGAAATGAGTGAAGAGAGGAATCGAATTTCAGTGTTAAGTAATTCCCCTTCCTCCCGAGAAATCATGAATCGACTCCGTGCGCCTGCAGATAAATGTCAGTAAAACAGCACGGGAGCCAATTTCCCGGTCGTGCAATTTCGCCGACCTCACGCAGGCGCCCGCGTCTTTAGACATGTTTGGAAGCACACGGATGTACACAATAAGCAAAAAAAAGTCGGGCACGCTGCGGAGATTTACATTGAAAGCAGCTGAGACTACAACTAAAGTGCTGTTTACTGAGGGCGAGAACTGTCACATCGACAGTCAATGGGATCCTCGTGCATGTGACAAGTCTACACATATCCCGATATGTTTACGACAGCGGGTCGGTGGGGGGGCGGGGGTCTGAAGTCCTGGTGTAGCCGGAGTGATGAGCTGTTTACACTGCAGGACGCTCCCGGAAACTGGGACGCGCGCGTTGAGAACCATTTGAGACGGAGAGGTGATTGGACACAAATGACATCATTTCATTATTATCCCCTACAGGTCACACACACACACACAGCTCCTTGGGAAGTCGCTGCTGTACAACGAATAGAGGGGATGCGATTCTACGCTAGTGTCCTTTCCGTCTCCTCTGGGAACTAGGACAATGAAAACAAGCGTCTGTCTGAAAAAAAACCTTAGACTTTCGGTTTAAGCAAGATCATTCCCCTCCCCCTGCACCCCAAACAAAAGCTGCTGGAGCTCATTTGTTTGCCAGCTCTCGAACTGGCACCCAGTTCCCAGGGTGGCGGTGCCTTTTGTCAAATTTAAAGAGAAACTGAACGGAAACGTTGTGGGAATAAAATAGTTCAGACACAAGCGAAGCTGATCAAGTTCCCTCCGTAAAAAACTCAACATAGAACTGGTCACAAACAGTGGAAGGTGAACACCCAACAGAACGTGTCTACTGGAAGAATACACGTTATTCAGAAAACACAGCAGACACAAGTAGTAAACAAACCCGGAATCGCTGCAGCATAAATATCTCTGAATCACTGCATTACAACTTTGGGGGAGGGGAGAAGGGAAGAACTTAACACACGGCAAAGCAATTTCGTATTTTAACTCTAGAGTCCCAAGCTTTCAATTAATATACTGGACAAATCCATTAAGCAAGCACTTAAAAAAAAAGAAACTCTCTACCAAAGGACCATCAGTTTTTCCTATCAGAGACATTTAGCCCGGAGGCACTCTTGTGAAAGCTTTCTCTGGTTCCCCTTAAACCGGGACACTTGTTATTAACCCTTGATGAGAAACTGCAATGCTCTCATTACCATACTTACGTTTTTCGTCATTAGCGTGCACTAAAGATGCTGCTCGGGACAAGACTTCCAGTGGAGTCTCCATTCTTTAAATATATGTGCATATATATCTCTGCAGCCTGAAAGAATGAACGCAAAACAGAACACACTGCCTGTACCACATCATATGAAGAAACTTGGGCTTCATTCTTTTTTTTTGAATAAGAACGCGACATCACCCAAACACATAGTAACCAAAATCTCGAATGTAACAAATTAAAGGAGGCAGCCTTTAAATCCAAAATAAACATAGCCCCGTTTTATTACCAATTACAGATGTGCACGTGAATTTTTGAATACAAACGTGATTTTTAGTGGTGGTCGCTGAAGTGACTGCTCGCAGTGTCATTTACCTGTGTGTTTAATGGCAGCGCCTCTTTGGCTTGTGAAGTTGATACACTAACGCGGAAGAATGTGAAGAATGATGGAATTCTCTCATGGCAGGTGGTGAAAGTGACACAACATCATTGGCTCAGAGCAACACCAAACTCGGAATAAATTATGCTAATCTCCACCAGGCGTCATATCCTCAGGTAGAGCCACTAGGATAATGCGGAAGTGACTGTAAACCTAACCTTCACCTCGGAATACTGGGCGTTTCTCGGGATGCTAGTTTTTCCGGGGGGAGGGGAGCGCATAGTACTAATCCCGCAGCTTTCCTTTCGAGATGTCTCCTTGGTTCGCTTCAGTACTTTTGCAGTACGTTTAAAGAAGCTGCATGGAAATTATTGCATTGAGCTAAATTTATATATTAAAAAAATCATCTCTCCTGGAGCCAGAACAGGGCACGGTTTCTGGCCAATACGTTGAGTGAAGGCAGCGGTATTTTTCAGTGTCTTATTTCGTTACCCAAGTACCGTTTCACTCATATGGTATTCGATGTAGAGTATCATTTCCCAAAAGCGCCTTGCAAGCCAAAAACGTCTTGAGGTCAGATTCAGATGGCCGATTTATAAAAAAAAATAAACGTCTTCAAAAGGTGCATAATTTATTTTTTTTGCGTTCTGCATAACATCCAGTATCATTGCTTTGCCTGGGATCGGCGGGGATCGGGTCGTCCATTTTAAAAGGAGGCATAAAACGAACGACCTTTCAAGCCACATAAGCACCCTGACTTGGATATCGTGGTTCCTTCACTATCACTATCAAAATCCTGGAGCACCCTCCCTGGCAACACTGTGGGTGTTTTTACACAAGACTTTCCTTTGTTCTTTCATGAGATGTGGGAGTCACCGGCAAGGCCAGCATTTGTTGTCCATCCCTAATTGCCTTTGCACTGAGTGGCTCGCTAGGCCATTTCATAGGGCACTCAAGGGTCAACCACATTGCTGTGAGTCTAGAGTAAGGTAGGCCAGGCCAGGTAAGGATGGCACATATCTTTCTTTGAAGGACATTAGTGAACCAGACAGAGAATAATTATCAATTCCAGAATTATTAATTAATTGAAGTTACATCCCATCAGTTGCTGTGAACCCATGTCCCCAGAGCATTAGCTTAGATTAATAGTCCAGTGACATCACCACTATACCACCATCTCAAGAAGGTGTTGCACCAACATCTTAATGACAATTAGGGATGGGAAATAAATGCTGGCCTTGCTAGCCACACTTACATGCCAGGAACAGATAAAAAAAATCCCAAAATACTTAATAGTCAATGACATTGTCACCACTGTAATGTAGGGAACACACAGCAGCCAAATGTGCATACAACGCCAATGTAATCAACAAATATTCTGTTTTAGTAATTGAGGGATAAGTGTTGGCTTTTGTAAATGTATCCCAAATGTTATTATCCTTAAAACAAATAGCAGCTTGAAAACATTAAGGTAAGACTCAATTTAACAGTGAGCCGAAGTACATATCTGCCAAGCTGGGCCTGCAGTAAGTGTTAAGAGAAACAACACAAGAGAAAACCTACTTGACCTCATCCTCACCAACCTGACCATTGCAGATGCATCTATTTGTATGAGCAGGAGTGACCACCGCACAGACCTTATGGAGAAAAAGTCCCGTCTTCACACTGAGGACAATCTCCATTGTGTCCTGTGGCACTAAAACTGTGCTAAATGGGATAGATTCAGAACAGATCCAACAACTCAATCCTATTTTTTATATTCATTCATGGCATATGGGTGTTGCTGGCAAGGCCAGCATTTATTACTCCTCCCTAATTGCCTGGGCATCTATGAGGTGCTGTGGTGCATCAGTAGCAGCAGAATTGTATTCCATCACAATCTGCAACCTTATCCAAAGCACAGCCCTCACACTATCATTACCCTTAAGCACAAGAATGAAGAGGAGGGTAGGAGAGCATGTGCCACCCTACCTAAAAGGTAAGTGCCAGCTTAGAACACAGGACTACATGCATGTTAAACAGCAGAAGCAGTATGCTATAGAAGAGTTAATTGATCCAACCAATGAATCAGATCAAGGCTTTGTAGTCCTGCCACATCCAGTCGTGAATTAAACAACAGGAGGAGAGGCTCCATGAACATCCCCATCTTCAATGGCGGCAGAATCCAGCAAGTCAGTTCAAAAGACAAGGCTGAAGCATTTGTAACCATTTTCAGCTCAAAGTGTCAAGTGGATGATCCATTTTGGATTCCTCTTGAGGTCCCCACCATCACATATGCTAATCTTCAGCCAAATCAATTCAATAAATGGACTATCAGGAAATGGCACACCCAAGTCTAGGTCATTAATATAGATCAAGAAAAACAGAACCCGACTATTTACTGTCCTGCAGTCTGAGAAACAATCATTCACTACTACTGTCCCATTCCTGTCACTCAGCCAATGTTGCATCTGTGCTGCCACTGTCCCTTTCATTCCATGAGCCTCAACTTTGCTGACAAACCTGTTTTGTGGCAGTTCATCAAATGCCTTTTCAAAGTCCATGTGCACCACATTAACCGCATTACCCTCACTAGCACTCTCTGTTACTTTGTCATAAAACTCAATCAAATTAGTTAAAGATGATTTGCACTTCACAAATCTATGCTGGTTTTTCTTAATTAATCTGCTTTTGTCCAAGTGACTGTTAATTGTGTCCCGGGCTATCATTTCTAAAAATGTTCCCACCACTGAGGTTAAACTGGCTGGCCTGTAGTTGCTGGGCTTATTTGAACAAGGGTATAACGTGCAATTCTCCAGTCCTCTGGCACCCCTTGCACCTAAGGATTAGAAGGTTATGGCTCGTGCTCCACAATTCCCACCCTTAATTCCCTTAGTATTCTCCAATGAATCTGATCTGGTGTGGATGGTTTATCAACTTTAAGTACAGCCAGCCTTTGTAAAAGCTCCTCTGTATCAATTTTGAGCCTAGTCTTTCACCACGACTTTGACAGTATCTTCTTCCTTGTTAAAAACAGGTGTGCAGTAGTTATTTAGTACCTTGGCCATGTCCTCTGCCTCCATGCCTAAGCCCCTAATTGGCCTCACTCCTCCTTTTACCACCCTTTTACTATTAATATGCCTATAGAAGATTTTTGGATTCCCCTTTATGTTCGTTGCCCATTTCTTCTCCTACTGTCTCTTTATGCTCTTAATTCTTTTCCACTTTTCCTCTGAAATTTATGTATTTAGCCTGGATCTCACGTGTATTATTAATGTGACATCTGCGACAAGCATTACATGTTGAAGACATGGTTTTAACGCCTGTGTGGAGCCCGTGCAGAGATGCAGAGGAGACATACAGAAGCTGCCAACCTGAGTGATGATCGTGCAGACCATGGGGCTTCTGGAAATGTGGTTCAGATGCCTTGATAGATCTAGTGGAGTCCTTCAATATACCTCAACAAGCATCTTGTGCATTGGATATATGCTGTGCGCTACACAACCTGCTAATATATAGAGGAGAAGCTTTGAGCTTTGGGCAGTGAGGACATCCCAAAGCACAATGCTTCCTCCAAGCATGAAGATTTGGAGGGGGTTGCTGACCAGGTGGACTATGGTAATGCGCCCAAGGGACCACAGGCCAAGTGCAATGAAATAGGTGCAAGGGTGACTCATGAGTCACTAATACAGGCACGTTTTACTTGAGCCTTCTTTAGACACCCATGTAAACAAAGAAATTTCCTACCTTCTATAGTCTGCTTGCCCTTTCCTTGAATGGCCTTACCATCCCAGAGGATCCTTCATGACATTAGACTGTGACATTGATAACGCATTAACCTAATGAGGTGTGAACCTTTCAATGTCACCGGTTGCTACAGAAAATGGTTCATGAACAAATAAAAAAAACTGACTGCAACTTGAGTATCTGCCACCTTGTTTCTGACTGCAAAGACACATTATCTGAAACTGAGCATTGCCGTCCCCACCCCTAGTCCTCTGAGTGTGAGGGGCTGTAACGGTCATTGTTTCCATTCTGCTGCTCAGACACATCTGTGCTATGCTTACCAGATTGTGTCACAGGCATGGCTGCTCACCGGTGAGAGAGTAGCTGCGCTGGTGGAATCTACAGAGAAATGATGTGACGCTGCATCCTCTGAGGTCTCCTCCTCAAAGGTGGAAAACTGTCCTGTGGACTCAGCAACTGTCTCTTCTTCTACTTCACCTGCGAGAGAGAAAGAGTGTTGAGAGAGCACTGCATGTTCCAACACATCCTTCTGACTAATCCTCCGGACATCCGTGTGTCAAATAAGTGCTATGTTTATTGCTCATCAGAGGGTGTATTACCCTGATCCAGAAGGGCACTCACTGACTGACAGCTCCACTCCTGCTTCAGCATCAGTTGCCCTACCTCCAAGGTGCCAAGATCCAAGACCTCCTTTTTCATTGTCGTCAGGACTGCGAGTTATGGCACGCTGCCTCCTGTCCTCTTTCTTTCATGTGCATTGTCCTCTTCTCCTGAAATCACGTAATTAACATTGTCCCTCATCCGTCATAGACACATACCACATCTATGTTAGTGGCAACCTCACTACTCATCATGGTGCCACACTGCATGTGGCCATTTTGTAATGGAGTGCAGGGATCAACTCTGACTGGCTGGTTTCCCTCACAGAGAGGTTTACATGCAGCTGGCAGCCAATGCTGCTGCCTGAGCATTACCACTGACAGCGTGGGTAGCCTTTTCTCCAATTTCACATTCACCTCTTAAGGCTGGGAGCTTAATGTTAAGCATTGCACTTACTTTGCCAGAAAGCATCAGGCTATTGATCCTCTTCCCACACCACAACAACGTATGTCAAATTACCTCCAAACTCACCTCCTCCATCATCTCCAGCCGACATGTCCTCTTTGTCTGCCTAGCCTGTCTCCTCCTCCCATCCCGAGGGAAAAGAGCCCCACTCTGTGCCCTTGCTGTTTAGGAGAGCACCTCCAGGAGGCCTTAGGGTGCCAACCTTCCTCTGGCTGTTGCTATCTCCCAAATGCACCATCTGTCAGGTCTCCCTTTCAATATCCTCCAGGTGCTCCTGCTTTTCAATCGATTGTTGGCTACCTTTTAAATATGGTGCCTGCCTGACATGGCATGGTACTTTCTCCCTGCTTGTGCTGCCTGATTGGCTGGCTCTCATGTCTGCTGATTGTTGATTGGATGGTCCCAAAGATATTGCTGTTTCACTGCCTCCCCCTCACCCATGCATCCACACCACTCACTTTATATCCCGACATCCGGAATTTGTTATTGGCACAATCTCACCCAATATTTCAGAGGTGGATCCTTTGTGAATATTACTTGCAGATACCCCCTTCTCATGTTCTTTGTCTTCCTTCAGTCAGAAATTGATTTCATGTGTCCAAGCAATAGAGATAAAAGACTTAAGACCGTAACTGTTTAAAGGAATGTTTCAGGGAAAGGCAATGATGTGAGATAACTTAGCTAAAATAAAACCCCTTTACATTGACAGAACCAATTCTAATCCAAAATACTGTTACTGTCTGAAAAAGATGGTCATAGAAATACATAAGAAGCCAATAAATGTTAGTATGATTAGAATTTCAACAGGAGGAGACAGTCTGGAAGTTGCAGGTTGTAATTTTAAAACACTGTTTAAGATTACCATGAGGTAGTTTGTTTCCCAATCACTGCCCTCATCGTTTTTCCATTTCCAGGCTACATAAATAAACATTTTGTTGTGTAACCCTTCATTCCACAGCACTCACACTGCTTCCCAAAACAATCCACAGAATTGCTAAGATCGGGAGTCCAGTGATGAGTTAATTAAAAAAAAAATTCCATTTGAAAAATTAAAACATAGGACTATATTTCCAGATGAAGAATCAATACAAGGTCGGAGTGGTATGTAATGCTAAATATAGACTTTTAAGGATCACATCTTTGCATAACAGAATCCATATAGTTATGATTTATTGGTACCAACACTTGATAAATAAATGAACATTTAAAATATTATGGTAACTATTTTCATAATTAAAGCATGGTGCTCCATGACTTTTTTTTCCAACACAGGAATGTTAACAATGTTAGAGCGAGGTTACAAATTCTAATCGTTGCCATTGTCTGCTGAGGTAGTTTCTGTGTGGAGGTGGAATTGTGTGTCGATTGTTTTGCTGAACTTTAAAATTCTTGCCATTATTGTTTCAAATATCCCTTTGCATTCAAAACATCAACAATGGCTATATAATACAAGCATGCAATAACAACAGAGAAAGAATATGACATTTACCTAGACCCAACTTGGCTCTTACCATGAAATCTTTTCTCCAGGAAAAGAACTGAAAGAAAATTGAGTTGAGAGAGACAAATGAATGAGTAAGTCACCTCTTGCTGCTTTAGAGCATGCCTTGTGAATTGGCAACTCTGAACCTTTTAGAAACTGGGAGTAGTGACCTCACACGTTTGTACAAATCAAGGCTTATAGAATAGTTCCTATGATTCTTTTTGCCATTGCCAATACTTCGCATCAAAAAAATAGATTGAATCAAAGTATGGTATAACTGTCGTTAATATCTGTCTGGATGTGAAGAGAAAAGGATGTGCTAAATAATAGTCTTAGAAGTAGCAAAGCATTTGGTAAAATCAATGCAATTTGAGATAAAGCTTCAGTGTGCCATTTTAAATGTGGGTGCATTATCCAATCATACCAAAGCTATATCAGAACATACTAGTAACGGCCAATCACTGGCTTGCATTTGGGCAGTGATGTTAAATAGTAAACAGTTCATTTTTAAATCTTTCATTTTTCTAATATACGTTAATTATCCTTTTCTTCCATCTGTCTGGATTCTTGTATCTGCTGCCAAAGGACAGGTGGGCAGCCTTCTCCAACATTTCTGCCACAACCCCATTTGGCCAAATACCACAGGCAAATATCACTGCCTAAATTGATTATCCTGTTTGATTCTCTCAACCCTTCGGGGAGAGAGCACAGTGTCCAAATGACATTGCTCGAACTGGAGATTTAACTGAATACATAAACAAATATGCATGTTCTCACACAATGGCAATTAGTGCTCCAATAACCAATCCCACCATGCTGGACTACATTTGAGCACCCTAACGTATTACCTTTATACTGTTACTGATGTTTACATGCTACTGTTTTAAAGTAAATTTAAAGTGAATTTACAATGCTGTTTGAAATGGATTCATAGACTTTCTCCTTTTGTCAGCCATAGCACTCTCGCCATTGAGTCACAAGCTTCTTGGCTCAAGTCTTGCTCTAGGGCTTGAGCACAAAACTAAAAGTTGACATCCAGTGCAGTACTGAGAGAGTCCTGCATTGTTGGAGGTGCCATCTTTCAGATGAGATGTTTAACCAAGGTTGCGTCTGTGTGCTCAGGTGGATGTAAAAGATCACATGGCACTATTTCGAAGAAAAGCAGGGGAGTTATCCCTGGTGTCCTGGCCAATATTAAGTCCTCCATCAACATCACAAAAACAGTTTATCTAGTCACTATCACATTGCTGTTTGTGGGAATTTGCTGTGTACAAATTGGCTGCCACATTTCCTACATTATAACAGTCACTACACTTCAAAAGTACGTCATTGTCTGTAAAGCGCTTTGAGATGCCCGGTGGTCATGAAAAGTGCCACATAAATGCAAGTCTTTCTTTTTTTTGAAATCCAACAAACATTTGCTCACTTTTAAATGTATCTTTACTACCGTTAATATTGTATTTCTAAAAGTAAAAATTATCATTGTGGGTTGATGTTGATGAAGATAAATGACATGAAAATTACCTCACCAAGGCTCCTTCATCAGCACTTTCCAAGCCCACCTCTTCCACCTAGAAGAAAAAGGACAACAGATGTATGGGAACATGACCACCTACGAGTTCCTCTCCAAGTCATCCTGACTCACCGTTCCTCCACTGTTGCTGGGTCAAAATCATGGAACTCCCTCCCTAATAACAGTGTGGGTGTACCTACACGACAGGGACTGCAGCGATTCAAGAAGGTGTCTCACTACCACTTTCTCAAGGGCAATTAGGATGGGCAATAATGTTGACCTTGTTAATCTTCTTCATTCTTCATTATTGGATGAAGGCATTAATGTAACCTTTCATAAATTAGTGGACAACATGAAAATAAGCTCAAAGTTAATAATTCAGTCAAAATCAAGAACTGTTGCAGTCCCTGTGGTGAAGGTACACCCACAGTGCTGTTAGGGAGGGAATTCCAGGATTGTGACCCAGTGACAGTGACGGAATGGTGATATATTTCCAAGTCAGGATGGTGAGTGGCTTGGAGGAGAACTTCCAGGTGGTGGTGTTCCAATCTATCTGCTGCCCTTGTCCTTCTAGATGGTAGTCGTGGGTTTGGAAGGTGCTGTTGAAGGAGCCTTGGTGAATTTCTGCAATGCATCTTGTAGATGGTACACACTGCTGCTACTGTGTTTCGGTGGTGGAGGGAGTGAATGTTTATGGATGCGGTGCCAATCAAGCGGCTGCTTTGTCCTGGTCAGTGTCAAGCTTCTTGAGTGTTGTGAGAGCTGCACTTATCCAGGCAAGTTGGGAGTATTCCATCACCCTCCTGACTTGTGCCTTGTAGATGGTTGTCAGGCTTTGGGGAGTCAGGAGGTGAGCTACTTGTCACATTATTCCTAGCCTCTGACCTGTTCTTGTAGCCACAATATTTATATGGCTAGTCCAGTTCAGTTTCTGATTTATGGTAACCCCCAGGATGTTGATAGTGAGGGATTCAGTGATGGTAACGCCATTGAACATTTAGTGACGATGGTTGGATTCTCTTTTGTTGGAGATGGTCATTGCCTGACACTTGTGTGGCGCAAATATTACTTGCCACTTGTCAGCCCAAGCCTGGATATTGTCCAGGTCTTGCTGCATTTGGACATAGGCTTCTTCAGGTTCTGAGGAGTTGTGAATGCTGCTGAACGTCAGACAATCATCAGTGAACATCCCCACTTCTGATCTTATGATGGAAGGAAGGTCATTGATGAAGCAGCTGAAGATGGTTGGGCCAAGGACACTACCCTGAGGAACTCCTTCAGTGATGTCCTGGAGCTGAGATGACCGGCCTCCAACAATCACAACCATCTTCCTTTGTGCTAGGTATGGCTCCAATCAGCGGAGAGTTTCCCCCCGATTCCCATTGACTCCAGTTTTGCTAGGGCTCCTTGATGCCACACTCCATCAAATGCTGCCTTGATGTCAAGGGCAGTCACTCAGCTCTTTTGTCCATGTTTGAACCAAGGCCATAATGAAGTCAGGAGCTGAGTGGCCCTGGCGGAACCCAAATTGGGCGTCAGTGAGCAGGTTATTGCTAAGCAAGTGCTGCTCGATAGCACTGTTGATGACCCCTTCCATTATTTTACTGATGATGAAGAGTAGGCTGATGGGGCGGTAACTGGCCAGTTTGGATTTGTCCTGCTTTTTGTGAACAGGACATACCTGGGCAATTATCCACATAGATGGATAAATGCCAGTATTGTAGCTGTATTGGAACAGCTTGGCTGGGGGTGTGGCAAGTCCTGGAGCACAAGTTTTCAGTACTATTGCTGGAATATTGCCCGGGCCCAAAGCCTTTGTGGTATCCAGTGCCTTCAGCCGTTTCTTGATATCACATGAAGTGAATCGAATTGACTGAAGACCGGCATCTGTGATGCTGGGGTCCTCCAGAGGAGGCCAAGATGGATCCACTCAGTACTTCTGGTTGAAGATTGTAACAAATGCTTCAGCCTTATCCTTTGCATTGATGTGCTGGGCTCCTCCATCATTGATGATGGGGATGTTTGTGGAGCCTCCTCCAGTTAGTTGTTTAATTGTCCACCACCATTCACAACTGGATGTGGCAGGACTGCAGAGCTTAGATCTGATCCACTGGTTGTGGGATCGCTTAGCTCTGTCTATCACTTGCTGCCTATGCTGTTTGGCACAAAGGTAGTCCTGTGTTATAGCTTCACCAGGCAGACACCTCATTTTTAGGTGTGCCTGGTGCTGTTCCTCGCATGCCCTCCTGCACTCATCATTAAACCAGGGTTGATCCACTAGCTTGATTGGTAATGGTAGAGTGGGGGATATGCCAGGTCATGAGGTTACAGATTGTGTTTGAGTACAATTCTGCTGCTGCTGTTGGCCCACAGCACTTTATGCATGGCCAGTCTTGAGTTGCTAGATATGTTCAAAATCTATCCTATTTAGCAACTCGTGCCTTGTAGATGGTGTACAGGCTTTGGGGAGCCTGGAGGTGAGTTACTCACTGCAGGATTCCTAGCCTCTGACCTGCACATGCAGCCACAGTATTTATTTATATGGCTAGTCCAGTTCAGTTTCTGGTCAATGATAATCCCCAGATTCAGCGATGGTAATTCCATTGAAATTCAAAGGGCGATGGTTAGATTCTCTCTTGTTGGAGATGGTCATTGCCTGGCACTTGTGTGGTGTGAATGTTACTTGCCACTTGTCAGCCCAAGCCTGGATATTGTCCAGATCTTGCTGCATTTGAACATGGACTAACAATACAAAGCCACGTCAGAATGTAAACTTTGAAGATACAAAGAAATTCAAAGAGATATAGACAGGTTAAGTGAGCGGGCAACAAGATGGAAGATGGAGTATAAAGCAGGAAAGTGTGAGATTATTCACTTCTAAATGTTGGTTTTCAAAGAGACATGGATGTATTCCTTCAAGGAACGCAGAACGTTAGCATGCAGGTACAGCAAGCAATCAGGAAGGCAAATCACATGTTGGTTTTATTGCAAAGGGATTGGAGTAAAAGAATAAGGAAGTCTTGCTACAATTACACAGGGTTTTGGTGAGAACACACCTGGAGTACTTTGTGCAGTTTTTGTATCCATATTGAAGGAAGGATATATTTGCATTGGCAGTGGTCTGGTGAAAGTCCACCAGATTGGTTCTTGGAATGAAAGGGTTGTGCTATGATGAAAGGCTGAGTAAATTGGGTCTATACTATCTGGGGTTTAGAAGAATGAGAGGTGATCTCATTGACAAAGTTTCAAAGAGGCTTGACAGGGTAGACACTGTGAGGTTGTTTCCTCTGGCTGAGGAATCTACAGCGTGGGGGCAAAGTCTCAGGATAAGGAGTCAATCGTTTAGGGCTGAGATGAGGAGAAATTTCTTCACGAAGAGGGTTGTAAATCTTTGGAATTCTCTACCCCAGAGAATGGTCGGTGTTCCATTATTCAAGGCTTAGATAGACAGATTCTGATCTCTCAGGCAATGGGGAGCAGGCAGGAAAATGAAGTTGAGGCAGAAGATTAGCCATGATCATAGTAAATGGTGGAGGAGGGTTGAGGGCCCTTTGGTCTACTCCTGCACCTATTTCTTACATTCTAATGTTCTTATGTTCTGAGCCCTGTTCTGCTAGGTTCAAGAAGATGTCTCACCACTACTTTCTCAAGGGCATACTGTGATGGGCAACAAAAGCTGGCTTTGCCAAGGATGTTCACATCCCATGAATGAATAAAAAAAAGTATTTCTTCTTTATGCTCCAGCCCATTTTGAGCATGCCCTCTCAGGTGCATGTAAATGATCCCATGGCACTATTTTGAAGAAAAACAGGGGAGTTATCCCTAGAGTCCTAGCCAATATTTATCCTCTATGAACATCACTAAAAATCTAATAATTATCACATTGTTATTTGTGGAAACTTGCCATGCACAAATTGACTGCCAAACTTTCTATGTTACAATAGTGAATACATTTCAAAAGTATTTCATTGGCTGATAACAAGGAGCCCTTTGGCTAAGTATAAAGGAGCATAATTAAATAAATCATTTGTGTTGTTACAATAGTGTGACTGTACACTAATACTTACAATTTGTACATAGAATATATTCTTAAAATCGTGGTGCATTATGTTTCAATAAAACTGTCCCAGCCTGTTGTAGATGAGTAGCATGCATATTGTTTTCCAATATTTCTCAATCCTCGGGGCACAAGAAGTATTACACTATTAATCAGTGGGTCATAAATCTCCAGACATTTTCAACCTAAGTTGTTAGATAAGACACCAAACAGAGATGAAGTGCTTTGAGTTGTACTGTGACTACAAAAGGTGTTCTATAAATGCAAGGTCGAAGTCACTGGGTCAAAATCCTGGAACTACCTAGAACTCCATAAGTGCAGTTGTGGGTGTACCTATACCATCTGGACTGCTAGGTTCAAGAAGATGGCTCACCACCACCTTCTGAAGGGCATATTGCGATGGGCAACAAAAGCTGGCTTTGCCAAAGATGTTCACATCCCATGAACGAATAAAAGAAACGTATTTCTTCTTTATTCTCCAGCCCATTTAGAGCATGCGTTAAACGTGATAGAGAAAAAGAAGAAACTTGGGGGAATAGTTGATAACTCATTAAGGATATACAAGCATCATGAGGCTATGGGAAAAAGAAATAGACCTTTGAAGTGTATTGCTTGGATGACTGAATATGAAACAAAGGTAAGCTATGTAAAGTTTTGTTATGTCTGGAGTATTGTGGCCAATCTTGGCTCCCTTTAATGGCAAAATATATCAAGGTTATACAGAAAGTGTAGATCAGGAATTGCAACCAGGATTATACTTAGCCGAACGGCTCCTTGTTATCAGCATAGGCTTTATGAGTTAGTGCTACTCATAGAAATACAGACTTGGAAGGATATGATTGATATCTTGAAAATGGTCCTCATTGTATTCAATCCAGTTGGTTCGGTTATTTGAGATGAATAAGAATATTAGGAAGCATGCAAAAAAAATCTTAGGTAAACAGTTAAATTAGATGGCATGAATTGTTTACTTAGAATTTCTAGAGTCTGTCTAGAACAAACAACCCTATGGATTTATTACAATTCTTCAAAAGGAAACTTGATAAGTTCCTGAGGACCTTTCCAGTGATAGAAAGTTAATTGCTGGTCAGCTGGGATGATGAGGTGCCTAGGCTCCTGCAGCCTTGTTTGATTGCCTTAGGGAAGTGGGAAGTGATTTGCTAGAGGTTTTTGTCCCTGAAGACACCAAAATTATTACACATGAATGATTTTTCCTCTAATATTTGGTAGGATTAGCAAGAGAATAAATGGCATATGTGGTTTTGTCATGTCTGCACTGGGGTAAGCTTGATGGGCGTGATGGTCTTTACTCACTATTCTTTTCATATTTTTATTTCTTATCATTCATTTGAACTTCTAAGTATGTTTCCAATTGGCATTCAATATTATTTGCAACTAATTATAGAAAATTAAGGATTAAATGTTCCAGTTCCCAAGCTAGACTTCGAACTTCAAATTGTTGTACATCAGCAACTCTCTCTGTTGTAGTTTTGCTCTATAAGCCAATGTAATATTGCCCTATTAATGCAAATCGGTGGGCATATGTGACCATTTGTCCTGTAAGTCAGAAAGTACTGTTATCCCAACACACCAGGACTCATCAAATTGCATTAAACCCTATCAAAATTTGCCAAGTGAAGTATAATTAAATAAATCAATTGTACTGTTACAATTTGTACATAGAATATATTCTTTAAATTATGGTGCATTATGTTTTGATAAAACTGTTCCAGGTTGTTGTAGATAAGTAGCATGCATATTGTTTTCCAATATCTCTCAGTCCTCAGGCACAAGCAGTATTATACAATTAATCAGTGGGACATAAATCTCTACACATTTTCAACTTAAGCTTTTAGATAAGACACCAAACAGAGATGAGGTTTTTGCCAAAAAGGGGGAACATATCATCAGTAGATATCCTGAGCAACTCTTTTATACTTTCTGGGAATCAACTGAAGAGTGACGTTAGCTGAGGCTTGGGAATAGTTTCATTGCTGACCCTCACAGGTGGAGAACCTGTACCATGAAGAAAAGCTAAAAAGGTGAAGTCCTAATATAACTGACCCAGACGAAGAGAGGAGGTCAGTAATGAGTAGGGAACTTTTTTCTGACAGAAGTGGGTTTTGCTGTAGATGTTGAATTCAGCCACAGCTTGAGCTTTCTGCTTCTGGGTTTCCCAGCCAATCACAGACAGCAGGCGGAATGACACATCATTGGCTAAACTGTACATGAATTCCTGAGGCTTCAACAGGTACAGGAATGGAGGCGTCGGGAGGCTGCCACTCAGTTCTCAGACTCAAACCTTAAGGTTCTGCTGTGGGATCTGAGTGGTATAAGAACATAAGAAATTGGAGCTGGGGAAGACTATATGGCCGGTCGAGACTGCTCCGCCATTCAATATGATCATGGCTGATCTTGGGCTTCAACTCCACTTTCCTGCCCACTCTCCATAGATCTTGATTCCTCAGAGACCAAATAGCTGTCCATCTCAGCCTTAAATATATTCAATAATGGAGCATCCACATCCCCTGGGGTAAACAATTCCAAAGATTCATAACGCTTTGAGTGAAGAGTTTTCTCCTCATCTCAGTCCTAAATGATCTGCTCCTAATCCTGAAACTTTGCCCCCTTGTTTTAGATTTCCCCAGTCAGGGAAACAATCTCTAGTGTTCACCCTGACAAGCCTATTCAGAATCTTGAATGTTTCAATGAGATCACCTCTTATTCTTCTAAATTCCAGAGAATATAGACCCAATTTACTCAGCGTCTCATCATAGGACAACCCTCTCATCCCAGGAACCAATCTAGTGTACCTTTGCTGTACTGCCTCCAATGCAAAAATATCCTTAAATATGGAAACCAAAATTGCACAGTGTTCCAGGTGGGGTCTCACCAAAAGCCTGTACAATGTAGCAAGACTTCAGTACTCTTGTACTCCAATGCCCTTGCAATAAGGACTAACATGCCATTTGCTAACTTTTTGTGTTCCTTGTATGATTACACCAGGTCTCTCTGAGCATCAACATTTACAAGCTTCATGTCTTTTAAAAAATATTCTGCTTTTCTATTCTTATGATCAAAGTGAATAACCTCACACTTCCCCATACAATACTTCATCTGCCACCTTGCTGTCCACTCACTAAACTGGTCAATGAGCTGGATGATAGGCTGATGGTTGACTCTCTGCACACCAGCGTAAATTTCTTGGGTGAGCCTGCCTCCCCTTGGTAGGCTCTCCCTGCTTTAATTTTTCGGATGACAGCCTTTAATTAATTTGACTTGGGATTTCCATCCATCTCCAGGAAGAAGACCCGCCTCAGAGTTGCTGGTCAATTGGAGGCTTGGCGGCCACTGTCAGTATTGCAGGAAGCTTGAAAGGAACAGGGACCCCGGATGCCCCCAAACCCAGGTAAGTCCGGGATCCTGCTGGGTCTGGGTTGGCAGACCTCAGCGAGGAGGATGGGGGAGAATGTTGGACAGGGCGATTGGGGGAGGGTGGACACAGGAGGCAAAACTGTGGGAGAAGGATCTCCTATCGGCATAGCTAGGGGGCCTGGCTTTCACTGACCTGCAGGGTTAAGCCTGCCAGGCTCTATGTTGGGTGCAGGCCTCTCCCACTGCCCATTATATGGGAGTGTTGGTGGGATGAGGCCCTTAATTGGGCATTTATTGCCCACAAGGGACTCAACTGGGCCACAGATGGGTGGTAGCCCCTGACGATTACCCTGCCACCTGTAAAATTGTGGTGGGGGCAGGCAAAGTGGGTGTGCCGCTGATGGCACAGCACCCTAATTTACAGGATCACTCTCCTGTTTTCTTGCCCTGTAAAATTCAGTCCTATATCTCTTTGCAGCCTCTTTGTGTCCTCCTCAGCTTGCATTCCCACCTAGCCTTGCATCATCAGAAAACTTAGATATGTTACTCTCTTTGGACTGAAGTTTTGTGTCCATACAATGGAGGAAGAGGCCATTCTCTTAAACAAGCAGGAATGGATGGAAGTGATTGAGGAAGCAAGCATCAGGAGTATGATCCCTCAAACCTGTATACAATGCTCCACATGAAGTTCAGGAACCTCAGGAAATTGCATTTGCAGGCATATAACGGGACAATACATGTGATGATAACAGTCATGGAGCGCATTATAAAAAATTGATTAGGAAAGCTAACAACTCAAGGAAAAAACGGAGCATTGGAAAGAAAGCTAAGAGTATTTTCTCGGCTTTTAAAATAGGGTTCTGATGACTGAACCAGTCAAACTGCACCATAAGACATTCCAGGCCAGCTTTGTTTTAACCTTTCTTTTATCTTCTTTATGTAATTGTTCTCACTATAGCTTATCACTAACTTAAAAATTGATGTCAGCTTTCATATTGCAATACGAGAAATCCTGTTACACATTGAACCTTTAATTTCTATTGCTGTATAAAACTTACCTATCATTTAAAATGCTTTGGCTGCAACAACTTGATCAATGATGAATTCATTTTGTTCTTTGGTGTTGCATTGTTACGTAATTATGTGCGTTTACTATATTACATAGTATCTACAATACACAAAACAGACCATTCCAACAGAATGTTAATGTGTTAACAGAATGTGTTAAGGCCCCACACAAGCCTATTATTGACATTATTGATCTAATGTGCTTTAATTCACTAGTTATGTAATGTGGGTTTTTTTATTGCAATAATAATGGCAAACTCCCATGAGGTAGCTCGTGATAACTCAGAAAATATCCTGTAATAATAGGTGTGTTTATGCCATGGATAGGATAACACTGATTACTGAATAAGTTAATTTCCATTTTTATTAAATGTCATCCTGGGAATTTTACTATCATTTTCATGTCTTAATTGCTTAAATATTCTTTAATGATAACTGTAAATGACGACTATAAATATATATATAGTTCCATTATCCATGAATTTATTGTATCCTTCATCATTTTTAAAGCTATGATGGTATTAGATACATTGGATAGATTTGCAGGACGGGGGATGTAATGTGGGGTTTGGCTTATTGGTAAATTCTTGGTGTCTGCATAGAGAGGAGAAGGAGCATGTGGCCTGACAGCAAGAGTGCAGGTGTCCCTGATCTGGTGTCCTTTAATTAGTTTCTGGAATTGTATTTTTCTCTTTTTCTGCCAGTTTCTCTATCCATTTCTGCATTCTGTGTCTCTGCTTCTCTGCGTTTGTTCACATTTTCTGATTTCTAAAAAAACGTAGGTGAAAGAAAGAATTTACATTTATGTAGCATTTTTCATGAACCTTCCTAATTGCTCCATAGCCAATGAAACACTTATGAAGTCTATTCACTGCTGTACTGTAGGGACATGCAGGAAATAATTCTGGAAGAATTTGCCTGTTATCATTTAATAGACTGAGCATGTGCTTTAATGATCAACTCTGGCAAGTTTCATATGCAGTCTGAGAACTGGTCAGGTTTTACCCAGAGGGTAGGAGAGGAGATTTTCCCTTCATGCTCTTTGTTGAAAAATTAAAATTGCATTTGTAAAGAACAAAATAGTACAGATAATTAGCAAGATAATTTTGACTCAATCTATTTTTTCTGAAATCACATAGTATTGGAATTTCCTTATGTAGTATTTTAAATGCTTTAAATAAATAGGAGTGGATCTGTTCCATTGTCATTATTATTGCAAAAGCCAGGCCATGTTGCTTTCACTTTAAGGTAATAAAGTGTAATTGTTGTGTCTCCCTCAGGCCAATTAGAAACTGCTTTCCCTTAGCAAACTTACAGATAAATTAGAAACCAGACTAGATTGTTTTTCCTTACAATTTCTTAAAAGGTATAGTACAGCAACATATATTTTTGAACTATCATATCTCAAAACTTTTACAGATAAAAGTGGGTTTCATGTGATGTTGCTCACAGTGAGTTGTGCTGTTTTATTAAATATCAAGGCTGTTATGCCAGGTACTACTAAGTTTAATATTAGTGCCTCAAAGAGAGTTAGTTAAGTCACATTTTTATATATGGCCTTCTTTGAATTTGAATCAGCAATTTGTTCATCAAATTCCCATGTTGTCAATATTTTCTGTGAAACTCTTAATGGCTTTGATTATTATATGTTAAATTATCTAAGAATTCAATTTTTACTTCTTAAATTCCAGGATACATAGCAGGATGTTAGGCAAGATGGATAAGAGGTACGAGGGCAGAGTTAAGTTTCTGGTGTTCAGTAGCACTAAGGAATAAGTTTTAGCAGCACAGAAAAAGAGCTCTGGGGAGGGGAAGTTTGACAGTACTCAGGAGGATGATACTGGGGTTTGGCAAAAATAGGGAGTGAATCCTGGAGTTTAATAGAGCTTCAGAGAACCTTAAACTAAAAAAAAATTACAAAGTCAAAGGAGAAAATATAAAGTTGAGTGATCAAAAGCTTGACAAACGAATTAGGTTTTAAGGAGCATCTTAAAGGAAGATAGAGTTTGGAGGAAAAAAAGGAGAGAATTTCAGCAAAACTTATTCCTTTGGCAGCTAAAGGCACAGCCATCATTGATGGGGTGATGGGTGGGGGAATTATTAAATAAACTGGAATCAATCTAACAGAGTTTGGAGAGTAGTTTATTGCACCAGAGGAGGGTACTGAGATTGTGATGGGTGAGGCCATTGAGGGATCTTTGTGAATCGCTGCAATACTTGCGGTGAAAATATTACCACAATCCTGTTTCTCTTGAAGAACTGGGCATTTTCAAGCCATATATTGTAGGTGAACTTGACAATCCCTGTTACACAATTTATCTTGCACCTTAGCCAACTTGTTCAGAACAAGAAATTTGTTGTGTATAATAGCTATAATAGCTGTAATACTTCATACTTGTCCCAGCTTGCTCAGCCCAGGGTTCAAATATGAATCAATCTAAACAACAGACATTTATATTGCACTGCAAATACACTGTGAAAACAACATTTCTTCTGAGTGAGTTGAAGTGTGGGTAATTTATTTCCTGTTTCACCCATCCTCTCCTGAAGGCAATAATTCTTGTCCGAGTTTGGTTGGTGTTTGAGTGTAAGCTGTGGCTCAGTGGCTAGCACTCTTACCTCTTATAAGGTTTGGGGTTCAAGTCTCACTCCAGGGTTTGACCACAAAAATATATGGCGACACTCCAGTGCAGTACTGAGCGAGTGCTGCACTGTCAAAGTTGCTGTCTTTTGGATGAGATGTTAAACTGAAGCCCCATTTGCCTGTTTGGGTGGATGTAAAAGATCACTTAATACTATTTTGAAGAACAGAATGGTAGTTATCCATGGGTGGATGGGTGTTCTGACCAATATTTATTCTTTAACATCACAAAAAACAGATTATCTGGTTATTATCACATTGGTGTTTGTGGGAGTTTGTTGTGTGCAAATTGACAGCAGCATTCCCCATGTTACAACTGTGATTACACTTCAAAGTGGCTGTAAAGTGCTTTGAGATCTCCAGTGGTCATGAAAAGCACTGTATAAATGCAAGTCTTTCTTCTTTAACATCAGTGGATCCCTTCACTGGCTGCTCACAGTGAGTTGTGCTGTTTTATTAAATATCAAGGCTGTTATGCCAGGTACTACTAAGTTTATTATCAGTGCCTCTGACTCAGAGAGTTAGTTAAGTCACATTTTTATATATGGCCTTCTTGGAATTTGAATCAGCAATTTGTTCATCAAATTTTACCCTCATTGTCATGTTTAGAGCAGTTTTGGCAGTGGTAGCAAGATTCCAAATTTTCATGATGGCATTTGCAGAAATGTCAGAGTTACAGCTCCTTAAAAAGGTCTGTGCAGGAGCAATGTAGCCTGTACACACAGTGGGGAAGGCATTCCCTCATGGGAAGCTCTCTTCAGCCTTGTGGCTTGGACTGGCTGCTGCTGTACTGCCTCCTTCAATGGGATGGCATGGAGCAGTGTGCCCATGAGGAAAGCCCTAGAGTTGACCTGAGTCTGGTTTTGGGTTGGGGAGAGAGAAAAGAATATGAAGGTAAAATGAATCACAGGAGTCAGTAATATCAAAGTGTGAAGCAAGGAATTTAAAGATATTATTTAAAATCAGAAAGTGAAGTTGGTGCCTTCTTCAGCTCACCGATTCCTCGTCTACACTTGTCTGCATTGATCAGGGGAGCTTGTAGAGCAGCTTTTGTAGAGTCTCAAGTTCCTTGGGTTGCAGGGAAGGCATAAAGTCAGGCAGCTTCCAGGTGTGTGAATAGTTCAGCCCCTCGGAGCATTGATGAGTGTAGGATTTGCACTGTTAGAAAAGATTGAGGTATCTGAATGTAAGTACTCAGTTGTGTTAAACCAAATTTTCTCGATTCTTTCAGTCCAATAAGAATGTAACGACATATACTGTGGAATAAAATAAATTCAGCGTCAGTCTTATGGCTTGGAATGTTCATTCCTGCTGCCGCACCTGCAGCATTTCCAGCTGTTTTCTGTTTTTGTTTTCAAATTTCCTACATTTGCAGTATTTTGTTTATTGAATAATCTGTTTCACAAAACCCCATAATTCTTTGACCTATGATGCATGTGTTTAGGATGTGTTCGTACAGAATCATGTGCTTTTTGTGTGGAATGATGTCGCAATGCCATATGCCCATAAACAATTCATTTTTTCTTAATTAATCAGAGAACAGTAAACATTCCCGGGGAACATAACCCCTCTCGTATTGCATATGCTGCCTACTCATCACAACTAAAAACTTACTATTATCCCTGCGTGCATACTCCTTTATTCTCATTAAAACACAAAATAAAGAACATTCATTCTCCCAATCGTTGCTTGACTTTAAACATCAGATGCCATCTGTTTTTGGGACTTAATTCTCGAGAGTAAAAATATTTGCTGAAGCTAAGTGTTTCAATACAGATCACAATGGGGCACTCACTGAAAACAAGTTAATCATTTGTCGATATAAATTGAAACATTTAATGAATACAGTGTGTGTTGGGGAGGTTAAAACATCAGCAGAAACTGTTCTCAGGCGGTGCTCAAATTTGCTCTTTTACCGCGGCTGTCTGACTCAAACAGATTTGCTGGCTCTACGCCAGCTTCTTAGAGAGAAAAGGCAACCAAGCCTTCAATACTTTCGGGAAATAGGCGACATCTTGATCCCGAGACAAGGAATGGAGAAGGGCTGATGAAGGGCAGAATCCCAATCATCCGTATAACAACAGGCAGTTCCAGACACGGAACCTGAAGACTACACCCTATTCTCCCAATGTTATACTGCATTTAATTATTCATCGTAACAATTTCCGCCTACGGAAAGCTGTTGGGCGATGGTACTGACAAAAATGCCCTTCCCTCCCTCCCATTACCACCCCCCTCCCCTCTACCTCCTCTTTTCTGGTATTGAGTAATGTCAGGTTACAGTTCCACCAGCGGCTATTACTCACATCAGCTTTAACAGCGAGTGGCTGGCAAGCCTTACACCACCAGGGAGATGACCACTCAACCACTCAGACAGCTCGCTGCCAGTCAGCACACGTTCACTCTGCAACAGGAGATCGCTGATTAGAGAATGGGAACCAGAACCTTTTGGACCGTTTCTCAAAGCGTAGCCGATGGGCAATGAAGCTAATGTGTGTTGCCCTGCTATGGCCCCAGCTGGAATCAACTAACAGTGATTTTTAAAATTATATATTACAGGATACAGCTGATGTCAAATGCAACAATCCTCATTCCACTGGCTGCATTATTTAATGGAATTAGCCCAGCATTCAGCTACTTTCAGCTACGAGGCCTGGACGGTAATGAATATGAAACACTATGGTTGATTTAAAAATATCCAGAAGAGATTACAGGAGGGTTGGAGATGAGAAAGCCCCTTGGCCCTTATTTCCAAGACAGCCTATAGCTGTTTCTCAAATGCTTTTTATCTGATCTTCATCATCCCTCCTGACAATCTTCCAAAAACAAAAGCTAATTCAGAGATAGGAGAAAATAAAGGTACTGAACGGAAAGCTGGGACCTTTGCAGGAGGCTAGCCCCTTAAGTTGGCTTAACAATTCTTAACAGAAGTTTTGGATCTGGGACCATTTACACTGGTGACAACTTAAGATATAGTTCATTAAAAGTAAAAAAAAATCACCACAGGTTCCCTTTATTAAAAGAGACGGCATTAACATTATTCACAGTTGTAAGTGATAGCCGAATTATTAATTTCCTCTTCCATTCCCAACAATTCAATTTCCATTTGTAATTATAGTTTGATGTAATTATCAAACTAGTGTCAATCTACAATGTACTTTTGTTCATGGACTCATATCTACTGAGAATTGTGTTTGTATTACACTCTCAGTAACAGCAATTTAGACTGAATTGGGCCCAGTTTCTGTAGTAATTATCGTTTTATTTAGTGTAATGTATCGTTAAGAATAATACTTGTTAGGCAAAAATCACATGATCTGTGGTAACCAATAGGAGAGTAGTGTGGGCTACCTCAGCAGTCAGAGATAGAGTTGGAGTTGAATATATTGTAGTTGCTGCTGAATATATTGTAAATAAACTTAACGTTTCCATTCAAGAAGTACCTGCAGATCAAGTCTATCACTAATAGTACAACTCGGCCACCCTAAGGAGAAATCACATTATTTTAACCCAATGAACCCCTGATCTTATATTTACCAATACTCTTGAACTACGAAGGTTTGCAAAAAAGGTTATCATTCCCTTTCAATGAATATTAACAACAGAAGACTGGAAATCCATTTCAGGTAATTATTCTTTTCTCTCATGATTCCTGTCAGTACAAGCAATACTTTGTGCTGGCCATAATTGTAATCTGAAAATCTACCTTTTAAGATTTTCTCTTACAGCTATTTTCCTCTTTTAGTTTGTTCACTGTTGATGAATTGTTACCAGACTTTCAAATATGGCCCTTGCTTACTAGAATAGTTTAAAATTGGATTAGTTCAAACTTCCAATCAAAAATCACCAAGTAACTATAGAAAATGAAGATCTCGTGGCACAGTAGAAGCATCCCTACCTCTGGGCCAGAAGCTCTGGTTTCAAGTCTCACTTCAGCTTGGTGGCCATGGAAGATGTGTTCATGAAATGGCCAAACAGATTGACTATCACTCTGTAAATCCTTCCAATATGCCTGATGTCAGGTGTAAAGGAGCAGGAGAGTTTCCTGCTCAGCCAGACTGCAGAAGACAATGGCAAACTACTGCAGTACTTTGCCAAGGAACTACAGAAAATTCCAGTAAGCACAGGCAGCAGTGTTTTCCAGAGTCTAACACCTGGTTTACAAGATCTAGCATGATATTTTAAAGAACACAGCTGTTGGTTGAAACCTTTTTCATAAATTAGCTGGTGCAAAACATTTTTAGCAATGTTTACTTTCAATCAGGTATTACATTCTCTTAATAACAAATGCTCCTATAAAAGGTCCCTAGCAATTATCTCAGATGGAGGTAACTTCAACCCTCCCTTATAACTGAATTGCATATTTTTAATTAAAACTAGCTGCTTTTAATTTCAATTCTATTCAGTTAGACCTGTTCAATGAGGTTTTTCAAACATCTGCCTCACCCCACAAAATGAAATACTAAAAAGTATTAGTAGATTGATATTAAATGCTAGAATTATTAGTTATGTGATGCAATACATTTTATTATGAATAATAAGCTCAAAATACAGATAGGAAATTACAGGGTCAAAACACTTCTTTGTAGAATCTGTGCAAAGGATCTTTATAAGCCTGCCATGGGTGTTTTCTTTACGTTTTTCATAGACACAACAACATAGATGTAACTCATGTATTTGATACTTTTAATACTAAGTTTGGAAATGATTCATTTGTATGCAATTGGATTGATGACCTAGCGTGTTTACTAAAAGATATATGGCAATGATCCCATCTGATTCTTATTTAGTCACAGACTGTAAAGCAGTGGATTACTGGATTATTTACGACTTTAATTTCTTAATGATGCATTGAGTAAGTCTTCAAGTTAAATGCAACCAATTCCTAGAAACCCATTCCAGCAAACTAGTTTATCAGGAGTTATTAAGCCTGGGTCAGAATTTTTCCAAACTACAAATTAAAAAATAACCATTTTATAAACTTAGTTTCACATTGGATTTAACCTTTCTTAATCCAAGTTAAAAAACTAAACAAACTCATTTACACAAAGATAATTTGACATTTAAATGATGCTGTTGATTGATTCATCTCATGCACTGAGTATTAAGCATCAGATAATTGGGATATAGAATCATAGAATGGTTATGGCTCAGAAAATGGGCATTAGGTCTGTTAAGCCTGTGCCAACTCTGTGCAATTCAACTGATCCTATTCTTCTCCTCCTTTCCTGTAGCCCTGCAATTTCTTTCCTTTCAGGTGTCCATCCAATTCCCTTTTGAAAGCCACAATTGAATCTACTTCCGCCACATTCTCAGGGAGTGTGTTCAAAGTTTTTCCTTCATTTTCCTTTCTTTTTCCAATCACTTTAAATTGGTTCTCAACCCTTCCACCAATGGGTAGTTTCTCGTTATCCGTTCTGTCTAGACCCCTCATGATTTTGAACACTTTTATCAAATTTCAATCTTTTCTTATCTCAGGAGAAGTCGAAGGAGAAATATTTTATACCTGGATTAGGATTTGATATTCAATTCTGTACAATTGGAAATGGGCACTGGTTTCGTACACTGAATATCTGTCCTTTGATTAGTGTGTTTACTTGGAGATGATTGTATAAAGATTTTAACTTAAAATAAACAAATCCACTTATTCAGAAATAAACTTCTTCATGAACCAAGAAATTGTAATAATCGGAAATATTTTGTTTCATTTACAAGAAATTGGCCAATTCCAGAAAAAAAGTCTTAATTTACATACAATAGTGGGGACAGATCACAAAGTGGTTAATTTACAGAAAATGCAAATAGCAAATCCTCTGATTTAGGGCACTTATCAGAATTTGCTTTCAACATGAATTTGTATATGGTGAGTTAGCTGGACCTTTCTCAGAGATATTTTGTAGATGAGCAACATATATGCTTAGATTTTTCTTTCATATAATAAGTGTTGTATTAGTGGACCTTGACAGGGCAGACAATACAATCACCTCATCTACCCATCTGCTTCAGTGCACGTTTCTGTCAATAAAACTGACAGTGGTCCAAAGGATAGAGTTTCTCTTCTAAAAGGATGGTTCTAATAAAATGAATTGTTGGACAATTGCAAAAATTAAACTTATTAAAAGTTATAAATATAACTTTTGCTTGGAATTCAACTGAATCCCTATCACTGCTGCTTTGACATCACCTTCCAAGTGAAAAAATTACATACATTTATGAGGTTGGAAACCCCATCTCTCCTGTTATTAACTCATTTCCTTCTTGTTCAGGCATTGTCAGGTTGCCATCTTCAATGGCTGGGAGTGTAAGTGATTCTGCTACTTTGTTCATCAGTCACCCACCAGAAATTGTGTAGTAGTATCTCATGGAGAAATCTGCTTTTGCTTCCAACAGTCATATTGATGGGACCAGGAAATCAAATGAGGGGGATATAACCTGTGTTCCTCAATCATGTGAGGCAAACTGTTACTGTCTCCAATGCCATTCATCACTGCCTCCATCCCTATGTTTCTTTGAGTATTGGTTTGAAGTGGGATACAGCCACATGCAGCTGTGTCCCACCTATTCCCAGCACCTAAATGTACCTTTCTGTCCACCTATTTCTAGCTAGCCCATGTTAACAGTACTATCTGAAGAGGCTTACCATTGCTTTTGCCACTGCAGACAGCCTGGAGATTTGTGGGGAGATCTGGATCTGAAGGACTTGGGTATTAGTCTTATTTGGACATAATTTTAAAAAAAAGCCTCGTACTTCCATAAGAATTTAGGGTATGAGTAAAAAAAAAAGTCAACCTCAAAATTTGAGAGAATTCCAACATACAAAGAAAACATCAAAACACTGCAATACTTTAGCTGCCATTTTGTGGGTAGAACAGTTATCTGAATGCATAACTGTATGAATGGATGATGTATGAGAAATCAGTATCTTTAAATTTTAAACACCTAATTCAGAACCCTAGATGTTTCATCTATTACATAATTTGGAATATTGGCTTGGATTTCTTAACAGTGTGACTTGATCACAACCACCCCCTCCTGTTGTGGTGCTGAGATGGAATAAAAAGTCTGGTGCAATCTGAATCTTTGATTTGCATGAGTACATAGACCTGAACTATTCTAGTTTGGATCACTTTGAACTTAGAAGCAATTTAAAAGCTTATCCGAACTAAAACAATTCATTAATGTTTATTGAAAAATGAATTGTTCCATTAAATGTATGAAGACACAGTTCAAGATTATTAAAACTTTCAGGAATGTAAAAGCCATCTATTTGGAGAGAGAAGTTAAGTTTCATGTGTACTTTCATTTTCCATTTTTATTCCCTGATCATGATTTTATTTATATTTTGTTTCATTCAATCCTACTGTGAATGTAACAGACCTTCAACGGGGAAGGGCATCAGAAAAAGTTGTTGCACTTGTGCACTCATTAAAGTCTTTATTATATTGTGTGCTCTTAGTGAATAACAGCAAGCATGTAGAGAACCTATACTTTCAAGTCAGATGGAGTCATCCTTGTTTTAATATCCTCAGACTTATTTTTACTTGACATTGCTGGGAACATCCGCACCCATATAATTACTGGATATGTCTGAGGATTTGCTTAAACCACTTGGTGTTGAATTTCAGGGCTGTACACAGGACTGGGTGAAAGAGCCAAAACTCGTCAAACAAGGCTAGTTTGGCAGAACACATACAGGCTCTGTCAGGACCAGCCCCCTGTACTTGCTGGAACTTAAAGTATTACTTTTGAAAACTTCAAAAAAAAATATTGCACAATATTCACTTTCTTTTGTTTCTACTGCAGTTTAATTTTAAGCATGTTAAATTACGTTTACAATTTGAGCTTTTTCCCCTGAAAAAAACTGACTAAATGGAGTAAATTCTGAACTATATAAAATCAACTTTAATCAGTTTCAATTTACAGAGAAAACTTAATCTCAAAGTTTGGCATACACTAGTACCACATTGATGTTACATAATGTTCCCACAATTTGTGAACACACTATTGAAAGTTATAAAGTGCATTACAGGCATTTAGTGGTGGTAAAAGGCTGTTAGTGCGCAGACTGCTCCACATCTGTGACCAGTTCGAACTGGTCTCGGGAGCCAAGGTAAATCGTGGGAAGAGCGAGGCCATGTTCTTCGGGAATTGGGCTGAGCAATCCATTGTCCCCTTCACCGTCAGGGCTGATGGCCTGAAGATGCTGGGGATATGGTTTGGAGGGACCGGAGCATGTGTTAGAAACTGGAAGGAGTGAGTGTCTATGGTGAAAAGGAAACTGGGCATGTGGTAGCGATGCTCTCTCTCCATTGCAGGTAAGAACCTGGTCATCAGGTGTGAGGCACTCTCGCTGTTGCTGTACGCGGCGCAGATCTGGCCCATTCCCAACTCCTGCGCGATGGCGATCACCCGAGCCATCTTCCGCTTTATCTGAAGGTTGAAAATGGATCATGTCCGCAGGGACGCGATGTACAAGCCTCTAGATAAAGGGGGAAAAAACGTGCCCAACATCGCCCTCATACTGAAGGTCACTTTTGTGTGTGGCTGCATCAAGCGGTGTGTAGACCCTCAGTATGCAAACACCAAGTGTCACTACATGCTGAGGTTCTATCTGTCCCCGGTGTTGAGAAGGATGGGTCTGGCCACGCTGCTGCGGAACGCTCCAAGTAGTTGGACCATGCCATACCACCTGTCCTTCGTGGGAAAATTTATGCAGAGAAACAGCTTTGACCACAAGTCCATCAGGCAGTGGTTGGCACGTAACGTCTTAGAGACCCTGCGGGAAAAGGAGAGGGTGGATCCTGTGGGATGGTTCCCTGAGCAGACTGTCAAAGTCATTTGGCAGAATGCCTCATCGCCAGAACTTTCCAACAAGCACCAGGACGTAGCTTGGCTGGTGGTGAGAAAGGTCCTCCCCGTCAGATCCTTTCTACACGCCAGGAGTCTCACCCCCTCTGCACGTTGCCCTCGAGGTGGCTGTGGTGGGGACGAGACCGTTGCTCATCTCCTTGTAGATTGTGCCTTTGCAAAGAAGGTCTGGAGAGAGATGCAGTGGTTTCTGTCGAGGTTCATCCTGAGCAGTTCTGTGACACAGGACTCTGTGTTCTACGGGCTGTTCCCAGGGGCACACACCGAGACAAACATCAACTGCAGCTGGAGGATCATCAACTTGGTGAAAGATGCTTTTTGGTCTGCCCGAAACTTGTTGGTCTTCCAGTGCAAAGAGTTGTCCCCAACCGAGTGTTGCAGACTGGCACGTTCCAAAGTCCAAGACTACATGCTGAGGGACGCACTAAAGCTTGGGGCAGCTGCCGCAAAGGCACAATGGGAAAGGGTCGCTGTCTCAGACCTTTCTGCCACAGTGCACTGAGGGACTGGGAACTGTTTAGAGTCCCTCGGGCTGTACGGCTCGAAATGAATGTCTGCAAATGACTGTAATATTCATTTATTGTATTAATGGACCTTGTGATTCATATTGTAAAAGTTGAACCTGATTGTACCTTTGTGATGGTGATTTTGAAATGGTCTGATATGTTTTTCCAGGTATTTTATGAATAAAGTTTATTTTTCCAAAAAGTATTGTAGGAACTTTTTAATCCATTTATGATTCTATGATATTCAACCCTGAGCTCAGTTTTCTCCTTCACATATTTCATTTCTCTCTAGATCGATTTTTCTACCTCCACAACACTTGCCTCTACCCTTACCTCCAGCAGTACCTTGGTGCAAACCCTAAGGTGTGACTTCTCCAATGCTCTTCGATCTGGCCTCCTTGTCCTCATTCAAAAGACCACTTTCACATCCTTACCTGGAAAAAGTTCCATACTGCCACCAACTTTTTAATAACTCTGGTGTCGCAGTAAATCAACTTCAAGATTCTCATCTTTGATTCAAATTTCTCCATGGCCTTGCCCCATCCTATCTCATCAATCTCCTCCAATCTTATACACCTATGCACATTTTCTGTTCCTCTTGATGCCAGGATACATCTTGGCCCCAGCAGTCTCTTCTATACTGCTAGTTACTACTCAATCAAATACTATGCTTCTCTCCTCTGGAATTCAATCCCTATCTTGATCACTGTGCTTTCAAAAACCTAAGTATTTATAATTTGAGCATCCATCCTTACCCTCTCCATTTGCCTTATACTCCTAAATCTGGAAGACTGGACTGTGCTATGGAAGTGCAAGTTGTTTTTGTTCCCACTATAGATTATATACAAATTTAGCCCAGCACAGTTTCTATCTAACTTGAGATTCTATTGAGGCCAGCAAGTAACCACATAGAAAAGATAAATTACTTCCCAAATGCCCAAGCCAAGTAAAGTCTCAGACTATGAATCCAACTGCATCAACTTTATCATTTAGCGATGACCAGTTGCATTCCACAGGTGAGACATTCATAGCCCGAAGAGCACAAGAGATCAGTGTGTTTCATACAGTATATGATAATCTGTCTTCAGTCTTCAATCGTGTTTGTAAACATACTTTGATGCAATTGTCATTATTAACTGCTTTTAATGGAATCTACTCTATTTATCCTTACATTGTGGGAATAATCTGGAGGAGAGGGAAATATTTATACTGTCAAATAGCATGGGGGCCAGGAAAGGAAGTTGGGTACGACAATTAGTCAGCAGTTTAGTGGGTCTCATGAACAAGATGAGCTTGGAGAGGACATGAAGTGAAATTGGAGAGAAACTAGAGAAAAATGTATGATCTGGGTTCAGGCAGAAAAGACTATGAGGGGAGGGAGGGGACGGGCAGGAATGAAATGGTGGTAGGAGCAGAGGCAGCTGAACAGATTGTGTTAATCTTAGAAAGAAGTCCATGAGCCTCATACTCTAGTTGGGATGGGGAGGGGCACAGCTGAGAAGGGTTGAACAAGGTGTTTGGTGGGGCTGATCCAAGAGTGCTGGGTGTTTTTGGTAGAGGAGAATGAAGCCCAATAGCACCTGATGTTGATCCAGTTACAGCTAATGAAGGATGGCAAAACCAATTGTGTATCAGATATGCTTAAATTTGCAGCCCAGTAGCATTCATTTTTCTTTTCGTCACTGATGCTGTAGCGCTTAGCAGCATCTTCTAAAACATGCTAACGAGAAAAATAAAAAATCAGAAGAATGTTAAGATAATCACAATTCTTTTAAACCAATTTTTAAAGGGAACACTTGCAAGAAACTGTTCCCTATGAATCACTATTTTATGACAATTTTAACACACTGCCTGAGGTGTACTATCATCTAAAACTTCTCCCATTTACACATAAATTAATGCTTGGCTTATCCAGAAGGCTAAACAAATACCAATCTCTGTTAACAAAAGTTCTGCTCGTCAGACTCACCGTCCACCCAGCAACGGATTCAATTACTACTAAAATATGCATTATGTTTAACTGTATTCACAAACCACGTAACTTCACATCTGTAATTCTCCCTGTGGCACATTCCTAACTTCAGCCCTATTATTTGGGGGAGGGCCGCCTCTGAATAAAAGGCACATCTTTCATATGAAATTCCCAAATGTGTGTCTTTATAGGGCCAAAGACCTTGGCACAAGTTACCTGTTCTTCTCTTAGCAAGGGGCACTTATTATGATATCTTCATTTCCTAGAAATTTTTTGATACACAGTTTAAATTTTTGCAAATTTACTGAATTCCTTTTTTATGGTTTCTTAACATAGGAGTGCATCAAGAACAACTGCATGAAATTCATATGTACGTGAGAAGATTAATGGCTTACAATTCCATCAGAGAGAGTAGTGGTTAGTAAATTTCAACAGCTCTTGTTCATTTATTGACATGTTGATGAATGCACTATTTAACAGGACACTCTTTTTTAATATCCAAGTTAGTGGGGGTGTAGGAAATTTAAATCGAATTTTCCACTGCATTGACTTTTCTTTTTTTATATACACAGAAATTACATTTATGCTAGGTTTTGCTGCTTTTACATGTAAGCATTTTGCAATCACTCTCCTATCCATGGAGGCGAAAACACCAGTTCAAAGTACTGGTATGTCAACAGCTAGCAATTATAAGAACTCTATTTAATTCAGAAGTATCTAATGGAATTAACCTTTCAAGTCCATCTATTCATGGTACCTTTATTTGTTTTACCTGCTCAACTGAATACATTTGGAGAGTTCATAACTGAACTTCAAAATAATTTGAAAGGAGGCAGGGAATACCCAATGTAAATAAAATACTTTCTTTTCAGTAATAGAAAACATTTGATAAGATTACAGTGGATGAGTTAGCTAGGTGTAAAGGCAGGTCAGAAAGGTTGGTGTTAATGCCAAATATTTTATTGACTACCAGTGATGAATCAAGAATGAATAAATTTAAATACTTAGATGAATAGGTGGTCCAAAAGAAGCTGTAAAAATTGTGCATTTAACATAGGTAGCTCCTCCTCAGTAAAGTTTTAATTTTTAATATTCTTCTAAACATTAGATACTTCTTACAATATAATCTACATGGCATTGTTCACAAAGTTGGGTGATAATGTTTTAATAGCTGGAGCATTACACCATCTTGTGTACAATGCATCACTCTTTACTAAACCGGAGCTGTTATGACATCTAACTGCTGCAAGTAAACATATTATGAGGTCAAGCAGAGTTTAATTGCTGTTGGGTGAAGGAAGATTACAGATTGGAATTCACTTGTAAATTTCCAGATTCAAGTCCGAAACAAGCTACATCAAATAACAGCTTTGCTTTTATTATATATATTTTGGTACCTCAAAGAGAAGGAACATCTCAACAATTTTATGTTGATTAGATATATAAATAACTTAGTCATTATGGCCTTTGCAGTGTAATGTTTGGCAGCTTTGTAAAAGACACTACAATGCCAAACAAATCCAAAAGATAAATTAGTTGTGAAACAGTGCCAAGGACACTAAAATACCCGTATGTTTATTTTAAATGGTTTCTTGGGCACCAAACCCAGTTAAGCCTACCCTCCAAGCCATATTAATCCACATTTACATGCAATTGTGTGTTGCTATCAATGATGTAATGTTTCAAGTATGCAATATTAAATTGTACAATTTTCAAGGATATTAGTAGAACCTGGGATTCCCAAAATGCTGGTAAAAAAAGAACCCCAGAAAAAATGGATTCAACTTGAGTGCATTTTATGATTTGCCTTTGGCAAGTATTTGGCTGTCACTTCCCAACACTGCCACCAACAGGAATCTAGTGGCATGTTCAACTGAAAATAACTACATGCTTGATGCAATCAAGTAAAAGCTTGGACATATAAGTTATTCAAAACATAAGCATATTAATAAATTTGATATTTATAGTAATACATTTTAACAATAAAAACTATCCTCTTGGAGGGAGAAGAAATGAAACTTAAGCAACGTCTCTTTGGGCATAAGGCAGCTGGTTTGAAGATGATAATTGGCTTATGGCACAACAGATATAAATCAGTCCATGGTAGGGGACTCAATAATTCAATGACTGAGCAGGAAGGCAGCATATCTCCAGGAGACCATAAAAGATTGATTAACCAGGTTGGCTTATTATAGTAAAATAAAAGCAAAATACTGTGAATGCTGGAAATCTGAAATAGAAACAAATGTACTGAAAATCCTCAGCAGCTCTTGTATCATCTGTGGGATGGCGCGAGGGGGGCAGGGTGGAGAAAGAGAGTTAACGTTTCAAATCAAATATGGCTTCATCTGAAGAAGAGTCATATTCGACTCAAAACGTTAACTCTGTTTTTCTCTCTCTCCACAGATGCTGCCAGGCCTGCTGAGTTTTTCCAGCACTTTCTGTTTTAATTGTGGCTTATTAGTAATGCCTGGTGGGGTCATCCTGTCAGTGGAAATGGGATTCCTTCCCACTCAGCTCCAAATAAGTCAGTACATTAAAAAAAAAGGGGGGGGAAGGGGTAATCCTGGCTCAACAAAGGGAAACAAAATTTACAAGTACAATAAGCATGCTTTAGCTCGCTAAAATTTAGCAATGCTCCTGAACATATATTTGCCAAGTTGCATCTAAGCTTTCTGGATTTGAGTTAGGGTTGTAATGATAAGAAAATGTACATTTCTTTATCAGACCAACAGAAATTTTAACAATCTGTACTTTTCAGTAAATTAGGTTGAAGACTTTCACATGGTGATAGTTTGCTACAAGTACTTAACAAGTGACTGGCAAAAATTAATTTGAACAATGCAATATTCATGACCTTGTAAGTGTGAAACGACTGTTACTGGCTATAAAAGGGATGCAGTCAATACAGTATCTGGTGCAATTCAATGCATTTCAAACTTCCTATCAACTAGATTAACTATTAAAGCAATGGAAATTTAGCTTTAAACACGCCTGTTTAAAGTGAATCATTCTGCTATGAAGTGCTAATTCACTGGACTGAAAGCCAATCAATCTAAATAAATACAATAACTTATTGCATGTGCCTAGAAAAAGATTTCAATTTCAAGCACAGTACCTCATAATGACAATTATTGCTATACAATCCTTTTGTCACCTGTTCCAGAAGCTGTTTTGCTAAGTAAACCACCGCCTTAGGAATGGATAGCTTTATGACTCCACCCTTCTATGCTTCTGTGGGTAAATTCACCACATGGTGTGGCACTAAGCAGGAAGACAGGCAAGGCCATTTGATCTCTGGGCCCTACTGATCTTGCCCCCCAGCCTCCCTAATAAAACAAGAACCATTATGTATAAACAAAGCAGACAAGTACAATTATAAAATTAAACAAAAAAAGTATTGATATGGAACTCACTTTAACAGAAATAATTAAAACCTTATGTTTGAGTGATTCAGACAAAGGCACAAAACCAAACAACTCAACATAACCTGAAGCTTTATTATGATGTCACCATATTGGTTAATGGGTGTGGCTTAGAGATGGTTAAGTAACAATATGATCTGAATAAGGTCTCCCGTTGGTTGTGTTCACTGTTAAGTGGAGCCTCTGTACTTCATTGGATATGTAGAGATCTATACAGTTTCCACAGGATCCCAATTAACCCAATGGTTACTAAACACCTACTGCTTGCAAAATTTGCACAATTATAAAGTTCCATAAAATTGTAATGCTGAACATTGCAAATCATAAATAGTACTTGGGTTCATAAAATATTTACCAGTAAAATTCTTTTGAAAATAGATTGTCATTATTAATGACACTGAAGTGAAGGATTAACCTCCAGTCATTGTAAAGTTGATGCAAACATGTATTTAATAATTTATAAAGTATTCCAGCCATTGAAGAAAAACACACAGCTAGTGTGCTTCATAAAAAATGTATTTTCCAAATATAGTTTAAATAATAGTAAGCAAAAATGTTAGGAAGATTTTCTTCTCCATCCTCTCCACATTTTATGCAGCTTCTTCATGCTGTAGGTAACTGTTTTTCTCATACCTAAATACACATGAAACATTACATGAGAAAATGCTTGGAAATCTTAATAAACCTCTAAAATTGCCAATGGCATTTTAGCTGTAAGTAATCAATACATTACAGTGTACAATTATTTACAGGAAAAAACTTACCAGCAGTAAGAATTCCTTTTGCACTCTGGGTTAGACTGGAGGATTTTACAATACCAGCTATACCTAGCATTTGGAGAAAAAACACTAAGTTATTATTCTAATTTTGAAAGAAATTAAGATATGCTATAAAGTCCAATCAATAAAGACCCATCAGTTGACTTTTAAAAATTCATTCAAGGGATGTGGGCTTCCATTGCCCATCCCTAATTGTCCTTGAGAAGGTGGTGATGAGCTGCCTTCTTGAACCTCTGCAGTCCCTGTGGTGTAAATATACCCACAGTGCTGTTAGGAAGAGAGTTCCAGGATTTTGCCCCAGCGACAGCAAAGGAATGGCAATATATTTCCAAGTCAGGATGCTGAGTGGCTTGGTGGGGAACTTTCAAGTGGTGGTGTTCCCATGTCTCTGTTGCCCTTGTCCTTCTTGATGGTAGTGGTCATGGGTTTGGAAGGTGATGTCTAAGGAGCCCTGGTGTGTTTCTGCAGTGCATCTTATAGATGGTACACACTGCTGCCACTGTGCATCGGTGGTGGAGAAAGTGAATGTTTGTGGATGGGGTGCCAAGCAAGTGGGCTGCTTTGTCCTGGATGGTGTCAGACTTCTTCAATGTTGTTGGAGCTGCACTCATTCAGGCAAGTGGAGAGTATTCAATCACACTCCTGACTTGTGCTTTGTAGATGGTGGACAGGCTTTGGGGAGTCAGCAGGTCAGTTACTCGCTGCAGGATTCCTAACCTCTGACCTGCTCTTGTAGCCACAGTATTTATATGGCTACTGCAGTTCAGTTTCTGGTCAATGGTAACCCCCAGACCCAGATGGGTCAAGGTGTTGCCATGGAGAATGCAATAGGGAACTACTGTCCCTCACGCTTTTGCTCAATTCTAAAAAGGTACAGTACCTGTACATCTTCCTTTTGTCTGCAGTGGATAGATAGGTCCCTGCTTATGAATATATGTAGCTTCTAGCAAGCGTAAGTGAGCTGCATTGTGAACTCAACTGATAATCTTAAATTGGTTGTTAGTGTAATTCTTGGCACACTCGGTATTGTTCAGTAAGTACAGTCTAATTGCGGAATCATGTCTAACATTAGACATTGTGTGTTGATAGTGGGGGATTCAGCAATAGTAATGCCAGTGAATATCAAGAGGCAATGGTTAGATTCTCTCTTGTTGGAGATAGTCATTGCCTGGCACTCATGTGGTGTGAATGTTACTTGCCACGTGACAGCCCAAATCTAGATATTGTCCAGGTCTTGCTGGACTGCTTCAGTATCTGTGAAGTTGCTAATGGTGCTGAACATTGCACAATCATCAGTGAACATCCTCACTTCTGACCTTACGATGAAAGGAAGGTCATTGGTGAAGCAGCTAAAGATGGTTGGGCTGAGGACACTACCCTGAGGAACTCCTGCAGTGATGTCCTGGAGCTGAGATGACTGACCTCCAATAATCACAACCATCTTCCTTTCTGCTAGGTATGACTCCAACCAGTGGAGAGTTTTCCTCCTGATTTCCATTGACCCCAGTTTTTCTAGAGCTCCATGATGCCACACTCGGTCAAATGTGGTCTTGATGTCAAGGGCAGTCACTCCCACCTCACCAACCTTTTCTCATGCAGTATAAATTGCTGCTCCTTTTGCAATTTGGCATTTGTCCTGATGATTGCAAGATGAAAATTTTCAACAGCATACCTCTTTTTTTCAGTAATGCTCAAGTTCTGTACTACCAAGTGACTAACCAGAAGGAATGGTTAGATCTGAAGCAGGGAATGCGAAAATGGCTTTTATCCAGAATTAAGTAAGGAGAATTTCACAGCCTCTGGTAGGATAAAAGTGATTTGAAATTGGTGCCACATGGTCCCTGTCAGCAATAAAGTAAATAAGCTGTATACAAAACTGGACAGACCTGTCCACAATGAAAGTTGGTTAGTCTGTTTTGTTAGCGTCATGACCTCTATTTAGAAATTAAGCACGTCAATGCTTGCATCCTAGATGGGCAGTTTTTCTTTAAAATTTGAATTGCTACATATCCACAAGCTTGGGGAAGGAGAAAAAGAAGCAATTTCAAATGTCTCACTAATAATTCCTGAAAACTTGAAACAGCTGCACGACTTTAGTTCTACTTCAGTCTAATGGACTGCAGGGTTTCCATGTTTTAAGTAGGGATTTCATAATACTCAGATAAATATTGCATTTAAGGAGTCTACTAAAGTCTCTTTCACCCAAGTCTTGCATGTAATTACAACATTTTTTTATATAAATATTTATATTTTAAATTTATTTATATAATTAGACAGTATAATGAATGTGTTTGAAGGGAGTATTTTAAATGGTGGAGCAGGCTCGAAGGGCCGAATGGCCTACTCCTGCTCCTAGTTTCTATGTCTATTTTAATACCTTACAGATTGATTTTATATTAAGTGATCTCTAAGTATTTTTTTCATAACTGAAATGCTGTCCCTTATGTTTTCTGTGGATTATCTTGTTTGTGAATAAATTTGACTTGTAATATTAGGAATATGAATTGATCTTCCATTTATCTGCAATATTTTATTTTGCAATATTTATCACCTTTTGGTATAAATAGGGAGAATGAAGTGAGCATTCCATACTCATTCCTGGGATACACTATAACATGGCGAAGAGATAATTGATCCACTCACAATCTATATGCGTGTGCAGATTTGGTTCACATGCAAAATGGTATGCTTATGTAAACTATCCCTCTATTGTGGCTGCAGGAAACAAAGTGTTAAGAGAAAGTCCAGGTTGCAACAAGGAATAAAAGTGAGGACAGAACTTCAATGCTGAAGCAATGCTTGGTGGTATAACCAAGCTTTTTAGGATTAAGGGGTTATGTTACGATGAAACGTAGGCAGATTGGATCTACATCCACTGGAATTTATTGAAACATGTAAGATACTGAGAGGACTTTACAGGGTGGATGCTAAAAAGATGCTTCCCCTTGTGGGGGAGTCCAGAACCAGGAGACACCGTTTAAAAATTAGGGGTCTCCCATTTCACTGAGATGAGGAGAATTTTTTTTCTCTCAAAGGGTCATTAGTCTGTGGAATTCTCTTCTCCAGAGAACAGTGGAGGCTGGGTCATTGCATAGGTTTAAGGCTAAGTTAGATTTTTGATCAGCAAGGGAGTTAAGGTTTATCAGGGCAGACAGGAAAGTGGAGTTAAGCCCACAATCAGATCAGCCATGATGTTATCAAATGGCAGACTCCAGCTCCTAATTCTTGTGCTCATGTATAACATGTTGAGAACCAAAATAACAGTGTACTAGGATACAGATCATACCAATTTATTGAATCTCCGTGCCACTGAGGAGTGCAGATGACATTAAGTTTTTCTTTCCCAGGAGGTGGGTGGTGGGTGGAATGGGGACAGAGTGTGGTAATAAGAATTAAAAAAAGCAGGTATCTTACCTGGACTTCTCTCATGCTTGCAGATGGCAAGCTGCAATGCCACTGCCAGAAACCAAGGAACAGATAGTTTACCATACCTTGTGACGAAGATATGGTAAATTTTGCATAATACAAAGACGTCTCAGTAGGGAAAATTAAATAAAACATTTTGCAAAATCTTGAAATATTGGCTGAGCTAGTTACAAAAACTACAGGTGGTGGAATTTGCCAATGTGAAGTTTGTACGTTATTTCCTCTATGCTAATTGAGTACTAGTACATAAACTAAAATTGAATGACTGAAAGGTCAAAAAGTTTAAAAAAAAATCACTGAGAAATTCCTGGAAGGGCACAATTTGTGGCTTATGTTGTAAACTACACTGTTGTACACTAATCTATTCATCAAATATAATGGAGCTTTTTGAGCATGTAACTAGCAGGATAGATAAAGGGTACCAGTGAATATAGTATATTTGAATTTTCAGAAGGTATTTGATAAGGTGTCACACAAGAGGTTATTACACAAGATTACGACTCAGGGAGTTAAGGATAACAAGTTAGCATAGATTGAAGTTTGGTTAGCAGACAAAACAGAGAGTAGGAATAAATGAGTAATTTTCAGGTTGGCAAGTTGTAACTAGTGGAATGCCACAAGGATTAGTGCTTGGGCCTCAGCTATTTACAATTTATATCAATAACTTGGTTGAAGGGACCAAGTGTGACAGACAAAGATAGGTGGGAAAGTAAGCTGTGAGAATGATGTAAAGAGGGTGCAAAGGAATTTTAGACTGGATAAGTAATTGGGCAAGAAGGTGGCGGATTGAGTATAAAGTTGGAAGTATGAAATTATCCACTTTGGTAGAAAGAATGGAAAAGACTTTTTTTTAAAAAGGGTGAGAAACTAGTAAATGTTGGCATTCAGAAGGATTTGGGTCTCCTTGTGCACAAACAACACAAAAGTTAACATGCAGATACAATGAAAATTAGGAAGACAAATAAAATGTTAGCCTGTATGGCAAGGGGGTTGCAGTACAAGACTAAGGAAGTCTTGCTGTAATTATATATAACATTGAGACAACAACTCGAGTTCTATGTCCAGTTTTGGTCTCCATGGCCAAGGAAGCATATACTTATCTTAGAGGTGATGTAATGTACTTTCAGAGGGCTGAATATTATGGGGGCGTGGGGGTGATGTGTTTTATGGCACAGATGGGTAGGAAGAAAGGGAGGTGTCCTATCATAAGGGGGCTGCCCCCCGATGTGCAAAGGACCCTCCTTGAAGTACACGCCCTTCCTTCCTGCCCTTTGAAAAAGCTTTTTTAAAGAAGCAGCCTGCCCACTGCTGCCCGACTGCCCACATCAACCATTTAATGGAATGGGCAGCATAGTATCAGGGTCAACTGGTTGTTAAAAAGCCCAATTGATCCTTGATTATTTATTTAAATATGGTGAACTGCCAATTTCAGCCCCCCCTCCCCCACATATTATGGGGGTGAGCAGTCACGCGCCCATGCCCCTGCTGAAAACACGACCGCGAGTCACGTAAAATGCAGCTGACTAAATTGATTTCTAATATGAGACAGACATATTAAGGTGAAACTGAGTAAAATGGACCTAGGTTTTCTTGAGTTTAGAAGAATGAGAGCTTATCTCATCGAAATCTATAACATTTTCATAGGGGGTCATCAGTGTAGATACTGAGGGGTTGTTTCCCCTGGTTGCAGAGTGTAAAACTAGGAATCACAGACTCAGGTTAAGCGGTTGGCCATTTAGAACTGAGATGAAGAGAAATTTCTTCACACAGGAGCTGTGAATCTTTGGAATTCTCTACCCCAGAGTGCTGCGGATACTCAAACAACAAGCATATCCAAGATAGAGATAGATTTTTGGGCAGTAAGGGAATCAAGGGATATTGCGAGAAAGTGAAGTTGATATACAAGTTGAGCGATAATCTTATTGAATGGCAGAGCAGACCCAAGGGGCTGAATCCTCCTATTTCTTACGTTCTTAATCGCCCTGTTGTGAACTGACTCCTAACTTTCCTGGAAATATAATTTCCATACACTGCAGTGAACGTAATGGTGAATCAGGGACCTCAGAGTGGCACAGCCTATGGCATACCGCGAGTGCATCAATTAAGCAGATCTAGTCAGAGTCAGACAAATGTAATTTTCAAAGCCTTTCACTATATTAAAATTTTTAAAAATTCACTTACGGGACGTGGTTAGGCCAGCATTTACTAACCATTCCTAATTACCCTTGAGGTCAACTTGCATAACATTGTTGTGCTATGGACATACTGAACCTGCTGTAATCTGTGGTTAAGAACATTCCAAGTTACAGATTGACACGACTAATTTAAATTTCCTAAAAAGTCTCAGATTAAACAAACTGGGGGTTGGACAGCGAAATTGGAGCTCATTTCCCTGTTTAATTTTGCCCATTTCTTGGAGTGCAAAATGGTAGCAAAAATATTTGAATAGCTGTCACATGCCCCAAAGGTGCCTGGTATAAATGTGACAACAAACTGGTTTGGGAGATAGTCAGGACACATCTGTTTAAGGATCCCTCTCCAACAGAAACGGAGAGTAGCATTAACCAGCATGCTTTGCTCCAACATCCACCCTAAGTCCTTAAAAGGATTGCTGGAGGCCACTAACATAAAAAGGTAAAGGCCTAGCAGGAGCAGGAGTGGCTCCATAGCATTGTTGCAGGCTGCTACCAGCTCACGCTCCCCTTTTTCCCTTTTGTCTTCGAGGGCCACTGAGACAATCAACACTGCTGCTGGAGGACCATCAACTTGGTGAAAGACACCCTTCAGTCTGCCGAAAACTTGCTGGTCTTCCAGCATGAAGATCTGTAGCCAGCACATTCCCAATTTCAGGACTATGTGCCGAGGGACACACTAAAGCTTGGGGAAGCTGCTGCAAAAGTTCAGTGGGGAAAGACCACAGTCCAAGGTCCTCCCATCATATGACATTGAGGGTTTAGAACTGTGTAAAACCCCTTGGACCAGAGAATGTTTGGCATGAAATGTAAATGTAAATTATAAATATAACCTGTAATTCTTAGTGAGAAACCTCAGAATGCCACATACTGTATTGTACTTATACAATATACTTTTACAAATTATATAAATAAAGTATATGTTTGAAAAAAAAAGGCTCCCAGGATCTTCTCAATGGTGGCTGCTGACGTTATAGCCGGCCTAGTTCTGAGGATGCAGAAAGCTGCCTTGCTAGTATCTGGGAAATTTTGGCTCATGAACGTTCAAGCTCCAATATGTTTACATGCAAATGTGCAAAGCATGTGACATTTCCTGTCAAAGTTCAATGCTCATCATCCTTAAAGGCGTGTGGTAATAACAAATTCTTTTCAAGCCTACTCACTTACAAACTAGTTAGGATGTCTAAAAATTTGCTTATTACTATGCAGTGAAATTCACATGAATAGTCATTTACAATATATGTTGAGAATTCCAGACACGGTAAATCCTTTGAATAGATGTCTTACTGCATTTTGTTGACATCACTGATAATAAGGTTTCATAATACAAAGACAACACATACACAATCTGTATAAATACAACCCACTGAAATTTCTGCTTTATTAAAAAGAAATTGTTACTCAAGGCTTGAATGCCATGATGGATTTGCCAATGAATCAAATTACAACCTGAATTTACAACTTAAACTTTACCATTGAGCTGCTTTTATAAGGATTTTGCAGATGTAGAGTAAAATGCTTTGGAAGGCATTACAACAGCACTAAATAAATCAGCTAAGAAGCCTACATTCCTGCTTCCAGCTTGGGTAAAACCAGACTGAAGAAAACAGTTTATAAAATGACATTTTCGAGAAAGATTTTGGTGTTAAAGCCTGTCTCATTTTTAAAATCATCAGAACATGCACTCTCTCTGGGTAATTTTGTTAAGGGGTACTTTCGGGGTGAAATGTTACGCAAGACTTTTTGCCATATTTTTTGTTAATGGAGGCCATTACGCAATGAAGTCTTTACACCATTAAATTTGTCTCATTTTAAATTAAAATGTACAAATAGCTTACAAGTATATCAAGCAGTCCCACATCATTAAAGTTTGACTTAAGCAAATCAAACCTCATCCTTAGCACAACTTGATATCTTTAGACATACTGGGTGGAATCTTGTGGAGGTGATGGGGGTTTCGGCCACCAGCAGAAGAGAGCTCCGCGTCACCTTTTTTTGGGAAGGTACACTGCATCTTGTGCTGCTCAGGCACTTGACAGTCCAGTGGTGGGCCTTCCGGGATCAAGGACCCCAGGGGTGGATGGCCTGCCCGCCAAGCGCTGCCGACCAATCAGAGGCTGGCAGCTCTACTAAACGGCAGCACCACTGATTGCTGCTGGTACAACATCATCCGAAGTATCATCGTGGATCCCACACCAGAGATGAGTGGTGGTGCTGGTGATTTTAGGGGGACAAGGGGTGGGGGTGAAAATTGGCAGCTAGGGCAGGGGTTGGCTCTCAGGGGGTCACCCTTCCTGATGCCAGGTTCCCTGATTACGCACTGAGTGCCACTGAACAGGGGACCACTCCCACTGGGAGCCCCCAAGCAATCCCGCATCAGTTTGCTTCTTGTGCATGTTCCTTGCATGGTGAGCCCCTGCTCGCTGCTGCGCAGGATGAGACTCTTAAGTGGGCAATTAATGCCCACTTAAGAGCCACAATTGGCACCTCGGTTGGAAGGCTGTCCTTGGGCATCCACTTAATCAGGGTGGAGGCCAAAGGTGGCAGGATACCCACCTGCTGCCTTCCTGCATGATTAAATGACCGCCCTTCAACTTGCCACGGTGGGAGGGCACAAGATTCTGCCCACAATGCTCCTCACTGAGATAATAACCCTTTGCTGGGGCTGATCGGAAGGATGCTTTTAGGTTGAATCTGCACTACTAGGACATCTTTTTCCCCTCTGTTGTGAGTGACAAGCTGGAATCTGCCATCGGTGACATGGTGGTGAGATTTGGATTCAGGGTATGGACGATGAAAAGCACACACTCACATTCAGGCATTTCATGTAATCAATGCTCTTGAAAACACCCTTGTTGAAGATGAAAATTTGGTGAAATAGTATATTTGGTTTAAGGTTAGGGTCGAGACTTTTTCAGCAAATCTGGGGAGGTAGGATAGAAAAAGTGCTTGGGGAAAGTATTCCATTGTGTTGTTGTCTTTTTGTTCCTTTTCTCATTTTCTGGCATCCAATGCTATGTAAATTGGGGAAATGCATTCCTGATTTATTTCACGTGATTTGCATTATTGAATGTGGACACTGGGGCTATCCATTAGGCACAGGCATCTTGCATTCTCCTGACTCATTCTTTCTTTCAGCGTATGCAAATGCTCAAGCAGTGTGTTCTTGCATCGCCTAAAGGTGGCTCTATAATACATTTTTTGTAAAGTTTACATTTTTGCAGGTAGCACAGGGCTAATTATATCAGATGGAGGCCAGAAGGTCAGCTGGGTCAGGAGTGCACTGTATGCAGAGGTCCTGCTATTCTGAATACGTGTCCCAACAACCCAGGGAGTGAGGGAAAGTGGGAGGTGTGAAAGGTCCAGGCATTAAATGTTTTGCACTGGACAAGTATTGACTATGTAGAAAACATATAAATGAAGTGTCTTCTTTTCTCCTATCTGGAAAAAATTCAGAATCGGAATCTAGATCACGGTGGCATAGTGGTATTGTCACTAGATTAGTGATCCATAGACCTAGGGTAATACTCTGGGGACCCTGGTTTGAATCCCACCACGGTAGATTGGAAATATCTGGAATTAAAAAGTCTAAAGATAACCATGAAATCATGTTGATCATCGTAAAAGTCCATCTGGTTCACTAATGTCCTTTAGGGAAAGAAAGCTGCCATCTTTACCTGGTCTGGCTTACATGTGACTCCAGACCCACAGCAATGTGGTTGACTCTTAAATGCCCTCTGAAATGGCCGAACAAGCCAATCAGTTGTATCAAACTACTAAAAATAAGTCAGCTAAGACTACAAAACATCAAATATCAGTGTAAGGCTACAAAGAAAGTTCTACTAGTCCTGCTCATATTCATTAACTAAAATATCAAATATATCGCACTTACTTTGCTGTATTAGTAATCCACAGTCTGGGTCCTGGGCTACTTGAAGCAAGATCTCCTCTACATCTCTATTTTTCCCTGGTTGGTCTACCAAACGAGTTATCTCTTGTTGAAGAGTTCTGGGCAAAGCCATCAACTGACTGAATTGACCTTCTGGGCTTTTATCAAGCTTAAAAAAATGAATACCATAGATTATCATTGTTCAATAATAGGCTATACAGTAACTAATTATATGCAATATTGCATCCAACTTGCTTCCAAACTGAAGCGCATTACCTCTAATTTACCCAGCTGCTGCTTGTAGACCACTTGAGGGCACTCCTGTAAAATGCTATTGTACAGTCTTTGGAAGTTTTCCATGTTTGCACTGACAATATTCAATACTTTTGATCGGTCTTCTCCTATAATCATTCTAAAATCACCTGATTCAAAAGAACATTAATTCCATTACAAACTGTGTTCACAAGTTCAAACTTCTAACTGTCTTAAATTCCTGAAGTGGCAACTTTTGTGATAACAATATTAAAGCAAATTATGTTTAGATCGCACCTTTAAAAGGTAGACTAAAAACTTCCCCAGCTCCTTTACGGACGTTGTGCCAGCAAGGGAGAGATTAAGAAGGATGGCCAAATGCTTGGTTAAAGGGGAATTTCGAAGCATTTGGTAAGGTAGAGAGAAATGGAGGGGTTTGTGGGAGTAGTACCAGAAAATGCAGTCATTCACCAATGGTTGGACAAAGGGTGGGGTAAGAGCCAGACAAATGCAGAATTTTGAAAGTTACCTGAAGCTGCAAGGGACCATAGGGATAAGATGGGACAAGGTCATAGAATGGGTTGTAAACGAAAACAAGGAATGCAATGGAGGAACAAATAACTTAAAAGAATTCAGCTAATGAGTGAATGTAATAGGCATAGTCAGAAGATTTGCTTGGAGTTTCAATTTCTATTCAGTTAATTCATCTAGGTGGAGTCAACCGCGACCACAAAATAAACAAACCTGAGTAGGAGAGTCCAGCAATACGAACGTACAGCTCCTCCTCAGTAAATGATTCTGGCAGCATGAGAAAGGCTGTAATCACTGCACTTTTCAGGTTCCTAGCCAGTGCAGCTTGTAATTTGCCGTTTTCATTTTGGATTAATATCTTCACCTGAAAATTAACATAGATTTCAGTGATGTGTGCTGTGGCTATCCCAGTACAAGATAGCCCAAGCGTACAGAGCAATAGTACATGGAACCATTGTTGCAGAGTAAGATGTGCGTTTTCCCCGAAGAGCAAATCAACCAAGGCACATCCTTATTCACTTGATACAGGGAAGTAGAGACCTGGAAACAATTACCTAATTGTTCTTTTTCATGAGCTTTAATGCAAGAAGACCTCCATTATTCAAAAACAAACTATATTAAGGAAATTTTAGGTAAAAGCTTAGGCACTTGGTGTTTCATCTTGAGTTCAGGGTCCAAATGGGTTTTCACTAGGGTTTGCCTATTATCCTAAGAATGCTATCATAGGCTATTAATTGTAAAAACCATTGTTTATTTACAGATCTATACACATCTCAGTACACTACATGAGATTGTACTTCTGCTTCTCACCAGTTCGCAGTTACTTAATCATGTGACATTGCATCATAGTTAAATCAGTATAAGGTGCTCCTGATGTTAACCCTTCACTCTATATCAGCCCCCCACCCCACCCCAAAAAAGTCTCAGACTTCACAGGGTTGGTCTGTGATGCATGCATGCTTTTCTGTTCAATAATAAGAGTTCTGCATAACATACAAGGGTTCGACAATTTCTTTATCCTTGTGTCTCAATCTTGCCAAGTGTTGACTTATTACTTTTAGTGTTGTCCCTCCTAGTTCTTGTAACTGGATGGTGGAAGGTTGTAATGTGATATTTTAAGCCATTTTACTTCATCAGATAATACTGAAACACCTGCATCAGTATCTAGCTTGAATTCTGTGGGGTGATCATCAACTTCTAATTTAATGCTCCAGTACTACTGTTTCGTTAATTTCTCCTAAGAAGGTTATTTGTTTTTTTTTCCTTGGCTCCTCCATTTCTAGGATTTTACTTGGTTTTGTTGTTATCCCTTTCTTCCTATGAGTCATAGGAACTTTGGATCTGCAGACTATTTTAAAACATTCTAACTTCCTACAGTTGTGGCAGTCAGCTCCCCCTGCTGGGCATTCTTTCCGCTTGTGCAGGGTTTTCCCACCACACCAAAAGCATTTCAAGATGGCAGTTGTTATGTTTTTTTCCCAATTTCATGGGCTTTTGCGTCCTTTTTTTTGTCTGACATACTGAATGGCTTCACTCATTTTTTCCAAGGGACATAATTTTCCTCATGAACAACCTCTCTGTTTTGCTTCCTGAGCTGTTTGCCACACTATCTGTACTGCCTTTGCGACAGTTAAATCTTCCCTCATTTACAAAAGATCTAATAGATGACTTCAACCACTATACGATTGTTTATTACTTCATCTCTGAAGATCCCATAGTCGCAATTCTCTGTGAGTCTACAGGTTACTTGTAAATGAATCCATGGATTCACCATTTTTGCCTTCTCTTATCAAATTTCGCTCACTCAATGATCAAATTTTTTTGAACACTCAAGTACAAATCAAATGTCTGGAAGATTTCGTCATGTGAGTTCGAAGTTTTGCAATAACATCATTGGCAATGGCCTCTACTGCATAGCATAAAATATTGACCTGATCATTCTGTTCCTTCCTATGTAAACCTGAAGCTGTTCTGTATCTAGAGAATCTCTTCTTCCAATTGTTCCAGTATTGAACATTTTGCTTCAGAAAGCTTCAGAATGATTCTAGGAGTGGCAATATAGGCTCCATGCTTACCCTAAGCTCTGGGTCCATTGCTGCTTCAGTACTTTGGCTTGTAGATTGTGATCTGTCCTTACTACTGTTTGGACTCGGGGTCCATGTCTGCTTGTATCCGCAGCACCCACAATGCTTTGTTCTCAGATGAGTCTTCAATACTTTTTCTTCTTGCCCTTTTTCCAAGGATTTGTAAGTTTTTCAGGTCTGCAGCCTTCTCAGAGTTTTTCTGAATCTTTATGCTCTGTCCACTGCCACCATGTTTTGTCTTGAGTTTGGGGTCTAGATGGGATTTCTTTAGAGTTTGTCTGTTACCCTAAGAATGCTATCATAGACTCTTATTCATAAAAACCATTAGTGTTTACTTACAGATCTATATACATCTCAGTACCCTACGCAAGGTTGTACTTCTGCTTCCCACAAGTGACACTGCATCATAATTACATCAGTAGTAACATCAGTATCAGATGCTCCTGATGTTAACCCTTTACTCAACACTTGATTCAATTTTTAGAGATAAATTTATTGCAATTGCATGCAATTCACCTTCAGTAGCCTGTTGAAAGTAATTGGCAAAACTAACCCACAGAACATAGCTAGGTTTGAATTGAATTGGGACTAAAATTTGAATTGAAGCCCGAAAAATCTGGTTCCAATGTTCATGTGGCTGCATGGAATAACCTTTCATTGTTTTGGTTTACTTTTAAATTGTCAGTCATATACAAGTATACTATTTGTGGCAGATATTTTATTGCTGAAACATTAAAAGGGTCATGCTTAGTATACAGATAAAATTGCACTAAACTGAAATTAAGAAGTTAGAAAACTGTCAGTATTTAAAGTTTAAAACATGCACGGTTTGAAATGAAGTCATATTATAATAATAGAACCTAAAGATGATTGTTGCTGTCAAACAGCAGTCACCACAGCCCCAAGGTATCACTGTAGGAGCTCCTTAGGGAAGTAGCCTTGACCCAGCTTTTTGCAAATAGTTTGACTCATCATTGGCCTTCCATCCATCATAAGGTCAAGAATGGGACTGATGATTCCAGTGTTCAGCTCCATTTACATCTCCTCCATAATGAAGCAGCCCACGCCAGTCTACAGCATCAGCTTGATAACATCCAAACTTGAAATGCCAGGTGGAAGGTAACATTTATGCTACCTAAGTGCTAGGTAGTAAAAAGAGAAACTCTAGCCATCTCCCCTTGAAAGTCAATGGCACCACTAATGCAGGGTTTCTAACCGTCAACATCTCAGGGGTCATCATTGACCAGAAACTGAAATGGATCAGCCAAATCAACACTGCCGCTGCAAATGTAAGATAGAGGCAGGTTACAATCTCCTGATCCCTGGAAGCCTTTCTACAAGCTTCCATACAGAAATGTGACGGAAGACTCACTACTTGTCCGGATGGGCACAACCGTAATAACACAAGAAGTTCCACACCATCCATGGAAGAACAGATGGATAAAAGCAGCAATGTCATGGGAACAACATCATCTCGCTAAGCCATTTATTATCCTGCCTTGACATACACCTTCACTGAACCAACACCCTTGCATTCTTTACCTAATATCATTGTGGGAGCACTGTCAAAGAGCTGCAGTGGTTCAAGGAGAACTACCATCAATTTGGGGCAACTTTGGTGCGATAATAATTGACCTTTCCAGTGCTGCCCACAATCCAGGAAAAATTTTATTAAAAAAAATGTCAGTAATACCATACTGTCCAGGTTCAAAGTAAAATTTAATGAAAATTCTGTGACAAAATGAACTTATAGATAAGTAGTGGTTAGATAAGTACCCACTCAGGAACTTTAAATAAAACAAAAGATTACTCACTTGACCAGTAGAGTATCAGTAAGTAAAGATAAAAAGTTCACATAAATTCATATAAGCTGTGGAATATGCTACCTTGGTAACACTGAGTTTTTTTGGTCCAATTATTTTTAGCATCTTATTAACCAAGCTTGAAAGAAATGTTGAGTTGTGGAACCCCTAAGTTTTCCACAATGAATTTTATGGAAGTCAAAAGTACACAGCAAATAGCCTCTGAAAAACGAATTTTTGCTTGGTTGAATTTAACATAATTACATTTTATTTCTGGGTTATTCAGTCGAGCCTATCAAAACTTGTGGTGATTGCAGTACTCCTGAACGCAACTCATAAATGACAGTTTATGCTCCAGCAGAAAGCTGAAATTACCCCAAATGAGTTCACAAATATGTGTAGGTTTTATATTCTCAATTTAAATCATCAGATATTTCAACACCATTCACGCAGTACTAATATCATTCATTTGTTTGTTCTTGAATGAATGTTTTTTTAAACACTTGTCTGCATTAAATGTCATCTACCATTGTTCTGTTCACTTACATATTTTGTCATATTCATTGTTTGGTTCCTGACCTATGTCATCAGGATAATTTATCCCTCAGAGTTCAGTATAATCTGTTAATTTGGCCAGTTGGCATTAAGATTTGAGTTCAAGTCTTAATGCAAGTTGAACAAAATAAAGACTCAAACAGATCTCGAGAAGTCACACTTGGCACTCTTTACTCTAATTAGCACCTAACCAGTAGGAAGCAGCTGCATCTTAATCTGTCAGCTAATTTTTTAACCTTTCCCAATTCTGCATTTAATTTCCACAACTTCAAGCTTATACACCTGCCTTGCATATATATGTACAAGCCTTTCATAACTGTGTACAATATATTTTTGGAAGTCAAGGTGTAGCATGTTGCAGCGCTTACAGTCCACTTGGGATATCACTTCCTCAAAAATATAATCAAGATAGTCATTTATGATTACCTTTGTCCCCAATCTAGGTTGGTTGATTTTATTAGGTTATTATGCAGGCACTTCTTATATTTACTCCTCGATAATTGTTTTTTTAACCTATATTAATATGATTCTGGGTTGTAGCTAACTTATTGAAAACATACACCATTTTAACCCATTTCCAATCCTACATGTCCATCGATGAAGAATCACAAAGCTGAACTGCTGTCTTCATTACTATTGGGGATCAATGCCATCTATCTGAGCTAGTTTTTGTAGAGACTGACAAGCGGTAACGCTGGGTGAAGTCACCAAACAATTTTAAGCATGCCACTAAAAAGCAGGAGCCAATAATAAAATAACAAATGGCTTGTATGACGACCTATGACATGGAACTAATTTTCAACTATGTGAATAAAGCAGGCATTCTAAAAGAAATTTAGAAACATTTTTAATTTCTTTAAAAGGCCTGCTTAATTGAAAGGAGATCAATTGCAATTTTCTTGCAAAATAAGAAATTCTGCTCCACATGATCTGGCGACCATTGACCTGCACGCAGTACCAACAGGAAGCTAAGAAAGAAACCATTTGGCCAGACACAAAGGAAAACTGCAGACACAAAGGACAGCTACAAGCAGAGGACCTGGAAGGTGAAGGCCCAGATGCAGGCACAAAGAGAAAGCAGACAGAGACAGAAAGAGGAACGCACCAAACTCTTGTGAGAAGAAGCAAATCACTCTCAGGAAGAGGTCAGTTTTTTCTGTTTGACAGAAAAGGAGACAGGAGCTCTTGAAGGCAATATGCAAGTTGGCTGAAAAAGCTGCGCGAATAGCTCAAAGACAAAGAGTTGGGCATTTTCCCAGAAGTGACCAAATAGTGAACCGGGATATTTTTGATAGGTCAATTGAAAAGGAATTCTGGAAAAGTATGCCACCAGGACTGTCATGGGAAAGGGAGTTCATACAAGTGTGGCTTGCTGGTGACAACCGAGATAAAAGCTATTTTTATTTTTATTCATTCACGGGGTGTGGGATCCACTGGCTGGGCCAGCATTTATTACCCACCCTAGTTGTCCTTGAGAAGGTGATGATGATCTGCCTCCTTGAATCGCTGCAGTCCATGTGGTGTAGGTACACCCACAGTGCTGTTAGGGAGGGAGTTCCAGGATTTTAACCCAGTGACAGTGAAGGAGCGGCGATATATTTCCAAGTCAGAATAATGAGTGACTTGGAGGGGAACTTACAGGTGGTGGTGTTCCCATCGATCTGCTGCCCTTGTCCTTCTGTGTGGCAGCGGTTGTGGGTTTGGAAGGTGCTGTCTAAGGAGGCTTGGTGAATGCATCTTGTAGATGGTATACACTGTTGCTACTGTGTGCCGGTGCTGGAGGGAGTGAATGTTTGTGGATGTGGTGCCAATCAAGCAGGCTGCTTCATCCTGGACAGTGTCAAGCTTCCTGAATGTGGTGGGTGTTGCACTCATCCAGGCAAGTGGAGAGTATTCCATCACACTCCTGACTTGTGCCTTGTAGATGGTGGACAGGCTCTGGGGAGTCAGGAGGTGAGTTATTCGTCACAGGATTTCTAGTCTCTGACAGTATTTATATGGCTAGTCAAGTTCAATTTCTGGTCAATGGTAACCCCCAGGATATTGATAGTGGGGGATTCAGTGATGGAAACCCCACTGAACATCAAGGGGCGATGGTTAGATTCTCTTTTGTTGGAGATGGTCATTGCCTAGCACTTGTGTGGTGTGAATGTTACTTGCCACTTATTGTCCAGGTCTTGCTGCATATGAACATGGTCTGCTTCAATATCAGAGGAGTCACGAATGGTGAACATCGTGCAATCATCAGCGAGCATCCCAACTTCTGACCTTATGATGGACGGAAGGTCATTGAAGCAGCTGAAGATGAAGATAGTGAGGACACAACCCTGAGGAACTCCTGCAGTGATGTCCTGGAGCTGAGATGACTGACCTCCAACAACCACAACCATCTTCCTTTATGCTAAGTATGACTCCAGCCAGTGGAGAGTTTTCCCCATGATTCCCATTGATTCCAGTTTTGCTAGGGGTCCTTGATGCCACACTCGGTCAAATACGGCCTTGATGTCAAGGGCAGTCACTCTCACCTTACCTCGGGAGTTCAGCTCTTTTGTCCATGTTTGAACCAAGGCTGTAATGAGGTCAGGAGCTGAGTGGCCCTGGTAGATAGGACTTCTAACCTTCGTGAATAAAGAACAGCATATTGTATAACTGCATAGTGCCACATTTGTGTGAGGAGTGATGCGAATGCTTGTGGTTGCGTATGATGTATCTTTGTGGTATTGACTATTTCAATTCAAATTTACCTTTTTATTTGAAATATCATTTGACAGTTAATTCATGTGTAATTTGCATTGGCTCTGATTCGTGTTAAAGTAAAAACTACAAAAAGTGAATTATTTCTGATAATTTCCTCATTCGAGGGTCATTCCGTAAATTTGGTTATTTTGGTTTACAATTCCCCCACATTTTTACCACTCTTTGGGTAAACAAGTTTCTTCTAAATTGCCTATTGTATTTCTTGCTGACCATCTTATATTGGTGGCCTTCAGTTATCCTCTTCGCCACAGTGCAAACATTCTCTCTGTGTTTACTTTATCAAAACCTTTCATAATTTTAAATACCTCGATTAGATCACCCCTGAGCCTTGTTTTATCAAGCATCCATTAAATTTTCTTTTGTCATTCCAACACAATGAGCACTCCAACCAGGTTCTGGACTCCAAAGCTGTTATTACTCAAATATACGTAACTTACAGGTTTGTGCAGTCTTCCAGCAATGTATAAATTCTTCCAATAAAGAAGGTCTTCAATCAGAGTTCCTGTACTGATAACTCCATATTTGATTATCTGAAAAAATAAAGAGTATTTCATGATAATTCCAGATTATTCATATATCATATTAATCTTAGTTGTCATCGTTGCCTTTATTATATTAGAATCCGGAAAGTGCTCTAGTTATGGTACTTTTCAAAATTTTGCTGAAAATACTGTGCAAAATACATTGTTTCTAATCAGATATTTAAATGCTGGGAATTCATTAATATATTTTGTTGTAATGATCTTTAAAATGGCTGTAACTGGAAATCTCTCTTCAGTTTATAGCTTTTGCAAGAGAGATTTTACTGTGATGATCTCTTCTGTATTGGCAAATTCTGATTAATATCTGAAGTGAATTACAATCTATGGGACGGCATTTCACATAGGGTGTACGGCAAAGAAAAGGCCATTCAGCCGAACCTGTCCATGTGGGCCTTTATGCTCCACCTAAGGCTCCAATCATCTTTCCGCATATAAATCTACCATTGTAACCTTCTAATCCTTTCTCCCTCAGATGTTTGTCTACCCTCCTCTTAAATGCAACTATACTATTGCATTCAACCACTCCTGAAGGTGATGAGTTCCACATCCTCACCACTCTTTGGGTAAACAAGTTTCTTCTCAATTGCCTGTTGTATTTCTTGCAAACCATCTTATATTGGTGGCCTTAAGTTATCCTCTTCAAACATTTTCTCTGTATCTACTTTATCAAAACCTTTCATAATTTTAAATACCTCTAATAGGTCATCCCTCAGCCTTGTCTTATCAAGAGAAAAAGAAATCCAGCCTGTTCATCATTTCCTGATATGTATACGTACGCATTTCTAGCGCCATCCTTGTAAATCTTCTCTGCACCCTCTCCAGTGCCTCTATAATATGGCAACCAGAATTGCATGCAGTACTTTAATTGTGGTCTAATCAAGGTTCGATACAAATTTAGCATAACCTCCCTACTTTTCAAATCTATCCCTCTAGAAATAAAGCCTAATGCTTGGTTTGTTTTTTTTAATGGCTTTGCTAACCTGTGCTGCAACTTCTAGTGATTTGTGTAAATGCACACTGTGATCCCTTTGTGGCGGTGGCATAGTGGTATTGTCACTGGACAAAACCCAGGGTAATGCTCTGGGGACCCAGGTTTGAATTCCACCACAGCAGATGGCGAAATTTGAAATCAATAAAAAAAATCTGAAATTAAAAGCCTGATGATGATCACGAAACCATTTCCAATTGTCATTAAAACCCATCTGGTTCACTAATGCCCTTTAAGGAAGGAAATCTGCCGTACATAACTGGTTTGGCCTACACGTGACTGCAGACCAACAGCAATGTGATTGCCTCTTAAATGCCCTCCGAACAAGGGCAATTAGGAATAGGCATAAATCCTGGCCTAGCCAATGACATCCACATCCCATGAACAGAAAAAAAACTTAGACTCACACCTTCCAAGTAATGTGATCTCCCTATTCTTCCTATCTCACGTGTGTATGCTGAACTTCATTCACCAATTATTTGCCCATTCTGAAAGTTTATTTTGCTCCTGTAATTTGTTGTATCTTTCTCAGAATAGATTACTCCCCTCTCCCACCAATTCGATGTCATCCCCAAATTTAGAAACTGTGTTTTTGATTCCAAGGTCCAAATTCTTAATCTAAATTGTGAACAGCAGTGGTCCATGCACTGATTCTTGTGGAACACCACTTCCCACTTTCTGCCACTCTGAATAATTAGGCTTTACTCCCACTTCTGCGTTTTGTCTTGAAGCCAGTTGCAATACATTCTGCTTTTCCCCGACCCCACATTCTCTGACCTAATTCATTAGTTTATTTTGGGGTATCTTAGCAAAGGCCTTTTGAAAATCCAGATAAATTACATTCCCCGTATTACCATCATCCACTCTGTTACCTCCTCAAAAAATTCAATAAGGTTGGTGAAGTAAGGTTTTCCCTTCTGAAATCAATGCTGACTATTCATTATTATACTTTTCTTTTCCAGATGTTCTTCTATTCTCTCCTTTTCCAGGGATTCCATTACTATTCCTACCACTGATGTTAAATTGACTGGTCTATAATTCCCTGGGCATGTTCTCTCCCCCTTCTCAAATACAGGAATTACCTTAGCTAACCACCAGTCTTCTGGCACAACATAAACTTTTCCTAATGAGTTATTGAATATGTGTATTAATGTGTCTGCTACCTCTTCCGAAGATTATCTTAAAATGCATGGATGCAATCCATCTGGAACTGGGCTTTAGTCCTCTTCTGTATTTGATTAGTTTACTCAATACAAACCCCTTTTTTTAATTTTAAAGTCACTTATTCATTATTCATCTCATCATTCAATGTCATGTCTACCTGTGCTACCTCCCCAGTAAATACAGAGACAATACAGAATTTAATATTTCTGCCATTTATCTGTCTCTCTCTTAATGGTTCTATTCCCATCCCAGCCTTCCTTTTTTATTGATGTGCTTGTAAAATATTTTAATTTATATGTTCCTTGATAATTTAATTTCATTGGGGAAAATTTTCTCCCGTCATGCGGACTGTGCGGGAGCAGGCACAGGTGGGCCAATTAAGACTGCTCAGCGTGACACCCGGAAGTACTCAGCACTCCTTGTGCGAGCGGGTGGAGGAGGGAGAGCTGGGGCCTGCGCTCTTTTGCGCATGTGTGCGAAATAGCGCAGAAATCTCCCTGAGGCATGGAGCCGCCTCAGGGAGATTAGCTTGATTATGAAAACTTGAAGTAAAGAATAAAAAAAAATTCAGACAGTGTCACATGAGCTGGGACACGTCAATGAATTTTAATAAAAATTTTTATTAAACTTATAAACCCTTTATGTAACCTCATCCCACTCGCGGATGAGGTTCCATAAAAAATGCGAAGGCTGCCTGGGCTCTTCGCCTGCCCGCTAACCTTAAGGTTGGATGGGCAGCCCTTCAATTGGTATTTAAATGGCCTTAACAGGCCTCTGACAGCTCGGTGGACTCGCAGCCAACTCCAGAGCGCGCCCGCCGAACTGAAGATCGGAATGACGTGCAGTGACATTGGGACACACACCCAACATCACCGCACGTCATTTTATGCATCAGAGAGCGAGGCCTGCCCTCCGCATGCTGACCAGAAGATTCAAGCCATAGTTCCTCTTCGCCTTCCTAATTTTTTTTTTACTTCTCTCCTGATCTCTTCGAATTTTCTCTTATCATGCACTCCTCTGTTGTCTATGTACTTAATGTATGACTCTTGCTTACCAACAATTGTTCCCTTATATATTTGATATTGATCCATGGAGTCTCAATAGTGTCTAGTTGTTCTTTCCTTTTAGGTGATTATATATTCTCATGCACTCTGTTGAATACTGTTTCTCATTGCTGTTCCACATCATTGGTTGCAAATGTTGTTGTCCATTGTATATTCCCAAGTTCTACACTCAGCCCCTCAAAAATCAGCTTTTCTCCAATTTATTTTTTTGTCAGACTTGGCGTCACGCATTTGTTCCTCTTCTCTGATCAAAACAGGTTCAACCCTATGTTGTGTACCTTATACAGAATGATTTGATTTGGCAAAGCTCCACACAATTATTATTATTTTATTAATTGAACCAATTTCCAATTCTGTGAATAAAGCAGGCATTCTGAAAGAAATTTAGAACCCAATCATAATGGCAGCCTTCTCATCAAGTATACGTAAACATTAGTTTGATGTTCTGCCAAATGGGATAATGGGGGTAATTTATATTAGTAAATAAGGCAGACTTGCATTTATAGTGTATTTCACGACCTCAAGACATTCCAAAGCACTTTACAAAATGGTTTACTTCTGAAGTGTTGTCACTGTTGCAGTATGGGAGGTGTAGCAGCCAATTTGCGCACAGCAAGGTCCCACAAACAGCAAGGTAGTTATCTACTTTTGAGTGATATTGACAGAGATAAATATTGCCCAGGACACCAGGGATAACTCCCCTGCCCTTCTGTGAAATAGTGCCATGGGATCATTTCCATCCACCTGAGAGAGCAGATAAGGACTCAGTTTACCGCCTCATCTGTCAGTGCAGCACTCCCTCAGTACTGCACTGTAATGTCAATTTACATGTTTGTAATCAAATCTCTGGAATAGGTCTTGAACCACAATCTTATCACACAGAGACAAGAGTGCTACCAACTGAGGTCTAAGGAACAAAACTACTGCATTCATACATAACAACTTTATTGTTCTTTCACAAAATTGTAAAAAAAAAACTACCATTTGGAGTAGACAAAGCTCTCCAACAGTTGAAAATACCTTAATAAAGACAATAGCTAGAATATTTATAACTCCATAATTATAAAATCAGACTTTCTTTAAAAAAAGGGTCCTGACCTGCTTTTGATGTGGAATTAAATTATAACCTTATCTAGTGAATACTTAAAAGCAATTAGAAATTGTGGCTTAAATAATGCTGTACATTATAAGAACATAAGAAAAAGGAGCAAGAGTAGGCCATTTGGCCCCTCAAACTTGCCCCGCCATTCAATAAGATCATGGCTGATCTGCCCCAGACCTCAACTTCTCTTTCATGCCAGCTCCTCATAGCCTTCAGCTCCCTGATATTTCAAAAGTCTAGCTACCTCCTCCTTAAATACTTTCAGTGATCTAGCCTCCACAACTCTCTGGGTTAGAGAATTCCAGACATTCACTACCTCTGAGAGAAGAAATTTCTTTGCATCTCAGTTTTAAATGAGTGTCCCCTTATTCTGTAACTATGTCCCCTAGTTCAAGATTCCCCCACTAATGGAAACATCTTCTCAACATCTACCCTGTCAAGCCCCTTCAGAATCTTGTACATTTTGATAAGATCACCACTCATTCTTCTAAACTCTAATGAACAAAGGCCTAACCTGTTTAGCTGTTCTTGATAAGTCAACCCCTTCATCCCAGGAATCAGCCTAGTGAATATCTTTTGAATTGCCTCCAATGCCAGTATATCTTTTCTTAAATACGGGGACCAAAACTATACACAATACTCCAGGCACAGCCTCACCAACACCCTGTACAGTTGTAACAAGACTTCCCTATTTTTAAACTCCAAGCCCCTAGCAACACAGGCCAAAATTCCATTTGCCTTCTTAATTACTTGCTGCACTTGCATGCTAACTTTTTCTTGCACAAGAACACCCAGATTCCTCTGTGCTGCACTTTTTTAGACTCTCCATTTAAATAATGGATTTTTGATTTTGATTTTTCCTACCAAAGCGCATGACTTCACACTTTCCTACCTTAAACTCCATCTGCCAAGTTTTTGTCCACTCACTCAACCTGTCTATATCCCTTTGCAGATTCCTTTTGTCCTCATCACAACATGCCCTCCCACATATTTTTGTATCATCAGCAAATTTGGATACATTACACTCTACCCCCTCTTCCAAGTCATTAATTCAGATAGTAAATAATTGAAGCCCTTGGACTGATCCTTGTGGAACTCCACGAGTTACATCTTTCCAACCTGAAAAAGGCCAATTAATCCCGACTCTGTCTTCTGTGTGTTAACCAATCCTCAGTCCATGCTAATACATTACCCCCAATACCTGAACTCCTATTTTGTACAATAACCTTTGATGTGGCACCTTATCAAATGCTTTCTGGAAATCCAAATACAGTACATCTACCAGTTCCCCTTTATCAACTCAGCTTGTTATATCCTCAAAGAACTCAAGCAAATTTGTCAAAAATGATTTTCCTTTCACAAAACCATGTTGACTCTGTTTGATTGTGTTAAGCTTTCCTAAATGTCCTATTTCTTCCTTAATAATGGACTTTAGCATTTTTCCAACGACAAATATTAGGCTGACTGGCTTATAGTTTCCTGATTTTTGTCTCTCTCCCTTCTTGAACAGTGGTGTCACATTAGCGGTTTTCCAATCCACTGGGACCCTCCCAGAATCCAATGAGTTCTGGAATATTTCAACCAATGCCTCCACTATCTCTGTAGCCACTTCCTTTAAAACCCTTGGATGCAGGCCATCAGGTGCTGGTGACTTGTCTGCCTTTAGTCTCATTAGTTTGTCAAATATTTTGTCCCTCCTGATAGAGACCGTTACAAGATCTTTCCTCCCATTAGCTCCTTGCTTAACTGATATCTTTGGGATGTTTACAGTGTCCTCCACTGTGAAGACCAATGCAAAATATTGGTTTAAATTATCCGCCATTTCCCTGTTCCCCATTATCAATTCTCCAGTCGCATCCTGCAAGGGTCCCACAATCACTTTAGCTACTCTGTTTTTTTTATATACAGTACAATATGTCTATACTTCTAATACTTATAATACATATCATCCAATTTACTGTGAACAGTGTCAAAACAGCGTGCGTATGTACAGATACATACACACACAAACACACACATCTTTTATAGATTCATACAAAATGCAAATCATTGCTTCCTACAGTTATAGTGCTTTACTGATGTAGGTAATACAACACTTGATGCAATACAATGGATAATATGTTTCTCATTACATGCTTTCAACCAAGATTAGATACATTTACCATAGATCACGGTGTGGAAGTTGGTCAACATATAAAACAACCCGTTTTTGGATGCCAAAATGCATGTTTAGGCCTATACTCGGTGTATCAGTCAATCCTCCACTTTTCAGCTAATAAATATATGATTAGAGTTATACTTGCATTAGGAGTCAGCCTCAATTTTTCAGCGCAGAAATGCATGCTTTGGGTTATACTTGCCTTATAAGTTTGCGAAAGGGATCAATGGCAATACAGACTGTGTCGCCAAGAAGATGCATGGGAGTTTAAGACACACCCACAGAGCAGACCATGCATGGCGACCGACGAACAGAAATTTTTTCACATTTCAAAATGGTGATCATCTATACCATACTGGCAGTTCACATTTTATACACTGTATATAAGTTGACCCTGCTTTTGGAAGGATTTTTTTGAAAAGCTTCAAAGGTCAACTTATATGCCGTGATCTATGGTATTTCCTGTGGTTAGCAATACAAAGCTACATTTCTTGTTGAGCTCACTTACCCTGTCATCACATGGCACTAATGTATTGTAATATATTCCAGCTCCATAATTATTCTGTATTTTACTAACATGGTTTGGTCCAAAAAATCTCAAAAATGAATAATGCCGGGGGTTTTTCATGATATTCATTGTATGCCAAGTGACAGGATCATCCACAGCAAAGATAAAATCCAGCATATTGTTCTAAAAGTGGGAAAGTGAACAACACATTTAGATAAAAAGAAAACATATAAACCTTCAGAGTAAATATAATTTGCATTATTTTACCTATAATTAAAAAGCACTGCAACAGACTAAGTAGTGTTAGCCCATCATTAAAGGAGCTGAAGAAACTCTACTATTTCACCAAATGGGCCAAATTTTGAGACTACTTTGCACTTTGGCCTACATACTTGCTCAATCTGAGTTTGTGCATTGTCATTTTGTTTTTCACCCATCATGACAATTTAAACCTCATAATTTGTGAGCTGAGTAGAAGGGTAGATATTGAGTGAGACAGTGAGTACTATTGATCTGAGTAGTTTAGGTGCAAATACAAATCATAGAAAGAGGCATCGAAGTGTTTGAGACAAAAAAGAGACAGAAAGCAATGGGAAGACAAGAGATGCACAAGGCAAAGGTTGTAAAAATAATGAATGAAAATCGCCACACAATGGAGAGACCTGAAGCCAAGAATATGAGCTTCGTTAGACTCATTACTTTTAAAGATTCTTTTCTGCATCACACCCTGTCCTTAGTTTTACTCTTTACTGTCATCTCAATTACATCAAAGCATTTCATAATTGGTTAAAACTTGCTGAAAAATAATTATAGTAATAACTTAATTGTCAAGCTATGAATTGCAGTTGACCATGTATGGATACAATAACCTAACAGTTAATTGATCTGAGAGCAAGGGAGATATCTCCATTACTTTTGGTCACATCATTCCAGTGCTAATGTGTTTCATGTGAATACCAATGGAGCAAGTGGAAGGTTTTCTTTTTGCCGTCAAAATTTCCCCTATAACATAAACCATAAATGGAGACCAACAATGAAATCCCAGAAGGTCTGAGTTACTGAAGTGTATTTAAAGAAAAACTGATTGCCATGACAAAACCAGACATGATACATTTTCTGTAGCTGATGGCATTGTTCTCATAGAAACTATGGGAAACAGATGACCCCTTTTCTATAAGCTTATTTCACAATGTCAACTGTACTTTTCAGACAATATTTTCTTTACAAATATTAAATTCACTGATTATGAACCTCCAGAGTATATGTCATAGTATTAGCCCCTGAAATATTATAACATTGCAGGTGATCCTACTCAGTTGGTTAGTGTTTATATAACACCAGATTCTCCTTGGATAATTATGTTTATATATTTCTGATATTACCATGGCAATATTACTAATGTAGGGATGGTAGTTCACTACAATGCAGTTCAACGTTATGATTGTATCTCTTCCATTTTAAGTATTTAAATTAGGTGCAATAGTAGAATTTTTAAAAAGAGAAGAGAGATCAATGTTGTCCAATAGAAATTACTGACTGGCCACAAGTGTGGCAACAGTGGCAGTTTTAGCCATATGTGCCCATTTTAGTAATAAACATCTTATATCACGTGTATTGTCAGTGTATGTATGGCACATGTTTATATTTACTTAAAATCTATCCCAATCAATAACCAAGTGAAATAATGCATTCATGATCAAAAATTAGGCGCACAGTCTGCTTTTCATCTGACCATTTTACCAACAAAAGTACAAAGATGAAAGTACGTATACGCTGTGTGAATATAAGTATTGAGATCACATGCCTTACAAATTTCTATTACTCACAATTTATTGACTAAAGGTAAATGCAATCAATCAGTCACATCTGGATTCCCAATAAGCCGCATATGTCTGGATGTTTCGAATTGGTTTCTTTCCTGCAGTGACTGTCCACAGTACTCGATATAGTAGCTAATCTATTGGACAACACTGGCATAGAAAAGTGGTTTATAGGTGTCATAATTCAAATGAAGGAACAATTGTTTAATATCAATCTAGTTGAGCATTTATAGGCTCACTACACAAAACTACCAGCAAAAATTGACAATCCTGCATAGAGGGACCACTCAGATTTCTGGAGTGGAAATTAGTTAAGTGGAGGATGCTCATCTAAGGTTAGCGGAGCACTTCACACTGCAGCTCAGTACTAGAATCCTAAAGTGGGAAAATATTCCATTGCCTACAACTAATATATCTTCTTATGATGGTTACACCCTGCACCCAACTCCCTGCTCAAAAAATACCATAGGACAGAGAAGACATTTTATAATAGCTTATAAAAGAGAGGAAAAAAGCTTTGGTATATCCTGTAATGCTATCAACCTTTCAGGGTTTGCCCTGTTCCTCATAATTGAGAAAGCAAAACTAAATAATTCTCTTCCCTTTCAGCTGTTCAGATTTTCAATCAAACTGTATGTCCTGAAAGATAATGAGATGAGGTAGTTTAGATTAAGAGCTACTGAGTTCAAAATTACGCCACAACTGTAATCTTGGCAACATACCATCAAAAACTCTCTCTATTTTTAGCATCATTAGAATGGTAGGCTGGGGAATCTTGTGGCGCAGTGGTAGCATCCCTATCTCTGAGCCAGAAGTTCCAGGTTCAAGTCCTATTCCAGGACTTGATGACCACAGAAGGCGTGTTCATATCGTGGCCAAACAGGTTATCAACCTGCAAATCCTTGCAATATGCCCATGGCAGGCAGTAAGAGCAGGAAAGTCACCAGGTCAGCCAGACTCTGCAGAAGGCAACAATAAACCATTGTAGTACCTGGCCAAGCATAACCATGAACCAACACATGTAAGTTCATGGCTGCCAACACATGAAGGGCACAGTATCTGAAGAGAGAGAGTACGAAGAGTCTAACTTACTCACACACAAAGTTTCTCTCACTTATCTCCATATGATAGAATTAATAAGTGTCTATTCCCACCATACAGTAGTGTCATTTAATAAGAAAGGTCCTTCTGTTTAGTCTTCCCCATCTGAGAAAGTGGAGAGTCTCTCCAGCTGCATGCAATAGAACGATTAATAAAGGGACTCTCTCCCTTTATAATAGCGTCAATAAGAATTTATTTTATTTTCCCATTAAAAAGCTCATGATTGCAGTTAATAAATCTCTCTCCCTATAAGTTATTACCATGAATAAAAATTCCTCTCCCACACCTTAGTAGTGTCACTGATAAGGGTGTGTGTCTCTCCATATGTCAGTACCATTAATAAAGGCCCCTCCATATTAGTACCATTGAAAAGTTTTCTCTACCCATATTATAGAAACATAGTTGGGTTACAGCACAGAAGGAGGCCATTCAGCCTGTCAAGTCTGTGCTGGCTCTCTGCCAGAACAACTCACCTAGTCATACTGCCCTGCCTTTTCCCCATAGGGCCTGCAAATAGTTTCTCTTCGTATAATTGACCAATTTTCTTTTGAAAGCCATAATTGAATCTACCTCCACCACACTCTCAGTCAATGCATTCCAGATAGTAACTACTCGCCACATAAAATGGTTTTCCTTTGTCACTATTGGTTCTTTTGCCAATCACCTTAAATCAGCGTCCTTTGACTCTTGGTCCTTCTGCCAATGGAACAATTTCCATCTACTCTGTCCAGAACCCTCATGATTTTGAACACATCTATCATATCTCCTCTCAACCTTTACTTCTCTGAGGAAAACAACCCCAGTTTCTCCAGTCTATCCAGATAACTTAAGTTCCTCATCCCTGGAACCATTTTTGTAAATCTTTTATGCATCCTCTCCAATGCCTCCACACCATTCCTAAAGTGTGGTACCGAGAACTGGACAGAACATTCTAGTTGAGGCAAAACCTGTGTTTTATACAGGTTTATCATAACTCCCTTGCTTTTGAATTCTATGCCCTATATTGTCTTTCTACCAAAATTAATCACTTCACAGCGTTAAATTTCATGTCACTTGCCAACCATTTTGCCAACCTGTCTTTGTCCTCATGAAGTCCATCGCTCACAGTTCACAATTCTTGCAAGTTTTGTGTCATCTGCAAATTTTGAAATTGTGCCCTGCATACCAAGTCTAAAGCATTAACGTAAGTAAAGAAAAGCAGTGGTCCGCTCACTGACTCATGAGGAATCCCACTGTATACGTTCCTCCAGTCTGAAAAACAACTGTTCACCGCTACTCTGTTTCCTGACACCCAGCCAACTTTGTATCCATGCAGCCACTGTCCCTTTTATTCCATGAATAGAGAGGTTATGCTTCAATCATACAGGGCATTGGTGAAACCACATCTGGAGTGCTGTGGAGTCCACTAGTCTCCTTATTTCAAGAAGGATGTAAATGTGTTGGGAACAATTCAGACAAGGTTTACTAGACTAATATCTGGATTGGGCAGATTGTCTTATAAGGAAAGGTTGGACAGGCTAGGCTTGTATATGCTGGAGTTTAGAAGATTAAGAGGTAACTTGATTAAAACATATAAGATTCTGAGGGGTCTTGACAAGGATGTTTCCTCTTGTGGGAGAATCTAGAACTAAGGATCACTTTAAAAATAAGGGGTCACCCATTGAAGACAGAGATGAGAATGTTTTTCTTGCAGCGGAGTCTTTGGAACTCTTTTCCTTAAAAGATGGTGGAAGCAGAGGTAGATAGAATCTTGATAAGCCGGAGGGGGAAAAGGTTATCAGGGATAGGCAGAAATGTAGAGAATTGAGGTTACATCAGATCAGCTACGGAGCAGATTTAAGGAGCTGAGTGGCCTTTTTTTTTTACTCATTTATAGGATGTGGGCTTCGTTGGCTGGGCCAGCATTTTATTGCCTATCTCTAGTTGCCCTTGAGTAGGTGGTGGTGAGCTGCCTTTTTGAACTGCTGCAGTCCATGTTGTGTAGGTAGACCCACAGTGCTCTTAGGAAGGGAGTTCCAGGATTTTGACCCAGTGACAGTGAAAGAATGGTGATATATTTCCAAGTCAGGATGGTGAGTGACTTGGAGGGGAACTTCCAGGTGGTGGGGTTCCCATCTATCTGCTACCCTTGTCCTTCTAGATTGTTCTGGTTGTGGGTTTGGAAGGTGCTAAGGAGCCTTGGTGAATTCCTGCAGTGCATCTTGTAGATGGTACACACTGCTGCTACTGCGCGTCAGTGGCAGAGAGAGTGAATGTTTGTGGATGTGGTGCCAATCAAGTGGGCTGCTTTGTCCTGGACAGTGTCAAGCTTCTTCAGCGTTGCGAGAGCTGCACTCATCCAGGTAAGTGGGGAGTATTCTTTTACATTCCTGACCTGTGCCTTGTAGATGCTGGAAGGCTTTGGGGAGTCGGGAGGTAGATTCGTCGTCACATGATTCTTAGCCTCTGACCTGCTCCTGTGGCCACACCAATCTTCAGCCACAGGTGCCTAGTGAATGATCCAACTCAGTCTCCTACGGAGGACCCCAGCATCACAGATGCCACTCTTCAGCCAATTCGATTCACTCCACATGATATCAAGAAATGGCTGAAGGCTCTAGATACTGCAAAGGCAATGGGCCCTGACAATATTCCGGCAATAGTACTGAAGACTTGTGCTCCAGAACTTGCTGCGCCCCTGGCCAAGCTGTTCCAGTACAGCTACAACACTGGCATCTACCCAGCTATGTGGAAAATTGCCCAGGTATGTCCTGTACACAAAAAGCAGGACAGATCCAACCCAGCCAATTACTGCCCCATCAGTCTACTCTCCATCATCAGTAAAGTAATGGAAGGGGTCATCAACAGTGCTATCAAGCAGCACTTGCTTAGCAATAACCTGCTCACTGATGCGCAGTTGGGTTCCATCAAGGGCACTCAGCTCCTGACCTCATTACAGCCTTGTTTCAAACATGGGCAAAAGTGACGAGGTGAGGTGAGAGTGACTGCCCTTGACATCAGGGCAGCATTTGACCGAGTGTGGCATCATGGAGCCCTAGCAAAACTGGAGTCAATGGGAATCAGGGGGAAAACTCTCCACTGGTTGGAGTCAATCCTAGCACAAAGGAAGATGGTTGTGGTTGTTGGAGGTCAGTCATCTCAGCTCCAGGATATCACTACAGGGGTTCCTCAGGGTAGTGACCTTGGCCCGACCATCTTCAGCTGCTTTATCAATGACCTTCCTTCCATCATAAGGTCAGAAGTGGGGACGTTCGCTGATGATTGCACCATTCATGTTCAGCACTATTTGTGACTCCTCAGATAATGACGCAGTCCATGTCCAAATGCAGCAAGACCTGGACAATATCCAGGCTTGGGCTGACAAGTGGCATGTAACATTCGCGCCCCACAAGTGTCAGGCAATAACCATCTCCAACAAGAGAGAATCCAACCATCGCCCCTTGACGTTCAATGGCATTACCATCACGGAATCCCCAACTATCAACATCCTGGGGGTTACCATTGACCAGAAACTAAACTGGACTAGCTATATAAATACTGTGGCTACAGCAGCAGGTCAGAGGCTAGGAATCGTCCAACGAGTAACTCACCCCCTGACCCCCGAAAGCCTGTCCACCATCTACAAGGCACAAGTCAGGAATGTGATCCCCACTTGCCTGGATGAGTGCAGCTCCAACAACACTGAAGAAGTTGGACACTGTCCAGGACAAAACAGTCCGCTTGATTAGCACCACATCCATAAACATTCACTCCCTCCACCATCGACGCACAGTAACAGCAGTGTGTACCATCTACAAGATACACTGCAGGAATTCACCAAAGCTCCTTAGACAGCATCTTCCAAACCCACGACCACTACCAGCTAGAAGGACAAGGACAGCAGGTAGATGGGAACACCAACATCTGGAGGTTCCCCTCCAAGGCACTCACAATCCTGATTTGCAAATATATCACCATTCCTTCACTGGGTCAAAATCCTGGAAGTCCCTTCCTAACGGCACTGTGGGTGTAGCTAAACCACATGGACTGCAGCGGTTCAAGAAGGCAGCTCACCACCACCTTCTCAAGGACAACAAGGAATGGGTAATAAATACTGGCCCAGCCAGCGAAGCCCACATCCCGTGAATGAATTAAAAAATATAGATATATATGGCTAGTCCAGTTCAAGAGGCAATGGTTTGATTCTCTTTTGTTGGAGATGACCATTGCCTGACACTTGTGTGGCGCGAATGTTACTTGCCACTTGTCAGCCCAAGCCTGGATATTGTCCAGGTCTTGCTGCATTTGGACATGGCTGGCTTCAGCATCTGAGGAGTCGCGAATGGTGGTGAACATTGTGCAATCATCAGGGAACATCCCTTCTGATCTTATGATGGAAGGAAGGTCATTGATGAAGCAGCTGAAGATGGTTGGGCCGAGGACACTACCCTGAGGAACTCCTGCAGTAATGTCCTGGAGCTGAGAAGACTGACCTCCAACAACTACAACCATCTTCCTTTGTGCTAAGTATGACTCCAACCAGCGGAGAGTTTTTCCCCTGATTCCCATTGACTCCAGTTTTGCTAGGGCTCCTTGATGCCACACTTTGTCAAATGTTGCCTTGATGTCAAGGGTAGTCACTCTCACCTCACCTCAGGAGTTCAGCTCTTTTGTCCATGTTTGAAACAAGGTTGTAATGAGATCAGGAGCTGAGTGACCCTGGCGGAACTCAAATTGGGCATCAGTGAGAGGGTTATTGCTAAGCAAGTGCCGCTTGATAGCACTGTTGATGACCCCTTCCATTACTTTACTGATGATGGAGAGTAGACTGATGGGGCAGTATTTGGCCAGGTTGGATTTGTCCTGCTTTTTGTTTACAGGACATACCTGGGCAAGTTTTCACATAGCTGGGTAGATGTCAATGTTGTAGCTGTACTGGAACAGCTTGGCTAGGGGCGCGGCAAGTTCTGGAGCACAAGTCTTCAGTACTATTGCCGGAATATTGTCAGGGCCCACAGCTTTTGCAGTATCCAGTGCCTTCAGCCATTTCTTGATATCACATGGGGTGAATCGAATTGGCGGAAGACTGGCATCTGTGATAATCTTTTAAATGTGGCATCTGTGATGATGGGGAGCTCTGGAGGAGGCCGAGATGGATCATCCAGTCGGCACTTATGGCTGAAGCTTGTAGCAAATGCTTCAGCCTTATCTTTTGCACTGATGTGCTGGGCTCCTTCATCATCAAGAATGGGAATATTTGTGGAGCCTTCTCCTCCAGTGAGTTGTTTAATTGTCCACCACCATTCACGACTGGATGTGGCAGGACTGGAGAGCTTAGATCTGATCCGTTGGTTGTGGAATCACTTTGTTCTATCTATCATTTGCTGCTTATATTGTTTGGCATGCAAGTAGTCCCGTGTTATAGCTTCACCAGGTTGACCTCAATTTCAGGTGTATCTAGTACTGCTCCAAGCATGCCCTCCTGCATTCTTCAATGAACCAGGGTTGAGCCCTGGCTTGATATTCTTGCTCATTTATTCGTATGAGCTCTAACTTCACTAACAAACCTGTCACAAGTTATCTGGGATTTAATCACATAATTTTGGAAGTCCATATACACCATTACCCTAATCGTCTCCGTTACCTCATCAAAAAACTCAATCAAGTTAGTTCAACATCCATGGTACTGACTTTCCTCAATTAACCCACATTTGTCCAAGTGACTGTGAATTTTGTCCCAGACATCAGTACCACTGATGTATTGTTTCCTCGTCACATACCTCCCGCAGATTGGTACAATTAATAAGGATCTCCATCCCAGCCCATGTTAGTACCGTTAATAGACAGCCCCCGTCTCCCTCACTTACACTTGGTCCCGGGTGCCCTGTCTGTCCGAACAGGCCGGAGCCGTAAGCAAAGGCCAGGCTCAGGTCCCGGGGGAAGTGGGCCAGGATCCTCCGCATCAAGCCACTGTTACTCTGCAGCATAGGCAACGACATGGCGGCCCGCAGACTGCCGCGCACACAGCCCCTTCCGCGATCAATAAGGGCCTAGCACAAGCCCCGGAGTAAAGTTATGAACGAGGCGACTCCATGGTGTCAGAGCGCCGAGGGCTGCGCTGGGCTCCGGCCGCCCATAGCACGCTCACCCCTCCGCCTGCTGGCGGGAGGAGCGAGCTGCAAGTTGCACAGGACATGGAAAGTGGGACAACTTTGTTCACCTCCTGTGGTATTTTAGATGGTGTATCAATGCCCAGTATTCTGAACTAGGAATTGGAAAAGGGATTGGGAAATCTTATGTCACTTTTTATACGTGTGTCCCTACTACTAAAACTGCAACTTGCATTTAACTTAATAAAATGTCCCAAGGTTTTTCCCAGGAGTGTTATAAAGATAATATTTGACATCAAGCAACATAGGGCGATATTAGCCAGATGCCCCAAAGCTTGGTCAAAGAAGTAAGTTTTAAGAAGAGTCTTAATGAGGGAAAGAGACGCAGAGAGATGTCATGAGGGAATTTGAGTTTAAGGCCCAGCCATCAATGATGGGGCAATAAAAATTGGAGATGCTCAAGACGCCAGAACTAGAATACCTCAGAGGGTTGTGATGCTGGAAGTTATTATAGAGATAGGGTGTGAACTAGACCATGGAGGGATTTGAAAACAAGGATGTGAATTTGAAAGTCTAATGTTCAAAATATTAACCTAACTTTCACTTTGAAATGTTTTCTGTTGCATTTTGTATTTGTATTCTGTTGTTCTACACTAAATTGAAACATTTTAATCCATATTACCTCACAGCAATTCAAGGGCCAGGACTATGTCCCACATCCACAAGGAAATCAATTTGGTTTGGAATTTCTGTGTTTCTACTTGAATGGAATTTATGCCAAAATGTACTTGCAATTTTATGCCAATATTGATTGCTTCAAAATTTTCTGACTGTTTTATCAGTGTGTGACAAGCGTAAACTTATAAAATCAGTCCAAGAAAAGTTGGAAGTTATGCCATGTTCCATCTTAAGCCCTTTAAATGTGAAAATGAATGTTTGAAGCCATTAGCTATCACTGATGTACATTAGGCGCAGAAATACGAGAAATGCAATAGTGGAAGTTCTTAATTTTTATATGTTAAAAATACAGTGAAAGACACAGAAAGTAACTTATCTTGGTGGATTCTTCTGAGCGAGGCAATAAAAAGTAAATTGCTTTAAAATATTATCATAAAACACCAGCTTCTGTTAAAACTTTGGGCACAAGTTTACAGGCTGTTCAGAGCTGATATAAATGTAGAAAACTTGAGTTCTTTGATCTTTTGCATGAGTGTTGAGCTATATTAATGAGCAGCCATGGTTTTGATGGAAATTTCACTAATCATACAAAAGATCAAGGAAATTTGGACAAAGTGTAGCATCTTGCATGTGCTTCAACTTTTGTGCTCAAAATGGGCAGACAAGTGGCAGACAGAATTTAACACAGAGAAGTTTGAGGTGATGCAGTTTGGCGGAAGGGATAGAGAGAGGTGATGTAGAGTTAATATGCACAATTCTAAAGATTGTGCAGGGAGGGACCTGTTGATACATGTACATAGATCTTTGCAGCTGGCAGGACATATGGAGAGAGTGGTTAGCAAAACATATGGAATCTTGGGTTTCAAAATAGAAGCATTGAGTATACAAAGAGGGAAATTGTAACAAACCTTTTTAAATCTCTGGTTAGGCCACATCAGCTAGAGTATTGCATCCAGTTTTGGTCACTGTTATGGCTGCAGCTGAGGTTACCCCTGGACAAACCTGATCCCAGAGTGGAACCCAGCTTGATAGATCCTAACTTTTATTTGTTTGTTCAGATACGTGTAGAGTAGCTACTTAATAGAGTCACAGGAGTCAGCTGATGAACTTTTAACAAAAGAATAAATCGTTTATTTAATAAGAAAAGATGAACGATATTACAATACTCCTTCATCCTCAACTATACCTTTATAAGATATATACAGATTTGCAAGGATAACACAAGTTACGAAAGCTATCTTATACTCTAATGTCCACAGCAAGTACACAGTCTATGTACACCTTTGGTGACCTGTGGTCAGAACACTCTGAAACTAAGTGACAGATGTCACCTCAACCAGATGCTATGGATCTCTCCTCAACTGCCCCCAGAGGCTTGTCACACCATGAGCCAACTAGTCTCACTGCACTTCATCTTTCACACGAGGGTTTCCAATCTCCACTCTCCAAGGTCTCGCTTTGGAATCTTCTCCCAAACCAACATTTTCTCTCAGATGCCTTCCGCAAGGGTCCATCTCCAGGGTTTTGAACTCTACTTCTGATGTTCCTCTCCACTGGGTCACCATGTGCATTCAAGCTGTCTCTCACACAGACTCAGCTGTCAACCATACCACTGTTTCACATGCCCATAGTTACAGACCTTCAGTTGCCTCTTTGGACCTTCTTGCCCCTTGCAAGCTGCTTTCTGCTGCTTTTGTCTCTTTAAATCTGAAGCTTGGAGCCTTTCTCTCTGCCCTCACTCTTAACTTCATTTGACAGGACCTTTTCCAGTCTCCTGTCCTTCCTTTGACTAGAAGTTCTTCTTTGGACTTTCTCCTGCTTCTGCCTCACTGCTTTGGTCTTAGGATCTTTTGGGAAATCTGCAGTTCCCTCTCCCAGTGTCCAGTCTCTCAGGTGTCTTGGCTTCAAAATGAACTTGAAACTACAGTTTCTTTAATTTTTCTGTGTGTGTCTGTGGGAGGGACCTGTCTATCTGGGACCCTGTTGCTAGGCCACAGCCCAATTCTTCTACCCTTGTGTTTGCTTAACTTCTTTAGTTGTAAACTGTCATTAGAAGTGCAGGCACCATTTTACAGTGAAACTAAAACTCAAATTGACCTATCTTAACACACAGATACAGAAATACAAATGAAACTTAAACTTTAAAGCTAAAACATATTCCTAATACCTACAAATACCAATATAATTTACTTAAACTGTCTCTATTTCCTAACTTTCACCACACTTTAGGATCGATGTGAGGATCTTTCAGAAGGCGCAGAGAGATTTACCAGAATGGTTCCAGGGATGAGGGATTTTAGCTACAATGTTAGGTTGGAGAAGCTAGGATTGTTCTCCTTGGAGCAGCAAGGGTTGTTCTCCTTGGAGCAAAGGAGATTGAGGGGATATTTCATAGAGGTTTACAAGATTATGATAAGGTAGACAAGTAAAAGCTATTCCCATTGGCTGACAGTACAAGGACTAAGGGGCACAAATTTTAGATTTTGGACAAGAGATGCAGGGGAATGTGAGAAATAACTTTTTACATAGCAGGGAGTAATGATCTGGAATTCATTGCCCATGAGGGTGGCAGAAACAGAGACAATTAATGATTTCAAAGAGGAATTAGATTGACACATGAAGAAAATAAACTTGCAGGGCTATGGGGTAATGGGATTGACTGGATTGCTCCATGGAGAGCCAGCATGGACTCGCTGGGCTAAATGGCCGCCTTCAGTGGTGTCAAAGTCTCTATGATTCTAAAATTGACATTGTGCCATACATTGTGCCATTGTTGCACGGAAAAATACAAAGAGATTCAGGGTCATAAGTTTTAGAATCTTCCTTCTTGCTCTTTGAAACCTTTTGACTCACTAATGTCCTTTTGAAGGCAAGGATGCTCAAAATTGAACATTGTAAGTCAGGAATATGTGCCAATTTTCCCTCTATCGCTAAAACATAGATGCATCAGATGAAAAGCTCCTACCTTCCATGTTTAAGGACCTCTGGGAAGCAAAATTGATACCTATTTGGTTCCATGGCCTTGCTGCCTAACCCCTTAGATATGCATACTGAGAGTCCTGCCTGCTTTTTCTGAGCACCCATCCTTATGGCTAACTGCTTGCATGGCAGCAGGGAAATGAGACTGGAAGTGCCCTTAAGGTTCTTACATTCCATTTATATGGCTGCCAATGCTTCACAGCATTTCAAATGCACGCTCTCCGTACCCCCATCTCCAGGAAATATCTGACATGTTTCCCAGGTAGAAAGCAGAGAAAAATCTGCCCTAATTTCTGCCCGGGTTTCATTTTATTATTTATTAAATCCTATCCATTTTCTGAAATAAAAGAAATAAATGCTATACTTTGAACCATGGATAAATTTACTGGTTTATGAGTTACAGGGGAGAATAATAAAATTGGCAAAAGTGGCTCACAGTTCCCTCTAAGGAAAGTTTAATGTAATGTGAATTACTAATATTATGGTGTTCCAAATCTGGCGTCATCTACAATCATCTTGTACATAAAACTTGTTTCCAGTTATACTTAAATGCCCTTGAAATGGATCCTAGTATTTGATAGGCTGTGTTGATAGCAGCTTCACATTGATTAGAAAATTAAGAGTGAATGATGAATAATCATAACCTTTCCCTTTGGCCCCTTTGCTCATGGATACTTTGGCACTGAGTGCATATTTCATATTTCCTGGTCGTTCGAATACCCTTGCCTTACATTTGTCTATATTAGCTTCTTATCATGAGTATTCTAGCATTTTTAACACAGGAACTGGCAGGAGAGTCTTAGCTGATTTAAGCTGATTTAAGGACAGGCAAATACTGAAGTGTTTCCATCTCTGTCGGAATTCCTGGACTTGCTATTGCTATGGGAATGATTTTCCAGAAAAATCTATTTCCATGGCCAGAATTTTCTCATTGGCATGGGGGTGAGCGTCCCGATGTCACCGCGCGACCTCGCGATATTTGGGAAGGCGGAGGCACTATAAGTTCGGATGCGCGCCCACCATCAATTAACAGGCTAGTTAAGGCCCATGAGGCAGCAATTGATCTCAATTTTTCGCAGCCCGTGTGATCTTCAGGGCGTCGCATGGGCGCAATGGGCAGGCGGCTAGGAGACATTTGTATAAACCTCATCCACGGGTGGGATAAGAGGGGTGAATGGAGTCGCGAAAGTGATGCTTGAGGGATCTGGACAGGAGTAAAAGCCTTGGTCAGGACTCTACAGTAGAAATCATTTCTGGGGCCTGCAGCTTTCAGGAAGCCTTCCTTTGGCCTGGGAATGGGAGTTGTGCTCTCCACTGGAGGCACCTCCTCTGAGGAGGAAGGGAGGGCCAGAAGGGGGAGGAGTCCAGGAGTCCAGATTCAGCCTCCAGGGGAGCCACCTTTGGGAAAAGAGGCACAGGCACAAGGGGCGCAGGGCCAACAGGAAATGCAAGGCGGAAGGGGCCGCAGAAGATGCCAATATCCCACTGCCTGGTAAAGCCTGCTACCTCAATATGTCTGAGGTACAGTGCCGATGGAGGCTCTGTCTCTCAAGGGAGACAGTCACCTCCATCTGTCACATGATAGGCCCTGAGATCTCTGCACACTGTGTGGGTTGGCACCCCATGCTAGTGGCTCTAGAGGTCACAGCTGCCCTCAACGTCTATGCCACCGGCTCTTTCCAGGGGCTGGTGGATGATCTTTGTGGAGTCTCCCAATCTCCCAATCAGCTGTCCACATTTGTGTCAAGCAGGTTACAGACACTCTATTCAGGCATGCATTGACTTTCATCCACTGCCGCTGGGATGATGCCAGACAGGCAGAGCGAGCCAGTGGCTTCGCGGCCATTGCTGGCTTTCTCCATGTCCAGGGTGCAATAGACTGCACACATGTGGCCATCAAGGCGCCAGCAGGTGAGCCCGGTGCCTTCATCAACAGGAAGGGCTTCCACTCCATGAAAGTGCAGATAGAGTGTGATCACAGGATGCTGATGCTGCAAGTCTGTGCAAGGTACCCAGGCAGCTCCCACGATGCCTACATCCTCAGACACTCCCAGGTGCCGGGGCTCTTCAGTGCTCCGGCTCGGCTGGATGGATGGCTGCTGGGTGACAAGGGCTATCCCCTCAGAAGGTGGCTCATGACACCTCTCCGCCATCCAAGAACAGAAGCTGAGCAGCAGTACAATAGGAGCCACACCTCCACAAGGGCTGTGGTGAAGAGAACTATTGGTCTTCTCAAGATGCGTTTCCAATGCCTGGACCACTCAGAGGGCGCACTTCAATACCCCCCAGATCGTGTGTTGGTGATAGTGGTTGCATGCTGCGCTCTCCACAATCTGATGCTGGAAAGGGGCGACTTAGTGGACGAGGGAGACGTGACACAGTTGCTCCAGATACACACGATGAGTCCAGCAGTGAGTCCGAGGAAGAGCATGCACAGGAGAATGCTGAGGGGGTAGACGCTGACCCGGGCATACTTCAGGGAGGCAGAGACACCCAGGAGGCTTTAATCCAAAGAACCTTCAGCTAGCACACCAGAGATGGACCTTCAACCCACGACAGGGCTGCAGGATCCACACTCGATACCTGAGTGCTAAATCAGCCTGGATAATAACATTAACTAAGGCCCTTGTCAATAAAGCTCAATGTCAAACAACTCACTCATATCATCAGGTTTCCCAAACACATGCAGAAGTGAGGAATCACCCTGAGGGATGGCAATATGTCCAAATTTATTGAGCAAACAAAAGTAAATTCATAAAGCAAAACAAAAACTGTTGGACATCACATCAAATCTTTGACAGTGGGCCAACATAAAAGCACCAGTGATAAACCCATGGTGTGCCTAAGGTACCTTAAATTTACATTTATGGGTGCTACATCTAAGTGCTGTCCCTTCACTGGTGCTGGAATCTGAGACAGTCTGCTCACTGTGCTGTCCTGTTGACCTCAATGACCTTGACGGATGTCCTCTGGCTTGGGGAGCATTTGATGGGCCCACCTGGGAGGGAGTGTCCAGCTCCACAGCTGGCTTCTCTCCAGTTACTGCAGACTCATCGGATGCCACGGTCACTGGCAGAGGGGCGGAGGAGCTGTTGCCCTGATCCAGAGCACCCTGAGAGGAGCCCACAGAGAAGACAGGCAGCTGCTGCACTGACGTGAGGTCGCTTCGGACCTTACTGCTCACTGTAGATGGATGGACACTGAGCTGGGATACTTGGTACCTAGACCATCTCCCACATTGTCAGTGATGCCGCTGTGAGGGCTTGCAGGTCCGAGCGCAGCCCCAGGAGGCCCTGATTGTTCTCCTGGAGGAGCCTCTCCATGAGATTCGCCACTCTCTCCATAGAGGAAGCATGGCGCTCAGCCATGAGGCTCATTGCCTCAGTGATGCTCCACGTGGACTCCTCCAGCACAGGCATCATGTCACGCATAGCCTCAAGTATATCTGCTGGATCGCCCTGCATACCCTGCTGCACTTCCAGCATTCACTGCCTCATGGACGACTCCAGGGGCACATCACCAGCCACCGAAGAAGCACGTACCTTATCCCCAGCAGAGCTCCAACTGGCAGCACCCCGGGTACTCTATGTCTCTGCCCACAACTCAAGCGAGTGTGAAGTGCCCTCACCGCCGTGCCCCAGGACACTAGCTGAATATCTAATTCCACCGAGGTTCTAGTATCTGCGCTGATGCCTGCCTGGCTGTGATGGTGTGACGCTGGAGGGTCCATTTGCTTGGTACTTCAGGGGCGAGAGGTGGGCCCTCTGCCTCCTCCTCCTGGCCCTGCTCCGGTGATGCAGAAAGGCAGGAAAAGGACATTTGATCAGTTACAGTGCAGACAATGTCAACTTGCATGCTGCTCCCCCGTTTCTTTATGCACTCATCCTTCAATAATTAAGGGTAAACCCAGTTGCTAAGTTCAATCTTGGAGCATTCAACAGCGCCATGGCTTCTGTGACACAGATGGTGACCTGACTGCTCTCGAAACATAGCTCCCATGGCACCCCAGCCTCACCGTCACTGGTAAACCTGGGGGCATGGCGGCCTCTTCGGATCCATGGCCTGCTGCTCGAAAGCCATTAGGATGGCCAACTCGGCCTGCCCTCCGCCAGTCCGCATTCGTTCCGACGCATTGTGCACAGTCTTTTCCTGTAAAGGAGAGAGGAGCACTGATTAGTCCAGCCTGCACCTGAATTCCCATCGCATCCCTGCCAACCCAGCCAGAGTGGGACATTGCAGGACTCCAGTTCTTCGTCACTCCGCAGCTGCCGCACACTCACCCAAACAAGCCAGGGCTGACCACGCCCCCCCCCCCCCCCCCCCCCCCCCCCCCCCCCCCCCCACCCCACCATTGGCACCACAAAGTGCCACTTTGCTAAGCAAGGAGGCACAAGCACATGGAGCACAAAGACCAGCAGATGGATTGGTGCCCTGCCAACTGGAAGCTCCCCTCCCACCATGTTAACACCCTGACATCAACATGCTTTACAGTTCCAGCATTCTGCCTAGGTGCAGACCCTTGCCTTTCAACCTCAATCTATACTCTGGGTGTCAGTGTCACACATGCTGCGGATCCAGAACACATCCTAGCTCAACCCTCTCAGGGTGAACTGGGCACGGGCAATCTCTGCATGGGTCACACCCAGCAAGGGATCCATCCCGTGAGGGATTCAATGCCGTTACTGTACTCAGATTTGGGGGGGGTGGTTTGGAGGAAAGAGTAATGGCTGCATTAGTTGAATCAAGGCAACATAGTACTCACCCTTCCTGAGCACAGGAGATCATTGAACCTTTTCTAGCACTGGAGTCATGTGCGCCACACCACATTATGAGAGCTAACACTCTTGGCCACCTCCTCCCACGTAGGTTTGGTCAGGTGGGTAGGCCTCCTGCTCCTGTCCCTCAGAAGAAGGACCTCCTGCTGCGCTGCCACCTCCTCCAGGAGGGCAGCTAGGCACTCGTCTGAAAAACAAGGGGCACACTGCCCCGCTGGTCTACCCTCTGGCCTGGCCTGCCCCAACGGCCTACCCTGCCCCGATGGCCTACCCTCTGGACTTGCATCACCTCCATTGCCCCTCTGAAGAGCCCTTTGCCCAGCCATTGTGAGCAGCCTTTCGAAGGCTGCCATGCCTTCCTTTATATTGGAAGTGGAGGGCTGAGCACGCCCGCCACTGCCCGCCCACTCCCGCTATGCATGGGAGTCGTGAAATACGCTGGGCAGGTCTTAATTGGATCGCCCACGTAAAAGGGTGGTGCGGACCCGATCGTGGGCGGCTACTGGGTCCGCGCCCGCTCCTGCTTGGCCCACCCGACATAGGGAAAATTCTGCCCTCTATGTTTTTAAGCATTGGTATCTTAAAAATTGCAGCCCATCACCTGGTGTTTTAAAATGGCAGCAGTTCCAAGAATGTGTACTTTGTTTAGCACATTAAAGTGCATGCACAGTTTTATCATGGTGCACTTTATCAATAGTTATCAAGATTCTCTCCAAAAATAGACAATCTCAATGGATACCTTGTTGTAGTACATGCTGTGCAGCTAGGATAGCTTTCAATTAATCAGTGATTCAGAAGGGAGGACATTAACAGGATAAGAACAGACAATTGCAGGGTGAGTGAGAAGGAATGTAAAATCAAAGAAAACAGAAGCAAGGTAAAGAAAAGGACCAGCACTTTTTTCTGTACGTAGGTAATTTGAAGAAATATGGAAGCAATTTAATTGTACTTGGTGATTCTCCCACTCATGCCTGACTCCTACTCATGCTGCAGTGCTTCCAGTTAGCAGCCTTAACTGGTCAGGTTTTTCGGAAGTGAAGCCACAAAGCTGACCAAAAATCATGCTTCACATTTACTGAAATATGTTTTTAATTTTAGCAGTTGTTGGAGCAGCAGGAGGGAAATGGAGCTTTGCATCACCATGGTAATGTTAGCAATAACAGTAAATTTAGGAGAATCAGGAGCATAATAGTTACACAAACCAGTCATGTAATTAAAAGAAATGCAAATACTTTTTTTTTAAAGAATATATATTTTCTAATTAAATGTTGCAATTTGTTGCGTTGATAGTGGTTCTATCGTCCAATGTGTTTTTTTTTTTCTGTTGAATTTCCAACATCTATCAAAATTGGATAAGATTGTGCAGAGGATTGCAACCATTTTGCATTTGGCTTAAATCATTAAATACCCCTAGGCCATGTATAGTATGGGCCAAAAGTAGAATATAGTTCCATCCACTCTATCAATGAGCCTTAGGCCCAACCACAAAATAATACCCCTTAATCACACATACATGACATTTCTACACAAGCCTTGTTAACATTTCTCTGAGAGCCTCATAATCTAATGCCAATTACGATTGGTAGTTTTCTAGCTTGGATTAACGTTCACCAGAACTGGGATGCAAATGTCCAAATGTATTTGGAAAGAAAGACTTGCATTTTTATAGCACCTTTCATGAGCACCATATGTCTCAATGCACTTTATAGCCAATGCAGTAGTTCTGAAGTGTAGTTTCTGTTGTAATGTTGGAAATACAGCAAGCAATTTGTACAAGACGAGCTCCCACAAACAGCAATGTGATGATGACCAGATAATCTGTTTTTTATGATGTTGATTGAGGGATAAACATTGGCCTGGTCATCGGGGATAACTTCCTGCTCATCTTCAAAATAGTGCCATGGGATCATTTAAATCCATCTGAGCAGGCAAATGGGACCTTGAGTCTAACGTTACATCCAAAAGATGGCACCTCTCATGATGCAGCACTCCCACAGTGTTGCACTGAAGTGTAAGCCTTGATTATTGTGCTCAAGCTCTGGTGTGGACTTGAATCCAGGACTTGTGACTCAGAGATGTGTGTGCTACCACCTGAGTCATGGCTGAAACTCAATTGGCAATTGCGTTCTTTATTGTGCCAAGTTGTATCAATATCAGTGAAAATGTAAGTTGGTGAAAGGAATGTCAAAACAATGCAATGTTATCTGAACCAGAATGAGCTGAACTTTAGTATTTGAGCCATTACATTTTATTGATCCACATTTGACATTCAAACCCTCCACCCAACTACCATCAAAAACCAGTTCCACCTCTAAATATTACCTCCATCAGTGCCCATCTCACAGCTGCATTCAAAATCCTTATTCATGGTTTTGACATCCCCAGATTCAAATAACATCTTTGCCACATTCACAAGCCCCATCATCGACAACCAACTCATCTAAAATTTATTTTTCCATATCCTATCCTGCACTGTCCTAAATGCCCTTTACAGTAATCTTTGATAAATTACAGCAGTTCCTTAACCCCCAATATATCATTTTCACAATCTGCATCTTCACCGATAAATCTCTTCATGAGCTTGTCCCACCTTACCTTTGTGATCTCCTCCACTTTCATGCCCCATTCCGAGTCCATTGACTCACTATCTCTGGGCTCCTGTGTTCATTTCACTATCTGAGGTGGCTCTTTCTGATCTCTAGACCTTACTATCTGCAACCTTAGTGTTTATAATGTTTCCTTTAAAAATTTTCTCAAAGTCCATTTATTCATCAATAGCTTTCCTAACCCCCCTATTTATGTTAACTTTGTTTTCCTTCTCCTTATAGTATCTTAGAATAATTTATGTATTAAAACTACTAGATGAAATTTTGGTGTTGTACTGGCACATTAATGCTCCTACCCTTGCAAGTGTTAAAAATAGCAAGCTGGACAAAGTTTTGAGTTGACCTCCTGCTTTATAACAGCAAGTTAAAAGAATGCTAGGATTTGTTGTTAGCTTCACCTCCTATTTTGATGAACCATAGTTACCTATATATGAATATACACTAATCAGATTCAAAGTATGATGGTTGCTTTTTTTCTCAAAACATTTACTGAAAAATAAATATTTATAAGTTTTAAAATAACAATGCAAAATTGGTTCACATTATTTTCAACAGAGTGGCCCAATGCTGAAGTGGGGCTTTTTGCAGAATGACTCGTTAGCTAGAAACTAACAGCTTGAAAAAATGTTTTGCTGTAAATTGCTGGAAGTGTGAGCTGATATTAACAGGGTGAGGACAATGGAGCATCTGAGATCTCCATGAACGAGGGGACCAACAGTCTCTCCTTAACCAACGAGTCAGAAAATTAAACAGCTTATGGCATTTCTTATTCTTTTGAAAGGGGTATGATGGAATTATCCTCTGTGCTGTAATGTTTTGCCATGACTGGGACTTTCTGAGAAATTGTTTTTTCTTGTGGTTATCAAAGCTGGTAGGTATTATTTTTGCACTGTGACTTAAGCCTGAATTTTCATAAAGACGGAGAAGGTCCTCTTTGGCTTATCCAAAATGGCACTGAAGCCCCATTTCCAGAAGTCCCACCCCTGAACCCAGCAATCACCAATTTTGCCAGGGGTGTTGGGGGGTTGGAGGGAGTGGGTTGTAGTTTGCACATCCAAGGTTCACGGAGGAAGCTGCATATTGAAAAGTGTAGCTGCCTACAAACAGATCTAATTTTCACTAGTGGGATATCTAAAACACAGCTTTACACTTTTCAGGAGAAGCTCTAAAGCTGTGGGAGTTATTTGGAGAAGTAGGGCACCCTTTTGGAGAGGTCTGGGGACACTTATTGGAGAGGTCAGGTGCCCTTTGGGAGAGCATAGGTGCCATTTGGGAGAGGTCAAGTACCCTTTGGAATTGTTAAAATTAAATTTGAATGTACATAAAAAGTGGATAAACTGATTGGAACTGTCAAGCTGATGGGAACTGTCAAGTTGTCAAGGCATTTATATCTCTAGGCCTTAAAATGTTTTTTTTACAAAAGTTCTGCAGTTTAAAAAAAAATCAATGCTTGCTACTTCACCCTGTCTTTTGACATAAACCTTTCATTATAGGATTTCTGCTGCATGACTGATTCCACAACCTATCAATATCACAGTGGGGGGCCTGTCAGTTCACAATTTGATTGACAGCTCCGAGTAGTTATGAAGTATTTCATGTGGGGCTATGAATAAAAATGCTTTTATTTATAAGGGATTGAGCACTTGAATGAAATATTTGTTTTTTTCAGGGACTATGTGGTTGAAGGGATGAAAATACAGCAAATGGACGGAATTTTCAATTTTTGAGACTGTGGTGGCGGGCAGCAAAGTTGGCATGATTCCCGCTGGGTGGTGGGCTAGATTTGTGCTTGATTTTCTGTTTTTCAGCTCATTACTTATGCATTAAGGAGAAGCTTTCTGAATCTCATGGCCGGTGGGCAGTGATTCATCTGCCCGTTGTTATCTCTTGGGGATAGAAGGTCCTGGCACCAGATTTAAATGGCACCCACATAGACAATCACTCACTGCAGGTCAGGTGTGGGCTGAACATTAGCATGCTGACCAAAGATACAAAATCCTCGGCTCCATGCTTCTGCGAGGTGTCAATGGGGATTCTCATCCAAACCATCCAGTAAAGGCGGGAAGTCCTCTTTTCGAGGGATGAGAGCAGGAGATCCACCCACCTGACCACGCTGGCCTGTGAGAGGTTCACCAGGGACGTCAGCACCCGTTGCACTCAAAATAGGACCACCCTGCAGTGCAGGATACAAATGATCTGATGCACACTGCCAGGGTAAGTGGAATTTCTACTCACTCTTAACTCACACTCTCATAAGGGCATCAGGCAGTCTAAAGGTTAGAATCCACAGGGATGACACACACTACCAGCAGATGGGACATCAGCACTGCATGTCTGCCAGCCATTTTAAGATCATCTCATTTAAGATCCTGTACAAACTAGCTTCTTAATCCCTTACTGGGAAGGACTCAGCACACACAACAGACATGCATGCTTCTGAAATGCTCTTTCATCCGTAGTGCTCACAACCAATCCATCTATCTTTATGCAGGACAAGATCGCCCACAATTGGCAGGAGAGAACGAAGACCAGAGGGGTACGCTGGAGCTGAGGACATCCTCCTCCCATGAGGAGCAGGAGGCAGAACTCACTGGTAAGGATAGAGATCACTCCTGCACAGAAGGCGAGATCTGCCTCCCCAACAACTGTGAGTGAATTTTAGAGTAGGCGCCTGTATAGTCAAACACTAATTATCTCTTCTCTCTATTCCAGCCACCAGCAAAAAAAGGCAGAGGAAGAGTTCCAGCAAGCAACTCAGTCTCAGCCCCCAGAGCACTTCAGATGAGGAGGTAGAGGAAGCATCTGACTAAGACCCGTCACTGTGTTCACCTGCAACCTACACCAGCTCAGATACGCACACCTCGGTGGGACCTAGTTCTAGACTAGGCTCGGGGTTACAATCTGATGTTCACCTCACAGACATGAGTCCATAGCAGGTGGAGGCAGTGACAGCTGAGGTCTCTGACACTTGGAGGATTGCTGGAGGCCAGGCCTGCAGAGTCCGAGTACGATGATGAGCTTTTGCAATTAGCCCTGAGAGAAATTTTGGAGATGCAAAGACAGGCAGGAGAACATCAGGCAGAGTTGTCAAAGACCATCAACATACTGGAACAAAGGATGGAGTCTATCCATGTTCTGCCTGATGTTGTGGCTCTGGCATGCAAGCACATCAAAGTCTCCATTGGAAGGGTGGTGGCTGCCTTGGAGACCCAGATCCAGCAGTTTTTGCTGGATTTGAGCTCGAACCTGTACACCATCACTCTAGCCATCATTCCATCAGTGGCTAGGTGAGAGGGGGTCAGGACACTGCAACCTCCCTCTGGTTGCCCCTTCTCCTCAAGGAATCAGGAAGGGGCCCTCAGGAAACCAAAGGGAGGAGGTGCATCAGCCAGACACCCCAGGGGCATCCATCCAGGACACTCCAAGGGTGTCCTGCTACTCCAAATCCCCTCAGCCTGTGACCCCCATCAACACCAGCAGGTCAGACTGAGGAGGGTGCACCTGCCCCAGAGCAAGAGACCCTTAGAAGGCCAGGGCCATCCAGGCCAGAGGACACCCGTCAAAGTAATCTCAGACAACAGGGCATAACAGTCAGCAGGCTTCGTCCACCTCTGCTGTAGATGTTGGGGTTGCACCTAATTGTTGCGATAGAGTTAGGAAAATTTAGAAGTTTTGAATGCACAATGGTGGCATAGGTGTTTATTCACTGTACATAATCTGCACTATTGTAAATATATTTTGCTTTTATCTCTCTCAAGTCTCAGGCATTGAATGGCTAATTGATGTAATACAATGTCCTACATTCATTCAAGGGTACCAAATGCATCCCCACACCCAGTGATCTCCCATCTTGTTTCTCTGTTTCGTTAAGTCTCACTCAATCTCATCACAGTGAATCGCCTTTAGTTCCACATCAGTGACATGAACAAAGGCATTTTCCATATGAAAACAATGCCTGGAGAGGACACATTGTTATAGAGTTGATTTTACAGGCAACGTTTGTTGGTGGACACATTGAACTTTATTTACGAGACAGCAGCGGCAACTATGTGTGTGCATCAAACTCTATAACTAAAGAAGAACTCCCTCCTTGAGGTTCCCCATGCTGCTAACTCATTGGTTTACACAGATCATGTGAACTTGCAACACAGGATTATTCTTAAAGCTACAGTCCTACATTTACTATAATTATAATTACCACAGTCCTCCCACTTTAACTTTTCTGTACATTTTGTATTTACAAGGATATTTATCTCATGACATTACAATATTTATTCAGGTCATGAAATTACAGTTCAGTCTTTCTGGTGATTTCCTGATTCATGTGGAATGTCGTAGCTCCACGACTTCTGATTTTTTGGCAGGAAACACATTCTCTGGAACTGCATTAACCTCAGGTACTTCATTGGGCACAGGCAGCTCAGTGTCTTCCATTTTGACAGAGACATCAGGCATGTCTGTCCTTGGTTGAACAATTTCAGCAGGTACCACAGGTTCAGCAATGGTTACAGGTGGAACGTCATTTTGTTGGGGTATCTCCCTTCCTCTTAAGTGATCCATATGCTTACGGGTGATTCGGCCCTCCACTTCCACGTCGTACAACAATGGTCTGGTCACAGAGCTTACTTTACCAGGTCACCACGTCAGTCCTCCACTGAAATTCTTTACATATACTGCCTCTCCAACAGTAAATTGTCACTCACGACTATGCGAATCATAAGTTGCTTTTTGGTTCCCTTGACTTTTCTTCACCTTCCCCTACCTATCATGCTTAGACTTGTTCGAAGATGGCGCCTCATCAGTAATTCTGCATCCTCTTCCTGCGTGTTTTCTTTATACCACAGAATTTAGTCTTGGCCTTCTTTCTGACTTCACTGTCGGCCAGACTTCTCTCAGGTGAAATCGCAACTTGTCTTAGTTCAGTAATTGAACTACCCATGACTTCATTATCCACTCGCATCTTGGAAAGTTCTATGACTTTTCCTTTCAGAGTCTCTTTAGCTTCACTTAGCTGATTCTTCAGCTCTTCTGTCTCCTTCTTGTATCTTCTGGGCTTCCTCCTGGAACCTTGAACATTGCTGCGACTTCTGTGCCAACTGGTTCTTCAGTTTGTTCAGAGTGACGTTAAATTCCTCCTGTTTCCCTTTGTAATTTTCCAGAGGTACAAACTTTGACCTGAGGGATCCTTGTTGTGTGTGAAGGTCTTTCAACAGGTTTTCCTTTTCTTTATGAAGCTCACTCACTTCATCTTGAATTCTGTCATTCAGCAGAGTCTCCTTGGGTTTCTTCTGTTGTTCTTCCATGTTGTTGTTTAAGACAGTCTTCATTTCTTCAGGTTGCTGAATGGCTACACACTACTTTTTCATCCAGTTCTGGTCCTTGGACTATCCAGGCTCTTTCAGAAGCCTTGTTCCTTTTTCAACTCAGGAACTCTTTTTGCTTCCTTTTGAAATCTCACTGGCCAATCAAGGTTAATTTCCCTCAACCAATTTCAACCTAGAAGGCTTGGTTCTCAGCTTTCTAATACCATCACCAGTAGTTGTGCCGATTGGTGTATATAGTGAACAGTGATACCTTTTACCTGCATTTCTTTGCCTGTGTACATTTTCAACTGGGCAGACGCTTGTTCCAAATTTAATTGTTGAGCACCTTTATTTAAACATCTGAAAATGTGTTCTCCTATTACAGTGGCAGAAGCACTTGTGTCTACTTCCATTTTTAAGGGTTTACCATTCACTTGCACTGTGACAATAATTGGCTCTGTCTTCCCAACTTTCATGTTTAATAATGAATAAACGTCAGAATTGGTTGTTTCTGGCTCTTGTACACTATATTCTTCATTGGACTTTGTGTATTTAAATCTCGCTTTGCAATGTTTCAATATGTGTCCTCTTTTGTGAGAAAAATAATACTCTACATTTTTAAATTGCCAATCGTTAGGAGTATGATTGTTTCCATGTTGATAAAAGTTAGTTTTCGACTTTGCTGCTAAGCTGTTTCTTCTAACTTTATGGTTAGTGGGGACTGTTTCCTGTTTTGGGGCGGAGTCTTGCTTTTTGCGTCACTTTCGGCTGACTGTTCCTGCCCAACTAGGGGAACGGTGCCATTTTGCAACCCTTGAATTGCTTGTGAAACCCTTACAGTGCTTTCCATTACAAGCTCTATTTCTAATGCTTTCTTAAAATCAAGATCCACTTCAGCCAGCAATCTTCACTGAATAGTATCTTTCTGCACGCTACATACCAAACGATCCAAGTCATGCAAGGTTTCATTAAAATCACAATATTTGGTTAGTTGTTTTAATTTCACCATGCAGGTAGCAATGGTCTCTCCTGAGGCCCTATTCCGTGAATTGAACCTAAACCTCTTCATTGTGATTGAGGACTTGGGTTGTAAATGTCCCTTATCGAGGTCTACTAATTCATTGAAAGTTTTCAAATCTGAGGCACTGGGGGACGACAAGCTTTGAATTAAACTGTAGGACTTTCACCCACAAATACTCAGGAAAATCACTCTCCTCTTTTCCTCCCTTGTGATTTTGTTGCCTTGAAAGTAGAATGCAAGACATTCTATACATTGAGACCAGTGATCTGTGGCTGGTTCAAAGGGATCAATTCTGCCAGACTGTGGCATCTTGGATGAGTATACCTTCCTTTCTGTTTAGTTATCTCAGATACTCACAATCTCTGGGCAAGGGACTACACTGGATCTGTTTTATCCTCGTCATTAGTTTGTTAGAGAGTTGATTTTCCAGGCAACTTTTCTTGGTGGAAACATTGAACTTTATTTACAAGACAGCAACAGCAGCTACATATGTGCATTAAACTCTATAACTACAGAAGAACTCTCTCTCCTAGAGGTTCCCTGTGCTACGAACTCTTTGGTTTATATAAAGCTTGCATCACAGGATTATTCTTAAAGCTACAGTCCTATGTTTATCAAAACTATAATTACTACACACATGTAACCTTTGCATCTTAAGCAGACATTATGTAACCTCATGAGAATTGTTCATCAAGGTTAGTGATTATCCTGATGCCATCATATGCGGATGTTATAAGTATTTTGTGCGACCAATGTTGGAGTCCTTTTCACCCAAATGCACTTTGCAATGATGTTTCTTTTATGACTGTGAGGTTTTGGTTAAAGCAATATTCATTGTCGAGCACCATAGCCTTTCATGCCTCCCTGGAATGTAATTTCATCTCCGTGTTGAAGGCTAAGTGTTATTCCTTTGTTATTCCCACTCCCTCATGCATGACACTGAGTGATGGAGGTCGGTTCCACGCAGTGGCATCTGAAATGTCTGTTAGAAGGGAATGATTATGTGCCGTCACAGGTGTGTGCTTATCCTGAGGAACCCGTCCACTTACCTGTGATGATCATAGTTTGCTCCTGAATGGGCTGGCTGCTTCACGGAATCCCTCTGAGGTGACAGAACGCAAATTGATTTGTAATTCGTGGCATGACTGTGCACTCATTGACTTAGGGTTCCTATAAATGATTGGCTTTGTGAGATGGACAATGTCGAGTACTGTCACAATATAAAAGTGATGATTTGGAACACCTCCTGATGAGTGCTCAGCTGTATTGTCTCTATCACAATGTCTAGGTGCAACCCCAACATCTGCAGCAGAGGTAGTGGCAGCCTGCCCTTTTGTCTGAGATTACTTTGGCAGGCGCCTTCTGGAGGCCTGAGGCCTGGATGACCCCAGCCTGCTAAGGGCCTCCTGCTCTGGGGCAGGTGCACCCTCCTCGGTCTGGCCTGCTGGAGATGATACTACTGGTAATCCAAAGACCCAGGTAATGCTCTGGGGACCCGGGTTTGAATCCCACCACGGCAGATGGTGGAATTTGAATTCAATAAAAATTTGGAATTAAAAGTCTAATGTTGACTATAAAAACCATTGTCGATTGCCATAAAAACCCACCTGGTTCACTAAAGGACTAATTCCCTATAGGAAAGGAAATTTGCCATCCTTACCTGGTCTGGCCTACATGTAACTCCAGATCCACAGCAATATGGTTGACTCTTAATGCTGAACAAGCCACTCAGTTATATCAAAGCACAAAAAAGTAAGTAAAAAGGAATGAAACCAGACAGACCACCCGACATAGACCTAAGCACCAGAAATGACAACGGCAAATTCAGCCCTGTTGATCCTGCAAATTCCTTCTTGCTAACATCTGGGGCATTGTGCCAAACTTGGGAGAGCTGTCTCACAGACTAGTCAAGCAACAGCCTGATATAGTCATCTTCATGGAATCATACCTTACAGATTGTGCCCCAGACACCACCATCACCATCCCTGGGTATGTCCTGTCCCACCGGCAGGGCAGACCCAGCAGAGATGGCAGCACAGTATATATTTTTGGGAGGGATTTACCCTGGGAGTCCTCAACATCAACTCTGGAATCCATGAAGTCTCATGGCATCAAACATGGGCAAGGAAACCTCCTGCTGATTATCACAAATGGCCCCCTCCCCCCAATCCCCACCGCTCAGCTGATGAATCAATGTTCCTCTATGTTGAACATCAATTGGAGGAAGCACTGAGGGTGGCAAGGGTGCAGAATGTACTCTGAGTGGGGGACTTCAATGTCCATCACCAAGAGTAGCTCAGTAACACCACCACAGACACAGCTGGCCGAGCCCTAAGGACACAGCTGCTAGACTGGGTCTGCAGCAGGTGGTGAGGAAACCAACAAGAGGGAAAAAAATACTAGACCTCATTCTCACCAATCTGCCTGCCGCAGATGCATCTGCCTATGACAGTCTCAGTAGGAGTGACCACCGGACAATCCTTTTGGAGATGAAGTCCTGTCTTCACATTGAGGATACCCTCCATCGTATTGTATGGCACTACCACCATGCTAAATCGGATAGATTTCAAACAGATCTAGCAAATCAAGACTGGGCATCCGTGAGGCACTGAAGGCCATCAGCAGCAGCAGGATTATACTCAACCACAATCTGTAACCTCAGGGCCCGACATATCCCCCACTCTACCATTACCATCAAGCCAGGGGATCAACCCTGGTACAATGTAGAGTGCAGGAGGCATGCAAGGAGCAGCACAAGGCACACTTAAAAATGAGGTGCCAACCTAGTGAAGCTACAACACGTGACTACTATGCCAAACAGCATAAGCAGCAAGTGATAGACAGAGCTAAGTGATTCCACAACCAACAGATCAGATCCAAGCTCTTCAGTCCGGCCACATCCAGTCGTGAATGGTGATGGATAATTAAACAACTCACTGGAGGAGGAGGTTCCACAAATATCCTCATCCTCAATGATGGAGGACCCAGAACATCAGTGCAAAAGATAAGGCTGAAGCATTCACAACAATCTTCAGCCATAAGTACCGAGTGGTTGGTCCATCTTGGCCTCCTCTGGAGATCCCCTGCATCGCAGATGCCAGTCTTCAGCCAATTTGATTCACTCCACATAATATCAAGAAAGGGCTGAAGGCATTGGATACTGCAAAGGCTGCGGACCCTGACAATATTCCAGCAATAGCTGAAGACTTGTGTTCTAGAACTTGCTGTGCCCCTAGCCAAGCTGTTCCAGTACAACTACAAAACTGGCATCTACCCAGCTATTTGGAAAATTGCCCAGGTCTGTCCTGTACATAAAAAGCAGGACAAATGCAACGCAGCCAATTACTGCCCCATCAGTCTACCCTCCATCATCAGTAGTGTGATGGAAGGGGTCATCAACAGTGCTATCAATCAGCACTTGCTTAGCAATAATCTGCTCACTGACACCCAGTTTGGGTTCTGCCAGGGTCACTGAGCTTCTAAACTCACTACAGCCTTGGTTCAAACATGGACAAAAGAGCTGAACTCCAAAGGTGAAGTCACTGCCCTTGACATCAAGGCTGCATTTGATCAAGTGTGGCATCAAGGAGCCCTAGCAAAACTGGAGTCAATGGAAATTGGGGGAAAAGTCTCAGCTGGTTGGAGTCATACCTAGCACAAAGGAAGTTGGTAATGATTTTTGGAGATCAATCATCTCAGTTCTAGGACATCACTGCAGGAGTTCCTCAGGGTAGTGTTCTAGGCTCAACCATCTTCAGCTGCTTCATCAATGATCTTTCTCCATCATAAGGACAGAAGTGGGGATGTTCGCCGATGATTGCAAAATGTTCAGCACCATTTGCGACTCCTCAGATACTGAAGCAGTCTAAGTCCAAATGCAGCAAGACCTGGACAATATCCAGGCTTTTACATTTGCACCACACAAGCCAGGCAATGACCATCTCCAACAAGAGAGAATGTAACCATGGCCCTTGAGGCTCAATGGCATTACCATCACTGAATACCCCACTATCAACACCTGTTGAAATACCTGCTCCCCAGGGAAAGCATTGTTTGATTGACAGCTGTTTCTCGCTGATCTGTTCTGTGAATTTTTATTTACACAATATAAAGGTGAAACAAGTGCTTGGGGTTTCTGCTACTGATACTTTAAGGGGTCTGGCTGATTGACACTTTTATACGGCTGTAGTAAAAGCATCTTTATACAGAGTCCCACGATGCCGTCAGGTGATCTGTAAGGACACAGTGATCTGTAAGACACATGACACATGTACCTGAAGCTGGGTGTTAAGTTAGCATAGTCATCTCCTTCAGGCTATGGAGAGCAGGAAGGAGGTCCCCTTTCCCAGAGCTGGGAGCAGAAGGCTCACCCGACTCACCGCACTGCCCTGGGAGGAGGTTGCCAGCATGCTTTGTGCCAAAGGAGGAGAGGAGGACTGCCCGGCAGTGCAGGAAACGCATGAATGACCCAATCCGCACTGCCAGGATAAGTGAATCCTCTACTCTCTATATCCACCTCACCATTTCTTTGGTTGGTGATATATCTAGTTTAGGCTCAGGCGCATACTCTGGTGGTCACCTCACAGACACGTGTCCACAGCAGGAGGAGGCAGTGACAGCCAAGGTCTCTGGCACTCGAAGCACTGCTGGAGAAGAGGCCCCTGCTAAGTTTGAGTCAGATGATAAGCCTTTGGGAGAGGTCATGGAGAAGATGCTGGAGCATCAGCGAGATGCAGGGGAACATCAGACAGAGGTGTCAAAGGCCCTCAACAAAGTGGCCAGCGAGTTTGAGCAGTACTTTCGTGTGCTCTCTGATGTAGTGACTCCGAAATGTGAACACATCGAAGTCTCCGTGGGGAGGATTCCAGATGCCATGGAGAAAGTGGTCCAGCAGAACGTCCAGTTTCTCCCGGAGATGTGCTCAGACCTGCACTCCATCGCAGTAGCCATGGGTGAGTTTTTGCAATAGCTATGCAAGAGGAGGATGGGGCACCTCGACCTTCCTCCGGCTGCCCCTTTTCCTCAAGGAGTCAGGGAGGGGCCCATGGGCACCAAAAGGGAGGGGAGCATCAGGTGGACACATCAGGGGCTTCCACCCATGAATCTCCAAGGATGTCCATGTGTTCCAAGTCCCCTCTGCCTGTGACCCCATCAGCTCCGGCCTCTGGGTGTTTTGATGGATTGTGGAGTCTGCCTGCCCCAGAGCAGGAGACCCAAAGAAGGCCGGGGCCCTGCAGATGATGCCTGCTAAAGTCATCACAGCCAAGAGGACATAGTAATCAGCAGGCTGTCTGCACTTCTCTGTGGATGTCGGGGAAACACCTAGACACAGTGGTAGGGTAAGAAAAGTTAAGAAGTAGTAAGCTAACACTGGTGGCACAGGTGTACAATCATTGTACATAGTTTTAGCACCTTTGTAAATATATGAATCATTTCACTTCATGGAGGTCTCCTGGGTTTTTCTTGCTGCAGCTTGTTTCATTGGGGGAACATGGCTGGATTGATGTCCCCTGATCATGCCTGCTCTTTGCCAAGGCTCATGCGAGTCTTGTGCAAGAAGCCTCCCACTCACACTATTGCCCTACCCTCCACTGCTCTCTAGAACTTATGGAGAGACCTTTGCCTTTTCAGGATAGATTATCAAGCTTCTCTTTCAGTTGTCCAGTTGAGCTGACCTTCAGTTCCATCCACCTGATGACCATCCCCCCACCTAGAAGATTTTCTGTTGGACATCGAGGACATTGACATCCTGATCTGTCTTTGCCTCAGGATGGTGCATCTCACTTTCCAGACAGTGTCCAACACCTTTTACTCTGCTCCTGTAATCCACTCCCTACACCCCTTCACCATCGACCCTGCCTGTGTTATCTTCACCATCCCATTGCTTACCCTTGAACCACCTCCCATCACCCTAGAACCCATCACCATGAGCCTTCAAATGCCTTCCTTCCCTGATGAACCCACACCTGTCACAGTCCCCATGCCGATGCTTATTCTGTCCACTACCAAGATCTATGTGAAAATTCTTATCCTCGTCAACGACTCCCCAGGTGAGAACTACTCCCACCACATCTGGACTCTCACCCTCCCACTCTACTGCATCCCACTGCCCGTTCTCACAGTCACAGTCCCCTCATGTCACCAGTACCCTAGGTCCCCTGTGTCTTACAGCAGCCCCCCACCCCAACCCCCCATTGTGTGTTCTGATCTCCCCGCCCACCCCGCACCATGTCTTCCACCATCAGTCCCCCCCAACCCTGCTTGTTTGTTTGGTGGTGCATCATACCTGGGGTTATGTGATCCTCTGGTGTTCCAGGCCACGGCTTCTCCAGTAGGTGCTCTTAACTCTCTCGCCATGTGCTTGCCTGGTTTGTCCAATTATAGATCAGACTGGCATGAATTCCCTGCTGGCGGAGTGGAAGATGGGGTGAGGGGGTGGATGGCGGGGGCTTTGGGGGGGTGTGTGCAAAGATTCCAGTCTGTTGCCATTTTAAATAACATTCATTAGATGCAGATTTGGTTCCCAACCACCTTCAGCAGGAAAGGCAACCCACTATTAACCCGCCACGACAGTCAGGACCACAAGTTCCCACCATAATCTCTTGCCATTGGGAATCCGATTTTTTTTCCTCCTGGCATATTCTCTGCCCCACCCCCCCCCCCCCACCCCGCTGCTGGCAGGAGGGAACGATTCCATCCATGATCTTTTGTGAGTGACATGTGAAATTGGCCTGGGTAGTCCAAATTTGGGAAATGAGCCTCACAACATCTGTTGGGTTGTGTGATGTCAGGATAGGATGCATTCAGTTACTTTCCAGCACTTGCAGGAGATGTCTGGTTAAATGCCCTTCTTTATGTGGTGCACAGTGCGGGCTGCACCAGAAGCAGCTGGCAGCACACCACACACCCCTGGAGGACAATTCATTTCAGTTCTGATCTGAATTTTGTGCCTTAAACATTTAGATTCAAAAAGAAGTAAAGACTGCAAAATGTATCCCAATACTTATGTTAGTAGTGCAATTTTTTAAGCACGGAGAGAAAGTAAAGTATTGCAACAGGAAATTATAATACTTGTAAGGTTGGCTTAAAGTAGGAAGAGACTAATACGCTTGAAAAAAATGAGACAATGATCCAGGGATGATGACTCACTGCAGGTGTCACCAGAGGTGATGTCTGAGGGTCCCAGAGGAAGGCAGAATCATCCCACAGCCACCGCACTAGTACAAAGTAAGAGGCTGTATGCTGTTATGCTCATTAGACAAAGAGAAAGTCTTAATTAATAGAGGAAAGTGACAGGCGATGTGTTGAACTTAACCTTACTATGTTAGTACTGTAATATTGAATATCAAACATAACTTCAGTATACTGTCACAAGTAAAATCCAGCTATAACAGATATTGTGCTGCAGATATTAAGTTTTGTAACTTGATATTAACGATTACTCCACTTCTGCTTAAATCCTCAACACTCAACCTTGTGGTGGAATTAATTGCATCTTTGTAGGTGTATTAAATAAAGTTCTGTTGATTAATGTATCTCTGCTTAACTCTGTTTTTGACACTTCCACCAAATAAGGCTTCTCACACTTCACAGTCTGCAATGCTTTCCTGCTGTGTACAAGCCTGACTTGGTTAATAATCAGTAATTTTTCAATTGGGGTTTATGGCAGAGTTTGAAACAGGCTCATTTCAGCATCATATATTCAATTTTACAAATTTCCTCTCCGCCTCGAAGTTTTGAGCACTGGGAACACATATTGGGAATTCAGACACTGGGATCAGTACCCACAGGATTTTCTATCCATTGGGAAAACAAATTCACAAATTCTACTCTTGTATATTGAACTCTTGAGAAGAATGGTAAGTCCCAATTTAACTTTCCAATGGTAGAAGTTGAGAGGGAGGTAGGATGCCTTGGATATAACCCACTGAAAAAGAAAAGCGTTTATATCGCACCTTTTACAACTTCAGGACATCCCAAAATACTTTAGAGCCAAATGGAATACTTTTAAAGCATATAGTTACTGTTGTAAGGTAAGAAAATGCAGCAGCCAAATGCACATATCAAGGTGAAGAATTTAATGCTTTTGTTTTTCTAAGTACAAGCTGGGTCCCATCTCCTTTCACAGTGGTGCAGAAATGTAGTATCATCAATTCACAATCCACAAGCCAGCAATGTTCTTAAATTATTAGCATTGTTTCTTAATTTGTCTGCAAAGTTTCAAATTTCATTTTATATAGTGCAAGTCATTTCTAGTGTTCAAGATAAATGACGGTAAACACATTGGCCCTACAGTTGCTCACTATTTCCAGCATTTTCTTGGCACTGGAGTTGTGTTTATACTCACTGAGACTTGCAGCTTAGGGTGGATCCAATTTAAGCTGAGCTTCCATCCGTGATTGCTGCACTGTCATTTCTAATGAGCCTGCGCTTTTTGACAGTACACACATTTGTGCTGTTGGGAGCTTATTATGATACATTAAAATGAGATGGAACAATGCCCAAGCCCACAATTGGCCCACCCCTGCCCCATTCCCCGGGGGTAATATGTGATACTGATGGCAGTTCTTTAGTTAATGAGCCTGGAGAAGCTTTAAAAAGTGATGACTGGAGTTAGAGAGCTTTTGGAACATTTTCTTTCTGCTTTACATCTGGAGAAGCTTTGAGACCTACGAGACTGCTTGGAAATGTTCCACTCATCCTCAATAAGAGGTTCTGAATAACAATTGTAGAAGTCTCAGTGGACAGTACAAGATGGAGGACAGGAGAATATTTGATATAGTCATTGCATGGCACATGCATAGCAGGCATGTTACCTGCCATGTTACCCTGTCCTGCTGTCATTGTTTGTTAATTATCAAAGGAGTTGTGAACAGAGCTGAACATTGCAGAATCGTCAGCAAACAGCTGCATGCATGACATTATGACAGATGAAAACTCATTATTGAAGCAGCTAAATATAGTTGGACAGAGGACGCTGCCCTAAGGAACTCTGGCAGCAATCTTCTGTAGCTGCAATGAGTGGCGTCTGACAACCACAAATATCTTTCAGTGTCTCTGATGTGAACCCAGCCATTGACGGTTTTTCCTATTGACCTCCAAAAACCTTTTATTATTTATATGGATTTGTCTTGCTCAAAAGCTTGGGAAAACAAGCTCTTTGAGGAGAAACATTTCACATTATAGCAAAATATTGTGCTGGTGAACCTCAGGAGACATCATGTTGCTAGGCCCCAAGACCCTTCTCTGTGCTACAAAATCTTAGCAACCTTTTCAGAGTGATGTGAATGAAAGCCTTTGACCCCCAAATGAATTCTGTCAAACACCAGAAAAAATTTCTACCAAATGTCTGGCACCCAGCATCGCTAAATATCTTAAATATATCTTATTATATATATATTACATATCTTAACCCCAGTACTATTGCTGTGCATCCTGTTTTAAAAAAAGATAAAGGATGAAAATATAATGTAGTGTATAATAATATTCAAGGTCATTGATTTTAAGTTTTCATTAAAAACTGAATGGAATTAGGAAATGTGACCCAAAGTGTGACACTGACATTGTCCAACAGATCTTTTAATGGGATTTTGCACTGCAACTTGATGTCATTAGGCAGTCATTGTGGTGCAGTGCCCTTTACAAGGAATCTGAGACTTGGTAAAAGGATCCAGCTACTGTGTAATAAAAAGAAGAATGGAAATACTCAGCAGGTCAGGCAGCATCTGGTTAGCAAGAAACCGGGTAATAGACTGGATTATCGCAGAGTTAGGGAGACCCCATGGATCTTTAAATATGGCAGCCAGGACCCGATTCTGGGATTTCAGGCCCCATATTCGGTACTCCCTATTTTCACTAGTGAGGGATAAGAGTTTGGACTACTGAGAGTCGCGAGCCTGTACTCTTGACCTGGCCAGCTCCATTGTGGGGATAGGCATCTCATAGCCCTCTGTAATTTTCTTGGGTTTGGGACAGCTTCCTAAGGACTCATAGTTCACAGCCCCCAAAGGTGTCATGAACCATATTCTAGATGAGGGAACCTTTTAAAAGTTAAATTCAAAAGGTTTTACCCATGCCCCTTGCCAAAGTATGACCCTCCACCCACTCCATGGTTTCTCATACCCTCTATGACAACTTATGTCCATCCACCCACCCCTCATGGCCCCTCATACCCTCTATGCCAACCAATAGCATTTCTACACTCATTCAACCATTATACACTCTGTATAGAACCACTGAAACCTATAGTAACAATAGCATGTGTGAAAAAGCTTTAAAAATCACTCATCATAAAAAATCCTTGTACTACAACCCTATAAAAATGTCAATCATCCCTTAAAGTATCAGTAGCAGAAACTGCAAGCACTTGTATCTTTTTTATCTTGTGTAAATAAATATTGTGCAATTGACAGAATAGTTCAGTGAAAAAGAGCTGTCAATCAAGCAATGCTTTCCTTGGCATGCAGCTAATTAAACAGACTAATAGATGCCTGGGCTCTCAGCCAAGACTCATTATGCATTTTTGGCATGTCATGAGTTATGAATTAAAATCGTTGAACTCTTCAGGAGGCTGTAAAATGCCCAGTGAAAAGATGAGGTGCTGTCCCTTGAGCTTGTGTTGAGCTTCATTCGAACACAGCAGCAGGCCAAGGATGGAATGGTCAGAGTGAGAGCAAGGAGGAGAATTAAAATGAGAGCTGACTGTAAACTCGGGTCATGTTTGTGGACTGAATAGAAGTGTTCTGCAAAATGATCACCCAGTCTGCATTTGGTCTGAGCAGTGTAAAGAAGGCCACATCATGAGCAGCAAATACAATGTATTAAATTGAAAGAAGTACAAGCAAATCACAGTTTCACTTGGGGGCAGTGTTTGGGGCCTTCGATGGTGAGGAAGGAGGAGGGGAAAGGGCAGATGTTGTACTTCCTGTGTTCGTATGGAAAGGTACCATAGGAAATTAGGAGAAATGGTCCCTTTGGAATGCTGAAAGAGGAGGACAGAGGAAGATCAATTTGGTGGTAACATGCTGAAAGTGGTGAAAAAGGCAGAGGGTGATCCATTGAAAATGGTGGCTGCTGGGGTGGTAGGTAAGGTCAAGGAGAACCCTGTCATGGTTCTGGGAGGGAGGGAAAGAGGTGAGAGCAGAAATGCATGCGATCGAACAGGCATGATCAAGAGCCCTGTCAAGCGTGGTGGAGGAGAATCATCGGCTGAGGAAAATGGAAAACATATCAGAAGCGCACGTATGGAAGGTTGATTAGTCTGAAAAGAAGTGATTCAGAAACTGGAAAAATAGGAATAGAATTTTTATAGGAAGACGGGTGTGAGGAAGCATAGTCAAGATAGCAGTGGGAATCAGTGGGCTGATAGTGAGTATTGGTTGATGGCCTATTGCCAGAAATAGAGACAGAGAGATCAAGGAAGGGAAGGAAAAAGTTGGAGATAGACCATATGAACATCGATGAAATTTTCCAGTCCTGAGTGTTACGACCTGGTGAAGAGGAATGAGTTGTCTCCCCTTTTCATTTAACCCCCTCGATTGGTCACAACAAAGGTTTGTTTAAAATTTTTTTCCCTGTGGATACCTTTTCCCAATCCAAATATATTTACTTTTTATAAGGAGCAATTTAATCAGGTTTTCTTGAGTCAACGAAATGAAAGAGTACGTTTACTAGTTACTGAAACCTGAGGAAAAATAATAGACATGATACACATATATATATATATATATATTTATATATATATACACACACGCGCACTCGTCAGAAATGAGAAAATTAAGAGTCCAAATAAAAGTTAAAATGATTAAAATGAATATACGAGTAAGTCTTTGGCTGTCCATGAGGTGTAGATGGTGGTACATTGCAGCTGTTAGGTTGAATGATTCCAGTAGAACCTTGGAAATGTCCTTGTTGGTTTGTCCCCAGAGGGAGAGATGACCTGGTTGTCTCTGCAGGGTTAACTAAAGAGGCTGTCCTGTTTCTTCCTGCTTGCTACTTGCCTCTGCTAAAACACACTTGCCTCCTGCAAGAGAGTGAGTGAGAGGTCCTTCTTGCTTCTTTGTTCTTCTGCTCTGCCACTTATTGGTCTTCAGCCAGTTTTAATCAATTTTCTCTGTGTATTCTCGGGAAGGGGAAATAGGCATGTCTTGCATCTACAGTTCTTTTTGCTTTCATCTCAGTTTTTTTAACACATTTGGAGATATAATTCAACAGCAGATGAGTTTTTTTTGGATTTCCGATGAGATGTAGGAAACAGTCCATTGTTTCCACAAACACAGGAGATTAAAGCCCAGCCTTTTGCATTTCCCATACTTTTCTTTCAAGTGTCTCAGTTTGAAGTGGGCCTGGACATCTTTCTGGGTGTGAAATTCCATGTTCTCAGAACAGGTCTATCAGTATAATCCACGTAGGAATTTTCCAGAAAACAGTCACTTCACAGGATCAGCCATCTTTTGATCAGTGTCTGTACATGTATTTCTTTAAAAAAATTACAGGTTTTCCTTAAAACGTTCAACATGCCTGTAGGTAGTTGGTGAAGCTGTAGCCCACATTTATGGCAAGAGTAAGAACAGAAAATGGCACCAATACAGTAAGTAACTCATGTATCTTCTTAGCCAATCAGGTTGAAGAATCATTAATAAACCATACATTCTGAACCATGAGTGTCAGTTAGAATATTTAATTCAATGTCAAATCAAATAAAAGGAAGGAAAGAACTATGGGAATAATGGACAGAAATTGTATATATTTTAATTTTTAAAAATCTCCAACAATAATTACAATCTGAAGGAATGTGACTCCATACTTTAAAAGTTAAGTTTCAGCATCAGAAAGTTTGCTAATAATTAAGACTTAATACACTGGTGAAACACTTATATTGGAATGGACAAGCCTAACTTTTTCTAGCATGCTTAATTGATATCTAGCCCACGAGTACAGCAACTTCAGGCCATTCCATGTATTTCAATGGTGAATCTCTTGGTGAGATATCAAAGCTTAACTGCGCGTTTGCAGTTGCTGGAAGCTAATCTCAATTTCATACTTTTAATAATGGTGAGCACTGTTAGCCTCACAGTTATTTCTATAGTATGATGTGGTCCATGACAATCTAAATGCAGTGCAATTTACTCAGTCATAGGGCCCTTACTTGGTGGTCTTGCTGATAATACTTCGTGTGCTAGGTGGCACTAGATAGATCCCTGCAAAATTGTGTATTCTCTGAATCACTGGGAGCAGCACCACAAGAAGCTCACTGATATAATAAAAACAATACCTCTAGCACACATTCTCCTTCTGTCCCAGTGCTCCATCGCACTTTGGGTGCCACAGATCCAATTCTGTGTTACACTTGGACAATAGTACAAAGACACAAAGGCAGTCATTTGGAATGTCAAAAGTCCCCAGTAATTGAAAGTGCTTTAATTAACACAGGAGCCAGCATGTCTATAACCTCTAACTAACCTTACCAATTTGACTTAAAATGAAAGCCTGGGTTCTGAATTGCACCATGAAGGAAAAATAAACATCTGACCCAACCTCATATTTACTTAACAATTAGATGGCACAGCTTTTTAAACACAAAAGATTTTTCTTAGCAACCGAAATGCAATAACTGGAGTTTGTGTGACTGTTTGGCTTAATTGGTAGCACTCTCATCTGAGGCGGAAAGTTGTGTGTCCAAACCTCATTCCAGGAATTAAGCACATAAGTTAGCTGAAACTTCAGTCCTGAGGAAATGCCAAACTTCAGAAGGTTTTGTCTCAATTGGTTCAGGTAGATATCAATGGTTCCTTAGTGAACTTTTGAAGAGTTATTGTTATAATATTAACACTGGGCGCTTATTCAGATCTTTGTTTTCATGCTTGTTTTGAGGTTTGAGTGAAAACGCTACTTGTGAAAATAGTACCACATCAAAGGAAAGGCCTCAAGTTTGTGCCACTGAGGTAGGTTTAACTTTTAGGCAGCTGATATTTAATCTGCATATTTAAAGGGACTACCCCCAAAAGAAGCAGGTGCCCAGGCCATTGGTGCAAGGCCCCTTTTAGTTTGGCAGCAGTGGGATCACTGGCATGATTTTTTATCACCCATTTTCCACTCCCTCTGAAGACCAATTTCACCTCCAATACCAACCCGCGGAATGGTTTCAACAAGACCATTCAGAAAATAGTTCTATTTTTGAGGGTCAAGTTTAATTTATATACAGGAGTGAATTCAGTTCAAGATTTCATTGACTATTAAAAAAACATGTTTAGCAATGGCCCTCATGAGTCATGATATTAAAATTATCAGCCATGTAAATACAATGGCTACAAGAGTAGGCAAGAAGCTGGGAATTCTGCAGCAAGTAACTCACCTCCTGACTCCAAAACCTGTCCAGCATCTACAAGACACAAGTCAGGAATGTGATGAAATAACCTCCACTTGCGTGGATGGGTGCAGCTCCAACAACACTCAAGAAGCTCCATGCCATCCAGTCTGCTTGATCAGCATGTCATCCACCACGTCAACATTCATTGTTAAGATTCCAGCTGAGGTTACCCCTGGACAAGCCTGATCCTAGAGTGGAACCCAGCTTGATAGATCCTAACTTTTATTTGTTTGTTTAGACATGTGGAGAGTAGCGAGAGTAGCTACTGAACAGAGAAATCAGCTGATGAACTTTTAACAAAAGAATAGAAAATTTATTAAACAAGAAAAGTTGAACTATATTATAAGACTCCTTCACCCACAACAATACCTTTACAGATATATACAGATTTGTAAGGATAACGCAAGTTATAAAACCATCTTATACTCTATGGTCCACAGTAAGTACACAGTCCATGTACCAATAGGCACCCTATGGTGAGACACATCACACTCTGAAGCCGTGACAGATGCCACCTCAACCAGATGCTATTGAATCTCTCTGCAGCACCCCCCAGACACTTATTAAACCGTGAGACAACTAGTCTCACTGAGCTCCATTTTCACACGAGGGTTTCCAATCTCCACTCTCCAAGCCCTCACTTTGGAATCTTCTCCCAAACCGACTCTTTCTCTCAGACGCCTTCGCAAGGGTTCACCTCCAGGGTTTTGAACTCTCCTTCTAATGTTACTCTCCCCTGGGTCACCACATGCATTCAAGCTATTTTCCATGCACTCTCTCTCACCAGCTCAGCGTTAACAGTACACCGCTGTGTCACATGCCCCTAGCAAAGTGTTACTGTCCTTCAGCTGTCTATTTGGATCTTCTTGCCTCTTGCAAGCTATTCTCACTTTAAATCTGCTTTCTGCAGCTTTTGTCTCTTTAAATCTGAAGCTTGAAGCCTTTCTCTCTGCTCCTCACTCTTAACTTTACTTTTCCAGGTTCCTGTCCATCCTTTGACTAGAAGGTCTGCTTGGGACTTTCCCCTGTTCCACTTCCCTGGATTCTTGGTGTTTTTCTTTAGCTTGGGACTTGCTATCTGTTCCCTTTGCTCCAGTCTCTCTCTGGAAGCTATTTTCAACCAACTTTAACTTGGAGCTGGCTATCTTCACCTTCTAGGCTGCTTCTCTGGCAACTATCTTCAAAATCAACTGAACTCCAACAGCTTCCAAAACAAATTGCTGTTTCTAGCTTTTCTGTGTGTGCCTGTAGGAGAGACCTTCCTCTCTGGACCCCTGTTGCTAGGCAACAGCCAAATCTTTTAAAAATTCATTCACGGGATGTGGGCTTTGCTGGCTGGGCCAGCATTTATTGCCCATCCATAGTTGCCTTTGAGGAGGTGGTGTTGAGCTGACTTCTTAAACCACTGCAGTCCCTGTGGCGTAGGTACATCCACAGTTATGGAGGGAGTTCCAGGATTTTAACCCAGTGACAGTGAAGGAACGGCGTATATATTTCCAAGTCAGGATGGTGTGTTGCTTGGAGGGGAACTTCTAGTGGTGGTGTTCCCATCTATCTGCTACTCTTGTTCCCCTAGGTGGTAGCTATCATAGGTTTGGAGGGTGCTGCCTAAGGAGCCTTGGTGAGTTTCTGCAGTACATCTTGTAGATGGTACACACTGCTGCTACTGTGCGTCGGTGGTGGAGGGAGTGAATGTTTGTGGATGTGGTGCCAATTAAGCTTCTTGAGTGTTGTGGGAGCTTCACTCATCCAGGCAAATGGGGAGTATTCCATCACACTCCTGGCTTGCGCCTTGTAGATGGCGGACAGGATTTGGGGAGTCAGGAGTCTTCTAGTCTTGTTTGTCTAACCTATCTTACGATTGTAAAACTCTCATTATAAATGCAAACTCGTCTTAAAGTGACACTAAAACTTAATTTGACCTTTCTTAACACACAAACACAGAAATACAAATCAAACTCAAACTTTAAAGCTAAAACTCATTCCTAACACCCACAAAATACAAATATAACTGACTTGAACTGCCTCTATTTCCTAACATCATTCCCCCAACCAGTGGCTTGCATTGGCAGCAGCGCATACCATACACAAGACACATACAGCAACTCACCAGGCCTCCTTTAACAGCACCTCTCAAGTCCATGACCTCTACCACCCGTAAGGGCAAGGTCAGGAGGCACATGGGAACACCACAACCTTCATGTTCCCCTCCAAGCCACACACCAACCTGACTTGGAACTATATCGCTGTTCCTTCACTGTTGCTGGGTCAAAAACATGGAACTCCCTTCTTAAGAACACCATGGGTGTACCCACACCAGATGCCCAGCGATGGTTCAAGAAAGCAGTCCACCACCACCTTCTCAAGGGCATTAGGGATAGGAAAGAAATGCTGGCCTTGCCAGCAATGCTCAAATCCCACAGAAGAATAAATAACAAATGTAATATGTATCTTATTGTTTATTTGTGTAGACTCTTAAAGGGAGCGCTTTCTTGCCGTAAATTCAATACATTAATACAGATAATGCATTCTGGTTTTAATTGCAAAAAATTTGGTTTGGCATAATGGTTTAGTGCTGACTAGAGCTTGTTTTCAAAGGTGGCATTTAATCAGAGAGTACAATAACTGTCCATTGTTGATATAAATTTGATGCAGTATTGCAAACCACATTCTCTGGTGTGCACTGAGGTGCTCATTAAAATGTTCCTTTAAGTTTTGTGCTTGACTAATTTAGTTATTTCTGCTCTTTATCAAAGTCACTAAAATGCTATATATGTCCTCATCAGCAATGATCTGTGGATACAGCATCAACATTCAGCTCATTAGAAGTGATAATTAAGTCTGTACTTTCTTTAGTAGTAGAGAGATTTTCAAAACAACTAACTTTAGATTCACTATTAGTGCTTATTTTAACAAGCACAGACCACTAGCTGTTAGCATATCAATGCCCCTTTCTCTTAACATGCTTTGTGGTTGTAACTGTTCTATAAAATGAAAATACATTTTGCCTTGTATCAAAAAACAACCGAGTTTCACAGGAATGGTACAGAATCGCTAATGTTTTCAAAAAAGCATTAGATTTGATCATTTTAGATCTGATTAGAATTTATACTGCAGAGGAAGTGTTAGACCTCATTTCAGAACACTGTGGAATTTGCTTTTCTCAAGCTATTAAGGGAGTAATATTTCATTTCTCCCTGGAGCATAAAACCAGCTTTACAGGTTAGGAACCTATTATAGAAATCACCTGATTTTACATCCTTTGAAAGTTGAAAATTACCCTTTAAGCATTAAAAGCATCCTCAAATACATCAAATTGTCTTGACTCCTCATAGCCACCATTCTCCTTTTCCCTTCCTCAGAGCTACCAATGAGATAACTAATTTTGGAGTGTTTATCTGGACTGCTGAGAAGTTATCTAATTGAGTGTTTCACATCTCTTTCCTGGAAAGTAAATGAATAGAAACAAAAATAAAAATACCTGGAAAAACTTTTCGCTTTTATTACAGTACATGAATAGACTTCAATAAGATAAGTCAAACTTTAGGATCCATATCCTGATTAGCTTAAAAAGTAACCTCTGGGTTTAATTTCCATTCAATCACATTTCATCAATGTGGGCCCCAGATCCAAAATTGACAGTGGGTTGGTGGTTTGAGCTAATGGCCAAAAATAGACTAAAAGCAACAGAATGATGTTTGGGTGAAATACTGCTAGGGCAGAATTTTCCGGTTGGCGTGCGGGGGCAGGCGTGACACGCTAACGCGTAAAATGACGTGCGATGATGTCGGGTGTGCGTCCCGCAGTCGGCTGCGCGCCCCCCCCACCGAAATGTAAACGACCTATTAAGGCCATTAAGTAATCAATTGAGCCACTTGAGAACACTGCCAGTAAAAACATGTCCCCACTCATGTGTCACAGTCACATGAGGGAACATGTCGAAATAAATTTTTAACCCAATCTTTAATTATTTTAATATTCATTCAATCTCCCTGAGGCAGCTCCATGGACCGACTCTCCCTCCTCGCCCCACCCGCTGAACGCTACTGGCCACGTACGATGCTGGATGGGCCTTAATTGCCTGCCTGCGTAAAATGGCGGCATGGAGCTGATCGCAGGCGGTGATCGGCTCTGCACCCGCCCCAGCCCATTCCCGCCCAGTCCGCCCACCATAGGAGAAATCCTGGCCCAAAGCTGGTGTGGCAGTCTGGAAATTGAAGATTAACTTTCCTGTACCGTAGTGCTTGAAGTCTCTTTCCAGGACTGATTGAGAGACAAAGCATTTGTTCTGAGTTTAAAAGAAAAAAAGTTAAATCTTGTCAGTTACAGGGGTAACAACCTACAGGCAGGGCCTGGGAGAGGGCAATGCAGACGCTGTCAAATACTGAGGCCTGGGGTTTAGGGCGGGCCCGGGCTTGGTGTTTTAAATTGAGTTTCTCGCCATCCAGCCTGAGCAGCCAGAGCTGCAGACCTGAAAGACCAGCTTTTTTTAAAAAATGGGAACCACCAGTCTGAGAAATAGGGTGTATTAAAGCCATCCTGCAGAATAATGACTACCTGATCAGATCATTGCTCATTGTATATGATTGGGCCTATGGCCGCTACTTTCAGTCCTGAAATGTCCCCAGTCTATCTCAGATTACCCTGAGGGTAAGGTGTCTGAGAAATTTGAGCAACAGGTGAAACTAGCCATTTCATGCTGCTACTATGCAGTAGCAACATGAGTGGTATTCGCCACTAACAGGATACTGCTGTCAAGCCAAAAAGACGTTCTGCTATCACACAAATAAGTAACATGGTATATGAATTTCAGTGCTGGTGTGATTCCAGGCATGTAGACCTACGTCATAACAACAGGTGGATCGTATCAAACAGCACATCGCTTCAGCTGTACATAACAGGAAAAGGACAGACCATGCCCAACCAGCCTGTGCTTGCAAAAGTCAAAATATAGTCTCCAACATTAGATGTGATTCTGCATTTTGATAGCACTTGCTAAACAATCAAGATAGTGCTAAGGATTACACTGAAAACCAATTTTAGATTATCAGTTGGGCTCATAGTATGGCTCACTTACACATGATGGAAACTACATATATTCACACACAGGGCCTGGTCCTTTACAGACAGAAGGAGCATGTCCACACATTGTACCTTTTTCAACGAAATAAAAGCTTGGGGAACAGCCATTCCCTGATTCATTCCCCTTGGCAATGCCTTGACCAATTAGAGTCGACCTGCCTGCTTTGAATTTGAACAAAATCTTGGCAGATAACTGTTGCCTGGTGCATTCTCCATGGTAATGCTGCTACCAATCAGAGTGCCCTTGCCATACAATCAGCACTCCATTCTCAAACATATAAATTGTTGTTCCCTTTATTATTGGTATTCTTTTGAACTGTCCTGATAAGTATGAGATGAAAAGCTTTGACAGCATGTCTCCTTTTTCAGCAATGCTCAAGTTCTGTGCTACCAAATGACTATTTGAACACAATTTGTATGACAGCTTCTGGGGAAGGGGATACAATCAGTTCTTGAGTTAAGTCCATATTGAATTTTTGTACCATGTATCATTCTTTGAAAAATTCAGAGCAATAATTCAATCTATACTTCTCCTGAGCTGCTATTAGATGTATGATTGACAAATACCGGGGAAAGCATTATAAGTGTAAAAGGGGCAGATGCCATTTATAGTATATTGTGGGTTGGTGCCAGAGAAGTCAAAATGGTAACATTATATTAGCTGTAGAGTTCAATTGTTTTGTAACTATAGTGATTTCTTTGTAGCCACTTTTCTAACATCGTTAGTTGCTCTGTGATTAATTATCCTTAGAGAATGAGCATTGAACTACCAATTTCACCATTACTACAGTCACTCTGCCTACTGCATGCAAATGTAATGAAAGAAAGACAAAACCTACACTTATGTAGCACCTTTCACAATGTCACAAGTTGCTTTACAGCCAGTTCGGTACCTTTAAATTGTAGTCACTGGTATAATGGAGGCAATGTTATCAAATGGCGGTGCAGGCTCGAGGGGCCAAATGGCTTACTCTTGCTCCCAATATGTATATTCGTGTGATATTCTGGATGGATGAGATGGGCTGGGCTAGATGGCCTTTGTCATCCATAATTATCTCGCAAACAGTGGGCGCTATCATGGCTGGAGTTCTGTTTATTTTCTTGCCAATGGAAGTTTACAGTGAACAGGCTTTATAGGGCGAGATTGCCAGGACAGGAGTGTGTAATGGGTTCATAATGAATCTGTAATCTGTTTTATACTGCACATGATTCTCAAAAACATTTTCCATTGACTTCAATCTTGTCCTTTTGTCCACTTACCTATTATCCCACTCTGCCTTGGAGCTTTTATGAACTTTTTGAGGTACTGAAATATCATGGTAAAGTTGTGTTGCGTAGAAGGTAATGAAAATATATTGTAGTGAGAAGCAGCTATCAGCAGTCTTCAGCCTTGCTGATCAAGAAGACACAGATACAATGGCAAACCACTAAGTCTTTGTCCTCTGACCTATTAAAAGTTGTGTCACACAGAGATATCTAAGGGCTTCACTGACTGTGAAGACCTATGTTGTCCAGTCATTCCACTTTGTTGCTCAGGAGCCATTTGATCTTTATACCCTATTAATAAAATAGAATCCAATTATGCCCCATTGTATGAAATAATTATATTGAATCATATCATGCATCCAGGAAGTCTTCTGACCCTTCTACTGAATGGAAAATATATTGTGCAATTTATCTTGGCTACAAGTATTGAAATTTCCTCCAAATATGAATCTACTGTCACTGTATCCATATGGTGCAATACACAGAACATGTCAATGAGGGCTGAGGCAGCCACCGAAATCAGTTATCATCTGCACAGTGTTATAAACAACTAACGGGATATTTTCCTGTCAAATTAACAATATTGTACAATGCTGTTAAAGTAAGAGGAAATATTAGGTCAAATGACCAAAATCTTGGTCAAAGAGATAGGTTTTAAGGAGTGCCTTAAAGGAGGAAAGTGAGGTAGAGAAGCACATAGGGATAGAGAGGGAATTCCAGAGTATGGGGCCCAGGTAACTGAAACTATGACCACCAGTGGTGGATCAATTAATATTGGAGCTGCACAAGTGGCCAGAATTAAAGGAGTACAGACATCTTAGAGGTTTGTGGGGCTGGAGAAGATTGTAGAGATAGGGAGGGGTGAGGCCATGGAGATATTCGAAAACAAGGACAAGAATTTTAAAATCAAGATGTTGCTTGGCTTGGAGCCAATGTAGGTCGGCGAGCACAGGGATGATGAGGAAACAGAACTTGCTGTGAGTTAAGACATGGGCAACAGAGATTTGGATAACCTCAGTTTATGGTGGGTGGAATGTTGAAGACTAGCGAAGAGTGTATTTGAATAATCAAGTCTAGAGCTAATGAAAGCATGAATGAGAGTTTCGTACAGCACAGGAGGCCATTCGGCTATCATATCTGTGCCAGTTCTTTGAAAGAGCTTTCCAGTTTGTGCCACTCAACTGCCCTTTTCTCTTAGCCCAGCAAGATTCTCATCTTGAAGTATTTATCCAATTATCCTTTGAAAGTTATTATTGAATCTGCTTTCAATACCCTTTCAGGCAGTGCATTCGAAATCATAATAACATGCTGCATAAAAAAAATTTCCTCATGTCATCTTTGGCTCATTTCCCAATTACCTTTAATCTGTGTCCTTCTACCACTGGAACTAGTTTTTCCTTATTCTTGCTGTGTTACTCTTGAAATCTTCTTACAATCATTTAAATACCTTTGACAGAATTGGCTAAAGAACAAGCAATGGCTGAAACATTGTTTAATGGCTATCTTATGCTAAGTGATTAAGTATATAACCCATGGAGCAGTTCTTTAGCACACCCTGGCATGACCTACTCCTACTATAACTTTACCTATGCCATTTGCTGATACTACTTCAGGCAGTTGTTCTAAAGAAAATGGATTATTTTTAATATTGCTCCCCCTTATTAGGGTACAGTAACAAGATAAGGTGGTGCAGCCTGGTAATTATAGCATTGGACTTGTAATCCGGATGGCATGAGTTCTGATCTTACCTAAGCCAAGTGCTATGCTAGAATAAAGGGGTGATGGCACTAGACTTAGAGATTGCAGGATGAAATTGTTTTGCATTGTGACTGTTTTTGCACATAAAACAGGTGGTACAATTTAGAACATTGTGGCCTGTGGCCAATCTGCGCAGGCATTAGTCCCTGTGTTAAATTCATGGAATTTCTCTTAGGTATCCCATGTGTATTTTTTCTGATACTTTTGACTGAGCTGCTTGTATCCTGTATCCTGACACAAAAATAGGTGGGAGAGTAAGTTTTGAAGAGAACATAGGGGCCAGAATTTTACTGCCCCATTGCGATGGGAATGGGGCCATAAAATGTGGCGAACCGTTCTAAACTCCATTGACTTCGGCAGGAACAAAAAATCCCGCTGCTGTAAAATTCTGTCCAAGGAGTCTGCAAAGGGATATAGATAAAGTGAATAGGCAAAGATTTGGCAGATGGACTATAATGTGAGGAAATGTGAACTTGTCCACTTTGGCAGGAAGAACAGGAAAGCAGTATGTTATTTAAATGGAGAGAGACTGCAGAACTCTACAGCACAGCGGGATCTGGGTGTCCTGGGGCATGAGTCACCAAAGGTTAATATAGTATGCAGCTACAGCAAATAATTAGGAAGGCAAATGGGATGTTGTCATTTATTGCAAGGGGAATGGAATATAAAAGTAGGGTAATTTTGCTACAGTTATATAGGGTCTAAAGTACTGTGTTTACTTTTGGTCTCCTCATTTAAGAAAGAATTTAATTGCATCAGAAGCAGTTCTAGAGATGGTTCACTTGACTGATTCCTGGGATGAAGGAGTTTTCTTATGAGGAAAGGTTGGGCAGGTTGGACCTGTATCCTTTGTATTATTATTGATTATTGAAACAATATAAAAATTAAAATATTGAAACCCATCCTTTTTCTTTCTTTTTACTTTTTGTGACAGCAATTAGACAATCCATTTGTCCTGAGATAAAAATCTCTAGGAGTTAAATAAATATAACATATTGTAATTATTGAGGCTGATGACAGGTTTAAAGGCTGGCAAAATATGCTTAGTACAGATTAATTAAAGGGCATCCAAAGATGCCTCCAATATGCCTCATTTAGTTTGGTTAGAAGAATCATAAAGGTTGCCTTACATATGAAAAAAAACTTTTAAGCTCTAAATATCCCTAAGTTACCATTGTGGAGGCTTAATATTCTTACAATCCTCAGTTATAACAATGGCGCACATGGGTAAAAAATGCAAAATATTGCAGATGCTGGAAATTTGCAATAAAAACAGAAAATACTCAAAATACCCATCAAATAAGACGCCAATCATTTCCAATCGATGAATTACCATCATGAGTGGAAGAAGTTGGAGATTTAAAAGGACCTAAGTATGTGCAGAAGCAGGGAATGAGGGGAGGAAGAAGGGGAGGAGGGAAAAAAAAGAGAAGTCTGTGGTAGGATAGATGGCAGGAGTGATTAGATGATAAAAGTGATGATGATACAAGTCAAAGAGACCTGAACCTGGAGCTTCAGGCTAAGAGATCGAGACACTATTCACTGCACCAGAAGACCTCCCAAGAGGCCTTTTTAAAGCCAGTGAATAGTGTCTCGATCTCTTAGCCTGAAGCTCCAGGTTCAGGTCTCTTTGACTTGTATCATCATCACTTTTATCATCTCGCCCAAGCCAATATGCCCAGCATTGAGGTGCTAATCACTTGGAGCCACTTGTACTGAAATGCTTCAGGGATGTTCTCAAAGCATGTTGAAGAGGTCAAACATCTCCACTCACTCGTGATGACCGACAGAAATGGGAGAAGGTTCATTTGGGAAGACAGTGAAAACAGAGACTTCAGCAGTGGGAACATGCAGGGGTGAAGTCAAGGTAGTGGAGAGTGTACAAAAATCTCCAAAATCTCATCTAGCTGACCCTCCAAGCACTTGTCCCACATGGGGCAGAGTCTGCAGATCATGCATTTGATTTATCAGCCATCTTAAAGCCCAGCAAACTGGAGTGGAAGCAAGTCATCTTGATCCTGAGGGACTGCCTAAGAGAGATAGGCTGGTGAGTGTTATCTGATTTGAATTTACATAGTATTTCTTTTATATTTAGTGATTTATTTTATTTTACAAGTCACTTGAGCTACGAATACACAGTATCACGCATGTACGGTACAATATTGCAACTTGTACATTGTTTTATCCGGGTGAAAAATGACTGCAGGAACCTAACTGCGATTTTAACATTGATTCCTTTGGGAACCTATGATTCACTTAATGTTGTTTCACTTAAAGTCAGGATTTTAAGGAACACAACTACAACTTTATGCAAGGATTTATATTTGCAGCTTTTTCTGTTTTCAATTTCAGTTTTCCAGTATCCACAGTATTTTGCTTTGAGGTGCAATCTGTCCACATTGAACAGATCCTGAACTGGTCCCAATGGCCCAGTGACCTGAAAGTCCTCCCTCAGCCACCACTTACCTAGCCACAAGTTAATTTGTCTTATCCTACTTCGGTATTCCTATGCTCACTAATATGCAGCAGTGGGAGTAATCCAGAAGTGACTACCTTTGAGGTCCTGGTCTTTAATTTCCTCCCAGGCTTCTGAAAGTTTGACAGCCATAACTCCAGCCTTTTCCTTCCTACGTCATTGGTTCCCACATGGACCATGACTTCTAGCTGTTCCCCTTCCACCCTCAAAATGTTATGTGCCCCCTCAATGTCCTCAGATGCTGATGAAAGTTTTCCATCTGGTGTTTTATTTTGAGTGCTCTGAGGTAAACCAGACACTGCTATTTGTAAGGAGCCATTATCTGTGGTTGGAGAGTGAATCAGTTTGACAAGATTATTAGCAACGATAAATGAGAGTACAGCATGGCCATGGTTGGCGTTTTTATTGTTTTCTAGCCAATTCTCATAGTGGCAGTTGAAGCTGTTAACTGATGCTCTGTGAAGTAGATGGTCAAATTTTCTCAATGGTACATGATAAAAAGATGAAAATGCAATCATCAGCAGCTGGTGTATTATAAATTTCTTGGCATCAGGATCTCCTGTAAAATGGACATGAACGCAATTGATGCCAAATCTTGCCACTGGAAGGTTGCCAGCCATGTTTAAGATATGAGCACCTTCACCTCCATCACTATCATAGTTCTGCTGAAAGGGATCACAGCCACAGATGATTCCTTATTCCATTAAAAATGATTCTTGGATAAATCATATGTGATGACTGCGAGAAGCTGCAATGCCAGGAAGAAATGGACGCAAGTACTCATGGTGTAGATTTGCAAACTGTGAATTGCTGGTTGCCAGCAAAGTTGCCTTGAAGATTCATGGGGACGACATCTGAGCATATGTGCCTGGCTGAAGCTGCCAGAACCTTTGGTTGTATCGCTGCTGGAGTATTCAATGAAAAGCTGGCTTTTGTCATTTAAATATTACTAGCAGGTCCCCGTGCATTTAGGAGTGCATCTTAGGTGCAGGGCCTGCCAGCCCTCAACCGTGGAAACATTTAGTCTGTGTTACATTGTTCCCCTTTATGAGGGTCAAAATATATTTTTAAAAATCTATAATCTATTTCAGCATCCAGACCATGACTTGAACCTTGAGCCCCAGACAGCGATCACACATGTTGGCTGATAGGCTGGTATACCTGCTTTCACTCTCCTGGCCACACCCCAAACAAAGCCCCAAGAAAACAAACTGGGAAGTAACTGGGAAGTAGCGTTGCCAACTCTGGTTGGACATGTTCTTGGAGGACTTACTACCTGCAACTGCCCCAACCCCATGCCCCTGCTATTGATTTTATGCCAACATGTGATAGTCACAGTGCACTGCCTTCCCATGCCAATTGGAAAACAAATTAACTTTTTGATTGTTAACTATCAGTTAAACAGTCTTTCCTCATCTGTATCTGATAATTTTACAACTCATGAAGTAAGTTGCTCAAATAATTTTTTTTTTGTAAAACCAGTCTTTTTATTGCCCCTATAATTTTCCTCCTGGGTTATTTGCAGCAGTATCCTGCAAGTAAGGGCTGGATATTACGGTTGCAAGAGTTGGCCAGCAGCTGAGACACTGAAAAGGAGCCCACCCCACAGCCTTAACCTGCTGCCAGTGGGCAAAACAGGCCAAGAGTGGACTTTCTGCCCCTCAGTGGGAGGAAGTCCTGCCCTCGAGAGCTGCTGGCCAATCTGATTGGCTGGCAGGCCTAGTCCCAGCAGCGGCAGAACTGAATAGTGGGCACTGCTGGGACTGCAGGTAGGCCCATGTAGAAGGCAGCCATGGGGTCCGGACCCAGGTAAGTCAGGGGTCTTGGACGGGGAATGATTGGGCAGCCAAGGAAGGGAAAGCGAGGTGGGTGGGAGGGTGCATTTTGGAGGCCAGGCAGGGAGGAACAAAGTGGGGGGTAACATCTTGGATGGGGTGCTCCTGATATGCAATGGGTACCCCTTGAATGCTGTTCTCCCTCTCACTTCCTTCCTGCCTTGCAATTTTTTTAAAAAAAACAGCCTGCCCACTCCTGCCCTTGCCAACCATTTTATGATGTAAGCAGCATATTATCTGGATCAATTGGCCTGTTAACAAGCTCAATTGACCCTTAATTATTTGTTTAAAATGGCAGGTGGGCTGCCAATTTTGACACCCGCCCACCTACTAAAGTATAGGGGACATCTCGGGGGTGGGCAGGAAGGCGGTGGGCCACTCCTAATATTTGCCAGGCACCCCCCCTCCACCAAAAACACGGCTCTATAATTCAGTCCTAAGTCTTTCATGGAGATTTCATAGAAATCCTGGAAGATTGGCAGCACTACTGTGAAGGTGGGAGCCCTGTCTAATTCAAGGCTCTTCTGCCATACTTCTGGCAGATTTGTAGTCAGATTGCCATAGGACAAAGAACTTTAGTTTCAAAGTGCTTAATGAGGCTTGCACACAATTTATGCTTCAAGTTCCAACAGAATCCAGAACTGACGCCTACTGTAACCCACTCAGTACATGAGTGTGAAATTCTCGGGCCAATAATGTGATCTTCAGCATTATTTGCAGCAATATGCATTGGGCAGTGGCACATCACATTATAAAAACATAGAAAATAGGAGTAGGAGTAGGTCATTCAATATGATCATGGCTGATCTTCTAACTCAATGCCATATGCTCGCTATCCCCAGACCACTTGAGAGTTTAGAGTCTAGAAATTTATTTTCTTCTTAAATATATTCAGTGACTTGGCCTCCACAGCCCTCTATAGTAGAGAATTCCACAGGTTCACTGCTCCCAGAGTGAAGAAATTTCTCCTCATCTCAGTCTAAAATGGTCTATCCTGTATCCTGAGACTGTGACCCCTTGTTCTCAACAGCAACACCCCCCCCCCACCTCCGCCAGAGGAAATATCATCCCTGCACTCAGTCTGTCCAGCCCTGTCAGAATTTTATACATTTCAATAAGATCCCCTCTCATTCATCTAAACTCCAGTGAATACAGGTCGACCCAATCTCTCCTCATATGACAATCATGCCATCCCAAGAATCAGTCTGGTGAACCTTTGCTGCACTCTCTCTATGAAAATAAATCTTTTCTTAGGTAAGGAGACCAAAACTGCACATAATACTTCAGGTGTGGTCTCACCAAGGCCCTGTAGAGCTGCAGTAAGACATCCTTGCTCCTGTACTCAAGTCTTCTCGCAGTGAAGGTCAACCCATACCATTTGCCTTCCTAACTGCTTGCTGCACCTGCCTGCTTGCTTTCAGTGACTTGTATACAAAGACATCCAGATCCCTTTGTATATCAACATTTACCAATCTAACACCATTTAAATAATAGTCTTCCATTCTGTTTTTCTTACCAAAGTGGACAACTTCACACTATCCACATTGTACTGCAGCTGCCATGTATTTGCCCACTCACTCTACTTGTCTAAATCACCTTGAAGCCTCATAACATCCTCCTCACCACTCACATTCCAACTTAGTTTTATGTTGTAGGCAAACTTGGAGATATTACATTTGGTTCCCTTATCCAAAACATTGATATATATTGTGAATACCTAGGGCCAAAGCACAGATCCCTGCGGTACCCCACTAGGCACCGCCTGCCTCTCCGAAAAAGACCCATTTATTCCTAATCCCTGTTTCCTGTTGGCTAACCAATTTTAATCCATGCTAATACATTACCCCCAATCCCATGTGTTTTAATTTTGCACAATAACCTCTTATGCGGGACTTTATTAAATCTTTCTGAAAATCCAAATCCAAAATCCACTGGTTCTCCCTTATCTATTCTGCTTGTTACATCCTCAAAAAGCTTCGGTAGGCTTGTCAAACATGCTTTCCTTTTCATAAATCCCCATTGACTTTGTCTAATCCTGTTGATATTTTCTTAGTGTCCTGTTGTTACATCTTTAAAATATACTTTAGAATTTTCCCTATTATTGATGTTAGGCTAACTGGTCTGTAATTCCCTGTTTTCCCCCTCCTTTTTTAAGTAGTAGAGTCAACCACATTGCTGTGGGTCTGGAGTCACATGTAGGCCAGATCAGGTAAGGACAGCAGGTTTCCTTCCCTAAAGGAAACAATCGACAATGGTTTCATGGTCATCATTAGACTTTTAATTCCAGGTGTTTTTTAACTGAATTCAAATTTCATCATCTGCCATGGCAGGATTCAAACCCAGGTCCCCAGAGCATTACCCTGGGTCTCTGGATTACTAGTCCAGCGACAATACCACTACGCCAACACCTCTTTCAAATAAGCGCAGAAGACACCTGCTAAATCTCCAAATCAGCAGCGTATTTTGTTGTAGTATGCAGGCCACAAAATCCTCCTTGGTTAAGCCAGGGAAAATGAAAGATGTGTTTAAAATTATGAAAGGATGGAACAGGGTAGATAGATGCAGAATCTTTCTAATAGTTGAGGGATCAAAAGCTGAGGACCATGCATACAAAATTAAAGGTAAGAGATTTAGAACAGAGTGCAGGGAAAAAACCCTTACACGGAGTTCTGAGGTTGTGGAATTCACTTCTGTTACGAGATCCAAACTTACCTCATTGTTGGGCGGAAATCGGGAACTACGAGTCCTTACAGGCCCTCGGAGTTTCTGTGAATGAGCAACTCAGCTTTTGTACTTCTTCAGGCCAGGCCCAGTGCATCAGTGTAAAAAAAAATGGCGTGAAAATCCTGATCATGTGACCCTAGAGTGGGGCACCATAATCGGAGAAGAATCCTACACAGGGGACAAGGAGATGTCCCGGTTAAAGAGAAGGAATCAGGGAAGGAGCCACCAGGAGAAGGAGACCACCGAAAGGAACCACCAGGAAGAGGAGCAAGGAAAGAGTCTCCAATTAGCAAAAGTGCTGTGGTTGGCAGGCTTCAAGTAATGTGGACTGGGAGTAACTCTGGTGATTGGAGAAGGCAGCAGAAGATTGGTAATGCCATGCTGCGGGCCGCTGATGTAAAGGTAACTATTTACAACCAAATGGTCTGTTTCCGTGTTGCAACTTCTACGTATTTCCACGTATCTGGGAAAAGCTGATCAATTTTGTACAGAGAGCTATCCCCATACTACAACCCACTTTCTGCTGAACTTTAAAAAAATACATTCACTGGCATTTTGAAGAACGCAAGGCAGCAATAGTGTTAAAATGAGAATTATCATTCCTGTATTCCATTATTTTCATACTATCGTAAGAAATGTGATTATCAGGAAGCCGAGTGTTTCACTTATTAATACCACAAAACGCCTGGTATATTGGTCACTGTGGTGCTCTGCCATCATAATTTGCCATTTGTTTATTAAATAAATTTGGTGGCAGAATTAACTTGGTTCTATATTGTATATGGCGCTGGTATGTTTTTTTAGTGAGTCAATGACCAATGACATCATACGCTGATGATTCTCTAGAATACTTAGGGGTAGTCATGGAAAGGGATTGTCATGGTTACAGCTGATATTGGTTCCTAATAGATGGAGCAAGTGCAGAGCTGTCTGATTTATTTTTGAACTGCCAGTGTTTCATAGAATAGCCTTTCTTATGGGAATTTTACCTCATGTAAAGGGAATAAATTCAGATCCGTGATGATGTACTGTTCTGGATCTTATGGCATGAACAATGTACTGTTTATACTGAAATTAATGTAAAATTGGTTGATTTATTGCCCCACCACATGAGATTGCTTTGCGCGTGAAATGTTTTCTCTTCTATTAGAATTGTCAGAATTGAATTTTGATAAATTGTATGTCAATTTTGCTTAAAGTGCAGCATTTTAATTGCCCAGCTAGAATCCACAAAGGAACATTTTAAATTTTCCTGTAAGGCTTCTCCAATCTTCAGACATGGCTGTCCAAGGTGGCTGCTGGGGGATCTCACTCTCTTTCAGGTTTGAAGGTGTCAGGCCCAATTGACCGAATGGGTTTAATCAAGCCCTGATTTGCATAAATGTATGAAGCTCCCAACTGACTGGGGTGGGCACTCATTCATCTGAAAACTCCGGTATTTTAAAATCAAAAAGGAGCAGGTGTAGAATGGGCATTTCCCCTACTCCAACTGCCTGCACCCATCTTTACATTTGAATCAGGTGACTTGCATGAAAGGCAGATAAAAATGTTACCGTAAAAGTTTTAGTTCAACTTCTGTTCATAAACAAATTCATCAGCTTTTCCACATTTGGCACTTTAGTATATGGCTGCTTTTCAGTGCAAGTAGTTAATCTATGATGTAAGGAGTCACTGATGTAGAGGCCAGTTTAATGATTTGACTATTCTTTCACGCATAATGAAGGGAAGGGGCAAAGCTTTCAGAGACCTTGCTGCAGGTGGCTGCACAGACCTGTACCAACCTGCGTGGTGAGGCACAGCCTTCTAATTAGGGTTGCCAACTCTGGCTGGACATATTTCGGGAGATGTCAGTGGAAATGACATCATGAGAAGCTGGTGGCATGGCGCAAGAATTGAATTTCTTCACTAGCCCAATTTCTCATCCACCCCGTCATCTCACCACATTTCCCTTGGCCACTCTCCTACTCAGTTTTTTGACATTTATTTTTCTTTTTGGTTTCCCCTTTCTCTCCCCTGTAACAACCACCTTGGGATCTCTTAAATGTTTAAATCTGGCTTCCAACACAACTCAGGCTGTCTTCAACGTCCCAAGATTAGAAGAACACAAATAAAACACGTTAAAAATTGGCAACACGCTTGTCCACTGTCTCTATGGGGTTTGAAGTGATGCACTCAATCCTTAACATCTGATACAGGTGCAGGAAGACCCAGGCTTTAAGCAGGGCCTAGATTATCATTTCATGCTTGCTCGCTGCCATTTCACCATGGTCCTAGTGCCAGACAAGTTACCGAGTCAAACATTTTTTCAACCAAATGAATGCAACGTCACAAACAAAATGTTGATATGTCAGCAGATTACATTGATTACACTGTCTTAAAGGAAGTGATCCTTTTAGGCCATTTTAATCAATGTATTTCTAGCCCGGTCACAAAGCAGGCAGCAGCATTCCCTCTTAACTCGAGTCTTGAGACTTTCTTTCAGGCACGTGTAAAGCTTTCAAGGCTGGTTACTGGCGCTTTGGATTTTCCAAGCAGGAGCAGTTGAAAGTTCAGGGAGTTGTCCTTCGCTTGATTGCTCACTCCTTTACCTCTTGGCTCCTTCTTAGTCCTCTCAGTCTTTCTTGAGGTTGACTTGAGACTCAGACAGTGCCAGCTGGAAAAATGCAGTTCGTGAGTGCAGTACACGTGCACATTCACGTGTTATCATTTATGTCATCTCGCTGCTCCTGCAAGGTTGCTGCGAATGTAGTTACTAACATTCAAGAATGAGCTGTAGCTAGGGACTAAGAGTTCCAGGAAGGGAACCACAGAATTCTCATTTTAAAATCTCCTGGATTGCTTTTAATGGTGGCCAGTAGAATGATGGCGAATCCGGTAGACTCCTGGCCATTCTGAGAGGGTTGGCAACCCAACTTTTAATACTGCTCCTCTGAGATGCCCACGCAAGTGACCGTGGGCCGATTAACACCTGTGGGCTCAGTAAGGCCTTCTACAAGCAACACCCTCACCTGATGTACTTTTACAGGCCCAGCTGCTGCTACTGCTCTTTTTCCAACTGTTTCTCCACTCAGAATAAAGAGGCAAAAGTTGTAAGCTTTGTCAGGGTGAGTATGACAAACAAATTAAAAGCGAGCAATCTTTTTTTGAATATTCGCCCATGGGGTGTGGACATTGCTGACAAGGCCAGCATTTGTCGGCTGTCCCTAATTGCCCTTGAAAGCAATTAAGTATCAACCACATTGCTGTGGGTCTGGAGTCACACGTAGGCCAGACCAGGTAAAATGGCAGATTTTCTTAGCAAACCAGATGGGGTTTTATTGATGATATTGACAACTGATGATAGTTTTATGGTCACCATTACTGAGGCTAGGGCCTGAATTTTGGCTCTTGTGCACAGAGTTGGGAGAATTTCAGGCTCCGCGAACCAAACTCCTGAAAATGTTCACCAGAAATTCTGATTTCCATTCTGGGTGGGGTGGGGGGTGGTTTTTGAGAGTTGGGCCTGCCACCACCCTGTAAAGAGCTTGGAGGCACCATAGGGGCTGCTGGGTGCAGAGGCTGGCTGGGTGAAAGGTCAGTCTTGGTGATCCAGCACCTTGTCCTGGCTGTGTAAAAAGAATGAAACAGAAAACAGCCCTCTAGCACTCACCCCTCACACCTTATCATACCTCCACACACTCCCCATGCCTAATCTATGCTAAACCCATGCCATCTCATGCCCTCACCTACACCCTGGTTCTTCATACCCTCCATGCCAACCTATGCCCCTCTACCACTCTCCATGTCACCTCATACACTCCATGTCAGCCTCTGCCTCAACCACTCCCATGCCTCCCATACCTTCCATGCCAACCTATTCCTCTCTACCACTCTCCATGTCCCCTCATACACCCCATGTCAGCCTCTGCCCCAACCACTCCCATGGTCCCTCATACCCATACCCACCTCCCCAAGCCCTACACATCCTCCATGCCAACCTACCCCAACAGCCCTTACTGCACTTTATAGCCCTACATGCCAACTTATGCCAACATATGCCCCTCACTCACCACCCTTACAGTCTCCGTGCCAATTCAACAGCATCCATCATGGGCAGACTTCAGGACCCATGCTTAGATTAAATAAAGTGCTTAAGTGCCTATTGATGCACTCATTAATTTAAAAAAAAACACTCTGATAAAAAACCCATTCATTACATTTAACTTCATTTAATCCCTTATAGTAACAAGCCTTGGTATTCATAGTCCCACTTCAAAGCACTTGGAGCCGTCAATCAAACTACGAACTGACAGGCACCCCACTGTGATAATGATAGGTTGTAAAATCAGTCATGCAGCACCAATTCTGTAATAACTTCCAACAGGGTTATGTCAACAGAGTGAAATATCAAGCATTGATTTTTTTCAAACTGCTAGCAGTTTTTTTTCAAACGTGAAAAAGAGATTTAAATACCTTGACAATTTGACAACTCCCTTTCACAGCTTCCTTTGAGGGATCCCTTTGACAGCTCCCTTGATAGTACCAATGAGCTTGGTGGTTCTAATGAGTTAATTCAGTTTTTATGCACATTCATGTCTAATTTTAACAATCCAAAAGGGCACCTGACCTCTCCCAAAGGTGTCCCAGGACCATTTCCAAAAGGGTGCCTTACCTCTCCAAAAGGGTACCCTATCTCTCCAAAGAACTCCGAGAGGTTTAGACTTTCTCCTACCAGGTCCATTGTGCACAAGTCGTATTTCCACTCCCTCCTTGCGAAATTCAGATCAGACTGTAGGCAGCTGCACTTTAGCATGTGCAGCTACTTCTGTGAACCATGGATGTCCAAAGTTTGACCCACCCCCATTCCTCCCTCCCCACACCCCCGCCCCCCGTGAAAATGTTAGCGGCTGTGTCCGGGGGCGGGTCTTCCAGATGTGGACTGCCAGAGGCATTTTCACAAGGATGGAGATCCTCTCTGTATGTGTGAAAATTCAGACATAGCTTTCAATTCCAGATTGTTTTTAAAAATTGACTTTAAATTCCACAAGCTGCCATGGTGGGGGTTGAACCCATGTCTCCAGAGAATTAGCCTGAACCTCTGGGTTATAAGGTCAGTGACATTACCCCTACACAAGCATCTCCCCTTAAAACTACAAGCTTTGCAATGCCTTGGCAAATCAGCCAATAGAAAAAACAGAGATCCTCATTATCCAAATGATTGGATTTGAACGCCTCTTTAAGTTGTTTCCAGTCATGTCAGTCAGCTTCTCAGGTTGATTCCACAATGTTTTACTGAGGGTTTACAGTTAAAGTAGTATCAACATCCCAATGACATTATGGCACCCTGATTTGAATATATTCATCGTTTCTGGTCTAAGTCAGTGACACGACTAAGATCAGGCAGTTCACAATGGAGGTGGGGTGTTAAGTGGATTTCCATGATTTTAACCACTCACCTATCCCATTCCAATGTGTGGGATAGGGTTAATTTCAGAGCTGAGTTATTCCACTGACATAGAAATTAAAGTTTGTGAACAGTAGCCTTTGCTTGAGTATCTCTGGTTAAGCACAAATTAATTCATTAGCAGCAGCTGTTTATTCCCAATGCTGTTCCTCTGAACTGTCTAAAAATAAATAAAATAAACTATTATCATTCATGAACAGTTGGAATTAGAACCAAAGGCATGAAGAAGAAAATAAAGTAAAAGTTCAAGCTCACCGGTTGCCTTAACCTTTAGTCTTTTTCCATCACAACCGTGCTTATTTTTCTGACATAAAAGTGTCAGCTTGGCTCAGCAGTTGTTCTCTTGCCTCTGCATCTGATATTGTTGGGTTCAAGCCCCACTACAGGGCTTAAGCAAATAATCTAGGTTGATAACTCAGTGTTGTACTGAGGGAATGCTGCATTGTTAGAGGCATTTCTCTCATCTGAGAGGACTAAGGCCTCACCCTATATATTTTTTATACAATAGATATAGATATCCTCATGGCTATTTCTAATTTTTTTTAAAAAACTGGACAAAGACCTTTTAAAATAGCTGAATTTATGTTTGTCTGTGACCCTTGAACAAAAAGAGCTATCTGGCAGTTTCAAAGAAACTTACACCTCGTTATCTCTGAAGAGACATTAACAACCCCTGTGGGCTGCAGAAACTAAATTTAAACAGAGCTATACAAAGACCATCTGCATTTCCTAACCCAGGTTGGCCAACTGGAGACTGTTCATCTACTTGGAAAAAGGACACTGCAACCTTCCTCTCAAGTCTTAATGGTTGGAACATTTAACAATTTCGGGGACTCAGATGGAGGATACACACCTTTGTCAAAGACACTGTGAAGAGGTGGGAGTCATGTGACATGAACCTCTGGCTGGTGGAACCAGTTATATTGCCTTGATGTATTGCAAACTCAGTCTGCTATTTTACTACCCTCAAGCAGCCTCACAGAAAAGGGGCTCTGCCCAGGTTGAATTCCTGGCCCCATGTACACTATTTCTACTGGAACTTCTGTACCATAATCTAAGGGACTGATTCAACTCCACATGCCTATCTCATTGTGGAAGTCAGCACTACTGAAAAGTGAATTATACAGCATCAGTTTTCAACCTGCTGACCTCTGTGAAAGAATACCTCATTAGACTTTGCTTCTGGACTATGGACCCCCGTGGAACAATAATTCTTTTCTGTGTGGCCTTTGCCTTGTAAATCATTTTTTTTCACTATCCCTCTTTTACTGTATGAGTGCACAGGAGGCTACGTTGGCATCCTCCTCCTGCATTTGAGTGTATACAAATAAGCCAACTCTTTGAGTTTACCTAATTTGCAATGGGCTTATTAATAGAAAATTAGATCACAACAAAACTGAGGGGCTGGGAAATACATCACCACTTATAAAGGGGAAGGCAAATCAAAACACCTTTCTTTTTACGGACAGGTGGTGAGAAGAGAAATCAGGGTTGTTTAAATTAACACCCCTTCTGTCTGTAACACTCAGCTGAGATGTTAAACTTACCCCCTATCTACCAACTCAGCTAGATGAAAAGGATATCATAACACTACCTAAGCAAGAGTGGTGAGTTCTCCCAATGTACTAGCCAAGATGTTCCCTCAAGCAGCATCATCAAAGTGGACCAACTGGTCATTCATCTCATTGCTATTTGTGGAGATTTTACCATGCTCAAATTGTCTGCTGTGTTTTGTTACAGAATCTCATTGACTGTAAAGTGTTTTGGAATGTCCTGAGGTCATGAAAAGACATAAATGTAAGTTCTTTCTTGCTTCCTATTTTACAATGTTGGATGGGTCAGGGCCAACTGCTTTTGTAGTATGCTGGCAATTTGTTTAAGTGCGTGGGCCGTATAAATGTTTTGTGTGGCCGACTTAACTTAAAGGGGCCAACTTGTGTGTGGCCTGCCTGGGTATTTTCGAGTTAATGTGAAGTCACCCAGTCATGCAGCTTAGAGGGAACAATGGTCAATTCTTCTTTTAACATGGTTTTCCTTCAAACTCTAACTATACCATCCAATACCCTTTCTCTTCCCTATATCCATTGTGTTAAAATCAAGATTTATTCCATAGATTTCTGCTCCAATTAATTCTCTTCCAGGATCTCAAATCTCTGGAAGCCTTTACCTTGCTCAGTCTTTCTCTTAAAATCTTAACACTTAAACTTGATGGCTAACATTGCCTATTTATGACGTCCTGTTTTTCCTCATCTCCCTAACATTTTTAAACCTTGGTAATCTGTTGTGCTATTGGCCTTGGACCTTCACTTAGGTTTCATATTAAAAATAAATTGCAATCAGATTGGATATTTATTACCTTTGTCTGTAGACAACGGATTAGTTTAGTATAAGAGTATGTTGAAGGAGGGGCTGCCATGGTTTAATTGTGCCTAGAAATTCATGGGCAAAATTTTAAGCATAAGTGAATAGGCAGTAGTATTTACAACAGCACAGCATAATTACTAACTATGTTAATGATGAATAGCTACAGCTCAATTCATAAGCCCCCCCTTTCTATTCCTAATTTAACTGTAGTTAAATATGTGTTCTTTATTTTTGAAGTAACAGGGAATGCTACAATTTAAGCATAAAATCTTCATGTGTTACAGGAATAATTGCTGACAAATGTGCGTTTGATATGTTTTTAAGATGGGCATGGCTTCAATGAATTTCTGGGTCATTGTTTTCCCAAAACAAACAAGGAACTGTGTACGGCATAACCCTCCTCCTTCAAGTACCATGTGCTAAGAAGGGATTGGCGACCATGGACTCCCATTGGATTGATCCATGATTATGCTTGGCCACTGGTTTGCCATTGCCTTCTGCAGTATGACTGACCAGGAAACTCTCTTGCTCCTTAACACCTGCCATCAGGCAAACTGGAAGGATTTACAGGCTGATAGTCAACCTGTTTGGCCACGTTACAAACACACCTTCTGTGGCCATCAAGTCCTGAAGTGGTATTCGAATCCAGAGCTTCAGATACTGCACCACAAGATCTCTTTGTACCACATAATATGGATGAGACATCCCTCAAGTACAGATAAATACGTTTGCTTTCTGTGTATCTAGATTGTTTCTGCAGTATGATGTATTCTACATTTTTTTCCCTAATTCCTACAGAAGGCATTAGAATTGATGATTCATCTAATTCACTGTTAAAAAAAATCTTTCCTTCTGTTACAATTGCATTCCGACATACTTTGGTTAGCTAATTTGACTTTATTTGTGAAGAAAGTGTCCTGGAGGAAAAAAAAGAAACGTAATTTTCTTGCATTTGTCAGTTTTTATGCCACTGCCATTTAGATCTAAAAATAATGGTCCAATACATTTATATAACATCTTTCATAATCTCAGGAAATGTAGTCATTGATGGGAGCATGGGGAAGCGGAAGAAGACAAACACGGCAGCCAATTTGCCAATGGTATGACTAGCAATTGAAAGGAGATATGTGTTTGTGATTTTGGTCCAGGGATATATATTGGCCCATACACTGGGAGAACCTCTCTCTTCTTCAAATCTTGCCACATCCCACATCCTTCTAACTCTTAGGCAAAAGAGTTTCCACTAAGCCAATCGTGACAAATAAGGCAGGCAGCAGCCTGATTTAAGATTGGATTTAACGTTTCAGTTGTTAAAAATGGATTACAATTGCAAATATTAAGCAGCTAGAGTCTGGCTATACATATAAAGACGTAAGGAATAGGTGGTGAGGTTGGCCATTTGACCTCCATGAGCCTGCTCCACCATTTAATAAATCATGGCTAAGCTGATTTTAGCTTTAACCCCACTTTCCTGCCTGCCCCGCTTAATCCTTGACTCCCTTATCGATTAAAGATCTGCCAGACTCAGCCTTGGATATATCTAATGACCCAGCCTCTACTGCTCTCCCGAGTAGTGAATTCCAAAGATTAATGAACCTCTGAGAGAAGGACCTCTTCCTCATTTCTGTCTTAACCGGGAGACCCCTTATTTTAAAACTGTGCCCCCTAGTTCTAGACTACCCCATGAGGGAAAGATCTTCTCAGTATCTATCCTCTCAACCCCCCTTAGTACCTTAAATGTTTCATTAAAACACTTTCTGTACTTGGAAAATTCCACTTTAATATGCCATGGGCTATGTCAAGGGACTGTTCCAATTTATGAGCTTGCTCTCTGAATTTAAATGATGCCAGTGCTCCACCTCACTAAAGACATTAACACAGCAAATATATCTTCTCTAATTTGCTTATTCATCTCCGTTGTTGTAATTAATTATGAGTAAATTAATGTACACATACCTTATTTCAAGGCCACCTTGAAACTCATACACAAGCGAACCCAGAAATATTCAGTCAGCTGAAAAATCAAAGTTAGCTTGATTATGTAATGCATGAACATAAAAGTCAATAATTATTTCATTCCTATACCCAGGATTTCCCAGTCAGCGAGCGGGGGGTGGGGCCTGCTCACCAACGCGTAAAATGATGCGGGATGACATCAGGTGGAACTCCAATGTCACCCCGCCTCATTTCAAGTTTCAGGTAGGCGGGGGCTCAGCAGAATCAGCTGTGCCCCCGCCAGCCTGTCAATGGCCAATTGAGGCCAGTGACAGAGTCATTAAAGTAATTAATGGACCTGCTCGTCCAAATTTAAGGGTGGCGGGCAGGCCAGGAGCGTATTTAAAAGTGAAGGACATGTCCAAATCATGTGACAGTGTCACATGAGGGGACGTGTCAGGGAAATTTTTTTTTTCTATTTTTCAGGTTTTTTACAGTGGAGCCAATCTCCCTGAGGCAGCACTTAGCCTCAGGGTGATGAGTGCGCTCTTTCGTGTGCATGCGTGAAAGAGCGCATTCTCGGCTCAGGGAATCTCCCCCCCGCACAGGGAGCACATAGCGCTTCAGTGCGGACGTCATGTTAGGCGGGCCTTAATTAGTCTGCCCACGTAAAATGGGGGCCCACCCCCGATTGGGGGTGCTGACTGGAGGCGCGCCTGCTCTTAAACATCCACCCTGATGGGGGGAAAGTTCTGCTCTATATTACTAATAATTTCTGGAGACTTGGATATTTGCCATGACAGAGAGCCTCTCCATTGTGGCGAAAATGGTGGAAGAGGCCTGAATCTGGAAGTCTTGCCCCCAAACATGGACCTACCATTTTTGTGGGGGCTAGAATGGGCCCTGGTTAGATTTACACATGCACTTTTTCTGGAGGAGTTGCCCATAGAAATCAACAGCTGTCTCCACTCATGTTATTTTGGTGTGAGCAGTGTCTGAAACCTGATGTGCTCAGATTAGGCTTGGTAGGGACTTTCTGGATTCATTTTAAATAGCCAGGGTACTCTTTTGGAGAGGTGAGGAACCCTTTTGGAGATGGTCCTGGGACATCTTTTCAGGAGGTCAGATGCCCTTTGGGGGAGGTAAGGTGCCCTTTGGGAAAGGTCAAGGGCCCTTTGGGAGAAGTGAGATGCCCTTTGGGATTTCTAAAAGTAGGCATGAATGTGTGTATAAAGTGCATAAACTCTTTGGAACCATGAAGCTCATTGGAACTGTCAAAAACAAATGTCAACAGTGTCAAGATGAATTGTCAAAGGGAGCTGTCAAGCTGTCAAGGCATTTAAAACTCTTGCCTTCCAACCCTTTGAAAAAACTGTCTGGGGTGTTAAAAAAAGAGGATTGGTTGCTATTTCACTTTGCTATGTCTATTGACATATGTCTCATGGTTACTGTTACTGGATTAGTGCTGCATGACTGATTTCACAACCATCCATTATCACATTTCAGTGTGCCTGCCTTATCAGTTTGATTGATAGCTCCAAGTGGATATGGAGTCTTTGAAGTGGGACTATGAATTCCAACGCTTGTTTTTAATATTGGATTATACAATTGAATGATATGTTTGTTGTTATAAGGGATAATGTAGTTTAAGGGATGTAAGCATAGTAAATGGGTTTTTATGAAGGAGAGTGTTTTTCAAAAAAGTAGCCTATGGTGAATACTAGGTGAGTTGGCATGGTAGATGGAAGAGCAAAGGGTGGTGGCTGTGGAGCATGGATTGTCACTAATTGGCATAGGGGCTATAAAGGGCCAAGGGGTGGCATTGAGGTATGAGGGGACATGGGGATGGGTGGGGCATAGATTGGCATGGAGGGTATGATGGGCCATGGGGGATGGGTGGGGACATGAGGTGGCATACGTTAGCATGAATGGGCTTGGGAAGTGTGTGTGGGGGGCATTGAGTGAGTTTGAGAGGTGAGGGCTGGAAGGCTGTTTTATGTTTTTCTGTGTTTTTTGTAAACTTGGATCAGTGCTGATGGGTCAAGGCAGGCCTTCTGCCAATCCTGCCCCTGCACTTGGCATCCTCTGCATCATTCTGGGTTGCCCGGCCCTGCTCCCAGGGAACCCTTCCAGGCCACCTTCTCCTGAGTTGGGTTTGCAGAGCTGGGAAACTGCGTGCTCCCGACCCAGGGGCGAAAATCCAGGCCTTGGAGTTCCATCATAAAACCGGCTACATCCACCTCTGTAACATCACCCACTTCTGTGCCTTCTTCAGCCTATATGCTGCTATATAACCCTCTTCCATGTTTTCGCTAGACATCATCCCTGCACTATTGATTGTTCTAATGCTCTGCAAGCCAGTCTATTGTCCTCCACTCACCACTGCCTCGACCCACCACTTCCCATAAACTTCAGCCTCAACAAACCTCTGTATCCTAAACTGCAACAGGGCCCACTCATCTCTCATCCCATATTTGCTGGCCTACATTCCCTACCTGTCCACAAACGGAAAGGTGTTTTTAATTTGCTTCCCCCTTTAAGCGATGGCATATTTCCCAACCCCTCAGTTTTGCTGTGATCCAATTGAGATAGGATGAACTCAAAGGGTTAATTTATTTGCACATACTTAAAACGCAGGAGAAGAGTTACAACATTGCCTCCTTTGCATTCATACAGTAAAGGAGGGATAAGGAAAAGAAAGATTTACAGTGCAGAGACCACAGAGAAAAGAAATATCGTTTCACATGGCTCCAGAGACCAGAATCAAAGCCCAATGAGTTATTCCTTCACAGAGGTTGGTGAGCTGAAAACCGATGCTGGATAATTCACTTTTCTGGTGGTGTTGACTTTACATGATGAGATAAGCATGAAAAGATGAATCAGGCAATGGAACAGAATTTCCAGTGCAGGTAGTATAGATGGGGCCCGGTATCTAACCTGGAGAGAGCTCCTTTTCTGTGAGACTGCTTGTAGGATGGTAAATAACAGATAGACTTTGCAGTTCCACAAGGTAATATTACTGGTTCCACAAGCTAGGTTCATATCATATGACTCCTGCCTCCCTCTGTCTTTGACAAAGGACATGTATCCTTCATTTGGGTCCTTGAGATTGTGGAATGTCTCAACCATTACGAATTTGAAAGGAAGGTTGTGGGACCCTTTGTCTTAGCAGATGAACAGACTCCTGTTGGCCAGCCTGGGTTATGAAATGCGGATCCCTTTGTATTTGGTTTGTGTAACCCACAATGTGTCGTTAGTGGCTCTTCAGAGATAATGAAGTGTGAGTTTCGCTGATACTGCCAGATAGCTCCTTTTGTTCAAGGGTCACAAACTGACATAGATTCAGCCATTTTAGGTCTGTGTCCAGTACTTAATTTTTAGAGATAGCAATGAGTGTGTCTCTATATATTTGATAAAAAAAGATATATGTATATAGATATATATAATATTTATATATATATATATATACAGGGTGAGGTGTTAGTCCCTCACATCCCTTTAAGAGCCTCCGCATAATCCTCCTCTGCAACCGAGCTTTTGCTCATCCCCTCCCCTCACCCCCATCCACCCCACCTTCTTTGGTGTCCATTGATTGCTCATTAGAACTCTGTGAAGTACCTTGGGATTTTTTTTTTACATTAAACACACAATATAAATACAACTTTTGAGGCTGAAATAACTGTTACATTTCCAGTTTTGTTCAGGCCATATGATTTGATTGCAGTAGTCTATCAGTGGCTACCATGGCTAGCCTGCTATCAAAAGAAACATAACAAGAGAATGAGAGACAAGTAATGTATGAGAAGATTTCTTCAGGTCATCATGTCTATTGATCTCATAAGTGTGGCAGGAAAACTCCCCCTGATTGCCACCAGCCATTTGGATGTGATATTTGAATATGCCTGTGCCAGTTGAACAAATGGCTTTAGAAAAGGAGGGGAGAAGAGGAAATTGGTGAAGAATCGCATAAACAAATTTTATGAAATAGTTTTCACATTCTCCTGAAGAAAATACATCTATTTTGGCAACTCACTGTACAACCTTTTCACATGTTGCATCAAAACATTGAGGTTGTTGGTATGCCCTACGTAGGCTGACAAAACGATGCTGCTTGGAGATCAGGACTAAGGTGGCCCAGTAGCTATAGCAATAGAGCACTCAGCTGGTAGACCCAAGAATGGATACTAGTCTGCTCACAGTTTCCTTAGATGCATGTTTGCCAGTCTCAACCACATTAACTGGGAAATGATTGTCAGGGTAGAGTCACTTGGTACATCTTTTATAGACATCTCCTAGTGGATCAGCTAAGGAGTGGCATCAGTAACACCCAAACTGGGAGGAAAACCCTGGTACAATTGTTTAAACTGTGGGGGAAAACAGAGGATTTTAGGTAAACCTTGAAATTCTATTAACATCTTAAAATTACCTTGGGGCTGTTAAATAATAACATTCAGAATTTATCATCAGATATGTACAGTGATTTAAACAAACTGCTGTAAAACAGTCATGTAGCAAGTTGGATTTCAAAAACGACTGCTGGCTAGAAATAAGAATGATTTTTAAATGGTTTTAATTTGCAAAGTGGAACTTGAACAAAGAAATTAAACCAATTATTTTGAATTCCCAAAAATATAAGGGTACATATGTATAAAAGTATTTACAACACATTAACAGATAAATAATAAAAATGTAGTGAGCTAAACAATTTGGCTTTAAAAATGGAATATACTGGGGTGATTACTGTATGCAGATAACACAGGTTATGTCAGATAACTTTGCCATAGATGTCCACCTCTCACCACTGAGTCAAGACTCATTTTAGAATTCTGCTTGCTGCAATCATTATCAAAAGTATTCCCCTATTATTAATTTAATACACTTTGAACTTAATGGGGAGAAAATGCTGATGCACAAACTAACTAAAATTTTGGCCAGGGGAAAGAAGTTGATAAAATCTCAGAATTAAGTATGCACATGTGGAGCAGGTTTTACAATCCGGTGTTCATTTTAAAAATATAGGAAAATAGGAACAGGAGTATTCTGCCCTCAAGCCTACTCCACCATTCAGTTAGATCCTGGTTAGTATCTGCTTTAGCCATGTATCCCTTGTTACCTTTATCTGAGAAAAATATTACAACTAGAGGCAGAATTTAATGCCCCCTCACCCACCCCATGCCTCCCCAGGTATAATTGCCTGGGAAGGCGGGTGGCGGGGAGCCCATTGCCTCCCTAACTTTTTCCAACTAAGTCCGGGGGCGAAGGTCAAGGTTGGACTGGTAACCTCCCTTTGGGCTTAATGTGGGAGGTTGGGGGGGTGCCAAGGGTCACCTTGCCGAGAGACCCCCCTCACCCCTGCCCTCTGCACTAACTCTAAGCCACCTCCCTCCGCACCCCCCCACCCCCCCCACCCCTCCCCAACTCGCTGGCACCTGACTGACTGGCCCTGGAAGGCCTGCCCCACTCACCTCTCTTCCAGAGTCTCCATTATTGCAGCTGCTCCAAGGCCTCCTGTAGTCTCAGCCTGGGCAACGCTCTGGGTGGTGCTTTTGGGACTAAAGATGGCCAGCAGCTCTTGGAGGCAGACTCTTTGTCTTTAAAGACCCAGATAACCCGTCAGCAGGCAGTAAACTGCCTAATCGACATTTAATTCCATTCGGGATCCTGGAAATGGGTGCAGGAGGGTTGCCACCCACGTTCCAATCCAGTATCCAACGAACGGGGCCACTGCTGCAGCCATTAGATGTGTGATGTGTGAAAAGTAGCCCTCATTAACTGCACCTACCACGCCGACTGTATAGTTTCAATGTTCTGTGAGTAGAACTCGCTGTTCATCTTCTTACTATTGACAACAACCATTGTTAACCCTGGAATTTGTGGGTGGATGTTCAATTCACAAGCGACTTCATTTCTCATTTCAACACTTGTATTGCCCAGTTTTAAAACAGCTTGCACATTCTGATTAAAATGATTCCTTTCAGTGGGCATAATTATGGGGAACAGAATGAATGCAGTGATTTAGGCAACATTGTGCTAGCTGTGGAATTAGACCAATACTGCAGAGGTGTACCACACACTTCTGCCTGTCTTGTCAAATGACTCATGTCATAGTTCATATTGTTCCTATTTGATTTCCAATTTTTATAGGTTAACGTAAATTCAGATATAAAAGTTAATTTTGGATAAAATTATTCAAAAATATCAGTTTAACATTTTTGACATGAAACAAATACTTAAAAACCCAGGGGTCTAAGTATTGGCAGGCATGTGTATCACGATGCGTGATTACCCACTGCTCGATTAAGTGATGCAGGCAGCCTGCAAACTTCATGTTACCTGTTTAACTCCATGATTGTGGCATTCAACCCAGCACTAAACATGCTGCTGAGTGGTGGCATGCTCAGCAGAGGGGAGCCTAGTTCTTGTGAGGCTGGCAGCAATTGAAAGCTAGTCTGCATTTCTTAGAGGGGAGGTGTATCCTGGCATTCATCAGGAGCTGAAAATGCCTGGGAAAAAAAATTCTGAGAAGGTTGAAACAGGAGCAATGGGGCAGCAGGCTGGAGAGAGTGCTCTCAGGTTCTCAGGTGCAGTGCTGGAAGCCTTAGTGTAGGGAATGGAAAGGAGAAGAGAGGTCATGTTTTCATAGGGAGCCAGGAGGCTCACCAGATGCACACTTGGAAGGGAATGAGAGCTGATAGCCACAGAGGTCAGTACCATTTCAGGATTCTGGCCCCAAGGCTCTGGATACAATGCTGGAAAAAGTTTAATAACATCACATGAGTGGTCAAGGTCAGTGAATGCATCTTAAATGCCATGTACTATCAACTTGTGCCACCAACTTCTCAAACTATTCAATGCACCACACCCCTGTCAACAATCTCTAACAATCAGGACTTATGCCTAACACTGATATACTCTAATCATCCTCACGCACACTTCCAGTGCTGCTAGCCTCACACCACATCTCATAGTTTCCACATACATCCATCTATCAAGTTATGACAACACCCAAGTACCTTGCAACACGCTGACAGACACTCCCTTTCTCTCATAGGACAAGGTGGCTCAAAACAGGAGTTAACAGCAAAGAACCACCAGGGAACAGGCATGGCTGCATGTCCTCACTCCATTGGAGAAGACGGCATTCGACATTATTGTCACAGCCGCCACTTGTGGCCATGGCAAAGCGACATTAATGAAGCCAACAGGATGATGGTATGCTCCTGCATTTTGCACCATCTCAAATTCCACTTCACCCTCATCCCGCAATCTAGTATAATGTACAAACTGCAGGTGGTGTGCATACATCTCATGCTTTCTCACACTAGCCCCCATCTTCTCTCACCCCAATACTTCCCTTGTGCATTTATGCTTTCAGATACCCAAGAATTGTATCCTGGCCAACCAATCATATTTGAGGATGAAGGCCCAGAGGAATAGCACATCTCTGAGGAAGAGGCATTGTCACTTGATCTGACACTCGCAGCCAGATTCCAGCACAGCGTGCACCTCAGGGGATAGTATAGAGGCAGGATCTGAATCTGGCGATTCACCAAGCATGAGTGGGCTGCCATCAAGCCATGGGGAAAAGATAATCCATGTCCCTACTCACTGGAGGGTAAGATTGAAGATGAGTTCTGCTGCAGGGGACTCAGATGAGGGCTTCGATGGGTAGATGCACAGGAAAAGGCTGATGGGAATGTACATCAAACCATTTGGTGTGTTGGTGGCCTATTGCCACTGTCAGGGGGCCTGGAGGAGTCTGACTCCACCTTGCCACAGGGCTTCAGGGGAGCCCATCCCTTCCAGCATGGAAATGGCGGCCAATTCCATTATAGTGTTTGCGGATCCAGCTGTGATGCAAATGTGCGATGTCTCAGCTCCCAGAAGGGAAAACCAGTAAAAATTGGAAATGAAGGGTACCAATAAAATTTGTCCGAACTGACCTTGTATACCTTGAAATGGAACTCCAGTATTACTGCTGCCAGTATTACTGATTTTTACTAGGATTTTAAAACTTCCTCAGGTGTACATGTTTAAGAGAGGTCATTAACAGGAGTCCAAAATGGCAGGTCCGGCAGAAAATCAGTGTTAGATGTGAACTGACATCACGATTGTGCCCATTCTATACATTTCCGGAACACGCAGAGGCCTCCCAGGTGATCATCCTTCAAAACACGGGGGAGAATTTTTTTCCCCCGTTTGGGGGTGGGGGGGTGTTGTACGGGGCTGGGTGGGGACGGGCGTGAACCCGATCGGCGTCCCTGGCTGGGTCTGTGCCGCCATTTTGCATGGGCCTGTCAATTAAGGCCTGCCCAGCCTGACATGCACCTGCAAGTGCTGGGCACTCCCTGTGCAGGCTGGGAGGTGGGGAACGGGACTCCCTGAGTCGGGGCCTGCACTATATTGCGCACTCTCCCCCATGAAAAATGCGAAGGCCGCCTGGGCTCTTTGCCTGCCGGCCAACCTTAAGGATGAACAAGCAGCTAAGTTTATTACTTTAATTGATTTTTAAATGGCCTTAATAGGCTTTTGACAGTTTGACGGGCACACAGCTGACTTGGCTGCGCGCCTGCCGAACTGAAAATCTAAATGAGGCACAGTGATGTCGGGATGCCCGCCTGACATCACCGCACGTCATTTTACACCTCGGCAAATGGGCCCACCCCTGCTCACCAAGCCGAAAATTCTGGCCATGGTGATTGGCGCACGGCCGCATTGATGTGGACAGACCCAGTGGCACCATGGAGCTGAATTTTGTAGCCTAGTGGCACCTTTTGGTGTAGTCATAGGTTACAAAATATCAGACACAGGAATTTACTAACCCCTGAAGGGGGTGGGGGGGTGGGGGACGTGGGGATCACAACTAACCCACATCTATTCATTGTTTTGCAGTCAGCATGGTGAATTCGCACTCCTGCTCCTTTAAAAGATTGATGACTGTCTCCAGTATCCCCTGCTGTTCATTGTTGCTCACATAAGCAGGGGGCTCAAAGCCGTGAGTGGCTGGTGCTATTTAAAGGCATCCAGCATCTCTTAAAGGGCAGGTGAATTGTGGCTGGCAAGAAATAGTGAGTCATAGCTGAATCTGTGCTCTAAAACTTTGTGCAATAGCTGAACATGTGAGAGAAGATGTTTTTCAAGGTTTTCAGGTAGCGCACTAGAAGAATGGAAGAGGTGGAAAGAGGAGAGAACTTCTGCACCCAGGAGGGCAGGAGACCATCCAGACACTTTCTTAGGAGTCCGTGAGATGACAATAGCGAAGGTCACTGCCAGGCGTGTCGCTCCAAGGATCTGGATGCAGTGTAGAAAGAAGTTTAACCATCTCACACAAGTGGGAAAGGTCGGTGAGTTCATCTTCAAATGACACTCACCATAACTGCACCACAATGACTCATCCAGTGCTCAATTCACTTCAGACCCCTCTCTCATTTAAACTAATCTCTATCAATCAGTACCCTGCACTTCATATGCTTTACCTCACCTTCACATAGCTAACACAGCTGCAAGCCTCGCACCCACAACTCACGGCTTGCACATATTGGCAGCTATAGCCATGACAGCCATACAGCCATATTACCCAAGCATATTGCATGACACTCACGGACACAATTCCCTCTTCCTTGCAGGAGAAGGTAGAGCATAACAACAGACAGCTGGTAAGAACTGGAGGAGGCCAAGCTGTTTTAACAAGGATGTTTTAACCCCTGTAGAGGAGACAATGTTGTTCATTACAGGAAGGGCCATTGCTGAGGCCACCATTGAAGATGATGACATCCTCACACCTAATCCTCTTTCACACATCCCACTTCCCTCTCATCCTTTAATCTCTTTCGATGCACAAGCTGCAGGTGGTGTAACGGTGCACTTCTTACTGTCTCCCCTCTCCTTACTGCAACCCAGCCCTTGTCTATTTTTCATTGCAGATATCCAAACAGATACCCAAGGACTCGAACTTTTCCAGATGGAGCAGGGATCTGCATGTGGTGAGATACCCGGCAGAAATACTCGGGAGGCTGGGCTGGGGGCAAATATAGCGCAGGTGCCAGTTTGCCAGGAGGGCCAAGTTGCATACTGGTTCCACTGCAGAGGATGCAGGTGAGGAATCCAAAAGGCGAGGCTACAAAAGAAGGCTGATGGTTGTACACGTAAATATGTGGTGCATTGAGAAGCTTGCCAGAAAGCCTGCATTGCAATGCCAAGGAGCATGGAGGAATCCCACACCAACTTGACACAGGGCTTTGTGCAGAACTTGGAATCCTTTCTTGCCAGTAAGGAACGGATGGCCAATTCTACAACATGCTTGTGAAACCCACCATGATACGGGATATAATGGCTGAAGTCACAACTTCCATTATAGGACAAACAGCTTCCATTACAGCACATTGCTGTATCAGCCATGGCTCTGTTGGTAGCACTCTCACCTCTGAGTCAGAAGGCTGTGGATTCAAGTTCTACTGCAGGACTTGAGCACAAAAATCAAGGCTGGCCATAGAGTAGTACTGAGGGAGTGCTGCTCTGTTGGAGGTGCCATCTTGAATTTTTCGAGGAGGTCACGGTTGTGTCGATGAGGGTAACACAGTTGATATAGTCTACATGGACGTCGGTAAGGCTTTTGGCAAGGTCCCGCATGGAAGAATGGTCAAGAAGGTAAGAGCCCATGGGATCCAAGGCAATTTGGATCCAAAACTGGCTTAATGGCAGGAGGCCACCAAGGTGATGGTTGAAGGTTGTTTTTGCGATTGGAAGCCTGTGACGAGTGGTGTTCTGCAAGGATCAGTGCTGGGACCCTTGCTGTTTGTAGTATATATTTAATCCTGAGAAGTGTGAAGTGATGCATTTTGGGAGGACTAACATGGCAAGGGAATACACAATGAATGGTAGGACCCTAGGAAGTACAGAGGATCAGAGGACCTTGGTGTGCACGTCCATAGATCCCTGAAGGCAGCGACACAAGTAGATAAGGTGGTTAAGAAGGCATATGGGATACTTGCCTTTATTAGCTGAGGCATAGAATATAAGAGCGGAGAGGTTATGTTGGAGCTGTAAAAACGTTAGTTAGTCCACAGCTGAAGTACTGTGTGTGGTTCTGGTCGCCACACTATATTTTGCATTAGAGAGGATGCAGAGGAGATTTACCAGAATGTTGCCTGGGCTGGAGTGTTTCAGCTATAAAGAGAGACTGGATAGGCAAGGGTTGTTTTCCTTAGAGCAGTGAAGGCTGAGGGCGGACCTGATAGAGGTATACAAAATTATGAAGGGCATGGATAGGGTAGATAGGAAAAAACTTTTCCCCTTAGCAGAGGTGTCAATAACCAGGGGGCATAGATTTAAGGTAAGGGGCAGGAATTTTAGAGGGAATTTGAGGGAAAAGTTTTTCACCCAGAGGGTGGTTGGAATCTGAAACACACTACCTGATGGGGTGGTAGAGGCAGGAACTCTCACAACATTTCAGAAGTATTTAGATGAGCATTCAGGGCTCTGGACCAAGTGCTGGAAAATGGGATTTGAATAGATAGGTGCTTGATGGCCGGCATGAAACAATGGGCCAAAGGGCCTGTTACTGTGCTGTATAACTATGACTCTATCTCTTGAATGGGATGTTAAACTGAGAAAACCAAAAAAAAGTTTTACCTGACATTGCCTGGGTCATAAAACCTCTTGAACTTTATTGTAGTTTATGTAAATTTATTTTGTTACATACAGCCAAGAAATTGTACCAAACATTTTATTTTTTCTTTGCACAGTCTGCCACAAAATATATGAACATATGAATTAGGAGCAGGAGTAGCCACTCGGCCCCTCAAACCTGCTCCGCCATTCACTAAAATCATGGCTGATCTGACTGTAACCTTAACTCCACATTCCCACCTACTCCCGTACCCCCATAGCTCTTCACCCCTTGTTTATCAAGAAGCTACCTAATTCTGCCTTACAAATATTCAAAGAGTTTGCTTCCAACACCTTTTGATGAAGAGGGTTCCAAAGACTCAGGACCCTCTGAGAGAAGAAAATTCTTCTAATCTCTGTCTTAAATTGGGCACCCTTTTATTTTTAAACAGTGAATCCTAGTTCTAGATTTTCCCACAAGAGGAAACATCCTTTCCAGATCCACCCTGTCAAGATCCCTCAGGATCCTATGTGTTTCAATTAAGTCTCCTCTTACTCTTCTAAACCCCAGCGGATACAAGCCTAATTTGTCCAACCTTTCCTCAGAAAACAATCTGCCTAATCCAGGTATTAGTCAAGTAAACCTTCTCTGAACTGCTTCCAACCTTCAACTATCAAGAATGTAACCACATGCGATTTAACATTGTCAACTATTTTAGATAGCAGCCTGCAATTGTCAGGCCTCCATTTTGTTTAATCACAATTCCAATTCCAGGGTTGCTTAATGGCTCAATAATCTTAATACTAAGCAGCACAGTGTTAAAAATATTTCAAACAAGCAGCCATCCAGGTCAGCTTCAGGAGGCATCTGTCATCGTTGCAATTGCCTCTAGCTGAACACTGCTGTTCTGTGACTTAATATAAAAAAAACCTCACACCTTACCCAAAAAGAAACAGATGGCTGATTACATCATATACTTCCAAGGGGGATGTGGTGAACATTTTCATATATTCAGTCATGTAACAGTGGCTCTCTCTTTCACCTTATTTAATGAAAATAAATAATCGGCATTAGTTTTCTACTCAATTCTAACATTTTGAGGAAGGTATCAAAAGGCAACACAAAAAGGCATTCTCTCCAATAGAAATTAGTCTAACGTTCCTTAAAATGGTTCACATCTTCAGTCACTATAAACTGCAGTTCTTTTAGCCTCCATTGGGTGTCATTGCTTTAAGCATGCTATGGCTAGACTAAATCAAAATTGTTTGGTGAAAATAACTCAAAAACAGCATAATTCCAGCCATATAATATTTCAAATGTACCCAAAAAAGGGAATAGCTAATATACCTTTATTTCACTGTGGAGATCTGAGGCTTGGGTTGGAATTCAGGTCAGTCTGAAGGATGAAGATTTTTTTTTTCTGTTGATAGCAAAGGGCCCTACTCTAAAATTAGTTTAGGCAGCCTCAACTACATTTTATTAAATATGAGTCCAAAGGACAAAAATTGGCAGGAAATCTTTAATCTCAATCAGAGGAGTAGACAGTATGTGTGAGAAGTATAAACATCCACACAGGTGGAATAAAGGTTGCTCTGTTGTGATTCGCAATGAGGGTCTATTTTGTGCTAAAGGGGCCTTTGCTATTTTATTTTTATTGCTCCTTTGGAAGCTCTATGCTCTTCCAACTTTGGCATTCTGTCCATCCTTGACTACCATTGCCCCATCATTAGCTGGAATGCTTGTGTTGCCCAGGATTTAAGCTCTAGAGCACCCTCACTAAACCTCTCCACCTCTCTCTTGTCCTTTAACACACTCCTTAAAACCTGCTTCTTTCATCAAGCTTTAGGTCACCTGCCTCAGATCTCTTAATGTGGCTTGGTGCCCGCTGAGGTGAGGGACAGACACGAAAGTGGAGCTGATACCCCAATCAGATCAGCCATGATTTTATCAAATGACAGAACTGGTTTGAAGGGCCAAAAGGGCTACTCCTGCTCCTAAGTCCTATGTTCCTATGTCCTATGTTCCTGTGCCTAGAGCCACTCAAGAGTGTCCTACAAGGTCATCTGCAGACCCCATTATGGCAAATCAGCAGCCTGTCCTAAGCAACGGCACCCTCGATGCCTCATCCTCTTCCCCTTCCCTCTCCTCCTCCTCTTCCTCCTCCAAAAGCCTGTTGGAAAAAGCTGTGTCCTGATGAGAACAAGGTTGTGGAGGACGCAGCAGAGCACCTCATATTTGGAGACATTGTCTGGTGAGTAATGGAGGGCTTCCCCCCAAGTGGTCCAGGTAGCAGAACCTGTTGTTTCTGGCTGCTGATGTTTTGCTCCATGATGTTCCTGGTTGCAGCTTATCTCTTATTTTAGAAGCACTGTCGATGAGTGGTCAGGTAGTGGAGGGGAGCTGTGAACCAAGTGTAGAGTAGGAAGCCCTTGTCATCAAGCAGCCAGCCTTTGGTTCAAAGATGGATGGTTATGGCTAACTGGTGATGATGAATGTGTCATGGTGGCTGCCAGGATCACGTGCATTTTCTGTACATGGTCGCACACAAATTACATGTTCATGGAGTGGTAGCCTTTAATGGTTGCAGTTCATCTTCCTGTTCCTATTGATATGTAGATACACAGATACATGTACATGAGGTCAATGGCATCCTGCACCATTGGGAATCGCACTGGCCTGGCAAAGCCACATGCTCACTCCCCTGGTTCTTTTCTAAGGGAGAAGACAATGAAGTATTTTCTCCTATATAAGGTCTCTGTTACGTCCCTGATAGAGCACTGAATGGTGAAATGTGAAATGTTGAAAATGTCTCCTGCTCCAATCTGGAACAATCCACTGGCATAGAAATTGAGGGTCACAGTAATCTTCATGGCCACTGGCAGTGCCATCCTCCCCTGCTTTGCGGCTGCATGTTCAGTTATAGGAGGTGGCACAGTTCAGTCACACACTCCTTGGTGAAGTGTAGCCTTAGACACTGTTCTTGCTGAGGTGGAGAAAGAGAAGTGCTCCCTGCAGACTCTTGATGTACCACCTTCTGTTGAGAGCCCTCCTCTTCCTCCCTCTGCGCACAGCTTCCCCTCTGCTGCCTGTGCTCCATCTCCAAGCCATGCTGCAGCCTAAGAAGAACCACAACTATAGCCCCTATTACTGAAAACAGACTTTCTCCTGACAGGTTAACCAACTCCTGGGCTGATCGTGGTGCAATGGGAATGTCACTGGACTAATAATCCAGAGGCCCAGATGCTCTGGGTTCAAAGCTCACCATGGCAGTAGATGGAATTTAAATTCAATCAATTAATTGGGAATATAAAGCTAGTCTCAGTAATGGTGACCATCAAGCTATCATCGATAGCTTTGGGGAAGGAAATCTGCCACCCTTACCTGGACAGGCATACATGTGATTCTAGGTCCCGAGCTGCCCTCAGGAATGACCTAGAAAGCCAGTCAGTTCAAGGGCAATTAGGAATGGGTAACAAATGCTGGCCTTGCCAGTGACACTTCCATCCCATGAAGAAACCTTCTCTGACCTCCTTGTCCAAGTCCAGCATCACTCCCTTGTGAATTCAAACTCCTCTACTAACATTGAGCAAAGAATTTCCACTCACTCTGCAGTAGCAAAAGAAATGCCTCAAACATGAATCTCCATGGTGATCTCTTAAAAAAGCATTAGGTGGAAGGTCCCTCATGTAGCTGAACGCATTCCCCACTGGGAGTGTTCAAGAAAGGATGTTAACAGGACCTGTGAGGCCCAAGACGGCAGTCAGTGTGCTAAATCAGCACTAGACACTGAGAAATGTCACGATTTTCTCACGCTGAATGTTTCTGGTGGATGCATGACTTACCTGCCCTGACAGCCTTGCATCAGGGCATGCCATGGTGTAGGTGGCTGGAAGTAATCTGGCTGACATTTTGAAGTTCCTGGCTTCCATAGCATTGGCAGCAGCAGCACTACGTAACCAAATTTTATGGCCAGTAAGCCCATCTGTAATTTGAGGTAACTGATCACTCAGAAGTATTGATTGCTAATATTACTGTGGCTGCCTCTACCACAAATTATTTAATTTCCTTATGTAGATTGTATGCCCAAGAAATTAACAATTAAAATATATGCAGTAATATCCTTACTAGATGAATCTCCTTACTAGACTTAAATCTCTTTAACAATATTTGCTGGATGCCACCAAATACTGTGAAATGGTGGATTTCACCTCACAAACAAAATGCTTACAGATAGAATAACTATTAACATTATTTACATAGAACCAAGGATAAGAAAGACAAGAGGCTGGATTTTCCCCTAGTCAGGATGACTCGGCAGAGCTTTAAAAATGGCATTGGGACCTGGAGATGGAATTCCTGCCCCCATTTCAGGCAGATCCCATTTTTGCTGGCAGGGGGAAGGGGGGAGGTGTGAAATGTACAGGCATGAAAAATAAATCTGTTGGGTTATTTCAAATCAGTGCTGAGTTCAAACAGACCCCATCTTTGCTCTCCCAAGAGCTTTACCTAGCAATGTGAGGAACATGATTTTATGGAGGAGACGTAAATGCTTTTGAAGGGCAGATTTAAGGTCTGTTTATGTACCATGCTCTGAAGTGTTTCAAATCCCCAACCCTTTAAAATTGACAAAAAAAAACCTGCAGCTTTCTTTTAGGCCAGGATTTTCCAGTTGTTGGGCAGGCTTGGCAGGCAGGCCCCGGGGGCGGTTGGGAAATTGACCCCTGCCTGCCGCTGGCAATTGGGCCCCAACTGTGACTTCATGCTGGTTGGCTAATTAACAGCCAACCTGTGTGAATCGCGCGCTGCTGTGCTCAGCGCTCCAGGGTGGAGACGGGAGGAGGGCGAGCGTGGAAGTTTGCACATGTGCACAGGTGCGCTCAGTAAAAGCTTCCTGAGGCACAGGGCTGCCTCAGGGAGCTAAAGATTTTTAACAATCAAAATAAAGATATTAAAAATAATGAAAACATGTCCCCTCATGTGATTCTGTCACATCAGCAGGGACACGTTAAAAATGAGTGTTGAAAGTTTCCATTATTTTTAAACCATTGGTCAAAGCCTTATCCAGCCTGTGGGTGAGGTTTTGCCAACAATGCAAAGGCTACTTGGCCTTTTCGCCTGACTGCCAGCCAAATGGTTGAGCGGGTAGCAAAAAATTCTAGTCAATTAATTGATTCAGGGCCTTAATAGGCTGCTTAATTGTTGGAGGGTGTGCTGCCGACTCCTGTGCATGCCCGCTGACTGAAATATCATGTGAGTGCGGACGTCATCGCATGTCATTTTACGCTTGTTTGGGTCGGGCATACATCTGCCCGATGAGAGAAAAGTTCTGCCCTTAAGATTAAGAAAAAGACACCCGCTGCCGGAATGCATTGATTGACAGGCCAGCAGATATATTTTATGAAAAATCATTTGCCATCTGTTTTTTGCAATTTCAATAGACTCCACAGTTCACATTTCCCAATGTTTGTTATTAAAGCTGAGTCTGTTATGAATGCTTGGCTGAGTTTCAAAAGGTCCAGAACCATTTATATCAGCAGGGGATTGTATAGCCATTTTGTGTAATAGTTTTAAGACATTGTTAAAGGATTATTTATCTTTTATATGGTTATTGAAATGGATGCTTGTTTGTTTCTACTACAGTTTGACCACTTGAGGGGATTTACATTTTTTTTGAATGGGTTTTATGAATGAGAGTTTTTTTCAGTATCAAGTATAATTTAGGTGAGACCACAATTAGATTGTAAGAAGTTTAATTTTTTTCATCTCCACATTGCTCTTGAGGTCCGCCCATAACGAATATGGGTGATTGGTTATGGAAGGTACATGGGGGCATGGAGGTGGCATGGGGAGCATGAGGAATATGAGGGGGAATGGGGAGGCATAGGGGCATGAGGGGGCATGGAGGGCATATAGGACTATGGAGGGTATGAGGGGTCATGGGGGTGAGGGGACATGGAGGGGGCATAGGGGTGGATGGGGTGATGAGGTCTGAGGGGTGAGGTGTAGAGGGCCTAACAGCCTTTAATACAGCTGGGCTGAGATCCCTGAGAACAAAGGTGGTTCTTCTAACCAGCCTGCCTCAGCACTCACCTGCGTCCATGCTCACCTCTGGACTGTCTCTGGAGATGGCAGGCCCAATTCCATTCCACCCTGCTTCCTTGGAACAAAAACAGGGCGGGTGGGGGTGGGGGGCCCTTTTACACGAGACAGGTCTGCTTGCTCAAGAAATTTCCCGACTCAACCTTCCTGTCTCGTTAACAAAAGCCTGGTCCATGTTTTGTAATCGGTAGTTATTGTTAGTGAGTTATCTTCTGATTTAGTTCAAATGTCTCCATTAAATTGATAAGGAGACCTTAATGCCACTTTGTGGATTCAGCCTCTGATTCAAACTCTATCAGAACCTGTTATTTCAAAGTATTTCACAATCCTCTGAGAGAAACAACTTTTGAAATGACCCCAGAGTTCCTTCACAGGACCTTGGTGGTGGGGGGAGAGGGGCAGTGGGAAGTTGGTGCTAGGATTCAGTTAACTTCCTGCCTGCCCATGGCTGAATGGGGACGTGGCTATTTTAACCACTGAACCTCATTAAAATGCTGTTGGAGCAGTTGAAAAGTGACTGCTGGCCTGGGGAAATTTGAGCAGCATTCAGTAGGCATGGGCATTCTGGGTGTGTCCCATGGTGGGGAATGGGAGGGAGTCCAGGACTGGGGCAGCTTAAACTTTCATGCTCCCCTGGGCCCATCAAGGGAGTGAATAAACTTACTTGAATGGCCTCTTCTACTTCCAATCCTCTTCTAAGTAGGGTTCACCTGGAGGAAAAGCTACAGTGACTCCCATGCTCAATCAAGAGTTAAAATAGTAGGCAGGGCCAGATGATGTTACCAGACCACCTTACCACCACACCCCACCCCTCACCATCGCACTGCACCACCCCCCACCCCCCTTCCCCCCACCGAAATGCATAGTTCAAGCAGGCCCTCACTGGCTCTGGTTGGCATTTGTTCAATACAGTCAACTAAAATTGAAGACAGTAGCATTCAGGCAGCATAATGGCAAATAAATTGCTTACTTTATTTTAACTGCTTACCTACCAGATTACAATTGACATTCTGTTTTTAGCCTCTGTAAGCATCAAAACCAACACTTTTGAGAATTATCGAGCATCTTTCCAAGGTCAAATCAAATAACATCTCAAACAAAAACAAAAACAAAAATATCTAGATAAACTCAGCAGGTCTGGTAGCATCGGTAGAGAGGAGCACAGTTGATGTTTCGCGTCCTCATGACCCTTCAACAGAACTATCCTGTTGAAGGGTCATGAGGACTCGAAAGGTCAACTGTGCTCCTCTCTACCAATGCTGCCAGACCTGCTGAGTTTTTCCAGGTATTTTTGTTTTTGTTTTGGATTTCCAGCATCTGCAGTTCTTTGCTTTTATCAAATAACATCTCACATAGCATTCCAATTAATTTAGAAATTTGCTTGTAAATTGTTTCCTGAACAAATCAAATAATGCTTCACGCATGAATGCAAAACCCACATACAGATGTCAAACCTCTCAGCAGTATAGCAAACCACACTCTCAATGAAATATGGAAATCTGATTATTCAGAGACCAAAATAATTTCCAAATACAATTCAAACAGTTTTGTAAGGTAATTGGTTTTAATATTCAAAGAAATAGAGGCAGTGCCCTGAGATAAGAACTTCTTATTAATTAATGGCACTTTCAAATTGTTGTGATACAGTTTGGGTGGAGATCATGCAAAAATGGCAGTATAATTGAAGAATCAGGTTCGTCAACTAAAGTGGAATCAGACAGAAAGTATTTTGAAAACAAGGAAACATGAGAGGCATTCCAAATAAATTAACAAGGTTGAAGTAAAGTAAAAATCTGGTTCTGGTTCCATTTTCAATGTGTAAATGCTCATCATCTCTTTTGGATGTTCATAGATTAGAATCCTAAAAAAGTGCAGCATCAAAGGAGTCCTTCCAACCTTACACTTTTGTGCCAGTGATATCTCTTCATCTAAAAGCTGCTTTACCTGCTTTTCAACCTGCTCCTTTGACTCGTAAACAGGAGGAGAGCAGAGGAGCTTCTTCATGACCTACACAAGAAAATCACTCCCTTCAAACGCCAAAGTCTCTTCCCTTACTGTCCTCCTGTGAGATGCTCCCAAAAATGGCAGAGGGGTTTTCAGGAGGGCCTCATGAGAGGGATGAGGGGCTGGGGGAAGGTAGTGGAGCTGAGGAAGCCACAAGCTCCATGTGTGAGTCATGATACACGGAGCAGTTCTGTCACTCCCAGCCTTTGGTCAGCCTCATCTGTTACCCTAATAGTTGCAGACCTGCTATGGCCTGGTAAAGTTTTCCTATGAAAGTCCCATTAAAATGTAATGGGACCCGGTTGATATAATAGGATCCCACTGTCTATATTCATGGGGTTACTTTTAGTTAGAGGCCTTTAGGTGGTCATCTCATTCGCTTGTTGAACCCTGCAATTTAAAATCAGAAATGTCAAGGTCCAATTGGGTAAGTTACCTTCTCGTTTTAACTACCCACCTGCCCATTTTTTGCTGATGGTTCAGTTAAAATCGAATTCATCCTTTCAATCACATCATCTTCCCAACATGTCCATTTGCGCATTTGCTCTTTCTTTTCCTCACTTTTCAATGTTATTGTGGTAATCTGATGTGTAATATACCTTTAAGAAGAATGTTATAATAGAAGATCACATGGTCTTATTATCCAATGACAGGGTAGGGCAGGCTCCCTTAGTAGTCTGTAGTCAGTGGTGAGTAGTTGAGAGTAAGAGTCTGTAATGTAGAGACAGGAGTTTAGTTGTAAACACACAAGTGTAGCTGCTGAGTTCCTTTGAAAATAAATAGAACGTGTTCTACATAAGAACCGTCTACTGATCTGCTTTGTCTATGGCACCAACTTGGTCATCCCAAAACAAGCGTGCCACCTGGATCCATTAGTCCAACTAAACTAGTGACAAGGATTCAACAGTTATTTTCTTTTTTCTTACTTTTAACTTTTGCTTTGACTTTGATTTTGTCATAATTTGCTCTTTCCACGTTCAACCTTCCTTTTGTATTCATTTTTTAGTTATTTGTGCCTTCCTTTTCCTTTCTCCTCTTTTAGAAAAACAAGGATTGAATGCAACAAGATTGTATGCACACCCAGGCCCAGAAGGAATTGATGTGAAACTTCTAATTAAGAACATAAGAAATAGGAACAGGAATAGACCATCTGGCCCCTCGAGCCTGCTCCACCATTCAATAAGACCATGGCTGATCTTCTTGTGTTTCGATTTCCACATTCCCATCTAACCCTGATAACCTTTGATTCCCTTCCCTAAGTGGCTGAAGAGGCAGGAAAGTTACATTTGATTGTGAATAGGGCTAAATAAAACCTACAATCCTCAGCCTACTGCACATTGATAACTTAATTTTCATGACAATTCATGCTGAAGAACTGGAAGACACAAAACTGAGGCGCTGCACCTCTCCTACTGGCAGCAGGGTGTAATTATGGGTTGACATGAGTAGTTTGTATTATGGCCAGGATATTTCAGATGGTGGGGTTTCCATCCCTTCCCCACCCCCATCCGAAGAGTCCCTGAAGACACTGCCTGCCCCACAGCCATTTCATGTCCAGTGGCTGCAGGCTGGACTTCCGCCCCTTCACTCAAGAGGAAGTCCTGCCTTAGAGAGCTGCCAGCCAATCTGATTGGCTGCAAGCTCTCTCATCCCTGCAGCGACTGAAGTTGCAGTGGGCAGAAGTGGAAGCTCATGAAGTCCACAGAGTCTAAGTCCCTGAAGTGCAAGGAAAGGTGAATTTTCGGGGTCTCAGGGCAGGGAGGATAGGAAAGGCCTGGAGGGGTGGATAGTTGGCATTGGAGGGCTGGGAGAGAGGCTGGGGGGTGGGGGAGGGAAGGGATTTCAAGGGGCCACAAGACCTTAAGCACAGAGCACCCTAAGTTAGAAGGGGGCTTTGATGGAGGCAAACCACCCCACTTCCCACCCGAGGCCTAAAGCTAATCATTTTCAGGCTTCCCCATGCCCAGGAAATCCTCCTGCCAGCCTAAAAATTGAGGCTGGGTGGAAATGGCCCTTAAGCAGTCAATAATTGGCCACTTAAGGGCCTCAAATGGGGCAAGGGTGAGTTGCCCATCCTAGGTCCCAACCATCCTGCATAAAATCAATGTGAAGTCGGGACGGGTGGGAAGCCCATTCATGCTATTTCACACACCCCCCGCCAAAAAAAGCTCACCAGTGGGGGAGCATGTAATTCAGGCCTATGTATGTGTATGAATTTGACACACATGCATTATAAAAAAGCTGGCAACTGGCAGCAAGTCTTTGTAATATGAAGTATACACAAACTAAATACTGGTCATATATTGTAAATGTTATGGTTGTTGAAGAACTTTAAAAAATGGTACGCTTACAGATTTCCTTTGTACATGCTTAGAAATGGTCAAATGCGACTTCTAATTTCCACCAAAAACATGCATTGTTCCAGTTATTCTTCTATGTTTACTTTTCTGATAACAGTGTTCTTTCAAAATATACGTGCACATAACATTATATATGTAGCCAATCTGCAGAAAACTTCAATTTTAGTCAGTGAGGTGTACCATAAATAATATACTCCTTGCAATGTAGAAACCTTTTTCCCAATGTGGCTGAGTTTGAGTTTGATTAATTCCTTCCGCTCAAGGTTACAAAGCTAGATTCTCAACAGCTTAGCATTAAGCCTCCTGGGCTTTCAAGTCTTCATCTTCTGAAAATCCTTGATCCTTTAATTCATGCTATCTGCTGAGGCTTTCAAACCATTAAAGTCAAATGGTCTCATACCTAAATGTTAGAAATATATTCATCTTATATTTGGTAACGAATCTTTAATTATAAATACAGTTTTGTTTGGAATGTGCTCGAAAGGCCTGCCCCTGTCAGACGAGATAAAGGTGTCCCTTTTGTTTTTGGTGCTGGTCAGAGAAGTTCATTTGTAGAACTGGAATTTTGGATTATTCTATGACTATTGGTGTAGGAATTCTGATTTCTTACTTCAGGCTATAATCTACAATATTTTAGTCAACATGAGAAATGGACCTGTCTATTAGTTCAAGTACAGCCAGATCATCAGTGCCTTCCACTTAGCTCAAATTAAAGCAAATGAGTGGAAGACAAATTATTGACCTGGTTAGGAGGTTGGTTAGGCAGTAGAAAACAGATAGTAGAGATAATAGAGGGGGATTTTATGGATTCCACAAGAACGGGAATGTATTGTGTGGAGTAACTTAATTAGGTGGGGTGCAAAATTTTGATTCTTGATGGTAGGTTGAGATGCAGAGATAAAGTCAGTGGCTTATTTGTGGCATTAGGCAGGCCTATGGTGGGGTTTCTACTTGTCATAAATTTGTATGCCATGTATACTCATTGGGCAGGATTTTAACCCCATCGGGGGCGAAGCTGAAGTTTGGATGCGCACAGGCGCACTTCCGATCAGGGCCAATTAAGGCCCGCCCAGCGTGATATCCGCACGGAAGCGCTATGTGCTGCCTGTGCGGGTGGGGGTGGGGGGGAATCCCTAACCCCGAGAGTGTGTTCTTTTGCGCATGCACGAAAGAGCGCACTCATCACCCTGAAGCTAAATGCTGCCTCAGGGAGATCATCTCTACAGTAAAAAATATTAAAAATAAAAAAATAAAAAATTCCCTGACTTATCCCCTCATGTGACACTGTCACATGAGTTGAGACATGTTCATAACTTTTCAAAAAACTTTAATTAAATCTTTTAAAACTTACATGAAACCTCATCCCACCTGTGGATGAGGTTTCATGCTTTTTCTAATTCCCGCCTGGGCTCCTGGCCTGCCCGCTAACCTTAAGGTCCATTAATTACTTTAATGACTCTGTCAATGGTCTCAGTTGGCCATTGACAGGTCGGCGGGTGCACAGCTGATTTTGCTGCGCCCCCGCCTACCAGAAAATTTAAATTGGGCACAGTGACGTTGAGAGTTCTGCCCGACATCATCGCGCTTCATTTTACGCATTGGCAAGCGGGTCCCACCCCCCATCCCCCACCCCCCCTTCCTACCCATTAGTATGAAACTTTGTAATTATGTCCTGCCTTCAAGATAAAATCAGCAGCACACGAGAATCTTCTCGCACCCAGTTCAGGATTATCTAAAGGTGATGTGCACCAATCGGCTTTGTGCAGTTCAGCAGTTTTCCTTGTTTAACAATGAGGCACAAAGGAAGGGAGCAGGAGACTGGACTCTTGCATGGCTGCTTGGGACCAGCAAGGGTGAGTCAGTGGTGAGGAGGGATGCGGAGTGGAGTTGGGGGCATGGAGGAGTGAAGTGGGAAGGGACTGACACCTTGCACGTGGTGGGGAGGAGGAGTGGTTGTGGGGACAGTCAGTCAAGGTAAGAAAATGAGGGATGTAAAGGGCAGGATCATGTGGGTCCACCTCAGGGATTGGCTGGCAAAGTCTTTACAAGGCTTTGAGTGAACCTTCAACATTTCAATTATCCCCGATGAGAGTGATCTCGGACAATGTCCTTTACAATGGAGAGAAGGGAGGGCCAGCTGAGGCTGCAAGTTCAGCCATGTCCCACATACAAAGCTGGACACTAACATGAATATTCAATAGAGTGAATAAAAAAAACACAACATTGTTTCTTCTACAATACAGGAAATGTCCCTAACTCCACTATAACCATAAACACATGCCAATCATGAGGCATGCCAGTACATTTAGCTCTCTGACTAAGCTAGAATCAAAAAATAATGATGATGCACACATTAATAAAGTGAAATCAATATAATGTGAAATAGTTACATGTGAAATTTAATTTTGAAAAGCACCCAAGACACTTTTGTGCTCTCAAGTCTACTGTTAATTGTTGGGGAGGAAAGTTGTGACCATGATGCACAGCCTCCCTGTTTGACCAGGAGGCTTTTTAATAGGCCACCTGCAGCATTGCCAGCTGATGGTGGGTTTCATCAATGAAAAGATTCCCCCACCGCCAAATTGCATGTATTTTCCATGCACACCGCTGACACTTAGAATTTTAATTATAATGCGTGGGAGATGGCAAAAAGAGAGAAAGCAGAAGTTGCACACAGTTTCAGTTACAACATCAGGAACGACGTGCTATTGACAAAATCCTAGCGAACAGGTACATACTCGAATTGGCACGAAGTGACTAGCAGCATCCCACAGGGATTTGTGCTGGGGCCCCCAACTATTAATCATATACATTAATGACTGAGATAACATATTAGAGAGCCACATATCCAAGTTTTCTGTTGGGAAAAAGATTGGTGCCATAATAAATAATACAGATGGGAGCATAAAATTACAAAGAGACTTTGATAGCTTAAGTGAGTGGGCAAAACCGTGGCAGATGGATTTCAGTGCAGGTAATGTAAGGTCATCCATCTTGGACTAAAAAAGGATAGATCCAGGTTTTCTTTTTAAATGGTGCAACGCTAGAAGCAATGGAGATCCAAAGAGATTTAGTAATCCGTGTACACAGATCACAAAAATGTAGTACTCAAATACAATAAAAGTCAAAAAGGCTCATGGAATGTTAGTCTGAACGAGAGGGCTAGAATATCAGGGTAGAAAGTTTTCTAATAGCTGTCCAAAGCTCTGGTCAGATGACATCTGGAGCACTGTGCACAGTTCTGGGCACTACACAAAAGAAAGGATAATTGGCCTGAGAAAGAGTGCAGGACAGATTCATCAAAATATTATCAGAGCTTAAAGCATTAAAGTATGATGAAAGATTAAATGATTACCTGGAATATGGAAGATTAAGGGAAAAATATTCCCCCCGTTGGGGGGAAGTGTGGGAGCAGGCGTGGGCGGGCACGCCTCCAACCAGTGCCCCCAGTCGGGGGTGGGCCACCATTTTACATGGGCGGGCCAACTAAGGCCCGCCCAGCGTGACGTCCGCCAGGAAGCACAATGCGCTCCTTGTGTGAACGGGGATTCCCTCAGCCGGGAGTGCGCTCTTTCGCGCATATGCACGAAAGAGCGTATTGATCCCCGTGAGGGGAAGTGCTGCCTCAGGGAGATGAGTTGCGACATGTCCATAACTTTAATTGAATGCTTTATTAAAAATTTAAATACCCTCATGAAATCTCATCCCGCCCATGGATGAGGTTTTATGCTTTTTCTGAAGCCTGCCATGGTTCCTGGCCTGCCCGCCAACCTTAAGGTTGGACGGGCAGGTCCATTAATGATTTTAATTAGTGTCTCAATGGCCTCAATAGGTCATTGACAGGTTGGTGGGCGCGCAGCTGACTCGGCTGTGCCCTTGCCGACCTGAAAATGGAAATGATGCGGGGTGATGTTGGGAGTTCCACCCGACATCATCCCGTGTCATTTCACACGTTGATGAGCAGGCCCCACCCTGCTTGCCCACTCGTCAAGTGGAAGATCCTGCCCTAAGAATCATTTGATTAGGTTTTTTAGGATTTTGAAATTAATTCACGGGATAGATAGAGAAAAACGTTTTTCATGGTTGAGGGACTCTAGAATAGGAGGACATAATCTTAAAATCAGAGCCAGGCCATTCAGGAGTGAAGTTAGGATGCACTTCTTCACAGAAAGGGTAGTAAAAGTATGGAACACTGTCCCACACAAAGCAATAATTCCTCATTCAATTAATTATTTAAAATCTGAGGTCAATAGATTTTTGCTAGCCAAAGGTATTAAGGGATATGGGGCCAAGGGAGCTGAATGGCATTAGAATACAGGTCAGCCATTACCTCACTGACTGGCAGAACAGGCTTGATGGGCTGACTGGCCTTCTCCTGTTCCTATGTCTGCTGGGGTTTTACTATTGTTCTGAATAGTTTGTCCTGTAATTTACCAACATTCTTTTTTCTTTGCGTCTTTTTCTGAAGAAGGACAAAAACTACTTTGTCCTAATTATAATGACTCTGGAGAAAAGCACAAGTGGACTGAACTGTCATTTGATGAGGAGCTGGAGAAGAGATCTGTTATGTTTTACTATGGGGTCACTTTGCTTGCGGACCGGTTACACGCTTATCTGTCGACAGGTGAGTCGATTACAATATACTCCAGATGCAGAGACCAATATGAAATGAAGCACATGCTATTTATTTACATAGACAACAGAGCACTGACATGATCTGTGTTTCCCCAGCCAGACCCTACTCTACACTAACGTTAACATGGTAGCCCATGCTACATAGCTATTGGTCTTACAGTCACGTGGTCATTCTCTTAAAGGTGTTTTACACCTCAGATTACCACATCCCTCCCCCTTTACTTGAAAGTAAATTTTACAATATATTAACTATTTACAAAAATGAACTATTTACAAATTCAGTCTCTCAGGAAGTTTTTTCAAATGTGTCGACCGTCGTAGTTCTATGACTTCGTATGGTTTATCTGAGGCCTCCCTCTCGGGAGTTATCTGTCCACAAGTAGGAATCTGTAGGTTTGCCTCTTTGACTCTCTCAGGCTCTACCGGTCCTACAGGTAATTCCAAGGCAAGATGAGTTCCTTTTCCCTGTGGTGTAGACTCCAAATGGAATGTTTTCATACTCTTCGGGCTCTATCGCATGCACTCCTGCTGCCCCTCCCCTCCAAGTTCAACAATATTAAGGTCAACTGTCAGGAAGATTCTCAAAATCAGGATGTTGGGCCTAGGCTAAATTAAACACAATATGATCAGTATCCTGTTGTGTGAAAAATTTCGGGGCCTTGTTAGTAATTTCGCTTTCTCTTCCTACCTGTCTTATTTTGATGGGTTTTGTTCTTGGCAGCGCTGACTTTAATCTCGGCCTTCTTTTCAATTTCCCTATTGGCCAGACTAGGCTCAGATATAAACTCAACTTGAGTGAACTCGGTGATAGAGTCTTCCAGCATTTCTTCATCTGTCAGCTCCTTTGAAAATCAGTGGTCTCTATTTTTAAGGCTTCTTGGCTTCCACGTAGCTGGTTCTTCAATTCTTTCATTTTGTTTTTATATTTGTTAGTTGTTTCCTGGAGAATTAAGTATTGTTGTGCTTTCTCGGCTAATTGATTCTTCATCTCAGCCAGAGATATGCTGAATTATTTCTGTTCTTCCTCATACCTTTTTAATGGTACAAATTGGGACCTGAGGGAATCTTGCAATATGTGAAAGTCCTTCAGCTGTGTTTTTTTCCTTTTTGGAGGTTACTGACTTCAACTCAAACTCTGTCCTGAAACATCACTTCTACTAGTTCTTTTTGTTGAGTCTTTACATGCTCCTTTTTCCAAACAACTACACTTCCTGCTTCTGATTGAGATTTCAGTAATCTCTCAAGATTGACCTCTCTTAACCAGTTTGTTTCGACGATACTCATTCCTCTGCCTATTATCACCATTAGGGTTAGATTAGCAGACTAGCTTCCATATTGTACTGGAACATCGCATATACCTTTTACTTATATGTTTTCACCAGTATATGTCTTCAGTCTGGCATCTGAGTTTTCTAGCTTTAGTTGAGTGGCCTCCTCCATTCAGATACTTAAACGTGTGTTCCCCTATGACTGTAGTGGATGTGCCTGTATCCATCTCCATTCGAATGGGTTTTCTGTTGGCTTCTACTGTCACGTAGATTGGTTCTGTTTTACCCATTTTTAAGTTGTGTAGCGAGTAAATATCTGACATTGTTTCTTCTGGTTCCTCCATTACATAAATTTCACAACTTCTGCCTTTTTGTTTGAAATTTGGCCTCAATCTTTCTTTACAATATCGCATAATGTGCTCATCGCGATGGCAGTAGAAGCGCTCAGTTCTTTTAAATTGTCGTTTGTTTGTAGGCTGTCTGGTTCTGATTCTGGTATTATTAATGTGGTTTTTATCTGTTAAACCATTGCTTTTTGTTGGTCTGTTAATGGTGGTTGTTTCCTGCCTTTCAGCAGAGCCCTACACTTCTGCACCATTTCTAGCCGGTGCCTCCCTTCCAACATGAAGAATGGTGCCATTTTGTGCTCCCTTAAATTCTTCTGAATCCCTGACTGCGCTTTCCATTGTGAGCGCCAGTTGCACCACCTTACTGAAATCTAAATTCATTTCTGACAACAACCTTTTTTGAATGGTGTCGTCGTTAATCCCACACAGTAATCGGTCTCTTAACATGTCATTAATCAACATCCCTAACTCACAGTGCTCTGTCAATTGCTTTAAGGCTGCTAGATAGCAAGTGACTGTCTTTTCAGGGGTGCAATACCTCAAATTGAATTTAAAATGCTGCGTTGTTACCAAGGGTTTCAGTTGAAAGTGGCCCTTTACTAGATTCATCATTACCAACTCATCAAAGCTCTTGGAATCTGAGGTGTTGGGTGCCGTTAGGCTACTAATTAGGCTGACTGTTTTACTGTCGATAAGAGGATCAACCGCCTCTTCTCCTCCGCCAATATGGTGTTGGCCAAAAAGAAAAACACGAGGCATTCAACATAATGTGACCAGTCATCGGTGATCTGATCAAATGGTTCGATGTGGACAAATTGTGGCATACTGGAGGAAAATAACTTCAATGACTGTGGTGAGGATTTACAATTGTAATGTACTTACAATGGGCCTGCAGGACATGGCTAATTCACGGCAGTTAAGTTTTCGCGGCTTTCCTTGGTCTTGTCGACTGGTCGAGTTTTGCCTCGTCGCCAGTTGTTATGTTTTACTACAGGGTCGCTTTGCTTGCGAACCGGTTGCACGCTTATCTGTCGGCAGGTGAGTCAATTACAATATACAGCAGATGCAGAGACCAATATGAAATGAAGCACATGCTATTTATTTACACAAACAACATAGCACTAACATGATGCGTGCTTCCCCAACCAGACCCTACTCTGGACGAACATTAACCTGCGCTACACAGCAATTGGGTCTTACAGTCAAGTGGTCAATCTGCTCACATTCTCTTACACCTCAGATTACCACAAGACCCATGGTCAAAATGGGTTTCCTACTGTTATCTCTTTTCATGATTTCATCTTATTGGTTTTTATAATTGATTTTGCATTCTTCATTCATCCAGTAAAAGACTTGCAATTCCTGCCTGCTACAGGTTGGGTTGAAACTGTTTGTTTTCCAGTGCAACTCAGTCCGGTTCTCTGGTATCCAGTGAAAGTGACACTTCTTTCTTTCATATGTCCTTCTCTAATTTGAATCTAAGGCGTCACATGATATGACAAACTTAAAGCAAACAAGATAATGCACTCGTTGAAAACCAATTTATATAACACCAATTTCTCACTACCTGTAAGACAGAAATGTTGCCTGTTAGTTGCTATTTTAGCAGTATTAATGGGGAGAGCCAGCACAGGAAATTAGATGGGGCCTGTGCAGATGGATTCCCAGCTTTTCAGTGGCTGCATTTTCCAACAAAAGTGTGGGCCAGGAAAGTCCAAATGTGAGTGGCCACATTTAAATTAGTGCCAACTTGTAAAATCATCACATTTCACATCCCCTGTCATTAGTCCTTATGGATACTGGATGCTACCAATGGCAGCATACAATAACTGTCCAGCTTTGCAACAATTAAATGTCCAAGGCAGGTACTGTAATTGATGCTGGGTCTACCGATTGTCAGTTTCATGCAGTTAAACCTTCCATCAGCAATTGCAACTTCTTCCTGCAGCTGCTCGGTCCTTCATGCTGCCACAAGTGCCTGAACCCAGCAGCAATTCCACCCTTTGCCCACTCACCCCCGTGTACCCAAAATGAAGATGGGAATACTGTTGGAAATTAGCCCAAATGGAATTGAAATTAAGCTGGGAAATCCAGTCGGGCTCGGTGAGAAGTCAGTCAATGGACACAAAATTCCTCCCACCTTGTCAATGTTATGCTGGTGACCCCAACAAGTGGAAAATTGAGGCCGAGGAGTTCACAAATTCAGAAGTTTCTTTGGCAAAATGGATTGAATCATATAAATTTCTCTTAATTTTTGGTAAAAAAATATGCATATACATAATCACTTTGATTTTTATTATTTCAGTTGAAAGTGCTTTAGAGACTACTGCAGTCACCACCCTCCATTAATTATTTTTCACACGTTGAAATGCAGATCCTGCTTTGGCAGAAAGTGCAGACTGCCAAGGCCCAACAGCATAGCATGGTGTGATCATAGTGAAAAGGTGCTATTAAATAGGAGCTCAGTGAGATGGAGGTTGTTTTTTATAAATTTCAGCGCAATAGTAGTACATGCACTTTATTACAATGATTTTTTCTATCTTGAAAAGTTAATTTGCTAATTACATTACTCCAACATCAATGTGATCATAGTAATCGAAAAGGAGTAAGAGTTCAACATAAATCAAAGTCATATGCAGTCTTTGCTCTGGAGCAGTCCTCTAACCAGCCATGTGGTACAGAATCAATATTGTGTTTTTATAAAATACTAGCTAAAGAAATCTCTTTTTTACACTGCACCAGATGGGTAAATTCCATTAAGGAATTGTCTCTTCCAAGCATGCAAGACAAGATTGCAATTGATTTAAAAAACTGTTAGGTGAAGTCTCGGATTCATAACTTAGAGGGAAGTCAGTTCCCATGGAGTTGTGCACTAGAAGGTTTTACTAAACCTTATTATAGGTTCTCTAAAAAAACTAATACAAATTCAGGAGCAAAAGTGATCTATATTGATAATTGTAAAAATATAATTCCTATCTAAAAATTCTCTGTTCAGTGCAACAATAGTAATACCCAATAAAAACATTCACAATAATTAGAAACAGAGAATTAAGCCACAGAAAGATGAAGTGGATGTTTTACAGCAGAAATATTTAATGTTTTCACCAAGAGTTGCTTATTGGATATCCTCTTGGTTGTCGAACAAGCATCATAATTCTGGATAACTGTCGCTGAACACATCCTGGAAATGTAATAACTGCTGATAGAGACCAGACATAAAAACTTCTGGATAGCTATTGTCATTTTAATGGAAGGCATTAGCAAACATCTCAAATTAGTTGCATAATTCTGCTTTTAACTTAACGGGCTTTACCAAAATATTGTACATTCGTCATTGAAATAAAAGTTGGTATGATCTTTTCTCTCTTTGGTTTACAGTCCTCTCACAACATTGACATCACCCCAGATTGTCAAGCCCCCATATTATAAAACTATGTTGGATGCTGTGAACAAGGGCAAGTTCTTCTTACACAAAAGGTCAGTGTTTTCTCACTTACAGTAATTGTTGCAACCTGTGAGGGCTCCCAGCACTTCTATGCCTCTAATACAATTGTGGTAGAGTTGCAGTCTTTTATTTCATTCAAAAAAATACAGGAATTGAGACCTCTTCTGTGGTTCTCTACAGTTCTACCTCATGATGTTTAATTGTATGCTATTTGCAGAACATAATTTGGCAGAAATTATAGGTTGGAACGCACACACACAAGGAGTTAAACAGCAAGTAATTCATCACATCGCCAGTTTTCGAAAAATCTACAATATGAAGATCTGATTATAGAAGGACGATAGGAGCATGGGCACTACATATCGTTGCACCATATTCTCCCATTTACCCCCTTTCCTTAAGTGTTGAATCACTATTTTCTATGGAGACAAAAATAAATGTGAAGTTCCAAAAGCAAATTACTTGTTAGTCTCCTATTTACTTAGGAAATTACTCACAAGTCTGTAACACGGTGACCTTTGGTGTAACTGATTGAGTAGTATGTATGAAAGGATAATTATTAAAGGACAGGCCAAAAAATACTCTTTGACCATATATTTAATTGATTATGCATCGAACTACTGATTACTGTAACATATGGGCATTGCAGAGAAAGCATTATATTGAGGAATGTTACCTTGCTGGTAAAATATTGCAATTTTATTGTGCCTTAGGAATGAAATTCAAAGATGTTGCACATTCAGAGGCTGCTGCTGGGTGCATTTGTTAGCTACTGTCATTGGAAGGCTATAAATAAAGCACATTGTAGCACATCTGTTTGTCTAGCGATCATTTGAAATGCAGAGAAAATGTATATGTTCAGTATTCATTATTTCCCTGCAGCTAAAAGGAAGGACTGAAAAGTCAGAAAGAAATACAGGAAGTGAAAAGCCACATTGGCAATGTAGGCAGTGTCCCACCTTTAATCTGAATATTTATATGGGGGATTCACTGGCTACCATGTGACAGCTCCATGCCGCCTATAACATTCAAGAGCATATCACTTGGAGCAATCTGGACTGTGACTGAAGAGGCAGTTTGCATTTGACTGCTAATCAGCCAGTGGCCGTGTCTAAGCGGAGCTTCAGTCAAGGAAGGCAGAGGACAGCACGGCAGAAAGAGCAAGCCATCGAATGTTACTACAGACTCACAGCAGCTGTGACAGGGAGACGTCAGCATATGTGCAGTTCTGATTCTCCAGCTGAGCACTCTTTAGAGACAGAGATATAAAGACATCGCACAGGAGCTTGCTCATTACGCAGATTTGCCGGGCTTCTGAAACTCCCCTCTATTTACTGCCTGGCACCAAGCCTTTCTCTGGTTGTTCCTGTTTGGTCTTCAAGGTTCTACCATCAGATTCAGCACAAATGATGAACTTTCTGCGCCGGAGGCTTTCTGACAGCAGTTTTATTGCTAATTTGCCAAATGGATACATGACTGACCTGCAGCGGCCAGATCCCCCTCAGCCCCCTCCTCCGGTTTCCCCCACCCCAGAAAGGAGGCAGTCAAGCCAGTCCACCGGAAGCAGCTTCTTCAGCTCCATTTCAAATGCTGTCAAGCAAACCACGGCTGCTGCTGCCGCCGGATTAGTGGAGCAAACATCCACTGGTGCTGCCAAGAAAGCCAAAATTCTCCTCGTCATTGATGAACCTCACACCGACTGGTAGGTACTCCTGTGTCTGCTCATTCAGACAGCATAGCAGAACTGTTCTTGCTATTACGAGAAGATCAATCACTGTTCCCTACTAAGCAATAGCATAAAATCACGCCTTAAAATTATGTTCTGGCAGAAATCGCTTCACAATTCAGGTACTCTGAAAAATACACGTGTGTGTTTAAAATTCCAACACTAGGACTAATAAATGCTCTGTCTGTTTTTGGACATTTGAAGGCAATGTAATATATATAAAGGCAGATTCTCAGTAAATTTATTTATTCCTTTTATTTAAACAGCACTGGGATGGGGGGAAATTGTGGTTTAATTGAGTTCTTGGAAATAAGCAGCTTGTACCTGCAGCTTTCCTTCTTGATATTAATTGCCATGGAGGAATACTCAAGAGGGAGGAGGGGATATACCCAAAGTGCTGCTGTAACTCTCAGGAGTCTTTTCAACCTTCCACACTGCACTGCAGAGCAACTAGCCTGTGCTTTCCAGATCTTGAGCTGGGTTTCCTCTGCACATTATATAAAAATAATCTTTTTAAAAATTTTTGTCAGCATGTTGCATACTCTTAGATAACTACAATATTAAAACACAGAAGCTCCTATGTAACATAAGCACTTCATAGCTGGCAATGGCATTTCACCCAAAAGCCAGGATTTCCTTCTTCATTGTACAAGAGTCTTATCAAGAAAGATCAATGCATAAAAATGCATATATTTCTTATAAATGATCTCTGGCCTGAAATGGCTTTGCAGTTATTCCACAAAGCTACAAACACCAGTTTACTTTTGAAAGCAAAAATATTTTAAAACAGCATTTATCATTAGCCTACATCTTCTGAAATTATGAAATTAAATGTACATCACAATTAACCTTTGGTTGTGTTCTATCAGGTCATGATTGCTTAACAGTATCGTTTTTATTAAAGGAGATTGAAGCACCTGTGGTAAAACCATTCTTTTCACTATGACAGGCAGTTTTCTCTCCTCCTATTTATTTGAAATCTCTCTTTGCTGTTGTTCACCTCTCTGGTCAGAGGTCTCTGTGCCATTTTACGGTATTTGAGTTAGTTGTGTTGCCATGACACCTCTTGCCTTGTTGTGAATTATGAGCAAGTTGCACCTGCACAGATGCTGTGTAACACCCATCCTTCCATGACATCATTTCCAAATAATTGAACTGATGTTAGAGGGAAGCTGATAAGCCCTCAGTCTTATTATTTAAATGCAATTTGTGGCAGAAAAAGGGCGTCATGGCAACCTGAGTGCTCAAGTAAAGGAACAGCTTGTTCTGTAGCTCTGTTATTGTATGTATTCTTACAACAAGCAATTAATGTAATACAATTGGTCAGTCAATCATAAAATTGATAGAGATGGTACATGGAGACTTTTGTCAGGAAAGCTATTTTTTTGAGACAATTGCTGTTCAAAAGGTTTTTTTTGGTCATATAATATTTTGGAATATTGATTTTCAAAATGCCTGTTCTATGCTTTAAAAAGGCTGCATTACTGTGGCTATAAAACACTAAAGGACCTGGCCATTTTCCTCTTAGACTCAGATGCCGATGGAATTTGAATCTACCCTAGGAATTTTAATCAAGATAGAGAACTTTAAAAGATCTTACTATCAGACACTTTTGTTTTGTTTTTCCAGTTGCTTATAAAATCAACATACTCTCATTGTTGCCTATGTTCCAGAAGGTATTAATCTGCACGCAACCCTTTCATTTCATATCTTTATTCTGCACATTTATGTTTACTGTTATTCTGGCATCAACTGCAGCAGAACATAACAGGAAACATGTCAGAGCCCTCGCAGTGTTAATTTACAAGCCATCAGAGGTCGTGATTTATTAGGATTCATAATAAAGTATTTGGTATTCATTTCTTTCACAGCAGAGGGTAGTCAATACTTCATCATTATACAATAACACTGGACTTTATGTGTATGATTACAATTCATGAATAAGCTGCAAAAATGTTATGGTTCTCAAATGGTTGCAGATCATAGTAAAATTAATTTATATCACATTCCTGCTCACTGCAGCATTAAAGAGTGGAATTAGTACGTTTTGACTGAGAATACTGACTTATCAATTACACAATGGAAGAAGTTGTTCTGACAAGTGCTGAGTTTGCAAGATTGTTGCCAATTTAAAAAAATGATTTATCTGAATCTAAAATAATGTAAAATTAACTTAAACTAACACTTAAGAAAAATAAAAGATGGTGAATTATAAATCAGTATCAGTTAAATGATCTTTTTTGAGTGATCAGGTGTGTTAACGATCCAGTCTGCTTTTAGTCCTCAGTTTGTAATTTTGTTACTAACCTGTTGCAGTAAATATGAGAATGTGTTGCCTTTGGATGCCCTTTTGCTTCTCCCAGGCTCGAGTGGAATTGCTTTGTTAGGAAATTCATGAAGGCTGCAGTATGACCTTATAAAGTAGCACAATAGTTGAAATTAAGCTTCTACATCATCATTCTTCACAAACTCTAAGTCATGAAGTCTTTACTTGTGAAGTAAAATGTATCTTTTTCCATTCATCCTTGGGATATGGGTGCTGCTGGTGAGGCTAACATTGATCACACATCCCTGACTGCCCTTGAGAATGTGTTGGTGGGCCTTCTTCCTGATCTGCTGCAGTCCATTTGGTAAAGGTACTCCCACAATGCAGTTCAGTAGGGAGTTCCAGGATGTTGACCCAGCAATGATGAAGGAACAGCAGTACATATCCAAGTTGGGTAGTGTCTGATTTGAAGGGGAATTTGGAGATAATGGTGTTTCCATTCACCTGCTGCCCTTGTGCTAATGGATGGTGGAGGTCAGATTTGGGACATCCTGCTAAAGAACACTTGGCATTTTGTTGAAGTGCAAATTGTAGATTATACACACTGCAATCAAGATACTCCAATGCTGGAGAAAGTGAAAGTTTAAGCTTATGGATGGGGTGTCAATTAAGCAGACTGCTTTGTCTTCAATAGTGTTGAGCTTCTTGAGTATTGTTACAGCTGTACCAACTCAAGTGAAGAATATTCCATCATATGCCTGACTTGTAGCCTGGAGGTATTGGACAGGCTTTTGGAAAGTAGGAGGTGAGCCACTTACCACAGAATAGCCATATACACTGACTTATCAATTACATGGCAGTGGGTGGAATTTGAATTCAATTAATAAATCTGGAATATAAAGCTATTTTCAGTAATGGTGACCATGAAACTATCGATTGTCATACAGGCTTATCTGGTTCACTAATGCCCTTTAGGGGAGGAAATCTGCCATCCTTACCTGGCCTGGAATCCATGTAACTCCAGACCCACAGCATTGAGGTTGACTCTGTCCTGCTCAGGTAGACATAGTATCTATTTAGCTAGTCAAGCTGAGTATCTGGTCAATGGTGTAACCCTCAGAATGTTGAAGGTGGAGGATTTAGTTTTGGTGATGCCATTGAATGAGATGGGGAGGTGGTTAGGCTCTTCCTTATTAGAGATGGTCACTACCTTTCACCTTTGAAAGTAACATGTGTTACTTGCCACTTATCAGGCTGAGCCTGCATATTGCCTATTATTGAGGAAGCCTTAATACTTAGAAAATCATACAGGTAGTTGTGAGGAGAACATAAAGAGTCTGTAAAGGGATAGAGATAGGTTAAGCAAGTGGGCAAAAAATTGGCAGATGGAGCATGATTTGGGGAAATGTGAATTTGTCCACTTTGGCAAGAAGATTAAAAAATATTATTATTTTCTTTCATGGGATGTGGGTGTTGCTGGCAAAGCCAGCATTTGTTACCCACCCTAATTGCCCTTGAGCTGAACATTTCTGAGGACAGTTAAGAATCATCCTCATTGCTGTGGGTCTGGAGTTACATGTAGGCCAGACCAGGATTTCCTCCCCTAAAGGGCATTAGTGAACCAGATAAGCCTTTATGACAATTAATAATAGTTTCATGGTCACCATTACTGAGACTAGCTTTGTGTACCAGATTTATTAATTGAATTCAAATTCCACCAGCTGCCATGTCCCCAGAGCATTAATCTGGGCCTCTAGATTGCTAGTCTATCCATTACCATTATACCACCATCTCCCCTTGTTTATTGAAATGGAGAGAGATTGCAAAGCTCAAGTACGGAGGGATCTGGTGTCCTGGTACATGAATCACAAAAAGTTAGCATGCAGATAGAGCAAGTGATTAGGAAGGCAAATGAAATGTTGTCATTTATTGCAGAGGGAATGGAATGTAAAAGTAGGGATTGTCACAAACGTGTATTTATGATATTATAGATTTTTAAGAGCAACTCTTTTAAAAGCACATGTTTGCTGAAAAAAACTTTTAAAAAGCCTTTGTTCTGGAAAGAAATGCATGGGCAGACAACTTGGCACCTTTCTGTGTTGGTTCAAAACCTTATCGGACTGCTTATCTAAAGAAGGATCACAAACGACATTTTGAAATTCAATGGGTGTTCCACAAGTTTAAATGAGATCCTTCCACTTGCTGGTCTTCTTTCAGAACAAAGACAATTAACTGAGAAGGACCTTAACAAAAAGCTAAAAAAGAACCCCAGGTGGGAGAAAGGCTGTTTGAATGGCGACACCTAAGGTGGAAGCATGATTCATCAGTTTGGGAGCAGCCATGTTTGGGTTCCATGCTAGAAAAGGCTGGAAGCTGCCTAAAGGGAGAACCATCTTGAATGTCATAAGTGAGGCACCTAGAAACAGAAAGATAAAAGCAAAAAACTGCTGATGCTGGAAATCCAAAACAAAAACAAAAATACCTGGAAAAACTCAGCAGGTCTGACAGCATCTGCGGAGCGGAACACAGAGTCCGTATGACTCTTCAACAGAACTAAGGAAAAATAGAAAAGGGGTGGAATATAAGCTGGTTTAAGGGTGGGTGGGACAGGTAGAGCTGGATAGAAGGCCAGTGATAGGTGGAGAGAACCAAAAGATGTCATAGACAAAAGGACAAAGAGGCGTTGAAGCTGGTGATATTATCTAAGGAATGTGACAATAAATTGACCTAGAAACAGAAACTGCTTCTCAACAGGGAGAGACTGAGGAAGGTTTCCAGAAACAGCTATCGGACTGCTGTACTAAATCAATCAAGAGCCACCACCTGCATTACCATAAAAGTGAAAATGGGAGTCATAACTCACTCCCAGATCCTGTTTTGCGTTTTGAATCCATCTGCAAAGGCAAATGCCAGCTTTTCAACTACAGAAGCCATTGCAGCTGCGTAACTGAAACTCAAGTTTCTGCCCCATCACTTTGGAAAGAAGGAATTCAAGCAACAGGCCTGCAATATCTCACAGAGGCTGATTTGAAACCTCAACTTTAAATATTTTTATCCTTTTCTGCTTTTAACCTTTGTATCTGTATTTTAGTTAATAACTTTATCACTTTTTTTCTGAAGTAATTTTCAGTTTTGTAATAAACTAATCTTTATCTTGTTTAAGGCTAAAGCTAGTCTGCTGGGCTTTTTTAAAAATTGAATCACTTACAAAATAAAGGGGGCTATATACACACACACTAGTTCATAGCTCATGGACCACTTGAAGGAACTACCTTTTACATTGTCATGACATCTGTTTTGCTACAGGGTATTGGTGAGACTACATCTAGAAAACTGAGTATTCCGTGTTAAGAAAGGAAATAATTGTATTAGGAGAAGTTAAGAGAAAGTTCACTTGACTTATCCCTGGAATGAAGGGGTTATCCTATGAGGAAAAGTGGGCAGGGTGGGCCTGTATCCATTGGAGTTTAAAAGAATGAGAGGCAATCTTATTGAAACATCAAAGATCCTGAGGGGACTCGACAGGGTGGATGTTGAGAGAATGTTTCCCCTTGTGGGAGAGACTAGAACTAGGGGATACAGTTTAAAAATAAGGAGTCTCCCATTTAAGATGGAGATGAGGAGAATTTTTTTCTCTCGGAGGATCATGAGACTGTGGAACTCCTTTCCCCACAGAGTGGTGGAGGCAGGGTCGTTAAATAGTTTTAAGGCTGAGTCAGACTTCTGATTGACAAAGGAGTCAAAAGGTATCAGGCAGAGGAAGGAAAGTGGAATTGAGACCACAATCAGATCAGCCAATCAGAGCATGCTCAAGGGGCCAAATGACCTACTCCTGCTCATAATTCATATGTTAATATAAAGTCAACAGAGTTTTATGAAAGGGAAACTATGTTTGACAAAGTTATTCAAAGATGTAACTGGTAGAGTAGACAAAGCAGAATGGTAATGTAGTGTACTTGAATTAATGAAAGGCATTTGATAAGGTGCCATACAAAAGGTTAGTACTCAGATAAGGGGAAATATACTAGCACAAATGGAGGATTTGTTAATGTAGAGGAAGCAGAGAGTAGGGAAAAATGGGACATTTTCAAATTAGCAGGCTGTAACTAGTGGAGTGCTGTAAGGATCAGTGCTGGCGCCTCGCTAATTACCATCTATATTAATGACTTAGACAAAAAGACCAAGAGGAGTGTATATAAATTTGCTGATGATACAAAGTTAGGTGGGGAATGTAAGCTGTGAAAAGGACACAAAGAGATATAGACTTGTTAAGTGAGTGGGCAGTAAGGTGATGTGTAATGTGGGGAAATGTGAGGTTCTTCCCTTCATTAGCACCAATAGTGAAACAGAATTTTTTTTAAAGGCAAGCTTTTAAATATTGATATTCAGAGAGACCTTCATCGCGTTTCTGCCAGGGAAAGAGCAATGACTATAACCACTCAAACTCCTTAGCATGGGGTGCCTAACACCATCCGAATCATGGTGAAGGGCAGCGAGCAAGGAACAGGAATGGATAGGACCTTCTTCACCAAGAGGATCCTATTCAAGCTGTGTGGTTTTGAGGCTGCGGAGATCTACTGCCTACAGGATTTCCCCAGCGCTGGTTTCTTTGATGTGACCTTCAAGCACGTGGCAGCTTGTGTCAAACTCGTGAAGGTGTTTGAGGAAAAGAAAGACCTGCCAGAAATGAAGATCCTGACGGCAGAGCCGCTCTTTGTTCTACCGTTGCATCGTGAACGGGTTGCGACGGTACATCTGTACAACCCCTATGTCCCTGTCGCTGATGTGCTCACCTTCCTTACCAGGTACTTTGATAAGGTTGGGAGCTGCACTGAAGTTAAAGATAATTTGGGGATCTGGACATGTAAACGCCAGGTTAAGGTAACGCTCAAGACCGACGGTAAGGGAGCCGTTTTCCACCCCCCTTCCAGATTCGCTATCGGGGGAAGCCGTGGGTACCTTGTCTACGCTGGGCAACCCAAACTTTGTCGCTCATGCGGCAAGTCTGATCATGTGGCGGCCAACTGCAGCGCCGTCCTCTGCAAGAACTGCAAAAAGGAAGGGCACCAGACAAAAGATTGTAAACAGGCTAAGTGCTGCAACCTGTGTGGCGAGGCAAGTCACCTCTACAAGACCTGCCCCAAACGTTGCCGTACTTATGCACAGGCAGCTAAAGCCAACGAGGGGGAAGCAGAAGAAATGCCTCGTGTCACTCCAACCACCAAGGCCCCCAGGGAGAACAACGGGACAAAGGAGGACACAGAGAGAGACAAGGTGGAGGAAAAGATTGGGGCAACAGACAGCCAATCAACAGCACTGCCCCCTGATCCTCCCACTCCTCAGGAGAGCGAATCAACGGAGGAGGAGGAGGCAGCGGTGGGAAAGCAGCAGGGGGAGTGGCAGCTGTTGAAGAGAGCCAAAAGGAAGAAGGGGCTAAAAAGAAACCAAGCCACTTCCCAGAGAAGAGTCAAGAGGCGTCTCCTATCCGACATGGCTAACAAGAGCAGCAGCTCTTCAGACGAAGAAGTGCCAGGGTGGCGCCAACAGAAGAAGCGGCAAAATGCTAGGGAGTTGGAGGACGAGACACCCAAGCTCCAGAACATTGGAGACAATGAGGAGACCAGCGCACCCCAACTTGGCCCACAGCCCAAAGAGGCCAGTGCACCACAACCCCAGGAATCTGGGAGCAGTGAGGCGCTCAGCGCACCCCAGCTCCGGGAAGCCGGGAGCAGCAACGCCCCAGAGGGGGAGAGGATTGGAGAAGCTTCTCCAACAGAGGACATTTCAAACCCCGCTCTCTGCACGGACCCCCAGATGCCACCCGAGCAGAACACCGCCAATGGGGAGGTTCAGGACGCTTTCCTCAGCCCATCCCAAGTGAAGCAATTTGAGCACACCACGGGCATGAAGGAACTCTCAGAGACAACAGGTTTGGTAAGTGACTAACTGTTTTAAAATGGGTGTAAAGATTGTATCCATAAATGTGCATAGCATTAAATCTACTACGCGATGTGTTGCGACCTTGGACTATCTTGCCAAGGTCAAAGCTGACCTGTTATTTCTGCAGGAGTGTGCGATTCCGCACCTCAGCTCCTACAGGCAATGGTCACGATGGTGGTCCCATGGGCCATCGATCTGGTCGGGAGGAAACGACTCTCGTTCCTCCGGCCTGGGTATTCTGCTGCGGGGAGGCAGCTTCACCGTCTCCCAGGTTAAGGAGGTGGTGGGCGGGCGCCTCCTTGTAGCAGAAGTAATGTACAAGAATGCTCCACTCCGTTTAATTAATATCTACGCCCTGTCACAAGGGGCTGAGCAGCTGGAGGTTTTTCAGCAGCTCCCACTGCTGCTGGTGACCTCCAGACCGGTCATTCTGGGCGGTGACTTCAACTGCATCATCGATGCGGCTGGACGATCCGGCAGGGCCTACATCAGATTGGATGCTACGTCCAGATCCCTGATGGAAACAGTAAAGGATGCCAAGCTGCACGATGTCTTCAGCAACCCTGCAGATGGAGCGCAGCGTAGATACACCTGGTTGCGGCCTGACGGGTCCGTCTGTTCCAGGATAGATTTCCTGTTTGTGTCCCATGCATTCGCAGTCAGATCCACCGACGTCAAGCCGGTGTTCTTCTCTGACCACTGCCTCCTACTGGCTGACTGTCACTTAGAGAAGGACCAGGGTTGGCAGGGGGGCATGGAAGCTAAGCGTGCAACTGCTGACCCCAGAAAACATTGAGGAGCTCAAGAGGGATTACAAAGGTTGGAGAACCATGAAACCCCATTTTGAGTCACTGACACACTGGTGGGAAGCGATCAAGGGAAACATCAAGAGGTTTTTCGTCTTCAAAGGCACCCAGAAAGCTAGAAAGGAACAGAGGGAAATGTCCCGACTCCAGGAAAACATGCAGAATCTGCTCTGGCTGCGGTCAATGGGGGTCGATATCAAGGAGGAACTCCAAGAGGTGAAGAGCCAGCAAGCCTCGCTCTTTGCCTCGGAGGCCTCCAAGATCATTTTCCGTTCCAGAGTCCGCTCCATGCAGCAGGATGAGATGTGTTCACGTTTCGTCTTCCAAAAGGTACACAGAGAGAGCTCTGTGATCAGCAGCCTGAAGGAAGAAGACGGCTCAGTAAAGTCATCACAGTCCGACATTTTGAGGATTAGCAAATCCTTCTATGCCAGATTATATGACGTGAAGCCCACAGACAGCACGGCCTCCCAGTCCTTCCTGTCCTCTATCACGGAGGTCTTAGATGACAATACATGGGAGAGTCTGGACAAAGCGCTAACTCCTGACGAACTGACTGAGGCCCTTGAATCCTTCGAGAAGAGTAAAACTCCCGGAAGTGACAGCTTGCCGGCGGAGTTGTATTTGGCTCTGTGGGACTGGATCGGCCCAGACCTGCTAGAAGTGTACGAGAGTATGCTCCTGGCCAACAGTATGTCAGAATCCACGAGGAAAGGCATTATCACCCTCATCTACAAGCACAAGGGGGAAAGGGAGGAAATTAGAAATTGGCGACCCATTTCACTGTTGAATGTGGACTATAAAATTCTATCCAAGGTCATCGCCAATCGGGTCAAATCCGCTCTGGAATTGGTGATCCACCCTGACCAGACCTGCACTGTGCCGGGCAGGAAGATCTCTGACAGCCTCGTGCTGCTCAGGGATACGATTGCCTATGTACAGGACAGGGATGTGGATACCTGCCTCATCAGCCTGGATCAGGAGAAGGCCTTTGACAGAATATGGCACACCTATATGGTGGATGTGCTCTCCAAAATGGGGTTTGGGGAGGGAATTCGCAATTGGATCCAACTGCTCTACACTACCATCAGTAGTGCAGTCTCAATCAATGGGTGGGAATCAGATAGCTTTCCTATTAAATCTGGAGTCAGGCAGGGCTGCCCTCTCTCGCCTGTTCCTTTCGTGTGTTGCATAGAACCCTTTGCTGAGTCTATCAGGAAGGATCCGGGCATAAGAGGAGTGACGATCCCAGGTAGTGGAGGCACTCAGATCAAAGTCTCCCTGTACATGGACGATGTCGCCGTCTTCTGCTCGGATCTGCTGTCGGTGCACAGACTTATCCACATCTGCGACCGTTCGAACTGGCCTCGGGAGCCAAGGTTAATTGTGGGAAGAGCGAGGCCATGTTCTTTGGGAAATGGGCTGACAGATCCTTTGTCCCCTTCACTGACAGGGCTGATGACCTGAAGATGCTGGGGATATGGTTCGGAGGGACCAGGGCACGCGTTAAAAACTGGAAGGAGCGAGTGTCTATGGTGAAAAGGAAACTGGGCTTGTGGGAGCGACGCTCTCTCTCCATTGCGGGTAAGAACCTGGTCATCAGGTGTGAGGCACTCTCGCTGTTGCTGTACGTGGCGCAGGTCTAGCCCATTCCACACTCCTGTGTGGTGGCGATCACCCGAGCCATCTTCCGCTTTATCTGGAGGTCGAAAATGGATCGTGTCCACAGGGACACGATGTACAAGCCTCTAGATAAAGGGGGAAAAAACGTGCCCAACATCGCCCTCATACTGATGGCCACCTTTGTGTGCGGCTGCATCAAGCGGTGCGTAGACCCTCAGTACGCAAACACCAAGTGTCACTACATGCTGAGGTTCTACCTGTCCCCGGTGTTGCGAAGGATGGGTCTGGCCACGCAGCCGCGGAACACTCCAAGTAGTTGGACTGTGCCGTACCACCTGTCCCTCGTGGGAAAATTTATGCAGAGAAACACCTTCGACCACAAGTCCATCAGGCAGTGGTCGGCACATAACGTCTTAAAGGCCCTGAGGGAAAAGGAGAGGGTGGATCCTGTGGGATGGTTCCCTGAGCAGACTGACAAAGTCATTTGGCAGAATGCCTCATCACCAGAACTTTCCAACAAACAGCAAGATGTAGGTTGGCTGGTGGTGAGAAAGGCCCTCCCTGTAAGATCCTTCCTACACGCCAGGAGTCTCACCCCCTCTGCACGTTGCCCTCGAGGTGGCTGTGGTGGGGAAGAGACCGTTGTTCACCTCCTTGTAGATTGTGTCTTTGCAAAGAAGGTCTGGAGAGAGATGCAGTGGTTGCTGTCGAGGTTCATCCCGAGCAGTTCTGTGACAGAGGACTCTGTGCTCTACGGGCTGTTCCCAGGGACACACACCGAGACAAACATCAACTGCAGCTGGAGGATCATCAACTCGGTGAAAGACGCTCTTTGGTCTGCCCGAAACTTGTTGGTTTTCCAGCGCAAAGAGTTGTCCCCGACCGAGTGTTGCAGACTGGCACTTTCCAAGGTCCAGGACTACGTGTTGAGGGACATAGTTAAGCTTGGGGCAGCAGCCGCAAAGGTGCAATGGGGAAGGGTCGCTGCCTAAGACCTTTCTGCCACAGTGCACTGGGGAGCTGGGAACTGTAAATAGCCCCTCAGGCTGTACAGATTAAAGTGTATGTCTGCCAATGATTGAAATATTCATTGTTTTTTCTGATATACCTTGTGTTTCATGTTGTAAAAGTTGAACCTGTTTGTATTTTTGTAATGGTGATTTGAAATGGTTCGAAATGTTTTTGAAGATTTATGAATAAAGTATATTTTTACAAAAAAAAAGATATTCAGAGACACAGGTGTACTTGTGCAAGGAATACAATGTTAGTATGCAGGCACAGCAAGCAATTAGGAATGCAAATGACATATTGGCTTTTATTGCAAGAAGATTGGAGTACAAGAATAAGCAAATTTTGCTACAAATATACAGGACTTTGGTGAGACTGCACCTGGAGTACTATGCACAGTTGTGGGGTGGAATCATCCCAGATTTGCACTAAGTGTGGTAGCGGGCAGGTAAGATGATGTTTTACCCGCCGACAGCCACGGCAAGTTTTCATGCCATATCATCCCAAACCCACCACATTATTTATGCATTCTCAGGAAACATGCTGTTTCGATGGTGGGCAGGCTCTCATTTGCCCGCCCGCCATCTTCTCACCACTTCATCACGCCGAGCACCATATTGAAAGTCCAGCTGCATGTGCACATCTCAGTGCTTCCAGCCCACGACTACTGCAGGGAAGCTGTCCACGAAAGGCAAAAATATTGCAGTCTCCAGGTCGAATGACGTGTCACTGGAATGACATTTGGATGCCATGGAGGCCTGCCTTGATGTCCTCTACCCCTCTGGCCACAGGACGGGCAGCGGCATCACCAATCCAGCATTGCAGTTGGTGGCAGCAGTGGTCAGTGCCTATTCTGCATGGAAGAGGTTGGTCATCCAATGCAGATAGAGGGTAAATGACCTTACCCGTGCTGCCAGGGTAAGGCAACTATCTCATCACTCTAAACTCACACACTCAAGCCCATCACACATTCGCTGGCATCTCACTCACTGCCAGCTCAAGAGACTTCACCACCCATTCTTACACACATACCCTCACATGTCCATCTGGCCTCATCTCCTCTGGAATTTGCCTCCTCAGCCCTCACCATCTTGAGGCCACTTGCACAGATTAACATGTGCCCCCACACACGCTGGGATACCTTCCATCCCCAGTATAGCGCGCACCCTGCAGCCTCTTCCATTGCTTGAGGTCACTTCGCCCCCTTCCCCAAGCAAGACATTGAAAACCACCCACATATGGTTGATTTGGTGGAGACCAACCGGTGAGACCCCTAAAAGCGATGTGGTGCTGTCTGTGAAGCTTGGCGCTGATGACTGAGTGCTGACTGAAGAAAGGTAGGCAAACAAATCTTGAAGTCCCGAGTGAAGTGCAGCCCGTCAGGTGCACGTCATTTATGTGCTGTTGTGAAACGTGTCGGCGTGTTTTCCTTCCGAGGTGGGCGGATGATCCAGCTGGGCGCTGATGACTGAGTGCTGACTGAAGAAAGGTAGGCAAACAAACCTTGAAGTCCCGAGTGAAGTGCAGCCCGTCAGGTGCACGTCATTTATGTGCTGTTGTGAAACGTGTGGGCGTGTTTTCCTTCCGAGGTGGGCGGATGATCCAGCTGGGTGATGGTGGTGGGGAGGGGGGATGAGTGCAGCGGGCTGGCCTTACAATGATGTGCTGAACAATGACGTTCCCGACGTCCAATAGTGGGAAACGTGGCCCACCATCGGCGGGCTGAGCAGACAATCACAAACTGGTTTCACACCACCGTGAAACCCATCACGCGCCGTATTGCCCGCTCACGCCACCGAACACGCCCGACGCCGGCAGGCACAGAAAATCCAAGCTGTGAACTTCATATTGAAAGAAGGATAGACTCGCCTTGGAGGCTGTACAGTGAAGGTTCACTAGATTAGTACCTGGGATGAGAGGGTTGTCCTATGATAAGAGGCTGAGTAAAGTGGGCCTACATTTTCTGGAGTTTAGAAAAATGATAGGTGATCTTATTGAAACATACAAGATTCTGAAAAGGCTTGACAGGGTAGATAATAAGAGGCTTTTTCTCCTTGCTTGGGAATATCAAAAACAGGGCACAGCCTCAGGAGACAGGGTCAATCAATAAGGACTGAGATGAAAATAATTTTTTTTTGCTGCGAGCGTTGTGAATCTTTAGAATTGTCTGCCCCAGAGGATTGTGGATGTTCCATTTTTGAGTTATTCAAAATTGAATGCAATAGATTTTTGATCTCTCAGGAAATCAAGGGATATGGGGAGCAGGCAGCAAAGTGGAATTGAGGTAGAAGATTAATCATGATTATATTGAATAGCAGAGAAGGGTTAAGGGGTTGAATGGTCTCCTCCTGCTTCTTATGTTGTTGCATGTGGCCATGGACTGCTTCAGTAACTTAGGAATTGGAAATGGAGATGAACACTGTGCAATCAGTAGTGAATATCGGTGATGAAGGGAAGGTCATTGATGAGGCAGCTGAACATAGCTAGACTGAGGACACTGCCCTGAAGAATTATTGTAGCGATGGTCTGTGGTTGAGATGATTGATCTCTAAACATTATTGCCATTTTCTTTTCTGGCAGGTATGACTCCAGACACTGGAAGGTTTTCCACCTGATCTCCATTGAATTCAGGGCTCCTTGGGTGCACACTAGGCCAAATGCTGCCTTGATATCAAGGGCAATCACTTTCAACTAACCTCTGGAATTCAGCTCTTTTGTCTATATACCAAAGTTTTAATGAGGCCTAGGTGCAAATGATGATTGTAGAATCCAAGTTCAGCATTGGTGAAGTAGTAATTGGTCAGCAAGTGCCACTTGATAGCAATGTTGACAACTTCTTCCATCATTTTACTGGTGATTGAGAGTAAGCTGATTGGCAATTAGCCAGTGTGGATTTGTCGTAATTTTTGTAGCCAGGACACACCAGAGTACTTTGTTATGTGTTGGATGGATACGTGTTCTAGCTGCACTGGAACAGCTTGGTTAGAGGCCAGAATAAGTCAGTGCTACAGCAGTATGTTGTCCAGTGCAATTAGCTAGTTCTTCATTGTATTAGCTGAAGACTGGGATCTGTAATGGGGGGGTTCTCAGCAGGAGGCTGAGAAAGATTATCTATTTATGATTGAAGGCGATTGTGAACACTTTCACCTTATCTTTTACACTCTTATGCTGAGCTCTGCTAACATTGATGATAGGGGTGTTCATGGAGCCTCCTCCTCCTATTAGTTGCTTAATTTTATACCACCTAGATATGCTAAACCTGCAGAGCCTTGACCAGTTCCATTGGTTTTGAGATCACTAACTCTTTCAATAGCAAATAGCTTCTGCTGTGTACTGTACATGTTGTTCTATGTTGTATCTTCACCAGATTGGCACTTCATTTTCAAATATGCCTGATGTGTTGTTCTACATCTTCATCGAACATGAGTTGGACATCTGGCTTGATGGAGAGGGAGATGTGAGGGATATGCTGGACCATGAGGATACAGATTGAGGTGGAATACAGTTCCACTGCTTCTGATGGCCCACTGACTTCATGGATGCCCAGCTTTGAGCTGCTAGGTCAATTTTTAACCTATCCCATGTTGATTCGCATACCACCTTCTGGAAGCCCAGACTCGCAGTTGGGCCCTTCTGGAATTAGCCAGGTCCTCCATCCAGAGTATATTCTGTGTCCTTATATTCTCAGTGCTTCCTCCAAGTGGCATTTAACATTTAACATGAACTACTGATTTTTAAACTGCAGGAGGGTGGTGTCTGTTAAGTACCCCTTGCTAATGTTGATGCCATGGAACCTCACAGAGTTCGGAATTAATGTTGAGGACTCCCAGGGCCATTTCCAACCAGCAACATCGCACTGTGTCCCCACTTCTGGTAGCTCTGTCCTGTTAATAAGACAGAACAGACTTAGTGATTGTGTTGGAGGTGTCTGGAACATTGATGGGTATGATTTTGTATGACTATGTCAAGCTATCGCTTGACTATGTGACAGCTCTCACAACTTTGGCATCAGTCCCCAAGTGTCAGTGGGGAGGACTTTGCAGGTTCGACTGGAATGGGTGTGCCTTCATCATGCTCTAACTTGATGCCTAGTTATCATACTGTTCTCCATTATTCATCCTCTCTAGATTCAAAACATGGATACCATTATGAAACAACTCTCAGGGTAGGGTGTTGACTGATAATCATAATTGAGGCATGCAGTAACCATCGGGGAAAAAAATTGACAATTGTGATGTACTACAATTAACCAGATTTAGCAAAAAAAAAACACAACTTCTGCCATTCCAATGCCCTTTTAAAGAATTTTTTGAACCTTAAAAAACTAACAAACTTTGAAATTCAGATTCTTCTTCTAATTCTGTAATTATGCACATATATACTTTGGTTTTCTGGCACTATCCTGAGAAGAGTAGGTCATTCAGCTCTTCAATCTTATTCTGCCATTCACTTGGGTTATGGTTGATTTGTACCTCAAGTGCGTTTACTTGCCTTTGTTTAATATCCCCTGACACCTACGCCTAACAAACAACCATCCATCACAGTCCTGGAAATTTCTGTTCATCCAGCATCCACATTCTTTTGAGGAATTAATTTCAAATTTCCACTTAGATTTGTGTGAAAAGATGTTTTCTGATTTCACTCCTAAATGACTTAGCTCTAACTTTAAGATTATGGCATCTTGTTCTGATTTCCCTCACCAGTACAGAGAAAACAGTTCCTCTGTACCTTAAACATTTTAAAAACTTTGATTCAATCAACCCTCATCCTTCTAAACTCAATGTATACAAGGCAAGTCTCTATGATGTTACCTATGCTTCTAATTTAACCCCTTAAACCTAGATATATTTCTGGTGAATCTGTGCTGCATCCCTTCCAAGATCAACATTTCTTCCTTGAGGTTTGATGCTCAAAACTGAATTCAATAGTTCAGATGGGGTCTTATCAAAGTCACAAATGACACCCTATGTGACTGTGATAAAGGTAAATTTTCCCTCCTCATTCTTCTTGACCTGTCTGCAGCCTTTGACATGATTGACCACACCAACTTTCAATGCTTCTCTAGCCGGGTGGCCATCTCAAATTTCTGATCTACTTGCTGCCCCTTGGCAACATCATTCAAAGGCATGGCATTAGTTTTCACATGTATGCTGATGACACCCAGCTCTACCTCACCACGATCACTCTCGACACCTCCACTGTTACTAAATTATCAGGCTGCTTTTCTGACAACAAGTACTGGATGAGCAGAAATTTCCTGCAATTGAACATTGGGAAGACTGAAGCCATTGTTTCAGACCCTGCTCCAACCATGTCCGGCCCATCTCCCGCGCATCCGCCCTCACGCCTTCTCCTCCCTCCCAGAAAGATGATAGGGTCCTCCTTGTCCTCACTTATCACCCCACCAGCCTCCACATTCAAAGGATCATCCTCCGCCATTTCCGCCAACTCCAGCATGATGCCACCACCAAACACATCTTCCCTTCACCCCCTTTATCGGCATTCCGTAGGGATCGCTCCCTCCGGGACACCCTGGTCCACTCCTCCATCACCCCCTACTCCTCAACCCCCTCCTATGGCACCATCCCATGCCCACGCAAAAGATGCAACACCTGCCCCTTCACTTCCTCTCTCCTCACCGTCCAAGGACCCAAACACTCCTTTCAAGTGAAGCAGCATTTCACTTGCATTTCCCCCAACTTAGTCTACTGCATTCGTTGCTCCCAATGTGGTCTCCTCTACATTGGAGAGACCAAATGTAAACTGGGCGACCGCTTTGCAGAACACCTGCGGTCTGTCCGCAAGAATGACCCAAACCTCCCTGTCGCTTGCCATTTTAACACTCCACCCTGCTCTCTTGCCCACATGTCTGTCCTTGGCTTGCTGCATTGTTCCAGTGAAGCCCAACGCAAACTGGAGGAACAACACCTCATCTTCCGACTAGGGACTTTACAGCCTTCCGGACTGAATATTGAATTCAACAACTTTAGGTCGTGAGCTCCCTCCCCCATCCCCACCCCCTTTCTGTTTCCCCCTTCCCTTTTTTTTCCAATAAATTATAAAGATTTTCCTTTTCCCACCTATTTCCATTATATAATAAAAAAAACCCACTAGAGCTATACCTTGAGTGCCCTACCATCCATTCTTAATTAGCACATTCGTTTAGATAATATCACCAACTTTAACTCTAACGCCTATGTGTTCTATCGTACTATTGTCGTTGACATCTTTTGATGATCTGCTTCTATCACTGCTTGTTTGTCCTTACAACCACAACCCCCCCCCCACCTCTCTGTCTCTCTATCTCTCCGCCCCCCAGACACACACCTTAAACCAGCTTATATTTCAAATCTTTCTTGGACTCGAACTCAAGTTCTGTCGAAGGGTCATGAGGACTCGAAACGTCAACTCTTTTCTTCTCCGCCGATGCTGCCAGACCTGCTGAGTTTTTCCAGGTAATTCTGTTTTTGTTTTGGATTTCCAGCATTCGCAGTTTTTTTGTTTTTATCCTAGCTACCTAGTCCATCTCTCCCATTGGCAGCAGTCTGTTTGCAGCCTTAGTGTCACATTTGATCCTGAGTTGAGCTTCCGACCTCAGCACTGCCTATTTACATCTATATAACATCGCTCCACTTCACCGCTATCTCAGCTCTCCTGCTTAAACATTCATCCATGCCTTCGTTACCTCTACACTTGACTCTTGCTGCAATCCTGGCTGGTCTCCCACATTCTATCCTCCATAAACTTGAGGTAATCCAAAACTCTGCTGCACGTTTTAACTCACAGCAAGTCATGTTCCCCATCACCTCTGTGTTCGCTGACCTACATTGACTCCTGGTCAATCAACATTTTGATTTTAAAATTCTCGTCTTTGTTTTCAAATCCCTCCGTGGTCTTGTCCTTCCTTATCTCTGTAATCTCCTCTAACTGCACAATCATCTGAGATATTTGTGCTTCTCCAATTCTGGTCTCTTCGTGCATTCTCAATCATAATTGCTCCACCACTGGTGACCGTGCCTTCAGCTTCCTAGACCCCATCTTAAATATGAAAAAAATAGCCCGATGGCACTGTCAGTGGCTCAGAGCAAGAAAGCCCTCACAGTACTCTGTGTTCCTTTCACCCTAATGCTTGCAACACTGACATTGATAGACTAATACCAGAGGGTGCAGTTCGTGAGTTTGAGGAAGTAGCATCAGGTGACTTACAGTGTGCAGGTGAGATGGAATAAGGACTGGAAGCAGAACCCACTACCCAAATGATTGCAGTTACCATGAAGAATGCCTCTACTTTGGGAAATGCAACATTGGGCAGCTGTGCCATTCTACTGGTGCCATTCAGTGGCCATGCCAATTGATGCATTGATCACCTGCTTAACACTCACATTACAAGCAAATACTGAAGCTGATCATTCAGGTGATCCCCACAGGTATCCTTACAACAGATATCACAGCAGTGGAACTAGTTCTATGCTTATCTGAACTCTGAGATAGTTGTGTTTTGTCATTGGCAAATGGGTGTGTCAGGATCAGCAGATATGGTTGGCAGCTTAATAGCAGGTGGGTGCAAAACAAATTTTGCTGGTGTGCCATCTTTCCTCTTGATATAATGCAACTGAGGTTCTCTAAAAGCAATCACCGTCACTAATTTTACAATGTCTTCTATAAGGGAGATAAGAGATGCCAGTCAAGGGCCTAATAACAGTTTCAGGCCGCAAGACCAAATTAAACAAAAACTGGGTCTATAACAACTTAACCAGCAATCCTTAAAGGACTACTGGGGGCAGCCAATGTTTCACAAGAGCCTAAGAAGTAGGAGCAGGGGAACACCATACACCCCTCAAACCTGCTCCACCATTCAATATGATCAGGCTGATCTTGGGCTTCAGCTCCTTTCCCACCCGCTCAACATAGCCCTTGATTTCCTGAGAGACCAAAAATCTGTCTATCTCAGCCTTAAATATATTCAATGATGGCACATCCACATCCCTCTGAGATAGGGTATTCGAAAGATCCACAATCCTTTGAGTGAAGAAATTTCGCCTCATCTCAATCCTAAATGATCAGGCCCTTATACCAAGACTGCCCACTTGTTCTAAATTCTTCAGCCAGGGGAAACAACCTATCAGTGTCTACCCTGTCGAGCCCCTTCAGAATCTTGAATGTTCCAATGAGATTATTCCTCTAAACTCCAGAACATATGGACCCAATTTTCTCAACCTCTCATCATGGGACAACCCTCTCATCCCAGGGATCAATCTAGTGAACTTTCACTGTACCACCTCAAGCAAGTATATCCTTCCTTAGATATGGAGACCAAAATTGGACAGAGTATTCTAGATGCAGTCTCACCAAAGTCTATACATCAGTAGCAAGACTTCTTTATTCTTGTAATCCAAACCCATTGCAATAAAAGCCATTTGCTTGATGTACACATGCTTAATTCTTGTGTTTCTTGTACGAGTACACCCAAGCCTGTCTGAACATCAGCATTTACTAATAAAAACAGAAAGCGCTGGAAACACTCAGCAGGTGTGTCAGCATCTCTGGAGAAAGAAACAGAGTTAATGTTTCATGTTGAATATAACACTTCTTCAGATTAAATTTCCTTAGTTTTAATAGCCCCTAGATTACCCTCCAGTCCTGGTATGTAACTTGTGTCTTCGACTAGCATTAAACGATTATGCATTGTGGTAATATTGAGCAAAATTAAGACAATTTAAAATTTGTATTCTGCAATGTTTGATTTTAGTTGATATTAATATTATGCATAAAGTATAAAATTACATAATTAAACAATAAATTTCTACTTTGAGATCATGCAGAGACATTGTAAATTTTGATCTACTCGGTTCTACTTTAAAGGATCTGTAACTTGGAAAAAATACAACTGTATATCTCAATGTAAAGAATTAAACAAGTGCTGTTCTAGTGCACTATAACTGGAAGATAACATAATTTCCTGGGAGTCAAATAAACCTACCAGTACAGTGACAATGGCAATAAATCTTTATATGTACTTTGTCTGTTCCCCTTAAATTCTCTTGATCTTTTCTGCTTTGTAATTTAATGGATTCTATCTATTGTTAATTAAATTGTGATCAAAATGGAAAACCCTTTGGCAAAGTTAACACCAGATTCAAATGTTGCATTGCAGTTTGCAAGAAAAATGGCACTGTTTCATTTCAATATGTAACTAATCTTCCAAGCCTGCAGCGTGGCCCCCTTGGGTGATAAATTGATAACGAGTTAGGATAGACAAATACTTGAACTACTTGAGTGCTGATCCTTAAAATGTAATTAAATCAATTATTGTGTAATGTTTTCTTATATGATATATATATATATATATATAAATTTACATATTGGCAAATGAGGCAATCTAATCCACTGAAGGTAGACTACCTAGTGCAGTGTTTGACCAACTTTTCTCATGGTGTATAAATCATTGAAGTTACCAAGGAGTAATTACAAGGCCAAATATTAACTATAGTGCTCAGAAGGCAACATACACAAAGACAGCAATGCTTGAATAGTGCTAACCATTATCTGAACAGCAAGATCAGGTCACTGCCAGGGAGAAATTTTTGTTTGAAGACTTTCAGTGTTACATGAAGGTTTTGATATGATTTTGGCTTTGTTCTGGCATGTTTCTGGTATTGATCCTCCAGCTAGAGTGTGCAGGTGTTTGAGGATGACATTGCTACAGGAAGGTTGATGATCAGGGCATGGTTACTACAGGATGATTGATAAATACCCGCTACTACTATTTATAGATAATTTCTTTCAAAGGTGGTGTGCCAATGATGTAAGGTGATCCTGCAACCTACTGCAACATAACGCAATACAATGTGCATTCATTTCCCTAATCCTCCACATGCTGCATTCCAATTCTCTGCCACACCACTATGGGGAAACAGTACCCAGTTTTAACTCACTCAAAACCCATTCACTTACATGGTTATAATAGGGCCTATTGAATGCACTTCAAACATTGTCCTGTGAGATGTTTTGAGAGGGGCATGCTGTCAGATGAATATTAACAGAGCTTTGGAAGCATATCGCCACGTTGTCTTCTCACACTGGTGTTGGTCAGCTGGATTACCCTGTTTTTCCAATTTTAAATCACTGGTGGAAGGAAGGACAAATTAAGTGATGTGACAAATACAATTTACTGGCCTGTTTGAGGGGACTAAGACCTAACCCTGTATATTTTTTTATAAAATAGCTATCAATATCCTCATGGCTATTCATAAAATTTTAAAAACTGGATGAAGACCTTTTTAAAATGGCTGAATCTATGCCTGTCTGTAACCCTCCAACAAAAGGAGCTTTCTGGCAGTATCAGGGAAACTTGCACCTCATTATCTCTGGAGAGAAACCAATGACACCCCTGAGGGCTACACAGACCAAATTCAAAGAGAACTATACAAAGGCCATCTCCATTTCCTAGCCCAGGTTGGCCAGCTGGAGTCTATTTGTCTGCTAGGACACAGGACCCCACAACTTTCCTTTCAATTCTTAATTGTTGGAACATTTAACCATCTTAGAAACCAAGATGAGAGCCAGACATCCCTTGCCAAAGACAAATGTGGAGAGGTGAGAGTCATGTGATGTAATATGTAGCTGGTGGAACCAGTTATACTCCCTTGCTGTACTGCAAACTCAATCTTCCATTTTACCATCTAACTACCAGCAGCACAGAAAAAGAGCTCTGCCCAGATTGAATACCTGGCCCCACCTACACTGTTTCTACTGGAACTTCTTACCATTGCCTACCAGATTGATTCATCTCTGTGTGCCTAGCTCATCATATGAAGTCAACGCTTATGGAAATTGAATTATACAGCATTGGTTTTCAACCTGCTGGCCTCTGTGAAGGAATACCTTATTGGACTTTGATGCTGGACTTACAAACCCAAGTGAAACACCATTCCTTTTCTCTATGGTCTCTACACTATAAATTTTTCTTTTCTCTATCCCTCTTTTACTGTATGACTGCAATGGGGGCAATGTTGCAAACCCCTCCCACATTTGTGTACGTGCAAATAAACTAATTCTCTGAGTTCATCCTACCTTGAGTTTGCTGTGGGGTTATTAATAAAAATTAGATCACCCCAAAACAGAGGGGTTGGGAAATATGCCATCGCTTAAAGTGGGAAGCAAATCAAAACATCTTTCTGTTTATAAACAGGTGGTGAGAGGACAAATTGGTGCGGTTAAAATTAACCCCCTCCTGTCTGTAACACCTGATATTTGGGCCTTGCACTCTTTGTACCCTGGCCTCAGTGGTGGCAAATAGGCTCTGCAACCCCACATGTCTACCAGGCATATGTTTAAATGGAGCAGTTACTACCAGACATGAAAAACAGAAATGCACATGGGTTTGGATTTAGTCATTTGGTACACAGAACTTAAGTATTGCTGAAAAAAGAGACATGTCAAAACTTTTCATCTTACACTCAACAGTACACTTCGCATGCAAACCAATATAAGGCGAAAGCAACAGTTTATACTATATGAGAAGAGAGTGCTGATTGGTTAGCAAGTGCACTCTTATTGGTAGAGATGTTGCCATGGAGAATGCACCAGTGATGGTGGCTGACAGTTAACTGCCAAGCATTGTTTGAAATTTAAGCCAGGCAGCTTGATCCTGATTGCCCAGGGTTTGCACTGAGGAATGAGTGAGTGAATGACTGTCACTTATTTTGTTTAGCTGAAACAGGCACAATGTGTGTACATGTTTTTTCTATCTGCAAAGAACAGGGCCCTGTGTATTAATATATGTAGCTTCCAGTACACACAAATGCACCACAATGTAAGCCCAACTGACAATCTTAAATTGGCTGTCAGCGTAATTCCTAGCATACTGAAGATTATTTAGCAAATGTTGTCCAATCGTGGAATCATATCTAATGTTGGACACTGTGTTTTGAGTTTTGCAAATACAGGCTGGTTGGATACAGTCTGTACACTGCCCGTTGCGAACAGCGGCTGGGACATACTGTTTGATACAATCTGCCTGTCTTTTGGATGTACAGCCTACATACTTAGCATCTCACTGGCACTGAAATTCATATACCGCATTATTCATTTGTGTGATAGGCAGAACGTCTTTTTGGCTTGACGGCAGCATCCTGTCAATGACGAATACCACTCATGTTGCTACTGCAGTGTAGTTGTGTGCAACAGCCAGCTTCACCTGTTGCTCAAATTTTTCAGATACCTTGCCCTTTCAGGATAATCTGAGGTAGACTGGGCACTTTTCAGGGCCAAAAATGATGGCCTTAGGCCTGTTCATGAGATTGTGTGATATACAGCATGAAATGATCTGACCAGGGCATTCAATATCCCGCAGTATGCTTTTGATACGCCTTATTTCAGCATCAAGCTTGCATGGTGAGCAAATGGCTCAGGCCCTATTTACAAGGTTGCCAATAAGACCAATATTATAGCATGTGGAACTGTAAGAATCCCAATGTGTATATTGACCAAAGAAGGTAGGCTTGTGGTAGACTGTGGTACATAACCCCCTGGCAGATTTCTCAACAAGTATGTCAAGGAAGGGGAGTTCATTCGACTGCTCCATTTCAAAGGTGAAGTTGAACGCAGGATTGGGCCCATTAAGACATGTAAGGAAATTATTACATGCAGCTCCGACATGTCTCTTTTTACAGCAATACTCAGGGATTGGATTTACAGTACTCAAATAATAGTGCAGCCTGGTCTATTGCTTTTTCTAAAACAACTTTTTAATCTATTTTTGGCAAGCATAGGTATAAACATTGGAAACAGGTGTTTGCTGATGTTACGCAAAACATCAAGGTACACCATCTCACATATGTGGATGTATATACAGTAAGCAAATGCAACCCACCCCAAGGGAAGCATCTGCACTCCACTCATAGGTGCAGAAGAGCTGACACAATCACCAATACATTTAGAGATGTCGGTCATCAATATGCACTTAACAAAATGTATTAAATAAAATTAATTCTGAGGAATAAATACTTAAGACTTTCAGTTGAGTGGTTAAAAAAACAATTTTTAAAATTCTGCGGGAAACAAACGGAAATTTTTAAAAATTTAGATGGTTCATATTCTTTGCATGATCATAGAAAACGTGTGAAATAAAAATTTCCAACTTTTTATTATGGAGGCAATTTTTATAGCTGCTACTACAAAATATAATATTTCCCATTGTTCTGTAACTACCAGTGACTCACCACAAATAAATACATACAAGCTGTTCTCTTGACAGTTTCATAGCACAGGAATTAAATTAAAAAGCAAGAGGGCCAGATTTGGTAGTTGCATTCCTAATCCGTAGGTTACTAATCAGTCAATAATGTCATATTTATGTAAAGAGCTGGAATAGGTGATTTTGGGCCAGGATTTTGTGTTTTAAATGAAAACCATTGCACATTAAATGAAAATGCTCATTAGGCATTGGTACTTCCTAGAAGTTTTAAGGATTTCGGATTTGCTGTTTTCACCCTGAAACACAGTATGTAAGCCAATGGCTATAATGATAAATATTCACTTGCAATGATAGTTGGGCAACATTTTTGCATCATTGACAGCCCAGAAGAACAGACAAATGAGGTAGCTGTGAAGTCCAGGTTTCCTTATTTTATGCAATTTACACTTTTTGAAAAAAAAAATCCTTCTCATAGACAGTGCTGGAGACCTGTTCCTCGAGGCCTAACAACATTTCTGTAGAGCCTGCTGCTGGGACATGAGCTGGACTCTCATTCTTCTCTCAATCTTGGAAAGGACCTGAAACCTAGCAAGGAGCTGAGATGACAACTGCCTGTGCAGGAAAACAAGTAATAATCCTGCCTCTGACTGTTCCATTACAGTGTACATTGGGGCACCAACTCAATGAGGTGCATGCTGTGCGAAGTACATCTTTACGTTACTTTGGCTTACTGATGCAATCCTATAATAATCTGAAAATGCAACTTTTTCAAGCAAAAATGTACAGGACCTGATAAGTATAAAATGAAGGCAACAAAATAATAGCAAAAATATCAAATTTTATGTGATTTTCTTGAGAACTCATAAAAGGTTTGAAGAAGTATCTTTTAGCAGCTTTTATTAACAGAACAATTAGTAGCAATAACAACTTGCATTTATATAGTGCTTTTGATGTAGTAAATTGCCCTAAAGCACTTCACAGGAGAATCATCAGAAAAAAAATTGACACCAAAGCCACATAGGAGATACTAGGAATAAAAACAGAAAATTCTACAAATACTCAGCAGGTTTGACACCAGCTGTAAAGAACAAAACAGAGATAATTTTGCAGGTCAGTGATCCTCTGACATGTGTTCCTCTATCTGCAGTTTGAGAAGGAAATTGGGGATGCTCAAGGGGACAGAATCGGTGGGGCACAGAGACCTCGGAAAGTTGTAGGGCTGGAGGAGGTTACAGAGGTAGGAAGGGCTGAGGCCATAGAGAGATTTGAACACAATGGAATTGGAAGGCACAGGCAAAGCCAGGCAATTTTGCAGAGGTGAAAGTAAGAGGTATTGGTGACAGACAGGATAAAAGGTTGAAAATTAAGGCAGAGACCAGCTGATTGGAATGGATTCATTTCAGGAGTTACAGAGAGCGATAGCTTACTTTAAAAATTAGAAGGCAGCCAATTCCAAAAATCTAGTCTGCAGCTAGCACGTTTCTGAAAATAACACTGCACCTTCTTGAGACGGGCTTGTCTAAATTAGTCCAGTCCAATTGCACAGACTCTTCACTTGTAATAAATGTGATGAGACGGCTCTCCTCCAGTAGCCTTCATGTCTGTAGATCTGGCAGAACCTCCAGCTATTTTTCTAACACTCATACATCTTGTTCTGCTTCATCCCTTGGCTCAAAATGTTAATAGTTTCTGACAATGAGAAACTGGAAAAGGTTATATCGGCTTATAATTTCCAGTGCCTGTGGATCAGCAGTAGTCTAGGTCCTGGCATCAAATTCACCATAATCAAATGTATACAATGTCATCTTTCTCCAAACATAGTCAGTTAAACCATAAAATATAAAAAGGTCAGTGCAATTTGTTGGGGTCAGTTCTTAAATTACACCATGATGCAAGCTGAATGGCAGAAAATTAACTGATTTGCCTTTAAGGGAAATTCAAGTTCAGTGTAAGTCAGTGTACTGGGACAAGATACGCTCCGGTGACAAAAACAGGTTGTGGTAATGAGAACTTCCACTGCTGCTTTAACCAAATAACCGGATAACCAGCTTAAGGTCTGCTTATTTTTCTTAAAGTCTTTCCCACTCATTGTGACTTAAAATTGCTGTAAGCTCCATTAACATTAATGGGAATTCTTGACATATCTAAGTACTAAATGATCAATTTAGAATTTAGGACACATCTGCCTCTGTCTCATCTGCTGCTGAAAGCTTTGCCCATGCCTTTCAGATACCTTTATTGTAATATGCCTTTAAGGGATATTAGCATGTCAACTCCAGCCTTAGTTTCACTTTTGCCTTGAGCAAAGCACATGCAGATCTGATGCCTTCAAGCTTTATATCTATGTATAACTGTTCCAATGTGCGTAGTCTTAGTAAATGAACCCACAACATGTTTACTCAATCCCTTATGAGTGATTGGTGTCTTCTATCTTGTGCAGTAAAAAACCCAAGTCTTTATAATAACATGACAACCTGCAGACTCAACTCCTCCAATGCTTTCTTGGCTGGCATCTGATTCTCCACCCCTAAAAACCTCAATTCATTCAAAAACTCTGCTACCCATGTCCCACCCTGCAACACATATATAAGGATGAGCAGGATGTTACCATCATTGACTTTAAAATTTTTATCCTGTTTACAGTCTGTAGTGATTGTAAGTAAAACCTTTCCTACTGTTTTAGGGGTCACATGATTGTGCAGATGAATCAGCCCTAAGGGCGGGCAATCTTAATGGTGGAGCTTTCTAGTCATGGACCTGGTTGAAGCATGCAGCTGCAAGAGCTCTGTAAATAAAGTTAAATATTTCAAGTAAGAAACCTGTCCAGTATATCAATTTATTACAATTGGTGACAAGGATAAATAGCTCCGAAGTTGCATCTCACCTCCTGAGTGTGAGTACATTAATTCCTAAAGAAAGAAAGAAAAGTGTACTCACCAGTCATGCCACTCTTCGGCAGAATTGACCCTTTTGACTTGTCCATGGAAGTCTGGAGCCAGTACATGGAGCGCCTAGGTTTTTATTTTGTGGCGAATGAAATAACAGTGGAGGAGAAGCAGAAAGCAATTCTTTTAAGTGTCTGAAGAGGCGAGACATACAATCTCACCCATAGTCTGATGGCCCCGAACGTGCCCAATTCTAAATCTTTTAACGAGCTGGTAGACCTCGTGTAGACACATTTTCAGCCTAAGACATCAGTGATTATGCAGAGATTTTAAGTTCAACTCCAGAGTAAGGGCCCCGGGCGAGTCAATCTCAACTTGTGTCACAAAGTTAAAACAGTTGACTGAGCACTGCGGCTTCGGAAATACACTCAATGACGTGTTGCGAGATCGGTTGGTTTGCGGCGTACACAACGACGCCATTCAGCGCCATTTACTTGCAGAAGTTAATATTGATCTGAAGTGCACTATGGAAATAGCACTAGCAATGGAGAGTGCCGAGAGAGACTCGAAGGCTTTGCAGAGTGCACAACATGGTGCTGTTCTTCAGTTGAGGTGGGAACCTACTGCCGAGTATGGCGCAAAAACCAGGGAGACAACTGTGAACCAGGAGATAGTCACTACTGCTCGAAAAATGAAAAGGCATGCTGGAGGCATCACACCAGCGATTCAGAAACTAATTTATTACCGATGTGGGAGTAATTATGTACCGGAAACCTGCAGATTTAAAGAGGCAGAATACCACTACTATCACAAAAAAGGGCATGTTATTAAGCAATGCAGGGTGAAATCAAGGCAGCAGAGAGCAGACCAAGATGATTGAACTAGAAGCTGCTGATACTGATATCTATTCCCTATACAATGCCAAAGCAGTAAAAACTGAACCAATCACCATCACCCTTCAAGTGAATGGGGAGCCTCTAGTCATGGAGGTTGACACAGGAGCATCGACCACAGTGTTGGGAGAACACACATTTAAATACCTAAGTGAAGGTAACCAGCCACAGAATCTGGAGCAAACCGTGGCTCAGCTGAAGACGTACACTGGAGAGGCAATACAGGTAAAAGGCATCGCCACTGTACCTGTATCCTATAGGCAACAGACAGCCCAGCTTCCAGTGATTATTGTAACAGGTGTAGGACCTAGTCTTCTGGGCCATGATTGGTCAAAAGAAATTAAGCTCAACTGGTCAGAAATTTTTCAAGTTAGAACAGGAGGAATTCCTGAGCTGCTAAAAAAAGTATGACAGCATTTTTCATGATAAACTGGAGAAGATAAAAGGCCCACAAGCAAAAATATGTGTAGATTCGGAGGCAACACCCCAGTTCTTTAAGGCCAGACCTGTGCTTTACATCCTAAAGGAGAAGGTGGATGCAGAATTGTGCCACTTAGTGGAGTTAGGAATAATCCAGCCAGTCCAATTTTCAGAATGGGCAGCGCCCATAGTCCCTGTGATGAAACTGATCAAACTCTTTGCATTTGCGGAGACAACAAATTAGCTGTGAACAAGGCTGCTAAACTAGATAAATACCCTATCCCGAGGATTGAAGATCTGTATGCTAAGCTTGCTGGAGGAAAATCCGACACCAAACTGGACATGAACCATGCATACCAACAGCTAGAGCTGGACAGCACATCTAGAGGCTATGTAATCACCAACATGCAGAAGGGCCTGTACCAATATACATGCCTAGCCTTTGGTGTATCATCTGTCTGTGTGATTTTCCAAAGAACCATGGAAAGCCTACTACAAGGACTTCCTTAGTTGTAGTGTACCTGGGTGACGGCCTGATCACGGGATCAATGGAAGCCGAACATTTGGCCAACCTAGAAAAGGTTTTAAGGAGATTTTTGGAAGCTGGTGTACGATTAAAGAAAGAGAAGTGTACTTTCGAAGGGACTGAAAGCACCTATTTGGGTCATCAAGTGATTGGGCATCAAAGGTTGCAGCCAGTAGAGCAGAAAGTCAGGGCAATTAAGGGGGTTCCCTTTCCTACCAGTGTCACTGAACTCAAGTCTTTTTTGGGCATGATAAGTTATTACGGTTGCTTCTTGCTGAATTTGCCAACAGTGTTAGCCCTTTTACACTTATTATTGAAGAACCATCGATGATCATGGAAGGAGCAACAAGAAGAAGCTTTCATAGAAGTCAAGAAGCTGTTACACTCATCATGTCTACTATACATTATGACCCATCAAAAGAGTTAATGTTAACCTGTGATGCATCTCCCTATGGTGTGGGAGTTATGTTGTCACACAGGATGGAAGATGATTCCAAAAGGCCAATAGGCTATGTCTCCAGAACCCTCTCTGCAGCCGAGAAAGCTTACTCACAAATTGCAAAATAAGGTTTCTCCATAATGTTTGGAGTAAATAAATTCCATCAATATCTGCGTGGTTTATATTTCATTATAGTGTCAGATCATAAGCCACTAATGGGTTTATTTAGTGAAGATAAAACAATTCCACTGATAGCCTCTGCCAAAATTCAATGATGAGCCTTGATTTTGTCGGCATACGGGTACACCATCCGCATGTGCATATTGCAAATATGCACACTCAGTCATCTTCCATTGGCATATAGCATTGTACATGCTCCAGTGTCAAAAGAAGTTGTACATGTGATGAATTTCCTGAACTCTTTGCTGGTCTGTGTGAAGCAAATACAGAATTGGACAAACCAGGATCCAATTTTATCAAAAGTCCGAGACCAGATATTGCAAGGATGGTCAATTGCACTGGTCTCTGAAGAGATAAAACCGTTCTATGCCCGTAAAACGGAGTTAAATTGTCAACATGGAATATTGTGGGGAACAAGAGTCATCGTCCCTTTGCAAGGAAGAGAACCACTCTTGACAGAGCTTCACAGTGTGCATCCAGGCATTTCAAAGATGAAGATGCTTGAGCGAGGCTACATCTGGTGGCCAGGTATAGGCAGTGATATAGAAAAAATGGTTAAACACTGTCTCTAGTGTCAGCAACAACAGAAGTTGTCCGTTTCAGCTCCACTGCATCCATGGAAGTGGCCTGGTTGACCTTGGGTTAAACTACATATAGACTACATAGGTCTATTTTTAGGTGCCATGTTTTTATTGATCATTGACATGCATTCTAAGTAGATGGATGTGTATGAAGTTAGATCACCGACAAGCTGTGCCAATGTTTTAGTATACATGGCCTTACCAGCCGTCATTGTTTTGGATGATAATACTGCCTTCACTGGTGTGGAATTCTGGAGATTCATGAGTTTAAATGGAATTAAACATGTTAAAACAGCACCATATCATCCCTCATCCAATGGGTTAGCAGAAAGAGCAGTGCAAACTTTTAAAACAGGAATGAAGGAGTTATCCAAAGGAACGTTAAAAATGCCGCCTTCATACAAGGTTGAGTCCGATGTTTCCAAACTTAGAGGGGAAGGTAAAGAAGAACCAGAGTAGTCAGAAAGTGTATCACAATATTCATAGCAAAGCTCATAAATTTACTGTGGGAGAGACAGTTTTCGTGCAAAATTTTAGGAATGGACCTAGTTGGGTTCCTGGTATAATCGTCTCTGAAATTTGTCATACCAACTGGAAGTGGAAGACTGGATTGTTCAAAAACATGTGGATCATCTCAGAAATAGAGACACTCCAATAACCAGTTGTTCCACCTGAAATTGATGTCAAACCTTAAATCCCTGAGGTGACAGATTGACCTTGAATAGATATACCTGATATCTCTGTTAATTAAATAATTCTGAATTGCCATTGTCTAAGGATATCCTTGATACTGCAGTTCCTGATCATGTCGATCCAGTGGGAGAATCTCAAGCCGTGGAGCTACGTTTCTCTAACCTAATTGGAAAACCACCTAGAGGCTTCATCTATAAACACATGACCTGTGTATATATGTGTATGTTGTGGATTAAGAAAATAAGAAATGTAAAAAAATTAAAGGGGAAGGGATCCACTGACTGTAAGTAAAACCTTTCCTACTGTTTTAGGGACCACGTAATTATACTGAAAAATCAGCCCTAAGTGCGGTTCAAGCATGTAGCTTCTTCAAGAACTCTGTAAATGAAGTTCACTGTTTCAAGTAAGAAACCTATCTGGTACACCAAGCTTATTACACAGTCATTCATGACCTAACCTCTTCCTATATCTAATGACCTCTGCCCTCCATACCACTAAAAGATATACTCCTCCGACTATGGCCTTCTGTGCAACTCCCCCCTTCCATTGGTAGCCATATCAACAGCTGCCTACATTTCACATTCTGGAATTTTCTACAAAACCCCACTGTCTTTCCACATAAATCTCTCCCTTTAAGACTCTCCTTAATGTCTATCTCTTTAACCAGGCTTGTGGCTAGCCCTCCTAGTATTTCCCTCATTAGCTCCTCATCCATTTTTTTATGATTTCACCTCTGCACAGCTTAGGATGCTTTTCTATATTAAAGGCACAATATTTAAGTTTTTGTTGTTGATCAAGAAGTACCTCATGGGGCAAATTCCCTCAGGTTCTTCTCCTGCTCCACAGTGTAAGTTTAGTGGAGACCCTTTGGATCTGTAAACTGAGTTCCTGCTAAACTTCTGCCAAATTTACAGCATTCAGCCAAACGAAGTCTTGAGTCAATTCACCCCGATATAATAATTTCAACATGGCAGCAAAAATAGAGAAAGTCTTTGGGCGAGATATTGATTCAAGCACTTACACCAAACTGTTGAGTGAATTACCCATAATAATAAAAGTAGCAAATGCGAAGAAGAATCAGGTATTCCATAAAATGAAGCTTTAATCATTTGAAAAGCTAGAATTGAAAATGTTGCTGCTGTAATGGATGCCAGGGCTCTCAGCCAAGAATGCATAACGAAGCTTGGCTGAGGGCCCAGAAATCCATTAGCGTATTGAAGCACCTGAATCCAAGAGCAAACATGGCTTGATTAACAGCTCTGGCTCTCTGATCTATGCTGTCAATTGCATTTTGTTTATTTTCATAAGATATATAGGTTTCAGGTGCATGCAGTTTCTGCTGTTGATATTTAAAGGGTCTGGTCAATTGACATTTTTATTGGTCTGTGGTACAAAGGAGTTTCCTTTTAAGAAATAGAAAGTTATCAATGAATGGCGGAGTTTTTAACAGCTCTTTTTGTCACAATAGGGTTCATTGGTTCTATAACAAAAACAGAATTACCTGGAAAAACTCAGCAGGTCTGGCAGCATCGGCAGAGAAGAAAAGAGTTGACGTTTCGAGTCCTCATGACCCTTCGACAGAACTTGAGTGAGACTGGTTCTATGCTAGGTATAGTGGGTGAATGGGCATGGAAGTGGCAATAGCTTGACATGGGGCCACGAGGGACCATAGGGGTTGATTAGAGGGGCATACCTTGACATGGGGGCATTAGGAGAACCTTTTGAGCTTACTTCCGAGGTGCCGTGGACTACGACTCTTTGAAAAGCCAGCCCAACTCCATGAAAATTGTGGAGGATTAGGATAACCCTATACTTACAATGGAGCTAGCCAGGTAGGGAATGCATGGTGCAGGCTTGCGAGCAGAAGAAACCTGCTGCCTTAAAAGGCACTGTTAAAAATTGAAAACCCCATGAATGGCGTCGGGAATCCTGGATTTGGTTCCTGTCTGCCATTTTCAAAGGTCCAGGGAGTCTCCCTGGCCTTGCAAAAATCCAGTCCATCATATTTGTTAATGAAATATGGATAAGTCTGCTGGAAATTCAAACTCATTTTTTGTTGAATGAAGGCATGAGAATGTATGATATAAAAATGTGTACTTGTAAAATATTTTCTTATAAGTGACTAACTAAAGTGACTGATGCCACCTCTATGTATGAAACTTTAAAATTTGTTCTCACTATGTAGATGGCACTGTCTGGGTCCCAGTTAATGGCTATGCCCAGTTGTTCTGAGAAAGTGCAATCCTCCTGGCACTGGTACATAGCAATTGCTTTTTTTTATAATTAAGTGGTATGTGTCAACTGAAGTGTGGGACTGAAGTCATGTGAAGTCTGACTGGGTGGGGATGGTAGGCTCTTTTCCCTTGTGAACCAGTTAAGGCATTGGTCAATTAATTCTGTCTTTAAATTACCACATTTATTAAATTTAATTTGATAACTCGTCATGATGGGATTTGAACTCACGAGGCGGAATTTTCCACTTATGAGACTAGGTGCAATGGCGGGAGGTTTCGACAGCACTCAACCCACTGGCCAGACTGGCGGGAACTCAGGCCTGATTCCACACTTGGAGGGTCATTAATTATGCACAGGTAAGTATTGGGTTGAATCACCTGACGGGTCGGGAGCTGATTTGTCCGCCTGCCTTCAGCGGACGGGTCGAAGGTCTGGGTGCCATATTTAAAGGCCGGTCCAACACATAATCTCACTCTCTCCAGCCCACCTGTCTTCCGGACATGGTCAGAGATGTCTTGAAGCCAGAAGAAGAAAGCCAAGCGTCAAGAAGAAGGCAGCACACCGTTTCACCCACCAGGCCCTCCAGGCCTTGATCAGAGGTCTGCAGGCGTCCAGGCAAGTCCTGCATCCCAGGGATGGCCGCAGGAAGCGCAGCAGCCTCACCTCTCCAGCCTGGGAGACCGGCACAGAGCATATCAACACGGCTGGCAACTGCACCCAAAATGCCATCCAGTGCAGGAAGAGGATGAATGATCTCATCCGCTCCGCCAGGGTAAGTCATCCTTCAATTACCTCCAATATCAAACCCTCATCATGGCATCATGCACTCAAACAGCTACTCTCTTCAGTGATCTCGAACAGCCTTTAGCAGGGAACACATACCAACACTCATTCTCTCACTGAGACTTTCACATCAACATGTTGATTGCATGAGGGAGGGCTCACCACACACACAGGGGACATGCATCTCACCCAACCTCTGTTCCATCCCTTCTCATCACTTTCTTTCTTCTTCACACAGACCAAGCTGGCGCACAATAGGCGCAAGAGAACATAGATTGGGGGAGGGACAACCAACTGCCTCGCCCTTACTGAGTTTGAGCAGGTTACAGTTGAGCTGGCTGGGAAGGACAGAAATCATTCCTGTGGGGAAGGGGAGATCGGCCTCTCCCAACAACTTAGGGCTAAATCTTACCTATATCAGGATGGCTGGGTGGGAGCGGGGGTGGGCATGGAGCTGATCGCTGCCCGCAATCAGCAGTGTGCCACCATTTTACGTGGGCGGGCCAATTAAGGCCCGCCCAGTATAACGCATGGCTGGTAGCGCTCAGTGCTCCCTGTGCAGGCAGGGGGAGGAGGGTGAGTCGGGGCCTGTGCACTTTCGCAAGGACATGTTTGTGCATTTTGCAAAATTTATTTAATTATTTTATAAAACCTTCAGGAAACCTCATCCCGCTTGTGGATGAGGTTTCCTGAAAAATGTGAAGGCCGCTTGGGCTCTTTACCTGCCCACCAACCTTAAGGGCAGCGCTGTTAACAACATCAATTACTTTTTTAACGACCTTAATAGGCCTTTGACATGCCGTCATTGATGGAATACCATATATGATACAGCTGTGCCTCCTTCACTATTGCCTGTATTCCCAAATTCTAAATTCCTATGTGTTACTCTTGACATGCAATGACTGTGATGTGAAGCCACGGAGCTCTGAGTAGCCCTTTAAAAATGCTAATGAAGCCATTGGCTTTCAGTGGCTTTCATCACAAGGAGGACTTCTTGCTTTCTTTCTAAGCAAACTCCTGTTCACTCCTGCGGCTACAAGTTAGAAGGCGATCCCAGAAAGGCCCCCCTTGTGTTTACCCTTCCCCCTCACTGCCATTCCACAGCCTTCTCTCCCCATTGTCCACTTTGCGTTCATCAACCCCACCCTCACCTCACAGCCCATCCTCGGTTGATGTGCTAGTTTCTGAAAGTGGAGGCCTGCGTGAGTGCCACAGCACAGTGGTGTTCCTTGGGACAACATAGGCAAAGAGCAGGAGCAGACCAACTCTACAGCCCCACGAGTGTGGCGTTCACCGCAACAAAACCAACGCAGCACTATAGCAGGAAGGCTGTTCCATTCACCCTAAAGTTACCAGAGAATTGAGGTCCGACTTATGCACGTCACCCATTTTCAAACAGGTTTGAAGCCGATGTAATTTCCTGCAGGCGTGATGTAAGATTGGAAGGCATGACAAGATTCTGCCGAGCAGCTGTTTTAATGAGCATTCATACGATGTTAACAAATGCAAATGGCGTTCACGCCACTAGTCGATGGAATAACTGACCTGCCATGTATCCACCATTGGGAGAATTGCAAGTTGTTTTTACGCCGCCGGATTTCCAACTTTTTGCCGGCCGCTGGATTGTCCACTCCTGCCCACCACGAAACCCTCTGCAGGAGGTTTGGGAAAATTCCACCCACAATCTCTGGCTTTTTAATCTATACTCTGGGCAGAATTTTCTCACTGTCAGGAGTGGGCACGGAGCCAATCATGATTGGCTCTGCGCCTCCATTTTATGTGGGCGGGCCAATTAAGGCCTGCCCAGTGTGACGCACGGCTGGTAGTGCTCAGTGCTACCTGTGCGGGCAGGGGGGAAGAGGGAGAGTCGGAGCCTGTGCTTTTTCGCGCATGCATGTGAAAGAGTGCAGAAATCTCCCTGAGCTGCCTCAGGGAGATTAAGATCATATTTGAAATATTTAAATAAAGGTAAAAATTATTTAGACATGTCCCCTCATGTGACAGTGTCACATGAGCTGGGACATGTTTACGAAGTGTGAATAAATTATTTATAGATTTTTTTAAACCTTCAGGAAACCTCTTCCCGCCTGTGGATGAGGTTTCCTGAAAAACACGAAGGCCGCTTGGGCTCTTTGCCTGCCTGCAAACCTTAAGGCTGGATGGACAGCGTTGATAAGTTTATTTGGCTTTTTAAGGGTCTTAACAGGCCTTTGACAGTTTGGTGGGCGTGCAGCTGCCTCTGGTGCACACCCACCAAAAGATCTGAATGACACGCGGTGAGGTTGGGACACATGCCCAACGCCACTGTGTGTCATTTCACGTGTCAGCCCACCCCTGCACGCCGATGTGAAAATCCTCCCCTCTGTGTATGATAAGTATTACCTAAAAGCCAGACTTGATTTGTATTTTTAAAATACTGTGCATGTATGGGGGCTGACTGGGAATTGTAAACTGCTCCTAATGTAAGATCTTCTGACAAACGTAGATCTATTTCTTCTATTGGGGATAAAAGATTCTCACTTTAGAGCTGGAAACACTGTGACCAGCTGATTAGGGGGTCTAATGTACATTAGATAGCATCTTTCTTTTCTATTTGGATTCGGAGATCCAAGTCAATTTATACTCTAACAGAATTACCTGGAAAAACTCAGCAGGTCTGGCAGCATCGGCGGAGAAGAAAAGAGTTGATGTTTCGAGTCCTCATGACCTTTCGACAGAACTTGGATGCTGCCAGACCTGCTGAGTTTTTCCAGGTAATTCTGTTTTTGTTTTGGATTTCCAGCATCCGCAGTTTTTTTGTTTTTATCAATTTATACTCTCTTACCCTATATTTTAGCCATCAGGTTCCGATGTCATTTTTACTAACACATTACCCATGAGAAATCTAGCAATGAAATCATTTCAATTTTGTTTCATATGAATAGGCATTATCCTAATACCAAAATGCGATGGAAGTAACTGGTAGATAATATCAGTTAACAATGGTTCTCTCACTGGGGTATGAATAATCTCAGCAGTGACTTACCCAGGTCAGTCTCCAGCCTCTGTAAGCAAATAAGTGGGAAATGCTGAGCAGTGATGAAGCAGAGGAAGGAGGAAACAGCAGGAGGAGGGCGGACACGAAAGACTAAATAGCAAGCAGCACTTGGGCAGAACGATATAAAGCAGCAGTTTGCAGGGAAAGGTTGGTGTTTGCTTGCATATATTAACATGCTGAAAATATTACATCCATTAGGAAAACACACAGGCAGATATCAATAATTTGTGTGATTTGCCTAACCTCTGACTGTGTGTTGTATTATTTCTATTGTATTATTGTACACTTTTATCATGAGTGATGATAGTAACAGAGAAGTCTACAGCCACGTCTGTGATTGGTCTGTAAAGTGCACCACTGGTGTTAAAGTGACAACCTGGCTTGCTGGGAAGAGGGAAAAGGACTGTGGGTGTCCATTGACTCACTATCAAGACTGCCAGGGTTAGAATCAGGCCAGGCTGGAGGGATGCTCATGTAAGTACTTTGATGTCAGTCAAAAAGACTTGCATTCTGATAGTGTTTTTCACAACCACTGGACAGCCAATGAAGTGCTTTTGAAGTAGTCACTCATGTAGGAAATGTGACAGCCATGTTGTGTACAGCAAGCTCCTCATAAAGAGCAATGAGATAATGATGGGGAGGTTTGCTAGTGCTGTTGGGGAGGATTTAAATTAACTTGGCAGGAAGATGGGATCCTGAGAGGAGGTTCAGTAGGGGGAGATGCACAGCCAAAGTTAAAAGAGAGAGCCAGTGAGTCTGGAAGGCATAGAAATTATAGGCCAGTTAAGGCACAAAGGAGCTTGACAAGGTTGGATGGTATTTATTTTAATGCAAGGAGTCTAACAAATAAGACTGATGAGTTGAGGGCTCAAATTAACACATGGAAGTATGATGTCATTGCTGTCACAGAGACATAGTTGAGAGAGAGGGGCAAAATTGGCAGCTCAATATTCCAGGATATAGGGTCTTCAGACGAGACAGGGAAACAGGTAAAAGAGGGGGTATCATAATATTGATCAAGGAATCAATTACAGCAGTAAGGAGGGACAACATCTTACAAGGCTCCTCAAATAAAGCCATATGGGTAGAACTGAAAAACAAAAAAGGAGCAATCACATTGCTGGGAGTGTACTATAGGCCCCCAAACAGTCAGAGAGAAATAGAAGAGCAGAAATATAGGCAGATTTCAGAGAAGTGTAAAAATAATAGGGTAGTAATAGTGGGGGATTTCAACTTCCCCAACATTAACTGGTTTAGGCATAGTGTGATAGATTTAGAGGGAGCGGAATTCTTAAAATGCAACCAGGAGAGTTTTTTAAGCCAGTACATAGAAGGTCCTACAAGAGACGGGGCGGTCCTGGACTTACTTTTAGGGAATGAAGCCAAGCAAGTGGTAGAAGTGTCAGTGGGGGAGCATTTTGCAGATAGTGATATAACTCTGTTAGATTCAAGGTCGTTTTGGAAAAGGACAAAGATGGGCCAGATATCAGAGTTCTAAATTGGGGGAAGGCCGATTTTAATAAGATCAGATATGATTTCGCCGGAGTGGACTGGGAGCAGCTACTTTTAGGTAAATCTGCATCAGAGCAGCGGGACTCATTCAAGAAGGAAATAGAGAGAGTACAGGGTCAACATATTCCAGTAAAGACAAAGGGTGGGACCAACGAATCCAGGGAACCCTGGATGTTGAGGGATATACAGGATTGGATAAAGAGAAAAAGGGAGGCTTATATCAGATATCGAGGGCTCAAAACAGTGGAAGCCCTAGAGAAGTATAGAATTTGCAGGAGGGAACTTAAAATGGAAATTAGGAGAGCAAAAAGGGGGCATGAAAAAACATTGGCAGGTAAAATAAAGGAAAATCCAAAGTTATTTTACAAGTACATTAAGAGTAAGAGGATAACTAGGGAAGGAATAGGGCCCATTAAGGTAGTAATTTGTGTGTGGAGCTGGAAGACGTAGGTAAAGTTCTAAATTAATACTTTGTGTTGGCGTTCACAAGGGAGAGGGATGAAGTGGGTTTGGAAATCAGGCATAAGAACTGTGCTATAATTAAAGAAATTAGAATAGAAAGGGAGGAGGTTCTAAGTGGTCTGGCAGGCTTAGAAGTAGATAAATCTCCAGGCCCGGATGAAATGTATCCCAGGCTGTTGAATGAGGCAATAATTTTCAATACCTCTCTGGCCACAGGAGAGGTGCCAGAGGACTGGAGGACAGCCAATATGGTACTGTTTTTCAAGAAGGGAGGAAGGGATAGACCAGGGAACTACAGGACAGTCAGTCTAACCTGAGTGGTGGGGAAACTGTTGGACGCAATTCTGAGGGACAAAATTAATCTACACTCAGTGGTAGGGATTAATCAAGGACAGTCAGCATGGTTTTGTTAAGGGGAGGTCATGTCTGACCAATTTGATTGAATTTTTCGAAGAGATGACCAGGTGTGTAGATGAGGGCAATGCATTTGACATAGTCTACTCGGACTTCAGCAAGGCTTTTGATAAAGTCCTGCATGGGAGACTGATAACGAAGGTAAGAGCCCATGGTATCCAAGGCAACTTGGCAAATTGGATCCAGAATTGGCTGAGTGGCAGGAAGCAGAGGGTGATGGTTGAGGGGTGTTTTTGTGACTGGTGCCAGTGTCCAGTGGGGTTCCATAGGGATCGGTGTTGGGTCCCTTGCTGTTTGTGGTATATATAAACGATTTAGACTTGAATATAGGAGAGTTGATCAATAAGTTCGCAGATGACACAAGAATTGGTGGTGTGCTAAATATAGTGAGGAGGATAGCCTTAGATTACAGGAGGATATAGACGGGTTGGTCAGATGGGCTGATCAGTGGCAAATGGAATTTAACCTGGATAAGTGTGAAATGATGCACTTGGGCAGGACAAACAAGGCAAGGGAATACACGATAAATGGCAGGACCCTGGGAAGTGCCGAGGATCAGAGGGACCTTGATGTGCATGTCCACTGGTCCCTTAAGGTAGAGGGAAAGGTAGATAAGGTAGTTAAGAAGGCAAAACAAAAACAAAAACAGAATTACCTGGAAAAGCTCAGCAGGTCTGGCAGCATCGGCGGAGAAGAAAAGAGTTGACGTTTCGAGTGTGGTCAAGAAGGCATATGGAATACTTGCCTTTATTAGCTGAGGCATAGACTATAAGAACAGGGAGGTTATGCTGGAAGTATATAAAATGCTGGTTAGGCCACAGCTCGAGTATTGCATGCACTTCTGGAATCTGCATTATAGGAAGGATGTGATTGCACTAGAGAGAGTGCAGATGAGATTTACCAGAATGTGGCCTGGACTGGAGAGTTTTAGTTATGAGGAGAGATTGGATGGACTGGGGTTATTTTTCCTAGAGCAGAGAAGATTGAGGAGGGACATGATTGAGGGGCATAGATCAGGCAGACAGGAGGGAACTTTACCCCTTGGTGGAGGGATCAACTGAATAGGTACTTTGCATCAGTCTTTACGGTGGAAGACACGAGTAACATCCCCAAAGTTCAAGTGAGTCGGGGTGGCAGAGGTGAGTATGGTGGCCATTACAAGGGAGAAGGTGCTAGGAAAACTGAAAGGCCTGAAGGTGGATAAATCACCGGGACCAGATGGATTACACTCCAGAGCTCTTAAGGAGATAGCTAAAGAGATAGTGGAGGCGTTAGTGGTGATCTTTCAGGAATCACTTGAATCAGGGACGGTCCCAGAGGACTGGAAAATCGCTAATGTAACACCCCTATTTAAGAAGGGAGTGAGGCAAAAGATGGGAAATTACAGGCCGATTAGCCTGACCTCGGTCGTTGGTAAGATTTTAGAGTCCATTATTAAGGATGAGATTTCAGAATACTTGGAAATGCATGGTAAAATAGGGCAAAGTCAGCATGGTTTCATCAAGGGGAGGTCATGTCAACAAATCTGTTAGAATTCTTTGAGGAGGTAATGAGTAGGTTAGACAAAGGATGTTATCTACTTGGACTGCCAGAAGGCCTTTGACAAGGTGCCACACAGGAGGCTGCTCAGTAAGATAAGAGCCCATGGTGTTAGAGGCAAGCTACTAGCATGGATAGAAGATTGGCTGTCTGGCAGGAGGCAGAGAGTGGGTATAAGGGGGTCCTTCTCAGGATGGCGGCCGGTGACTAGTGGAGTTCCACAAGGATCAGTGTTGGGACCGCAACTTTTCACTTTATACATTAATGATCTAGATGAAGGAACTGAGGGCATCCTGGCTGTTTGCAGATGACACAAAGATAGGTGGAGGAACAGGTAGTTTTGAGGCGGCAGGGAGACTGCAGAAGGATTTGAACAGGTTAGGAGAATGGGCAAAGAAGTGGCAGATGGAATACAACATGGGGAAGTGTGAGGTCATGCACTTTGGTAGGAAGATAGAGGCATAGACTATTTTCTAAATGGGGCAAGAATTCATAAATCTGGAGTGCAGAGGGACTTGGGAGTCCTAGTCCAGGATTCTCTTAAGGTTAACTTGCAGGCTGAGTTGGTAGTTAGGAAGGCAATTGCAATGTTGGCATTTATTTTGAGAGGACTAGAATATAAAAGCAGAGATGTGCTGCTGAGGCTTTATAAGGTTCTGGTCAGACCACATTTAGAATATTGTGAGCAATTTTGGGCCCCGTATCTCAGGAAGGATGTTCTGGCCCTGGAGAGGGTCCAGAGGAGGTTCACAAGAACGATCCCAGGAATAAAAGGCTTAACATATGAGGAATGTTTGAGGAGTCTGGGTCTATACTAGATGGAGTTTAGAAGGATGAGGGGGGATCTGATTGAAACTTCCAGATTACTGAAAGGCCTGGATAGAGTGGATGTGGGGAAGATGTTTCCATTGGTAGGAGACACTTGGACCCGAAGGCACAACCTCAGAGTAAAGGGAAGACCTTTTAGAACAGAGATGAGGAGAAACTTCTTTAGCCAGAGAGTGGTGAATCTATGGAATTCGTTGCCACAGAAGGCTGTGGAGGCCAGGTCATTGAGTGTATTTAAAACCGATAGGTTCTTGATTGGTAAAGGGGTCAAAGGTTACGGGGAGAAGGCAGGAGAATGGGTTTGAGAAACTTATCAGCCATGATTAAATGGCAGAGCAGACTCGATGGGCCGAATGGCCTAATTTCTGCTCCTTTGTCTTATGGTCTTAATAACCAGGAGGCATGGATTTAAGGTAAGGGGCAGGAGGCTTAGAGGGGATGTGAGGAAGAATTTTTTCACCCAGAGGGTAGTGGGAATCTGGAACTCACTGCCTGAAAGGGTGGTTGAGGCAGATATCCTCATAACATTTAAGTATTATTTGGACATGCACTTGCGATGCCATGGCATACAAGGCTATGGACCTAGTACTGGAGAATGGGATTAGAATAGAATACTTGTTTGATTGGTGCAGACTTGATGGGCCGAAGGGCCTTTTCCTGTGCTGTAGACCTCTGTGACTTTATCTCCAAGACCAAATAATGTTTTTCTTGTGTTGTTTATTGAGAGATAAATATTGGTCAGTGCACCAGGAATATCTCCCCTGCTCTTCTTTGATATAGTGGCATGGGATATTTTACATTCACCTGGGCAAACATACAGGACCTCCATTTAACATCCCATCTGAAATACAGCACCTTTGACAGTGCAGCACTCCCTCAGTTCTGCACTGCAGCGTCAGCCTAGAAGTGGGACTTGAACCCAGAACTTCATGATTCAGAAGCATGTGTGCTCCCGACTGAGCCACAAAAACAAGCGTTAAGTAGTGCAACCAAATGAATAAGAAACCATACAGTTTAACATATAAAAGTTTAACACTCACTGTATACTACTGCAGTGACATGTTCAAAGAAGATAAAGCACTGTAAGCTTTATCACTTCAGTGATTTTTTAACTCAGTATCAGGCCTAAGTCCATGAAAACCAATTGTACGTTCTATGACTCACTAATGAATAAGCAAGTAATGCCTCGCTTTCTTAGTTATGTTGCTGTTGCTGTTATAAATTTACAAAGGACATGATTGAGTTTGAATTGCTCTTAATCTATTTACAGCGAAACAATACTAATGGATGCAATAAATATTCAGGATCACTTATGAGAACTTTCAGTAGTAAACTGAAGGACTAAAATAAACTTATACTAAACGTGATCTACCGAGTCAGTCTGGATTCTTTAATTAAATGATCCAAACTAAGATACCAAAGATAAAATACAGGGGCCAGGATTTTTATCTTGTCAGGCGAGCCCAGCCGCCCGCCATCGATTTCCCGCGGGCTGCCCAATTAACGGTCAGCCCGCGTGAAACGGGCTATAGTGCCGAGCGCTGTCGTGGTGGGGGCGAGCGCGGGAGCTCGCGCATGCGCGCAGGTGCACGCGACGGAAGCTGCCTAATCAGGGAGCTGAAGATTTAAAGAAACAAAAATTAAAAACTCAGCAATGTTAAAAATATGCCCCCTCAGGTGACCTGAGCAGGGACATGTCATAAATGAATTTTAAATTTAATTTCTGATTGCTGATGGGAAACCCTCATCCTGCTCGTGGGTGAGGTTTCCTCAAAAAATCCAAAGACCCCTTGGCCTTTTCGCCTGCCCGCCAACCGTAAGGTTGGACAGGCAGTGCAAAATTTCATTTAATTATGACTTTAATGGCCTTAGTAGCCCTGTTAATTGTCAGTGGGCGTGCCGCCGACTCCCCTGGGTGCCCGCCGACCGAAATATCGTGCGAGTGCGTGATGCGCCAAGATGCTCGCCCAGCGTCATCGTGCGTCCTTTTACGCTCGAGCGGCTCGGGTGTGCGCCCGCCGGCTCTGCGCAAATTTCTGCCCATAGGGCTGGATTTTACATGGGGGAGTCTGTTGCTTGCCGTCCTGTGCAGAAAAGCCGGGTCACAAGCCACCCCGCGCCAATAATACACTGTGGATGGCTTTTACAAGCTGAGAGTGCCACTCCTGTCCCTCAGGGCCTTCAAGAGCTGCCTGCCAACCTGATTGGCTGGCAGCCGAGTTGTCCCAGCAGCACCAGAACTCAGTAGTCGGTTCTGCTGGATCTGCAAGCAGTCCCAAGAAGAAGATTATGGTGATCGGATCCACAGGTGAGTGCCAGGGTTTCTGGATGGGAAGGGATCGTGGACCCTAGGGAAGGAGGGTGAAGTGGGGGTTAGGCGGGTGAGGGTAGGAGCCTGGTTTGAGGCCATGTGGGAGGCAAAAAGAGAGTGTACCATCTTGGGTTGGGGGGGGGAGGAAGGTGCCCCCGATGTGCATAAGACACCCCCTCCCCAAAGGAGGTACCTCCTTTCCCCACCTTTTTACTTCGGATGATGAAAAAGTGGGCTGGCCACTTCCCTCTGCCTTCTACTGCTCACTATTATGGCAATGGAGGCAAAATTAGGCCCTCAGCTGCCCATTTATTGGCCAGTTGAGAGCCTCCTCAATAGTCCTAAAGGCAAATGGGCTGACTGATGCCTTACCTGTCCAGTGTATTAATTTTAATTGAAAATAGTGATTTAATGTGGGATGGTGGGGAATTCCAGATGATGCTCCTTTTTCTGCAGCCAACTACCCAGACATGTGCCTACAGGTATTCATCTTAAAAATGCAAGATAGCTCTAAGTGAAAGAACTCTTTGGCATTATAGAAAACCAAGGAAACATTTTGTCATGAGCTTTGGGACAAAAAGAGAGCCCTGAACCATCACTTGATGGCACTGGGACCAACTTGGCAATTTTACCATAGGTGGCCTCCTAACAGGCCACCTGGGAACCCATCATCTAATTCAGGATGGCCGTCAGGCTCCTGATGCTGCCGCTCCAATCAGAGGCCCACCAGTTCTGAAAGCCTTAGCAGTGCCACCGGGAGAAGTGGTTGGTGCTGAGGCAGGCAGGGAACCTTGGGAACTCAGGCAGGTAAGTGAAAAGAAAATGACGAATTCAGGTGGCTAAGGGTTGGAGGGGAAACCTCTCCAGGAAGATTGCTGAGGCAGCCTTCCCCAGCCGGGGCCCCCTCTTTGTGCCCCGGAGCTCCAAAGGTCCCCCCGAGCCACTGAAGGGAGGGTGCCTCCTTTAAACTAATGGCTTCCCACTTGGGGAGGGGGTTGGGGCACGGGGACTGGTTGCCCCACCATCAGCAAAATGCCGGTGGTATCATAAAATGGCCCCCAACACTCAGCCTCTCTCCCAAGGGCCAGTAAAAGCCCCAAGAATCCATCAGGAACACAATTTTTTGAATTGGAAAAGTAAACAGAACTCCAACATGCCATAGTAATGAAAAGAAAAAGGAATGTGGGCACCTTTCTGTTTCTCAAGATCTTATATCAACAATTCATGGGCTGCTTAACGCAGCATAAAAAGCAGTCAAAAAGAATTGATCTAATCCCAAGTGAATGTTTGACACAGCAAAAAGAATGTTTTATTTAGCTGTTGAAATACCATGGGTGGTAAGTCAGCAGCAGCATTATGAATGAAGACATAATACTACAGATATGCATGTGTATAATTAGTGTATGCTGGAGAATCAATGCTTTCCTGACACCACCCAGTCCAACGAGCTGTATTATGACGCCAGGATACCAAACTTGGGTTAGGCAGCTCTAGGCGTATCACCCTGCAAACAAAAAGCGTGAAGCTCCAAGATGGATCCTGCACTAGTATTCCTTAAAGCAACAGGTACCCAAATTTCAGTTCAAGTAATTTTTAAGAATTCCGATTGCATAATGTCTGTAAATGCTCTGCAGTGCTCTTGGAAGTTTTGTGGCAAATTCCTTGAATTGGCAGAGAGTGTTGCTGCATCCTCCCACAGATGGCGGAGGAGTATGTGACATATATATCCAAAGGCTGCAACAGATATGTGGGCAGCAGTAACCTTTGCTCTGGGTCTGCATCACAATGGGGAGATGGAGCAGAGGCTGCAGGGAGAGCAAGCTCTGCATAATGCCCTATGCCAACTTGGAGCCAGACAACTCCATGTTCCTTGGCAGTGACGGTAGATTGTCTCCAATGATCTCAGCATCACATTGTGCATGCCCATCAACATTCTATTGAATACTGCCATATTGAGATCCTTATCTGAGCCCTCTGCAACAGAACTCATCTGCGATCTTGCCCTCCTTTCCCCCCCGGCCTGGCTGCAGCCTAGGCCTACCTGGTGACTCACCACGTGCTGATCCCAACTCTATATTAGCCTCCAAGGTACGTGCAGTGCCAGCGTCTGAACTGGTGGCTGCAAGTGTGAGATCAAGTTAGGGGGCATTTTCATCAGTGCTCTGCTGTTGCTTTCCCCCTTCCTACTTTTGGCTGCTGTGGTTGGACAGGTGACAATTCTCTTGGTGTCTGATAGCAGGAACTCAGAAAGAGAAAGGCTGGGGTTAGGAAGGAGGGGTGGGGTGGGAAACGGGATATTCATGGGCACACCATCAGCAACTAGACAGCAGGATGAAGTTGAGGTGTGAGTAGAGAAGGGGCATAAGGCCATCATCTTCATTTTCCTCAGTGACATTGGATGCCATGGCCTCTATCGCAGCCTGCCCCAAGGAGCAGAGAACCATCCTCTCCTTAGGACTCGGGAGATGCGGGTGTTCTTGGCCACACTGGTTTGCTCTGCTCCCTTCTATTGCTATGTCGCCTTGTCTTGCAAGAGAGAGGGCAGAATATCAGTGATTGTGTAGCAATGTGTTTCGGTAATCTTCATGCCATTGCTGAAAAGGAGGTATGTAAAGACAGCAAGAGGTGGGTGTGAGGATGGTAACATTGCTAGGTGCGTGCAGGTGAGTTGGAGTATTTGGATTCTGATGTGAGTGCCAGGGAGTGCTACTGGGTGAGTGATGGGGTCATTGAGCAGCTTGGGAGGCTGGTGTTGTGGTGGGTAAGAGATGTATTATGGACAGGCGAGGCTTTAATTTAAAACAGCCCTGGTTTCTGCTCTCACCGCCTGTCCAAAAACAGAAAGACGTTTATGATTTTTGATTTCCCGCTTTATAAGTGGAGGGGTATTTTCCCCAACCCTTCAGTTTTGGAGTGATCTAATCCTCTATGAATAACCCCACAGCAAACTCAAGATAGGGTAAAATCAGAGGGTTTGTTTATTTTACACACACTCAAAATGCGAGGAGGGTGTGTCGCTACATAGCCCAGCACATTCACACAATTAAAGAGGGATAAGGGAAAGAAAGATGTACAGGGTAAAGACCACACAAGAAAAATAAGGATTATTGTTTCATGTGACTTCAGAGTCCAGCAAGTCACTGTCCAAGGAAGGTTGTTTCAATTGGCTTTGTTTGGCAGAATTCCTGGTCTTTTTCCTAGGAACTTAGTTGAAGGCTGAGACTGATGTAGATGTAGCAAAGTATTCTTGTATTCTGGGAATTAGTTCACTTTGTAGGTGAAATGCATGATTCTTTCTGGAGATGAGGCTTTGAGAGACACAGAGGTCACAGGCAGGCTGTTATAGCCTGGAGTCCTGCTATATCTTCTGAGGTTAATCAGTAACTGAAGGTAGAAGCCAAAAGTTGTATAATTAAAGCAATTCAAACAGCTCAAGTCTCAATCATGCGGAGGTGTGGTTTCAGCTATTCAGCTAATGAAGCCGCCTCATTAAAATCCATTGTGTTTTGAGCATGTAACTGTAGAACCATTGGCTCAATATTGGAGATGAGGAGTCCCAAGAGCTCTGCCTTTGTCTAGTGCTGATTCCTGTAGATGTCCTGTCTACTAGCCCTTTGTGGTGGCTTGGCTGGAATGTTTATACAGTGCAAGGAGTGTTACGTTCCTGGAGTTTGACGTCTTAGTTTTTGTCCATTTTTAAACTGCTCAGAAACTTGCAGAACTACCAATATGTGGTCAGCTGTGGCCATTTTCAGTCCAGCCATTTGTCCATTTAAAAAAATAAGTTTATAAGTTTAAATAGCCGGAGTGAAATAGACAATATATATTTTCTTTCATGTCTTCTGGGAATGACAGATGCCATATGAAGATGCATTCGCTGACCTTGAGATGAGGTCTTAGACAGCAATGCCATGTCCTCAGATCCAGTCTCTGGGAATTGACCGCTCCCAATCCCTTCAGAGGGTGGTCCTTGAGGATGTCCAGGTCCTCCATAGAACCATGGCATCTCCCCTCCTGTCCACCTCCACCATTAATGTCTGCAAAGCTGCATCTGTAAACCTGCAACCCCTCTCTCAGTCTTGGAGTTCCATTTTCCATCCTTTAAGTTCCAGCAATATTATTCAGTGCAACTACTCTTTAAGAGGGACAGCCTCCCTTTAATCAAACACTCTCAGCACCACACTGATCAGCCCCCTGCTGAGCAGAGCCAGCAGTGAGGAACCTGCTTACCACAATCTGATAAATGAGGTGGGGGCACCAAATATGCACGCTGCCCACTCCAACGGAACTGAAGTGGGCAAGTCGCGAATCGTGATTCTCATGCTCAAAAAACAGGGCAAATGAATTTTTAGCCCATTAACTCCAACTCTATTTCCTTCCACTCAGATCATGCCTTAGCAGCATTATGAAGAAGTAATAGGTTTTTCTCGTTTCTTCCAATCTATGAAATTTTTACAGAAATACAATTTGGAGCAGCTGCAGTTAGGATTTACTCATTTGCTATTTCAAACTGCAGTTTGTAAGACCCCCTCACTGCATGATGAACTATGCTGCTTCCACTTTATTTTGTGTTTCTTTCTAATGCTGTTGACTATCTTCTCAAAGTTTAACAGCAATTTTGTAAGTATTTACATGTTCATGATTTGTCACAATAATTAGAAATATTTATGACTATACCATAATAACATGCCATGCTTAATAATCCGGCAATATTCATTTTTCTCCAACGAATTTCTTTCTTGACAGTTCACTGCTCTACTTTTGAAGCCTCTCCCATAATTTTCCTTTCATCCCCTCTTGGATTTCCATTTGTTAAGCACCGCTCAAGGAAATAATCTGCCAAACTATGAGCAGAGGCTCACAGAAGAGATTAGTGCTTCTGAAAGGTATATCAGTTTTCTCTGATTAACAGTTGTAAAGAGTTCTGTTACAAATACATTGTCCTCTTACTTAATCAGACTTTGTTTGTTAGTGGCTTGTTATTTATCTCTCATTCCAACTTCCGCAATGACAGGGCCTCTCTCACCTTGAGTTTATATCAATCCTTTCTTTATCTGAACCCACAGTGTTCCACCCACAAATCTCCAACATCATCTTGGGGCTCATTAAACTACAGGACCAAATCTCTGACTCCACTCACTGGCTTTCAAATACTGGTTGCATTTTTATGTTAGGAAGAAACGAGCATGAGTTACATTAAAAACATTTAAAACAAAGCTCTAAACAGTTTTCTTTTAAACAGAAGCTCATCATTATAACTCTAACGATTTAGAAATGAATTAGATTTATCGATTGGCTTGATTAATTTGGTTTCTTGAAGTTAAATTAAATTGCGTAATGTTTATCAACATACACAAAATGCACACAGGAACCCAGGGAGGTATTGACTTCTCCTGATTAACATGATAGCCTTGTCTATAGAGAATGACAAGGTAAACCCAGCAGCCATTATTGACGTTTCAAGTCTGTATGACCATTCAGACTCGAAACATCAACTCTATTTCTCTCTCCACAGATGCTATAAGACCTGCTCATTTTTTCCAGCATTTTCTGTTTTTGTTTCACATTTCCAGCATCCATGGTGTTTTGATTTCATTGTATCATATATATTCACACTGACACAAATCCCTCTCATATTTAAGGCACTGCTCTCTCTCCCCTGCCATTACTTTGCATGTCAGCCCACCTAAAACAGTTTCAGCTTCTCCATACTTGTTCAATTCCAGTGCTTTGCCTGTCTGACTTTCCCACAATGTAGTTATGAAAATTAGTCCACCTGATCAAGTGTGAAAGAGTCAATGAACTAATTTAACTGTCAGAAAGCGACATTCTGGGAATGCACAAACACTGACCAAGGCAAAAGCATTTTATTGTAGGGTGGCTGAGTTGTAATGTTGATGATAGAGTTGATCTGCAGACACTCCTTGGGTGGAAACTTAAAGTTTATTTACAAGATACTCAGCAGCAACTACACGTGTGCTTTCAACTCCAACTCTACACTGATTGCTGAGGTAGCCCATGCTAATCTCGTATTGGTTACTACAGATCGTGTGATCTTCCTTAACAAGTATTATTCTCAGATGTACATTACACACTAAATAAAATCATAATTACTACACGATTTGTGAGGGCATGTTGCCAGATCTATGTCATGGGAGAAATAGGCAACAAATACCGGGTGACGAGAGACAGAAAGGGCAATGGGTACGGTGAGACAGACAGAGCACTGAGGAACAAAGAGAAAGAAGCACACAGGATATTGGGTAAGGAGAGAAAGCAGCTTTAAAAACAAAAAAACTGCGGATGCTGGAAATCCAAAACAAAAACAGAATTACCTGGAAAAACTCAGCAGGTCTGGCAGCATCGGTGGAGAAGAAAAGAGTTGACGTTTCAAGTCCTCATGACCCTTCGACAGAACTTGAGTGAATCCAAGAAAGGGGTGAAATATAAGCTGGTTTAAGGTGTGTGGGGTGGGGGGGGCGGCGGTGTTTGGGTGGGGGGAGAGAAGTGGAGGGGGTTGGTGTGATTGTAGGGACAAACAAGCAGTGATAGAAGCAGATCATCAAAAGATGTCACAGACAACAACAAAAGAACACATAGGTGTTAAAATTGGTGATATTATCTAAACGAATGTGCTAATTAAGAATGGATGGTAGGGCACTCAAGGTATAGCTCTAGTGGGGGTGGGGGGAGCATAAAAGATTTAAAAATATTTAAAAATAATGGAAATAGGTGGGAAAAGAAAAATCTATATAATTTATTGGAAAAAACAAAAGGAAGGGTGAAGAAACAGGGGGTGGGGATGGAGGAGGGAGCTCAAGACCTAAAGTTGTTGAATTCAATATTCAGTCCGGAAGGCTGTAAAGTGCCTTGTTCTGTTGTCTGTGATATTTTTTGATGATCTGCTTCTATCACTGCTTGTTTGTCCCTACAACCACACCAACCCCCTCCACTTCTCTCCCTGACCCAAACCACCCCCACCCTACGCACCCCCCCCCCCCACCCCGACCCGCCACCCCCACCCCCACACACCTTAAACCAGCTTATATTTCACCCCTTTCTTGGATGCACTCGAGTTCTGTTGAAGGGTCATGAGGACTCGAAACATCAACTCTTTTCTTCTCCACCAATGCTGCCAGACCTGCTGAGAAAGCAGCTTTACCTACCTATGGTTATTCACCAACAACGCTGGCCACAAAATTCGTCTCTGTAATGCCACTGGTTTCAGCGCTGTGGGAGACAGGAGATCAAAAAATGACACTGGGGGTCTGTGGGTCCACTCCCAATGACTTCCAGCATGGTCCACACTAATCGCCATGTTGGGAAGAGCAATAGAGCGGGCAATCTGTGTGTGTGCTGGAAGCATGGAGCATGGGGAGTCAATATTTAATGTTGATTCGCCATGTACCTGACCTGCTATCTTAGACCTATCAAGTCCTGTTAACACCATCTCTTAAAAGTGCACAGCTGACCTTGTGCTGACCATGAGGGACCCCATCCCCACCAGCGCTATTTAAAAGGATCTCCAAGCAACTTTCAGATGAAGTGTTTTGACTTTCTTATTCTGCTGCAGAGTTGGTGGAAGTACTGCACACTGTATTGTTGGAGGAGTTCATACAAGTTCTTTCAGTCAGAAGGGAGTGGTGTGGATTTGAAAGACCTCTAAGCAGGACACAGATACAAAAGCAACATACTACAGGTGCTGGAAATCTGAAAGAAAAACAGAAAATGTTGGAAATACTCAGCCAGAGCTCATCAGGTTCTGATGAAGGGTCATCGACCTGAAATGCTAACTCTGTTTCACTCTCCAGATGCTGCCTAAGCTGCTGAGTGTTTCCAGAATTTTCTCTTTTTATTTATCTCTTGAGTAGGACACTTGCTTGTAGTCAAAGGGACAATAGCTGAAGTTTCTCCAGCAGCGTGGCAGGGAATTGGAGCAGAGGCAGCTGAGAAGAGAAGCTGCTTGCAGGAGGAGCTGGGCTCTCAATAAAAGACCATATCCATCTTAGGTCTTCAGTGAGCATTTCTCCTGCCTCCACCTCAGCCAGCAGCAGTGACTGTGGCGGCTAAACTTCATCAAGGAGGTGGTCGCTGAACTGTGCACCATATCGAACCGGATCTGCAACCACAGCCCAGGCCGAGGACAGCGCTGCCACTGGCTGTGAGGGTGAGGTGAAGCATATGAATGTTAGACGTGAGTCCTGATTGCTAGAAAAAGTTGATGGGCACGTAGTGCATTGAGTGGTGTGTGAGCTTGGTGGTGTGGTGGATGGGAGATGACATTGGAAGATAAATTCATTGACCCTGGACACTTGTATGAGGTCATTTTTTTCCAAATCTGTAGCCAGATCCTTAGAGCTAAACTTCTTATAATGGCCTCTGATATCTGTTCTGTTTCTGTCAGGAGGGCCTCCTGGCGTTCTGCAGCAGAATAGCCTCTGTCCTTTCCATGGGCCGCTTCTAAGGCCTCCAGCACTGAATCAAAGAACCTTGAAGCTCATTCTCTCTCTGGCCTGCTGCTCCATTGCTCCTGCTTCTTTCTTTCTCAAAAGTTACTTCCAGCCCTGCTGCAGCCAGAATCTACCTCTTTATGAGAGTTAAAGGTTGGCTTTAAGAAGCACAGTCTAACTTTAATGGCTGCTAGCCCCACATGAACATGGACATGCTCAGCATCGAGTTCGGAGCTGGGCTATATGCCACAATCATGGAGTTGAGCAGACAGCATAAAGTTTGCAGTTCCAATGAGGTGGAGTGATTCCACATCACGATCCCCAGGCCTGCTAATCGGACGGATTCCAATTTTTTTTTTGCACCCCACCACCCCTTGATTTATGGTTGAAATGAATGAGTCCATTTAAATCACTTGTCTGAAATCAATATATTTAACATCTCCAGTGTTAACATGGCTTGAATTAATTTCCCTGCCATTTTACTTCATATCTTTGGATATTTACTCCAGGGTAAGATATGATTTTGACATTTGTTTTGAGTGAAATCTATGAAGGCTATCCTTCTAGTTTAAATACAAATCTTCCTTGTGACTAAGAGACATATGTCATCTCATCTTGCAGACTACCCCCTCAGGGATACTTTCATCCATTTTACATCTCTGGAAACATTCTCGTCTTCCAGAGAAAATTGGAAAGGAACTTAAATGAATTCCATACAAGGCCATTGCTGACTAACATAGCAATTAAGATGGGGTTTGATTGATGCTTATATATTTTCTCAGTAACTGCCACTGAATTGAACAAAAGGAAACATTTCAAATTACTGGGTGTCTCGACACAAATTCAAGAAGCACAATTTGGGATGATTCACAATGATATTATCAAATCACTCAAGAGGTCTATTCTATAGCACCCGCTCCCATCTTCATTTTTGTTTCAAAGTTATTTTAATGCACATAGCCTTTACTTGTTACCAGGGCCACATGTTGCTTTTTTAGCAGCTGAGTAAGGATTAAAGATGAGCTGCTGAAGGGGCTGTGGATCAAATTGTTCATAGTATTATGTGATATGATGGACAGAGGCTTGAGAAACAAAACAAGTATAAAGGCAATGGGGTAAAGGTGGAGGTGCCTAATTGACTAAATGAAAAACTGATAACCAGATGGAGAATTAAGCTTTTGGGGCCTGACATAAAAAGTCATTGGGATTCAGTTATAACAGAATTGAGAGGATTTGCAAATATTTTCCAAAGTAAAGGGAAGCTAAGGATTTCCAATGATCAGGCAGGAGGTATAATGTTTTTCAGGGTAAAAAAAATCTTTATTTGATGTTTATCACTTTTATCGTGCTGCTTTTGTTTGGAGATGTTCTTACAAGGTTTCACACGTGTAATAAAATTACCACACCCTACTATGATCTGTCAATTTTTGTCAAATATCCATAACATCCTCACCCTGGTTGTGACAGGTGAATAGAGAGTGCAAGACTGCTTGACTGACTCACAGCTACAAGTATCACAGGATTTGCTTGATGATGATAGTTCTGTCTTTCAGAAAGAAAAATGCAGGGTCTATGTGTCTGGATTGAGTGAAAAGCAAAACTGAATTAAATAGGGAATGAGGAAGCCTAAATATCACATCTCTATTTTTCTATAGAGAAATTTAGGTGAAAAAACAATGCACATGGTGCAGTGTTAACACAACAATGGGAAAAAACAAGACACATTTATCAAGGTAAATCAGGTAGTGGTCTAGAAGTTTTAGCTACACAGTTCTTCCCTGGGCAGAAATTTGCACTGAGCGGGTGGACACATGCCTGAACCGCTCGAGCATGAAATGACCCGTCATGACATCGGGCGAGCGTCCCGACGTCATCGTACACTCGAGCGATATTTCAGTTGGCGGGCACGCGAGAATAGGCAGTGTGCCCGCTGACAATTAACAGGCCTATTAAGACCATTAAAGCTCTAATTGAATTAAATTTTTCGCTGCCCATCCAACCTTATGGTTGGCGGGCAGGTGAAAAGGCCAAGTGGAGTCACATGAGGGGACATGTTTTTAACATTGCTGACTTTTTTATTTTTAATGTTATAAATGTTATAAGCTCTGTGCCTCAGGGAGCTTTCATTGCGTGCACTCACGCGTATGTGTGAACTTCCACGCTCGCCCTGCTCCCACTCCCACCTTGGTAGCGTTCGGCACTGCAGCACATGTTTCATACTGGCTGGGCATTAGTTGGTCAGTCAGTGTGAAATCGATGCTGGAGCCCGATCGCTGGTGGCGGTCAGCTTCACGACTGCTCCTGGACCCGCCTGCCACACCCGCCCGACAAGGTGAAAATCCTGGCCCCTTTGTTGAGAAACATGGATCTGGACTGAAAGTACTGAAAATGAATTAGGGAGTGAACTTCCTTCCATCTAGAGTTTTATAACATTGATAATCGGGTTGATATTATCTAAGTGAAGAATTGGTTAAATATTAAGATAATTGGGCTAAATATAGGTGTGGACAGTGTTAGAATCATATCTCTTTAAAATAGATTTTTATTTTTAAAAATGTGGGAGGACATTGCGGAGTTTGGACATATGGAGGTTGCCAGAGACTTTTTTTTTAAAGGGTCATAAGTTCACCTTGGAACTGCCAATGAGCAGGCCTCTTCCAAGAAGCCACCTGAGCTATATGGTACTTGAGAAGGAGTTGTTTGTTTGTTTTGAACTGTAAAGAACCTTAGTTAATGAAAAGCTGGAAGGCAAATGGACAATCACATGGCAGAGGCAAAAAATCCTTTAGTTTGAACCTATGTTTTTGCTTTCAGTCTTGTTGGGGAAAGGTTGAGAGCAGAAGGGTACCCGGACTAGCTTGGTCTCTCTCCCTCTGCTTTGTGACACTGTGTGTGGTTCTCGACCTGTAGCCAGATAATCCGGATCTGATTCTAGTTTGCCTGAATAATTTTGGACTTGCTAGCTGAGACAGGAAGAATTGGTCCAGCTATACTCTCCTCCATGCTGAAGCATTGTTGATGAACTTCCCGACATCTACTGGGCCCAGCGACATATCTTCACCTGAGGGAACTCCAGACCGACAGCATCAAACCTCCGCAAACTTTAATTATTTTTCTTTCTAAGAAAGTTTCTTTCCATCCGCCCGACTGCGCAGAGACTACCAGTATGTCTTTTGTTTGTCTGTGTGTGTGCGTGTGCTAGGAAGCTTAAAAGGATTAGTTGGTTACACTTCTGGATTGCAATCGTGTGTCAACCAGTTCTTGAAACTTGTTTAAGAGGAGTTTTGCTGTAAAATAAATGAATATTTCTGAGTTTTTTGAAAGAAGCCTGGTCAGAGTCTCTTTTCTTCTGGGCCCTAGAAGTATAGATAAACAGTTGGCCATTTCAGTGAGAAAATTAAACATTTAAATTAATGGTACAGCCTGTGGAGTAGTGGGGCTTGATAATTCGCACGCTCCTCCCATCCCGGTCATAACAACAGATGATCTGATATTCCATTGGGTAGATTTTCTGAGTCCTTACCTTCAGTGAGCTACTAAATAGCTGCCAGTATGAATTAGAAAATAATGGGGCACAGATATAAATCGCTGGATAGACCTCAGCTGGAGTATTGTGGACAATTCTGGCACCACCTGCAGGAAAATGTAAAGGCCTTGGAGTAAAGAGAAGGTTTACCAGACTGTTACTAGGGATGAGGGACTGGCTGGAGAGGTTGGAAAGCTACGACTATTCTCGTTACAGCAGAGAAGGTTAAGAGATTTTCAAGATGATGAGAGGTTTTGACAGAGCAGGTAGAAAAAAACTGTTCCCTCTAGTGAGTGGGTCAATAACCAGAATTTATAGATCTTAAATAACTGGCAATAGATCTAAAGGGGAGATGAGAAAAAATGTTTGCTCTGGAATGCTCTACGTGAAAAGATCGTGGAAGTTTAGTCCACAATTAATTTGAAAAGGGAATTGGACAGGTACTTGAGAATAAAGAAATTACTATGAACAAAAACTTGGAATGTGGGACTGAGTATGCCTGCTCCTTAAAAGAGTCAGTACAAGCACAACAGCCTCCCTTCTGTGCTGTAAATTTCTATGATCCCTGCCACTTTCCATCCATTTGAAGTCAATGAGTGGAAAATTGAGGCCAGAGTGCCTGTAATTTTCCATCATGTGCTGGTGGCAAATTAGCTATCTTAGCCAAGACTTGGAAACTTTACTAGTATTAAATATAATAGCAATTATTTGCCTGACAATGACTGAGTCATCCATAGAATTCACTTCATTAGAGCTGAAGAGTATTGGTGCCGATGATGGAGCAATGTCTAGAAGATTCCCCAATTACATTTAGGGAGAAATTTCACAGAATTTTATCTTTTGGGAAATTTTATTTATGGTTAGTTATCTACCTCAGGAAATAAAGTGGATTGAGTTGAGTCCACGATAGTAGAAAAAGAAATGGTTTGATGGATTAGGTGATCTTGTTTTCTTCCATATTTTCCTTATCTTTAGGTAAAGGCCAGGTAGCTCACTCAAAAGACAGACTCTATGGGCAGAATTTTGCCCTCATCAGGCAGGCTCAGCGGGGGCAGGCGCTAGCAGTCGGGAAGCCAACTGCTGCCCCTGATCGAGGCCGGACCGCGATTTTATGCTGGCGGGCCAATTAAGTGAAACGCATGCTGCAGCGCTCAATGCTGCCTGTGTGTGGAGGGGAGGGGGAAGGGCAAGCACGTGACTTCGTGCAAGTGTGCACTGGAAAAGCTCCCTGAGGAGCAGAGCTGCCTCAGGGAGGTGAACAGTTTTGAAAATGCAAAATAAAGATGTTGAAAAACATTTCTCCTCATGTGACTGCGGTGGGCGCGCTGCCAACTCCCACGCGCACCCGCCGACTGAAATATTGTGCGTCATTTTACGCTCGCTCGAGTTCTGCCCTATAACTTGCTTGCTCAATATACAGTTTATTTATTATTACATTCCAAAAGTTCCATTAGCATCCAAAGCATTTTTCTTTCCAACAAATCCATTGCACGAATAGATAGTTAGACAATATCACACAGAACACTGCAGAAGAGAAATCAACAGAGTATTTACAAGCTACTAAAAATAACAAGATAAACTTGTTAGTTTGTAGCGCTTGAGAGATAATGGATCCAATTTTGCTTCATGTGTAATTGGAATTTGGTAAGAAAATGAAAGGCATGGTAAGAATCATATTTTGAGAAATTTTCTTTTATCCATGGAAATCTTTATTTATCTAATTTAATGGTTTACTTTAAAATCTTTTATATAATACCATATTATGGGCACAAATTAAACACCACTACTAACACTTACTTGATAATCAATATTCAATTTACTGAGTAATAGGTGTTCACAATGATTTGAGGAAGATGACATTTTAAAGAATAGTTCACTGTTGATTATATTTCAGAGCATCCAAGGCAGTATTTAAACATAAGAGTTTGCAAGATTTTGAACTGAACTATGCCTTTCAGATTATGGAGTCCAATGAATAGCGATTCATTCAGAAGTTTTTCCTACTAGATTGAAGGTAAAGATTCAACTCATGGCCACCTGGTTATGCCTGATAAATAGTTAGCCAGGTGTTTAAAATTGTAGGGTAGGAATCATTGTTTCACTTTGGTCTCTAATAAGGCACAAAGCTCATTTGATGTCATATCCAGTAGGGACCAATAAATGGACAAACAGCCCACCCACTGGAATCAGACTCTTGACTGGCTCAACCAGTTGTCATTAAAGGGATCACAGAATTGATCCTCACTCCTAAATACCTCCATGACCAGTCATCATCAGCTTTACATCCCTGCATTTATCCTTTGTCCTGCCTCCAGTGGGTCCTTAGGTTCTTACTCGGGCAGCAGCACCTATCTTTGGCCCCTCTCTCTGCAGGGCCACCAAACCTGATTGCCTGGCTTGGTAGAGACCACACACTGTGGCTGGGTTCAGAGACCTGCCTGTTGTCCTCCTGACACTGCTGGTTGATTCCTCGCTTGGTTACACTTGGAGCATCTCTAACCCTCTCTTGATAAGATCGCAATTCTTTGGTAAAATCTCCTTAATTACTCAAAGTGTCTTTCCTGTCTCCTTTCAGTCTGCCATTGACTAGCCACATGGGCCGCCTTCAAAAAAATTGGTGGATGGTGGGAATTGGTCGGGGATATCCTGCCCGATGGGGTTCCACACGAGTTTACCGCCCCCACCCCACCCTCTTCCCAACTTCAAGAGGCTGGTCAAATTCTGCCCAATAAGTTAGAAAACGTAGTTGTGGCTGGTTTTTACCAAATCCTGGAGAACAAACATTCCCATTTGGGACACTTTTATTTTTATTGTCCACCATCTACAAGGCACAAGTCAGGAGTGTGATGGAATACTCTCCCTTTGCCTAGATGAGTGCAGCTCCTACAGCACTCAGGAAGCTTGACACCATCCAGGACAAAGCAGCCCGCTTGATTGGCATCCCATCCAAAATATTCACTCCCTTCACTACGGACACACATGGCAGCAGTGAGTACCATCTCACTCCCAAGGCTCCTTAGACAGCACCTTCCAAACCCACAACTACTACCATCTAGAAGGGCAAGAGCGGCAGATGCATGGGAACATCACCACCTGCAAGTTCCCCTCCAAGCCACTCACCATTCTGACTTGGAAATATATCGCTGTTCCTTCACTGTCGCTAGGTCAAAATCCTGGAACTCCCCCCCCCACAGCACTGTGGGTGTACCTACACCACATGGACTGCAGCGGTTCAAGAAGACAGCTCATCACCACCTTCTCAAGGGCAATTAGAGGTGGGCAAGAAATGCTGGCCCAGCCAGCGAAGCCCACATCCCATGAATGAATTTTTAAAAAATTCCAAAAAATGGTTCTGTTTCAAGGACATTTTGAAACTTTTAACCATTTTCTATTAAAAGCCATTAGATTTTTTTTTTAAAAACAGGAGTCATAGAAGATTTTTTCATTTCAATAAATGAAAGGCACCACTCCAATGGAAATCAATTAGTGTAGGCAACCTTTGCAGAGATAGAGAAGAAAAGGCAGCCCAATTAACTTTAATGCATGCAGCTAAACTTCATTTGCATCATAGTGTCAGTTTATCACCACTGCATAGAACATTTTGATCTGTGTTCTTCCTTGTGAATACAGTCTTAGCAGCACACTGCATGACATACAAAATATGAAGCAGTATTGTGGCAAGCTAGAGTTTCAGCAAGCTCTTCTGTTGGGTGGCAAAAGCTGTTTTATTACCAATAATTCCTGGCAGGGTTGCATGAGGGTGTGCTTCATTTGGTCTCTGTTGTGGAGGAGTCCAGGCAGAGTGTAAGTGAAGGCATGAAACTCAGAACAGAGCTTCATGCTTCCTCCACTGAGAGATTGGCGACTCTCATGGAGAGGGGCTTCGATCGGATTGAGAGTCTTCTGATTGGGTTACACTCCGACCTGCAAGCCCTCACAACATGGGTGGTCGTTCCCAATGTGGGAGATGTTCTGGGAACCAAGTGTCAACACTCGGTGCCCCTGCATCTGCGGTGAGCAGGGAGGTCCAATGTGACCTCACGTCGGCGCAGCAGCTGCCTGTCATCTCTGTGGGCTCCTCTCAGGGCGCTCTGGATGAGGGCAGCAGCTCCTCTGCCCCTCTGCCAGTGACCGTTGCATCCATTGAGGCTGCAACAATTGGGGAGGTGCCCGCCAAGGTCATCAATGCCAACAGGACAGCAGAGTCAGCAGGCTCTCTCACAAGCCACTCTGAGCGATGGGGCGGCACCTAGACGTAGCACCCACAAATGAAAGTATAAGGCATGTTAGGCACTCCACAGGTATGTCACTGGTGATTTTGTGTTGGCCTTAGATTGGGGAACAAATATTTATGTTTGTAAGAGAGGCGTTTGTGTTTGATGTTGGACTGAATAAAGTCCAGTTTTCGGACCATGGATGAGGGTGTTTCCTTTCTGCTGCATTTGTATGTTTCACAGACATCTCATGAATGTTTGAGTGGACATTGATGTTTCTGCACTAAGCCCTTAGTTGCAGCTGATGAGTGGAAGATGTAGCACCTAAGTGCCACGTGTGGAAGCGCCAGGCAATGCTGCTCCTGCTGATCGATGTGTGTGGAACTAGCTGAAGGTTCGCTGGATTAAATTGCCCCAGGTTTCCCTGCCTCCTTGGTGTAATAGCGGGTTGGCGTGCTTGCCCTTTATCATCACCCTGTGCTTCCTCATCCTCTGACCCACTGCTAGATCCATCATGTGCAGCCTCATCCACTGCGTCAAGGTCTTCATCGTCAACTGCATCCCCACTTTCCAGTGCAAGATTGTGCAGGGCACAGCATGCTACCACTATCAGAGAGACATGATCTGGGGGGTAATGGAGTGTGCCCCGTGAGTGGTCCAGGCAACGGAACCGCATCTTGAGCAGACTGATGGCTCTCTCCACCACAGCCCTTGTGGTGCCCTGGCTCCTATTGTATCACTGCTCAGCTTCTGTTCTTGGACGAAAGAGAGGCGTCATGAGCCACCTTCACAGGGCATAGCCCTTATCACCCTGCAGCCAACCATTCAGCCGAGTCGGAGCACTGAAGAGCCCCGGCACCTGGGAGTATCTGAGGATGTAGGCGTCATGGGAGCTGCCTGGGTACCTTGCACAGACTTGCAGAATCTGCATCTTGTGATCACACACTATCTGCACGTTCATGGAGTGGAAGCCTTTCCTGTTGAAGAAGGCACCGGGCTGGCGCCTTGATGGCCACATGTGTGCAGTCGATTGCACCCTGGACGCAGGGGAAGCCAGCAATGGCTGCGAAGCCTCTGGCTCACTGTGCCTGACTTGCCTGGTCGAAGCGGAAGTGCATGAAGGTAAATGCACATCTGAACAGAGCGTCTGTAAACTGCTTGACACAAGTGTGGACAGCTGATTGGGAGACACCGTAAAGATCACCCACCGAGCCCCGGAAGGAGCCAGAGGCATAGATGTGGAGGGCAACTGTGAGCTTCAGACCCGCTGGCATGGGGTGTCCACCCCCACAGATAGGGGAGATCTCAGGGCCCATCATCTGACAAATATAGTTGACTGTCTCCCTTGAGAGAGGAGCCTCCTTCAGCACTGCACCTCAGACATATTGAGGTAGCTGCTTCACCACGTGTAAACCCTGGCTGCAGGATAGTGGTGTCTTCTGTGGCCCTTTTCACCTTGGACAACCTCTTGGCCCTGCGTCCCTTGTGCCTGTGCCTGGCCTCCCAAAGGTGGCTCCCTTGGAGGCTGATTGTCCACTCCTAGCCTCCTCCTTATTCTATTCCTCCCTTCTTCCTCAGGGGAGCTGCGTCCAGTGGAGATGTCAGAATCCATACCCAGGCTAAATGGAGGCCTCCAGAAAGTTGCAGGCCCGATAAAGATTACTGTTTGCAGACTGGTGAGCTGAAGCTTCAAAGTACAGAGAAAGCTCTTGGAAATCGAACTGAACTGCTAACAATCACAAAGACAAGTTTAAAACACTTTCTGCATTAAATACCTCATGAAAAACATGAACAACCCCTCTGAGCTCACATATCCCGCCCGTGGATGAGTTTTGATAAAAAAGCACCTACCCGCCTGCCCGTTGGGCCTGTGCACCGAGCCAAAGTTCACACAGGCTCCTCAAAATCCTTGTAGATTGGCAAGTTAAGGGCCTTAACCAAGCCTTTAATTAATGGCAGGTGTGCGTCGCACTGCATTGTGTGCCCACCGACCTAAATATCATGATGCCGCATGCTCATCAGCCAGAAAATTCTGCCCATGGAGTTTCTAACAGCCATGTGGGAGCAGGAAGGTTGAAGTTGTTGCTGATTTCAATGATTGCTGGCTCTAGTGGTGGGGGTTTGCGGGGAAGGGGGGTGTGCAGGGATGGGGGGTGTGCGGGGATGGGTGGTGGCTGGAGGGTGAGTAGTCCACAGCACAGCCTGTGGCAGAGCACAGCGTGACAGACCGCAAATTCAGGATCAAATCTTGAAGTTGCGGCTAAATTGAGAGGGATGATGGCAGCAAATGCTGACAGTTCGCTATCAATCTCCACCCCACCCACCACACCCAGTCAAATCCCCCAAAAATCCAGGCCATTATGATTTATGGCTGAGAAAACCTATTATAAATCCAAAACAATGTTTTGTTCTTCAATTTCTTTAGCATGTTATCAAGTGGATATTAATTACTCTCTGTCGCTACGTACCTGCAGTATCAGATGATTATTGCAATTTTCCAGCTCTCCTAATGCTTTTAGTATAAAGGAATTGATCCTCTGAGCATCTGGGTTTTCTTTGTTGCTGATTCTTAGAAGTTGATTGATACTGCTAATCATTTAACCAAGAACATTTAATTAAAGTCTTATTTTCACAGAAAGGAGAATATTGTTCTATCTGGTCAGTCTTATAACACTCAGACAAAGAAATGGTTCATTTATTTACATAAATAAGAATACGCTTCATGACTTTATTTTTCTTGTGAATAGTTGTAGTTTTATTGTGAGCTGGAGCACAATTATGTGACTGTGTTGTCTAAAGCATTAAAGTACATATGAGGGGAGAGCAGAGCGGGTTTAAATAGTTGCACTGCCTTCACCAATTAATAACATAAAATCAAAGTAAGTCTAGCTGGCAATGGAGGGAAGAACTTTTTTGCATTGTTGCTACTTTATATAACATCTACTCCATTTAATGCCATTACGTAAAGGAAGATTATATATTTTCATGGTGACTTTAATAACCTCATGATGTCCCAAAGCACTTAACAGTAAATGGGTCACCTTTGAAGTGTGGTCACTGCTGTTATAAAAGCAAACATGGTAGCCAATTTGCACACCGCAATATCCTGCGACCAGCACTGAGAAAAATTATGGGCAATCTGCATTTTATTATAGTTATTTGAGTGATAAATGTTGGCCAGGAGACTTACCCATTTATTTTTTGAACAATGTCATGGGATTTTTTTAGTCATGGTCTGCCTGAACAAACAAATAGGAACTTGGTTTTATCAGTCATCAGAAATGTAGTAGCCTGATGGTACAGCACTCTCTCAGCGTGGTACTGAAGTATCAACCTAGATTATGGGCTGAAAGTGAGGGAGGAACCTCCTTCTGACTCAAAGACAAAATTGCTGCCACTGAGGGAAGCTAACAGATTACCAGATAATTGAGCCAAATTCCCCACTTTGCTGTATTAATTAGATAGGTTGAATTATCAGGAGTAGGTAGAATTTAAAAGGCAAGAAAAGTCTAGTGCATAATGCACACTTTCTAGAATTTGCAACACTTTATCTATCAACATTCAGACATCACAGCCAAATTTAATGGGGAAGTGGGGTAAGGTGCAGGGGAGGTGAAAAACGATCAAATAATCAAGCAAAACTGGGAATGTGGAGGCTCTGTCTGTGTTCACAGCAGGGACTCATTAACATTCAATTGCTCTACTTTCCACCCAGCGGCCTGTCAAATAGACAACAAGGCTGGCCGATGCAGGGAGAGAACACCGGTGGCAGGAGACCGTTGCCTCGGATTCTTGGGGTCAGTCTCCAGAAATTGGGAGGTGGTTGGTGAGGAGGCTCCAGCCAGCAATAAGGGGTGGAACGGCGAAGGGAGATCAGCAATTGGGGGAGCGAGAGGGCTGGAGGAAGGTTGACCTTGGTACAAAGCTCTAGTTGGGAATCAGAGGGAGGGCGGGTGGAAGGCCTGCAATTAGGAGGGCTGGTGTGGCCAAAGGCATCTTTGAGGGGCCTAGGGGGAGTATACCTTCTTATGGTCCACAAGAAGTGCTGCAAGGACCTTGGTCCATGAGGAGCAGGCAGCTGCCATTTGCGTTTCACTGCCAAGTTTCCCGACCTCAAGAAAACCATGACAGCACTGAGTAATTTCAGACCAGGCTCCCAGTTGCACTGTACGAGTCTGATTTAGATATGTTAAGATGTGCCCCGTCTCTTGCTGGTGGTGCATTCAGTTTGCTGTCAATCGGCTGTAAACAGCAATGGGTATGCGTGCAGTGTGTTAGGGTCGGGTTATGGGAAATGTTCTTTTTTAACCGCCTCCTCCAACCCTCTCCTGCTCATTGTGGGGGTGGGTTAATATTGGGATGCATACCTCAGCACACCCTATGCCACTGTGAGGGCAATGTCACTGGAGAATTGCTGATTAAAAGAAGGTCAAGTAATAATTAAGATTAATTGGCTCTTTCTCTTACTAAACCCCATTGTGGCAGTTCTTCCAGAGCACAGCACAAGGACAACACAGAATAAAAAAGATGTATAATAGGAATGTAGGGAGTAAATAGGAATGTAGTGGTAGTAGGATACAATATTGTCAGGGGCATAGACAGAGCATACTGCAACCAAGAGTGTAAATCCAGAAGGCTGTGTTGACTGTCTGGTGCCAGGGGTGAGGACATCTGCTCAGGGCTGGAGGGGAACTTGCTGTAGGAGAGGGAGGATCCAGTTGTCATGGTCCACGTACGTACCACCAACATAGATAGGACTAGAAGAGAGGTTCTGCTTAGGGTTTATGAGCATCTAGCTGCTAAATTAAAAAGCAGAACCACAAAGATAATAATCTCTGGATTACTACCTGAGCCACAAGCAAAGTGACATAGGGTGAATAAAAGTAAAGAGTTAAATGTGTGGCTCAAAAACTGTGGTATGTGGGAAATGGGTTTTAAATCCCCAGTAATGGGGAAAGCGGGAGCTGTGCCGTTAGGACAGCTGAACTGTACCAGGACTAGTGTTCTGGTGAGTCGTATAAATAGGGCAATAGAGAGGGCTTTAAACTAAACAGTGGGGTTGGTGGAGGGAGTGATTGGGGAAAGGATCAAGTGATGGAAGATGTGGTGAATTAAAAGGAAAGGACAAGGTAATAGTGCAGGGTAGCGACTTGGGTAATGATAACCGGAGTGTGGAGGAAGGGACAGAGCATATAAACATAAGAGTGCACCAGCAGATAATACCGGAGTTTGCAAAAGTGGTAAAAAGACAAAATTAAGTACTCTATCTGAGTGCTTACAGCGTTCATAACAAAATGGATGAATTGATAGCACAAATAGAAATAAATATACACAACCTGATAACCATTACAGAGGTGTGATTGCAGATGACCACAATTGGGACCTGAATATTCAAGAGTATTTGGCATTTCAGAAGGACAGGAATCTAGGAAAAGATGGTGTGGTAGCTCTCTTAATTAAGGATTGCATTAGGACAGTAGCGAGAGATGACCTTGGCTCAAAAGATCAAGATGTAGATTCAGTTTGGGTAGAGATAAGAAGTAGCAAAGGTAAGAAATCACTTACGGGAGTAGTTGATGAGCCTCTAACAGTAGCTACACTATGGACAGAATTTCATCTATGTTGGGCGGGCTTGGCGGGGGTGGGTGGGGACAGTTGGGAAGCCAACTGCCGCCCGCCAGAAGACAATTTCACGCTTGGTGGTCCAATTAAGGCCCGTCCAGCGTGAAAAGCGAGTGGCAGCGTTCAGCGCTGCCTTTGCAGGCAAGGGGGGGAGAGAGAGGCAGGTGAGCGCAAGCTTCACGTATACGCGCGACTTTGTGAATCATAATCTCCCTGAGGCACAAAGCTGCCTCAGGGAGATGAAGAGGTATGAAAAAAATAATTTAATTAAAATGTAATGAAACGTCCCTCATGTCAGTTAAATTGTTAATGGCCTTAATAGGTCTGTTAATTGTTGGTGAGAGTGCTGCCAACTCCCGCGCGTGCCCGCCGACCAAAAGAACGTGCGAGTGCGTGATGATGTTGGGATGACAATTTACACTCGTTCGGGTTGGGCGCGCACCCGAAAATTCTGCCCATAGTGTGTTAGAGATGGTTTCTTAGATCAGTATATTATAGGGCCAACCAGGGAGCAAGCTATTTTAGACCTGGTAATGTGCAAGGAGACAGTATTAATTAATGACCTCAAAGTAAAGGAGGCAATAGGCAACAGTGAACATAACATGATGGAATTTCACATTTAGTTTGAGGGTGAGAAGTATGGTCCTAAGACTAGTTTTTTTTTAACTTAAATAAAGGCAATTACAAGGACATGAAGACAGAGTTGGCTGTAGTGAACTGGGAAATTAGGTTAAAAGATAGGTCAGTAGAGAAACAGTGGCAGACATTTAAGGAGATAATTCATAACACTCAGCAAAGATATAGTGAAAAAGAAAGACTGTAGAAGAAGGATACACCATCTGTGTCCAGGGTCCAGGAGAGGAGTTACATAAGGTGCAAAATACAGGGGTCCGCAGGCTAAGGGGACCTGGGCTCGTTCTCATAAATAAGGTTCTCATCGTTGTCCATACTGAGCAGCCAGAGCTAAAAGTCAGTCAACCATGAAGCTGCCCAAAGGTCTTTCCTGCTCTTAGCAACTGGCAGGCTTTTGTTTGAAAGAAAAAACAATGCAGCACTAACATGGTAAAGGATGCCCTTCTGAAGATGGGGCACCATTAAAGTGCAGTGTTGGTGGGCAGGGGAAGAGCCCAAGAGGCCTTAGCATTTATCATGAAACCTCATCCATGGGCTGGATGAGGTTTCATGAAGGATTTATAAATCAAATAAACGTTTTTCTTAAAATTCATTGACATGTCCCAGCTTATGTGACACTGTTACATGAGGGGACATGTCTCAAAATTTTTTTTTTTCTTCTTTATTTAAATTTTCCATAATCAAAGTAATTTCCTGGAGGCAGCTCTGAGGCAGAGAGATTTCTGCGCTCTTATACGTGCATGCACGAAAGAGCACAGGCCCGACTCTCCTTCCTCACCCACCCGCACAAGGAGCGCTTAGAGCTTCCGGGTGCCTGTTGTGCTGGGCAGGCTTTAATTGGCTCACCCACTTAAAATGGCAATGTGCAGCCGATCACAGGCAGCAATCGGCTGCATGCCCACCCGCACCTGCTTCCGCTCAGCCCCCCACCCCTGACGGGGAGAAAATTCTCCCCATAAACTCTCACAATATAAATGATCTCTGTTTTAATAGTGTCACTGTAAAGAAGTGTAATAATACATAGAGTCCTTGTAACCAGATGTAGTTCAAATTATGGAAATAGTTGTGCACTGTACAAAAATAGGTCCATCTGGTCCACTGATGCAATCCCTACCTGCTTCTGTCCATTGGAGGTTGAGGCTGCTGCTTGCTGACATGATCTGATAGTTTTGCAGGTGTGAGTGTACTGCTGAGGGCATTCTTTTGAAATTCTCATGTTATCTTCCCTTAAATTTGCTAAGACCTGTTGAATGCAATGTACTGGGGAACCCGATGAGACAAGACAAGACTGTGCTTTCAGTGCTCAAGTTAGTCATTGCTCCAGCTTCTACAATCACATGTTCCCTCCCTCCTGGTCTTACTGCTCCTCCAGAAACAGAATCTATGATTGGAGGAGTAGCCAGGGCAGGAGAGAGGGAGCCTATGATTGGAGGAGCTGGAGCAGTAATTCTGGCTGTTCTCGCTGGCCGCCATGCAGGAGGCTTTCAGCTGCACTGAATGATTTGTCACAACATCTTCTGGAGGCCAAGGAGAAGAAGCAGAAAATGAAAGAACAGGAGGGAGTCTCCACCAGTAATGAGGCCACAGCAGGCCCGGGGGAGCTATCACTCAGCCTCACCCCAGACCGGACCTGGCTGTCCTCTGTGTCTGCACCCAAACCACTCTCGGGGAACTGGAACTGTGCTCCTAGTGATACTGAGTTATCTTGAGTGAGGTGAGTGAGTGCTGTGTCAGTGTGTCCAGGGAGGGAGCTTAGGCAGCAGCAAGTGAATGGAACCATTCCCTCCCCACCTCCTCCTCTCACTCCCTCCCTCTTTCCCTTCTACAAATCTCCAACAATGAAACAATGCAAGCTGCAGCATGGGCACGGTCTTCCTTTTCTATACAGAGCAGGTAGTCAAAATATATAAAACAAAACCTGAGAGGTTTACTGCAATTTGAGTTGCAAGTATTGAAATATTTCCTCCAAGTATGAATTTACTGTTATTGTGTACATAATGTGCAGAACATTTTAATGAAGCAATCACTGATAGTCTGCACAGTGTTATAAATAACTAATGGGATATTTTTCTGTCAAATTAACAGTATTGCACGATGCTGTTAAGCAAAAATTTGTACTCTCTGGTTTGTTTAATACTCACCTATAGGGTGCACTAACTCTGCTTTGGATCGTTCCTGCTCTTAATATTAACAACCTATGCTGTATATATATCAGACCATATTTGTGGCCAGATGCCAACAATGAGAGTTATCATTTTACTAAAACATTTCTGTGATTGTTTGGTGAATTGATGGGTGAATCTTGAAAGGGGAAAAATAATAAGATACATGATTGAGAGGGAGCGTTGGGGGATGGGGCGTTAGAGGAGGTGTGGGGTTGAGATAAGGGACTCGGAAACAGGAGAAGTGCCAGAGCCCATGATTTCTGTCCCTTGCTAACTGAGAAAGTTAATTATAGTATCAAATTAAAAGAACAAGTGAACAATTCTGCAAAGATTAGTGATAGGTTAGAAGATTGGACAGATTTTAAAAACCAACAAAGAATGATTGACAAAGTAAGAAGGGTGAAATTACAGTAGGGAACAAAGTTAGCTAGGAATATAAAAACAGATAGTAAGAGTTTCTGCAAGTATTTAAAGGAAAAGAGTAACCAAAGTGAGCATTGGTCCTCTAGAGAGGGACTCTGGGGAATCAATAATGGAAAACAAGGAAGTGCTGGGAGCAGTGAACAGGTTTTGCGTGGCTCTTCATTGTAGAAGACACAAAAATCATCTCAAAAATACTTGAAAAACAAGAGGTGCAAGGGAGGAAGGGACTTAAAACAATCACAATCACCAGAGAAAAGGTACTGGAAAAACTATTAAAGACTGATAAGTACCCAAGACCTGATGTCTTGCATTCTGGGGTCTTAAAAGAAGTGGCTGCAGAAATATTAGATACATTGCTTGTGATCTTCGAAAATTTCCCAGATTCTGAAAAGATCCCAGCAGATTGGAAAATAGCTAATGTAACACCTCTAGTCAAGAAAGGAAGGAAAAAGATAGCAGGAAACCATAGGCCAGTTAGCCTAACACCTGTCATTAGAAAAATGTCACAATCCAAACTAAAGAGGTTATAGAAGGACATTTAGGAAAATTGTAATGTGATCAGGCAGAGCCAACATGGTTTTGTGAAAAGGAATGTTTGACTAATTTACTAGAGTTCTTTGAGGAAGTAACAAGCAACATGGATAAAGGGGAACCTGTAGATGTGGTGTACTTGGATTTCCAAAAGGCATTTGATAAGATACCACATCAAAGGTTACTACACAAAATAAGAGCTTGTGGTGTAGAGGAAAACATATTAGCAAGGACAGAGGATTAGTTAGCTATCAGGAAGCAGATAGAAGGGATAAATGGGTCATTTTCAGGTTGGCAGGATGTGACTAGTGGTGTGCCACAGGCATCAGTTCTGGGGCCTCAACTATTTACAACCTACACCAATTACTTGGATGAAGGGACCAAATGTATGATTGCTAAATTTTCAGATGACACAAAGATAGGTAGGAAAGTAAGTTGCCAAGAGGACATAAAGAGTTTACAGAGGGATATAGAAAGGTTAAGTGAGTAGGAAAAAAATTGGCAGATGGAGTATATATTGTGGGAAAATGTGAACTTGTCCACTTTGGCAGGAAGAATAGAAAAGCAGAATATTATTTAAATAGAGGGAGACTGCAGAACTGTGTGATGCATAGGGACCTGGGCGTCCTGGCACATAAATCACAAAATGTTAGTATGCAGGTACAACAAGTGACCAGGAAGGTAAATGAAATGTTGTTAATTGCAAGGGGAATGGAAAGTAAGGAAGTTTTGCTACCAGTTATACAGGGCCTTAGTGAGACCAGATCAGAGAGCGATGTGCAGCTTTGGTCTCCTTACCTAAGAAAAGATAAATTGCATTAGGAGCTGTTCAGAGAAGGTTAACTTGAATGATTTCCGTTATGAAGTGGTTACCTTATGAGGAAAGTTGAACAAGTTGGGCCAATACCCACTGGAGTTTAGAAGAATGAGAGGTGATCTTATGGAAATATATAAGGTCCTGATGGATCTTGACAGCATGGATGCTGGGGGGATGTTTCAACTTATGGGCGAAACTAGAATTAGAGGACAGAGTTTAAAAGTAAGAGGCCTCCCATTTAGGACAGGGATGAGGAGAAATGTTTTCTCTCAGAGGTTTGTTATCCTGTGGAATTCACTTCCTCAGAGAGCAATGGAGACTGGGTCATCAAATATATTCAAGGTTGAGTTAGATAGGGGGCAGAATTTTGCCCTCGGATGGCGAGCAGGCACTACCGGCTTGGGGGCAGTCAGCCAGCTAACCCCGGCCACTGAACGCTTCCTGTTCCGGGGGGAGAGGGATTCCCCATCTGTCAAAGTGTGCTCTTTCATGTGCGCACTTCTCCCTGAGGCAAAGTGCTGGAGATTCGTGACAGGTAAGTTAAGTGTAAAAACAGAAACATTAAAAAATTATTAACATGTCCCCCTCATGTGACAATGTCACATGAGATGGTACATGTTAATAAAAAACACATAAACCCTATTACTTTTTTACAAAATGGACATGAAACTTCATCCCGCCAGTGGATGAAGTTTCATGAATAATCTGGAGCTGGCTGGAGCTCCTGGCCTGCCTGCCAGCCTTAAGGTTGGCCGGGCAGGTCTTTAATTACTTTAATTAGCCTGTCAATGGCCTCAATTGGCCATTGACAGGTCGGCGGGTGAACAGCTGATTTCGCCCGACGTCAACCCGCATCACTTTCCTCTCCGTGAGCGGGCCCTGCCCCCAAATCGCCGAGGGGAAAATCCTGGCCAGGTTCTTGATTGACAAGGGAGTTAAATGTTATCGGGGAGGCAGACAGCAAAATAGAGTTGAGGCCACATTCAGATCAGCCATGATCTTATCAAATGGCAAAGCGGGCTTGAAGGGCACTTACACCTGTTCCTAATTCATATGTTCAAATGTATCTGCTCCTTCAGAAAGCTATATGCCCACATTATTTCAAAACACCATTAAGACACATCAGTATTAAAGGAAAATAAATGCATGAAAAAGCTGAACTAAACAAAATCTCATCATTAAGTTTAAGTTGGCACAGGGTATAAACTGAAAATAGTATATATCAGGGTAAGAATTCTTCTGTCAGGCCATTATACTACATTAGTGTTAGCTTGTTTTCTTTTCGTATGTGTTTATGATTTGCTAGAAATACCAAAAGGATTCCAGATATATGGCTGGATTTAAAGCAGCCTGTCATGGCAGGAACCATGGCAACCAGGTCCACTTAATCATGGGAGAGGCCCCAGTTTCCCGGCAGTGCCGAAACCTTCCCCAATTAAGTTGGGTAGCAGAAGGGGCTGACATGGGATTCCCAGCCGCCAGCACCATTAATGAGCCAATTGACACCAATTATCCTTGAGTCCATGGCAATTTATTGGTGGTTTAGGGATTTAAGGAGGCTGCACAGCTTTCTGAGTCCTCAGAAGGCTGCCCAGGAAACCCTGTCACATTTGCTAGTGGCCTCCAGGAGGGGATCCCTTGTAGCCAGGCACTCTGTGCCTGATCAAGGGACCTGACATCAGGAAGGGGAGGGTGGAGGCTGAAAGCCACCTCCTCCCCTTGCCTCAACCTATCTACCCCTCTCTGTGACTCCCACCCAGCGATCCCCATCCCTCTTTCACTTACCTGTGGGCCTGGGATCTCTTGGTGATCCTGGGCCTCTGGTGGGTGCAAATCTACCAGCTGCCTCCTCTCCCTCTGACACCAGCGGCATGAGGAGCTGCTGGCCTCTGGTTAGCTGACAGCTCTCAGTAGGCAGGATTTATGTCACAAGGGCCTTTAATCGCAGCGAAGGACCAATGGTGTCTTCAAAGTGTCAGAAGGGCATTTGATTCTGTCGGGGCTCCCTATGGAACTGACAGCGGTTCCCTGCTGATTCTCATGGGAAATACCATTTTGGCCTGACAGAATCCTGGCTTTAATAACCAAGGTTGCTGTTGCTTGGGGCAGTTGTGTCAGTACCTGATATTACTGCAGTCATGTATGAAAGAGTGTGGAAAAGATCACTTGGCAATGAAAAATATCAAAGCTCATATTAGATTGCAGGCATTTCTGATTTTGCAGTACATTTGTTTCTATTATTGTGTGGGACTTTTCTCATTTCCCAAGAATACTGTGATTCAGCCCCATCACTGCTATCTAAGAGCAGGCTAGCGGCGGGATTTTCCTCAACCGCCCGCCACCACAATCTTCCGGTCTCGCTGCAAGTCAATGGACTTCTGGCTGGGGCGCCACCTCACCCGCGGGTCCCACCCCATGACGGAGCCGGAAAATCCCGGCTTAGGATTCAAACAAGGTATCTTCCAAACTCAGTGAAGATTGACACTGTTTCTTATTGATCAAAAACGGTTAATCGCAACAAATGAGTTGCTGTCATTAAAACAAATAATAATGTTTTCATCAGAATGCATTTAAATTCTGTTAGGAATAGCCGTATATAATTTTATTACAATGAGATCATGCGCAATTAATAGGATGAACCATCTTGATGAGATTTATGTCATCTTCAGGGCTATATATTTTTCAGAAACTGTAATTTCTCACAGTTTCTAGAATTCTCCAAAGTCCAGAGGAGCAAATAAATTTTATAGAAGCCAATTAAAAAGTATGTAAACACCTCTATAAAATTCATTGGATCTCCAAGCTTATTTGGAAGTTTTATGACTAAGCACAAGTTATCAGGAGTGCCTTGTGATCTTGTGTTCTTATGATTTGGTGTATCATATTGTAGGGATCTAAAATGGGGATCTTAAGAAAAGTGGACATCCAAAGATTAGAAAGTTGTGAAATGTTGTTCTGGAGAAGGATGGAGTGTGTTAGTTGGGGACAAAACAAGAGCAATGTCAATTTTCTCGGGATGGTGAAGGGGGAAAGATTGCTAGTGAATATCATCATAATAAGGTAACAAGGATGGAATGGCTATATTCTAAGGCATGAGAACTTCCTGAAGGATGTAATTGCAGGAAGATTGGAGGAATATAAACCAAGGGGAGAAAGAGAATGATGATGTTAGACAACTTGAAATTGAATATAAGAGGCTCCTACAAGTAATTGATGAGGAAAACACAAGATTGTGAGGCGTGGAGAAATGAGCAGATGATCTGCCCTTAGACAGATCTCTTTTTATATAAAGGGGCACCCAATGAGAAACATAAGGTTCCACTGCATTCGTTGCTCAACAACTTTCTGTTTATAGATTTTTCTTTTCCCACCTATTTCCATTATTTTTAAATATTTTTAAATCTTTTATGCTCCCCCCACCCCCACTAGAGCTATACCTTGAGTGCCCTAGCATCCATTCTTAATTAGCACATTCGTTTAGATAATATCACCAACTTTAACACCTATGTGTTCTTTTGTTCTTTTGTCTGTGACATCTTTTGATGATCTGCTTCTATCACTGCTTGTTTGTCCCTACAACCACACCAACCCCCTCCAGTTCTCTCCCCCCATCCAAACCCCCCCACCCCACACCTTAAACCAGCTTATATTTCACCCCTTTCTTGGATTCACTCAGTTCTGTCGAAGGGTCATGAGGACTCGAAACGTCAAATCTTTTCTTCTCTGCCGATGCTGCCAGACCTGCTGAGTTTTTCCAGGTAATTCTGTTTTTGTTTTGGATTTCCAGCATCCGCAGTTTTTTTGTTTTAATCTAACTTCTATCCCCTGTTCTAACTTCTATCCCCTGTTTATACACCAGTGAGAAATATTTAACAATTATTTAGCAAGGAAGATATTGGTCATTGACTGGTGATGTATAGTTGCAAAGAAACTGTGAGAGAAGATCATAATAAAACAAAACTTTGCTAATTGTGTGCGTGCATGTCAGTTAATTACATTTCCTGAGAACATAGGCTCCTTTTGAAGCAGCCATTGACATTGTAAAGGGTTGATGCATTATTTCTAGCCATATGAATTTTTGTTGGGTAAAAGTTCAAAAGGTATGAACAAGAAGCAGGTAGTTGGAGTTGAGGTACAGATCTAATTGAAAGTTGGAACATGCTCAAACAGCAGTAATTCTGTTACTATTAGACATTATGGATAAAACCTCTGTTAGAATGTATGCGCTTTGTTAAACAATGACAGATCCATCTGGCAATGGGAGAAGGGTTCTTCAAGATGGTCACTTACCAATATTTAGCTTTAACTTTTGAGTCAAATTGCTTCTCTATAACCGCATGGAAACAATTTTGTAAGATATTCTATTATAAAACTAAAGCTAACTATGCCGGATGCCCCAGGGATGCCCTCCTTCATCGTCTAATTTCCTATTTATATGCACATTGTTCTTACAGCAGCAATAATTAGAACATGCTATACTGAATACCAGGATAGATACTGGCTGTGGTCGTTATTAGATTTATTCTAGGCGTGTCACTTTATTTGCTTTCAGAAATCAATGGGTTCCTGGAGGAGCAGTGTAAAGGGCCATTAACTAAAATACAAACCAACACCCATCCCTCTATGATTCTAAATAAGACACGAGCAAAAAAATTTGGTCTGTGGACGAAATGATACAGGCAGATGAGTAGGAGGGAAGAAGTCATTCTGAAGACAGACAATAATATCCCCTGGGAGATGGAACACATTTCCAGTAGAATTCAAGTCAATATCAGAACATTGATAACAGGGGAGTTCTAGGCTACACTGAAAACTATTTTATAGGTTGAATGGCAGGTACTTAATGACAGCATGGTGATCTCTCTGTCAGTTTGTCTCTCTGTCTCTCTCCCTCTCTCTCACACGCGTACATTAACATGCTTTTCGTAATGATTCACTCTTAGCAGCATAAAGACTCACAGGGGGAAATGCAGCAGAACAGTTCAGTCACCCGTATTTAAGAGTACAAAGTCTCTAGTTCCTTGGCAAATATAATTCTCTAATGAGGAGTGTTACCAGCATCAGTAACTCAACTGATAAAATCTGATTTTGTTCTATTTTGAATGAAAAATGTACATATAATGGAGAAATGACGGCAGGCATTAAATCATGAAGCAATGCGCATTTCAAATCATCCTGGCTTGGATGGCACCCAGTAGGTAATCACTGTGCATTCTAATTTAGAAGACCATTTTCAAGAACAAGAAACCCTAGTTCTGAACATTACACTTACACAGAATTCATTATGCAATATATTGTAACATGATACCAAACAAATTGGCATTGTTTGTTAATAAATATTCTACAATTCCTAATGATCATCACTGTCTTGTACAGTATTATAGCTAGAAATTAAAAACTGTAGCAACCAAGCCCAATCTTTCTTGATTGAATATAAGTCAGGAATAATTTTTAAAAACTTTCATCTAGAAATAATTTCTTTGAAGAAACAAATGTTTTTTCCTTCTAAATTTTGCTTGAAAAAGGATGGCAAGCACATGGGTCGATTTATATCTGCTTTGTGTGATGTTAATCTGTTATTATCGTTGTGGGCCTTAGGTTAGATTGTCATTGGTTAGGATCGATAGAGACCACTGGAAGCTAAGCTGCTGGCAAACTTTACCTTTTATTAAACATTCTTCTAACTATACACAGGACAAGGCTTAGCACGAGGCTTCACACACAACTACCTTTCAGCATGCTCTGTTGTCATGTGATCATACATCACTGATGATGTAGACTGTCTATTTACATATTTTACATTAACCCTTTATACTACAGTTAATAGGGCAGTAATGGCCTTTTTTATTCATATGATTGGGGAAGCTATTATAGTTCGATGTCGAGGTTAGCAATCCATCAACAATCTCAAGGTATCCTTCTTGTCCCATTAACCCTGGTGCAACGGCTGTAGACATTTTGAAAGGGGCCAATTGCTGGGCACCCAAAATGCTTATTTATTTCAGATGGAAGCCCCATTTAATATGCAAATCAGGATCCTAGGACCCCAATCATCACTTTAGGTTGGACCTATTCAGAGTGAGCACTTGGCTAAGGAACGTTTGAAATTACTTTAGTGTGATCTGGACGAGCATCTGGAAAACAGCTTACAATCAGAAGGATGTGGGTTCAAGTGCGACCCCAGGTACTTGAGCACAAAAATGTGGCCTGACATTCCAGTGGAGCACTGAGGGAGTGCTGCAGTGTCAGAGGTACCATTTTTAACCATGGTATGTATAATAGATCAGAACTTTTTAAAAAAATGAATAAATGGCATTCTTATATCACTAATACATTCAAAACATATCTTAAAGGCTGAATACAATATTAATAATGTTCATATTAACACATTATTTAAAATAAATTTCTCAAAAAAGAAAAAAAAACTTGCATTTACATAGCACTGTTCAGGACTGCCGGGCATCTCATAGTGCTTTATAGCCAATGAAGTACTTTTTTGAAGTTCAGTCACTCTTGGATCGTAGGAAATGTGGCAACCAATATGCACAAAGCAAGCTCCCACAAACACCAATGTGATAACGACCAGATAATCTGTTTTTTGCGATGTTAATTAAGGCATAACTATTAGTTAGGACACCAAGGGTAACTTCCCTGCTTTTCTCCAAAATAGTGTCGTATGATCTTTTTCATCCACCTGAGCAGACAGATGGGGCCTCAATTTAAAGTCTCATCCAAAAGATGACACCTCCGACAGTGCAGCACTTCTTCAGTGGCACACTGGAGTGTCAGCTTTTTGATTTTTGTCCTCAAGCCCTAGAATGAGTAAGGTAAGAGTGCTGCCAATTGAGTCACTGCTGACGCTACAAAAAGACAGAGACAGCTCATTCAATTACATTAACTGGGGTTCTTGCTAATAGGATGTGGTAAATTTCAATCCTTTTGTAAATTCTAAAACCAATTCACTATTCTAACTCTAATGATATTCAAAGCAAAGTTGAAATGCTTCAAGATGATCTGGGACTAGAGAGAGAGGCGATTGTGGAAATGCCAAGAAAATGATTCAGGAAACATTTTTACACTAAAGCTATGAGGTATTTTTAGATTTTGAATTGTAAGCCTACATACAATACTTCTAAATTCATTTCAGTTTTACGTACATATATGAAGCACTGAACATTTGGTTGGCCTACACTGAAATCAAGTACATAGCAGCTGAAAATGTCTGGTTGACCAATGGAAACCATGACTCTTAATGCTACGTGTGGGGTCAGCCAAACTGTGGGCTATTTTTGTTGGCAATTTTTAACTTGAAAATAGTAGGAACCTCACATATATTTCCAAAATTTATAACTATCGGTCTTAGATTGCTGGCAGCTTCAGGTGAATCCATGCTTACTGAACAGGTCAGGTTTCTGCTGCTGCATCATTGTTGCTAAAATGTCAATATTATAGTAAGAAAACTACTCAACATGAGGCATGGCTTTGTTACTATAACTTTGTACTGCTAAAATAAGTATTTAAAATTTGATGTAAAAAAGAATTTAAAAAAAAATTTTTGCTTTTCCATTGGATTTCCTCTCTAGTTGTCCCCATCTCAATACATCTCCCCTATTTTTAAAGTCCACTTCAAAACTTATTCAATCATCTCTGCTACTTCTTGTACTAGTGCCCAGTGCTATTTTCTCCCCTGAATCATCTTGGAATATTTTACAAGATTAAAGGTGCTCTCTATATGGATATTGTCCTCCTTCATGTGTTCTAACTTTACAATTTGAACTTTTATCTTCCCCTCTTATTTTCTGGACATGTTAGGGTCTGCTCCATCTTATCAAACTATGGAAGTGACCAGGATAATCTTTATATGTCTTCCTGTTTTAGCAAACATCAGAAATTATCAATGATATAATTTGCCAATGACTCAGTAAACCTACAGTTTATATAGAAATCTATATCAGAATTTGGACCATGGGTGAATGGAAAATAAACTAAATTGTATCTCTGGGAATCATGTAACTTATAACTTTACCTAATGTCACTCAGGGAATTATTTTTTGCACCCCAGCCTTGACTCTGACAAGTGGAATATACACCTGCCATGAAACCATTTCCAATGTGATTGTGGCACTAATACCTACACTATAATTACAGTCTTAGCACAAACATGTTATGTCTTTTTATTGCTTTTCAGTTAATGTAAATTTTTTTTGTTGTTTCCCCTTTTATTCTTCTGTTTTATTTCATATTTAGGCTTTCATCTCAGTCTTACTTACAGCAGAATAACATTACTGCCTCTCCCAGAGGTGAGTTCATCTGCAGTCACAAGCAGAATGAGCTAAAACATGTTTGAAGCCCCTGGTGATTTCCATTGCCAACTTCCACAGTAGTGTTAAACGATGTAGAAAACTGCTAAACAAACAGAAAGCAAGTCTGTTTCCAAAGGGACAGAGAGGTGGTTACAAACATATTTTTTCTTTTAGATTGAAGATATTAGTATCTGATTTGGTGTGAACAGATTCCACCATTTGAGTGGTATCCAAAGTAAAACTCGTTCAGTGCTGCGATTTTCAGAAACCATCACACAAATTGGGGATCATCTCATTATTGCTGTAATACAATACTGCTCATCGTTAAATGTCTGTAACATATTTACATGGCCTAACAACATCTGGTGAATCACTATAGCTTTGCGTTTCTTTAGAACAGTAACCCAAAAACACACACTCAGGAGACCTTTACTACAGCAGTGCATAGTCAGGAGACTATTACTTGTATCTCCACCTTCGAAGGAAATTGTTGGATACAATGTGGAAACGTCAACAAAATAACACACAGAAATGAGATGGTTTTGTCAATTAAGGGGCATTCCGTAAACTTAATATTTCAGTCAGTTTTATTTCAAGGTATCATAACTTTACATGCTTGCTTTAATAGCAATTTCAATTAGATTGGTTTCAGTTTGTTTTTTAGGACAGTACACTTGTTATGTACAGACAGCAATGGTTGATGACCACTTGTAGTTAATTTGTATGATTCTATTTAGGACCAGCTGATTAGAAGGAAAAAAAATCAATCTATATCAAAGTACTAAACAACCTAGGAAACTAGACCAGAAAGGATAAACCAACAAGAAATAATAACATTTTGGCATGTAGAAATTCAATTTGTGTTGCTACAATAGCATCCAGCAATTTAACTTATGAAATGATGCTTCATTTTTGAGTTGATTCTGCGGTTGTTAAAATATCATTGTGGGATATTATTCCCCGGGAATAGTAGCCATCACCATCTCTTATGCTTAGTGCTATCTGCTTGGATGCCCCAGCAAATGATTCATAATATTAAGCAGAAGCTTATACATTAGAGATGAATAGAATGTACAACTCTTTAAGTAGTTATAGCTCCTCTCTTGGAAAACAAAATAAATCCTGAAATAAAGGCAATGTTCACTTTACCCTGTTCCTCACTAACCTAATATCCTATAACACAGACTAAAATACCTGTAATTTTTCAGGAATGGTTCTACCACTTAGTCATCCCAGTTCCAGGACATCACTGCAAGAGTTCCTCAGGGTAGTGTCCTAGGCCCAACCATCTTCAACTGCTTCGTCAATGACCTTCCTTCCATCATAAGGTCAGAATTGGGGAAGCTTGCTAATGATTGCACAATGTTCTACACCACACGCGACTCCTCAGATACTAAAGCAGTCCATGTCCAAATGTAGCAAGAGTTGGACAAAACCCAGGCTTGGGCTAACAAGTGGCAAGTAACATTCACGCTACACAAGTGCCAGGCAATGATTATCTCTGACAAGAGAGGATCCAGCCGTTGCCCCTTGACATTCAATGGCATTACCATTGTTGAATCCCCCACTATCAACATCCTGGGGGTTACCATTGACCAGGAACTAAACTGGACTAGCCATATCAACATTGTGGCTACTAGAGTAGGTCCAAGGCTAGGAATCCTGCAGCGCATAACTTATCTCCTGACTCCCCAAAGCCTGTCCACCATCTACAGGGCACAAGTCAAGAGTGTGATGGAATAGTCTCCACTTGCCTGCATGAGTGCAGCTCCAACAACATTCAGGAAGCTTGACACCGTCCAGGACAAAGCATCTCACTTGATTGGCAGCATATCCACAAACATTCCCTCCCTCCACCATCGAGGCACAGTGGCAGCAGTGTATACCATCTACAAGATGCACTGCAAGAGTTCACCAAGGCTCCTTCAACAGCACCTTCCAAACCTACAACCACTACCATCCAGAAGGACAAGGGAAGCAGATAGATGGGAACACCACCTCTTGGAGGTTCCCCTCCAAGTCACTCACCACCCTGACTTGGAAATATATCGCTGTTTGTTCACTGTTGCTGGGTCAAAATCCTGGAACTTCCTCCCTAACAGCACTGTGGATGTATCTGCACCACATGGACTGCAGCAGTTCCAGAAGGCAGTTCACCACCACCTACTCAAGGGCAAATGGAAATGGGAAATAAATACTGGACTAGACAGCAACACCCTCATCCCATGAATGAAAAAAAAACTCCATAAAGTTTCCACAAGTATCCAGATAATAAAGGATCCTGCAGGTAACATGAAATTATTTCAATGTACTCCGCAATCTGTTTTATTGGCAAATCATCTAAGGATGGTTCTTTATGAAACTGGGGCACTGTAATAAGGAAGATTATGACAAAGAGATCAATATTTCATTCTGTTCGCTGAGAATCCGCAGTATCAGGTTTACCTTTTAAGTTCAAGTTGCTGGTGACAGCTTAATACTAGCTTCCTATTGTGCTTAATTCAAAAGGCACAACATGAAAGATTTTACTAAATTATATCTTAAAAGTCTTTTTCAATCATTTAAAATACATACAACATTGGTCTAAAGGTGTGGATATCTATAAGGTAGAAAAACAATTGGTGCAGGCTTTTTTATAACATTTTTGTATGCCAGTTTCCTTCCTGCATTAGATTAGCTACAATTGAAATAAGTAACCATCTAGAGGGATTGTATTATTTCAGAATCAAATCAACACCCACTGTTTTATTGCAGTTCTCTAATCCTTAGATCCTCACAGCTAACCATCTCTTTTGGGAAGAGAGGGAGACTGGCCATGACCATTAAGATGAGATAATGAGGTGCAGCGGGGAGGCGATGGTGTAGTGGTATTGTTGCTGGAATAGAGACCCAGGGTAATTCTCTGGGGACCCGAGTTTGAATCCCACCATGGCAGATGGTGGAATTAAAAGTCGAATGATGACCATTGTGAATTGTTGTTAAAACCCATCTGGTTCACTAACACCCTTTAGGGAAGGAAATCTGCTGTCCTTACCTGGTCTGGCCTACATGTGACTCCAGACCCACAGCAATTTAATTGAGTCTTAAATGGCCTAGCAAGCCACTCAGTTATATCAAATCACTACAAAGTCTCAAAAAAAAAACGAAACCAGATGGACCACCCGGCATCGACCTAGGCGGAAACAATAATGGCAATCGCAGCTCCTGTCGACCCAGCAAAGTCCCCCTTACTAATATCTGGGGGCTAGTACCAAAATTGGGAGAGCTGCCTCACAGAGTAGTCAAGTAACAGCTTGACATAGTCGTCCTCATGTAATCATATCTTTCAGATAATGTCCCAGACACCACCAGCACAATCCCTGGGTATATGTCTTGTTCCACTAGCAGGGAAGACCTGGCAGAAGTAGTGGCACAGTGGTATACAATCAGGAGGGAGTTGACCTGGGAGTCTAAAACATCGACTCTGGACTCCATGAAGTCTCATGGCATCAGGTCAAACATGAGCAAGGAAACCTGCAAGGCTCCTTCAATGGCACCTTCCAAACCCATGACCACTACCATCTAGAAGGACAAGGGCAGCAGATAGTTGGGAACACCACCAGCTAGAAGTTCCCCTCCAAGTCACTCACCATCCTGACTTGGAAATATATTGCCGTTCTTTCACTGTCGTTGGGTCAAAAGCCTGGAACTCCCTTCCTAACAGCACTGTGGGTGTACCTACAGCACATGGACTGCAGCAGTTCAAGAAGGCAGCTCACCACCACCTTGTCAAGGGCAATTAGGGATGGGCAATAAATGCTGGCCTAGCCAGCAAAGCCCACATCCCATGAATGAATAAAAAAAAAATTACCATGTACTGCCCCACCCTCAGTTGATGAATCAGTGCTCCTCCATGTTGAACACCACCTGAAGGAAGCACTGAGGATGGCAAGGGTGCAGAATGTACTCTGGGTGGGAGACTTCAATGTCCATCACCAGGAGTGGCTCAGTAGCACCACTACTGACCGAGCTGGTCAAGTCCTAAAGGACATAACTGCTAGGCTGGGTCTGCGGCAGGTGGTGAGGGAACCAACAAGAGAGAAAAATATACTTGACCTCATCCTCACCACCACCACAGATGCATCTGTCCATGATAGTATCGGTAGGAGTGACCACCACAATCGTTGTGGAGACGAAGTCCTGTCTTCACATTGAGGATACCCTCCATCATGTTGTGTGGCACGACCACGTGCTAAATGGGATAGATTTTGAACTCAAGACTGGGCATCCTTGAGGCTTTATGGGCCACCAGCAGCAGCAGAATTGTACTCAAACACAACCTCATGGCCCGGCATATCCTCCACTCTACCATATATGAGTAACTCATCTCCTGACTCCCCAAAGCCTGACCACCATCTACAAGGCACAGGTCAGGAGTGTGATGGAATACTCCCCACTTGCTTAGATGAGTGCAGCTCCAACAACACTCAAGACGCTTGGCACCATCCAGGACAAAGCAGCCTGCTTGATTGGCACCACATCCACAAATATTCACTCCCTCCTCCACCGAGGCGCAGTAGCAGCAGTGTGTACCATCTACAAGATACACTGCAGGAATTCACCAAGGCTTTTTCGACAGCACCTTCCAAACCCATCTAGAAGGACAAGGGCAGCAGATGGATGGGAACACCACCTGGAGGTTCCCCTCCAAGCCACTCACCTTCCTGATTGGAAATATATCAGGGTTCCTTCACTGTCACTGGGTCAAAGTCCTGGAACTCCCTTCCTAACAGCACTGTTGGTGTACCTACACCACAAGGACTGCAGCGGTTCAAGAAGGCAGCTCACCACCATCTTGTCAAGGGCAACTAAGTATGGGCAATAAATGCTGGCCCAGCCAGAGAAGCCCACCTCCCATGAATGAATAAAAAAAAAAGCATAAAGTAATGATTAGATATTGCTAGAACTTGTTTTAAAAGTTTGAAGTTGTAGAAGAAAGAAAATTTGAGGAAGGCAAATTCCACAATCCTGAGGAAGAATGAGTTAAAATAAAAAATACATCCATTTACATAGCACCTTTCACAAACACAGGATATCCCAAGGCCTGTTACAGTCACTGAAGTACTTTTGAAAATGTACTCACTGTAACAAAGTAGGAAACAGAGACACCAGTTTGCACACAAAACGCTTCCACAGCAGCAACTGGATAATGACCAGAGAATCTGTCGATGTGAGATTGATTGAAAGATAGATATTGACTCCTCTTTGAAACAATGCCAACAGTTCTTTTCCATCTGCCTGAGGAGGTAGATGGGGGCTTAGTTTAATAGCTCATCTGGAAGAAGGCACTTCCAACAATGCAGCACTCCCTCCTGGAGGGGGACTCACAGCCTCCTGACTTAGTGCCAAGAGTGTTACCAACTGAGCTGCAAAGAACGCTGTCGGATAATGTCATGTAACTTGTACTGTTCCTGTCTCAGGGGCTTTGAATATTCATACTGGATTTCGCAATTGGGAAAATGTTTAATTTTCCAGAACTGGTGGTTGAATGCATTATTAATCAAGCAAACTTCTTTAAGGGCCAGATTATGAATTTTGTTTCAAATAAGTTGTGTGAAAAGCTGCTTAATCATAATTGATCCATATGTTTGAAAAGTCACTGTATGTTTTAATAAATAGTGGCTACGATTTTTATGATGACAGGATTTCCCTTTGCGCCATCCAAGGAGCTGGTGGTGAGCACATCACTGCTAATACCCTGTATCTATTTAATGCTCCAACAAGCATTAACTGACTGGAGGTGGGACATTCACCTCTCACCCAGGAGGAATTCCCGCCTCTAAGAACTACCGGTCAATCTGATTGGCTGGCAGCCCTGTAGTCCCAGCAGCACCAGAAGTTTCAATGGACAGGACTGGAACTGCAAGGAGTCCCCAGAATGTAAGTTCCGGGAGTCCAGGATCAGGCAATTGTGGGAGTCTCTGGGCGGGGAAGGAAGATGAAGCCCAGGGGTGCAGGGACCATGGGTGGGGAAGAGGGGAGTGTTGGTAGAGAGGCCAGGCAGGTTTGGGAAGAAGTTACTGGGAGTGTTGGTGGAGAGAGGCCAAGGGTGAGACAGGGGCAGACCTTTTGAGGGGTGGGAGGATGCCTGATGTTGAAAGGAGGCTTTTGATCAGGCTCTTCCTGCCTGAGGTCTGGGCAGGGTCACTTTTCATGCTTCCATCCGGCCCCTGCACTCCTCCCACCAGCCTGCTATCTGAGACTGGGCAGGAAATGGCCCTTAAGTGGTCACTAATAGGCCACTTAAGGCCTCAGTTGGGACAAAGGCTGGGGCAGGGGGGTCGCTACTGGCCTAGGCCTGGCCTGTCCCACTGTGAAAATGTGGAGAGGTGGGGGCAGGCAGGAGCCTGGTGGGAAGGCCATTCAGGGAATTTTACGGCCCCTTCCAACTTGCAAATCTGTCAGCAGGGGAATGTAAAATTCTGCTCACTATTTCAGAGAGTCCATGTATAAGAATCATTGCTGTCTTTGTTCATTTAAATCTATATAGAATGTTAATATTACAAACCTCTATAGCATGGACATTTGCATATTGTTTCCAAGTAATTGAATTTAAACCTTGAACATATGTAAAATAGTAAGAAAGAAATCATATCACCGTGTTAAACTTACCATAAGACACTCGTGACAGAAAGTCTTCCATGTATTATAGTTATCCCATAGCTAATATGTGTACAAGACTTTGCCTCATATACATTCTTGGATGAAATTCTCATTCTCAAAGTCATTACCACATTGATTAAAAACAAAATTGAAGAAACACCACGCAATATAACTTCTCAAATGGATTACAACATTTCTGCTTCATTTCACCTATACTTGATAGATTATTATGTTGAACACTGCTTCGCTGTTTAAATCGGCTTCCCTGGCATAAATGGTAACTACTGAAGCTCATTTTCAGGAAGGCTAAGCGAAGTCCTAACAGAATCCCAGGAGGTAGCAGAGAAACACAAGCCATCTTACTTTCAAATAGATCCTGTGTTGTTGGGGCAATTGACCAGAGCTGATTAATGGAAGTGAATAGGTATTCCAGATTTTCTCTTGATCATCTTTGCCGATCCAAGAGTTCTGTGTGCAGTGCTTTCTCTCAGATATCAAACATGCTATGCAGGATCCACAATGTGGTAGACTGGCAGTAACCTGTGGATGGAGCCAAGTTGATGGGTGAAGGTGTCAGCGGTGTGACTTTGAAAAGTTCCAGTATTTTTGTGGATGCTATAACCAATGGTTTATTGTCCAGGCCACTTTTAGGGCGTTAAGGGGCAGGAAATTGTGGGGAGCCATTCAAAAGCCCATTGACTTCAGTGGGACCGGAAAATCCTGCTGGTGGGAGGGGCTGTAAAATTCCGCCCTTAGTTACTGAAATCCATAATACTCCTCAGAACTAGATGTTCAAGCATAAAATTGTAAATAAAATCTACTTTTCATGTAACAGTAAACTGATAGAGTTATTGAAGTGAATTTCATGTGATTGTTCTTTGTTTATGTGATGTGTACACAATTTTGACAGTGGATTTGGGCAAGAAGAGAGTTGTCAAATGATGCGGCAGTGATTTAGCACCAAAACATTATGGGGCTTTAAACATTTTTACTGTGTTCCAGGACTCCAGTTACCACAATATCTAACTAGAACATTACTATGGCTGAATTAATTGTAGGTAGTATGCGTCATAATTTGCATTAAAAATATTATTTCTGTTTACTGGGAAATTTGTTTCTAAATTTTCCTACAAACCAAAGTGGCACCACCAATGAATTTGCAAAATATTTTGGCTTCCTCTCAGCACTTATCCTTCATAATGCATCAATGAATCATGTGTTCATTTGTAAGTAGAGAATGCTGCTTTTGTGAGCTGAAAATGGATCTTACAGCATCTTTTTTTTGCCTGACTGAAACCCTGCATCAAGTTGACCTCGGTTCTCCTCTTTTAAATAGCCATAATTTCCATGGCACAGCAACAAGCCTTTGGGCAACATTGGTCTATGATGGTGTTTATATGGCACAAGAAGCTCCTCCAACTCTTGTTACCTTATTCCAACGTGCCTCATGCCCCTCTATTCCCAACTCCATCATATTTGCATCAAGGCTCCTCCTAAATGTGTCAATACTGTCTGATTAAACTACTCCACATGGCAGGGAGCTCCACATTTTTATTGCTCTCCATGGGAAGAAGTTCTTCCAAAGTTCTTTATTTGACTTGTTAGTGATGATCTTATATTCCTTGTTCTGGCCTCATGTACAAGTGGAAAGAGTTTCTCCCCATCCACTGCATTGAATCCCTTCATAGTTTGAAAGACCTCTATCAGGTCTCCTCTTAGTCTTCTCTTGGAGAGAAGATAACCCCAGCCTACTCAAACTTTCCTGGTAGTTGCAATTCTCAATTTTAATAACATATTTCCTGCACAGCCTTTGTGTTTTCTGCCTCGGAGATATGCAGAGATGACACATCAGATTTTGCATGTACAGAAGCTTTATTTATAGTGCTCCTAAAATGTCTGCTCTCATGCTTACAGCTTCCTGCCTCAGTTTAGTTTCACACAATGAAGAGTCAACAGACACTTATAATCAAACACCGAACAATTAAAGATTACATCTATCCCCGCTTTGTAAAACTAAAAGATGTTTTTAAAATTAATCCATCCTAAACAACAAACGTATGTACATTGAATCGTTTCTTAGAGTTCAATGTGTTTGTTTTCTTTAAGGTACGAATGTTGTTGATGACATGGTGCTGAGACCTATTAACTCGAAGTTGTGGTTCTGCATGATCAGCTCGATGAGGTGGATGATCAACATTGTTGTCACTCAGCAGAAAAGGAAATGTATCCTCATAATCATGTTCTCAAAACACCCTGTTTTGCTCACAATCAAGTGACTCGCGTTCCACTTTTTGGTGTCATCTAATAGATAAGCATTGGTACCAAGTAACTGCTCAATCTACTTTGGTCCTGATAGACTTAATGTGAGTTTATAGTTATGATTTGGTCATATGATGCAAACCCAATCTCCAGCTTCAAATCATGGGCCTGAATTTTATCTTTGGTGGGTGGGGGTGATCGGCAGGTCTGAGAGCAGCCGGGAAACGGACTGCTGACCACGATTGGCCCCCGACTGCAATTTCATGCTGACTGGCCAATTAATGGGGGCTGGAAGAGGGCGGGCGATGACATCACCTCGGGCATGGGTGAGTGCTGCGAGAGAGCTCCCTGAAGACAGACAGCTGCCTCAGGGAACTGCAGACCTTCAAATGATTAAATTAAGCTTAAAACATTGCCAAAAAAATGTCCATGCATCACAATCAAGCACCTGAAAATATAACTGATAAAAATGCTGACTACAGATATTTATTATAATTTTATTTCATAATGGAGATTTCATCCCGCCCTTAGATGAGGTTTGATGAAAAATGTAAAGGCCACTATCCGATTCGCCCATCCACCAACTGTAAGGCTATGAAAAATCGAAGACAATTGCGCTGTTGGGTTTAATTGCCCTCTTAATTGTCAGCAAGTGTGCTTCCGACTTTTGCGTGTGGTCTCCGAGCAAAGTATCGCTCGAGTGTGCACCCAGTGTCAGTTCGCAAAATTTTACACCTGATCGGGTCGTGCATGCGCCTGCCCACAGGATGTAAAATTCTGCCCAGGCTTTTTTTTCTGTTTGCTTTTCGAAGTATGCTTTTACTCGCCCCAAAGTGGCAAAGTAAATAACTTGTCACTTTGCTATTTTTCCTATTTTTGCTCTGAAGTTCGCATTGGACAGCTTAAGAATGATAAGCGGTATGCAAAAGTTACGACTATTCATAAGTTCAGTTGGTGTCTTTCCATTTACAGAGTGTGGGGTGGTTCAGTATGTGCAAAGTAGGATATGAATGGGCATATCTGACATACTAGCTCTCAGACTGTCCTTTATCACCGTGATGAATTGCTCAATGCCCCGATTCGATTTTGATTGTATTGCAATGTCAGATGATGATGAATTCTGTAGCTTGCTAGGAACTCCATGAACTGACTGGAAACAAAACTACGATCCATTGTTTAAAGTGATAGACTCTGACAAAGCCCATTTTGTAAGCAACGTGTCTGGAATGTCAGTGACTGAAGCTGTGGTTATGGAATTAGTTGCAGTGATGTCCAGCCATTTTCTATGTAGATCATGAACAACAAGCAAAAAAATGTTAATTACAAGGTGCTGCTTGCAATTCACCAAAAATACCTACTCGGAATTGTTGCCATGGTTTGGTTGGCCATGAGGTCGGTTGTAGAGGTGTGGGACAAGTTGATACAGATTTTTCACTGAGTGTACGTGCTACGCAGATGCAAATATGCAGCTATCTATTGCTGGCCACCAGACTGCTTCCCGGGGCTGTTGTTTCATCTTAACAACACCCAGGTGTCCTTCATGAGTACGATGCACTACACATTGCTGTAACATTTTTGAGATAATCGCTCGCGTTCCACGTGTGACACAGTTGTCATCAAACAGTGAGAGTTCATTGCATATTCTGTAGGGAGGGACTAGTTCTTGCTGTATTTTGTGAGATTACTCAGTTTTTAGGGACTGACTTAAGAGGAGGTCTTGTGGTGCAATGGGTAGTGACCCTACCTCTGAGTCAGAAGCTCTGGGTTTGGGTCCCACCTGCAGGATTTGATGGCTACAGTGGCATGGCCAAGCAAGTTGATTGTCAACCTGTAAGTCCTTTTGATACATCTATAGCAGGTGTTAAGAGCAAGAGAGTTCCCTGGTCAACTAGAATCGTGTGCAGCACAACAGTGTTAGAAGACTCTATATGCAAGCTCTTGCTACAGGCCAAAGAGAGAGAGAGGTACATACTTACTTACTGCAGTATGCTGTCTGTTGCTGATTCTGCCTTCAACTCCTTATGAGTAACATGACTCATAGTCACATGTGAAATCACTGCAATCATGTAGGGCTGAATCTTTGGCTCGGCGAGCTGGGGTGGGGCCCTCTTGCCAAGGCGTAAAATGACACGGGGTGATGTCGGGCGTGCATTCTGACGTCACTGCACGTCATTTAGATTTTCAGTTTGGTGGGTGTGTAGCTGAGTCGGCTGCGTGCCTGCCAAACTGTCAAAGGCCTGTTAAGGCCATTAATGAACTAATTAAGCCTATTGAGAAAGCTGCCCATCCAACCTTAAGGTTGGCGGGCAGGCGAAGAGCCCTCGCATTTTTCATGGAACCTCATCCATGGGCAGGATAAGGTTTCATGAAGGGTTTATAAATTAAATAAATATTTTCATTAAAGTTCATTGACATGTCCCAGCTCATGTGACACTGTCACATGAGAGGACATGTCTTAAAACTCTTTCTTTTCTCTATTAAAATTTTTGGAACTTAAACTAATCTCCCTGAGGCAGCTCTGTGCCTCAGGGAGATCTCTGCGCTCTTTCGCGCGCATGCCCCGACTCAGGGAACCCCTCCACCCACCCCCCCCCACTGCCTGTACAGGGAGCGCTCAGCGCTTCCGGTTGCGCGTCACGCTGAGCGAGCCTTAATTGGCCCGCCCACGTAAAATGGTGGCAGGGACCCGATCGGGGATATTGATCAGGTCCGCGCCCACCCACGCCTGACCCCGCACAACCCCCCCGACAAGGGGAAGATTCTACCCATAGCCTTTCATCTGTTCCACTATTGCTAACACTGTGACAGTAGTAAGGCTAAGCATGCCAGCAACTTGGTTGAGTGAACCTGCGAGATACCCAAACTCAAATAAATATGAAGATGAAGATGATCTGTAGATGCGTGGAGGCTAATGACCAGCAACAATGTAGTGCTTGGTGATTGGTGCGGAGAGTGAACTTTCAACCATAGAGATACATGTGCAAGTGTTTATAAGCGACAATTCGGGCTAGTGCTTCCCACTCTCCAATACAGTAATTGCATTCAGTTTCCAATGTATAAGTGATTGGTCATTCGCTTCCTTCAATATACTGCTCCTATCACATTTCCTATTGCAACCATTGTGACATTCATTTTCACATGATGGGTTGAAACGTGCGAGGAATGATGGAGATGCTACCTTTGCCTCTCACATGTCAAACACTGCTTGCTGTGTGATTGTCCATTTCCATTGTGCAACTTTGTGCAGTAGCTTTCAAAGATGCTACTTAGAAATGAATTTGTGATATAAGTTGGTTGTACCGAGGAATGATGCAAACTCTTTCACTTTAGACAGGGTCAGAATACTTTGATGTTGTTGTGTCTAGGTTTTCTCCAGCTGCTGTCACTCTGTACCCTAGAAAATCAATCTTGGATGCCACAAATGGGCATTTGCCCATGTTGAGTGTCAAATTGTATTGTGCGAGTTGAGTGAGCACCACTGATGACCACTGATCATGTTCTGCTTTATCCTTTCCATGGATAATGACATCATGAAGTAGGTTGAGCATCCCCTCAACACCTGATAAGATTGAAGGAAAGTGCTATGTACTGAACTTAGTCCATAGGACATTCTGTGGTACTGAAACATGCGTTTGTGAATAACAAAAGCTGTAAGATATCGGCTTTGCTCTGCTAGCGGTATCTAAAGATAGCTCCATCGCATATTGAGCTTTGTGAAGATGTGGAATCATGAAATGATGCTGATAGTTCTTGGATTGTATGAAGTAGATACTGGCCTGGAATGATAGCTTTGATGACTGCCTTAAGGTTGACACATAGTCTAAGTTCATCATCTTTGCACCGCACTATGGCTAGGTTCTATAGTCATGGGATGAGTTGATTCATTCAATTACACTGTCTGCTTCAAGTCATTTCAGCTCCTGTGATACTTTGGCATGGATTACAAAAGGTAACCATCTCATATTTTGTGAAACTTGCAGAATTGATGTGTTGACATGAGGAATATGACAGTACCTATTAATCTCCCCAAATCCAGTAAATAAGGAAGGATACCATTGTGTTTGGCCTGTGTCATCGATCACATTATTGTGTGCTCCAGTGGGTCTCCAAGTCTGAAACCAAGCTTATCAAAAAAGTTTATCCTTTAAGGCTTCTGCCTTTGGCTACGTAGAACGTGGGCCAGCCTAGGGTGATGTTTTTGTAACACACTGGAATGGTGGATGTACTGTGCTTAGGTTTCAAGAAGACATTTGGTAAGGTGCCACGTCAAAGGTTATTGTGGAAAATAAAAGCTCATGGTGTAGGGGGTAACATATTGGCATAGATAGAAGATTGACTAGCTAACAGGAAACAGAAAGTAGGCATATATGGGTGGTTGGCAAGATGTAACGAGTGGTGTGCCAGAGGGATCACTGCTGGGGTCTCAACATTTTACAATTTATATAAATGATTTGGATGAAGGGACCAAAGATATGGTTGCTAAATTTGCTGATGATACAAAGATAGGTAGTGCTACGGACAGAAGGGGGTTTAATTTAAACAGCCCTGATTTCTCCTCTCATCACCCATCCATAAACAAAAAGGTGCTTTTGATGTGCTTCTGCATTTATAAGTGGTGGTGTATTTCTCAACCCCTCAGTTTTGGTGTGAACCAATTTCTATTAATAGCCCCATCACAAACTTGAGATGGGGCAAACTCAGTGAGTTATTTATTCACACCCACTCAAACACAAGAGGAGGGTCACAACAGAGCTTCCTTTTCACTCATACAATAAAAGAGGGAGAATAAACAAAGAAAGATTTACAGGGCAAAGACAACAGATTAAAGAACTATTGTTTCACCTGATTCCCAGAGTCTAGAATCAAAAGCCCAATGGGGTATTTCTTTACAAACATTGGTAGACTGAAGACTGAGGCTGGATAATTCACTTTTCCCATAGAGTTGTCTTCCACGATGAAATAGGTATGCAGAGATAAATTAGTCTTGTAGGCAATGGTATAGAAGTTCAGAAGTCCCAGTATAACAGTGTAAATGAGGGTCAGGTATTCAAATCTGGAGCGAGCCCTTGTTCTGAGCTACTGCTTGCTAGATGGAAGATAGCAGACTGCTTTGCAGCTCCAGAAGGCAATATTACAGGTTCTTACAGTTAGGGAGATTATCATATGACTCCCACCTCTCCACTTTGGCTTTGACAAAGGGTGCATATTCTTTGGTCTGGGTTCCTGAAATTGTTAATGTTCCAACCATTAAGAATTTGAAAGGAGGTTGTAGGGTACTTTTTTCTAGCAGTTTAGGAGACTCCAGTGGCCAGGCCTGGCTTATGAAATGTAGACAGTCTTTGCATAATTCTTTTGAATTTGGTATTTGCAGCCTACAATATTATTAATGTCTCTTCAGAGATAGCGAGGTGTCAGCTTCTCTGATACTGCTAGAAAGTTCCTTTTGAGAGGGCCCTCAACCATGTTTGACCCACCTCCCGCGCCTCTGCCCTCACACTTTCCTCTACCTCCCAGAATTATGGTAGGGGCCCCCTTGTCCTCACTTTTCACCCCACCAGGCTCCGCATTCAAAGGATCATCCTCTGCCATTTCTGCCAACTCCAACGTGATGTCACCACCAAACGCACTTTCCCTTCACCCCCTGTCGGCATTCCATAGGGACTGTTCCCTCCGGGACACCCTGGTCCACTCCTCCATCACCCCCAACACCTCATCTTCTTCCCACGGCACCTTCCCATGCAATTGCAGAAGGGGAAACACCTGTCCCTTTATCTCCTCCCTCCTCACCGTCCAAGGGCCCAAACATTCCTTTCAGGTGAAGCAGCACTTCGTTTGCACCTCCTTCAATTTGGTCTATCGCATTCACTGCTCCCACTGAGGTCTCCTCTACACTGGAGAGACCAAACGCAGATTTGGTGACCACTTTGCGGAACACCTTCGGTCTGTCCACAAACATGACCCAGACCTTCCTGTCGCTTGCCATTTCAACACCCCATCCTGCTCTCATGCCCATATATCCATCCTTAGCCTGCTGCAATGTTCTAGTGAAGCCCAACGCAAACTGGAGGAACTTCCGATTAGGCACTTAACAGCCTTCCAGACTCAACATTGAGTTCAACAACTTCAGACCATGAACTCTCTCCTCCATCCTCACCTCCTTTATATTCCCTTTTTTCAATATTCATTCTCATTTCTTAATTTTTATTTTTTAATTTTTGTTTTTTATCTACTTATTTTAATTTTTATTTAAGCTCATTTTTATTCATTGTTTTATCCTATTTTCACCCCCCCCCGCCCAACAAGGGCCATCGGTCACTTGCTTATGTTGTTCTTTCCAGAGTGCTTACCCTTGTCCTGCTGTTATCACATTCTGCTCTCCAACCTTAATGCCACCATCAGCACCTCCTTTAGCCAGTATCACTATCCTTTTATCCATGGCATCTCTGGCACTCCCTCCTTTGCCTCTACCTATCACTGGCCTTCTATCCAGCTTCGCCTGCTCCACTCCTTTAAACAGTATAAATTTCATTACATTTTTACTTCTCTTTAGCTCTGAAGAAGAGTCATAAGGACTTGAGACATTAATTCTGTTTTTTTTCTCTCCACAGATGCTGTTAGACCTGCTGAGTTTTTCCAGCATTTTCTGTTTTTGTTTCAGATTTTCAGCACCCACAGTATTTTGCTTATAAGAAAGTTCCTTTTGTTCAGCGTTACAGGCACACATAGCTTTTTCCCAAAAGTCAGAATAATTGAGTCATTTCAAACTTGAAGAGTGCCTGTTACAGGCATGAGAGGAAGTTGCAAAAAATAATGAATTTGTCGCTCAGTATAGTTACTTTTGCATACCAACATCAATGAGGAGCAACACTGAAATGCCCACAATCTCAACTGAGCATTACTTAAAATAACCTGGTGCTTTACTGTCATGTTTTACTGTAAGGAATCCTTCTTTTATTAGTTAAGTGAATCCTTGTGGTTCAGGGTCAAGTTGTATTGTGCAAAGGCAAGTTTATTATTCAGACACAAAAATACAGTAATCATTACAATGACACAGTAAATTCATGCAGCCTGGTTTCCTGCAGACCCAGGGTCTGATCAGGCTTGGTTTCTCTTGGAGTTTCTCTTCCAACAGCCTGTGATCCCTCCTCCATAGGGCCCTCAATTTTCTAGGGAAACCCGTAGGTATATCCCTCCCGCTGAAGTCCAGAACCTTCTGTGATGTCAAGTCATGTCACTTGATGCTCAGTGATGTGGATTGAAGTGAGGTTCCATTTCGCCAAACCTCAAGACACTGATATCCTGACCATCTTGATAGTTTGATTGCTCAGTTTAATTTGATCAATTTAGCCAAAGGGACAGGAGATGCTCTGGGCATCGCAAGTGGATAATATAATGACTGGCTCTCAGTAAGGAAACTCCATTGTTCTAGCTGATCTCCAAGGTTAACATAAATGCTTATCTGAGATGTAATTATTTTTGATCAGGCATAAAGGATATTCTAACTCCTATATTATTAACTTGTTCTTTGAACTTATTTTATTCAATTCAGCTTCATATTGAATCATTGTTTTCGGTCTTTGGCTGTTTTTGTCTTTTCCTTTAGTTAAGCTTATATTAAAACATTTTCTCTGTAAAATTGCATTTTCTTGCCTTGCATAGAAACGTCATTTATTTAATTACCTGTTGTGATATGTTTTTCAGTCTTCACCTCTGTTTTCCCAATACTTCATTTTCTTAAATGTTCCAACTTCAGGTCTGAGGTCCATCGTATCTTGATCTACTCAGGTACTGACAGGCCAGTGGCAGGCCTTCCCTGGGATCAAGGACCCTGGGGCTGGAAGTCAGGCACTTAGTGCCTTTGAACTCCCTGGGAGCTCGCAAGCAAGTTTGCACGGGTTTGCTTCTGTTTTCCACACATGGTGAGTCCTCTGCTTGCTGCTGGGTTAATACCAGCGACGGTGGGTTGAGCCCCTTAAATGGGCATTAATTGCCCACTGAAGGGTTTCAGTTGGCAGTTGGGTGGGAAGGCTGTCCATGGCCTTCCCGCCACGGACTTAATCGGGATGGAGGCAGGGTCCCAGCCAACACCCTCCCTCCTAAATAAATGCTCCCCCGTTACCAAACTCGGCACGGGGGAGGGCACAAGATTCCAACCTAGGAATTTAGCAATAAAACATTCAATAGAAGCTGTAAACATAACCTTGATACCCGTTAACTGCTCACATGTAACTGTTAATCTATGGGAATTTTAATTGGACTACAAACAAAATGCCCTTAATCAGAAGACTACTTTGTCTTTGGTACTTGGTTCTTATTCTATACCAAAGATCACTTGACCCAAAGAAGTCCTTCTTGCTTGGTCAATGCTACCTGCTTCGATATGAAAGGAATTGTCATTTTGCTGAGCTTTGATGTCCAGTAGAGAAATTAACCTTTGGGCCAGAATCCAAATTACCTACAGGTCTTCATTTAAGTGTAAATGTGTGAAATATTTAGCTTTCCACATCCAAATTCTCACAAATTATTGTAATCAAGATTCTGGGTTACACAATGAGAAGAGATTTTGTTCGAAGCTCTGACATGAAATCTTTTGTGTAATTGGAAATGAAATCATAATGGTTGTTAAGAGGATCAGAGGGAAGCTGACCCATGTAATTAATTGTATATTGTACATGGCAGCATTTTTGAGAGATGATCAGTCATGGTTCCTGATTTATTCTTCATGGTCAACCGAAATGTAGAATTAATGATTGCAATCCCCTTGTAAAAACCTTGTAAAGCATGAAATATGTAAAATCTTGTGGGAGATTAATTTTCTACAGTGAACATATCAATTAATATGGATTTGATTACTGCTGAAAAGAGAAACATGTTGCTGAAGCTTTTTCATCTTGCACTCATCAGGTCAATTGCAAAAAGGCCAAATTTCAAAAGATCACAACAGTTCAAATTTCAGGAGAAAAGGATGCTGACTGGTTGGCAAGTCATCTCTGATTGGCCAAGATGTTGCCATGGAAAAAGCAATAGGGAACTATAAATCCCCAAGCTCCCAGGTAATTCAAAAAAGGAGCAAGGCTTGAACATGTTCCTTTGTAATGCAGGGAACAGCTCTCTGCATATAAATATATGTTGCTTCTAGCAAATGTAAATGAGCCATGTTACAAGCTCAACTAATAATTTTAAATTGGTTGTTAGTGTAGTTATTAGCTCATCAAGAATTTTTAGCAAGTGCTGCCCATCATGGAATCACATCCAACAGTAAATGCTTTGTTTTGAGGTTGTAAGTGTGGGCCGACTGAGTACGGTCTGTACTCTGTCTATGACAGACAACTGGAGGAACAAACTGTTTGATTCAACCAGCCAATCCTTAGGATGTGCAGTCTATGTATGGCAGCATCCTGTTAATGAAAGCTCAAAAAGGGACAAAAGGCCACCACTTTTGGACCTGAGAAATGTCTGGTCTACCACGAATTACCCTGGAAAGGCAAACTATCTCAAAAATTTGAACAACAGGTTCAGCAGTCCATTTCGCACTGCTGCCATGCAGAGGCTATGTGAGTGCTGTTTTCCTTTAATATGATACTGGCGTCAGTTCAAAAAGACATTCTGCCTACTACACAATTGAGCAAAGTCATGTACGAATTTCAGTGCCAGTGCAATGCCAGGTAGGTAGGCCATACGTTGCAACAATTGGCAGCCAATTTAAGATAATCAGTCGAGCTTCTAATGTGGCTTAGTAGAAACGACATAAATTCATATGCAGGAACCTGCTCTCTGCAAACAAAAGGAATATGTTTAAGCCTTGTGACTTTTTCAATTACCAGGGAGCATGGCAAGCCTATGGGCAGAACTTTGCCCTTGGTGTGTGGGATCGGCGGGGGCGGCCGGGAAGCCGGCCACCACCAGCAATTGACAGCACACCGCGATTTCACACTGGCAGGCCAATTAAGGCCCAACCAGTGTGATACGCGAGCAGCAGTGCTGAGCACTGCCTGTGCGGGCGGGGGGAGGAAGACGAGCAGGCCTAGCATGAACTTCACACATGCGTGTGAGAGAGCGCTTCAATCTCCCTGAGGCATGGAGCTTTGAAAGAATTATCAAACAACAGAAAAATTCAATAAAACATGCCCCCTCATGTGATTCTGTCACATGAGCAGGGACATGTTTTTAATTAAAAATTAAAATTTTTATTTCACTTGTATTTGCTTTTGGAAACCGCATCCCACTGTTGGATGAGGTTTCCCAAAAAATGCAAAGGCCACTTGACCTTTTCACCTGCCCGCCAACCATAAGGTTGAATGGGCAGTGAAAAATTAAGAACAATTGATAACTTAATGGCCTTAATAGGCCTTTTAATTGTCGGTGGGTACACTGCCGGCGGGTGCCCGCCAACCGAACTATTGCGCGGCTGCGTGTTGATGTCAGCACGCTTAGCCAACATCAATGCACATCATTTCATGCTCAGTCAGGTTGGGCGTGCTGCCTGCCTATCAAGCTAAAAATTCTGGCCTCTGGTTCACCGTTGCTTTCTCCATAACAACATCTCAGCCAATCAACACCCTTTTCTCCTGTAGCTTAAGTGGTTGTGATCATTTGAAATTTGGCATTCTTGCATTTGTCCTTATGAGTATAAAATGAAAAGTTTTGGCAACATTTCTCTCTTTTCAGCAATGATATGAATTTCAAAACTGTAAACCTGCATAAACCATATATAACTTTGCATATTGACCAAGATGAGGCGCAAAACATAATGGAAAAAAATACATGCCGAGAGTTCCCGCATGATTTTTCATCCAGAACTTCGTTTAAACTGGGTGGAATTGAATGAAATGATTATATGAAATGATTGAATGAAATGATAAAGATTCAAAAATTATAAGCATAAGTGAGTTAATTGCATCCATAATATGGAATATCTGTAATCTGTTATATCAATTTAAAAGTCCATTCATCTGAAACAGTCCCTGCCCACAAAACTGGCTATGTTTCTGACTGATTGCACTCACAGGAGGTGTTCATCGCACTACACACAGCATCTTTGAGCTAATGAAACAAACAAATCCTGACTGGACTTAAATGTTTACTACCCTAGGCCTGATATCAAACAAGTAATTTAGAGTTTTCTCACAATCCTGTCGCTGGAAGTTCTCAATTCAGTATTAGATGTTGTTTGTACTGGTGCAATTGTATCAGCGAATATTCAGCTAGAACATATGTTCAGGCTTGGATTCATCTGATGCTAACTCACTCATAACAAACTCTAACCTTCAAAATCTTGGGCCAACCATTCTTCTTTGTATGTGGACTTGATTATGGATTTCTCCTGTTATTGCACATAGACCATTAGCTAGTGGCACTATGCAAAGTCCTGTTGTTGGACACATGCCTTTCTCCCCATCAAGTTTGATTCTTAGTTAATCATCAGGATCTGGTTTGGTGTAATTTATTGAAATATCGCTGCTTTAGAAAATGCTGACAAGAACTCAGCTTTCTTGTTAGCCTCCTTTTGATAATTCTTGCCTATTTTTATTTCAAATTTTTGTCCTATATAAGGACCTTAGAAATAGGAGCTGAAGTAGGCCATTCGGTCTTTTGAGCCTGCCTTGCCATGCATTAAGATCATGATTATCTACCTCAACTCCGTTTTCCTGCCCTGTCCCCTTATCCCTTGATTCCATGAGTATCCAAATATCTATCCATCACTGTGATGAATACATTCAACAACTGAGCATCTACATCTCTTTGTGGATAAAGAATTCCAAAGATTCACAACCCTTTGAGTGAAGAAGTTTCTCCTCATCTCAGTCCTAAATGGCCAACCCCTTATTTTGAAACTGTGATGTCTAGCTCTAGATTTCACAGTCAGGGGGAATGTCCTCTCAGCATCTAGCCTGTCATGTTCTTATGAAGTTTATATGTTTCAATTAAACCATCTCTCATTCTTCTAAACTTTAGGGAATATAGGTCTAGCTTCTTCAATCTATCCTCATAGGACAATCCCTTCATCACTTGATTCGGTCTAGTGAACCTTTGTTTCACTCCCTCTAAAGCAATTATATTTTTTCTCTGGTGAGGGGACCAAAAGTCCACTCAGTGCTCCAGATTCATCTCACTAAAGCCTAATATAATGGCAGTTATATGCCAATTCCTTTATAATAGAGTAAAATACCACTTACTTTCTCAATTGCTTGCTGTATCTACATGCTAATTTTCTGTGATTTGTGTGCAAGGACAGCCAGATATCTCTGAATACCAACATTTCCCAGTCTTTCATATTTAAAACGTATTCTGCTTTTCTGTTTCTCGTAGCTAAGTGGATAACTTCTTACTTCTCCACATTACATTCCATCTGTCACCATCTTGCCCTCTCGCTTATCAGTCTATATCCTTTTTTGTAGCTTCTTTGTGTTTTCATTACAGTTTATTTTCCCATCTGGCTTTGTATCAACAGCAACTTGGATACATTACGCCTGTGCTTCCCAAACCTTTTCCCACTGTGACCTCATTTTGAAGCTTGAAGACTGCAATGACCCCAGGGTGAGAGCCGAGAGGCGAGGCAGTGGGGTGGGGTGAGGGGGCAGTGGTTTGGGGGGGGGGGGGGGGGGCACGGGGGGAGCACGAGGTAGAGCTGTAAGAGTAGTAGGGATGACAGAGCTGTGAAAGCAGAGGAGTGGGGTAAAACTGTGACAGCGGGTGGGTAGAGTTGTAAGAGTGGAATGGGGAGATTTGTGAGATCGGGGGCAGATTTGTGAGAGCAGGGGGACAGCTGTGAGAATGGCAGAGATTTGTGAAAGGGGAAGGGGTAGATAGTGAGGGTGGGAGGATATGTGAGAGGGGGGTTGGTATTTGTGAGAAAATGGGGGGAAATTTGTGAGAGGGGTTGGGGGGAGTTGTGAGAGCTGGGGGGTGGGTGTAGGAGTAGAGCTATGAGAGCGGGCATGGTTGAAGAACAAGCAGTGATGTTTCTTTCAGCTGTCATTTTGCAGGCTCTGGAGGCAGCAATTGGGCCTCAGATCTGATTTCATCAGACCACGCCCACTGGGCTGAGACAAGAAAGAAATTGTGTCCACGCTTGTCAAGAGGCCTTGCGGACGATCCCAGAACTGTCCCATCTGAGTCTCCACTCCACAGTCACCATTGCTGCACGGGGAAGAGGGGGCTCATGACCGCAGTTGTTTGTCCTGCAAACGCACAGTGGGTCACAGTTTGGGAACTCCTGCATTACATTCAGTTCCCTCATCTAAGTCATTGTTATAAATCGTAAACAGCTGACACACAAGAACTGATCCTTGTTACAACCTACCAGCACAAAAATGACCAGGTTTATTCCTAGTCTGTTTTCTATCTATTAATCAACCTTCAATCCATGCTAATATATGATCACCAATCTCTTGATTCCTAATCTTATGTAATAGCCGTTTCTGTGGCATTTTATGGAATACCTTTACAAAATCCATTGCTTCCCCCTTATCTCTCTTGCCAGTTACAATCTCAAAAATCTCTAACAGATTTGACAACACAATTTCCCTTTCATAAATCCATCCTGACTCTGTTTAATCATATTATTATTTTCTAAGTACCCTGTTACTATGTCCCTAATAACACAAACATGCAAACATATGAACAAGGAGCAGGAGTAGGTCCCTCAAGCCTGCTCAGCCATTTAATAAGATCATGGCTGATCTGATAGTAACCTGAAATCTGCATCCCACCTACCCCTGATAATCTATCACCCCTTGCTTACCAAGAATTTATCCACCTCTGCCTTAAAAATATTCAAAGACTCTGCTTCCACCACCTATTCAGGAAGAGTTCCAAAGACTCACAACCCTCTGAGTGAAAAAGTTTCGCCTCATCTCTGTTTTAAATGAGTGACCCCATATTTTTAAAGAGTGACCCCTAGTTCTAGATTCTCCCACAAGAGGAAACATCCTCTCCACATCCACCCTGCCAAGACCCCTCAGGATCCGATTTGTTTTAATCAGGTCTCCACTACTGTTCTAAACTCCAGTGGATACAAGCCTAGCCAGTCCAACCTTTCTTCCTAAGACAACCCACCATTCCAGGCATTAGTCTGGTCAACCTTCTCTGAACTGCCCCCAATGTATTTACATCCTTCCTTAAATAAGGTGACCAATGTTGTACACAGTACTCCAAATGTGGTCTCATAGTACAACTGAAAGATTAACCTCGCCACTTTAGTATTCAATTCCCCTCACAATAAATTATAACATTCTATTAGCTTTCCTAATTACTTGCTGTACTTGCATACTAGCCTTTTGTGATTCATGCACTAAGACATCCAGATTTCTCTGTACCTCAGAGCTCTGCAATCTTTCACCATTTAGATAATATGCTTCCCTTTTATTCTTCCTGCCAAAATTGACAGTTTCACATTTTCTAACATTATACTCCATTTGCCAGATCTTTGACCACTTAACTTATCTATATCTTTTTGTAGTCTCCTTATGTCCTCTTCACAACTTACTTTCCTACCTATGTGTCAACAGCAAATTTGGCAACCATACATTTAGTCCCTTCATCCAAGTCATTTATATAAATTGTAAACAATTGAGGTCCTAGCACTGATCCCTTTGGTACACCACTCATTACATCTTGCCAACCCGAAAAAGACCCATTTATGGTTATTCTCTGCTTCCTGTTAGCCAGTCGATCTGCTATCCATGCCAATAAGTTACCCTCTGCACCATGAGGTTTTATTTTCCGCAATAAACTTTGATGTGACACCTTATCAAATATCTTCTGGAAATCTAATTACAGTACATACACCAGTTCCCCTTTATCCACAGCACATGTTACTTCCTCAAAGAAATCCAATAAGTTGGTTAAACACGATTTCCCTTCCACAAAACCATGTTGACTTTGCCTGATGACCTTGAGCTCGTCTAAGTGCCCGGTATAACTTCTTTAGTAATAGCTTCTAACAGTTTCCCTATGACAGATGCTAAGATGTAATCGGCCTGTAGTTTCCCGCTTTCTGCCTCCCTCCCTTTTTGAACAATGGAGTTACATTTGCTAGCTTCCAATCTAATGGGACCTTCCCCGAATCTAGGGAGTTTTGGAAAATTAAAACCAATGCATCAACTATCTCACTAGACACTTCTTTTAAGACCCTAGCATAAAGTTCACCAGGACCCGGGCTGTTGTCAGTCCGCAGCTCCAACAATTTACCCTGTACCACTTCTCTCGTGACTGTAATTTTCCTGACTTACTTTCCCACTTCCATTTTCTGATTTATAGTTTTTTCCTACTATTGATGTCAGGATAACTAGCCTAGTGTTCCCTGTTTTCCCCTTTCCTTCTTCCCTTGATAGCGGAGTTACATTTGTTACCTTCCAATCCATCTGGATGGTTCTAAGTTCTAAGGAACTCAGAAGGATCAAAACAAATGTATCTGCTATCTCTGTGGCCACATCTTTCAAAAGCCTAAGATGTAAGTCCAGGAGATTGTTAGGAATACTAATTAAAACCATCTAACTGTTTTGGCATGTTATTGGTTATCACAAATGTGGTTGCTGTGTAACCTAATAACACAAAAGGTTGGATTTTACAAGCCCCCACTGGGCAGGTTTTCAGCGGTGGGGGCATGTAAAATAGGGTGTGTGCCCAGCGCACCACCTTCCCGCCTACCCCTCAGATTATCCCCATGACAGGGTAGATGGGAGGATGCTGACATTGGCAGCCCACCCTCCATATTTAATTAAATAATCAAGGGTCAATTGAGCTTGTTAACAAGCTAGTTGACCCCAATAATACACTGCCCATGCCCTAATACAGTTGGCATGGGCAGTTCCACAGGAATAGGCAGGGCAGGCTGTTTTGAAAAAAAAATTTAAAAGGGCAGGAAGGAAGTGTGGGCACAATCTTTGGGGGCCGCCCTTTGCGCATTGGGAGCAACTCCCATAAGATAGTACTCCCCCTTTCTTCCTATTGGCCTGCTCCCCCCACCAACTCATTACCCTGACCCCTTGTCCCCTCCCAAAGCTGCCCAAACCTCCCCTGCCCAATACTTCAGAATTACCTTGCTCTGGGATCCATTGTGCCTTCTTCTTGGGACCGCCAGCCAATCAGGTTAGCCGGCAGCTCCCAAAGGTGGGACATCCCCCCCCAGTGAGGGGCGGAAGCTCCACTGTCAGGCATTTTGGCCCATCAGCAGCACATTATGGCTGCGGGCCAGGCTGGCATGATGCACGTCAGCTCCTGGCTGACTTCTGGGTTGGGGGAGAGAGGGCAGCGAGCCGTATGGACCCCACGGCACCCACCCCCTGCAAAACCACCCCAGAATATGCAGCCTTAGTAAAGGCTCTTGTTTCAAAATTCATTTTAAAGCCGTCTCTTTTCATTCATTTGTGGGTGTTAAGGATTAGGAAGTAACAGTTGAACAGCGGGAGGTTCAGGCTCAATTTCAACTTTACCTGTCAAATACGCAGTCCCACTGAGCTCTGAATGCCTGAAGCTCTGTAAATTATATTCTATGAATGATACGTTCCTCGGAAATGCCCCAACAATTGAATATATTTTTACCTTTTTCATCATGTACTAATTTATTATATCTGACAGAAAAGCTATTTGAAGAAATCAGAATTCATAGTTAATAACTATAAGAAATGTTTTCCTGCAGAGCTTGCACATGTGTTTTGTAACTTCCTGTTAAGGTTCTGCCAGTGAAGCAGTTGGTTTATTAACCGGGCAAAATTCATATGAAGACATTTTTGTTCGAATCTTACAAATGCCTGAATATATTTAATGATACCATCTTTGAAAACCCTCACTGATTCTGTGAAGAATCTCACTCCCCATTGTCTGAGGAGTTACAGTCCTTTTCTCAAAGGGCATAACATTCTCTCCAAACACCTAGGCAAGAATTGACCGCTCCCATTGGCGTTGGGTGTAAAGGCTATGCAGGAGTGGACAATATGGCGAGATGGCCAAAGGTCGGTTTCACGCTGGCGTGAAAGCACGGCGGGATCATCCAACGGTGTCCACCATGGCCGGTCTTGAATTCCGATGGAGGCCGGTGTGAACCCAGTTTGCAGCTCGCTAACGGGATGCAAAGTAAGGCCTGGCCTGTATCATCACCACATGCCCAGTTTACCGTTATATCGGTGGGAAAGCACGCCAGCCCAGAACATGGCTGGACAAGTGTGACGTGCAGAAGTTGGGACTTACTGTTAGGGCCTTCCTCAGATTGCGGACATCCGAGGAGCAGAAGATGCTGGAGCCCTACAGCTACCGGACTCTGGAGGAACATGTGCATCGCAAGCTGGGTAGATTCTCATGGGCGTGGCTCTGCTGTGAAGTAGTTGTCGGAAGGTGGGAGGTCTCCACACAGCAGTTTCGACATCGCTGAGGCTTCCGACCTTCATGGATTTTGCCATGGGCTCGCATCTTCTCCCATGGTCTCCATTCACCCTTTGGGCTTGCTTCAGAACTTCAAGGCCTTTGTAATGGGCTGATACGGATTATCGGTGAAGGAGGCAGGAGAGGAAGAACTAGGTGTGAATGGGAGAGGAAGGTGTACCGGTGGGGGGGTTTGTGGTGTGGTGGGGGGCAGGGTGGTGAGTGAGCTTGGAAGGGGCAGCACGAAGATCGAGCGGGGGTGGGGTGAGGTTGAAAGGGGATGGACGAATGTGCTGGTGGTGGGTGAGGTTGGGAGGGGGAAGGAGGGTGTCCAGGGGAGGAGGGAGTATGAGAGGAGGAGGGTGTATGGGGAGAAGAGGGTGTAGCGGGGAAGAATGCTGCAAGTGAGGAGATAGGTGTAAGGGAAGAGGAAGATATAAGGGACAGAGTTTAAAGGGGAGAAGGTGTCAGGGGAAGGACGAAGTTCGGAGGGGGGAAGGTGTCTGGGGGGCGGGAGTAAGGGTGGAGGAAGGAGTGAGGGTGGAAGCGTTCAGGGTGTAGGGTAACGGTGGGGAGGTGTAAGGTGATGCCAGGGGGATGGACTGTGATGGAGGAAAGGATGTTGGTGACTGGGGGAGGGGGAGGGACTGAGGATGGGGCAGCTGATCAGAAACGTGACAACTACCATGTTTGTCAATCAAAAGTGAGCAGAGTCTCGTGTTGGACGGGCACCATTGCTGCATGGGAGTGCAAACAGTGGGTGGACGGAGATGCAGGTCAGCTCAGATTGACAAATGAAAGAGAACCCCAGCAGGCAGGCATTGAAAATGCTCAGGACATTGAGATGAGTGTAATGGATGAAAGCACTACGTGTGTGAGAGAGTGCTTACATGAGGCTCCGAAAGGCCCTGCCACACACACACTTCTCCCTCCAGAATCCCTCGTGGTCCAGATGCGTGCAGTTGAACTGCTAGCGGGGGGGGCAATGCAGGGTGAGGACTTGCAAAGCTTGTAAATGAAGCTGAAAGAAAACATTACACATCATTCAGTGAAAGTGAATATATTTTCAGATTATAAGAACACAGTGTGTTCACCTGTGCAACCACTTGTGATCAGAATTCCTTAGTTTTCCTAGGCCTACCACTTCTTCTAGCTGCTGCCCTGACATCTGCAGCAGGGGTGGAGACAGCCTGTGCAATGGTTGGCCCTGTTACCTCTGATGACTTTGGCGTGTGTCCTCTGGAGAGCCGAGGCCTTGAGGACTCCAGCTTGCTTTGCTTGCCCTCCTGCAGTGTCAGAGGACAAGGTTGAGGGAATCACAGGCAAAGGAAATAGACAGCCTCAGCGATTCCTGAGTGGAAGACCCAGAGTCGTCCAACTCCCGCTACTCTTCCCTTCAGATGCCCGAGGGTCCCAGCCTGACTCCTTGAGGGTAAGGAGCACCTGGAGGGATGTTGAGGTGCCCCGTTTCCCCCTCGTGTTGCCACTGCAGGAACTCACCCATGGCTACTGCAATGGAGTGCAGGTCTGCGCACATCACTACACTACAACACTGGCCATCTACCCGGCAATGTGTAAAATTGCCCAGGTATGTCCTGTACACAGAAAGCAGATTGAAACATTAATGATTTTGTCTTTCTGAAAACATTTCCAACTATAATTGTAGGCTCAGTCATAAAAAAAGGTCAGATTTTCAAACTGACCCTTAAATTCCCACAGAAGCTGATGAGTTATAGTTTGAAATTAAACCTGAGAAAGGAGGTTCTAGATCTTTGTGGTATAAACAATTTAAGTATACTAGTCGTCCTTATATCACTGTCTAATGCAACAGTGCCTCTAAAGCTGTCCTTGTAGAGAAATCAATTCAAATGAACTACACACCAGAGTCTTCAACATAATATCTTTTGTTGGTACTGATGCATTTCTTTCAAAACAAAATTTGTAATGTAAGGAAACCTCTTGATAGAAGGCCTGTTGAAAAATATTATCATGAAGCAACTGAACTTCAGTTTTGATTATACCAGACATTTGGGGCAGAATCGTCCCAGATTTGCACTAAGTGCGGTAGCGGGTGGGTAAAACAACATTTTACCCACTGGCCGCAATGAAGCGTTTTCACACTGTTTCGTCCTAAAACCGCCACATTATTTATGCATTCCCGGGAAACTCACCATTTCTATGACCGGCAAGCTCCAATTCGCCTGCCACACCATCATCTCACCAGGCACCACATTTGAAGTACAGCCAAGTTCAGTGCTTCCAGCCCAGCACCACAGCAAAGAAGACATGGCCCCAAAAGACAAGAAGACTGCAGCTTAAGTGCCCTTTGGATGCTGTGGAGACCCACTATGGTGTCCTCTGCCCCCAGTCTGGCCACAGGAGGGGCAGCAGCATTACCACTCCGGCTTGGTAGGCAATGGCAGCAGTGGTCAGTGCCAATGTTGGACAGAAGGTGTTGGCCATCCAATGCAGATAGAGGATGAATGATCTCATTCATGCAGCCAGGGTATGGCAACCATCTCATCACTCAACACTCAAGCCCATCAGACATTCACTAGCATCTCACTCACTGCCAGTCAAGGGGCATCACCGCCCATTCTCTCACACACATATCACATGTCCATCTGGCCTCATCTCCTCTGGAGACTGCTTCCTCAGGCATCACCACCTTGAGGCCACTTGCACAGATCAACATGTGCCCCCGACACACACCCTGGGTTGCTCCCCTTTCTCAGTACAACACTCGTTCTGCAGCCCCCTTCCCTTGCTTGAGGCCACTTCTCCCACTTCACCAAGCAAGACCTTGCCCTGCAGCCATTGAAAAGGCACCCACATGTGGCTGATCTGGTAGGTAGAGGCCTGCTGTGAGCCCTCCTAGAGGTGATGTGGTGCTGTCTGTGAAGCCTGGCGCTGATGACTGTGAGTGCTGACTGAAGCAAGGCAGGCAAAGTCCTGAGAGGAGTGCAGCCCACCAAGTGCATATTACTTATGTGCTGTTGTGAAACACTTTAACGTGTTTTCCCGCTGATGTGGGCGGATGATCCAGCAGGGATAGACGATTCCAGCGGGCTGGTCTAATAATGATATGCTGATGTATTACAATGAGGTTCCCAATGTCTGATGACGGGAAACGTGGCCCGCCATTGGCGGGCAGAGCGGACGATTGCAAACTGGTTCCACACTGGCGTGAAACCAATTGCACCATATTGTCCACTCATGCCACCGAACATGCCCAACACCATCAGGCACGGAAAATCCCAGCCTTGGAAACCCAGGGTAGTGGAGGAATTAACCTGGGCTCGCTCAATGAATTATATTTGAATAAAAAACTGGAGACGTGAATAATGGATAATAGATAATGAATTGAATATTATTTGTATCTTTAAGTTCAAGTCCCATTCCAGGACTTGAGCATAAAAATTAATGCTGACAACCCGGTGCAGTACTGAGGGAGGGCTGCACTGTCAGAGGTGCTGTCTTTTGAATGAGATGTTAAACTGAGGCCCCATCTGCCCAGTCAGGTGGACATAAAAGATCCCATGGTACTGTTTCAGAGCAGGGCAGGAGTTATGCCTGAAGTCCTGACCAACATTTATCCCTCAATCAACATCACAAAAACAGATAACCTCATTATCACATTGTTGTTTATGGGAGCTTGCTTATTGCATCCTAGCTGACGCATTTCCTATATTAAACAGTGATTACACTTCAAAGAGTACTTCATTGGCTGTAAATCAGTTTTGGATGTCCTCTGGTCATGTAAAGTGCCATATAAATACAAGTTTTTTCAGAAACCACTTTACATTTCTTAATGTGTCATAGTCTTAGCTGGACTATTTTGACAGCAGAGCTTCTGTTCATATCCTTCAAATAATAAAAGTGACTGTTCAACTGCCACTGACAATGTAATGTGTTCCAAAATGTGTCTTTTGTAAGAACTATATTGAAGGTTTCCTATCCTGCAACTTCCACTGATGGCATTACAGCAACCATTCGTTGCAATGGTTTGGGGAGCCATCTCTTTTGTATTCAGGTGGATGTCAAGCAAAGCTGCGTGATTATGCCAATTCTTGTCACAAACTACCTTAGCCTGGCCATGGAACTCAATTGTGACCAGCTTCCACAAGAGCCATGATTGAATTTCAACCCCACAAGAAGCTTTTCAACCCCAGAAAGGCTGAGAGCCAAAACTAAGGTGACCCTTATATGCCAATGACTACTTAGTTGTGGCCCACGCTGCAAGTGACATTCAGACCACCCTCAACCTCTTCAAAAGGGTTGTTGTCTCATTCAATGTCAGCAAGGCCGAAATCCTCCCTCCTGCAACTACTCACATCTCCAACTATTGTTATTAATGGGGAGACTTTAGACATTGTTGAACACTTCCCAAATCTCGGTAATTTCCTTTCTCAAAAGGTCACCAGCAAAAAGTAGATCCAGCACAGAATGATTTATGCCAGCGCAGTGTTTCAAAAATTGCATCACCAGGTCTTTGACAACAGTGATCCCCATAAGAACACAAAGGTTTTAGTCTACAATGCTATTGTTGTCATCACTGTCCTCATTGGCAGTGAGATTAGGGTCACCTACCAAAGGCACCTCTAGCTGCTGGAGAATTTCCACCAGAGGTGTCTCTGCAGGATACTCAATGTCACATGGGTTGACAGGCATCCTGACTGAAACCAGTTCCTCCAGCATTGCACTCATGATCATGCAAAATCAGCTCCGCTGGTGTGGACACTGCATTTGCTTGCCAAATAATCAGCTTTCTAAACAGCTCCTCTTTTCTCAACTCAAGGATGGCACCCCAATCTCAGAAGCACAGAGAAAACATTATAAAGACTCTCTGAAGGCTTCATTGAAAGGGGAACAAATATACATTGCTGTGTGGAGAAATTTGCCAGAAACTGGATCATGTGGCGCCACCTCATCCAACAAGCCCCAACATAGTTGGAAACTGAGCGCATAAACTCTGCTGCGGAGAAGCAATGAAAGTGGAAGGAGAGAGAGAACAGAACACCGGCTTGACAACCCCTAATTCGCAACTTCCCCTGGGCAACTCTTGTCCTCCCTGCCCAAAGACCCTTGATTCCAAGATTGGCCTGCTGAGTTACATGAGGGCACGCAAATCATGAAGCCTGGCAGACGTCATCCTTGTTTCGAGGGACTGTCGATGATGATCATATTGAATATCTAGACAGGAAACATAGTTATATTTTCCCCTATGTTTGTCGTGATATTGTTTGAAATATTTTCACAAATTGCTTCCTTTTATTTACCCTAGAAGCCAAAGGGCTTTTAATACTAACATTTAAGAAAGAATGTATGAGAAACAAAAATGCACTGATAAACCTAATATTCAAGAGCTGCTGTTAAACCATGGCAATATTTGAGTGAGTATAAAAATGTTACTGTATTGTTGTATTGAGCCTAAAGTTCTTCTTATTTATCCTCAGACACAGATTTGTATATTCAACAACATGATTACAGTGACGCTGTTAAGCAATGATTATTATGTCCTTAACTGCAAACTGTATTGCGGTCACATGTTATTAAATACATGGGATTAACGAGGTGCAAGCAGTGGACTGAAGCTGCTTGAAGATCGGAGTTTGCCAGAAATCAGCACAGCTTTTAATACAGACAGCAAATACAAGGGATTAAAGAGGTGCAAAAAACTTATTGAACTGCACAAAATAGTTGGCGTGTTTAATATGTCACATTGATCCCTGTGATAATGAAAAATGGTTAGTGGCATTTGCCCAATATAGCTGACTGCTTATGATAAGCATGAACAGTGTAAATGGTGGGGACTGTATCTCGAATTTCCTTGCAGTAAGCTAGAAAAAGCCCAAAAATGTACAAGTAATTGGCAAGGCAGTTGCAGAATGACATTGTGTAGCTATCCAATATTGAATATTATAAACTAGAATTGAAAACATCAGAGACCCTAAGTTAGTTTTGTTGGAGGCTCTTTTCATTGATATAGGTGGTTTTGGATCTGCAAAGAGGGTGGGTTGGAGATTCGCTGAGCACTGGGAGAGGCTGTGGTTTGACGAGTATGCAGGCTTTTGGTGCTAGTATGATGGTGGGATCTCTGGTCTGAAACTGATGGCACTAGGGCCCTCCATGAGCAGAGCTGGCAGGGAAACTGAGTGGGAGTACCAGGCAGGCCAGTAGAAAGTGGTCCACATGTAGTGACAGTGTCGCAGCTCCATACAGAGTTCTGAAATCACTTACTTTGGCTACGAGAAGTTGCTCAAAGTGAGTTTATGAGTATGGGGTTTATCTGGAGAAATGCTGAAATAAGATTGTAATAAGATTGTTATGATGTGACATAATTTATGAGTCTTTTTGGTCTCTACCATAAAATACTAAAAGCTACGGGTAAATATTATTGTACAATGCATATGATGGTTTTGAGAAGGCAGAAAGATCCCCTGTAAACTTCTACATCAATTAAATCTCCTCCCAAAAATGAGTTAAGCACTAAGGTAAATCACAAGGTTCAAAAGATGGCTTCAACCTGCACATGTTTTCATTCTTCCTGGGTGGGAGTTTCCGCTAGGTTGTAATGATACTTTTGCTGTCATTCATGCAAATCAGTCAACCAGTGCAAAGGACCGAGGAAATTTCAACACAAATTACATGCAGCGCAAGTCAAGTTTCTGCAATCTTTTGCACTAGTTTAAAAAAACAATGGGTCAAAACATCCGAGCTCCAGGGCATCATGTGTGGGAGGCACCCCAAAGATGCGCTGGGGAACCAACCCCCACCCCGTCTGGAGGTTCCCAAGTAAGGTTTGTGCAGCAATTACCTGGGAAGTGCAAACTTCCCATGAGAAATTGTCCTGCACTGGGAACGATCCAAAAATTCAATTTAAATCACAAATTTCAGATGGTGTTACATCAATGGTTACTAAGAAAAAGTTAGACGAATTAAAGCCACTTCTAACTTCTGGGCAACTATTGTACAGACTCACACTGACTCCCCCCACACCCCCCCCACCCATGTGACTCCCCTCACACCCCTGAACCCCTATGGGACTCAGCCCACCCCCAATTGCCTCCACAAGACAGCCCTCACGCCCCCAAACCCTCAGAGGACTTACTCCATCGCCCTGACTATTCTCCCCCACCTCCCCACCGTGGAACTTCCCCCTCTACATCACTCTCCCACCCCGCACTCCCCTATACCATGGGACTCCCCACCCTCCATGGCACTCCTGCCTCTGTGGGACTCCCCCCCCCCCCCCCCCCCCCCCCCCCCCCCCCCACCCCCACCCAAGCCCCCCCGCCCCCCCCCCCCGGGACTCCCCCACCAGCCCTCGGGATTCCCCCATTTCAAACCGCCCAACCAGACTGCCCCATTCCTCCCTCTACAGGACTTTCCTCAGTCCCTGACAACCCCAACAAGGCCTAGCCTGACCTGACCACCCCCACTTAAGGCCCAACCCAAACTCTGCGTCCAACCCCACTAATTTCTACCCACTTACCATATACACCTTCCTTGTCAAAGACCTTTAAACTTAATTCAAGGGATGTGGGCATCACTGGCCAGGTCAGCATTTGTTGCCCATCCCTAAATGCCCTCATGAAGGTTGCCTTCTTGAACCAGCACCGTCCATGTAGTGTAGTTACACCCACAGTGTTGTTAGGAAGGGAGTTCCAGGATTTTGACCCAGTGACAGTGAAGGAACAGCAGTATATTTCAAAGTAATGGTTGTGTGTGGCTTGAAGTGGAACTTGCAAGTGGTGATGTCCCTATGTGTCTGCTGCCCTTGTCCTTCTAGATGGTAGCGGTCATGGGTTTGGAAGGTGCTGTCGAAGGAGCCTTGGTGATTTCCTGCAGTGCAACTTGTATCTGGTATACACTGTAGCTACTGTGCGTCGATGGTGGAGGGAGTGAATGTTTGTGGATGGGATGCCAATCAAGCTGGCTGCTCTGCCCTGGATGGTGTCAAGCTTCTTAAGTGTTGTTGGAGCTGCATCCATCCAGGCAAGTGGAGACCATTCCATTAGGTTTCAGACTTGTGCCTTGTAAATGGTGGACAGGCTTTGGGGAATCAGGTGGTGAGTTACTTGTTGCAGGATTCCTAGCCTCTGACCTGTTCATGTAACCCCAGTATTTATATGGCTAGTCCAGTTCAGTTTCTGGTCAATCTTAACCCCCAGGATGTTGATAGTGGGGGATTCAGTGATAGCAATGCCATTGAATATCAAAGGGTGATGGTTCGATTCCTTCTTGTTTGAGATGATCATTGTCTGAAACTTGTGTGGCATGAATGTTACTTGTCACTTGTGAGTCCAAGCCTGGATATTGTATAATTCTTGCTGCATTTGGTTATGGACTGCTTCAGTCTCTGAGGAGTCATGAAAGGTGCTGAACATTGTGCAATCATTAGCGAACATCCCCACTTCCGACCTTATGATGGAAGGAAGGTCATTGATGAAGCAGCTGAAGATGATTGGGCCGAGGACACTAACCCGAGGAACTCCTGCAGTGATGTCCTGGAGCTTGGGATGACTGACCTCCAACAACCATAACCATCTTCCTTTGTGCCAGGTATGACTCCAGTCAGTGGAGAGTTTTACCCCGATTCTCATTGACTCCAGTTTTGCCAGGGCTCCTTGATGCCACACTCGGTCAAATGCTGCCTTGATATCAAGGGCAGCCATTCTCATCTCACCTCTGAAGTTCAGCTCTTTTGTCCATGTTTGAACCAAGGCTGTATGAGGTCAGGAACTGAGTGACCCCAGCGGAAATTAAACTGGGCATCAGTGGGAAGGTTATTGCTAAGCAAGTGCATCCTGATAGCACTGTTGATGACCCCTTCCATTACTTTACTGATGATCGAGAGTAGCCTGATGGGGTGGTAATTGGCCAGGTTGGATTTGTCCTGTTTTTGTGTACAGGACATACCTGGGAAATTTTCCACATTGCCAGGTAAATGCCAGTGTTGTAGCTGTACTGGAACAGCTTGGCTAGGGGCACAGCAAGTTCTGGAGCACAAGTCTTCAATACTATTGCTGGAATATTGTCAGGGCCCATAGCCTTTGCAGTATCCAGTAACTTCAGCCATTTCTTGACATCACATGGAGTGAATTGAATTGGCTGAAGACCGGCATCTGTGATACTGGGGACCTCCAGAGGACGCTGAGATGGATCATCCACTCAGCATTTCTGGATGAACATTGTTGCAAATGCTTCAGCCTTATCTTTTGCACTAATGTACTGTGCTGCTCCATCATTGAGGATGGGGTTATTTGTATAGCCTCCTCCTCCAGTGTATTTTTAATTGTCCACCACCATTCACGACTGGATGTGGCAGGACCGCAGAGCTTAGATCTGATCCCTTGATTGTGGGATCGCTTAGCTCTATCTATCACGTGCTGCTTACTTGGCTGGACCTTTAAGCTTACACGGTTTACAGCAGTAGTGCCGTAAAAAAGGGGGCATGGCTTACTTACCTTTGACTCTATAGCTCTCAATGCTAGCCCCTCAGGACACGCTGCACTGCCCAGATCTTGCCCAGCCTGAGTTGGAAGGTCAGACGAGACAGGATCACCTGGATTTCAAGGTAAGAACTCTTGATCGAGGTGGCAATCCGACTCAATTGCCACTCCATTGGACGTTACAGCCCAACGTGCCAGAAACCAGATCGTGCTGATCCCCCAGAAAACTGGCCATGCCCCCAGTCAAATTAATCATCAAGTCAAGTTTCTGTTAATTGCACCCATTTTGGGTCCATCAAGGAAGTTCTTAAAATTTAGCTTTATTTTAGGTGCAAGGACACTAATGGGCACCTTTTAAAAGCTTTCAAATGGACATGATGGGTTCAATGACCTTCTGTGCTGCAGCAATTTAAGGACCCTTTTTCTTAATTTACACAGAAACTGACTGCTGCGCACCAATGTAACTAGTAAATGATTCTGTATAGATTTTTAAAGTCATTTTCATTGATGTAAAATTGGATCGCTCGCATGTGATGGATTATGCACTGATTAAAAATGCTTTATTTTTTATGATAACCCCATTTTCAGTCATAAGTAGAAAACTGCACCAGGTTACTACCCTTAAATATATCAAGGAACATATTTTAATGCAAACCATATTTTTTTTTAAATTATCATCTAAAGCACAACCCGAATGTTCTGGTACGGGGCATATTTTACGTTCACCAATGTGCAAATTCCTTTAGTGGAAACTTGAGCAAAAAACGTACTGCAAGCTAGCACAATTTTGAATGCAGCTTGTGCCCAGCTCGCCCAAAGTGGAAATTCTTGGCCTTCCTATTTCTTGCATCATTTCAATGAGATTGCAGGATTAATTACCTCAGAGCATTCTTTGGGTTTAACTTTTAGTCTCACTGGTCGGTAATATGACTTAGTGTACAATCAGAAGCCACTAATCACTTTGATGCCAAAAGCATTAGCTACCATATTCTCTGTACAATTGCTTTCTTATAAGATAAAAGTTAAATTGTTTTGAGTGCAAATGAAAAAATCCTTTTTTTTGCTACACGTTTTACTTGAATTTTGGCATAACATCAACATTAGGAAACACAGTGCAGTATGGAGCTACAGGGCAGTTGAAATGAGACCTTAAGTTTATGTGAAAAGGAAGATTTGGCTGTTTTTAAACACACAATCTCTGCCATGTGACATTAATCTAGTGCATCTTGAATTTGCTGCTGTGTAGGGACAATCTGTTGTAACAGTGCTGTGGTTTTGTTTATACAATGTCTGATAGCGTTGCAATGTTACATGATTACCTTCCCTTTTCAGTTAGAAAACATTGTCCCTTCTATTTGATAACTTAAGTATGTTTTGCTATTAATTGTAGTCATTCAGGTGATGTTTGCTACATTAGATTGATTATAATCAGCAGTAGCTCACTAAGATCACGACCATCACAATGTACTGCAGAAAGGAAAGAAACTCTGCTGGCATATGATTATATTACTGATGAATCGACTTCACACTGCAGCAGCACCTTGGAAGAGTGAGGTGTGACGGAGGATTTTGTTGCTGGAAGGCTATATTGAGCACTCTATCAACAGGTGCCGTTTTACATCCTAGGTGGTGTGTTGTGCCCTAAGCCCTGGTCTTTCTTGCTGTAGAAGAATCTGCAACATTTAACAATAAGCAACCAACCAAGTGATGCAAGTGAGACTCCTGAACAATGTTCCCCTTTGCAATCATTGGGTTATGTACAAAATGAATTTTAGATGGGCATGAACTGGAGAGGCAGTACTGCCTGATTCCTGTTCCATGTCAAATCAGGAAAAAATACGTCAGGTAAATTATTTATTAATGTTTACGTAGAGGATGCTCTTCAGAACAATAACCCTTAGGACCATAATTTAAATATTAGAAGTACCAGCATATATCATGTACTCGAGTCTCTGGAGTCGGGGGTGAGGGGGTGAACCCATGACTTTCTGACTTACAGGTTATTATATTTCACACTATACCATTAAGCTGCACATAGACTGGCACCGTAGGCCTGGTTCTGACCTCTTTTGTATCTCTTCTAACCTGTCATAAACAAGCTCTGAAGAAGGATCATGTGGACTTGAAACATCAATTTTTGTTTCTCTCTCCACAGATGCTGCTAGACCTGCTGAGATTTTCCCAGCATTTCCTCTTTTTGTTTCAGAATTTCCAGCTTCCACAGTAATTTGCTTTTATATTATATAAATGTGCACCACGCCAGCTCAAAGCAGCCAACTCACCATGTTATGGGTTGTGTGTTTCTGGCACACATGGCTACCTATTTTCCTGAGCAAAGAATCCTTGACAAGCACAAACCCTCGGTGCTACAGAGCTGCTTTTCATTCCAAGGCATCATTACCTTTGGCGACATTGGACAGCACCTGGAATCAATTCCTAATAAATCATCTAAATTTAAATATGTTACAGTTTGTGCTGTGGTTGTTGTTGGTTGATGGCTCATATTGAAACTTTAATATCATGCTTTGTTGCACAGAAATACTGTTTGTGGAACTACTCCAGAACAAAGGCAGCTAATGCAAGACTTGCTAAGAATAGAGTGAATCTTTAACCTGCAATGTCACCTTACAATTGAAGTACATTTAGTAGAAATTGATGCTGACTGGCATACTAACTACTTTAAAAAGCTCCTTTTGAACAGAGTGAGCTCTAGAAGTTACCATGATGAATGAAAGAACAAATAAAAATGTCTTAGGAGCAACATCTTTATCAGCTAAAAGCATCTCATTCTCAACATGATAATTTATGATCCCCAATTTGTTGTCCCTGCTCTTTCTGACCAAGAAAATACGGCCTCCATTAATTGGTGTCCATGGATTAAAAGAAGCCAAGTCCCATTAAATATCAGTTTCTGGGCATTCTTCCACCTAGGAAGTGTTTAGATTTAAAAGCATGGATCTGTTCTTAAATTTATGGGCTTTTTTAGTTCAAGGGCAGAATTTTCCACTGTTCCACGGGCGCTGTGCCCGACCTGAACGAGCATAAAATGACGCGCGATGATGTTGGGTGAGCATCCCGATGTCATTGCGCACTCGCGTGGTATTTCAGTCGGTGAAAACCTTATGGTTGGCAAGCAGGCAAAAAGGCCAAGTGGCCTTTGCATTTTTTGTGAAACCTCATCCACAGGTGGGACGATCTGTCATTTAAAAAAAAAATTTTCATACTGATTTCTAACATGTCCCTGCTCAGGTGACAGAGTAACATGAGGAGTCATGTCTTTTGACATCTAAAAATGCTTTATTTTTAAATTTTTGTCTCTTCATCTCCCTGAGGTAGCTCTGTGCACTTGCGCGCATGCGCGAAGTTCCCCACTCACCCTCCTCCTCATCCCTCCATACAGGCAGCGTTGAGCAGGCCTTAATTGGCCTGCCAGCGTGAAATCGTGGTCTGGCCCCGATCATGGGTGATAGCCGGCTTACCAACGAGTGGTCGAGCCCACCCGACGAGGGCAAAATTCTGCCCCCAGAGAAAATGGAATCAAAGCCGAATGCAGAAAATAAGAAGGTTAATGGATTGCTGGTCTTTATAACTGGAAGACTAGAACACAAGGGCCTGAATTTAACCTTTGCCAGGCGCGCATGATCGGTGAGCCCGGGAGTGGTCGGGAAACAGACCGCTGACTGTGATCAGCCTCCCAGCTGCGATTTCAGGCTGGCTGGCCAATTAACAGCCTGCCGGTGTGAAACGCGCGCTAAAAAGCCCAGCGCTGCCTGGGCCGGGGCGGGAAGAAGGCAGCCGATGACATCACTGCAGGCGTGGGTGATCGCTGCAAGAAAGCTCCCTGAAAGCAGGCAGCTTCCTCAGGGAGCTGCAGACCTTCAAATAAAGTTTTAAAATGCTGCGAAGAAAATGTCCATGAATCACAATCAGGCACTTGAAAATGTAACGGATAAAAATGCTGACCATAGATTTTTATTTTTACTTTATTTTAAAAAAGTAAATCTCATCCTGCCCTTGGATGAGGATTGGTAAAAAAATGCAAAGCCCACCTGGCCGATTCACCCATTTGCCAACCGTAAGGTTGGACGGGCCACGAAAAATCAGAGACAGTTGCGCCATTAATGGGCTTAATTGCCCTCTTAACTGTCGAGGGCCGCGCTTCTGACTTTTGCGCACACCTGCCGAGCGAAATATCATGCAACCGCGCGTAATTTTACGCCCGATCAGGTCGGACTCGTGCCCGCCTACGGGGCATAAAATTCAGCTCAAGGAGTAGACATCATGCTACAGCTAAAAAAACGCCCAAAATAGGTCACACCGAGTGGACTGTGTTCAGTTCTGAGCACCATAATCTTAGGAAGGATATATTGACTGAAAGGAATGCTGCGTAGAGCTTGTTCAATATTCCTAATAGATGTAACCTCTCATTACTGTTATCATTCTATAAATCCTACTCTTTCTGGCCCACAAAGCGTGCTGAACTTAGGGACCCTGCAGCTCCGGCCTCTGTTTTGCTGCTGAGTTTTCCAACCTCTGGAAAACTTGTGCAGCAGCACCAAGGACTGTCATTTAAATATGTTAATTAAGAATCCCACCTCTGATTGGCAGGACATTTGGGCTGTCTGTCAGGTTGGGATCATGTTCTGTACATTTTTATCCCCTGACCCTCTCCCACTCATCATGCAGCGTTAATATAAAGGCTTTTGAGCCTTGAGAGGAAATAGGCCTTTTTGCACATGTAGGCGGAGGAAAAGAAAAAGCACCAATAGTTCTTTGCGGACTTTTTCATTTTATACCACATATAGGCAAGGTGGACTAGTCATATGGGAAATGGGGAAATTTCCTGCGCACCTTTGTGAATGGTTCCATGGTACTATATTATTGCCATCCCATTTTCTGTGAGAGTCCCAAAGAAGCTCATGCCCTTTCAGATAAGTCAGTAGCACATATGCAAAGCAAGTCACCAAACGATTGTCAATTCATAGGCTGTTAGAGGCATGTTGAACATCATTTCTGTGTGTCAGCAGTGGCAAGTTTAGATTGTTAGTTGTGTAAAGCATAGGTTTAAGCAATGCTAATAGTCACATGGCAAGCATCATGTGATAGCCCAGAATAATGTCGTGGACCAGAATACAAAATGGTGCAGGGAAATTAACAAGGGTACATGTGAAATCTTTGATGTCACTGATCCACAACAGCTCTCTACATTTGGTTCCTTTGCTTTGATTTGCTTTATTGTCAAGAAATGTATCAAAGTCTGGCCATTTCTGAAGGACCTTTTTGATGTCCCAAAGTTACATGTATTTTTGTCTATTTATAAGCAGCAGCACCAATTAATTGAAAGATTAAGCCTACAAAAATGTAAGCAGGTATCTAAATTGAGTCCAAAAAAAAAATGGAACGGTAAAATAGAGGCACTCAAAATAATTCCACAGTGTTATGAGGAATTCATTGCAATGGTAATGCTTGAAGATCTTGCAGAAGAGAAAGGAATGGCCCATGAGAAAACTGAAGGTTTAAAAAAAGCACAACTTAGAGACACACTTAATTGCAGTGGTGATCATCTGCTGAAACCCAGTTATCTATAGTCATGATTTGCTTGTAAAGAATAGTAGTTGATTTTGATGTTATTTTAGGGCTCATTAGTAATATCAGAAGCAGTCTTCAAAATGTCTGTAGCAACAACTTGAAGGGAAAGTATTTGTAAGATTATGGAGAAAATGCAAGGGAGTAGGACTAATTGGATCGTGTTTCAAAGAGCCAGCACAGTTACGATGGGTCAAATAGCTTCCTTCTGTGCTGTATGATTCCATAAGCCCTGGAAAGCTATAGAAATGATTATGTATAGAAATATGATGAACCAGCTCCAAACAGAACCAGAAAACAAAGTGATTTTTCAATAAGCTTGGTATTGATACACCAATCACACATACATTTTGGCAACTACAAATTGCAGTGTATTTCCAATCAGTCAACCTGAGAGTGATGCAACTGATTGATTGCTTTTCTGGTCATTTGCTGCCCATTTTCAGTTAACCTCAAGCAATCTGTATGAGTGATGAATTCTGATGCCCCTGAACCAAGTGACTGCTGCAAGCTCAACTCTTCTCTGAGTGCTCAAGAGCTATAAACCGTCAAAGATGTGCATGCTGTAGCTCCCAAAGGCATATATATTAAAAATCTTACCAACAAAATGTTGAAAACAGGCGTTGAGCAAGAGGCTCATACAGAAATTGATGTTTCATTCTTGAGATGGATTGATTACCGGTTTACCAAACCACTGGTTAGTCAACCTTCAGGATTTCCAAACCTAGTAGTTTTGAATTGGATTTTGTATTGCACTGCAGTAATGAGTGTTGCAGAATGCACCATCAGCAGTGTTGCCATTTAAAGAACCAGTTAGAGCCAACCATGTCAAGCTACCAAATCAATTTGTCCTTGCCCATTGAAATGATCTTTTAGAATCAATCGCAAACAACAAGATTATTTTTTGAGTTTTATGTTGACAAATTCAATGAGGAAGAAACTGCTGAGTGGCATGTATTTTTTAAATCTGTTTTTGCTACTTTTAGTAACATAAAAGCATAGCATATGTTGTAAGTATATGGTTATATATGTGTGTGTGTATATACGTAAATTTATTTCGATAGATGCTAGGGGCAAAATTAACTCAAAGATGGTGGGGAGTCTCTTCCAGGTCCAGGGGCCAGAATTTCACATTCAGCGTACGGGCATGCACCCAACACGCACGAACGTAATATATGACGCGCGATGACTTCGGGCGTGCGGCCCGACGTCATCGTGTACTCGCGTGATATTTCATTCAACAGGTGCATGCCGGAGTCGGCTGTGCGGCTGCCAATAATTGAAAGGTCTATTAAGGCCATTAACAAGGTAATTGACTGGAAATTTACACTGCCCATCCAATCTAATAGTTGGCGGGCAGGCAAAAAGGCCAAGCGGCCTTTACACTTTTTAGGAAGCCTGATCCGCAAGCGGGATGAGGTTTCCTAAAGCTAATACAATTTAAATAAAAATTTTATTTTGAATTTAAAAACATGTCCCATCTCATGTGACGCAGTCACATGAGGGGACATGTTTCATTAAATTTTTATTGCCTTTCATAATTTTTTCAAAAAGCACTTCAATCTCCCTGAAGCAGCTCTGTGCCTCAAGGTGATTGAAGCACTCTTTCGTGTGCATGCACGAACTGCGCGCCAGGCCAGCTTTCCCTCCTCCCCCTACCCGCACAGGCAGTACTCAGTGTGCCGCTTGTGATCCACGTAGGGCGGTCCTTAATTGGTCTGCCTGTGTGAAATCGCGGTGTGGAGCTGATCGTGGGCAGCGGTCGGCTCCTCAGCTGCCCCTGCCCATTCCCGTCGAGCCCGCCCGACATGGGAAAAATTCAGGCCCTAGGCCAGAGGGGAAGAGAGGAGAGGGGGTGCTCCGTGGTTTTACTATTTAGGTGTTCTGCAACTTGTCAGTAAATGCAAGAGAGCCCAGCCTCCCTAGTACAGCTTCTCATGAAGTCAATAGCTGGGACAACAGAGGCGGTATCAGAAGTGGACCAGCTGATAGCTCTTTTATTCAGTTATCAGGAGTCATTGGGTTCCTGGGCTTCCTAAGCGCATAGATCATTCTGTAACTAAAACCTTTAGCAGTTTCTCCAGGAAAGCTATTACATTGCTTCACCTGGGAAAGAAATCTGAGCACTTCTGCACTATTTTGAAATATAGTACTTATTAAAGTGCTGTTTGCCTTTCCTAGCTATAAAAACAGATTCAGCTCATGAAACATGAAGGTACCAACAGATTTCCTGAAGACTTCCTAAATCTTACTTGATACTTATTGGGATTATGCTCCATGGTTCAGCACAAGTAATGTGATATAGCCCCTGAGGACAGGAAGAGGGATCTCACAACATCTTCTAGTGTCAGTAAAGGCCTAATTCAGGAATTGCACAGCTGGTACTTTTACTTCACTACTAAGGGATAAAATGGCAGGGTAGCTGGACTGAGAGATTAACATCTGTTGTAATTTATATTGAAAAGTATGTTTACCATTTTCACTTCTAAGCCACAACATATCAATTGTTCCCACCAATTAAAGGTAATTTTACCTCCCCAAAACAGTTGGCTCAGGTGGGAAGTTCAAATCTTAAAATTCTGAACTAGGAAGCTGGCCTGCTTCAAAGCCACCATGTTTTTGCAAAGGCGGGAACAGGGGGCTGTCAACCAATCTGCAGGTGGTCCATTGAAACCTTTTAAGGAGGAGGCATGCCTTCGTTTAATCATTTAAATGATCACGTTAAATGATTTCCCAAGCCTCAGGTAACCCAACAGGTAAAAGGCAGCAAGATAGGCTGGATCTATTGAGTCAGTATCTTTTACAGCACTGCTTGTGGGCCAAATGGAGCAGGAGTGTTTCCTCCAAGCCAAGTAAACGAGCATATAAATACCCCCCCACTGCTTGTGCCGTCCCACCTCCTCCACAAATCTCCATGGTCTCTCTTGATAGCCCTTGCTGCCATCAACCTTCCTGCAATCACTGGCACATCCTTGATCACAAACATGGCCCGTCTCCAATATCTCTCTAATGACCCGCCCCCGATCTCTAACTTTCTCCCAGAAACTCTATCTCTGCCCCCAATCTCCAACCCTGCTTCGATCTCTCCCGTGGTCTTTGAACCTTCCCCGTGATCATACCGAACCCTCCCAACAATAGTGTCCACCACTAAAAGAAGTGTACCTCCACAAAATAAATTAATCCCAAAGCAAGAAATACACAGCAGATCAGTTAGCATGTATAAAGAGAAAAGGCAGTTTTTGGTGTTTCAGCTATGCACCTTAAATCAGAGCATCTTATTTTGTCTTGCAAATGCTGCTTTCTTTGCTAGTTGTCTACTTAAAAAAATGTTTTTATGTCAGATTTCCAGCATTTGCAGTGTTTTATTTTTATAGATATAAACGGAAATGTTTCTGTGCATCATACTGAATTTTAAAGTTGTTAGCAACAGAAATTCTAACATGCAACACATCTGAGGCTTCCTCAGTTAGTAATACCAATTGCTTGTCAGGCACCAGGTATATATAAATGAGACACTTCAAGTGCTTAAAACATAAATTTCAGCTTGCTTTAGTTAAAGTAGCACATTTCAGCATTTCACACACATTATGTAAACCACTAAGAATTTACATTGAGCGGGATTCTAATAAAGCAGATTTATCTTCAAAGGGATTGGAATGAATTATTCTCTTGTACCAATAGTGTGTGGAATACCTACTAATGAAAGCAGGGCAGAGAACATGGTATGATTTAGATAATGCTTGGTGATGAGGAGCAATTTTTAAATGGAATGAAAATCATCAGGGCTGCTTTTGTTTAGACATTTAGGTCATAATGGAGTTCCCTGTCTTCTGTAGGTTCTCTCATGGCGTAAGAGTCCAACATGGGATCGGCATAGAAGGACATGCACAGAACTGGCACTTCATGTAGTTGTTTTTGGCAATTGGGGGAACTTCTGCAGCTGTGGCACCTCTGGCCTTCCTCTGGGCACGTCGATTGTCACAAGTTTGGCATAGGTGGTCTTTGAAATGCACTGAATCAAATTTTAGTGCTTGCCTCCACTTGAGCTGATTGACTGCAGTATTTTCCCAAGAGGGGTGTTCTGCAACGCAAAGGTTGTAGGCTCTTTTTTAGGGTGTGTATCATTTGTACTGACCACCCTGATGTCATTTGCCCTGAGACAGTTCCCCATAGAAATCCTGCTTGGGGATTCTGTAATCATCCACGCAGGAGATATGGCCTGCCTGTCTCTTTTTATTTGTTCATGGGATGGGGCTAGGCCAGCATTTATTGCCCATCCCTAATTGCCTTTGAGGTGGTGTGCAGTCCATGTCTTGTAGGAACACCCACAGTTCTGCTAGGAAGGGAGTTCCATGATTTTGACCCAGCGAAGTGAAGGGGCAATGATATAGTCCCAAGTCAGGATGGTGAGTGACTTAGGGGAGAACTTGCAGGTGGTGGTGTTCCCATGCATCTGCTGTCCTTATCCTTTTAGTTGGTGAAGGTCGTGGGTTTGGAAGGTGCTGTGAAAGGAGCCCTGGTGAGTTGTTGCAGTGCATCCCTACAGGATAGTCTTCATGCTGCGGAGCCCAGCATGATGGCAAACCTTGTTGTTTGTGATTTTGCCTGGCTATTGAATTCTCATGATGGATGTCAAGTGTCTTTGGTGAAAGTACCAGTCTCATGCCTTGGCAGTGTGTTCTCTAGGCAGGCTGCTATTGATGAAGATATTCATGCATGTATCCAGAAAGCAAGTTTCGTCTATGATGCTATGATCATATCTGGAATCAGCTTGGCATTAGGCTGAAGACTAGCATCAAACTCTATCAGGCCATTGCCCTTACCACCCTGTTGTATGGTGTAGAGTTCTGTGTATGTCACAGGTAAAGTGCTAACATAGGGAAGGAGAAAACAAGTGCCTCAGTTTCCTTGTCTTTTCCTAGGGACAGATTTTCATCTGAAGTGGGAATTGGGCGATGGGAATTTTCCCAAATCCGTGATCATGCCTCTGTTCTTGCAGCGCCTGTTGGCCGTATTTCCATCCTGAGGAGGTGAGCATGGCTAGAGATAGACCCGCTGTCTCCCCAATTAGGCCCGAGGCATCAACAGAGGTGGGCAAATGCCAAGGGGGAGGTTAGAAGGCTCGCCTCTATTTGCAGGGATATTGGCCCAGGTCAGAAGGCCCCCCCCAACTCTCATATCCCACCTCTCATGACCCCTCAATACCATCAATGCTCCCTCCATATCACCTTTCCCTTCCAAACACCCCCCTCCCATGCATCCTCCATGTCCACTGTCATGCCCAGTACAGGCGTATCATATTATGAACTTTCAATCAATACATCTTAAAATTTGACACAAGTTGTTAAGATGGCTGCCACAAATCATGTGATTTTTGGCATTTGGACTAATGTCAGCATCAGCTCTATGGTGAGTACCTAATTAAATATGGACATGGATGAGGGTACCTCACAGCATTTGTGGAATTCACATATTTCATTGTTTACGGATGGGCCAACACCTAAAGACCAGGGAGTTTCCAGACTGCCTGTCTCCATGTTTCATACTGGACAAAAGAGAATGTTGAAACTCAATGGCCACTATCAACTTCTCAATGTATCATGATGGCCTCTTCCATCCAAACCAGTCTGGGTGGGCCTCAGAAGTGTTAACCCAGCAGTCATGCTATTGAACTTGGTTTCAAGGACTGCACCTTTATTCCCCCAGGACTCAGCAGGTCCAGTAGAACTATCAGTCATCAGCCAGTCGGAGAACCAGACCTTGAAACTCACTGCAAGTCATTAAGCAGGCAAAGTACTTAACCTGTTCCAGTTTCAAAGTTCACCTGAGAACCAACTGCCTACATATTCGGCTACAGGAAGCCTTGCAACCTGCTGTGAACCCTCCACTTTATAAAACTCTTATTTCAACTTTAAATAATTGAACCCATTCAAGAAACTACAGGCCTGCCATGTGAGAGACTAGAAATTTTAAATGAGAGACTGAATTAACTGTAATCTGTAAAAGTGCACTATCTTTATCTGTATCCAACCTGTGTGTGTGAGATCAAATATGCAACATTTTGTTAATTTGGGATAAGTGTGTGCGAATAAATAACCTTACTTACTTTAAGCTCACAAAAAATTGCTGCTGAATTATTTAATTGGAAAACACACTCCAAGGATAAGTAAAGATACACTTCTTTCTATACAAGCTACACTCATTATGAGCAAAAAGACAGAAATACATTCTGCCCATGACAACAATCTTCCAGTATCCACTAAATACAGAACCAGATAATAATCCTGGCAAGTTTTTTAAATACTCATAAAATTGAAAAAAAAAATCAGGCATTCAAACTTTCCCTTGAAAAAAATTGCCTCTCTTACAATCTCATAAAACTGCAATCGCAGCATTGGAAACATGCTTAAAGCCATGCAAAAGCGTCAAACAGATACTTAAAAAAATTATCATGCACCATCTAAACTTACTTGTGAAAAGGTTACTGACTCCAGACTACTGTTTATCCATGGTTTATGTCGGCTCTGAGGAGCCGTAAACCACATCTCCTGTGAAAGTCAGCCCAACTCCATCGAAAGTGCAGGGGGTCCTTTATTCTTTCATGGGAATGTGGGCATCATTGGAAGGCCAGCATTTGTTGCCCATTCCTAATTGCCCTTAAACTGGACTTTTCAGAGGGTAGTTAAGAGCCATTTGGAGGCCAGATCAGGTAAGGATGGCAGATTTCCTTCCCTAAAGGACATTAGTGAACCAGATGGGTCTTTATGACAATTGATGGTCGTTGGCATGGTCAACTATCTTTCAATTCCAGATTTAATAATTGAATTTAAATTCCACCAGCTGTCATGGTGAGATTTGAACCCATACCTCCAGAGTATTAGCCTGGGCAGCTGGATTACTAGCCCAATGACGTTACCACTATTCCACAATCTCCTCCATCTGTGCCTGTGCTGGAAAGATTGGGAGTGCTGCGTGCAGACTCGCTACCCAAACTCTTATTCCACGCTAGCAAAAATTGCAGGAAATTGGAATGGGGGTCAGGAATCCCAGAATGGGGTCCCAACCAGCAATTTTAAAGCCCTTCCATCTCTATTCTGACATAGAAGTAGGCATGAAAACCTGGTTCCTAGTCTCTATCCCTTAACCTATACTAGACATGAATGTGTGTGCTCTTTGTGGATGTCAGATGAGGATAGCTTTGAGCTCTATTTTGTTGTTCAGGGCTGATGGTAATCATGAAGCCATATTTGATCAAAAGTCACTGTCTTCAAGAAAGGCAAAGGCAGAAACTAAAGGGAGGGGTATTTTAATTCATAGCATGAGATCACAGCAGCAAGCAGTTAAAGAGGAACGCTTAATTTCTCTGTTTCATTTCCAACGATTGTGAGTTTAATGCTGCTGGTTTTGCCAGAGGATGATGTGCCTGGAAGACTCAGGGAGCAGTTCATAAATGCAAATAGAATTCCAATGGAATTTTAACCCCATCCTCAATATGGTGCGTGATATTATTGCCCCACTCAGTAACAAAGACCTCCAAGGTAGGTAAAAATACTTACATCAGTGCTTCTCCGGGCTCCATGAGGAAGATCTGGGCCACTGCTGCCGATAGAACCCTCCATCCCCATGTGCAAGATGCTACTAAGCAACCTCCCTGAGGTCTCAATGATGAACAGCCTTCCCTTGTGCTGGCCAACAGCCTCTAGGCTGCCCAATATCCACTCCTGCCCGCTGGCCAGTTGCCACTTGCCATCATTTTGGGTGGGTGGTTGTAAATGAGGCTTGGGGAGTTAAAAAACTTGAAGCTGAAATTTATTGCAGTTTGTGCATTTCGCTCTGGCCCACCTCCTGCCTGGCCAAAACCTGGTCAGGATTAAAATGCAACCAAAAATTGAAAATGAAATGGAAATGCAAAAGTTGTGCTCCATATCAGAATATTGAGCAGTGATTGCAAGAATACACTTGTGAACAAGCTCAGGCCTCATGAACTGCTAGCACTTCACTTTCAAGTAAAGTCAATATCCAGTATCGCTCAGAATTATGCTCAGACTTTGCATTCATGTAGTTATCTAACACATTCCTCAGAGAAAAAGGTCAACTTTTACCACTTCTTCATTCGCTTAACAACAATAAAGATGTCTTCAAATAGATAAAAGGAAAATACCACAGACGCTGGAAATCTGAAATGAAAACAGAAAGTGCTGGCGAATTTCAGCAGGTCTGGCAGCATCTGTGGAGAGAGAAAAAAAGCCAATGTTTTGAGTCGAATGATTCTTCTTTGGAACTTTGGGTCCTGAAGAAGAGTCACTTGACTCGAAACATTAGCTCTATTTATCTCTCTGTTTACCGCCCTCAGATAACCTAAGTTTAAATGTATTGTGTGCTAGCCATACTCGATCAATAACTAACTAGCCTGAGCTCAGACGGAGAATTAGGGGTGGTTTTTAAGAACATCCATGCAGTGTCACTCCATGGAGCATTGTATTTATACATCACATTGTGTTCTGTGCCAATAATATTGATTATTTAATGTATTTTTCTTGCACAAGATTATATTGAGGTCATTATCAGTCATTTGTATGTTATGTCCTCAGCACTTTTCCCTTGACTCTGTTAGTAGTCAATGAAATGTTATTCACGGCTTGACTGTTTAGGTAAGTTAGTATTCTGGATATGGAAGCTAAATAACTCCTTTTCTCTAGATTAGTAGGGCTAGAAATTAGAGTTGCACCTGAAATTTGGGATAAGTCAACTTGATTGCTCAGTTCAAAGCCTGTGGCAAATTCAGCACCAGATCTCACCTCAATCACTGCAGCTTGCCAATTTGTAGTCTCCAATTCTGGTTGGCTGCAGTGCTGGCAATGGCACTCAGCTAGGTTCTTGAGATGAGAGGTGAATGGGACAGGGCAAGCGTGGCCACTGCCCGTTGTAGTGCAGCAAATCTAGCAGGGGCATTCATGGCGTTAAAAGCGAGTGGAACACAAGTAGCTTTGCTGAATTTTTACCCAATTTGGCATCAGGGACCTGAGGCATGCATTTGGCCCCCGTTTAGCATAATCAAAGGAACTGAGGCCTTAAAGCAACATATAGCAGATGCTAGAAATCTAAAATAAAAACAGTAAATGCTAGAAATATTCAGCAGGTCTGGCAGCACCTGTGGAGAGAGAAACAGAGTTAATGTTTCAGATCAAGGACCTTTCATCAGAACTGAAACAAATTAGAAATACAATAGGTTTTGAGCAAGTGGAAGGGGTGGGTTCCAGGAAGAAGAACAAAAGGGAAAGTGGAGAGCAGGAGAGATCAAATGACAAAAGCTTTCATTGTGAATTGTCAGGGTGGTAACAGGAATGAACAGCTAAGTTGATTATTCTTATGGTTTATGTTTTTTTATGGACTTGAAACATTAGCTCTGTCTTCCTCTCCACAGATGCTGTCAGACCTGCTGAGTTTTTCTAGCAATGTTTGTTTTTGTTTCAGATTTCCAGCATTTGAAGTATTTTGCTTTTATTCTTATGGTTTGATGCTCAGTAAAGGCATGTCATATTCATAACTTTAAACATGGATTGTGTTCAGTATAGAATTTTCTGGAACTGCCTTTTCAAAAATGGACATTGAAAGGCTGCTGAGGGTCAGGCGACTTTTGGAATTTCTGCATAATTGTACCTCAAGTCTCCGGAACGTTCCTAATTGAATAACCATAGGTGGAATGCCTCCCTTGAATGGATATACCAATGCAAAGCCATTTGTGGAATTCACATTTCCTACTGCTTCTGGACTTACCTAAAACTCAAAATCAATAGAATCCCAGACCCACTGGGCTTCATGTTACGGTGGGGAGAGGGGGGAGTGGGGAGGGTGGGCTGTGGGAATGCGGACTGGTCCCCCCCAGAGGTCCTGCCAACTTGCTCCACACCAGCCCACCCCACAGTCATAACATGACATAGGTGGGCTAAATTGCCACTGGGGAGGAAGTCCCGCCATCAGGAACTGCTGGCCAATCGGATTGGCAGGCAGCTTGAGCAGTCCCAGCAGCACCAAGAGCTTAGTACTGTGTGCTACTGCAACCAGTCCCAAGAAGAAGGCCCAATGGATCCTGGAGTAAGGTAAATTCGAGTTATTGGGAGGGGAGGGTTCAACCAGTTTGGGGGCGGAAGGTTTGGGAGTGGTGGGTTTTGCAAGCAGGTGGATAGGAAGAAAGGGTGGTACTATTTTGGGGGACGGCCTTCCGATGCATAAAGGGCACCCGTCCGAAGATGGTACCCCCCCTTCCTTCCCACTCTTTTGAAACTTTTTTAAAATAAAAATGGACTGCCACTCCTACCTGACTACCCACAGCAACCATATTATGGCATGGACAGCATATTATCGGGGGCAATTGTCTTGTTAACAAGATCAATTAGCCCTTGATTATTTATTTAAATATGGTGGGCATGCTGCTGATTTCGGCGCCCACCTACCTTGTTATGGGGGAAAGCTCAGGGGTTGATGGGAAGCTGGTGGGGTGGGCATCCGCCCTATTTTATGTGCACCCTCCACTGAAAACACACTTGGCGGGGGGATATAAAACTCAGCTCACTATCTCTGAGCTTGATACATAACAAAGAGAACTGCAACCAGTTAAATTATAAGTAGGTGTATATGGCCACTATACATCCCTATTATGTAGCAATAGCTTCAAACTTCAAATCATTCTGGTGGACAATAGAATTATTGATCATGTGGCTACCTGATCGAAAGTGTCTTCAGATAGCCAATCTTACTCCCTCCAAGCACCTGAGAGAAATAAGTCAGTCTGCAAACAGCACAGGAAGAAAAAACAGCAGAAACAATGGCAGCAATATCTAAAGTCTCCAAACCTGTTCCTTTTCAAGTCCCCTATTGCACTGAAAATGACCTCCTAGTAATAAGACTACAAATAGCTAACTTTGTGACCTGCTGAAAGCTCATCTCTTTGAGGGTATCCTGCTATGACTTTGATATATGACTTAGGTTATTGAATTCACCTAGCTACATTTCTTCTTCACCAGGCCCGCACTGAGACAAGCCTATTACATAATTTACAAGCTATTCCCTTGTTTGTAACTTATATAAGTGTGTTATCCTCCTTTTCTGTACTTTCCTCAAGTGCATGTGTGCGTGTATTCGTGCATGTGTGATGAGTGTGTGATGTAGCATTAGATTTTTGTGGTGAATGCTTGATTAAATAACCCTCTTTATTTAAACCCATGAAAGCTTGCTACTGTTGATTCAAATTGACCAAACGCTCAGGGGTTAAGAAACAAACACATCTTCCTTTTCAAAAAAAACACACTGGTTATGGAAATTAAAGGAACAGGAGGTTCAGTTCTCTTTCATCCCTGTCCATAACACATGGCACCAGCTATATTTAGCCGTGTCAGTAATACAAAGGTTTTTGCCTTAAGGTGTTGACAATACGACCAAGATCCAATTACATTTGAAGAAAATTAAAACAATCCTAATTTTCAACTCTGTTGTCATCAGTTGGAAAACAAAACTTTACAGATACAAGATTATCTAATAAGCTTAACATTTTGTGCCAGATGTTGTCATTAATGTTATTGCTATGATGGGACTGCTATCTCATAATGTGCTGCCATAATTATGATATAATCTTAGGGCATTTGAAATGGGCTGCCACCTCTGGCAACATCCCAGCAAACTCCCCCTGTGTGGACTTCAGACCCTCCATAAACCAGTAGCCACACCCCTGGGTTGTCCTGCCCTTGCAGAGACTTTGTATGCTTTAGGAATTTCACCATCTGGGTTGTTAGTGTTGACTGTACTTTATTTCACCCAAGTCACCCCAAAAAGACATTATTAACACATCTCACGGAGATTCCGAATTAGCTAACTGGGTTCATATATAGAAATTAAAGAAGTAGGACACATACAGGACACCATAAGCATATGCTTAAAGATAGCAGTGAAAGTTGATTGAGGCTAAGAAGAGAGTTGATGGAAGTGTCAAAGATGATGATGGATTTAGATAAAATGAATACAGAGAAACTATTTCCACTCAATGAAGGGTTGATAACTAGACAACATAGATTTAAGGTGATTGACAAGAACCAGAGGTGGCATGAGGAAAGCTTTTTTTCATGGTAAGTGGAATGCACTGCCTGACAGGGTGGTGGATACAGGTTCAATAATAGCCTTCAAAAGAAAGTTGGACAAATATCTGAAGGGGAAAAGATTGCAGGGATATGGGAAAGAGCAGGGCAGTGGGACTAATTGCATTGTTCTTCGAAAGAACTGACACAGACTCAATGGGTTGAATGGCCTCCTTTGGGGTCTAGTTACTTAGGGGGAGATGGTGGCGTAGTGGTACTGTCACTAGCCTAGTGATCCAGGCTCAATTTTCTGGGGGTACAGCTTCAAACCCCACCATGGCAGCTGGTTGAATTTGAATTCAGTTAATACAAAAACCCAGAGTGTTAAAAAAAGCTAGTGCCAGAAGTGACTATGAAGCTATTGTTGTTGATGTCCATATCCCACAAAAGGGGGGGGAAAAAGCTTTACTAGAAGAGGCCCAATCATTTAAAATTATGCTCTGTTCAAAGATGTGAATGTGTTAAGAACGGTTAAATACCAGGCTGTAGCATACTTTGAAATAATGCTTCGTGTTTCTTTTTCTCAGTGCCTCAATGGGTTAAATTCCCCTTTTCCTTCCATCCTTTGTCAGGGCTCAAATAACCATTTTGCCTTTGAAATGCCTGCAAAATCTGACAAATTGCAAGTAGATACAACATCATGCATAGTCACGATGCAGACACAATCATGTAATTGCTCCTGTGATAGTTCCAATTCTGGGATGAGTGATTTAGATTCTTATGCCACTATGCCTTCCTGATTTAATTAACATTTTTTATTCAAGCTAAGTCACCTTCTGAAGCCAGACACAACTGAGTCACATTCACTAGATTCACCCTTACATTTGTACATACCACAACACGTTCACTTATATTTAGGTGAAACTAGTTCTATTTTTCAAGGAAGGTGCTTTCACAGCATGGCCAAACAGGTTGATTATCAACTTGCAAATCCTTCCAACACATGCCAATTGCAGACCATATGAGCAGGAGAAATTCCTGGTCAGCCATGTGAAGGAAAAAATGTTGGAGTCTCTACATTATTATTCAGACAATAACGTGCATGTTGTGCCAATAACTTGGACTCCCTGAGTGGACTATAACACACCACAACCACCAGCTCTCTTTTTGCTTGTGCAGTATGTTTCCACTCTTGAGATAATGTAGCACTGATGGTAATTACCATAAATTCACATTTGATTCTCAGTTTCACACAGCCAATCTGCAGTGGCCAGAACAACTAAGCCAATTATGAGCAAGGTCATCTAATCAAATTTAACAAGCCCACAAACTTTTCAGATGACATTCTCTTCTAATCCATATATAGATTAAGTCACATCGAAGTAGGACATTAAACATTAGTTTCATAATAAGTCTCAAATGCCTTGTGCAAGTGGAATGTTTGCTCTGGATGCAAATGTATGTTAGTACGGAGAGAATAGAAAAGAGAGAAGGATTGCAAGAAGGAAGAAGATGTATCACCAGGGCAAGATCCAGTTACTCGTTTCAGACAAAATTTGAGGAGCTGTACAACAGCATTTCCATGTCACTGTTTTTCCATGTGATTTGAGATGGGCAGACATTCCATCTTTCCATAGCCTCGAAAACAGAAGAGATATTATTTCAACATGCAGCTGGTATATATTGTCCAACATATCATGTTTCAAGTTTATCCTAGCATCCCCAGTGTCAAGCCCATGACTCATTCTTTCTGAGCCAAACCAACAGTGCTTCATGGTTAGTTGCTGAGGAATAATGGCAATGGATCAAATCCTGGATTATGCTGTCCCTTCCTAATCCAGATAATCCTGCAAAAGAAACATTTTTTAGGTACCTAGAGCTACATTATCATTGATTGAAACAATCTTTGGGACACTGAAGGTACATCTTGGTCTCTATATTGGAATTGTATTTCCCAAAATTACTGCAGCATATTTTTGGTAGTCTGCATGCTAAACTGTTCAGTAATTCTGGAAGGTACCATATTTCTGAGGTGACAATGTTTCACTGATTGCCTAATATTCCCAAATGTCGAATATCACCCCCAATGTGTCATACAGTTTCCCTTAAGTTTAGGATGTAAATTTCACAAAATCATCTTATGGTCCACTTGAACTGGCGGGTCAGCTTATATCGTGAGGATTGAACCCATGACCTTACGATGGGGAAGCATTTTCTGTTGCTTTGAAAACAGAAAAAGTTCATCAAACACTTTTCACAGGGTGAAGCCCTCTAACATTTTAAATGAATGAATAAGTAATTATAAATAAGCATGCAGTCATGACTGCAGGCACATTGTAAGATCATAAAACTTTACAGCAAGATGGAGACCATTTGGCAATGTGTCTGTGCTTGGTCCTTAATACAGCCATCCACTTAGTTCCACTTTTCTGTCCTTTTCCCATACCAATTAAAAGGTTTAATATTTCAATGTTTGAATATTTCTGAAAAGAGAGACATGTTGCTGAAGCTTTTTATCTTGAACTCATCAGGACAAATGCAAGAATGCCAAATTTCAAACACTCACAACAATTTATAAAGGGCGCTGATTGGTTGGCAAATCGACTCTGATTAGTCAAGGCATCACCATGGAGAAAGCACCAGGGAACAGTAGCCTCCCCAAGCTCTCTGGTAATTCAAAAAAAGTGCAAGGCTTGAACATATTACTTTTGTTTGCAGAAAATGGGTCTTTGTGTATGAATGTGTGCCACTTGTAGCAAGCTTAAAATGAGTTTGATTGATTATCTTAAGTTGATTGTTCTTGTAGCTATTAATTCACTCAGGATTGTTCAGCAAGTGCTGCCCAAATCATGGAATCACATCGAACAGTAGATGTTTTGTTCTGGGTATTGCAAGCGTGGGCTGATTGAGTAGGGTCTGTACGTTGCCTATTATGAACAACCAGAGAAACATGCTGTAGTGCAAGACAAAAATCTTCAGCAACATGTTTCTCTTTTCAGCAATATTCAAGTTCTGTAGTACCAAGCGACTGTTTTCAATATTTATTCATTGATTTTTCAGGTAGGACCTCCATGGGATGAAATTGAACTGTGTAGCATCCATTTCTTTTAGGCATTATACAGGTTCCTATGGTTTGAAAATGGGGTTCAAGGTGTCAAACGCCATCTTGGTAAAGAGGTTTATATACGTGCACCGAACAACCATTGACAGCATGCCAAGCTGGCAGAGTATAACATCAATTGCTGATTTAGTGCCAGCACTCACTTTTTTTGAGCTCCACACTCTAGCTAACACCTTAGTCTTGTCCTCATAAAACTGAACACAAGTTAAACAGCAGCTGGGGAAATTTAAATTCATTAATAAATCTAGAATAAAATGCTAGTTTCATTAATAATGGTCATTAAACTATTGGATTGTCACAAAAACGCATCTGGTTCACTGAAGTCCTTCAGGAGAGAAAACCTCTGTCCTTCCCTGGTCTGGTCTCTGCATGACTCCAGATCCACAGCGGTGTGGTTGACTCTTAATAGTGGTTGGTCTAGCAAGCCAATCAATTTTATCAAACTCTACAAAAAAGCTGAAAAAGAATAAAACAAGACAGACCAGCCAGTGCAGACCTAGGCATTGGAAATGACAAAATCACACTCTGCGCATCCGACCCTACAAAGTCCTAACTAATAACTGGGCACTCATGCCAAAATTGGCACAGCTGTCCCACAGGTTAGTCAAGCAACAGCTGGACTCACCAAATACCTTACAGCCAAGATCCCAGACCCCTCCATCACCACCCTTGGGTAGGTTCTGTCCCACAGGCAAGGCAGACCCATAGTGATAATGACACAACGGAATACAGTCAGGAGGTAGTGGCCGGTGAGCCCCTCAATCTTGTCCTCTGTCACTGCAGAGGGAGCAGCCAACCATCACGTGAATTTTCATGGCATAAGGTCAAATGTGGGCAAGGAGACTTCCTGATGATTGCCACCTATCTCAGCTGATCAATCAGCACTCCTCATATGTTAAACAACACTTGCATGAAGCACTCAGGGTGGCAAGGGCACAGAGTGTACTTTTGGTGGGAATTTCAATGTCCATTCCCAAGATTGGCTTTGTAATATCACTGCTGACTGAACATACAACTGAACACAAGTTAAACAGCAGCTGGGGAAATTTAAATTCATTAATAAGTCTAGAATAAAATGCTAGTTTCATTCATAATGGTCATTAAACTATTGGATTGTCACAAAAGCACTTCTGGTTCACTGAAGTCCTTCAGGAGAGAAAACCTCTGAACTGGCTGTGTCTCATCATATCTGCCAGACAGGGCTTTAGGCAGGTGATGAGTCACACAATAAGAGGGAAAATCTCATTTGACCTTACCTTCACCAATATACCTATTACAGATATATCTGTTCATGGCAGTATTGATAGGACAGACCACTTCACGGTCCTTGTGATGAAGTGGAAGCTGTGACCTCTGCTGTCGACCATTGTATCATGGTGGGTTCCACAGCTGTACCAATGGATGTGAGAAGGATAGATTCCAAGCTCAGTGCAAAGCCCTGTGCCAGTGCTAGACTTCTCCATACTCCTTGACATTAAGCACAGACCTTCTGGCAGAATTCCAGCATACCCTTGAACCTTCTTCTGATCTTTCTCATCTGACTCCTCTGCAGAAGAACTAATGTTTGACCATGCCCTCCAGTAAGCTGGCACCTACACTATCCTGTTCCCCTGCCTGAGCTCCTGGGCACATATGCTTGGTATCTCACCATTTGCAGATCTCCATCCTAGTCTCTAAAATATGTACATTTTCAGTTTCTGAGCTTGTGGCTTCAAGGGTAAGTTCAAGTGATGGTTGAATTTGCCATGAGATAGAATTTTGCATCCAGTTTGAGGGTGAGAAGTCTGGGTCTAAGACTAGTGTTTTAATTAGTGTTAAATAAAGGCAATTACAAGGGTCTGAAGATAGAGCTGGCTAAAGTGCACTGGGAAATTAGGTTAAAGGGTGAGACAGTAGAGATGCAGTGGCAGACATTTAAGGAGATATTTCATAACTCTCAGCAAAGATATATTCCAGTGAGGAAGAATCAAACTATGAAAAGGACACATCATTCCATGGCTAACTAAGGAAGTTGAGGGTAGTATCAAGTTGAAAGAAAAAGCGTACAATTCAGTAAAGACTAGTGGCAGTTCAGAAGACTGGACAGAATTTAATAACCAGCAAAATGGGGCTAAAAAAAAACTAGGGTGAAATTAACATGTAAGAGAAAACTCACATTAATGTGTGAGTGAAAACAATTACAATCACCAGGGAAAGGAGGGAGAGAGAAAGCAGGAAGCTACAGGCCGGTTAGTCTTAACATCTGTCATTGGGAAAATGCTAGAATCTATTATTAAGGAGGTTATAGCAGGGCATTTAGAAAATCTTAATGCAGTCAGTCAGAGTCAACACAGTTTTGTGAAAGGGAAATGATGTTTGACTAACTTATTGGTATTGTTTGAGGAGGTAGCACGCAATGTGGATTAAGGGGAACCTACAGTTGTTGTATACTAGGATTTCCAAAAGACATCTGATAAGGTGTCACATCAAAGATTACTATACAAAATAAGAGCGCATGGTTAGAGGATTGGTTAGCTAACAGGAAGCAGAGATTAGGGATAAATAGGTCATTTTTGGGTTGGAAAGCTATAACTTGTGGAGCCACAGTGATCAGTGCTGAGGCCTCAAATATTCACTATCTATATCAATAACTCAGAATGAAGGGACCAAATGTATGGTTGCTAAATTTGCTGATGACACAAAGAGAGTTGGAAGAGTAAGTTATGAATAAGACATAAGGGTCAGGATTTTCTGTGCCCACTGGCGTCAGGCAGCAAGTGGATACAATGGCAAGAAGGCCAAAAATTGGTTTCACGAGGTCTTGAAACCAGTTTGCAATCATCCATTCAGCCCGTTGGGCCACATTTCCTGCCTTCAGGCACCAGGAACCTCATTGTAATACATCTGCATATCATTATGCCAGTCTGCTGGATTTGTGCCCCCTGCTAGATTGTCCGCCCATGTTGGTGGGAAAACACGTCGGTGCAGAACATGTCTTGACAACTGTGGCGTGCAAAAGTCCAGAACTTATTGCTAGGGCCTTGCTTACATTCCGGACATCCGAGAAACAGAAGATGCTGGAGTCCAACAGCAACAGGATCCTGGAGGAATGTCCATGGCATGCTGGCTGGATTCTCATGGATATGACTCAATTGTGAAGCAGCTCACGGAAGTTGGAAAATCATCATTGATGCTCACGACGGATGATGGTTGAGGGAGTGGGAGAGGAAGGCCTATGATCGACTGGGAGAAGAAGAGGTGTTGGGGTGGTGAGGTTGGGAGGGGGAATGAAGGTTTTGAGGGTGGGAGGTTGGGAGGGGGATGGGAGTACAGGGGGAGGAGGGGGTATCGGGGAGAAGATGGCAGCTGGGGAGGTAGGTGTAAGGGGGGGGAGTTTGGTTGGGGGAAGGAGTGCGGAGAGGGAGGGAGTCCGGGGAAGGAAGTAGTGCAGAGAAGGGAGGGAGTCTTGGGGGAGGAAGGAGTGTGGACAGGGGAGGGAGTAAGGGTAGAGGAAGAAGTATGGGTGGAGGAAGGATTCGGGAAGGGGGAAGGAGTAAAGCTGGAGGAAGGTGAGGGTGTCTGAGGGAATCAGGAAGGGGGAGGGGATAAGTGGGGAGAGGCTGGGGGGGTGTTGGGAGAACTAAGGGACGGAAAGAGCTTCCAGGGAGGAAGGGGTTCTAGTGGGGGGGAAGGGGCCCAGAGTGGGGGGATGTCCAGGCGAACGTGCAAGGGAGCTGTCTGATAGGTCCATGGCTGCCTCCTATGGAGCGAACTGAGGGTGGGCATGATATGAGGAAATGGCGAGAATGACTGAGGGCAGAGTGAGGCGGTAGGATGGGAGGGTGAGGGTGTGACAGTAGCAGTAGAAAGGATGGCAAGGGTGGTTGGTGGGGACTCGGAGGCACACACACAGCCTGGGGGTGGGAAGGAGGAGGTCGAGGAGGTGAATGTGGATGGGGGTGGGATGGGAATGTGCACGTTCACCTGGACATTCCCGAAGGAAAAGGTTTGCGGCTGGTAGGTCACAGAGGGGAGGTGGAAAGTGATGCCAGAGGAGTCAACTGTGATGGGGGATAGGAAATAAGTGGCTGGGGGAGGGGAAAATATGGGGGAGTGCATGAGGAACTGAATCCAGACCATGCTTACCAAATCGAAAATTAAATGACAGTCAAGGTGGGTGAGATCAAGTGCTGCATGGGAATATGATCATTGGGTGGGCAGAAATGCAGATCAGCTCAGATGGTCAGCGGGAAGTGAACCCCAGCAGGCAGCGTTCAAAATGGTCAGGGCATTGAGATGAGTATGATCCACGTGCATGTGAGAGTGCTTACACAAGGCTCTGAAAGGCCCCGTCACACACACACACTTCTCCCTCCAGAATCACTCGATGGCCGGCTGCTCCTTCTGCAGTGACAGAGGACAAGATTGAGGGGCTCACAGGCAAAGGGGACGGAGAGAGAGGACAGCCTCTGAGATTCCTGAGTGGATGACCCAGGGGTGTCCAGCTGCCGCTCCTCCTCCCTTCAGGTGTCCAGGGACTCCAGCCTGACTCCTTGAGGGAAAGGAGCACCTGGAGGGATGTCGAGTTGCTCCATTTCCCTCTCATGTTGCCATTGCAGGAACTTACCCATGGCTCCCTCGATGGAGTGCAGGTCTGCACACATGTCCACATTTTGATGGACCAGGGACTCCATGGCATCTGCCATCCTTCCCAGGGAGACCTCCATACCTCCATAGAAGCACATATGGGCACCACTTCATCAGAGAGCAGGCAGACATACTCCTCCGACTCACATGCCACTCTCCTGAGGGCTTCCAACAGCTCTGCATGATGTTCCCATGCCTTCTGCTAAATCTCCAGGTTGAGTTCGAAGGCAAATCTAGAGGCGGGTCATCTGACTTGGACCTCACACATGCCTGATCTCCAGCAATTCTCCTGATGTCAGAGAGCTCGCACAAACCTGCCTCCTGCTGCAGCAGACATGTGTCAGTGCAGTGACCACGCGATTGTGAACCTGAGCCTGCTCTAGATCTAGGTCCCACTGAGGCATGTGTCTCTGCACTGGTGCAGGGTGTGGGTAAGCGCTGTGACGGGTCTTCCAGGTTGCTTATTTCCAGCTCTTCAATGGAGGAGGTGTCCTCTTGGCTGGAAGTGAGGACATGGATGGACCTGAGGGAATGGCTGGCAAGGGCATCGGTTGCTTGGCAGAGCTCCCTGTGAACCAAAGTAGAGATAATTAGTGCATGTCAGCACAGTCAAAAGCAGGAGAGAGCATTCACATTTGCATTGAGAGAGGGATGATGTGGTGCAGAATCCTCAAGAGGATGTTCGCCGTTGACCTCACCATCACCACAGACGCGGTCCATGTCCTCAGCAGTCAGTGCAATGGTACGCTGCTCAAAGTGAGTGAGGGGCCTAATGTGAACCACTCCATCCCCCGGTCTGGGACCACTTCCTGCTGAGGTGAGCAGTCTTCTTCTGCAAGAAAACAGATGGAGACTGTGTGAACAGGGTGCATGGCACTGCGTGGAATGTTTGTGTGGTGAGCGGAGACATGGACAGGATGAGGACGCGAGCTGGAGAGGGTGTGAGCCTGATGGGGATTTGAGGGGTTGTGTGAGAGTTACTGGTGTTGTCCCTAATGGTGTGAGATCCCTGTGGATGTGTGATGAGTTTGTAAGTGTGTGAGTTGAGAGTGACTTACCCTGGTGGAACAGATGAGACTATTCATCCTGTAGCGGCACTGGGTGGCCATCCTCTTTTGCAGGGCATTGGTGCTGACCACCACAGCCACCACCTCCCAAGCCAGATTGGTGATGTTGCTGCCCATCTTGCAGCCAGAGCTGAGGTACAGGACACCACAGCGAGCCTCCACTGCGTCCAAAAGGCGCTCGAGGGACGCATCATTGAACCTGAGGGCTGCAGTCTTTTTGCCTTTCAGGAGCATACCTTTCTTGCAGCAGTTGTGGGCTGGAAGAACTGAGAAGTATACATGCGACTGGACTTTAAATATGACACCCAGCGTGATGAAGCAGCAAGGTGATGGTGTGGTGAGCGAATGAGAGCCTGCCCACCTTGGAAACGGCTTGTTTCCCAGCAATGCATAATTAATGTGGCAGGTGTGGAACGATATGGCATGAAAAGCCGCCATTGCGGCCAGCGGGTAAATCATTATTTTAACCGCCCACTACCACACTTAGTGCAAATCTGGGATGATTCCAACCAAGGGACCTGCAAAGGGACATAGATAGGTTAGGTGAAAGGGCAAAAATTTGGGAGATGGATTGTAGTGTGAGAAAATGTGAACTTGTTCACTTTGGACAAGCAGTATGTTATTTAAATGCAGAGAGTTTGCAGAACTCAGTGGTACAGAGGGACCTGGGTGTCCTGGTAAATGAATCACAGAAAGTTAATATACAGGTACAGTAAGTGATTGGGAAGGCAAATGAAATGTTATTGTTTATTGAAAGGGAATAGAATATAAAAGTAGAGAAGTTTTGCCACACTTGTACAGGGTGTTGGTGAGACCAGATCTGGAGTACTGAGTACAGTTCTGGTTTCCTTACTTAAGAAAGGATAAAATTGCTCAGAAACTGTTCAGAGAACGTTCACTCGACAGATTCTTGTGATAAGGAGGTTATTCTATAAGGAAAGGTTGGACAGATTGGGCCTATACCTATTGGAGTTTAGAAGAATGAGAGATGATCTTATTGAAACATATAAGATCCTGAGGGGATTTGACAGAGTGGATGCTGAGAGCATATTTCCCCTTATGGGAGGGACCTGAACCAGGGGACACAGTTTAAAAATAAAGGGCCTTCCAGTTAACATGGCGATGAAGGGAATTTTTTTTTCTGAGGATCATTAGCCTGTGAAACTCTCTTCTCCTAAGAGCAGTGGAGGCAGGATCTTGAATATTTTTAAGGCTGATTTTGATAAATTCTTGATTGATAAGGAAGTCAAAGGTTATAGGGTGTAGAGCAGAAAGTAGAGTTAAAGCCACAATCAGATTAGCCTTGATTTTCTTAAATGGCAGAACAGGTTCGAGAGACCAAATGGCCTCTCATGGGATATGGGTGTTGCTGGCAAGGTCAGCATTTGTTGCCCATCCATAATTGCCCTTGAATTGAGTGGCTTGCTAGGCCATTTCAGAGTCAACCACGTAACTGCAGGAGTGACATTTAGGCCAGATCAGATAAGATTGGCAGATTTTCTTCCCTAAAAGGCCCTAGTGAACAAGATGGGTTTTTATGACACTCGACAATAGTTTCACAGTCACCATTACTGAGATAAAAACAAAAAAACTGCGGATGCTGGAAATCCAAAGCAAAAACAGAATTACCTGGAAAAACTCAGCAGGTCTGGCAGCATCGGCGGAGAAGAAAAGAGTTGACGTTTCGAGTCCTCATGACCCTTCGACAGAACTTGAGTTCGAGTCCAAGAAAGAGTTGAAATATAAGCTGGTTTAAGGTTTGTGGGGGGGGCGGAGAGAGAGAGAGAGAGAGAGAAGTGGAGGGGGGATGTGGTTGTAGGGACAAACAAGCAGTGATACAAGCAGATCATCAAAAGATGTCAATGACAATAGAACAAAAGAACACATAGGTGTTAAAGTTGGTGATATTATCTAAACGAATGTGCTAATCAAGAATGGATGCTAGGGCACTCAAGGTATAGCTCTAGTAGGGGTGAAGGGAGCATAAAAGATTTTAAAATATTTAAAAATAATGGAAATAGGTGGGAAAAGAAAAATCTATATAATTTATTGAAAAAAAAGGAAGGGGGAAACAGAAAGGGGGTGGGGATGGAGGAGGGAGCTCAAGACCTAAAGTTGTTGAATTCAATATTCAGTCCAGAAGGCTGTAAAGTGCCTAAATGCTTGCTGCATTGTTCCAGTGAAGCCCAACGCAAACTGGAGGAACAACACCTCATCTTCCGACTAGGCACTTTACAGCCTTCCGGACTGAATATTGAATTCAACAACTTTAGGTCTTGAGCTCCCTCCTCCATCCCCACCCCCTTTCTGTTTCCCCCTTCCTTTTTTTTCAATAAATTATATAGATTTTTCTTTTCCCACCTATTTCCATTATTTTTAAATATTTTAAAATCTTTTATGCTCCCTCCACCCCCACTAGAGCTATACCTTGAGTGCCCTAGCATCCATTCTTAATTAGCACATTCGTTTAGATAATATCACCAACTTTAACACCTATGTGTTCTTTGATTCTATTGTCACTGACATCTTTTGATGATCTGCTTCTATCACTGCTTGTTTGTCCCTTCAACCACACCCCCCTCCACTTCTCTCTCTTTCTCTCTATCTCCGCCCCCCCCACACACCTTAAACCAGCTTATATTTCAACTCTTTCTTGGACTCGAACTCAAGTTCTGTCGAAGGGTCATGAGGACTCAAAACGTCAACTCTTTTCTTCTCCGCCGATGCTGCCAGACCTGCTGAGTTTTTCCAGGTAATTCTGTTTTTGTTTTTTCACCATTACTGAGACTTGCTTTTCAATTCCAGATGTATTAATTGAACTTAAATTCCACCAGCTGCTGTGCTGGGATTTGAACCCTTGTCCCCAGAACATTAGCCTGGGCTTCTGGATTATTAGTCAAATGACATTACCACTACACCCCTGTATTTTGTTCACATGTCTCTCCATCTTTCTTCAGTGACTGGGAAGGCTCCAGTTCTTGGGTATCTGAAATGAAAAAGGGGACAAGGGTTAGGTTTTTATAAGAAAAGAGGAGAAAGTAGGAAGTATGTACTCACACCATCTGCAGCTTGTGAATCAGAGGGGATTATGGAATGGAATAGAAGTGGGATGAGAGGACGCTACAGTCGAGTTAGAGATGCCAATCCCCATGATGGTCAGAACTCGATGGGTGTTATAACTTACCTTCTAGTTACCAACTCATCAACCAGTGCAAGTTATGACAAGGGCAGCAAAGCTTTGGACAATCCCAAGTTTACAGAGGATAGAAAATGGAAGGTCAGCCAGGGCAGCTGTGGAATAGTCAATCTAGAGGTAACAATATAGTTTTTGTATCCTCTTGTTGACCTTAACTTACTTCCTAAAGTAAAATGCTCCAAAGTGAACACAATGTATTAATGGTGGTGTATGTAGTGATTTTTATATGTTTATCATCACCTGTTTGCTTTTGTACCCTGTGCCCCTCTTTATAAAACTTAAATCCCATTTTTCTTTATCAGTTCATCGTTTCCTTTTTAGGGTTTGTGTGTCTGAACAATAAATTCTTGTGGCTCTTTTACTCTTTTGCAATTCAGTATATATCTCCTCTCCTTCTTCTTCCTTCCACCGAATGACCTCCACATTTCATTGCATGACATTTAATTAGCTCCTCATCAGATTATAGGAACAGTGGCTATTTACATTCATTTTTTTTTCATCTACTAGAGTGCCCAAAGCTCGTAGTCTTTCTTTATTGGCTCTGTTATCTCTAATATAGATTATGTACTCGAAAGTGCTTTGCACCTTCCAGGAGGTTGTTTTATAAATGCAAGATGTGCTCACCCTGTCATGTTTTAACTATGTCCTACATTTGCCAAGTGGTCAGGGTAATCCAGGTGAAATATTCTCCCTCATCTCTTTCTTTGTGAATTACACATTGTACAACATTATTTGTTTTTTCCATGTAATCATAAATGCATAAAACATAAGTTTCCAAATTTAAAAGCAAGTCATTCTTCAGATTTTTTTTCTTTGTTCTTCCATGGGATATGCAAGTTGCTGGCAAAACCTGTATTTGTTATCCATCCCTAATCTCTCTTGAACTGAGTGGCTTGCTGGGCCATTTCAGAGGGTAGTTAAGAATCAACCACATTGCTGTGGGCCTGGAGTCACATGTAGGCCAGACCACACAAGGATGGCAGATTTCCTTCCCTAAAGGGACATTAGTGAACCAGATGGGCTTTTATGACAATCAATGATAGTTGTCATGGTCATTATTACTTTATATTCCAGATTTATGAATTGAGTTTAAATTCCACCAGTTGCTGTGGTGGGATTTGAATCCATGTCACCGAGGGCATTAGTTTGGGCCTCTGGATTACTAGTCCAGCATTACCACTATGCCACCATCTTCCCACATATGGTCTAGAGACTTGGATATTCAAGGTTAAAAGCTAACTTCTATTTCCCGATCTCAAAGCTTCAGGGCTGGTGGTGGGGAGAGGAGAGTTACTAGTTATAATAAGTTAACAGACAGGAAAATTAACTTGAGAAGGACCCTTCACTTGAAACATTCAGACATGCACATTACCAGTCAATCATAGAATTACATAAAGTGTATCACACAGAGAAAAGCCATTTGGCCCAACTAGTTTGTGCTGGTGTTTGTCCTCTACATGAGTCTCCTTCCATTTCATCAGCCTCATCTCAGTTTTTCAGCATATATTTTTGTTCCCTTATCCCTCATGTACTCATCTAGTTTCCTTTTGAAAGCAACTGAGCCATTTGCCTCAACCAGTTCCTATGGTAGCATGTTCCATATTCTAATCACCAGCAGCTGCTTTGGCATCAGCTGTGACAAAGATTGAAGCTTACTGCCAGCTGAGGGTATATTATATGACATTGTTTTCCTATTCAGTATCACAGGAGCACATTCCTTTCTTTTAGTAGATTTCTGATATTGATTCATATTTGAAATAAGTACTTAGATTATTACTCAGCTACTCAAAGTGAATTCCCTAATGTGTTGCCTATGGTCAATAACAGCTTAGTAGAAAATCAAACCTTGTGCCTATTATTCTGTCTTGGTGATCTATTGTCAAACATTACTATGTGTTTTTTCAGAGTGTAATAGAAATATGTTAATATCTTTTCAGAGCCGAAAGTTATGCTTGTTACTTAAAAATGACTTCTCATTGCAAAGTATTTATTAACTTCTATGTGAATTCTAATCTCATTTGATGTGTTAGCATCAGTTCGATATTAATTTGCATTTTCTAAATCCATGGTACAATTCTTAATTTATTTAAATACATAAACCAAGCCACCTGGATACATGATTTACTTAAGGCTTAAAGAGAATGAGGAAAATGTTTCCCTACATTTATGGACATCAGACAACTACAATGTTTCATCTTTCTAAGATGGTTGCTTCAATTTCCGATAGTTACTAAACATCTATTCTGACTAAGGCCTGACACAAAATGGTAGAGCCTGCTCATCAGACCACTGAAAATATGATCTTAACAAAGCTGTTGGGTCTTGGTCCATGTGACAGTGCATTTGAATAGAATAAGAACAGTGTTTTCAATAACATAATTTCTGCATTAGTAATATCTCCCTCCCCAAATTATGGGACATAACGCTGTCACTAACAGCCGCCAATAATTATGATAGTATGAGGGGAGATTGAGGAGACTGGGCTCATATTCTCTAGAGTTTAGAAGAATGAGAGGTAATCTCATTGAAGCATACAAAATTCTTACAAGGCATGACAGGGTAGATACAGGATGATATCCCTGGCTGGGAAGGGTCTAGAACCAGGGAACATAGTCTCAGAATAAGAGGTAGGCTATTTAGGACTGAGATGAGGAGGAATTCCTTTATTCAGAGGATGTGACTCTTTGGAATTCTCTACCCCACCGGGAAGGCTCCAGTTCTTGGGTATCTGAAATGAAAAAGGGACAAGGGTTGGGTTTTTGTGAGAAAAGAGGAGAAAATAGGAAGTATGTACTCCCACCATCTGAAGCTTGTGAATCAGAGGGGATTTTGGAATGAACTAGAAGAAGGATGAGGGGAGGATACAGTCGAGTTAGAGACACCACTCCCCATGATGGCCAGAATTGTCTCCTCGATGGGGGTTAAAACTTGCCCTTTAGTTACCAACTTGTTAACCAGTGCAAGTTAGGACATGGGCAGCAAAGCTTTGGATGATCCCAAGTTTACAGAGAGTAGAAAATGAAAAGTCAGCCAAGACAGCTGTGGAATAGTCAAGTCTAGAGGTAACAATGTAGTTTTTGTATCCACTTGATGAGCTTAACATACTTCTTAAAGTGAGATGCTCAAAACTGAACACAATATATTAATGGAAGTGTAAGTAATGAGTGCAGTCAAGACAGAGATCAAGAGATCGCTAGGTATTAAAGATATCAAGAGATACGGGGATAGTGAGTGAAAATGGTGTTGAGATAGAAGATCAGCCAAGATCTTGTTGAACGGTTGGGGGGAGCAGGCTCAAGGGGCTGGATGGCCTACTATTCCTGCTCCTATTTCCTACGTTCCTATTTTGACCATATATCATTGTGTAAACATTTGTAACTGTCAGGGCAATGGAAATTTCCTGACCATCTAGATTTAGCCCTCATTGATGATGAGAAATTGAATAGCTCGAGCATCTTTCATCATATGCTGCATTTTCAGCAGTGGTAACACAAAACTTTTCAAGTTATGTTTTCTTCCTGTTTATTGTGAGCTGTGTCTCAAACCCACTCAGAAAGACCGTTATGCACCTTTCAGTGTGTGGGCAATACTGTGTTTAAAGCCGCATGTCTCTGTACTATTATTGTTACAGGGCCATGATTTACAATGGGTATAATCTCCATCAAAAATGTTAATTTAAAATTTACGCTCACTTGAAAAAATTAGAGCAACAAAATGCTATACATTAATTAAGAGAACACCATGGTGACTGCAGAAGTTATTTTCCCAATAGCATAATCAGTATGTGGTGATGATATTTTTAACTGCACAAACATCAAACTGTCTACACCTACATGCAACCAGCTCTGCACTGAATTGTGTATATACATCAACTTCAGCTGTTGTCCTCTTAAATCACTGCCATTTTATCCACAAAGGTAGCCATGCAACTAATTAAACGTAAGCTTTCCTTGAGGTGGATGAGCATATGAATAAAACTGGCAACTGTTTGTTAGTCTCTGTCACACATGTACAAAGGCTGTGACTTCAAATATCATTAGGCAAAGGATGTGAGATGCGATCATGCAACCCAAGATGCCACTATTGAATACATTCGAGAAACTAGATAAAGTTTGGCTATGAAAAGTGGCCAATTTTATCATGGGATCCAGAAGTGAACAGTTCATCAATCATAATGGGAGACATTCCATTGAGAGATGTATTTGAGCCACGATGTCACTCATTTTAATGCAATTAAAGTTCAATCCAGAACATTTTAAAAATAACATTTTGAATAGAATTGAGGTTTAAAATTTTTAAATAGTTTGATGGGCTTGTGTGCTGCCTGTGTCCTGCTGAATTGCTGCCCAGAAAGATTGGATGAGGCAGCAAGACTTAAATGTGTTGCACATTGTGCTTCCACAGCTGCAGCTCATCCAAGACCTCCCCCCTCTGCCCAGAAAAAATTGGGAATTATGGAACGGGTGTGAATTTTTGGAAGTATGATGCGTTATTTGCATCTAACTCTTGCCAATTTTGCTAAAGGTGGTGCTTGTGAGAGTCAACTTCCGTGCTTCTCTCCATTCATTCACTATTATCTGGTGATCTAGGACTTACTCCCAATATTCTTCTGTGTTTTGTTTGACCTAGAAGCAAGCACTGTACAAAGGATGTAGATGTATCTATAGGGATTTGTAAGAGTAAAGTTCCAAAGGGATCAGCTCATAACAGCTTCCTAAAGTATGGTTAGGCCATGGAGGAGATACCTTCTTTAGAGGTAGCAGAATAGGTCTTGGTGTATTAAGTGAAATTTGTTATTGGGCTGATGTAATCTGGCATTTCTTGAGAAACTAAACTTGCCTTGTGATGCCATTAACATGTCAAGTTTGAAATCCACTTGTACCAACTCAATCTAGAAATTCCCCATTGCGCATATGCTAGCAAGGGCTCCCTACAATGCAGTAAATTTCCCTTCAATAAGCGACTTTAAGTAACTGTTGGAAGAGGTCTTGTGGCACAGTGAGTAGTGTCACTGCTTCTACCTCAGAAGCTCTGGGTTCAAGTCCCACTCCAGGATGGCCAAGTAAGGTGCGCTCATAATGTGGCAAAACAGAGGATCATTTTGTAATTCCTTCTAACATCATGCCAATGGCAAGCAGTAAGAGTGGGAGCGATTCCTGGTCAGCCACATGATGGAAAGAAATTAGTGCCTCTATCTGTAGCTCCAGGCTACAACATGCATGTAAAAGTGTATGTTGTAACAGCAACTCAGACTCATTGGGAAGGGCAGGAGGTTGGTTGTCTTAGTTAGCTGGTCAGCTGGCCTGGATCAGACTGGTGCCAATGGAATGGGGTTCGATTCCCCTTTATATCTAGGGTGGATTTGGGACCTGCTGCCTTGCTCTACCCCTGATGCAGATTGTGGGTTGGATGTGCCTTTGGGCAGAGAACTCAAGAAGAAGTAACTGTCACTGCTGCCTGCAAGACAATCTATCTGCCCTACTGGTGAAGCACAATTGTCCTGACAGCAAAAATGTGAGTGAAACATTGTGGGACATACATTAGTTTGCTCATATTGCAGAACTGTAGCCAAACTTATCAATGATGTATTGACCACAGACCATATGCTTAATTTTGTGCCATACTATAATTTGAACTTTGAACACAGCTATGTGACATGGTTATCAAGTAAAACCTAGCTAAAGCTGAGATACTGTGACACACTTAGATTATGATTACACCTATGACAGTCAATACCTGGTTGATATTATATGACTAAGTATTTATTAAAATTCTCAGTGCTTAACCCTGTGATGGTGTTAGTTATGTTATTATGAAAGTTGTTAATAGTCTTAAATTGTCTTTGCACCTGTGATGAATCTGGCAAGTGAGAATTAATTTCACCTCACTAGGTATTATGTTGTCTTGCGATTTTGATAGGATTGCCTTGTATAAAGATTAATAAAAGATCACGTTTGACAGTCCAAAGACCAATTAATTTTCACATATTACAAATGTCACACATGAATGGTAGATTCCAATTCAATTTTCTGACCTGTAATTTGTGAAGAAGAGGAAAATATTCAACTGATACTTCATTGCCTATTGGGATTTTGGACACACTACTTAAATATTTACAGAATTCAATGTGCCACAAGTGACAGCAGCTTTGCTCAAGATATTACAGAATTGTAACCAACATGAGTTATTTTGCCACATTTGCCAAGTGTGAAACAATGGCAAATAGAGCCGAGATGAACTGCAAGACAGAAATTGAGTTCTTTTCAGGGCTTTGAGTGAAGTCTTGAGGCACAGTGAGTAAGGTCCCTGCGCCTCAGTCAGAATCTCTGGGTTCAAGTCCCACGTCAGGATTTGAGGCTACGGAAGGTGCATGAATAATATGGCCATACAGCTTGATTATCAGCCTGTAAATCCTTCCAACATGCCTAAAGCAGGTGATAAGAATGAGAGAGTTGCCAGGTCAGCTTGATGTGAAGCAGCACCTCCCTCCCCAAATCTTTAGCCTCTAGCGACAGGCTGGTGACCTGTTCATGAAAAACAAGGCATGGAAACAGAGATAAGCACATGCTTTGTCTCACTCATGTGCCACCGCATGGGAGAGAACTGAGGTAGGAAAGGTCCTGGTTCTGGTAAAGTACTTTATAAAATAGGGGCTCTTAATTCCAGGATCCAGAAGGGAAATTTCTACCATTCAGGGATATTGATTGATTTGGGATAACAATTGCTCAAATCATTTCAGGAGTGATGTTTTTTTACAAATTTGGTCATCCTGCTGATCTATAAAGTAGCCATTTTAAAATGAAATCCTTCACATTATTCTTTCCAGGTTAAAAATTATGTTTTCAATACACTTTCATCTTACTCCCTAATTTAAAAACATTTTATTTGTTCCTTGAAATTAAACTGTTTATTATGTGCTTATTTGGCTTCACCATGATTGTATTTCTTTAGACTTCATTTTTAAAATTCATTCATGCGATTTGGGCACCGCTGGCTAGGCCAGCATTTATTGCCCATCCCTAATTGCCCTTGAAAAGGTGAGCTGCCTTCTTGAACTGCTGCAGTCCCTGTGCTGTAGGTACACCCACAGCACTATCAGTGGACAAACCTGCTCTGCAAAGAGAGAAGACAAATCAGAGCTGAAGTTTCAGTCAAGTGAATCTTTCTTGCTGGAGCTCTTGGGAGCTTGCAGTTCTGTATAATTTACAACAGCAGTTGCCTTGACATCTTCTGCTGTTTTGTGGAGATTCAGGGCTACACAGGCATCTCTGCTGAAGAGAGAAAAAGACTGGTTACGGATGACATACATAGGCTTGAAGATTTGTTTACCACCGTGCCATAATGGTTCCAGAATCATGCTTATGACCAGTAATCAGATTACTCCAGGCCCATAAAGTGATGTCTGTGTTGCCCATAGCCAGAGGTCTGTCAGCCACAGTTCTTTGTCCAATAGGACCATAACACTGGCTCCCGAGTCCAACTTAAAGTTTGTGAGATGGCCATGTGCTGAGATGTCTGCATTCCAGAACAAAAATACAGGATCTTTCACTTCGCCCCAGAAGCATAGTTGTGTGTCCTCATGGTGTGCTGTCTCAACCTCATGAATCCTCTTGGGATCTTCTGTGCATTTGATGTTTTGGCTTTGCACAGCTCCCCTAAGTGTCCAATTCAGTTACATTGAAAACATTGGGCTGAAATTGCCTGACATTGATCATGCCTGCAGGGGCCCTTTGGTCCACATTGCTAGCATGGTTGCTCTATTGGTCAGTTAGGGTATTGTTTCCCTTGGCTGGAGTGTCCATGCTTCTGTGCTGTTTCACTAGCTGGGCAGTGTGGTTACTTTGTTCCATGGTTTGCTTTCTCCCCTTAATATGGATCTGTGCTACAAAGGGATTTCAGATTGCCTGATAATCTGGATGGCTTTCTCTAGGGTTAGATCTTCCTTTGCTTGAAGCATGTCTGACAGTGCATCGTCTGCCATTCCCTACAACTATTCTATCCCTGATTAGCTCAGATTTCAGATCAATGTAATCACAACCTTCAGTTATTTTGTACAGCTCATTAAGGGCAATTAGGGGATATGCAATAAATGCTGGCCTAGCCAGTGAGTCCCTCATCCCGTGAATGAATAAAAATAAAACAAAGGAGTCGACAGGTTGGCCTGGCTGCTGGACACGTTTATTAAATTTAGCTCTTTCAAGGATTTTGTTACTTCTGAGGTTAAAATAAGTGTTGAACGACTTTAAAACTTCATCATATTTTGCAGATGATTCGTTGATTCCTTGTCTAGCAATAATGTCGTCAGCTTTTGGGCCTACCAAATAAAGCAACGTGTTAACTTGTTCAGCTTCTGCATTTTATCCAGACCTGAAGCAATCATGTATCGAAGGAATCTTTTTCTCCAAAGACCCCAATTTTGTGATTGATCTGGGCCATAGATAAGTCCAAATTGATATGGAAGAGTGGATTTCTGACCCATGGTTAAAATTTTTAAGTTGCAGGTTCAGCTTTAAGATGTTTCCAAAAGTCCAAGATGTCACCACCATAAACTTCTTCACAAAGGGCTACTCCTGTACTTGTTGGTTTTTGTGGGCTCCCGCAGTAATGGAGTTTGTGATCTGTGTTTAAATTTTTTCAACAATGTCTGCCTGGCTCAACTGGTTAGCACCTTCCCCACTTTAGCACAATATTCTTGGGTCTTGGAAGCATTGAATCCCGACTTTTGCTGGTTTGTTTTTTAAAAGCTTCCTACTCAGTCACAATGAATTTTTAATTAATTTTCTTTTTTTCTTTGTTCAAAGCGAGCTCGCCACAAATTCAGAATTCAACTTAGGAATTGGGTTTCTCAGACTGCGATTTAAACAGCAATTTCTGACCACTGCTGTACCTAACTATTTTTTCAGGGCTTGTGTTGTCCAGGAATTTAAAATTTTTAAGGTCATCCCTGATAGGTTTACTGACTTTGCACACTCTGTTTACTGAAGCTGGATTTCCATGGGATTCAGTGGAGTCTTTTGCTGCAGACAGGAATTTAATTTCTACCTTCAGCTTCCAAGCCTTTGTTTGGAACTTTTCTCTGACAATTTCCGTCTCCGCTTTCACTTCTTGAGCTTTTCTTCAGGTCATAATGCTTCTTTGATTTTTCCTTCAGTTTTCCAAGATTTTAGTTTTCTTCTGCAGTCTCGGCGAGGTTTTGAGTTGTTGCATTCACTGCCACCATGTTGTGAGGTGTTGGGCGTAGTTCAGTGGGTCTTATTAAGGTACTCATGGTCTTAGGTCGTTCAACAGTAAGTATTTATTAACTACTAGAAACTATATATTTAGATATGGTAAAGGAAGCAGCCATAACTTAGAATAATTTAATGTTCGGTTTTGAATTCTCCAATGTGTTTATTGGAGCTGTTGTATTTTATTTGCAATGCAGTTAATTCCTTGTCACATACTGAACAACAAATTAACTAATCAGTTTCTTTTAATTTTGTGGAAAGATCCTGATGTAATTAACATTGCGGTTTCATGAACTGACTTATTTAATTAAACAATGCGGAAATCTTCAGCACAGCAATGATTAATGGCTGCCCGTATACTGACTGCAGTTATGGCAAAGTCGTGGCATGGCACAAAGAAATTCTGAAGTGCCAATCCCTCAGCTTGACACTTGTCACTGCATCAGCAAATCTCTGTAAATCTTTTGTGATATTTCAGGTGCTCACGCCCTTCTTCACACATGACTAAAAAATACCAGTGAGTGTAAACCCTGTACTCAGGGCTATCCCTGGGTGACATCGCTGTCATATTTATTCTGCAAGTTATTTGAATGAGAAAAACACAAACCTTTCAACCCACTGTTTCTACTTTTTCCAGAACTTTCAGTATGCATGAATTATTCAGGTAAAGTTGTATCATTTTTCTGCTATCTGCATTTTCTAATTCAAAATTTGCGTTCACATTTGGTCTGATTAATCACACAAGTCACAACTAAATGCTAACTATTACCAATTTTAGAATAAATCAGTTACCTTCATGTCCCAAAGCTTTTTTCAAAGCCTACAGAGAGAAGGTAAGTGAGTAAGGGAGTAGAGTGGGTGAAGGGGTAGGGTGGTAGGATGGCAACTGGGTAGGGTGGTAAGTGAGTGAGGTGGTTAGTTGGGTAAGGAGGGTAGGGTGGCAGGTGGGCATGGTGGTTAGGCGGGTGAGGGGGTAGGGTGGATGAGTGGGTAGATAGGTCAGGGGGATAGTCGAGTAGGGTTAGGAGGGGTTGTCAGATCGGGGCTATTCAGGTTGGGTCCCAGGGAATCGGGTGGTGGTGGCTAGTCAGGTCGGGTTGGGGGCTAGTCACTTCATGTCGGGGGGGTCAGGGGATGGAGACAGGTGGTGGGGTTGGGTCAGGAGTGGGGAGTCAGGTTAGGTCGGGAGGGAGCCCTGTGGTGGGGTCAGGTAGGTCAGGTCAGGGGCTAGTCAGGACAGGTCAGGGTAGAGGTGTCAGGGGGTTCGGGAATAGTCAGATGGTTATGGAGGAGAAGGAGGGGTCAGTCATGTATTTACCCAGGAGTTAGGCTAGGTTATTTTCTGTCTAATGTTTCCTGGGTAATGATCCAGGTAGGTAAGTTGGAATTATCCAACGACTCCAAGTCTAACTGGAGACTTTTCCGGAGGGTCCCAGGCAGCAGGGGAGTTGCCCATCGGAAGTTTAAACTTCCCAGGCAATTACCACGGATTCTTTGTATTGGGACTTCCGAGGGCTCCCATGGTGCATTTTCCACGGTATGCCTGGTCTCCGACCATCTGGAGACTGGAAAATCTGGGTCAATATCTCCTGCTGGAGCTGGGTCTCGCACCACCTGCTGAAATAGGTGATTTATATCCATGTCCTGACACTATCAGTGGGCAAATACCGTGTTACACCGAAGTATTCTGTGCAAATTTCTTGTCTACAGTGTCCACTGTGTAAAGCAGGCAAATTGCATTGACACCAATATACCTGCTATAAGTGATTTGGACTCTATAATAGAATTGATACATAGTGATATAATTGTACTGGCATAAAGTTACCGAACTCGCAATGGGTTTATTACTATAATTATTAACAATATAGGAATATTGCAAATTGAAGTGCATGGTGCAATTTTGTTAAAGTTTCAATTAAATACATATTTTCTTTCTGTTTTACAGACTATATAGTTTTCAAACTGGGTCTGCTTAGGTCTAATTACTTTCCATAATGGATGGTTAAGACATAAGCCTAAAGCAGCCTAGATTAATGCTGTAATAATAGGTAAATTGCTTTTTTATCAACACTAGTCACAAAATGTTCAATAGTCATATATGGAGTAGAAGGTTAGAATTAGCAGAAAATCATCCAACATCCCTGGTCCAATTTTCTCCATGGTTGAAAAATTCCGAGTGCAATTTCTATTGTCCTCCATAGTTTTTACATGTTTCCCTCTCCAATTTAAATTTGTAGGGAAACAAAGGGGGATTATTTTGGTGAAAGGGTGAAAACAGCATTCTGTGCTAAAAAGAGGTGTCTGTTTTGAAAGTCTGATCTTAGCATACCCATTTAGTCCTATTTGCTGATGACTGGACTTCACCTGCAGGTTTTAGCAATCGAGTGCTGATTAAACAGACCGGGGGAAAATTTCATTAAGGGCCGTTTTCGGAAGTGGGGATAGCAATTCATGATCTTCCTGCGCCCGTTCGCATGAAACAAGCGGCATACAAACTTTGTGCTGCCACTTCCTTTCCATGTTTTCTGCGTGAAACCCAACACAACCCATGCTACTGGCTGGCTGCATTCACAACAGGGGTTGGGGGGCGGTGGTGCCTATTAGCTGGCACAGGTTCCAGTTAGCCTCCAATTCTCAAAAACAGTCTGCCCCTCTTAAAAGAAAGCTACACTGAATCACAGTGGGCTGCTATTGACTGTCACTGCACCAAATGGAGAGAATATAAAGGAGCACCTGGGTAGAGAGAGGGCTCTGCAGTTAACCAATACACTACTGCAGGCCTCAGTCACCGAAGCTCATAGGTGGAGAGATGCCAAAAGACATTTCCACAAGGAGTCAGGAGGTCCTCAAGGGGAGCCTTCTGAAGGGAATGGCCAGGGGTGTCTTCACCCAGAGCCTATCCCTAAGGAACTGGAAGCAGTGCTGGTAGATGTTAATGTCCTCACATGGGCTGTCAGGGTCAGTGAATGCATCATCACATGGCGTCTCCTACCCACAACCACCAGCCCTCTCAACTCTGCCCATTGCATCACGACCCCATTACTCAACCAGTAGCAGTGTCTGGCACTCAGAACCCATGCCTAACATTCACATAATCCACCTTACCCTCACACATCTCCTGTTGATGCCCCAAACCCATGTCTTGCTGCCTCCACATAGCTGTTCAGCTATGGCAGGTGCATCATGTAAACACAGTGCAACACAATCACTGAAACTCTTTGCCCTATCTTTCAGAACAAAGGGGCCCATTTCAGAACTGGCTGGGGCCAGGCATGTCTTCATCCGAGAAAGGAGATGGCACAGTGCATTGCAGGGCTGTCTGCAACAGAATCTATAGCATCTGGTATCGTTGAGAGCATTTAAGATGATGGCATGTTATGCCCCCTTTACAATACCACCTCATCCTCCTCCTGCTATATGGCATGAACTGCAAGCTGCAGATGGTGTGAGCTCTTGTTTTACACACACCACACCACCATCGCCCCCACCCCCCCTCAACCCCACCCCACCCAAAACAAGCCTACCTTCCCCTTCTGATTTTATGTTTTCAGATACCAAAGAATTGCCACCTGATCAGCCAGTGCAGCCTCGTGAGGGTGGGTGAGAGCTGCTCAAGTTCTCTGAGGAAGAAGCATCAGCACTTCATCTAATTCCTACATTCATCAGATACTGGCACTGCGTACACTTTAGAGTCAGGACCTGCATGTGGTGAGTCACCAGGCATGACTGGGCTGCAGCCAGGCCAGGGGAAAGGCTGGCCCATCTGCAAGCTGCACAGAGGGTGAGATCACAGATGAGTTTTACTACATGGGACTCCAATGAACATTTCAATGGGATAGCATACTGGAGAATGTTGATGATGATGCCTGGTGCTTCGGCTGGTCTACCAGACACCCCTTGTCACTGGCAAGGACCATAGAGGAATCTAGCTCCAATGTGGTACGGTGCTTGGAACCTATCCTTTCCATTGTGGAAATGGTGGCAGCACTAACTTTATACCTTGTCTACTGGGCCACTGTCTCAGCTTCCAGTACAGCACAGGTGGAAGGGATCCAATGCCTCAGTGCGGCAGGTAGAATGAGACCCATGCTCGGCGCCTTGCTGGTTCAGGCAGTTGCCATCATGGCTGTGGGTCTCAAAGAGGCATGCGGGCTCTCATGACAGGTTCAGCAATCTGTCTTCCACCTACCTCAAGATGATAACATTCATAAGCAGTTCAGAGAAGACTAATACTAGACTAATACCTGGATTGGGCAGGTTGTCTTATGAGGAAAGTTTGGACAGGCTCAGCATGTATCTGCTGGATTTTAGAAGAGTAAGAGGCGACTTGATTGAAACATATAAGATCCCTAGGAGTCTTGCCAGAGTGAATGTGGAAAGGATGTTTCCTCGTGTGAGAACCTAGAACTAGGGGTCACTGTCGAGGTTGCCAATTTAGGACAGAGATGAGGAGAATTTTTTTCTCTCAGAAGGTGAGGGTCTTTGAAATTCTCTTCCTCGGAAGGTGGTGGAAACAGAGTCTTTGAATATTTTTAAGGCAGGGCTAGAAAGATTCTTGATAAGCAAGAGGGTGAAAAGTTATTGGGGGAATGTGCAGTTGAGGTTACAATCAGATTCAGCCCTGATCTTATTGATTGGCGGAGCAGGTTCAAGGGGCCAAGTGGCCTACTCCTGCTCCTAATTTGTATGTTCGTATGTTCATTCATCCTCTCAGCAGTGCCACCACACCATTGCCCTTAGTATTGCCCCTCAGCCAGTTAGCCCAGGCTGTTGCTGCCCATGACTGCAGTTTGAAGCTGGGAGGGACCATGTGGTAAAGAGCTTTTTGAGGTTGTCCTGCAAAACCACCTGCAGCCTCCTGCAGTGAAAGTCAGCAACATTTCAATATCCTCGCTGCAGCCATTGGGGTAGCACTGCCTAGGAGCTTTAGGACAGACAAAGGTACACACAAGACAGGCATTCAGGAAATGCACAATAGTTCATTTCTGTTTGTAAAATTGGATGTGTTGTTGGATGAAAATGAAAAATGTTTTTTTGGAAGACTTTTATTCTAAGATGCTGGGCAAGGGGGTGATGTCTCAGATGGGTGTAATTATAGAGAATGGTGAATCCATGGTGATAAAGGAAAATGGTTTCATGGAAACTCAAGGTTAAGTGAAAGGGCCTAGAATGCATCCTCCCTGTCATCTCCAGATTCCTGATGGCAAAAGTTTCACCTTCATCCTGGTGATCCTATAGAGGATATGTTGTAAGTAGAGTATTTCATCATATTATAAAGATATAATACCTTGGGCTTAGTTACTGTACAAGACACAAGGCACCAATCGCTCATAAAGGATTGGGTAAACACATTGTGGGTTCATTTATCAAGACCTGGCACATGAGACCAGTTACATGTGGGTAAAAAGCTTGAAGACATCAGAACTGTGCTGTGCTCTGCTCAAAGCAAAAGTGAAACTAAGACTGGATCACATGACACGTTTCCCTTCTAATATGCTAATATCCCTTAAAGGCATATTACAACATAGCAGATCACCACAAACTTTGTCACTCATTACACTGTGTATGGAAGGGCTCCACCCCAGCATTCCAGGCATTGGAAGCATTATTTGAACACTCCAATGGTATGTTCCATGATATACCTAGTGGCTTCATGGCTCTCGTTGTATGAGTGTTGCCCTCATGTGGTCAGATGGATGAGGAGCATCATGAGTCACTTGTACAGGGGATAGCCTTTCCCTCTTGAGAAGCCAGCATTTGGTCCTCCGTGGAAGAGCAAAGATGAAGAAAATGATAGACTGAAGGCATCGTGGGCATTCAACAATAAAGCCCATGCTCTCTCATCCTGCTTCTCACTGCTGAGGGAGAATAACAATGTGTTTGGTTCTCCTGGCATAGATGGTCTTCATCTCCTCCTGGGGTGCATCAACAGATGCTGTGCATCTGAATGCAAAAAAGTTCAATGCCTTTACAGCCACCAGCAGCACTGCCCTTGCCCTGGTGCACAGTGCCAGGTCAGGTTAAAGGAGGAGGCACAGTTTTGTGACCACCTCTTTGTTGAACCTGAGTCACCTCAGCCATTGCTCCTGCGTGAGGTGGACGTAGGAGATTTGCTCTTGAAAAGCCCTTGGTGGGTAGGGCCTTCCATGGAGAGCCCTCCTCCTCCTCGCTCTCTGCAGAGCTTCCCCTCTTTGCAGCCTTTGCTCCATTTCCTGACCCAGAGACACTACAACTACAGAGCCCATACCTCATGCACAGCTGGGTCACTAAAACCTATTGCCTCTCCCAAGCACAAGCCACAATACTTCCACTAATTTTGTTAAAGCAGAATTAAAAACACAGTATGTGCAAAAGTTGGTAACTGGACCGTTAAATAGTGCTAGTGGGGGTGTTGGGGGGTGTGGGCCCCTCATGCTGTTAAATGCATGTTCAGCTGTGAGTGATTAACATAGGCATTCAGTGGATAAGTTGGGGAAATAATGTCAAATCAGTTGAAATGGCTCTTTGACATCATGATCAGGCCTCAGCTCACTCTGTTGGTGCACACACTGCATGTCCACACAGTGCCCTGCGCAGCATGAGGCACCGCACAGGCCACACCAGAATCCATCCAGCATCCACAGAGCTTTGGACCTGAATTTTGCAGGCAATTTTCGAGGAGTAATATATGCGAGCTCCACGCACCCACATCCAATGAAGGTGTGGAGTGCTCTGGCTGCCACACAGCAGCAGGCTTCAGGATGGCTCAGAAATTGAGGATGAGGGCACACAGTTTCTTGGCTGTGGCGGTGGAGATCCTGGTGGAGGAGTCCAGAGGAGGAGGCACGTCTTATGCCCACAGCGGGGAAGGGGTCCAGCTTGCCCTCCTGTCCCTTTGTCCTGCAGGAACTGGTGCTGTGCTGTCTGGTCTCATGTCCTCCTCCCATTCCTCCTGCAGCCCAAGGATGACTCTTTGCAAAATGCCCTTGATCAAGCACTCTCGTTCGCCTGGTGACTCCTCTAAGATAGAGCAGCACAGTACTCATTGTTTTTAGGTGAAATCCTCAGAGAATTTCCAGCATAAATATTGAGAGCATTGCAGTGAAATCTTGACAAACTGTCCCAGAAAATCTCCAGATGGGTTCCAGAAATCCTTTACAAGCCTCCAGCAGCAAGTGAGCAGTAGGTCTTTTCCTGATCTCGCTCCTTCCGGCATAAACCTTGCTGGGGTGGCCAATTTTCTTGGGCAGCAGCACAGCCTGGATGTTGGACAGGACACCACCCTGGGCTATGGTGACCCCTCCCAGCAGCTTGCTGAGCTCCTCGTCTTTGCGGATGGTGAGGTACAGGGCTGGGGATGGTGCGGGTCTTCTTCTTGTCCTGGGCCGCATTGCCGGCCAGCTCGAGGATCTCAGCCATCAAGTACTCGAGGACGGCGGCCAGGTGGACAGGGGCTCTGGACCCAGCATGCTTAGCATAGTGACCCTTGTACAGCAGCTGGTGGATACAGCCAATGGGGAACTGGAGACCAGCTCTGGAGGAGCGAGTCTTGGCTTTGGCACGGCCTTTGCCTCCGGTTTTACCACGACCAGACATCTTGCCCCTACTGAAAATCTACTGTTAAGTAGCGCTCAAAATCAGCAGCAATGACTAGTTTATTCCCAATCAATTGGTTGATGAGAGAAGTGGACATTAGGTCAAGTACAAGCCACAGAACTGTCATGCAGTCTCATTAATGAACACTAGTGTAAGTGACAATCAGCTGTTTGATGATCCTTCGGGGTAGCCATTCCTAATGCACACTTCAATTTATTTCCCAAGATGGCATTGTGCATTAACATGGGATAAATCAGCATTTCACCTCAAACTCCCATCTTGACCACCTTGGAGTTTCTTTCGCTTCTGAACAACTTATAGAGCAGAATTTTACGGCCCCGTTTTGGTGGAGACGGGACCGTAAAATGCGGCGAGACATTCTAAACCTCATTGGCTTCGGCGGGAATGTAAAATCCCGCTGGTGTAAAATTTCACTCATAGAAAATCACCCATGACAAATTATTCTCGTAGTTAAAAGTGTAGGGCAAGGATGATTATTATCCACAGAGATAAAAACAAAAAAACTGCGGATGCTGGAAATCCAAAACAAAAACAGAATTACCTGGAAAAACTCAGCAGGTCTGGCAGCATCGGCGGAGAAGAAAAGAGTTGACGTTTCGAGTCCTCATGACCCTTCGACAGAACTTCGACAAGTTCTGTCGAAGGGTCATGAGGACTCGAAACGTCAACTCTTTTCTTCTCCGCCGATGCTGCCAGACCTGCTGAGTTTTTCCAGGTAATTCTGATTATTATCCACATTTCTCTTTGTAGTTACAATCAGCAAATCCTTAAAACTGTTGCAAAATATGTTAGAAGTTAACCTGCTCATGTCAATGACACGATAATGTCAAGTTTTAGGCTTGTGATAATCCACTGGCTAAGATAACACATGTCAGCTTTATTCAGTTGGAGGAACTCTTGCCTCAGAATGTTGTAGATTCAAACCTCACTCCTGTAGTTAAGTTGCAGAAGCTTAGGGAACACTGCACTGTTGGAAGTAATCTTCCAGATGATCTGAAATCAAAATTTTGGTCCTGCACTGCTGGAAACTATAAGAAGGACATGTAATGGATAAGTATTTTCAGCACAAATATTTATTAATGGCTGCTTGAATATGGCTGCAATATTCATTAAAATGAATTATGTATCCAAACGCACTGGGCAAATAATAAGGTAAGAATGGTAGAAAACCACTAAAACCAAAACTTCCTCGAGACCTTTCACAAAATTTCTCCACACAGCCAAATATTCCATTTGGTAATCTCCCACACTGTCTACAATTTCAGTTTCGATCACAGCAAGTGTGGGAGAAGTAGTGCAGTAATGTACAGATAACTGCTTCATGTTTATTCAAGTGGTGAGCTATGAAAAGAGCAGAAGTTTATCTGCAAATGTGAATAAGAAAATGCCAAGTCCAAAACATTGACCATTCCTAATGAAGTTCATGCAATATTTTCAAAATGATTAATTATTCATTGTAGCTGTCTTAAGAGTTAACAGCGCAGTAATAAAATTATTTCCAGCTACCTTTTTGTTATAATATTTGAGTCTGTTTAAATGTCAGTATGTAAACTGATGTTTTTCTTTAAAATGGCAATTCCAGGAAGCCTGAAATTCACTGGAGCCAGCAGTTTATGCCACTTCTCTTAGTGACTGTGGCAATGATTCCCTTACTCCAAATGCTGTGATGTTTTTCTTTCTATCTATCCATTTAGATAATTAAACATTTTGTATTTGTCATGTGTCCAATTTGCTCAAAATATGTGAACCTAAAACACAGCACATAAAAAAGCTTAAATACTTCTTTCACTCTCACCAGTTGTATTTCATTAAAAAAAGGAACAAATTATAACCTTGAATATTTTCCCCACCCCAGCCTTTGAGCTTTGAGTTTCAACTTCTGATGATAATGTTCCACCATAAACAACTAAAAATATTTTTTCTGACATGGTATTCACATTAAAAATTCAACACTTCTGAAAAGGTAATCACAGTAAGTATCCAAAATGCTTCACATTTCCTCTCTCTTTCAGGAGCTATCCTTCTGTTCTATTCTCAAGTAGTTGCAATGTTTGCTGTGGTTCACATGCGAAAGGTTGCTACTTTACATGTCTCAGAGGTGCTCATATGTTGTTCTTAATCTCCTTTGTCTGTACGTACAGGAGCTCACAGGTCAGTGCTGCTTGGACCTTGCTATGTAAAAGTGGGCTGCATTGTTACAATCTGTTCTACACCTTTCTGCATACTCAGTCAGGTGGTTTCTTTGGACATCGTACTCCCATTAGCGTGACCAGAAAGGCCAACACATTTACAAAGTACAAATGAAAATTGTAATCAGAAAGAAAAGTGTAGCAAATGAGAAATGTCAGAAAAGAACAGGGAGCGTGATGAAGAAAATGTGCGAGATGCGTATATGGTATCAGCAAAGAAAATGAAAGACGAGGAAATAGAACTTATACAGATGTATAGAAGCTTGACAGAGAGAGTGGAACATTTGCAGCATTGAATTGACAGACGAACCAAAAAGCTTTGAGGCAAAATGTCAGAAAAAATGCGGAAGCATCATGGACAAATACTGAAACCCGTGAGAGCAAGCATCTGGGACACAGGACCAAATCATCAGATCATCAGAAGCCGGATGTACAACTGAAGATGCACGTTGGGACCCTGCAGAAATCCTGATGCATGGAATAACATAGGAACTGCCTGGGAAGTTTCAACTTCTGATGAGTAATTCCCCTGCTGCCCGGGACCCTTCGCAAATGACAATTTCCTGGATAGTCACCCAGGAAATGTTAGATTAAATCCTAGCCTAACTCCTGGGTAATTCCAGAACTGACCCCCCCCTCCCACCCCCCAACCAATCATCCCCTTGACCCCTGATTGCCCCCCCGACTCCCTCCCAACTGATTATACTCTCCCGACCCAATGTGACTACTCCCTGACCTGAATACCCTTCCCGACCAACCCCTGATCCACTTACCCACTCACCCGCCCACCGACCCTACTCACCTAACCACCCACCTACCTCAACCACCCTATCCGCTTACCCATTCACTTACATACCTACCCAATTACCCACCTATCCACTCTACCACCCTAGCCATTCATTCATTCATTCATCCTTTCACTCATCCAATAATCCTCTCACTCATCCATTCATCCATTCACTAATGGTCAAAGACTGGACATTTAAATTTACTATGCAGCAGCCAGTGCTGTAAAAAAGGAGATATGTCCGGTCTTCCTCCCAACGCTACTCCGCCTCAACAAAGTTTTCCAACCTACACATTTCTGGAAAAGTCATGCATGAAGGTTCCAGAAGAAATGTGGATTAGATTCGAGTCAAGAGAATTTTCAAGTTGATCAGCAATCTGAAGATGATTGCTGCTCCTCAGAAGATCCAGAAGTTATATTGCAGGTAATAGAAAGCTAGAGATATAAGCACAAATAATTAGAATGTGAGATAAGCAGAGAGACAATTACAGGAGAACACAAAAAAAATCACTAAATTACAGGCCTGAATTTTCCCACAGGTGTTGGGAACCTGACCTTGGACCATTTCCAAGTCCTGATGCTGCTGCTGTTGATCCTATCCAATATCCCACCTAATGGGAGGCAGCCAATTAAGAGGCTGCCTCTGTGGATAGCGGATGGAACAGCTGCAGCAGAATAGGGAGTGCGAGAGCACCTTGAAACGAAGGTGCTCTTAGAAGCCTGTAAAGAATTTGAAGTAAAGAAGACCCACAGCTGTTCAGGCCATCAGTGTGAAAGGGGAGCCCCCATGCAGGATTGGCTGTTGCAGCTCCTTTTTTATCCTTGCAGCTCTTTTATTGAGAGGAGGCTCCAAAGGCCCACTGGCCTTCCAGCGGGAGGCTGCATCCAAGTAGCTACCGGGCTCTGGATTCAATGGGGGCGGTCTGAAAGTGGGAAAGAGCCAGCAGGTTCAGAAAGTGGCAACTAAATGGTGCCTTAATTGGTAGAATTGGCTGCCCACTTTAATGGAGCGGGTTGCTGAATCCAGTGACAGCCGTCACTGGGAAACACACCCAGAGGTGGACAGTGATGGGGAGCTGTCGGGACACACAACTATCTGATTTCCTCCACCCATCTGCCTCCAAAGCCACATCTATTGGGCTGGGAAGATTCCGTCCATATTATCTGGTTATTTATTCAATTGCTGTTTATTGGACCTTGCTGTGAAAAGATGGAACATCTACAAAAGAATAGTGACCACACTTGAAAATGTAATTTGTTGCCTGTGAAATCAATTGGGACGCTCTGAGGTTATGAAAGGCACTGTATTAGGGCAAGCTTCTTCCTTTTTTCCCTTATATCCTTCCTTCTTCCTTTATTTCACTTTGCACAATGCCACAGGAGATGAACTAATAGTCATTGATTAATTTATGACTGTTCTTTTTTTATTTCAATCTAATCCAATATCTGGCAGCACAATTCAATCTGTAAGCAAGCCAGTGGGCCTGCTGCCCTATTTAAAGAACCATTAGCAGGAGGATACATTTGCAGATTGAAAGTAGCAGTTTTGCTTCATAACTCAATTAACAGACATGAGATGTCCTTGGGCGAATGTTAACTCCCTGGAGGGAAGCTGGTGGGATATGCCCTGGGTCTCTGGGCGAGACACGGCCAATATTAGCTACTAGGCCTCATTTACATCGCGCCAGCCAGAAATTGGAATAAGTTGGCAGCTGGCTGGTTGGCAGCAGGTATATATCGGCATGTCACCTGTTAGCAGTCAGTTGAGGCTGTTGTATTGTTATAATGATATAAGCACCAATCGTTCATAAGGGATTGTGTAAAACCGATGTTGGCTCAGTTATTTACACTAGGCACATGAGAACATATATAAATGGATAGAAAGCTTGAAGACATCAACAGCAGAACTGTGTTTGTGCTCTGCTCAAAAGCAAAAGTGATACTAAGACTGGGTCACATGATACACTTCCTTGCTAGTGATGTCAGGCTGCTACCCCTTAAAGACATATTACAACAGTGGCGAGGGTGGAGTTTTCAACACTATCTTACAGCATGAGAGTGGAAACCCAGGACAACAGAGGTGCAAGTTTTCTTTGTGGAGCCTAGAGGGAAGCCGTCAAAGTTACATGGATCAGTAGAAGTAGTTCACCAACTATTTACTAAATGCCATAATGAATGCAAAACCATAAAGATAATAGTGTACTACATTTTGATTTCCTGTTTGCAGTCAACTTGCTTTCTCTGATCCTATAAATTTACCTTTTAGGACCTTCTCTTATTCACTGTCAGGTTTTCCTGAGTCCTGATCAGCATGCTGTCAATTGCCATCAGCACCCTACATACACTACAGGGTTAAATCTGCTGTGGGATAGAAATGGGACACCTAATGGAACTGCTCATTTTAATTCACATTCCACCTTGTTTCTGCGGATGGAGAGAGTTAATATTGTCCCTGTTGTTCAGCTGTGATAATCAAGAACCTTTGATTTACTTTATCAAATTCTTGGGTTAAACAACAGAAATATGTTATATGAGCATTTTTAACTTGCACGTTGATTTTGAAAAGAATTTTATCATCTCCCTCCACAAGAACTTAAACTGTGATACAAAAGACCTATGTTAACCTTTGTCAAATGTAGAACACTCACAATGGACCACCATTTCTTTAGTCTTTTATTATACAGCATCAGTTTCTGGAAGCTTTTTCAAAGATAGTAAAGTGGCCATTTTATAAGATATATATATTTATATATATTGACAGGTACAAAGGAAAATCAGCCATGAGCTGCCTCTTTATTAAAAAATAAGCAGGAAATGTGCAGAAAGGACATATCACTATATAAGTACAGGATATCCTCAGGCTTTAAAAGTAGGCTGCAAGTAAAAGATACAGGAAGCCAAGCACATTATATGTTCTCATTTGAATAATATTAAACTGTAATACTTTTATGCAGGTAGTCTTCTGGAAATGTTGGGTACTCTTGAACGTAAGACTTGATATAAGATTGTGACTTGAAGGGTCAGTGAAAATGAAACAATTTCTGTATCTTTAAAGCAACTCAAAATTACAAATATTCGATTCGAAATAAATTAGCTCAAATTTCTAACCAGTCTTTTTAATCTAATTGACTGCAAACAGGAAACCAAAATCTAGTACACTATTATCTTTATGGTTTTGCATTCATTATGGCAATAAGTAAATAGCTGGTGAACTACTTCTACTGATCCATGTAACTTTGACGGCTTCCCTCATGGAACAGTTGGTAAGCACACTATCCAATATGAAATTGAGCCATATTTGACTTGTACTGTGCTGATGTGTCTGACCTCATTCAGGATGATGTGATTAACACTAAACTGTCTTCTGAAGTGTTCCAGCAAGCTACTGAGTTGTATAAAACTGCTATCAGTGGTTCAAGAAGGCGGTTCACCATCACCTTCTCACAGTAACTAGGGATGAGCAATAAAATGTCAGCCTTCCCAATGACACTCACATCCCAAGAATGGATGTATAGCAACTGGCTTCAGTGGATTAGGAAATTGGAAAAAAATCAGCCAAGTTCCCATTTTGACCTTTATGTGTGTTTGTGTTTTGATGTCAAGCAATGAGTGGGTTTGTCAAATCTATGCTGTCTCCCTGGCAAATCTCACAGCCAAGTTCACACATGGGGAACAACCACAACTAAAACGACAACTGTCATTTATATAGCATCTTCAACAGAGTAAAATGTCCCAAGACACTTCACAGGAGTGAGTACCAAACAAAATTTGACATTAAGCCACATAAGGAGATATTCAGACATGTGACCAAAATTTTGGTCAACGAAGTAGGTTTTAAGGAGAATCTGAAGGAACAAAGCTAGAGAGGTGAAGAGGTAAAGGGAGGGAATTCCAGAATTAAGGTTACAGCTGTCAAAGGTGGAGTGATTAAAATCAGGGATGCGCAAGAAGTCCAAATTGTAGAAATCTCAGGGGTGTAGGGCTGCACAAAGCGAGGGTTGAGGCCATGAAGTGATTTCAAACCAAGGTTGAAAATTTCAGATGATGGCATCTTCGAGGGAGCTTGAACTGGCAGATTCAGCATGAGTCCAAGAAAGCATGGATCAAAACTGGGGGGGAAAATATAGCAGTTTTTTTTCCAAGTACATTTATTACAGTGTGCAACTTAATAATTTTCCTGAAATTTTGCTCATGAGATACCTGTTAAGCCTTTAATCTCTGTGTCTCTGCTTAATTTTGTGTCTCTGCTTAAGAACAAAGAAGCTGTTTTCTCAACCTACTCAAAACTCATGAATGTCCTTCATGGTCAAATACCCTGTTATGATAGCACATGAAATACATCATTAGGCCATCAACACAGGTTGCATCTCTGCATTGAAAGAAGCACAATTATCCTCCTGCTGGGCCATCTAGCCCTGGGGAAGTGCTCCCACTAATACATAATTTAAATTATTAAATTTATTTTCCTCAGGTAAATATAATGCTCAGTCTACAGAAGATGCTGCCAATAATAGTATTACTAAATGGAGAATTAGATTTTAGTTTTCTTGTTGACGATCATACCACCAGTTAAAGTGCATCTGATTTGAACCAACATAAGCCGAAAAGTACAGGTTTATCAAAACATCTTGACATACTGCAAATACAAAAGGAAATTTTGCTGACAGCAATGTACATCACCAATACCTTTCATACATTATGTTGAGAACAGCTTGAGAAATGCTAAAAGAGGTCGTTTCCCCGACATTATTCAACTTATGCAGAGCTTAATTGGGTCAACTGTACAATTCATCACAATTAGTAAAATGTGAAATAAAACAATATGTTACTACTTTGGATATTTATTGAAACATCAGTTAAAAACAGAAGAAATTTCTCTTCTTCAATGGTTTAGAATGTTGAAGAAATTTCGGGAGGATTCAGAGGGTAAAAACACAGACTGAAATTGTACTGAAAATTCAGACTGTAGAGGCAATGCCTGAAAAATCAGCACCGATTCAGAGGGCATAAACACTGCCCGAAATAGTGCTGAAGTTTCAGAGTGTAAGTCATTGCCTGAAGTATTATTGAGAAGGTTCCAAATTTAATTTCTGATTTCAGCTTAGAATGATGGGCGTGGAGGCCAAGCGCTCATTAATACTTATAGTCTAGTCTGACACGTGAAGGATTGCTACTTTGTTGAAATATTAAAGGATTGCTGGTATCCATGGATTTATGCACCAAAATGAGTCACTGCATTCAGGAGATGTGAGGGAAGACACGGAGGACAGAAAGAAAATGTTGTAATTGATTGTACATGATGCCTTCTCATCATAACTAGGCCCTTCCCAGTCTCACAGAGATATGTAACCTCCTATGCGAGGCTGATAGCAGAAAGTCCAGGCCAATTAGGGAAAAGGAAATGTGAAAAATTCCTCTTTGATCCCTCAGCAGATCAGAAGCAGTGCAGGAGGGTTTGCAATGGTTGTGCATACATTGACTGTCAATCCACTTACTTTCTACCTGACACAATCTCTGCCCCAGCCAAAAATCAATCCAACACCCTCTTGACGGCTTACACAGTCAACATGCACCAAGTAAGCCATTTTAGAAATGATTACGGCCAAAATTTTGAGGTCAGCGGGTGGGTTTGGGCTGTGGGCCCGGGAGCAGCTGGAAACAGCCTACCGCCCGCGAACAGCCCCCGACCGTGATTTTATGGTGGCAGGCCAATTAAGACCCGCCCAGCGTGAAACGTGGTTCCTCACTGATCAGGAAGGGGAGGGTGCCTGTCGGATGCCGGGTCCAATGGCGAACCGGTGGCTGGTTTAAAAACGGCACAGGCAGCCTCTGGAAGGCTGCCATGGAAGAACATCTCTTCTGTCTCATTACCTAATATGATGGGGTCGAGCGAGGCTGGACATGGCAAGTGGGAGGACAGGTTGGGTGGGCACTCAGCCCCTGCTTTTTGGATGAGTTCCTCGTGGTCGTCCCGGAGGAGGTGGCTGCCAGGAGGGACACCTTTGTTCTCAGAGATGGTAGGAGGCCACCGCACCTCACAAAGAGGGCACGGGGGTATTTGGCAGCACTGATTAGTAGCCACAACGTGGTGTAGCACACATGGGGGCAGTGCCGGAAGAGATTCAATGACCTGCTGCACTCAGGAAGGGTGAGTATCGTGTTGCTTGGGTCAGTGTGCAGAAGTGTGAAGGTGCAGCCATCACCCCATGGACCTCAGGGGTGTTAGAGCCTGTGTGCCAACGTCACTCATACCGGAGCTGGCCAAGGGAGTGAGCCCTGGCTGCTTGGACTGAGTGCCTTGCAGCTTGAGGGCCACGACTCGGATGTGCCATGTGAGGTGTTCCTCAGCTGGGGTTGGCCCAGGCAGCAATGGCGCTGCAGGTAGAGATTGGACTAATCAATGCTCCTCTGTCTTTTCAGGAGAAGACAAGCCATAACCAATTGAAGAGGTCACGGACAGGCGGAAACCTGTCCAACCTGCTGCTGCTGACCAAGTTCGAGCAGGACGCCCTGGAACTGGAGAGCCAGCATGTTCCCTTTGCAACCGGGCGTGGAGAGGCGGGTGTGCCAGACGAAGGTAAGAGTGCAGTGCACAAAGGTGAGCGTTTCAGATTGTGCAACCATTCTAGTGTAGTCTCTCCATTGATGGGAGCCTCAAACCTAGAGTCCGCATTGATCATTGAAAGATGATGGCACTGTGATGCCGATCTCCATTGTCTCATCAACGTGCCTGGCACGCACAGTGAGAGTGTGATGACTTTAACTAATGACATGTCCTTCTTCTCTCTTATAGATTAACTCTCTCTCTGGACCCTGAAGAGCCAGCCCTGGGGCTGGAGGACCGCCGGGCTTCACTTGCACCTGCGTCACCCCACCCTCTGAACCAGGCACCAGCCCAGATACCAACAACTTGGATGGCATTAAATCGGTGGCAAGAATGTCAGTGCACTTTGGTGAGAGCACTTCACACTCTCTTGAGATGCAGGTGGAGGCTGAGAGTGCCCAGGATGCCAGCAGTCGGGGGAATGCTGGGGACCAGGATGATGCTCAGTCGAAGGCTGATGATGAGACCCTGGAGTCATCCATTAGGCTGCAGATGCTGGATGTCCAGTGGGATGTGCGGGAAGATCTGGCGGAGCTCCATAAGGGCCTGCGTGCCATGTTCTCCATTGTGGACGGGTTCATGCGAAACATGAGCACTGCATTGACCCTCATGGCTGAACGCAATGTCCCCTCCATTGAGAGGGTGATGATTCTCATGGAGAGACAGCTCTAGGAACAGACTCAGGGGTTCCTGGGGTTGCATTCGGACCTGCAAACCCTCACACAGGCAATGACATCAGGTGGTCAGTGCCAGTGTGGGAGATGGATTGGGTACCCAGTATCCCAGCTTGGTGCCCATCCATCAATAGTGAGCAGGGAGGTACACGGAGACCTCTTGTTGACGCACGAGCTGTTTGTCAGTCTCTGCGGGCTCCTCTCGGGGCCCTCTAGATGAGGGCAGGAGCTCCTCTGCCCTTCTGTCAGTCACCGTTGCATCAGATGAGACTGTGATGACTGGGGAGATGCCATTAGTGGCACTGGCCGCTCCTTCCCAGGCAGGGCCAGCACAGGCTCCACTGGCCAGAGAACACTGCCAAGGTCATCAAGGCCAACAAGGCAGCAGTGGCAGCAAGACGTAGTGCTTGAAAATTAAGTTAAAGGCTGTTCATGGGTGATTTTCAGCTCATTTACATTTGTTTTATATGTTTGCTGGTGTGGACGTCAACACCAGTAATGGTAATGTCATTATACTTTCAATGTGACAATAACACTAAATTTGCTTTGGTTCTGATGGACTGAGTATGTTTCACCTTTTTTCTTTCTGGTGCAAGATTATGAAAGTAAATTGACAAGAAATATTAAAACAAACAGCAAGTGCTTTTATGGGTTTATAAAAAGAAAGAGAGTGGCTAAAGTGAGTGTGGGACGGTTGGAGGATGCGGCTGGAGAATTGATAATGGAGAACAGGGAAATGGCAGATAATTTAAACTGATATTTTGCATCAGTCTTCACTGTAGAGGACACTGTAAATGTCTCAAAGATATCAGATAAACAAGGAGCTAATGGGAAGAAAGATCTTGTAACGGTCTCTATCATGAGCGACAAAATAGTTGAGAGACTAATGGGACTAAAGGCAGACAAGTTGCCAAGACCTAATGGCTTACATCCAAGGGTTTTAAAGGAGTGGCTGCAGAGATAGTGGAGGCATTGGTCGAAATATTCCAGAACTCACTGAATTCTGAGAGGATCCCAGCAGATTAGAAAACTGCTAATGCTGTGCCCCTCTTCAAGAAGGGAGGAAGACAAAAAGCAGGAAGTTATAGGCCAGTCAGCCTAGCATCTGTCATTGGGAAAATGTAGAGTCCATTATTAAGGAAGAAATAGCAGGACATTTAGAAAAGCTTAACGCAATCAAACAGAGTCAACATGGTTTTATGACAAATTTGCTAGAGTTCTTTGAGGATATAACAAGCAGAGTTGATAAAGGGGAATTGGTAGATGTAGTGTATTTGGATTACCAGAAGGCATTCGCTAAGGTGTCACATAAAAAGTTATTGCACAAGATAGGAGCTCAGGGTATTGGGGGTAATGGATTGAGGATTGGTTAACACACAGAAGACAGAGAGTCGGGATTAATGGGTCTTTTTCAGGTTGGAAAGATGTAACTAGTGGAGTGACATGAGGATCAGTCCTAGGGCCTCAATTATTTACTACCTTTATTAATGACTTGGACAAGGGGGCAGAATGTAATGTATCCAAATTCGCTGACAATATAAAAATAGATGAGAAGGCATGTTGTGATGAGGACATAACGAATCTGCAAAGGGATATAGACAGGTTGAGTGAGTGGGCAAAATTTGGCAGATAAGAGTTTAATGTAGGAAAGTGTGAGGTCATGCACTTTGGTAGGAAGAATCAAAAGACAAACAATTATTTAAATAGAGAGAGACTCCAAAAAAGTGCAGCACAGAGGGATCTGGTGTTCTTGTGCATGAAACACAATAAGTTAGCATGCAGGTGCAGCCAGTAATTAAGAAGGCAAATGGAATTTTGGCCTGTATTGCTAGGGAATTGGAGTTTAAAAATAGGGAAGTATTGTTACAACTGCACAGGGTGTTGGTGAGGCCATACCTGGAGTCCTGTGTAGAGTTTTGATCCCCGTATTTAAGAAAGGATATACTAGCATTGGAGGCAGTTTAAAAGAGATTCACTAGGCTGATTCCTGGGATGGAGGGGTTGACCTATCAAAAACAGCTAAACAGGTTAGTGCTTTGTTCATTAGTGTTTAGAAGATTGGGTGTATAAGATTCTGAGGGGGCTTGACAGGGTAGTTGTTGAGAAGATGCTTCCATTAGTGGAGGAATCTTGAACTAGGGGACGTGGTTAGGGAATAAGGGGACACTCATTTAAAACTGAGATGCAAAGGAATTTCTTCTCTCAGAAGGCTGTGAATGTCTGGAATTCTCTGCCCCAGAGAGTTGTGGAGGCTAGATCATTGAAAGTATTTAAAGAGGAGGTAGTTAGATTTTTGAAATATTGGGGAGTTGAGGGCTATGAGGAGCTGTCACGAATGAAGAGTTGAGGCCTGGGGCAGATCAGCCATGGTCTTATTGAATGACGGGCAGGCTTGAGGGGCCGAATGGCCTACTCCTGCTCCTATTTCTTATGTTCTTATGTAAAACTCCTCACTGGCACTGCTGCTGACCGTTTTTATCTCGCCCTTGAATGAGGTTTTTGAAATTTTTGATTGCCTGCCTGCCTGTTTTGCCCATGCGACGAGCGCGAAATCTCATGGACAAAGTAAAATGCAGCTTAATTGCCTTTTTAATGGCCTTAACTGGCCTCGTAATTGATGTCGGGCGCGGCTCCGAACTCCCACCCACCAAGCGAAATATCGCGTGAGTGCACGATGACATCGGGACACACTCTGGGGGCAGTTGGCGTGCAAGGACGGGATAAGTGACGCGCGATGACATCGGGCGTGCGTCCCAACATCACTGCACGCCTTCGTGATATTCCAGAAGGCGGTAACGCTATGAGTTCGGAGGCGCGCCCGCCATTAATTAACGGGCCAGTTAAGGCTCTTGAGGCAGTAATTGACATCAATTTTTCGCAGCCCGTGTGATTTTCAGGGCATCACACGGGCACAACGGGCAGGCGGGTAGGCCACATTCTTAAAACCCTCATCCACGGGCAGGTTAAGAGGGGTGAGTGGGCTCGCTAATGCGAGTTGTTAGAACTTTAGTTTATTACTTACTGCTACTTGCTTGTGCTACTTTCACTTCACAGCTGCTTTGACAGAAATAACATGCTTCAGTTCAGAGCTCTGGAGGAGTCATAACACTTGGGGCCTTCCAGATATCAGACAGCCTTCCCTTACCCTGGGAATTGGGATTGTGGTCTCTGCTGGAGGCACCTCCTCTGAGGCGGAAGAGAGGGCCAGAAGTGGGAGGAGGCTAGGAGTCCATCTTCAGCCTCCGGGGGAGCCACCTGTGGGAGGACAGGTGCAGGCACAAGGGGCTCAAGGCCAACAGGAAGTGCAAGGCAGAAGGGGCCGCAGAAGATGCCAATATCCTGCTGCCTGGATTTACAGGCGGCGAAGCAGCTACCTCAGTATGTCTGAGGCGCAATGCCAAAGGAGGCTCCGTCTCTCAAGGGAGTCAGTGACCTCCATCTGTCAGATGATGGGCCCTGAGATCATCTCCATCTGTGTGGATGGACACCCCATGCCAATGGCGCTGAAGGTCAAGGTTGCCCTTAACTTCTATGCCTCCGGCTCTTTCCAGGGGTCAGTGGGTGATCTTTGTGGAGTCTGCCAATCAGCTGTCCACAATTGTGTCGAGCAGGTGACAGAGGCTCTGTTCAGGCATGCATTGACTTTGATTCACTATCTCACGGATGAGGCCAGCCAGACACAGCGAGCCAGAGGCTTTGCTGCAATTGCTGGGTTCCCCCGTGTCCAGGGTGCAATAGACTGCACACATGTGGCCATCAAGGTCAGCGGGTGAGCCCAGTGCCTTCGTCAACAGGAAGGGCTTCCACTCCATGAATGTGCAGATAGTGTGTGATCACAGGATGCAGATTCTGCAAATCTCCCTCCATAATCTGGCACTGAAGAGGGGGGAACGCAGTGGAGGAAGAAGATTTTGACGCAGATGTTTTGGCTGTAGACGATGAGTTAGCAGTGAGATCGAGGATGAGCATGGTCAGGGGAACACTGAGGGGATAGACACCAACCTGGGCAACCTCCAAGGAGGTAGGGACATCCAGAAGGCTTTGATCCAACGCTTCTTCAGCTAGCGTACCAAAATTGAACCACTAACGCATGCCAGGGCATCAGTCTCCATACTCGATACCTAGAGCTACTTTTGCTTGGTCAACAACATGAACTATGTGCCATTTCAATAAAACTCAAAGACAAGCAAGTCACACATAAAATCATGGGTTCCCGTTCACCTGCAGAACAAATGAAGCACCCAGAGGCTTGTTGAGAACCAACACATTTAATAATTCGCAACTTGGCATACAGAAATGAAAGTAAATGAAAAGTTGTTGAACAGCAAGTCATCTTAACAATAACTTAAAAGTTGGGTGAAAGAAAACCACTAGTGTGCTTTACGTTTACATTTGCAGGTGCTACATCTTGGCGCTCCCCCCTCGCTGGCACTGGCACTGGCACTGGAGACAGCCTGCTCACTCTGCTGTCCTATTGGCCTTGACGACCTTGGCAGGCATCCTCTGGCTTCTGGAGCCTGTTTTGGCCCCGCCTGGAAGGGAGCAGCCAGTGGCACAGCTGGCATCTCCCCAGTTGCTGCAGCCTCATCAGATGCCACAGTCACTGGCAGCGGGACAGAGGAGCTGCTGCCGTTATCTGGAGCGGCCTGAGAGGAGCACACAGAGAAGACAGGCAGCTCGTGCACCAACATGAGGTCGCTTAGGGCCTCCCTGCTCATTGATGGATGGGTACCCAGTTTGGATACTGGGTGCCCAATCCATCTCGCACACTGACACTGACCACCTGAGGTCAATGCCGCTGTGAGGACTTGCAGGTCCGACCACATTCCCAGGAAGCCCTGATTGATCTCCTGGAGGAGCCTCTCCATGAGAGTCGCCACTCTGTCCATGGAGGAAGCAGTGTGCTCGGCCATGAGAGTCATTGCATTGCTCACGCTCCGCATGGACTCCTCCATCACGGAGACCATGACACGCATTCCCTCATGTATCTCCGCCAGATCCTCCCGCACATCCTGCTGGACTTCCAGCATCTGCTGCCTCAGGGACGACTCCAGAGGCACATCATCAGCCATCAACTGAGCAAGTGCCTTTTCCCTGACATTCCTCCGATTGCCGGCACCCTGGGCACTCTCTGCCTCCACCTGCACCTCAAGCGAGTGTGAAGTGCCTCACTGCAGTGCACCAAGATGCTAGCCGACGATCTTATTTCCACCAAGATGCTAGTATCTGTGCTGGTGCCTGCCTGGTTGAGAGGGTGTGACGCTGGTGCGCTCATGTCTTCTGTGCCCTCAAGGGTCAGCGGTGGTCCCTCAGCCTCCTGATACTGGGCGTGCTCTGGTGAGGCTGAAAGGAAGAACAAGAACATTTGATTAGTAGAAGTTGTTACACTGTTAATGTGCATGCCTGGCACCTGGATCAGGATGCGCTCCTCTTTCCATTATCAATGGGGATCCCATGTTGGAGGCTGAAATCAATACACAGTCAACAGTGGAATGTTTGCACTGACAGACATTGAAACCTCAGTGCACGGCATTCTTACCTCCCAGTGGCATCCCAACTTCACCGCGGCCGGTTGACCTGGGTGCATGGCACCACTTCAGCTCCAGTGCCTCCTGCTCGCACCTGGTGATGATCAGAAGGTGGGGCTGCCCTCTGCCTGTCCGCAGCCGCTCTGCATTATTGTGAGCTGTCTTCTCCTGAAAGGAGAGAGGAGCATTGATTAGTCCACCCTGTACCTGCATTGCCATTGCAGCCTGGCCAACCCCACCTGAGTGAAACATTGCAGGACTCATCCGATTCATGACCCTGGAGCCACCATACACTCATTCCAAGCAGCCAGGGCTGACCCCCTTGCCCAGATGCTGCCTCCATGTCATTTGCCACTCTTGGAACTTCCAAATCCAAGACCACTACCACCTAGATGTACAAGGGCAGCAGATAGATGGGAACACCACCTCCTGGAAGTTCCCTCCAAGTCATTCACTATCCTGATTTGGAAATATATCACCGTTCCTTCACTGTCGCTGGGTCTAAATCCTGGAACTCCCTCCCCAACTGCACTGTGGGTGTACTTGCACCACATGGACTGCAGCGGTTCCAGAAGGCAGCTCAACACCACCATCTTACAGGCAACTAGGGATGGGCAATAAATGCTGGCCCAGCCAGCGAAGCCCACATCCTGTGAATTAATAAATAAAACAACAAAATTCTGGTTGGGTGGGGGGGTTGGGGGTGGGGGCGCAACCTAACTGCTGTGCTAAGTGATCCATGCCAACACGGTACTCACCCTTCCCAATTGCAGGAGGTCATTAAACCGCTTGCAACACTACACCCAGGTACGTCTCACCACACTACGGGAGGTGACCTGTGATGCCACTGCCTACCAGGCACATTTTGTTAGGTGGGGGCGGCCCCCTCCTCCCGTCCCTTGGGACCAGGATCTCACGGTATGCTGCCACCTCCTCGAGGAGGGCAACGAGGCACTCATTGGAGAATCTCGTGGCCAACTACCCTGCCGACCTGCCCTCCCTCCTGGCCTGCTGTCTGAAGATGTTCTCCATCATATAGCTACTAACTGAAATCAGCGGCAGCCTTAGGGCGGCTGCCTGGGCCATTTTTAAATAGGTCACCGGTCACCATTGGACCCGGCCGACATTGGCCTCCCGCCACCGCTCACCCCTTCCCACTGATCTCGGGAGCCGTGAATTATGCTGGGTGGGCCTTAATTGGCCCGCCCGCATAAAATTGCGATGCGCACCCAATTGCGGGTGGCGGTCAAGTTCCCGCCAAGCCTGCCCGACAACTGAAAAATTCTGGCCCTGATGTCATCGAGCGCTATTTTACCCTTGAGCATGTCGGGCACACCGGCACGCCGAGCGCAAAATTCCTATATGTCAGAGCAGGGAGATTGTGTGGGTTCTGGCTGAAAGATCATGGGAAAATACTGGGCCAAGCTCTTTTGCATATGAATTGCTTTCTGATGGGGCAAGAAATCCATACAAATTTATATAAATGGCTAAATAAATCTGTCCAAATTCTTTGATTTATGTTTTCACCGAAATAAATCAGACTCTCTCCATTTGTTTTAGTTGAAAAATTACTATCATAATGAGCAAATTGTGCAAATGCAGATTATTATAATCAGTGTCACACTGTATGTTCCATGCAGTCTTTCTTCCTATTAATGAAGAGCATTGAAGTTACATCAATTTTGCATTCACAACATGATCATTACGAAGTCCCATAACTTAACATAAAACCCAGACATTTACAGCACAGAGAAAGACCTTTAGGTCCCTTGTGTCTGTGCTGGCTCCAAGCTAGAGCACAGAACATAAAAATGGACATAAAATGGTTCAGGAGTTTAGTCAGATTGCTTGAATTCTCAATCAATATATTTCTATTCATTTGTGGAGCCTCTTGTCCTCCTTGCTGTAATCAATGGTACTTTAGTATGCTGCACATGCACTTTTTCAGTAGCTATTAGTAGAATGTAGTAACAGTGCCAGTGGACTACTGTGTTCTGGAAGGCATAGTGATTAGGATTGGATACTAATTAGGATGAAATATTTACCCACCCTCAGAGGGTTTTTTTTTTGTATTTGTTTCTGGGATGTAAGTGTCACTGGCATTGCCAGCATTTGCTGCCCATTCGTAATTGCCTTCACAAAACTGGTGGTGAGCCACCTTATTGAACTGCTGCAATCCATCTGGTGTAGGTATGCTATAGTTAGGAAGGGAGTTCCAGGTTTTTGACCCACCAACAGTGAAGTAACAGCACTATAGTTCCAAGCCAGGATGGCATTTAACTTTAAGGGAACTTGCAGATGTTGGTGTTTCCATGTGTCTGCTGCCTTTTAACCTTCTAAGTATTAGTTTGGAAGGTGCTGTCAAAGGGGCCTTTGGCAATTTTCTGGAGTACACCTTGTAGGTGGACACACTGCTGCCGGAGTACGTGAGGCAGTGAATCTTTAAGGTGGTGGATGATGGAGCAGGTAGGTTGCTTTGTTGTGGATGTCATGCTTCTTGAGTGTTGTTGGAGCTGTGCTCATCCAAGCAGGAGGAGAGTATTGAATCATACTCCTGACCTATGTCTTGTAAATGGTGCACAGGCTTTAGTGAGTCAGGAGATGTTACTTACCGCAGAATTCCCAGCCTGTAATTTGTTCTTGTAGCTACAGTATTTATATAACAATGATATAGGCACTGGAGAAGGCGCAAAATAATTACAAACATGATACTAGAAAGGAAAAGTAATACCTAGGAAGAAACAGTGAAAAATCTAGAAAAGAGAAAACTGAGGGTAACCTCAAGCGAGCTTTATGAGTCATTGATGAGTCATGCATAGATAAAATGTTTCCACTTTGTGTCGAGACAAAAACTAGGGGTCATAAAGATAGTAAGTAATAAATCCAATAGGGAATTCAGGAGAAATTTTGTTACACAGGAAGTGGTTAGAATGTGGAACTCATTACTGCGAGGTGTATTTGAGGTGAACAAGATGGAGGCATCTGAGGGGAAGCTAGATAAACGCATAGAAGGATATTTTGGTAGAGTTAGATGAACAGAGATAATAGGATGTTCATGTGGAGCATAAGCAACTGCAGATAGACTAATTTGGTGGAATGGTCTGTATCTACACAGTGCATTCTATGTAATTTATGCTTTCTAGAATCTGATTAGACCCACTAACCAAATAACCACTCTTTGAAGCTTGACTATTCATCTCACTTTATTATTCATAAGACCAGGAAATCAGTTGGAGTCGGGCTTCAGTTTAAACCAGCTTAAAATGTATTTGTGTACTTTAACAACATTTTCAAAGGCTCTGGGTTCTTGATCTAGAAAGAAAGTAATTATCTTACCATCCAATACTCAGTAGAATTTATTATTCGTGGCCTTGGGTCCAGGAGATCATTATCAGGTTGCTCCCAATTTTTCAAGAATATCTCATTTTAAAAATGAAAACAAATATGCCAATGCTAGAAACTTGGTTGGTTTAATTAGAGTGCCTGATCAAACAACTAATTATGGGGACTCTAGTTATCCACCAGCTTGATTATTACGGGCATCTCTCCATTATTGAGCTTTTATCCTGATACGGTTTGCATGGTTATCAGGGACTAATCAGTGCCATTAGCAGTTATTGTGACAATAAATAAGAACTTTACACTTTTTAATTATTGAATTGCTTTAAAACATAGCTGCTGTTGTTAGAGAGGCAAACACTGTAGCCATTTTGCATGCAGTCAGGTCCCATAAACCACAAATGAATGAGCAAGCAGCTAAACAGATTTTTGGTAGTGTTATTTGAGGGAGAAATGTTGGAAAACTCCCTTTTCTTTTCAAATAGTACAATTGGATCTTTTGAGATAGCAGATGGGGCTCTGCTATAACATCTCAGCTAGGAAACAGCACCTAGAAATTAGATGGAGCGCAGTAGAACACAACATGGAAACAGGTCTTTTGGCTTAACCAGTCCATGTTTTTGTTTATCTTTCTCATGAAGAGTAGCCCTAGCCTCATATCCCCAATCATTTCCCACATTCATCTGTGCCCTTGCCCTTCAAATACCTACTTAAGCTATTCTTAAAATGATGACAGTGTCTGTTGAATTATTACCTTCAGTGCTGCACTTCACAGCATCAAAACACTGTGAAAAAGTTTCTCTTGCTCTTATTCCTAAATTCTGATGTGAATCTGATGTCTGATTGTTATAGGCCCTTCATTCACTGGAAACAATCTTTCCATCTGCCTGACAATACTCCAATAGTAGTCTATTGTAAAATTTTATATAGATTCACCATTACATCTTGATTGTATATCCTATACCTCTTGGTATAAAACACAATATTCCATTAGCTGATCTACCTGACACTTTGCATTGAAGATGTTTGAACCTGGACCTTCATTCTTTGACAGCACACAGCTTTCCCCTATTCAAAGTATATGCTAACTCAAATTTATTGATATTGAGTTCAAAGTGTCACTCTTCTACCTATTTCACCATCTCTTCAATATTGCCTTGTCTTCAGAAAATTTACAATGTCTCCTGTTTTGCTTGGACACTCCTCCTTCTAGCCCCATGTCCAGTCCCTGAACAAAACCCTGTGGGACAGTGTTAGCCACTTTCAACCAGTCTCAGAAACTGCCCTTAACTTCTTTCTGCTGGCCCAATAATGCAACACTTCCTCATCAATGCTGCACTGAACTGTCAGTCAGATTGTGTGCTCATATCCTGGACTCGGCAGACAACAACCTCCTGACTTGTAAGTGAGAGTGAAGAAGATAATGCGCAGATAGTGGGAAAAAATAAGAAGTTAAAATACAAAAATAATGTAACAACAATTTTAACATTTCTCAACATTAATTAATGGAATCAACAGCAATAAAATTCTGGTGAAACAAGATTCTTTTTGACTTGCTTAGACTTCTTACTGCTGCAGAAAACTCCACTCATCCTGTTATCTGATTATTTCCTGGAATAGGCTGCTGGTTTATTTATCTTTCCTAATGAACCCTCAGTTGCACCATGTTCAATGCCACCAGCATTATCTTGCAAACTGACTCTAATTGCTCTCGATTTCCATAATCGCTTGTGTCTGGCAACCTTGTCTCTGATGACCTGAGCCAGCTCCATCTTCATACCCCTGTAATTGCCTTTATATGTATTAAACTTAAATAAAGGCAATTAGAAGGGGATGATGATGATGAAGCTGGCTAAAGTGAACTGGCAAATTAAGTTAACGGGTAGGTCAGGATAGATGTAATGGCAGAGATTTAAAGGGATGTTTCACAACACTATGCAAAGAGACATTCCAGTGGGAAAGAAAAACTCAAGGAGACAAATGCATCATCCATGGCAAAGGAAGTTACAGTATCAAATTGAAAGAAAGAGTGTAAAATTCTGCAAAGATTAGTGGTAGGTCAGACGATTGGACAGAATTTTGAAAACCAGCAAAGAATGACTAAAAAATTAATAATGAGAGAGAAATTAGAGTATGAGAGGAAACTAATTTGAAATACAAAAGTAAGATTTCCTGAAAGTAATTAAAAAGGAAAAGAGAAACTAAAATGAATATGGGTCCTCTAGAGATTGAGGCCAGGGAATTAATAATGGGGAATAAAGAAATGGCAGAACCGTTGAACAGATGTTCTGTGTCTGTCTTCACTGTAGAAGATACACAAATAACATCCTGAAACACTTGTGAATCAAGAGGTGAAAGGGAGGGAGGAACTTAATTACAATCTCCAGAGAAAGGATACTGAGAAAACTATTAGAACTAAAGACTGAGAAGTCACCAGGATCTGATGGACTTCATCTTATGGTCCTAAAAGAAGTGATTGCAGAGATAATAGATGTAATTTTCCAAAATTCCCTAGACTCTGAAAAGGTCCCATTAGTTTGGAAAATAGCAAATATGACTCCTCTATTCAAGAAACAAGGGAGACAGAAAGCAGGTAACTACAGGCCAGTTAGCCTAACATCTGTCATAGGGAAAATTCTAGAATCTATTATTAAGGAGGTTATAGCAGGGCATTTAGAAAATCTTAATGCAATCAGACAAAGTGAACACCATTTTGTGAAAGGGAAATTGTGTTTGACTAATTTATTAGAGTTCTTTGAGGAAGTAACAAGTAATGTGGATAAAGGGGAACCTGTAGATGTGGTGTATTTGGATTTCCAAAAGCCATTTGATAATGTGCTGTATCAAAAGTTACTACACAAAATAATAGGTCATGGTGTAGGGGGTAACATACTGTCATGGATAGTGGTTTTACTAGCTAACAGGGAGCAGGGAGTGGAGATAAATTAGTCATTTTCAGGTTGGCAAGCTAAAAGTAGCGGAGTGCCATAGGGGTTATTACTGAGGCCTCAACTATTTACAATCTTTATGAATGAGTTGGATGAAGGGACCAAATGTATGTTTGCTAAACTTGCTGATGACACAAAGAAGATAAGTAGGAAAGTAAATTGTGAGGAGGATGTAAAGAGTCTACAAAGGGATTTAGTTAGTTTAGGTGAGTGGGCAAAAAATTGGCAGATGGAATAAAATGTGGGAAAATGTGAACTTGTCCACTTTGGCAGGAAGCATAGAAGAGCAGTATGTTACTTAAATGGAGAGACATTGCGGAACTTGTGGTACAGAGGGATCTGGGTGTCCTGTTACATGAATCACAAAATGTTAGGATGCAGATAAAGCAAGTAATTAGGAAGGCAAATGGAATGTTGTTGTTTATTGCAAGGGGAATGGAAGATGAAAATAGGGAAATTTTGATACAATTGTACAGGGTGAGACCACATCTGGAATACTGTGTATTGTTTTGGTCTCCTTATGTAAGAAAGGATATAATTTCATTAGGTTCAGTTCAGAGAAGGTTCACTCAACTGATTCCTGGGGTGAAAGGGTATCTTGTGAGGAAAGGTTGGACAGGTTGGGCTTTTATCTGTTGGCGTTTAAAAGAATGAGAGGTGATCTTATTGAAACATATAAGGTCCGGAAGGGACTTGAAAGGGTGGATGCTGAGAGGATGTTTCCCTTTACAAGAGATGCTAGAACTAGGGGACACGGTTTAAAAATGAGTCTCCCATTTAAGACAGAGACTAGGAGAATTTTTTCTATCAGAAGGATGTTAGTCTGTGGAATCCTCTTCCCCAGAGAGCAGTGGGGGCAGAGACATTGAATATTTTTAAGGCTGCTTTACATAGATTCTTGATTGACAAGGCAGCCAAAGGGCTTGGGGAAAAGGACAGTGGAGTAGAGACCACAATCTAATCAGCCATGATCTTATCAAATGGCGGAGCTGGCTCGAGGGGTTGAATGGCCAACTCCTACTCCTAATTCATATATTCGTATGTCAGTATGCTTCCCTCATCACCAGCTGCAGGACCCCCTCCTACCATGGCTGCCATTCTATAAGCTTTCCTTGCATGGTGTTTATTAAAAGTTGATAGTAAATGACCTCTAAGGGGGAATTTTGACTGTCATTAGGTTTCTGGTGGGAAACTATTAGCTTCAATAATAATAAAAACAAAAAAACTGCGGATGCTGGAAATCCAAAACAAAAACAGAATTACCTGGAAAAACTCAGCAGGTCTGGCAGCATCGGCGGAGAAGAAAAGAGTTGACGTTTCGAGTCCTCATGACCCTTGCTTGCTCCTGCCCCACAGAACTCATTTCTCGTTATCTTGACTCCCTTCTCTCTCCCCTTGTCCAGTCCCTTCCCACCTACATCCGTGATTCCTCTGACACCTTACGTCACATCAACAATTTCCAGTTCCCTGGCCCCTACCGCTTCCTCTTCACCATGGACGTCCAATCCCTCTACACCTCCATCCCCCACCAGGATGGTCTGAGGGCCCTTAGCTTCTTCCTCGAACAGAGGCCCGAACAATCCCCATCCACCACTACTCTCCTCCGTCTGGCTGAACTTGTTCTCACGCTGAACAATTTCTCCTTCAACTCCTCTCACTTCCTCCAAATAAAAGGTGTGGCTATGGGTACCCGCATGGGCCCCAGCTATGCCTGTCTCTTTATGGGGTATGTGGAACATTCCTTGTTGCAGTCCTACTCCGGCCCCCTTCCACAACTCTTTCTCCGGTACATCGATGATTACTTTGGTGCTGCTTCATGCTCTCGTCAGGACTTGGAAAAATTTATTAATTTTGCTTCCAATCTCCACCCCTCCATCATTTTCACGTGGTCCATCTCTGACACTTCCCTTCCCTTCCTTGACCTCTCTGTCTCAATCTCTGGTGATAGACTGTCCACCAATATCCATTACAAACCCACCGACACCCACAGCTATCTCGACTACAGCTCCTCACACCCCACTTCCTGTAAGGACTCCATCCCATTCTCTCAGTTCCTTCGCCTCCGTCGCATCTGTTCCGATGATGCTACATTCAAAAACAGTTCCTCTGACATGTCCTCCTTCTTCCTTAACCGAGGTTTTCCACCCACGGTCGTTGACAGGGCCCTCAACCGTGTCCGGCCCATCTCCCGCGCATCCGCCCTCACTCCTTCTCCTCCCTCCCAGAAACATGATAGGGTCCCCCTTGTCCTCACTTATCACCCCACCAGCCTCCGCATTCAAAGGATCATCCTCCGCCATTTCCGCCAACTCCAGCATGATGCCACTACCAAACACATCTTCCCTTCACCCCCCTTATCGGCATTCCGTAGGGATCGCTCCCTCCGGGACACCCTGGTCCACTCCTCCATCACCCCCTACTCCTCAACCCCCTCCTATGGCACAACCCCTTGCCCACGCAAAAGATGCAACACCTGCCCCTTCACTTCCTCTCTCCTCACCGTCCAAGGACCCAAACACTCCTTTCAAGTGAAGCAGCATTTCACTTGCATTTCCCCCAACTTAGTCTACTGCATTCGTTGCTCCCAATGTGGTCTCCTCTACATTGGAGAGACCAAACGTAAACTGGGCGACCGCTTTGCAGAACACCTGCGGTCTGTCCGCAAGAATGACCCAAACCTCCCTGTCGCTTGCCATTTTAACACTCCACCCTGCTCTCTTGCCCACATGTCTGTCCTTGGCTTGCTGCATTGTTCCAGTGAAGCCCAACGCAAACTGGAGGAACAACACCTCATCTTCCGACTAGGGACTTTACAGCCTTCCGGACTGAATATTGAATTCAACAACTTTAGGTCGTGAGTCCCCTCCCCCATCCCCACCCCCTTTCTGTTTCCCCCTTCTTTTTTTTCCCAATAAATTATAAAGATTTTCCTTTTCCCACCTATTTCCATTATATAAAATAAAAAAAAAACCCACTAGAGCTATACCTTGAGTGCCCTACCATCCATTCTTAATTAGCACATTCGTTTAGATAATATCACCAACTTTAACTTTAACACCTATGTGTTCTATTGTACTATTGTTGTTGACATCTTTTGATGATCTGCTTCTATCACTGCTTGTTTGTCGCTACAACCACACCAACCCCCTCCACCTCTCTGTCTCTCTATCTCTCCGCCCCCCACACACACACCTTAAACCAGCTTATATTTCAGCTCTTTCCTGGACTCGAACTCAAGTTCTGTCGAAGGGTCATGAGGACTCGAAACGTCAACTCTTTTCTTCTCCGCCGATGCTGCCAGACCTGCTGAGTTTTTCCAGGTAATTCTGTTTTTGTTTTTAACTATTAGCTTCAGTTAGTTTCCTGCCTGCCTGTGGCAAGTTGAAACCGTGGTGATTTTGACCACTGTGTCTCTTTATTGTGTTTCCTACCCAGTCCAGCTTCAATGAAATAGAAACTCCAGCGGCATGTAAAAGAGGCAACAGATCTGATCCAGTCAGCTTCTTACCAGACAATTAAAATTACTCCTTTGGTGTAAACTGTTAGCTCCTTGGTATTATGACTTAGATGGCTCTGATTCTGATCTGGTCTCTATCTTATCTCCTAATGTTGTTTCTTGTCATCCATTGTTGTGCTGTAACTTGGTATCATTACAAGATCCAGTATGTCAAAGCTTTACAATGGGATTACTCAAACTGCTGCAAATTAAACTGCAGTTCCTAATCCATCTCAGCAATCAATTTTTTTTTCTTGATCAGTGCTTACTTCTGGTTGACTCACATTGGTCAAAAATGTCACTTTTTTAAAGTGAAACATGGTAATGACTGATGGTGGGCAGAGTCGGAATCTGGCACCTGGAGAGCAAGAACACTACAGAAATGGACCTGGTTGGACACACACCCGCCCCCCGCCCCCCCCCCAACAAGGGCTATCTGTACCTTGCTCGTCCTGCTTTCTACCCTTAATGTCACCATTAGCACATTTCTTAGCCAATATCACCGCCATCAACACCTCTTTGTTCTTTTGTCTATGACATCTTTTGGCAATCTCCACCTATCACTGGCCCTCTATCCAGCTCTACCTGTTCCCCCTTCCTTAAGCCAGCTTATATTTCACCTCTTTTCTATTTTTCCTTAGTAGTTCTGATGAAGAGTCATTCGGACTCGAAACGTTAACTGTATTCCTCTCCGCAGATGCTATCAGACCTGCTGAGCTTTTCCAGGTATTTTTGTTTTTGTTCTGGATTTAATACATTTGATTCAGCGCCCAATCTGTTGCTAGGCAATACTAACATACGTTCGTGTTGATGAAAATGAAGTGGGGATGGTGGATCAACACAAGCATCGATTAAGTCACATTGAGTGACTCAATTATCCTGTGTTTGGGTGGTCAGTTTTGAGAGTTCTTGGTTAATCCAATCTCCATGGCTATCGGGACCTTCAAATACAACTGTTGTCTAGGAAACAAAAAAAAATCAGCAATGAACAATTTAGGTGATGACAATGTAGGGTCAGTCACACCATTATTTGGTCACGATCCTCAAAAGCCTTTACAAATTAGTAACATTTTAATTGATGACATAAGTAAGGTCGCATCTGTCATACAACTTTATACATAGTTTAAAATGTATGACTCAATTTAAGTTGGAGAATTGGCAGACTGTGACTACCCTCTGCTGGCTAATTGAAAAGCTGCATTTTTTTCTCCCAGTAAGAAAAACCAGTAAAACTTAGGAAATGACTGGTACTGGCCCAAACTGGTCTTCGATACTTATAATGGAACTCCAGTTCGGACCAGTACCAGTCATTTCCAAGTTTTACTGGTTTTTCTTCTGGGCTAGAGCTATCAAAAGCTTAGATAACCTGAACCTAAGAACAAGGCAGTGGCTTCAAAAAATAAAAACAAAAAACTGCGGATGCTGGAAATCCAAAACAAAAACAGAATTACCTGGAAAAACTCAGCAGGTCTGGCAGCATCGGCGGAGAAGAAAAGAGTTGACGTTTCGAGTCCTCATGACCCTTCAACAGATCTGTTGAAGGGTCATGAGGACTAGAAACGTCAACTTTTTTCTTCTCCGCTGATGCTGCCAGACCTGCTGAGTTTTTCCAGGTAATTCCGCTTTTGGCTTCAAAAAATAGATTGAACAAATCCCATTTGTTAATTGCTGCAGATATTTCATCTTCATTTCGTCTAATGTTTGTTTGTTTCTTTACTTCTCTGCATTCAATTGGTATTCTTCTCTGGTTTTGCTGCTTTATGGAAGAATTTATGGAAGCAGCAGTTGCTTTTTTGGACAATGTTAAAGTAACAAAAAATGGACAGATGGAAGGAAAGTGGGAATTGTAGGTCACATTCATGGAGTGAGATTCTGCACAGTGAATCATTGCGGAAGAGAATCAATGTGTCGGTTTCAGCATAAGCAGCTTTGGCAGATTGCTCTTTGCTACCACTAGTGCAAAATTATGAAGATGTCTTTTTCACTGTGAACATTAGGTGTTTAATTTCTGACTCAGAACTTATCTCCTGTGCTCTAGATAACATGCTAATGTTGTTTGTTAATCATAGCTTCTGATGTGTTAGATACCGTTCCAAATGCATCCAGTTAATACACTTCCAGTATCCTTTATAAATTAGTTAATTAGAATATACGAAATAGGAGCACAGAATCACAGAATCACACAGTGCGGAAGTCTGCACCGACACGTGAGAAACACCTGACCTACCTACCTAATCCCATTTACCAGCACTTGGCCCATAGCCTTGAATGTTATGACGTGCCAAGTGCTCATCCAGGTACTTCTTAAAGGATGTGAGGCAACCCACCTCCACCACCCTCCCAGGCAGTGCATTCCAAACCATCACCCTCTGGGTAAAAAATTTTTCCTCACATCCCCCTAAACCTCCTGCCCCTCACCTTGAGCTTACGTCCCCTCGTGACTGACCCTTCAACTAAGGGAAACAGCTGCTTCCTATCCACCCTGTCCATGCCCCTGATAATCTTGTACACCTTGATCAGGCTGCCCCTCAGTCTTCTCTGCTCCAACGAAAACAACCCAAGTCTATCTGACCTTTCTTCATAACTTAAATGTTTCATCCCAGGCAACATCCTGGTGAATCTCCCCTGCACCCCCTCCAGCGCAATCACATCCTTCCTATAATGTGGCGACCAGAATTGCACACAGTTCTTCAGCTGTCGCCTCACCAACATTCCAAACAACTGCAAAATGACCTCCCTACTTTTGTAATCTATGCCTCAATTGATAAAAGCAAGTGTCCTGTATGCCTTTTACACCACCCCACTAACATATCCCTCTGCCTTCAGAGATCTATGGACACACACACCAAGGTCCCTTTGTTCCTCAGAGCTTCCTAGTGTTATGCCATGCATTGAATACTTGTCTGTCAAATTACCCCTTCCAAAGTGTATCACCTCACACTTTTCAGGGTTAAATTCCATCTGCCATTTATCTGCCCATTTGACCATCCCATCTATATCTTCCTGTAGCCCAAGACACTCAGCATCACTATTAACCACCTGGCCAATCTTTGTGTCATCCACAAACTTACTAATCCTACACCCCACGTAGTCATCTATGTTATTTATATAAATGACAAATAATAGGGGACCGAGCCCAGATCCCTGTGGTATGCCACTGGACACTGGCTTCCAGTCAATAAAGCGTCCTTCTGTCATCACCCTCTGTCTCCTACAACTAAGCCAATTTTGAATCCACCTTATCAAATTACCCTGTATCCCATGTGCATTTGCCTTCTGTATAAGTCTCCCATGTGGGACTTTGTCAAAGGCTTTGCTGAAATCCACATAGATTACATCAACTACACTACCTTCATCTACACACCTGGTCACCTCCTCAAAATATTCAATCAAATTTGTTAGGCATGACCTCCCTCTGACAAAGCCATGCTGACTATCCCTGATCAAACCTTGCCTCTCCAAGTGAAGATAGATTCTCTCTTTCAGAATTTTCTCCAATAGTTTCCCGACCACTGATATGAGACTTACTGGTCTGTAGTTCTCTGGCTTATCTCTACACCTTCCTTAAATAGAGGAACCACATTAGCTGCTCTCCAGTCCCTTGGCACCTCCCCCGTGGCCAGAGAGGAATTAAAAATTTGGGTCAGAGCCCCTTGCCTCCCTCAGTATTCTGGGCCACAAATCATCTGGACCTGGATATGTGCCCACTTTTAAGCCTGTCAACACCTCCAATACCTTGTCACTCCCCCAGATCAATTTGCTTAAGAACCTCGCAGTCTCTCTCCCTGAGCTCGCTACCTTCATCCTCATTCTCTTGGGTGAAGACGGATGTGAAGTATTCATTCGACACTCTAGTGATGTCCTCTGGCTCCACCCATAGATTGCCCCCTTGGTCCCTTATGGGCCCTACTCTTTCCCTGGTTATGCTCTTCCAATTGATATACCTATAGAATATCTTGGGATTTTCTCTACTTTTACCAGCCAGAGCTCTCTCAAGTCCCCTCTTTGCTCTCCTAATTGCTTTCTTAAGCTCCACCCTGCACTTTTTGTATTCCACTAATGCCTCTGCCGATTTGCTTCCCTTGTACCTGCTAAAAGCCTCGCTTTTCCTTCTCATCGTATCCTGAATATCTCTGGTCATCCATGGTTCTCCGGGCTTGTTACTCTTTCCTATCACCCTAGAGTGAACATGTTGAGCCTGTACCCTCCCCATTTCCTTTTTGAACACCCCCCACTGTTCCTCTGTAGATTTTCCAACAAGTAGCTGTTCCCAGTCTACCTTGGCCAGATCCTGCTTTATTTTACTAAAGTCCACTCTCCCCCAATCCAAAACAATTTTTTGCAACCTGTCTAGCAGATGTAGACCATGGGCTGAATAATACAGGGAGGTGGGGGGTGGGGATGGCAGAGAGCACAAATCTCCCCCCCCCCTCCCCCACCACTCGGAAACCATGCCGACTCTCCCTGCAGCCATAAAGCGTTAAGGTGCGGACTAATGAGGGCTGAGTGGAAATCCAATTGCCCGGCAGCTCTATCAGTCCTGGCTATGCCATGAAGGCATCAGCGGCTGCTGTTGGGACCGCTGGGGAAGGACCCCAAGGCCTTGGATCCCCGAAGCAGGTAAGTCCGGGATCTTGGGCCAAGAGGGCTTAGGTAACTCAGGGAGAGAGGAGGTTGTGGGAAGAGAGGGGGTGGGTTTCACGAATGAAGGCATGGTTCAACCTAAGTGGGGGGCAACCCCACAATTGGCAAAGGGCAGCTTCTGAAGTGTCACCCCCCCACTCCTTCCTTCTCAACCTTTACACATGAGGTAAAAAAATGTAACTAGCTTCCTGCTCCCCTCCTCCCCCACCCTGCTGCCCACGCCAAACGTTTTATGACTTGATAACAAGCCAAACTGACCCTTAATTGTTTATTTAAATATGGCAGGCAAGCCCGCCCATCACTTCCACACACACAGCCCCCCCCACACACACACACACACACACACACACACCCCCGCCGCCTGTTTTATGGGAGTGAGCTTCAGGATGGGCAGGAAGGTGGTAGGATGGGTGCCCACCATATTTTGCATACCTCCCTCCTATTTTACATGCCCCCTTCCATGGGAAACATGCCTGCCAGCGGCATGTAAAATTCAGCCCCAAATTCTAGCTACACCGAAGTTATTGGCATGAAGGAAGACTTTAGGAAGGGGTCCTGAAGGATTCCTGGAACGTATAGGATTTGCTTGAAAATATGTTTCATTTTCTTTACAGCAGAGTTCTTGAAACCAAACAAACTGGGCCAGAATATGCAGGCGAGACTCATGCCACTCTATTATTTATGTGCAAACTAAGCAACAAATTCAAGTGAGCATAAATGGGAAATCAAGTGCAAAAATCCAGAAGTTGCTGTCCGAGCTGCATTGCTACTCAAATATAGTTTCTAGCCATGTGGCTCTTCATTCAAGTGTATTGAATGTGAAGTTCCTGTAATAATATTGTAGATGTGAAATAAACTCACCATAGCAAGTTAAGGTTTCTCATTCTTAATTCTGTTACATCTTTTAATTACTGCCAAGCAACCCCTCTAGAACTGAAAATTTACATTTCAATTGTGGAGTGTCATTTCTTCAGATTTTAACTGTTGCTTGAGATTTAAGAGGGAAAATCTGTTCTCTGACTTTTTTTCTCTCCCTCTCTCTTAATCTAATCATTCTTTTCTTCTCTTTATTTCACTTTCTGTACCTGATTTGACTTTGAATTTAATCTTCCAACTAAAGCTTTCCAGTTCAGATGCTGTGCTGCTCATTAACCAATCAGATTGAAGAATTGTTAAAGAGCCACAGAGTTCCTTGCCCAGTTCATACAAGTCCCAGGTGCCCTGTAAAGGGTGCTGTCTCTTCAAGCTCTCCAACGTCTAGTGTGAAAGGCCATAGAAATGAAAAGAACACGGCAGGCCTAATGAACAGCAGTTAGCAACCGTTCGCAGGCTACAGTAAATTCTGGTTCTTTGTATGCTCCAATGAAATGCAGGCACCACTGAATTTTGCATAACACTACTTGAAACAAGAGTCATAAATCAAATCATGGTTTATAACCTAATATTTTCAATCGGGGCTGAGGTGTAGTGAGTACATAGGCACAAGCATGCTTGTCTTTTTCTCATTTTCATAAATTAAACATTTGTAAATGTGCATCTTGTATATTAATGTTGTGATTTGGCTTGCTTCACTAGTAGATGCACTCCCATAAAAAACTAACAGAGTTTTTAGTAAATGTGTGTTCCATGATGAGAGCAGTATTGAAAGGTTCACTAGTGTCAACATTAAACGTCCAGGATTACTCCACTTCACTAATACAACAGGTGGTTGTTTGTGCTTAAGAGCTATGCTATTAAACAAAAAAACATGTTCACTGTTCATGAATTTGTCACTGAATCACTGGAGGACAGATGTTCAATTTAATATGAAACTATACGAGAGATCCAAGAAGAATTTGAATGTGAAATTTATGATTTGTGATGAAAATGTCACCAGCTTGTGGAATCAGCAGGAAACCTAAAAATAAAATTAATTAACTCAGCAGATGCAGTTAAACCAACACAAAAAGTCTCTGAAGGGAATTGTGGACGTCATTAGAGAAAAGATATGCAGATGTATGCGTATATGTCAGTGTCTATGATGATGCAGCTACTGGCTGCAGAACTGACAGGCTTTAGCATAATTTTTGTGGCTGATCAAATCACTGCTTATGTCATTGTAATGGTGCATAATTTTTTTTACATTTGCTAGCTCAGATGTAATATTGCTCTTAAAATATTTGTTAAATTATGTTTGCGTCAAATATGTTGAACCTTTTGAGTGGAGTTTGTAGCTGAGCAATGAATGGATTGGATTTAGATACATGTTGAGAATAGTTTGTAATCCAGCAGAATTATAATGAATACAGCTCCCACCATGACCACTGGTGATCCTAATGTCATCTGTTTTATTACCAGAATAAATCATATGTTTGACAACATTCAGGGCTCACATCATGGTATTGTCCTTGTCCATATAGTTTACTGTACCAATATTTACTAGGGAGCACTTTGTAATAATACTGAAAAGATTATTGGAAATGCCAGATGTTGTTAGAATAGTGAGACAGTTCAGGTCCCAAATGCCTCAGGGGATGACCTCAGGCTGAATATTTTTCCAATTAAAAGTATTAAATGGTCTCAGCAAAATGCCTATGTGTATTTTTTAAAAGTATGTTAGAAGACAGAACAGTATATTACAGTCAGGTGATTTGTGATTTTTATTTGTGATTTGTGAGTTTGCCACTTATGACTGTTAGGAGAGCACAAAAAGATCAGAGATAAAGTGCTGGTTTACTAATGGGCAAACCATCACATATATGATGATGATCAGAGACAGCAACTCGAGCTTTAACCATATTTCATCAATTCCACCGCCCCCCCCCCACCCCACACCACCACAGCCTTTTATTTTTCCATATGATGACTTGTTCTGCCATTAAATCTATTTTTTTTCACCATCCCCAAGCGCCAATAGTGACAACATGAACTGCCAGTGCTGTGGGCGGCCATAACAATCCTGCTTTGGAATCTTCAGTCATGAGAGGTGTCGTGTTATTATAATGATATAATAACTGGTCTTATTTACTGTACAAGACACAAGGCACTAGTTGCTCATAAGGGATTGGGTAAGCATTGGGTTCATTTATTAAAACTAGGCACATGAGAACAGTAATATATAAGACATCACAGATATGTGCTTTGCACTGCTCAAAGCAAAAGTGAAACGAAAACTGGATCACATGACACATATCCCTCCTAGTGATGTTATGCTGATATCCCTTAAAGGCATATTACAAGAAGAGGATCCACAGAAGACAATAAAATTACAGCTTGGACATGATCAAACAATGAGGAGTCTACAAGGGAGATTTTAAGCATTGAGATAAAAACAAAAAAACTGCGGATGCTGGAAATCCAAAACAAAAACAGAATTACCTGGAAAAACTCAGCAGGTCTGGCAGCATTGGCGGAGAAAAAAAGAGTTGACGTTTCGAGTCCTCATGACCCTTCGACAGAACTTGCGTTCGAGTCCAAGAAAGAGTTGAAATATAAGCTGGTTTAAGGTGTATGTGTGGGGGGCGGAGAGATAGAGAGACAAAGAGGTGGAGGGGGGGGGTGTGGTTGTAGGGACAAACAAGCAGTGATAGAAGCAGATCATCAAAAGATGTCAACGACAATAGTACAATAGAACACATAGGTGGGTGTTAAAATTAAAGTTGGTGATATTATCTAAACGAATGTGCTAATTAAGAATGGATGGTAGGGCACTCAAGGTATAGCTCTAGTGGGGTTTTTTTTAGAAAATGGAAATAGGTGGGAAAAGGAAAATCTTTATAATTTATTGGAAAAAAAAAGGGAAGAGGGAAACAGAAGGGGGGTGGGGATGGGGGAGGGAGCTTACGACCTAAAGTTGTTGAATTCAATATTCAGTCCGGAAGGCTGTAAAGTCCCTAGTCGGAAGATGAGGTGTTGTTCCTCCAGTTTGCGTTGGGCTTCACTGGAACAATGCAGCAAGCCAAGGACAGACATGTGGGCAAGAGAGCAGGGTGGAGTGTTGAAATGGCAAGCGACAGGGAGGTTTGGGTCATTCTTGCGGACAGACCGCAGGTGTTCTGCAAAGCGGTCGCCCAGTTTACGTTTGGTCTCTCCAATGTAGAGGAGACCACATTGGGAGCAACGAATGCAGTAGACTAAGTTGGGGGAAATGCAAGTGAAATGCTGCTTCATTTGAAAGGAGTGTTTGGGTCCTTGGACGGTGAGGGGAGAGGAAGTGAAGGTGCAGGTGTTGCATCTTTTGCGTGGGCATGGGGTGGTGCCATAGGAGGGGGTTGAGGAGTAGGGGGTGATGGAGGAGTGGACCAGGGTGTCCCGGAGGGAGCGATCCCTACGGAATGCCGATAAGGGGGGTGAAGGGAAGATGTGTTTGGTGGTGGCATCATGCTGGAGTTGGCGGAAATGGCGGAGGATGATCCTTTGAATGCGGAGGCTGGTGGGGTGATAAGTGAGGACAAGGGGGACCCTATCATGTTTCTGGGAGGGAGGAGAAGGCGTGAGGGCGGATGCGCGGGAGATGGGCCGGACACGGTTGAGGGCCCTGTCAACGACCGTGGGTGGAAAACCTCGGTTAAGGAAGAAGGAGGACATGTCAGAGGAACTGTTTTTGAATGTAGCATCATCGGAACAGATGCGACGGAGGCGAAGGAACTGAGAGAATGGGATGGAGTCCTTACAGGAAGCGGGGTGTGAGGAGCTGTAGTTGAGATAGCTGTGGGAGTCGGTAGGTTTGTAATGGATATTGGTGGACAGTCTATCACCAGAGATTGAGACAGAGAGGTCAAGGAAGGGAAGGGAAGTGTCAGAGATGGACCACGTGAAAATGATGGAGGGGTGGAGATTGGAAGCAAAATTAATAAATTTTTCCAAGTCCTGACGAGAGCATGAAGCGGCACCAAAGTAATCATCGATGTACCGGAGAAAGAGTTGTGAAAGGGGCCCGGAGTAGGACTGCAACAAGGAATGTTCCACATACCCCATAAAGAGACAGGCATAGCTGGGGCTCATGCGGGTACCCATAGCCACACCTTTTATTTGGAGGAAGTGAGAGGAGTTGAAGGAGAAATTGTTCAGTGTGAGAACAAGTTCAGCCAGACGGAGGAGAGTAGTGGTGGATGGGGATTGTTCGGGCCTCTGCTCGAGGAAGAAGCTAAGGGCCCTCAGACCATCCTGGTGGGGGATGGAGGTGTAGAGGGATTGGACGTCCATGGTGAAGAGTAAGCGGTTGGAGCCAGGGAACTGGAAATTGTTGATGTGACGTAAGGTGTCAGAGGAATCACGGATGTAGGTGGGAAGGGACTGGACAAGGGGAGAGAGAAGGGAGTCAAGATAACGAGAAATGAGTTCTGTGGGGCAGGAGCAAGCTGAGACGATCGGTCTACCGGGGCAGTTCTGTTTGTGGATTTTGGGTAGGAGATAGAAGCGGGCCGTCCGAGGTTGGGCGACTATCAGGTTGGAAGCTGTGGGAGGGAGATCCCCAGAGGAGATGAGGTCACTGACAGTCCTGGAAACAATGGCTTGATGTTCAGTGGTGGGGTCATGGTCCAGGGAGAGGTAGGAGGAAGTGTCTGCGAGTTGACGCTCAGCCTCCGCGAGGTAGAGGTCAGTACGCCAGACAACAACAGCACCACCCTTGTCAGCGGGTTTGATGACAATGTCAGGGTTGGACCTGAGAGAATGGAGTGCAGTAAGTTCAGAGAGAGACAGGTTAGAATGGGTGAGAGGAGCAGAGAACTTGAGACGACTAATGTCGCGCCGACAATTCTCAATGAAAAGATCGAGAGAAGGTAAGAATCCAGAGGGAGGGGTCCAGGTGGAGGGAGAATATTGGAGATGGGTAAAAGGATCCGTTGAACTGGGAGAGGACTCCTGCCCAAAGAAGTGAGCCCGGAGACGAAGACGGCGGAAGAAGAGTTCAGTATCATGCCGAGCCCGAAATTCATTGAGGTGAGGGCGTAAAGGTATGAAACTAAGTCCTTTGCTGAGCACTGAACGTTCAGCATCGGAGAGGGGAAGGTCAGGGGGTATAGTGAATACACGGCTGGGGTTGGGATTGGAAGAAAGGGTGGGGACGGAGGAACAGGCAGGGGTGGAGGGTCCTAGATGGGTGTTGGTGTCGATGAGTTGTTGCAGCTTGCGTTCCTTAGTACTTGAGAGAAAGAGAAAAAGTTTCTTGTTGAGGCGTCGGATGAGCTGAAGGATAAAATGAAACTGGGGGCACGCGCAGCTTTGAAAAAGGGTACGGCGGTGCTGCTGGAGGGAGAGGTCGAGTGTGTTCATATGGCGGCGCATGGCACTGTGTGTGGATTTCAGAATGTGATGGGAACAGCAGTCCGAGAAACGTTTTATGTCCCGGAGATACCTGTAATCCTGGGTGGGTTCGAAACATGAGGGGTGGAATTTCAGTTGAAATCCACGTGGGGTAAGTCGGAGACGGAGACAGTGACTGAGAAAGGAGATATGGCTGTGAAAGCGGGTTTTAGTAAACACCTTGTCAAACACTAGGAGGGAAATGGAAAGCAAGGAAGGTGAGCAAGACAACAGAGAGATACGGAAATCTTGTCGCAGAGAGGAACAGAACTTCTTCAAGGAGGTAGGCATTTCTTGAAGAGCAGTGGCAGTCAATTAAACACAGAGATAAAAACAAAAAAACTGCGGATGCTGGAAATCCAAAACAAAACAGAATTACCTGGAAAAATTCAGCAGGTCTGGCAGCATCGGCGGAGAAGAAAAGAGTTGACATTTCGAGTCCTCATGACCCTTCGACAGAACTTGCGTTCGAGTCCAAGAAAGAGTTGAAATATAAGCTGGTTTAAGGTGTGTGTGTGGGGCGCGGAGAGATAGAGAGACAAAGAGGTGGAAGGGGGGGGGTGTGGTTGTAGGGACAAACAAGCAGTGATAGAAGCAGATCATCAAAAGATGTCAATGACAATAGTACAATAGAACACATAGGTGTTAAAATTAAAGTTGGTGATATTATCTAAATGAATGTGCTAATTAAGAATGGATGGTAGGGCACTCAAGGTATAGCTCTAGTGGGGTTTTTTTTTATATAATGGAAATAGGTGGGAAAAGGAAAATCTTTATAATTTATTGGAAAAAAAAAGGATTTTAAGCATTGTTGTGTGGAACACCTATGGCCTACTATCACTGTAAGCAGCCATTCAACTTTAACAATGACGTAAAAATGGCACATTCAGTGCTATGATAAACCAGAATTTCTATTTATTCAAATATTCAACTTAAGCCCTTTATTAATAGCTTGCAAACAGGTATAAAATATGACATTTGTTCACTGATTGATAGAGAAGCTTTTAGCGTCACCATTATCAATTCTTATAAATCTAACCACAAATAATAAATAACAGTATGCCATTGTTATCAACGTGACCCTTAAAACCAACCCGCAGTAACCAAGGTGATTAGAGAGTTCCCACAGCCTAAAAACATCACAGAATTATAAAGGCTGCTTAGGATTGTCAATCAAGTAGGGAAGCTCCTATCAAGCTTGGCGGAAATTAATAAGCCATTACAACAGTTGTAAGGGCAAGGTCAACAATGGTGCTGGAACGTGGACCAGCAAAATACTTTTGACAAGATCATGAATCTCCTAATTTCATCAGAAATTCTAGTGCATTATGATCCAGAGTTGCCAACAATTGCAGCAGGGGAAGTGTCATCTACAGGCTTGGGCATAGTGTTGTTTAAAGTTCAAAAAGATAGACAAATAAGACCAACTTATTGTGCCTCAAGATCTCTCATGGGCACAGAGAAAAGGAATGCAACCATTGAGAAAGAAGCATTAGCAGCCACATGGGCCTACGAGAAATTCTCTGCTTATGTGATGGGATTAAGATTTAAAATTGAAACTATTCACAAGCCTTTGATTGCTCATCTTAACCTAAAGGAGGTTGCAAAAATGTGATCATGGAATTCAATATTTTAGACTGAGTCTCATGAGATACAATTCATTTCCAGGTTCAATATTTGAACAGAGAAAACATCTCATAATCATTGATGATTTCTTGGGGGAGATTTTTCTCCCCATCGGGTGGGCCTGTCAGGAGCAGGCACAGGCAGGCAGTCTGCATTAATGTGGATATGAGACCGATAGAAAGAAGACACAGTAATAGAAAGAGCTCCATAGCCAAGATCTCACAGAATCGAAACAGACCAAGGAAATAGACCGAGGAAATCCCCTGATATCATTGGGAAGGAAATCAATGGAACCTTGGACTTATTATCCAGATCGAGATGGAGACAAGGAGCCGGAAATGAGTCAAAGATCTACAACAGGTGGAAGACATTCACATCGACCGATGAGAGAGTGCAGTCCGTCCTCAATCTGGAAATCAGGACTGGATCAGGGAGATCGGTCAAGGCACCACAGAGACTAATCCTGTGAGGTCTGATGCTTTGATGGGGGTGGGGGGGGGTGTGGTCAGTGCGGGGTAATATAGAGTGAAGGGTTAACATCAGGAGCATTTTATACTGAAGTAATTATGATGCAGTGTCACATGATTAAGTAACTGCGATCTGGTGGGAAGCAGAATTAGAACCTTGTGTAGAGTACTGAGATGCATTTGGATCTGTAAATAGACTAGTTTGTAATTCATAAAAAAACATTCTTAAGTAGTTTTCTTAGGGTAATATGTAAGCCCTAAATAAACCCCATCTAGACCCTGAACTGAAGACAAAACACAGACCGAAAGGGAGAATTAGTTCAAAGATATACTTTTACTCACTCTCACTTTTCCAAGAACCAGCACGGAAATCGGGACCCATCTAGGTACAGACGGTCAGCTAGGGAGGTTGACCTTGGTGATTATCTGAGCACAAATGAGCAGTAACAGTGCAGGTTAAATGGCAGCCCAGGAAATGCTCACTTGGAGAGAAAGATCATGTCTAAAGAGAGTGGACATCTAGAGTACCTGGGCCCTGCTTTTAAAAGGAAGATGTTTTGTGTATATCAGGAATTGCTTATTGCATTGGACTGGCTTTCTAAATGAGTCACACAGTGTGGAGAAGTCCACGACTAATTTGTGCGGGTTTCAGATACCTGGTATTGGCAAACATGGAGCGTGCGTGGTTAGATCAATGGACACTGCAGCTGGGTGATCTCAGCAGGAATCTCTGGAAGCTGTAATAGCTTCTCTCATGGATGAATTTTGTACTGGCATTTAGTGATCACATTTAGACAGATGTTGCATCTCTTCTCAAAATGCAAATATAAATGAAGGCAGATAGTTTATTCACACTGCACAACTGTATCTTTTTGACAGCATATAATTGCTTTAAATTGATAATTTAGTCTCTCACTAAGTGAGACTTTTTTGGTCAATGAACAAAACAGAATCTTTAAACCCTTGTCAAACGCAAACATGTAATAGCCACAAATAGCTTGCAATGAAGATACTGGTCTCTATGGTAACAGATAATTCCATGGCATTTTTAGATGGGTACAGTACAGCATGCTTTGCATGCGTTGTTTCACTTAAAAAGTCCATTAGGTCAAGTCTATAAAATATAGTTTAAAATATATGGTTGATGATACAGATTTCTTTCAGATTATACACAAAAAAGATAATTTTTTCCTCCCCCACACCTTGGCCCCCTCCTATTCCTCATTTACATGCTGCCCTTCGATGACACCATCTAAAAATACTGTGCCAGTTTTGTATGTGCACTGATAACACCCTGCTCTACCTGACCCCCACCTCTCTTGACCCCTCCATTGTCCCTAAATTGTCAGACTGCTTGCCCAACATCCAGTGTTGGATAAGCAGAAATTTCCTCCATCCAAATATTGGGAAGACCAACGTCATTGTCTTTGGTCTACAACACAAATTTTGTTCATTAGCACTGACTGTATTCCTCTCCCTGGCAATCTGAGGCTAAAACAGACTGTTCACAACCATGGTGTCAAATTTTACACTGAAACAAACTTCTGACTACATGTATAAACCAACACCAGCACCACCTATTTCCACCTCCAGAACCTCGCCCAATCCTACTTCCATCTCAGCTCATTTGTTGCTGAAGTCCTAACCCATTGCTCTTGTTGCCTCTAGTCTTGACAATGTAAACACAGACCTGGCCAGCTTCCCACATTTTTGCCTTCATAAACCTGAGATCATCCAAAATTCTGCTGCCCATGTCTGAACACACACCAAGTCCAAGTTCAGCCATCACCCTTATCCTCACTGACCTACATTAACCCCCAGTTAAACAACACTTCAGTTTTAAAAATCTCATCCTTGTTTTCAAATCCCTCAATGGCCTAGCCTTCCCTATCTCTGTAATCTCCTCCAGCCCTACAGCCCTTCAGTATGTCTGCGCTCCTTCAATTCTGACTCTTGATCATCCCCACCATCGTTGACTGTGCCTTCAGCTATTAAGGCTCTAAACTCTGGAATTCCTCCCTGAACCTCTGCATCTCTCTCCCTCTCCTTCCTTGTTTAATATGTTCCTTAAAACCTACCTCTCATCTGACCTAGTACTCCTTTTGTGACATGGTGCCAAATTTTATTTGCTAACACTCCTGTGAATTACCTAAGAACATTTTACTACACTAACAGTGCTATATAAATACAAATTGTTGTATTTTGCAGCAAGATTTTTCTTTAATATGGAGAGATGGTGTAGGCTATCCTCTTCCCTGGATCAGCTACTTAACCCTTGTAGTTCGGAGGTCCACTCTGGATATCAATGACTCAATGTACACTTTACTTGCATTACAAGCAACACTTTTATTAACCTTAATCCCTTAGCATATAAATCGATAGCAATGTAAAAATACTGAAACAAATATCTGTGAATGTATACTCAATCCAGTTGCCTGGTCTCTTGAGAGACAGACAAGATTGGGTATTCAAACCATCCTGTTCTATAACTCACATTGATCGCTGACCAGGCTATCCTCTCTTCCAACTGCAGCCACAAGTCTCTTACATATCCGGTTCTTATACCCTTCTGTTGGACTGGCACAGTAACTTCAAGTTATCCTCCAATGAGATGATGGGCCCTTGGAGTCATCACAACTGCCTGCATTGTGATTGTGGCATTCAAACTATGCTGGGCTGGTCCTTTGTTCCAGGGTTCTGTGAGTTTAGGTGCAGTTTGATTAGTTTCTGCCTACATGTCTGGGCATGTTCTCTCTCTTCTGCTTATTGTCTGTCTTCTTCTCGTCAGCTCTCGGTCCACCAAGCAACTATTTTGTGTTATACCAAAAATACAGTATTCAATATCTAATACTACATTTGGATGACTTCTACAAAGAAAACCAGTGCCTAAATTGCTTCAAAAATGTGGATCAAAGAAACAAACCACAATATCCCAAAAATATCAATATCAAAATATCAATATCTGTAATAGCAAATGCTAGGCAAGTTCCATTCTAACAATTTCATCTCAATCTTGTTCTATCTCTATATTGCAAAAGTCAGTGGTTATGTTACAGATGTTTTTCTCTTAATTTACTGACAACTAAACCACGCTATCTGTTGTTTAACAATAATGTATAGGTTGCTGTTGCCAGGCTTATTAACACTTTTATGCCCACAATAGTACCATTTATCTTTGGAATGCTTTGAGGCAGAAAAAAAAACTCCATCTAGCCATCCGTGCTTCCAAAGTTCCTATTATTCATGTGCTATGATTCTAGAACCAATAGCCCTGACCTCTATTCACTGACAGGAACCTATCCAGGCCTTCTTTAAGACCTCTCATAGTTTGCATTGTTCAATGATCCTGCCACTGTAAGATAAAAGTAAAATACTGCAGATGCTGGAAATCTGTAACCAAAACAGGAAATGCTGGAAAAACTCAGCAGGTCTAACAGCATCTGTAGAGAGAAAGACAGAGTTAACGTTTCGAGTCTGTATGACTCTTCTTCAGAGCCGCTGAGTTTTTCCAGCATTTTCTGTTTTTGTTTTACATTTAAGTGTGCCAAACTCCATTTGTCACCTCTGCACCAGTTGGCCTAGTTTTCCAGCCTTCCATCCCTAACTTGTTTTATTTATTATCTATACAGTTCAGATTTAAGTGTGACACGTAGAGAGGTGAATATGACACAACAAATTATATAGTATATTAAATGTAGTAAAATGCTCCAAATGCTTAAGAGGTAAGTCAAAAGAGTTTAGTGAGCTCAAAAACTACAGTCTTTCTAGTCTGCTGTCTTTATTGAACCAAATGTGCAATTATGAGTTAACCGAGTTACCTAGCTTGCCCACTAGTTAACAAACTGTCCTTTATTCTAGTCAGCCTCTGCACATGCTATGCACACATAGGCATTTCATCGTGCCAGTCTCTTAATGGTATGCATGTGCGTTGTCAATGGCTGTTTATCTGGGTAATGTTCCTTCTGAGTCGGTTAGGATTATATTTGCTGGAATTCAGAAGAATGAGGGGGGATCTCATAGAAACCTATAAAATTCTAACAGGCCTAAACAGGATAGATGCAGAAAGGATGTTCCCGATGGTGGGGGAGTCCAGAACCGGGGATCACAGTCTGAGGATACAGGGTAGACCATTTAGGACTGAGATGAGGAGAAATTTCTTCACTCAGAGAGTGGTAAGTCTGTGGAATTCACTATCACAGAAAGTAGTTGAGGCCAGAACATTGTATGTTTTCAAGAAGGAGCTCTCGGGACAAAAGGGATCAAAGGATGTGGAGAGAAGGTGGGAGCAGGCTATCTGCCATGATCATAATGAATGTGGAGCAGGCTCTAAGGGCCGAATGGCCTACTCCTTCTCCTATTTTCTATGTTTCTATGTTGCTCCAGGGAGTGTCATACCCATGGCACTTGTTGCTGTGGTCACAGTTGTTGTTCCATTTCCATTGTTGGAGACAATTGGGAGTGATGGCCGTTCTGCACTCTGTACAACCGGTGAGATTGTCTTCCTGATTGGCCACCTGCAGTGAAGGGCCAACTTCTCTAGTAGTTTGTAAATGTCTACAGTTGTGCCAGTTTATTTGGTCATTCACGTGCACCATGTACAAGGCAGGTGACAATCTCTACACATGTCCCAAGTTGTCACATGGGCTGACTCCTGTTGAGACTGTTGAGGGTTTGTGCCCTGATGGGCTCTCCAATGCTCAAATTTAGCAATGGTTTGGCAGTCTTGAAAATAATGAAATTTGGCGTTCTGCCATTTTATCTTGATTTTTTCACACACCTGTTACTACTTCAGGCTTCAGTGTCTTTTTTGTTATTGGAAGGGTAGTTTGCATGCAGCGTGACATTAGTCTTTGCATTGGGCCACTTTCCATGCCTTGAGTGGCGTGTTTTGCCACTCGAGGATTGCCTTGTGTACACCTACTCTAGATTTGCTCAATTTCTTGATGATTCTTTTAGCGATTTCCACTGCTGCCGCAGCCTTTCTCTTTGACTGGGAATAGTGCGGAGATGATGTATAGTGCTGAATTTGCCAGTCTTTTGTGAAGTGTCTGAATTCTTCACTCGTGAACTGAGGGCCATTGTCATTCATCACAATGTCTGGAATGCTGTAACAACTGAAGAGTGCTTTCAAGCATTCTAGTTGGTAATGGCAACATTAAGTATAAATTCTGAATATGGAAAATCACTTGAGAAAAGCCTTAAAGAGTAATAAAACTAGAACTGCTTATATTATTAAACTTACAATTACACAAAGGTTTAATTGGGATCACTCTGGAAACTGTTCCAGCTTCATTGAAACAACATATCTCCTGAGTTTGTCAAAACACCTTCAAAAGATTTCAAATCACTTAGTTCTGGTACAAGTGTTTTGCTATCCTCTTGGGTTGAATTTATTTCATTTCAATACCTTATTAACAGAGTAGAACCTGACTGTGAAATTGTTTTGACTTAATCAACACATCAAGCTAAAAACCTTGTTAATAAAACCTGGAATGTAATGTGCCAAAACCTAAAGGCATAGTTTTATTGGTAAACATTTTTAAGAATGCTATGTGATATTATTAAATGCTCTTTAGTGAGTGTCTCTTGTACCTGTTTATTGTACATTGGTCAGTTGGTGGCAGCAGTTAGCAATAAACTGGTATCTGTTGTTGCACACACTGATTGAGAATTGTTGCTGTATATGAAGGGAGATTTGGATGAGGGGTGAGTTTATAGAGTTGTAGGAAGTGACAGAAATGGGAAGGTTCAAGGCTATGATTTAAGCATGACGATGAGAATTTTCAATTTGAGGCTTTCAAGATACTAATAGTTAATGTAGATCAGCGAGGACAGAATGAGAAGGAATAGGGCAAGGCAGCACTGTTTAGGATGAGCTGAAATCTACAGAGGGTGGAAAATGGGAGGCTGGTTAGGAGAGCAGTAAATTAGTTGGGCAATTCTTACTACCTTGGGCCCTGCCAGAATGACAGGGCTATTTCCGGATCTGGAACTCAACCCATGCACAGCGTTCCTGGCAGTTGCCCTTTAGCAGAGCAAACCTAATCTCATCCCTCCTCTGGGCTCCCTGGCCAATTAGAGAGGAGCTGGAGCAGTTGGCTGTGGTGTGGCCTCTGCTCTTGCTCCTCAGCAGAAGTGGCTGGTGGAGCTGCATAAACTGCCCCTTGCCATAGTGAATGCTGGGATTAGGGAAGGCGACAGTGAGTAAAGTACTGGACAAGTGAAATGTTTTCCAAGAATTTGGCAATCATTTGTCAAGCAGTGAAAGCACTGTCTGAAATAAGTGCTTTGAACATCAACCTTTCAATGGCCATAGCTACAGTCCTTCAGTGTAACTGATCAAAGTCTCACTGAAGAAGCTCTTCCTGCTATTCACTCACATTGGTGACCCTGGTGAGTTGCACCAGGAAATAGATTTGATGGCTGGGAAATCCAGGATTCAGGGCTTGAGCAGTTCATTATTTGAACAGCTTACTCACCAGAGAGCTCCAAGGGGGATTCCTGCTCACTTTCAGTATCGTTCCGGAGAAAGTCGGAAGATGGCACGATCATGTCTGGATCCCAATCCAGCATAAATTTTCAGGACTTTTCCCAGCCGCTCACCCCAAAGTCACCACCAAGATCCTAGAAAAATTCTGTCAGTTGAGTCTGGAGGTGTCAAAGATGGACTTTTGATAAGCTCCCGCATGGGAGACTGATAACGAAGGTAAGAGCCCATGAGACCCAAGGCAATTTGGCAAATTGGATCCAGAATTGGCTGAGTGGCAGGAGGCAAAGGGTTATGGTCGAGGGGTGTTTTTGTGACTGGGTGCCTGTGTCCAGTGGGGTTCCACAGGGATTGGTGTTTGTGGTATATATAAACGATTTAGACTTGAATGTAGGAGGGTTGATTAGTAAGTTTGCGGATTACACGAAAATTGGTGGGGTGGTAAATAGTGAGGAGGATAGCCTTAGATTACAGGAGGATATAGACTTGCTGGTCAGATGGGCTGATCAGTGGCAAATGGAATTTAATCCGGATAAGTGTGAGGTGATGCACTTGGGCAGGACAAACAAGGCACGGGAATACGCGATGAATGGTAGGAACCTGGGAAGTACCGAGGATCATGTCCACCGGTCCCTTAAGGTAGCAGGATAGGTAGATAAGGTGGTTAAGAAGGCATATGGGATACTTGCCTTTATTAGCCGAGGTATAGAATATAAGAGCAGGGAAGTTATGCTGGAACTGTATAAAATGCTGGTTGGGCCACAGCTAGAGTATTGCATGCAGTTCTGGAATCCACATTATAGGAAGGATGTGATTGCACTAGAGAGAGTGCAGAGGAGATTTACTAGGATGTTGCCCAGGCTGGAGAGTTTTAGTTATGAGGAGAGATTGGATAGACTGGGGTTATTTTCCCTGGAGCAGAGGAGATTGAGGGGGGACATGATAAACGTATATAAGATTATGAGGGGCATAGATAGGGTAGGCAGGAAGGAACTTTTCCCCATGGTGGAGGGATTAGTAACCAAGGGGCATAGGTTTAAGGTAAGGGGCTGGAGGTTTAGAGGGGGTGTGAGGAAGGTCAAAGTTGGATTGTTCTTGTAACAGAGAAGCTACAGGGTCATTTAAGTGCTAGTATTTACTTAGAAGAATGTACCTGGTACTGTCAGCTGACATGATAATGATTTGTTGTAAGCAATAAATAATGTCAATTATTTTAAAACTAAAACACAACCAAGGCAAAATCTCTCTGTCCAGATCCATGAATTGTCTGCCACTGGACTATTTGAGTTGTGCATTATTTTTCTAATGTGAATAAAACCTTACCAAAGGACATTCCACTGCAGTGACCAATAGAGATCCTATTTTCCACAAATTATTGTAGAATGCATAACTTTTATGACCTCTAAACTATTTTCAGAGAGGAAGATGCTGTGAACATGAATGCAAGCATTGTCAACTGTCAATCTGTAGTTTGTGGGGATGAGGTCAGGCTGCAAGACAGGTGGAGAGACATTTGAAGATGTGATGACTTTCCGGCCTCTCTTTATTAATAGAATCTGTAGCACAAAAATAGGCCACTTGGTCCAAATGGTCTATGCTGCCCTTTTATACGCTCCAACAGCCTCCTTCCCAATTTTTCTTCCCATTTTGCCTTCCCATTCCTGTTTTCCCTTTCTCATATATACATCAAGCTACCCCTTAAATGCATCAATGATTTATGCTCCAACCATCCCATGTAGCAGTGAGTTCCACATTCTCATCACTCACATGAAGGAATTCCTCCCAAACTCTTAATTTGATCTTAAAAACAAAAAAACAAAAAAACTGCGAATGCTGAAAATCCAAAACAAAAACAGAATTACCTGGAAAAACTCAGCAGGTCTGGCAGCATCGGCAGAGAAGAAAAGAGTTGACGCTTCCAGTCCTCATGACCTTTCGACAGAATTGTCGAAGGGTCATGAGGACTCGGAACGTCAACTCTTTTCTTCTCCGCCGATGCTGCCAGACCTGCTGAGTTTTTCCAGGTACTTCTTAATTTGATCTGTTTGTGCCCTTGTTCTATTTGTTTCCCTTTGTTCTGGACTCACACTCAAATGGAAACAGTTTCTCCTCACCCACTTTATTGAACCCTTCATAGTTTTAAAGATCTCTATAAGATCTCAATTTAGTCTTCTTTTTTCTACTGAGAAGAAGTGCAGCCTGCTCAATAAGTCCTGATAAATGAATTTTCTCAACTCTGGTAGCTTTCTCTAGCACTTCAACATCCTTTACTCATATGGCAACCAGAACTGTATACAGTATTTCAATTGCGGTCCAACTAAGATTCTTTATGAATTTAATATTACTTCTTTATGCATTTTATTCCTCTAGAAATAAACCCGTTTCTTTGCTTTGTAGCCTTATATGTTGCTGGATCTCTTTCTTCTACTTAATTTTGTTTCTTACCTTCCAAAACATAACTGTCCACTTTATTTCTCACACTAAAATGAACCTCCTCACACGTTTTGTTATATTGAATTTTATTTATCATTTATCTACCCACTCTCTGTGCCTGTTTATGTCTTCCTGTATTTTGCTGCAGTCCTTCTTATAGTTCACTATAACGCTGATTTGATATATTTCAACACTACACCTTGAATTATTGAGTCCAAATCTTTTATATATACATATGGTGACCAACAGATTTCTAGCATTGCCAGCCCAAGTAACATCCGTAACTCCTACCCTCTGTTTTGTAGCCATATTTCAATCCATTCTACAACCTGGTCCCTTATTTTACACACACTGGCCTTCGTCTTGAGCCTTTTTCCAAGGCAATTTATTGCAGGCTTTCCAAACATCCATGTTTAAATCATATGGATTTCATTACCCTTGTCTGCTTTTCCTGTTATTACTTCAAAGGATTCAATAAGGTTGGTTAACCATGACCTTCCCTTTGGAAATCTGTAGTGACTACTGTACTTTTTATTGCATTCTCCATCTCTAGCTCTTTTGTTATCCAACATTTTAGAAAAGACTCTAATATCTTTCCTGCTACTTTCGTTAAGCTAACTAGCCCATAGTTCTCTGGAATAGAATCCATCTCCCTTTTTGTAGCTAGGATTACAGTTGCTGTTGATAGTCCTCTGTTATTATTTCTTTATTCTAATGACTTTTTATATCTAGCTACATGTGCCTCTATCTCCACCCTACTTTCTTTAAGCATCTAAGGGGAACCCACCTGTTGATGGAGTCTTGCCCTGCTTAAGTGTGGTTAGCCTGGCATGAAAGCCACAACAGGACCTTGTGTAAGTCTTTGGTTAAAATAGGAATTGGCATCCATGATATCATGATGCATGCATTTGAATTACTGTTCAAGGACATAAATTATAAAACAACAAATAAAAATGGGCCACGTTTTTATAACATAGAAACTGCAGGACTATCAAGAGTCATTTTCGTCACTTCCATTCATCTGGTTGACATTGTAAAAATTAGATATTACATTTGTTTCAATTAATCAAATTAATGAAGGAACTTTTATACAGGGTGTCGGGGCGCAGGCAAAATTAGGAATTTGTAAGTTGACTCCCAAGATGTGATGTTGATTTTCCACAGCTGGTGTCCAAGGCTTTGTAAACTACAGGGAACATGGATACAAAATGCTCCTCCAGGGAAAACTCTCTCTTTTACAGGAACCTGATGGGATTCAGAAGCAGAGCCACTCTCACCAGACCAACGTACTCAGTGCACAACTAGAGTATACCCTCTGTCCCTCCTCTATCTTCCGACAACATATAGGAGAATTATTTACTATATAATAAGAGAACTAGAGCACACTGATGCACAAAGAGTTCAGATTTACAACGCATTGCAATGTGAGACAAGTTGGCCAATGTACAATAATAACATTGTTTAGCAAACTAAGGTTCTTTTAATCCATCCTCTGGCCCGCAATTTCATAAACATTGCATCTTTCCTTTTAGTCACAATCTCTTGGTATTCTTGCACTTAATTAACAACACTTTTGCACATTGAGTCTTTCATACTCCTTTAATCTATTTTAAAATGTTGCTTTAGCCTTTTCATTTCCCCGTATTATAATCTTCTCATTATAAAATGTGTCACGATCAGAAGACAGGAAGGAAAGTTGATATATATATTATATGGCTACTTTATAAAGGTATTACTTTTTAAAAAATGGACCAATGGCCGGACTGATAAAATGACCATAACTGACCACATGCTCGTAGTTCTGGAAGATTCTAACCTGTTCCAATGGACAAAGGTGACCTCATCATTCTCCTGGAAGGTGACTTGTATTGTTTAAACATTCTAGCCAAGCCAACACAAAGGATTCGTAAATGATATGTCTGTACCAGCCAGTTCCGGACAAATGCAGAGCTATTTGGGACTTGTCATTTCTTACATTGTGCTAATGATTCTTCAGTCACCTGCTCAAAACACAATGGGTTTTAGCAAGGGCACCTCGTTAGCTGAATAGCTCAACCCGAAACCACACTGTCACATGACCGATACTTGAGCTGTTTGAATTCCTTTAATTATGCAGCTTTTGAATTTTATCTTCAGTTGCGGTTAAACCTCCAAAGAGAATTGGACTTCAGGCTAGCAGCCTGCCTTTGACCTCCATCTCTCTCTAAGTCTGCTTTCCAGAAAACAAAGGATACAAGAATACTTTGCTGCAACTTCAATGGATTCAACCTGCAACTGTGTTCCTATAACCAAGACCAGGAATTCTGCCAGGCAAAGCCACCTAAAAGAACCTCCCTTGGAAATTGATTCTGAATGCTGGTCTCATGTAGTTCTTATTTTTATCATGGTCTTTGTCCTGAACCCCTTTCATTCCCTTATCCCTCTGTTATTGTATGAATGCAAAAGGGGCAGACGTTGTGTGTATGTGTGTGTGTGTCTGCATGTATCTGTGTAAAATTAACTATCTGTCATATTTTACCAGCGCTTGAGTTTGTGGGTTTATTAATAGGGGGTTGGATAACTCCAAAACTGAAAAGCTGGGGAAAACATGTCACCACTGATAAAGAGGGAATTCAAGTACAAGGTACATTCTTCTAAGTAAATACAAGTATCTAAATGATTCTACAGCCTCTCTGTTACAAGGACAATCCCACTTTGACCTTAGTAACAACATCCACCTTCACTCCATCTCAGCCCATCATTGCCACCTCCAGATTCAACTGGCAAAACTTTCCTAGGCCATTGGAGGTGAATTCTGTTTAAGGACAGGTAGTGGGAGAGAAATCAGGGCTATTTAAACTAATCGCCCTCCTGTTCATGATGAAATGTTATAAAGGCACTGAAGGAGGTGTAAAAAAGATTTACAAAGATGACACCAGAACTGAGAGGTTAATCTCTCAGGAGAGATTGAACAGGCTGAGATTTATTCCTCTAGAAAGTGGCTGAGGTGTGACCTAGAAAACTTTGAGATTAGGAAAGGATTGGTGGGCTGCATGTACGGATGTTTGCACTTGGAGGGGAGACCAAATTCAGGGGCCATAAATATAAGATGGTCACTAATAAATCCAATTTTGAATTCAGGAGCAACTTCTTTACCCAAAGGGCGGTTTGAATACGGAAGTTGCTACCAGAAGGGGTAGTTGATGTGAATAACATAGATGCAGTTAAGAAGAAGCTAGATGTTATGCTTCAGAAAGCCAGTTACTCAGTCTTGTATTTATTTATTTAGTGAAACATTACAAGCATATACCTCCTAACTCAACCACAAACAGGGCAGAATTTTATGGTATCCCACTGGCTAGTTTGCAGGTGGGGTTGTGCACATAAAATTCTGCAGGTATCCTTCTTGCCACCTACCTGCTTCCCTCATGGCCCCCCTTACCTGATCTCAACCCCCCCCCCCCCCCCCCCCCCCCCCCCCCCCCCCCCCCCCCCCCACCCCCCCCCCCCCCAACCCCCGCGATATCCCTGACCTCCCTGGCCTTTACAACCCTGCCAGTCAGATAGCCAGCAGCTCTCTGAGGGGTGACTTCTTCCTCAGACTGGGGAAGAAGGCTGTGCGCCATCTACAAGGCACAAGTTAGGAGTGTGATGGAATACTCTCCACTTGCCTGGACAAGTGCAGCTCCAACAATAATCAAGAGGCTCGACACCATCCAGGACAAAGCACCTGATCTACCACCTTCAACATCCATTCCCTCAAGCACTGAAGCACAGCGGCAGCAGTGTGTACCATCTTCAAGATGCACTGCAGGAATTCATCAAAGCTCCTTCAACTGCACCTTCCAAACCCAAGGCCCTTACCATTTGGAAGGACAAGGGCAGCAGATAGATGGGAACTCCACCACCTGGAAGTTACCCTCCAAGTCATTCACCATCCTGACTTGGAAATAAATCGCCGTTCCTTCACTGTCTCTGGGTCAAAATCCTGGAACTCCCTTCCTAACAGCACTGTGGGTGTACCTACACCACAGAGACTGCAGCGGTTCAAGAAGGCAGCTCACCACCACCTTCTCAAGGGCAATTAGGAATGGGCAATAAATGCTGGCCTAACGAGCGACACACATATCCCATGATTGAATTTAAAAAAAGGCCTGCCTCCAGCCATTTGAGTGTAAATGACTGCGAGGCAGCTGCCAGGAACGGGATGCATTCCCTGGCAACTTTTTCGGGAAACCCGGGTCATGCGAAAAATTCTGGTTTCTGTCTACAGTTTCAGTAAGTGCCTTTTTACAAGTGCTCAGGTAAAAACCCAATTAATATCTCCCACTTGAAAATAATTAAACACAATTATTATACAATTAACACTAGATACACACATGAAGTAGAAAAGGAGAAGAAAGTTATGCTGATAGAGTCAAATGAAGTTGGGTGGGAGAAGGTTGCTGTGGAGCATAGGCCAGAATTTTAATGTTGGCATGCGGGGGCGGGCCCGGCACGCCGACACATAAAATGACGTGCGGTGATGTGGGGCATGCGTCCCAACGTCGCAGCATGTCATTTAGATCTTTCATTCGGTGGGCGCGCACCGGAGGCAGCTGTGCACCCGCCGAACTGTCAAAGGCCTGTTAAGGCCATTAGGAAACTAATTCAGATAATTAACAGGGCTGCCCCTCCAACCTTAAGGTTGGCGGGCAGGCGAAGAGCCCAAGCAGCCTTCACGTTCTTCAGGAAAGCTCATCCACGGGCGGGATGAAGTTTCCTAAAGGTTTAATAAAATCAATAAATAAATTCTGATAAATTGACAAACGTGTCACAGCTTATGTAACACTGTCACATGAGAGGTCATGTGTAAATAATTTTTATCTTTATGAAAAAATTTCTATATGAACTTAATCTCCCTGAGGCAGCTCCGGGCCTCAGGGAGATTTCTCCGCTCTTTTACGTTTGTGCGCGAAAGGGCACAGGCCCCGACTCTCCCTCCTTCCCCCGTCCACACAGGTAGCGCTGAGCGCCACTGACCATGCATCATGCTGGACGTGCCTTAACTGGGCCGCCCATGTAAAATGGTGGTGCGCAGCCAATCGCAGGAGGCGACCAGCTCCACGCCCGCTCCCAACCGGCCCACTCAACATTCAGAAAATTCTCCCCATAAAGTCTGGCATGGGCCAACTGCACCAAAAGACCTATTTCTGAGCTGTGCTTTCTGTGTAGTTTATTGTGACTTTCTCTGGCAGATTGGATATGATTATAAGTGAACTCTAGTCTTCTTGCATGATAAACAAATTGTTCTTTTTTTATAATGCTTTCTTCCACCAGGGTTTTTTCATCATTTTGTAGGCCTGTTTTATGGCAAAATAGATCATTCATGATGGCTGAGCTGTTAAATTATGAATGCAGTCTTATTACCACAATCATTAAGCTAAGTATTAGGATCAGTCCATTTAAATATAATGAGCACATCAATAAAAAAGTAGACAAATTTGTATTTGATGTGTAGCACAAAAAGAATATTAATTTTTGGACCTTCTTAAAAGTACAATGGAGGCATTCTGGAAGACTAATATATGAAAAAAGCTATCATAGGAAAAGGCGATTTTGTATCTGATTAGCCTATTATAATGCAATTATAAGTTTAAACAGAACTCCAGTGAGAATTTGCTGCAGTAAACAATGAGTTCAGAGTACAATTATTTTACTCAAACAACTTGGAGGGGAAGAAAGAAATAACGCCACAGCCCAATTGCTGTTTAAGTTCTAGTTAAAATGTGTTTATGTTATCAATTGATTCTTTCTGGAAACAATGGGGGAATATTCACTCCCTACCCAACTTACGCCATTAAAATGAAGTGGGGAACTTACTCACCAGCTTCTCACCCTGGTCTGGCAAACTACAATTTTAAATTGTGGTGGTAAAGAGGTACATCCAAAGACAACAAGGCCCTCCTTCAACTATGCAGATTGTTCTCCAATTACATTTTCAGGCTTTGATTACAATATGAACCTGAACGAGAGGTGGACTGGAAGCTTCGAAACAGGATAAACCTGCTGAGGGCTGTCTCAATAGCCAGAAGAGGCCCGGTAATTTATTTAAGTTTGTCTCCAAGTCCCACAAAAGAACCTTGGATCTTCTCTGCCGCTGGTGTCCCCCCTCCCTCACCTGTGATCGCTCTGGAATCAACCTCTTTCTGCACCATGCCCCCCCCTTTAAAACCTACCTTAGTGGTGGAAACTATTATGTTGAGTTCCTGCCTGTATCCTTCTGCCAACCAAAATCCTGGTCCTACCCATCACCAAGGCACTGTTGGATTCGGGCAGGTGTATAATCTTGCCTATTAAAATAAAGTCCAGAAGTTAATATATCCCTGGGCCACCTCAGAATCACAGAATTGTTACAGCACAAATGGAGGCCATTGAGCCCGTTGTACCTACACCACCTCTCCGTAGAAGCAATTTTACCAAGTGCCACTCCCCAGCCTTCTCCTCTTAGACTGCATACTCTTCCTTTTCAGCTAACAATCCAATTCCCTCTTGAATGCTTCTATTGAACCTGCCTCCAGGCAGTGCGTTCCAGATCCTAACCACTTGCTGGGTGAAAAAGCTTTTCCTCATGTTGCCATTGCTTCTTTTGCCATTTACCTTACATCTGTGTCCTCTCATTCTCGATCCATCTACTTTGTCCAGACCCCTCATGTTTTCAAAAACCTCTATCAAATCTTCTCTCAACCTTCTCTTCTCCCAGGGAACAATCCCAACCTCTTCAGTCTACCTACGAAATTCCTTATTCCTGGAACACTTGTCGTAAATCTTTTCTGCATTCTCTCTTATGCAGAACCAACGTGCAAGTTGACATCTTGCCCTCCCAATGCACTGTTAATATCCTATCTTTAAACCTCTGGAAATAGCCTAACCTGAATTTTCCCTCCCTCCCAGGTCCACAAAGATTAATCAAGTTTTTAATTAACTTGATTCCCTAGCACAAAATTAGGGTCATCATTTGGTAAATGTCAGCATTACACTAACAGTTCCTGTTGTGTTACATGGATTCCTGTCATAGGAAGTGAAAATGCCACTGGTTCAACAATATGTAGAAACTTCTGAAGCTGAGGTGAAACTGATATTTGGAAAAGTCTACATAGAACTCGACTCTAAACTTAACTCATGCTGCAAGTGTTCTGGAATGACAGAAGATGGAAACATTTATCTTCCCCAGCACAAATACTCCCTCAAAGTTTTTTTATAATCCTTTCATGGGATGAGTGCATCGCTGGCTAGGCCAGCATTTATTGCCCATCCCTAATTGCCTTTGAGAAGGTGGCAGTGAGCTGCCTCCTTGAACTGCAGCAGTCCATGTGATGAAGGTACTCCCACAGTGCTGTTAAGGAGTGAGTTCCAGGATTTTGACCCAGCGACAGCAAAGGAATGATGATATAGTTCCAGTTCAAGGTGGTGAGTGGCTTGGAGAGGAACTTGCAGGTGGTGATGTTCCCATGCATCTGATGCCTTTGACCTTCTAGATGGTGGAGGTCATGGGTTTGGAGGGTGCTGTCTAAGGAGCCTTGGTGAGTTTCTGTAGTGCATCTTGTAGATGGTACACACTGCTGCCACTGTGCTTTGGTGGTGGAGGGAGTGAATGTTGAAGGTGGTAAATGGGGTGCCAATCAAGCAGGCTGCTTTGTCCTGGATGGCATCAAGCTTCTTAATTGTTTTGATGGAGCTGCCATCATCCAAGCAAGTGGAGAGTATCCCATCACAGTCCTGACTTGTGCCTTGTAGATGGTAGACAAGCTTTGGGAAGTCAGGAGGTGAGTTAGTCTCTGCAGAATTTCCAGTCTCTGACCTGTGCTTGTAGCCACAGTATTTAGATGGCTGGTCCAGTTCAGTTTCTGGTTGTTGGCAACCTTCAGGATGTTGATAGTGGGGGATTCAATGATGGTAACGCCATTGAATGTCAAGGGCAGATGGTTGCATTCTCTTTCGTATGAGATGATTATTACCTAGCACATGTGGCACAAATGTTTCTTGAAATGATCAGCCCAAGCCTGATTGTTGTCCAGGTCTTGTTGCGTTTGGACATGGACTGCTTCAGTATTCTGAGAGGTCACGAATAGTGCTGAACATTGTGCAATCATCAGCGAACATCCCCACTTCTGAACTTATGATGGAAGGAAGGTAATTGATGAAGCAGCTGAAGATGGTTGGGCCTAGGACACTACCTGGAGAGACTCCTGCAGTGATGTCCTGGGACAGAGATGATTGAGATGAAAAAGTACAGCAGTATTTTTTCAGAACAAAATCTATAATCTTACAATACACCATTTGATGGATGTTTTCACTCCAAAATAATAGAAAAAGATTGAAAATTGAAAAAGGGAAAGATATTGACTGGTATTCTATAAGGCCATAGACCCTAAGAGTTCAAATAGATCCATTTTTGGTGGATGGTGCAGTGGGGAAGGGATAGTGGTGACTCATTGAGGAGGGGATGGGGGATGGTGGGCAACTAAGTCAGGAGGTAGCAGCAACCAGAGGGCTGATCAGTGTTCAGTGACCGAGGGGATGTGGGTGTTTTGAGAGGAAGCAGCAGCTAGCTTCCTGGATCCACAATTAGCTATGTAAATTTTAAAAACACACCTTGTTGCAGCCTAACTGACAATCTCTTTAAGAACTTTCTGTTCAACCAAATGTAGGCCTGATTTTCCTGGGTGCAGCTGGTACTGTTTATTATATATTAAAAGGATCCAAAAAATTCATCAGTAGTCATTACTGAAGAGCAATGTTCCTACAATTGGCAGTAACAATACTGATGTAGTTTCTGTTTGACACTGGTGGGCAAGAGATAAAGGACACATCAGGCAAGAGTACTATTGTTGAGTTTGTAGAAGAGAAAACTTGAACTCTGGTGTTTACATGGCTTACAATGTTGCATAAACCTGTAAATCATTAGGCTAGAGAAGAGGATCACATCATTGAGAGCGTGGGCTGATCAATTGCACTGATCAGAATTTATATACGAAATGCTAGAGGCTTCCTGTAATCAAGATGCTCTGTTGAGTGTTGTGAAATAATACAAGTTATTTTAATACTACATTTGGTTACTTGTAAGCACCAGCATTCTGACTGATTATCATTTGCATGAGGGATTAAATCCATGAAGAAGTACTGAAAGGCTTGAGCAGAATTTCACAGTCTTTTCTGCAGGCGGGATATTCCAGTCCCGCTGAAGTCAATGGAGTTTTGGACAGTGCGGCGCACTTTCCGGCCCCGCCCCTGCCACAACAGAGTTGTAAAATTCCATCCGAGGGCACATCTACAAAACCATTATTCCTCCACCATCTTCAGTATGGGAATCTTTCATATTAATTCCATTGCTTACCTGATATCAGCAAAAGAATTTTTATAAAATCTATTTCCTGAGATGGTTTTCGTTCAAGGTAAAGTAGATTAATAACAAATACATTTTCGGTAGCTTTTCATCTTAGTAAATAATTATTTTTCTGCTCAATTTGCGAAACATGGTCAACAGACTTAAGGTGGAAATTGCAAAGGGTCTCCCAATCCTCTTTGGATATAGTGGTGGTGCCAAAGAGCTGGAGAATTGCTAATGTTACTGCTTTGTTCAAAAAAGGGCATAAGGATAAGTCCATAATCTCCAGCTTTGTACGTTTACAACCTCAGTTGTGGGAACATTAATGGAATGTATTAAAATGGAAACTCCAAGCATTCTCCTATGCTTAATACCGAATTTTATATAAATTCTCTGACAAGTAAAATGAGAAGTTTTCTGTTAATTGTATTTTGGCCGTAAATAGTAAGGTTTCTACTTTGATGCTGCATTACAACACTGATTATATACATCAGTCCACAGTTACTTATTGTGAGTCAGACATTCCCATTTATTTACCAGATCCTTCCAGCATTTGGTTTCTGTATCCTCCAAATCAATAACAAAAAAGCTTCCATAGGTAAAATTTCCAACATGACTCATCAATTGTTATTCACGATCTCACAGAACCTTAGACATGTCTATGATGCTGTATCACAAGCAGACTGGAAACCTGCCAGAGTTGATTATTTTCAGTTGGGGAAGCCTACTGGGGAAAGTTGAACAGGGTAATTTTTTTTTCATTATTGAGCATAATTTTCTACAAAAATGTTAGAGGTCTAGATAATCTGAGGTTATAGACCAGAGACAAACATCAATAGCACAATCCTGCTGTTGAAGACTGGGTAGATGAATGATGCATTGAATTTCAAATCTCAATTTGCATTAGAATATGTCTCATAAAGAGTAGAAGTTCAACATGTTTTTATTTCCAGGCACTAAGGGCCGGTTTTTATCCAAAAAGATCCGTATGCAGAGGGGAGGCTGGTAGCAGCTCAGGAGCCCCATATATAATTGAAACCGAGCTTTGCTCTAGCTCAAACTCAGCCACAGCATTAGCATCCTGCTTCTACGTTTCCCACCAGTCAGGGTGGGACATGACAAATCTGTCAAAGAACGGTTTTCCAGTCAAAGGGGTCAGGATGGCAACTGGACATGGATTTGTGTGGCTTCAGAAACTACAGGAATGGAAGGGAGCCTTGGAAGGCAGCCCCTCCCATCCACAGTCCCCCCGCTCCCCCAGGTCTCAGACTCCTACCTGGAGGTGTTCCTGCAGATCCGAGAGACTGTAATAAGGTGATGTTTGCCAAGAAAGGGGGCAAGAGAAAGCTTCTCCAACCAAGCACGAGTAGATGGAGTGGCCGAGGAAGTGAGCAGCAAGACTAGGGTCTCTCAAACCTGGAAACAATGCCTAAGAGGTTCAAGGCCCTCAGCACGGCAGAAAGGGTAAGCGGTATAAAACTCTCAGCTGTCAATTTCCATATTCTGGCTTTCCCGGAATTCTCCAGCGCAGCACTCATCAGTCCAAAGTGCCTTGCAGTTCATTCCTCTCTCTCAAAGCACCTTCTCACATCTTCATCTGAACAGCCATCATTGACACTCCCTCTCACCTTTATGCCAACTCATACCCATGCCTCGCAGTCACCCTCCACAAATGTTGCCTTCCCTCCTCTCCACACAATTCATTTATTTGCTTATTCTCCTTTCAGAAGAGAGAGCAGAACTGCAAAGAAAGGCAGAGAACCAGGGACAAGGGAGAGAGGGTCCTCCAGTTATAACCACCTTGATGGCCACTGACAATGCATGCCCACTATTTCTACTGGGAAGTTGGTCCTGTTCCAGGAGGCTGCTGCTATCATCACAACCTGCTGAGAGAGCCTGAGCCACCTGGGGCACTGGTGCTTGGGCATGTCAAGACAGCTGGTCATCTTTGCCTGTTCATCCCCTCACTCCTGTGGAGCAGCACATGGCTGAGGAAAGGTAGCTGGTGCTACCTTTGGCATTGCTGGTCCTGCTCCTCTTGTTTCTCAACAGACATGCAAGCTAGACCTGCATTAGCTGTTCCCATGCCACATGGAAGCTGACAGAGGGAAGTACAGGCCAAAGTGAGTGAAGTCCAAAATGGTGAACTGGCTTCTAAGATGGAAATGACCTGTCAAGCGGTAAGAGCCCAATCTCAGGTTAAAACTGAAAATGGCTGGATCATTTTGGGTTCCCTGCCCAATTTCACATTTCAGGGTTTTAACACCCCCTCTCCACCCCCACAACCAAACCTGTCCCCAGCACCAACCCTCTGCCACTGACAGGTAAAATTCTGCCCTGAATGTCCAGTGTTATTCAACTATGAGATGCCACATTTGACAAATCACATTGAAAATAATCTGTATCAGGAATCCTACCTGATATCCTCCTTTCCCTACCTTAGTGGCATTGAAGCCAGTAATAGGATCTACGCTATTGTCACCAGCACCTGGAACCTTCTTAATCTGCATGGATTCATCCATTAAACTGTCAGAAGAGCCTCTTTAAGACAACCAGAAACAATTCTAATTTGGGCTTAAATTTTTTTATTATTTTTCCAGCAGTGCAAGTGTGACATTTGTGGGCATCACTTGTCTCCAAACTTTTTTAAATACGAGAGGCCATCTGTATGAGAAAGCATGGCTGTTCTGATTACACACCTCTTGTAGTTTTGTTTCGTATTCCATAAACTTCAGAAAGTGCATTAATCTGAGTGGACGGAACAGTAAGAGAAAAGGAGAGTGAGTGAGTGAGTGACTAGAAAGACTGGGAAAAGGGAAAGAAAGATTCCATGGGCAGGATTTTGCCTTTGGCAGGGATTCTCAGCGGGGGTGGGTGGGGACAGTCGGGAAGCCGACCACCGCCCGCGATTGGCACCGCACTGCGATTTTACACGGGCAGGCCAGTTAAGGCCTGCCCAGTATGAAACGCGAGTGGCAATGCTGAACGCTGCCTGTGTGGGGGGAGGGGAGGAGGGCGAGTGGGCCGAACACGGACTTCGCGCATGCACATGAAAGAGTGCTTCAATCTCCCTGAGGCACGGAGCTGCTTCAGGGACATGAAGCACTCTTTAAAAACACTTAATGAACAAAATAAAGATGTCATAAAACATGTCCCCTCATGTGACTCTGTCACATGAGCAGGGCATGTTATTAAATCAAGTGTAAAAGTTTTTATTTTTATTTGAGGTTTCCTAAAAAGTGCAAAGGCCACTTGGTGTTTTCTCTTGGCTCTGGCGTGCACCCACGTCATTTTATGCTCGGCCAGGTCGGGCACGCACCCACCCCCGAGCTCAATATTCTGCCCCATGTTAATGTTAGTTCATTTTTTTTTTTACAAAAAGCACCAGTTGAATTTTGAAGCCAATTAATTATCCACCTGTATTTATCTGACAGAAAAGGGTAATTGCTAATTCCTTGAACCAATAAGACAGAGATTGCAAATCACTGTGAGAATAATTTCCATTTAACTCAGTGGGAGGAAAATGAACAGGTTCAGTTTGACTGCCCATCAGCTGATTTTACTCACTACTGACTTAAGTGGAGAGTAAAACCAGGCGGGGTATAAAACTGAATCTGCCCATTTCCTGATGAGGGTTAAATATAGGAAAGGATGGAAGGAGAGAGAAGGGGAGCAGAGGTGGAAACAGGTTTGATGAGGGGGATGAATGGCCTCTTCCCTTCTGCCCTTGGAGTAAGAATGGGGGCTGGAAAAGTGGATGGAGGGTTAGGGTGAGTAGAGTGACAATGGGGAAGTAAAGTGGGGGGGCGGGGGGGAAGCAGGGTTGAGTAGAGAATGCAAAGGGTGAGTTAGGAGTAGTTACAGATGCAAAGGACTTTTAGGAAAATGAGGAGATAATGGAAAGATGAGGGAATTGGAGGACAGGGTTAGGGGTCACATTAATAATTGGCTGAGGGGATGAGAAGGGAAACCACTGAGGGCAATTTATCTTCTTGATAACCAATTCCAGATTTAGCTTGCAGCCATGGGTGACTCTTTTTCCCATCGGACAATCCAACACCTTCCACCTGAAAATAAAACATTAAAGACAGAGGGAAAAGCAGCGAAGAACTGTGCGCCACCCAAAAACAGTTAAGATGAGAGAAAAAAAGAGAAAGCAGATGAAGAGAGACAAAGAAAACAAGAAGCATTGCACCTTCAGAGTCAAGAGACTGATCACATGCTCTGATTTTACTGAGTGCAACACCACAGCAAATTATCAAATATATAAAATTCCCAAAAATGGTCACGTATGAATGTAACAAACCATTTGTTATGAATGTGAGAGTTTATAAGACGGTTATGTTTTAAACTGTTTTCTTCTAATTTAAGGTAAAGCAGTTTGTCCTGGAATGGGGGATGGGAGGTGAAATTGTGCTGAAATCTGCCCAGAGACAGGTCCAGGTGATTCGGTTGCCAGGGAGACAGAAACCCAGGTTGAAACTCATAGAAACTCAAGGCTAGTTTTCACACCTTGATACAAAAGAGGGGCAACTGGTCTTGTCAAACACCAACTTACGTCTCAGTCAGACAGAGAGGCTTGGAGGGGAAGATCAAAAATAGCAGCAGCTGTGCCAAGTGGAGGGAGAGACTGTTTTTGTGTTAGCCACCAAGCAGAATGCTGGTGAGAATAGATTCCCTGTTTGAAGAGACAGGACCTGTGGAGATTTAAAGACCTAGGAGTTGTCAGAGGGTGTTTTGCTGCTGGAAGTCAATTCAACTATACTCAGGAGGATTGAGTGAGGGGACATTTAAAAGGACACTGGAAACTCATCCTGGTGGGACACGGAGAAGAGAGCCTGTTGAATTGTCAGAGGAATTTGAGACTTTATGGACAGAATCTTTGGCTCGGCGAGTGGGGGCGGGCCTCGCTCGCCACAGCGTAAAATGACGCGTGGTGACTTTGGGCATGCGTCCCGAAGTCACAGCGCGTCATTCAGATATTCAGTTCGGCGGGCGATCACCTGAGTCGGTTGTGCGCCCGCCGAACTGTCAAAGGCCTATTAAGGCCAGTCAACTATCAATTAACTGAGCTGCCGGTCCAATCTTAAGGTTGGCGGGCAGGCGAAGAGCCCAGGCGGCCTTCGCATTTTTCATAGAACCTCATCCATGGGCAGGATGAGGTTTCATGAAGGTTTTTAAAATCTTGTAAAAATTTTTAATAAAATTAATAGGCATGTCCCAGCTCATGTAACAGTTTCACATGAGGGGACATGTCTTAAATTTTTTTTTCCTTTATTAAATTTTTTTGAACTTAAACTAATCTTCCTCAGGCAGCTCTGTGCCTCAGGGAGATTTCTGTGCTGTTTCGCACACATGCGCACAAAGAAGTGCAGGCCCCGGCTCAGGCAATCACCACCACCACCACCCCCCCAGCCAAATCATCCATGTTGCCAGCAGGTTTTCACACTGGTCCGGAACACATCTGGACCAACGTGGCATGCAAATATCAGACTTACCTGCAAGAATGCCTGGGGCAGCCTGCAGAGATCAGCAGGGAAGATGGAGGCATCCAGCGACCAGACCGTGGAAAATCGTGTGCAGCAGTGGGTGAGTGGGGCATCTACAATGTGGATCTTCTGACTTCAGGGTCTTTCAGGTTATCCATCTTCTATCTTCAGGTTCTTCCAGGAGGTGGGCCTTCTATCTTCAATGGTGGGTCAGTTGATGTCCGGGTGCCTTTTAAATATGGCGCCCAGAGATGAAGGTGAGGTTTGATCCATCCCATCCACCCTACAAAAAACATAAGGAAGCCCCCGGCTGCATAATTAATTAGGTTAGTGTCACACGATATGGCATGAATTCCCAGTGGCCTCTGCACCCAGAAACTCTCCCTGTTCTCACCTCTGCCATGGGACTTTGTCCCAGAAGGGAAAATTCCACCCTTTGTGTCGGCCACCGGGAACTCGTATCTGTTTTTGAAAGTTATTAATTCCTACAAGGATCATAACACACTGGGGTCAAAAGAATAATTATGCTAATTTACTTAACTGTGATAAAAAAAAGTCCACCTGTTTTTTTTAATAACATAAAAGCTAGCGCAAAACTCAGGGAATTATGTTACCTCTGCATTTTATGAATTCATTAACTAGTTTCCATGTGAGTTGCCATGACAAGTACTCCAGTGACTGCTTCCAGGGTTGTTTAAAGTTATAATACTGACAAATATGGGACTGAAAATAAAAGGCAGCAAATCCCAGAGCTAGTGTGTGTTAGGTACATTGAAAGAAATTTTCATATTTTTGCTTTCATATTATGCAGCATGTAGACTCTGCCTATTCCCATGGAAAATAATATTTAGTTAAGAAAATAGTTAATTTGTAATGAATATGCAGTACTATTTAAGATGAGCACTTTATTGTTAACTGTTGTCATAGCTGGCTGTTAGCTCATTTGTAGTATGCAGTCTTTCTCTTTGCTATAGTCCTGTCATTGAGTTAATATTGCACATATTGACACTGAAAACCCTGTCCTGCTTTAATGGCCGCTCTTTGGATACAGAAGGTGTGCGTGCTTCGATTTCTTTAACAGGTAATGATTAGCAAAGTGCTGTCTTTCCACAAATCAAACATCCAGCAGTCAGAGGACCCTGCTCATCTGTTACCCAGCTTGTGCCATAAGTGATTTTCACTGCATCTGTATTAAATTTAAAAAGCTGTTCTTGTTTTCACAAAACCTGAACAAGCTTGATTACAATTCAAGATGGTCCTGCCAATGGCTGGCTGATGCATTTTACAACCAAATTACTTCTTTACTCCTTCCAGGTGAAGCAACGATTCACTTGTACTTCTTTCAATTTAATCCACTGTATTTGCTGCTCACAGTGCGGTCTCCTCTATGTTAGTGGAACCAAACACAGACTGGGTGACTGCTTTGTGGAACACCTTTGCTCAGTCCACAAGCATGACCCCGACCTTCCGGTCACTTGCCATCTCAGTTCCCATCTTGCTCTCAAGCACACATTTCTGTTTTCAGCCTGCTACAATGTTCCAAGGAAGCCCAATGTAAACTGAAGGAACAGCACCTCATCTACCAATTAGGCATGTACAGCCTTCTGGACTCAACATTGAGTTCAACAACTTCAGACCATGAACTCTGTCCTCCATTTTGAATTTATTTTCCCCAAATGCCAGTATGTATCTTGTTCTCATATTTTTGTTTCCAGACAGTGCTGACCTTTATTCTGCTATTAACATTTACTCTGGACCAATACTTATCATCTTTAATACTATCATTACCACTCCCTTTGCCTAGTGTTCATTGTTGTTTAATCTCCCCACCTTCTAACCTATCCCTGATCTTCTCTTTTGTTCCATTTGCCCTCCCCCCCTTTTTCAACAGCATAACACCCATCATTCAGTTCCAAAGAAGAGTCATATTGGACTTGAAATGTTAATTCTGTTTCTCTCTCCACAGATGCTGCCAGACCAGCTGAGAGTTTCCAGTACTTTCTGTTTTTATGACTGTCATGTTTGCTGTTTAGCATTAATGGTGATCACATATGGTTATGGCTGCTGATTATTGGGTGATTTTTCTGAATAGTTTTATTGTTGGGCTATAATTATATAAATTGCACATGCATGAATTGCAGAACTGTGATTTGTTATTGGCAATCAACTGCTGTCAAAACTCATTTACCCTGCATCTTGCATGGGGCCAATTGTCTTCCTTTCTTGGCAAGGGCCTCTGTATCATATTACTGCTGAGCAGCACTGGCCTATTATGTGAATGAGGATAACATGGTAGTGCATTCAGCTTATTGGAAGAAAAATCCATAGGAAATGAATACATTGAAAACTAAAGCTAGAGTGAGCAATGACTTTATTAGAAAGCATATAATTCTGATGCATTTTCCAAAATAATTAAAACTTGGGTGTTGGGGGTGGGGAAGTCACTTTTATTCCTTTTAGTGTCATACATACTTCTGAAGTTTATTTTCTTTAGTTACTTCAGAGATATCATTCATGAACAATGTCAAGATGAATAAAATTACAACTATCAGCATTCTGAAACTAATGCTGCATCAACTGACTGATGAACCTGAAAAATGCATGTTGGGGGAGAGGTGGCGTTAAAGCAGTTCGAGCCAGTCAACCTATAGTAACATTCCATTTATACGTTTCTGTAAATCCTTGGCAAAGTGTCATTGCTTCTTTGTTAATATTGAAAGATTTTTATTTGCAGGAAGCCACAATTTCATTTTATCATTTCATCATACCTACTGCCAGGGTGGGATAGAAAGAGGATCAGACGTGGATATAAACAGCTTTAACATCAAATGTTGAAATAAACTGCAAAATATCTGCTTTGTGTTTGGCCAAAAATTAACCACCAAAAAGTACCTAGTGCTCAAAATGAGTAATATGATTTGACCTTATACAGGGTCCCAGGTTAAAATACAATAGTATTTAAATTGTATTCAAGGGTCAGGAGGCAATGTAAACAGTGAAGAGGGCATCAAAACTTCTTTTATTCTCTCTGGTTGATTTTTTTTAATATTAAGCCCTGATGCCATCATCAGATTCCTGTCTCAGTGGATTTATTTCTGCTGAAGAAGCAGAATAGCTTTTTTAATATTTGTAAATTCATCATTACCGTGACTTTAGGTAGGGACTCTGTGTATTAACACCTTCCTGTATTTTGTTGCCTTCTTCCTATATATTAACTACAACTGCCAATTTGGTGTTGTACACAAATTTTGAAATTGTACTTTCAATTTTTAAGCTAAATTGTTAATGTAAATTATGAACAAAAGTGGTCCCAGCACCAATCCCTATGAAATACAACTTCCCACTTTTGCCAATCTCAGTGCTCACCCTTAATCTTTACTTTCAGTTTTCTGTTTTGTAGCCAGCTTGCTATCCATCCTACGACCTGTCCCCTGACTGCACATACTCTGACCTGAATCATGAGCCTGCTATGTTATGAAAGGTCTTTTGAAAAATAAAATATGCAGTATTATATTTATTGCATTACCCTCTTTTTGATACTTCTTCAAAGTATTCATTAAGGTTTGTCAGGCTTCACCTTCCTTTTTGACATCTGTGCTGATTACTTTTTATAGTTTTGGTTTCTAGATGTTTTTCTATTACAGCTTTGAGTAAATATCCCATTATTTTCCTACATCTGACATTTCGCTAACTGGCTTATAGTTCTCTAGATTTGTTCTACGTCCCTTTTATACATACAGGAATAACTTAGCTATCCATCAGTCCCCTGGCACTATTCCCTTTTCTGTTGAGTTGTTATAAGTATGTGTCCATCTGGGCCAAGGATTTTGTCTTCCCTAAGTTTAATTATTTTATTAATTATCTCCCCTCTTACTGTCTTCAATATTTCTGCCATTGCCTGTGAGTTTGCCATGTATATACTTTAGTGGCCCTATCCTTAATGTTCCCTTTAAATTGTGCGGTTATGCAGTCACGAAGCAATTCAGAATGTATTGTGCAGTGCAATAAACAGGCCACACACAACAAAGGAAAAAGCAGAGGATTAACCCATCCTGATTTTATTTTGTTTATGTGTCAGTAGAAATAGCTTACTATTTCTTTTCATGTTTCCTTGATAATTTAATTACATAGTTCCTTTTTGCTTGCACTTCTTTCCTAACCACTTGGTATTCCTCTTTCTCAGGCTCTTCTTTATCATCTATTTATTTGGTGACACTTTTTTCTTTAGTTATGATTGTGCCTTTATCTCTTCATTCGTCCATGGTTGTTCATTATTAGTTAATTTGTTCCTGTTTTTTTCAAAATTTTCCTGAACTCTATTGATTATCATTTCAAATACTTCCCAATGCTGCTCTATAGCTTTGCCATTTTTTTTCCAATTTACCATGCCTGGTTATATTCTCATCCTGCCCCCACCACAAACACCACCCCCCCACCCCCCGATTTTATTTTCAATCTATTAGTTTGGTCTTTGCCTTATATCTTTTTGATCATTATTTTAAACATTCTGTTATGAACGTTGTTGCCTAGATGCTACCATATGCTTACTTTCCTTATCTACCCCTATTAATTTCCCATAACGAGATCCAGTGATGATTTCTGTCTTTTTGCGGTAACTACATTCTACTTAAGAAAGGAGCCTGTGAAAATTCCGTTCCGTTGTCCCTTTTTCTACCTCTTCTTGCCAGTTTATTTGGGCAAAATCTTCTATCACTATCATTCTATGGCCAGAAATTTCCCCCCGTCGCAGGGGCTGTGCGGGGGCAGGCGGGGGCAGGCATGGGCCCGATCGGCGCCCCCCAATCGGGTCCACGCTGCCAGTTTATGCACACCCATCGTGACGCGCGCCTGGAAGCGGTGAGCACTCTTTCGCTGAGATCTCCTTGAGGCACAGAGGTGCCTCAGGGAGATTTGTTTAAGTTATGGAGATTTGAATAAAGGTGGGAAAAAAAATTTAAGGACATGCCTCCTCATGTGAAACTTTCACATGAGCTGGGACATGTCCATTATTTATTTCAAAATTTTTTATTTAAACGATAAACCCTTCATGAAACCTCATCCTACCCGTGGATGAGGTTCATTAAAAATGCGAAGGCCGCCTGGGCTCTTCGCCTGCCCACCAACCTTAAGGTTGGATGCGCAACTCAGTTAATTACTTTAATTACTTTTTAACAGGCCTTTGACAGTTCGGTGGGCGCGCAGCTGAGTCGCCTGCGTGCCTGCCAAACTGAATATCTGAATGACATGCAATGATGTCGGTACACCTGCCTGACGTCACTGCGCGTTATTTTACACGCGGCAAGCAGGCCCCGCCCCCCCCGCTTGCCGATGGGAAAATGCTGCCCTCTGTATTTTACTCATTTCATTAATTTTCCTTTACATATATATAACTTCATCAGCTTCCCTCCCACTCTCCGTCGTCTGTGGATTGCCCCTATTACTGTAATCAATCCCATTTCATCCTTTGTCTCAATCCATATGGATTTTGTTTCTACCTTAATGTTCTTTATGTCTCATTTTTTTCTACTGCCATTATATTACCTTTAATCAATACCCACCCTCCCATTGCCCTTCACATTACACCTTTCAATACTTAACTGCCAGTGTTGTTCTTTATTCATGCATGTTGCAGTTATCTTTGCTACATTTGGCTCCTCGCTACAAATTATTGCCTCCAATTCCCTCAATTTGTTTTGAATGCTGTGTACATTTCTGTGCAGACAATTTAATCTATTCTCAGTAATTGTTTCCTTCAGGTTATTTTTAAATCATTTTATATTTATGTTCCATAATTGTATGTGTTCCTTGGCCATTTATGTAACCATTATTCTTTACCTTGGTCTGACCTTTACCCTCATCTCCTACTTTTATTTTCAGGTGTGCGTGATTTTTAGCAGATCCCTTCTGTTATGACCATAGCCGCTGTTAATTGGTGCACAAACCAAATCCCAGAGGGAAACTTAGATTATGGGCCATAACTTTTTGTTTTCTATTCTGAAACCAAGAAGAAGAAGACCAATCTCAGCAGTAAGAGGTCCAGTAACAGTTTTGGGATTTTAAAAATTATAAGTAATAGTTTTATTAACAAGAATAAAAGAACACTTAAGCACACACGATTACAATTACACAGTTAAGGTGAGTTTTACAAAACATTCCCCCAAAACTCTGTACTTGGTCAAACCCACAAGTAAACACCTTCCAAGCAACACTCCCTTATAGATGTCTACAATGCAATTCAGTAATATTGCACAAGGCAAACTGCTGTAGCTTCATAAAGGGTCCAACATGACCTTCACCCTCGATCAATCTGCGGTGGAATCAACTTCGGAATAAAACTACTTGCTGCAGCCCAAGTCCTTTTTGGCTTGACTGGATGGGTGATTCAAACTGCATCCTCTCCCAGCCAAGAACTCCAGCAACAGTTCAAACATCTATATACAGTAACTCTAATGTACCTTTTCCCCCTTTCATCTCCGTTCCATTGTTCTCACACCCTTTTGAAACTCAAACCTTTCCAAACATAAGATCTTTCATGTTTCCACCTTATCTTTGCTTTCAGGTCAATAAAATATAATTTCCCCACTACTGTTTACCTATGGAACTCCTGCAAGATGCAAACATATTTCTTGATACCTCTGACTTCCCTTTGATATTCAAACAAACACTCAACTTATCTAAAAATGCAAATGTTAACCTATTTACTTGTACTTCAAACTTAGCACCTCTAATCTTTATATGTTTCCAACACCCCAGACAACTCGACACCTATCAATCTCTTACCCAGCTTAATTAAGTCACACACACACACAGACCCTCAGCCTTCTTTATAGAATAACCCAATATTCCACACAATATTTAAAAAAATGGCATCCATTCTCACACTTCCCCCAACTTATTTATGTTGCTTGGGCTTGACTTACAATTCTGTCTTGTTATGACCAGGTGAAGAGAGGTGCAATGACTCCTCTCTTTTCCAAATCCTCATTTGGTTGTAGCAGAGGTCTTGAATTCTAAAAGGATGCTGTATTGCCAATTCAGTATGTACTTGACTGTGTGCACACTGTAAGAATTAAGCCAGACAGGTGTCCTTGAGTTAACCACAAAAAGGATTAGTTTTATTGTACAAAAACCCACCCAGGTAAAAATACTAAAAATGTACATATATGTACGGCTTTTCACCAATATGCGCACACGCTCAAACCCCAATTATGCAGAAAAAAATAAAACTTTACAGAGTATCAGGGTTAAACTTAGCCAAGTTGAAGTGAAGATTTTAGAAAAAGGAAAGTCAATAAAGATTCATTGATTGTATCCAGAGGCATTGGTTCTTCAGCTAAAGCTGTTAGCTTAATGTCATGGTTAGTATTTATGTCCCTTTTCTCCTGGAAACACTGTTGTAGAAATCCAATGGCTTTTAGTAGAGAGTATCTGTCTGCTGTAGGAATGTAGATGCACTTTCAGCTCAATAAAATGAGGTTCAAAGCTCAGATGGACTGTTGTAGAGAGAGAGGGGACGCAAAAGACAGTTGGTCTCTCCAGCAGCTAGAATATCTCTGCCAAATCCAAAATTCATGCATCCACACCAAAGGTTGTATCATATGACCCCTCTCCATGTTGGTTTTATGTTCTAAAAGGAACATTAGTCAGCTAATGCCTGACACAGCTACTCTTTGCCATTATGATAGCCGAGGTGACTAATTTTTAATGTTCCAGCAATTAACCCCTGAATGGTTGGTTCTTCTATTTGGATGAGACAGGAAGGAAGATTTGCACACCTCCAAGGAGGTCATTGTCCATTGGGGCCTCCATAGACTCTATATCTCCATGAAATGGACTGTGGCTACACAAATTGGCAGCCATTTTAAGTCAGAGTCTTTGAGTTCCAGTGAAATGTCCCTTATAAAAAAAAAAATTAGTATGTGAAACCGGCTGATAAGATATCAAATTCATTCTGTACAGCACATCTTCATGACATTCTAAAGCAAAAAAGAAGAGATGGTTAAAACATTTTTTTAAAAGATACCAGTACTGTCTAATTATTACTTAAGATAGTCCATGTCTAATTAGTGATTAATTTATAATTTTCCTTTTTCTTAGGGCAAAATTGTTCCGTGGAAAAAAGGTCCATGGAGAATATGATATCAGAGTGGAACAGGTCAGTAATTTTTTCTATCTTCATAGCTGTGTTGAGCAGCATGAAATGTATGTGAGGTGTGATTAATGTTTTTATATAATAGTCTAGCCTCCTGGAGTAAAATAATAAATCTGTTTGGCTAATAAGTTTAATAGAAGAGAATTTTGACAGTTTCCTGCTACTCACTGACATTGATAAAGTGTCTGTCCTGTTACACCACTGAACTGAATGTTAAAGATTGAAGAGGTGTCACTTGTGAGAAGCGGTTTTCCTTACGAGGTGACAACAAGCAAGTATCTTCAAGGACTGACAGCAGGCACCAGAATAATGACAATTACCTTCAGATGCCAGTACAATGTAAAATGAAAATATGCATTACCATTTGTTTGTTTAAATGCAACTAATCTCAATGATATACCAAAACAAATAATGAATGAGATTTAAAATCTGTTACCCTGATAGAAGAAGCCTAGTATTGAATGTTTGCTTTTTGCTATTTCAAGACACAGTCTCATTTGCTCCACATGACTCCATTAGCCTTTGTAGCAAAACAGGAAACAACACTTGGTGATATCAAAAGACAAGGCCAGTAGGCTAATGATCATCACCAGTGATATTAATGGAAAAATGCACAATGAGCTGATGTGGCATTCCTTTTTCTGCCAGTTTAACTGAGACATTAATCCATTTATTTATAAGCATGTCATAAGAATATTTTATTGATTTGTCAATTAATATCAATTATAGTAATTTCTAACTTATTATCTCACACAAATAACTCAAGGTTTATTTAATTTGGATCAAAAGTATAATAAAATATTTCTCTAAGTATTTTTGTGGGATCTGCTTGTGAATTCTGTTTACACAACAAATGAATGGAACTTCCCCTCCTAGGGATCTATTTTGATTTTTGGGTGATTGACCCGCAGAGCTCACTGGCCAACCAGTCAATCGGGCAACCAAGAGGCCCTGTAGTTTTGAGGTTCTGTCTTCATTAGATGACCTGCAGGGGTCCAAATAGATGTGTCTCCACGGCTCACCAGATTCAGCAAAGTGGCCAGAAAGGTGAGTCATGGGGGTGGGGCGGAGCTTCATCATTGTGAAGGGTGGAGCCTCGATGCAGCAGCAGGCCAGGTCATTTTTGTGGGCCCTGGACGTGCCGTCCTGTTCCTCTGAAGCCCGGAAGAGTAATTTAACATTTACCTTTCTGGTTCCATTCTCCAATTAACCGCGGAACTAGCTGAAGCCTTCACTGCATTGACTCTTACCTCATAAACATATATACATAATAGGACTCTGGTTTCCATATTGAATACACCAATTGCCTGCTTTGGACACCCTGATGTAGACCTCTTTCAAAATGGAATCAGCAGCATTGCGGGTGTTAATGGGGCAATAAAACTACCAATTCCATTTTGAGGCAGTTACTGTCTGTTAATGCCAGGCGGGGGGAATGAAAATTGACCCCATGTCTGATCACTGAGGAAAAACTCATGTTAATAAAACATCTAGAATATAATGAGCCCGATTTTGCTGTAGCGGAGCATTTTTTTAAATTATTCCTTCATTAGATGTGGGCATCACTGGCTAGGCCTGCATTTGTTGCCCAGCCCTAATTTCTCTTGTTTAGATGGCATTTAAGAGTCAACCACTGGATTACTCCAGACCAGGTAAGGACAGCAGATTTCTTTCCCTAAAGGGCACTAGTGAACCAGATGGGCTGTTATGGTTTCATGGTCATCACCAGACTTTTAATTCCAGATTTTTTGTTGAATTTAAACTTTGCCATATGCTGTCTTGGGATTTGAACACAGTCCCCAGAGCATTACCCTGGGTTTCTGGAAGATGAGTCCAGTGACAATAGCACTACCTCCCCTAATCCCCTATCTAATGGTATCCATTGATAGTGTCCACCTGACACATTCAGGTTTTTGAATTTACTGCAGAAAAAGTTGCTCAAATTGTGAACTGATAATATCGCAGCAAGGATTCTAAGAAACCTGGGTGATCAGAGAAAACAATTGTGTATCTCCTTAAGTAATCAGATTGAGGGATTGGAAAATGAACAGCACAAGGACTGAAGAAAGTGAAAAATTACAGTGGGTATATTCAATGCCAAATCAGGTACTGAAAGAGAGGGCAGAATTTTCTGTTTGACGTGTGGGAGACGGGCCCCGCAAGTCTGCACCTAAAATGACGCGTAGTGATGTCGGGCGAGCATCCTGACGTCACCTCGTGCCATCGTGATATTTTGCTGGGCAGGCACACAATGAAGTCCGACGCGCGCCCACCATTAATTAACGGGCCATTTAAGGCCCTTTAGTGTTCAATCGACGCCGATTTTTCAGCGCCCATGCAATCTTCAGGTTGGCGCACAGGCGCAACGGGCAGGTGGGTAGGAGACATTTGTATTAACCCCATCCATGGGCAGGATAAGAGGGCTCAGTGGGTTTGTGAATCTGCTCTGTGAAGTATTTATTGTTGCAAGTTTTTCAAACTTGTCTGTGTGATCTGCAGTACTTCAGAACACATCCCAGCTGCTTTTTCTGGACTCTTAACCTTCAGGTCAGCACCCTGCCGTGAGGAATCTTTTCCGGGCTTGCAGGTTTCAGGAAGCTTTCCCTTAGCCTGGGAATGGGAGCTGATCTGTCCACTGGAGGAAGGGAGGGCTAGAAGGGGAAGGAGGCCAGGGGTGCACATTCAGCCTCCAGGAGAGCCACCTTTGGGAGGACAGGCGCAGGCACAAGGGGGTGCAGGGCCAAGAGGAAGTCCAAGGCGGAAGGGGCCGCAGAAGATGCTACTATCCTGCTGCCAGGGTTTACAGGTGGTGAAACAGGTACCTCAATATGCCTGAGGTGCAGTGCCGAAGGAGGCTCCATCTCTCAAGGGAGTCAACTATATCTGTCAGATGATTGGGCCTGAGATCTACCCTAACTGTGTGGGATTAAAAGTGTGAACTTATAATGTCGCAGCAAGGACTCTAAGAAATATGGGTGATCAGCGAAAACAACTGTGTATCTCCTTAAGCAATCAGATTGAGGGATTGGAAAATGAACAGCACAAGGACTGAAGAAAGTGAAAAATTACAGTGGGTGTATTCAATGCCAAATCAGGTACTGAAAGAGAGGGCAGAATTTTCTGTTTGACGTGTGGGAGACGGGCTCCGCATGTCTGCGAGTAAAATAAGGTGCGTTGACGACAGGCGAGCATCCTGATGTCACTGCGCGCCATTGCGATATTTCACTGGGCGGACTCTGAAGGTCACAGTTACCCTCAACTTCTATGCCTCTGGCTCCTTCCAGGGCTCGGTGGGTGATCTTTAAGATGTCTCCCAATCAGCTGTCCACACGTGTCAAGAAGGTTACAGACACTCTGTTCAGATGGGCATTGACCTTCATCCGCTTCCGCTGGGACCAGGCAAGTCATACAGAGTGAGCCAGAGGCTTCGCGGCCATTGCTGCCTTCCCCCGCATCCAGGGTGCATTAGGCTGCACACATGTGGCCATCAAGGCACCAGCAGGTGAGCCCGGTGCCTTCGTCAACAGGAAGGGCTTCCACTCCATGAATGTGCAGGTAGTGTGTGATCACAGGATGCTGATTCTACAAGTCTGTGCAAGGTACTCAGGCAACTTCCACAATGCGTCAGACACATTCCAGACACTCCCAGGTGCCGGGTCTCTTCAGTGCTCCAGCCCTGCTGGGTGACAAGGGCTATCCCCTCAGAAGGTGGCTCAAGATGCCTCTCCGCCATCCAAGAACAGAAGTTGAGCAGCGGTACAATAGGAGCCCACAAGGGCTGCGGTGGAGAGATCCATCGGTCTTCTCAAAATGCGCTTCCGGTGCCTGGACCGCTCAGGGGGCACACTCTAGTGGATGATGAAGACGTTGATGCAGTGGCTCCGGCTGCACACAATGAATCCAGCAGTGAGTCCGAGGATGAGCAGGCACAGGGAAATGCTGAGGGGGTAGACGCTGACCTGGGACTACTTCAGAGAGGCTGGGACATCCGGGATGCTTTAATCCAACGAACCTTGAGCTAGCACACCTCAGATGGATCACCAGGACAAGCCTGGGCTGTAGGCTCCATACTCGACGCCTAAGTGCAAAATCTGCCAGGTCAGCAGCACTAACTAAGGGCCTTGTAAATAAAGCTGAATGTCTAACAAATCACTCATTACACTTTTGTCAACTGTACACATGCAGAAGAAATGAGGCACCCTCAGCCATGGTCACATATCTGCATTTAGTTTGTGAAGCAGAAGAACTTTTCACAAAGAGAAAACAATAGTGTTAACAATCAAAAAGAAATCATAAGGACCTGATCTCGGGCCAACACAAATGTACTAGTGAGAAACCTGTGGTGTGCCTAACGTGCCTTATGCTTTAGTTTATGGGTGCTACGTCTTGGTGCTGCCCCATCGCTCGGAGTGGCATCTGAGACAGTCTGCTGACTCTGCTGTCCTGTTGGCTTTGATGACCTTGGTGGTTGTCCTCTGGTCCATGGAGCTACTACTCACTAAGCTGGCCAAGTCCTAAAGGACAGAGCTGCTAGACTGGGCCTGCAGAGGGTGGTGAGAGAACCAGCAAGAGGGAAAAACATACTTGACCTCAACCTCACCAACATGCCTACTGCAGATGCATCTGTCCATGACAGTATTAGTAGGAGTGACCTTGTGGAGATGCAGTCCCGTTTCCATGTTGAGGAAGCCCTCCATCGTGTTGTGTGGCACTGCCACTGTGCTAAATGGGATAGATTTCAAACAGATCTAGCCATTCAAGATTGGGCATCCATGAGGCACTGTGGGCCATCAGCAGCAGCAGAATTGTACCCGGCTACAATCTGTAACCTCATGGCCTGGGATATCCCCCCCAATCTACCATTACCACCAACCCAGGTGATCAACCCTGCTTCAATGAAGAGTGCAGATGGGCATGACATGAGCAGCATCAGAAATATCTAAAATGAGGTTTCAACCTGGTGAAGCTACAACACGGGACTACTTGCATGCCAAACAGCATAAGCAGCAAGTGGTAGACAAAGCTAAGCGATTCCACAACCAATGGTTCAGATCTAAGCTCTTCAGCCCTGCCACATTCAGTCATGATAGGTAGTGGACAATTAAATAACTCAATCACTCCACATATATCCCCATCCTCAATTATGGAGGAGCCCAGCATACCAGTGTAAAAGATAAGGCTGAAGCATTCACAACAATCCTCAGCCAGCAGTGCTGAGTGGATGATCCATCTTGACTTCTTCCTAAAGTCCCCAATATTACAGATTCCAGTCTTCAGCCAATTCAATTCACTCCACGTAATATCAAGAAACCTCTGAAGCCACTGGATACTGCAAAGGCTACGGGCTCTGACAAAATTCCGGCAATAGTACTGAAACTTGTGCTCCAGAACTTGCCACGTTCCTAGCCAAGCTGCTTCAGTACAGCTACAACATTGGTATTTACCTGGCCATGTGGAAAATTGCTCAGGTATGTCCTATACGCAAAAAACAGAACAAATTCAGCCCACCTGATTACGGCCCAATCAGTCTACTCTCAATCATCAGTAAAGTAATGCAAGGGGTCATCAACAGTGTTACCAAGCAGCATTTGCTGAGCAATAACCTGCTCACTGACACTCAGTCTGGGTTCTGCCAGAGCACTCAGCTCCTGACCTTATTACAGCCTTGGTTCAAACAGACAAAAGAGCTGAACTCCAGAGATAAGGTGAGAGTGACTGCCCTTGACAAAGGCAGCATTTGACCGAGGGTGGCATCAAGGAGCCCTAGCAAAACTGAAGTCAAGGGGATGGGGGGGGGGAGCTCTCCGTTGGCTGGAGTCATACCTAGCGCAAAGGAAGATGGCTGTTGTTGTTGGAGGTAAATCATCTCAGTTCCAGGACATCACTGCAGTAATTCCTCAGGGTAGTGTCCTAGGCCCAACCATCTTCAGTGCTTCATCAATTACCTTCCTTCTATTATATGGTCAAAAGTGGGGCTATTCCCTGATGATTGCTCAATGCTCAGCATCATTTGTGACTTCTCAGATACTGAAGCAGTTCACGTCCAAATGCAGCAAGACTGGACAATAACCAGGCTTGGGCTGACAAATGGCAAGTAACATTCACACCAGACAAGTGCCAGGCAATGACCATCTCCAACAAGAGAGAGCCTAACCATTGCCCCTTGACATTCAATGCCATTAGCATCACTGACTCCCCCACCATCAACATCCTGAGGGTTACCATTGACCAGAAACTGAGCTGCAGCAGCCATATAAATACTGTGGCTACAAGAGCAGGTCAGAGGCTAGGAATCCTGCAGTGAGTAATCCACCCCCTGACTCCCCAAAGCCTATCTGTGTCATCTACAAGGCACAAGTCAGGAGTGTGATGGAATACTGTCCACTTGCCTGGATGAGTGCAGTTCCAACAACACTCAAGAAGCTTGACACCATCCAGGACAAAGCAGCCCACTTGATTGGCACCCCATCCACAAACGTTCACTCCCTCCACCACCGACGAACAGTGGCAGAAGTGTGTACCATCTACAAGCTGCACTGTAGAATCTTACCAATGCTCCTTCACGATCGCTGGGTCAAAATCCTGGAACTCCCCCGCTAACAACATTGTGGATGTACCTACATCACTGGGACTGCAGCGATTCAAGTAGGAAGCTCACCTCCCCCTTCTCAAGGGCAATTAGGGATGAGCAATAAATGCTGGCCTGGTCAGCAACGCCCACATCCCATAAATGAATACAAAAAAAATGAGTGGCCATTGGGGTGAATAGAAGGGCATGATTGCATAGGGAGAATAAGGTGCTATGGATAGGCAGGGGCATGAGGTGGCATAAGTTGGCATGAATGGGACATGGGGAATGCGTGAGATAGGTGAAGGGTGAGGGCTGGAGGGCTGTTTTTTGTTTTAATAATTTTTAAAATTAAATTGAACAAAGTGCTAGATTAAAGAGGCAGGTCTTCCGCCCAGCCCCCTTCCTTACCCAGCAGTCTCCTCACTCATTCTGGGACAGTGGGCCTGACTTCTAATCCAGCCCACACCCCCACCCTCCAAAAAGAAAATCGGAACTGTGGGCAGCCATTTTTAAAGGTCAGGTTTGCAGAGTCGGGGCCCCTATGCACCTAACCCAGGAGTGAAAATCTGGGCCTTAATTTTCAGTGCCAAAGAAGTTGATTGGCAGTAAATAACTTTTATCACACCATTAGGAGGGTAATTTAGTTTGAAATATCTTAACTTCCTGAGTGAGTTTAGCTGCATTTACCACATCAATACAGTGACTTCATCTCATTCGCTGCATTTCAATGTTGAGGCAGACAGCAAGATGCCGTTTTCAAGAAGCTCATATCAGAGTGCCAAATTTAACAGAGCATCTGCCCTCGCCACAAGTTGCTGTGCCATTTTCACATAAATAATGGCAATGATGTTATCCTCACCATTCATTTGAAAGCAAAATTTTGGCCATTATGTAGACTCTCAATGGCACAAATGACTTTCTGATTCCTGCCTAATGGTTGACTTGGGGGAGAATTTTCCACCCATTGAGGGGGTTGTGCGGGGATGGGCAGGGGTGGGCATGAATCCGATCAGCGCCCCTGATTGAGTACGTGCCGCCATTTTACGTGGGTGGGCCAATTAAGGCCCGCCCAACGTGACGTGCGCCCGGAAGCACTGAGCGCTCCCTGTGCAGGCCGGGGAGGGAGGATTCCCTGAGTTGGGGCCTGCGCTCTTTTGCACGCATGCATGCAAAAGAGTGCAGAAATCTGTGCCTCAGGGAGATTAGTTTAATTTTCAAAAATTTAAATAAAGAAAAGAAAAAATTTCAGGATGTGTCCCCTCATGTGACAGTGTCGCATGAGCTGGGACATGTCAATGAAAATTAATGCAAAAATTTATTTAATTAATAAACCCTTCATGAAACCTCACCCTGCCCGTGGATGTGGTTCCATGAAAAATGCGAAGGCCGCCTGGGCTCTTTGCCTGCCCGCCAACCTTAAGGTTGGACGGGCAGCTCAGTTTGTTACTTTAATTGATTTTTAAATGGTCTTAATAGGCCTTTGACAGTTCAGCTGGTGCACAGCCATGTCAGCTGTATGCCCGCCAAACTGAAAATCTAAATGACACACGGTGACGTCAGGATTCCCGCCCGACATCACTGCATGTCATTTTATGCCTCATCAAGCGGGCACCGCCCCAGCTCCACGAGCCAAAATTTCAGGCCTTGTTATCAGATCTTACATTTTTTTTTATGGAACTAAGTATTCACAAATGTTTCTCAATTTGACTGTCAATTTGATAATATTTTGGTGAAAGTAACAGCCCAGTAAATCTAACACATCGGCTGGGATTCTATCGGTCTGATGGGGGTCTTACCCACTGTTTGGAGAATTGGCGGGAACCCCCATCGGTTGTGTCAAGGGCAGTCACTTTCACCTGGAAGAAGAAGAGCAGCAGGCATATGTGAACACTACCACTTTCAAGTTCACCTCCAAGTCACATACCATCCTAACTTAGAAATATAGGGCAGAATTTTGCCATCGGCAAGCAGGGGGTGGGGCCCGCTCGCCAACGCGTAAAATCATGCGGAATGACATCGGGTGGAACCCCCGACATCATCCCGCCCCATTTAAATTTTCAGGAAGGTGGGAGCGCAGCAAAATCAGCTGCGGGCCCGTCGACCTGTCAATAGCCACTTGAGGCCATTGACAGGATCAATTATACAATTAAAAGACCTGCCCGTCCAATCTTAAGGTTGGCGGGTCGGCCAGGAACCCCAGTAGCAAATAGATAAAACATGAAACCTCATCCACCTGTGGGGTGAGGTTTCATGCAGGGTTTTAAAAAGTTTAATAAGATTATGTTAATTATGAACATGTCCCATTTCATGTGGCACATGAGGAGACATGTTAGGGAATTTTTTTTCTATTTTTCAGATTTTTAAAAGTTTTTTGCCTCAAAACTTTGCCTCAGGGAGATGTGCACTCTTTCTCCCACGGGGATCAGCACCCCACCCGGCGGAGACTGGGTCAGGCCCGCCCGCCCGACAGGCAGAAAATTCTGCCCATATTGTTCTTTAACCAAAGCTGGGTCAACTACTGCTGAACAATTGATCTGGCTCGGAAAAAAAATTCTTTATATTTGTGGAATGTTGCTAATTTTCTCCGTTATGATAATAATTGATTAATTCTCATCATTTTTAAATGCACTCTGCCTGAAGGCAGGTCCTTGGCTCACTATCTGCTGATGCTTCATCCTAAGCCATTTTCTTGACAGTCTTTGTTAGTGGTAGTTTGTGATTGCCTTCCACTCTCAAGGACTGGGTAAGGAGGCAGGCCCTAAATCTACCTCAGCTAGAATGAGAATCAAACCCCCTGATGTTGGCGTTATTCTAAACCACATGCTAGACAACTGAGCTAATCAACCTCCAATAATTACTAGATTTTAAAAATGATTAGACTATGTTAAGTTCTTTCATGATAATTCAGCTTTTACCTTAACCCCATGTGTATGTTCCAATCTTTATTTTGCTCTCTGTAATTTTTTTAAAAAGTGATTGATTAATAGTCCTTTTCATTTTCTAGTTTACTGTCTGTGGGAATTCTTTAGTGTGATTGGTTGCTTAGGCAGCTCGAAGACATCTCTGCAGCTCAATCTCTGTTAAACAAGTCTACTTCTCTGGGAATCTCTGTTAAGCAAGTCTACGATCGATTGCACAAGGAGGGGATAAAGCTCTCACCAGAGAGATCACTATAGATCTTTGTGGGTAGCTTTCTTCAAGATCAGCAGTGATCATCATTGCTTTGCCACTGACTGCAAATTATGGGCCAAAAGAATTTCTTGCGCTTGTCTACATCCTGGCTATCATGCTCATGCTTCAATTTATGTCTTCCTCATTGGTTAAATTTGTGCTTTTCACCTTTCCATTTCATCATTTTGCAAATTTGTTACACAAAAATCACATTATGCAAAATCTCTCTCCCCAGTTTCAGGCTTTCCTCAGTTGCATTTTGCCTCCCTGTTGCCCCAGCCATAAAACAAATGTTCAGTTGCATTTAGCATGACAATTCCTGCTCAGACTCAGTCTGAGAGGAAAGCTTTGGATAATACTGTCATTTCAAATAGCGTTCTGAGCTGAGTGGATTATCAAAAACTCACGGAAATCATATGTCAAAGCCTGCACAAAGCTGCAGCTCCATTTAAAGCTTGTTTATAGGCATTGGCAGGACCACGGAGTGGATTAAAGGGGGTCAGCACCCCATTCTCCACCTTAGCATAGCTCTGCCAATACTCCATCACCAGAATAATTTACTTTTTCTTTGTTTTTCTATCTTTTGAAGATTTAAAACCTCTTTCCGATACTTGGCCGCCGACCCTTAACCGACAACTGAGCATCTAACCTCACCTAAATCTTAGTGCTGGCCCCCATCATCAACCTGGAACCAGCATCCCCAACATTTGACACCACTAAAGACAATGGCCAACTGTCTTAACAGCCAATGAGGCTTGTCATTTGAGACATTAATATTATATGAATAAATAATATACAGCAGACAACAAATGTAGTTCTGTCATTTAATCTTGGGTGATTATTTATCAGTTCATTAGAACATTAAGAATAAGTTAGAATGCTGCAAGCCTTTCTTCATCTCTTTAATCTCTTTCTATGAGTACTTAATAGTCACTGTTACAAACTTGTGAGGCCAGATTGAATCTTATCAAGGTTTGCCATTCCTTTGGCAAAGTTCCTATTAGAAGTCGGGAAAAAAACATTATTGTAATCAAACTTCTCATAAAATCTCATAGTAGCTGGCCTCTGCACTTTTGAGGAAATGATTTATCACAATGAATAGTTTAAATTATTCAGTGGTGATGATATGTTTCTTAATTAAAACCTGCTATTCTCTAGTGTGGGAATTAATCAGACTTAACCGTTTATTGTAATTTGCACAAATTCAGGGATCAGTACCTCAGTTATCCATTTCATAAGAATGTGATCAAGTCTATTAAACCTCATTGTCAATGGGGAAATTTCTTAGACTATGGGCTGAATTTTATGCTGATCGGGCATGAGGTGATGTCAGGCGAGCGCCCCGACGTCATCGCGCGCTCATGATATTTCACTCGGCGGGCGCACACAAAAGTTGGAAGCGCACCCACCAGCAATTAATAGGGCAAATGAGCCCATTGATGGTGCAATTGTCTGCTATTTTTCATCGCCCGTCCAACCTTATGGTTGACGGTCGGGCAAATTGGCCAGGAAGCCTTTACATTTTTCATGAAATCTCATCCAAGGGCAGGATGAGGTTTCTGTTGCGAAATAAAATAAAAGTAAAAATCTGTGGGCAGCATTTTTATCATCCATATTTTCAGGTGCCTGATTATGATGCTCAGACAATTTTTTTCCTGCTTTTTAAAACTTTTTGGAACATTTTCAGGCCTGCAGCTCCCTGAGGAGCCTCTCTGCCTTCAGGGAGCTTTCGCTCAGCACTCGCCCGCACCTGCATTGATGTCATCGCCATCCTCCTCCCTCCCCCACCCCGGCAGCGCTGAGCTTTCCAGCTCGTGCTTCACGCTGGCTGGCCATTAATTGGCCAGCCAGTGTGAAATCACAGTCGGGGGCCGATCATGGTTGGCAGTCCGTTTCCAAGGCGATCCCAGGCCTGCTAGTTGCACCCACCCACCGAGCTAAAAATTCAGGCCAATGTAAACCAGCAGGAACCTTGGCTGCCCATGTGCAGATTGGCAGAAACCTACCTACAGAACATGTGTAAAAGAGTACACTAGAGCAATGAATTAACACTAGAATACACTGGGCTATAAAATGGTTGGTTGAAGGCTCACAAAACGATGTCTGAGTGAGTTCCAAATCTCAGTTGCGCTATCATAGTGACGCTTGAAGTGGAAACAAGGCTGTTCACAATAATAAGTGTGAAGTTGAATCAGTATACCTTGTAGTGATCAGGTCAAGAGAGACAACAATGAAATTAGAGCAAAAACAAAAATACCTGGAAAAACACAGCAAGTCTGACAGCTTCTGCGGAGAGGGATACAGTTGACGTTTTGAGTCCGTATGACCCTTCATCAGAACTAAGAAATATAGAAATGAGTTGAAATATAAGCTAGTAGAAGGGGGTGGGACAGGAGAGTTCGACAGGGGGCCAGTGATAGGTGGAGGCCAAGAATGGAACTAGAGCATTCGCCTACTCTCTCAATAATACCTAGCACAGAGAAAGGGTTAATGATAAATGTTGTTAATACTGTAGCTAATTCATATGTAATAAAAGCATGACTTTCAAGACACCAACATTATTACCTCCAAATTTATATGATGTTTGGAGAATATGTCAGGGAATGCTGAGTTGGCCTGATTGTATAGTAGAACCAGACTATTATGATGATGCACAGCTCTCTGTGACTAACTCCACTCATTCCTAGTATTCGCAGAACTTAGCCTGTGTTCTAGGAGCTGTCAAGGGAGTAAAGGCTTGTAAAACAATGGCTTGTTTAGAACCTGTTAGCTTTTTAACAGCTGTCTTCCACTCTCTTGTGGCCTCATTAAAATGAATGGGAACCTACCCTCCAGGTGGAGTAGTCAGAAGAGTGTTTTATTTGTTTTGATGAGATTGTGCATTTTGCCATTTGATGTCATGCTCTTTGCAGATCATTAAACACAGCAAGGAAGGTTATCAGCTGAAAATGCCATGAAGTATTCTAAAAACTGGTCAAAGGTCATGTGCAGCCACACTTTCTCATGTTACGATTAAAGTGATAATTACAGCTAGAATCCACCTAATCTGTGGACAAATGGAGTGAGCAACTGCATTGCTGCCATTTTATATGTAATGTTCAGGTTTGCACTGCAATGCAGTTTAGAAAATAAATCAAATTTCATTCAACTAAGAATATTGCGTCAGGATCCCAAAATAAATTGAAATTGTGATTTTTTTTCAAAATAACCTTATAAATCTGAATGTGGATGTCAATGAAATATGAATGATTCAAATATAACTTTAGCAGTTCATTGTCCAGCTATTATCAACAGAGATTAAATTAATTAACTATTAATTATGTACTTAAACTTAATGGAGGATCTGCTTTATTTTTCTGTTTGAACTGTTGTTGGACAAGATCTTTTTGCTAATCAGAGACTTGCCGAAAGTACCGTATTGTATTTGGAATATCGGTCATACATTTTATTATCTAGGTGACCTTTCATTGCGGTCTGAACAGCTGTTTGAATTGTTTTTCAGGCAGAATTTGCTGAGATTAACCTGGTTGCTCAGGCCGATGGTACCTGCATGGTGGACATGCAAGTTTTACGAAATGGCACAAGAGTTGTCAGGTGAGACAAAAGATTGCAAGAACAAAGCACAAGGAACAACGTGAATGTCTGCTTTCCGTTAACCGTCTTGCTCCCTCAGAAAATTGTGTAGCCATATAGCTCCACTCATGTTCCTAGGCCAATTAGTGTTGTGATTGATTTGGTTCTTCATATAACACCTCATCGCCTCCTAATGAGGTGTACTGTAACCCAGAAATGAAGAAAAATTAGCTGTGGAGTTGAACAATAACATAGGACCTAGGCCATGTACTAACAGGTAAAAATATAATTAATGCCCATACGTTTTGACAGTTTAAGTATCACCTGGAACTAGAAGTAAATTCTAGGCAGATGTTGTACATTTCACTTTCTGTCTACAAAATGAATGCCCATATAATAATTACTGCAGGACCAAGTAATGAATTGTTAGGTGAAACAGTTTGAGATATTTCTCAAGTACATTGCAAAGTGATACATGAATCCTAGTTTCTTTTCAAATGCATATTGTCAGGGCAATTGTTATTGATTGCGCTGGAAACCATGCATATCAAGTCAGAGTGCCATCACCTCATGAAAGTAGTAAGACGGCTTGCAGTGCCATTCTATTTCCCTATAATAAGACAACTGGTAGTCTGTACCTATATATCCTGTTTATTATGCACATTAGGCATGATTAGTCAATACAGAGTAGTAATTTGTTTGAGATTCTTAAAACAATGAGAATTTTGTCCAGTCTGCATGAGTTCAGATCAAATTTAACTGCCTCTTTATGAAATTGTTCCTGTACCCCTTACACCCTTTCATGGGAATTAAAAGGAACTAGTTTGATAAATTGAGATTCAGTGTTTGGAACAAGGTATTTATTTACCTGAATCCACAACATAAACAAAAATTCTTTAGATTAAATGTGAATTTAAAGGAGTTCCTGATTGTCAGATTGTAACCTTAAATATTTTTATATATTACACAAGAACCCTTGGAGAGGAACTTGGAGTGGGAGGGGGAGGATCCAATCGTCTTGGTCCATGTCAGTACCAACAACATAGGTAGGGTAAGGAAAGAGGTTCTGCATTGTCAGAATGAGGAGCAAGGAACCAAATTCAGAAGCAGAATCTCAAAGGTAATAATCTCTTGATTATTACCTTTCCAGCTCTAAGCAGATGTTCCAAACCCTGGCATCGGGCAGGCAACACAGCTGTCTGGATTCTCGATCTTTGCTGCAAAGAACAATGTCAATCCCCCTCACTGTACTGTCCCCTACTACCACCGTATTCTGTTTTGCTCCTCCCACTTGAATGGCTCACAATGGTCAGTCAGCTCCTCCATCCTGCAGCCCCCACTCTCACCCAAACAAGCTGAAAGAATCTCAAACCTGTTAGACAATTGCAATTGTAAGAGGGAAATCATGTTTAACCAATTTATTGAAGTTCTTTGAAGAAGCAACATGTGCTATGGATAAAGGGGAACCGGTGAATGTACTGTACTTAGATTCCCAGAAGGCTTTTGATAAGGGTCCACAACAAATGTTATTGTGGAAAGTAAAAGCTCATAGTGTAGGGGATAACATATTGGCATGGATAGAAGACTGGTTAGCTAAAAGAAAACAGAGACTAGGCATAAATGGATAATTTTCTGCTTGGCAAGATGTTAAGAGGGGTGTGCCACAGGGATCAGTGAGGGGTCCTCAACTCTTTCCAATTTATATAAATGATTTGGATGAAGGGACTGATGGAATGGTTGCTAGGCAGCTTCTTCAACAGCATCTTCCAAACCCACAACCACTACCATCTAGAAGAACTAAGGGCAGCAGATAGATGAGAACACCACCAGCTAGAAGTTCCCCTCCAAGTCACTCACCATCCTGACTTAGAAATATATTGCAGTTCCTTCACTGTCGCTGGGTCAAAATCCTGGAACTCCCTCCCTAACAGCACTGTGGGTATATCTACACCACATGGACTCCAGCAGTTCAAGAAGGCAGCTCACCACCACCTTCTCAAGGGCACCTAGGGATGGGCAGCGAAGCCAGCGAAGCCCACATTCCATGAATGAATTAAAAAAAAGTAAGCTGTGAAGATGACATTAGGAGACTACAAGGGATACAGATAGGTTAAGAGAGTGGACAAAGATCTGGCAAGCGGAATATAATGTGGGAAAATGTGAAATTGTCCATTTTGGCAGGAAGAATAAAAACAAAGCATATTATCTAAATGGTGAGAGAGTGCAGAGCTCTGAGATGCAAAGGGATCTGGGTGTCCAAGTTCATGAATCGCAAAGGGTTAGTATGCAGGTACAGCAAGTAATTAGGAAAGCTAATAGAATGTTATCATTTATTACGAGGGGATTTGAATATAGAAGCAGAGACATTATGCATCATACAGGACGTTGATGAGTCCACATCTGGGGTACTGTGTACAGTATTAGAAGCAGTTCAGAGAAGGATTACAAGACTAATAATGGGAGGGTAGTCTTCTGAGGAAAGGTTGGACAGGTTAGGCTAGTATCCGCTGGAGTTCAGAAGAGAAAGAAGTGACTTGAATGAAACACATAAGATCCTGTGTCATCTTGACAGGGTGGATGTGGAGAGGATGGGCGGAATTTTCCCTGCCCGCTGGCGTCAGGCATGGTCGGTAGCGCGAGCGGATATTATGGCGCAATTGATTTTACGAGGGCGAGAAATCAGTTCACGATCGTCCGCTCAGCCTGCCAATGGCGGGCTGCATTTCCCGCCATCGGACGTTGGGAACCTCATTGTAATACATCAACATATCATTATCAGGCCAGCCCGCTAGAATCGTCCTCCCCACCTGCTGGATTGTTCATCCACATCGGCGGGAAAGCATGCCGACATGTTTCACAACAGCACATAAAAAACTTGCACTTGGTGGCCTGCACATTGAAGGGAACTTGGAGGTGAGTACACAGTAACATTGTGCAGTGCTTGACAGGGTTGCTTGTTGGACTTCAAGCTTCAGGGGCGCTTGGGGTTGGGGTTAAGGTCATCCTTGCCATTGAGGCGACTCCTGGCAGTGGGGTGGGGGGGGTTTAAGGGCAGCCTTGCCATTGAGGCGACTCATGGTGGGAGGGTTAGGGGCAGCCTTGCTGTTGAATATAGTGCATTTGGAGTGGGTGGGTAGGGTGGGTGAGGGAAGTGGCCACGTATTCGGGAAACCTGTATAAAAAGTGACCATTTCTCTGCAACTGAGACAGTTCAGGCGCAGCCACATTGATATGATTGGAGTCGGGCTCCTAGCTTATCTGCCCACTCAAGTAACACAGAGGCATCAAAGTGCCACCAAGTGCTCCAGAGCTTCACCCCCACCCACCAGGCACAGACTGCAAATTCAAGAGCATTTTAGTGGACTGCAGAGAAGTTGGACAATTGCACATGTTGTACAATCTCCTCGCTAAAGCTGGCCATGTGGCAGTCACTGCTAGGGGCGCTCACAACCCCTTGCAATGTCAGCATACCGGTTTGGGTCAGTCTCCCCCATGGATTACGGTAACAGGGCAGCCATGCAGCGCACTAATCTCTGGCTATCCAAGTGTTGGCCGGCACTCTCCAGGGAGCTTTAAGGGGCCGTCACACTTAACTAGGACAGGCGCTTAGTACACACATTCTAACCATGTGTCTCTCTTTTTCATCCTGCAGGAGGAGTACATCAGGATCATGGAGCCTGGTGAACTAGCTGTATGCCTGATGATGTACAGAGCGCCAAGACAACGGAGAAGAGAGCAGCTCAGGCTCCTGGCTGCACTGAGGCAGGAACAGCAACCCCAGGAAGAAGGAGCGGCTGGGGTTCCCGGACACACTGCCCTACAGCCACAGCGAGTGTCGCAGGCCAGAGCCTAGCGACACCCAGGGTCTATAGACAACGCCTTTCATTCCTGCAGATGACCGAGAACCATTGTCGCTGAAGACTGCTCATGTCTAGTGAATTGGTTGGTCACATCTGCCACCTGCTGCAGGGTTTGGCGCCACAGGGTCATTGTGAAAGTGACCATGGTGCTCAATTTCTACACCAGTGGCTCCTTTCAGGGCTTCACAGGTGACCTCTTTGGGATATCACAAGCCTCCACCCACAAATGCATGAGGTCACAGATGTCATCTTTTTGAGGGCACACAACTTTGGGCATTTCGCCCGAGACCAGAACAGCCAGGATGCAAGGGCAATTGGATTCGCCCAGATCTCGGGTTTCCCACAGGTGCAGGATGTGATCGACTGCACTCATGTGGTGCTCAGATCTCCATCACAACACAAGGTGAACTACCTTGTGGAATCAACCGCAAGGGTTTCCATTCGCTGAATGTGCAGCTGATGTGTGATCACCAGAAACGCATCTTGTAGGTATGCACACAGTTTCCATGGAGTGTGCACGATGCCTACATCCTCAGTCAGTCACAGATCCCTGGAGTGTTCCAGGGTCCACAAAGCTGCAGGGCTGGCTCCTCGGGGACAAGGGCAGAGGCCGTGGCTGATGACACCTGTGCAGCGTCCTCAGAGCGACGCTATAATGAGGCTCATGCTGCAACTCACAACTTGGTGGAGCAGACCATCAGGATGCTGAAGGTGCGGTTCTGGTGCCTGGACTGGTCTGGTGGAGCCAGAGGGTGTCATGCATCGTCATTGTCTACTGCGACTTTTACAACCTGGTGCTGCAACAGGGAGAGTAGCTGGCTGAGGAGGAGATGGAGGAGTTGCACATCTCCTCTGATGAGGAGGGTGCTGATGGGGATGAGGGTAAGGGGGTCCTCGGAGGCGACAATGACAAGGATGAGGCCTCACACCAGCTAGACAAGGCAGGGGCACATGGGAGGCCTTCATAGCTGCTAGATTTGTGGAGGATGATGCCCACATGCAGTGAGGTGTCCCCATAGATCCTCACATTGCATCTGTGAATGTTTGACTCCAGTATGGCTTATGGCAGCGCAAATACCCTCTGTGAGAATGCTCCTGTCGTGGAAACCCTACTAGTCACTCAGTTGCAGGAGGATGATGAAGACTTGCAGTGAGGACACTCCATAAATCTTCACATAGCCTCTGAGATTGTCTGACTCCTGTCTGACCGAGAGCAGATCGCTTGCGCTCCATGATCAGGATCATATCATAGGGACGCAGACATGAAACTTTAGAAGCACCAGATCCTATGACCACCTTTAGCATCTGAACCCTTCAGGAGCTGGAGCACAGCATCAATGGTCACAGATGCTGAAGAGATGGGGGCCAGCCCTCCTTAAAGGTGCTGAGAGCACACAGAGAGCATGAGAGAATTCTGTGGCGCCAGCCCACTGCATTCTGGCAGCAATGACCAGCACCGCCGAGATGCAGGCATCAGTAATGGCTCCAGAGAGTGTGAGGCTAGACCATCACTTTGGTCTGAAGGCTGCACAAAGCACAGGGAATAGGCCCTGGACTGAGACACCTGCCTTTATCTTGTACAGAAAGGTTTCACATCTGAGCGACAAGAACCACTGTTTGTCAGAATGAGGAGCCATAGTCAGGGAGACATTCTTGGGAGTTTATTGACAATAGTGAACAGTATGTACAAGTGATTAACACCCATGCCTAGACCGTGCAACTAATTCTCCTTAACTTTCTTAACCCGTCACTATGTCTTGGTGCTCCCCAGATATTCACAGCAGATGTGGAGGCAGCCTGCTGACTGCGATGCCCTGTCTGTGATGACTTTGGTGGGCATCCTCTGGAGGGATGAGACTTGGAGGGCCCTGGCCTGCTTTCGGGGTCCTGCTATGTTGCAGTGACACTTTCCTCGGCCTGTAGAGCTGGAGCTGCTGAAGTCACAGGAAGTGGGGAGTCAGATGGGCCAGACACTTTCTGAGTCACCTGGATGGATGGGCCTAGAATGTGCACCTGCTGATCTTCCTACCTATGGGTGCCTGGGGACACTAGGCTGGCTCCTTGAGGAGCAAGGGGTAGTTGGAGTGAGATCGAGTTGCCCAGCACCCCTCTTGCATACATATTGGTAGAGGCCAACTATAGCATCAACGATGGAGCTGAGCCCGCACAGCAGTGCAGGAGTGATGTCCTGGACCAAGGTCTCCATGGCAGCCATCATCCTACCAGTGTTGACCTCAGCACGTTGGCATGCCAGCACTATCACCTCAGACTGAAGGCGGACAGCCTCCTCCATCGTGCCTTGCAATCTGAGGGGTGCAGCTGACATCCCTTCCTGTTCTTCCCGAGCTTGCCTTTGCAGCTCCAGCAACCGTGACATGACCGAGTCCAGAGGCTCGTCATCTGACTCAAACTCAGCAAAGTTCTGGACCCCAGCAGTCCTCCAAGTGCCAGGGACCTGGGAATTCCCTGCCTCTGCCTGGTTTGGGTCGGACGGTGTAAAGTGCTCATCAAATTGTGACTCTGGGGCTATTCTAAAGCCAGGTCCCACCAAGGTGCTTGTCTCTGCGCTAGTGGAGGGTGTGGGTGAGCATTGTGATGGGACTTCAGAGAGGGTGCCTTCAGATTCCTCTTCAGGGGTTTCTCTGGGGCTCGATTGGAGGCCCTGGGTCATGGACTCCTTCGGCTGTTTGGCAGATGCACCTGTGAAAGCAAAGCGGGATAATTAGTGCATGGCTGTGGCTTGTGAAACAAGACACATCACTCACGGCATGGTTGCCTGATGGATGTTACACTGCTGGACCCTCACTTAGTAGAGCAGCACCGACCTCACCGTAAGCACAGGGCCGGTCCAGATTCTCTCCGGCCAGCTGGACGGCTCGGATTTCAAAGCCCGTGAGGACCTTGGTTTTGGGCATTCTGCCAGAGGTCTGCGATCTCTCTCTCTTGTTGTGTGCTAGCTTCTCCCGCATGGATAGAGATGGAGAAAGTGTAAGCAGGATGCCTGCCAGGCCGGATGATAAGTATGCCTGGCCTGTGTAGGTGGTGAGCGGTCCCATGGACGGGATGGGGACAATGACGGTGTGTGTGAGAGAGTGAATGGTGATGTCCCTTGAACCGGCAGTGAGTGAGGGCCCGGTGGATGTGTGATGGGTTTGTGAGTGTGTGAGTTGAGAGTGAAGAGAAGAGTGTCTTATCCTGCCAGAACGGAGGAGATCATTCATACTCTTGCTGTACTGGGTGACTGTCCTCTTTTGGAAGGCGCTGTTGCTGACCTGCGCTGCCACCACCTCCCAAGCCGGGTTAGTGCTGTTGCTGCCCATTCTGCAGCCAGAGCGGGAGTAAGGACATCCTTGCCGGCCTCCACAGCATCCAAAAGGCGCTCGAGGGATGCATCACTGAACCTGGGTCTGCAGTCTTCTTCAGTTTCAGGACCATGTCTTCCAAGCAGCAGTTGTGGTCTGGAAGCCCTGAGATGTGTGCTTGCTGCTGGACTTTAAATATGATGCCTGGCGTGATGCAGCGGGAGGGTGATGGCAGGAGAGTGAATGAGAGCCCACCCATTATTGAAACAGCGTGTTTCCCGGGAATACATAAATAACGTGGCTGATCTGGGACGATACGGAGTGAAAACCCGCCATCATGGCCAGCAGATAAAACGTAATTTTACCCGCTCGCTACCGCACTTAGTGCAAATCTGAGAAGATTCTGCCCAATGTTTCTTCTTGTGGAAGAATCTAGAACTAGGGGTCACTGTTTAAAAATAAGGTGTCATCATTTAAAAATGAGATGCGGAGAAACCTTTTCTCTCAGAGGGTCGTGAGTCTTTCTCTTTCTCAAAGGGCATGGAAGCAGTATCTTTGGGTGAAACGTTTTTAGGTGGGAATGTGGAGTTGTGGTTACAATCAGGTCAATCATGACCTTACTGAATGGCAGAACAGGCTCAAGGGGCCGAGTGGTCTACTTCTGCTCCTATTTCATATGCTTGTATGTAGCACGTGAAATAGAAAAAGGAGAAGACCATATGGCCTATCAAGCCTGATCCACCATTCAGTATGATCGAGGCTGATCTTGGGCTTCAGCTCCATTTTCCCACCTAATACCCGTATCCCATAATTCTTTGAGAGACCAGAAATCTGTCTATCCCAGCCTTAAGTATATTCAGTGGTGGAGCATCCACCCTCTGGCATAGAGAATTACAAAGATTCACAACCCTTTGAGTGAAACAATCTCAGTCCCAAATGATTGCTCCCTTATCCTGAAGCAGTGCCTCCCATGTTTTAGATTCCTCAAAAGGCAGAAAAATCTCTCAGCGTCTATCCTATCAAGCCCCCTCAGAGCTTTGTAGGTTTCATTGAGATTGCCCTCTCAATCTTCTAAACTCCAGGGAAATATAAGCCCGATTTACTCAGCTTCTCATTATAGGACAACACTGCCTCCAATGCAAAATATATCCTTTCTTAAATATGGAGACCAAAACTACACAGTATTCCAGATGTGGTCTCACCAAAGCCCTGTACAAGTACAGCAAGACTTCTTTATTCCTGTACTCTAATCCCCTTGCAATAAAGGCCAAGATGTCATTTGCTTTCCTATTTGCTTGCTGCACCTGCATGCTAACTTTCTGCATTCTTTGTACCAGCACAGATACCCAAGTCTCTTTGAATATCAACACTCACAAGTTTCACACCTTTTAAAAAATATTCTACTTTTCTATTCTTACCACCAAATTGAATAACTACACACTTCTCCACATTGTATTCCATCTGCCATCTTATTGCCCACTCACCTAACCTGTCTATATCTAATCGCAGCCTCTCTGTGTCCTCCTCACAGCTTGCCTTCCCATTTAGCTTCATATCATCAGCAAACTTTGATACATTACTCTCTGTCTCTTCATCTAAGTCATTAATATAGACTGTAAATAGCTGAGGGCCCAGCACTGATCCTTGCGGTACCTCACTGTTCACTGCCTGCCAAGGTGATAAAGCCCCATTTATGCCCACTCTTTGCTTTCTGTCCATTAACCAAACTTATACCCATGCTAAAATACTACTCCCAACTCCATGAGTCCTTAAGTATTTTAAGTCTGTGTTTTCTCTATTTGATCATGTCTTAACCATCATATTTCCAAAATTAACCACGTCCAAACAAAATCAGCCTCATGAGCCAAGAATCAGAGTTGGAGGCATCTACAATGATGTCATTGAAGAAGGTGATTTACCATCAGGACTTAAAAACAAATAGAGAACTTTGCATAGGGTACAAGAGTTAAACCTGGCCAAATCTTGATAGTATTTTCAGCTTTTAGAATCTCAGCTGAAAGAGATTGGTCTGGATTTAATGCAGACTGCTATGATGGAAACAATGGCGTCTGGGCCTGTTTCATTGCGGGAGAAGCCCTGCATCAGTTTCTAGGCTGCAGCAAAACTTCTCCTGATTCAGCCCGAGAGTAGAAGGGGCTGACGTGAGATTCATGGCCACCTGCACAGCATGTCAATTAGGCTCCTTAATAAGCCAATTGACACCTATTAACTCTGAGCACGCCACAACTTAATGGTGGCCTAGGATTAAATGGAAGCCACACAGCTTTTTGCAGCCTTGGAAGGCCACCCAACAAGCCCTGTCTAATTTTCCAGTGGCCTCCCAGTGGTGGTAGCGATGGGCGGTGGGGGCTCCCTCGTACTCACATCAAGGGCCCAGCATTGGGAAGAGGATTGGCCCCTGAAAGCCACCCCTCTTCCCTTGCCTTTGAACCCAACTGCTCCCCACCCTCCCGTAACTCCCATCCCACCTTCTCTCACATTGAGACTAGGGTCTCACAATGATGCTGGGCCACTGGTGGGTGCATTGCCACAAGCTGCCACCTCTCCTGCTGGTGCCAGAGGCAGTGATGAGTTGCCGGCCTCAGATTGGCAGTTCTTGGTGGGTGTGCATCAGTCATTGGGGACCCCATTCATGGGGGAGGCCCGACTGTAGCCACTTAAGTGCCTGAAGCGTATTTGATTCTGTAAGGGCACTGCTGATGGAACTGACGGGGGTTCCCACTAGGAATATGCCAGTTTCATTGGGAGGAGGATCTCAAGTAGCCATTAACTGACTACTTAAGAACTTCAGTTGCCCCAAGGTTGGGCAGGTAGCCTGACATTCCCCTGCTTTTTTTTATTCATTCATGGGATGTGGCCTTCACTGGTTAGGCAGCATTTATTGCCCATCCCTAATTTCCCTTCAGAAGGTGATGGTGAGTGGCGTTCTTGAACCACTGTAGTCCATGTGGTGTAGGTACAGCCATGGTTTAGGAGAGAGTTCCCAGCATTATGACCTAGCAACAGTGAAGGAACAGCGATATATTTCCAAGTCAGGATGGTGAGTGGTTTGGAGGGGATCTTCTAGGTGGTAGTGTTCCCATGTGTTTGCTGCCCTTGCCCTTCGAGATGGTAAAGGTTGTGGGTTTAGAAGGTGCTGTCAAAGGAGCCTTGGTTTGGCCTGGATGGTTCCAAGCTTTCTGAATGTTGCTGGAGCTGTACTCATTCAGACAAGTAGAGGGTATTCCATCACACTCCTGACATGTACTTTGTAGATGGTGGACAGGCTTTTGGAATTAAGAGGTGAGTTATTCATCTAGCCCCCTGACCTGTTCTTGTAGCCACAGTATTCATTTGGCTAGTCCAGTTCAATTCTTGGTCAATGGTAACCCCACGATGTTGATAGTGGGGGTTGCAGTGATTGTAATGTCATTGAATGAGAAGGGGAGATGGTTGGATTCTCTCTTGTTCGAGCTGGTCATTGCCTAGCACTTGTGTGGAGTAAATGTTACTTGTCAATTGTCAGCCCAAGCCTGGATATTGTCCAGGTCTTGCTGCATTTGGACATAGACTGCTTCAGTATCTGAGGAGTCGCAAATGGTGTTGACCATTGTGCAATCATCAGCGAACATCCCCATTCCTGACCTTATGCTGGAAGGTAGGTCATTGATGAAGCTGCTGAAATGGTTGGACCTAGGACATGACCTGAGGAACTCCTGCAGTGATGTCCTGGAACTGAGATGAGTGACCTCCAACAAACACAACCATCCTCCTTTGTGCCAGGTATGACTCCAACCAGTGGAGAGTTTTCCCCCTGATTCCCATTGACTTCAGTTTCGCTAGGGTTGCATGATGCCACATTTGGTCAAATGCTGCCTTTATGTCACCTCTGGAGTTCAGCTCTTTTGCCTATGTTTGAACCAAGGCTGTAATGAGGTCAGGAGCTGAGTGGCCCTGGCGGAACCCAAACTGAGCATCAATGAGCAGGTTATTGCTAAGCAAGTGCCACTTGATAGCACTGTTGATGACCCCTTCCATTACTTGACTGATGATTGAGAGTAGGCTGATGGGTCACTAATTGGCCTGGTTGGATTTGTCCTCCTTTTTGTGTACAGGGCATACCTGGGCAATTTTCCATATTGACAGATAGATGCCAGTGTTGTGGCTGTAGTGCAACAACTTGACTAGCGGTACGGTAAATTCTGGAGCACAAGTCTTCAATACTATTGTTGGAATATTGTCAGCACCCATAACCTTTGCTGTATCCAGTGCCTTCAGCTGTTTCTTGATATCATATGGGGTGAATCAAATTGGCTGAAGACCGGCATCTGTGATGCTGGGGACCTCTGGAGGAGGCTGAGGTGTATCATCCATTTGGCATTTCTGTTGCAAGTACTTCAGCCTTATCTTTTGCACTGATGTGCTGGGCTGCTCCATCATTGAGGACGGGGATATTTGTGGAGCCTTCTCTTCCAGTGAGTTGTTCAATTGTCCACCACCATTCATCACTGGATGTGGCAGGACTGCAGACCTTAGATCTGAACCACTGGTTGTGGAATTGCTTAGCCCTGTCTATCACTTGCTGCTTATGCTACTTGGCACACAAATAGTCCTGTGTTATAGCTTCACCAGGTTGACGCCTCATTTTTAGGGATGCCTGGTGCTGCTCCTGGCATGCCCTCCTGCACTCTTCATTGAACCAGTGTTGAACCCACAGCTTGGTGGTAATGGTAGAGTGGGGGATATGCTGGGCCATGAGGTTACAGATTGTGGTTGAATATAATTCTGCTGCTGCTGATGGCCCACACCGCCTCATGTCTAGTCAGTTTTGAGCTGCTAGATCTGTTCAAAAACTATCCTATTTTGCACAGTAGTAGTGCCACACAACTCAATGGAGGGCATCCTCAATGTGAAGATGGGACTTCGTCTCCACAATGACTGTGCCATGGTCACTCGCACTGATACTGTCATGGACAGATGCATCTGCAACAGGCAGATAGGTGACGATGAAGTCAAGTATGTTTTCCCCTCTTGTTGGTTCCCTCACCACCTGCCGCAGACCCACTCTAGCAGCTATGTCCTTTAGGATTCGGTCAGTGGCGGTGCTTTTGAGCCACTCTTGGTGACGGATATTGAAGACCCCCACATTCTGCACCCTTGCCACCCTCAGTGCTTCCTTCAAGTGGTGTTCAACATGGAGGAGTACTAATTCCTCAGCTGAGGCGGGGCAGGGGGGTTGTGTGGTGGTACATGGTAATCAGCAGGAGATTTCCTTGTCCAAGTTTGACCTGATGCCATGAGACTTCATGGGGTCCGGAGTCGATATTGAGGGCTCCCAGGGCAACTCCCTCCCGACTGTGTAGCACCACCTTTGCTGGATCTGTCCTGCTGCTGGGATAGGACATATGCAAGGATGGTGATGGTGGAGTCTGGGACATTATCTGTAAGGCATGATTCCATGTGGATGACTATGTCAGGCTGTGGCTTGACTAATCTGTGAGGCAGCTCTCCCAATTTTGGCGCAAGACTCCAAATGTTAGCAAGGAGGACTTTGCAGGGCCGACAGGGCTGGGTTTGCCGTTGTCATTTCTAGTGCCTAGGTTGATGCCGGATGGTCCATCCGGTTTAATTCTTTCCCCAATTTCCTGTAGTGGTTTAATACAACTGAGTGGCTTCCTAGGCCATTTCAGAGGGCATTTAAGAGTCAACCATGCTGCTGTGGGGCTGGAGTCACATATAGGCCAGACCAGGATGGCAGATTTCCTTCCCTCAAGGACATTAGTGAACCAGATGGGTTTTTATGACAATCAACAATAATTTCATAATCATCATTAGACTTTTCATTCCAGGTTTTTACTGAATTCAATTTCCACCATTGGCCGTGATGGGATTCGAATCCAGGACCCCAGACAATGACCCATGCCACCACCTCCCTGCTGCTGATAAAATTCCAGCTGAGACCAGTAGGCAACAGGCACACTACCCTTGCCCCCACCCCCCCTGCAATCCCACCTTATTTTATGCCTGTTAGCCTGCTCCTGTAGGGTTTAAGGGGGAGGGATATAAATTTCCAGCCAATGTGTATGAGAGAATATAAGAGTGAAAGAGAAAAAAGAAAAAGAGAAGGAAACGGGCAGTATTTCTCCCTTGCCGCTTTTTGGCATGTACCAACCAAATGCCTAATGCTGCTAACAGGATCCCATTCCATTTTAAGGATCAGGCCACAATATCATACTGCAGGTATACCACGGGCTGAAAGTGGACCCACTGGCTGTCGCGATAGCGGAAAGTCTGGGATGGTGGTGAGGGGCATGTCCACTCTTTTTCGGGTGCCAGACAGTTCTTCCATGCTGCCAGACTCCATCCAACCTCTGCTCCCCTAGTGGCTTGGAGGATGGTAATTGTGTTGCTATAATGTCACATTGCAACCTGTTTATTGAACTTACTATGGAAATCTGAAAGCTACCCATTTGTTAAAGATATTTCGTCACTCCAGTTTTAGGTTTAAGTAGTTTAATTCTCAAATACACTGATTACAAAACATAGGTGTGTATAATAAACTTATTTAAAATCAATATGTTTTCCCAGCAGAAACCCGGAAAGGCCAACTCAGGTTTTTTGTAGGACCTATGATCCCCAGAACTCGACACCTTTGTAACCCTTCACTACTACTGTACTTAGAATGCCTATCTTCTTGCTGCATATTTTTTGCTGTTAACCTTTGGAAAACTAAGAGATAAAAACTGAATACACAAATTAGTCAAACCACTTACGGAAAGTGGTCAGAATGACAAAACTGAACCCAAAACAGCAATGAATACCATCTTGTTGAGGAAAGGTGGGATTTGACATTCAGTGCAATAAGTCAGACTCCTGGGGCAGACTTTTGCCCTTGTCGGGCGGGCTCGGTGGGGACAGGCGGGGGAGGGTTGGGAAGCTGACTGCCGCCCATGATCGGGGCCGGACCGCAATTTCACGCTGGCGGGCCAATTAAGGCCCACCTAGCGTGAAACGTGAGCGGCAGCGGTCAGTGCTGCCTGTGCAGGTGGAGGAGGAGGACAAGCGCAAACTTTTTTTTAAATGCATTTACAGGATGTGGGCTTCGCTGGCTGGGCCAGCATTTATGGCCCATCCCTAGTTGTCCTTGAGAAGGCAGCGGTGAGCTGCCTCCTTGAACCACTGCAGTCCATATGGTGTAGATACATCCACAGTACTGTTAGGAAGGGAGTTCCAGAATTTTGACCCAGCAACAGTGAAGGAACTGCGAAATATTTCCAAGTCAGGATGGTGAGCAACTTGGAGGGGAACTTCCAGGTGGTGGGGTTCCCATCTATCTGCTGCCCTTGTCCTTCTAGGTGGTAGTGGTCGTGGGTTTGGAAGGTGCTGTCTAAGAGGCCTTGGTGAAATCCTGCAGTGCATCTTGTAGATGGTACACATTGCTGTTACTGTGCGTCGGTGATGAAGGGAGTGAATGTTTGTGGATGTGGTGCCAATCAAGCAGACTGCTTTGTCCTGGATGGTGTCCAGCTTCTTCAGTGTTGTAGAAGCTGCACTCATCCAGGCAAGTGGGGAGTATTCCATCACATTCCTGACTTGTGCCTCGTAGATGGTGGACAGGCTTTGGGGAGTCAGGAGGTGAGTTACTCGTCGCACGCTTCCTAGCTTCTGACCTGCCACAGTATTTATATAGCTAGTCCAGTTCAGTTTCTGGTCAATGGTAACCCCCAGGATATTGATTCACGCATGCACTCGAGTGCACGCTTGAAAATCTCCCTGCCTCAGGGAGATGAACAGTTTTAAAAATTAGAAATTAAGATTTTAAAAATGTTATAAAACATGTCCCCTCATGTGACTCTGTCACATGAGTAGGGACATGTTATAAATGAAATTTTAAAAAATTTACTTTATTTTTTATTATTTGTTGGAAACCTCGTGGTTGAGTTTTCCAAAAAAATGCAAAGGCCGTTGGCCTTTTCACCTGCCTGCCAACCATAAGGTTGGACGGGCAGCGAAAAATTTATTTCAACTACCTTGTTTATGGCCTTAATAGGCCGTTTAATTGTTGGCATGCTCACCGGCGAAACTATCACGCAATCGCGCGTTGACATCGGGACATTTGCCCAACGTTAACAAGCGTCATTTTATGCTGGAGCGAGTTGGGCATACGCCCACCCACCAAGGTAAAAATTCTGCCCAGATTATGCATCGTGTGTTACATGTGCTATAAACCAGCCTATCTGCCTCCTCACTGTGAGCAATGCCACTGTAGATCTGCTAATACTTAGAATAAAGATATAAGCAACATCAGAAAAATGGAGAAACTTCTAAAAGTTGGGCCTTTCTGGGTCTCTGCTGGGAAAACATATTGATTTTTCATAAGTTTATTATACACATCTATATTTTGCAATCAGTGTATTTAAGAGTTAAATTATTTAAACATAAAACTGGGTCGACAAAATAGATAGCTTTCATCTTTCCATGGTAAATTCAGTGAACAGGCTGCAATGTGACATTATAGCAACATAATTACCATTCTTCTCACCATTAAGAGTATAGCTCATTCTGTATTTCTGCCATGCTAATTGCCTGCTCTTGTTTTGCAAATCGGGTATGCATCCCTTAGGAACATATACTAATAAAAATGCAAATAAGAGCTGTAAATGACAACCCTTTCCTAATGGCACATTCAGGGTAGAGTTAAAACTCAAACTGATGGCTGATGCTCTACTTTTGTGAAGTCGCTACAATAGATATCTTTGTATCTGTCAAGCCAAGCACAGACCCTAAAATGGCTATAGCAACAATGGTGGAGGGAATCATAATGTAATTGTGGTGCAGGCTGTCTTTGGTGTTGTATGGAGAATGTCACATTAAATCCTGAATTATGAAAGCACAGATGGAAACAGAAAGCTTAGTCTAAAGTAATAAAAGTTTTATTAGCAATTACAGCCTGAACCTCGCTAAATAAAAGCATAAACAATCTGCAATCTCTGGTGATTTCAATAATTTAAACATCCTAGTTGAAGCTGTCTGTGTAAGCAAGTGAGTCCGGTACAGTGCAGCTGGTCAACACTGGGCTGGTTTTATCCAGTTATATATTCTCTCCTCTGCCTCTTGCTGCGTTTGTGATAAAGTCTATTGCACCAGTTAGGTTGCTGATCCCTCTCTTGGCAGATCTGATGGAACTTCTCTTTTTTTGATATCTGTTATATTTTGTATTCCTTTTTAAATAAATTTTGCTATCTGCCAAGTATACATTTATTTGATATTGCGATGAACCCAGGTGTCACGGACAGGAGGGGATGTTAATTTAAACAGCACTAATTTCTCTTCTCACCACCCGTCCATAACAGAAAGGTGTTTTGATTTGCTTCCCCCTTTATAAGCGGCGACATATTTTCCAACCCTTCAGTTTTGACGTGATCCAATTTCAATTAATAACCCCAGAGCAAACAAGAGATAGGATGAACTCGAAGGGTTTGTTTATTTGCACACACTCAAAACGCTGCATTCATACAGTAAAAGAGATATAGAGAAAAGAAAGGTTTGCAAAGAAAGGGCAAAGACCATAGGGAAAAGAGTTATTGTTTCACGTGGGTTCCAGAGTCCCAAATCAAAGTACAATGAGGTATTCCTTCATGGTGGTCAGCAGGCTAAAAACTGATGCCAGTTAATTCACTTTTCCAGTGGTGTTGACTACCCAAGATGAGATAGGCATGCAGAAATGAATCAGTCTTGTCAGTATGGTACAGAAGCCCCAGCAGAAAGAGTGTAGATGGTGCCAGGTATCCAATTTGGGCAGGGCTTCTTTTCTGTGATGTTGCTAGTTAGATGGTAAAATAGCAGACTGAGTTTACAGTTCCACGAGGCAATATTACTGGTTTCACAAATTAGAGGTCCATGTCACATGACTCCCACCTCCCCACATTGTCTTTGACAAGGGACGTGTGTTCATCACTTGGGTCTCCAAGATTGTTAAGTGTCTTAACCATTAAGAATCGAAAGGATGGTTGTGGGGCGCTTTGTCCTAGCAGACCAGCAGACTCCAGTTGGCCAACCTTGGTTATGAAATGCAGATGGCCTTTGTATAGTTCTCCTTGAATTTGCTCTCTGCAGCCCAAAGGGGGTTTTAGAGTCTCTTCAGGTATAATGAGGTGCAAGTTTCTTTGATACACCAGGTACCTCCGTTTGTTCAGGTGTCACAGACAGACATAGATTCAGCCGTTTTAAAAGGCCTTTGTCCAGTTTTTAAAATTTTAGACATAGAACTTAGGATATATTTATATATATATATATATATATATACACATATATATAAAATAAAAAATATATAGGCTGAGGTCCCAGTCCCCTCAAATCAGGTATCTGTTGCACCTAACAGTAATCCCAAATATGCAGGAAATAAAAACAGAAAATGCAGGAAATACTCAGCAGTTCAGGCAACATCTGTGGAGTGAGAAACAGAGTTAATGGGTTAGTTTTTCCCATGGGCTTCAGGACCCCAATGTCAGGATGAAATGGAGGCTCTAAACATACATTCCAGTCCCATTGCATACCTGAGGCAGTTTGAAGGCCACGAGGGTGCCTCAACAAGAAGGTCCCCTTGTTGGCCTTCCCTGCAGTGCAGAAATTAATAAGGTTGAGGCCAGCAGGCCAATCTGGATGGAAGGGAAACCCCTCAACTGGATTGTAAGATTGTGGTATTTTATGTTTGAAGCCTCACCAATGCAGTATGGACCCCTCTGGCACTTATGGCCATCCCCAGCCTGTCACAGGGAGACTGCCTCCATTAAGCTGGTGGGCTCCACACACAGCAGGAGGCTGCTTCGCTGGCAGCAAGATGCTGGCAAGGCCTCAAAATTGCCGCTAATCAGTTACCTTAATTGGCTGCCTGTCACTGTGGTGCGGGCAGCTGATCCTCTTCCCAACCTGCGTCAGGAAACTTCCCTGGTGATGGTAATGGGTTGGCGAGCCATCCTGACCCATACCAACAGGACCTCAGGGTAAAGGCACCCCTAGGAGGCTGCGCCCACAATATGATTGAATTTTATATCCAGCACGAAAGGAAGAAGAGTGGGTCTAAGACTAGTATTTTAAACTTAAATCAGGGCAACTATGTGGGTATGAAATCTAAGCTAGCTGAAGTGAATTGGGATACTAGCTAAGGGATGGACCAATACAGAAGCAATAGCAGACATTTAAGGGGATATTTTAGAATACTCAGAATAAGTATAGCCCTACTATAAAGAAAAATTCTAAAGGGAGGACCCACCATCTGTGGTTAATGAAAGAAGTTAAGGAAAGCATCAAACTTAAGGAAAAAGCACATAAATGCAAAAAGATGAATGGCAGGTCAGGTGCTTGGTCAGAATATGAAGAACAGCAGACAATGACTAGAAGGTGATTCAGGAAAAATAAATTAGAGTATGAGAGGAAGCTAGCTAGAAGTGTAAAAACAAATAACAAGAGTTTCTAAAATTATTTAAACAGGAAAAGAGTAAAGAGTAAGAGTGTTGATCCTCTAGAGAGTGAGAATGGGAAGTTAATAGATAATAAGGAAATGGCGGATGAAATGAACAAATATTTTGCTTGTTTTCACTATAGAGGATACAAAAGACATTCGAATAATAGCTGTAAATCAGTAGGTGGAGGTGAGAGAGGAAGTTGGTGAAATTATAATTGCTAGGGAAGTGACACTGAGAAAACTGATGGAGCTGTGGACTGACAAATCTCTGGGTTCAGATGGATTTCATCCTAAGGTCTGAAAAGAGGTGGCTAATGAGGAAGTAGATGCATTGATGCTAATTTTCCAAAATTCCCTAGATTCTGGAAAGGTCTCACCAGTCTGGAAAGTAGCAAATATTAATCCTCTATTCAAGAAGGGAAGGATGCAGAAAACAGGGCCAGTTAGCTTGACATCTGTCGTGGGGAATGTGTTAGGGTCGATCATTAAAGAGGTTGTAGCTGGGCACTTGGAGAAACACAAGTCGATTGGGAAGAATCAGCATGGTTTTGTGAAAGGAAAATCATGTTTAACTAATTTATATGAGTTCTTTGAAGGAGTAACATGTGCTGTGGATAAAGAGGAGTCTGTAGACGTACTGGACTTAGATTTCCAGAAGGCATTTGATAAAGTGCCACATCAAGGGTTATTGCAAAAATGAAAGATGCAGGGGGTAACATATTAGCCTGGATAGAAGATTGGCTGGCTGGCAGAAAACAGAGAGTATGCATAAATGGGTCTTTGTCTGACTGGCAGGATATGACAGATGTAGGGGTCTGTGCTGGGCCTCAACTTTTTACAATTTATATCAATGATTTAGATGGGGGGAGCAAAAGCATGGTAGCTAACTTTGCAGATGACGCAAAGGTAGGTAGGAAAGTTTGTTGTGAAGAAGACTTAAGGAGTTTGCAGACATTTATAGAATAGCTGAGTGAGTGGGCATAAATCTGACAAATGGAGCATAATGTGGGAAAATGTGAAGTTGTTCACTTTGGCAGGAAGAATAAAAAAGCTGAGTGATATTTAAAAGGAGAAAGACTGCAGAATTCCAAGGTGTTCTCATGCATGAGTCACAAAAGGTTAGTATGCAGGCACAGCAAGTAATTAAGAAGGCTAAAGGAATGCTATCCTTTATTACGAGAGGAATTAAACATACAAATAAGGATGTTATGCTTCAGTTATATAGGGCATTGGTGAGACCGTGTCTTGAATGCTGTGTGAAGTTTTGGTCTCCTTATTTGAGGGAGGATGTAAATGTGGTGGAGGCGGTTCAGAGGTGGTTTACTAGATTGATACCTGGAATGAGCGAGTTGTCTTATGAGGATAGGTTGGACAGGCTGGACTTGATTCCACTGGAGTTTAGAAGAGTGAGGGGTGACTTGATTGAAGTATATAAGATCCTGAAGGCTATTGACAAGGTGGACACAGAAAGGATGTTTCCTCTTCTGGGTGAGTCCAAAGCTAGGGGGCACGGGTTTAAAATTAGAGGCCTCCCTTTTAGGACAGAGATGAGGAGAATTTTTTTCTCTCTGAGGGTTGTGTGACTTTGGAACTCTCTGCCTCAGAAAGCAATGGAAGCAGGGTCACTGCATATTTTTAAGGCAGATGTAGATAGATTCTTGTTAGGCAGGGGAATCAAAGGTTATCGGGGTTAGATGGGAACGTAGAACTCAAAACACAAACGGATCAGCCTTGATCTTATTGCAGGCCCGAGAAACCAAATGGCCTACCTCTGCTTCTATTTCATATGTTTGTATGTAACGCAGCTCCCCCCCGTCCCCCTACCCTGTCCTATTTTCCCGTCCTTCCCACTCCCAACCCCATCTCCATAGGACCGGGAAGATCCAGCCAAATATTTCATGTCCATGGCCATTCATCAGAACAGGAAGATTTTGCAGGTGTAATAAGTTTTAAGTAAATATAGAGGCAAAGAATTGGCAGACATTTAAGGAAACATTTCACAACTCTTAGCAAAGATATATTCCATGGAAAAATAAAATCTCTATGAGTAGGATGCACCATCTATGGCTAACTAAGGAAATTAAGGATGGTATCAAATTGAAAGAAAAGATGCGGAATGCTGCAGAGATTAATGGTAGCCCAGAAGATTGGGAAAATTTTAGAGACCGGCAAAGGGTGACTAAAACAAAAAGGAGAAAGTGGAGTTTGAGAGAAAACTAGCAATAAATGTAGAAAAAAAGAGTAAAAGCTTCTACAAGTACACAAAAAGGAAGAGAGTAGCTAAAGTAAGTGTTGGTCCCATAGAGGGTGAGACTAGGGAGTTAGTAATGCAAACAAGGAAATGGCAGAGACTTTGAATAAGTATTTTATATTTGTCTTCACAATGGAAAACACAGAAAGTGTGCCACGAATAGTAAAAACTCAAGAGGAAAAAGGGAAGGAGGAACTTAAAATGATCGTGGTCACTAGAGAAAAAATACTAGGAAAAATAATGGGATTAAAGGCTGACAAATCCTCTGGACATGATGGCTTGCACCCTAGAGTCTTAAAGGATGTGGCTGCAGAGATAGTGGATGCACTTGTTGTAATCTTCCAAAATTCCCTAGATTCTGGAAAGGTCCCAGCCGATTGGAAAACTTCAAAGGTAAACCACTATTCAAGAAAAAAGAAAGACAGAAAGCAGGAATCTATAGGCAAGTTAGTCTAACATATGTCATTTGGAAATGCTAGGATCCATTATTAAGGAGGTAGTAGCAGAGCACTTAACACACTTAAAAACACTTATAAAGATAGATAAGAAAGCAAGTTGTGACGAGCATACAAAGAGTCTGCAAAGGGATCTAGAATGGTTAAGTGAATGGGCAGTAAAATGACAGATAGGGCATAATGTGGGAAAGTACGAGGTTGTCCATATTTGGCAGGAAGAGTAGATAAGCAGAATATTGGCTCAGAACCTCCGTTCCCCAGAGGATCATACCTGGAGTTACCCCAGAAGATGCACTGGGGAACCACCCAGAAGTCCCCAGGCATGCACTGCATGGGAATTGCCAGGAAGTTTAAACTTCCGATGGTCAATGACCCTGCACTGGGAACCACCCAAACCTCCGATTTAAATCAGAGACTTCGGATGGTTCCGACCCTCTTAACAGAATAGATATCCAGGGAAAGTTAGAAGGATTAAAGCCACTTCTAACTCCTGGGTAACTATGATACTGACTACTGGCCTCCTCAACTACCCTCCTGACCCCCCAACTACCCCTCCAAACCCCCCGACCATCAGATTGCTGCCCACGACCACCCGATGCCCCCTGACCTATCCTACCTATTTACATTACATACTTACCTTCTCTTCTGTCAAAGTGGCTGGGGCCTTCAAAATTATCTGTTTTATAGCAGCTAGTGCCATAAAAAGGGGGCGTAGCTTTACTTCCCCAACACTGCTGCCCTGCACAGAAAGGACTCCAGGAGCTACTGCACTGCATATTTCACACCGGACCCAGAACGGAAGTCCGACTGAGAAATATGCAGCTGCATTCCACTGTGAGTAATAAAAGGTGCAGAAATCCAACAGTGATTTCCCCTCCACAGAAATCCTGAGCCCTTATTTAAATGGAGAGAGACTGCAGAATGCTGCAGGACAGAGGGACCTGGGTGTCCTTGTGCATGAAGCACAAAAGTTAGCATGCAGGTGCAGCAATGATTAGGGAGGTGAGTGGAATGTTGGCCTTTATTGAAAGAGGGATAGAAAATAAAGTTTTGCTGCAGCTGTACAGTGAGATCGCACCTCAAGTACTGTGTACGGTTTTTGTCTCGTTACTTAAGGAGGGATATACTTGCATTAGAAGCTGCTCAGAGAAGATTCATTATTCTGATTCCTGGGATGAAGGGGTTATGAGGAAAGGCTGAGCTCATTGGAGTTTATAAGAGTGAGAAGTAATCTTATTGAAGCAAATCAGATTCTGAGGGGCCTGGACAGGGTAGACGCTCAGAGGAATCTAGAATAAAGGGGCACAGTTTGAAAATAGTCGTTTAGTAGTCCAGAGCTTGAGTATTGCTGAAAACAGAGACATGCCTAAGCTTCTCATCTTGCACTCATCAGGACACTCGCAGGACCAATATGAGGAGGAAAACAACAATATACACGTATGTGAAGAAAGTGCTGATTGGTTGACAATGACGTTGTCATGAAGAATGCACCACTGATGGTGACTGACAGTTAACTGCCAAGCATTGTTTGAAATTTAAACCAGGCAGCTTGACCCTGATTGGTCAAGGCATTGCCCTGAGGAATGAATCAGCGAATGGCTGTCACTTATTTTATTTAACTGAAACAGGTGCAGTGTATGAACATGTTCTTTCTGTCTGCAAATTTCAATATTGGTGTGTCTTCATCCTAAATCAAATGGGAAGAGGCATTTGTTGAGTTTGAACTCCTCTACTCCCAACTACCCTACCACAAACCAGCAACCACTGAAGACACTAAATCCTTGAAAGCGAGCCTAGCTGATCTAGTGCATGCACATACGGGATTCCAATCGACCTGCCAGACTTTCACATGCAACATGAATACCTTACAGCATTGCGAGGCCTTAAGACCAATCCCAATATACACATCAGTAAACCTGAAAAAGGGATGGGAAGCCTTAACAAGCATGGCTATATCAACAAAATTCACGCCATTCTTAATGACAGGTCCAAATTTGTATCCATTGGACCTGCTGCACAACATGACCAGAGAGCCATGCTCGAAAGTATGCTAAAAAAAATGCTTGTTGGACTTGTGTAAGAGCGATGAGCTACTGCGTGATATATATGACAGTGTTCATTCTCATGGTTCGCTATGTCCGCGTATGTATGGGCTGCCCAAGACACATAAAAATGGTGTCCCTCTATGCCCCATCTTATTTGTGACCAGTTCTGCACAACATGAATTGTTTAAATGATTGGACGAATTGTTATAACCAGTTTTGACCATGTTTTCCACATACACAGTGAAGGACTCCTTCACATTTGCGAAGGCCATACAGGACTTATATATCGATAGCAATCTGTGTCCATGTGCTTATTTGACATTGCTAGCCTATTCCTCAATGTTCCACTTAAGGAAGCCCTAGATATTTGCACTATAGCACTATATCGTGGCGATCTAGGTCTGCCATCATTGCATGAATCAGTATTCACTGAGCTCATGAACTCGGCAACTTGTGCAGTTGAGTTCTGTTTTAATGACACCATGTATTCCCAAATAGATTATGTTGCCATGGGATCCCCTCTAGGCCCAGCTCACGCAAACATTCTTTTTGGGTTCCATGAGAAAAGTGTCTTTGATGGAGTGACTTCTAACCTCTTACCCTAGCTTCTGATATGTGGATGATACGTTTGGTATATTTAATCCACAGTTGCATGTCTTTATGGGCTCCATTTGGCAGTCAAATTCACCTATGAAATGGAGCAGTCAAATTAATTCCCCTTCTTTGACATACTAGTTAAGAAAGCTGCCAGGGGATTCTCCACCATGGTCTACCACAAGCCTACTTTCATTGGTCAATATACACATTGGGATTCTTACAGTTCCACACACCATAAGATTGGTCTTATCACTAGCCTTGTAAATAGGGCCTGAGCCATTTGCTCACCATGCAAGCTTGATGCTGAAATAGGGGGCATCAAAGACATCCTACAGGATAATGGCTACCCTGATCAGATCATTTCGTGCTGTATAACTCATGAACAGGTCTAAGTCTGTCACTTTCAGCCCTGAAAAGTGCCCAGTCTATCTCAGATTACCCTGGAAGGGGAAGGTATCCCAAAAATTTGAGCAACAGGTGAAGCTAGCTGTTTCATGCTGCTACTGTGCAGTAACAACACGAGTAGTAACAAGATGCTGCTGTCAAGCCAAAAAGACGCTCTGCCTATCACACAAATGAGTAATGTGGTGTATGAATTTCAATGCCAGTGTGATGCCAGGTACGTAGGCTGTATGTTCCAAAGACTGGCGGATTCTATCAAACAGTATGTCCCAACCCCTGTTCACTTTGGGCAGGGGGCAAGCCATTCCCAACCAGCCCATGTTTGCAAGACTCAAAACACAGTGTGCAACATTAGATGTGATTCCGTGATTGGACATTTGCTAAATAATCCTCGGTCTGCTAAGCATTACGCTGACAACCAGTTGAAGATTATCAGTCAGACTCACAGTGTGGCACATTTGCGTGTACTGGAAGCTCCGTATATTAATACCCAGGGTCCTGTTCTTTGCAGACAGAAAGAACATGTACATACACTGCGCCTGTTTCAGCTGCACAAAATAAGTAACAGCAATTCACTGACTCATACCTCAGGGCAATGCCTTGCCAATCAGGGTCAAGTTGCCTGGTTTCGAACAATGCTTGGTAGTTAACCATCCGTGGTGCATTCTCCATGGCAACGTCACTTGCCAATCAATCAGTATTCTCTTCATATACAGTATAAATTGTTGTTTTCCCCCTTATATTGGTATTCTTGCAAGTGTCCTGATGAGAGCAAGACGAGAAGCTTTGACATGTCTCTTTATTCAGCAGTTTAAAAATAAGGGGCCTCCCATTTAAGACGCAGATGGGGAGGAATTTCTATTCTCTGAAGTTCATTTGTCTTTGAATTTCTGTTTCGCAGAGAGCAGTGGAGGCTGGATCATTGAATATATTCAAGGCTGAGAATTGACAAATTTTTGATCAGCAAGAGAGTTAAGGATTATGGGGTCAGGCAGGAAAGTGGAGTTAAGGTCACAATCAGATTAGCCATGATCTTATCCAATGGCAGAGCAGGCTCAATGAACTGAGTGGCCTACATCTGTTTCTATTTCTTATGATATGATGATTATGATAAGGAAAGAGAGAAGGGAAGGAACGAACAAAAGGAATGTCTGTGATAAGAATGTAACTATGGGCAGAATCGTCTGTCTGTTGGGTGGGTCAGTTGGGAGCGAGCGTGAGCGGACGTGGAATCGATCGCCGCTGCGATTGGCTGCACGCCGCCTTTTTACGTGGGCGGGCTCAGTGCTACCTGTGGAGGCAGAGGAGGGAGGGAGATTTGGGCCCTGCGCTCTTTTGCACACATGCGCACGAAAGAGCACAAAATGTCCCTGAGGCATGGAGCTGCCTCAGGGAGATTAAGTTCAAATTGAAAGTTCAAAATAAAGAAAAATTATAATTATTTAGACATGTCCCCTCATGTGACAGTGTCACATGAGCTGGGGACATACTTATGAAATGTGTAAAAGATATTTGTTAATTTTATAATACATTCAGGAAACCTCATCCTGCCCGTGGATGAGGTTTCCTGAAAAACGTGAAGCCGTTTGGGCTCTTCGTCTGCCCACCAACCTTAAAGTTGGACGGGCAGCCCTGTCAATTATCTCAGTTGGTTTTTAAATGGTTTTTAACAGGCCTTTGACAGTTTGATGGGTATGCAGCCGACTCCGGCGTGTGCCCACCGAATGGAAGATCGGAATGACGCGCTGTGACGTTGGGACACACGCCCGATGTCACCGTTGGTCACTTTAAGCGTCGGCGTGCAGGGCCCATTCCTGCACGCCGAGGAGAAAATTCTGCCCTATAAGTTCAGGCCAGGGGGTGGCCTTGGACACCCACAGGCAGTGCTGTCCATGTCCTGGCTTGATACTTAAGTTGTGACAGTGGCAGGTGACTTAGCAGGTGACAGCCTCGTTTGTGAAGTGAAGGCGCTTGACCCATTATTGACCCAGAAGGCCTGCTGCAGACCTGTTAGGTGCCTGATGGGCGCAAAATACAATGGGCCCTCTCGAAAAGAGATGACAGGGGAGTCAACCGGCAGCGCAAGGCCCTTGTTGCCTCAGCAAGATTCCACCCACTGTGTTTCACACTTTAGGAAGGATCTAATTGCAGCATAGGTTTACTAAAATAATTCCTGCCAAGGGTTAAATTACAAGGAGAGATTACACAAACCAGGGCTGCATTTAGAAGTTTATGGAGTGATTTAATCGAAGTTCTCAAGATAGTGAAGGAAACTAGCACAGGCTAGATAGAGGCAAAATATTTCTGCAGGTTGGGGAATCTAGGACGAGGTGACATAGCCTAAAAATTAGAACCATGAGTGACGTTAGGGAAAACTTCCACACACAAAATGTAGCAGAAACTTAAAACTCTTTTCTGCAAAATGGACAATTGATACTGGGCCAATTGTTAACTTTTAATCAGAGATTGGTGAATTTCTGTTAGCCAAAGGAATTAAGAGACTTTGGGCAAAGGTGGGTCCATGGATTTAGGTCACAGATCAGCCATTGAATGGAGGAATGGGCTTGAGGAGCTGAATGACTATGTTTCTGTGTTCCTCCCCCTTCTCCCAGCTGTTCCTGTTCTCTCCCATCTTCTTGGCTGCTTTCTCTTTTCTGCCTGTACTACAGGCAGATCTCCCTGACTGCCAATGACTGCAGTGAATTCCTCTTGAAGGCAGCCAAAAGCAGTCCAACACTATAGCGAAGATTTGTTAGCAGAAATCAAAAATTAATCTTACATGGGAGAAGATAGATCAAAAAACACCCAGGTTAGCCAGCAGCAGCCTAAAAGGGCAAGCCAAAATTAACCTGTATGTGATGGATGAGCCCTTTATATAGTTCCACTTAAGGATCCTGGTTGGCTGTTCGTGCCATGAGCTACTGAGAGAGTTTATAACATAGTGAGTCAGGTTCTGAGCCAGACCAACATCACAAGTGGCCCTACAAGAAACCTAGCACACTTACTTAAATATTTTAAATGAGCATTTGTAACATACCTGGCACGCACCCTGGCCACCAACGCAGGAGCATGATCAAATCTGGTGGACAGTGCACTGTCAGCACGGAATCAAGCGCATTCTTCCCACCATATGGCAACATTAGGTGGCCATTTTATGTCTGTAAAACAGGTGACTCGCAATCAAGTTTCTAGACCTATATATGTAAGCTCTCATTGTCCCTCTTTTATTTACTTAAGATGGGTTAAGCGAGTGGGCAAAAATCTGGCAAATGGAACATAATGTGGGCAAATGTGAAATTGTCCATTTTGGCAGGAAGAATAAAAAAGAAGCTTGTTATCTAAATGGCGATAGGTGGTAAAGCTCTGAGGATCAGAGGGATCTGGGTGTCCTAGTTCATTAATCACAAAAGGCTAGTATGCAGGTAAAGCAGGTAATTAGGAAAGTTAATAAAATGTTATCATATATTGTGAGGGGAATTGATAGCAAAAGTAGGGAGGTTATGGTTCAATTGTACAAAGCACTGGTGAGACCACATCTGGAGTATTGTGTACTGTAATGGTCTCGTTATTAAAGGAAAGATGTAAATGCGTTAGAAACAGTTCAGAAAAGGTTTACTAGATTAATACCAGGAATGGGTGGGTTGTTTTATGAGGAAAGTTTGGATAGTTTAGGCTTGTATCCACTGGAGTTTAGAAGAGTAAGAAGTGACTTGATTGAAACCAAGATTCTGAGGGGTCTTGACAGAGTGGCTGTGGAGAGGATGTTTCCTCCTGCAGGAGTCATGCTTTAAAAATAAGAGGTTGTTCATTTAAGACAGAGATGAGGAGAATTTTTTTCCCTCAGAGAGTTGTGGTCTTTGGAACTCTCTTCCTCAAAAAGCGATGGAAACAGAGTCTTTGAATATCTTTAAGGTAGAGCTAGATAGATGCTTGATAAACAAGGAGGTGAAAGGTTATCAGTGGTAGGCAAGAATGTGGAGTGAAGGTTTTCATCAGATCAGCCAAGATCTTATTGAATGGCAGAGCAGGCTCGAGGGGCTCCTAATTCCTATGATCGTACGTGAGTACGTATTTACTTTATGGGCCTATTTGGTTAAGAAACTAAAGCAGTGATATGCAAATATGTAACGCAAAGATAAGTTTCATTCTGTGCTCTGAAAGGTGCAGACTGTTACTGGTGTTGACACCTTAGTTTTGTCCTGATAGTTTCCTATTACATAGTATGTCCACTATGAGCTAATGCTTGGGACATAATTCAAATATAAATAAAGCCAACAAAATGCAGTAGAAGGAGGAGCATTAATTCTGAAGGAGCAAAATGGAAACTAACCATAATGGACCAGGATTTTCTGTTAATGTAATTTTGCTAATTTATGAACTTGAAGCCAAGGAAAATCCCACTTAGGTACTGGCAAGTATTAGAATTACATCCAGAATTACCTACAGCTGGAAGTGAAATTGGATGATAAAATTCTTTGAATTACCTCATGTAGGCTCATTCTGAAAATGCTTGTCTCAAGTTATTAAGCAATCCTAATATTAATTGAAAGTGACATTTGATGAAAAGCTATGCCAAACAGATTAGTGGAATCAGGATGCTGAATTTCAGAAGAGTAAGGCTACAATGGAATAACTAGGGAAATGATATTTAGAATTTGGTCAAAATGATTGACCATTGAGGTATAGAAATTCAGCACTCGCCATCTGTTAAAGATTTAAACAAGACAGGAAGATGATGAGAAGTGGTCATTAATAAAGCTAGGCAAAGTGGCTAGTAGCAATTGTGAGGAACCAATCTTAGGCTTGCTTGATAAATGTCACAATCTCAGAAATGATCAAGACGATGATTCAAAAGCAGAGTTAATCAAATTGGCAATGAAATAACTTTGTGTGGAATGTGAAGATTTGTTTAAAAGGACCTGGGGATGATCAGAAATTGAAATAATGACCAAGAAATTTGACTTCCTAGTGCTGGCTTTTTTTAACCCTAACCAGGCTCCTGGGCCTCCTGTTTGGTAGGAAGGAAGTGTATATATTTCAAACCAGAAATGTACTGCTTGCCATTTTGCATAAGATGTTGGCATCAGGAACAAATGTCAAGAACATGCAAAGCTGGAAATCATTTATTTAAGTTAGGGCCCTGCACGTCTCTTGCAGAACCCATTATTGCTTTTCGAACACACCAGTACTTCACTCACCATGTGCTAACTGGCAGGAAGGCCTCCAGATTTATCTGAATGTAGAGCCGGGAGGAGTGACCCTCTCCCCTAACAACCCAGAAATGGTATATCCAAATTTCTAACCCATTATTCCCAAGTGAAAATAAAATATCTGGGTCAGAGAGTGTGAATTCATTGAAGTGGCAAAGAGCATCAGAAGAAACATAGATGGATAGGGAGTGGCCAAGAGGAGAAAGATGGGAACCATTGGTTATGGAGAGATTTCCTGAGCAAACCATATAACTGCACTGTATTCATCATCTTAAACACAGCTTTGTGAGTTTTCAAGGTATTTATTCAGGATGAGCAACAAATGCTGGCCTTGCCAACGATGCCCACACCACATGAAAGAATTAAAAAAATACTTTATTTAGGACTCAACATCTAACTGCCTGACAATACTGGGTGCATCAATTTTACATTTACACTCAAAAAGTTTGGTGATTGTATGTTGACATTCTAAAAGCTAATCATATTTCCAATTGTCCCTGCTTAGCTCTCTTCTGAAAGTAAAGGACACATCAATAATGTCGCCAGATCATCTTCTTTGCTGTGGGGCAGACTGCTGTCTGTTCTATAAGCCACATTCATACAACAACTGCATCCACTCAAGTGCCACCTGAGGCTGCCAAAAATTATCCTTGTTGTTCTTGAGATCCATCAGTTGAAATCAATTATCATCATCCAACCCCAAGCCATACTCAGCTTTTAGCTTCCAGAATGGGCAGTATTGGTTTTTAGAACTGAGTCATTCTATTTTCAAGAATTAAATCAGCTAGTAGCTGATTAAATTTTCTTTTCTTTTGCCATTCCCTTTTATTTTCTAAATTTGTAGTTCCCCCCGTTCTGCTGACAAGTAACTGTGCAGGTCACGACAAGGCCTTTTCAGTCTTTTGATATGATGTGACCAAAATTCACATGTGTGTTTCTCTTCATGTTTTCCCTCCATCTCATGTGAAAGAGCTTGCCATCTCCTTCTCCCATTGACAGTGCAGTTATGATCAAAAACACAAAACTGGATAACCTGCAGTGCACCCCTTTGTGGCTCAGTAAATTGGGCACATATAATTTACAGAACCGCACTTCCTTTTCTGGCCTGAATTATAGGTAGGGGCAATGAAATTTTTGTATGTGTACTTCAAAACTGATTAATTATAAAGCCATGGGCTCAGATTTTGAGGTAGGGGTGAAGGGACAATGATATGGATTTCACTTTTCCCAATGTTAATTTCATTCTGGCGTCAGCTACAGGGAATCTCCATATCTAGCGGAGGCCCAGCAGCCAATTACATTGAAGAATTCTCATAGATAGCAAATGAGGAAATACAAAGCACTGATTATCCTCTAACCTTTAATCATTTTACGGAGACTGCAATAGACATGGGGATTAAGATAGCAATTGGAATATCATAAACAAAGTTTTAAAAGTATGTAATTTTAAAAATCTATGATTTTTTTATCATAATAGAGAAATTTGAAATGCCACAAATATAACATTAGTTTTTCAAGGCCAGAGAGGTTGTTTGGCAATCTTGTACCTGTTAAAAATCCAGTTGCACCTCATGCAACAAAACATAACCTTTCCTAGTGTTTTTACAGCAAGACTAACAGCATAAAATGTCAGGACAACTCAAGTGATTTCTAAGGTTTCCGTCAGTGAGGATTTCAACAGCGCATCATGTGGAGGAGCCAGGGATCACTGAGAGTAACTTCTAGACTTTTGTATTTAACGGAGCTTTGTAAACAACAGAAGTTGCTGTTAGTTTCACAGCTGTAATGATGGCGAAGGCTTCCAGTTTCACCATAATTGCAACTGTAAAATCTGGGTCATTAAAACAGGAAGATATTGCATGTTGAATGAAAAAATATGTGGCAATATTTTGCATTCATTTGTCCTTGATATTAGCAAAGGTAATTTGCAAGGTTACTAGTGATATATTAAAGATATAAATCAGTATAACAGTCTTCCGTGCTTTGGTCAAAATAAGCAATGGGATAGATTTTACCTTGAGTATTCCATTACATGTGTTATAATTTAAACGGTAAAATTTGCAAGTCTTTTGTGCAGAAGTTACTCTCCAGGCAAATATACTTACTGTGATTTGGTAGTTTGCACAAAGTATGTAACAACATCATCAGTCAAGGATGAGTAAAGACTATTGAAGCTTATCCCACTGGAAAAGCTCCAGTTATCCAGCCACATTTATTAAGTGATCTTTGGGTATGCATCAACAAGATTTGACTCCCAAGCACACAAAAGCCCCTAGCTGCACACAGTTTGTGTCAGTCAAACGAGGTGGATTATAGCTGTGGTTGGGTGTGAAGTCAAGCTTAAAATATGTTTAGGAATTCCTTAGGATTTCTCGTTTATTTTCAACGTTTCATATTGAGATTTTTAATGCTATTTGAAAGTGAATGCTCCTGGCTACACATCTAAAATATTAAAATGTGTCTGCCAGGAAAGCAGCCCTCTCTATGCATGTCTGCAATCACATTGTCTACAGTTACCAGTTTAGGGTCTGTTGGATGGAGTCTTCCGTTCTGCAGCCTAAATTAGGCAGCTGGGCCACAAGGGCACATTTTTCTCACTGGAAGGCAGGTCGGGTTTTGTGTGGCAATTACGTGCAGATCAGCTCATTAACTATGCTTGCGTGGGGGAAACGCTGTAACTCACAGTGGGGTGGGCAGGAAGCCATTGACTTCGCTGATGCCTCACAGGGTCAAAGGTCCAGGCACCATATTTAAAGGGCAACAGGAATGCGTTAGCTGTGACAGAGGAGCAACACTGTTGCTGCCGTACTCGCGACCTTGGAGACTTTCTCGCTCCTGTGGGAAACCAACTGCTGCTACCAGTGATGTGTCAGACCAAGCAGCAGATGGCCCTGTGGTTCAGCAACATTTTGTTGCAGGTTGCAGGAAGTGCCTCTTTCTCAGGATGGCAACTGGAGGCCCTCCTGCCAAACCAAGGTGGCCTGGATGGAGGTCGCAGTGCAGGTCAGTGCCAGTGGGGCCCCACAGAAGAACTGGCCTCCAAAGCCTCAAAAGATTGAGCAATCTGCTGCAGTCTGCCAGGGTAAGTGCCACTGTCTACTCAATGCCAAGTCACTCATAAAGTGGAATCAAGCATTGTAGGTGAGAGACCCCAGAGGGATGTCACGCAGGAGTGTGGGTGGCATGCGTCACTATCACAGGGTTCATGTGTACTGAACGTGTGTCAGAGAGTTAATGTTCTGAATGATGTGCAACTTGCAGGACACTATGGGTGTGTATCATGTGTGCACCCATGCCATGTCACTCAATGCTTATCTCCGTCTGTAGGAGAAAACAGCCCATAATAGAAGGGAGAATGACCAGACAGGTGGCAGAGTCCCTGTTGTCCGGATCCTGACACCCTTCGAGGAGGAGGCAGCTGAATTAACCGGCAGAGACTGTGAACATGCCTGTGCTGAACTTGTCCAGCCATCTAGTGAGGCTGCCTCCAGCCTGACCTTCACAACTGGACATACAGCAGTAATGATTTTAACATGCTTGAGAAGAGGGTTATTGATCAAGAAGCAATTAATTCTTTTCATTCTGTACTGCAGCTTCTGGCATTAGGTCACAGGGGGAGAGGAGACAGCCATCCCAGTTCCATCTCTGAGGAGGATGATGTAGAACCCTCAGCAAAAGCACTGTCACGGCCTTCCCCTGCACCCTCCACCAGCGCAAAGACAATCACCTTGGTGGGTAATCTATTAGAGAAGGTTTGGGTCACAGTCTAGTGAGCACATCTCAGACATGTGCCCCACAGCTGTCGGAAGCAGTGGCAGCCAAGTTCTCTGACGCTTGGAGGACCGCTGGAGACCAGATCCCTGCTGAGCCCCATGTAGATGATGAGTGTGGCATCTGTAACTTTAAGAAATGTAGTGACTGTAGCTTTAAGACTTATTGTACTGTGTAGTATCACATGACAGTGTGAACAAATCAGCTGTAAGCACAGAGAGCTTTAGGATTGGAGTTTGTGTCTAGTTGGTGATCTTGATGGAAGCATGTAACTGCAGCTAAAGCCCTGTAAATGAAATTCAATGCTTCTTATGAGAAATCTGTCTAGATAATCAAATCTATAACAATGAGCCTCTGGAATCGGCTATCAATGACATGATAGAGATGCAGAGAGAGACAGGGAAATATCTTGCAGAGTTGCCTGAGTCCGTGCATGAACTGGAGCAAAGGGTGGAGGACTCTGTCCAAGTTCTGAATGATGTTGTGGTTCCAGGATTGTGAGCGCATGGCTGCTTCCATGGAATGGGTGGTGGCCACCACAGAGTGCCAGACCCAGAACAATCAGTATCTGCCTGATGTGTGCTCGGACCTTCACTCCATTACCCCCACCATGGATGCATCAAATCAATAGCTAGGCGAGAGGGGGCTGGGATATGTGGCCTTCCCTCCAGGTGCCCCTTCTCCTCAAGAAGCCAGGCAGGTGACATCGCACACCGACAGGAAGATGGACCGACAGTTAGGCACCCAAGGGTCTTCACCCCCGACACTCCAAGGGTGGGTTGCTGCTTCACCTTCCTCTGCCAGTGACCCCCATCGGCTCTAGCAGGTCATGCGAGGAGGATGCCATTGCAGCTGTGCAGGAGACCCTTAGTAGGCTGGGGCTCTGTAGGCTTGGGGGCAACCAGAGAACGCTCGACAAGGTCATCTCAGCCAACAGGGCAGAGCAGCCAGCAAGTTGCCTCCACCTCAGTTGCGGATGTTGGGGCTGCAGCTGGGCATAGTGGTGGAAAAAGAAAGATTAAAGAGTTTTGAAGTTACATGAGGGGGCTACAGGTGTACATGCAATGTAAATATGTAAAGCACTTAATGGATTAATGATCACATTTTAAGGTTGTGTATCAGTGTTTGAATGGGCTGTTATTTGATGCTATAAATGCATTAATTGAAGGTCACTATGCAGCTTAAACATTCACATGTGCTTGATGTGGATCTGTGTTCACTGCACTCATTATGTGACCCTATCTGATGCCCTCTTGGAGGAATTTCACCTGGGGAAGCTCAGCCTCGGGCATCAATTATGAAATTGGGGACTTGCTTAGCATCTTCTAGGCCCACAGCTGCTGTGCACATACTAAAGGAACCCCAGACAATGACGCCTGAGAGCCATCTGCAGCTGATGCATTGCACATCTAAGTATTGCCCTCATGACTATCATTCAGCCAAGCCAATGACCCCACCTGCTGAGTGTCTCACAGAGACCTGAGTATCACTTCCCCATTGCAACAGGCTGAGGCCTTAAATGCAGCATGCATATGTACTTGCTGATGGGAAGGAACAGAGGCATTGCTCCCTGCATGTGTGCACTGTCCAGGGGATGTGTGTTTTTATGCAGGTTGAGACATGCTGCCTCTGACAGTGCAGTGCTGTCTGTGCAGTTCCTACTGCAGGCTGCAGATTGCCTTAATCTCCTGGCAGCATTGTCACAGAGCACAAAGCTGTTGCTTAAGGGTCACAAATTCTCATTTAGTGTACAAAACAGAGTAAAAGATCGACGAAACCTAGCATAAAAGCCCCCCTCCCTCAAGGGGACCCAGGACTCCCAGGCCTCCCAGGCATCATCAGAAAGGAGCCCAGAATGGCCAGTAACTAATGTGTTTCCTAATTCAATGTCCAATCCTGCTGCAATGGGATTATCACGAGCTTGTCTGCCACATCACACCACTGCCCTGGCTTCCTCCGCAGCTTCAGCACCACCCCCGCCCTCATGATTGCTATCATCTCCCCTTCTTTTAAGGGGGCATGTGGCCCCTCAATCTTCCCCTCTGCTAATTTCTCATCCCTTTGCTGAGCAAGGTTGTGCAGGGTGCAGCATACCACGACTATCTTGGTCACGTGGTCTGGAGAATGCTGAAGAGCTCCGCCTGACTGGTCTAGGCACCAGAACCTCATCTTCAGAGGCCCAATGGTTGGGTGGTTCTTGTGAAGGCTTGGGCTGCATTGTATCTCACCCCTGACCCACACTGGGGTCATCAGTCGGCACTTCTGAGGGTATCCTACAAGCCAGCCCTGCAGTCGGTAAAGGGGAGCGATGACTTTAGGCACCTGGGAGAAGCACAGAATGAAGGAATCATTTCAGCTTGCGGGATAACAGGTACACACCAGCAGGATATGTCTCCGATGATCGCAAACTAGCTGCACATTGAGGGAGTGAAACCCTTTTCTGTTGATGAATCTTGCTGGCTGATCCTAGGGAGTTTTGAGTGCCACATGCATGATGTCAATGTCCCTTTGAACCTGCAATGGCAACAAATGCCACATCGCTTGCAACCTGGCTGGCAGTCAGTGGAGAAATAGATGAATTCATGTGCCTTCTTAAAAAGGGCATCTGTTATCTCTCTTATCCATTTATGTGTGGCCAATTGGGATGTGCCATACAAGTCCCAAGTTGAGCTTTGGAATGAGCCACTTGCATAGAAGCTCAATGCCGCAGTGATTTTCAGCACCAAGGCATGGCATTGCTTCCCAATCCCTGCTGATACAGTTGATCTTGCAGGAGCTGGCATATCTGTGTGACTGCTTCCCATGACATGTGTGGTAGTCTTTGTCTTTACCTCTCACTCACCTGGAGGTAGCAGCGCAGCCTTCAGTATATCCGGTTGTAGGCCAGTTTTGCTGCTGCTGTTGCCCTTGGATGCCATCATCATGTGCAGCATGTTCCTCCCATCACCATTACCTTGGACCCAAGGTAATGTCATCATTTACAGGCCTGCTTTTCCCCTAAAGCCCACACCCATCACCCATGCTTACCCAGATCCTTCAACCTCCTGTCATTGAAGCTGCATGCTCATTCACCCTCCCAGACACTGCCCCCATGATACTATTGACCTCCCTCCTATGACCTAGAATTCCCACTCTACCTTGTCCCACTCCCCCTAGCACTATTACTGTCCCAGCAGCTTCACAGTACCCTCAGTTCAATCCCCAGGATGCCTGCAACACCAGCATCCCCACCCTTTTAGGTTCATCTGTCATCCAATCTCCCTCCCTGCTAACCCCTCCCACCCACTTCCCCTCCCTCAGCACTAATCATCTTAATCTAAAACCCTTGCTGCCTTGCTGGCACAGCATGCCTATCACCATGCACATTACTCCCTTCAAGCCTTCCTTGGTCACACTACCTCCCTTGGCCAGGCCCCTTGCCACAGCTAGAATACCTCCCTTGGTATGCCTCTGTGCTCCGTGCCCCTACGGACTGCCCTCAAACACTCAGAACGATGGCCTGAATGGAAAAACACTACGCAAAGAGACAAAAGCAGCAGGTATTCATTGAAACGACTAGGAAGATGACATCCTCACCTATTTCTTGCCACTAACATGCAGTTGGGTTTCTGAAGGCATGTGTTTCTCGCTGTTTGAGAATCTAATTGGGAAGGGGCATTAATTCCAGCGGGCTGAGGTTTTAATAAATTTGCATGAGATACAACCGCATGCAAAAGGACTTCCCGCTGATTATTGTCTTTAAAGTCCCAAGAACTTAATTCCAAAAGTTCGTCCCACTGCTGGGATTCTGAATTTTAGCCTCCCACACAGTTAAGTTCCCCCACCTGCCTTTCTTCCCACTCCCAGCAGGAGCAGAAGATTCCACCCATTGTGTGCTTTCATTGTAACCTATCTCTCTCATCATGTATCTAATTTCAGTATTTGTCTCTGTTGCTTCCCTTGGTAATATATTTCCAATATTTTTTACACTTTAATTAAATAGGTTTGTCTCGTACCTGTTTTAAATTTATTTTTCACTCAAACCCCTTAGTGTTCTGGTCATAATTTATTGGTGTACTTTGAAGTAATAACCTGTTTACCTCATCCAAACTAGTTAATATTTTATATAATTTGATAAAATTCCCCCTTTAACTGCAATCTTTATGAATTGTAAGCTTTAAACTGTTCTAAACCTTCCTCATCACTCATCTTCCCCTTGTGCTCAAGGCAGTGGGAGCTATCATGAGAGAAATGAAAGAAAGAAAATACTGTCTGGCATATGTCTGATGTCCCTTTGATTTCTCGCATCATTTTTTTTTCATTGTCTCCATTTCACTTCTATCATTTAACCTTCTCCTGTTTCTTACTTAAGCACTTTACAGACCATGCTGTTTATTTTTCTGGTGTGTTTGTGTGCATGTGTGTCAATTTCCTGTCCCTCCGCAAATGCTGGTCATCTGTAATATCTTCCAGTTCGGACAAAAGTTCCCCATCTGAAATGTTAACTTGTCACAGTTGCTGACTGACCCACTGAAAGTTTCTTGCATTTGCCAATTTTATTTTGGGTTTCTAACATTTACAGTCCTTTGCTTTGTTTCTCCCTCTTGTTCTGAACCCTTCCTGTTTATTTGTGTATTTTATTAAGTAATAGCAATGCAAATAATCATTCAGCCTGTCCTTTAGAAGATGGTCCATTATTTTACCTTTCATTGGTGTTGGGCTAACAGCCTGTAGTTGCCTTGGTCAGTTTTGTTACCCTCTTCAAATATGGGTACCATGTTAGCGCACTTCCATCTGTGTGGCATCTCAGCAATGCTCAGTAATTCATGCCAGTAGGCAATACTGCACTAATTAGTTGCCAAGACACCTTCAACACCTGAGGATATAAATATAAATGATCCAGAGGAGCTATCAGTTTTAAGTTCGCCAAACTTATCTCCTACATCTGCAACGCTGAACTGTCTATCGAAACTACAATAGGATATTATTTTCTCTATTGAATACGCTGGAAAATATTCATATAATATATCATCCTCTTTAGCTTCAATGTTAACTTAATGTTAAAGTGCTTTTATTATTTTGATAGGGCCATAAGCAGAAGTATCACAAAAGTTGAAAGAGGTAGAAGTAAAACAAAAAGTAGTGACCAGGCAATGCTAAGTTTGCATGTTTTGAGATTTTGACTACTTGACATAAGGAAGAATTTTGGCATCATTTATATCGAGGTGTTGCTATAAGTTAAATTTAGCACACAAGGGGTTAAATGCACACAACGCATTCAATTGTAAAGCTGGGACTGAAGAAAGTGATTGGTGGGTTTGTGTTTCTTGCACACCATAACAATTTCAGCCAATGGGACTTTTTTTTTGGTACATTTTATTGATATTCATATTGGAGTGTCTGATACGCCATGCAGGTAGTCACTCTTACCATGGATGCAGGCATCAGCGCAAATGTCTGAGACAGTATGTCACCCATGGTAGAGATGGACTCCTCTAATCTCTCTTCAGTCATGTGCAGTGGCTCTGAAAATGTTGACAGAGGCTCACACACTTTCTGCTGCTACTTCAGGATTCACCCCTTCGTCCATGATGCCCAAAGCATCTGTATCCAGCTGTGCAGAGCTGGGAGGCATGTGCACCCACCGATGTGGACTCCCTGCTACTGCACCTACCTCAATCACTTGTGAGGTGTGCTTCACTATGTGATAACCTAACTACTTCTCTTGGTGGCTGCGGTATGCATATCTGAGCTGGTGGAGGATTTACATGAGTTTTGCGATGGTGCTTTCTCAGAGTAAGTGGCCACCTCTGAGGAGTTTTCATCCTCCTCAGGCGACAGCTACTCATAGATGCTTGTGACACTGTGGGAGGGGAAAGGCATGAATTAGAACTGACAAGGTGAGAAGGTTCTAAGTAATCATTGTGCAGATCATATTTCACCGGCTGGCGACAGTCTACATGACTGAATGTTGGACACCTTATCACTGTGTTATATTTAAATCCTTTCTTCCTCCCTTGCATGGGGAACAGGACTTCCCTGTTGGACCTTACAGCCCACAGCATGATGTCCAGGGACACATTTGAGAACCATTGTGCAGCCTTTGTGTATTCACCTTCTATTTGTCCATTTGTTGTTTCGATTTTGCTACTACCAGAATGCTACCATTCAGACTCTTGCAGAATCCCTTTCAACATTGGAGCTGAAACAGACTGATGCAGGTTGTCATCATATCAGCTCACTCTAATTGGTCGGGAAACCCAAAAGTCAGATGAAAATGCAGTGGCTGGATTAAAAAGCCACTGATAAATGTGCTGCTCAAACCTTTGGTTTCCTGAGACGCTGCTGGCTTCCTCTGCCATGAGTGGGTCTGAGAGTCAAAATTCAACTTATTGTGTCAGACCGTGGTTCAGTTGGTAGCACTCTTGCTTCTGTATTCGAAGGTTGTAGGTTCATCTCCCACCCCAGGGCTTGAACACAAAAGGTCAATGCTAACCTTCCAGGGCAATACTGAGGGAGGGCTACATTATCTTAGGTGCCGTCTTTCAGACAGACATAACGAGGACGTAATAGACCCCATGGCACTATTTCAAAGAAGAGCAGGGGAGATATCCATGGTATTCTGACCAATATTTATTCCTCAATCAACATCAAAAAAACAGATTATCTGGTCATTTTCATATGGCTGTTTGTGGGAGCTTACTGTGAGCAAATTGGCTGCCGCATTTCCTACATTACAACACTTCAAATGTATTTCATTGGCTTTGAAGCCCTTTGAGACATCCTGAGGTCATAACGGGCGCTATATAAATTAAAGTCCTTTTTATTGCACTTGCCCAATTTATCATAATTTTTCTGTTTGAAATTGTACACTTTCTTGCATGTCTGTTTTTTTGTGAACTTATGGATGCTGCCCCTCGTGGTGCTCCCGATGGATCAGCTTTGAGTGCTGGTAATTTAGTCATGGTGAAAGTGCGGTTGACCTTTCCCTTCATGGTATATTGCTTTTTATTTCATGCCTGTCAGTTTGAGTGATGAAAAAATATCCTCTGTTTTATCACCTATGCAGTTAATCAGTACTGTCACCACAAACAGCTTGCATGTGATAGCATTTCCAATTTATTTTTCCAACTTGACCATTATTCAAATTAAACATTCTCTGGAGAAAGTCTGGTGATATCAGTCTGCATCGTGTTTAGTTTCACTTGCCGCTTAACTCATATTTTGGAATGTCTTCAAATTGTATTGCATATGGGTTTGATCTTCCTGTTCAGTGCTTGCTCTGGCCTGTTTTATTTTAATTATTAAAAATGTTTCAGCAGCATTGACTTCCTTTAGTTGCCATAGGAAAGTAGATGATGAGGAAACAACCCAGGTCTATCAGGCCAGCCCAAAAAATGAAATGCTACATGAGCAAACAGAAATTTGGTGATGATTTTCACCAGTTGACACTGAAGAGGTAAAGAGGCAGCCAAGATGGGACCTAAGCTGAAATGCCAGTTTAGCCCAAATTTAATGCAAGTTGCCATATTGGTAAAAATGTTGAGGCTAGAGTTAGAAACAATCAGAGACTTGTTAAACTGTTGTTTGCCACTTAAAATGCCTTCTAGTAATCATTAAAGAGGCTGTGCAGCATTTTGTCAGCTAATGTTTCAACTAATGCCCTCTCCTAACAGTGATCAGCTATTTGGGAATTAACAGTGTTGATGTTGAGTTCAAGTATACTTAAAGGGCCACTCACCACTTAAAGGACACCTACCATTTTATGGCCAATAAGTACTGTGCTATTCCACCTTATTGGACATCTGAAAGGAGTCTCCAGGAAAACAAGAGTCCTTGGGCATGGACATCCTGCTAGGGCACCCCTCTTGGGTCTTGATGAGGAATAGGAGGAGGAAATGAGGCAAAGCAGAGCAGCACTAACTGCTGCAAATGAGAGAAACAGAAGATCTAGGTGCTGTCCTTCACCCCGCAGATACAGAACATCCCTCCTCCTCCTCCACCAGGACCTCCAGTGCCATATCTGAGAAACTGTGCACCGTCTCCCTCAGTCCCTGGGCCATCCTGAAGCCTGCTGCTGTGTGCCAGACAGAGCGCTTCACCCCTTCAGTGGAAGTGGGTGTGAGGAGCCCATATATACTGCTTTTCGAAAATTGTGTCAAATCAGCAGTGCTAAACCTGGATGTGTATGTTTAGCTCCTCCACACAAGTCCAAATTATGCTATTCTGCAATTAGGTCAATATTTGTGTGTTAATTCAATCAGACTAATCTTATCAGCACCACAGCTATTTTGTGCCTGTTTTCACACTTTGGCCAAAAGAACCCTTTCAAACTTCACTCTGAAAATGGCAAGAGTTTATTCAAAGTAGCAAAAAAAAATGGTTAGTTAAACAGTGCATGTTTACTGATACATTTAATGATTTTACCAAGGACAAAATTTATGTGTTCCTTTTTATTGCCCATGATCAATTTGTTTGTAAGTAAGTGATGTGTTTGTTCTTACTCTCAAAGTGACTGTCCCAATTAAGTGATTCCAGCATCAAGCTTTTTTTGTGAGTTTTAAAGTAGAGATTATTTATCACCCACTTATCCTGGACGTTTAAAATGTGATGTCTCACACACACAAAGATTAGATACAGATTAAAGTAAAACAATGCAGTTAGAATTTATAATTATCTCAGTCTCTTTCATGGCAGGACTGTAGTTTCTTAGATGAAGTTGATGCTTTAGTTTAAGTGAAGGTCTTGTAAAGCAGAGGATTCTCAGCAAGCTGCAAGACTGCTTGTAGCCGCATTTCCGGGAGGTTCTCAGGTTAACTCAAAGTTGGAATAGGTTGGAAAGAGTCCTTCTCCCACTTTTAAGACATTGATGTTCATTACCTTGGCTACTTGGATGGTTTGTAGCTGGTTCAATGGTTTTCAGTGAAACTCCCTCCACAAACAGCTTCTTGCTGAAATTTTAAAGTAGACAACAAAATGGCTTCACATCACGTGACTTGTACAAGTTCAAAGTCCTTTTTCTAAAACAAATGGTGTGTTGATTACACATCCTGTGATGCCATTTGACACCTTGAGAGTTTGAGATAACCAGTGTATTGGTGTTTGAATGACCCATTCAATTTGAAATCATCCTTTTGAATTAATTTCAGGAAAGTCATTGATAAAACATCAGTGTGGAAGGTTCCTTTTATTTCCCCTTGACTTAGGGGAGTGGTTTCAATCCACAAAAGGAGTCAGGTGACTCTTGGGCATCCATCTTTTGCGGCCTATTTTTCAGTTTTTAAAAATATAAAGTATTAACTCAAAGATCATAATATACTGGAACCTGACAGTATCTTTTATATAGTATACAGTATACATACAGGGCACTCTATTTTTATGCCTTTTTAGCTTTAGTGACACACTAACAATATCAAGTTTTTCTAATACATAGAAAAATAACTCAAAAGAAGGAGGGAGAGTGAAAATGTGAAAATATAAGCCACTTAGCCTGACATCAGTAATATGAAAAATGCTAGAATCTATTATTGGGAGTCTGGTAACTGGGCACTTGAGAAATCACAATATGATTAAACAGAGTTGACACAGTTTTATGAAAAAGAAATCATGTTTGACAAATCTATTTAAGTTTTCTCTGGGTGTAACTAGCAGGGGGAACCAGTAGATGTAGCATATTTAGATTTTCAGAAGGGATTCAATAAATGCCACACCGTAAGTTATTACACAAGATTAGGGATCATGAGACAATGAGTAATATATTAGCATTTATTGAGAATTGGTTAATGGTCAGAAAACAGAGATGAGGAATAAACAGTTCATTTGTAGGGCGGCAGGGTGTCACTAGCAGAGTGCCCCAAGGATCATTGATTGTTTCTCAGCTGTTTAAAATCTATGGGTGGGATTTTCTGGTCCTGCTCGCCATGGGAATCATGGCGGGTGGGTTGGAAAATTTGACGGACCATCAAAAGCTCCGTTGACTTTGGGCCGGAATTTCCGGTTCTGTGGCGTGCAGGACCGGGAGATCCCACCCTATATAACTAAACTAGGACAGGGGACCAAGTGTAATGTATCCAAGCTTGCTGATGATACAAAACGAAGTGGGAAAGTAAGCTCTGAAGTGAATGCGAAGAGGCTGAAAAAGGATAGATTGGGTTAATAAGTGGCAAATGGAGTATATTGTGTGAAAGTGTAAAATTATCCACTAGAAACAAGGGAAAAGCATTTTTTTTAATTCAATTGACCAATCTGCTAGGGCAAAGGACTCTAAAATCTCTTTTGAAATTCTTTATGGTTGAAACACTAACAATCTCAGGAATCCAGACTAAGGAATATGCATCATTTATGAAAGCCGAAATGAAGAGCTGGAAGCCACACCCCCACCAAGCTGGTGGAACCTGTAATATAGCCTTGAGGAGCTGCAAAGCTCAGTCTGCCATTTTCCATCAACCAAGCAGCAGCTCTGAAAAAGGACATTGCCCAGGTGTGAATGCCTGGCCCCCATCTACACTGTTTCCACTGGAACTTCTGAGCTTGTGCACCATTGCCTGCAACACCAATTCACTTCTGCATACCCATGTCATTGTGAAAGTCATCTCTGCCGGAAAACTGGATTACCCAGCATCAGTTTCAGCCTGCTGATTCCTGTGAAGGAGTAAACCATTGGACTTTTGATTCGGGACTCTGGACTCACGTGAAACAATAATTATTATTTTTTCTTTGGTCTTTTCCCTGTACCCCTTTCTTTTTATATCCCTCTTTTACTGTACAAATGCAAAAAGGGACTCAGAGGGGGGAGGAGTTACAACCCTCTTCCCGTATTTTGAGTGTGTGTAAAATAAATTAACCCTCTAAGTTAATTTTACCTTGAGTTTGCTGTGGGGTTAGTAATAGAAAATTTGATCATACCAAAGTAGAGGGATTGGGAAATATGCCACCGCTTATAAAGGGGGAAATCAAAAAACATCTTTCTGTTTATAGATGGGCAGTCAGAGGAGAAATCAGGGCTGTCTAAGTTAAATCTCCTCCTGCCCAAAACAGAAATTGGGAAATCAAGTCTGGGATAGCACTTTTGAACTTGACCAGAGTCCAAGGCCAGGATTTCCCAGTCGGCGAGCAGGGGTGCGGGGGGCTCGCTCACCGACGTGTAAAATGACATGGGATGACGTTGGGCGGAGTTCCCAATGTCACCCGGCCCCATTTAAATTTTCAGGTAGGCGGGGTCTCAGCAGAATCAGCTGTGCGCCCACTGACCTGTCAGTAGCCAATTGAGGCCATTGACAGAGTCATTAAAGTAATTAATGGACCTGCCCGTCCAACCTTAAGGTTGGTGGGCAGGCCGGGAACCATGGCGGACATTGGAAAAAGCATGAAACCTCATCCACCGGCAGGATGCCGTTTCAGGTAGGTTTTAAAAAATGTAATTAAACTGTATTTAAAAGTGATGGACATGTCCCAACTCATGTGACAGTGTCACATGAGGGGATATGTCAGGGAATTTTTTTTTTCAGATTTTTTACTGTGGAGCCGATTTGTCTGAGGCAGCACTAAGCCTCAGGGAGATGAGTGCGCTCTTTTATGTGTATGCGTGGAAGAATACACTCTGGGCTCAGGGAATTCCCCGCCCCCCCCCGCCTGCACAGCACTTCCGTGCGGACGTCATGCTAAGGCCCGCCAACATAAAATGGTGGCGCGCCCCCAATTGGGGGTATGGATCGGAAGCCCTGCTCTTAAACATCCCCCCAACGGGGGGAAAATTCTGCCCCAAGTTAAGGGACAAACCAAATCAAGATAAAAGAGTCAAGTGGAAGACAAAGGAAGAAAACTCCATGGCTGGAATGAATTTTAAAACACAAGTAACTTACCACAGCAAATTCTTTTTCCCTAACACTGAGAAAATGGCAACTTTTGGTTCCCAGATGTTTGTCCAGCAAGGAAATTTGAATATGACACTTTGGTGGCCCTTAGCACAGAGCAACTGAAAGCTGCAACTAGGGAGGTAGAGTTAAAATTGCACAGTAAAATGAAAAGAAGTGAACTAATCCAGATGTTGGTGGAACATTTGGATCTTACATTACCGGTAGAACAGTTAGATGTTGAGCTCAACCAGGACTCAGAATCCCCTGCCCTTGCCAATTTTGAGTTGGAAAAGCTCAGGTTGCAACTAGAATTTAAAGAGAGGAAAAGGAAAGCACAAACAAGGGAACAGGAAAGAGAAAGAGAGGCTCAGGAGAGGGAACAAGAAAGGGAAAGCAAATTCCAGTTCTGAAAATTAGAAATGGGCTTATCTGCTCAAAAGGAGAGAGAGAGACCAGACAATAGGAAGCTGCAGGGAGAATCTCTTTCTCTCTGGTAGCACCCCCTATTTCCCTACTCCAGAACCACTCTCTGAGGCCTTCAAGTATGTGAGGTTTATTACCAAATTCGAAGAAAGTGATGTGGAATCATTTTGCTACCTTTGAGAAAATTGCAGGGCAGCTAAAATGGCCATCAGAGATCTGGACATTTTTAATTCAAAGACAGCTGTCGGGGAGAGCCCAAGAGGTCAACTCCATGCTGCCCTGAATTATGAGCAGATAAAGGCCACCATCCTAAGTGCCTACAAGTTACTCCCGGAGGCATGTCACCAGCAATTTTGGAACGCTTGTAAGAAGCCCACACAAACCTACAGCAAGTTTCAACGGCTGAAGCAAATCATGTTGGACTGATGGGTAAGGTCCCTAAGAATCCCATGCAGCTATGAGGGGTTCCGTGAGTTGGCATGTTGGAGGAATTCAAAAATTACCTACCCTCCAATCTGCGAATGCACGTGGAGGAGCAGGGAATCTTCACAGCCAGGAATGCAACAGTCACAGCAGAGAGCTGGAAACTCAGGCAGACCCTTTCCAAACCATTCCCATGAGCATTAGAAAGATGAGCAGTTATCTAGATAGGAGAGGGCCCATACCCAGAAGAGAAAGCCCAGAGGAGGGTGCGAGAAGTCCCACCCCCCCCCCCCCCCGGCAGCCTGAAAGGGGAACCCCCAGAGGCCAGTGTGTTCTCATTGCAATATAATAGGCCATTCCAGGCCTGAGTGCTGGAGATTGCATGGGAAGCCTGTTAGCCTATTGGGCTTCCCATGAGTAGTCTCCTGAAGGACACCCCAATGGGTGGAGCAGCAGAGCAGGCAGAGCCTCTTGCTACAGAGACTTACCCTTTGGAGGGAATGGCATTATGTGTTTCTGAGCCAGACAAATTCCCAGAGAGTTTCCGGAATTTTGTCCTTTCAGGAACAGTGTCTCCCTACCTGTCCCAGAATGTGAGCAAGTCCATTGTACTGCTCTGGGATACAATCCTTAATGTTAGAGGGAAATCTAAACCTACCCCCTGTCCTCCGTGATAGCCAGAGCCCTGATCAGTGGAGTGGGAGGGGGATCTGTGTTTGTACCTCCTCCATAAGGTCCACCTAGAGCGTAACCTTGCTTCAGGCCCTGTTACAGGGGGAATTGTCCCTGAACTATCAGGAGCAGGAATCGATTTCCTCTTTGGGAACGATTTGGCTGACAGCAAAGTGTTAGACAGTGAAAGAATAGGCCAAAGCCAACCAGTAGAAATCTGCTGGTGAACAGAGAGCTGGGGGAGGTCCAGAGGCCCAAAAGAGTGAAATAGCACCCATGAACCTTGAGCGAGGGCTGCTCGAATGTAGCAAGGCTGAAGCCAGGCCAGTAAAGTTGAAAAATGTCTAGGAAAGGCCTCTGGAATCCAAAATAGATACACAGAGTATCCCAGAGTTAAACAGGGACCACAGAAGTCCAAGGGTAGGGAAAGAAATAGTGATGGAGATGCCCCATGTAGCCAAACAGCCTGAAGCAAGGAAAGTTACTAAGCTCGGAAAGGAAAAGATTAAGGGCTTGCCTGAAGTATGACTAGCAGAAACCTTCTTTCCGACATTAGATAGGGACGAAGGGGGTCTCCAAATCGATGAGTAAATAGGGAGTGAGATGCCTCACTCAATCGAAAAGCCACACAGGAATGCAGCTGGAGCCCCACCTCAACTTGAGGGCAGAAGTGTTGCAGGGGATATGGAACAAGTTAGGAGAGTGCCCATCCAAAGCCAAGGGCCCCAGCTAGGAAGCTATTGATTGGTGTGGCCTGTTGCTTTATGGCGAATTTAAATGTGGACAAGGAAAGTTCTCAAACTGGCCCAGAAAGAGTGAGAGTGATGCCTCACTTAGTTGAAAAGCTACAAGGAGGTACATCAAAAGCTGCACCAGAGGGCAGTAGTATCCCAAAGACACAGTGTCTAACCATCCCCCACCGACCAACCAGGTTGGACCACATACTCATCGACCTTAACGTAGAATTGCAAGGTGACCCGGACAAGGTTGCCCTCTGCAGTTAAAATGATCCATAACAACCCACCAGGCTACAGCACTGTAGCCCTACCTGGTGTGGATGCAGGAGAGGCCCCTGCCATAAGGCCATCTTCCATTCCTCCAGGCTCAGAAAGGCTGGCCCAGCTGTTGCCATGTCAACCCAAAGCACCTAACAATAGAAGCTGGAACTTTCCAGTTGCACCCGAGCTTGCCCCTGAACCAGAATCCCCCCAAAGGAGAAAAAGTCCCTTTCAAATACCCCAATCTCCTGACAATCAGTCTAACCACAGTCCCTGGGTCTGAACAGCTGAACCCACAGGTTACCAAAGTGGACAGGCAGGAGCTAAAAGGGACAAGAGCAGCTCAGCCCTCTGATCCAAGGGCCTGGGCACTCAAGAGTGAGAGGCCCAGCATTCCCTCACGGATCGCCCCGAGCAGCTTGGCCATTACTCATTTCCTGAGAGCTAATCACCCTGCAAAAAATCCCAGACCCCTTTCAGGATATTTAATCAGCAGTTGTCAGACAGAGTTCTGAAACCAGTGATTTTGCTTCTGCCTGTTCCCCAACAGAGGAAATTCAGAACTCTAGCCCTAAATAGACTCCTCCATAAAGATGACTTTCCAAACCCTCCCAAGTCACCTAAACCTTCCAAATTCCAGGACTGGGCAATGTCCTTGTTGATGCATTAACCCAGATTTAAACCTCAAAAAAAGGAAATGCAGTGGGAACTGCCACTGCCCCTGTTAGTTGTGTGTCTGACATGCCAGTATGAATGAGAGAATGCATGTATACTTCTTCACTTCCTATTCTTCCTTCTTAAGACCACATTAAAAAAAAGAAATAGAGTTTTTTTTCCCCTCGAGTCAGCAAGGGATGTCAGGGGGCTCAGAGCTCACTCTATATTTTTATAAAATGTATATATCATCATGGCTAATTTATAAAATTTTAAAAACTGGACCAAGACTTTAAAATGACTGAAGCCATGACTGGCCACGACTCAGACAAAAGGAACTTTCTGGCATTCAGAGAGGCTGCCATCTCGTTGTCTCTGAAGAGACAATAATAACCCAGTGAGCTGCAGAAGACCAACTTCCAAGAGAATTATGAGAGGTCTTTTACATTTCTTAAGCCAGGGCTGGCCAACGGAGTCTGCCAGTCTACTAGGACAAAACCCTTTTAAAATTCTTAATAGTTGAAACATTAACAATCTCAAGAATCCAGATTAAGGAATCTGCATCCTTTGTCAAAGCCAAAATGGAGAGGTGGAAGTCACTTGACCACCCCCACCACCCCCATCCCCACTGTCGCTCAGCAACCTGGTGGAATCTGTAATATATCGTTGAGGAGCTGCAAAGCTCAGTCTGTCATTTTCCATCAGCCATGCAGCAGCTCTGAAAAAGGACTCTGTCCAGGTTTGAATGCCTGGCCCCCATCTACACTGTTTCTAATGGAATTTCTGAACTTGTGCACCATTGCCTACAAGACCAATTCCCCTCTGCATGCCCATCTCATCGCGGAAGTCATCTCTAATGGAAAACTGGATTATCCAGCATCAGTTTCAACCTGTGCGAAAGAATAGACCATTGGATTTTTGATGCTGGACCCTGGACTCACATAAAACAATAATTCTTATTTTCTCTGTGGTCTTTTCTCTATACTTCTTTCTTTTCTTTATCCCTCTTTTACTGTACCAACGCAAAAAGGGATGTAGGGAGTCAGCGTTATGAACCCTCTTCCTGCATTTTGAGTGTGTGTAAAATAAACTAACCCCCTAAGTTTATCTTATCCCAAGTTTGCTGTGGAGTATTGGACCACACCAATACTGAGAGATTGAGAAAGATGCCACTGCCTATAGAGGGGGAAATCAAAAATCTAAAAAACACCTTTCTGTTTACAGACAGGCAATGAGAGGAGAAATCAGGGCTGTTTAAGTTAAACCCCCTCCTATCCATATCAGAAAGTTAGCCTTTATTGCAAAGACGTTGGAGTATAAGAGTAAGAACATCTTGTTACAATTATATAGAACTTTGGGGAGACTACACTGGAGGTACAGTGCACAATGTTTGTCTTCTCACCTAAGGAAGGCTATACTTGCCTTAGAGGGGTTGCAACAAAGATTCGTTTAATTGGGGGGAGATGGTGGCATACTGGTAATGCTACTGGACTAGTAATCTTAGAGGCTAATGCCTATGGGGACATGGGTTAATTTCCCCACCATGACAGTTAGTGGAATTTCAACTCAAATTAATAAATCCAGAATATAAAAACTAGCCTCAGTAAGTGACAATGATGATTGTCATAAAAACCCATCTGGTTCACTACAGCCTCTTAGGGAAGAAAATCTGCTGTCCTTACCTGGTTTAGCCTGCATGTTAATCCAGCAATGTGACTGACTCTGAATTACCTGGCAAGCTATTCAGTTTCAACAGCAATTAGGGATGGACAACAAATGGTCTTTCCAGTGACGCTCATACCCTGTGAGTGAATGAATAAGGGGGAAAAAGGATAATTCTCTATGAACTAAGAGCTGGCCAATGAGGAGAGACTGAATAGAGTCATAGAGGTATACAGCACAGAAAAAGGCCCTTTGGCCCATCAAGTCTGCACCAGTCAATAGAATGGTCTATACTCTCTGGAGTTAAAACAATAAGTGCTAACCTCATCAAATGTATAAAATTATTAAGAGGTTTGACAGACTGGATGCTGAGAAGCTGTTTGCCCTGGCTAAAGGATTTCCAGTCTCTGATGTTGTAGCCACAGACAGCTGGAGAAATGGGGACTGACTGAATTGCTCTACAGAGAGCTAGTAAGGACCCAATGGCCTCCTTCTGTGCCATAATGATTAAGACAGAAGTCAGCAATAAATGCTGGCCTTGCCAGTGCAGTCAACATCCCATGAATGAATATAAAATAAGATTAGCACTGAGATGAGGAGAAATTCTTCACTCAAAGGGCTGTGAATCTGTGGAATTCTCTACCTCAGAAAGCTGTTGCTGTTCAATTGATGCATGTGTTCAAAACTGAGATTGTTAATTTTCTGAGCACAAAGGGAATCAAGAGATAGGGGGATGGGGAAGGAAAGTGGAATTGATGTAGCAGTTCAGTCATAACCTTTTTGAATGGCGGTGCTGGCTCGAGAGATCGTATGGCCTACTCATGCTCTTATGTCTTATGTTCTTATGTTTGAGTCATAAACTATGTCACTAAAAACTGCTCATTGGGGCTTCGTATTACACTTAAAAGTACAACCAAACCCACACAAGTGAGTTCCTTTCAACTGCATAATTTGAAGCATGTGAAGTATGTGTGGTTTCCAAACTTCAACACATTTTCAAAACTAAACTTTCCAATGTTAATTTCTTACAAAGTTACTGTGGTAACTGTGGTACATTTTTCACACCTTTTGGGGAAAATGTTTCATATGGTTTCATGTTTCTGATGGTTTCTTTTACAGAAAGGAAAGACTTGCATTTATAGAGTGCCTTTCATGACCACAGGCCATCCCAAAGTGCATTACAGCCAATGAAGCACTTTTTGAAGTGTAATCAATGTTGCAATGCAGGAAGCAGGAAATCCATTTGCATACAGCCAGTTCCTACAAAGAGCAATGTGGTAATGACCAGAGAGTCTGTTCGAATTATGTTAATTGAAGGATAAATATTGGCTAGGATACCACAGATAACTCCCCTGCTCTTCTTCGAAATAGTGCCTGAGAGGTAGATGGGGTAGAGGCTGGGGGACGGGGTGGATTTCAATTGTCAACATGTACAACTTTGGAAGGGCAAAACATTGTTTTTTTGTCAAAATGCTTAACACAGATATATTTTGTGGTTTTATCAACAGATCATTCAAACCTGACTTTATCGTTGTGAGGCAACATCCCTATAGCATGGCAGAAAATGAGGATTTCCGGAATATTATTATAGGACTTCAGTATGGTGGCCTTCCAAGTGTGAACTCATTAGAATCCATCTACAACTTTTGTGACAAGCCATGGGTGGTAAGTTCAGAATGATGGGAGAACTAATTCATTGTATTCTTCATAACTCATCTGAATGAATTCAAGAGGAAATATCATCATGACAAGGCATGCTGTGGGCCAGATTTTCATGATAGGCTCAGGCATTGCGAGTCAGGCCACTTCCCGACATCGCATCCCTGAGTTCTGAATGAACTCACATGCACAAGTTTCCTCCCCGGGTAGTTGAGGTCGGGCTGGAATTGGGGCTGCCACCTCCGGAAGCAGGCCTGGGATGGGAACAATGGTGGACAGATACCAAGGCCAGCAGGTTAATAGGCCCTCTTGCATTCACAGGGGCATCGGCCCAGTTCTATTCATGGCTGTTAAGGAGGTGGTGGCATAGCAATATTGTCACTGGACTAGTATTCCAGAGACCCAGAATAATGCTCTGGGTGCCTGGGTTTGAATCCCACCATACAGATGATGAAAATTGAATTCAATAAAAAAAACCTGAAATTAGAAGTCTGATGATGATCACGAAACCATTGCTGATTGTATTTTAGGGAAGGAAATCTGCTGCTCTTACCTGGTCTGGCTTACATGTGCTTCCAGACCCAGAGCGATGTGGTTGAATCTTAAACACCCCTTTGAACAAGGGAAATTGGGGATGGGCAATAAATGCTGGCCTAGCCAGCGACGCCCGATTCCCATGAAAGAATAAAAATAAAATTAGTTCTCACCCCTCACTCCCCATCCATGCTATCTCCTTGAACCCCATGCCCTTTCCATACCCCCATGCATTCTCCATAAACTCTTGCCCACTATCCACTATGGTGGAGCTTATGAGCACCATAATAACACTGGGAAGTCTTTGAAATGCTTGTGAAATAAATAAATAGTGATCCATTCAAACTCCATTTAAAAAATTGCTCCTCTTAGGAATGATTAGACCTCTCAAGCAAGCGAAGCTCACAGTTCCCTTCACAGGGAAACAAACCTTGATGAATTAAGTACATTAGTGGGGTTTGGAGCTCAGACAAGCATTCATAATGGGATTCTATTGCACAGCCATATAAATTAACTCAATGTGTCTTAGAGACCTGGTGCTTTAATATCAGTTTCACAATACTTTTTCCTGCAGACAAGCACTTTATCCACTGTAGAATGTATTCTAATGCACCTGAACACTTATGCAATGCTAGTCAATTTAACGGTCATTTACCTTTTAAGGGCAGAACCCTATGATCAATCACTGCATTAAAAACATACTTAAATTAACATAGAGCATCTAATTATGACATTTAAAATTTGCCAGACCTCTTAATCCTTCCTGCCAAAAGGTTCCAGACTCCACGACAGGCTTCCTCCAGGATTCACAAATTGACTGACCCAACATGTTTCACACAGGCCTCAGAGACCACCACTGCCACAAACCCCACCCCCCCCCCCCCCAACACCATTCACTAAGATCTCAAATTAAGGGAAATTCAGAATAGAGGAAAGAATTTAATAAGGCTGAACCCAGTGCCTCTTTTGTGACCCATCACATTCCCACACCAGAGGCAGCTTGACAAATACATGAATAGGATGGGAATAGAGGAATACGGACCCCGGAAGTGCAAAATGTTTTAGTTTGACAAGCAATATGATCAACACAGTCTTGGAGGGCTGAAGGGCCTGTTCCTGTGCTGTACTTTTCTTTGTTCTTTGTTCTTTGTTCAGTCAAAATGGCAGCCAGTGGTAATTAGCGGGAAATTTAAATTTCAGTCCCCACATCAGGACAGCAGAATCTGGCCCCATGCTTATAGACAAACAATGGGCAATATTCAGAGAAGTTATTGATACAATAAAATCAGTGCATGCCCCTAAAAGGGAAAGGCTTCACTTGTGTAGTTAAGGAACTAAGGTCAACACATGAGTTAAGAGACAGTAACAGGCAAAAAGAAAAAGCTTACACAAATGCAAGGTAAAATGGAAACCACTACTGGAAGGGTTATAAAATGCAATGCAGATATGAAGAAAGTATTAAACAGTACTAAAAGGAAATGTGATAAAAAAAATGCTTGCAAGCAATCTCAAAGCCAACAGCGAAAGATTTTTAAAATATATTGAGGAAATGGGGTAAAGGAGAATGTAGGCCTATTAAAGCTGGATACAAGCAAGATTATAATGGACAGAAATAGAATGGCAAACTCATGAAATAAGGGCTTTATATCCATTTTCACAGTGCAGGGAGAGGATAAATGCCAGTGGGATATGGGAACCTAAATGGAAGTCAGGGGGAGGAACATAATGGATTTAGTTTGTTAAAAAAGGCAGTGGAGAAAATAAGAGGATCTAAGATAGACAATCCACAGGAGCTAATAGTCTCCACACCAGGGTACTTAAAGAAATTGGTGAGGAAATTGCTGATGCAGTCTTTTGCTGTCATTTGGATTCGAACATTGCAAATGTCACTCCATTATTTAAGATATATAAGAAGGGTGGGAAAGAGAAACCAGGCAAATAGGAATCTATCATTTGAAATCAATTTTAAGGATGTTACTGGAGTCTATCATACTGCAATTGAACACTTGGGCAATTTTCAAAGAGTGTCAGAATGGTTTTGTGAAGTGCAGGTCATGTCTGACTAATTTAGATGCATTTTTGAGGTCGCCACTAGCATGTTGAATAGGGGAGTCCCTGTGAATGTGGTCTATATGGATTTCTCAAAGGCATTTGATAAGATGCCATGCCAGAGATTATTAGCAAAAATCAGAGCACCTGGAATTGACACCGTACCTTGTGGTGTGGGTTGATAATTGGTACAGAGGTAGGAGGCAGGAATAACAAATTTGTTTTCTGATTGGCAGAATGTGACAAGTGGTGTTCCTCAGGGATCTGTACTGGGACCTCAACCTCTCTCAAGATATATTTGGCTTGAATGAGGAAATAGCATGTTGTATATCTAAGTTTGCTAATTTTACAGGTGCAGTAAGTTGCATGAATGGAAGGAAAAAATTACAAAGACACACAGACCGAGTGAATGGGCAAAAAAAATTATAGCAGATGGAGTTCAATGTGTGGAAGGTTGAGGTCATCCACTTTGCATTTGAGAAAATCAATTTGGAATATTTTCTTAGTGGTGAATGCTAGGAGCTCTGGAAGAGCAAAGGTGTTAAGGCCTTCGAAAGGGTGCAGTGCAAACTTATCAAAATGCTACTGGGGCTTAAAGAGTTAAATTAAGACAGGTTACGTAAGCTAGGCATGTATTCCACTTAAGTTTAAAAGATGATCTAAAAGAGAAATTTACAATGCTTAAGAGATACAATCATGTTGATACTGACATTATAGCGTGATAATGTAAAGTTCTTCCTTGAACCACCCATGCTTGGTATCCATCTTCTTTCCTAGTGCCACCCGATATATTACAGATACACAAAAACTATTTTTTCTGGTGGATACATTCAGACCAAGAGGGCATAATCATAAAATTAGAGCCGGGTCACTTATGGAGGGGGTCTGGCGCAGTAGTAGTGCCCCTAACCCTGGGCCAGAAGCTCCAGGTTCAAGCCCCATTTCAGGACTTGATGGCCATGGAAGGTACTTGCATAATGTGGCCAAACAGTTTGATTATTAGCCTGTAATTCCGTCCAATACACCCTATGGAAGGCAACAAACAGCGGGAGAATTTCCTGGTCAGCCATACTGCAGCAGCAACCCATTGCTGTACTTTGCCAAGCAAATTCATGGATCAATCCAATTGAAATCAATGGTCACCAATGCCCTTTTAGAGCATGTTACCAAGGGGAGGAGGAGTCCATTTATGGATGAAATCAGGAAGCACTTTTTATACACAAACTGTAGTGAAAATCTGGAACTCACTGCCCCAAAAGCTTGTGGATGTAGTGACATGTGGTTTTTCAAGACTGAGAGATTGATAGAATTTTATTAGGTTAAGGGTGTTAAAGGATATGGTACAGAAGCAGGTAAATGGATTTGAGGTTACAGATCAGCCATGATCTAATTGAATGGCTGTGAAACGTGCTTGAAAGGTTGAATGGTCTATTACGTTTCTATATTTATAGAAAGTGCTGGAAAAGCTCAGCAGGTCTAGCAGCACCTGTGAAGATAGAAACAGAGTTAATGGGCAAAATTTTGCGACAGCGGGGTTTTACGTTCCCGCTGTCGTCAATGGGGTTTAGAATGTTTTGCTGCATTTTACGGACCCATCTCTGTTGAAATGGGGCCGTAAAATTCTGCCCGATGTTTCGAATTCAGTGCGACTCTTCTTCGGAACTTCTGAAGAAGAGTCATATCAGACTCAAAATATTAACATTGTTTCTCTCTCCACAGTTGCTGCCAGACCTGAGTTTTCCTAGCACTTCCTATTTTTATTTCAGATTTCCAGAATCCTCAGTATTTTGCTTTCATTTTGTGTTTCTATATTTCTTTGTTTCAATGCCACATTGTAACAGTATAAGCAACAACATGCATATGTACAATTCTGGGACACTGACAGAGGGAAATTGGAGAATTTGGCAAGTGCTCTCTGATAACCTCTCATGTCCAGTGGCATTGTGAGATGAATGAGAAAATTCTATTTATCCTCTTTGTTAAAAGGCAATATTTAGCAAAAGAGAATCTAAAAGAGATAAAAACTTGGAAGCTTGGAAAAATGTGATTGTTATTTATGACTGTTAATGTTTGACATGAAAACCTATCTGAAACAACAGTTGGAACTAGAGTAGCTTAGTGTTTTGAATTATAGCTTCCAGATTATAACTATCACAACTGTCAGAGCTGTATTATTCTCTAAAAGGTTTTTGTTCCCTCTGAAATCTTGATAGGGATCAAAGCATAAAAAGCCAGAGGCAATACGTGTAAAAATGTTATTGGCATATATACATTACTTGCAATAATTTGGCTTTGTTCTGTTTCAGTTTGCTCAGCTGGTGAGCATCTACAAAAGCATGGGCCCAGAGAAGTTTCCACTGATTGAACAGGTCTTTTATCCAAATCATAAGGAAATGGTAAGTGTAACTCCAGTTATTTTTCCTTGTTCTGAATAGCAGACTACTGTAAGAATTCTGAACCCAAAAACATACAGCGGCTTCTGTATTCAGGAACAGCAAAAGCAGAGGGTTCAAGAAGTTGTTTTGACAACAACTAATGATTACTACAACGTGAAGCATTGGTAAAGGATTGGAGAGAGCACCACATAAATAATTTATTACACTTGGTGAGGCTGCTTCTTGTTCTTTTAGAATTTCAATACAGAGCTTCAAAATGTAGCCTTTAAAAGCTCCATAAAATTAATATAATGGAATAAGTACAATAGCAAGAAATGGTCTTGGATCGCAAGATGTAGAATCCATACGGATGAAGATGAGAAATAATAATGGGAAGAAGACACTGGTGGAGGTAGTCTATAGGCCCCCTAACAGTAGCTATACTGTAGGGCAGAGAATAAATCAGGAGGTAATGAGGGTTTGTAATAGGCAGTACATTAATCATGTGGAGAATTTTCTCCCCGTCGGGGGGGTTGGACGGGAGCGGGAGTGGATGCAGGCGGGTGGGCGGCCGATTGCGGCCTGCGATCGGCTGGATGCCACCATTTTACGTGGGTGGGCCAATTAAGGCCCGCCCAGCATGACACGATCCCGAAAGCGCTGAGCGCTCCCTGTGCGGGCGGGGGGGGTGGGGGGGGAGTTGGGGGAGAAGGGAGAGCCGGGGCCTGTGCTCTTTCGCACATGCATGTGAAAGAGCGCAGAAATCTCCCTGAGGCACAGTGCTCAGAGTAAAATGTCCCATAGGAAACAGTGACCATAACATGGTAGAATTCAGTTTGAGAGTGAGAAACTTGGGTTGGAAACAACTCTGCTAAAATTAAATAAGGACAATTACAAAGAAAGGGGGGGGGGTGCAGAGTTGGCTGGAGTGGACTGGGAAAGGAGTTTAGCAGAAAAGATGATTGATGAACCACGGCAGGCATTTAGGAAAATAGTTCATGACTCGCAACAAAGATACTTCCCATTGAGAGAGGGACATGTCAATGGATTTTAATAAAAACTTTCATTCAACTTATAAACACTTCATGAAACCTCATCCCACCCGTGGATGAGGTTTCATAAAAAATGCAAAGGCCGCCTGGGCCCTTTACCTGCCCGCCAACCTTAAGGTTGGATGGGCAGCTCCGTTAATTCCTTTAATTGATATTTAAATGGCCTTTGACAGTTTGACGGGCTCACAGCCGACTCCAGCGCGTTCCCACCCAACTGAAGATCTGAATGACACGCGCTGACATCGGGACACACGCCCGACCTCACCGCATGTCATTTTACGCATCAGCAAGCAGGCCTCGCCCCCGGTCACCAGCACGGACATTCCAGCCCATGTGTGACTTTAATCTTCATGTAGATTGAGAAAATCAAATTGGCAGAGGTAGCCACGAGCAAGAATTCATCGAGTGTATTTGGGACAGTTTTCTAGAACAATATGATGTAGATCCAACCAGGGATCAGGCTATTTTGGATCTGATAATGTGTAATGAGGCAGGTTTAATAAATTATCTCAGAGTAAGAGGTCCCATAGGAAACAGTGACCATAACATGGTAGAATTCAGTTTGAGAGTGAGAGACTTGGGTTGGAAACAACTCTGCTAAAATTAAATAAGGGCAATTACAAAGAAAGGGTGGGCAGAGTTGACTGGAGTGGACTGGGAAAGGAGTTTAGCAGAAAAGATGATTGATGAACAATGGCAGGCATTTTGGAAAATAGTTCATGACTTGCAACAAAGCCACTTCCCATTGAGAAAGACTGATTCTAGGAAGAGGATAAACCAACCATGGCTAACCAAGGAAGTTAAGGATAGCATCAAATTGAAAGAAAAACATACAATGTGGCAAAGGTTAGTGGTAAACCAGAGGATTGGGAAAATTTTAAAAACCAACACAAGATGACCGAACCAAAAAAAAAGAGGGAGAAAATAAACTTTGAGGGTAAACAAGCAAGAAATATAAAAGCAGACAGTAAGGGTTTATTTAAATATATAAAAAGGAAGAGAGAGGCCAAAGTGAACATAGGCCCCTTAGCGAATGAGGCTGGGGAAATAATTATGGGGAACCAGGAAATGGTAGAGGAGTTGAATAAATACTTTGCATCAGCCTTCAAGGTGAAGGTACTAATGGCATTCCAAAAATACTAAATAATCAAGGGACAAAACGGGGGGAGGAAATAAATACAATAACTATCACTAGAGATAAAGTACTAGGGAAACTAATGGGGCTAAAGACCAATAAGTCCTCTGGACCAGTTGGGTTACATCCTAGGATATTAAAGGAAGTAGCTACACAAATAGTGGATGCACTGGTAGTAATCTCCCAAGAATCCTTAGATTCTGGAAACGTCCCAGAAGATTGGAAAACTGCCAATGTAACACCCTTATTCAAAAAGGGAGGGAGATAAAAATCAGGTAACTATTGGCCAGTTAGCTTAACATCTGTCATTGGGAAAATTATATTAGTCTATTATAAAGGATGTAACAGCACCTAATATAATCAAGCAGAGTCAGCATGGCTTCATGAAGGGGAAATCATGCCTGAAAATTTTATTAAAATTCTTTGAGGAGATAACAAGCAGAATAGATAAAGGGGAATCAGTAGATGTAATATATTTGGAGTTCCAAAAGGCATTCCATAAGGTACCACACATCAGGGGACTTAATAAGATAAGAGCCCATAGTATTGGGGTTAGTATATTAGCATGGATAGAGGATTGGCTAACTAATAGAAGACAGAGAGTTGGGATGAGGGGGTTATTTTCTGGATGGCAACCTGTAGCTGGTGGAGTGCCACAGGGATCAGTGCTGGGGCCACAATTATTTACAATATATATTAATGACTTAGATGAGGGAAGTGAATGTAGTTTTGACAAGTTTGTGGATGACACAAAAATAAGTGGGAAGGCAAGTGGTGAGGATGACACAACGAATCTACAGATGGATATGGACAGGTTATTTAAGACTGGTCAAAAAACTTGTCAGATGGAATATAATGTGTGAAAATGTGAGGTTATGCATTTTGGCAGGAAAATAAAGGAGCTGAATGTTATTTAAATGGAGAAGGACTGCAGAAAGCTGCAGCACAGAGGGATTTGGGAGTCCTTGTGCATGAATCAGTAGCTAATAGGGAAGGCAAATGGAATGTTGGCCTTTATTTCAATGGGAATGGAGTATAAAAATATGGAAGTCTTGCTAAAACTATACAAGGCACTAGTTAGACCACACCTAGAATACTGTGAGCACTTTTGGCCCCCTTATCCAAAGAAAGATATACTGGTATTGGAGGCAGTCCAGAGAAGGTTCACTAGGTTGATCCCAGGTGTGGAGGGATTTTCTTATGAGGAGAGGTTGAGTAGGTTGGGCCTGTACTCATTGGAGTTTCAAAGAATGAGAGGCGACATTATTGAAACATAAGATTCTTAGGGGGTTTGAAAGGGTAGATGCTGAGAGGTTGTTTCCCCTTGTGGGAGAGTCTAGGACCAGAGGGCATAATCTCAGAGTGTAGGGGTCATCCATTTAAGACAGAGATGAGGAGGTATTTTTTCTCTTAGATGGTAGTCAATCTGTGGAATTCTTTACTGCAGAGGGCTGTAGAGGCTGGGTCATTAAGTATGTTCAAGGCTGAGATAGACAGATTTTTAATCAGTAAGGGAATCAAAGGTTATGGGGAAAAGGCAGGAAAGTGAAGTTGAGGATTATCAGATCAGCTATGATCTCATTTCATGGTGGAGGAGGCTTAATGGATCAAATGGCCTATTTCTGCTCCTACGTCTTATGGTCTTTTAGGTAAATTCAAGACACATTCGAAGCAATGAACATTACAGGTCGTGCACTCAGTCTAATTTTTACAGTTACGCCATCTAAATGTGCTATTGTTGTATATCTATGAAAAACTGTCCTTTGGTACTACATATAAATGAAGTAATTTAGTCTGTATTTAAACATACCACATTTATATTGTACATATAAAAACCAACGCTTTTGGATATTGGCACATTAGGTTTCAGTGACCACACAAAATCCATAGCTATAAGTTTTAGTTTCAGGTAACCAGTCTTGTGGATTTATTATGTGAAGGTAACTAGCATGTCACAAACTGTCCAGTGTAAGCTGTTCCACCATATTGAAGGTATATGCTTATCACATAGCACAAGAAAAGCTGAGACTTTGGATATCAGTAACCAGAGAGTGTTACTTTAAGCTAAAAATTATTATTAATAATTATGTGCTGAATTGTGCTGTTCGTGGCACCACTAGCAATGGGTTCCTTGCACCTAGCATTTATCTTGTAAGAGCTCAGCACCAACACCTGTCAATTGTGTAATGACTATTCTTGACAGGGTGTAGAGGAAATCAACAGTGTCCCTTTAGGATCTTGTTATGTCCAGGATGACATGCTTGGGGTTGGATCAAAGTCAATTCACTTTGAAAATCTTAGTAACCTGAAACCAGGCCAGGCAAGTCCACAATATGAGAGATTTGTTGATGATTGAGCAGCTAGCTGTGATCCTTGATTGAACCTAGAGAGGTAAGCTATGTCACTGGGGACTGGGAATCCTGTTTCCTGTTTCCCACATGTACATGCCCCTAAACTATTGGATGAGATGTTACTAGCTGGACAAGAAGTAAGAAACTTTCCAGGGCTCTGCGCCAGTAGGCTGGTTAAATTCTAGAATTACCCCTACATAGATTCAGGAGCCCCAAACTTTTCACCAGCTTGTGTGCCTATGTTTCCTGAGCTTAAGGAAGTGGAATGATCCTTACAAGGAAAGAGTGTGCACTTCATACTAGGCAATTAGGAACTCTACTTACATGAATTCCAAAATAGTTTTGAGAATAGTGCATGGTGATGAGTTTCCATGCTTATTTGATGTCCAATTAATCAAAAATAAATTAAACACACATACTTAGACGCTTTCAAAATAAAGCATATCTGAGGTCTCAGTTTATTACAGAAAACTCACAGCACATTTAGTAAAACATTAATAAGAAAGCTTTTTATTAGATATTTGACAAGACAGCATAATTCTTACAAAGCACAACATTCATACCAAATATGAGAAATCATCTTTGTATCTATATTTTCAAGCAGTTTATTTGCAAATGAATATGTTGTCAAATTTAGATTAAGTGCTTTGAGTGAAAGTGGGGGAGGAACTACAAAAAGATTGGTCTTGAATTTGGATATATTGTCAATTTCAACTTTGTGGTGTGGCTTTCTTGCTGAATTTTAGGAAACATTGATCACAGTTATTAATCATATAATTGGAATATTCTAATGACAAAACAAGTTTACCGGCTGCATTTTATGTCCTATTCAGTTAGACTAATTAAAGATGTTCAATGAAAAATTGATGGGGTTTGGATTCTAGTATCCAAGTATGAAGGTTGATGCTTGGGAGCCCAATTGGCTTTGATAGTCTATCCTTGTATTCATTCCCAGAATTTTGCAAGTATACTTAGTTTTTAATCATTTCTTTAAAAAAGCTGTTAGAACCAGTTTTTTGGCGGGCCGACTGATAGGTTGGGCATCAGTTACTGGTCTTGCTTCAGTATGCTAATGATAGAACGTGGAACTTCTATCTTTACCAACATATATCTGAGATAACTTAAGATCTAGCATGCAGACATTGTACTTACATTCATGACATTTGGCTGTAGCCCCACTTTATACTTCATAGCGCCAGGGCAAATTATATTTTGCCACAGGCAATGAGGCAAAGAATGTTAATAAGGACATCTGTTAATCATTTTATTTGGCACTAGCCTTTTCAAAACAAACATAATTTCTTTTTAATAAAACTCTGTCCCTCAGAAAATATCAAACCTTAGTTTTTTTAAAAAAAGGAATATTCCAGGGGACAAAGGAACTTGTTGTCATTCATCATTGTGTTCATTTGTCCTGATGCATCACACATAATGGCAGCTCATGTGCCCTTTGTGCTATCAACCGCATGTTAATATAACCTTGCATGTGGCACAGTCTTAAAAAAATACCAATTTTTGACATGATTGTAATCTCAACACTGCCAGTGCAAAAATTACGCTGTTGCACACTGGATTTTTAACCTTGTTTTTTTTTAATCCTGAAAAATATAACTAATCTGGCATCATTCTCAATTACCAAGACATATTTTCTTTCTAGTTCCACTCACATCTGTAAGATTCATAGTTTTTGATGTGAAACTTCACCAACTACAGAGCCAATATACATTTACAGGAATTGTATTGGTGGATATGCTTCAGTTTGCCTCATGTGACAATACCTATCATTGCAGCAGAATCTATTGAGGGGCCATAAAAGTTGCTTTTCACTCATTGGGATGCATTCATGTGGGTGTAAGAATGGATGAAGAAACTGCTATGCTTCACATAGCGTACAGGAAGGCAGTAAACCGACAGAATGTTTGTTTAAACAGAAGAACCTAGGGATCTTTGATGCAGTTGCACCACCCGCAACTGATGTAAGAACATAACTTTTATGGGGTGAAGGGAGACTCAGGGTTCATTGTAATAGATATTCTCAATCGCACTGGCTGATCCTTCTCCATACCAGTGACAGGAACCATCATCTCGCTTCATGCAGACGCTGTTTTTTGCCTGAGATCCAGCTGGAGTTTTCTCGGTTGCCAGGTCAGTCCAAATACACTGGTCCTTTGCTGGAGAAGAGCAGGGTAGACTGTGGCAACTGACAATCTAGAGAACAGAAATGTAAAAATGTACTTATGAGAGTTATAAAAATCAATTCAGATTATTGATAGCCTATAGATATATAATACTTGTGCTTCTTATGGGGTAAGGTTGAGTTCATTCAGATATATCTCTGGAGAATCTGAAACTCTGTTCACTTTGGGTTTACTAATCAGTTTGGTAATTATCCCCAGTATATCCTATGAATGAAGAAACCAACTGCTTTTATATAGTTCTGGTTGCCTGATGTGTTAAACTCGTCTATATGATTCATTCCATTCCACAGGTTCAAAGTAAATTGGGATCATATATTCTAATGTGGTGGCAGTAGGACTAAGTTTGGTACATAGGCAGCTGGTACTGCATCGAAATTATGCCAGTGCACAACAATTGGCATCAAAGAGGGGAGAAATCAGCCAGGGTTCCTGTTTTTAATTGCTATCAGCGATCCTGCTGGAAAGTACACATGTAGATGTCAAGTGATGACACTTATCAGGTGTCTTGTAATCGTCTCTATAAAACCTGTCGTCACTCACTGACTTGGCTCACACAAAGGAGAGCCACACAGTCGAAATGTTGAAGTATCATCAGCTCATGTAACTTCCAATGCAACAATAAGTGCCATCAGAAGAGAAGCTGAGAGAACAATGGAATTGGGAAAGTGTACCAGGATTTTGACTTACTTGACAGTAGCAACCTGTTTCATATTTGTTCCACTTCAGGCTCCGTTTTTGCAATGAAGTTAGATCATCCCATGGGACAATCCAATTGCAAATTCCAATATGAACTTTTCTTTGAACACCAAGTTGGCCTAAAATGAAAAAGAATATCATATGCCTATACGTAATATATTAACGGGCAGAAATTGCAACCTGCTGCTTGGAGCTACATTAAACAAGGAATTCAACACAGAATTGGGAATACAATGTTGTAGCCCTCTCTCCCAGAATAAAGTCTAGCAAAGCTATGCAGTGGCAGTGGAACATTGTTATTATTGTCCTTAGAAGCCTCCTGTAAGTGCATACTTCTTGCAAGTGCTATGTTACAGCCTTCATTGGCTTTTACTGATAGTCACATTTATTATAATTATCTCACAATGTATTCAAAATCTATCAAAGTTTCTCTTCTTACCTCTGACTACCTCATTCTAACACATAATTGACTGTAAGCCCAGACTTTCAATTTCTTAGCAGACCACAGACAAGTTACAAAACTAAAAACAATTCAACTGTTCCAATCTAGGTGGAAATATAAGAAAGTTTTACACCCTTGAAACAATCATAGTACAATTGGCATCATTTACATGTTCTACCTCTCCATTCAGACTCTTTCTTACTCCCACAAAACATTCTTAATATACTATGCATTTCGCCTTCCTTTCTCAACGGACAGAATGCAGCTGAAAATCTATGGTCCCTCCAGCACACTCCCACCTCAACTCCAGTCAATTAGAAGTAGGTCATTATATTCAATGAATCATTTATTCAACAGTTGCATTATGCTGTGGATCAGAAAAATAAATATGATATTGTACAATCTTTACATTTTATTATGTATTCTGAATGGGTACATAAATGATTATCTCACAACCAGGAAAACAAAATGATTGATTAAAAACTACAGAAGCTCTGAAGGATTGTACCATTAGCTGAGTTTGATGGAAGGTTCTGAATAAAAGTGCTGAATGTAAACATGCATGTTTAAGCAGAACTTTATGGTAATACAAAAAAAGTTGCAAAAATATTTGATAAGGGAGATGAAAATTAGTTGAATCTTTGCTATGTTTTCTACTTTGTAGCCCCTGCTCTAAAAAGCCATGCAGCAAACAGTTTTGCCATAAAGATAAATAGTTGCTTTCCAATGTTACATGCAGTCATTTATTTATGTATAACTGTGATATTTTGAGGAAGTAAATTAGTCTATTTGCCACCTGTAGCGGGTTTGCAAAGCACTCTTTTTAAGAACTAATCAAATTCCTAATTGTTTTCATCCTTTTTCCAAACTTCTTTCCCAGTTCTTTCAGTGGGAACTCAAATCGAGACTGCAGTAGGTTCCCCTCATCCCTCTCCAGCCTCTCCTCCCCCTCATCTCCCTCCTCACTCTCCCCTATTCCACTCTTCTCCCCACCCCTTCCTTTCCCTCCCTTTTTGCCTTCCCCTCTTCTTCCTCTCATTTTCCACTCACATCACATCCCACCCCTTCTTTTCTCTTCTCTCTTCATCTCCTCCCCTCCTCAGTTGAGCCATTTAATTATGTAACATCACAGGTGATCTGCCAGTATTTAGTTGAATATAAATTAAGGCATTCAAATAATGAAACTGCTCCCATTGCTTTCTTATCTTACCTGTTATGAGGTACTGGACATTGGTTTCAAGCTCTACGCCACATGCAGCAGAGCTGGAAGCTGTGTAAATATACTCTACCATTTTCTTCTTTTCAAATCCTTTGTACATCTGGTAAAGGTTTGAACATTAATGCTTTTAGAGAAAAAAGACTACATTATCATAATCAAAAGCTTCACTTCAACAGCCTAGTTTTCTTCTCTGAACACCAAACTTTGCAATTACATTAAATTTTAGCTCAGTTCTCCTAATTGATGAATGCATTTTCATGCATGAATAGTTATTTGCAAGACCAAACTTCATTGTGGAATTCCTTACATTGTCAGGGTGCCTGTGAAGAGATGTATCCATAATGGGTTCATGTATTAGAAGGATCTTTGGAGTAAATTACTCAAATATGTTTAATATTATTCCACATCAATATTTTTCCCAATAAGGTTTAGCTAACTAATTCAATACATTGCTTGACAAAAATACCTTTTTTAAAAATCAAGGGTCTTGGTTATTCTAAAGAAAAATAAACCTTTAGTAAGATGTTCTACATAGTGATAAGATGGAAATCTATTGTGGAAATGTCATAAAGATTAGAAAACATCAAAAGGACTGCTCAGAACTAGCTATGGCAATTTTGGCAAATGGTTCATTTCCAACCAGCACAAAGATATAAAAAAAAATGTTGCCTCTCAAATTATTTGAAATTTTATTTTAAAGGACCATGATATAGCATTGTTTACCATATAGTCATGCTAATGGCCAAAGATAAAAAAGAAAGACTATTGCCAGAAATTTTAAGGTAGCAGGGGCTCAGCTAAAGAGTCAGCAAGGAACACATTCCCACCAACTCCAAAAGCCCCCTGCCATTTTACGCTCTAAGAAGCATTGATTGGCAGCAGGCGAGACTTCCACCCCTTTCTCAGGAGGAAGTCCCACCTTAGAAATCTGCCAGCCAATCAGATTGGCCGGCAGCTCTCCAGTCCCTCCAGGAACAGTGCTACAGTGGCCGGAGGAGGCACTGCAAGAAGCTTCCTGAGCCTAAGTCCAGGAAATCAGAGAAATCATGGGCAGAATTTTGCCCTCGATGGGCAGGTGGGCCCCACCGGCTCGGCGGTGGGCAGGCAGCTGATCGCCGCCACTGCCAAAATGGGCCCCGCCGCCCTTTTGAGTGGGCAGGCCAATTAAGGTCTGCCCAGTGCGCCGCCCGACGGGAAGCGCTATGTGCTTCCTGTGCGGGGGGAGGGATTCCCCAACTGTCAAAGTGCGCACTTTTACGCACGCGTGCGAAGGACTGCACTTCTTCCTGAGACTAAGTGCTGTCTCAGGGAGAGCGCTGAAAGTGTTATAAACTTAAAAAATAGAAAAATAAAAAAATTATTAACATGTCCCCCTCATGCGACAATGTCACACGAGATGGAACATGTTAATAAATATTACATAAAGTTTATTAAAGTTTTTTAAAACAGACATGAAACCTCATCCCGCCAGTGGATGAGGTTTCATGTTTTTTCAGAAGCCCGCTGGGGCTCCTGGCCTGCCTGCCAGCCTTAAGGTTGGACGGGCAGGGCTTTTAATTGGCTTAATTATCCAGTCAATAGCCTCAATTGGCCATTAAGTCAGCGGGCAGACAGCTGTCCGCCTGCCTTCCTGAATATTTAAATGGGGCGGGTGACTTCGGGGGTTCCCTCTGATGTCATCCCATGTCATTTTCGCGTAGGTGAGCAGGCCCCGCCCCCAATTCACCAATGGAAAAATTCTGGGGAGGGTAGGGAAGGCATAAGGGAAGGAGATCAGGGTCTTGGGGGATAGGCCTGTGGGGGAAAAAGCTCTGCAGGTCACAAGGCCTTAAGGGGAGGGCAGTCAGAAGGAGGCTTCTGATGGAGGTTTCTCCAATTCCCACCCGAGATTCAACTCCCTTCATTTCTGGCCTTCCGTCCTAATCCCGTCCATGCAATTTCACACTCCCACCCTTCCCCCATCCTCAGAACCCGCCCAGGGTGGGGGGGAGTGGAGGGGAGCGTAAAATTCTGGCAAATGACTCCTGAAAATCTAAATAAAAACAGAAAGAAAATGTTAGAAATTCAGTTGGGTCAGCCATAATTTAATTGAGAAAATTAGGGTTACAATTTGTATCAAACTCTGTCAGAATGCTAACCGCTCTTTGTCTTTAAGTTGTTGACTGACATTCTGTGCATTTACAATGTTTTCTGTTTTTATTTAATATCCAAAGGACCATTCTGCTTGCTAAAGTCTTTACATTTGTTTACCTTTTCTTGCTTCACTGCGTACTGGATTGTGTGAGGTTCCATGTTGTTAGAAGAAACCAACGTTTTACTAGTGACTAATACTCGTATCACTATTTAAAAAAAAAGAGATAAAATGTTATCACAATAAGAATATATTAATGAACAGGCATGGAAAAATTAAATGCATTGTAACATAGTTATAGCCTGGAGCAACAAAGGTTTCTATGATGAGATATTTGTTACTACAGCAGCTTTATTGTTATTCAGAAGTAAGGTTTTTAGTTCATTCTGGCATGATTCAAAAATCTAACTCTGCTAATCGTGAAGGTTTTCCTCATTAGAAGGAATATGATCATATTAATCAGCCATACCAATGCTGTTCCACTCCATTTTGCAGCTTTAACTCAGCCTAGTTCCTCATTGAGTTTAGCTGCAATTGCTTCCATCCATTAAATATTATTTAATGCACAAAACTCATCACGAATTAAATACAAGTACAGCATCTCAAATCCGGCTTTCCGAAAACCGGCGATGTCCATGCACTGGATATTTTTGGGGCTGCCAAATATAAATTTCAATTATTATTCGATGAGTAAAATAACTCTCTGGCTTATTTAGCTAGGTGCTGCATTGGCACAGTGGCCACTGACCTGTCATCAGCTTCACGTACCTGCCTTTTCTGCACTCCAAGTGGACCGAGTGACTCTTGACCCGACCCAACTGCCCGACACAACTTGGTCTGAAATACCCAACCCGAAAACTGGCAAGATCAGAAATCAGGCACAGACTCGGTCCCAATGTTGCCAGTCTTGAGACATTGTACTTGTAGTAACTTCCACAGTTGACAGTATTAAATTAACTCTTACCAGATGTAGAAAAATGTAATGTTTTCTTATTTGTATGCATCTATTTTTGTAGGGTTGCACATTAAACCACTGGAAAAACACAAAGCAATTCACCATATGCTTTGAGTTTATTTGCATTCAAATGTCCTTCACCTGCAAGGAAATGATTTTGTCTTGTCAGGGTCTGTACATTCCTCACTAATATTGTTTTCACTGTCCTGCTATTCTCTAGCTAGACCCAAAACAAAGGCTGAAGGTGGAGCAAGGTGGAAATTGGATATTTACCATAGTGTAAAATGGGTAACTGCAAATTGACAGTCTCTTTTAGTCCCTGCCCAACTTTATTCTCCTTTGACTTCAGCGCACTGTAAAATTGGCCAGGTTCTGCACTGTTGGTCAGCAGATAGTTTAAGAGAGGGCACAGATCCTGTGGAGGGTGAAGAACTGGTTGTCAGTGGGCTGTAAGACTATTGTGGGGCCTGGAGGAGCATGAATATTCCTTCTGGTTGCACAAGGTCTTTTAAAAGTGCCAAAGGTTATTTTTTCCCTTTAAAAAGCACTGGTCAAGCCGCTTAATACCCAGAAGTTATGGGTCTAGGATGCATGGTGTATGCTCCATCCATTGGTATAACTGCGATCAGGGTTTACAACTATTGTAGGGTCTCAATTTATGTATTTAAAAACACCCCGCCTATTTTGGACTGCAGTATTGCACACATTTAAAAATCTGCTGTGAATTGAATCAACTGGTGTTATGTTCCGTCTGTCAGATCACTATTCTCAGCAAACACGGTTGCACACCTATCTACAGGTGAGTGAGTTAGTAAACAATATACCGCAGATGCAGAGACCAATATAAGATGAAACACAAGCTGTTTATTTACACAAGTAGCAGAGCACAAGCACATAGACCCTACTCTAAACTACTGATTAACATTGTAACCCGTGCTACACAGCAGTTGGGTAATACAGCCATGTGGTCAATCTGCTCACATTCTCTTAAAGGTGTATTGCACCTCAGATTACCACATCCCTCCCCCTTTACTTGCAAGTATAATTTACAATCTTTACAATATATCAACTATTTACATAAATAAACTATTTACAAATTAAGTTTCTCTGGGGGCTTCTTCAAACGTGTCAAACATCATAGTTGTATGACTTCGGATGATTTATCCAAGGTCTCCCTCTCAGGAGTTATCTGTCCACTAGGGTGTCCAGTAGGAACCTGTAAGTTTGTCTATCCAACTCTCTCTGGCCCAATGGATCCTATAAGCACTTCCAAACCAAGTGGAGTTCCTTCTACATGTGGTGTAGATTCCAACAAGAATGCCCACTTGGGCCCACTTTTGGGCCCAATCGTGTGCATTCCTGCTGCCCCTCCCCTCCAAGTTCAACAATATGAAGGTCAACTGTCAGGAAGGTTATCAAAATCAGGATGTTGGGCAAGGCTAAATTAAACACAATATAATCAGCATTCTATAAAAACAAAAAACTGCCGATGCTGGAAATCCAAAACAAAATCAGAATTACCTGGAAAAACTCAGCAGGTCTGGCAGCATCAGTGGAGAAGAGCAAAGTTGACGTTTCGAGTCCTCATGACCCTTCAACAGAACTGAGTAAAATTAGGAGAGGGGTGAAATATAAGCTGGTTTAAGGTGGGGGGGGGGAAGAGAAGTGGGGGGGGGGGTGGGGGGCGGTTGTAGGGACAAGCAAGTGGTGATAGCAGATAATCAAAAGATGTCACAGACAAAAGAACAAGGAAGTGTTGAAGGTGGTGATATTTTCTAAGAGAATGTGCTAGTTAAGAATGGATGGCAGGACACACAAGGTACAGTTCTAGTGGGGGTGGGGTGAAATAAGACTAACAAGGACTCTTCTTCCGCCGCCTTCGTCTCCGTGCTCACTTCTTTGCGCAGGAGTCCTCTCCCCGTTCAATGGATCTTTTTACCCACCTCCAATATTCTCCCTCCACCTGGATCCCTCCCTCTGGATTCTTACCTTCTCTTGATCTTTTCATTGAGAACTGTCGGCGTGACATTAGTCGTCTCAATTTCTCTGCTCCTCTCACCCATTCTAATCTGTCTCTCTCTGAACTTACTGCACTCCGTTCTCTCAGGTCCATCCCTAACATTGTCATCAAACCCGCTGACAAGGGTGGTGCTGCTGTTGTCTGGCGCACTGACCTCTACCTCACGGAGGCTGAGCGTCAGCTCGTAGACACTTCCTCCTACCTCTCCCTAGACCATGACCCCACCACTGAACATCAAGCCATTGTTTCCAGGACTGTCACTGGCTTCATCTCCTCTGGAGATCTTCCTCCCACAGCTTCCAACCTGATAGTCGCCCAACCTCGGACAGCCCGCTTCTACCTCCTACCCAAAATCCACAAACAGGACTGTCCCAGCAGACTGATCGTGTCAGCCTGTTCCTGCCCCATGGAACTCATTTCTCATTATCTTGACTCCCTTCTCTCTACCCTTGTCTAGTCCCTTCCCACCTACATCCATGATTCCTCTGACACCTTACATCACATCAACAATTTCCAGTTCCCTGGCCCCAACCGCCTCCTCTTCACCATGGACGTCCAATCCCTCTACAGCTCCATCCCCCACCAGGATGGTCTGAGGGCCCTTAGCTTCTTCCTCAAACAGAGGCCCGAACAATCACCATTCACCACTACTCTCCTCCGTCTGGCTGAACTTGTTCTCACACTGAACAATTTCTCCTTTAACTCCTCTCACTTCCTCCAAATAAAAGGTGTGCCAAGGGTACCCGCATGGGCCCCAGCTATACCTGTCTCTTTATGGGGTATGTGGAACATTCCAGTCCTACTCCAGCCCCCTCCCACAACTCTTTCTCCAGTACATCGATGATTACTTCGGTGCTGCTTCATGCTCTCGTTGGGACCTGGAAAAATTTATTGATTTTGCTTCCAATCTCCACCCATCCATCATTTTCACATGGTCCATATCAGACACTTCCCTTCCCTTCCTTGTCCTCCCTATCTCAATTTCTGGTGATAGACTGTCCACCAATATCCATTACAAGCCTACCGACACCCACAGCTACCTCCTCGACTACAGCTCCTCACACCCCGCTTCCTGTAAGGACTCCATCCCGTTCTCTCAGTTCCTTTGCCTCTGTCACATCTGTTCTGATGATGCTACCTTCAAAAACAGTTCCTCTGACATGTCCTCCTTCTTCCTTAACCGAGGTTTTCCACACATGGTGGTTGACAGGGCCCTCAACCGTGTCCAGCTCATCTCTCGCGCATCCGCCCTCACGCCTTCTCCTCCCTCCCAGAAACATGATAGGGTCCCCCTTGTCCTCACTTATCACCCCACCAGCCTCCGCATTCAAAGGATCATCCTCTGCCATTTCCGCCAACTCCAGCATGATGCCACCACCAAACACATCTTCCCTTCACCTTCCCCCAGCGGCATTCCATAGGGAATGTTCCCTCCGGGATACCCTGGTCCACTCCTCCATCACCCCCTACTCCTCAGCCCCCCATCTATGGCACCACCCCATGCATACGCAAAAGATGCAACACCTGCCCCTTCACTTCCTCTCTCCTCACCGTCCAAGGGCCCAAACACTCCTTTCAAGTGAAGCAGCATTTCACTTGCATTTCCCCCAACTTAGTCTACTGCATTCGTTGCTCCCAATGCGGTCTCCTCTACATTGGAGAGACCAAATGCAAACTGGGCGACCACTTTGCAGAACACCTGCGGTCTGTCCGCAAGAATGACCCAAACCTCCCTGTCGCTAGCCATTTTAACACTCCACCCTGCTCTCTTGCCCACATGTCTGTCCTTGGCTTGCTGCATTGTTCCAGTGAAGCTCAACGCAAACTGGAGGAACAGTACCTCATCTTCCGACTAGGCACTTTACAGCCTTCCGGATTGAATATTGAATTTAACAACTTTAGATTTTGAACTCCCTCCTCCATCCCCACCCCCTTTCCGTTTCTTCCCCCTCCCTTTTTTTTCCAATAATTTATATAGATTTTTCTTTTCCCACCTATTTCCATTATTTTTAAATCTATACCTTTTATGCCCTGTTAGTCTTATTTCACCCCACCCCCACTAGAGCTGTACCTTGTGTGTCCTGCCATCCATTCTTAATTAGCACATTCTCTTAGATAATATCACCACCTTCAACACCTCTTTGTTCTTTTGTCTGTGACATCTTTTGATTATCTGCTCCTATCACCGCTTGCTTGTCCCTACAACCACCCCCCCCCCCACTTCTCTCCCCCCAAACCCCCCCACCTTAAACCAGCTTATATTTCACCCCTCTCCTAATTTTACTCAGTTCTGTTGAAGAGTCATGAGGACTCGAAACGTCAACTTTGCTCTTCTCCGCCGATGCTGCCAGACCTGCTGAGTTTTTCCAAGATCAGCATCCTGTTGTGTAAAAAAAAAAATTTGGGGGGCTTTGTTAGTAATTTCGCTTTCTCTTCCTACCTGTCTTATTTTGATGGGTTTTGTTCTTGGTAGCGCTGACTTTAATCTCGGCCTTCTTTTCAATTTCCCTATTGGCCAGACTAGGCTCAGATATAAACTCAACTTGAGTGAACTCGGTGGTAGAGTCTTCCAGCATTTCCTCATCTGTCAGCTCCTTTGAAAATCAGGGGTCTCTATTTTTAAAGCTTCTCAGCTTTCACGTAGCTGGTTCTCAGCTCTTTTAGTTCTTTTTTATATTTGTTAGCTGTTTCTGGAGAATCAAGTATTGTTGTGTTTTCTTGGCTAATTGATTCTTCATCTCGGCCAGAGGTAAGCTGAATTCTTTCTGTTCTCCCTCATGCCTTTTTGTGGTAGAACTTGGTTTCTGAGGGAATCTTGTAATATACGAAAGTCCTTCAGCAGGTTTTCTTTTACTTTTTGGAGGTTACTGACTTCAATTCAAACTCTGTCCTGAAGCATCACTTCTACGACTTCCTTTTGTTGCATCTTTACATACTTCTTTTCCCAAACAGTAACATTTCCTGATTCTGATTGAGATCTCAATAGTGTCTGAAGATTAATCTCTCTTAACCAGTTTCTTCCCAGGAGACCCAGCCCTTTGCTTGATATCACTTTTAGGGGCATATTAACAGACTGATTTCCATACAGTATTGGAACCTTGCAAATACCTCTTGCTCGTATGTCTTCACCAGTATACGTCTTTAATTTAGCATCTGAATTTCCCAGATTTAGCGAGTGATTTCCTCCATTCAGATATTTGAATGGATGTCCCGCTATAATTGTCATGGATGCCCCTGTATCGACTTTCAGTCAGATGGGTTTCCTGTTGACTTCCACTATCACATAGATTGGCTTTGTTTTACCCATTTTTAATTTGTGTAGTGAGTAAATATCTGACCCTGTTTCTTCTGGTTCCTCTATTATGCGGATTTCACCATTTCTACCTTTTTGCTTAAAGTTTTGTCTTAATCTGTCTTTACAATATCACATAATGGGTCCATTATGATGGCAATAGAAACACTCGATTCTTTTAAATTGTCATTCACTTGCAGGCTGTATAATTCCATATCTGCTGTTATTATTGTAGGTTTTCTCTGCTAAACCATTGCTTTTTGCTGTCTGTTAATGGTAGCTGTTTCCTGCCTTTCCACGGAGCCCAGCACTTCCACGTTATTTCTAACCGGTGCTTCCCTCTGAATGCGAAGGACAGCGCCATTT